>NC_091702.1:14252277-17156444 GCF_041296265.1 Equus caballus | reverse complement strand
ACATGATAGAAACAAAATCTTTTATGTTTTTATTTCGTCTGTGTTTATTTTATTTTCTGTACTTAGTGAATTACACAGTATATCAACAGTACTCTGAACAGACTCCACTGAGTATCAGGTCTCTTCTAGTATCAGAAAGTTTAGAGTTTAGTATGACTGATGGAAATCCCATGGCTTAACGAGGAGCAGTGTTTGCTCTGATTTCTTTCTGGCTCCTCCAGAAAAGCCCTCAAGATTTTGTAGTCACTAATGATAGACTTTGAGGGAGCCTTTTGTCTATTAAATATATGCCAGGAACTGTCGTTGCCACAAGGATCTTTTCTTCAAGAAGTCTACTTTAAAAGTACAGGAGACATAAAATAGACCAACAATCACGGTCAGTGTAATACAAGTAAACAGAGAGCTAAGGGAGTATCAGATGTGATTGGAATTATATTCATGGAGTTGTAGAAATTTTTCCCACAGGGAATGATGCTTGGGCTAAATTTTAAAATACAAAAAAGAATTATTCAGATATAAAAGGCAAAAGTAAGGTATTCCAAGCAAAGGAGGCAGCCTGTGAGAATGTACGGAGGTGAGAAATAGCACATTAGTTGTTGTTCTTCAGTGGTTATTACACCTTAGTAGTTTCAAAATCACCAGGGAAATCGATGAGTTCCCAGAGAGTGAATTCTAACACCTGAATAGAGTAACTCTGGCAACTGGGAAAGCAGAGACTGGCTGGAAAATCACCTGGAAACTGCTGAGTAAAATGCTGTACCAGATTTGCTTGGCCATCTTGCAGTACTTCTGAACTATGATGCCAGAACAAGACAAACATTTGGCGAGAAGTATAATCTGTGGCATTCAAAACTAATGTATATGCCTTCAAGAAGCAATAGACGTTCAAATTAACGTGCCAGGTTTACTGCTTCACAGAATCAACTGCTAATTCAGTCCCATTTATTTGTCTTTTTTTCCTCACCATACTTCCCTCTGAAGGCATCATTCTTTTTATGTGTGTATACCATAAATTTAGTTAATGTCAAGTTTTATTCTCAGCTACAAATCATTTTGTTTCTTTAAGGAGACAGTTAATGGTATGTTCTCATCTCCCATATGTCGGTTTCTATTTCAAGTTCCAGAAGACATGATTCTTTCTAAGATTTTGAGGAGAGGGACACGGGGAATTATCATTAAATATATTCTTCAAGTGATTATATATTTATACGCAACATCAATGTGAGGGATTTTTGACAAAGATGGCCCTGAAAGGCGAAGATTACCTTTCTGTATCCACAGTCCTGCAATGTGAGCCCTTAAAGACTTTCCTCAAGAAATAGATCCTACTGCTCCATTCTTAGATTGTGGAGTGGCTATGTGCCTTGCTTCAACTTGACCCCTCCCTCCCAGAAAGAAGCATAAAACTTTGTAGCGTGCTAGTTCTGGTAACTTTGTAGGGCTAGGTCTGGAGAAGCATTGTGTAGGGTAACTTCCTCTCTCAAGACTACTATGAGGACAATCCCCGGCAAACCTTTTGGAGGATGACATTTGATGTGTAACAGGGCCAATTCATCCTGGCTGAAGCCTGCTGGGTAGACATGATCCAGCCCCCAGCCAGCTTGTTAGGTGACTGCAGAAATGTGAACTAGAGCAGGAACAATTAGCCAAACCTGATCCCAATTAAACTTCAGAGACAAATATATACTGTTTTACACTATTGAATTTATGTGTGGTTTGTTTCACAAGGTTATGAAGACCACAGATAACAGGCACAGCATATTTTATTAACGAATGTGAATAGTATTACATCAATATGATTTTGTGCCTTCTCTCTATTTTTGCTAAAGTATACTTACCTACTTTTCTCCTAGGCTGCCTAAATTTACTTAACTGCAATGTGGAGAGTAGAATTAACTGAATTTAAGTGCAAGTGCATTGAAATGTTTGCTAAAAAATAGAATGGCTCCAATTTCACTGCTGTAAGTGTACCAAACACCTTTATTTGCTTTTTTAATTGAGAAGCAATATTCTTTTTTAATATAAAGTATGTCTACGTAAAAGTAGAAATGTGGCCACCCTGCAGAGGGTTCACATCTAGTTCAACTATATCTGGTTTGGATGTCTAGTCTGATGACGCCAGCCACATATTAACAGGGTGTGAACAGCCATATTACTCACATAATGAAGCTTTCCAGGGAGAGCAGGACAGCTCCCAAGCAGGTACAAAAATGTCTTGAGAGCACAAGGAAAGGAGATTGGTTGGGTATTTTTAAAGATAGTTAGGGGTGGGGCCAGGTGAGGATTCCCATGCATGCCTTGCACTTCCCACTGGTGTCAAAGGAGCGAACACCAAGGCTGTTTATCAGCTTGTCCATATGTGAGGGAAGAGATGGGTGTGAGCTGTAAAAGTGATTAGCAGTCAAATATCAAAAATAAATTGGGAGTCTCTATTACAGTTCACCTCTGATGTTTGCCTAATGACTGAAGCATGCTATGTTGCATTTAATTGATTTTGAACTTTTTCAAGTAGGTTATTATGGTGATCTATGAGACCTGCAACCTAAGGTCAGTAAGGGAGGTAAAAGTTCTACTGCATGCCTTGCTCAAGAGCCTAGCATTGTACATTCTGAGAATTGAAACGAATGCCTAGTGCACTGTCAATGATGTCTGGAACTCTAAAAAGGATAGATAAAGAGTGTCTTGATGAGGCCTTGTAATGTGGCTTGTATTACAAGTGTAGAGACATGTATGATCTATATTTATATTTTAGATACCTGGGAGGCAAGGTGTTTTTACAGTTCTTTACCAGTTCCTTACCTTGGTAAGGAATTGTTGTTGCTATCATTGATTGACTAAACAGACTAGAGGAAAAGGTGATGCTTAAAAGGTGTCAGCAGTTAAACATCAAAAATGAAGTCAGTTTTTTATGATAAAGTTAATAAAACTTCATTTATTAGAGATCATATTCATGAAAAAATTACCAATGGAGAATGTAGGTTTATTAAAAAATAGTCACATATATAATCCTCACTCCCTGCCAATAATGGCTATATACCTACACCTATGAGTGACTAAAAAAGCAAAAGGTAGAGAAATAAAGGCTAGAAAAAACATAAAGGACATATGAACAAAATATAGATTGACAATTATTGGAAAGAATGAAACACAGACATAGAATTTGAGAAAGGAGACAGTGGAGAAAGTGGGAATCAGTGAAACGAAATTTGCTTTCCACATTTTCTTTTGGAATATGGGCATGAAATTTATTTACCATAGTTATTTCATACTCAAATTGAATACTATGTGTTTACTTATTGGAGAAATTAAATTCAACATCACAAACCACAGCTCTTTGCCTATTTTTTTAAAAAAATTAATACATAGAGATTATACAAAGAATAATATAACAATAGTATCTAAAACAAAGAATTTTACAAACGTTAAACATTTTTTATTTTCTCATAACAATATTGTAACAAGACTTATTTTATAACTCAGGAGAATTTTATGTTCAGTAAAATATCCAGATCATAAGTGTAATAAGATATAAAGCAATGTATAGAACATCTCATGTAAATATAAATATGTACAATAAATAGAACATATGGTAAGAATCATATAGACTATATTTTAGCAGCTTTACTGAGATACAATTAACATAAGATACAATTCACCTACTTAAAGTGTACAATTCAATGATTTTAATATATTCACAGGGTTGTTAGAACATCACCACAATCTGATTTTAGAACTTTTCTTGTCCTCAAAATGAAACCCAGCGCCCATTAGAGTATATTCTTTTGTTTCTATCTTTTTTCACTTAACATAGTGCTTTAAAATCTATATATATAGTTGTGTGCACTAGCTGTTCATTTTTTATTTGTGGTGTTAGTAGTATTCAGATGTATGAATATACCATAAATTGCTTAACCATTCTCCATTTTTTTTTTTAAAGATTGGCACCTGAGCTAACAACTGTTGCCAATCTTCTTTTTCTTTTTTCTTTCTGCTTTTTCTCCCCAAATCCACCCAGTATATAGTTGTATATTTTAGTTGTGGGTCCTTCTGGTTGTAGTATGTGGGATGCCACCTCAAGGTGGCCTGATGAGTGGTGTCATGTTTGCACCCAGGATCCGAACCAGAGAGACCCTGGGCCGCTGTAGCGGAGCGCATGAACTTAACCACTCAGCTATGAGGCCGGCCCGCAACCATTCTCCTCTTGATAGATGTTTTGGTTGTGTCTACTTTGCTGCTGTAATAAATCTTCATGTACAAGTTTATTGTTTTTATGTGTGTAAAGATAGGCTTTTATTTCTCTTTAGTAAGTATTTAGTTAAGGAAATGCTAGGCTTTAAGGTAGATGTATATTTAACTTTATAAGAAAGTGGCAAACAGTTTTCCAAAATGGTTATACTATTTTGCACTTCTACTGCCAGTATATGAGAGTTCCAATTGTTCTGTCTCCTTACTAACACTTGGTATTTTCAGGCATTTAAATTTTAATCATTCTAGTTGTTTAAAAGGTGTATGAGTAATGATGAAGAAACATGATTAGGAGAACACAGGAAATAAAATTATGAAATTTGGACAAAATATAAGAAAGTAGAACTATTGGAAATGACTGGAAAGTGACCAAGAGCAGATAAAAACTTGGATGTAGTTACCTTTGAAAGACTAGAAAAGGAAGCATGGAATTTACAGCTGGTGGCTGTCTTACTTGACACTCCAGTAGCAAATCCCAGCACCACAGCCATAGCAGCAGAGAACCACAGCCTCACATGCTCAGTGTGGCAGAGAGCAGAGTTCAGGAATGTAAGATCAGCTGGGAATTAAGCAGAAAGCCCCAGAAGTAAGAGTACCATAGAACAACTGAAAAGATGAGACTCAAAATTTGTACATACGCCTCCCAAATGCTTCACTGATTGCTAACATGTGAGTGCCCGGGAGAGACCTCAGGGTTTTTCTTCCCACAAACAGTAAACAGAAACCTGAGAGTAATCTACCCCTGAAAGAAAGAACTGCACTGTATGAGCTTTGCAAGTTTGCTGCTTTGTTGACTGTGCATTCGGAAACATACGATCTGCTTCAGGAGCAGAAAGTTGAAGCCTTATTGTCTTGAAGTCTCAGGTTGGAGGACACAGATGGCAGAGAAGCTGGAAATCATAGAGGAAACCCCAGAAATAAGACAATCATAGATAGATGAGACCAAAATTTTGAGAATAAACTCTGCCTGAATTATGTGTGTACACACAGAGAAGGTCTTTAGGAGCCAGGCTAAAGGTAACATACAGAAACTGAAAGAACTGAAAAGAGATATCATTTTACAGGTGAAATAGAGTTTTCACTTTGAGTCCAGACAAGTTAATTATCTACTAGAACTAAGACCCAACACATCTTATAAGACTATAACAGAATTTGAGCTTGGTACAAAATATTATATAAAATGTCCAGCTTTTAGCCAAAAACTACTAGACAAGCAAAGAAAAAAGGAAAATATGACTCATATGGGAGGGGAGCAGTTTATAGAAATGGATTCTGAGATGTTGCTTTTGTGATTTTACTTAAAGATATCGAATCAGCTATTATAAATATGCTAAAATAATTAAAGGAAGATATGTGAAAATAATTAAAGTCTGATTTCAATGAGTGAAAAGAATAAATGGAAATAAAAGAACAAAAGGACGCTCTAAAGATGAAAAGTACAGTAAGTGAAATGAATATTCACTAGATGAACACAACAGATTGAACATGGCAAAAACAAAGAATGAGTGAATTTGCATATAAATCAATAGAAATCATCTACTCAAACAATAGAGAGCAAAAATATTTTTAGAAAAACAAAAATATGCATCTCAGAGACATAGCAAGTGTTTCAATATAGACCAATACAGGCCCAATATAGGTACTCCAAAAAGAAGAGGACAGAGAAATGAGAAGACAAAATATTTGACAAAATGATGGCCACAAATTTGATGAAAGACATTGAAATTTAGATCCAGGAATCTAAATTAATAAATTATAAAAAAAAAAAGTGCCTAGGCAATTCATAGTCAAATTCCTCCAAGCCCAAGTTGGAGAGAAAAGTCTTGACAGTAGCCAGAGAAAAATGATTCACAGCATGAGGAGTGAACAATGAGATGGTTAAAAGCTATCTTTTCACTAGAGAGAATGGAGGTCACAAGATGTGTGAAGGGCTGAAATTAAAAACAATTACTGGGCCAGCCCTGATTGCCTAGTGATTAAGATCAGCATGCTCTGCTCCGGTGGCCCAGGTTCAGTTCCAAGGCATGGACCTACACCACTCATCTGTCAGTGGCCATGCTGTGGCAGTGTCTCACATACAAAAAGAGGAAGATTGGCAGTGGGTGTTAGCTCATGGTGAATCTTTCCCAGGGGAGAAAAAAATTGTCAGTGGTCCATAGTTGTAGAAATCATTTTGACCTAATTCATCACCTCCAATCAAGCTAAGTTACTTCATAGATACAACAAGATTTTTAGTTTAAAAAAAAATAACAGGGAGCCAGCCTGTTGGTGTAGTGGTTAAGTTCATATGCTCTGCTTTGGTGGCCTGGGGTATGCCAGTTTGGATCCCAGGCACGGACCTACACACTACTCATTGAGTCTTGCTGTGGTGGCATTCCACATACAAAATAGAGCAAAATTGGCACAGATGTTAGCTAAGGGCGAATCTTCCTCACCGAAAAACAAACAAACAAAAAAACGTTCCTTTTCCTGAGGGAAAAAAGCCCACCTACCATTTTAGAAAGGTAGAAAATACTGTCCTTAGTACTAAAAGGAAATTTCTAAGAGTGAAAAGTACACTTTTATTAAAACACCTCTCCTATTGAAATGTAATTATTTAAATAATTTCTATACTATTTTGTTATATCAGTATACCAAGGTTTTTTAGTAGACCTGGGATAAAGTAATTTTAGTTTGGCCACTATATCAAATCTTAGCTATAAAAATTGGATTGAGAACATAATTTATGGGCTTGAGTTTCAACTATTGTAGAGCTTAATTGGTCAACATTTAAGGGTAAGATTTATTCCACCTTTCTTTCATGCTGCTTGGCTTCTCCTCTTTTCCCAGTTCACTTCTGTCCCCGCTTGCTAGCTCTAAGTGTGCAAGACAGACTTAAGTGGGATTCCATGTGGTAGGTAGAGGTAGTGAGATGAAACTCTTCTGGTCTGACTGTGTCTTCAGGCTTACTGGGCCTTGAGATGGTGAAAACCCCTGAGGTTTCAGAGACTCTTCTGAGTTGCCAACTGCAGCTCCTCAATTTTAATTCATGTGAATGAGCAACTTCCTTTCTGCTTCAGTGGCTCTTTCAGGATGCCTCCTTGGCTCCTGTTTGTCTTCTTTCTGCCTCGTGTAGACATTTGTTGTAGGAATCTCACTGCCTTCTGGCAGTCACTTTCTTGGGCACTATGGTCAACAGCTCCTGGCGATCTTTGCTTTCCCTAGTCTACTTCTGGCTCAGAGGAAATTCATGAACACCCCTTGCCCTGATTATCTTGAAAGTACCCTCCTTCTATGTCACAATCACTTCTATTCTGCCATGTTTGAAAATTTGCAGAAAGTCAGGCAATAGCTCATCTATACCCCCAATGTGGGACTATTTCCATCTCTCTGAGTGACTCCATGAAAACAGTCTTCTGACTAAGCTCGAGAAAGGAGAGGAGAATTTGTCCCTCTTCTACCCTCTCGGGGCTCTGTGAAGGGAGGAGGAGGATGGGGGCATGGCCTTCTCAAAGCCCTCCAACTCTCCTTAAAGAAATATCTGTATACAACATCTTCTCTTTTTTCTCTAGTCTGATTTCTTTTTAAATTTATGACATAGTTGAGTCAACAGACATGGAACTGATTTCTGGAAATGTGCTTTGTAAAATGTGACTGTACTAATCCGTACATGGAATTTCATGTGCATTTTATATTTGTGTCTTGATTGAAATTTTAATTTTAACATCATTTAACAATATTATAATGCTAAAGTGAGCATCTTTCAATCATTGTCTTACAATTTTAACTTTTTTATTTGTCCAGATTACCAAAAGTGGGACACATAGGCCAATGATTTTAAAGATTAGAAGGATCTCAGTACATATTGTAGAATTGCTTTCCACAAATGTTATGTGAAGCTTCACTTCTACCACCAGTGTATGAGAGTACTCACAGACAAAATATAGCATTTTACTATAATTAAATTTCTTTATTCACTGATGATAGGATACAAAATTTGTAGGACAACTTTTTTGTATTTTTTAAGTTATTATTATTTTATTGCAGTAATATTGATCTATAACATCATACAAATTTCAGAGTGCATCGTAATATATTTCAAATTCTGTGTGGATTATATCATGTTACCCACCCAAAGACTAATTTGATTTTAATAGGCACACATACGTATATATGTACCCACACTTGCACGTACACGTGTTTATATGCAAATACATATGTGTGTATACATATGTTAGACTTCAAATAAAATTCTCTTTTAAATCATTTGTGCTGTGACTTATTAGCACATTGTTGCTGAAAAATTCTACACTCAATATTGCCACAGGTTTCTCTACCTAGTTGGCTGACTGTTCACCACAGGACTTAATGAGATTTAAAGAGTAAAGAACTAGAAAATTCTAAGTATACTACAGATCCAGAAAGTGCCATTCAATGGTTCTAGAAAATTCTCTGAAATTTTATGACAAGTTGTATCTTTAAAAGAACATTCTCAAAGGTGTTTTCATTTAATTCTTAGCATAAACTCTAGGAGGAGAATATTTATTCAAATCTTATAAGATGTAAACAAGTCCAGAAAATGATGTTGGCTTAATATGAAGACAGACTGTTTTTCTAGCTTAACCATTCATGGTTGTGGCTGACATTTGTGTGAAACATTCCACAGCAGTAATGCTTAGTGATATATCCCTTTCCAGGAACATTCCAGTGTTGTAAAGTTAAAGTTTTCTATTTAACCTCCCTGGAGAAGCTTTGCTTAAGTTTCAGAGTAAAAATAAGGTCTCTCTCTCTCCAGAGGGGAGGATAGGTAGGTCACTAAATGAGACTTTCCTTGTCTGAGTTTCTCTCCAGTAACACAGCACACTGTATGTGCCCTCAGGGAGTCGCCTTGTGGAGTTTTGGGGTTCAGGGAACATTCTTGAGATGTTGCTCTGACTGCTGCCTTTGCTGTGAGTAATAAACTGTCTTTGTCTCTGGCCCAGAGCTCTTCTGTTTTCTGTCAGTACACACACACACAGACACACACACATATATATGTGTGCATGTGTACGTGTACCTATGTATGTATGGAACTATTAATTGGGTAACCATCACATGCCAATTATTTCAAATATAAGGAATTGTTTGCTGAGGCTTATTAGCAGGATAAATACAGCTGAGGATATAGCCTAAAGACAGGTCAATAGAAATTTTCCAAACTGGAACACATCCTAACCATTGCAATAATGCAAAAGAAAAAAAAATCACCCACACAAAAACAATCATACAGATTGGAAAAAAAATGGCAAAACTGTGCATATTTGCTGAAAATATATCTGACTACATTGAAAATCCCAAAGATTAATCAAAAAGGCTACTACAAGTAATAATTCAGTTTGTCATATTGGCAGGAGACAGGGTTTGTATTAAAAAAATCTATTGTATTTCTACATACTAGCAATGAGAAAATAGACTTTGAATTAAAATTATCCATATAACATTATAATAGTGCCAAGTTCTCTGAAACACTTAGGTACAAGTCTAACCAAATATACGCAAAATTTCGTATACAAAATAATACAAATCACTGACAAAATAAATCAAAGAAGACATAACTAAAGAGTTACAACTTGATCATAAATTGGAAGACTCAAAATTAAGATATCACTTTCCCCAAATTAATATATGGATTCAATGTTATTCCAATCAAAATCCCAGCAGGATGCTTTCCATAAGTCGGCAAGCTGGATCTAAAATTTATAGGGAAAATAGATAAAGAAATTAGAGTTGGCAAAATTATTTTTAAAAAAGAGAGAGAACAGTTTGTGGAATCCCCTACCTTATTTTAGCAGTTAATATTAAGCTAAAATTATCAAGGCAGTGTGGGATTGGTTAAATTATAGATACATACATAAGTGAAACAGAATAGGCAAGTCGAGAAATTTACCCACACATATGTGGCCAATTTATTTTTGACATTGAAAAGGAAATTCAACGGAAAGGGAAGATCTTTTGAATCACGTGCTGAAACAATTGGATGTGCATATGTTAAAAAAAACACCAAAACTTCCTTGATCTATACTATATATGAATATCAATTAATTATTTCTATCTATTTATGTCTGTTTGCATGCGTTTTCTTCCTATGCATTCAATGACTATATTAATTGTGAAGTGATATTCTGTATCAGGTAAGCTTATAGGTTTTGGAGATAAATGAAACAGTGTTCAAATTAAAGTCTTCAGGTGAACTCTGTGTAATTTGGCAAATGTAATTGATCCCTTATAGGTTCTATTTCAGAATTTGTAAAACTTTTACACTTCTACTTATTTCATAAAGTTATGGTGATAATTAAATGAGGTTATTCATATGAATGATTACTTTTAAAAATTTACTTATAATTACTTTGTGTTGGGCTTCAGCCTAATACCTTTAGATGTATTGACTCCTTTACTGCTCACACCAAATCTGTAAGTTACTTTTTTTTTTTAAAGATTTTTTTATTTTTTTTCCTTTTTCTCCCCAAAGCCCCCCGGTACATAGTTGCATATTCTTAGTTGTGGGTCCTTCTAGTTGTAGCATGTGGGACGCTGCCTCACCGTGGTTTGATGAGCAGTGCCATGTCCGCGCCCAGGATTCGAACTGACGAAACACTGGGCAGCCTGCAGCGGAGCGCGGGAACTTAACCACTCGGCCACGGGGCCAGCCCCTGTAAGTTACTTTTAATCCACATTTTACATGTGAGAGAGGAGGCATATAAAAGATCAGCAAGGGGCCGGCCCTGTGGCCGAGCGGTTAAGTTCATGAGCTCCACTTCGGCAGCCCAGGGTTTCGCCGGTTGGGATCCTGGGCATCAACATGGCACTGCTCATCAACCCATGCTGAGGCGGCATCCCACATAGCACAACCAGAAAGTCCTACAACTAGAATATACTGTACTGAGGGGCTTTGGGGAGAAGAATAAGGACAAGAAAGAAAAGAAGATTGACAACAGATGTTAGCTCAGGTGCCAATATTAAAAAAAAAAAAAAACAGTTAAGCAATATGCTTAGAGACCCAGTGAGATTTAGAGCTAGACTTTTAATTCAGACTGGGTAAAGACTAGGACCTTAATCACTCTGTTCTAGTGTTAACCCAGATATGGACTTGAATGGCGTGCATTTATGATGATGTTTTATATATACATATATATCCTTATGAACACATTACATGAACCATTTCTTGATGTCAGAGTTATTGTCATTGATTCAATTATTGCACTGCAGCTTATAAACTAATGCACAGTGTTTACTTTTTCCTTTATTAATCATAATGTGATTTTCATTACTTTGAGTTTTGTGCTAGAAAGTATTATTTTTCTTTCCTTCTCTTTTTTAGGCTATTAGCTGTCACTTTATGTCTTAATAAAACCCCTTTTTCCTAGCAAGGCTTTTTCTAACCTAGATAACTAAACTTACAATTTAAACTATTTTAAAAAGGAGAGTAAACGACCTGATACATTCTCCTCTAAAATATATAAATTTTAACACATTGATTTATGGTTCAGTTTTCTTCCCGCTCAGAGGCTTTTGAAAAATTACATTCTCATCGTTAATTTTCTTGTCAAATGTGTAGTGGTACTAGTTATAATTAAATATATATGTATTTTATAAGCAACATAATATTATCTTGCTTCAGGTAGATTCATATAATTTTGCATATTTACTTATGGAGGATATCAATGTGATACAGATGTTAGTGAGAAAAGATAAAAATAAATGGTTTGAAAACAATTATTGTAAATCATGAAGTAGTTTATATTATATTACTCATGTTCTAATGGAAACATCCCTTATGAACTTTAAAAATCCTGTAATGGCCATTCTTCCTTTGGATGGTAGCTTGGAGTACACCCAGAGTCAGAAAGGCTTCTGTTACCATCCAGGTATCTAAAATCTCAGAGGGAATTATATATGTATGAATCACTGTAAAGAAACTGTAATTTTTTTGAAGGAGAGTAGTAAGAAGAGAGGAAAGGAGGATAAAAATTGGCAGAGTGAGTGTGGACTTTCAATTTGTATTCTTTTCATGTTCTCTGTGTATTACAAAAATGGTTTTTCAAATTCCAAAGTGCATAATCAGAATGGGAGTGGTTTCCATAGTAATTCTAACTGCATAGGGGCCAAAATTGTATATCAATATTTCAATCAATGTTTAGTCTTCTTTGCATTAAATAAGCAATAGACTGACATTCTCTCTAGTGCCTTGCAGTGAAAAAGTAAAATTTTCCATAATAATTACTTTACAAGAAAATGAAAAAGCTACAAAATTTCTGAAGGCCAGATTCTCTGTTATCATAGAAGACCATGTTATGAAATAGAATGCTGGTTAGAGCAATCTGAATGATTTGATTGGCCGACTATTCATTGGTTCTCATCTTCAAATGGCTAGAAATGGCTCCAGGCTATATATCATTAAATGCAAAAGTATAAACTTCTGGTATCATTTTATAATTTTGTAGAATAAAATAATAGGAGTCATGTTTGCTGCAAAATTAATTTTATTAAGATAAGTCTCTTGAAATTTAACTTAAATTATTTTTTCTTTAGGATTTTTAAAATGCTCTTGGAAGTTACATTTATTTGGGCCACAGACTTCCTCAACCATTAAAACGCATGTCTCAATCACGTGGCTAATTAGTTGATTGGCATACTCAAGACAGCAAGGTAAGAGAAATACCTATTTGAGGAAAACGAATGAGTTCTCTTCAAATACCAATTTTGTTGAGAAAGTCTAAGAATTTTTCAGCCCTTAATGAAGGTAGAGGCAATTAAGATTAATTAAAAATATTTATCAAATTAGTGAGAGAACTAGTTTTACCGATTTTTAGTGTGTCTACCTAGTTAAGAAGCATGAAAAACTAGCTATTGTTTTAACTTATATCCCAGATCCTGAATGCAAATGAAGGAGTCACTCATCCCAGCCTTCTTTGGCTGAACTACACAGTTGTACACTCCACAGAAATGCCATCAAGAAGCTCACAGCTGCTCTTGAGAAGGTGACCTAATAAAAAACTAAAACAAACAAAATCATGTTTGTCTGACCTCACCCACTATGGAGTAGGAAAGGATTAGCAGCTGGCCTATAATCCATTCTCTCCTTTTACTGAGAGATCCCTGGCAAAGAGAGAGAGATGACCCAATTAAGTCTCCTTGCAAATGTGCTAATGAGAAACCTCCTGCCAAAGTCACTGAAGGGATGTTTCGGTGGAGGTGTCTTTCCATATGGAATGCTTTAGCAGGAGGAACCTGCTCTGTTGAGAATTGCTTATGGTGAAGAAACTTGGAATCTATCGATTTATGAGAAATGACACTGTCTGAAATATCACATACCTTTAACTAACCGAGTATAAAAAGTTTTGTGACCAAACAGCTCCCTTATGTACGAGTGATGGCTGCAGACATCTCTTAGAGCCATTGTTTGTTAATCTTGACCAGAGTCTATCTGAATGTGGTAGGAAAGGCTCTAGAAAGTTGGGGGTTAAATGGTCCCAGATTCTCTCTCATTCTCTTGTGCTGCTCAGTTATGTGTGCACTTGCAATTATTAGAAAGCTTAATACTAAATAAGATCTCTGATTTGTGTGTCTGATTTGACAATCCAATCATCCGTGTCAGCTCACACCTTTGCTGAGAGAATTATCTTTCAGAGCCCTGAATCATAATGACTAAGAAAAAGAAGGGATGAAAAATATGAGAATCTGATGTCCTTTGTGTTATCTCAATCATGTCTATGTAAATTTGAACAATTTGTATAACTGCTCACATAATTAACCTTTCTGTTCAATTATTGACCCCTGGGAATAAATTTTACAGTGGTGTGATCCAGGATAGTTTATTTGAACTTGTTCTGTTTAAATCTTTTAGCAAATATATATTTTGAAAGGTCACTTGGGTCTAAGAAACGAAACTGGCCAGCAGAGGAGGAAGCGAGCAGAAATTCGAAACAAATTATGTAACAATTTTAGTTGATGAAAAACTCACTGAACAGTAATGAATGAAGTGAACGTTACACTATGATGGCCAAAAACCGAAGTTTATATTATGTGATATTAAAATAAGAATCATGCATCATACATCTCAACAACAAAAATACCAACAGCCCAATTAAAAAAATGGGCAAAAGATCTGAACAGAGATTTCTCCAAAGGAGATATATGGATGGCCAACAGGCATATGAAAAGATGCTCAACTTCATTAGCTATCAGGGAAATGCAAATCAAAACTACAAAGAGGTATCACCTCACTTCAGTCAGAATGGCTGTAATTAGCAAGACAAGAAACAACAACTGTTGGAGAGGATGTGGAGAGAAGGGAACCCTTGTACACTGCTGGTGGGAGTGCACACTGGTGCAGCCAGTATGGAAAACAGTATGGAGTATCCACAAACAATTAAGAATAGATCTACCATATAATCCAGCTTTCACACTGCTGGGTATTCATTTAAAGAACTTAAAAATGAAAAGGCATAAAGATACATGCGCCCCTCTGTTCACTTCAGCATTATACACAATAGCCAACACTTGGAAGCAACCTAGGTGCCCATCAAGGAACCAATGGATAAAGAAGATGTGGTATATATACACAATGGAATACTACTCAGCCATAAGAAATGAAATCCGGCCATTTGTGACAACATGGATGGTCCTTGAGGGTTCTATGCTAAGTGAAATTAGTCATAGGGAGAAAGTCAAATACCATATGATCTCACTCATAAGTAGAAGATAAAAACAACGACAAACAAACACATAGCAATGAAGATTGGGTTGGTGGTTACCATAGGGGAAAGGGAGAGGGCAAAAGGGATGATTAGGCTCACATGTGAGGGGATGGACTATAATTAGTTTTTGGGTGGTGAACATGATGTAATCTACACAGAATTTGAAATATATTACGATGTACATTTGAAAGCTATATAATGTTATAATCCAATGTTATTGCAATTAAAAAAATAAAAAATTAAAACAAAAAAAGAAATTTGATTCTGTAAACATAAGAAAAAAAGAATCATGCTCACATTTTACTGTATAATAGATCACAATGCGATATCATGTTGAATTCTAGCTACATCACTTTGAGAGGGATATAGATAATCGTTAGCCTGGCACAGTCCTGCTTTACACACATTTAATGAAATAATTATCAATAGAGGCCCTTTTCATTCTCAAAAGTGTTCTGCTTTGGACAATAAATTATAGGGTCTCCCTAGATATAGACAGCGTAGAATGTGTTTAAGACAAAGCAGTTTGCATTGTAAAGGACTACATATGTATAATGTATATGTCTAATCTGGAGATTCTAGACATTAAGAGACTTGTCATAGTTTTATTCGAGTATTCGAAAATTTTTAATAAATCATTTTCTAACAGCCACAGCTGGCCACAATTGGAAATGCTTCTTTAGCAGATTTTTAGTTTTTCCTCTTGTCAGCTATATAACTCATCATTCCCAAGAGTCAAGATGGCTTCTAATAACACTTCATGATTTATTCTAAAAAGTAGTTGAGTCGTCAGTGAAAAAATGCTTTTACTCATTCTGTATGTAGGCCACTTTGTCAGATGTGGAAGAAAGAGATGGTCCATAAGAGAGCTACCAATATGGGGCTTGATATGTAAATGAATGAGTGAGACCATATATGGTTAAGGGAATCAGGGACATTTTACCAGAGGAGAAGGCCTGTGAGGTGATCCTTGCAACATGATGAGTCTATGGTAAGTGGAACTATGGGATGGATTTCTGTTAGGTTAATAATACAAACGAAATAGTAGAAGAGGAAATGTAGCAAGCTGTTAAGGAACAGTGAATAGTTTGGCTAGCCCAGAGAGACATAATGGGAGACAGATCTAGAAATGCAGAAGTGGGGCAATAGTGTGAAGCTCATTTTTTTTTTTTAGAAATGGAGAATGATGTGAAAAGTAGAAGAGAAAACAAGTTGGATAAGTCATTGAAAAATGTTCTTTTTAGGGGAACTTGAGACTTTACTGATTTCTAAGATCTGAGAAAAGGCTCAAAGTTTATGCATTAACAGAGTTAGAGGAAGATGGCGAAGAAAGAGAGAAAGGAGAAAGGAGGGTGATGCTCTGGGAATGTATAACTCACTGGTCAGGTGTTTTGACTTGCCACACTCAGGTCACAGTCAGAACATGCTATATTATAGAGCTGATGAAGAGGAAAGGCTGGACCTCTGCAAGATCTTAGGGGTAGGTGAGAGGCCAGTTACCTCATAATAGAGTTCTGGAGAAAAACTCTCCCTTTTCAAAAGAGATTCTTGAAAAAGAAAAGTCCTTTTTACGTATATATACTTTAAGTGGACTTAAAATAGCTAGGAACCTTCTTGAGGAGTTAATTTCCCATCTATACCTGTGAGACTAGGACGTTTTCTGTTCTAACTCCTGAGGGAAAGCGTCTCCTCTCTCACTCTTCTTTCCATATCGTGGTAAAATATAGGTTGTATGTGCTGCTTATATGTTTGTGATACTTATACATGAATATGAGTATCAGTGTATCTTTGGGAAAAAATTATTATTAAAGGAAATGTCAGTGAAAAAGCAAGTATTTTGTACCCTCGGTGTGTTTATGAAGCGTTCCTTGGTTTGTCGCCACAGTCTGTTGTTGGTTGAGACCCCACCTCTTCCCCTTGTTTTCTTCCTGCAGGTAATGCTTAGAAACAACTCTGTGGCTCCTCAGGGCCACCCACCAGGCTCATTTGTCTGAGACCTTGTTTCCCAGCAGGTCTCAACTAGTTATGTGGTTTGAAGTTGCGCTTCAGTGAATCCTTAATGTTACTCGTGCCCTCTCTCCTTTCCAAACAATAGCTACAGGAAAGAAGTATCTTTATTCTTGGTGGTACGCCAAGATTGAATATTGTAGAAATCCTCTCTTTGAAGAAACTCTTACAAATTCAAAACCATTACTTTAACATCTAAATCATTCTAGAATTTAATTTATCGGGAGAGACATATCCTCAGAATTCTATTTATGTTAGTCAGAGTTACTCCTCAAGTAGGTATTAAAGAAAATACTTTTTTTTAAAAAAATCTTTTTTTAAAGAGTACATTTAGATAAACTTACTAAAAGTTGAGCCAAAATGAAAAGGAATAATCAGGATTATTGAAAACATACTGCTTTTGAAAGCAACAGTTTTTCATATTCCTGAGTCCATGACATGGGTTTTTTGTCAATGGGCCATTGCCCAATTCAACTGTTTACTTCTCAAACTGGCTTCCTGCTCATACACAAAATTACACAGGCCGTGAGGGGTGGGGTGGCTCACACCTTCAGGTGTCTCAACCTCTGTGATTCTAGACATAGAGGGCCAAACGGGGAGAGAAGAGTTTAATCGATGACCCAAATATCAAACGATTTACATCAAGTGCCAATATTTTGGCCATTATTTGGTTGTCCTGGCCTCAGGCAGAACCAGTGCTGGAGCCCCCTCCAGAAAACCATTCTGCCTCAGGATCAAGTCCTTGGCCTTTTCCTTTGAATACCAGCCATAGTTTTAGGGGCAAATCAGTAAAAAAAGTCATAACATCAAACCGAAATCATTTGAAAGATCTTGCTAATCATCCTGGGCTTAAGAACACGTAGGTAGATGGGTTGTTAGTTATGAACCTGACCAAAATAAAATAGGAAACAATACAAAACAAGAGCTATGTGTCTGCTCCAAACTCTGTGACCTACTGGGACTCAGAGAAGATTTCAAAAGAAACTTCCAGGAGAGCAGATTTGTAAAATAGAAGGATATAGAAAGGCTAATATGAGTCTGTGAATCTCTTAAACATAGATGAATTTTGGAGAATAGGTGTTTTTGCACATTTTTCTTGAGGGAAATTACATAGTTGTCACCAGATTCTCCAAGAATCTGTTCCCAATGAGATTAAAGACCATTCTCTCCATTTACTCTCTACCCTGTCATACACACACACACACACTACTCTCACTCTTTTAAATATATATGTGCGAATATATGTGTAAAATGCTCAGTCATGAATATATATATGAATATACATATGAATATATATATAGTTACTGATACATATATATATACATATCATTATGTGTGTGTGTGTGTGTATATATATATATATGTATATGTGCATCAGTAACTATAATCCATCTATTAAACACCACCATGCTCCTGGGATTGGGTTAGAACTTTACATTTTTTCTCAAATTGCCAAAAGAACCCTGAGCTGTAGTTTTTATGTTCCAGTTTCATAGACATGGAAACTGAGACTAAGAGAGTATAATTATTTGCTCAATATCACACAGCTAGAAAATGCTAAATCTCTGTCTGTCTGCAAAAGCTATGTTTATCCCACTTTGAAAACTAAGTAAGCGAAGCCATGTGCTTTGCTAATACCATAGATATAAAGTGGCTGGCAAAGCAAAGTTCACTTGTAACACATATATACCAAATAGTATAATCAGAATTATGCATGTCTTTATTAAATATTTATGATCTTACATATTTAACACACATATAATTATAAGAAAAGTATAGTATCTACATATTCTAATTTATTTTGATTTCATGTTTTGATAGCTTATCATGAATTAAGCAGGGGGTTAAGCACTTTATATACAAATATTTGACTTCAACTACAAATCTATGAGTGGCCTTGTTCCTTCTATAAATGAATAAATTGTCTTAAAGAATTTAAGTAAACCTTTGAAAATGATATTATTATTTGCATTTTATAGATAAGAGAACTGAAACAGATCATCAGTAGCTTTTCCAGGACACACAGTTATTAACCGATAAAACTGGGACATAGATCTACGTCCATCTATTTGCATAATATAGGACTGGACACTTAGGTGGTGTAAGGACTATAACACAATGAATTAATTCACAGCCTCTGGAGCCAGAATATCAGGTTTAGATTCTGATTATTTAAATTGTTAGTCGAGTGACCTTCAGCAAGTTATTTAACTTTTTGCTTCAATTTTATCATCTTTAAAATGGGAATACTTGAGAATGCCTATTTCATAAAGTTGTTGTGATAAACTCTACGTGTTCATTCACATAAATTCCTCAGGAAAAATGCTTAGAACACAAAGGCTACTCAATGAATTGACATTTAACACTTTATCATCATGGCCATCATTATCATTAGATTACACTGTTACTATTTTATTATTATTTTCTCATATTCTGTTTCAATTTGCGGTAAAACAAACTAATAAATAGAAAAAGAGTAACCTACAAACAGCCCCATTATTATGAAGGGTAATGAGGTGTCTTAGTTTGAACTGCTATAACAAAGTATCATAAACTGGGTGGTTTATCAAGGACAGTAATTTATTTCTCACAGTTTTGAAGACTGGAAATCTGCGATCATGGTGCCAGCATGGAGAGGTTCTAGTGAGGGCACTCTTCTGGGTTGCAGACTGCTGACTTCTCCTTGTATCTTTAAATGGCAGAAAAAGAGCCAGCTAGCTCTCTGACATCTTCTTAGAGGGACACTGATTCCATTTAGGAGGTCTCCCCTCTCATGACCTAATTGCTTCCCCAAAGTCCCACCTCCAAATACTATCCTACTGGGATTAGGGTTTCAACATATACACGAGTTTGTAGGGAGAGGGCCAGAAACATTGAGTCCCTTGCAGGGGCAATTAATCTGGACAGTTTCCAGGTTTTGTACTTGGAGCTGAGATGAGGGTCAGCTGGAACTTGTGCTGTTTGACGTTTCCTCTGATGTAGAATGACAGCTAGTTGAGGAGAGGAATGATATTGCAGGTATAAAGAAAAAGAAAGTCAGTTTTTCACTTTCTGTACAAACTCTGGAAATTCAAGACAAACAGAACAGTGACAAAAGTATTACAGAAGAGGCTTTTTGAGCATTCCTAAGGCAGGATACTAACATATTCAACAGGCAAAGCAGAATATAGGTCAGAATGAAATGTTTATTTTCTTGAAATTTCCCCTATCTTGGCCCACGGTGGAGTATTCTATAGAGAAAGCGAATGCTGGCCCTGAGTAGAGGCAACGGGGAACAGAGCAATAGAGAAAGAAAGGAAAATAGCTTGTGTCTCAGAGACCAGGTAGAGAGAGATCCTTTCCCTATGTCACAGAGAAGATACTGGATGACGGTAAGAGTAGCAACCATTAAAGCTGAACCCAGGTTCAACATGGTTCCTTGGTCTTCCAGAAGCAATGGCTATGTGAGACATCCGGTGAGTGAGCCAAAAAACAACCTTACCTAAACCTACAGGCCCAGGGTCAAGTGCAGAACCAGGTCCCAAGCCTTGGTAGGGGGCTTAGATGTTGGCTGAGGGAGGGCTGCCATGTGTCTAAACCAGTCTTATGGTTGTGACGGGCAGATCCTGCATACCAGAGGCTGAATGGAGATGAGTTTGCCCAAGTGGACAGGAAAGTGGGACTTTGCTCCAGCTACTATCAACAGGACTAGGAGATCAGATGATCGAAAGTTGATCTGGAGGACCATAGACCCCAGTGGATGCCAATGAAGATAACCCTGGGTCAGGCACCTCTTCCTAGTCCGCGGTGCTTCCACTTAAATCAGTCTCAGGGAAAAGAAGGAACCTATATACAACAGAGTTTAACTCTCAAGTTACAGAGAAATCATGACTTTCTCATAATGCCTTTGCCAAGATAAACACTCTGTCTTCATCAAGCTCCAGAAATACATAAGATTAAGGTACAGAAGATTTAATTGAATTGGATAGTTCTAAACTTTAGTGGCTAGAAATTCTCCCTTTGTTTACTTATAGTAACTGTTACAGGCTCTTAACATCAGCCCCGATATCAGTTCCCCCACAATGAATCCAGCGTATATGGGGGTAAAACTAAAACCCACCACCCCCTTTCCTGCTTTTCTAGCTCCACTCATATGTAAATACCTGTTTCTTTAAACTTGGACTCCTTGAGCTTTAAAACTAAATGGGAGTGACAAATTGTGAAAAGCCCAGGTGGCCTGGAGTTGGAGGCACACTAAAATTTAGCAATTTAGCTAATCATGTGTCCTTGAGCTTGCCAGGAAAGCCGCTGTCTCAAGAATATCAGGGAGCGGAGGCTTCCCAGACCTCAACTCCTGGACTCCCGGCGCTCGAACCCGCCTCAAACAGGAAGACGAGACAAGAGACAAAGGCAAAGGAGCCCACCTGCCATCCTCCTATCTCACCATCCCCCCTCCACCCCCCCCACCCCCCCACCCCCGCCTGGCTGCAAGTAGCCTCTCAAGGCCAAACGCAGGCTGGTGGAAAAGCACCGAGCTACACAAGCTACATGTTCCCCCTCCCCCACCCAAAACCCCAAATAAAAATCCCCACCCATTCCTCATCGGGGAGCTAGCAATTTTTGAGGCATGAGCCGTTGCTTTGCTCCCTGTGCCTGGCATAGTAAAAACCTTTCCTCTTCCACTCAAGACTCTGTTCTCGTTATTTGCATTGGCATCGGGTTCAGAGACCAAACTTTTGGTTACATAACCAACAAACATGGTTTCCACTATCCCTGCAGGGAAACGCACTCCACCTGATCACTGAATGCCCAAAGCTGCTCAGTTAATCATTTTGAGCTAAGAGTATGTTCTCACAATATGACTATGCTTCCTGAGCTCTGGAGTGCCTGGCACTGTCTCTACCTGACATCTTCAAGAACGCACAGGCCCCTTCCAAGCAGGACCTGATTGTCTACCGTTAGAGAGATTGTGGGCTATTATAACTAACAGCAGTCCAAAACATCTTACTATGTTAGGGGCAAGGGAGATGGACAAATAACACACAGTCATCTCTCAGTATTTGCGGGGGGTGGGGGGGTGGGGGTTGTTCTAGGACCTCCGTGGATACTAAAATCCACAGATACTCAAGTCCTTTATATAAAACGACATAGTATTTGCATATAACCTACGCACATCCTCCCCTATACTCTAAGTCATCTCTAGGCTACTTATAATACCTAATATAATGTAAATGGTATGTAAACAGTTGTTACACTGTATTGTTTAGGGAATAATGACAAGAAAAAAAAGTGTGCATACTCAGTACAGACGCAACCATCTTTGGCTTTTTGATCTATGATTGGTTGAATCAGCGAATGCCCGGGGGCACATACTGAGGGCCGACTGTATTGGGTTCTTTCTATTCTGCAGGTTCTTGTTCTAAGGGACTGGTGACAGGGGGCTAACCTTGGTCCACATTCTTCTCAGGGGAAGTCTGTCCTTCTTTCCTTGATCCAGTATTGGAATCACCCAGAAAGTAGATTCCTGGGCCCCAACTCAGGTCTACTGAATCAGATTATCTGGCAGAGTCTTGGGCATGTGCATTTTTGTAATGTCTCAGGTGATTTTTCTCATGTGCTTCAATTTGTAACATCACATTGTTCTTTAACTCAGAACCCATATTTCAAACACAAAACCCATAAGGAATTCAAATGTACCAAGCTTTTATGTTTTCCAGAATGAAGATGCTATTTGTTTTTTAAATAATTGCTAAAATAATAATTCTGTTACCACAGGATTCACTATCAAAAGCTTAAAGCTTAAGTTCCAAGCAAAAAAATCCCCAGAAAATCTTGATGGAAGCCACAAACCATAACATTTCAGCCTTTACTCCAGCTCTTTTTGGTATTACAGTACTTTGAGATGTATCGTCTCATTACAATTTAATCATCTTTTAGAACTTGTGAAAGCCTAGTGTGGGATGATTAAAGGTAATTTTTATCTGAGAAAAAATGCACCTTTAGCAAATGTGATATATATATTCGCATAAGAATTCATTAAATTAAACTTTTTTCATTATCTCAGCTGTAGAAACTTGCCCCTGTACTTGATCAATAAATCTAAGTTATTTAAAATGTAAATTAATGACCATTTTTTGACTTTTTCTACAAAATATCACTCTGATTAATAATTAGAATCTCGTTTCTTCCTCTCCAGCATCACTTGTTATTTGCCTCTGCCATTAGCAAATTCTGTATGTGATTATGTTTATAACCACCGACTCTCAATGGATTCTCCTAAGCTGTTTCTTATATTAAGAATGTTTCTTACTGAGAAATAGAAGTAGATAATTAACATATATTTCTAAACTAAGTTAATTTCCCCAAATTTGATTATTATGTGAAAATATTTTTGCCTTTATCATTTACATTGATGACTATAACTATTTATATATAATTAAGAAATTTAGATATATGGAGGAATTAAGTCATATCGAAATGATGCTATTTACTTATTAATGTCTCTTTATCGAAATTGTATGAGATAGCAAAAAACAATTCCAATACTTGGCAGGAGGAGATAGTACTGTTACTTTGATTTGGGGAAAGAAGAGAACCTCAGGAATAGTATGGGTTAGACTAGACAAGGACAGAAGAGGTTAAAGGTTGTTTCACTGGGAAAAGCTGTATGACTAAAGCATGGAGGTGAACAGGTACAAACAAGCAATTGTCAGTTATTTATTTGGAACACAGTGTGAGAGAGAAAGAGGAGAGAAAATACAAGAAATATAGGATGGAGTCAGGTTACAGAATAACTTTCTAAGAAATTCGGATGTTATTCTGCAGATTGAAGTTATCACTAATTGAACACCTATGAAGTTTGCTATTGTGATAAATACATTCCATTATTAAATAATGTCCTCAAATATCAGAGGTCTTCTGCCTATTGATCCAGGAGCTTTGCAATTAATTGTTTCATTTTTCTGAGAGTTAAAAGGAAAATAAGAATATTTCTGAGCAAAATTTATAAATCCTTTTCCTATTGTGAATGAGCTGAATATTCTAATTCTACATACATCAAAATTATTCAATAAATGTTATATATATGCATATATGCTTATATATATTTATATATACACATATGTATATGTATGTTTATATATGTTATGAGCTCTGTTTTTTATTGTCAAAATTAGTTGTAGTACTTGTTAAAACTTGAGGGCCCAGAAAGATCAATTAGTTTGTGAAAGGTCAAGCAGCTAGTTAGTACCAGTGCTAAGGTTAGAACTAAGACCTTTTGACACCTAATTCTAGATTATCTTTTTGCATTACTTCGATCACATTCATTAAAACTGTTAATTTAGACTACCTGGATGAAGACCAATTTGCGTTTTTAAAAGACTGCCCTATATTCTCAGTGTGGTTTATTATATGAAGACTAACTTTAACCAGGCTAATGAAGTCGGTCAAGTAAAATTAATTGCCATAAATAAAAATTATTCGTGCTAAATTAACGGCTTGCATAAAAATCCATCTTTGAAAGGTCTTTGATGTTAACTAAAATAATTATTACTTGCATAATATTGTTTACATTGCTAAGTTAAATTGAAACATCCTTATTTATAAAGTGCATGCATTTTCTTAGCGTTTGCCCATATTATCAACATTTCCTAGTTAATGAGCTTTACAAAAGAAGAGGTTTTTATTCTTTAGGAACTTTGGAAAAAAACAAATTTTCTACTAGGAAATTGAACAAATATATTGATCCAGGAAGATTTTAGCCCTCCGACCATCACGTACCATGCTGTAAATTCATAATATCTGTAGCAGCTTAGAAGTCTTCATTAACTTAAGTAGAGTTATATAATAATCTGAAAAGTAATGAAGCTATGCAACAAGGACTCTTGACATGAGTTAAAAACACAACTGTGCCCTCAGAAGTAAAGCTGAAGTAGATAAACACAGGCCTTAATTTAAATGAAATCTGTCAAACCAGCTGACATTCTTCTCAGGAGAGTGCACATTTAAAAACATATGGGTATAATATATTTCACAGAGCACCTAAATTAATAATAATAATAATAATAACAGTAAATACTTATATATGATTAAAAAATATTCCCACATTCTTAGGAAAACATGGATTATCGCATAGCCGTGGTCCTGTCATAGTCACTGGAACCATTTTTAAAGTATTTAATCAGTAAGTAACAATACCTCACCTTAGTGAACACACTTTTGCATGCCTACCAGTCAATGAGGGCTCCTCGCTTCTAAAAGTCAAGCAATTAAAAGTAGACTCCCTCGTGAATGTCAACCACTCAACAGCAATTTCACTCTAGACACATTTTGTCAACCCACTCATCTGTAAAATTCCACCAATCCTTGGATTCCAAGCTTTCATAGAAAATCAGTAGTCGGCTCTCTTTGGAGAGACTATGCTTGACCAGCAAGCTCTCCCTAATTATAGTAAAAATACATTTAGGTTTATGTTCTTTATTTTAGATATTGAATAAGAATGTCAACCTCTGACAATTCTGGAGATTACGCCAAGATCATGTTGAAGATCTTTGCTCGTCAGCATTTTAGGAGACCCTTGAATCAATAGGCATGCACACTGGGCTCTTTGTGTCCAATTCCCATTGTCTTTAGGATTTGCTTTTGGAAGAGTCAGTCTCAACAGCAATTTGAGCTCTGTCTTCTTATTCCCGAATTTTTAGACCAATATGTCTTTGTATAATGTTATTAGTCTAGGCTTTTGTATAAAGTAATTAGATCTTTTCATCATTTATTCTTGACTGCATTGACAAGTAAGAATCTAAATGCCTCTCTTTTCTGCTGTATATAGTTGGAATTCTAGCAGGGTAAATTACTGATTGAATGACTTTTGGCAAGTCTTTGAAGCTCTTTGAGCCTTGGTTTATCATATGTGACATAAGCATAATAATTCCTACTTCACAAGTGAGTTGTGACACTTAAGTGAGATAACACACAAGGAAATGTAAAATATTACTTAGGAATAACTGTTTATAGAATCTGAATGATTGTCTCATTTTATATAGCAACAAATTTTAGCCATATGCATCTCAAAAATGCTGCTGTGTCCCTGCCCCTAAGCTCCTTCTATAACTAAGCAAGATTAAGAAAGGCTACACTTTCTCATTTTACTTTTAGGTAACATGTTCGCACATAAAAATTGGACATATTCTTTTTATTTCTCATTCTTATTTTCTTTGTATCTTATTTACCTTCCCTTTTCCATGTTCATCCCTTGGGAGGCTACAGATTATATAGAGAATGAGAGCACTAGAAGTTATACAAAGAGAAATAAAACCCTACACTGAAGCAACAGAGTTTTGGGGCATCAAAAATGTCTATTATCTAAAAATGTAGAATGGAGAACAGATGGTGGAAATTACATTATCAAAGTCCTCAAAAGGTTGGCCTCATGATAGAAAAGATTGGTATTTACTTAGAAGCAAATGAAGAATATATAGTGTTTTTTACTTTTTTTTTTTTTGGAGGAAGATCTGCCCTGAGCTAGCTACTGCCAATCCTCCTCTTTTTGCTGAGGAAGACTGGCCCTGAGTTAACATCCATGCCCATCCTCCTCCACTTTATACATGGGTTGCCTACCACTACATGGCTTTTTTGCCAAAAGGTGCCATGTCCACACCTGGGATCCGAACCAGCGAACCCTAGGCCGCTGAGAATCGGAACGTGCACACTTAACTGCTGTGCCACTGGGCCAGCCCCAAGTGTTTTTCACTTTTGAAAGGCATTTTTATTGCTGAATTCTATGATGGCAAAACAGGAGAATAAAAATAAATTAATGTAATTTAAGTCAAATCCATTTGTATTTATCTAAAACTGTTACTTAATTAGTAACAATGTCTTTAAAAGAGTTCTAACTTGTGGGGTGTTTTGTTTTTCCAATAAAGCACAAAGGAATAAGCCTATAAACATTTGTGCATAGTACTGAATTTGAAGATTTAAGTCTAGCAGTACCCTTAAGCAAAACACTCAAATATTATGGAAAGAAATTTCATAAACTACAAAGCATTTGCATTGTCAGAATATGAGAACTGACAATACAGATTTTCAAAAATTTATATCAGCACTGCAAATGCTAGATTCATGAAAATGTAAGGGAGAAAGAAATATTAAAGAATATGAATGATTATTTTTGATTTAATGTATTATCCTATTATAGTATATAATAGCTATGCTAATTGCACATATATTCATATATTATGACTTGCAAGACAAAATTTCACCAAGTCATTTTCCAAAGTAACAAGTAGATGGCATTATATTACTATTCTTAACACATATTTCTAAGGGTAAAATTCAAGAAAAAAATAATTCTACAAAACATTTTAGTTTTAAAACTCATAAGATGAGTAAATAAATCTGTTCTTATTCAATAATATAGTCACTTGAGTCTACCTGAATCTAAAATTATTCATATTCTAGTGATTTCCTTGAAATAATTGCTTTGCTAACTGAAACTAATTACTTAAACAAAACTACTTACAGCAAGTAAAACCTTTAACATAAAATCAAATTCCTTTTATTTTATGACATTTAAGACTCTATAAAGAGTTCCAGTTTATAATAAAATATTAAATGATACCATAACGTATTCCTCTAACCTCAAACATAGGTAAATGAACAAAATAATTAAAACAAGGAAAGCAAG
Organism: Equus caballus; assembly: GCF_041296265.1. Lineage (NCBI taxonomy): Eukaryota > Metazoa > Chordata > Mammalia > Perissodactyla > Equidae > Equus > Equus caballus. The sequence continues at coordinate 17,128,817 of NC_091702.1, read as the reverse complement.
TAGCAGCAGTACTCACCTCAAAGTAAAGAAACTCTTCAAACCACAGCCATAATATTTAAAAAGCTGTCACGAGGGAAAAAGACAATAAAAGATTCTAGGAATCCATGTGGAGATCTTACCCAGACATGTGTGAAAAGAAGTGGAAATCCTATACACCTCACCAATACGCACACACTTTTAGGTGCACCTAAGTCATATCTGCCTTTCTAAGAAAGATCCCAGAGTATTAGGACGTTCGCCAGAGAAGGGGAAATCTACAAGGATTTGGCATCTGTCAGAAACAAACAAACAAACAAATATATATACAAATTCTGCCATGATTATCAAGAGATATTCAACAATTAAAAAAATCTAAAAAACTCGAAAAGATAGGGAGCTAAAAGAAAAAAAGTGTGGACACTAAAGCTGCTGGTGGTCCCACAAGGCGAGCCACTGAAAATCCAAATTTGTCTTTCTTTACTGCTGAAAACTTATATCATTGCTAGAAGCCAGGGGGAAAGACTTTTTACAGAAGTAGAGGCGAAGCAAATAAATTATTTGACCGGCTACAGACTAAGCGGTGAGAAAGCCTATTGGCTGCTTGTGATTAGCTGCCCTTAGGTTTCGAGTTCCTCATCTCCAGGCGTTACAGGTTTAGGTTTCCGTTTGCTCTGTAAACCACTAAGGCATTAAAGCTATCTCTTTCTAAGGGGCTCCTTGTTTAATTAATTTAACAGGAGGAAGATGTGTAGCCCAGAGATCGGCTGCATCGGTAGGGACTATAGTGCATGCCACTAATGTCTCTTTTCTGTGGTTCCTGTCATAAAGAGAAACCCGCTATAGGAGCTGCTCCTCCACACGGGGCAGAGAAGTCTAGTGGATGGTGGTGATCACGGAAATGCGCTTATGAAGTTTAACAGCAGGGACCGTAATTGATAGCCTCAGGTGCTGCACTCAGAATCCATCACCACATTAGTTTTGAAGCCCTTGCTTCCCATGGTTGCTTCCAAAAATTAACTGGGTGAGGCGGGGAGAGAGGGCAGGCCTATTCCTGTGAGACTGCGGAATTCCTCTAAATGATGACGTGGGCTTGAGAACTCCCCATCAGCCTGACCAAAGCCAGAACTGCTCTACAGTCTGAAATTCTTCCTTTCTTGTCTCCTTCACAGAATTCGGACCTGATCACCCCTCCTTTCTGGCTTTCTCCCTCTTGTTTTTCCTCTCAATAAATCTCTAAATACATTGCTTTCTCTCGGTATATCTCTTGCATTCCCAGCAATATCTTGGTGTCTGCTTCTCAGTGCCTCTGATCAATGTGTTTGTAACTTTCCAATAGAATGAGAAAATTAAGTTAAAAGTTTGATAGTGAGTACAGAATGAGTATATATACAGAACTAAGTTTTTTAAAAATCTCGAGTAACCGTAGTTATAATATATATATTACAATTTTCGGTAAAAGTGATATAAATAATAAAACTAATAAGGAGAGGAGGGGCCAGCCCAGTGGTGCAGTGGTTAAGTTCGCATGTTGTGCTTCTCAGTGGCCCCAGGTTTGCCAGTTCAGATCCCCGGGCACGGACATGGTACCACTTGGCAAAAGCCATGCTGTGGTAGGCATCCCACGTATAAAGTAGAGGAAGATGGGCATGGATGTTAGCTCAGGGCCAGTCTTCCTCAGCAAAAAGGGGAGGATTGGCAGTAGTTAGCTCAGGGCTAATCTTCCTCAAAAAAAAGAATTAATAAGGAGAGAAGAACTCATGTTTTCATAAAGCTTCTAAAGAAATAAAAATCACTAAAGAAATTTTTAAAGGAAAGTATTAGAGAATAGCTCTCAAAATATTGATTGGTTAAATGGATACCGAGTCATTAATGTGTTGAGTAACAGATGATGATGATATGATCATCATTATCATAGTTCCTGGAATATATGCCTAATAAATAATAGTTTCTATACTTTTAAAACAAACTACTGATAGATTTCTGAAATGAATACTATTATTAGAATAAAAACTCAGAAAATCATATCCACAATTTCAAAGGTCCAGTCAATGAAAAAGATCCATGTTAGAATTCTTATAAACCATTATCTGGACTAGTCAAAGCTTGTCATCGTATATGAACTTTACTAACTTGATAATACACTCAGAGATTAGGCTTCTCAGAGATTGTGGCTATAACTATACACAAGAAATGGCACTGAGGAAAGGACTATGATGCCATGAAGTTATGTAAATTAGGACCCATCTGATGTTAAAGCTTAGACTGATTTTTTGAACCCCGATTCCTTGGGAGTAATTTTCTCAAATAGTTTTTATCAGTGAGCTACTAATCATAGCTCCTTCCATATGGTTATGGATGTAAAAGCTTCTGGATATAGAAGGTAAATTTTCACTTTTGTTACTTTGGAAAGAAGGCTTTCATACATAGTTCAATTAAAATTTTAAAATTATAAATAAAAATCTGTCCTTCTATAAACTCAATGTACATTTTTGAACAATGTCTCTAAAAAAGACACATTTTTCTCACATTTATTCATGATAGAGGAGAAACTGACGTTATTTAGACTCAGAGAAGCTAATGGAGACTCATTTCTTTATTTTTAAAACAAAAGACAAAATTGTGATTATATTACAATTCAATCTTATTTATCGTTTCACCTAATAGGCAAACATATGAATATGTGCACAATCAAAATGTGTGCTTCCCAGCACCGGCCTGGTGGGGCAGTGGTTAAGTTCGCACATTCAGCTTTGGCGGCCCGGGGTTCCCCAGTTCGGATCCTGGGTGCTGACATGGCACCACTTATCAAGCCATGCTGTGGTAGGCGTCCCATATATAAAGTAGAGGAAGATGAGCACAGAATTTAGCTCAGGACTAGCCTTCCTCGGCAAAAAGAGGAGGATTGGCGACAGATGTTATGTCAGGGCTAATCTTCCTCAAAAAAAAAGGGTGCCTCTAAAACATGTTATATTAGTATAAATAAAAGTAATGAATCAAATAGTTCATTATTGCTGTCCCAACGGCAATGATGATTATCCAGAATAGTGAAGTCTAAGGAAAGGGACCACTTCATCTGAGATGAAGAGATACAAACTAGCTCTTTAAATATAATCTAATGACACCAACGCATGAGACTTATAGCCTAATTTTTATTCCAGTGTGTTGTTACAGAATTCACAGAGTAAAATTATTTGAGTTTTCTTCTTCATTTTGTTGAGTAATAATATGTATGTGATACTTGTTGCCTCATTATAGCCTTTGTAGTAGATTATTGAAATTGGTAGGTCCTAACTGACCCTTCTGTTTGTAGCATAAGGGTTAATTTAAAACGTCAAAATGGAATTTGCCAAGCCTACTAATATCATTTAGCCTTCTGCCTCGGCTCCTGCTCAATACGTGGAACACTTTTTGTGGAAAGTCAGGAAGTTGTTAAACTTGCTCAGTCATTTTCGATAACAGCCATCTTGCAGGAAACAATGAATACGGAAAACCAGATGTGATGCTTTATTCTGCAATGATGGAAACAAGGAGTTCATCTAATGTTCACTTCACTGATGGAAGTTTTGTTTCACAAAGTTGTAATTTATTACCACTTTTCTTATATGAAGGACCTAACAATTTCTCACTTTCAAGAGAGACAAAAGTAAATGAGTATGTTGAAGACGTGAGATGTACAGGGTGTACACTTCTGAGTTATATAGATAGGCGATCTCTCCTCTGGAAATTCACCCTGTTGAAGAGAGATGCTAAGGGGCTTAAGCATCTGTTCAAGAAGTGACTAGGAAGCAAATGAAGGAACTCTATCATTGAAAATAGCCGTCAGATTTTATTACTGTAAATTCTAAGCCAGTTAACCTAGACATATTCCAGGATAACAAATTTTTTTAACCAATGAGTAAACCAAAGCACAGAAATGTGTAGATACTTAGGATTTCCTCATAAAGTTGGCAGAGCCAATACAAAACCCATGGTTTTTAAAACATCGTTGCGATCATTTATTCAAAATATAGTTTCCTTTCTGCTTGACAGAATAGTTGGAGTTGGAAAAGAGCAGGGACTAACAATAAGAAGCCTGCATGAAACATGCATTCTAATAAACAAATAATATAATTTCAGAAAATCATAGATTACCATGAAGGAAAAAAGTAATATGAGAGAGATTGATTTCATTAGGATGTCTCTTAACATCAAGGGATCAAGGGAAACCTCTCTGAGTTTATGTGCTCTGACATTTGAGCTAAGACCTAAATAAATAGTAGTCACCTGTGAAGAGTCTTGTATACTGACTTCTGAGATAATGCTCTTTTCAATTCAACTTAATTTTATAGGTCCATTCACTTAAAAACAGCATGCATTTACTATATAGAGATTTATTAACTTGATTATAATTCACATGCTTAATGATACCACGAAAGTAAAATTTTAAAAGGATTGAATGAAAATTAATAATTTCTTACATTATTCCAATATGAGGACTTTATCGTTTACTGGCATTTCAAAAAACACAGTGTAAAGTTCATTGTTCATTGCTAACAATCGTGGTTGTCAATCCATGTTGAAGCTTGTTTCCATGGGAATTTCTGACTTCATGACTGACTTATCAGACTTAAACACATTACGACTTTTTTCACCTCAATGCCTGCCCAAAGCACTTGTCTTAGACTTGTGTCTAGTGTCAGACCACCATTTTCTTTTTGTTCGCTTATGCTTGTATTTTCAGAGATATATTCAATCTGTGGTCTCTTTGAAGACTTCTTTTCTTACCCATTTGCTTATTTGTGAGAGTTAGTTTAGTTAAAACTTAATAATACACTTTCTAAATACACTTAACCAGGCATAGGTAGCCCTCAATAAATTGCAAATGAAGGGACTGAAACAGAGACGGAAGCGCTGTCAAGGGCTTTCTCCCCTACAACATCTACCTTTCCTTCTTGATTCTTCACCCAAACCTCATCACATGTGATGTCTGAGAAATGTACCAAGGGAAAGCCACAGGGTCAACCTGAATACAAAATATTAGTAAAGATATTTTAACTTCTAGACACAAAAATAGAAATATAAATTCTGTTATTTATTTACCTCAATGAATCATTTTTGATGCTCCCTGAGGCTCCTCTCGGTGGAAAGCTCTGGTCTTTTCATACTTGGACGGGAGGGAGCTCAGGCAGCTCAGAGGCTAAGGGACATTTTACTGAAGAAAATGCCTTGTCCCAAAGTAGTTCTATTTGCTATTGCTTCGCCCTTTATCGCAACACAGCTGAAACACACAGGCCACAAATGCTCTGATATCCTCTCAGTCAACAGGAAATGTGGATAATAATAATAGATTAAGGAGCTGCTGAGAGAAAAAAGATAATTGAAGTGTCTTCTCGGTAGATACAGCATCCATTCTGATAAATATCATTTACACTTTACTTTTATCTACTTAACTTAGTGGTTAATTAGTATGAAACATCCTTCAATTTTTTTTTTTCCAGAAGCAGGCTTTCAAGAGCTAAGATTAAAATATAGAAAGTATTTCATTTTAGTTGTATTAGTCAGAGCTCTCCAGAGAAACAGAACCAATCAGATGTATATGTACATATGCATATTCCATATATATATATATGGAAAGAATTTTATTTTAAGAAATTGCCTCATGCAAATATGGAGGTTGTCAACTCCCTAGATTTTCAGGGTGAATTAGCAAGCTCCTAGGAGAGCCTATGGTGTAGTTTTGGTCCAAATCTGAAGGCCTGAGGAGCAGGAGAGCGGATAATATGGTTCCAGTCTGAAGACTGGCAGGCTTATGATCCAGGAAAAGCAGTTGTTTCAGTTTGAATGCAGGCAGGCAGGCAGAATTCTCTCTCACTTAGGGGAATGTCGTCCTTTTATTCTATTCAACTGATTGGATGAGGCCCACTGATATTAGGGTGAGCTATCTGTTTTACTTAGACTATTAATTTAAATATTAATCTCATCCAAAAACATCATCATAGAAACACTCAGAATGATATTTGACCAATATCTTAGCATCCTGCAGCCCAGTCAAGTTAACACAAAACTAACCGTCCTGTTACCCTTGTGTTAAACAAGGACTAATTTTAAAAAACCCATTAAAGATTAAAGATCATAGTCATCCTCATTTCTCGTAATTATTCCCTTAAGAGAAACATCTTTCTTTAGGTGATATTACTATTTTGACAATGACACGTCATTAACTCTACGGAGCTGCTAAGTCTTTCGTCTGTAGTATCCCTCTTTGTAATTGACATGAGAGGAAGGAAAAAGAGAGAATGGATCCTCGATCACTCTGTTTGTTTTGTGATATTAACATGACTGCAACGTCAAGGAATCATTCAGCCTATTGAAAGCCAAATAGCAAAGAATCAGGGGTTTTAATCATTGGCTACTGATTCCTGAGTAAATCCACTGTGCTCTCTAGTTGTTCCTCGTTTTTTTATTCCTCAAAATACTTGAGTGGATAACGTTTTTCCTAATCCAGTGTTTAATCCTACTGTGTCCTTTGGTTTCGTGTTGAGTTTGTTTTATGGGAGCAGAGGTGGGCCGAGACTGCCAAAACCCAGTCAGGGAGGGGTTTATTCGCTGTGAGAAAACTATGCATCATGAAATATACAGTCTAATGGTCTATAAATCTTAGTGTGAACTATATTCCCAGATTAATAAAATAAACAGAAATAAGACCAAAATAAGTAAAATACAGAGAAATATGAAACAGAAATAAGAAAATACAGACATGAGCAAAATATATCACTGTATAAGAAATTCAAGTGTATACAATGCATAGTTTTTCAAAAATTTGTATGTAATACTTATAATTTATATACATAATGTGCTGGTCTCAGAATTGAGTAATTACCAAATTTCATACCACTGTTTGACTGATTCAATGAAAATTATTAATTTTTACCCCTTTTTTCTCACCTGCATAACCCATCACTCTTGCTTATTTTGGTCACAATACAAGTCAAAGTTATAATTCATGCTAATTAGTACAAAGCTCTGTATTTTTGTTCTGGGACTATTCTGTTGTATACCTATTCTTCTGGGATCACATGGAGAGCTCCAGGCATTTCACTGATGATAGATATTTTTGACTTCTTACAGGAAAAGTTAGGTCAATCCAGGAAGATCTGTTTGCTATTACTATCCAACTTAGTTTTATATAGGTAAATTATGATTTTTAAAGAATTATTTCTTTATGCAGTGTTTCTTTCTTGATACTGTTTTATCAATATTAGGATTTCATTAAAATTAGAATTTTATAAAGATTAAGAAGTCTATTAAATTAACAATTGGTTATTTACCTGTCTCAGCAATGCTTTTCCCACATGTACTCAGTCAAAGAAACAGAAGGTTGATGGATTATTTTTTTCTTTATTTCAATCCATCACTAATTTAAATAAATCCTAAATTGTCTTGAATGATGATAGGTACAGGTAATAGGACAAAGTCTCTGTCCCCAATAGGTTTGAGTTGATTAGTGTTTTAGATGGTCACACATTTATAAAGACATCATTTATACAGGTCCCAAATGTAGTAATAGATTATATAGATATAGAATATATTATATAGATTTATAATATATATATTCTTCTGCTTTCATTAGTAAATAAAGTGTTTGGGATTAACATGTTCTTTAGATTACAGAAACTAATCTTCTTTGAAGGTCAAAGTTAAAATAATTTTAAATATTTAAATAATAAAATGTAACTATTTTGATTGCAACTAGGGTTTAAACAACTGTCTGCTAAATGGCCAAAAACTGGAATAGGATGAACTTTAAATACAATCAGAGTAGATAAGCTATGTTCTTTTTTTTTTTTTTTGAATAGTCACACTCTTTTTTGTGTGTGTATGAGGAAGATTGGTCCTGAGCTGACATCTGTTGCCAATCTTCCTCTTTTTGCTGGAGAAAGATTGTCCCCGAGGTAACATCTGTGCCAATCTTTCTCTATTTTGTATGTAGGATGCCACCACAGCATTGCCTTATGAACAGTGTGTAGGTCTGTGCCCAAGATCCAAAACCATGAACCCTGAGCTGTCAAAGTGGAATACATGAACTTAACCACTATGCAACTGGGCTGGCCCCTGGGGTCTTTTTTATAAGGACACTAATCTCATTCAGGAGGACTCTGCCTTCATGACCTAATCAACTCCCAAAGGCCCCACCTCAAAGTACCATCACTTTGGGAATTAGGTTTTCCACATACGAATTTGAGGATCGGGGACACCTTCAATCTACAGCACACAGTGAAGCACAAATAATTAGACATATCGTTTTTGTGATTAGAGGGTGTTGATGTAATGAAGGGAATTGAACTGAAGCTATGGAAAATGTAGCTGTACACAGAACTGGGATAATTTTAAGCTAACAATTCTCATTACGTTGAGGTATTTAAACAATTAGTCAATTCAGTAAAAAGAAGAAATCAGATGGCTCCACAGGGGTGTGAGAAAGGGAAAATTACTAACAAATAAACATTCTCTACTGATTCTTTTGGTATTTTATAGGAATAGTCCACTTTCGGATTTTGTTTTCTCTTTGTCTCACAGATTTTCACAGTCATTACTTAGGAGGTAAAGCTCTTTTGTTCATAATTGGCAAGATCAGTGTAATATTTCTTTTTGTTTTATGGATTGAGTTTGATGTAACTGACATTCCATGGATGATACGAGCTCGATTCTCCAGAGCTCTTGTGTGTTTCTGTATGTTTATGTGTAGCACATCTGCTGCAGCGTGCAGTTCCTCTCACACTCATTTTCTGGTTTCTCTGAAGCAAAGGGGTGAAAGAAAAACAACTTAGAAGACAAAAAGTGAAATCTCTGCCAGGCGGTAGCTCTGAAGGAGACTTGCAGGCACCTTCACTTCTTTGAAGCGGCATGTGTCAAACTCGTTATGAATCTGATTTTTATATTCAGAATCAGAATTCTTTCAGCTGACACAGCTGAAGTCAGAGCCTTGAGGTTACAGAACAAGATCCCTGTTTTGCATTGAAACTGAACACTTCCATTGCAAATGCTTTTGCCTAAAATAATTGCCTCACTTTCAACTGAATGCTGGAGTGCAGATGCCTAGGAAACCAGCGTTCTTTCTTAGAAGCAAAGACAATAAAAAGTGTGATGTGACCTTTCTTCCTTTCTACAAATTGCCTCTGAGAGCATATCTACCTGTCAGTTTGACTACCCACCTTCCTATGTCACCAACCTCGACTGCTTAATGATTGAAAAGGTGTAAAACAAAGCTCCATATATAACCATTTTATTAGATGAAATGATCCTTCTTGAAATAGAACACTGGGTCCAACTATGATGCTTTGCCTGAGATGATTGAATGGGGAATTTTTTAAAGGCATATATTGAGAAGTAGGTATCTTCTCTTCTATTTTGAAGGAAAATATATCATATTGAGAAGTTTTGGTGGTAAGTATGGCTATGTCATGGAACAGCCATCTTCCTCTTAGGTCTTTTTCAATGGAATTTTTTCAAGTGTATAATGGAATTTCCCATGGGGGTTATGAAAACATATACAAACAACTTTAATGTCATGCTTCTATATTATTCTAATATTCACAAGTGATTTTCATTTGGAATTTGTGTTTGACAGATAAAACTCTCTGATTTAAAGAAGCATTGACTCTTGTCTACACATTTCAAGGTTTAACTTGACCTTGAGGTGAATTTTTATTCCAGATTAAAATTATTCTTAGTGCTAAGACAGGAGTACAATGTAAATACTGTAGTCCAATAACAAATAATAAAATATAGCACAAAAATATATAATAAAGAGCTGGTTAAATACACACACACACAGAGGAATCTTGATCTTCTCATCTATTATTTCCAAACAAATTAAGAACTAATAATTTAATCTTACAATTTTATGGTATTTTGCTTTTAAAAATGATGTAAGCTTTTCAATTTTATTTGTGTATTTAAACATTTGGAGGGAAAGAAGAGGATGTTTTATTAATATCTGTTTTACGGATGCAGAAACTGAAGCTCACAGAAGCTTACCCAACCTGCCCTGGGGTTACAGTTAGTACAGAACAGACAGAGTGCTTTGTTCCACTGTTTATTCTGTCCACAAAGTAGAATGGACCGTCTTGGGATGGGATGACCTCCCCTTACTGTGACTGTTCCAGGAAATAATACTAGAATTTTAATAGATATTTTCACGTTAGTTCCTTCTAGCTGTAAGAATTTATCATTGTATGTCTTCCATAAAAAACAAAACTCCAAGTTTTAGTAGATGTTCACTGTTATGGATTGAATATTTGTGTCCCCCCAGAATTCATAAGTAGAAGCCCTAATTGCTTATGTGATGGTTTTTGGAGATGGGGCCTTTGAAAGGTAATTAGGTTGAGATGAGGTTATGAGGGTGGAGCCCCCATGATGGTATGAGTGTCCTTATAAAAAGAGGGAGAAAGAACAGAGATCTCTCTCTCTGCCATGTGAGGACACAGTGAGAAGGTGGCCATCTGCAAGCCAGGAGAGGGCTCTCAGCAGGAATCAAACCTCTTGACCCCTTGATCTGGAACTTCCTGGTCTCCAGAACTGTGAGAGATCAATGTCTATTAAGGCGCCTAGATTATGGTGTTTTGTTATAGCAGCCCTAGCAGACTGACACACCTATCAAAAGAAATTATGTATTTTCAAAAATTACCAAATTTCTATGTGACTTAACTTGAACATAATAAAAAATTTAATGGACACTTTTAACAAAACTTATTAAAATACCCATATGCTTGGGATTATTAAGGTAAAGTTTTCTGGAGGGAGATTGTATAATAAAATTTGTATCTGAAGGACGTATTTCACTAACATTTACATCGATCAAAGTAAATAAGTAGAATCAGATTTTTGTTAGTTACCCCTTTTTAGGTTACAAAGCACAATTGATAACAAAACACTTTTCAGTATTTCTAAAATAGTGATCCTTACTATTAAATAAATATTATTCTAATCCAGATGTTACAGATAAACATGAGAAACAAGTGTAGGAAATGATAAAATATATTATGACGTGGCAATTTATTTGGAAAGAGGTGAGAAAGCCCTATGGGAAGCAGCAGGTAGAGCAAGTTTATATCAATCACTTCCTTAGAATAGAAATATTTAATACTGTTTGTAAGCCTAACTTTTATCTGGATTTTAAAATATTTTCTAGAAATTTGGAGGAGGAATTTATGTAGATTGGAATTATTTATTTTAAAATGTGTATAGATCCATATATCTAAATGTGTAACTGGTATTCTTTTTAAAAAGGATTTTTTCTAGATACATACAAGGGATCTGTCTATATAAAAAAATCATATCTTATTTTTACCATCTCATGAGATGCATATTTCCTAAACAAATAATAATCATCCTATGGCTAATGTACATGCAAGTTTAAATAGTTTAATTTTATATTAAATCTCTAGTAGTTCCTATATTACATATATGCTTTATTTTTATAATACAATCATATTCGAGGAAAATTTATCTAAAAATTGAACTAATATATTCATTTTACAAAAAATATTATAGTAAACCTATTTTCCTTTAAATTTTAACTAATATTACAGTAAATAGTAGGCTTTAAAGTGTTAGTGACAATGGACCAACTGTTGAATGTTGAAATCCATAGGCATAATTAAGGTCTTTTTTCTTTTAACATTGAAGAAGTCTCGTTAGATTATATTTTCACAAAAATCAAACAATCTAGGATTTTTTTAACAGAAAAAATGAATGAAGTCTGCCATATGTTGAAAACACAAATTCTATATTGATTCAAATACTAATTTATGAAAATATTCAGAAAAAATTTTACTTCATTTGGCAGAACTACTAACGTTCTCAAAACACATGAGAAATTGCGTCCCTGAGCTTTTTGGTTTTATTTTTAGTATATTTCTCTTGTCAAAGTCTAGGCATTGTTACAGAGTTTCGTTTCTTTAGGAAAAGGTTTAAGAGTGAAATCAGTGACCATCAACACTACTTTCCATATCTTGGGATTCTTGCAGTCAATTTATTTTAAGATTATTTTGTTGGCTACATTGACAGATTCCTTTCATTTTACTGTCTAGTAATGACAGGATCACAGCCAAACCATGGCAGGAAAGATAAATTATTTGGAGCATAATAAAAGTGACTCAAGGAGGGGCCACTAAGAAACAGCAAACAAAGCAAAAACGATAAACACACAAAAAGCACAAAACAACAAATCAACATTATATATAAAAATATTAATTTCTACTTCCTTTGTTGACTAATTGTCATTGTTTATAATCCTTTAAATAATAATATAGCAATTATTTCCATTAATATTGAAAGGAGAATGAAAATGAATTTTAGAAATAAAGCAATAGTATAGTGCCTATATTAGATATTTATATCCTAGAAAAGAGCTGTTGAGCTGTTGGTATAGATTAGGATATTCTAACATCTCAGAGTTAACGTAAACCTTGTGCTGTGTCACTACTTTCTTAGAACCTTGTCAGAACTCATGGAAGGGTTGTGAAGGATTGTGAATGGAAGGAAGGAAATGTGAAAGAGTAAGGATCAAACTGGATATTTGACTTCAAGCAACTTTTAATTCGTTAAAAGTTATAATAATGATTATTGGTAACCTGACTAATATTAATTACTTCTTATTTAAAATATCTTCCCAAATTATACTTTATCATATCACCCAGTTTATTTACCTCAAATAATTTCTTATAATCTGAGATTGTTATTTTTGCTTTTTAAACCTGGTATTTTGTTACTTACAGTTTATCTCCACATGGGAAATGAATTGCATCATGTGGATTTCTTTTCTGTTTACACCCTTTTGAATTCCTAACACCTAGGTCAGGGTAAGGCACATAGCAGGTGGCTAAATTTTTTTAACTTAAATAATTGGTGATTAAGTCGACTATGTAAAATTCCCAGAGCACACTCTGGCTAAAAAATATAAGAAAGCAGTTTGGCTCTGTGTTTAGTGCGAGATAATTTTACTAGAATTTCAATTTTCTACTTTCAATAAATTCTGTACTAGTAACTGAAATATGACATATAACTTTGCAGATCTTAATTTACGTATTTTACGTGCATATCTTTCATCCCCTTCTAATGTTCAAATAATTAATAGCGTATGTGCCTTCTTGCTTTGAGGTGGTTTGTGGGAGTTTTTTCTGGCTTTTTATTTCTAAAAACATAATCCAAATGAGAGGAAGGAAGTTTTAAAAAATGCAAAAGAGAGGAAGGGAGAATTAGAGATACAGTAACATGGTGGATGCTATGATTCTCATAGTTCCCCTACAGGAATGTGGGATTTATTACTCCACCTCTACTTTCAGTATCCTTCAGGAATTGCTTCAGGGGGAGAGAGCCATCTGGCCCAAGGCCATCACTCTTCCATACCATCTTGAGAACTCCTCATAGCATTTTGTGGGGTTTCCATTGGTATTGCTTGATTTGTCTCTTTGCCCTTTCTTTGTTTCCTCCCTCCCCTTACAAAAGAATTAATCCAAGAATATTCCCAAATATACTTCCTGTATGCTACTCTGCATTTTAGCTTCTGCTTTCTGGGGAATCCAGGAAACGTTGGTGCAGAATTGTTCCAGAAAAGAACACATTTAGATGGGATTTGGAGCTAGATTACCTGCCTCTTAGCTGGAAATGAGGCTCCCATCCCTGTGGTGTGGAGAAGAAAGAGTTCTTGGCCCAAGAGAGCAGTGACACTGTCACCTGTGGTGCATGGGGGTGGTATTATTGGTGGGAATACGTAAATGGTGAAATGTACAAGGCTTTGGAGAATTATGAGATAAATAATATTAATTACAGTAGAATTGTTAAGCTTGCTTGCAGTGGGAAAAGATAGCAAAAGAGTGAGAGTGATTGTTTGGCAATTAATGCTGACTCTGAGTATGAAAGCCAGAGGGTCTCCTTGGTATCATACAAAGAGATTCTTATCTCCTGCAGTGGGAGAACAGAGTAAACGGAGAACAGGTCCCAGTACCTAATTGTAAGAATAGCTGAGATCCAGCGAAGGGTGCATGATTTAACAACCAGACAGAAACTCTGGGAGATGATGCAGAAAAACTGATAAGATGGCTACTAGAAGCACAGAGGAGTGATAACCCACACTAACTGTGGAAGGCAGAAGAATGGCTGCCAAAGATGTCACAATCCCCAGAAACTATAATATGTAGGTTATAAGGAAAAGGCATATTAAGATTGTAGATAGAATTAAGGTTTCTAATAAACTGACCATAAAATATAGAGGTTATCCTAGATTATCCTGGTAGGCCTAATGTAATCACAAGAGATCTTAACAGTGGAGAAGGGAGTTTGGAGAGTGAAACAGACAGATGGCAACATGAGAAGAATTTTTGTAATGTTACAGGCTTTGAGCATGGAGGAAGAGGGCCATGATCCAAATGCAGTCAGCCTCTCAAATCTGGAAAAAATAATGAAACACATTCTCCACTAGAGCCTCTGGAAGGAATGCTGCCCAGCAAATACCTTGATTTTAACACAATGATACCTATTTTGGACTTCTAACTTCCGGGTACTATAAATTTGTGCCGTTTTAACTTTAACCAAGTTTGTGGCAATTTGTTGCAGCAGCAATGAGAAATTAATATACTGAGGTACAAACACCAACTTTGTTCTTGCAGGTGATGGGATAAGGATTAAAAGGCTAAAAGCAATGATTTGCTCATGTGGACATACTATGTAAGATCAAAAATCCCATGGAAAAGCCATGTTCCATATAAGGCTCAAAGCATACACCATTTCTCAAATCCAAAAAGAACCTGTTGATGAGAAGGTACCAGTCTCACTAAGAAGTCCTCTGGTTGCTCTTCTTTATAGGGCGTACCTGATATGTAACAACAACAAAAAGCCAGAAAAGAACTGAGCTCCCAGACAGCAAAGGTTAAGTGTCACCACTTGACCAAAAAAAGTACAGGTTATACAGTAGCACTTAATCATCAGAGGGCAGACCAACTTGTAATGAACAGAGAAGTGACAGTGGCAGCCATGGAAACCTAATTTGCAGAGTTATGAAGTGTGTTAATAGCATGGAGTCTTCTTAAGGGAAAGGTAGATGAGCAGCCAACAGTCTTACTACTCAAACTCTCCAATCAAAAGAAATCAAGAAGGAACAAAAATAAGGGGGAAGATGGAGGGAGAGAGAGAGAGAAAGAAAACAAGAAAGAAGAGAGAAAGGAAGGAAGGAAGGAGAGAAAAAGGAAGAAAGGAAATAAGGAAGGAAGGAAGAAAGAAAGAGAGAAAGAAAAGAAAACAAGCCAGCCAAGAACGGATGATCAGAGCAGAAAGAAGAAAAGATAATCACAATTCCTTGTGCCATTTCCATTACTGAGCCAGCTTTTGGACCGAAAACACAAAGACTAAAGGAACAATCAAAATCCCAGAAGGAATGACCTATATTTCCACAGCAATTGTACACAGTGAAGATTCCCCAAAGGGAACTACAATCATTTTACTTAGGTAGTTGCACACCGAGGAAAAAAAGACAAAATGAAATGTTTTGGAAACTGTTGGACACAGGGTAACGATGATCCCCAGAGTCTTAATGTATTAAGACCTTCCAGTTAGAGTGGGGGTGTATGAGGATGAAGTAATAAGTAGAGTCTGGTCTAGGTCCAGCTCACAGTGGGTCCAGAGGGTCTGAGGACACACCCAGTGTCATTTTCCTGGTTGCTGAATATATAATTGGAACTGACATACTGATACATTGCAAAATTTCAACATTTGCTGTTGAGCCTGTGTAGGGTGAGAGTGTTTTGTGGAAGGTTAAGTAGATAAGTCTCTAAAATCGTCTTCCTCTCAGGTAGGATAGTAAAAGTAAAACACATCCCATCCTTAAAACGATGGCAGAAATAAGTGATATTTCTAAAAATCTAGGGAATTCAGTAAGCTGTCATAATTCTCTTTCCAGTTAATTCACCAACCTGGGGCCTGTAAAAACCAGTTGAATTGGTAGGTGACAGTGGATGCCTGAAATCTCAGACAAATAGTAGCCCTAGTTGTAGCTGTTGTGCTAGACAACGTGTCATTGCTAGAGCAGATTAACACAGGCTCACATGCAGGATATTGAGTCCTTGATATGGTAAGTATGTACTTTTCATGCCTATCTCAAATAGGATTACAGACTGTTAGCATTCACTTAGAAAGGCCAGTGGTTTACATTTACAGCTTTGCCTCAGGACTATATAACTCTTCTGCCCTCTGTCATAATATGATCTAAAGAGATCTGGATCAGCTGGACATTCTGCAGAATATTACACTGGATCACTCTATCAATAGCACGAAGTTAAGAAAGCCAGATGAGAAGTAGTGCATTAGTGACCTTTGTGGACACAGGCTTTCAGAGGGTGGGAAATAAATCACAGTCTCATCTAATGTTAAAGGATATAATTTTTATCTTGTTCCTTCAACTAGGAGAAAGGTTGTACAATTTCCTGTAAGCTGCTTTGGTTTCTAGAGGCAGCATACTCTGAATCAGGAATACTGTTCTTATCCATAGACTGAAGGACTGCCAACTTTCAGCGGCATCCAGAACAAGGATAGGCTCTTCACTGTAAACAGTCTATATGGTACGAAAGACTCTGCCACTTCGAGCAATGTGATCCAACATGATCCTATGATATTAGAGTTCACCGAAGTTATTGGAATAAGCCCACTAGAGTTCTGGAGTAAAGTCACACTACATATATCAGAGAATTATACAACTTTCAAAAACTTCTGGCATTCTGCTGGACCCTGGTAGAGACAGGCGGCCTAATCATAGTGTATGAAGTGTGGCCAGAACTGCCCATCCTGAGTTGGTTAATGTCAGACCCACCAAATCACAGGTCATGTAGCACCAGAAACAACTGAACAATCCATTGTAGGATGAAGTGGTTCATCCTGGATATCACCTGAGCAGTACCAGAGGACATAAGAAAGCAGCATGTCCAAGTGACTAAGATCTTTCATGTCAACCACATGTCAACCTCTGTTGCACCAGCACCTCTTAAATTAATCTCTGAGGGTGCTCACATTTATGCCTTATGGGGGTTCCCTTATGATCAGTGAGGGAGGAAGAATTCAGTTTGGTTCATGAATGGATTAGTTTGGTATATGGGTTACCTTGAATACTGTGACAAGAGGAAATCTTCCCACTGGAGGGAACCTTGAGTATTGACTGGTCATCCACTTTGAATAGAAAGAAAACCTATTTTAGAACACACACTGATCATAGGCAGTGGAGAATGACTTGGCTGGCTGGTCAAGGCCTAGAAGGAGAGTTTGCAAGATTGAGGACAGGAAGATCTGGGGTAGAGACGTATGGATAGACAAGTATTTATTGTTATCAATAGCTCAAAATTTAAGCGGGATTGATAGTAGGAGAAGATTAAAATAAATTGCTATGAATTAAAATTGAGAAAAATAATCAAAAGGAGGGACTATTTAAGGGTAATTTGGGAGAAGAGTAGTTGTTTAGGGGAATGGAGACGTGAAAGATGTTACACTTTGCATCTGTTTTTATCTGCTGTGTCATCAGCATTTAGAATATGCCTAGCATATAATAAGTATGTAGTAAATACCTATTGAAATATTTGTTGATGAGTATGAACAAACAAACTATGCCATCAAGGGGAAGCATCTAGATTAAAATTATGTAAAAATATGAAAAAAATGTGTGCTGCAAATTCAATTACTGATTACAATGATGGCTAACAGGGAGTTTGTAATTGAGTAAACTAAATAATGCTAAAATTACTTAATATACTCAAGATTCAATTTCCTCAATTTCCTTCATAAAATATGGTTAGTGATAGTGTTCATTCATAGATTTTTTGATATAATTAAACGTGTAATTGCATCTAAATGCATCTAAGCTTGCTGGCAGTCGTTTACAAAGTGCCCAAGAAAATTTAGTCATTTAATGGGTTTATTTATGAAATTGTTGCTAGTAATTGTGCTCTCTGCAGAAGAAAAGATCAGTGTCAGTGCTGATTCTGTTTTTGCCAATACAGAGCAGTATGCTTTCTCTGTGCAGGAAAAGACATATCACATGACTGTCTCTATTTAAAGATTAAGTGAAAATTGGGAGGTGAAGAGCTAATGCCATAAAGTCAGTTGATTGTATTCTTTTCACTATTAAATATGCTGCTCATTGCTTATTGCCTCTGGCATACTTGAGTGTTTAAATCTGTTCATTATGTTTATACACTGATTCAAGAGCGAAAAGACAGATGACGGAGATTCAAACAAAATGAGTGAGAAACCAAATACTTCCTCCTTGTGCTGATGTATGCTTTTTCTCACGTAAATGCCTAAATGCTTGACTAGAGCGAGGAGGATGGAGGATCCTCATTAATACTTACATCTGCTCTTGCAGATGCAGATAAAATATCTTTGTTTTTTTAAATTTTAGAAAGTAGTGATTAAAGACATACTTTAAAGACCTTCATTTTGAAAGACTTGCCTACGTTTTCCCCATTTTTACCTTCTCTTAAAATATACAGTCACGTGCCACATAACAATGATTTGGTCAATGATGGATCGCATATATGATGGTGGTCCCATAAGATTAGTACCATATAGCCTAGGTGTGTTGTAGGCTACACCATCTAGGTTTGTGTAGGTACATTCTGATTTTTGCACAACCATGAAATTGGCTAATGACGCATTTCTTAGAATGTATCCCTATCATTAAGTGATGCATGACTATATATATATGTGTGTGTATAAAGTATATATTTTATCTTCACTATTAAAATGTATATATGAGCCACAGTTTTTAAAAATGGATTTCCACAGTTGAAATGAGAAAAAAAGAAAAAGAAATATAGTTTAAAATATGAAAGAATCAATTCACATCAATCTGAGGAACTCGAAGTTTTTGAAGAAGAGTTTCTCTATTCATTTCCTTGCCTAAAACAAAAACTTTATTTTCAGACAATCAATTCTCCAATCTCTCTTTCACTGAAAAACTTTCAGAAAATTGAAAAAAAGAAAAGAATATAGGAATGTCCAGATACCAAGTCCATGGTGAGTCGGCTTTAGGCAGTATGTTAAGATTTTACAATCATGAGGCTATAAAAAAAGAGGACTGTGATTGAACGTAACTGTATGTTTTGAACCTATATCCAAATCTGGGTTTCCTGATTTAGGATTATTCCCAGGGTTCAGTGTAATATGTGGGTTACTCTAAGAATTCTTATTAAATTATTATAGGCAAGTAAGTGCTCAAAAATATTGTGAATGTTGGTGGTGATCACATTTCTAGGATATACACTAATATAGCAGTTCCTAAGTAATAAATCAAGTCTATTTATAGAAAATATTTTTTTGTTGGACATTTCCAATGCAGTCTATGAAGGATGGAGAAGGAGAAATAATTTTGACTCCAGATGATTTGGCAACTGCTCTTAAAGGAGCCGACATATCTCAGAGTTTGTTTCTACTGCAGGTGACCTTTATCAACAACCTTCATGTGACAGCATTTCTAACAGTAGTCAGCTCCTTCCAATGCCATGTTATTGCTGAAAGCTTGACATACACAGGGGCCAGGACTTTGATGAAAGATGATTCCTTAGCATGTCTTTACTTACAGTGAGTGTGTGTTTGTTTTACTTTTAAATCAGTGTTAAATTATTAATTTGAGGAAATGTTATTTAGAAGTTTAAAAATTAGGAGAGTTTGAAAAGTAGATTTGAAAAGATAGTGACTATTGTGTGAGTGTCTGATATGTCAGGCATCTTTGTCCTGGAAGATAGAACCCAAAGGGAAACTTCAGACATTGTCTGATCTTGAAAACTCAAGGGTAAATGTCAAAGGTGTAGAAATTCTCAGATGAGGCACCTGAGAGAGGAGATGGGATGGAGCTGTGCCCAAGGACAGAATAGGACTACTTGGAGAGGCCTCCAGGCCCAAGTGTGATACAGGCTTCTCTCCTGAGTCCACTAAGGATCAGGAAGGCTCTTGGAAGTTAAGGCAGAGAAGCAGTGAAGCAAAGCCTGGCCCTGGAGGAGGTAGGCTGCTGAACACATCTAGGAAGCAGACATGAGAAAGGTTGTCCAAGAAACTGAGACTCTTACGTGGAATCAACATTTTCCATCTGCAACTGTCTTATGTTTGTTGTTTACGTAGGTGAATCTTGCTTGAAGAAACAGAGGCATCTGTGGTGGAAAGAAACATAAAAGTACATTTAATAAGACAAACCAGATAGTATACGGCTCTAATTGAATTATCTTAACATCACTAATACATACCTTAACAATTTATTTTATCCCTACTGTGTACTGGATAACATGGTGACTACTGGAGACCTAGTGATGAGCAAAAGAGACACTGCTCTTTCCTCAGACAGCTTGATTCTAGTGAGGGACAAAATTAAATAAATGTATAAAGATGATTCCAGAACGTTCTAAGTTCTGTGAACAGAGTAAATAGATAGAGTTAATAGTGATCTTTGAGAATAAACCAGCCAAGGGCAACACTGAAGGGAAAGCATTCAAGGAAGACAAAAAGAGCATGTGCCAAAGTCACAGGTAGGAAAGTGCTGGCTATGGGAGCAACCTAGAGGAGTGAGTGAGGCTAGAGCATAGCTCATGGATGCTGCATACTATGGTTGACCACAGCTGAGAGGTTAGCAGAGACCAGAGGTAAAAGGATCTTACAGGCCCCAGTAATAAGTTTAGATTTAATCTGAAGAGCAATGGAGAAACCTTGCAATGTTTTTCTTTCTTTCTTCCTTCTTTCCTCCCTCCCTCCCTTCCTTCCTTCCTTCTTTTCTTTCTTTCTTTCCTTCCTCCCTCTTCCTCACCTTCTCCTTTTCTTTCTTTTAAGAACTTGACCTAATTTTATATTTTTAAAGTAATCTGTAATTCCTATGTGGAGAATGCATTCTAGAGAATGGTGAATGGAAGTTGAATCCATGGGATCAATTAAGAGGCTATTGTGGTAATCCAGATGACACCTAGCTAAAATGAGGGCCATGGAAGTAGAGAGAAGAGACAGGAACTTGATGTATGTTTTGCAGGAAGTAGTGGTGCACTTGTTTTTGAATTTCATGTAGGCTCCAGAGAAGGGAGAATCAAAGATGATTCCTAGGGTTTTGACTCACAAAGGACAAGTTTCCTTTGGAATTAAGATTTCTGTTTTGAAAGTTTGAGGATTAAAATTATTATTAGACAGCTAAGTAGAACTTTTCAGTAGATGTATATACTAATTTGAACAATCTTTTATTTATTGTCTCTGTGTGTGTGTTAGTTCTATTTTATTCTTCCTCAGTTTGTAATTAAAGTTCATTTTGAAAATTTTATATCATTCCTTAAGGAGAAAGAAAAGCAATTTGAAGTTTTTTCCACATTTAGACCTCCAGAGCCAAGAATATTAGAGCACCTCTAGAGAACAGTAATTACAGTTCTAGCAACATTATCCTGAAATATATTGGGGAAAACATGATTTATTTTACAATGAATTCTTTAAAGTGGTGTAGTTATGATAGCATGATTACAGATGATACCTCATGATGGGGATCCTGAGTCTGTTCATTTACCCCTTTTCTAAACCATATCAAACTATTATTGCTTTTAATACTTACTCACATTTACTCCACTTTCAACAAATAGACGTGATTACTCTCTCCCTTGTGCCTTCCCTATACTTCGCATATACTTCTAACATGGCATCCAGTACATTTTAGTTCCTCCTTGGACTTCACTGTAACCTCCGTGACATAGTGATGGTATCTTATTTTTCCTTATATCTCTTCCATTAGCACTGGCACATCCTAGTAAATAATTGATTAGTGGATAGATGAATAAATGAGTGGACACATGACTGGGGCAACGCTAGGGTACAGCTAAGTACATCTAAGTGGGATTGCCCTCCAAAGCCCTTGCTTTTCTAGATCCTGCTCTGCTGGTAATTTGCCATTAATCTTGACTGAGAGCTAGAGATAGAGAAAGCATAAGGAGGTCAAATGTCCCCAAACAATGGAGAACTGAAACTCTGATAAGTTCAATTATATTACACGTTTTTACACAGAACTTATAAACAGCAACACTTTCCAAAGTGTAAGAGAGGAATTGCGTATTTCCAATACACATACCACACGAGCAAGAATTTTGCCTGTTTTGGTTCTAATGAAATAGAATACAGATAGAATAATTTACTAGAAAATCCCTTAACTGTTCATGGAACCGGAACCAGCTTGTCAGGCTAGCATATATTTTTCATTATAGGCAAAAGACACAAGAAGCCAAATTGGAATCAATAAGATGCTTTGTAAGCATGAAATTAGAACAAGGAAAATAAGTCCTATGATTTAACAACTGAAGAACATAAAGCTAGGATAGAGTAATATATCATAATAAAGATAGATATACATTGGCAACTTTATTTACAAAAGTCTGGCCATTCAGTTGGAGAAGCCTCTAATCTAAACATTCCTTAGGTTGACAGTTCTAATATGTGAGTTTTATTCTTGTAGTCTGTACTTTGTACTGTACCACCCGCCTCCACCCTAATACAGAATTTCTGATCATTCTCCTCCAACATTGAGTACTTTCCAGAATACAGAAGGAAGGTAGACTGATATCTATGGTCATGGAAATTGAGAGGGAGAAATGCTGGAAAGCGGGTTATTTCTCCCAGGACAAAAGATCCTTGTAATTACACAGATTGGATGTAGTTTTGAGTATACTTTGAATTAAACTATTCATATTGACTTCCTTTTTGGTGCACGTGTGACATACCAATATTGTGCTAGTAGATAGGTATAGAAACACAAAACAAGGTGAGGTAGATAAGTAGCAAATTGTAGTACAAAGTGTAATAAGAAAGAAATGTGAAATACAAATGAGATTCAGAGTCAGCATTATGGAGGCAGTGATTAACACGGGAAAGAGTAGAAGCTCAAGGGCTTGCTTTTCCAGATGAAGTTTTATTCGATCAGGACTTGAAAGATGAACAGGGCTTGAGCTGATGGATTGATGGTGAGAAGTTTCGAAAAGACAGAAGAGCGTATCTAAAGATACTAAGGATTCATAACTCAGCATGATGTATTTAGGAAAAATATGGAATTGAGCACTGAAGAAATCCCATGTATTTGCTTCAAAGATACTGTTTCAAAAGACCAACATTATGAAAGATGTATTAAGTTTATTTACTTTTAATTTACATTAAAATAAGATATATTCCACTTTACTAATAAAACTAATATTCATTTAGAATAGAATATTGTTTTAAAAAGCTTTCTATGTATTTATGAAGCTGCTGTAATATCAAAATTGCATGATTATCCAATCAATTGACTTGAGATTATAATGTTGATCATGCTGATGATTCAGAAAATTAAAATTTCATCACTAAGTAAAAAATAAACTAACTCTTGGGCATAATATTTGAAAGTGCTGAGGTGACACAGCTGTTATTTTTAAATGTGAAGTATAAAACCAGGAATTTTTATTTTAAACATTTAGAGGAAATCAATATTTTTTTCTCATCCTGCTGCTTTTACAAGTTGTTGGCTCTTGTAGGCTCCTAATGAGTCAGTCCTCTTTTATTATCTGTAACTATTCTTCTGAAACATAATCTAAGGCCTCTACTGAATGCCGTCTGAGTCTACCAATATAAGTAATTTTATGGTGGCCTACACTCTGCAAAGTATTTCAAATGAGGTAGATGACTGCGAATAAGAAGAAACTTTCTTCAAGACCTAGGTCTACTATGATCTCTTCTCGATAACTATTTCTGAGCAAAAGTGGTAGTGAGTTTTCCTGTTCAGTGATCCCATACTTAAAATTACAATTACTTATTTATACGTCTACCTATTTCTCATAACCTGGAAGCCCTTAGAGGAAGCAAGAGATTTAATTATGTCTGATATCCTAGAGTGACATGTGTGACAATACTTAGGGTGATTTTATCGTATGTCTGATGGATTGAATTGAATTGAAATGTTGGCATGTGGGAGGGGAAATTCATTTCAAAATGTAAAATTTGCGTGTGGTTACCGGCGGAATAAATTGCAAAGTATACTTATGGAGCTGCTTAAATGTTACATAACAGTATGCTTAAATCAAAGGTCACTTTTTCATTAGTCTTTCATAACACACACTTTATTGCATGTTAGCTATAGCATGGCCAACCAGACTTCTCAAAGCAGGAATAGCAAATAGGTGTGGCATAAGTCTGAAAAGACAGGGAGGCAAAATTGAAATTAATGGAAAAGCATCACTCCACCCCTCACAAGATTGTCATTGTCCAAAGCTACAGTTACTTTAAAAGAGTATTTTTAAAAAGGGAAATATTAATGAAAATTGAAATTGAAACACAAATTTCTTAGTCTTTCTTTGTTACCTTAAATGAGGTTTAGAATTTGATCAGGGAAAAAAACTGAAAAGAAAATGAAAGTGTTACCTTCAAAGCATAAGAATTCACAAGTTAGAAAGTCCTTATGAGTTGGAAGTAAAAAGATAGCATTAATTCATTACAATGGATTGTTCTCTAAAGAGATGAACCTAGCAAGGACTCACCAGAGGATGACCTTGTAATCTGAAGTCTTTAAGTCTACCTAATGCTGCAAAAGTTGAAGGCCACAGATCAATTGTTTAGAAGCTCAATAAGAGCAACTTCACTCTTTGGGATAAGGGAATTTAGAAAGCATTTACATTTTTATATCAAACATAATACATTGCAGTTTTCACATTGTGTGGTTTGCATAAGGATAGCAATAATTCCAAAATAAACTAGATGTTTTGTATTAAAAAAAATTTTAAAGCAAACTTTAAACTTCTATTTTGTTCATAATAACACCAGCTGAGGCTGGGAAGCAAAGATACTGCTCTTGGGGGAGCTCATAGTTTCCACCATATTTTTTCTGACCCTTTTGACATCTACTGGGCAGTACCAAGGGCAATACCAGCAAAAAAGTGGAAAGGATAGAAGAATTAGGCACATGTGAATTTTTCCAATGGCTAATGTCACTCTTCTGTAGTGTTAGTTATTCCCTTTGTGTTCCAGGGGTTTTTTTCCCCTTAAATTGAGACTCCCAGTTTACTGATTGAAAACAACATTTCTTAGAATTTGTTCTTTAGAACCCTAGTTTTATGAGAAAAAAAAAGATTCTAGGGTTAAATAACTTTAAGAAAGGCTGTGTTAAACAAAGTTAAGCAGAATTCCTTACCACAATTTTGTTTAGAGGATTTATGATGCTAGTGTGTATTGTAAATCTCCAGAGGGGGATATAGAGTATGTGATGTTTTCCAAATTTATTTGATGACTAATAGATTTGTCTGAATACCTAAGCACTTTAAACCAGGGATTTGGCAAAGCGTGAACTCCAGAGATGTGAGAGTCAGCTTTCTGAACACTCATCAGAGGACAGCTGCAAGTGTGTTGATGTATGCTTGCAATACAAAGCATCATTGCAAGAGTATGGAAAGAGGAGCCATAGTTCAGTCGGTGTATCATGTAGAGCAGGGTGAGTCGTGGCTGATTTAAGGGCAATATTTGACTTTACGCTTGCCCGAGCAGAACTATGTACAAACAGTGGATACTACACAGCCATAATCTTCAGTTATTAAGTTGGAAAAAAGTAAAGTAAGAAGAAATAGCTGCCCACCTTCACAAACGAGGGAAACCTAATACTGAAGGGATTCTGTCGCTGCTATCTAGGGTACTTGAGGACATATCAAGATGCTCAATGCCCTGACTTCTATTTACAGGCTTTGAGGGCATTCAGTAAGTGCACCCTCCCTCAAGCTCCCTAAAATGGAGCTGCTGGGGCAAGAGGAATCTAGTATCCCACTTTAATGTGCCATTAATATGACAAGGCTGGGCACCACCAACAAAAATCTGAATACAGGAGGGAGCTCAGACACATAATGAAAATGAGAGGGACATTGCTTAATTGGGGAGGGTGGAGCAATTCATAAGATTCAAGTGACACAAACCAAGTTACTATCCCTTCTCAGTAGATTGGCTAATTAAGAAAAAGTATTTCTAGCACACATTACAGAAGGAAAAATCCCACAGTATGTATTCAAAAACTCAGGCCTGCAAATTGGTTTTTGGAAAGGTTTAGGGAGCAGAGAAACTGCAGTGCTGCAACTAATTAGATTTACCTGTACCTGCTTGCCCTTGCAAAACATAAGTGGGACAGAGGAAGAGACAGAGATAAAGTCTGAAAAAGTAGTAAACTAATGGTTGCCACAAATAAGTAGGGACTTACAAGTTCGTGATGGAACCGCCATTATAATCTGCCACCTAACTTGGGAATGTTGCTTAACTCTAACACCATGGGTTCATTTGTGGAAACAAATGGAAAGTCAGTCAATAGATATGTGAAATATAATCAGAGGGCTTGATGCCAGTCTCTGAGACCACTTATAAGCTTAATAGAAAAGTGACCAGAATACATAGGAGGGACTCCAGAGGGTAGCATTGTACATCAGTAGAGGCAAAAGTAATGACGATGTGCATGGACCAAGGGCTGGCACACTTTTCTCCTTTCCTGCGCTAGTTAAGTCTCAGGATTCTTGTCAATCTCAAATTGTAGAGATCTATATTTTAAGAGGATAGGGATATGGAATTATT
Organism: Equus caballus; assembly: GCF_041296265.1. Taxonomy (NCBI): domain Eukaryota; kingdom Metazoa; phylum Chordata; class Mammalia; order Perissodactyla; family Equidae; genus Equus; species Equus caballus. Next base: position 17,102,246 of record NC_091702.1, on the reverse strand, counting down.
CATATACTTGTAAGAAAATGGAGGCTTACGTCTCTTTCTAGTGTTTTGAAAAGGAAGGAAAGAAAAGGAAGGACAGTTAATGAGGATTAAAAAGGCATGAAATTTAAGAAAAACTTAGGTTTTTCATTTTAACCTATTTTTATTTAATCTATTTTTATTTAACCTATTTTTACCTGGGGGATGTTATCTTGAAGACTTGATTGTTTATGGTGAAATAAAATAAAATATAAATAATATTCTTTTGTTATTTCTAATAGAATAGAGTTAAATTTTTTTAATCTCTAAAATTCTAAAGAGGATTTTGTGAACTTTAGCTTCCATAAAATGTGCACATTGGAGCTAAAGCTTTCAGTCTGATTCATTGATCTTTCTTTTTCTAAAATCAAGGTAAAATTGAGGCTGGCCCCATGGTCGAGTGGTTAGGTTCGCGCGTTCCGCTGCAGGCAGCCTAGTGTTTTGTTGGTTTGAATCCTGGGTGCGGCCATGGCACTGCTCATCAAACCACGCTGAGGCAGCGTCCCACATGCCACAACTAGAAGGATCCACAACGAAGAATATACAACTATGTACCAGGGGGCTTTGGGGAGAAAAAGGAAAAAAAATTAAAAAAACTTTAAAAGAAAAATCAAGGTAAAATTTTAAACTTTTATAAGCATCCATAACCACAACTTCCAAAAAGTAGTTACTATTTTCATATATGAATCAATTATAATTAAACACTGATTTTGGATTTCTTCACAATTGAAACATAGAAAATTAATTAGATTCTGTGTTCATGTTATAAGAAGTTTTGCACAGCTTTGATGGAGAGTATTGTTAACTTACCTTTTGACCATTAGGAAGATATCATGGATATAGACTTGTTCCAAAATAAGAGGGTAATTATGTTGCAACATCTGCCATCCCATTGATTACTAAATATTACTTAATTTTTTTACTTCTTAGCCTGATGTTCTTCTCCTTCCTCAAAGCCCCATGTGTGCCTTTCCTGAATTGTAAGAGATTTATATTTATTCCAACTGTATTTTATAATTAGATTTATTGGATTCTTAAAAAAATTTATAATCACTGCATTAAACATTTCTTGAATGTTTATGATGTGTAAGCACTGCATGATGTATTGAGGGAAATGATGAAATAAAACTATCTGACTTTACCGTCTAGCAGGGGAGAGTAACAAACAATTAATTAAATAAAGTACCATATATGTTGAAATAAAAAAATAAAAATGAGTTAAAAAACCAATATGCCTACTAACTACTTAAACAATACTAACTAATCATAACTGGCTATTTCCCGAAGGCTGAGCAACATCCTAAATGATTTCTGGAGGTCAGTTTATATTGAAATAGCTGGAGAATGAAAAAGAAGAGCTGGCATCACACGTAGTGGTAAAAGCATGGGAAAGGAAATGGAAGTTAAGAGAAAATGTAGATGAATTGGTTGAGAATGGACATTATTTCCATGTAACTGGGACATAGGATGCCTGCATAAAATTTTCCACATGAGATTGGCAAAATCAGACCGAAGAAGACATTTGATGTCTCACTAAAGAGTTTTGCTTGGGAAACTTTTAAGTCTGCTGAGCAAAGTAGCTTAATCTCTTTCTGAAAAACAGGGTGAAACTGTGATAGACTGGAAGTGGAAACACCAGGTCAAAACTAAGAAATAGCAAGAACTGATGAAAGCTCTAGTGAGGAAAAGGAAATACTGCAAATTACTCAAGACCTCTATTTAGGGAAATTAAAAGGATGATGAACATGAAACAGAACCCAAGGAGAGGATCAGTTTTTGATAGCCAATAACATTTCATCTTGAATATACTGGATGTGTGATGTGCTCTGAACAGCTAGGATAGCTATCCCAGCCTAAAATAGAGGTTTGAAACTCAGTAAGTCAGAGCTGTCATTCAGAAGTGGTGCATAAACATGTTGTTTTTTGTGGGAGCAGATTAATTTAAGAAGAGAGCTCAAAGAAAATTGGAAAAGACCTGGTGCATAATGTTAAGGAGTGAGATTCTTAAGGTTGGCAAGATGAGGGAAGAGTCTAGCATGGGATGGAGAAGGTGCAGTTAGACCTTTAGAACGTCAAGAAAAAAAATGAGCTAAGGAAGCCAAAGGAAGAGAGGCTTTGAGAAGGAAGGGAGTGGTATAAGAACTGAAAATGGATGAGGAAACATAGCAGACAGACCTCCAACAGATTGCATAGTGCGGCGAGAGCAAGACACTTGTAGCAAGGTATAAGGTGTCAGAAGATGGTAAGGAAATGGAGGTAGATCAATCTTGTGAACACTATGGGAATTAAAAATTGAAGGAATTAAAAAAATAGAATAGCTAATGGAGAGATCACAGACTAGAGAATAGGTCTTCAGAATGAAGAAGGCACAAATATGCTTAAAAATTAAAATTAAGAAGCAAGCTGAGAGGAATATAATTAAAATATTGATTACCAAATATTATTTAAGTTGTTTAACTTCTTAGGCAGATGTTATCCTCCTCCTTCACAGCCACATGTGTGCTTTTCCTGAATTGTAAGAGATTTATATTTATTTCAACTAAATTTTATAATTAGATTTACTCATTTTTTAAAATTTTATATCACTGCATCAAACATTTGTTGAATGTTTACGATGTGCAAGCATTGCATGGTGTATTACAATTGAAATTTGCAATTGCAATTGCAAAGGAAGATAATTAAAATAGTCCCAAACGTTTAAGATTTGCTCTTTGCTAGATAATCTTAAATATTTACACACATAAATCTATCCTCACAACAATCTTTAATGTACATAACATTATCCCTCTGGTAAAGCACAGAGAACGGAGGCTTGGAAAGTTTACATAGCTTGCTAAAGATCTCATATGGTGAGTGACAGAACCAGGAATTGTCTCAGTCTCTCTGATTCAAGAATCAATGTTCTTTTCATTCCTCCATCTTGATTCATCAAGAGTGATGCCATACAGAAAGAGAAATACCATACGATCTTACCTGTATGTGGAATGTTAAAAAACAAGATCAAGGCATGCTGTGGCAGTGTCCTACATACAAAATAGAGGAGGACTGGCACAGATGTTAGCTCAGGGCCAAACTTCTTCACCAAAATAACCCCCAAAATACTCATAGATAGAACAGATTGGTGGTTGCCAGAGGTAGGGGATTGTAGTGGGGGAAATGAGTAAAGATGGTCAAAAGGTACAAACTTCTAGTTATAAGATAGATAAGGTCTGGGGATGTAATGTAAAGCATAGTGATTAAAGTTAATAGTGTATAGTATATTTGAAAGTTGCTAAGAGACTAGATCTTAAGAGTTTTCATCACAAGAAAAAAAATTATAACTCTGTGAGGTGATGCATCTTAACAAAACTTACTGTGGTGATAATTTTGCAATGTATATACTTATATAAGATCATCATGTTGTACATGTAAAACTAAACGCTATATGTCAATTATATCTCAGTAAAACTGGGGAAAGAAGACTGATGCTACAAAGCAGTTGGCAAGGAGTATTTGAAGGGACAAGGTCCCCAGGTAAGGGCAACCTTGTTTTTTCCTTCAGTAATTAGTTGAACTCTTTTCCTTTCCATAATGCTTCTACATATCTTTTAGCCCCTTTTCTAGTTGGTATGCCATGTCCTTCTTTTGCTAGTCCAAATCTAATTAACAGCCAATTTAGCCTAGATTGCATAATTAGGTATTAAGGGTCTTTCTAAAACAGTGCCTCAGTAGCTGACATTGCATCTGAGGCAGCTTTTGTAGAGAAAATCTATCTTCTTGAAGTTCTATAGCCGAAGAACGACTTCTACTTTTTTTTCCGTTTGATCACTTTGACACCATCTCCCAGCACACTATCAGATAAAGTAGAATTTCCAAAATACAATAAAATAAAATGCTCTGATTACACAAACGCATGATATAGCGATCCTTTTCCATTAATTATTTCCTGTCTGATGTGCGTGGATCATATTGTATTTCACTCTTCACATTGTTGTATTAATTATATCAAGTGATTCATAGTAAAGAGATAGCAAGGACATAACTTGCTTTTTAACGTAAAATGAATAAAAGTATAAAGTGGCTGTTAAATGGTAAAGTGCATTTTTAAAGTGAGTCCTGCAATGAGATGGTAGGTAGTAAGCCCTTATCCATTACCGAAGCGGTTCCTTCAAAGTAGAACAGTAGAAGGATTTAAATTCTGTGGATAGGATATTTATTCATAGTCATTATTCAGTAACTGACATTTTGTGACCTCATAAAAACGCTAACACCCATTTTCTCATTCATATGTAACCCCAGAAAAAATTAAACTGGCCCCAATCATAATTTATATGGGCCTACAATACCCTACTTACACTTTAACACTATTTCATCAAAGAATCCTCATATTTGTCACTGAATGATATACTGAAATTCACAACAATCCTATATTGAAGTTTTACTTTTTATTTTTAATATTACAGTTATTTGATATGTCTGACCCACAAAATACACATAGCATAGACAAATAGGGTTCTCCAAATAATGTGTTATGTCAATTTTCACCAAGAATAATGTGTTACCTAGAGATTGCTCATAAAATAGTTTGTTAAATTTAAACCAAAGTGGTTTTTTAATTTTTTTTAATCAAATAGTTCAGACCTAATGTTCTGATAAGATATCTTTTCTCTGCAGAAACATTCAGGGTCTGAGACTTTCGACCAAGTAGTTACATAATTCAGTTTGGTGTGCTAGGCAGAATACTACATCCCCACCAGCTCCAAAGAGGTCCACGGTTGAATGTCCACACTCTGTGAATATGCTACCTAAATGGCAAAATTGTCTTTGCACATGTGATCGAGGATCTCGAGATGGGGAGATTTTCCTGGGTTATCTCAGAGGGCACAATGTAATCACAAGAATTCTTAAATGGAGAAGAGTGACATAAGAAAGTCAGAGTTGGAGATGGAGATGTGGCAATGGAAACAGAGCTTGGAATGATGCCATTGCTGGAAGGAGTCCAGAAGCCAAGGAGTATAGGAAGCCTCAAGAAACTGGAAAAGGCAAGAAAACAAATTCTCCTTTAGAGCTGCCAGAAAGAATGCCACTCTGCCAACACAATTTGGACTGCTGACCTCCAGAAATATAATAAAATTGTGTTAAGCCGGCAAGTGCATAGTAATTCATTACAGCAGCAATAGGAAACTAATACATCCACCGTTCAAACTTGACCATGTCATGGCCCCAAGTAATCTTCTGTTTCCTTTTGTTCCTGTTACACTCCTCACCCTACACTTTAACTTGTTATATTCATCTTTATGTGATCATGTCCACGCTTCCATAGTTACATGTCTGCATGTGTTTCCTCTACCTGGAATACACTTTACTTCAAAATCATATCACAGAGCCACTGGTCCTAGGAAGTCATCTCACTTCTTGAACTTTCTGAGTGCTTCGTTCTTTCTCTTAACAATCATAATAAAGGATGAATATGAGATAGAATTTATCTTTATAACACATCCCTCCCTTACCCTCTACTAGGGCTCTCAAATTATAATATGCACATAATCACCTGACCAAAGCTTCTGATTCAGCATTTCTAACTGGGACTCAGAAATATGCGCTTTTTAGAAGCACTCCTTGGGATTCCCTCGATTTTTGGTGCATTGAGCTCTCTGGAAAAATCTACCCTCCTGTATGTAATGTAAACTCGTTGTCTCCACAGTCCTTGACACTATGTGTGGTCATAATAAGGATTTTAATATAATTGTTTCCTAAATACAACGTTGTTAAAATTACGTTTCCTGATTTACAAAAACTATAGGAAGAGTTATGTTACTTATTTTTGTCAGTGATAATCAGCTTTTGCCATATATCTACAAATAGTTAAAATGTGCATAGTCTTGGACCAATTTAGGGTCTAAATTAATGTGTTACACACAAGAGCAGAGTTGAATAAGTTCACTCCCAGTACACATTGTATCTCCAAGTACAGGCAAGGCCATCAGGAACAACAGAGGCTCCAATCATTTGCAGGCTTCCTGGCCCTGGGTAGGGTAATTTTTAAGGCATTTATTTACCAAATCTTTAATTGGTTTGAGAGGAGGAGTTTCCATGTGAAAGGGTGACACTGAGTGCAGGAAGAAAGCAGGCAGCCATCACTCCCAGTGAGGTTTGTTGAAAGCTTGAAGCAAAGTTATAGGACTACATTCATCGTTATCCCTTGAGAAGCAATACTCCTGAATTCACCTATGGATTAAAGAAGTGAATTCAAAAAAGCCTACTAAAAATGGAATTCATCTACCTTAGGCTATATATATATGCTCAATACCATTTGATGTGTTGATTGAATCAGATTAGTCAGTTATCTTTCCAAAAGCTAACCTTATTATTTGTTAGTTATATTGAGTTTTCTGCTTTTTGTTAGCTGATCTTATTTTCATTCAGAAATACCACACTTTAATGAAAATGTTGACTGACATTTTTCATCATCATAATAGATTTACTTATACCTTATTCTCATCTCTTCTGAAAGTATGCTCTTCTTTTTCAGCTCCATTTTAAATGAATTATTAGGTTCTTAAAAGTTTCTAGGATATGAATTTTGAATTGATTTACATATAAAAGACTATAACTTTATTAATACAATTTGGAAAATCAAAGAGTACAGCTTGTGAAAGATAAAAATAGAATTCATAGTAAACATGTATACACAAATTATTTTGTTGGAAACTTTCACAACGTTAAATATAAAACACCACTCATTGTATGAAGTTACAGGTTATGGAAAAGATACTTTTCAAGGCCCAAAGAAATAATATACTTGAAACATTTGAAAATAACAACTCTCTCTTGTGATTTACTAATATATCTTGGATCTACATAATTGATTTGCCACGTTCTGCTAGGGAGACTTATCGTTATAATATTCTGCATTTCTTTTAAAATGCTTACAATACTACTTGTGTTTATGTCTTGTTTTTTCCTCAACACTGTAAACTCTGAGGTCAAGAACTGTGTCATATTTAGCTTTATATTTACATTATCACCCAACACAATGTTTTGAACACAGCACGACATCATTTAATACGTTTAAATAAAATATAGTCCAAAATACTTAGCACAGATTATGTCAATATACAAAACACAAAACAGAATGTTTCCCAGCCTTCAAGTGCTTTTAAAGTTTGAATTTGATCTTCAGGAAAAATCTAGAGCATAGGAGAGGTAGGGGAAAGATTTGGTTGCTGCGATTTTCTCTCTTAGCAAAACTTAAAATATAAATATAATATTCCTTATTATTTATCTTTATTTTTCTTTATATTTTTTGAATCTATTTGTTTTTTGCCTGCAAACTAGTAATGACACAGATCTAAATTTTTCTTGGCCCTCAACACCATAGTAAAATTCTGTTCAATATTTTGACCACTTAAGGATGGACTTACCCAATTCGAGGCAATTTATCAATGTAAACCACACAGAGCAACATATAAAATTGACAATTATGTAGGAAAATTAGCTATAAATATTTCACAATTTTGTATAACAAACGGGCATCAGCAAACACTTCTTTCAATGGTCAAAATGGCTAAGTATCATCTTAATATCATCTTCAATTATTTCTGCTTATATGCATTTTCTATGTGATTACCTATATAACCTACTTATTTATTTAATTTTTATTTGACATCCTTTGCCTTGTATTGATTATGAATCTGCCTATGTAACACATTCAAAAATAGTAGAGTTAATTCTACTAAGTAGGGTGATTCTAAAGTATCATTTCAAAATAGATGTTTTACTGAAACCTGGATTAATAGGCTTTTATAACCCAATACAGACAAAGCTTTATCTATGAATTACACAAAAATTAATAGGTTAATAACGTAAAATAGTGCTTTTTAATCAACTTAAAAAATCGTTCATTGGAGGTCAATATAGACACAGAGAAAGAGCTTCTCTAGACTATTTCTCTGTGGACCCAAACATATACACAAGTGCCTGTCTACTTTGAATAGATGCATATTCTCTCTTTTTTATTGTTTTAGTGTCTCCATTTTTTGTCATACTTTTTAAATGATTTGGTTGCACTTTATTACCTTATATTCTATAGAAATAGGCTAATAGCTATGCTTGCATATCTGACTTTACAAATATTTTGAAATCTCATTAAATAGTCTTTAAGATTTACCCTTCCTAACTACATAATTGCAATGTTTTTGAGTTTTCTCAAAGGCCTTATATTGTAAACCTTTTAGTCATTTGGTAGTTTTTTTACTTGCCTCTAAAATTCTCTATGTTTTGCAAAGTTTTCAATGCAAAGGTAATTCCTACTTGCCCAAATCCCAAAACCTTGAAGGATTAGGGAAAAAATGAAATCCATAGCTTGCCAAGAATTAGGGCACTAGTAAACAACTTGTGCTTTGTATGGGACTACAGTGGGCTGTGCTCTAAGATTAAGGGTGAACTAAAAATAAACAAGTTCTTACATGGACTGCAGTTTGTCTTAAACACAGATGAATGGCCCTAAGATATTCAGTCTCAAATTTTTTTGTGGAGAAATAAGATTGCATGTGTCAGTAGGTGAGGGTCAATAGCAGATAGAAATCAGAAAAGAATAATCAGGAGTATGATATAATGAAACTAGGCCTCAGTTTATTTCTACAAAAAAATTTTATAAACAAAGACAAGCACACAATAAAATGTAATCAGGGACACTATGACAATACTATCATAAATGAGAAGCAGAAGAAACATCAGAAAATAGAATAACATGAAGTATAGATATGGCTATTTTTAGAAACAGATTTTAAAAGGACTTTATTATGTTCAAGGTGATAAAAGAAATTATTGAAATCCTAGCAAAACACTAAGAACTATAGCCGACGAAAGAAAAACTAATAAAATATAATTGTAGAACTGAGAAATAGAAAAAAATTGACGTTAATAAATCAGTGAATATGTTTAACTGCAGATTAAACACAGCTAAAGGAAAGATTAGTGAACTGATAATCAGGTAAAAGAAATTCCAGAAATAAATGGGAGAGACAAAATGATGGAAAATATATTTGCAAGGCTAAAGTACATCCAGGAAATAGTCAGAAGATCTGAAATATTTTTAATTGAATTTCCAGAAAGAGAAGAGTAGGGAAATGAAAAGAAGAAATAAAGAAATATGGACTATTTAAAAAGTGATGCAACACTTCATTCTACATATTCAAGAGAAACAGTAAATCTCTAAAATGATGAATATAATGAAATTTACATCAAAGGACAGGAAAAACAAAGATAAATAGAATTTTATAAAATAATATGGAAAAATATGAGCAGTTTCAAAAAGCAATGTAGATATAATTTCTTACCCTATGAATTTGTGTATAACTAGAAAAATGCAGATAATCTGTAAATTTAAAATAAGATGGCTTTTATAATTAATTGACTTATTTTTTGAAATAAATTGAATATGTGGCCTTAAAAATAGCCTTATTTCCCAAAATATTTTCAGAAATTATTTTGGAGTAAAATATATTATTATGAAAATGCTCAAAATATTTATTACAATAGCCCATATTGTTTCCCTAGAGTATTATGTTGTTCTTATATTGCTTCTGTAAAAAAAAAAAAAAAAAATACTACAAACTTAGTGGCTTAAAACCATACAAGTTTAGTACCTTACAAGTCTGGAGGTCGAAAGTCCAGTGCAAGTCTCAAAGGGCTAAAACCAAGATGTCTGGAGGGCTGTGTTCCTTACTGGAGGCTCTAGGGGAGAATCTGTTTTCATGCTATTCCTTGGCTCATGGCCCTATTCCTCCACCTTCAAAGTCATCAACAGAAGGTCAAATCCTTCTCACAGCTCATCGCTAACCTCTCCTTTTGGCTTCCTCTTCCAATTGTAAGCACTCTTCTAATTTCATTGTGCATATCTGGCTAATTCATTGTTATCCATCTGTTTTAAAGTCAGCTTATTGGTAACCTTAATTCCATTTGCAACCTTAATTCCCCTTTTTGATGTAACTTAACATACCTACAGGTTCTGATGATTAGGATGTGGGCAACTTTGAGGGGGTCATTATCATACCCACCACAAGTAGTTTTTTATCCTTTTTCTTGACTTTTTTCAAAAATAGGCACATCAGTTACCTATTTGATTATTTATTACTTTCAATCTCAAGATTGCTATAAATGTCTAAAGAGTATCTTCTCCTTTCATTAAATAATAATTCATCCTATTTGGCTCCCCTTGAATGTGTAGATGTGAATATCAACAATTCTCATGGAAATCCCAGTTCCATAAGCTTATAACTGGCAATCAAATCAGCCATGAGGCAACAGAACAAATTTTTAGAAATTTTAGTTTACATCTTATCTTGTATTGATACCCTTTCTTTCTCCTGGCTTATTACACCTACCTTCTATACCATTGATCATCTTGGCTGTTCTTTTCTAAATTAATTCTCATTTTTTTTTTCACATTCATTTAAAAAAGTTTTGAGAGATACCTTTTTATAGCAGTATGAAATAGGCAGTTAGATGAATATATGACTCGAGCTCTTTGAATGGAAAGCTCAATTTTATAGAGAAGTAGTCATGAAGAATTATGATTCTCAGTTAAGACAGAATCTTTTTCAACTTCCAGCCTTGTTTTTACTAGCTATGTCACATCCAAAAATTATTAAATCCTTTTAATAATAATAAAAGGAGCTTCAGATTCCTTTTCTGAGGTATAAGGTTAATAATTTAACTTTATTTGTAAGGATTAAACAATATAATTTCTATAAAAGGCTTAGCGTATTGCCTGGTCTTGAGAAAGGGCTGAATAAATGTGTTTTATTTTGAATTCTGTATTTACATAGGACAATAGAAGAAGAGTGCTATGGGACAATGATTCTTAGCAACTCTTACACTACAGTACACAGCATGTACAATCTTCTAAATGAGCAATTGCCCTGTATTTTACCTTGAGAGATTATATGAAATTCCACATTATAGTGATAATTATACCTCTTTACAACATAATCTTAGAAACACATCAGTGTGCTATGGGTCTTGGTTTAGAAATTCTTTGTAGGGAATAATTGAAACTGGCTAAAGCGTAAGTTCTAATTATCATGGAGTACTATATACATGAAAAGAATACTGGAGAATAAGATTGAAAACAAAAACTAGGACATAACTGAGAATTGAGTGCATTGTATAGTATTCACTAAAGAGCATTATGTAGAGGAAAATTAGAAGTTAGTATATTCGTACTCGCACCTTACCATTAGAAAAAGGAAATGATGCAAATATATATAAAAAGTGTTGAAAGCCCATGTGGTTTAACTTAAAATTCCAGTGTAAAAATCTATGAGCAGTGGTTCTATTTAGGCAGAGAAATATTTCTGTGTATTTTTCATAACCTACAATTTTCTATAATTACCATATATTACTTTTATAATAATAAAATGTTAATATGATACTGAAAAATTCAGTAAGCAGTTTATATTATATTAAGCTTTTTAAGTTGAATTAAATAATTAATAGGAGAGTAAAATGAATACAACAATTGAAATCATGTAAGGTTGTCATTTATCTACTCAACAACTGTCGTAGTATGCCTAATGTATGCCATGTACAGTTTAGTATAAAAAAGAATGCAATTGAATACTGAGCCAAACTCTAAAAGACAGGAACACAATTACAGCATAAACTATCAGCACTGTATACTTAGAGCTATGAAATAATTTAATAAAGAAAAGTATTGCATGTTTACCCAACTGAACATAGAAATAGAGAAATAATACTTTAGGCAAGGAATAAATATGCTGCAATGCTGTGATATGGATCATCCTTTCCACTTACATTTCCTTCATTGACTCTATAAGGAAGACCGAATAGGATAAAAAGCATTTATCATTTCAAATTGTTGTAATTGTTATCCACAGAAACCTTGTATTCTTTCCCAGATTTTCCAACTAACATTTTCTTTATTTTTTCCATTGAGGATAACTTTGTAATAATATGGTTTTCAAAGATAGAATGCAATGTCTTAACAGATGTTGAGTTTTTATCCCTCAGTGTATTCATTGGGATGATCACTTGGCAAAAATAATGTATAGAAGATATCATCATGTCACATCTGGACTAAATGGCTTTAAGTGTGGCTCATAACATACATACATTATAATTTTTTTTTTTTTTTTTGCTGGGAAGATTTGCCCTGAGCTTACATCTGTGCCAATCTTCCTCTACTTTTTGTATATGGGTTACCGCTACAGCATGGCTGCCACCAATTGGTGTATGTCAATGCCCAGGAACCAAACTTGGGCTGCTGAAGCGGAGTGTGCTGAACTTAACCACCAGACCACACAGCAAGGTCCTATAATTTTTATTAAATGTTAATTAAGATATATTTTATATTTCAGAAATCTAAAATTCTGTCAAACTGCCTATTTTCCTAGTGTAATTTTTCTCTTCTATGAAAATAGAAATTGCTATGTTTCAAATTTCAAAGGATTGTGCTCTCGTGCAATATCTTGCATCACATTTTCATAAAACAACTAATGTTTATGTTTAAAAATTTCAACAATGTAATTCGCAATGATAGTTTACTTTCATCTCTGATGAGAAGAGATTCTCCCTGAAATATCACAAGCATGAAAAGATAAATGTTGACAGTGGTGGGAAGCTTTCATATGCCCCTTGTTCAAATGAAAAAGTATGACATATAGTTGTTTCTTCTAACTCTGTCTCAGAATACTTTCAAAATTTTATTATAATCCATTAAAAAAACCTGCAGGGAAATCCATCTGATGCACTGAATTATATAATACATCATTACTTAACTTCAGTGGAGTTTTATTAAGAAATAGCTTCTTTTATACTTCATGTTTTAAATAATATTATATATTTAAATAGGCGGGAATGTTTAAAATAATGTTATCAAAAATCTAAAATATAATTTTTTCAAAATAGCATCTAAGAGAAATCCAAAGATTGAAATACTGATTAAATAAATTTGGCATTCTTATTGGTGTAATACAATAAACTTACATGTATTTTTTTTGTTATGTTGATGTGCAATCATAAATTTCCATAAAATGCATTTGGTTCTTGAAAAACTGACTACAATTTTGAAAATAAAAAGAGTTTGAAGATTTTTTTAATCACATGCATTATGTTTTATTACTTTTATGCAGTCATTGTTTTGAATTATTAGGTATTAAAACATTTGGAGCATAATACATGTTCACTTGACTAAAAGTATCCATTGGTTATCTTGGGTGTGGGCTCTAGAGCAGCACATTTTCTGTGCTTTCCTTTCCTGACAGATTTTCTTTCAATAAAACTCAAAGTTAAATGATTTGTTCATGGGACATTTAGCCACATTATTTCTTACATTTCCTCATCACCCCAACTTCAATTGTCCTTTGCTGAAATTGTAGTTGAAGTAACTTTTTGAATTTCTGTGGGGGTTGAAAAGTGGAGTTAGACTCAAACAATTAAATTGCTGAATAAAAACCTGTACCTGAAGTGGACAAAAAAATAAAAATCGAACAAGAATAAAAAAAAGTTCTTATTTTAAGATAAGAATAAAACTGAATTGGATAAGAAGAAAACAATAGAAGGACATTGAAACAATCACTTAACCAGGTCTATTCATTGGGATGATCACTTAGCAGAAACAATGTATAGAAGTACATTTGAGATCTGACTAGAAATATATCTTTCCATTAATTCAGATTCTAATTCTAATCAATTTTACTGCCTATTACCTGCCTTAATTTATACTTATGATACATTTGGTGTTGGAGCAGCCATTTAACTTGTAGGAATTTAATTATGTTAGATAATGTATTCGCTTTTCATTATTCTGCTGGTGATTCTAACAATGGGAACTCAATGGTGTTTGCAAAGGAGACAGGAGGAGAATCTCTTGATAAAAACACCATGTTCTTCTGTTCTGTTCTTGTGCCTTCTGGCCTTCCTTCTGTCTTCCCTTCCTCCCTTCCTTCCTTCATTCCTTCCTTCCCTCCTTCCTGCCTACCTGTCTGCCTGTCTGCCTTCCTGTGTTACAAATCTCAGTGATACAGTAATAATTTGACAATATTTCAAGTATATCATGTATCACTTACCTGGATGAAAAGATATTTTTATAGATGAAAAACACACAATCTCATTACACATGAACATCAACAAATGAACTTTTGCAGTAGATTTTGGTATAGGAAACACTAACTTTGAACCCTAATTAAGCAAAATGTTATCCCCCCAAAATACTACCATTATTCTCATTAATAGACCTATATTACATAATTTTAAATAATTATTGTTTCGTTGTTATTGTTGTTATGTGCTGCACTATGTTCCTCCGAAATTCATATGCTGATACCCTAACTCCCAGTGTATATGGGAATGGGGTCTTTAAAGAGATAACTAAGTTTAAATATGGTCATAAGGGTAAGGGCTGTAATCTGATAGGACTTCTAGGAACTTCTCAGAAGAGGCACGGTGGATGCGCCAAGATAGAAAAAAGACCACATGAAGACACAGCATGAAAATAGACATCTGCAAGTCAAGCAGAGAGGCCTCAGGGGAAATCCAACCTGCCAGCGCCTTGTTTTGGACAGCGAGCCTCCAGAACTATGCGGTAATAAATCTCTGTTGTTTAAGCCACCCAGTCTTTGTTATTTGTTATGAAAGCCCAAACTGACTAATACAATTATGTTTTTCAGTTTCAACAATAAAACATTTGTGAAAATTTGTTTCTTTGATTTATATATAAGTACCTACATACTAGTCTCGATTTTGCCTTTTGGCTTTAAAAGCCTAAAACTTAAACTAATCTGGTCATTAATAAACTAAGTTAACAAACTCCTCCCTTAAAGTAACACTTCTTTCCTGTGAACTTTCGTAACGATTTATCTTCCGTTTTAAATGACCTTTACTACAGCTTATGTTCTTCCCTTTGCTGTTTCTATATTCATCTTATCACCTCTATTAAACAGAAAACAACTCCCTCTGTGGGTCTAAGGCTATTTGCAGCAGGTGCTTATTAATTGATTGTGAATTGAGGCCTCTAGGAGCTAAGGGCAGTACCCAGCTGACTACCTGCAAGGAAAGGGACCTCAGGCCCACTGCTACAAGGAACTTGATTCCACTAACAACCTGAGTGAGTACGCAGATTCTCCCCAGAGCCTCCCAGTAAGAGCCTAGGCTGGCCGACACCTTGATTTGGGCCTTCTGAAATCTGGAGCAGGGAACCTAGTGAAACTAACTTGGACTTTTCCCCTACAGAACTGCACAGATATTAAATTTGTGTTGTTTTAAGTTTCTAAATTTGTGTTACTTTTTAGGCATAAATAGCAGAAAGCTAATAGAAGTGGATGCAGGTATTGTCAGCCTGGTCCATGTATGATAAATTTCCCCATCAATGTCTCATATGAAGGTTCCAGCAGCCATTGACGATTGTTGCTTTAGATCTACTGCTGTCATTAGGGATTATGAAATGGTGATTTTTCTAATTCTATCATTCCTCCTGCATTTATTAGCTATAATTCTTCTCTAAAGAGGAAACTTTATTTATCAATAATTTATTTATCCTGAAATAAATTTTGTACATGAAAAGCAAGCTAAATGCCTGCTTTTTTTCTCTTTTATTTTTTAGTTTTTCAGAATCCTGAGATGGTGTTTTGCTACTATCCAAGACAACCAATTAGTTTGTTTTGTATTGTTATGAAGTCAAGGATTGTTACACATTTGTGTGTTTCAACCACATTGCTGTCATTTTCTTCTTGGTGCCTAAATGGTCTCATTGGAAACTTTTCAAGTTGGATACTGTGTCTTTTTGCCAAAACTCCATTATTCTATGATAGTATTATTACTTTTTGGCATTACAGCTTATCCAAGGCTTATCTTGTAACTTTTATGCCCCATACTTTGCATTATCTATTCCCCCGAGAATCTCTTGCTTCTTTGGGGTATTTAGAAACCACAATCTGGGCACTTAGAATGCACTTGTCACTGCTTTAAAGCCATCTCAGTGAAGAGAGGTAGTTCATGTTGTTTTAGAAATAAAAGATAAATTATGAGTTTATACTACATTTCCAATCAAAGGTTACAATACATGGTTTATACTTAACTATCTTGATTGTTATACTTGAATCTTTAAAAACATTTAGTTTCTAAAGACATTACTATAATTTATTATTGGTTTTATTTATCTAATGATTCAAATGTCATGACTTATAAGATTGCTGAATTTGGTTTAAGAGTATTTTGTTTTGATTTTCTTTGTATTTTAGTTTTGGTTTTGATTCTTACAATTTATCCTTCCAGGGAAGTATGGTCAAAATACTGTATTCTAAAGTATTAAAGTATTCTTCACCCAATGATTATGTCACCAATTTTATATATATAGCTTAATGCATTTATTTTTGTTGTTTGTTAATTTAGAGGGTTA
The DNA here is from genome assembly GCF_041296265.1 of Equus caballus. Classification (NCBI taxonomy): domain Eukaryota; kingdom Metazoa; phylum Chordata; class Mammalia; order Perissodactyla; family Equidae; genus Equus; species Equus caballus. The sequence goes on along the minus strand of NC_091702.1, from coordinate 17,085,832 downwards.
AGGTTTTTATATCATTTTAATTTTGTTTTTAAATGTTAAACATTTGCATAATTCCAAAGTAAAAAATAAGGGACAGTCTGAGAAAAAAAAATAATTGATTGTGAATTAATGATAATAAGGGAGGAAAATCACCGCAAATACAAAAAATAGATTTACCTCCTGAATTATTTTAGAAATTGTATGCACATATTACTCAGTCTTGAAAGCCAGAAATACAATATTTTGCTTATTCTCATCATATCCTCAAATAAAAACAATTCAGCAAGTGCTGTCAATGTTACCCCTTTTAATATTAAATACTCCCCTTCGACCCCAGCAGCATCCCCCTAATGCAGATCATGCTGACTTTCCTGGATAACTACAATTGTCAGCTGCCTGGGTCCCCTGGTTTCATCTGTCTCCATTCCCATCAGTGTTCCAGTGACACACAGAGGAAGTTTTCAAAATGTGAAAGGACATGTCATTCACCTGCTCCAAAGACGTCAAGGCTTCTCCATGTTCTTAGGCTAAGGAGTCATTGCTTCTTGTTTTGGTAGATATGTTATCTCATAAATATCTTTTTCTAATCTTGAAAAATAAGCCATAAATATCAGTAAAACTGTGTGTAGTAGGGTGGTGATCATGTGGAGAATTAAACACAATTAAAAGATGAAAATATTCTCTATGACTAAAGTTCCTAATTTCATCATATTGGCTTTAGCTCCTTGTAGCTGATTTTGTTTATTAATTTTTCTTTACTTCTTTAAAGGAGCAAATTTATCAGATATATAAGTAACATATAGAAGAAAATACTAATACAAATTTGTGAAGGCAGAACGCTAAGGCAAGTAGTTTTTACCTTTCACTGAACATTAAATGAATCTGTTAACACTGCCATTCTTCTGCCTTTATTCAGGACTTACTCCCTGAATAAATTTAAGAGCATAGAGATATAATTTACTGATCTAAACTATGTTTCATTGTCAAGATGTAAATATTATGTAATATATATTAATCGAAATAATAAATATATGTAAATGAAAAGCAATTTGAGGCATTGTTTGCATTTCTATTTCTATAGAATTTGACATAATTACTCATATATAAAAACTCCGACATTGCTAAAGTTGAACAAGAGTAAATGGCAAAAATACCAGAAGAAAACCTTGGCACTGCCATGTTTCAAGAACTGCTTTTTACTTTAGGAATTTTATTTTTCTGTATTTTATTTATTTATTTTTTTTGCTGAGGAAGATTCACCCTGATCTAACATCTGTTATCAATTCTCTTCCTTTTGCTTGAGGAAGGTTCACCCTGAGCTAATGTCTGTGCCCATCTTCCTCTATTTTATATGTGAGTTGCCACCACAGCATGGCCTTCAATGAGTGGTGTAGGTCTGTGCCCAGGAACTGAACACAGACAACCAAAGCAGAGAGTGCCAAACTTAACCACTAGGCCACAGACCTGGCCCCAGGAAAATTTCTTTTAAGAAGAAAAAGAAAGCAAGAGAGAAAAGAAAGAAGGAAGGGAAGGAATATTAATAGAAAGCTAATGCATTTTGAATTAGACTGATTGATTCTAAGAAAGAAGATATTGAGAATATATATTAGATTTTATTCTATATTCTATATATATATATATATATATGTATGCCCAATAATAGGTAAGATTAAAAATTAGGTGGGTTAATAAATCATAAATGATAGTTTGCCTGGGAGAATCTAGACTTATTTTCATTGTCACAGCACTGTCTCTGGTTAACATTACTTTTGTTCTCAAAAAGTATATGGCACAAACAGTAAATCACATGATCATACAGGTCACACAATACTCAAAAGGCTGTAAAAAACATGGTAAACTTATCACCCGTTTAGAAGAGCCACAAAATTAATTGCTAGACTCTCATTAATCCTTTGTAAAAATCCCTAAAACATAGGCTTAAGACTACAATTTTGAGACAAGAAAGCAATATTCTTCTCAATGAAGTTGATGTTCATAATTTTTCTATAATCATATCTGGTTGACACTCAGTTACACTAAATGCACCTTCAAATTTAAATAATTTCTCACCATCACTTATAAAACCTTATAAAATCCACTATTATTTTCATGTAATCACTCTACTTTTCCGTAGCCTCAAGATAGAAGTTAAGCAAAATGGGATTAAACAAAAGTACTATGAATGGAAAAGATTTCCTGCTTTAGCTAAACCACTCTGTCCACGTTGGATTAGAGATGCTTTTGAAAATAGATGGTAGAATCAATTTGTTAATACAGGAGAAGACACTAAGGTGATTAAAACACATTAGTAGGCATACAGATTATCAAAGAATATGATGAATCATAATGAATACCCGAGAGCAGAGGGGGCTTTGGACAGTGTACACCATCCTGGGTTGAGACAAAAAGAGTAGTAAACATTTCATGGATTTGTCTCTTTTAGGAACTAAATAGATGTCTGCACTCTGCATCGCTATAACTTTTTAGAAAGGTTGGATAATGTGACATAGAAAGCAGAATTTTCATTTTGTTGATCTTGGCCTTCCCTCACTTTTTTGTTTGAAGTACAATCTGAAATTTATTCTTTTCCTATTGATTTACCATACAAACATGTAGAAATGAAACAACAAAATAAATTTGAAAATTATTTGACAAGTAGTCCTGCCATTCATATTTCAGGAAATTTTTATGTTTTTTATCAATTCAGAGTCTAATTCTGGGTATACAATTGTTAGCAATATGTCCTAGTCGGGAATGGAAAGGTAACGAGAAGAAGACAACTGTATGCATAGTTTTGTAGTAAATTAAGGAAGCAACTAAATTAATAAATGTCCTGAGTGGTGCATTATATGCATATTGATTGACAATGATGATAATGATAATAATTTAAGCTATCGCCATTATTAATTACTGTTTTTGGCAAGAGAATGATATAGACAGCTTAATGGAATAAAGTAGTGAATAATCCTTCTCATAGATAGGAGTTACAAATATTCACATTAATAAATGATAGTCAAACACCATTATCTTGCACATTAATCAGTGCAACACCTTACATTTGAAAATAACATTTCATTAAAAAAAAGGCAAGAATCGAGAAAGGTAGCAATCTATACATTTTGTGAGAAGTAAAACACTAGATAAGAATAAACTGTTCCTTATTCCTGTCAAGGTAGGGGTAGGTGTGTCTGTGTGTATGAGTGTGTTTATGTACGACATGTGTACACACACTCAAGAACGTGACCAACTGGAATGTATTCTCACAAAAATTAAGATAACTTTAGCTATTTTTTCTTTCTTTTCTTCATATTCAGGAAAATGAATTGCAAAATAAATGCAAGGAAAAAGATGGAAAAAAATAAAAAGCAAAAATCAGTGAAAGAAAAAACAGAAAAACAATAGAAAGAATTCAAAACCTGAGTTTTTAAATAATAATACAATTAAATTACTTTTTTCGCTAGTAAAAATAAAAGTTTAAAAAGATGATATAAATTGTCAATGCAATAATTGAAAGAGGAGGCATCACTACCATTCCTACAAATAGTAAAATGAAAATAATAGACTATCATAAAATTTATGATGGTAACTAAACAAATCAGATAAAATGGACAAAGTCCTTGAAAGATGCAAATTATCAAAATTAACTCAAGAAAAAACAGAAACCCAGAATATAACTATTTCATTAAGGAAGTTAATTCCATGTACATAGGCAACAACTTTATCTTATTTTTGAGCTCTTCACTTTTTACTTTGTATCTCAGATATTGTTATATCATCATTTTTTATTGCACAAAGTAATATATATATATCTTAAATTCTCTCACTATTGACTGTCATTCTTTCACTGCATGACATTTCTTCAGCAAAAACTTTAACAATTAAAAATGAGTGTAAACCCTAAACGTAACAATCCACAGATAGCAATGGTTAGCTCTCAAGAAGTCAGTAGACTCTAGCAAGGAAGCCAAGAAAGAGAAACAGAAGATGCAAAGCTAGCATGAAGTGAATTTCTAACTATAGAATTTTATGGAATTGCCAGGAACAGGGTCTTAAAAGATTTAGATACATGTTTAACTTTTGTTTCCTATGGCATTTAATCTTTACAATGAGATTATGAATTCACCAGTCCTATATCACATACCACTAGAGTATGTGAGTAAATAACTTATTAGGATCCAAACTTATTAGGATCACATGTGAGTATGTTAGGGTAAAGAGTAAGTTTTATTAGATATTATATTAACTGAATACACTTCCAGCTATACTCCTATTTTATGCTGACAGAGTATTGAGAATATAATCTAGTCTTTCATAATAGCAAATGTTATATTCTGTTCATAATTGGTCTTTGGTTTCTGCCTTGTAAATTTAATTTCCATCAATCTGATCTATATTTGAAGAGTTTTAAGTTTTAATAAACACATGGCTTCACATGAAAACAAAACAACAACAACAAAAATAATGTCTCAAAGTAAAAAATCAAGAATTGGTAATACAAGCATATTATTAAGAGATAAAAGATTTTTTTAATTTTATAAAAACTAAAAGAGTAAAATAATATTTGTGTCTGGGACGGGGGAAATAGTAAGGGATGTAATAGCAGGGAACTCCTATTTTCTATTTTTAAGAAAAAGATTGTAAAATTTTTGAATATGTATATTTTGTACATATATAAATTTGACCTGAAATAAAAACTAAATTTTAAAAAATCAAAAGTTAAAATATGGATTATTCAGTAAATGACATTGGGACAACTGGTTATGCAAAAGGAAAAGATACAAGTAGATTTCTACTTATCTTCATCCACAGAAATAAGTACAAAATGAATATAAAACTTCTATGTGAAACCAAAACTTTAAGCCTTTACAAAAAGAAATATAGGTGGAGTATGTTTATAACAGCAGTTTCTAAGGCAGATTTCTTAAAAGGCAGAATACTAAAAAAAATAAAGGAAGATATTGATAACTCATATTATACGTCAAAATCAAAATCCTCTGTACCACAAAAAAGTCACCATAAGCAAAGTTAAGACAAGTCACATATTGGGAGAAGATATTTGCAAAATATGTAATTGGTAAAGTATTCAGAATATACACAGAATTCCTGCAAATAATAAGAAAAATGCAAAAAGTTTAACAGAAAAAAACAAAATAAGCAAATAATATAATCAGGCAATCTATGGACAAAGATATCTCAATGACCGATAAGTATGAGAAAAGACAGGCAAACTTATTAGGATCAAATTAAAACAAGGAGAAATCATTACATACCAATGGAATTTAGGGGGAAAACAATACAACAGCTGACAAGATCCATTGTTGGAGAGAATGTGGGGAAAGAGAATTTATATATTATGTGTAGGAGAACAAATTAGCACAACTACTTTGGAAAACAATATGATAATACCTAGAAAAGCTGAAAGTGTACATAGCACGTTAATCAAACTTCTAGGTACATTTTTCAAGCCTAGAGCAATTGTACCTTTGCCCAAGGAGAACTGCACAAAGATATTCTTTCCTGCACTGTTTGAAATAGGGGCAAATGGACTATAACTTCAATTTCCATAAGTAAGGAATGGATGCATAGACGGTTGTTTATTCATATAATGGAATACTATGCAGCTTCTGAAATGAATGAACAAGATCTACGTGAATAAATCTCAGAAACATTATTGAAGAGACAGGATCGAGTTGAAGTTGCAAAATGGTACATATGATTCCACACATGTGAAATTTTAAAGCACAACATATTGTTATATGTGTTCATGGACATATACACATAGAGTGAAAGCCTGAAAACTTTCATGGGAACACTTCCCAAAAAATTCAGGATGGCAGTGACTCTGGGGGGAGGGCAGGAGGGATGGAAAAGAGATGGGAAAGGATAGTGTTAGATGCAATCACAATGAGTGGTTACAAACACCCAAACAAAAATGGTCTGAAGTGAATAAATAGAAGGCTTACATTTGTTAAATCTAAAAAGAAAAAAAAAAAACAGTGTAAACTCTATTTGTTTAATATATTTTTCATTTAAAATAACTGAAACTGTTTCACTTAAAAAATTAACTTAATGCCTCAAAGAAATGAAAGTTTGAAATTAAGAGGTTGCAGGCACATTGTTATAAACACTTCATTGGTTTAAGGACTGCTCCATGTTTTCTTCTCTCTTCATTCTGCTATTCTCAGCTTTAACTTCATCTCGAGACATGCTTCCTGTTCTGTCAAGACACCTTCCAGTGGCAGTTGTGAATAAATGTTCCTTTGTTCACCTGCAAGAAGAAAATAAGAAATCTCTTTCCTATTCATGAATGATAAATCTCTTTTTTTGGTTTAAATGTACTATGTTGAGCATGTGCACATTCTGATAACAATTGTAGTTTTAGGAAACATCTTGTTTATTCATTTAAACTAATCCGTATTTATTCTCAGAGCTGATAATGTGGTCAACTGCCTAACAGAAAGATGTGGATACTTGCACAAATTCAGGAGTCTCAAAAAGGAAAAACAAGTAAATATGTACCAGTTAGGCCACCCAAAGTTGTACTGTGATCTGTTTTTCGCAAGAGACAGAATTAGGAGTCAAGCTTGATTGTTGTATGTTTTTAGCTAATGTGAGTTATTTTTTCCTTTTTGAAATTTAAAATGCATTTTTAAATTTTATCATTATTCTTATAGCTCAAACATTTCACCAATATGTGTGTGTATGTGGATGTCTTTTCAATTACGTTGCCTGGAACATTGTGAGCTCTTGTAATATTCATAGAAGCTATCTTACTCACAATTGGAAAATTTTATTCTATTGCTGTGGAAGGTAGAAAAATGACCTCCCAATGATGTCCGTGTCCGCATCTTCAAAATTCGTGAAGATGTTATCTTACTTGGCAAAAGGAACTTTGAACATTTGATTAAGTCAAGAGTCTTAAAATGGGAATATTACTGTACAATTGGATTATACAGGCTGACCCAGTGTAACCACAAGGATCTTTATAAGAGGGAGGTTGGAGGGTCAGATTTAAAGAAGAAAATGTGATGACGGAAGCAGAGCTCAGATAGAGATTTGAAGAAGTTACACCATTGGCTTTGAAGATGTAAGAGGCCATGGGCCACAGAGTGTGGCTCCTCCAGAAGCTGGAATAGGCAAGAGACTACTTCTCCCTTCAGAGCCTTCAGAAAGAAGGATACTCTGCCAATAGATTTTAGCCACATAAAACTCATTTTGGATTTCCAATATCCAGACTGCAAGATAACATATTTGTGTTGTTTTAAGTCGCTAAATTCGTGGTGATTTCTTATGGCAGCAGTCAGAGACTAGCACAAATGCCTTTGATCACTATTTCTGTTTTTGCCCTTTTCCCTTCATTTTGCTAATTATGTTTATTTTATATTTGCTCTAAGATTTTTGTATTTTTATCCTGTTGCTTTAGATTTGGAAAAGCTTCAAATGTATGTCTTCCACACTGATGACCCCATTTTCTGTGGTATAAATTCTGATTCTTTAAAATTATGCATCTTTCTCATTTCTAGTGTGAAATGTACAGTTTCCTATCAGTACTTCCTTATTGTACTATGTCCTATTTCATTCCAGCCCATTCTTTATTTGTGTCGGCTCCTGCTTCATAAAGGTTGTGATCATGAACTTTACTGAGTCTGTCAGCTTCCTGAACTTTTCTCCTGAGATTTGCAGCCCTCCTTTTCAGAGATTTACTCTCCTCTGTGAGTTTTCTCAGTGAATCAGTGTTCTCTATTCTCCAGTACCTCTTCCCCATTGGACCCTAACTGGTTGCTTTTCCTTACTCATTGTCACACAAGACATCTGTCCAAACTTTGTGATTTTTTTAAACATCAGGGGCTATAAAATCTTTTGCCCCCTGTTCTGTCTGGTGATGTGGTAGTTAAATTTTGTTATTTCTTCCATAACTGAAGAGTTAGGGTTAGGGTGACACATTTCCAGTTTGGTGTACTCCTGTTTCATTTTTATTTCTTCTGTGAACCAAAGTAGTGCATGAAAACATTAACTTCAATATATATCATCTGTCCTCACATATGATGCCTGCTTTATAAGAATGTGACTTAATTGAAATTTAGTCCCAATTACTTGGTTTGAATATTCAGATTGCCATGTTTATTTAGACACATCATTCAATTTCAAAGATTTAGTGTGAGAAGGTAGGAAGAAATTTTCCATTCATTTCTGATAATCACTAAAGACTATACTCATAATCCGGTAGTAGAGGGAAGAGAAGAAATGCATGTTGCAAGATTCCTATGCCAAGCTACACTAGTTCATGCTACAGTAGAAAAATGATTCCAACAACCAGGAATCCCAAAAGAGCTGAATAGCCCCAAGTGAAAACATTAATGACACTGAAATGAAACTGCAACTTGAACACGTGCAGTTGCTTTATTTACAAGAATACAGTCATTAGTTTTGAACTCACTTCATGTTATGAACAACCAAAATATATATACAGTCATTGGAAGGGCTGGGAGAAGCATTAATGAAAGTCAGTGACTCAAAAGTAAGAAATAATGTGTTGACAAAATGACTCCTTATGACCTGTGTGCTATCTGAGGAAAAAAATAACCTAAAGGATTGCAGGCTTTCATTATCATATAATTTGTTTTTCATATATAACTGTAAATATAAATATATAAACATAAATTTAAATGTGTGTGTTCGTTTTCTATAACACAGAAAATTAAATTATATCTACTAATGTATCAATAGAAAATACTGCCACATTGATATGTAACAGATACTTATGATTCGTTACAGAACCACTAGGAATAGAGTCTATTCCAAAAATAACGCTCTTTAATCGATTTAATCTTTCAGGCTTTTTTTTAAGGATGTGGATTTTCTAATTTAACAAATTCAGATGAAGATCTGAAGGGTAAGTAACATGTTGCAGTGTTAAACAAGCTTTTAAACTCTTTCCCATGAGCCACGAGGACAGTGCTGAGTCATTTATGGGAAGGAGTGTGGTTTCCCTGAAGTCCTGGTGACTTGTTTCTCAAAACCATGAGTTTATTTATTGCTCTAAGCCACTAACAGATTCCACTGGATTGTGGTTTCTTTCATTTTTTTTTTTTTGAGGAAGGTTAGCACTGAGCTAACTACTGCCAGTCCTCCTCTTTTCTGCTGAGGAAGCCTGGCCCTGAAATAACATCTGTGTCCATCTTCCTTTACTTTATATGTGGGGCACCTACCACAGCATGGTGTGCCAAGCGGTGCCATGTCCGCACCCAGGATCCGAACCCAGGAGCCCCGGGCCGCCCAGAAGCGGAATGTGCGCACTTAACTGCTGCGCCACCAGGCCACCCCCTGGATTGTGTTTTTTTATCCAGTCTACCCTTTTAAAGCATCTAAAATTCAGAATTAGACTTTATAGATTCTGCAGGCTTTTGTGGAACTGGTCTGTGAACATGTAAATATTTTGTAGTACTGCCTTTTGAGGAAGATTAATCTTTTAGACAAACTTAATTGACTGATAAGTGAATCTTCTCAATGCACCGAATTTCAGAATGAGTGGATCTTATTAAGTAGGACTGTGTATATCACCATAGTGAGGGTCCTTGTCCATGAATGATTTATATAGATTATATGGTAATTCTTATTTAATTAGGATATTTTCATTTTAACAGGAACATATACCTAGCCACATTATTAAAAAGAAAAGAAAAAGAAACAAAATGAAGATATTTTACTAGTACCAGGCATATGAACTAGGTTCAAATATACACATATAATTAATTGGCAATTTGATCATGGGCAAGTTGATTGGCCTATAATCATTAATTTTTCTTTGTGAAAAATTAAAATATTGAATTAGATATATTCCATAAAACCTACTAATTTTAAAATACTATGAATCTGTGTAAAAAAAGTAGATAAGGTGTTTTGATAAATGTGGCATCTATAAAAGAAATAGTCTCAGGCTGGCCAGGTGGTGCAGCAGTTGAGTTCACATGTTCCAATTCTCATTGCCAGGGGTTCGCTGGTTCAGATCCCGGGTGCAGGCATGGCACCGCTTGGCAAAAGCCATGCTGTGGTAGGCATCCCGTGTATAAAGTAGAGGAAGATGGGCATGGATGTCAGCTCTGGGTCAGTCTTCCTCAGCAAAAAGAGGAGGATTGGCAGTAGTTAGCTCAGGGCTAATCTTCCTCAAAAAAAGAAAAAGAAATAGTTTCTAAGTGATGATTTAACTTGTTGAGACCCATGGGTATTCAACGGCTGATCAGAATTTTACTACTAATTGTTTTTTTTGGTGAGAAAGATTAGCCCTGAGTTAACATCTATTGCCTATCTTCCTCTGTTTTTGCTTGAGGAAGATTTGCTCTGAGCTAGCCTTTGTGCCAATATTCCTCTATTTTATATGTGGGTTGCTGCCACAGCATGGCTGACAAGTGGTGTAGGTCCATGATTGGGATCCAAAACCATGAACCTGGGCCACCAAAGCAGAGCATGCAGAACTTAACCACTAGGCCACAGGGTTGGCCCTCTGAATTTCTTTATTTATTACATTTTAGGGTTTCCCAGTAAGGACAAGGTAAGCTAGGTTTTCATATCAGTACATCTCTGTTCTCAATTTCCTGTTTAATTATATGATCAGAAAAAAAATACCTCTTTTATACCATGCATGTGGAGTGTTTTTTTGCAGAAAAGGATCATAAAATTTTAGCTTGAGTGATTTCTATCCATAGACAATATTGCCAAATTGGGTCGCACTACAAAACAAAAAATTTCCGTGTGTTAGAAATTTACATCACCCAGCAATTAGTAGATGGAACATCATGAAAGCCAGAGGAGGAATCAAGAGTAATTAAAATATTCTGTAAGAAGCAGAATTGCCAGTAGAAGAAACAAAAAGAGAGGTGAGACTTTATTGCCTGGTAGAGAAACCTATTCTAACACAGGTGGCCGAGCAAAAATTTGACCAGCAAAAATACCCAGTTGTTAAATGATCAGAAGGCTTTCAAAACTATTTAAAAAATTTCCTCCTACTTCTGAAAATTTTGCCAAAGTAGCTACAATGAAATATGTCTTAAAAATAATTTTAATTTCACAATTATATTCTTATAAACATTAAAAAATAGAAAAAAAGGAAATGTATCTTTTGATCTACTTATCTCAAATTCCATTATCTTCTCTGGTTGAAAACACAATAGTTTTTCCTAATTTGTCTGTTTCTGTAAACATATGTACATATAAAAATATATGCATGCATACCTCGCTTTATCATGTTTCGCTTTATTGTGCTTCACAGATACTGCATCTCTTGCAAATTGAAGATTTGTGGCAACCCTGATGTGAGCAAGTTTGTCAATGTCATTTTTCCAACAGCAGTTGCTCACATTGAGTCCCTGAGTCACATTTTGGTAATTCTAGCATATTTTAAACTTTTTCATTATTATTTTATTTGTTATGGTGATCCATGATCAGTGATCTTTGAAGTTACTATTGTAATTGTTTTGGGACACCAGGAGCCACACCCATATAACACATTGAACTTAATTGATAAAAGTTGCATGTGTTCAGGCAGCTCCACTGACTGATTGTTCTAGTCTCTCTCCATCTCCTCCAGTCTCCCTGTTCCCTGAGACACAGCGATATTGAAATTAGGCCAATTAAGTACCCTACAATGGCCTGTAAGTGTGCAAGTAAAAGGAAGAATAGCACATCTCTTGCTTTAAATCGAAAGCTAGAAATGATTGAACTTAGTGAGGAAAGCATGTGAAAAGTCAAGATGAACTGAAAGCCAGTCCTCTCGCACCAGTTAGCCGGGTTGTGAATGCAAAAGAAAAGTTCTTGAAGGAAATTAGAAGTACTGCTCCAGTGGACATATGAATAATAAGAAAGCGAAACAGCCTTATTGCTGATATAGAGAAAGTTTTAGTGATCTGGATAGAAGATCAATCCAGGCCCTTAAGCCAAAGAGTAATCCAGAGGCAGGCCCTAACTCTCTTCAATTCTTTTAAGGCAGAGAGAGCTGAGGAAGCTGCAGAAGAAAAGTTTGAAGCTAGCAGAGGTTGGTTCATGAGGTTTAAGGATAGAAGCTTCACTGTACCATAAAAGCACAAAGTGCAGCTGCCAGTGCTGACGTAGAAGCTGCAGCAAGTTATCCAGAAGATCTAGCTAAGATCATCAATGAAGGTGGCTACACTAAATTACAGATTTTCAATGTAGATGAAACAGCCTTCTACTGGAAGGAGATGCCGTCTAGGACTTTCATAGCCGGAAAGAAGTCAACAGCTGGATTCAAAGCTTCAAAGGACAGACTGACTCTCTTGTTGGGGCTAATGCAGCTGGTGACTTTAAGTTAAAGCCAATGCTCTTTCACCATTCTGAAAATCCTAGGGCCCTTAAGAATTATGCTAAATCTATTCTTCCTGTGCTCTATAAATGGAACAACAAAGCCTGGATGACAGAACATCTGTTTACAACACGGTTTGTTGAATATTTTAAGCCCGCTACTGAGACACACTGCTCAGAAAAAAGTTCCTTTCAAAATATGACTACTTATTGACAATGCGCTTGGTCACCCAAGAGCTCTGATGGAGATGTACAATGAGATTAACGCACGTTGTTTTCATGCCTGCTAACACGAGATTCATTTTGCAGCCCATGGATGAAGGAGCAATTTTGACTTTCAAGTCTTATTATTTAAGACAGACATTTGATAAGGCTATAACTGCCATAGATAGTGATTCCTCTGATGGATTTGGGCAAAGTGCATTGAAAATTTTCTGGAAAGGATTCACCATTCTAGATGCCATTTAGAACATTTATGATTCATGGGAAGAGGTCAAAATACCAACATTAACAAAAGTTTGGAAAAAGTTGATTCCAACCCTCATGGATGATTTTGAGGAATTCAAGACTTCAGTGGAGGAAGTAACTGCAGATATGGTGGACATTAGCAAAAGAACTAGAATTAGAAGTGGATTCTGAAGATGTGACTAAATTGCTATAATCTCATGATAAAACTTTAATGGATGAGAAGTTGCTTCTTATGGATGAGTAAAGAAAGTAGTTTCTTGAGATGGAATCTATTCCTGGTGAAGATGTTTGAAATGATAATAAAGGATTTAGAGTATAACATAAACTTAGTTGATAAAGCAGCCCCAGGGCTTGAGAGGACTGACTCCAATTTGAAAGAAGTTCTACTGTGGGTAAAATACTATCAAACAGCATCTACAGAGAAATCATTGGTGAAAGGAAGAGTCACTCCATGTGGCAAACTCCAATCCAGATTTATTTTAAGAAAGTGACACAATCACTTCAGCCTTCAGCGGCCACCACCCTGATAAGTCAGCAGCCGTCAACATCAGGACAAGACCCTCCACCAGAGAAAAGATTACAACTTGCTGAAAGCTCATGGTTAGCATTCTTTAGCAATAAAATACTTTTAAATTAAGATATGTACATTGCTTTTTTAGACATAATGCTATTACACACTTAGTAGACTACAGTATGGTGTAAACACAATTTTTAGATGCACTGGGAAACCAAAAAATTGTGTAACTTGCTTTACTGAGATATTTGCTTTATTGCAGGTGGTCTGAAACCGAAACTGAAACCTGAGGTATTGCAGTAGTTTGATTTTGACTATATGTCTATTTTAAATTTACAGGTTAATACTAAAGTGAGTTATTCATCAGTTTAGGTTATTTTGTGTTTAAATATTTTTATTTTATTTTGCTTCAAATAAAAGTATGTTTAGGAAAACTTTTCCTGCAAGTACACAGAGATCAATTTTACTCTTAAAACAACAGCATACACATTAAGATAGATCTTGATTTCATTATATTTTAAAGTTTTTATTCCCAGTGTATCAAATATTTATTGATTTTTGTGTGTGAGGTCTGAATTTGTCATACTCACTAAACTCCTTTGTTAGGAAAACGTTTATGAAATTATTCTTATTAAATGTCTGTATTAAATAATAATGACATAAGTGTTTGTCTTTTCAAATATTTATAATTGTTATTTCTTTTTCTTGATATTTTTTGGAGCAACCAATTGCTGCATATCAATAGGAAATAGTAGCATCTTTTCTTATTTTTTACTTTAGTGTGAATGCTTTCAATTAATTCTTTATTAAATATGGTATGTTGTGGTTCTTTAATAGATAGCCAGCACAGTAAAATTATTTTCAGCCCCATTTTACAATTGTAAAGAAAACAAATCAGAAATGTTTTTGATGTTATCAAACGCCTTTTCTTCATTCATTGAGATTTTATTATGCTATTGATCCTTTAATTGGGGGAATTTCCCAATGTCCAATTTCTTGAATCTTTAAAGATTTTATTTTTTCCTTTTTCTCCCCAAAGCCCTCCAGTACATAGTTGTATATTCTTCGTTGTGGGTCCTTCTAGTTGTGGCATGTGGGATGCTTCCTCAGTGTGGTTTGATGAGCAGTGCCATGTCTGCTCCCAGGATTAGAACCAACAAAACACTGGGCCGCCTGCAGTACAGCACGTGAACTTAACCACTCAGCCACGGGGCCAGCCCCCAATTTCTTGAATTTTTAAAATAAAATCTACTTGCCCATGATGTGTAATGTGCAGTTTCAGTATGATAGTTTTTTATATAATTGTATTCGTGTTTAAAATTTAGTGTAAACTTTTTGATATTCTGTGTCCAATTTTGGTTTGGGGGCTATCATACCACTTATAAAGTGAGTTTAAAAGTACTTAATTATATCAGCACTCATATCAAATGTAAGTGGATTAAACACTCAAAGTGAAAGATAAATATCACTATATTGTATCAGTAATAAACATAGGACATTTGCAATGAACACATATTATATGTAAAAGGACAGAAACTTTAATGTAATAAGATGGACAAGAAAACAATATGAAAACATTATCCAAAATGACAGAAAATAAGCAAAGAGAAAAATATTTTTTAATGTAAGAACATTATCAGAGATACAGAGGAACACTTCATAATGAAAAAAGGGATTGTTCAAAACTTCATAATGAAAAAAGGGATTGTTCAAAGGAACATAAGAATCCTAAATTTATATGAACCTAATGAGACAAGTTTAAAACACACGAAACATAAGTTTAAAGACTTAAAAAGCGATATAAACATTTCAAAATTATAGTTGGAAGTTTTTAGCACACTATTTTTGAATAAATGATAGAGCAAGCAGACAAAATAGTGAATAAATATATCAAAGAGAAATAACACTAATCAACCTCACATAATTTATATTTTTAAACACTACTACCAAACCATTCTTCTTGACTGAATATAGTCCACATTCTAAAAATATACCATATGATGGGCCACAAAGTAAGCCCCAAACATTTAAAAACCTTGAAGTAAATGAAGGGTTTTCTCTAAATAGAATGAAATTACACTAGAAATCAACAGAAAGTTATCTAGAAATTTGTAAATGCTTGAAAATTAGTCAGCACATTTTAAAATAGCCTGTGGATGAAAAGGAATCAGAATAAGAACAGATATTAGAAGATATTTTGAAATATAATGAAAAGGTGACACATCAAAAAGGATAAAAGATAAAATTCTTGATCTGATATATATTCTCAAAATGCTAGACAAATACAGTAAAAAACCTCCAAAGATATTGAAAATTAATTAATTTAGAAACAACAAGCAATTGAGTTAGTGAACCCAACATCAGGTATACAATAGAGAAATAAACAAGGAATAATGAAAAGATGATGACTGAAAATAAAAATTTACTAATATCAAAATAGAAAAGGGAAATAATTACAGGAGCTATAAACATTAAAAGAATAACAGGAAGAATCTAAAAAAACTTATGTTAATAAATTTGAGAACGAAAACGAATTGAGACTCCTTGATTTCCAAAATTGACAACAAAAGAAATAGAAACTGTAAATAGTTGTATAGCTATCAAAAAATTCAATCTCTACTTAAAAATTTTCCTACTATACACAATCTACACACAGTTAACTAGTTTATTCTTTCAACATTTATTAATCTTATAAACTCTTCCAATACTTGGGAAATAAAACAAAACTTCTCAAGCCAGTTTATGAGAAAATAAACTATTACTATTCACAAGTGACATGACTGAGACCATGTAGACTTCAAAAGTATCTACCAACAAACAATGAAAATTAATATATGGATTTTGAAACACTGCTAGATATAGGGTTAAATATGAAGCTAATTGTATTTCTATACAGTAGTACAAACAATTAGAGGACCAAATTTTAAAAATATTACCTATACATATTAAATATGTAGAAATCCATCTAGAAAAAAGTGGAGGCTCTTTACAATAAAAATTACAAATCACCGCTGTGAGAAATGAGCCTTAAACCAATAAAATGATATAACTTTGTCATCATGGATTGGAAGATATATTGGAAGATTTAATATTGTTAGTATTTTATTTCTTCTCAAATAGATCTATAAACTAAAACAATCCTAATTAAAATTCCATGTGATGTGTTTTTTGAAACTGCCATGGTGATTCTAAAATTTATATGGAAAATATTTAGCCAAATTTTGTTTATGAACACCAAAACTAGATGATTTATTATCTACCAAATAATCAGGCTTGTTATATGATAGTTATGTGATGAAATTTATATAATCAATAAAACAAGTTAACATATATAACCTGTACAAATATAGTAACCAGATTTATGAAAGACACCACTACAATTTAGTGGGGAACTGAATTGCCTTTTCAATAAATGTTTCATGGTCTATAATATATATAAATATATATAAACTAAAAAGCATTTTGCTTACTATATTTCATCATACAAAATATTGAATCAAAATATATTATAAACCCAAAAGTGACAGCTAAAGTTAGGGAACTTTTAAATGAATAAAATATCTTCTTAAACTTAGGGAGGGCAAAACTAACTGCATAGATCATAATCTCTCTAACTATAATAGAACAAATTGATAAATTATACTTAAGAAAATTAAGAATGCAGTTTCAAAAATTTGTGTCAAAAATTGAATTAGATTTATAATCTAAATTAAGAAATTAGCTGCAAAAATCTACTTCAAAGGAAACAGTTACATATAGTACATTCATCAGACAATGAATTCATATCCATCATGCACAGTTTTATAAACTTATGATAAATACTGCAATAACATAAATGATCCAAATATTAACCAGAACTTCAAATATAGGTTATGCAATTGACAAATAAACATGTGAACAAGTGCCAAAAATTATTACTTTTCAAGAAAATATTAATAAAACCACATGATACAACTGCATTACTATGAGGATGTCTAAAATCAAAAGAACTGACTATACACTTATTTGAAAGACTTTGGTGCAACTAATAATCTCACACTTTGCCTTGGGAATATAAATTCATACAACAACTTTGAGAAATTTTGGCAATGTCTATTAAGTTAAACATTTGCATGTCCTATAATCCAGCAATTTCACTTCTGATATATAACCAAGAAGAATGATAGCTTATTCCCACCCAAAGATATGTACAGTGATGCTTATAGAGCCTCTATACATAATAGAGGCATAGTTACAACAACCTAAATTGTCCATCAACAGTAAAATAAATAAACAATAGTCGTACATTTATATAAGTAATACTACATAGCCTTGAAAAGAACACACATTGCCAAAGACTATGACACTGATGGATATCACAAGCAGAGTCTTGAATCAAAATGCCAAGCACAAAATTATACATATTATATGGTTTCATTTATATAATACAGGCAAAACTAATCTATAGTAATAAAAGGAGTAGCAACTGGGTAGAGCGGAGTGTTAAGGAGATTTCTGAGGAGCTGGAATTTGTTCTATATCCTGATCTGAGTGATGATAACAGGAGTATACATAAGTAAATTTCTTCAAAATGCATCTTTAAGATTGGTCATTTACTTTATGTATGTTATATTTAACAAAAAGAAATGCAAAAGGTATTAAGAAATTGTGAGTAAACAAGCTTCTCTTTTCCTAATTAATACATAAATTTATATCTTGAAGTGTAATGTTAGCATAAAACGTTAAATATGTACTTTTGCCTTAAAATTGGTGAATAATAGAGGTTAGAATGTTAGATTTGTTTGCCATGACAAAATCTTCAGTACATCTTCACTGGCAACAACTGAGAAAGCTGTGCACATGTTTTCTTAGCTCTAAGAGTAGTCTGAAGTGTCAGAATGAATTGCACATTAGCCACTATTGATTGCATCCATAAAGTGTTGCAAAAAATATATAAATTCAGGAAAGAACTGGTCATTTAGCAAAGGAAAGGGAATAGCGGATGACCTACAATTTGAGGCACAAAATCTTTGCAAATTTTCACATTTATAAAACTAAAACTGTAATAGATAAGCTTATAAAAGTTTTTGAGTAGTGGAAGCTCGCGAAAACTTACTAATACCCTGCAGCAACAATCATTTTAGGTTTTAGTTTTTAAGACAAATTTAGAGAGAATCGTATTACCAAGGAGATCATAAACCTGATCTAGAACATTCTGTAACTCTTCAATTGATCCTAAAGCAATTGCCAAGTAGCTTGTGAGGGCTGCCCAATAAGCAATAAGGGGATACTCCCCAATGTCCATTTCAGATACAGCCAGAGAAGGTAGCACATGAGCAGTAACCTCCAAGAGTGGAATCAGGAATGGGAAAAATAGGAACAGAGGTTCCTTCCAGAGAGTACAATCAGAGCCCAAAGTGAAACTTCCCCCAATGAAAGCAAGGTGGAAGAATTGCTAGCGACCGGTTACTGCTCTGATATCTTGGTTTTACTCCTCCTTTATGGCTCTTTCTTCCTGCTCTATCACTGCAATTTGATTGTTTAGGATGGTGGTACATAGAAAACTCTCCAGTTCTTATGTTGGGCAAACACAAAGATCCACGTTACTCTCTGACAGAGAGGATTGCACATCCTCTAGAGAGCCTTGAACTTGAATTATATGCAGGAATTGGATGACATTGTGGGGCGTCTTCATTAACAAGTGGCTAAATACATTCTAAGAGAGGGAGAGTGAAATACAGACTTGGTAAGCAAAATGTTAGCTTTTGTTAAAGACTACTCTGTGCTCATAAAGCCCATCGTACTCTTTTTCCTGGAAATTCAGTTAGAATATATTTCTTGTGCCTTTTGGAATGAAGTTGAGCCATAATACTAAGTTGTGCCAATGGACTATGGATGGAAGTGACATACACTACTTCTATGACTGGGTTATAAGTACTTCTCACAGGACATTCCATATTTCCTTTATCTCCATTTGCACATCTGATAAAGAGGATAGATGGAAAATTCCAGTGCACTAAGTGATGGTATTTAGTTACAGAATGGCTGTGTGGGGATAAGTGTTCTGCAGGTATACATGCATAATCTCAGATTCACAGTGAATTTTTATTTGAGATATAAAAAAAACTTTGAGGTTTAGGGTTTTTTTAAATTGGACCGTCTAGTATTACTTTCCTTCACTAATAACATCCATGACTATGACCAATAAAATTTCTACTATTGGAACATATGAGGATTAATTCAATCAATTATTGTGACAGTTTTACTCGCTTTTGATAAAGCTTAGTCTTTTTCATCATTCACAAATCTCTACTGTTGTAATATGTAGTTGAGATATTTAATTTGTCTATAGCTTATGTATTCTTTATTTTGTTTATTATTTCTTGCATTCTATATTTTCTGTGATTATGGTTATGTGCAGAAGGGTAAAGTTTGTAATACATTTGTTGGTATTTTTATACCTCATTTATTTCTAAAAGAGGTTGTTTCCCTTTCTCTCCTTACACTTTTGCAATCCCTTCTTTGTTTCCACTACTCTTACAACAGTAATCTATAAAATGGAAATCAGGAGACAATTAAATCTTTAGTAAAAGCTTAAGTGCATTACAGAAACAATAGCCATGAAAGCAAGATTTTCCATTTGCAAAACTAATAATTTGTGGAGAAAGAAAAAAATATTAGATTCTAATGAGCCAGGGATTTAAGCACCTCGACCACAGTGTTTATTCCTGGATCCATGAAGTATGGACAACCATGTGATGACAGAAGAAGCATTTTCCACCCAAATAGAAATATGCTTTTGAAAAACCAAACAAGAGAAGAAAATTTCAATCCTCATGACTTGGGTTTTAAAGCTGATAGGTTCCATAAAGGGGCTCAGAAACATTATCTCCCTGAGTATAAACACACTGATAGAAATTATTACAATACTACCCTCATGGAAGTCCAGAGAAGTAGGAAAATTTGAGAGAAGAGAACTTTGTTTCACTTTCATGATGTAGAAAAAAGATCTTGAAATCTCTTAGGGGATATTCATATTAGACGTGTTTCCCGCAACAGAAGTGATTGCTGAGGGTTCTCTCTGCATCTGGATCTTAGGACAAAATTTCAATGACAAAAATACTACTGTAGTGGAAGAAATTCTAGGAGGATTAGTTCAGTGGAAAAGACTAAAGACAAAGAGTTTGCAGAGTGAGTAAACTTTATGCAGAGAGGCGATATTAGTGAGTGTGGACATTATTCCAGGACAGAGCTGTGACATAAGGCAGAAAAGTGACATGGAGGTGGCGACCAGAGGAAGGAGTAATGCACGAGGACGGGAGACCCTCCCCACCCCCTTGGGACAGCACATAAGCTACCGTAAATACGTGGATCAGTAAAAGATGAGAGGACTGAATCCTAAACTAGAAAGTATATTTATCCAAAATTAGACTTTTTAAAAAATAGAATGGAATTGGCAGGATTAATTTTTCTACCAAAAGTAGAAATGGAAGCTTGTTAACCAAGTTAAATTTATTATATATTTGTGAAAAAAGTTACATTTTCTACATATAAGATATATTATTGCAAATTTTAAACTGACATTATTATTGACTACATTTGCTTGCTTCTGCATTGTATTTACCTGGTGCTTTTCTGTGAATTTCCTTAAATTTAATATTTTTGTGTTAGTTTTAGGTATGTGTAATTTAAGTAGCTAAACATAGATATTATGATTATTCATCATTTATATGACATATAAAAATGTAGGAATTTCTCCTTTGAATCTTGTAATTTAACATGTTCACATGTATTGTGATTTCTTATGTCCCTATACTTATTCCAGCTGTTTACGTTTGAAACTCACCATGTATTCTAATTTTTATTTTCTAAATTTTGTTGGATTAAATGAATTTTCTTTGTAATGGACTGTTTACAGTTAGAATTTATATATCCTATTTATTGATTTGATGACAGAAGAAAATAATAAAACGAGGCATTTTTAGGTATTTATTTCTTGGAATAACAAATTAATAACACTGCTATATGGCAAATATTATTCAAGATTCATAAAACAATTAAATTAATTAAAAATTAAACTAAACATTTAAAAAATTAGGAACATATTAAATACCAAAGAATAATTTAAATAAAAACACTAAGATATGTGGTTATTTTATTCAACAGATGAAATAATTATGCAAAAGTAATTATAAAAAGAAAATAAAAATCGTCATAAACAGACAAAAATAATATAGTATATAATGTTTATTTTTAAAGGTATGTAAATGATTTCATCTTAGGTCTTCTAAATATTTTAGTGCCAATTTTTCCAGTTGTTGAAATGCTTTCTGAATTTTACTAGTTAAGGAGAATTATACAAAGATTGTTATAAGCTAACTCTAAATATTTTTATCTGATTTCTTTATCCATAAATAGATCTCTTCTGAATAACACATTTTAAAATCCTTTTTTAAAGCAATGAGACATTTTAACTCAAGCAAGTTCTGCTTTTTGACAAAATAAAACATTTCCAGTTCTCTTTGTCTTCTTTGGTTTCATCATCTTAGATTGCAGTACAGTATGGACTATATTACTTACAACAGTCTCATTTTCATATCCTGCCTATTGAAAGGACTTTGAATGAGGGAAAGAATTATTCCTGTAATAAAAGCTTTGCTTTGTAAATTATAATTGTCTTCCTTCTCTGGAGGACTTTGTGGTTTAGAATTATTTCTAAACTATGGCATCTTTGTTCCATTCAAATATTATTGTAGAATTTCCAAGTACCTCGAGGATAATAGGAGCTTTTTAAATTTAAATCTGCACAACCTCCAAGGGAGAAAAATGCAGATCAATAAGGTTAGATAATAAAATCATCCATACTTAATATCCACAGCATAACTAGGACAGAGAGAATGCTATTTACTTCAATTTAGTTGAATGGTAAATAACTACCCAAGACTACAGAGTGTGTTTAATGCTGTACTTAGTGGGGCCCACATCTGAATGGAGAACCACGGGCAATTGTGATGAACGCAGGAGAATGCTATAGGGTCCTAGTGGAGATGACTGCGTATAACACCTAATGATATTCATCTTCACAAGTAGAGGGAACTAACCAAGATAAGAAAGCACAGAGAACATTAATAGGGAGTTAAATGGAAAACACTTCAAAAATATATGATACCAAAAATGGCAGTGTCGTGCAGGCATTAATTATGGAGGCAAAGGAGTTTCCTTGGAAAGGGGCTCCTTGGAGGCTTGGTGGTGAGGACGAATAAAGAAGTGGCTGAAAATCAAAGTCTTGCCGATATTAGAAAACAGCAACGAATCGTAAAATGTTAGACGAGAAGAGATTGCATTTATTTTCATTTGTTGTATAAATCACTGTAGCCACAGGAAAGGTTGTTCTTGAACTGAGAAATAAAGGAAGTCAGCAAACCTCACCCCTATAGTATCTCCTTCTACTGCTATTCCCAGAAAATCTAATACAATAATGAAAAACACCAAACAGAAGGTGAACACTGAACGCATCAAAGTTACCATAAGAATAAAAGAAAGCACTATCATTATATTTTCTAACCAAAAAAAGTTCTCAAAACAAAGGTAAGAAAAAAAGGAAAAGTGTAACACACCATTGTAATATGAATTAAATGTAATTAAACAACCATTTGTAGAATTGAAATAAGACCACAAATCAGAAATACAAAATCTCTGACTACAAATGGGCAAATAAAGGGGGGATATAAAATAAGAGTTGGCTCAATTAATTAAAGAAGTGAGAATAAAAGACAATAATCTTGGAAATGAAGACTAATTTACAAGGTACCCAATGGAGAAAAAATATAATCAAAAACATTATCAATTGGAAATTTGAATACTGAGTGGATATTTGATGGCAGTAATCACTGTTAATTTTGTTTAGGTATGATCATGTTACTGTCTTAATGTGATTTTTTGATGTCATCTTTTTTTAATGAAAATTGGGTTGCATACCTATGCTAACCCTTTTCAGTTCTCGAAGTTCAAACAGAGTCATATGCCCTGTCAAAGGTGAAAAGGAAGGCTTCTCTCTAGAGGCTGCGGGTCAAGACCTCTCATTTGCTCTTAAGGTTCTTGAAGTCAGCAGGCGGTCCCCTCAGCCTCTGGAGGCCTCGGCCTCTTCCCTGCGGTCCCTTCCCCCCGACATTCCACACTCCATTCCACAGCTGGTCCTCACGTTGGCTATCACCAAGAGAAAATTCACAGCTTCAAAGTGAACTCTATCTAGAGCTCTGCCACAGCTTAATTATTAAATAAAATTAAATGCTAAGTTTGTTAGGGATTTTATGTTTTCTCTGCAGATTTTAATCCTAAACATTTAACAGGTATATATTTAACACTAAACACTTAACAGATACATAAATATATGTAAGCTTCAAGAGCTTACTCACTCTTTGACTGTCCTGGGATAGAGTGATGAACAAAACCGTGTCTCTATTCTCACGCTGGTGGAACAAGGCAAAGGACAAGTTGGGTCAAAACATTTAGAATCCAAATTCTGGTGAATATTAGCTGTGAACTTTAGACAAGACTTTTTTTTCTGATCTTCAACATAGCACGTGCAAAAGAGAAACTCCTATTTCATCTATTAGAATTGTCTTGTTGATCAAATGATGACATATGATAAAAGTCCATTTCTACGACAAAAGCAAGATTTCTGCGTGGTCAAGTTATATGATTTTTCCAATAGTTTATCAAAATTAAATCCCAATCAAAAGGAATGCGCTAGGGCTGGTCCGGTGGTGCAGCAGTTAAGTGTGTATTTTCTGTTTTGGCAGCCCGGGATTCGCTGGTTCAGATCCCGGCTATGGACATAGCACAGCATGGCATGCTGTGGTAGGCATCCCACATATAAAGCAGAGGAACATGGGCACGGATGTTAGTTCAGGATCTCTCTTTCTCAGCAGAAAGAGGAGCATTGGCGGCAGATGTTAGCTCAGGGCTAATCTTCCTCAGAAAAAAAAAAAAAAAGGAATACACTAAAAAACCTGTAAAGTTTTAGTGGAATTAAAGGAGAAATCACATCAATGCAACCAAGTGATAAACATTGTAGACTCTATATTTATTCTTTTCCTATGTGCAAACACATATACACAGATACATATACTTATATGTTCTGTTTACAATATCCTTGGTGTGAAAATTATAGTTATAATATTTATAATATTTCTTTTGTATTGGAGTATAATTGACATACAGTATTATATTAGTTTCAGGAGTACACTATAGTGATTTGATATTTGTATACATTACAAAATGATTGCTACAATAAGTCTAGTTGCCATGGGTCACCATACAAAGTTATTACAATATTATTCATTATTTTTGCTATGCTGTGCATTACATTCCTATGATTTATTAATTTTATAACTGAAAAGTTTGTACCTCTTAATCTCGTTTATCTATTTTTTTGTCCATCCCCCAACCTCCTTTCTCTGGAATCACCAGTTTGTTTTCTGTATCTGTGAGTCTGTTTCTGTTTTGTTTTCTTTGTTTTTTAGATTCTACATATAAGTTAAGTCATGAAATATTTGTTTTTATCTGTCTGACTTATTTCACTTAGCATAATACCCTCGAGGTCCCTCCATGTTATGAGAACTGGCAAGATTTCATTAGTTTTATGTCTGAGTAAAATTCTATTGTATATGTATACAACATCTTCTTTATCCATTCATCTATCAATGAACACCTAGGTTACTTCGTATCTTATTTCTTGTAAATAAGCTTTAATGAACATAGGGGTGCGAATTAGTGTTTTCATTTTCTTTGGACTCAGTTATTAGTCTTGCTATACACAACTATGCCAAGTTGAGTCTGATTCTCTGTGGTTTTTTGATATTAACTTGTGTAAGTTTTTAAATATCTTTTGGATATCAATCCCTTATCAAACGTATGATTTGCAAATATCTTCTCCTGTTCAGTAGGTTGCCTTCTCATTTTGTTGACAGTTTCCTTTGCTGTGCAAACGCTTTTTAGTTGGATGTAATCCCATTCATTTATTTTTGCTTTTGTTGCCTTTGTCCAAGAAGATTTAATTTCTGGTCGTTTCCATAGTTCTTCTTTGTTCCTTTATCCTTCTCTTGGTCTCATCCCATGTGGTTTAATGGTATTCTTTAGTGTTATGTTTGGGTTCCCTCCTTTGTATTTTTTGTGTATCTGCTATAGTTTTTTGGTTTGCAGTTACCATGAGGTTCATATATACTGAACTATATATGTATACATATATATAAAAATGTCTATTTTAAGATGATAATCACTTAAGTTCTAACACGTAATAAAAACCATACATTTTTACTCCACCCCTCATGTTTTATGTTTTTGGTGTCATATTTTACATCTTTTTATTTTGTGTATACCTTAACTGCCTATTGTAGTTGTTGATTTTACTACTTTTGTCTTTTAACCTTTATACTAGCTTTATAAGTGACTGATGCCTTGCCCTTACTCTATATTTGCCTTTACCAGTAAGATTTTTTCTTTCATATATTTTCTTATTTCTAGTTATGGCCTTTTCTTTTCAGGCTAAAGAAGACTTTTTCATATATTATGTAAGGCCAGTTTAGTGGTGATGAACTTTAGTTTTTGCTTGTCTGTGAAACTTTTCTCTCTCCTTCAGTTCTGAATGATAATTTTGCCAGATAGAGTATTCTTGGTTATAGGAATTTTTTCCTTTCAGCAGTTTAAATATATCACACCACTCCCTTCTGGTCTGCAAAGTTACTGCTGAAAATCAGCTGATAGTCTTATGGAACTTATTTTTTTCTTGCTGCTTTTTTAGATTCTCTCTTCATCTTTATCTGTTGCCATTTGAATTATAGTATATCTTGGTGTGGATCTCTTTGGTTTCATTTTGGTTTTGACTCTGCTTCCTGGACCTACATGTCTGTTTCCTTCCTCAGGTTGGGGAAGTTTTCCACCATTATTTCTTCAAATAAGTTTTCTGTCCCTTTCTCTCTCTTTTCTCCTTCTGGGACATCTATAATGCAAATGTTAGTATGTTTTATGTTGTCCCAGAGGCCCCTTAAACTGTCCTCATCTCTTTTAAATTCTTTTTTATTTATTTTTGCCTTTCTGATTAAGTGATTTCCACTATTTTGTCTTCTGGATCACTGATCCATTATTCTGTATTATCTAATCTGCTGTTAATTCTCTCTAGTGTAATTTTCATTTCAGTTATTTTATTCTAAAACTCTGATTGCTTCTTTCTTATATTTTCTAACTCTTTGCTGAAGTTCTTACTATATTCCTCCATTTTTCTCTCAAGTTAGATGAACATCTTCATGACCATTTCTTTGACCTCTTTATAAGGTAAATTCCTTCTTTCTGTTTCTTTGGGGTTTTTTCTTCTTGGGTTCTGTCTTATTCTTTTGTTTGGAACATATTTCTCTATCACCTCATTTTGTTTGACTTTCTCGGTGTGTTTCTATGACTTAAACCAAAGAGCTACCTCTCTTTTTGTTCAAGGAGTGGCCTTGTGTAACAGTGTCCCCTGTGTAGATAGTGTGTGCCTGATGGCTTTGGCAGGCTGACTAGAGCTGGAGCTGGAGTGGTCATGGGCTCGGGGAGTCCTAGGGCTCCCCATGCGCAGGGCCCTTTTGTGGGCCAGCAGGAGCTAGTGTGGGCCAGGGGCCCAGGGTATGCTGGGGCAGTCTTAGTGGGCTGGCTAGAGTGTCAGGGTCATTTTCCTGCCTTCGTTGTCAAAGAGGTGTTTAACTCAAAAAATTACACTCACTGGTGCCTATGATCCCGGAGAAAGCTCCAGCAGTTCCCTGCCTGTTTGGCAAATGCCCTAAGGGTAGTAAATGAATTTCCTTCATGAAAAGTCCAGGCACCTTTCAAACTGCTGTTTTTTTCACTGTGCCCCAGGAAAGCCAAGCCTGAGCACAGACCCCTCAGTGCTCCTCCCCCTGCTGCAGTTTATCATGTTAGGAGTGGGTTTCCCACTGATACCTTGTCTCTATCTCTTCCACCCATCTCTATGTGGTCCCTCTATTGTTTGTTGCACAGAAGCTGATTAATCAGTCCTCAGCTCTTCTTCAGGTGAAATTGCTCTGTATTTAGGTACAGATTAATGTGACCATGTGAGGAAGTGAGTTCAGAGTCTTCCTCAGATGCCCTCTTGGATCTCTCTCCTATAATAATTCTAAATGGAGGGAGTAAAACAACAAATTAATACCTTATAAATATTCACTTAAAGATGTTTTTTTTACTTGAAATGTAACCACCATTGCAGGGTAATTTATACTTTGTAAGATGATTCAAAAAACATTATGAAGAAGTGGAGCACAAATAGGATTTTTTTCTTCAAAACTAAAATTTTTAAATTGGTGATAAAGCACACTGTTAGCTGGGGTAAAGAAAAAGACTCCTTACAAGCTGAAGCTTAGAGTGAAAATCAGTTAAAACATGTAGGGATCAATTGTAAAAAACTGGAAATAGGGTGGTATCAATTTCACTTTTAGGAAGATTTACTAATATGGAAAGATAGTACAAAATTAAGTAAAAATGCAAATTGTATAGAAACTCATACCCTCTAATTTAATAATTTAAACATATATGTCTATAACTGGCAAAATAAATGTTGATATTCAAAATATAAAATATAAACAATTTGGTAAACACTAAATTACACAGTCAAG
This sequence comes from Equus caballus, assembly GCF_041296265.1. NCBI lineage: Eukaryota > Metazoa > Chordata > Mammalia > Perissodactyla > Equidae > Equus > Equus caballus. The sequence continues at coordinate 17,057,917 of NC_091702.1, read as the reverse complement.
AACAAGAAAAAATCAGTAAAGTTCATTAGTTTGTCTCATGTATTATGTGGTAACAGCCACCCTGGTTAGAATAAATTTTTTCAATTCTTTTGCTTCTTTATGTTTTTATTTTTCTTAAAAATGCCTGTTTTTAACAAAAATATGGAAAATTGCCAAGAGCCCAAAAAATATAATTTCCAGTGTCTATATTTCCGTAATTATTCATGTTGATGCTATATTTGTTATAATATGAAAATATGAAGTGCAAATCTCAATAGCACCTTATTTTCCCTCACAATTATTCTTGTAGTAAGACGTGTTTTTGAAATTTTCATCAATGTTAATAGTAAACCTATGGTTTGATAATTCAAAAAACATTAGCTTCTGCTGCAAACTAGACCATCGGCGCAAGAGTGAGTAGGCAGAGAGAAGCCTCAAAGTCAATTGAATTTTTCTCAATAGTTGTCTAACGCATTGGTATCTTCAAGAAAAATTGACTCTCTTTGTCCTGAAACACTTAGGAAATAGTTTTTTTTACAGAAAATGAGGAATTTGGAAAGCATTATACTTCACAAAAATTGAAATTATGTTGATAATTTCAATTTTAATATCCTCTCCAGAATTGCAAAGCTTCTCACAATTATTAAATTATTTTTTCTACTCACCTTTTAATCAGATGGTGAAATAAAGTAGAATATGCACAAATAGCAAACGTTCATTACACAATTAAGGCACTCAAGAAATAAAATTCTTACATTTCATTACAGTGGAAATGGGAAACAGCAACAGGAAATTATGCTGTTATTGAAAGTCTTAGTATTTAAAGTATCAGATGTATGTTATTTAAAGTATTTGTTTAGCCTGCATTGTACTTGTGTGAAACATGCTTCACCGGGCAAGTGATTCCATCTGTTTAGTTAAGCAATAACAGTCAGTTTTTCTAAAAATACCATTGGAACTCTAATATAGAGCTTCTCTAAATTATAAATAATCTATAAAATCATTACAAATAGCATGTGCTCTGGAAGTGAATATTCCTGGGTTCAAGTTTCAGCCCTCCTACTAACCAGAAGTTGGGCAAGTCATGTCCCTTAGCTCCCTCATCTTTAAAATAGGATAATAACAGTGCTTATCTCATTGGATTATGGTGAAGATAAAAATGACTAACATCAGATAGGGAAAAGCCCTATATAAAACTTAGTTATGATAATTACGATAATCAGTATTATTTCTGCTGATAATACTATATCTACTACTGCTACTAGTGTTAATAATGCTTAAGATAGTATCATTTGAATTTTATTTGCAATAAAAAGTCATTACCTTTTCTGAAGTAGTTTGTAAAATAATAATTGTCATTGTCATAAAATTGGTAGCCACAATAGCTAATAATTTATATTTAAACGATGTCAGTCAGTCTGCTAAACACTTGCATCATGCCGTTTCATCTCCACAACAATCCCTTGAGGTGACTTGTGTTATTATCTGCTTTATAGATTATCAAATTGAGGTCTCAAGAGGTTTAGTTAATTCTCCCAGGGTGTGAAAGTGAGAAACACAAAACTAAGGTCTCAAACACAAGTCAAGATTAAATGAAAATGTCTGAATTCAAAATTCATGTACCACTGTGAGATGCAGTGTCTTGCTGAATTATGATTATTATGTGAAGTTCTTAATTAGAACAATTAGGAAGCCTTCTCTTTTTTCTCTTATTTGTGTTGTATATCTTTTTAAAAATATGTGCTAATGTTCAGTATTTCGAGAGTTACCTTTCTAATTCACATCCATTTACTACCTATTGAAAGAAATTATTTGAATTCATAACCATTGTATTCTTCTTTCTGGCACATCATCATCATCATCAACATCATAAAACATTTGAATAATACTGTGTTGTAGGCGATGTTATGAGAGCATTGTATAGCTTCAGTATCTTCAAAATTCCAATCACTTTCCTTTTATGGAATGAACTGTACTCAACCTTTACTTGATTCAGTTTCACTGAATTCCATTATTAGCTCTAACAGCACTCTGTATCAAGACATACATACTAACTTTAACCTAATTTGGATTTCTTTAGAAGTTGCATTCAAATTATAAATTAAGTCACTGTATATTTTACATGTGAACTGAAATACTTTTGAGAGTGAAAAGAGCACTAATAATAAATGTTCCAGGACAAGAGAAATAATGTGGGACTATCCCAGCAAATCAGGATATCCAGTCAGCCAATTCAAAATGAATAAACTGGAGTTCTCAATGGTGCCAAATAATCAGGCTAAGTGAAATTCCCTTTTTATTTCTTTGTGGTATGAATATCTTTTTAAAAATGTGTATTAATGCTCAGTATTTCCAGAGTTAAGTCACTAATTCACACCCAATCTTACCATATTTGGTCATATCCTTAAAGATTGCATACCCAGTTGTAGAATTGTACATAAAAGAATGACTAGAGGGTTCAATTTCAGCCTGTATTGGACCTAAGGAAACATGTTACTCGGCAAGTTCGTTTCACAGATAAGAAGATCTCAACACAAAGTTGGTTGAGCAGATCTCAGACCTTTATATCACGTCCCATTGCCTTAAATCCCTAGGGATTTAGAGTCTGGGAACAGGGGGATTCTGCCAAAACAAAGTAATTTAGAGTGGCTCAACATGCTTACATTTGATTTAATATGTAAATTATTTGAAGAAGCTTAAATTTATATGTAGACTTTATGCATTCCGTTTCAGAAATACCAGAGGTTTTAACAGAGTTTTGGCATTATAATTTTGAGCTTTCTGTGTCTCTCCTGGTGTCCTACTGACAGAAATGATTGTGAATTCTTCACCATTGTACCCCATTTCCTGGCACATCATCATCATCATCAAACATTCAAATAATTCTTACTATATTCTAGACATGTCTTTAAGAGCATTGGAAACATTATTTCCTTTTATCCTCATAGTCATATAAGATCAGAACGACTATTATCAGACTGATTTTACAGATAAGCGCACTGAGGCATGGAGGGCTGAGGTACTTGGTAAGAGTGCACAGCTGGAAAGTGGCAAAATCAGTATTTAACCCCAGAATCTGGTTCTTCAGCCTGTGCTCTTTACCATTGTACCATGTTGCTTCCAATATATGTTTTGTTAATGCATCCGTGATCTCATCTGATTTTCAGTATAGCCCAGTGAAGTAGTCAGGACAGCTATTATATTCTCAAAAGTATGGATAAAAATGATCAGGGTCAGAGATATTCAAGTGCCTTACCCAAAATTATATAATAAGGAAGAGGTGCAAGTGGCATCTGGAAAAGGAAAACCTAAATAAAACCCCTGCCCTCTTTCAACTACATAATCCTAAATTATCAGACTAGAATATATCTGAAGAAGAGTGGGCTATGTTGAAGACTTACCCTAAACTTGAAACCATTTATTTTGTCTAAGGCTAGATAATATCAAAATGTGGTTAATATTAAAGCATAACTTGGAGGGCATGAGCAGAAATGCAACACAAGAGCAAGGCAAAAAATGATTTTGCAAATGCCTCTCGTAAACTAATTGCACAGAGTGTCAAAGGCTCAGCAAGCAATTTTCTCCCTAAGAAGCATGACTCATCAGCCATGCCCACCCCCACAGATGACTCCTCCACAGTCTTCTTTACTGCCGATCTTCTGTCTTTCCTGCTTTAAATGCCCATTTTTAGAGAATCATTAATCTAGTAGGACTGTGTACTGGGAAACTCTGATAAGCTGAATGCTAATACACCTTTTACTTACATTCTTTTTCCTTTAAACTTGAATAAATTGGGAGTCTATATTAGTAATGTCTGTAGCTTATTGCTCTTATATAATCTTCAAGCATTGAACTCTGGAATAATGATCTTAATCTACTCCCCAGGGCCCTTGAAACCTCAATTTCTTTACCTGAAACAAAGCAAAAAAAGTGATATTCTAATTACTTAGCTGTCGTTAGGATCAAATGAGATAATATATTAAAAAGGGCTCTATAACATGCAAAAAATTTATTGAAATATAGAACAATAAGTCCACGTAAGTCATATAATAGGTCCTGGCAAATGTTAGGGGTTCTGCGTATGGGTCTCTTCCCCACTTTTTTATGATGTGTTTTTGGTGTTTGGAATTATGATATAAAGTAGATAAAGAAGTAAAGGTTACAATATTAAAATGGATTAGAGCACTTTTGATTCTCTTTTCCACAAGAATAATAGCTGTGAAACCTTTTTTCAAGGCTTATTTTTAACCTACCTACTCATTTCCAAGTCAGTTCTCGTTTTTCATTGTGTTTTTCGTCCTTCACCACCTCCCTGAGCAGAGAACTGTTGATCCTGAAACTGGATAAACTAACTCAGATTCCATCCAAGCAGCTCTTACTGAATGGAACGAAAAAGGTGGTCAGTTGATTTGTGTACTCAGTGACGATAAATGCCTAGTGCTGAATAAATATTGGATGTTTATAAACTGAAAATTAAGTAGCTAGATGAGTAAAATTTCTGGTCTCTACTCTGCACTAGTTTCTGACTGTGTTGTATTCCACCTCCTTTCTTCTCCAACTCAACATCAAACAGGACCCAGTCAAACTGAAAATCTTGGTCCCATACTTTCTAATTAAGTAGAAATCCGGCATCTTTCACTACTGAAATTTTCCTATTCTACTGAATTATTTCAATCTTTATGTTTCGCTTGTTCTTTGCACATTGGAACCTATTATTCATAATTTTCTTCCTGAAACTGTCTCCTGTTTTGCTCATGCAAAACCAGTTTTGTGCAGTTTTCGTTGTTTATGAACATTTGTTCTCAATCCCCACACCTGGTTCTTCTCCTCTTCCTTCCATTTCCTGTTGTTACCTCTGTCTTTCCTTCTGTCTCTCTCTCCTCAATCTAAAATGCCTCCCTTGATGATTTCATCTGTTCCCTGGCTTACTAGTCACACTCTGAAGGCTCCTAGATGTGTAGCTCCAGTCCAGGTCACTATCCTGAGCTCCAGACAAACATACAACTAAATGCACTACATCTTCTCCCAGCTCCCCCAAAGACCTGTGAAACTAAACTCATCAAGTGTGAAACATACTTGTCCTTACTACTTCCTATATTAATGTATGACACCATAAACTATCAACTTGCTCAAATCAGAAATTACGGAAGCAATTTAGACTACTCTTGCACCGTTTATCCCTTCTTTCAGATCTATTTATCAAATTCTCTTTATTTAACTTAATATATCAACTATCCTTACCTCCGCAGTTTCTGGTCTCATAGTGTCTTGGACATTAGCACGTACTGTGATAGTATCTAGCATTATAATGTAAAGACACGTGACCAGGAGTGCCCCACAAAATGCCTTTTCCCAACTGCAAACTAGGTACTTAAAAAAGTGCAAATTGAGGTAATTTATTTCCCTGCTTAAAATCATTCAGTGGCCTCTGTTAACTGCAAAATAAATCTTAAACTTCTAGAAATGGAAGGGAAGATTCCTTATGATTTACTCCTTCTTACTTTTGTAATCTATACCCCATTTTTTTTCTCACTTCTTAAACTATAGTTGTTTTTGGCTTCTTCCATTTCCAGAACATACCAAAATATTTTACGTCTTCAAATCTATACTCACATCTTTTATCTGCCTAGAATGTGCCTTTTCTTTTTGTATCCCATGCATCTATCAAGATTCAGTTAAGGTATCATTCTAGAGTAAAATGTTCACTATAAAACTAAACCCAGAGTTATCTTGTACACCATTCTTTTTTTTTTTTTAGTCAATTAAATTCTCTCTCTCTTTTTTTTTTTTTTGCCAGATCCACATGTAGTCATTGACTTAGACACTCTTACTTATCATGTGATTATTCTGTGCTGCTAACTCCGCTGAAGCATCACCTTATTTCTTACTAGCTAGACTTAACTCTCATTTCTCATCTTAGGCACTTCATTTGCATTCGATTACAAACATTGCTTTGATTCTGCCTTTCCTTGAATAAGCTGGCACTTATTCACTGTCTATACTCATCCGTTGTCAGGTTATGTAATATTTTGCATAACCAGCCTAGGCTCTCAGCTGCATTGCGGAGGAAGATTAAAAATCCTTACTGTGTGCCATGTTTCCATATCATATGTCTTGCTGTGGCAAGACAGATGGCCACTGGATATGTGCAAGCCCTCTGCTGGGGAAACAACAGCACTTGGCATTAAACACTTAATCTAGTCATTGTGGGTCAAAGGCCTAGTTATTTCACCACAATAACCATGAGACGCATGACATCTTTCATCATCTCTTATTCCCATTAAGTGAAAAGCTTCAAAAAAATTTGAGGCTTATAATGTAGACCAGAGGTGTCAGATCTCATGTAAACTTAAGACTTTAATCCTCTTAAAACTTTAATAAGGTTTCATTTATGTACAATAAACTGCACATAAATTGTACATTCTGATGATTTTTTGACATATTTAGAACATACTAAGCCACCATCATATTCAAGGTACTAAACATTTCTATCAAACCATATCGGTTCTCATGACCCTGTTAGCACATCCCTCTCTCTATTCTATCCCCAGGCAAAAACTGCTCAGATTTGTGCCACCATTGAATTGATTGCATATTCTAGCATTTTATGAAAATGTATTAACATCATATACAATATTTTCTCTCCGTCTTCTTTTAATCAATGAACTGATTTTGAGATTTTTCCACTTTGTATGTAGCAATAGTTTGCTGCTATTACTGCTGAGTAGTATTCCATTCCACGAATATAACCGTACCACAATTTGTTCATCCATTTTCCTGCGGATGGCCTGTGTTGTATCCAATATTTGGTTATTATAAATAAAATTTTGATGTATATGAATACACAACTCTGTTGAACATCTGTTTTTCATTTCTCATGGTGGTGAATTGTCAAACTTGTTTCCAAATTGGTTTACATTGTGTATTGGTCTATGTTCGAGTACAAGGTGGTATTTTTAAATGGCCAGGATTCAAATCTCGGTTATTCAAATGGTACCTCTACAACAAAGGGCAAGGCGAGGTGTGCGCCACACCACACATCTCTCATCTCTAAAATGGGGATAAAAATAGAACCCCATTAAAGGGCATTCTGAGCAAAAATAATAATTAACATTAAGTGTAAAATACAGTCTTTGGAAACATACTAAACGTTCATAATTGCATTATCCTTATTATTATTAATTTCAAAACATGAGCTAACTGGCAGATTGTGAAAAACAAATCTTTGATTGATTTCTCTTCAAATGACAATTTAATAACTATACAGATATAGCCTCAGTGAATTGGTTTATGCAAATCAGATGAAACCGTCCATAAATGAAATGATTGGTTTGGTTTATTTCTCTTGGTTTCTATAAACTAACATGCAATTAATAATATCTATTACTTAAGGATCATATGAATAAGATTGGCTGCTGTAATAAATTGAACTAATTTCCCACTTAATCTGCTGTAGGTTTTTGTGTTATGATTTTCTTATATGGTAAAATGAGTTCCTTAAATTATAAGATTATGAATTTTTAAATTTTGTGATAATTGATTTTCACCCTTATGGAGATATTTAGAATTGTAATTTATCTTTCTAATTATTTTCACAAGCTAACTTGATTAGTTAGCATTATGAAAGTCCTGACAGATAATTTACTTGCCTAAGCTATGTTGAAATTATATTACACTACATTAGGTATTAGATGATTTGTATACTTTTTAAGCATGGAAGAAAAAATTGATCTTTATATTAACTAGATGTTTGCAAGGTCTTTCTTGGGAAATGCTTGTGCTGTTACTTTATGTGTAGGACAACTTCTATTTAATTGATGCATTTATATGAGTAGGGCTTACCAATCTAATTCGAGTTCACAATTGATTTATTGTGAACTATCTGTTTACTTAAGTAACAGCGAATGTGATGTACTGGGGAGGTTTTATAAACAAGTTGTGCTCATTACCTGCACCTTGGCAGGGGAAGAAGTACTCTCGACTAGTGTTCCAATAGCTCCGAGTGTGTGCCTGGCTTCCTTTTTGCATTTTGGTAACTTCAATGAAGGCACTGAGTACTTTTTCCAAATTGTAAGAGATTTCTATCTCCCTAAGAAATTAGTTAACAATGAACAAGAAGGGCAGGAGAGATTAAGTAGAAGAGGAAGCAAGAGGTATGAGGAAGAAAGAAAGGGAAGAAATTCAAGTTCTTTGTGGAGAATAGTTGAGAAAAATAAAACATAAAACATTTAAAAATTCAAAAACACAAATAACATGTCATAATATAATAACATAAGTAATAAACAAATGTACAATGAGAAAAGAAGAAAGCAGTAGTCTACTTTCTGTAAATTCTCAAACTGTTACTGTAATGTATTTCTCTGATGTCTGCCTCTTATACTCATGTGTGTTAGCACAGGAAAAATGGTTTTGAATACAGAAGCATATATAAAGTTAAACACAAATAAAGTTTTTGGGGAAAATGACAAATTACTAGAGCAGGTTACCAAGAGTGTCCATAGGCTACAGATTATTTCTTTTCCAATGATTAAAAAATAGGAGAAAAGTAAATAACAGTAAAAATCCAAAAATGTGTTGATCTTTCAAGACAGATAGATACTTAACGTTCCTAGATTGTCTCCAACTCCTCATAACTACAAAAGTGGTTGAACAGGGGCCGGCCCCGGGGCCAAGTGGTTAAGTTTGTGCGTTCCCCTGCAGGCGGCTCAGAGTTTTGTCGGTTTGAATCCTGGGCGCAGACTGGTACCGCTCATCAAGCCACAGTGAGGCGGCATCCCACATGCCACAACTAGAAGGACCCACAACTAAGAATATACAACTATGTCCAGAGTGGGGGTTTGGGGAGAAACAGGAAAAAAAAATAAAAGTGGTTGAACAGCCTCAAAGATGTCGCCTTATGAACATATGCATGTCTTTCTCCAGAATAGTAATTTGGGATCATAGATTATATTGTACTTAATTTGATAAAGTCCTCACAGATTTTTCTTCAGACTGACTGCACCATGCCAACTCTTACCAATAATGCCTATTTCTGAGTCACCACATCAGTTGCAAAATTTGGCATTATTCAGTTTCATTTATTAAACAAATATCTATCTAGAACTGCTATGTTCCAAGCACTCTTCCAGTGGCTAGGCATGAACAAAATATTCTTTCTAATTTCTACACTACTAGTCAGATGAGTAAAAAATTACTTATTTTTCTTGTTGTAACTTGCATTTTTCTAGTTACTAGTGAGTTTGAATGTCACTTTTTTGCCCAATTTATTCAGTGGGTTTCCTCTTCTGTTCATCACTTGTTTGTATATATTTTTTTTTTCTGCTTTATCTCCCCAAATCTCCCCAGTACATAGTTGTATATCTTAGTTGCAGGTCCTACTAGTTGTGGTATGTGGGATGCCACCTCAACATGGCCTGATGAGTGGGGCCATGTCCGAGCCCAGGATCCGAACCAGAGAAACCCTGGGACTCTGCAACGGAGAGAACGAACTTAACCACTCGGCCATGGGGCCGGCCCCCATGCTTGTTTGTATCTTTTGCCTATTTATTTATTGTGTTTCCTATTTTTATGTGGTACATATTAGCTCCTTGTGTATTATAGCTGTAAACACAATCTGTGAATTTTCTATCTGTCCTTCAATAATTAGAAATTATTTTCTTTGTGGTTTATGCATTTGTAGCTTAGATTAAGAAATTATCTCTAGAACAAAAGCATTTTCTATTATCTTATCTTCTTTTTTTTCACTTCATCTTTCACATTTATGTCTTTAATCCATGCAGGACTGGATTATTAGGCTGCAGCAACAAAAGCCTCCGAATCCGAGTGACTGAACATACACAACAAGCACAGACCTCTTGTGCACACTACATGTAAGCATGGGTCAGAGAAGGAGCTCTGTCCACTGTAAACACTCAGGGAGGCCAAGATGATGACAGTATTACCACATTAGTATGATAGAAAGTGGCAAATAGGAACCTGGCTTCTAAAGTCTCTGGTGACATTTCATTGCCAAGTCACATGACCAATGGGTGGGGAAAACAGGGAGTGAAATTTGACCCAAGTGCCCTGAAGATGAAATTTGGAATATTTGTGAAGAGACCACCATCTGAACCGCTTACAACCAAATATTTAGCTCACCCTTTCTACATGATAAATACACTAAGCCCCTCCCCATGGAAAAAGTCCCAAGTGTAATTCAGATACAGCATTTGTTTCAAATCCTAGATCTCTAAGAAATGTATGTTGATCTCTAAATCAGGTTTTGTTTTGATTTTTATTCCAGAGGGTTATGAAGTAAAAGCAAAAGCAAGTTATCTACTTACCATGCAGTCGATATACAATGGTGGAGAAAGCACAGAATAACTGAAATAAACCTCTTTTTGAGAAAGGGGAAGAATGTTGGGACACACAGCAGTCAGTGGTGCACAGCAATTTTGCAGTTCCACTGGGAAGAGAATTTTTTAGGGCCTTGCAACCTAGGGCTAGGGGATTTTCCTCGATTAAGCCCTAATTTTTATCCTTGGGGTTTTTGTCCTTATCCCAGGAGCTCCATAGCACCTGGTTCTTTCCTCTTGGATGTTCTTCTTTTTTAAATAATTCTTTAGATCATCCAAGCTACACTTTCGAGTATATGCTCGATTAGAGAATGAGCACCTTTATCAGCCCATTCTTTGCTTATCAATGGCAAGGAGGCTCAAGGGTCAATTTGTCTTAAGCGGTCACTATCTTTCAGTATAGGCTGCTGTATTTTTGAGACTTACGATGTAGCACCATGAAAGACGCATCTTCCTTCTCTCCTTCCTAAGCCATTCATATTGCTGTTGTTCCATTATTTGGCTGCATACTCTTAGTTGGAGCGCTGCTCTGGGACACTTATTAGAATATTTTTCATAATGTCAATACTTTCTGAAACTTTTAATCAGCTATTGATGTTCAAAGATCTTCTCTAACTTATCTATTATGGTTGCAATTGAGAAGCAGTTGCTTCTTTGCAAACTACAATTCCCTGCATTTATATATCCTCTAATATCTTTCATTGCTTCCTGCACACCTGCAGATTCTTCGTAGTACCTTGTCAAGTACAGCCAACACGTTCTATCATGCCCTTTTTCAACCTCTCCATCCAGAGCTGCACAGTCATTAGTAACATTTTCTAAGTTTTCACACATTAGACTTGTGTCAAATATTTTCCCACTGCCTAGCATTGGTATTCACTCTCTGATCTCTGATTACAGTTTCCTAATCTCTTATCTTCTGATCATTATGCCGATGCCACAAATTTTAGGATCTTTTCACATCACCTCCTCAATGTTTGGTACCTAGCTCCATTAACAGTCATGATGTACCAGGTTATGCTTCAGTAATCACCTCAAGATCTCAGTCATTTAGACAATAAAAGTGGTACTTTTTTAATGCTTACTCCACAATGTGGGTTAATTGAAGGAGGGGCTCTGCTCATATAGTTGGTCAAGAACATAGACTGATGGAGAATTCTTCATTTTGAATTCCATACAAGTTTTAGAAACAGCATTCAATTTCTATTGAATTCTGATGGGATTTTGATTGGTATTGAATTTGTTAAATAATTTGGATAGAATAAACATTTAAAAACAATTGAGGCTTCCAATACTTGAATATAAGGTAACTATTTAGTTTTTCTAAAAATTAATTGAAATTAAAATTAACTAAATTTTTTCAATGATGCCTTCTAATTTTCAGTTCACATCTTGCATGATCTTTGCTAGTTTATTCCAATATATCTTTTTTGACCCTTTGACAAACTGAAATTTTTTAATTTAATTTTCCAACCAATTTCTGCCAGCATATATAAATACAATCTACGTTTGTATGTTTACATGGCATCCTGTGACATTGCTAAATTCACTCATTAGTCCTAGTGGTTGTGTTGTAGATGTGTTTTTAAGAATTGTGTATGTAAACAATCATGTCACCTGTAGCTAGAGATAGTTATACTTATTGCTATTCTTTATCATTTTGTTTTTCTTAACATACTATCATGGCTGTGAATTCCAGCACAGAGTTGAATATAGGTGCTGACAGTAGCCATCTTTGCTGTGGTTTCAAGCTTAGGGAGAAAGGGCTTTAATATTTCACCATTAAGTACAAGGTTAGCTGTAAATTTTTCACTGAGGTCCTTTATCAGGTTGAAGAAGTTTCTTTTCATTAATTAATTTCATTAATTGGCTGAATGTTTTTATCGTCAAGGAGAATTGAAGTTTTTAAATGCTTCTGCATCTCTTCAAATGATTGCATGATTTTCTACTTTATGTTGTTAATTTAGCAAGTGGCATCAATATATTTTCAAATGTAAATGAACCTTTCATTGATAGGATAAATCTCATTTGGTCATGCTGTAATATTTTTGTAAATTTATGGGACTGGTTTACAAGTACTTTTGCTTGTATTTTCATAAATGACATTGGTCTGTCACTTCCCTACTTTGTAAGGTTTATCAGGGTCTGTTGGCCGCACAAAAGATGTTGGAAGTTGTTTTCTATTTTGAGAATTTGTGTATGATTGGCGTTATTTCTTTTATCAAGATTTCATTGAGGGGCCAGCCAGGTGGCGCAGTGGTTAAGTTCACATGTTCCGATTAGGCAGCCCAGGGTTCGCTGGTTCGGATCCCCGGTGCTGACATGGCACCGCTTGTCAAGCCATGCTGTGGTAGGCATCCCATGTATAAAGTTAGAGGAAGATGGGCATGGATGTGAGTCAGGGCCAGTCTTCCTCAGCAAAAAAGAGGAGGATTGGTGGCAGATATTAGCTCAGGGCAAATCTTCCTCAAAAAAAAAAAGTGAAAAAAAAAAGATTTCACTGAATCCTACAAAATAACTATCTGTGTTTGGGCTTTATTTCTTAGAAGATTTTTCATAATGATTCAATTTCATTAAACATATATCAAGATATTATAATGTTTTATTTCAACTTATGTCAAAATGGATTGAAGCTGTATTTTGTAAAGAATTTGTCCATCTTATCTAAGTTGTCAAGTTTCTTGAAATAAAGGTTTTTTTTTTAATAATATTCACTTTTAACTTTCATGTGTGTAAGAATTATGGTAATAAACTCTTTTTCATGCCTATTTTTGTCGCCGAAGAACCAACATTTCTTTTCATTGATTTTTTTCCATTTTTGGGGATTTATTTCTGTTTAATTGATTTCCTGATTTATGTTTAATATTTTTCTCTCCTTACATAGCTTTCGTTGACTTTGTTCTTCTTTTTCTAGCTGTTTAATGGGAAACATTAAATAATTGTTTTGTGACCTTTCTTCTTTTCTGGTATAAGTCTTTAAAGCTATAAATTTCCCTTTAAACAATTCCAAAATTTTTCATTACATTATAGTTTTCATTATCATTTTTTTCTAACTTCTTTTTTGAGTTCTTCTTTGATCCATGGGTTATTTAAAACTGAACTGATTAGTTTCCAAATAGTTGAGTTTCTTAGATGTCTTATCATAATTGATTTTGTTTTTAATTTCATTGCAGTCAATACACAGACTCTGGAAACTTAAGTCCTTTAAAGTTATTAAGATTTGTTTTGTAATCTAGCATAGGATCTGCTTTGTTGATTGTACCATGTGCACTTAAAAATAGTGTGCATTTTCATGAAAAAATGTTCAAGATCACTAATTATTTGGGAAATGCAAATGAAAACTACAATGAGATATTACCTCACACCTATCAGAATGGTTCTAATTAACAAGACAAGAAGTAACATGTGTTGGAGAGGAGATAACAAGTAGAGAAATACAAGACAAGATAGATAACTAGACAAGGAGATAACAAGACAAGAAATAACAAGTGTTGGAGAGGAGATAAATGGAGAAATAACAAAAGAAAAGGGAGCTCTCATACACTGCTGGCAGGAATGTAAACTGGTGCAGCCACTATGGAAAACAGTACGGAGACTTCCCTAAAAATTAAAAATAGAAGTATCAGTGATCTAACTATTCCACTACTGCGTATGTATGCAAAGGACATGAAATCAATAATTCAAAAAGACACATGCACTCTTATGTTCATCACAGGATTATTCACAATAGCCAATTATAAAAGTAACCCAAATTTCCATCAAAGCATAAATAGATAAAGAAGATGCAATATATACATATATATATATATATGTACACAATATATACACTATACACACACACACACACACACACACACACACACAAAATGGAATACTACTCAGCCATAAAAAAGACAAAATTGTGCCATTTGAGACAACATGGATGGACCTTAGGGTATTATGCTAAGCAAAATAAGTCAGATAGAGAAAGACAAATACCCTATGATGTCACCTATATGTAGAAGATAAACAAACAAATGGATAAGGAGAACAGATTAATGGTTACCAGAGGCGAAGGGGATGGGGGGAGGGCAAAAGGGGTAAAGGGGCACATATGTGCGATGACAGATGAAAACTAGACTTTGGTAGTGAACATGATGCAATCTATACAGAAATTGAAATATAATAAAGTACACCTGAAATTTACACAATTTATAAACCAATATGACCTCAATAAAATTATTAAAAAATAATAATAATATGCATCTTGTTGTTGTTGGGTGTAGTATTCATGTTGTTTTGATCATCTCTGTATTTTATGGTTTTTGTCATCTATCAATTGTTAAGATATGATTGCTAAAATCTCATTTACGCTTGCAGTATTGACCATTTTTTAATTTATTTCTGTCAGTTCTTTCCTCAGGAGTTTTGATGCTCTTTTATGATGCATGATCTTATACGATTGTCAGTTCTTCCTTGTGAATTTACCTTTTTTATTATTGTGAAAGTTTCCCTTCATCTTTGATCACATTCTTTGACTTGAAGGCAATTCTATCTTGTATTAATATAGTAACTCTCTATTCCTAAAATTTGTAAGATGTATCTTTTTCCATCTATTTACTTTCAACTTATCTCCTCCTTTAAAGTATTCCTTTTATAGATAGGATAAAATCAAGTCTTGATTTTTATTTTTTGTGACAATATTTGCATTTTAAATTGTTGGGCCCATTGACTTTAAGGTGGTTACTGGTGTGACTGAATTTAGGTCTACCATTTTAATGTTTATTTTCAATTTTCCACTCTCTTTCTTTTTTCTTGCTATTCTGCTTTCTTTTGGATTATTTGTCTGTTTCTAGATTCCATTTTAATTTATATAATGTCTTTTGAATAAGTACCCTTTTGCATTATTTTCATCTTTGATATGGAATACAGTGACCATTAACTTTTCACATCCTATTTAGGGTTAACACTGTGTCACTTCAGGTAAGATGCTGAAACTGTAGAGGTATAGGTATATAGCCTCCTCATTCTGATAAACCTTATGCTAAAGTTCTTATATCTAACAATACATCTGTACATATTATGAAAACATTAAGACAATAATATTTGCTTCAAACACTAACATGTATTTTTTAAAGAAATGTACAAAAAATTGTGTTTTATACATACTCAGATATTTGCTATATTTTTCTCTTTTTTTCTCTTTTTTTGAGGAAGATAAGCCCTGAGCTAACATCTGTCTGCCAATGCTCCTCTTGCTGCTGAGGAATACTGGCCCTGAGTTCACATCCACGCCCATCTTCCTCTAATTTATATGTAGGACACCTGCCACAGCATGGTAACAAGGACTGCGCCAGGGCTCCGAACCAGTGAACTCAGGGCTGCCAAAGCAGAACATGCAAACTTAACAGCTGTGCCACCAGGCCAGCCCTGAGATTTGCTATTTTTAATATTTTTTTGTTTCTTTCTGAAGATCTGAGTTTCTCTCTGGTATCATTTTCCTTCAGCCTGAATAACTTCACTTAGCATTTCATGTAGTGAAGTTGTGCTGATACATTTTCTCCATTTTATTAAAAAAATTTTTTTTAGTTAACTTTACTATGTTGAATGCTTATTCCACTGATAATTTGCTTCTTTATTTTTACCAACAATAAAGGGAAAAGGGTATCTTTGCATGAAAGTCCAACTTAATACTAAACCAATTATTAAAAATATATTGCTAGCTTTATGAGATATATTTTTAATAGATATAAAATTTTTAATAAAAATTTTAAATGGGAAGCTATTCCACTATGGAATGTGAAATATTTGAATAGGATCCAGAAATTTTCTTAAATATGTGAATATTTTGAACAGCTAATATTGTGTTTGGGTATTTTTGTACTAATGTCCATATCTCCTATCCTTTCCTCTGTTTCAAGGAAAACGGTTAACAAATATGAAGTTCTGAGAATAAGAGATATAAAACTGCACATGATTTTTTCTTTACAAATAGCTATAACTTGCATTTAACCTGAGAAAAAATGCAGGAATGATATGTTTAGATTTTGTCTCCTATAGAACAGATTTTTGAAAAATAATTGAAAAATAAAAATTATACATTCAGTAGAGTAAAAACTCTTACATCACTGCACAATATCTGCATGTCATTCATATTATCTTCTTTATACACACATACACATACAATTGTGGTTATTTTTGAGCATCTTTAGTTCAAACTTATAAAGTTAAGTTTTATAAACTTAGCTACACAAAGGAACCAACAGTAAAATCTATATATGTCTACAACCAAACCAAACCAACCAAACTAGATTTTTAAAATTTCCTACTGTGCAGTAGATTTCCAGTTATTTATTTGCTTAAATAACGGCGCACACGTGAATTTCTACTCCTCTCCAATCTCTTTATCTACATACAGGCATATGCGAATGTTGAAAACTCCTTGTCCGTGTCCACATTTCTTTAAATTCACGGTATACACAGTTTGTTTTCCCAGGCAGGCTCAACTAATTCCATTTCTTTGCAGATATGGATTTCTATTCTCAGTAATTCTTGACAATTTTTAAATCTTCTGGAGTCTTAGGAAAGGCCTTGTTCTAGTCATTCTAGAGAGAGGTCAAAGTTAGAGATATTGCCAATCCTTGGGTGCTTTCAACACTGAGTAGTTTCAGTTTTCTCTGAAGGACAACTTCCTAGTCGCAGACCAAAACTACCATCTTTTGTCATCTTCTCTGTTTTTCGTGTTTCCTAGTCATCTTTTTCTATCTATAGCAAGCAGTTTGTAATAGTTATAATCTTCAGGGTAAAGAAATGCTTGGCAGACTTTTATCTTTGTCCAGGTGATGTGACCCTAATGTCCCTGTGCCCATGGTAACTAAAGTGTAGAAGTCTTGCAACCCATATTTCTCTCAATGCTAATTTACATTTGTAGGATATCTCAAGGGCATTTGTTTACTGGAGTTATTGGCAAAATGCTTTATTTAGGATACTAAAGTGGATGAATTGTCATTTTTTCCTTTTTTTTTTTTTGAGGAAGATTAGTCCTGAACAAACATCTGCCGCTAATCCTCTTCTTTTATGCTGAGTATGACTGGCCCTGAGCTAACATCTGAGCCAATCTTCCTCTTCTTTATACGAGGGATGCCTGCCACAGTATGGCTTGACAAACCATGTGTAGGTCCACCCCCAGGATCTGAACCCGAGAACCCCAGGCCACTGAAGTGGAATGTGCGAACTTAACTACTGTACCACCAGGCCAGCCCCGAATCCTCAGTTTTAATGCCAAAAGACTGAGTATCCTCCTCATTATCAAAATTGCTGATCTTCTTTTTAAAATTATTTTTAAACTTTTGGAAATATTTGATTTCCCTTAGATATCATAATTTTACTTTGGAAAATAAGGTGAATATACATGATGACAACCTACAAATATGAAATCAATGGACTTAAACATGTATATTTACACAATATTCTCAAGTCAAAATATATGTGTAATAATGGATTCAATATCTGAGGACACTTTGTATTGAAAGGCTGTAAAAAGTTAAAATTTAATGATCATCTTATAGAAAGTCATAGGATCTTATTTATATATGTATGTTTCTCTTAGAATTTTGACATAGTTCAATGTTAGCCCTTCTTTTTTTAATATCTAAGAAATTGGCACTTTGGTCTGTGGAGAAAATAGTCACCACTCAATTTGAAAATGCCAATTATATGGCAATCTCAGGAGGCCAACACTGAGGTACTTAAGCGCATTATTCAAATGCATCTTATCACATGTGTTTAACACTAGACACGTTTATTCAACCTGGTAAATTTTATAAGCACAACCAAAATAGAATATATGCTCTCTGTATTTCCTCTGAGATATTTTTCTTTCATTATGTTCTCTAGCTGTAAGGGATCAATTTTCTTCTTTGTCCAGCTAATACAAATGAGTACTTACTTACCCCTTGCTTTAGTGTAAGATTTCAGTAATGATTTGCAGTAAAATCATTTGAGTCCTTTTTGTTTTGTTTACTTAGTAGAAATTATCGAATTGTACTTGCCTTTAAATGTGCATATCAATTCTAGGTATATTACAACAACTTCAAGAGTTCTTGTTGTTTGCCGAAAGAATTTAGACAACAAGTCAGAAAAAAAGTTTCTACATTGTAATCACAAACTTTAACGTAGACTGATTTATCTCTGTGTTTCATGAATATAGACTGATTTATATCTGTGCCCTCTAGCATGAATGGAACATTCCTGATATGAGGTTGTATCTACTGTCGATGATGTTTTTCCAATATGATTAATAATGAGTTAAAATCTAATTCATAGTATTTTAACAGGAAATTCCTATTCAAAAACTTTCTGGGGGCCGGCTCCGTGGCTGAGTGGTTAAGTTCGCGTGCTCCACTGTGGTGGCCCAGGGTTCGGATCCCGGGCACGGACATGGCACCGCTCGTCAGGCTACGCTGAGGCGGCGTCCTACATCCCACAACTAGCAGGACCTGCAACTAAGATATACAACTTTGTACAGGGGAGGGTTTGGGGAGATAAAGCAGAAAAGAAAAAAAAGAAGCTTTCTGGTGGTGTCACTTTTTAATGATAACAATTTTCACAGCCCTTTTCTTTAGTTATTTAAATAGCATGGAATATCACTTAAGAAATAACCCATATTTTTCAAGGTTATTTTGATACTAATAACATTTTTCTGCAAAGTTATTTTTTAACATTGGTGAACAACTGTACTTGAGAGATACCCTATCCTTTCCTGTTTAACAGTTTCTTGTGGCTCACTGATGTCTGTGACTGAAATGAAATAGAAAGGGAGAGACTACCAAAATTGATAATGTTAAGATTGACAGCTGGTGCTAAGAAAGCAAGTCATGGTTGGACCTAGAAGTCATCAACCAAAGTCACTGAATTCAAAAAATGCTGCAGAGATGGAATTAAACTGCTTTCTGAAAGTAGCAACTGTGCTGGAAAATGACCAGGTATATCTATACTAATTTTATTTTAGTTGAAGTAACATATGCATAAAATATATACACACACATAGTAATTGTATATTACTATATATAATTGTTACATACACATTACACAGTTAGCAGTATAAGACTTAGAGGAAAATTAATCTCATCTCATCTCTTTGCATTCTCAGTCCTATTATGACAAAGCACAACTTCTGATTACATTATCCATTTATCCTGGTATTTATTTTGATATTACTAGATAATTTTTTATGTAGCTGCTTTGTGATTTATCAGAGATGAACATTTAGCGTCTTTACCCCAACATAATATACACCTCTCTCTCGATTTCCTCTTTAGTTTTATCACACATTCTTATTGTGTCAGTAATTCACTTTCATGATCTGTTATCCAAACGGTGTACCATGATTCTTCTTCCTGTTTGTGTGCAGTGTTACAATCTTTTGCTTTTCTTCAAGTTAGTAATTGCCTTAGGCTTCACCTGCAGAGTTTCCCAAACATCAATTCTTATTTTGATCTATTAGCTCTGTCATAGTTTAAATAC
The DNA here is from genome assembly GCF_041296265.1 of Equus caballus. Taxonomy (NCBI): domain Eukaryota; kingdom Metazoa; phylum Chordata; class Mammalia; order Perissodactyla; family Equidae; genus Equus; species Equus caballus. The sequence continues at coordinate 17,038,100 of NC_091702.1, read as the reverse complement.
ATATATTTCTGCTTTCCCCAAAAGTCTGACTTTCTATGATTGTTTATTTCCCAGAGGCTTTTTTTCCTGAATTCTTTGGTCTCGGTCTCTCTGATTCACTTCAGTCTGGTCACACTCTCTCTGACTGCTTCACACTCCTTTCACCTTTATCACACTCTTGGGCTAGATGCACTCTTCCAGTGGTGATGGAAATATACTGTGTCTTGACTGGAGGGTTAATTACATGAGTGTAGTCATTGGTCATAATTCTTTGAACTGTTTCCTGATTTCCATACCTTCTTTTTCCTGATTTGCACTCTCCTGTGCCTAGGACATGTCCTCCAGAAGCTTATGAAGAAAAGGTGCTGGGAATATTAAATTTAAAAAAGTATTAAATAATATCACATTTGATTAATATATTTACTGGGTTTATATATATATATATATATAAGTAAATAAATAAATAAATGTGTATATATATATATTTTTTTATATATATATGTCTGCTGGAATGAGTGTTTCTTCATCATCCTGTATAATCTAGTAACTAACATCGGTATTTGGAAGACAAATGTTACTATGATTTGAATTTCCTAATATCCCTATGATTTGGTCTATGCCCTACTCTGTTGAAGTTTTTAAGATCTTTTTTCAATGTTTTATATTCATTCTTCTGAATACTGTATCCTTCATTTCTGCGAAATTTATTTGCATGTTTTCTTTGATAATCCCCTCCACTTGCTGCCACTATTCACCTTTTCTTCAAAAAGCAGTTGGTTCTATTTGAAGTTTCCTTTGGCTACATTTCATTCTCTGCTATCTAGTTCTTTGTCCAAAATCATTTTGTTTTTTGACTATATCTTATTCAGCAAATACTATTCTTCTCTGCATAGATGTAATATATGCAATATTTCTATCTAAAGATATTCTTTACTGTGCTTGTTTATTGATTTAAATTTTCTTGTATGCTCTGAATTATCAGTATTCCTCCACTGATATCTGCCTACTTTGTTTCTGATGTTTCCATTAGAAATTTCCTCAAGTGTCATAAAATCCATGGCTGTCCCCCCCAATGCAAAGATGAAGTCATTAAGAAAAATATTGGAAAGTGTGTATTTCAAGGAAAAGTTTTTATCCACAGTTGGCCTTTACTCTAGGAGACTGAACAAGTGACCTGACATTTTTATTGGGTAACCTCCAATGTACAGATATTTGAAGATTTTGTGTCTGGGGTAGGTCAGACTTTCAAATAAAGAATGCTGCAGTGACAACTAGATTTTTGGTGGTAAATATGATGTACTCTATGCAGAAGACAAAGTATAATGATGTACACCTGAAATTTATTTAATGTTATAAACCAATGTTACTTCAAATAAAAAATAAAGAGTACTGCAAATTTCTGCATAGGACAATACGCGGGGCTGAAGAATTTAGGTAAGAGAAATTGGCATGCCAGCCCCTCAGTACAGAGAATCACATAATCCCCTGTTTTCTTTCCTTTGACTCACTGCTACTCTCCATTGGACCTGATGGTGTTTTTGTTCAATTTCATGTTTCTCTAAATCTGATACCTCTTGTCAATCCAATTCAGGTCTATCAGAATCTATGATGATTTTAATTTCAAGCACTTTGCCATTGGAACTATATGCATTGAAAGAATACATTACCTTCCTCTTAGTAGGATTTTTTGAGGGAGAATTAATAAATGTGTTGTCATATGCCATATTTAACTAAATGTTCGTACTTGGTAAGCATATTGTATTTCTTATTAGCTCATAATCTCCTGCTTTGGAAGCCTTATTATTCTGGATAACTATCTGTAACCATTTGATTTCTAGTAAACCTAATTATCTCTTTTTCCTAAATATTCTCTTTTTGACACTGATAGAGGATTATTTAAAAAAAATTAAACTCTATGCCAATGGCACCTTAAAAATGTTTTAATGCAACTCACATTTATTTAATATCACTCATTGTTATAAATAGAAATGATCCTGAAATATTAGTTTTTCTTTCTCAAAGATAACTATTTTATGATATGATTCACATGCAACACAAAACACTGATTTACAATTCAAAAGATTTTAGTATATTCACAGAGTTGTGCAATCATCACCATTATTTTGGAACACTTTCATGACTGCAAAAGGAAACCTTGTACATATCAGCAGTTACTCCCCATAACCCTCCAGTCCGCTACCACTAATCTATTTGCAGTCTTTATGGATTTCCCTTTTCTGGACCTTTCGTATCAATGGAATACTACAATATGTGGCATTCTGTTACTAGCTTTGTTCATGTAGCATAATATTTTCTTTTTTTCCCCAGCTTTATTGAGATATACTAGATATACAACATTGTGTAAACTTAGTGTATACAATGTGGTGATTTGATACAAGTATATATGATTATCACAATGGGGTTAGTTAACACCTCCATCACCAAACATAATTGTCTTTTATTTTGTGGTGAGAATATTTAAGACCTACTTTCTTAGCATCTTTCAAGTATTTAATACAATATTATTAACTATAGTCACCATGCTGTAGATTAGATGCCCAGAACTTTTTGTGTTCAAATATAATTGACATATAACATTATATTAACTTCAAGTGTATAACATAATGATTCAATATTTGTATATATTGTGAAATGATCACCACAATAAGTCTAGTTAACATCCGTCACCACATACAATTACAAATGTTTTTCATGTGATAAGAACTTTTAAGATTTATTCTCTTAGAAATTTTCAAATATACAGTACAGTATTATTAACTATGGCCACCATACTGTACATTGTATCCCCATGACTTATTTATTATTATTGTAATATTTTTATTTTTAGTGTATGATTCTGTTTATATGAAATATACAGAATAGGCAAATCCAAAGAGACAGAAAGCAGATTAAGGTTGCCTAGGGGTAGGAGAAGAGAGAATGGAGAGTTATGGTTTAATGGGTACAGAGTTTCTGTTTGGGATAGTGAAAATGTTCTAGAAATGGATAGAGGTGATGGTTTGTACAGCATTGTGAATGTACTTAATACTGTTGAATTGTACTCTTAAAAATAGTTAAAGGGATAAATTTATGTCATGTAGATTTTACTACAGTAATAAAAAAGACCAGAAGGCTACACAACAAAGCATTTAGTTATTGACTTTTGAGTGGTAAAATTATAAAGATCTTGTCTTCCTTCCTCTTTACTCTGTTACAAATTGTATAATAAACATATATTACTAATTATGGGGAGCAAAGCATATAACTGGCTTTAGTTGATAAAATAATGCACCAGCATATAGTTCATCTGACTTTATCACACTGCAAAGACTTCCAAAGTGAGAGCCTCTAGACCTCCGGGTGGTGAATACAATCTTGGCAGGGGTGTTGTGCTCACTTGGATGACCTCCCTATTGTTCACTTTAGTCACCAGGCTGTACATTACATCCCCAGAACTTATTGATCTTATAACTGGAATTTTGTACCCTTTGACCAACATCTTCCCATTTCCCCCACCTCAATTTTCAAAATATCATTTTAGGAACTGAAATCAGAATTTATTTGTATATTTGTCTTATAATGTGAGATACATAAATATAGAAATAGATATAGATATATAGATATATACATACACACACAGCAGGTATGGTTATTGTTTCAAAGCATTCATGATATTCAAGTGTAAAAAACTTTAAATGGACCAGCCCCATGGCCAAGTGGTTAAGTTTTCAGACTCCACCTTGGCGGCCCAGGGTATTGCTGGTTTGGATCCAGGCCACTGACAGTGCACCACTCATCAAGCCATGCTGAGGCGGCATCCCACCCGCCACAACTAGAAGGACCTATGACTAGAAAATACGACTATGTACTGGAGGACTTTGAGGAGAAGAAGAAAAAAAGAAAAAGATTGGCAAAGATGTTAGCTCAGAAAAAAAAATTAAAGCTGTTTAAAATCATGTATTCCCATTTTTTAATAATAAAGTTACACTTTTAACTTAAGTAATAATAATAATTTTTAAAGATTTGTATACCCATAGCTGTTTGCAAGTCAAAAAATGTTCTAAATGACAAAGGCACATTTCTCCATCAAATCTCCAAAAGAAAAATGAGCAACCTTCGATTGGCACCAAAAAAATCACTTGTTTTTTCATTATCATGTGTTATTGGTCAATTGTATCATTGAAATATACTGATATCAAACATTATTTTCTGTAACTACAGTTCCATGTGAAAATGACATTAGGGAAATGCCAGGCCAAAACCCATTTATGTAACAACAAATAAGCATAATGTGACAACTAATCTAAGTCAGATCAGTCACTTACATATTTTGAAACTGTGTTTAGAAATACACTACTTATTTGAATTTGAATTTTTCAATGATCTCCATTCACTCATTAAGAGTTGACTATGCAACCATCTTATTTTAAGCACTCCAATAGACCATGAGACTTAAACATGAAGCCAGACACTCTCTTTTGTGGGAATATTAGAGCTCAATGCAAGAAATATGCAAGCACACAAATAGATTTAAAAATAGAAATATTGTTTTTAGAAAGGTGGCAAAATTATGAAATGGAAGCAAAGAGGAATTATTGAGTGATTTGATTTGTGAGAAGTGGAAAGTCTTAGTTGAGGAGGCAGCATTGTGCTGTGTAATTAGGGATATATAGAAATATATCTGAAGGAGAAAAAATGAAGGAGATTCAAAGCAGAAGGTATTAAAGGCTCTGTGAAAACACAACTATTGAAAAAAAATGAGCTGTCATGATTGAGACATCAGCAGATCACTGCAACTTAAGCCCAAGGTTAATGAAAGGAATTGTAGATTATCAAACATAAGTGATGAAAGTATGCTAAGCCAGGAAATATTGATTCTACATGGAAAGTAATGTAAGTCACTATGTTTTAAATATTGCAGTTTCAAAATCAGAATTATTTTTATTTATTTGTTCATTTTGTTTCTAGTTAACAGATATGTTTGAATGTCTACTATGTGTAGACTACTATGTCTTTGTGAGCCAGACTTCTCATATGTGCTGAAGATGGAAGAAATGAACTGTTCCCAATCTTAAACAACTCATCATAATGTAAGAAAATTTATGTGAGTACGCAGAGGAACACAGATGAGGCTGATGAGGAGGACTTGGTAAAGGGAGGCAGAATAAGAGGCTCCTGCAATCACTCATCTAAGGGAAACTGAAGATCTAAACCAAGTCAAAGACAACGGACATGCTACGGGTGAGCTGTATTTGAAACACTCTTCTGAGGTATAATCAATAGGAACTTTTGGTCAGTTGGTCATGGAGATGGAGAGAGTTGAGGTAATTTGGAGTTACTGAGGTTTCTACCTTGGAACAACTTTGTACACACAGTCTAAAAACTGTCTAAGCACTATTTAACTTTTACTTTTTACAATTGATAAGACATTCGTGGCACATGTTTTTTAAAAACAACAACTTTTACACCCTTTGGTCCAAATTTAAAATGGCACCTGCACTTTTAGAATTGCAAAGATGAAAGCCAAGTTAATTACTTCTACAAGAATCCAAATTTTCCTGGTACAAGTGGCCAGATGTATATTTGAGTGCTGACTAGCAGAAATAATTTAGCAAAATGCAAAACAAGCCTTTCATTTTTCATGGAAGATTGATTCCTCAGTAGTCTTCATAAAATTCCCAAATCATTTTCAGGTGATATAATAAAGAAAATTGTCCTCAAAATGTTCTTTGTTTAAAAATAGAAAAAGGATACAAGAAAGACAATTAAAATATCCAAACATTTTTAAGAAAAATAAATGAAGTGTAACATAATTGTCTAAATATATATCAGATATAAGTACATCCTCTAAGTATTACAGATGGTAAATTATTCAATCCTCAATGTCTTTACATTTGTAGAGTGTGATTTGATATTCATATACTAGATTTCTCAGCAGAAACTTTTTGTCCAGATTTTGTTCAAAATTTAGAAATTAAAAGGCATTAAAGATTATTGACCCAATCCTTTAGTTTTACAGATGTGAAAACAGGAATTCAGAGGAAGTAAATTTGTACAACTGTATGAAATGATTTTCCAAGGACAGGAAGCTCAGTATAGGGCTGAGACTGGAACCCAGATCTGCCGATTCCCCAGTGCTGAGCTCTAAATGGCCCCATATCTTATTAAAGTTCTTCAAAAGAATATCATGACATTTCTAGTCCAAACCAGAGTTTTAATATGAGTGCAAGATATTTCATCTGTGAGCAATCAGTTTGACAAGGCTCATTAAGATGAAACTATAATTGAAATTATTCATCTCTTCAAAATTTAGATTTCTTTTTTTCTGACATTAAAGACAGTTCTAAATTACCCCTGCAATGTAATTTTACATTGTATCACCCTAACTAACATAACTTTACCCTACGAGTTCTAAAACTTTATCTTGTCTTAATGTTTCTCTGATCACTCAATACTCTTTGAAATTATCTGTTGATTGTTTTATTCTCTTATTGTCTCTTTCCACTAAGCATATTGTAGATTTTATAAAAGCAGGGCCTTGTCTGCTCTGTTTGTTGCAGTAATTCAAGAACTTAGAAGAATGGACCATGAACATATCCGAACAGACACCTCAAAAAGAAACGTAGATGGCAAATAAGCGTGTAAAAAGATGTTCAACATCATATATCATTTGAGAATTACCAATTAAAACAGCAATGAGATGCCAGTATACACCTATTAGAATGGCCAAAATACTAAACACTTACAACACCAAGTACTGACAAGGATGTGGAGGAATAGAAACTCTCATTTATTGCTGATGGGAATGCAAAATGTGCAGCTATACTGGAAGACAGTTTTGTAGTTTCTTGCAAAACTAAGCATACATTCTGGCAATTATAATCTTTGTTCTTTACTCAAAGGAGTTGAAAACTTGTGTCTACACAAAAACCTGCACATAGATATTTATAGCAGCTTTCTTCATACTTGCCCAAACTTGGAAGCAACCAAGATGTCCTCCAATAGGTGAATGGATAAATACACTGTTATGCAACCATACAATAGAATATTATTCAATACTAAGAAGAAATAAGCTATTAAGTCATGAAAAAACATGGGGGAAACTTAAATGCCTATTACTAGGTGAAAGAAATCTGTCTGAACAGGCCACATACTGTTTGATTCCAATGACATTCTGGAATAGGCAAAACTATGGAGAAAGTAAAAAGATTAGTCATTGCCAGGGATTTGGGCAAAGGAAGGAATGAATTGGAGGTGTATAGAGCATTTGTAAGGCAGTGGAAAACTCGGTATGATATTATAATGGTAGATGTATGCCATTACACATTTTTCAAAACCCATTGAACATAGAACACCAAGAGTAAACTCTAATGTAAATTATGGACTTTGGGTGATAACGATGGGTCAGTGGAGGTTCATCAGTTGTGAGAAATGTACCACTCCGGCTTGAGATGTTGATGGTGAAGGAGGCTGTGTGTTTATCGTAGAGGGAAAAACAACGTAATGAGAATGCTCCATGCTTTACACTTAACTTTGCTGTGAGAATAAACTTCTCTAAAAAATAAAGTATATATGTAAATCAGGATGTATTGACAAGGAGGAAAAGAAAAACTAACATAAATGCAACTAAGAGTACCTACCTCAGATCCAGTGAATAAGAGAATGATAGAATACCTTGTGGCAAAAAGGAATAAATGGACAAATTCATTTTACTCACCTGTTTGTATCATCATTTGGATTATATATCAACTATTTCCATATAACTATAATTACTTGTCCTGCCTTCCTCTGCAAACTGTACTTCAGGACAACCCAAAGATTGATGAGCACAGGTTTCTAACTCATAGAAGTAATCCAGCTTATAAATGAAACAGGACTATCTTTCTATCATTTGCAGTCTTAATGTGATCAATGAATCAAAGTGGCATAATCATTAATATCTACTAAAATAACCAAATGAAAGACAACCAGACATTAATATGCCTCCTCATGTAAGTGCACAACATAACCTATGATAAAGTGTTACAAAAAGATTCAAAGCTGAATTGGATCAAGCATCTAGGTGTAACTAACAATTTTAAAGAAATATATGATACAGAATAACATGTGCAACAGTATCACTTGGATGAAATGAGTAAATCTTAACTGGGAAAATCCTACAGTAAAAACAACTGTTTCTTCAGCAAGAAATTTCAAGGGAAAAAAAGATAGTATAGAAACCTAGAAAGTAAAATATATTCATTAATTATATTCTCTAAAATTGTAATTACAGGCATCTCAAAGATTTCATATTAATAAGAGTTCTCAGACAATTCTAAATGGTAATGTGGGGACTGTTTTGCATCTTGATTCAAAGAAATAAACTGTAAAAAATAAAAAAGGTTTAACAAAGAAATCACATTCAGACCTAAAATTTTTCAGTAATTATTAATATCAGCGAAAATCAAGCAAGTGTTTATATTTCTCCAATTGATTCTCTGTTGTTTAGAGATACATACCAAAATATTAATGGATGAAATCTTATCATGTCTAATATTAGATTCAAATAACCTTGCTAGTGGTTGAGATTGGGAGTTAAGTCTGGATTTAGATGAAACAAGATTACTATGATCTCACCATTGTTGAAAATGGGTAATGAATAGAAAGAGTTCATTAGATTATCACAGATATTTTTGTATGTGTTCAAAATTTGTCAGAAATGAATTGGCCAATTCTTTTCTGAGGTTCAAATTCTCCTTTGAAGGCATGTTATGCTTTAGTCTGTACTTTTGGAAAAGATTGCTCTTGGTGGGAAATAAATTCTTAATGAGACCTTTACTGATTTGAGGGCAAAATCAAGATTATTTTCTGGAACAGGAACATACAAGTCAATGGCTTGATTAAAAACACCTGGTTTGATTTATTTTCTTTAAGTCTTGCTGTTCTAATTTCTTTGTAATTATTTCAAAATCTTTGATAATATCATTGATTTGACGGCTGCTTTGAGACAATGGACTTTTTAAAGAAATGTTATCAATTTGGGAAGATGGTTAGAGTTGGCAAAATGTGATCTGGGGTAAAAATCCTATGACTGTCTAAGGTTAGATGACAGGGTAGGTGACAAAGGGAAATCAGGGCATTTTTGTCAAATATGTAGTATCTTTTGGGAATTTCCGGAACTACGTGAGAGACAGCAATCTTATAAATTCATGAACTCCCAGAGGACAAACAAGTTATGGACTCAGAGGCTGTTTTTGTTTTTGTTTGTTTGTTTTTTATGGGGACACTAGAGAACTGTGTGATCATTGAAGGGGCAGACTAGATAACCGGTGATATAATATTAATTTTGAATGTTATTGTTGAGGAAGAGTTCCCCAAAGTTAAATCAAGGATATCCATTCAAAGTAACGTTATTCTCAGAATGCAATTACATCTTTCTAAAAAATAATTTGGTAAATCAAAAGTAATACTATAAGCATTTAATGGCTTTATAGTTCAGCTTATGTGGCGATACATATTCATCAAATTTTATAAAACTGTGAATGAATATATCTCGAAGATGTCATATGAATAATTATCTCAGGATTTGATTGAAATTTAAATGATCCTCCACATAACATTGAGACATTCTTTCTGCGAACTAGCAGGCCAAATCATACCTGGAATAAGATTCGATTTGTTGTAGTTAAATAGAAAAAAGTAAGTTTATTAATCAAGCTAATAGTTATAGTATATATACTAGAAGAAGAACGGGTAAAATATTTTTAGTTTGATAATGCAAATATCTAATACCTATACTTAAAGAAAGAGTTATAATGCTATGTGAGGATTAGCCATCTCCTGGATGGGAGGTGGGTTTTAGCAAACCCCATCAGCGGGGTCTGAATCCCGTGATAAAGGGAACTCAAAGTATAATTATTGACAACTAGTGAATTTTTTAGCTGGAATATTGTAGGCCCTTATTCAATATGCAATGTGAATATATAACAGTGTCTTTAATTTTTTTCTTGTGCTTTTAGTTTTAATCTAAAGTTCTACTTCTGCTGTACTGTGCTGTAAAGTAGTTGTTAGTCACATATCACAGCAGTTCATAAAGATTGTGGCCAGCACCCTTTAGGTCTAACAAATAACTCGCTCTGAGTTTGAAGGTGGTTAATAAATTTTATATCTGAGGAAAAACATTGAATTTCATTTCTAACACTTTAAACATAGATCAAAATAAGGTTGGATTAAAGTCAATATAAATCATGGCAGAATCTGAAATGATAATATACTATGTATGTCAGTGCTAGCGTTTCAGTCAGAAATCTCTTTAAATATCAGAAAAATCCATTTCAAGGATGCTGTGTGTATTGAAGAAGGAAATATATAATCTTTTTTGTTTCATTGAATGTTGAGTGCTTTATGGATCAATAAGCCACATGTCATGACAAAGTTGAAAAAAACCTTGGTAATAAACTAGTATGAGATGAGAGGTGAAAATAGTAAAATTAGTTTTTGTTTTCAGTTTCTAGGCTGCATAACTATAAATGGAATTATTAATAGTCTATATTTTCATAAGTTGAAATAAATATTTCATATATATACTTATTTTATTCTATATATTTATATATACTTAATTTTTACTTTAGAGTACTAATATTTGTTTTGTATCTTTATTTATGTTACTTTTAACACCCACGTTGGTCAAAATTTTTTCCAACTATAGATATCATATTTTTCATCACATATTTTAGGGGAAAGGATGTTATGTAATACAATTAATACAATTCACTCATTCATTCATTTATTCAACAAATGTTCTTAAGCATTATCATATGCCAGAACCGCTCTAGACCTTAGAATCAGAGCAGTGCACACATAGCAAAAAAACGTTCTTTCATGAATCATACATACTGTTGGGAGAGAGAGATACTAAACACACAGACACATATGCAGACACATGCATACATATATAGCAGTTGGGAATAAACATTATGACAAGAAATGAAGCAGAGTAAAGATGAATGATGCGGAGGTCTGTTTTGTATCAGGTGAACAAAGAGTATCTCTCTGACATGGTGATATGTGGCAGTTTTTAGGGTAATTAGTTTTCCAACAAGAATGAAAAGGAAGTAGAAAGACCTTGAGGCGGTAACATACCCAATGTGTCCAGGGAACAAGGAATAGGCCAGCGTGGAAATAGTAGACTGGTCTTCTGGAGAGTGTAGAGCTGAACATGCTGGGGCTTGTCAGCAGTGGTAAGACATTTTTTTTTTTTTAAGATTTTATTTTTTCCTTTTTTCTCCCCGAAGCCCCCCGGTACATAGTTGTATATTCTTCGTTGTGGGTCCTTCTAGTTGTGGCATGTGGGACGCTGCCTCAGCGTGGTTTGATGAGCAGTGCCATGTCCGCGCCCAGGATTCGAACCAACGAAACACTGCGTCGCTGGCAGCGGAGCGCGCGGACTAAACCACTGGGCCACGGGGCCAGCCCCATCAGTGGAAAGACTTTTGCTTTAATTCTGAGAAATGGTGGAGTGCTTTTCAAAGGTTTTGAGTGGGTAAGCAACATGGCCCAACATACATATATATAAATCTAGATATATAAGTATATAAAAGGATATATACATATATCTTCTTTTTAGAATAGTTTTGCCTTTTCTGCAGAATTTTGCAGAGTACTGAGAGTTCCCATATACCTTGCATGCAGTTTCTCCTAATATTAACAGCTAACTTTAGAATGGTTTATTTGTTACAATTAGTGAACTGATATTGATACATGAATAACTATATTAAAATATCACTAAATTCCATACTTTATTCAGATTTCTCAGTTTTAACCTAAACTTTCTGTTTATCTCCTAAGATCTCATGCAGGATATCACATTACAGTTAAGCATCATGTTTCCTTAGGCTCCTCTGGTGGTGACTGTTTCTCAGAGAGTGCTTCCTTCAATGACCTTGACAGTTTTGAGGACTGCTTACTGCTCAGGTGTTCTGTAGACTGTCTCTCAAATGGGATTTTTCTGATGTTTCTCTCGTGATTAAACCAAGGTGATGGGTTTTTGGAGGAAGGTAAAGTGACATATACATCCCATCATACTAAGGGCACATACTATCAACATGACTAGTCATTGCTGATGTCAGTCTTGGTCACCTATTTGAGGTAACGTTTGTCAATCTTCTTCACTCTAAAGTTATTCATTTTTCCATTCTTTTACTTTTAAACCAAAGTTGATATTTAAAGTTGGTTTCTAATAGACAACATTGAGTTGGGTCTTGTTTTTTAATTTTTTTAATCCACTCTGAAAGTCTCTGTCTTTTAAGTGTATTTAGATCATTAAGCTTAAAAGTGATTAAGGGACCAGCCTGGTGGTGTAATGGTTAAGTTAGTGCACTCAACTTCAGCAGTCCAGGGTCTGCAGGTTTGGATGCCAAGTGAGGACCTACACACTGCTCATCAAGCCATGCTGTGGCAGCATCCCACGTACGAAGTGGAGGAAGATTGGCACAGATGTTAGCTCAGGGCCAATCTTCTTCAAGGAAAAAGAGGAAGATTGGCAATGGATTATTAGCGCAAGGCCAATCTTCTTCACCAAGAAAAAAAAAGAAGATTTTAAAATATAATTGGATTAATATCTATCGTGTGTTTAATGTTTATTCTATTTATTGCATTTTTTTTTCTTTCTTTCTCTACCTCCTTTGGGTTTAGTTGTTCATTTTTTATGATTCCATTTTCTCTCTTCCTTCAGCATATCAATTATATTCTTCAAAAATTCTTCTTAATGATTGCCCTGAAGTTTCTAATATAAGGTTTTTAACTAATTTTTAGTTAACTAATTAAGCCTAACTTCAGATAACACTATACTGCTTCACATGTAGTGTGTGTGTCTTGTAAAATAGTACTCTCAATCCCTCCTTCCTGTTCCTTGTGGCATTACTATCGTTCATCTTATTTTGCCATATGCTATCATCACCAGATATACTGTTACTATTACTACTTTGAACAGTTATATATTAGGTCAATTATGATTAAGAAAGTTAAAATATTGTGTTTTACCTTCAATTATTTTCTCCCTGATATTCTTTCTTTTTGTAGATCTGATTTTCTGACTCATATCATTTTATCTCCTTGAACAACTTCTTTTAACAAATTCCTTCAGTTTCTATTTGTCTGAAGCTCTTTATTTCTCCTCCACATTCTGAGGATAATCTCTCTGGGTATAGAATGCTCAGATCTTTTTTAAACTGGAGTGAACGGACATTTTAGTCTAGTTTTTCGTTGCTTGTATAGTTTCTTATTAGAAGTCTATTTTAATTTGCGTTCTTGTTCCTCTTTTGGTAAGGTATATTATTTCTCTGGCTTCTTTCAAGATTTTCTTTTTCCTTTATTATTCTGCAGCTCGAATACGATATGCCTGACTATATAAGGTTTTGGTATTTAGTCTATTGATCATCCTCTGAGCTTCTTGGTTCTGTGGTTGGTGTCTGTCATTAATTTTGAACGTATCTCAACATTATTACATCAAATATTTCTTCTGCTTGGTTCTTTATTTCTCTTCCTTCCAGGATTCCAATTATTCCAACATGTTCACTAGTAAAACTTGTCCCACAGATTATGTTCTGTCTTTTTAAACAAATATTATTTCACTTTGCATTTCAGTTTGGGACACGTCTCTTCCTCTATCTTTAAGTTCACGGCCTTGAGTCTACTGATGACTCCATTCAGGGAACTCAATATGTTACAGCATTTTTGATTTATAATAGTTCTTCTTGATTTTATTAGAGTTTCAATCTTTCTTCTTTTATTATACATTAGTTTTTCATGTTGGCTATTTTTTCAATTAGAGCCCTTAACATATTACTCACAGCTATTTGAAATTCTCTGAGAATTCTAAAATTCATGTCAAGCCTAAGTCTGGTTCTGATGATTGCTCTGTCTCTTCTGACTGTTTTTTTTTTCTTGCCTTTTGCTATGTCTTGTAATTTATTCTGAAAACTGTATCAGGCAACTGAAATTTGTATTACAGTTTATATCAAGTAATAGAAACTTAAGTAAATAGTTCTTTAGTGTGAATGAAGATTATGTTAAGCTGGCTATGAGTTACTCTTTAATATTTGTTATAACTGTAAGTGACGGAGCCTTCAAATTCTTCTAAGATCCTTATTTCTCTCTCCCCTTTTTTGCTTTGGACTTTCCTAAGTATGCCAACTCAGAGCATCTGTGTCTTGAATCCCTTTTTCCTATATCCTGCTATGATTATACTGGAGCCCTGCAAATCTGGTGGTAAGATGTAGGGGAGAGGAATAACTCAAATAATTTTATGATTAAATCCGTCTTTTATGGACCTATCTTTGATAATTCTGCCCCCAACTTGTGACATTCGCTTAGGCTTCTTAGCTTTATCTTCCCTCTTACATGAGAAAAGAATGCCACCGTGGGCTGCAATGGGAGCGGTGTCCTTCTCTGAGGTGAGATAAGGCTCTGGTAAGGTCTTTCCCCCCATATAGTACACCTTTGTTCTTGAGCACACTCTAGGAATATTTCACAGTAGTTACTCTTCTGCTCATGCCAGAAACACAAGGGGATCTTTTTCAACTCTTCATTGTCAGAACCTGATGGGGTTCCTGGAAAGAAAGCACACAAATGTGTGGGGATCTCCTCATGACTGTGGCTTCTAAGAGTTTCTCATTCTAAAGTTTGTCCACATTCAGCCTCCAGATACTCGTAATTTTACCATTTAATTGTATTTTGCTCCAGGTAAGCAAATCCTGACTGACTCTCTGGATCTGTCTTTCGAGATTTTGCAGTGGTAGTTTGACCAAGAACTCAGAGTTCTGATGGGTTCAATGTAAGTCATCGATTTTCAATTTGCCCAACTTTTCTAAGGATAGAAGTGATGATTTCCAAGTTCTTTACATTTTGAACTGAAAAGAGGAGGTGGAATTTTATTTTAAGGGTTACTGTCTAAAGAACAGATTATAAGGAGGTTGGTTTGGAAGCAAGTGTGCTCTTAGGAGGCAGTTGCTTTCTGGCTGTATTTCAAAGGAAGACTCAAAACGTTTGCATGGGTAAAGAAAAGAAACATAACAGAGAATATGAGAGGGAGAGAGGAAGAGGTGTCAAAGATGACATCAACATTTTTACTCTGAGTAATAGAGGAATAGAGTTGCCATTCACTCTAATTAGGGAAAGATAGAAGGAGGCAAAGATTTTGGGTTTGGCAGAAAACAAAAGGCAAAATAAGGCCAGAAAAAGACAATCAAATTTCAGAAGATAATTACTAAAGAAAAGAATCTGTCAAGGAAACGTAGGCGAAAGGGCAAAATCTGGAATAAAGTAATTGTGTAGAAATAAAGCAGGTAATTTGGAAAGATAAATACTTTATAAGAATTTAGTTTGTTTGAGAATTAAAAATTCTTCCCCCAAAGATAAAATTAATAACTTTATTCTATGGATGAGGAAGGGTAAAAGTAATTAAATTAGAACAAAGCAATGCCTTGGAAATCAATGTCATTCTTGCTATACTTTAGTTCAGCAATTATCTCTTGAGACATATTTTCTCTTTGAATTCCTCTAAAGTTGTAAATGTTAAAAAAATAATTACTCCTCAGTACACACTGGTTATGTTAAATACTACTTATAAATTTCATGTTTCTTTTTCCATCACTAAAATTTAATTATGCTGCAATAATCCTAGTTTGTATTGTGATCTAATGCTTTCTATAAATCTGATTATGACAGCAAATGTCTTTTAGAGGTTTTCTGAAAGTTCACCTGTAAATTCCAAAGCAAATGGAAAGAGTACATATTAAAAAATTATAACAATTTAATGAAGCTGAAACTTTCTTCCAGTCTTATTCAGAGATCTTCTGCAGCAGAAATATGCTTTTGTAATTATTTAACTACATTAATTTTTGGGGTAATTTAGAGGATAGAGACTCTTTGTGTATTCTTAAGTATAACCCATGTATTTAGTCCAAAACTACATTTAATTTGCATAGATGGTTATTGACCCTTACAGAGAAGATTAAGCAAATATTTAAATATAGAATTTTGTTAAATGATCTTCTAGAATACAAGTTGAAATATTTACAATATTTTTTAAAATTCCAATCCAATGTATTATTTAATATATAACTTTAGCAACTAGATAATTCTCTATATCTTGTTCCAAGTACTTTTTCTCATGTTCAGTACAGCTTCCTTGGTTAGAAATATAGGAACATATTTGGATTAGCTTAGTTATGGGCCTAGTTACAAGGAAAACAGAGAAACAAAGGGTCTGGAATAGACATCTCCTCAGTGAACTGGAACCAGGGATGAATGCTGTGTTTTTCTCTCTTTCTCGCTTCCTGCCTCTGTCTCCCTCTCTTATCTGCTCTTCTCAGTAAATCTTATACACACTTAATCAGATGTTTTCAATCCCCAAGTTCTCATGATAAAACAGATCAATTAATACAACCAAGCCTTACACTCCTGTATTTAAGACACTGGCCCCAGAGAAGCTATAATCCCTGAACCCAATTCCACAATCCGTAGAACGGATTTCACTCAGTCCGATTTAAGCAAAAATTTGGTCCTAAAACAATCAGCTGTGGCATAGCTTGATAATGCTGAATTTGAGGAGCACTAATCTCCTTTCAGCCATCGCCTTGGGTAAGAGTGGTGGAAAGGAGTATTTCTAAGATGGTATGTGTGATGAAAGGATAAATGTGTGGAATAATCTGAACCAGGAAGGAATTCATTGTGATATCCCTCTCTAGTTAAAATTAAAATTAAGCTACATTAAAATAAAATTAAAATAAGCTTTGTTTTCAAATTTTCCCAAGAAATGATAAAAAGCAAAGTAAAATATAAATTACTGCACTTCCAAGATGTGGGAAGAAGAAGTGTATGCCTATTTCCAATTGACCAGATGTAGATTATAGGAGACAAGATGGAGAAGAGTTCATGTGACAACTTCTTCAAAGAAATTTTTCCCTTGATAGTTACCTTGGATGGGTAATATCTCAGACAAAGAGAGTCTGTGTGGAATGGACTAGTGTATATTCAGGGGCTAAATATAAAAATCATAAGTGATCAGGTGGAGATGAACACATCAAAATATTGCAGTGTGAAAATATCTGAGAAAGAACTAATACTTCTCTACTAAATGCATAAATGCATTCCTCTGCCTCGTATAGACACTCAGTAAAAGTTAAATTAATGTTTAATATGTATAATGTAATATGTATTAATGTTTAAGAGTAATATAATGTTTGTATATGTTTGTGCATATACATACACTCATGTATACACACACACATACATATAAGGCTTGATAAATCTTTAGAACCCACAGCATTCATTCATCCACTTAGTTACGTAAAAAGAAACAGCTTAAGGTGTTTGGGAAAGTAATGGGACTTGGGTTTAGAAACAGATTTCTTTTTAAATCTTGTAATTTATTTATTTTTTGCTGAGGAAGATTGGCCCTTAGCTAACATCTGTGCTGATCTTCCTCTATTTTGTATGTGGGTTGCCACCACAGCATGGCTGATGAGTGGTGTAGGTCCATGCATGGGATCCAAATCTGTGAACCTGGGCTGCTGAAGCAGAGCACGCCAAACTTAACCACTATACCACGGGACTGGCCTCCAAATCTTGTAATTTTAACTCGATAATTGTTTGATTTTGGGTTTTCTACTCAACTTTTCTATTCCTCTTTATTCTCATCTACAAAAACAAAATAATAATATCCTTTTAGGAGGTATGTTCTTAGAATTACATGAGATAGTGTTTTCTAAGTTTCTGGTACTCAATATGTGATCAGTAAAATGCAGTTTTTGTGATTAACTTTAGTTATTGTTATCATCATCATTAATTATGCATTAAGCAATCACTATGAGGCAGGAGTTAGAAGTGATACTGGGAAATAATGATAAATCATATAATTTTCTGTAAGGTGTTCATTCAGAAAACTCCATCTTCTAACTAATAGCTGATGGTAGAGCTGAACCACGGAATTCTCATGGCTAACCCCTTATAAAGAACATTGGGTTTATATTGCTATTCATACACCAGAAATTTACAAGAGCTACATGTTGTGATGTGCCCAGAGTCATCTTCCATTACCGACTCTCATCTTTAAAATTCCCATCTTCAGTAGTTTGCTCTAGGTGCTTTTGCCTTTTCCTCTTTAGTCCACAGAGCACCCTCAATGTTTGAACAAAGTTTTCACACCAAATGCTGAAGTTCTAAGTAAACAAAGGTACATCTCTCATAATTTGAGTGAGAATATTTCTTATATTATGGGTGTTTTAAAAGGTTTTTCTCCCTGGGGTCCAAGCATCTGTCTCTAACTAGCCTTTGGTTTTTGCAGTTCCATTGCATTGACATTCTGTAAGCAGTTTTAAAATGTAATTAACCATGCTTAGCTTCTTGGAAGGTGCTTGTTTTCTGCTATCATAATAACCTATCTGTAATGAACCATGCCTTGGAGTTACGAAAAGGCATCAGCGCCAGTAGTTTCTCTGGCATTCTCTCTCTACCAGAATAAAGCAACATAAGACATAATAAGACAAGACAAAACAGAACTACAGCAAAAAAGAATTGCAAAATATTATTAATTAATATATTATAATTACATATTATAATAATATATAAAATTATAATAATATAGTGTCTTTTTCTGCCCTGGGAGAAAAATATCATACAATAAAATGATCATATCATCAAATATCATAAGGATAACAATGTTATAAATTCTCATCTTCCCCGATATATCAATTCATTTAGAAGTTAATGTACAGTATTTTCTTCTTTCCTGCAATTGTAACAACACATTAGAAATAGATAGCCTACTTTCACATACATGTGTATAGAGATCTCATTTATTGTCCTTTGTAATATTTATGTATACATCCACTTAAATCTAAACACATTCCACTGCTTTGTACTCTGCAGTGTTTGGTCATTTGCAATCGCAATGCACTTATGATGGATTACAATATATATTAGTTAGTAGTGTATTATTTCTGAAAAACGATCTACTCTGATGGATATAACTTGACCAAAAATATTCTAAATTAGATATGAATATTATTTTATGTATCCCTTTCCTCAGAAAGCAACTAAGAAAACAATACACAACTTTTAACATTGATATCTGTTGTAGAACATACACTTTCTATTTCAAATGATTATTGTTATGTCCACTCCAAGATATGCATATGAAGTGCTCTACTTTTAATTTATTTACTTTTTTCTAAAAAAAAATAAGCTAATGTATTTATCAATACCTACTGGAATGCTAAGCTGCTTTGAGTTCTGAACAAAATCACTCAATCTAATTGCTTTTCTTTCCAGTTGCAGAGAGGCCTCCATGCAGGACTCTGTATCAGGATTAGTTAACTGGTTGACTTCAATTAAGTGTGTTTGGTGAAGGTTTCTCATATAAAGCAAGGGCTTACTACGTTAACTAGTTTGAAAATCGACATCATTTTGGCATAGTCATCAACTCTTCCTATGCTCTGCTTCTTATTTCCATATACCCTCCCAAAATATCCGAAGTGTTCTTCCTCTCTGCTGTGGCCTTGGCAGGCTTCCCTCTGTATCCTGCACACTCCGTGATTTTCTCTTCACTGTGCCTGAGCTTAGGCTCTTTGCTACACCTGGAGCGCAAGTCGTCATCTCCATAGAAAAATAAGTCATTGCCTCTTCTTCCAGTGCAACTGAAAGATGCAGCTTCAGGAAACTTTCTCCCGTGGGAGTGAAGCTCTTCCTCTGCCACTCTTCTGTGATATTGTGCTTATTTACAAGGTACAGCATTCTGTCTTCTACAATAGGCAGTATGTACGTGCTTGGTTTCCACATGAGATTGTAATCTCCATACAGTCATTTTTAAAACTTGCAAAGATTGACATTCTGTAAATGCTTTTAGAAAAATGATGTAAATATCATTTTTGTATAAATGTGGAAACTAAATTCAGAAGCTATAAGCAAGAATATAAGATTACTTTTCTAATAATGGATTAGTAGGAAAAAAATTCAAGTTGCCTGGCAATCAGCCCTTTCCCTTATCTTGTATTGACTTCATCATCCTGTATCTATTTTCCCACACCCTGAGGATATTTAGATTCCTCTTCCTAGTAAATTATTTACAGCAATTCTCACTTCCAATAAAACCAAGTAGGTGAGTTTGTAAAGAATGTGTGTAAAAAATTGGATTTTATATTTTGGGCACTGCTGTCTTATACTATGACTCTTGTCAATGCCTACTGGGTCTTGTTTTCAGAATAATTATGTAAACTAAAAATCTAAGTGACAAATTCACAAGCCTCTGGAGAAAAAATATGACTAGGGAAAATTTTACAGAATAAGTTTATTGTACCATTAAGAAAATTGTCAAAAAATAGAATCATTGTATAATTTGGCTAATTTGAGAATCTTGACTTCATCCTGGGAATATTTCCATTCACTTCCACAAAATGAGAAATGAGATAGATCCCTCTAAAGAGATAGTTGTCTGTGAAAATGAATACAAGGGTATTCATTACCCTGCTGATAATTATAAGCACATAAAGGAATCAATTGGTAAACAATTTGTGAGAAAGGTATTATTTAAATCTAGTTTTTCTTTAAATTTACATTCCCAATTTTGCTTTGTTTGGCAAAATGTCAGGTATTCTCCTGAGTAGAAATGATTGACTCCTTCAAATTCATAGTAAAAACTAATAATGATTCCTTGGATTTCTATAGTGATTTATGCCTTAGTAATATTCCATCTATATAAATATAAATATAAAATAAATGATTATATAAATACTTATCTTCAGAATATTCCATATATGAATGCAATATAACTTAAGAAAATATAAATATGACTACATATATTTATTTTAATTAATTTATTCATAAATTATAGAAATCCACATTTCTATTTCTATTTATCATATTTAGAACATTATACTATTATATTACTTGAAAATATTTATGAGATTTATCTTTATTTGTTCTATTATAATTACATAAATTATATATTAATTTACATGTATATATACCTTGTTTTGGCAACCAGTGAAGTAGAGAAGATAGATTTTATTTCTTGTTTACAAGTGAAGAAACAGGATAAAATGGAAGTGAGCTGCCCAGGTTTAAATGGCTAGTAACTGGTTGGTCCACAGCTCAGTTATTCCCATCGCTAGTCCAGTATATGTTCCACCATTCCATTATCTTGCATCCACATAAGAAACAATTACCGTGGACACTGAAGCACCGTTTTCTTCATCTGTACTTTCTGTAATCCTGTTTGAAGCATTTATTTAAGTGCTTTTAACATTTAGTGAATGTTTATCCACTCCCAGAATCTGTTCTAAGTGCTTTAATTCTATTAACCACTTTAACCCTCCCACAACACTACAAGACAATAAACGCGCTACTTAAATCTAGATTCCTGCTGACCTCTCATTCTGCACATCAATCCTGGGAGGTAGATTACTATTATTTCCCCATTTTCGACATGAGTAAAGTAAGACATAGAGGCTAAAACAGCTTTGAAATCAGGCTGACTAACTACAGTATCTGCATCCTCGTGCCAGGTTGACGCCACCACCTACAAGCTGTGTGATCGTGATCCTGCATGTTATTTTCTTTCTCAGAGCTTCCATTTTCTGATCTATAAAAATAGTATAATAGTTCTTATGTTAAAAAATGACTATGATAATTAAATACAGTTAATGTGCTTAGAAGAGTGCCTGGCACATGATTAGTTTAAAAAAAAATAGCTCTTATTTCATTGCCTTTTAAATCAGTGTCTCTGATTTAATTCATCTATTAATACTAAACAGTAAAATTAGACATAAATTTAATTTTTTTATCAAAGACATGTCAGCACTAGAATCTTAACCAATCACTTACAATAGCTCATGGCCATGGAGGTGAAGTCATATGAGAACTGAGCTGTGTCTGTCTGACATGATGAGACCGGTTGTCCATACATAAAACTGACGTGGAGTAAGCATGACAGAGCTACACCTAAACACCCAATGAGGCAATATTATAGTTAAACCATCAACTGTTAAATCTGACTACTGTAACTTAAGAGATATTTTAAATAATTGATATTTTTGTTAGTAGTAAATAATATACTTTAATTGTGGGAATTTGAAAAGAAATGGTTTAATAAAGACGAAAATAAAAACAACAAGGCCACCATTTTCTGTTATCTATTCTTGCATAACGAGCCACACCAAAAGCTACAGACTTAAGATCACTTAATAACAAACAGTATTATTAAGGATTGTTTAACATTTAATAATTCTATAGTGTTTCATTTATGGATATTCATAAACTGTGTAATTGTTACTAGCGTTGCGCATTTCTATTTGTTTATCATTTCTCACTCATATAATCAGCATGATGAGCATCCTTTTAGTTTAATTGTTGAAGAATTCCAAAGTAATTTCCATAAGACATATCCCAAGAATCAGAATTACCAAATTTTAATGTGTACCGAGAAATGTTTAAATGTGAAATTAAAACATGAAGCCCAGAAGACATCTTTCCCCCATGGAGATCAAAGGATTTCTATAAACCCATTTCATTGTCACTGCAAAAGAAATTTTGTACAACACCTTCACAGACAGAGTATTTTGCAGAGACAGTATATTTAACATGTCCACATTAAGCAGTGTTAAAGCTCAAATTCTTCCAGCATTTTTATTGTTTGCGATGATTTATGCATTGACTGCAATAGATATACATAAAAATAAAATCAATAAATTCTTAATTAGATCTGAACATAAAAGGGAACAATGCCAGAGCCAGCATAAAGAAGGCATATGTGGAGTTGGAAAATTCCATTGTACAATAATCTTAGCTCCTCATTCTAAATGTATCCCCCCACCCAAATGGTAGTAATATGAAGACAACTCTATTTATAATTGAAGATGATAGGCAGTTTATTTTTGGTCAATAGGGTATTCTTAAACTATATGGTCCTGTTTCACTGCCATTTATGCTTCCCTAACAACTTTTAGGACTCCTTCACCCCCCTAAAATTTATTTTCTATACAGAGTATCAAGTGTATTTTGAGAAATCAGACTCAGTAGCTTTCTAACCTGGTAAATGACAATAACTGCTTTATTTGAAGATTGAAACAACTATTACAATGGAAGACACACTGAGTTGTACCAGATCTCTGGGGCTGTTGATCCACAGTTCAGAGAGGCAAGACTTTACATTGTTCTTGAGCTCACATATGAGGCAATTTTGCATGAAATAGCAAAGAGTGTTATGGCACGGACTTAGTTAATATCACTTTTTGTATGTGTGTAAGTGGCTCTAGATATGTATTCAAAGTTAACATCAGGCCTCTGTCTAGAACAATACAAAGCCATGAAGATGTGTATATATGCTTATATTAACTACTTACCAAGCTGTATTTTTTCATTTTATAATGTGAGTTCAAGGTTTCTAAACTGTTTCATTTATCTTTATAAATATCTCAATTTAAAGGATCAATTTAGGTATCATTAAAGAAAGGCTTCTTTAGCCAACTTTGTAAAAAATAGCCTGATCATACTTACAGGCTAAATCTTGATGTGGAGATTGGGTTGGGTAAAGGCACAAAACTGGAGAATAATACAAATCTGAAATGCTATTTTTAAGATTTACAAATTTTACTTGTGAATAATTCTCTTAATTATCCACAAAGAAGACAAGTGTGTCGTATTTCACACTGAATATGCTTTTTCTCATGTAAAATTTATTTAAAATTAGTTAATATAAATACATTTCTCAAGAAATCTTATTTCCGAATTTCCATTTGACTTTGTTCCTTTCATGTCCTGTTGTTAGTTCAGTCTGAACAATCAAGAAAGGCCAAAACTAGTTGCTAAACTTCAGTAAGTAACAGTATTCTAGTATCATTCAGGTACTATATAATCGGATCTTATATAGTAGTTCTGTCTACAATCAAATATAATTAATAAATTCAAACTGTTGGTCATTCTTTTCTCTAGATGCTTTTATTACTTTTGTACATTTGTCTAATTATTAATTTTCTAATTAGTGTAGATAAAAGAAGTGATAGCCACAGATGCTTTCTGATGTTCATTTTATACAGATTTAAAGTTATTTGCATTGTACAAGTGGTTCTACTGTTTTTTAAAGAACGCTACGTAATACTTAAGGCAAGTGAAACCTGTGAGCAGAGTGATTAGCGGCCAACTTTGCCAAGATTTCCATTGGCTGGGTTAATCTATAGTACCTAGAATCAGATCAGTTCTCTGGTCATTTGGACAGTGAAAGGAATAAACACCACCCAAAGTCATACTGTATATTTTTAATATAATGTTCATTTTCAAGTTTACATCATGCCTCTGGCAAAATGCACCATTTGGAATACACAACAACAAAAAGACATAGAGAAAGAAAGAATAGAGGAAGTTAAAATGTGTTGAAGCTTCAAGTTTGATGCTTCAAGCATCATTCCATTAGTTCATTTATAGATTAAAGTGATAGAAGGAAAGAAACTCTTAAAGGACTCTACCTCTTTTGTGGCAAAGCAAATATTGTTTTAAAACAAGTCTGCTATGTTTTAGCGGCTGGTGAAGAGTATACACCTTTCTTTCTTCTTCTGTCCACTAAATTATTTTGATTTGAAATAGATGTTGACTCTCTAAAGTTATAGAATTAGAGTCTAGACTTCAAATATAATTTTATTAGATTAAATCCATGTGGGCTCTTTCAAGATTGCTAGGGAATCAAATTTTCAATATTTAACACTTTATATAAAAACAACCAGAATTTTTAAACAACTGCAACTTCTGAATATTGAGTTTTTCCCGCTGGAGAAGTAGGTAATACTCGGTGCTTATATTTATACATTTATACTTTAAAGTTATTTTTTATTTTGCAACCCCAAGTCTCTTACAATCAGAGCAAGTTATAATGAGAAGCGATGAGACCATGCAATATACTGACCCAATTTCACACAACAGACAAAAATATTCCAGGGATTGGGACCCCCCTGGAGATCATCTGTTCCAACTCTCTCATTTTGCTGTTTTGAAAACTGAGGTCCCAACAAACAAAAACAAAAAAATTCTTCAGGATCACATAGTTGTTGCCAAAGAAAGATCTAGATCTTGGTGTCTTGATTTCTCACCTAGAATTCTTGTAACATTATGTGCTTCTGGTGTGTAATCTTAGCCCTTTAAGTGCCATGTGGTGTTGGCTATTTAGCGTATCTCAAATTAGAAAATGTCTGTCAACAAGAATTTTTCTCTAAACAGGCACAACACTTACTAACCATTCTGCATAAATATGAACTTAAATTTCAAAAGTGTATGTGTGTATGTGTAAGGCCCAAATGCAAATATAGAAAGACTCCTGTAAGCTAGAGGCAAATATAAAGCTATCTGTTCAAACTTCTGATTTTTTGAAGAAAACATACCAAAGATGTAAAAGAAATTGAAAGTCAACAGTTATATGTCAAACACTTAGATATTCATAGTATTTGAAAAAATCTGCTGAAGACTGAGGCATAAAAGACTATATTTTTCTGGAGGGAGAAATGCTTCAGTGAATAATAAACATCAAAAAAACTATATTTTTCTGGCAGGAGAAAAATTGGTAATTAAGGAGGTAATCTGTGCTGTGGCGTATAGAATATCTTCTGCTAAATGTTCTGCATTGTTTGCTCTGGCCCTCCAGCCTAATAAATGAGTTATTGTATAATCAAGGTCAGTTTCTCATACTGACAGTATTACCATAGCATCATCCCACTCATGGTACCTTTATTCTAAAGACACATAATTAGTTTAATGGAATAAATAGTGTTAGCATGCAAAGAAATGTGAAATAACATATGCATCAGTATTATCCATGAGTTCCTGTATTGACACTTCTCTAGGTACGCCAAAGTTGGAAACATATTTGTGGATCGTTTGTTACACTTCTCACAATGGTGGAAAGTTCTGCCAATGTATTGTTAAAAATTAATGCTGGCGTTACAAGAGGGCCCTGAGAGGCTTTCAGTATGAAAGCTAATACATTTTAAATTAGCATTTCTGCTTGGAAAATCCCTAACTAGGCTACCAAAGAGGTTAATAAATTTGAGTTAGAAAACAAATTTATGTTTTTTCATATGCAGTCTCATGACCATACTTTTTAATATATATCAGTAGAGTCAGTAAAATTTTCTTGAATTGTTTGATTGTATCATGACCTAAAAAGTTACTCTCACAAATATTTTGACAATACGGATGCTGACTGCCTTGAGCAACAAAATTATCAAGCTTCTGGGTATACACTTTGATGAATATCTTATGTTCATGATCCATAAAGTCCACCTTGATCTGTCTTTCAGCCTAGAACATAAGTTTCCCCTTTTAAATACATAATTAACAAGATCTATAGTCCCTGAAGGGTACAATCTTGAAAATAAATAGTTGCGTAGAGATAAAATACCATGGCTTTCACATAAAGAACCCACTATTTGCATACAATTTGAGTAAGGTCTTAAAGAATAGATATAAAATAAAAAAAGACCAATAATGTAACTATAAAATATTAAGGATATTTTATGTGACAGATGATATTATAAATACTTATTAATCTTTAATATGATTTTATTTGTGATAGATATTATAGTCACCTTTTTAGATGAAGAAACTAAAACTAATAATTTGAGTAACTTGCTAAGCTTACATAGTTTGCACAATTAGTAAAATATTACCTATATTTCAAGATACATCATTACTCACCACTTTAGACTGGGGCAGGACGTCTGGACACTTGGCTTAGGGTCTACCCTCGTAAAAGAAACTAAATCCTTCACACCATTTATTCCTGTTTTGCCTGCTAATATTAAAGTGTATGTGGCCCTGACGATTTATCTTCTATCACCCTTAGTGTTCTGAACATTCTAATTACCTGGATCCCAAACTTTTCCATTGTCCTCTCAAGAACTATGCACCATAACTAAGAAATCCCCCAATATCTTTAAACTCTTCCCTGAAAGTTCTCTCCACTTCCATGCTTTCTTTGAATGGCACACTATTGAGAACAGCACTGGAGTGGTGGCTATTCAGTTGTGTTCTGAGTGATTGATTTTTGCATGTTTTTTGTGCCTGTTATCAATGTTCTCCATTATCTCTGCAGACAGTATTCAGAGATTATTGCTAATTCTAAATTTGTAAAGCAACCCTGATTCATGGTCAGAATGTTTCTGTGCCCCCCCAAATTTATATGTTGAAATCCTAACCTCCTTGAAGGTGATAGTATTAGTAGGTAGGGTCTTTAGGAGGTGATTAAGTCATGAGGGTGGAGCCCTCATGAAGGGGATTAGTGCTTTTATCAAAGACAGAGGATAGAACTGCCTAACCACTTCCACTCTCTGAGGACACAGTGAGACGTCTGCAACCCGGAAGAGGGCCTTTACAAGAACCTGACCTTGCTGGCACCCTTTTCTTGGACTTCCAGCCTCCAGAACTGTGAGAAATAAATGTCTGTTATTTATAAGCCACCCAGCCTGTGGTATTTTGTTATAGCAGCATGAAGAGACTACGATACCCTGCCATGTTCTCCACACACCCTTGCACTTGTCCTTCATTGATCCCTGCTACAAATACTTCATCAAATGTTGGCATGTGACTTATTCTCTCTTAAAATCCAAGACTTGCTATGATACTGAGCAACTGCCACGACCAGTTGAACATTCCATCAATCCTTCCGTCCAGTGAAGTCCTTAGCCTGTTCATCACCACTGACCTTCTTTTCTACATTACTTCGGTCAGCCACTTCCACACTCACACCTGGAACCCTTTCAACACATGAAAAGATCAATTCAGTTCCAAACTTACTCATTCAAGCATCCTACTCTGAACAAACCCTTGGCTACTCTCACTTTGCTCATTCCTCTGTGACCTCTTCTCAATCTCGTCAACATATGTAATCCATTTCTCTACTTTTATTCATTCCATTAATGTTGTTTTTGATTATTTTCTTATTTTTAATATTTTCAAGATCCAGGTTATATTGCTAATTTGCAAAGATATTTTGCTGGCCTAAATTTTATCAAATCTTGCTAGAAAACCCCCAATATTGAATAAATCTAATTCTGGATATTCTCTACACTGGCACCTAAGTAAATTAGCACATCTAGAAAAACGTCATATCAAAAGACATATTGTTTCCACCACAAATTTATGAAAAACAAACAATAAGGAGCCATCAGAAATATTAAGCAGTCTTACCATCTCTCTAATCATTCTCCAACTCTACAATGACTAAATCAAGTTTTTTCTTTCGTTAAGAAACTTCTAACTCTTCCCATCATTCGCAGAAGATTACTTTGCTTTCCAATTTACAGAGAAAATAGAAGTTATCAGATGATAACCCCTTATACAATTACTCAACACAAATTACGACCAATATCTAGTGGTGAGTTTGTCCAAACCATGACCCCAAAAAGCAGAACCTGGGCAGCATCAGAAACTTTGCACAGGAACTGGTGGAAAGATGCACTAAGTGTTGAGAACTTTGAAATAATGAACCCTCCAACAAATACTCATGCCCAAATGGAGAGGACTTCCCATAAGTGAGAACATGGGGAAGTGAGTTTGAAAAGTCAGCTGTAAGTACTGGGACAATTTTAAGTACTGGCAGAAGTCACAGGCTTTGAGTTGAGAGTAAGTGTCAAAAAAAAAGCTTGTAGAGTCAACAAGTGATCAAATAGGGCTGTGGTGGTCAGATCTCTTAAGGATCTCAGAAAGATTCATCAAATACTCTTTTCCAAAAGGACAGAAATCCATTCTGCATGCAACATTCAAATTTAGCAAGCAGAAAACCTGGATGAAAGAAAAAGGAGGTTAATTTAGAAGGGGGAAGGGGTAGAAGAAATCAGACAGAAGAAAGTGCAGTGACAGTAAAATACGACCCACAAATTTGAGAGAACCTTCTTGAAATGCAGTACCTATAAAGATTTCAGAAGAACTGGAGAGAAGAAAACACAGGAAATAACAGGAAAATTATACAGAATGAGGTTTGAAGTGGCTTCACAGAAAGGTCACATTTTGAGCAGTTTATGGTAATAGTAGATGAGGAAACACTGGAATTGTTGAAACTTTGGAACCTTCCTTGGCTTTACCACCCACTTCACAGAGAGCTAATGTCATTAAAATGTAGAGAACAAAAAGGATTTATTCAAAGTTATTCTGAGAAAAATGAAATTGAATCAAATATTCTTCAAGATAAAATAAAAACATTAGAAAAACAGGGACTACAAATTGGATGAAACCATTGTCTAATATTTTTAGACAAAATAAAATAAACAAATAAAACTCTACAGGCCTCAAAAAAATGAAAAATAATCAGAAATAGGATTGCTTGGGAATGAGATATCTAGATAATAAGAAATTGAAGAAATGAGAATGGAAAGAATTAGAAAATAGTAAAAAAATTCAGAGTTATTTTTAGAAATGAAGGCTAAAGAAAATGATTTGAAAAGAAGTGATAGATGCTGATCATAATTAAGGATGCAATGTACATATTTGGGATCCTTGAAAAGTAAAACCAACTCAAGAGTTCAGGTCAGGTATTTAGCTAACAGAAGAAAATTTCCTGAAATAAAAGATGTCTATATACTGAAAGAGCACAATATAAAAACTGGATACTCATTAAATATTTCTAGGTTCTTTGATTGAATGAAAATTTCTAATTTTGTTGCTGGTTTCTTCATGCACGGACTGATCCCACATTCATGATAACTGATTTATTTTGGAGCATAACATTTTGTCAGGTTGTGTACCTGTCCTAAGTAAATTTTTCTCAATTTTTAAGTAGCTGTTATCTCTACGAAAATTGTAATAACTTTTGATTATGTCTAAATATATAAGAAATTAATTCTTCATGAGAATGAGATTGCCTTAAAGCTTTCTCCAAAGTAGTCAAAGACAATTAAAATCCAGGATCATGTGTTAATTTTGAACAATCTGTGGCCTTATACTTTTATGTTCTCATTAAAACAACTGCACTTTTTAAAGGAGTTTGGTCATTTCACATGTATGGGGAAAATCATCTCTCTTTCTTTTTAATTAGTTTGTTCAATTTGCTGAGCTTGCTCTTCTCTCTCCATTTCCTAATTACAACAGAGAATCTGAAACAGAAGCAGAAGAATCAAGACTCAGTTGAAAATTCAGCAGCCAGGCCTGTAAGCTCTGTAGAGTAATGTCAATAGTAAGGAAACAGCAATTCAAGTGCATTCCAAATACAATTGAAGTCATTAGGATGGATTGATGTCAAACTTTCAAGCATTTACCTTATTTACTGAATGACCTAATATTTCTAAATGGTAATAGGAAGAGGGTGGAGCACGAAGATAAGGAAAGACTCTATAACGAAGGTCCTCAGGGCTTCTATCTGAATTCCAAAATTACTATCAAATAAATATTTATTAGTGTGTTTTCTCTTATATGTAGACAATAGCTATAGATAAAGATGGCTGACTAAAAATTAAGTGCTAAGCTGAATTTAGATATTGAAACTGAGTGCCAATATTCTCTTTAGTGAATCTCTTTTGGAATATTATTTTGTGCATGGAATATACTATTTCCATGCATATTAGTTAAAACTTTTCAAATGATCACTGAAAATATATCTTCTGATCTATAGAATATATCAAACATATGTTCTCAGGTCATTGCTAGATGCAAATTAAATATGAGTAAGGCAAATTGAAATTCCCATGAATGCATCATTTTGCAAAACAAGCTTTACGAACTCCATGTTTCATGCAATCCCAGAAAGGAAAAAAATACAAAAACAAATGCTTACCAAGCTAAATGATGCTGAAACAGTTTATCAGCTGAATGGTGGCAGTCAGCAATTAAGAACAGTCAAGCTTTGCAGAAAGAAGCAAGATAGTTAAAGGAAAGATACATTACAAATATTATTTAAAAAAGTAAAGTGTCTATGACTACTTTATGTTTATTAGAATAGGAAAATAAGAATAATAAAAAAAAATTAGGGGTTGGCCCCCGTGGTGCAGCGGTTAAGTTCACACGATCTACTTCAGAGGCCCGGGGTTCACGGGTTTGGATCCTGGGTGCGGACACGGCACTACTTGGCAAACCACGCTGTGGCAGGCATCCCACATATAAAAAGTAGAGGAAGATGGGCATGAATGTTAGCTCAAGGCCAGTCTTCCTCAGAGAAAAAAGGAGGATTGGCAGGTGTTAGCTCAGGGCTAATCTTCCTCAAAAAAAAAAAAAATTGAGGTAAAAGTGTTATAACATTTTAAATTTCATAAAATAACAGTAAAATCCTTAACTTTTGTGTGGTTAGAATTTAGTGTAATAACAGTATAATTAGGACTTTGAAGTAATTTTAGTTCCAGTACATTCATTTACAATTTATTTTATATTTCTAAACTTCAGTTTCTTCATATAAGTGGACTCCTATGAGAATGAAATGAGGTAATCAATGTAAAATAACAGGCAAATCAAATGGTACATTGTAGCTTCACATAACAGGTGTTCAGTAAATATTGTTTTTTTCTTGTGTTCTTTTATTACAATCCGTTTATTCAAATTAAGAGGAAAATAAAAATCTTAACTAAACCCACCACTTCAGCATTGATTATATGATTATAGTCACAGTCAGCCCTGTCCCTTCTCTGTCTATTTTTAGAGAAGGTCATAGCATAAACAACAATAGTTATTTTTAAATTAATTGGTTAACAAAAATAATAATACCCATTAAATCTGCAGAGGAATAGAGTTTACTATCCCAAAATATGTCTCTTTCACTTGATTATTTTTAAGAACAGAAGACTCAGGATGAAACTTTGACCTCCCCTTAACTGCCTGAAAGAATTTAAGACAGAAGGCCTGTTCCAGGAAGGAGCCAATACCATAAATAACTACCGTATAGTGTGAATTAGGTGGGGTAGACAGGGAGGAACTGAGCAGGGCCCACTTGATCAAAGTCTTTTCCATGTCTCATTGTCTTTGTAAGGCGGGGCAAACATTTGTTCACCAAACATTTGCTTTTCCATCTCGATGAGAATTGCCTTCCTCCCATTTAAAGTCCCAACCCACTACTCTCAACAGCCTCTTTTGTCTTTAGCTGAAGATGGTATTTAAGGTGATGGCTCCAGCCGTTTTGGCAATTTACTCAGTTTTCCTGGATTTCTCCCATGTATACATTTTATTAAACTTGTTTGATTTTCTCCTGTCATTCTGTTTCATGTCGATTTAATTCTTAGACCAGCTGGAAGGACCTAGAAGAGTAGATGAATAGTTCTTCCTTTCCTACAAAACTGTAAAATACCAAAGGATTATCAATACAAATAAGGTAACAATAATTTAGAATTTGTATTAGTTACAGAAGTTTCTATTACAGATAACTCCAAAATAGCAGTTTAAAGCAATATTAGATTATTTCTTTTTCACTATTCCAATTGTTAGCAGTAAGAGAGTTGACACTATGCTTCATAGTCTTTCAGGGATTCAGTGACTCAGCAGGTGGAGACTATGCTTCTCTTATGTTTGACTCCTAAGATTGCCTGAGAGTCATCCTCAATTCAGTGAGGGATGGGAACACCAAAAAGAGAGTTGGGCATGTGGCAATGTGGGAAATTTTGTTAGAATTGGCCTGGAAGATGCATATGTCACTTCTTTTCACAATTCATTGGCTAAGACTTAGTCATTTGGCCACAACTAAGATAAGTAAATAGCAAAAACATTCTTTTTTATATGATTATGTGTGTGATAGAGTTATTAAAAAGTCTCATATGTGTGAAAGAAAGTGTAATTTACAAATCCATATATTCACTAAAAAATGAGGAGTCTTTGGCAATGCATATTAATCACCTCAGTGAGTGTGCAGTGTTGGCTCTCAAAGCAAATTTTTTTTTTGACTGATACATATTCTGGATTGCCAGATATGCATATAACAGGTGGGGAAGCAAACTAATAACCTTCATAATCTGTGTTAGAGATAAATACAGTACCTTTCATCATTTATGACACTTTCTGGGGTGGGTGAGAGGGAATAGAAATATCAGACCCAAAGCAATAATTTTGGAAATCTTGGAGTTAGATGTCTTAATCCAACCATAAGCAGATTTTAAAGATTCTTAGGTTTGAGATATTTAGCTAAGAA
Source organism: Equus caballus (assembly GCF_041296265.1). Lineage (NCBI taxonomy): Eukaryota > Metazoa > Chordata > Mammalia > Perissodactyla > Equidae > Equus > Equus caballus. Next base: position 17,005,006 of record NC_091702.1, on the reverse strand, counting down.
AGTAAAGGAATATTTTTAAGTTAATTAAGGAAAAAAAGGTACTCTATTAAAAAACATCAAACTTATCTTTATCGATGTTATCTGATATATTTAAACATTTCACTGATCCACTTAAACTTAACTGTACAAAAAGTGATAGGATTATTTTTCTAGATTAAATAATTTGACCCCCAAAAGAATTTAATTGAACATAGACAAGAAAATGAATGTTTCCAATGAGCCAGTATTCTTTATTAAACCTAGTATTAATAGATTTACCTGAGATCTTATGTTGGTTAATGTTAGAACTCCCACAATTTAAGGTAAGAAAAACATAAGGCAAATCAATAAAGAGGCATAATATGATTTAAGGCTTAAAAAAATTTAAGGAAGTGGGGCCAGCCCAGTGCGCAGAAGTTAAGTTCACACACTCCACTTTGGTGGCCCAGGATTTGCCAGTTTGGATCCTGGGTGTGGGCCTATGCACTGCTGTCAAGCCACGCTGTGGCAGGTGTGCCACATGTAAAGTAGAGGAAGATGGGCACAGATGTTAGCTCAGGGCCAGTCTTCCTCAGGAAAAAATGAGGAGGATTGGCAGTGGATGTTAGCTCAGAGCTAATCTTCCTCAAAAAAAAAAAAAAAAAATTAAGGAAGATTAAAGGTAGTATTTGAAATAGAGAAAAATATGAAGTTCTGCCAGGAAATGTTTTTAGCAAAAGGAAATAATATTATATCTATTAATTTGCCTTATTATCATCAACTTATATACTCACATTTTTTTCCCAGTTTTTTCTAGTGCCTGAGTGCCTAATAGATTTTCAAATTGGAATTTAGAGGGCACTAGATTGCACTGATCTTTTGGCCATTGAAGTCATTGAAGACTGCTTTGGCCAAGACTTAGTTCTTGTCATAAAGAAGCACCACAGTATGATGTTGTTGTTTAAGCAGGTTAAAATTAAGCTGTATTTTCCAAAATGGGGTGTTATTCAACCGATGTATGCACCAATAACATTAGTACAATATTTCTGAGCATAATTTGAAATGGTATTACAGAGTCTATTAATAAAATACTCTATACTTTAGACCTTAAATATTGTTCAAATCCTCCAATAATGATTCTCAATGGAAAATGCTTCATTTCCTATAGGGAGTTTCAAATGTCAAAAGGATACGAGTCTGTTAGAGAAAGGTTAATAGCTTAATTCTGTTAACTCTGCTAAGCTGGTTTGTGATATTTGCAGTCAGGACCTATCAAGTAAAAGTTTATGCGAATCAATATGGATTTATTTTTATCAAGTTGTAATATGTAAGTTAAATGTCTTGACAATATGATGTCATTATTATTGTTTCATCTGGGTTTCAAAAGAATTAATGAACGATGCTTTTCATAGGCCACCAGACAGTTACCAGCATGTTTTTAGTATCAAAGATGGTTTCTGCCCAAGTTTGGGGGATTCACCAATGGGCATCCTTCATGCACATCACCCCATGCCAAGTCTTATCTTGATTCATAAACTCCCTGGGTCTGGCTCTTCATCCTTCTAGTAGACTCTGGGAATGATTCCAAATCCCCAATCTTTAACACAAATAGACAGAGAGAAAGAGAGAGAGAGAGATGGATAGATAGATATTATGCATTTATATTTAATAAACTTATGTCTATATCTCTTTAGCACTCTATCCATGGTTGATTATTTTAAGACATCAAAAAAAAAAAACTGGCAAATCATTATCTGGACTAGCCAGGAAAAAAGAGAGAAGCCTCAAATTATTAAAATTAGGAATGAAAGAGGGAACATTATTGCTGATCTTAGTGAAAGAAAATTATAGGAAATACTATGAACGACGTGTGGGGGTTTGCACAAATCTGTATACACACACACAAATTTGCAGTCAATTTTTGTCATGTAAAAAAATACACAGTCATATGTAGTCTAAGCTCTGACAATTGTAGTTTTTCTGTTTTATAATGCAAGCACATGACCCAGGCTTTGATTGCTGAGGCATCCACTTTAAAGAGGGCTATCTCAAATAAACACCTTGGCAGCCACGTGAGCAGGTAAAGAACCAGGCTGCCTCCTCCCACTATGGTTCCATTTTTTTTAGAAATCCTGGTTGATTTCTGACCATTTGGCCTACTTTTGTCTTCTAGTCCTACATTTTAAATTCCTGCTCTTATGTCTTAAATTCACCAATAAAGAGCGAGCCCACAAAACCCCAGGCTTCCACCCTCAACCCCAATAAAAATAGAACCCTAAGCCTGTGTGCTCTTTCTTTTCCCCGGACCCTGCTGTGTGGCCCCAGGCATGCAATGTAATTTCCAGGTCCTGTAAGTAATCATCTTTTATTTTTTTAAAGTTTCCTGATAGTTCTTGCTGAAGGGCCTTGCAATCTAATAAGAGCCACAAGGGCCACTCCACCCATAATACTGGTTATTGATAGCTTGAGTCTGGCACAAAATATTATGGTTACAGTTATTTCTGATTTAGTTATCAAGAGTCAGTTCCTGTGACTTGGAACGAAAGACCTCTGAATGATACTATGTCTCATCAGCAAGTTGAGGGTGAAATAATTTCATGGATTCTGAATGGGAGCAGGAAGTGGTTGACTGACATTTGTTTGAATTCCCAAGCCTGAAATTTATAGCAGAATAACTTGGATTTGAGGAACAGAATGAAAACAAATTTAGAAAAACTTGCAGATTTATTAGACCAGAATTTCTGGGAGGTAAGATCTAAGTATTGTAACTTAACATTAGTCCAGATATTTGCTATATTGTCAGGGCAAAAACATTCCTGGAGAACTCCGAACGGCTGTTTAAGTGTAAAGTGGCTAATAACAGAGTTTCGATCCTGAATTTCGGTTTCCAGACTTTGATAATGATGACAGAGGACGCATTCTATTAAAGAAACATGTCTATCATCTAGCTATTTATCAGAAATTTGAGTACCGAATGCATACAAACACAAGCATTAAAGACGCTTCATTTTGAGATTATATATACAATTGATTCATGAAGTTTTAAATTTAAACTTAGAAGTCAAAACTAGGTGTGTTTAACATGAATCTCTAATTCCACAGGCATAGAGGGAGAGAGAGGAAAAGGGGAGGAGATAATAGGAATAGAAAAAATAGGCATTTCATCCTCCATTTCACCATTTTGCCCACATGGGTCTTCAGGAAATGTGGATGCTATTACAATGTATTTTTTATTGATTGATGTGTTTACATTCTAGTAGCTTAATACAAAATTTGACCAAAAAAGGCTTTCGTTTTCAAGGTATTTCTTTTGTCTACATATTTCTCAATATAGCTACATATTTTTATCAAATTTAGCATATAGTATATAGATAAGTGATTATGGCTGTTTGCGTATCTCTGAACAAAAATAAATAGATTGAATATTAAATAACAAGATCACGTAAAGGCTTTCATTAGAATTTATGGCCATGATCATCATGCTTTGCATTTTTAAAATTTTCAATACATTAGATAATTGATATGGACCTCTAATTTTACACGCTGAGAAACTGACTTTTTATTATTTTAAAGTAGAATGGCAGTTTTGTGAGTGAAAAGAATATACATAGAGAGAGGAATAGAGTCTCCTGTGTATAAATGTGAGTCTCATGATACCATCACCCAATGCAATAATTCATATTACAAAAGTCCATTCCCACATACAAGCAGCAGTCTCCTCAGATTGAGAGTCACAACTATCATGAAAACTCTGTAATAGACACAAGTCTGTTGTTTCGTTACTATAAAGAAAAAAAAAATCAAGAATCTTTGATCCAGAGGGATAATAAAATGTCACTCAAAAAATTGTATTATCTTCCTTTCCCACTGTATTCTCTTTTCCAATCCCCCCTTCCCTTCCTGCATCCTTGCTCACAATGCCCCACTCCCAATCAACAGTAACCATAATTCATAGTCGGTAAAAGCTTCTTTGTAAAGTGTCCATTCATTAAGTAGTGATAAAACGTTAGCGAGGTTTTGTGTTGTTGTTTTGGAAGAGGGTCATATCCAAAATCATAGGACTCTCCAGTATTGTCATAAATTTGCTGGAAATCTGATCAGATTTTATTATTTATTTTCAGTGACAAGTTATAAATATTTATGATTTATATTATATCCCCTCACACTGTATGTGATACTTAAGAAATCACAGGAATTTTTCACTAAAATAAAATGTTAAGTGAGAAAATGATGAATGTTTACCTCAAAGCTGAGTCAGGATTCTTGGGATTATGGCTTTAAAAACAAAAATATATGATTTTCATGAGATTTACAGATTTGTTTGGGTTTGAAATGTCTTTTGCCTGATAATGACCTTAACACGCTTGAAAAATGAAGATATTTTAATATACACAATATAGTTTCTGCTTATGAAGTTTAACTGGTAACATTTAAAATAATTATAAACTTCGTAGGTTTCCCAAAGGGTTAATTTCTATCTTGAATCATTAATTCAACAAGGTTTCCCTATTAACTATATCTTACTTTTCTGATAAAATAAAATTTAATGCAACTTGAATCTTTGTCATAACAGATAGGCTTCATATTTTATTTAATAATATGTAAATTATTATGCATCTATTATTAAAATATCATAGTCTTGAGATAGCATAAAATATTACTGCCCTGTCCTTTTGAGATCAATAATGGATTATCATTAAATTTTATATCAAATAAATAAGATGCCATTTCATGAATTAGTGAAAACATCATAAATATATGAACGTTGCTTAGTTACTTATTAAGAACCCAATCAAATGTACTAATTGCATAGCAAAAATTTTTGAATTAAAATATCTTTTTTCTTCTTTTCTTTCCAAAATATTTGTCTTAATTTACCCCATAATAATGACTAAATAACAGGAAACAATTATTATACATAGCCTTTATGAAAATTCTGATAATTTGAAATTTATTTATATTATATTCCAATTAAAATCGAGCTTTGTAAAATGTACATTTAAATAAGAAACAAAGAAAGAAGAGTGAGCTCACTAATGTTTTTCTCATGGGGAAAGTATTTGTCATGTTCTCCCTTATGTTTCTTCCTGTGGAAGTCGCTCCTTTCTCTGTTCTTTGCAGCCTTTAACAGTAGACCTAATTCACAGAGCTTTAACCCATTATCCCATGTATGCAGATTCTCAGCCCCACTGGACCTTGTGCTATGTGGGCAAGAGGGGTGTGAGGGAATAGAAGCCAAAGAGAATGAGCACAAAGCCAAAGCAGCGGAGACTTGGGCTGTATTTCCTGTTGGATTATCCTGGGAACCCACACCAATATAGTATAATTTTGGCATTGTAGAAGCAGAAGCAGGGCACCTGTAGGCGCAAATTGGTTCAGAGATTGTGGCATCTTATCTTTCCTCAAGTCCTATGTGGCATGTAAGGGATCCAGAGGTTCTTGGGAGGAAAGTAAACCATAGCTGAGATGTTGAGAGAGAGTTGACCTTCAAAGGATGGTGTAGTTGAGTGATGAGAGCTTGAATTAGAATCTGTGGGTTGTATAGATTGGCCAAGGACCATATAGAGGACTTGGCTAAAAATCTGGAATTTGCAGACTCAGGAAGACGTGGAGGGGGAGGACTGAAACATCAGTAATCCTTGACTACATCCAGATAAGAGGCATAAATTAGCTGTAAACAGTTTTTATTAGAAGAAGCAATGATAGAAAGCATTGGCACGGAGACCTGGAAAGCGGAGTTACCTCACAATGCCGTGAGCAGGCAACAGAAATGGACTATATGAATGACGCATCACTCTTTCCCCCGTGAAGATATATGCTTTCTTTAGATCCGAGATGCCAGCGTGGAATGCCTTAGATCCTTGTGATGCCTCTGGATCTTGGGATTATTGTCTTTTAACAAAAATGAAAAATCTTCAGCCGTTATCTTTCTGAACCTTTTTTCTTTCCCATTCTTTCTATGTTCATGTTTAAATCTGATTAGGTATATTTTCAGTTATCTCATGCTATCCTTCATATGATTTAACCTTCTTTCGTATTTCCCAATTATCTCCCTAGTTTGCGTTCTATATAATTTATTTTATCTGTCTGATAGTTTATTATTTCTTTAGCTATGTTTAATCCATCATTGTGCTTTAAATTTGAACTACACTATTTTATTTTTTATTTCACTGTGCTTTGTTTCAAATATCTGTCTCCACGCTCATAATTTTAATCTTATCTTCTAACGCATCAAATGTACCAAACGTATTTATTTTATATTTCTGTCTGATAATTGCAATATCTGGAGTTATTTTGGATCTGCCTCTGCTGTTTCAGTGAATTAGTTACCTTAGAAGGTCTAGGATATGACATTTACTCAGAGTTTTCCAACATGCTATAAGTGCAGTAGTGCGAGAAATCGATGTTATGTTGTTCCTTTCTTTGGTTTTACTATATTCATCTCGTCTCTTGCTACCAAGATCTATTTCTTTTTCATTGGTCCTTAATGATCTTGACCCTTCTTTTATTTTGTTGACTTTTACTTTTTTCTCGCTCCTTCCATCTTTTCATTCCTCATGCCTTACCTATCTCTTCATTAGAACCATCACCTCCTTTCATATGTCTGTACATGTGATTTAAGGCCAAATTACAAAATGTTCAAAGTGAATCAAATAAATTATTTGCAAGTCTGGGATTGTTAGAAAGGTGCATAACTCAGTGAGACCAAATGAATAGTTAAAATTGTATGTGTCTTTCTAGCAGTCATTATGATCCATCACTGACTTTCTCCATATTCTTAAATAAATAACTCATCTTAATATTATGAGTCCTTCACTCAATAAAAATTATGGTATTTATGGAAATAGAAGTATTCTAGGCCTTGGGTTTCTCTAAATTCCAACAGTAGATTAATAAATATTAACAGAAGGCATATCCTTATGTGTTTACATATTGATGTCATCTTCTCAATATTTATCTAATACAGCTAGAAGACAAAAATCTAAGTGAAAATGACAAAATTTCTAGAAATATTAAGGTTATGTTATATTCTTATATAATTCTTCCTCTTTATAATTCTGCAGATGAGAGGTAACTTTTAGAATTTTAGCGATAGAGAGCTTTTCTCCTAACAAACTGATAGTCATCATCTCTTCCAACAATGAAAACTAGACAACTGCTTATATTTCCCTTTTGTGCCTTGTTCTCTCTGAAACTCAGACACATTTGAAGCTCATGCATAAAAAGGGCATGCAGATGCATGTTTGGTGCATTTGCTATTTTCTTTTTTGACTATGATTTTCTATTTTTTATCATTTAATTTTCTAGGACTTTTCTGGTAAGCCATCAGATTTGAAGCTTTTGCATGAAGAGAGAAAATATATATAAATATAATTTGGCTTGTAAATGGGAGAGTCTGAAAATAATTTAGAAGCTTCTAAAAAGTAAAGTAATCCCATATCGCATGCATTTGCCATTTTCATAACAAAAAAATTACTATTCCTCATGATCTTTTTTCTTCGATCAGAGATTGATACTAGCTGAACACTGTAATGGTAAACCAAATTCTGTTTTTACCTGTGTTATTGACACGGAAACTAACTGAAAATTCCAAAACTATAACACAACCTGTTATTTTGATTATAAACTACTATTGTCCTAGACTTAAATTACAGAACTATTTCAAAATAGAATTAAAATGAACGCTATAATACATGCGCACAAAACAATCCTAGAGGTGAATTTATATAAAGGCCACGTTTTCTATCTGTCTAAATCTTGTCCTTTCCCTTTAGCCAGAATGTGATTGACATTACAGAAAATCATCTCACTCACACAAAGAAATATTGTTATTTGTATTGGGGTGAGGTGGGGAAGTTTGATCTCATGTGTCATTGAATAAATAGAAAATTACTTTGTGCTTCATATTATTTGAAGAAATTGTTATTGTTTTAATTTGTAAAAATCTTATTTTCCCATGACCTATCACTAGATATAGAATGAATTTTTAAAAAGGAATATTTCTTACAGATAAAAGATTATATATACGTATATATTTCTTTCATGATAAAGTATAGGTTTTCTCTACTAACATGTAATTAGCCATCTGTCATGTGATAAACAAGGGAATGAAATACAAGTCTCCTAGAGGAAGCTCTCAAACTGATGGCTCAATAGAACCCAATTCATTCAGGTTTTCTGATTTGTTTGTTTTTCCACTTGATTTCTACACTTTTTAGTTTATACCATCTTATTTAGGAAACACTCTTTTTTCTTTTTTTTTTTTGAGGAAGATTAGCCCTGGGCTAACATCTGCCACCAATTCTCCTCTTTTTGCTGAGGAAGACTGGCCCTGAGCTAACATCTGTGCCCATCTTCCTCTACTTTATATGTGGGATGCCTACCACAGCATGGCTTGTTAAGCAGTGCCATGTCCGCACCTGAGATCTGAACTGGTGAACCTTGGGCCACCGAAGTGGAACATGTGCACTTAACCGCTGCACCACTGGGCCAGCCCCTCGATTTCTGAATCTATAAAATTGAATTGTATTTATAACACAGTTATCAAATAACTCATTTAACAATACAATTTTCTCTGTTAACTATAGTATTCCAAATTTGTTTATTTTCCATTTTTTAAACATGTCATCCAATTACATGAATAATTTGTTTAATTTATCAATCAATATTATAGACAATTAAAGAATAAACCAATAGGAACTTCTTTAAGTATAGGGAATTTTTTTTTTTGCCAAAAAAAGGAAAACATCACAGAAACGTTAATCTCTCAAAAAGTTTGGCATACAAAATATCAGTAGGCATTCCATGTTTCAACTCTCAAGATACTCCTAATTTCTATCAAGCAGTGATTAACCAGTTCATATAAATCATTTCAAATAAATTAAACTTACGTCTCTGGAGGATGAAAAGAAACCACCATTTCAAAAAAATACTACAGAAATAAGGCATTATTTCACTTCACCTATTAATCTAGTCTTAGAAACTCTTCTGGGGAATTAAATATTTTCTAAATTCTATTTTTCCTCTAATCAAAGGTCAGTAGATAGATTAAAAATATGTCTTGGGGAATCAAGGTCTTCTTTGGGGAGAAGGGAAAAAATTCTAGTGGAGGAAATAATTTGCAAATTTAAATTCACTAAATCTTACCAATTCTAATTTTTTGCATAAACCCTAGAAACATGGGTCAGTGCATTTTTTGTGGTTGTGTAAACTTTTAAGGTAAATAATGTTGGTTCCCCAAGATTAATGCATCTGAACAAAGAAAAAAACCTCTTATTATAGTATAACCCAGTGTGGTAGCCATGGAAGTGTCCTACTCAGATTCTTGTCTCTATAGAGATCCAGAGATGACAAAATTCCCAGTCAGGGAAGATCTCTTATCTAAGACATGAAGACAAGAAATGAAGACATCAAGGTGAGTTTCCCCGATTACTGGGGCTCCTCAGACTTCTCTGAACACTCAGAGCCTGCAGAGGTGGCCCATCGAATGTGTTAAGAATTAGCACTTCTCTCCTTAGGGAGCCACTGCAGACTAATAGGCATCCCCCTCAGCAGCTGTCCCAGGCTGATAATACGGTTAAATCTCAGCATAACCAGGCTGGCAATATGCTAATTCTGATATAGGAGGAAAGAGATTACAACCCAAAGGAGCTGCAAAAATTAGCTAGCATGTAACAACAGGATCCAAGGGAGTACCCCTGATATTGGATTTTGTCCCTAGCAACAGCATGTGTTATTAACTAACTCATCAACTTCTGTCAGTGGAGCCCCCTTGGCTGCTCCTCTGACCTTGCTGATTTTCACAGTGGTTAAGCACCACCACCTGGTCTCTTCTGCTGTATTTCAAGGGACCTGGAACATAAACTAAATAAGCATGAATTCATTGATTTAGGGGCACTTTTATGGAACACGAGATTTAACTCCCTAGCAAGGACCCCAGGGATTATGCAAACTAGCTGTTAAGGTGGCTCTTTAAAACCCGGACAAAGTGATGGCTTATATGGAGTGAGGTTGAAGTTCCTGAGTTACCATGTTAGATGGTAGAGAAAGGAATAAAAAGGCTCAGGGACATGTGCCTAAAATGATTGTATAGTGGGAGACCATAGGACCCAGAAAAGAACACTGTTCTATGGAAAGGCCCAGAGGACTCATCTTTAGCCAAAGACTTACTAACTGTGGTGGTGAGAGGGACACTAAGATCACTAAGAGGAGGCTCTTCGCAGGCTGGAGCTGATGCTAGAAGATATAGCCACAGAGCTTGTTTGTTAATAGAAAGGAAATAATGAATCCCCAGAACAATAGAGGCCAAGTGTTGCTGCTTAATCCCCTGAAACTAGAGAGTCACAAACTGCTCAAAAGATGAGCAAGGTCAGAGAATGGTAAAGAGGGTTTCACTGAGAGGGAGCTGATGGGTTAGTTAATAAAACGTGATGTTGCTGGGGTGAAATAGACAGCAAATGAAGATGCTGTTTGATATCTATAATCAAAAGAAAGAGTGAAACGTGGAGCAGGAATCTGAAGGTGGTTTCCCCAATAAAAACTTATGATCCCTTTCTCAATTCCCAGACATGAAATAATTTTCAGATCTAGAACCCATTAACTTAAGCAGGTGTGTATACTGTAATGATTCCTCCAGTCCTTCCCTCAAAGGGCCTATAGATATTTACTCAGGTGACTATACAGCATGTGAAGGTAAACACCCAGATATTCGAGGACTATTAGATATAGAGTCATAATTGATATTTATACCTAGAAACCTGAAGTGCTATCAAGGCCCCATATTTGAGTGGAGGTATGCAGAGGTCAGGTATTAAATGAACTATTGGCTAAACTTCCGTGGTTATTTTACCTGCTTCTGAATGTTATATTGGAATAGGACATCTTCAGCAGCATGAGTAACCCCTACACTTGGTCCTTCACCTAGAGGATAGAGCTGTAATAGAAAGACCAAAGGAAAACCTCTGAAATTGTCTACTCTCAGTCAAGAGAATAAATCAAAAAAACAACACATTTTATGAGGGGATGGGGGCAGAGAGTGAGTAATGGTAAAGAACGGTGAAATCCTTGAAGTTCTAAAGGATTCAGACCTGGTGGTCCCAAATTATAAGCTATTCAATTCTGCCAAATCTGACGAGTCTTGGTGACCACCGCAACTCAAACAAGTAATAGTCACAATTGCAGTAGCCATGCTGGCCATATTTCTTGTTGCTATAGATTAATAAGGCCCTAGATGCATGGTTTACAGCTGTTGATTTGGCAAATATATTTATTTTTATCCAAATCAGGAAAGAAGATCCAAATCATTTCACATCCATCTGGATTGTACAACAATATTCATTTACAGTTTTGCCCCAGACCAATGTTAAATCTCTTTTCCTTTTTCACCATATATTCCAAAGTGCTCTAGACTGTCTGGAAATGGCATGGAATATGACACTGATCCATTATATCAGTGACGTCATGTTAATCAAGTAAGACAAACATGAGGTGGCTAGCGTGCTGGAGGCTTTTGTAAGGTCCATGCACTCCAGGGGGTGGCAGAGATATATCTTTTGAAGATTGAAGAATCTGCAACTTCTGTAAAATGTTTAGGGATCCACTACACAGATCATAGCAAAAAATTCCCTCTAAAGTAAAAGACACTTTGCTGCATTTTGCATCACCTACTGCTAAGAAACCATGGTGCATGATACATCTCTTTACATTTCGGAGGTACTATATTCTACAATTAGGAATACTGCAACTGCCTCTGTTCTTTGTGATATGGAGATCTGCCTGATATCAGTGGGGTCAAAGACAAGGAAGGGCTCTTCTCTAAGTTAGGAGTGCAATGCAAATAGCTTTACCTCCCTGGCTACACAATTCGTGGACTTTATGTTGTTAGAGGCATCATTGGTGAAAAATGATCCAATGTGGAATGTATGGCTGTAGCCAGTGGGAGAATCACAATATAGGCCACTGGAGCTATGGAACAAGGCCATGTTATCTGTACTGGAGCATTACACCTTTCAATAAATGGTTCATAGTATATCACTGGTCTCTGATAGAGACAAATGCTTGACTAAGTGACCATTCATTTGCAACTGCTCATCATGAGCTGCGTTCTGTTGGACATACCAAGTCATGAAAATACCAGCTCAGCATTAGTCCATCATAAGATGGAAATGGCTCATATAATATCAAACCTAAACCATACCAGAGGGCATAAGTAAACCATACAAGCAAGTATCCCAGATTTCCTTGAAACTCCATGGAACGAAAATTATCCTTCGCTCACATACATGGCCACAAATAAGGGAGATGGTTCCCATTTAACTATCTGAATGAGGAATAAAAATCTTGAGCTAGGCTTTGTCATTAGCCATAATAGAATGATGGGCCTATGAATGGAATGGCCACATGGCAAATAAAGAGGCTACATTGGGCCCAAAAGCATAGACTCCCACTTACTGAGATCAATCTAGCATTTGCCTCATGTGAATATTTATTCTGGCAGTGGCAGAGATCATTACTGATCCCCTGGTATAACACTGTTCCTCAAGGAGTATAACCAGGCCCTTGGTTGCAAGTTGATCTTTGGTCCTCTTCTGTACTGGAAGAAGCAGAGTCTCATTGTCACAGAAACAGATACCTTTTCTGGGTGTTAGTTTCCTTTCCTTTTCTGCAGAGCCTTATCAACACTGAATGGGGCCTTTCCAAGTGTCTGACCCATAGCCATAGAATCTTATAAAACTTAGCATCCAACCAGGGGAGTTGCAGAGTAGGAACATGATTTTGTGATCCACAGATTATCTCACAGACACGCTGTCAATAAGCAGTCAGCCTGATAAATCATTGGAATGGCCTATTGGGGTTACAGCTGAAGTGACAGCCAGAGAATATATTTAAGTGCCAGAGAAAATAGCCAGCTCTGGTGGTCTAGTGGTTAAGATTTGGTGCTCTCACTACCACAGCCTGGTCAAAGAACCACACCACCCATCTATTAGTTGTCATACCATGGTGGCTGCATGTTGCTTTGATGCTGAAAGCTATGCCAACAGTATTTCAAATACCAGCAGGATCACCTATGGTGGACAGGTTTCAGCAGAGCTTCCAGACTAAGACAGACTAGGAAGAAGGACCTGGCCACCCACTTCCAAAAAAAATTGGTCATGATATAGTGAAGGAAGGTGAGAGGATGGCACAAAAAACCCCCAGCGGGGTTCAGCTCTGCTGTTAGGAGTCAAAATCAACTTGATGGCTCTAACAACGACAATCTGAGAAAATACTCACAAAGGAGAGGTTACCATCCTCTAGGGTACAGTATATATGCTAACACACAGGCTTAGTGTGCATACCCAATAAGGTTACATGGATACATGGTTCTGGTAAACCAAAATGGGAAGAAAGAGTAGTCCCACTTCTCATCTCTACCCATGACTGACTACTGGAGAACTTTGGGCTCCTGTCACTACTGTGGACTCTAAATAGCTAGGAATCCTGGTTTCCATAAAGGATACATTTTGCCAGGGGGCATAGCAAGGGTCCTATTGAAATTCATATTACAGCTGCCTTCTGGGCACTTTGAATTCTTTGAATTCAGACACCAGCAAGTAAGAAGAACAGTCACCATTTTGGCAGAAACAATTAACTGATCAACAAGAAGAGCCTGCTGTTTTGACACAGTGGGGAACAGAAAGTGCAGAATTCCAGTGATTCACCTGTGTCCCACTTGATTCTTTCTTGCCAGATTATTACAGTGGCTAGGCAAATGCAGCAATCCTGGCCTCTAGAAGCATAAGATCACCTAAGGCTCAGAGGAATTATGAATAAAATTGTGGATCTCATTATCATGAAAGTAATAAAGACCAGAGGTGATAACTCTGAATAATGGAATTTAGAATTAATTGTGGAGAAAGAGGCAGAGAAGGAAGAGGATGATTAACAGTTGTAGCCCTACAACCAACACTAGACACATGAGCTATGTTTTGTCCAACTAACTTCCCCTTTTTAAGTTTCTCCTCAGAAGAGAAGCTCACTGAAAACCTAGAGAAATCACTCACCAAAAAAGCGTGGAGAGTGGATTGGTGCGGCTCGAGGGCTATAAGAAGTCAGCCATGGTGTCTACTGAGATGTGCCACTCACACCTCCCTTCAAGGAGAAACTGCTCTGGGAACTACAGACAACAGCCTCCAGCTTTCCTTACTTCTGAATTCACTGCAACACCCACCGAGGCCATATCCTCTCTGGGATGCTCTCAGTGAACGCCCAAGCATGGCAGAGGTACTAAAGATACTATAACTGTAGTCTGAAGGGCTCCCTACTGTCCACACCCTCTTCCTTCCCCTTCTTTCACAGCTACCAGATCTGCATTGAAGGCTTTCCTTGCCAACCACTGATGCTTCTACCCTTCAACTTCTTAGGTATTACTCTCAATAAACGTGCAATTCTCTCTATGTTTCTGCTTTCTGGAGGACCCAAAATGACACACTAACTCTACAAATCTACTAACTCTTGCACCCATGGAAGACTAAATGAGACCAACAGTGCTCCTAGTACTATATATAGTTCAATTATAGCCAATCCATTTCAAATTACATTTACTGAGCACGTACTATGTGACAGATATATGTATATCACTGACCATTATCATATATATACACAATAAATGAATGAGCTAAGGTCTTAATCTTCAGGAAACATAGTGTCTATCTGAAGAGACAAACACATGCAAAATAACTATAATCCTATTCACGCAGTGATAAGACCGTGTCTTAAAGGACATGTATCAGAGGAGAGAAGTTTAAAACACTTGTAACTGAGAACATCTGGGAGGATTTCCTAGTGGAAGCTTCTAGTACTGATCCCCTTATGGTACATTACATTTTCCAAAAACAGCCATAAGAATTTTTAGTCTCACATGATCTTTCATAAGCTTGCCACTCTATCAAGAGGTAGCGTCTATTTCCTCTCCTTGAATCTGCTAGGTATTTGAAACTGCCATGATTAATAAATGCAGCAGAAGCAGTACTGTGTTACTCCTGAGTTCTAGGTCATAAATGGCAGGGCAGTATTCACCTCAGAACAGATGAACCAATATGTAAGAAATCCTGCTGCTTTCAAGATTCCATGTTGGACAGACACAAGGAGAGACTACACAGAGATGGAGAGAAAAGCCCGAGGAGGCCCAGCTGTTTGAAGTTTCCTAGTCCAGGCCCCAGACACATGAGTGGGCAAGCCATCAGATAATTCCATCAAGCAATCTTCCAGGTGCTCCAGCGGCAGCAGAGACAAGCTTTCTCTTTCAAAGACTTTCCAAATTGCAGAATCATGACTAAAATAAATGCCATTTTAACTCGTTATGATTTGATATAGTTTTCTAGCTTAAATTATGAATAAATTTCAACACTTTTTCAATCGATTGATAGATAGAGGTATGGGTTTGTGAGTGTGCATGTATATCTCTTCATCGTCTGCTCATTAAGGGGATTTTCACTCATCAATTTGTAAGAATTCTTCATTTTTAAAATATAATATTGGTATTATTCAAGATTTTATTTTCAAATGACAAAAACTTTCTCAAACTGAAACTTAAATGATCTTTTCCAATTCTTAGAGCCAGAAGGGCCAGATTTAAATGTTCAAGACATAGCTAGATTTAAAAGGTCAAATGATATTTTAAGAATCCCCCATTCTGTCTTTCAACTCTAGTGTTCTTTTTATTTCATCCATTTTCAACCAGACTCTCTTTGTGGTACTACAGATGGCCCTAGACAGCTCTAGATTTCATGATCCATGCAGTGAGTTATACCATCAAACTAAGAGAATTTCTTAGAAAATAGTTCTAGCCCGCTTCCTGACAACAATTCAATGCCTTGGCTGGAGAAATGTGTTCATCTATGAATTAATGTGTATGGCCTGGGAGATGAATTTCTCTCATGCCCTGACACTTAGGCCTAGATCATTAGGAAAGTTCCATCCAAAAGATAGACAAGGGGCTGGCCCAGTGGTGTAGTGGCTAAGTTTGCCCACTCAGCTTCAGCTGGTGGTTCACAGGTTGGGATCCCAGGTGCAGACCTGCACACCACTAATCAAGCTATGCTGTGGCAGCATCCCATAAACAAAATAGAGGAAGATTGGCACAGATGTTAGTTCAATGACAATCTTCCTCAAGCAAAGAGAGGAAAATTGGCAACAGATCTTAGCTCAGGGCTAATCTTCCTCACCAAAATAAAAAAAAAACCCACACACAAAAAAACAAAAACAAACAAACAAGAGACAAATTCCCTAACGTAGCCTTTTAAATAATTTATTAGAAATGTCTTTCCTGCTTTATTGTTAGCCTTTTTATTTTAGGTATTTTTTGATAAATAATTCTTCATTTCCATGTAGTCAAGAGTATTGATCTTGGCTTTTTTCTTATCTTCAATAATTTCTGTCTCCACTCTATATTTGATAAAAGTTATTTTCTTCTGTTTTTGTACAGTTTTTGATATTTATTATGTTTTAATTACATGAAATATGAGATTATGTGATCTGAGCTTCTAAATTGATTTATTTCTCCAAATGCTAGCCTTTTATCTGAACATAATTTATTAGATAAACTTTTCTTCCTCCTTCAATTTGTAAATCGCCTTGTCATAAATTAAGTTGACATGCATACTATGTATATTAAGGATTATTTGGGGCTATAAATTATGCTGAGTTGTTGGCTTCATTTTTTATCTACAACACATTTCTATGATTTCTATATATTCTCATTATAAATTATTATTCAGAATTTTCCCTAATTTCTGAAATGTAAATCACCCTTCTTTTCGTCATGCTTAGCCAACAGTTCAAATCAACCCTCAGATATATATTTGTTGTAATTACTTGCCTCAGACTTCATTCTTTTGGAATGAATTATGCTTACTTTGTAACAACTTTATTGAGGGAAAACAGACATACTACAAATTCCACATGCAAAAACTATAAAATTTGATAAGTTTTGATATATGTGTATAGCTGTGAACCATCACCTCAATCAAGATAATAAACACATACATCAACCCCAAAAGTTTCCTCATTCCCTATTTTAATCCTTCCTTCCCACCTTTTTCCACATTTGACCTCATATAAGCAGTGGTCTGCTTTCTATTAAGGTATATCAGTTTGCATTTATAAAATTTTATATAAATGGAATCTTATAATATGCATTCTTTTCATCTGGAGTCTTTCACTGAGCATACTTATTTTGAGATTCATCCATGTTGTTGTATTAACAGTCCATTCCTTTACATTGCCAAATAGTATTCATTTGTCAGGTTTGCCACAATTTGTTTATCCACTCACCTGTTTATGGATATTTGGGTTGCTTTCAGTTTGGAGCTATGACAGAAGAGACTTTATAAACATTTGTGTAAAAGTGTTTGTGCAGATATAAGTTTTTATTTCTCTATGGTAAACACTTAGTAAAGGAATGGCTAGGTCTTAGAGTAGACGAGTCATTGATTTTCTTTTTTTTTTTTTTTAGCGTTTAGTCATTTTTAAATCTTAGATTGAAAATGAAGAGTTGTTGTTACACTTAGAGTACTTACATAGAAATGATCATCTATTATGAATCAGATGACCAAAGGAATAGTTGTGATAAGAGACAAGATGATGGAGTCATAGAATTTGGAGCAAGAATGATTCTTGGTGATTATAGATTCCAAAGCCCTCATATTACAAAGGAAAAAAAAACAAACAAACAAAACCTCAATATCTGGGAAGAGTAAATGACTTGCCACATGTTGCACAGAATCAGGACAATTTCCAGCCCAGTGCTCTACACAAGTCACAAAAGTGAATCAAACCATGTTACCCAACCTCAAAAGTGAGGTGGGCATGGGCTTTTGCCAGGTCCATTTCAGCAGAAGTATCAGCTAAGCCATAGAGGTCTTGTCTTCTGACATGGGCCAGAACATTCACTTCCTGCTTCAGATGTGGCTCATTCCATCCAACCTGACTCCTGATCCCCTTCTAGTGTAGGATTTTTAGTTACACATTCCTGCTTTCATCTCTAGCTGATCAAGTTTTCTTTTCTTTTTTGTTTTTTCTGCTTTTTCTCCCCGAATCCTCCCAGTACATAGTTGCGTATTATAGTTGTGGGTCCTTATAGTTGTGGTATTGATGAGGCTTTCTAATGGTTACTTTGAGAAATGCTTCTTCTCAAGTATATTTTCCACTCTAGTATCCTTAAAAGTAACAGAAGTAAAACTCCAGAGTCATCACAAGTAAGAGATGATTTGAATTCTGCTCCATAATACATATATATATGCTTTAAACCAAACAAATGTCCTAAATATCTTTAATAAAGATTTTTTTGTTTTCTGGTTAATGGATGAAATCAACTTCTTTTGAAAATCACAATTTTTGAAATTTGGGCTGAAAAAAGGAAGGAAAGATGGAATATCAAATTCAATATCTACATACTTTCCTCCTTTCTCTTGATATCATAATATTTCAAGAATTCACTCTTATATGAATAAGTAGATACAAATTTTAACATATTTTCACTGTTTTACAAAGTGTAAGTATGAGAGAAGACCAGAATACTGCCAAGATATTAATGACACAGAATGTACTTTGTATGGAATTTTGATAACGTACTTTCTTACTGAGCAGTTGTTTCCTGTGTAAGTTGGTGAATTCCAAGATTCTGTGAACCACTGGTCTCTCTCTTTTACGGTGTCAGAGAAATACTTCCCAAAGCTTTGCATTTTGTGAAGAAAGATACTTATTTATCTACTTATTTACCATTGACTTTTTAATTTTTTCAGTTATTCTTTATTGAACTTTTTGCAGGAAAATATGCTACAGTATTTTTCTTTTTCATTTTGAGAACAATTTTAGGTTCACAGCAAAATTGAGCAGAAGTTACAGAGATTTCCAATATACTCCTTGCCCCTAAACAAGCATAGCCTCCCCTATTATCAATATCACCCACCAGAGTGGTGCATTTGTTACCATTGATGAATCTACATTGACACATCATTATTACCAAAAGTTCATAGTTTATGTTAGGATTCACTCTTGATGTTGCATATTATATGGATTTGAACAAATGTATAATGACATGTATCCACCATTATAGTATCATGAAGAGTATTTTCACCGCCCTAAAAATCCTCAGTGCTCCACCTACTCATCCTTCCCCTCTCTAAACCCCCAGCAACCACTGATCAGTTTTACTGTCTATGTCTAAAACTATGGTTTTACCTTTTCCAGAATGTCACATAGTTGGAATCACACAGTATGTAGCCATTTCAGACTGGCTTATTTCATTTAGTTTATATGCATTTAAGATTCATCCATATCTTTTTTTGGCTTGAAAGCTCATTTCTTTTAAATGTTGGCAAAATTCCATTGTATGGTCATGCCACAGTTTATTTGTCCATCACCTACTGAAAGACTGCTTCCAAGTTTGGGCAATTATGAATAAAGCTGCTCTGCATATCCATGTACAGATTTTTCTGTGGACAACGCTTGGCTTTTTAAGAAAGAGCAAACTGTTTGCCAAAGTGTGTAATTTTACATTTCCCACCACCATCATACGAGCATTCCAGTTTCTCTACATGTTAACCAATACTTAGTATGGTCAATCCACTTTAATTTTAGATATTCTAATAGATGTGTTGATGTATCCCATTGTGGTTTTATTTTGTATTTTCCTAATCACTATTTGTTGAGTATCCATGTGTGGTCCTCTTTGACATCAAAATGTAGTTTGGCATCTGAATATGAAATAGTTTTCTCATTTTTCCATTGAGCTTTTTTTCCCCTTGTTTTTGATATTTCAGAAACTGTGTACTATGGATCAAAGTCCTTTATCATATATGTGATTTGGAAGTATTTTCTATCATTCTATGGATATTCTTTGTCTTTTCATTCACTTAACATCACTTGAAATCAAGTGTCTTTTGATTATATCCAATTTAATTTTTTTTTCTATTAGGGATGGTGCTTTTGGTGCTGCAACTAAGAAATCTTGGTCACTGAATGTAACAGATATTCTCTTGTTTTATTCTTGAAGTTCTATACTTTTCAGTATAGACTTCTGTCTATGATCCATTTGGAAATTCCATTTGAATTTATATATGATGCAAGGCATGCATTGAAGTTCTTTATTGTTTGCCTATATATATATATTGAATGCATTCAGCAACTTTTTTTCTTTTGGTGAGGGAGATTGGCACTGAGCTAACATCTGTGACAATCTTCCTCCATTTTGTACGTAGGACACCTCCACAGCATGGCTTGATGGGCAGTATGGAGGTCTGCATCTGGGATCTGAACCTATGAACCTCAGGCAGTGGAAGTGGAGCGTGTGAACTTAACCACTATACCACAGGGCTGGCCCCTCAGTAACATTATTTTTGATAAATTGAAGACTTTATCATTATGAAATAATCTTTATTACTTTTATTATTATTTGCTCTGAAATCTACTTTGTTTAATATTCATATAATTTTGTAGTCTTTTACTTTTAATCCATTTGTGTATTTACATTAAAAATGGGTTTCCAGTAGGTACCATAGAGTTGTCCTTGGTTTTTGCTCCAATTTGACATTCTTTGCCACTTATTTGGGTGTTTGGACAATTTATATTTAATGTTATTATGTACATGTTATTTATGTGTGTCAGTTTAAGTCTGCTATTTTGATATTTTCTTTTTATTTGTCCCATCTGCTCTTGTTTTCATTTCCTCTTTATCTGACTGCTTTGGATTAATTGAATATTTTATATGATTTCATTCTATCTCCTTTATCTATCACTCATCAAATGCTGATGAAAAAATAACCTACACTGATGTTGCGGTACAGGAATACCTCCATTTTATAGTTCCTATGGATTATATAGTTGTTTCCTCAATTTTTGCCATTAAGGGCTTTGCATACAATAATTCACTTTAATTCTCCAGGCAAAATCATCAAATCCTTTTAAATTATAGCTACTCTGCTACTTAGCCAGTTAACAGCTGAAATTTTCTGCAATGATAGACCATTCAAGGTCTTTATTCTGAATCACCCAAGATCTTTAAAAGAGGAATACTCAAGAGTCCTGCTCAACATGACACCAGATCATGTGAGACAATATGTTTAAGTATCATAAACATGTAGTAACATCACCTTCTAAAATGAATGCTAAAATCAGTTACACATTGGACTTCACAATCTATTTTATTCTTTGGCCCTTTAATTCTACTGATTTCTGTACCCTCCACCCATAGTTCACCTTGTATGACATGCCTTCTCTGTGCCCTAAATCATGCCATCACTTCCATCTCTGCATCTAGTACAACTGTATTACCTGAGAGAATATTTCCAAATATTATTTTTCTTTAAATAATTTTGAATTAATTTTAAATTGGTTAAATTCTATTAGAGGTCCAAGGCAAAATGAAACACACTTTAATATTTAAATGTTTATTTAACTACCAAAAATGCCAATATTCTAACTGGTTTAACAAGACAATAGGACCCTCAAATATATTCATCTAGTATTTTCTTAGTTTCCTAAACATAGCTTTAAAATTTGCTATTAATTCAGCAAAAGCATATTGGTAAGCACATGCTATAAGCCATGAACTCTGCTAGTTGCCCTGACAACT
Source organism: Equus caballus (assembly GCF_041296265.1). Lineage (NCBI taxonomy): Eukaryota > Metazoa > Chordata > Mammalia > Perissodactyla > Equidae > Equus > Equus caballus. Next base: position 16,983,435 of record NC_091702.1, on the reverse strand, counting down.
CTATTCACACCACAGAGTATTCCGTAATTTAGGTACGGTTCTACCATTCACAACCACTCAGATTTGTGCTTACTGTGTTTATTTGAGCTGCACTCCTTACTAGGAAAATTAGCATGCGCTTACATGGGCCATACATTTTACCCTGTATTTATTCATTTATATCAGTTATTTCTTTCAATTTTGTGTTAAATAATTAAAACAGAACCAAGATTCTACGCATATTTGCATTGGTAGACTGATCAAGTCATGAAGATTGACATAGACAACTTCAACATTATTATCTTTAAAAATACCTATGACAAATGACAAATTTCATGAATCAAATATATAGATGTGTTTATTATCATGACAGAATACAGAAATAGAAGAATGATAATGTTTTAAAAATTTACTTTTTGATTTATTCACTTTGCAATTACTTTGTCAAATATTTGAAAGATTTTGATCTTGCTGAAGTCATCAACATAAAATTAAACACAATAGATATTTTATTTGATTTAAAATAACTAAAATTTCATTATGGTGTCATTCTCTACAATGAAGCTGTAACAATGAATAAGTATCTTAGAGGTTTTTACCAATCTGAAATTTTATGTTGCAATAAAGTCAATTGTGATAGCAAAATAAGTGCTTACAGTGATACTATTTTATGACAATTACTAATTCTGTTAGCCTACTAGTATGGCATGACGTTGAGAGTGTGTTATATTTTGCATAAGATAAGGATGCTGCAATATTAAATCATTAACCATAGCAGCTATAAATTGGCTTATGTAATAATTCTAAGGGGAAAAAGCTTTAGACTCAGATTTGTGAACTAGAGACAATCATTTCAACTGTCCTTTGGCTTCTGGAATGGATATATTACAGTTATATATATATGTATATATATACATGCACACACAAGTAAAAACTCTTTTATTCTTCAAGGACAGATGAATAAGATATAAATAACGGTACAACTCAATGACTCATAGGGAACACAAATTCAATTACTATGGTATAAGAATAGAAATACTCTGTGCAAGGTCTGGGACCTGACCCAAAAAATAAAAGTACTATTCTATATCATGGCTATGAAGGTTATTATTCTCTGTCAATAGAAGATAATTCAATATGCCCCCAAATTTCAGTAGTGCCAAGAAGGCAACAAGGTTAACTATAAAACCATTAGTGGGGAGTGGTGATCATTTAACTTAAATATCAAATTAAGATATCATTTGCAATTCAGATAGGAGGATGAATTTATCACTGCTTCTAAAGTATAGTTTATTGGGTGTTATAGACTTCTTTGAAAAAATAAGAAGACAGGATTTGATATATATTCATACTGCAGAATGATTTTCTATTGCAAATGATTGGAACACACTTCTGGCATCCGAATGTTCCCGTACGGATGGGCTCTTCTGTTGTTCAATGTGTCTAAAGCAATAAAATCAGCTTGTAAGCTTTGCCTCAGCAGCTGAGCACTGCATGAATTCAGGTCGTTATGGCGGCAGGGATGCTCAGTCGGGAAAATAGTATATAAATAACTGATAACATGAGCAGAGTCTGATTAATCCTTATGGGCTAGTGACTATTTTTAGGATCCCCTTACATTTGAAAGGATTTATGTTTCTGAGGAATTGAACTTAAGAGTGTGAATGCTAACTTCATTCTGACAGCACAAAAGGAGTTCTTAGAAAATGATTATTTTAGAAATGAGTTCCGAAAATCAGAGTCGTACTTGAATGCAAGTCTACCCTATGTTTTAATAACTATCACTATGGAACTATATTATAAAATTCCCCCAAAAACATAAATCTCAGGGAAAAATAGTAGTTTTGTACTAATACTATATACTATTTCCTAGTGATATTCTTTTGATGCACTCTCAGAAATTTATTTTGTTTCATTTCATTGTTTTTTAAAAATTTACTTCTACCTGGTACACTCTCTCATCTTCTCTCTCTCTCTCCCTCTCCCTCTCTCATAATTTAGAACTGAAGGAGATGTACACATATACTGAGGTCGCTAATGTTTGAGATATTTATATAATTGCATTTCAAGTTATACAAAGCAACATTGATATGCTTCCAAAACAATTACGTATTTTAGTTCTATCAATTAAGAGAAACAAGCTTATTTTGCAAATTAATAGGATATATTTCCATATCAGCTATGATTACACATTTTAAAGTTCCCATTACCCCATGGTCAACCGCGTAACATCGGATGGGACTAACTACACCCGAGTATTATTTGTATCTTTTGCTGTGCTAAAAGGATTTACTATTTGATAAATATTATCATAAGGTCTTTGAGCCAGTTAATTTAGATTCATAAGTACACAACCACAAATACTATGTGTATATATCCTAACAAAATTACTCATTATTTTAATTTACAACATGATAAATTTATTGGTGCTTTATTCTAGCCTGTCTTTAGATGACTGACAATATTGACTGTTACTACTTCTCCTGATACTAGCTACTAATTTTTGAGCATCTACTCTATAAGAGATCCTATTCTAATCGTATTTATAATTTATAGTTCTCAGACCTACCATGAATGTTATGTAATATTATTCCTTCTATCCAGGTAAGAAGGACACTGCAATTCCATGATAATAGCTTGACCTATATCACAGAACTACCAAAGTTAGTGAACTAGGATTATAATGCAAGTGTGTATGATTAGAAAGCCATATGATTTTTTACATTATGTCATGATATCAGAGACTGTTTTAATTTTATTTTTAAATATTTTTGCAATCTATCTGAAAATTACTCATCATTATCTCTTACCATGGGCAAAATGAATTCTTGAAACTAGCTACAGTCATTTATAGTGAGCATTTGTGACTTACATTGGCCAATGGGCACTACAAAGATGAATGTGAAAAGATCCCGAAAAAGTAATCACATTGTAGATTATAATGAATAGAATTAATACATATTTGGACTTATAAATGCTATAAAAGAGTAATTAATTTTAAGTCATGTCTTCCAGCAAGTCTTATAAGAGAAGTACGTCTTGACAAATTAGTAAAACTTCAACACATAAGTGTCGGGACAAGAGAGGGTACAGAAAAGATTTAAGGAAAAGCATTAAAGTTGAGAAGCATTAGACTGAAATCTGCAAACATGGACACAGCTAGTTTGACATTCACACCACCACCACCTCATCCTTACTCCTTTCCTCTTTCTTCTCAAAGTACTAAAGTTGATGACTACATATTCTAATTATCAAATTACATATTCTATAATATAGAACTTGATTATATACATACTTTAGGTATATGTATATACCTAAATATTAGGTATATACCTTAGGTATATGTATATAATGAAATAATAACCCAATTCTATATTTCAAAAGTACTTTTATGGCCTATTGAGTTTTGTTATGGATGAAACTGCTTGGACACAAGGAATAATTTGATTTGGTGATTACAACTCTGCACACTTTAAGGAAGAATTAAATTTGGCAAGAAATTAAACCTATGAAAGAATGTGTAAATACATGAGCATATTTATTAACTTTTGCCACCCAGCATTTTGCACCTCTTTTTTTCAATGATTTTTTTAATTAAAGATTGGCACCTGAGCTAACAACTGTTGCCAATCTTCTTTTTCTGCTTTTTCTCCCCAAATCCCCCCAGTACATAGTTGCATATTTTAGTTGTGAGTCCTTCTAGTTGTGACATGTGGGACGCCACCTCAGCATGGCCTGATGAGTGATGCCATGTCCGTGCCCAGGATTCGAACTGGTGAAACTCTGGGCTGCTGAAGCAGACCGCACGAGCTTAACCACTCGGCCACAGGGCTGGCCCTGCACGTGTCTTTAATATATCATTTAGAGAACTGCATTGTAATTATTTATTTTACAAGTTTGTTCCTCCTAAAAAATGCAATCTCCTTTGAATGCAATTTCATGTCTTTCCCTTCTTTAGATTACTAGGAAGAAATACTTTGTCATAGTTTCATGTTTTGAAAAAGTGTAGGATTGATGTACATTTGATAATATCTTGTTAATTCAGAGAATAACCTTTACTTTGAAAGTACAAGTGTTGTCATATTTGCCACAGAAAGAGAATCCACATGCGTACGACTTCGAACCAAATGCATCTATTTTATAAACATTATCTTATTTGTAACTTAAGAAAGTTGAAAAGTTTTTCAAAAATGACATTTTCAGTTTGGAGTGTATTAATGTAGATAAACATGCTTATCTCATTTGGATAAATTTGAAAGAAGTGTGTTTTCAAGAGGGAGAAACATGTCATTTCCAATTGTTAAAAAAAGGTGTGACCAAAATCGTAACAAAGAATCCAACAGAAATTCTGGAGTTGAAGAATATAATGAACAAAATAGAAAATGCAACCGAGAGTGTCAACAGCAGACTTGATCAAGCAAAGGAAAGAATCTGCAAACTCAAAGAAAAATTATTTGAAATTACCCAAACTTCCAAAAGTAATTTATATATCCAAAGCAATTCCTATCAAAATTTCAGTGGTATTTGTTTGCTTTGTGTTTTCTTTGAGCAAGATTAGCCCTGAGCTACAATCTGCTTCCCATCCTGCTTTTTTTGCTGATGAAGATTGGCCCTGAGCTAACGTCCGTGCCCATGCCCATCTTCCTCTATATGTGGGATGCCAGCCACAGCGTGCCTTGATAAGCACGCATCAGAACAAGCACCTGGGATCCGAACGAGCAAACCCTGGGCCACCGAAGCAAAGAGCACGAACTTAACCGCTACACCACCAGTTCGGCCCCTCAATGGTATTTTTCATAGAAGTATAAAAAACAGTCTTAAGTTTCATATGGAACCACAAAAGACCCCGATAGCCAAAGCAATCTCAAGAAAGATGAACAAAGCTGGGAGTATCACCCTTCCTGATTTCAAATTGTATTACAAACATATAGTAATCAAAACAGTATGATACTGACATAAAAACAGACATATAGATCAGCAGAGCAGAATAGAGAGCCCAGAAATAAACCCACGCAGTATGGTCAACTAATCTTCAACAAAGATACCAAGAATACTCAAAGGGGAGAGAATAGTCTTTTTAATGAATGGTGTTGGGAAAATTAGAAATCCATATGCAAAAGAATTACACTGTAGCTTATCTTACACCATACACAAAAATAAACTAAAAATTGACTAAAGACCTAAACATAAAACCTGAAACCATAAAACTTCTAGAAGAAAACAAAGGATAAGCTCCTTTATATTGGTCTTGGCAATTTTTTGGATTAGACACCAAAAAGTACAGGCAACAAAAGCAGAAATAAACAAGTGGGACTGCATGAAACTAAAAAGTTTCTGGACGTCAAAGGAAAGAATTAATAAAAGGAAAAGTCAACCTATGGAGTGGGAGAAAATTCTTGCAAACCATATATCCAATAAGGAGTTCATATCCAAAATATCTAAGGAACTCATACAACTCAACAGCAAAAACACTACCAATCTGTTTACAAAATGGGCAAGAACCTACGTAGACATTTTCTACAGAAGACATACAAAGGGCCAACAGATATATGAAAAGATGCTCTACACATCACTATTCATCAGAGAAATGCAAATCAAAACCACAGCAAGATATCACCTCACACTTGGTAGGAAATTATTATCAAAACGTCAAAGGACAAGTATTGGCAACGATGTTGGAAAAAAGAAACACTGGTACACTGTTGGCAGGAATGTGAATCGGTGCAGCCATATGGAAAACAGTATGGCGATTCCTCAAAAAATGAAAAATAGAACTACATATGATCCAGCAATCCCACTTCTGGGTATATACCCACAGAAAATAAAATCACTATCGTGAAGAGATACCTGCACTCGCATTCACATTGCAGCACTATGCACAGTAGTTAAGATATGGACACAACCCAAGTGTCCATCAACCGATGAATGGACAAAGAAAATATGATATACACATAGAATTGAATATCATTTAGCCTTAAAAAATACATCCTACCATTTATGACAAGATGTATGAGCCTGGAGGACATTATGGTAGGTTAAATAAGTCAGACACAGAAAGACAGGAGACGACATGATCTCCCTTATATTTAGAATAGTGACAGAGAGCAAAATGTTGGTTACCAGGTGCTGTGGGGAGGGAGAAAAGGGGAGGTGTTGGTCAAAGGGCAAAAACCCTCAGTTATAAGATGCATAGGTTCTGGAGACCAAATGAAGAATATGGTAACTCTAGGTAATAACTGGGTTAGTTACTTAAAATTTGCTAAGAGTATAGATCTCAAGTATTCTCACTGAAAACGATAAAAATTGGTAACTATGTGAGGTGATGCATATGCTCATTAGCTTGACTTGGTAATCATTTCACAGTGTATATAAGTATAACAAAACATGACACCAGACCAGCCCTGTGGAGTAGTAGTTAGGTTTGCATGCTCTGCTTTGGTGGCCCGGGGTTTGCAGGTTTGGATCTCAGGCATAGACCTACATACCACTTGTCAAGCTATGCTGTGGCAGCATCCCACATACAAAGTAGAGGAAGATTGGTACAGATGTTAGCTCAGTGACAATCTTCCTCACAAAAAAAAAAAAAAAAGCATTACATACCTTAAATGTACATAGTTTTTACTTGTCAATTATACCTCAATAAAGCTGGCAAACAAGCAAGCATAACCACGATTAATGTCACAGAAAATATCATGGAGACCTAGTAGCTTTAAAAATATCACTAAGACAGTTCAGAAGATAAACATATCAATTATTAAATGATTAAATTATTAAATACAGAATCATGTGAAAGTTTGGTCATTCCATACATTTTTAAGCCCATAAACTGTGGTTTATACATCCTTATTTTTTGTTTTATCTACAAAGTACGAAACAAAGAAAATAATAAGTTAACTAGTGTGGAGATGTATACTGGAACTATTTCGATTTCAGGGTGTGCTTAGGCTATCATCTCTACCTGATATTATTGGGAAAATATCATATTCATTCTTTTTGCATTTCTGGTGCAGGAGGGATGCAGAATCAACAGAATGCCTCTCATTTTGTCCTGTTGTGATCGGCTTTCTTGAGGGCCTAGAATTTTCTCATTTAATGCCTAATTCTGATAGTCAAAACATTTTGAATTCAGTTTGTTTATAGTAGAAGCATTTGGGGGGAGAAATGTCCAGCTTATTAATTATGTCATTTTCTTTGTTCTGTATACTAATCTATGCCTATATCTATCTCTATATTGACTGTTTATCGACAAAAACTGAGGTTACACATTTTTCTTACTATTATGTCTAATTTTTCTTTATATTAGTAATTCATATATACACACTTTTTTCTTTTTTTAGACCTTAGGTATGTGGTCTTGAGTTAATCATGTTCCTTAATTTATTATACAACATCAGTATAAATTCATGGAAACTCACACCATTTTATTTTTTTTCACATTATCCCTGACATCTGGTACCGTGTTCCTCTCTCACCAAATTCACACACTTTAATATATTTGAAATCTATCCTTAGATATATATACATCCTCATAAAATATTTAGTGCTATGTTTATAGGCATTTATGCGTATTTCCTTCTCTACTTTCATAACTTCTATGACTCTTTAAATTTCACTCTGTTTCTTACTCAAATTCCATGTTAGAAAATCTAGATAGTTATTAAAGCATATGTATACTTACATTTGTAAATACAATAATTTTCTTTATGATTCCTTAACTGAGGAATCTATTGGAAGAGAACATTTTTCCTGAAATTTTAAACTATCTCCACCCTAACTTTAACTTCTGCTTCAATCCTACTAAAATTTGTTGGTCTCTGGACACTTGTCATTCTTTTCTTTCCTCTTCATTCTTTTCCTCTTCCTAAAATCCCCCTTCCTTTCCTGGGTGTGTGGAAAAATCTCCTCATAGCACTACCTCTTTATCATTTGAGGCTGAATATATTATTAATAAGACAATTAAGTAAATGAAACAAATTAAAACTTAAATTGGCTTAACACACACACATACACACACAATCACTGCTTTACAGAACCGGGTCCTAAAGACAAGGCAGGTCGATGCTTGATTCAAAGAGAAATTTTGCTCAGAGAACCAATTGAATTCTGTGCTTTGCTCTGCCCGGCCATGTCTGCTGCATCCTGAGACTGGACCCCTTGTAGCTGCAGCAGTGATGGAGCTGGGCTTCCTAATCCTAGATGTGAGCAAGGAAGCCTGTCTGCCTCAGGCTGTTTTTTAATAGTAAAAAAAGTTTCTTCCAGGAAGCTTCTATCAAATTGTTCTCAGGTTAATTGACCAAATTTGCTTAGACTTGACCTTTTGTAAGTCACTTACTGGCAAGGGGGAATGGGTTTACCAGGATTAGATTAAATGTTCAGAGCCCATCGATCAGTTCTCCATGAGGCTCATGCATTGAGATCATGAGGGAAGTGTACACGAGTGAGTCCAGTTTCTCTTACAGAAGGAGGAAGTAGTGTATGCACACTGGGAGGAAACTATGTGGATGCCAGGTAGACCCACTGCTCACCCTGTTTAGTAAAGTTAATACATGCTCCTACATCAGAGCTTTCATGGCACAATGAACATAAGCATATGAATAGACATCATGTGCTTCACTGTGGAAAATCAGTACTTTTTAAAACTGGATGAATATTAAAGAGTTAATGTTATTAGATTCGGTTTCCTTGTCAGTAGAGAAGAGACAACATTATCCTTGGGTGGTTGTAGTTTTTAGCACCGTTACTACCAGCAGGTAATACCTGGCATCCTCCTTAGCCTGGGATAGTTACTCGATAATACTATTGTTAATATTAGGAACCGTGAACTCTAGAAGAACATGAGCTCTTTACTTTGTCATTTTCTAGTATAATCTATCTTTTTTGATTATAAAGGAACTTCAGTTTACGATCTCTAGCTGAAGTCAAATTCTTAAATAAAAAAGCCTCTTTCACTCTTGTTAAGAAATTCTATTGCTTTTGCAGTTGCTTTTGCAACTCACATTTACACACACACACACAGGCCCCTCGAGGAAGAGATTCTCAGTTTCGAGTGAGCTGGCAGGGGAATTTCTTTTCAGAGATGTTTGGCAGTACTCTTAACTTACTTGACATTTATCCAGCTTTTTCCTCCTCAGTTTGGCCTCCTGTCTTATTACCCTTCCACTTGCCTATTTGTCTCCTTTTGATCTTCCACGTTTTAATGCAGATGTCTTTTCAACAGAGACACCTTCGTTGACCCACCCCTCCAATCCTAGGCCTGACCATTCTTTAATTAGGTACCTAGTGTAACAGCTGGATCTTCAGATAGCGTGAGGGAAGCCATCTTAGAGAAAGGAAGCAATATTGTAACTATGACCCTGACTCACCGGTCTCTGTGAATACATTCGAGCCTGCCCGTAGCCTAGATGATCAAGCACCTCTTGCTTTTACAAAATACATGATCTGCTAGTTCTACGACTCTTGCTTACATATATCTTCCAGCTGTGGTGAGACAAGACGACTTTGTTCTCTGAGTTCCACAGGAATATGACGATCTCCAAGAAAGAAAAATCCTCTGTTGGTACCCATCACAAATGACAGAAGAAAGGGATAATGTGGTGCCTTGAAGTTTGTCACACTGGAAGGTCGACATCCCTAAGCCCCCTCCTTCCCTGCCTATTTCCCCTATAGAACTGCCTCAAGATTCTGTATGATTTTAAGATGGTTCTTTAGGACACTAGCCTACCATCTTCTGATTATGCTAGCTAATCATATAAATTTTCCTTTCTCAACCACCAGTTTGTCTGCAACTGATTGGCACCAGATTATGGCAAGCAGAATGAGCCCCTTTTTGCTCAGTTACACTAGGACCATGTTCTTTGTATTCATAATTCGGAAGATTTATTAACTAATAAATTATACATTATTTGTGATTATTTTATTGTGTCATTTTCAACAAGGCTCTGTTTTGATTTTGTTCATATTATTCATTTCTTACCACATATTCATTAAATATGGTTTACTGGATAAGATTTTCTTGAGACTGTTAATTCATGAAATTTCTGTAAGGCTTGGGGAGAAAAGGTCAATATTTTAAATGGATGTCAATCTCAAACTATAACTTCAAGTCTTACAGATGTAACTTTTCTTTATTAATAAGATAATTTATAAAATGAGCTTTATTACATTATATGGTAGAAAAACATTACCCAATTAATAATGAGAATGTTAATCCATTATATGTTTTCCCCAGTCAAAACAGATCTCCTTACCCCATAGAAGGTTCTTTGATCTGGGGCATAGGCAGTAACCTACTTGGGGGGTAAGCTTATAAAATTTCTTGGTGGCAGTCATCTCACCTCACTGGCATCTTCTGACTCATCTCCACCCCTACCAAGCCTCACAGAGTCAGGCCATTTGAAGTGCAGGAAGGGCCTCCTCCCAATCATAAGGCTTCTCTAGACCTGATTGTCAACACTATAGTCACACATGTGGATTTCTTGGGCACATGTGAAAGAAGTTTTGTCATATACTGGCACATAAAATCCTAACAAAGCTTTCTCATGCACCTCTGACTCAAGAACTGTTGCTACTCTCTCTTTTCTACCATTTCTTAATCATGACAGATACCAGTAAATGCAATGAGGCTTGCCAACTCCTCAGGCTACATATAGAAAGCGAAGCTGTATTAACAGGGTCAGTTAAAAGAGTTTGACTGCTAAAGAAGACTCATACAACCCCAAATAAAAATACTTACACACGCATAGTTTATTTCAGGAAAAAAATACAACATAGCAACAGCGTTAAAGTAAGGATATGCGTCACAGACAAAGGCTTCCTCATAGGAAGGAGTCCAAGAAGGCAGGTGTGAGCTACAACTCTCGTCCTTCTGTAGAGCTGTAGCAGACACACTTTCCCTCTCAGATCAGTATCATTATGCTTGCACAAAATACCTCACAACCAGAGTTCAAAATGGGGACCCGGCTGGGGCTTCTGATGCTCATGTGGGCATATTCGACCTAACCAGCTCCAATGGCAAATTATTCCAGGGAGCTCACAGAGACCACGTGCAAATCATCAGTCTACTGTTATCAATACAAATGCTGACTAGCTGATACAAACTATCTCCAAACTTCAGAGACCTATGACTACCAAGCAACACTATTAATCAGTATGTTTCATGCCTTGATCAGGGTTCAATGTCTTGCAGGTAAATTAGCAAACATTGCAGGCCAATTTCAGGATGCTGGAATTAGACTCAGCACAAACAAGAGTCTAGATTTATTTGGGGAATATCCTTCAACATATACCTACACCTAGATTATTTCTCTCCTCCTATTCTCTAACAACAGTCTATAAATATTTAAATCATTTGGGACTGTGCCAATGTTCTTGTAGGAAAAGATGAAACACTCAAATGGAACAAGTAAGGACAGTTTAATAAAGAGACTATTTCAAATGATGGTTGGTTCAACCAATATAAGATGTTTCTATTCCTCAGAACCTGAAACAATGATAAAACGTTAGCAGTGCTAGGTCAGAGGAGCCAAGGAGATAATAGGTTTTGCAAGTAGGAACAAATAACCATATGAAAAGCATAATTGATGGAAAGTCCAAGAGCTGTGGACTTCAGAAAAGAGACACAGGCAACTAACAGTGATGGCTGGCAAGAGAGCTCTTGGGAAGTGAGGGATATATACCCTGACTGTACATTCTTACCAAGTCTGATATTTTGCCAGAGGTCAGGGCAGGTCATTAACACATTCTATACAGTGCAGACTTCTGAGACACACAGCGGGAGGAGGAATGAAGAATGCATCTGCAGAGGCAAAAGGAGAGTATCCAGCACAGTGTGATGGCTCTCACCTTATCATGCATTCTCACAAATTCATAGTGTTTTATGGAATATAATATGTTCTCAGACTCCCTCAGGAATTGAAACTCGAATTATAGGACATAACAACATGAAAGCACATGAATTTTATACTCAGAATCATTTTTTTCTGCTTTCCTAGGATGATATTCCATCCTTCAGGCAGTAATAAATTGGATGGAGGAAGAGCTATGGGGCAGAAAGGAATTACCAAAAGCATAAAACACGTTAATACACCAAAGTAGCCTTTACTTCTCCAGTAATAAATGCTTTGATTTCTATGATCTCATTTTAATTGATATTAAAATATTTGTATCCTTAAGTAATGTTTTGATATTTATATGTTTATCAAAAACTTGGTTAATCTTTTTCTATAGTTGGACAAATAAGGATATTTAGTCTCCAAGAGACTAAACCACTTCTAAAGTCATACTCATTTTGGTTGCTGAGCCATAACTAGAATCCACACCTAGTTCTCTGATTCAGTTAAGATGACTATTTAAATCATTTATTTGATGCAATGTAATAAATCAATATGCAGGCAAAAATTGGCTATATCATTTCTTCTAAATTCCAAACATTTTCTTCTAAATTTCAACTGGAGCACAAATATTTTAAAAAATGCTTATAAAAATGACTCATTTAAAAAAATAAATTCATCCACAATTAGACAAGAGCATAATAGAGAGCACTACCTTGTGATTATCTGTATGTTGGGCTAATGTTAAAGGTCAGAAGATTGACTATTTTAAGTGCATCCCAAATGCTACAAATTAAAATATGTTATATAATTACCATCTCACTTTTATACGTTGGATTTTTATTGAAATTACAGATGAACCGAGACATTTCAGACACGGAACTTGTCTGATTAAAGTGCCCATATAAAAATTTACATTTAGTTTCTTTTGAAATTAATATTTAGAGTCCATCACAGATAAGTACTGCATTGTTATTTCCTGAAAAACATTGGCTAGTCAATTATATCCATATGGTACTAAAATAAATCTCCATAGGTTAAGTTGTAATTGTATAATCCCAAAGCTGAGTTATTGGGTACGATGATTAATTTTATGTGGAACTTGGCTAGGCTGCAGTACCTAAATATTTAGTCAATCAGTATTCTAGATATTCCTGTGAAGATATTTTTTTAGATAAGATTAACATTTAAATCAGCGGATGTTGAGTGAAGTAGATTATCCTTCAAAATTTGAATGGGCTTCATTCAATCAGTTGAAGGCGGCAGTAGAAAAAAGACTGACTTCACCTAAAGAAGAGGGAATTCGGCCAGCAGACTGCCTTCGGAGTGGAATTGCAGCGTCGACTTTTCTCTGAGTTTCTAGCCTGCCAGCCTATCCTGCAGATTTTGGACTTGTCAGCTTCCACAATCATGTGAGCCTATTCTTTATAATAAATCTCTCACTCATTTTCTTTCTCTCATAGAATTATCATATAACCTGGAAATTTTATCCTAAATATGTACCCTAAAGAATGGAAAGCAAGAAATTAAACAGACGTCTGTACACCAATGTTCATTGCAGCATTACTCACAATAGCCAAAATGTGAAAACAACTCATGTGTCAATTAACAGATGAACGGATGAACAGAATATGGTATATACATGCCATGGGATGTTATTCAGCCATAAAAAGGAAGGAAGTTCTGATACATGGATGAACTTTGAAAAAATTATGCTAAGTGAAATAAGCCAGACACAAAAGGACAAACATCGTGATTCATCAAAACTGTCAAACTGTCATGTAAAATAAGGAAAGACTGAGAAACTGTCATAGAGCACAGTAAACAAAGGAAACATGACAAGTTAATGCACTGTGGCATCCTGGATGGAACACTGGAACAGAAAAAAACACATTAATGAAAAAACTGTTGAAATCCAAATAAACTTGGGAGTTCAATTAATAGTACCAACGTTGATTTCTTTGTTTTGGCAACTGACTTATGGTGATATAAGATGTTAACATTAAAGGAAACTGGGTATGGGATTTATGTAGTATCTCTGTATTATCTTGCGATATTTTTTTTTTAAAGATTTTATTTTTTTCCCTTTTCTCCCCAAAGCCCCCCAGTACATAGTTGTATATTCTTAGTTGTGGGTCCTTCTAGTTGTGGCATGTGGGACGCCACCTCAGCATGGCTTGATGAGCGGTACCATGTCTGAGCCCAGGATTCGAATGGACGAAACACTGGGCTGCCTGCAGCGGAGCACGAGAACTTAACCAATTGGCCATGGGGCCGGCACCTATCTTGCAATATTTCTGTAAAAATAAAATTGGTGGCAATTTTTGTAATTTTTGAAAAAATATTTACAAGCCACTTATCTGACAAAGGGTTAATCTCCATAATATACAAAGAACTCACACTGATCAGCAACAAAAAAACAAACAACCCGATCAAAAAATGGGCAGAGGACATGAACAGACATTTCTCAAAAGAAGATATGAATATGGCCAATAGACACATGAAAAGATGTTCATCATTGCTAATCATCAGGGAAATGCAAACCAAAACTACACTAAGATATCACCTTACACCCGTTAGATTGGCAAAAACATCCAAAACCAAGAGTGACAAATGTTGGAGAGGATGTGGAGAAAAAGGAACCCTCATACACTGTTGGTGGGAATGCAAACTGGTACAGCCACTATGGAAAACAGTATGGAGATTTCTCAAAAAGTTAAAAATAGAAATACCCTATGACCCAGCCATCCCATTACTGGGTATCTATCCTAAGAACCTGATATCAGAAATCTCAAGAGTCCGTTGCACCCCTATGTTCATCGCAGCATTATTTACAATAGCCAAGTAGTGGAACCAGCCTACATGCCCAGAAACTGATGATTGGATAAAGAAGATGTGGTATATATACACAATGGAATACTACTCAGCCATAAAAAAAGACAAAATTGGCCCATTCACAACAACGTGGATGGACCTCGAGGGTATTATGTTAAGCGAAATAAGCCAGTCAGAGAAAGACAAACTCTATATGACTCCACTCATAGGTGGAAGTTAGTATATTGATAAGGAGATCTGATCGGTGGTTACCAGGGAAAAGGGGGGGTGGGGGGAGGGCACAGAAGTGGTGTACCCACAACATGACTAACAAAAATGTACAACTGAAATATCACAAGGTTGTAATCTATCATAACATTAATAAAAAAAAATATATTTTGTAAAAAATAAAATTATTCCAAAATAAAAAAATTGTTAAAAAAATGCATAGGAAGAAATAAACCAAATGATGGGCCCAAACTCGAAATAAATGCTTAATAAAAGTGCAAAACAAAAACAAACACAAACCATCAAAGAGAGAGATTCATTTTTTAATTAGCTGGTGCATTTATGTGCGTTAACTCATTTAATCCTTTTAACAATTTTATATAGTAGACAACGTTATCACCCCCATTTACAGATAAACAAACAGAAGATTGAGATTAAGTAACTTGTCTAAGATCATTGTGTAGTAAATCCCAGAGCCGGAATTCCAAGCCAGGAAGTCCAACTTCAGTGTTCACCATCTTAATTGCTGAATCATAATGTGCCTTTTACATTAAGTGTATGGCAATAGATGCAGCCAACTGTGCCAGCAGATTCATAGCCTCCCTCATACAAAGTTTCTAAATATCCTGAAATTAAACTTCAAGTATTAGCTTTTCATTTTCCTATAAAACACAGACAAAATTTCTTGCCAAATTTTCTCTCCCACCGAGTCTCTGCTACATGCTTTTTCTCATTCAGTGTCATCCTCTATGCAGACTGAAGTGCGAATATATTCATATAACTTAATTACAGAACAACTTAGTTATAAGCCATGAATTGTTGAATTTTGAAAATATAATGCCCTTGTCAATATGTTTTCAACTTTCCAATCTAGGCTCACCATTAACCATTGTTTCTTATCCAGGGCCTGTGAGTAAATGGCCCACGGAAACTTTTGTTCACTGATTCCTAATGATTCCACATTCTTTCATCCTTCTCAGTATGAGCTAACTCTCTTCTCTTTCGTTGTCTTCAATTCTTATCAACCCCCTTCTCTTCGATGCTAGAAAAATTGTCACATTTTTTTATGTACCCTAAATCACAATGTGTGAAGTCTTCTTTCACTTTTCCAAACAAATTTGTTATTTCTTCCCCTGTGCTTCCACTGTATTATTCACACTTAACAAGTATTGTTAAATATTTCTGATATTCAAAATGCCTAAATAATAAAAGGAGATATCTATGATCTCATAACCTGTTATAAGAAACAAAACGTTATCAGTACAATAGAAGCCACTTTCTTCTCTAAGGTAGCCACTGTCTTAATATTTGTATTTATCATTCTTAGACATATCTTTCTATCTTTACTACATTTGTATGTCCCTAAAAATGTATATCATATGCATGTTTTAAAGCTTTATATTAATTTATATATATGTTTATATACACACACACATGTGTGTGTCCTTCTTTCTTCTACAACTGGCTTTTTTGAGAAAAGCGTTCAAATATTTGTGGTATACATTTTCATTAAGAAACTTGTGATATTCTTTTTTTTTTTTTAAGATTTTATTTTTTCCTTTTTCTCCCCAAAGCCCCCCAATACATAGTTGTATATTCTTTGTTGTGGGTTCTTCTAGTTGTGGTATGTGGGACGCTGCCTCAGCGTGGCCTGATGAGCAGTGCCATGTCCGCGCCCAGGATTCAAACCAACGAAACACTGGGCCGCCTGCAGCGGAGCGCGCGAACCTAACCACTCGGCCAAGGGGCCAGCCCCAAGAAACTTGTGATATTCTTGCATGGGATATGTGTAGTTTACTAAATTGTAATCTTGACAACAGACACTTTGGACGTTTCTACTTTTTTTTGCTGTTACAAAAAATGTTGCTCCAGTATTCTAATACATAAAGTGAGTTATTTTCTGCAGGCTACGTAGCAAGAAGTGGAATTGCTAGGATTAGAGACATGCATGTCTTTACCTTACTTTTTAAATAATTCCAAATAGTTTTCCAAGGTGGTATTCCAATTATACCCAACTCACAGTGCACAGTTCCCATGGCTACACATTTTTACCATCACTTGGTGTTGCTAGAGGTTTTATTTATTTTTTCATAATTTAATGGCTTCACATCTATGATAGCTCACTGTGCCTTGAATTTATTTTCCATTAACTTCATATCCTCTCAGTCATTTTAGGTTTTGTTTTCTGCAGTAATTTGCCCATTCATTCTTTCTTCCAGTTTTGACTGGCTTACTTTTATCTTAACATTTTAAAAATATGTTGTTCCATGAATATTTTACATGCTCTGCATGTATTTTCTCCAAACCACTGGCTATCATTTTCTTTTTAAATGTTGGCTTTTGATATGCGTATGGTTTAAAAAAATAGCATAGTCAAATTTATTAATCTGTTATGAATCATTTATGCTACAGTTTAGGATATTCTGTATAAGGAGTCTTTCCATACCCTAAGGTGCCACATATTTTACTTTCTTTTAATAACTCTCATCATATCATGTTGTTGTAGTTAGTTTACAAGAGCATCTTTTCTGTAGCTGTGATATCCTCAAGGGCAGCAGCTATGTATTATTCATTTTGCTACCCTGGCATTTTATGATGCTCGATAAATGTTTGATGATTGAATGTCACTAGTTCCTTATAGGTGCTAGCGCAATCTTTTGGTATCTTCCTCATGTGATAACCACTACACTAAGTCCTTACAATTAGGTTACCAACTAGGCCACGGATTCCCATCGTCCCTCTTATTTTGGTATGTTTGGTTAAAAAGGTTAAATCAAAAGATATTCTACAGAGGAGAAGCATAATTTATTTATCAGAAATGATGCACATGGCTTGGTTCACTCAGTTTAATTATAGCAGTTTCAAGTATTAGAAACCCACTGTGGAAAATATCTTTTAGAAGTCTGTCTTTATTTTTGTATTCTTATGTACGTGGCTGGAAATTCATGACACACAATATTTATGCAAGTTTTGCTGGACACGTTTTCTGTTAGATGGTACTCAAAATAAATTATATGTTAGTTTATGCTTGTAAGTATTTAGATTTTAAAATAATGTTGTAGTTTAAATGGAATTTGTTCCAAATAATTTTGAGCTTCATATGAAGAAATTGTCTGGTATTTTTCTTTCCATGCTAGCTGTTAGAGTTAACATTTATTGGCTTTTGGAATGTACTGAACATTTTGAATAATGTAAATTACATATAGCATATAATAGAGATACTCATGCTGTAGAATTTAGAGTGTAAAGATGCTCAAATTGCTACATACAAGGCAATCAAATTTCGATATATGAACTGTTGTGACCTAACTCTGTTTGGGAAGTATTTGGAGCATTCTATGCTCACTTCTCTCAGATAAAGTATGATTCCTCAGAACAAAAAGAGGTGAGTGGGGGGCTGGCCTCGTGGCCGAGTGGTTAGGTTCGTGCGCTCAGCTGTACGTGGCCCAGTGTTGTGTCAGTTCGACTCCTGGGCGTGGACATGGCACTGCTCATCAAACCACGCTGAAGCAGCGTCCCACATGCCACAACTAGAAGGACCCACAACTAAGAATATACAACTATGTACCGGGGGGCTTTGGGGAGAAGAAGGAAAAAAAAATAAAATCTAAAAAAAAAAAGAGGTGAATGGCTGGTTTTTGAATTTTGGAAGTTAAAGTTTAGACCTATGTAAAAACAAAAAATCTGTAAATGATGACAGAGTTAGTTTTTCCTAACTTTAAATAATAGCTCAATTTAGTTTGATAGAGAAGAGGGAGAGTGCAAAATAACAAAAGCAATAGAATAGGTACCAGTGTAGGCGTCTGAAGAGAGGGCCTGTGGCTTGCAGGGCTTTCTGGAGTGGGGCTGAAGGACTCACAATGCTGCAGCAAGGAGTTCAGACTTATTCCATAAGGAATGGTAAGACATTGAAGAACATTAAATATGGAAGTAGCAGGATTAGATGTGCATTCTACAATAATTAATATAACTGAAATGTGAAAGACAGAGGAGGAAGTGGTTAAAACGAGGGGCATTTAGAAGTCTATTGCCAGGTCTTGAGAAACAGAACCTGAACAATTGGTGTACAATGGAAAGGAAAGAATAAAATCTAGAGTGCTTTTCCTGGATGAATTGAGAGGGCTTAATAATAATCATCATGATAGTACATTTATGCAGTGGTTGCACCATGATAAGCCGTGGCTGGGAAATCTTTAAGCATCAGCTCTCTGGGACCAGGGGTGGAGGAGGGCCCTGATTTGTAGTTTGTCAATTTTTGTGGTGTAAATACTTCCAGTATGGCCAGCTTCAACCCACCAATGAAATCTCGTTTAATAGAAATTGGGCAGAGATATGAAGAATCTGCTCTCACAAGCCAGTATGAGGTGGCTCCAGTATGCCACTAGAATATATTTTGTGTGTGTTAACTTCATTTAATCCTCATAACCTTGTCTTTTTAAGTCAGGGTTTCTTAACCTCAATACTACTCACATTTTGAACTAGATAATTCTCTATTTTGGGGTGCTATTCTGTGAATTGTAGAAGTTTAGTATCATCTCTGGCCTCTACCCCCTAGATGCCAGTAGTACACCCCCACATCAGTTGTGGCAACCAAATCTATCTCCAGTCATTGTCACACGTTCTCTGGGGAAAAATTACTCTAGCCAAGAACCTCTGCTTTAAAATATATCTTATAATTTTCTTCTTTTCTTCTTCTTCTCTTCCTCCTAATTTTTTATTTTCTTCTACTTCACTTTTTTTTGCAAAGGAAGAAATTGAAATCTAGAAAAGCTACGTGCTTATTAATTGGTAGATTCAAAATATAAACATAGATAGTTGAATCCCAAAACAAATGAATGGGAAAATAGATTGGTAGGTAGTAGATAGAGCCATAGACATAGATATATCATCTCAATGCCATAATTATTGGATGGCAACTATCAGGAATCAAGTAGTCCTTATCCTGATGCCCATTTTGCATGGGTAGTAATTTCACCCTTGGTTTAATAGGCATATTCCCCTTGTAGTACAAGAAGACAAAATATCTTAAAAATTATTAAATGGTTAACAGTATTTGAAGATAAAATTTTCCTGTGATTATCTATTTTTCATATCAGTAAAAATTCTTTTTTCTTTTTCTTTTCTATAGTCTATATCTCTATGACTCAGTTTATCCTTTGTGTAAAATGGGATAATAATATCAAGAATAACATCAAGAATTGTTATGCAAAAAAATAAAATAAGAGACAGAAAAAGACAAACACTGTATGATCTCACTTACATGTGAATCTAAAGAAGCTGAACTCATAGAAACAGAGACTGGAATGATGGTTACCAGGGGCTGAGGGGTGGAGGAGAAGGGGAGATGCTGGTCAAAGAGAACAAATGTCCAGTTATAAGATGAATAAGTTCTGGGGTTCTAATGTACCCCATAGTGACTACAGTCAATAATTCTGTATTATATACTTGAAAATTGCTGAGAGTAGATTTTAAATATTGCCACCACAAAAAGAGAAATGGTAATTATGGGATGTGATGTGTTACCTACACACTATGGTGGTATCATTTTGCAACATATAAGTGTATCAAGTCAACAGGTTGTATATCCTAAATTTACAGAATATTATACGCCAATTATATCTCAATAAACAAGAAAGAAAAGAATTGTTATGTAGATTAACTATTAGACATACTCTGCTTAAAACAGTGCCCGGTCCATAATTAGTTATGAATAAGTCTTTGTTTAAAACAAATAAACCAACAAATAAAAACAATGAATAGAGATACTATTAAAGAGTAACAAAGGCTTACATATTTTTAGTTTTATCAGATGTTAGGAAAGATCCGGGTGCAAATTTGGAGAATGACAGATTCTGGATCTAGAAGATAACCAATAAGACCTTGTTCTAACCACATCACAAATGTTATAAGAAACTGTTGTGAGACATATAATGTCATATGTATAATGTCTTTTGTGTCTTGTAAGACATACAGTGTTATACCTATGTACACCTGAAAAGGTTACTAATCTAAAAGTTTACATTGATAGTTTAAAGGATGAGGAAGAGGAAGAAATGGAAGGAGGAAGGAGAGAAAGAGGAAGGGGAAAGAGAAAGAAAAAATTATTTTGGAAACTTGTTTACTTCAGTGTCCTTCTTTTTCAAACTTTTCAAAGATTTTGGAATGTATTTAGAAATTAGTAGCAAAATCATCATAATTCTAAAGAACAATGCGCACGGAAATCAACTTGTGAAATTATTCTAAACACGTGAGCCAATACTTGGTTTAATTGTTGATAAATAGAAAACACAAAAAAATTTCAGTGCAAATAACATTGTTTTATAAGTCCTTTTTAGTTTTTCAAAAAAATGTCTATGTGCCTTCATTGATAAAGATGGTTGAATACGATGCTCTCTAATTTCTCCAATGAAATTAAGGAGAATTTGGATTTGAAAGTATAAACACCAAGTCCAGTTGTAAAATAATACTGTAAGGAGTTGTCATTAGAGATGAGTGTTTTCAGTCCTTTCCCGCCCCCGATCTACTGATATTATCTCCATTAAACTTAACATTTCAAAAAGTTTTGTTTTATATTTGATTTGTTTTGGAATATTTGGACAAAATACTTTTTAGCTCATTTTAAGAAGAAAAATTTCAAATATATTTTGTATAGCCTTTCCTATCTTTCTAACAAATTATCACATTTGAATACTGCAGTATCCCAATCTTGGTGAGTTAGTCAAAACAGGAGTTTCAATCCAATTCTCAAAATAAAGAAAGCGAGACTCAGAGGGTCTTACCTTATGACTTTAGCAAACACAGCAGGCAGCTGCCAGAGACCATAGGAACGTGAGCTTCCTTTCCTTGGCAACACAACTATGCTTGCTTTACATAAACAAGTTCATTCTGATCTCATTTATGATTATAATTTAGCTCCCTGTGAACCCAGCAGGTGTCTTTTCTTTTTCTTCTAGTAGTTGTAACTTGTAATGAACATGTCATGTTTGTAGATTTCATATTAAAAAAAAGTTGAAGTAAAATATGCTTTGCACTTTTAATTTACCAACCTCTAATATTTCTGTCGTGATAATTTTCAGAAGTTGTGAGGTTTCAGTAATTAAACTATTTGAATATTTTTTCCATGTTTCCACTTTTGTAAAACTCAGCCAGCAAATGTCAAATGCTGACGAAGTGCCAGACTTTGTTCTAGGCAGAGGATGCCAGAGAATAGCGTCTAATCCTGTCCTCTTGTGGAACTCATAGCAGAGCTGGAAATCCAGTTAACAAATAAAGAGATAAATTATAATATAATTTCAAATAGCGATGTGTTCTGAAGAAAAGTAAGGAAGGGTAAAGCAGTAAAGCACTTCATTATAAGATAGAAAGTCACAAGATAACATGACTCCTAGAATTTGGGAGTTGGCATTCTTTACAATTTGAAATTTTTGTCTAATCACGAACAAATTAAATTGTCGATATTTTTATATGTAAAGTGCTGCTCCTGTCCCAGGTAACTGGTCAACTAAATTTGCTGTTCTTATTTTGTTACCTTTTAAAATGTAATTTATATTGGTGTCCTCAATATTAATATTCTTTATTTTACAGTCCAAATCTCTAATACTTGGATCATGGCCCACAAACTTGGAATTTAAAAAGAAGGAGAGATCGAAACATAAGAATTCAAAGTAGGAAGAGATGAAGGAATCACATTTTCCTGGTCAGGACCATTTAGACCTAAAGAAGTGAACTGAATTTCTCACAATCTAAGGTGAGTTGGAAACCCAGCTTTCTCCTCTTCCATTTTGTTACTCTTTTTTATTCATTGTGTCGATATGATACACCTTACACATAGGTACAATAGTCTGTCACCTATGTGATGCTATTTTAAGACAAAATGTTAGGAACTCCCTACACCCTCGAAAATCACCTCACATTCCGGATGCTAAGAGCCCCACAATTCATGAACAATTCAGAAATATTCCTTCTTAAATTTCACAAAGCCCTGGCAAGTGTGATACAGTCAACATTATTTGTTATTCTCTCGTTATTTATGAATTAAACTTATTACATGCTTTCTGAGGTCAGAATTTAACGGTGTGGAAAAATAAGGGATCTTATCACCAAAGTGATTAGGAGTGATGGGCAGCCCCAAGGAAAACTCAGAAAACAAATGTTGCCAATTTCTCAATTTGGCATAATAAACACAACCATGGGAACAGAGAGGTTCTCCAAACACCGAGTTGTTTCCCATCAGGAGGCATGTGGAGGTCAAATCCTAGAGAACCTCCCTATCTCCTGCTTCCACTTCAAACACTCCCAGCTATGGCCTTGACTAGTCCTCTAGTTTCATAGTTTTGGCCATGCCCATTGCTGTGTTCCATCCCCTCTAGGCCACTGAATGGATACCAGGTTAGCTTTCTCATGTTCAGAACCAATTTTATCACATTATTCTCAAAAGCTTAAATTGCCCCTCCTATTATCTACACACACAAAAAAAGTCCAAAAGTTTCTAACTGCTAGTCAAGATTCTCCCAAATTTAACCCTGCGTATGCCTTTTTCCTGTCCACACCTTATATCCTATTTGTCTTTCTGTAACCTCAAAAAACATCCTCTTTAAATAAATTTTCAAAAAAAATCATTGGAAATAATTGTTTTATTGAACATAAAGGATAATAAGGGATTATATGGTTCAGAGAAATAATAAAGGGAAAGAATGGTATAAGAGATGGTGAGCAACTGAAAGAATGGTGGCTAATTATACCTAATATAAAATGATCTTTCCACAACAAATACGGATTCTGTAGAATCATGTACTGTACTGGCAATGTGGATGCATAATTATGTTAGAATAAAATATTTCAGGGGCCTAAGATGTGTTTCTGGCCCTCAGAAATTCCTGGTCCTCAAATTCCAAATCAAAATCTTAGGGATTTTTAATCCCATCACTCACTACCTCTTTACTGATCCCCTGTTTGTTCAGCAAGTAATTTTTAAATTGAGAAATCTTAGCTAATGTACAGAGAACTTAGCTATCTTAAGCAGAGGAACTCAATGGGCAGACCTCAATTTGGGTTAAAGGTAAGAAAAAAGTGGTTCTTGAAAGTAGGGTTTGTTTATAAAATCATGAAAGACTCCAGATGATTCAGAAGAACATTATTCAGGGATAGAGAGAGTGGGATTATGCAGGAACAGAGACGTCTATAAAACATATTGTCAGGGATTTAATTCTGAAACTGCCTTTACTCCCCTGACTCAAATTCTTTTCTCCACATATTCATATGTTAATGTAAGTGATCCTTATAAATCTTTTCATGAGCATGGATCTGAAAATTGGAATTATTCAACCCCCAGGGATAACCATATTATTCTGGAAATGGTCACAATTATCTGGCCAAATAAAAGCCATTGTTTTCTAGTATAGTGAATGCTAACAAATTCTTTTATTAACAAATGAATATGCTCTCAAAAAGTTCTGCTTTTTTCTGAAGAATGAGAGAGTGGAATTTGAATTACTTCTCTATGTTTAACTGAGCTAGCATATTGAAATATATGAAAAACATGCAAGAGGAACCACTTGAAATTAATCTATTCTTCTATAACCGTGTATCTTACTACCTTTAAGGAGGCACTGCCCAAGAAATACACATTAATTGATACTTGCATTTCAAAAGAATAATAGTTCAAGCATAACCTTTGTTATTTGTATTTTCCTAATAATAAATGACTCTGTCTGCCAATGCACAGACATCTCACTTCGCATCTCTTTGTCAGTCTGTGCTGCCCACTGGGCCTAGGGATCTATAAGAAGAGCAGAGGCAATTACCTAGCTCCACAAACTCTGCTAGAGCCACGTCAGTATTTGGAACAGCACACGAACAGATTTCTGTAGAAACCCTAACTTTTCCTACTGCAGCAAAAAATGTTTCAGGCCTCCTACAAACAAAACAATGGTCACTGTATTAGTCAAGGTTCTCTGGAGAAATAGAATCAATAGAGTTTGTACATATATATATATGTTAAGAGAGAGATTTATTTTTTCTTGGCTCACACAATTGTGGGGACTGGCAAGCCCAAAATCTGCAGTGTAGTCTGGAGACCTAGGGAAGAGTTGATGTTACAGCTCGAGTCCAAAGGCAGTCTGCTAGCAAAATTTCTTTTTTCTCTGGGGACCTCAGTCTTTTCTCCTAAGGCCTTCAACGGAATGGATGAGGCCCACCCACATTATGAAGGGTAGTCTGCTTTACTCAACTGATTTAAATGTTAATCACATCTCAAAAAAATGCCATCACAGCAACATCTAGACTGGTATTTGACCGAAAACTGGGTATGATGGCCTAGCCAAGTTGATACAAAATTTATCCATCACAGTCACCTTACTTTAAATCTATAAAATGTGTGTATGTGTGGATGTGAGTGTGGGTATGTGTGTATATATATCTATTTCTTTTTCTTTCATATTTCAGTGATCAGACAAGTCTTCCTGAAAGTTCTTTCAGAGATCTTTATGATTTGTATCCAAACTTCAAAATCAAATGCAAAAACTTCCCTCGTCTTAGATCATTTCTCCTTCCAATCTCGTATGTTTTCTTTGATCTTTCTTTTGTGCCCAAGTGTGAACATCATTGTTGGTTCCTCTCATCAGTGCTTTTAACCTGAAACATTCTTTTGTACCATTTTCCACTCTTGAAAGGTGCAGTTTTGATTATTCCAGTGATCTAAGTTCTCCAATATCTTTGTCTTATCCATCTAATAATTCCCCTAAAGATTTCCAACTAATTTAACAGCAATACAAATTTCTTGCATTAAGATGGTGAGATAAAGAAGGTATACTCTACCTTCTTTTAAAAGTCATCTTAAACATCAAGAAAAAGAAACACAAATAGCAGCTTTGATGAAACTGAGAGACAATTGCAAGCCTCCATCTCTGTGCATGAAGACTGAAGGTAATTGGAAGGATGACAAACGACTTTCTAGAAGTGCGGAGGGTAAACTTGGTGCATGCAGAAGAAATGCTCCTAAGCAGCAGAGTGAGAAAACTCATGCAGCTTTTTAAAGTTGCAAAAATTCTAGAGATTTGTAACAAAAACTGGGCGTGGGAGGAAGGGAGAAAGTGCTGAAAGAAAGAGAAATTGTATGAGCATCTATCTATTTAAAGAACAGTCAGACCTAAAGACCAATACTATCCAATTCTGAAGGAAACAAGTACATTCTCCAGGTCAGATGACTCAGGAGTCCTGTCACAAAGAAAGGCTGGAATACTGTTCCAAATGAAAATACCCCACACTGTAATTGCTCCACTCAGTCCCAGAACTCTAGGTATCAGGCGCTTATGTCCCAGGCAGGTGATGGGAAAATTATTCTCTGTAAAAATTTAACTGACCTAGAAAAGT
The DNA here is from genome assembly GCF_041296265.1 of Equus caballus. Taxonomy (NCBI): domain Eukaryota; kingdom Metazoa; phylum Chordata; class Mammalia; order Perissodactyla; family Equidae; genus Equus; species Equus caballus. Next base: position 16,957,216 of record NC_091702.1, on the reverse strand, counting down.
GATTTGTCCCACAGAAAAGACCACAAATTCTTTTTGAATGTATAACTGGAGGACTCCTAATTACTGAAAATTCCATAGGAAAACCCAGAAACTGATAAATCCCATTCACACTGCTATAGAAATTAAAATCACAAATTCAATTTAGATTGAGATTATGTCAACTGCTGAAGTCAGCCTGTCAGAGAAAGATGCAGCATTCATACAGCTTAATTCTCTGGTTGGTACCCTTCATCTTCCCTTTTTTTTACATTCACTTTTATTTTGAAAAAATTATGCTGACTTGACCTAGTGATATAAACAATCAGGTTTATGGTGCCCCTGGCAAGTGAGGGTTGGCGGAGTAGAGTCTTCCAAAAATACATTGCAGTCAATTCTTAAGGGCTTCATTCAAATATATCACATAAAGAAGGATCATGAGACATTTGTGAAAAGATTGCAACATGAAAGGCAAAAAGCCCAAACAGAGAGAATTAAAGGGACTTAGAAGGAGCAGAGAAAATGCAATAAGCAGAAGAAAACTCCCAAGAAGTCATAATACATTTCATAAAGAATGAGGAAACAAGAGCAGGATGCTGCATAGTAGGGAGAGCAAAGTGAGGCACACACACAAACACACATATTTAAATAACATTTATGGTGCATTGTTTAAATGCTGAAATAAAAAGAAATTAGTAAAGGTATTAGAAAATAAAATTGAGGAAATTTACCAGATTGATTTCCAGGGTGAAAGCAGGGGAAGTGCAGATGACAGCAAACTGCAGCCCTACAGAGGCCGTCCCAAATTGCAACAAAGGCATGAAGCTCCCCGTGCTTCAGAAAAGAGCTAACTTAATGGACGAACTTCCTAAATAGCTTTGCATGAATGAAATTAGATATAATGGTAGATTTTTCAATGCTATTAGACGGCGATAATTTAATAAAGGGTTTAAAGAAAACTAAGCACTCAAAAATGAGAATTGTCAATGCCAACGACAACAGAAAGTTGCACAAGAAAGGAAATTTAATCTTGGTACACTTCTTGGATTGGCAATGAGAAGTCATTCCTAAAGACACGCAATATACAACACTTACAGAGAACACACGAGTACTAAGTCAACAAATTGTGATTGATCCACTTTGGACGTATGGTTAGAAGGTAGACAAAGTAATGAAAGGCAGGAAAAATTTTCATCTACTCTTATTAGAAGTCAATGTAAAATCGCTGAATCAGGGAACAGTTTGTGCACGTTTTTGGTAGAAATATCTAGGAAAATACCAGCAGAAATACATATTAGCTAAAAGTGATGCTTCTGTGGAATGGGACAATGATAGGAAGGGGAAGAATCACAGAGAGGGGACTATTTATTTTTTAATTATTTTGTTATGTCTTATAAATCTTTCAGCACATTTTGCTTATATTCATTCATCCTTTTTGGATAAAAACTAATTAAAGAGAAAATATCATAGACTTTCCAAAGGAAATTTGGAAAAGAAGATCAACAACATCACTCACACATAAAACTGCTCACATAGTCATGCGTTTCTGCCCAATTCTGCGCTTTTTTTAACATACTGAAAGAATCGAAATACTGGCCTATTCACATGACATGATAAACTAAACAATTCAGTGTTGTTACAAAAAACAAATGCTTGCCTTATAACAAGTACAAATAACAGTATTATTACAAAATTCAGCATGAAGATTACTTTATTTGTTAAAATAAAATTGCTTCAAATAAATATTCCACAATTTATCTGTTTGCCTCCCTTGGTCTGTTAATTTCCTTGTGTGATATTATCAGTACAGAAACGACAAGATGAGAACAAATATCTAAAGATTATTTTCTCAAAATATACTTTCAAAGTTGGAAATAGCGAATCAAATTTTAATGCTTCAATATGTATTACCAGGGCACTTTCCAAAGTGGTTAAACTCACATACACAGCCATCAGAACTGTGTATGTGCTTATTTCACTGTGGCCTCTCCACTTTTCCTCAACATTCCTAGGACACTTTCTAAACTGCCAATCAGCAATTCTTTCCTCTCCCCACTTCAGGGACACAGGTTTCCCCAACCTAGTGTTAAAGTATGCTTGGTTATTATCACTATGTATTCTCACTACCTCCCCACATTCCTTCCCCATACAGAATGTGCCCTTTTGCCTAATTCTATATCCATATCTTTAAAGCTAATTAAATGAACTATGGGTTCTGAATGCCAGGCATTCATCAAGACAGTTGTGGATAAGAAAGGAGGACCAAAACTGGACAAGCAGGAGAAACAATACAACTTTTCCTCCTTTCCAACCAATATAAGCATGGCATTTTAACTTTTAAAAAAAGGAAGCAAGACGATTTAGAATCAAATTCAGTTTTAAAATGGTACCTCCAGAGCTAAGGGAAGGGGTTGGTGGTTGGTGGTTGAAGCTGTAAAATGGTAGTGTGAGGAATGCATGTGACAGAAATATTCTGTATCTTAACTGTGGGTACTGGTCATGCAAAACTATGCATGAGATGAAACTAAATAGAAATTACATGCGTATGAAATACACATAAACACATTGCAATGACTGCATTAAAACTGGTGAAATCTGAGTAAGCTTAACGGATTGCATCAATGTCAACTTCCTAGTTGCGGTATTATACTACAGCTGTGCAAGATGTTACCACTGGGAAGACAGGTGCCCAGGATCTCTGACTCTCTCTGTATTAGTTTTTAAAACTGCAACATGAAAGTACAATTATCTCAAAATTGAAAAGTTTAGAAAATTCACCCTTAATCTTCTTATGAAGCATAGAAAGGGGTTTGAGGTTTATTTTTGTGAGTCCTCTGAAAGAGGTCCTTGATTTCAGGACAATATGGACAAATATTAGTCAAGTTTTAGTGAAAAATAAATTTGATCTTTTATAATTCTAAATTTTGAAATATTTATTATTTATTTCTTTTTATTTTTCTTTTTTTAAAGATTGGCACCTGAGCTAACATCTGTTGCCAATCTTCCTTTTGTGTTTTTTTGCTGCTTCTTCTCCCCAAAGCGCCCCCGGTACATAGTTGTGCATTCTGGTTGTGAGTGCCTCTGGTTGTGCTATGTGGGATGCCACCCCAGCATGGCCTGATGAGCAGTCCTAGGTCCACACCCACGATCTGAACCCGCTGAAAACAGGGCCGCTGAAGCTGAGCTTGAACTTAACCACTCCACCACAGGGCCGATCCCTTCATATATTTATTATTTAAAAGTCAATAAAATAAATGACATATTATAGCATGATGCAATTTGATAATTACAAACTTTTCAAATGAAGGTCTAATTAAGTAATTCCCCACTGTGGTCACATAGTGAAACACACAACAATCATAGCTAACGGGCCAGACTAGAAAAGGCCTTTGAATTTAACTCATGAAAACGATTTGTAAGATTTATAATATACATTGCCCTATTATATTAGGTAGATTCCATTAATGAAAGTTCTTAGTAATCACTTAAACTTTGAGACCAGACTGTTTTCATTTTTTCCTTACTTAAAATGAAAGAGTCATAGAGCAGTTTTGCAAAAATGAATGAATGAATAGCTTAGAAGCAGGTAAGGGTGATGAGAGGGTTTTAGAAAGAAGAAGGGTCATGCAGCTAGCTCTCTATCGTGGAGTTCTCACAACTTTCAAGTACTGAGAAAATCTCTTCTGCAGGAAAGAAAGGGATATATAAATCTTAGGTCTGCCAGAAGCTTTCGCTGAGGAGAAATTCACCAGAATTCCGTACTCTCATACCAAAAAAAATTCAACAGCTTTCCATTGCATTTAGGATTAAGCACTATCCCCTAACAAAAATTTTCAGAGTGGTCATACTTATGTCTTCGGTCTCATTTATTTCCATTTCTGCTTCTAACTCCACCTTCCAAATATGACTTATTTCTCGTCTCTGGATATTCACACATTCTGTTTCCCCAGCCTAAAACACTTGCCACTCTCACCTCACTTTCATTAGGAAAGCCTATTATCTTTCAAGTTTCAGCTTAAACACTTGCCACCAACTGTCTGAATTCTAACATTTAGCTTAATGCTCATTCCTGTTTTTATAGCATGGTAAAAATAAACAAGTAAATTAGTAACATAACTTTTATAATTAACAAAAAACAGTAAAGAGTCTTTTACTCTTTACTGGAAAATAAATAGTTTGTTGGATAAGAAATTTAACAAGGAATTTGATAGAAAAAACCAACTGACTATAGGAAAATTATAGGAAGATAAATGTATTGTACCAATGCTCACATTTCCTTCAGTCTCCCCCTCTATCCTGTGAAGCAAAGTTATCAAATCTATTTTACAGAAATTTACTCACATCACATATTAATTGTGACATTCATTGGTAATTGTTTAGCTCCTTATTTGTGCTAGTCTATCGTAAAGAATTCTCCAGTCATTTCCTTTTTCCATCACTCTAATAAAACATAAATATGGGGCTGGCCAGGTGGGGCAGTGGTTAAATTCACAAGTACCGTTTCTCGGCACCCTGGGGTTCGCCAGTTCGGATGCCTGGTGCAGACATGGCACCACCTGGCAAAAAAACCATGCTGTGGCAGGCGTCCCACGTATAAAGTAGAGGAAGATTGGCACAGATATTAGCTCTCGCCAGGCTTCCTCAGCAAAAGAGGAGGCTTGGAAGTAGTTAGCTCAGGGCTAATCTTCCTCAAAAAAAAAATAAAGAAATAAAAATAAAAACATTAGTAAGCCATACTGTCAGAATCTATTTAGTATTAACTTCAAATTTCAGACTGTAAAAAGTAACATAAGTAGTAAAAAACATACATGTTTTCACTTTTGAGAATGAGTATCATAGTGATTATGAACACGGATGCTGAAGCTAAACTGACTGTGTTCAAATATTGGCACTGCCATTTCCTGATTATGTCATCTTGGATCAGCTACTTAACTTCATCTATAAAAAAAAATTAGCACATATATCATAGGGCTTAATGCTGTTCGAAAGGGTTATAGGTGTGGATTATATAGAACAGTGCCTGGCACGGAGTGAACATCATGTAAGTGACAGGTATTATTGTAAATTATCCGTGTAATTATTTAGCATTTGATATGAGATTTCAGTAAAAGAATAAAAGTTCAAAGTGGGAACAACAGCAAATTATTCTAATCTCTCACTCAGCCCAGTCTAGTCATTTTGCCTACATACATCAGAGGACTTTGGATTGGCATTCATGGAAGGTAAAGAAATGAACCTGCCAGCCAATGTGATAGCTGATACAGATTAAATTACACAAGACTTATACAAATTAATGTGCAAATTACTCTAGGAATTTTGTGCACTAAAAGTGAAGCCATAAAAACAAAGAACGGGTCTCTCACTAGGATTCATGAGAGTTTCAGATAAAGTTCTTTTCTTCACTCTTTTTCCTTTTCAATAGAGAAGACCCCTGACATTTTGGCAATATAGGAGCTCATCTATTTGCACCAACACTCTGCCAACATTGTTGTACAAACTTGGGATACTTTTGGTTTAGAATTTGCTTGGTGAATGTGCCTATTTTCAAAGAGCTGACACCATGATGTCAAATATCTTCTGTGTGCCCTGTGTCAGAGGAGGAAAGATGCCACATGCCCGTACAAGCAATGTCTGAGACACACTACATTTCTTAGTACAGCTTAGTCTCGCTGTAGGCAGTACTTAATTAATATTTGTTCAATACATGCTTTATTTTTTGGGATGGACATTAGAATAGCTTTCATAGTAGAAAGGGTTTTGGTATTACAAAGAACTTAAATACAAGCTATATAATCAACCTAGCTGAAGTGCACCTAGTTATTTAGCCACTGATACTAAATACACAAGAAGAAGTATAACTTGGAAGTTATTTAGGGTGTCTGATATCTGGATTATGTTAAGACATGGCTTCACCACTTACCAGCCAAGTAAATAATTACTGTCCACATCAGTAACATGGGAGACTATTTATGTTTAGAATATATTTTATATAACATATATTATATTTTACATATATAAGAGAAGAATTACAAGGTCAAGATGTATTAGGACCTCACATATCCTTAATTGGAATAGGTATGTTCAAGAATACAGAATTGTAGAACATGACCAATTCTGACATCAAAAAGCTTATAATTTAATTTCTAAGACAGCATTTAGCCAGTCACTTATTCACTTTGGATGTCAGCAGAATTAGTACCTAGTGGATCGTCAGCACTAGACTAAATGCACAGGTGGAGGGGCAGAATGCAGAGGAAGGACACGACATTTATCCTACCTTCAAAAAGCTTTCGAATATTAAATGTGGCAAGTCCAGCATTCTTAATTGTAAAATAAAAGATCTAGATTGTTTTTTGTCACTGTTTATTCCCAACTTAATATTCTGTACTCAGTGTATCATGCAGCAACAAACATCTCAAGAGCATATAGGGTAGAGCCAAACCATGCGAAGCAGTCAGCAGGTGTTGTGAAGGTGAGAGGAGAGAACACTCAGCAAGTGTTGTTATCAAGGGAAAATACAAGGGAAAATATTAGAAGGTAGATCTTGGGCCAGCCCGGTGGCACAGCAGTTAAGTGCACACGTTCCGCTTTGGTGGCCCGGGGTTCACCAGTTCGGATCCAGGGTGTGGACATGGCACCGCTTGGAAAGCCATGCTGTGGCAGGCATCCCACATATAAAATAGAGGAAGATGGGCACAGATATTAGCTCAGGGCCAGTCTTCCTCAGCAAAAAGAGGAGGATTGGCTGTGGATGTTAGCTCAGGACTAATCTTCCTAAAAAGAAAAAAAAAAGAAAAAAAACGAAGGTAGACCTTGAAGAATTAGTAGGATTAGGATGGAAGAAAATGAGAAAAAAGTCCAAGTCAAGGCAAGCTGTAAGACTGTAGACTTGGAATGAAGAAGGAGTGAGTCAAAGTAGGAGCATATAGATGAATATAAGAGGAGTAGTCCAGATGATGTGAGGCTTTAGAATTCAGAAAAGGGGAAACATTCATGTTGTCACAAAAAGGAGGATCTCTTTCTCTCCTTCTTTTTTTAAGGTGGAATAATATTCATACATCTATATCTATCTATACATCTCACAATTTCTTTATCCATCCATTCATCTAGGGACACTTAGGTTGTTTTCACATCTTGGCTATTATGAATAATGCCATAATGAACATAGGAGTGCCAGTATCTCTTTGAGGTACTAATTTTATTTCCTTAGAATATATGCAAACTTGAAGGATATGCTAGATGAAATAAGCAAGACCCAGAAAAAAGATATTTCAGGATCTCCCTTATATATGGAATCTAAAAAGTTGAATATATAGAAGCAGAGAGTACAAAGGTAGTTACAACCGGTGGGGAAGAACAGAAAACGGGGAGATGTTGGTCAAAGGGTGCAAAGTTTTAGTTATGGAGGATGGATAAGTGTAAAGATCTAATATACAGTAAGATGACTATAGGGAATGATACTGTATTGAATACTGGAATTTTTTAAGATTGTAGATTTTAGGTGTTTACTACATACATCCAAAATGGCAGCTATATGAGGAGACGTATATGTTAATTAGTATGACTGTAATAATCATTCCACTATATATACTAAATAATCATGTAGTACACCTTAAATATGTATAATTTTTATTAAGGATAAACAAATTTCAAAAAGAAGAAACAGAACTCTTGCAAATTTTGAAGAAGTAGGTGACAGAACTAAATAGTCTAGGAAGATTAACCTGGCAATAACAAGAAGGACACACTGACAAGATCAGAGCCTAGAGATCGAAGTTATCAGGGAGGAGCCTTTTCCATAGTCTGACTGTGGGGAGATCAAATCCAAGGGTAGAACCAGAAGAGTGCAGATGAAGAAGGAAGAAGGGACATGAGATAAACATTTCAGAAGCTGAAAAGATATAGTATCTGAAGAAAACATTGAGTAAATGATGAGTTTCTAGTTTCAAACTGAGGTAATTGGAAGAACGGGGATGCAGCCAACAGAAACAGAAATAAGGGGAAAGAAGTATTCACTGAGGAAAGGAATACTTTTCATTTGTGACATATCGAGTATTAAGGGATGGTTAGTTAGCTGCCAAGTAGAAAGCTGAGTGATGCAGCTTATAAATCAACTGGAGTAAAAGGCAGAGATTTAAACTCTGTAGGCAGCAGTGTAAAGATGAGAGCTTAGATTGTGAGGATAGGCAATTCTGCAAAGGAGAAAAGAGAACATTTCAAAAGTAGAGTTTGGGAAATAATCACTGTTAGGATTCAAGAGAAGGGAAGGTGGGTCAGAGAAGAAGTTAAATTACCTATGAAACGTCATCTATATAAGAACTAATAAAATGTCAATATAAACAGCCCGTGAAATGCCGCATTTTTATAGGCAAGCACAGTTATGAAAGTCAAAGAATAAAAATTAAGTTAAAAAAAGAAAGAAACGTCATTTCATTAACAACAAATGTCGACAGTTTAATTAGCAGACACGCCTTTCCTCTCCTAACTCAAGTCCTGCATATCACTTGATATATGTGAATTGAATATGGGCTGTTGAAATTGAACTTAAATATTCAATATGGTTGGCGGAGAGGACCTTATATGGTAAATGCTGACTATTGCATGATATTGTGATAATTACTTTGAATATTTGAAACCATATCTCTTACCAGAAAATTCACATCTCGAAGATGGCTTTTATTTTGCCTGCTTAAAATATGAGCTATCACTACCATTGTGTATTTGTAAAATATTTATAGATTATTCATAGTAAGAAATGTATTCTGCTTTCCCATGTTTCTTCACATATAGATTTTTGTTAATTCTTATTTTTGTTGCTTTACTAATTTCTGGGTTCCTCTTCTCTCAATGCTTTTATTTTACATTATGTTTTTATATTTTTAATATTAATATTATTTTAATTTATTTTGTTCATTAGTTAGTTTCCAGAGGATATTTAGTTCACTGAAAAATATTCTGCTTTCTGAACTTGTGCAAAAATAAAAGTGTTGCGAATCAGAACCAACTGTTCTGATTTTCTTTAACATTTTTTATCGTTTACTTTGTGGCAAACACTGTTCTACGTGTTTTAGGTGCGCTAACTTACTTACACACAAGACAATGTTATGAGGTATATTATACCAATATTTCAAGCACAGGAAAAATGAGCCATGGTGCAGTTAAGCAACCTACCTAAGGATGCACCTGTTTGACATTTCAGCTGCTTTCCTAAGACCTCTGAAATATAAGAACAAGACAATTTTTTTGGTTATTATTGAGCTGAGACCATTAGAAAAACTAGAATGTTGTTGAGTTTAGTTTATGGTTTGGTTTTCCTTCTCATATGCACTTTCTGAATTATTTTAAGTTTTTCCTGCAAGAATACTTATTCAAAACTTATTTATTTCTAATTATCTTCTGAGCACCATGACAAGATTTTAGGCATCCGACACCAGCTGAAATAAAGTGACCGGGATTTGGGTTTTATGGATCTAACATAGATCCATAGCTAGTGTGACACTAAGGGGGAGAACACTTAGCGCTGCTCATTTTGTTAATTTCCCCAAGAAACATATTGTACTAGTTTGCTAGAGCTGCCACGACACAATACCATGGAGTGACGGTTTAATCCAAAGAAATTTATTTCCCACAGGTTTGAAGCCAAGTCCACGATCAAGGTGTTGGTAGGTTTAGTTTCTTCTGGGACCTCTCTCCTTGCCTTGTAGAGCTGCTTATGCCCAAAGGAAAGCCCGTGTGAGGACACAGAGAGAAGGAGTCCAAGTCTGGGAGAGGTACCCAAATTCCCTCTTCGTATAAGCACACTAGTCAGATTCAAGAAGGCCCACACTAATTGCCTCAATTAACCTTAATTACTGCTTTAAAGGTCTTATCTTCAAACACAGTCACAGTCTGAGGTACTGTGGCTTAGGACTTCAACACATAAAATTCTGCTAATTATTAAATTAGTAGAATTACTAAATAATAATCACTAAACACTGATTCTGCATGCATTTTTCAAGAACTGATACATTAGAAAGGATGGTTTGATGAAATGCTAATGCCTTTCCAACACCAAATTTGTGTTATTAATCACTGCTAAACATAACTCTGGTCTAAGCTACGTCTAAAGAAGAATTCATTTTAAAGTATTTGTCTGCAGTTATAGCCCTGAAGGGAATATCGAGTGCTAGCAGATTTTCTGAGTTTCAATTTCAGATTATTTTAGGATTTGTCAATAAAAGACTTTTACAATACTTCTCCCGTCTCCTTTTCTCTACTGGGGAAAGTCTTTAATCTTCCAAGTATTGAGAAGTTAGTGCCTTAGTAGCACACTCTATTCTCTTCCTGAGTTTCCCCACTCAGACTGCCTCTTACCGCATTCTTTTTTTTTTTTTAAGATTTTATTTTTTTCCTTTTTTTTCCCCCCCAAAGCCCCCTGGTACATAGCTGTATATTCTTCGTTGTGGGTCCTTCTAGTTGTGGCATGTGGGACGCTGCCTCAGCGTGGCTTAATGAGCAGTGCCGTGTCCGCGCCCAGGATTCGAACCAACGAAACACTGGGCCGCGTGCAGCGGAGCGTGCGAACTTAACCACTCGGCCAAGGGGCCAGCCCCTTACCTCATTCTTAAGTAAGTTTTATGTAAGGAAAATGCAAATTTCAACTACTTCTGTGCCCATTGCAGTCAAGAGAAATAACGATTACGAGGTTCTCTTTATTCTCCACTTGGAGTTTATTCTCCGGTCAAAGTATTCTCCAACAATTTGCTGAGTTCTCCTTGAATTCCTTTCTCCACTGCTTCAGACACATGAGGACGATGGCTTTTATTCTCTGAGGTCCGTATTTCAGGCATCTTGTTGCTTTACCTTATAAATGGTACAGCTAGAATAGTTACCTCTTAAAAGCATATTTTTATTAATATTTTACAAAATATCATAAATTATGTCTTAATAGGACTACTTTTAAACGGAAATGTACCAAGACTTTCCCATCATATGAAAAAAATGTCTCTAAGACAGAAGTATCTATTGTTTTTAATAAAATGAGACTATGATTACTACCAGTGACTTTCCCTTCAACTCTTCTGTCCAATCGCCACTCATTTAGACCAAGCGGTTATCATTTCCCCTTTAAGTGACAAAAATTATAATCTAACACTAGTCACCTAGACACTATACTTACCCTCTCCAAGAGGTTTTCATACTTGTGTCATGGTAATCTCTATAAAGTTATAAGAATTTATGATATAATGGTAATATAATGTTATATATTATTGCTTTAATACTGCTAAAAATTCTGGAAAACAATCTGAGAAATGTGTAAAAGTGATTTCAATATTAGTATCATTTTTTATTACCTCACAGAAGTAATCTAAGAAAACAAAGGACACTGATGTTCATTTGCACTATTTGTACTAAGGTTAAATTGGAAACAATGTGTAATCATATAATTGGAATATGGTTAAGAACCTAGAGATATAAAAAAATTAGGAAATATTTCGTGACCTTTAAAAGCAATTCATTATCCACATATTAAAAAGGGGGATATATCTTATAGAAAAAAATTTAAATAAAATGATTTTTATTTAAATTGATAGCTAGATGTCCATTAAACTATTAAAAAATCCACATACAAACTGAATAAGAAAAATGAATGTTTCAAATAGTAGTTGTAAAATTTGTCATTGAAAATACAATGATAATTTTAGGCAACGTTGAATAACCGAGACTTTTTGAAAGAGAGGGAGCAAATGTATATATTTTCATAGTGCAGAACACTCAACATCACTAGAACAAGCCTCCAAAATTGATTTGAAAAATATAATCTATTCCAAAATTAGGGAACAGTTACACTTCACTCCATAATTTGGATATAGTATTTTTATTATATTTGGGTGTGTTCATAAATGGACCACATACAAAAAAGATGTTAGTAGTCTGAATATACCTTTATACTTATTGTTCAGTTAGACTGTTGTATGAATTAGATTGAAAAATTGTTAAAAGTTTCTATTATTATCTCCAGACTTACTGACAAGAGTAGAGATGTGGCTGGCCATTTGTAAGGTGGTACTGTCAAAACTCCTCTTGGTGGAGGTACGTTTAGAAGATATACAGTAAAAATATGAGTTACAATTTATTTCATATCCAAAAATAGTCTTGAAGGAAGATGTCCTTAGTCATAGGTAGGTTGAGAAAGTCATTTCACACAGAGGAAACAATATCCTTTACACAATTTTGCAACTGTACGTCAAGAGGGATTGTGTGTAGAAAGATGACCTACACCACCAAATAAACAGTAATTTTTCTCTAGGCTAAATTGTCAAGAAAATTTTCTGGCTTGTTCTGAGGAATCAGAATAAAGAGAATCCTGAGTGACCTTTCTCTCATCTCGATAAGATACTTCTGGCTAAGCACTCTCAGAGAAAAAAGTCCCAGAAGCCCCCGCCCAAACTGACTGTCACCCCGACCCCAGACAGCTTAACGACTGAACAGAGAATACAGGTCAGCAGTATACAACAGATTTTTCTCAGTTCCTACGGGAAAAATCCCAGTGTCTCAGATGAACAGGTTGAGAGGACCAATTCTGCGCAGAGGAGCCTAGGTGAGTCTGCTTGATGCGAGGACGTCCAGATTCTGAGAACAAGACAAAGGCAATAGAAAAACTCTTGAACAAGCTTGGAACTAAATCACACAAACTGTGAGAGAGCCCTGTCTTCATCTGTTCCAGGTCTTGTCCCAGTCGGCTAACGAAACCTGCATTTAATATAAGAATTTTTGGGTTTATAGGCTTTTACTTTGATTAGGTGGCTTTGGTCAAACTCAAAGTCAAACTCAAAATATTGTGACCTTGGCCTTTTAGGGTAGCATTTTAAATTAGTTGTTTGTCATTCATTATGGGTCACAAAATAAATTAAGTTGATGAGACGTTATTATTTTTAATGAAATAGATGAAAAGAGAAATAATGAAGCGCATCGTAGGTTGTACACATAAACATACATTTCAGGGGTTTGTCGATGTGTGTAGTGTTATGATATAAAAGGTGCATTTTTTCTATGTGTCAGAGTTAAAAAGTTTAAAAGCCACTGTTGCAGACATATTGTGAAAGGATAAGGATCCGATCTAGTACAGAACACATAATCAAAATCCCCCATTTAATCAAAGATTTTATGCAATTTCTGAGCCTCTGGAAAATAAAAAATTTAAGCCTTACTACACAAGCACTTAATGAGAAACCTTTTAACTGCGGCCACAGTAGCCGAGAATAAGCATTTCTCAACCCCATGACTATACTCTATTTTCTTACTCCTGAGAACCATTCACATGCTGGCTGTATCACTTAGGAAAAATTGTGGCTTGTAATGACTGTTGTAAACAGAATTCCTCTCAGAATTTAACTTCACTTATAGAGAATGCATACCTTAATTGATTGCTCCAGAAAAATTATGGGGTCATCCAATTTTCAGGAAATCACTTAAAGGAAGAGAACATTTTGGCCATGTCTCACAGAATCAGTTTCTGCTTTTGTTGTCAAAAGTAAAAGGTTTTTCCAAGAGGAACATATGTCCCTGAGTTTTTGGACCCACAAAATTCTCGTTTCTTACTGGACTACTTTCGTTTATGTTTTTAAATGATATCAACACTAGATAATAGCATAATATTAAGGTAAAATGTCTGATAATATAAAATATCCTTTATCTTTTTTCAAACTTGCATTATTAGTAAATAAATATATTTTGTAATTTTTGTTCTTTCTTCTTCCCCAATCAGTGCAATCAGATCTTTAAAAGAAAGTCCCTATATACACGTATACAACTATACTTAAGGGAATCCATAATTTTATTGCTAGCAGTAAAAGAGAAATTAACAAAAATTAAAAACAACACAGATGTTTTGGGAAAAATCTAAAATAGTTAGAAAAGGATAACTGAATGACAGAAAAGATATGAGAAGAATACATAATTTTAGGTGAAAACTACTTCATAATTGCATCAAATTAAAAAGAAGAATCCATTACTTAGAAAATGGATAATAAGATAAGATAGTAGAATGAAATGAAAGTATATCTGATAATGCCTAGGACAGACATTAGCGGAAAAGCAACAATGATTTAATAGAATTTAAAAATAAATTATGAATACCTAAAACACAGAATTAGCACTATTAAAAAAAACAAATCCAGAACATAGTAATAAGCTTTAGGAGTCACAAAGAGTCACTAATAACATAGACATAGAACGAGAAGAGACTATCGTGCAGAAGAGAAAAACGAAACATAATGTCATTTGTAAGAGAAATGAAATTTGCTAAAAGGGCTTATACATTCAATTTTGATAAGTCTTACATTACCCCATAAAATTTATCAAATGAAAGAAACAGGTGACCCAAAAATAGTATGCTATTTTTAGGTCTATTTTCCTTTACATTATGCTTCAGAAAGAAAGATAGAAGAGGATAAAATTGTGAACCCCCAGAATTTTCAAACCAAGAAATTTTAGAAACACCTATAATGGCAAATAATGACTAAAATAAGCAAATAGTCAAGAGTTCTGAAAGTATGTCATACCTTTATAAGATTAAATATACACTGAAATTAAAGAAATGTATCAAAATGAAATCACAAGTAGGAAAACTAAGAAGTACGTCACTTCCCCACTTTGAAGTAGGAAGATGGGAAGGGAGAAATGAATTGGGGCAGAAAATTCTTGTTTGAACTAGTACCTTCAAAATTTGGCTTGGGGTATTCTGTGATGTCAGTTGGTTAACAGCTAATTTTTCTTCCATGATGTTTTTGGGGATTCCTTGAGAGGGGCGTCACCATTACTGGGTATCTCCTGCAGAGAGGTCATTTTACCTGAGAGAATGAAGCCTTGCTTGATGTGGCCGCCATGCACATTTCTTTTCTGAGCTCCAGGACTTTCCTTGCTTCACTGCAAGCCTGATTCTGCTCCCTTTTCCTCTTCAGGTGGCAGCAGTCGGCAAAATCTAAAACAACCCCATTTACTCAATGAAATTAAGACCTTTCTAAGAAAGGAATGAGTAAGAGTTGAATGAATTAACAATTAACCGGTGAATACAAGGAAAATAAAATAGTCATCCTTATAACTAATAAGTAGCTATTGATGAGAGAAGATATAAAGGGCATTGATTTCTTAAATTACATAAATATTTCCCCATATCACACTTCCCTGTCATAAATGTTACATAGTTTTAGCATTACAAATAGGTGGGAGACAAACACACACACACACTTTCTCACACATATTAGGTCATTTTCTATTCAGGAAATTTAAGATCCTTTCCTCCTGGGAAATTTCTTTTTACTGAATTCACTCCCTTAGAAGTTTGTTTGGTGATTATATAGACATAACCGTATCGAAATAAGTTTCACGTTTAACAAAAAGGCACTTTCGAAGTTGGAGTCAAGAATTCCTCAGTAGTCCTCTATTTTTGTTTCACTGCCTGCGCTTTTCAAACAAGGCCAATTTTAGAAAGCCCAGAAACTACATCCCTCTCTCACACTGACTAGCCAGTGCTTGTTTGCTTGTTTGTTTTACTCCTTGAAAATAAATGAATGAGTAAAGCAGAGAACAGTTATTTTACATTTAAATATTAAAAAACTCACAAGTTTAAATGAAATAAATCTTTATTCTTCTCTGCTGTTGTTTGTGTGATTGACCACCACTAAAACGATCAAGGGCACAGTCCGATACAGCCTGGAATGATGGACAGATGGACAGAGAAGTCCCCTGGGTGCTTTACTAGTTTCTGCCAAACTTGAACTGATAATCAATAAAAAAATTTTCTCATAAAATAAATTGAATATTTCACCAATAAAAAGTGATTATCTTCTTTATTCCCATGGCTGACCTTAATAACTCACAGACTCCGTGGGCATTTTCTGATCTCTGTGAGTTATGAGACTTTCATACGCATGAAAGAAATATAATAATCACCCTTCAGCACAGAGATATTCTACACTCCTCCTATTAAATCAGTAAGAGGCTCATGGTTCCTTGTGATTGCAAGAAGGCTGAATAAACATGTCAGGTATCTATCTAAATTCAGATGTGTGACACCCGAGGATTACTGTTTTGAAAAGGGATTTTATGTCTGCAACATCGATGAAAAAAAAATTAGGACGGTTTATTATACTTGACTTGAATTAGGAAAATATGATTCAGTACAGCCTATTAAATTTTAGGAGGGCTCCTTGACTTATTTTGTAATCACCGATTTAACCATATCACCTTCATACTGGAAAATATAATCAGAATATTTTAGTTTGTCATCATTATATTTTTATAGAAAGAGATTTAGTAATTATGTTAACATCTAATTTGTATGTATCATTTGCAAAGCACCCACTCTGCCATATAAAACCGTGGAGATTTGAACAAAATTTGTTCCCTGACAAAAATGAGGTAGCTGCATAGACTGTATTAACAGAAATGAGTAGATCTATTGAATGTCTCCTGAGAAATATAAATAATGCATCACTCTATACTTACCAAATAATAAGACTAAACAAAGACAGAGGATAAGCTAGGGAGACAACGCTTTATATTTTAGAGGTAGCAGTGCGTTAAAAATAACAGCATTGTTCTCATTTCATTTATGAAGAAAATCTGACTAGAGAAGTTGAATTGTTTATTCAGAAATACAAAACTATAGTTTTCAGTTGGCTAACTGAAAAACTGGAATTGATTACTATTTAGTTAATTTTATCTTTTTAATTAACAAATAGCAAATTTGAATCTTTTTTGGTGTGCAGCTTTAGCACATGTGTAGATTTGGGTAACCACCACTCCAGTTAGAATGAAGAATGATTTCATCGCCCCAAAAAATCTCCCTTGTGCTGCTCCTTTGAAATCACACCCTCTTTTCACCTCTAATGTCTAGTAAGCACTGAATACTTTTTGTCACTATAGTTTTGGCTTTTCCAGACTGTTACATAAATGGAGTCGTACAATATGTGATCTTTTGAAACTGACTTCTGTCATTCAGTGTAATGCCTTTGAAATTCATCCATGTAGCTATGTCTATCAACTGTTTCTTCATTTTTTAGGGCTGAGTTTTATTCCATTATATTCCAGAGCAACATCATGGGACCCATGATAAGGGGTTTGGCTTTTTTCTGATTGTCAAATAATTTTATCAGAAGTTTGAGGTAATCTGAAATATATATTCAGTTTCACTCTAGCTCCCCTGTGGATAGCAGAGTATAGGCAAGAATGGAACAGTTAGGAGGCTGGAGCTGTGATCAGATGTGAGAGGTAGAGATATATTCTGGAGATACCCATGATGGGTGAAGAAAGAAAGGAGCAAATACAACACATATGCGAAAGGTAGGTTCACAGGATTTGAGGTATGAGGGAAAAAAGAATCACGCATTCTTTTGCTTTAGTTCCTGCTGGCTTTGAGTTTTCTGCAGATTTAGATGCCTCTGGCCCACCTCGTTCCAACCTATATTTGCTTTCTCTAGACCCAGTTTTCTTCTGAGTGAGCAGAGTAACTGTATAATGGATACACAGCCCAAATAGGATGCCATATCTAAGGTGTGGAAAATGTTGTTAAATGTCTTAGTTATGTCTTTGCCAATGAAGGCCTTAAAATCTACTCAAATACTCAATTACAGCAGAACAGATATTGAAAGGCTGGCAGAATGTCTTCATGGGCACACTTACAGTAAGTGTCATATCGGACTGCTGAAGAATTGAGGATTTACTCAAATGTATTTTTGTTTGTTTTTTACTTTTATTTGCCCTCTCTAACTTAGAAGCTTATAGAATAAGTGTATTGAAGGACTGACTGTAAAATAAAAACAGGATGCAATAATCTGATTGATTTAAATTGCACACAGTTCATATCTATGTCGAAGCAAAGATGTTTATTTTCTATCTGTCCACCTCTCTATGTAATACAGAAGTTCTTTATCTTCTGAACCTACAAGTTATGTTACCTTTTTACAATTTTTACATGCTGCATGTTAATTTTGTTCAAATCAAATAGGACCTGCTGTTTCTTTATATGTAAATAAAGCAATCCATTGAGTCTAAGGTTCTTACCCTTTCCAAAGGTTACTTAGGAATTCATTATTCAAAGAAAGTATTATATTTTACACTGAGAAAAAAATAATCTCCCTAGGATTAACCCCAGCTATTAAAAGAATTTGAAATTAACTTTGGATACAATTTTAATCAATGTGCTATATGTAGATTATTAGCAGATAAGAAAGTGATTAAAGTATTTTCATATATTCTTATTTATGGTTAATATTTATGTTCATTACTTTGCAAGAATATACATATGTAATCATGAGCAATAGAAAATACAAGTATTAACAGGTAGGAAAATAGAATGATTGAAGGAAGGCAGCGTAGGAAATGCCCCTGGAGAAGGGAGTGTTTTGTTTTCATGTTTACTTGATCTTCTCTGTTTGCTGGATCCCACTGGCGTAATCTATTCATCAGGATTAAACATTCATGAGTCCCTTAAAAGCAGGTGTTTAGTTTTTCCAGCTCTGAATATATCAGTTCCAAAAAGGCTTCACAGGAAAAGTGAAGCTCTCATAGGAGAGTGTTTCTTTTTCAAATGTTTAATTAGTTTTCAAGACTCTCACTGAATTTCAGCAAAGTTGAGCTATTGACCAGAACACCTGTTTGGCTCTGAAGACGACTTTCAAGCTTAATTTCAGGTTTGTTCACATTTCAGTAAAATTAAAAATTATTAAAAATATACCAGTAACATTTAAAAAATAAGACCTTATTACCATCAGTTCCTTTGGTAATTATTGTTATAACTTCCATCTAGAGATATTCATTGATATTAATATGGTGTCATAATAATACCTATGAGGTTGTCATTATAACAGAATCAATTATAAGAACTATTAGTTTAAACTATAATTATTTTCAAACACACTGAAGACAAGAAGAGCTTGGCATTTAATGTTTTATTTTTTTTTTTTAAAGATTGGCACCTGGGCTAACAACTGTTGCCAATCTTCTTTTTTTTTTTCTTTTCTGCTTTATCTCCCCAACCCTGCCCTGTACACAGCTGCATATCTTAGCTGCAGATCCTGCCAGTTGTGGGACGTGGGACGTCGCCTCAACGTGGTCTGACGAGGGGTGCCATGTCCCCGCCCAGGATCCGAACCCAGGGCCGCTGCAGCGGAGTGCGCGAACTTAACCACTCGGCCACGGAGCCGGCCCCTAGTGTTTTTTAAATCGTTATTTATAATAGATTTCCCAGAATCCCTCTTTTCATTCTCATTTCCCCTCAAACATTGTCAAGTAATATCCAGTGGAATTAAAATATTGTAATGCCATTAAAACAAAATACAATTTCCTTCAATTTAAATCATGATTTTTAAACCTAGATGAGTTGTTTTTGGGAACATGTACAAATATGTGTGTGTATAATAATGAGATATATATTAATATATGCATAAATAAACCAAGGCCATTTTTAAAGGAGTGTGGTTATTCTTTTTCCCCATTCTTGTGATGGTATCCATTCCAGACAGCAGGGTAATACCATATTGAACCCACTGCTAGAGGAAATAACAGGCTGAGGAACCAATACAGACAAATACAGTGCCCACAGACCTCCTTGGTCTCTTCTCTCATGCTCTCTTCCTTCATTCCCAGACATCCAGTGCCATCTGGCTATGCAGGAGCAACGGTCTCTACTATCTCTGAGTAGTATCTTATTATTGACAATTTTTACATACTTAACTTTCATAAATATCTGTTTTATTATATATTTTCATTAAAAATAAAGATCTTGATGTGAAAAACTTTATGACTCAAACTCCCCTAACAGTTATAAGAGGTTTCCAGTATGACTCCAGTTGGTTTCTTTAACATCAGAAATCCAGAGCATGATTTAACTTAATGCTGAAAATAAGTACTACAGCATACTTTTCATGACTATGTGCATTTTTTAAGAGTATTGGAATAAGAATTTAAGAGCTTGAGTAAAAGTTGTAAGATTCTTAAAATATGATGCTTGGGTAATTAACTTCAGCATCATGAACCTAATTTTTCTCCTCTGAAAGATCAAGGAATTTTTTCTAGATAATTTCTAAACAAGCACTAATAGCAAACTATGGAAATGAGAGCACAAAATAGAAAAAAAAAGCAATTTCCAAACATTATGGAATTAGGTAAATACAACATGGTTGATAGTATGGTGCCTGATGCAAAGTTTAGAATTCATGTTGAATAAAACAAATGATAGTAGACAATGCTCCTGACATTACAGCATGAACAAACACATTAACAAAAACTGTGAACCTAATTTGACATTGAAAATATAAATATTTATGGGAAAAATGCCTGAAATAAAAAGTATTATATTTGTAGTATGTTTTCCCGTTTGAGAATTGTGTATTTTTTGTATCATAAAATGATTATAATTTATTTCATATTCAGGAAAAGTACACTATTTTTTAAAGTAATGGACTGATATTCTATAAAGCAATAATGTCAATGTGGAAAACTATACTATTTTTGAAAATAATGATTGATGTATTACTTTGAAGTAATGGCAATGTCACACTACCTTGATCTTTTGTCCAATTGTTCTTAGTTGGCATAAACTGTGGGGATCCTGAGAGTGACAATCACAAAGAAGGTAAAACAATGATTTATTACTAGCTGGGATTTGGGTTAACGTGTGGTAGAGTGCGAGTGCATTTAGATGGAAGATGAAAATGGTACCTGTTTCTTACATTGGGCAGACAAAAGTCTGAAAATATGTATTTTCTTTAAATTGAAATACAGCTTTTGCATTTATTTACTGGCATTTTTGTACATTAGTTACTTAATTTACACCTGCCATTTACCAGTGCTCTTCTGAGAAATAGAAAAAAAAAAAAACCCAAACCTATAAAAACTCCTGCCTACATGGAGTTTCTATTCTAGCTGGGGAAGAGGGGAGATAGGCTTTAAACATGGAAACAAATAAAAGATAAGGTACAGCAGACAGTCAGGAAAGAATAAAGTCTGAAGCTTGAATGCTGAATAGAGAACTGAGAAGATGGAGAGGATACAATGACTGATCCGAGCACGTCCTCCACACCAGAGCAGAAGGGGCTTTAGCTCATCAACCCCAGATCTTTGAGCCCGGGACATCAGGCGAGATGAAACAAAAGATGACAAGACTTTCTTTCTAAAAGAAGACCTGGCTCTAGGTTCCTTGAGACTTGTGGAAGTGAGAAAAAAAGAAAGGGAATTGATTCCAACTAAGGGAACACAAGA
This sequence comes from Equus caballus, assembly GCF_041296265.1. Lineage (NCBI taxonomy): Eukaryota > Metazoa > Chordata > Mammalia > Perissodactyla > Equidae > Equus > Equus caballus. The sequence continues at coordinate 16,935,997 of NC_091702.1, read as the reverse complement.
AATCAATAGCCATCTTCCATGGGAAAAATGAAGCTTGCTATTATTTTCTCTCCATTTTGTGGAAGGAAAAATGCAAAAGCAAAAGAGTTCTCAAAAAGAGGAAGGCAAAGAACGTAGCTACAACTTTTTACCACTCTGGTTATGTCGGAGGAAGCCTCAAAAGGGACCGTAACTATGTATGTTTAAATTTTATTTTTATTGAGGTAACATTGGTTTAAAATATTATACAAACTTCAGGTGTGCACCATTGTATTTCAACTTCTGTATAGACTACACTGTGTTAGCCACCAAAGGTCTAGTTGCCATCCATCACTGTACAAATGTGTTCCTTTATTCTTTTCTCCCTCCCCCAACCCCTTTCCCCTCTGGTACCCACCAGTGTATTCTCTGTATCTATGTGTTTGTTCATTGTTGGTGGTGGTTTATCTTCCACATATGAGTGAAATCATATGGTTCTTAGCTTTGTCCTTCTGACATATTTCATTTACCATAATACCCCCAGGGTCCATCCATGTTGTCACAAATGGCAAGAGTTTATCATTTTTACGGCTGAGGATTATTCCATTTTATATATATATATCCTTTATATACATATTATATATATATATATATATATATATACATCACATCTTCTTTATCCATTTATCCATTGATAGGCACTTAGATCGTTTCCAAGTCTTGGCTATTGTAAATAATGCTGCAGTGAACATAAGTGTGCATACATCTTTTTGAATTAGTGTTTTTGTGTTCTTTGGATAAATACCCAGAAGCGGAATAGCTGGATCATATTGTAGTTCTATTTTTAATTTTTTGAGGCATCTCAATACTGATTTCCATAGTGCCTACACCAATTTATAGTCCCATCAGCAGTGTATGAGGGTTCCCCCTTTTCTCCACATCCTCTCCAACACTTGTTACTTTTTGTCTTTTTAATAATAGCCTTTCTGGCAAGTGATATCTCCTTGTGCCTGTTGGACATCTGTATGTCTTCTTTAGAAGAGTCCCTGATCAGATCCTCTGCCCATTTTTTGTGTGTGTGTTTGAGGAAGACTGGTCCTGAGCTAACCTGTGTTGCCAATGTTCCTCTATTTTGTATGTGGGATGCAACCACAGCATGGCTTGATGAATGATATGTAGATGTGCACCTGGGATCTGAACTCTCAAACCCCAAGCCGCTGAAGCTGAGCATATGAACTTTACTACTACTCCACTGGGCTGGCCCCCTCTGCCCATTTTTTAATCAGGTTGTTTGGCTTTTTGTTCTTGAGTTGTATGAGTTATTTATACATTTTGGATATTAACCCCTTGTTGGATATACGAGTTACAAATATCTTCTGCCAATCAGTAAGTTGTCTTTTCATTTTCTTGATGGTTTCTTTTTCTGTACAGAAGCTTTTTAGTTTGATGTAGTTTTTTGTTTATTTTTTTATTTTTTGTTTATTTTTTATTTGTTTCCTTTGCCTAAGGAGACATTTCTCCGAAGTCTGATGTCAAAGAGCATACTGCATATGTTTTCTTTTAGCAGTTTTATGGTTTCAGGTCTTACATTCAAGTCTTTAATCCATTTTGAGTTAGTTTTTGTGTATGGTACAACACAATGGTCTACTTTCATTCTTTTGCATGTGGCTGTCCAGTTTTCCCAACAGCATTTATTGAAGAGATTTTCCTTTCTCCATTATATGTCCTTAGCTCCTTTGTCAAAAATTAGCTGTCCACAAATGTGTGGGTTTATTTCCAGAGTCTCATATCTGTTCCCTTGATCTGTGTGTCTATTTCTCTGCCAGTACCATGCTCTCTTGACTACTATAGTTTTGTAGTATAATTTGAAATTAGGGAGTGTAATGCTTCCACCTTTGTTCTTTTTTCTCAGAATTGCTTTGACTATTCAGAGTCTTTTGTTGTTTCATATAAATTCTGGGATTCTTTGTTCTAATTCTGTGAATAATGTCATTGGAACTTCAATAGATATTGCACTTAACCTGTATGCTGCTTCCGAAAGTATGTACATTTTAATTATGTTAATTCTTACAATTCCTGATCATGGAATATCGCTGTTTCTTTCTGTCTTTGATTTCTTTCAACAATGTCATACTTTTCAGAGTACAGGTTTCTCACCTCCTTGGTTAAATTTATTCAAAGGTGTGTTATTATTTTTGTTGTGATTATAAATGGAATAGTATTCTTGATTTTTCTTTGCTCTTTTCTTGTTAGTGTATAGAAATGCAATGATTTTTGTATGTTGATTTTGTACCCAGCAACTTTACTGTATTAGTTTATTATTTATGATAGATTTTGGTGGATTTATCAGGATTTTCTGTGTATAAAATCATGTCTCCTGCAAATAGTGATAGGTTTTCTACTTCCTTTTCAGTTTGGATCACTTTGATTTCTTTTTCTTGCTTACTTACTCCGGCCAGGACTTCCAATATTATGTTAAACATGAGTGGCCAAAGTGGGCATACTTGTCTTGTTCTAGCTCTTAGAGGGATAGTTTTCAGGTTTTCACCATTGAATATGATGTTAGCTGTGAGTATGTCATATATGGCCTTTATTATGTTGAGGTACTTTCCTTCTATACTCATAGCATTAAGAATTTTATCATAAATGGATGCTAAATCTGGTTGAATGCTTTCTCTGCATTTATTGAGATGAGCATGCGATTTTTATTCTTCATTTTGTCAGTGTGGTGTATAATGTTGGTTGCTTTGTGGATGTTGAACCATCTTTGCCTCTCTGAAGTGAATGCCTCTTGATCATGATGTATGAGCCTGTTAATGTATTGTTGTATTCAGTTTGCTAATATTTTGTTGAGGATTTTTGCATCTCTATTCATCAGTGATATTGACCTGTAACTTTCTCTTTTTGTGTTGTCTTTGTGTTGCTTTGGTACCAGGTCAATGTTGGCTTCATGAAATGAATTAGGAAGCATACCTTCCTCTCCAATTTTTTAGAAGAGGTTTAGAGGGATAGCTATTAAATCTTCTTTGGAATGTTTGGTAGAATTCACTGGGGAAGCTGTCTAGTCCTGTACCTCTGTTTGATTATTCTTTCAATCTCCTTGCTAGTGATTGGTCTATGCTGATTCTCTAATTCTTCTTGATTTGGCTTTGTATGATTGTATGGTTCTAGATTTGTTCATTTCTTCTAGGTTATCCAGTTTGTTGGCACATAGCTTTTCATAGTATTCTCTTATAATCCTTTGTATTCCTATAATATCTGTTGGAATTTCTCCTCTTTTCTTTCTTGTTTTATTTATTTGAGCCTTCTCTCTTTTGTTGTTAGTGAGTCTAGCTAGAGGTTTGTCAAATTTGTTTATCTTTTCAAAAAACCAGCTCTTAGTTACACTGATCTTTTCTATTGCCTTTTAATCTGTATTTCATTTATTTCTGCTCTGATTTTTATTTTTTCCTTCCTTTTACTGATTTGGGGCTTTGTTTGGCATTTAGGCATAATATTAGATTGTTCATTTGAAATTTTTCTTCTTTCTTAAGGTAAACTATATTTCTATAAACTTCCCTCTTAGTACCAATTTTGATGTATCCCTTAGAATTTAGTATGTTGTATATTCATTTTCATTTGTCTCCAGGTATTTTTTGATTTCTCCTTTGATTTTCTCCTTTGATTCTTCTTTGACTCAATAGTTATTCAGTATCAATTTGTCTAATCTCCACATATTTATCAACTTTTCGGATTTCATCTTGAAGATGTAGTTTATTTCTACTTTCATACTGTTGTGATCAGAAAAGATGCTTGATATTATTCCAGTCTTCTTAAATGTATAGAGACTTGTTGTGTGGCCTAATATGTGATCTATCTTAGAGAATGCTCTATGTGTGTTTGAAAAAAATCTGTATTCTGAAGTTTTAGCATGGAATGTTTTGTATATATCTATTAAGTCCATCTGGTCTAATGTGTCATTTAAAGCTAATCTTTTGTTATTGATTTTCTGTCTAAATGATCTATCCATTATGTAAGTGGAGTGTTAAAGTCGTCTACTGTTATTGTGTTAATGTTAAATTCTCTTTTTGTGCCTGTTAATATTTTCTTTATATATAGGTGCTTCTATGTTGGGTTCATAGGAATTTACAAGTTTTATATCCTCTTGTTGGATTGTCCCTTTTGTCATTATGTAGTGCCCTTCTTTGTCTCTTGTTACAGTTTTCATTTTTATACCTATTTTGTCTGATATAAATATTGCTAGCCCAGCTTTCTGTTTCCATTTGCATGGAATATCTTTTTCCATCCATTAACTTTCAATCTGTGAGTGTATTTAGATCTAAAGTGTCTCTTGTATGCAGCATATATTTGGGTCTTGTTTTTTATCTATTCAGCCACTCTATATCTTTTTATTGGACCATTTAGTCCATTTATATTTAAAGAAACTATTGATAAGTATTACTTATTGCCATTTTGTTACTTTTTCTGGATAATTTTTTAGTACTTCTTTGTTTCTTTCTTCTTCTCTGACTCTCTTCCCTTGTGATTTGATGTCTTTCTTTTGTGTTATGTTTGGGTTCCTTTCTCTTTATTTTTTGTGTACTTTATTATAGGATTTTGGTTTGTGCTTATCTTGAGGCTCATATATAGAAATCTATGTAAATAATAATCTATATTAAGTTGATAGCCTCTTAAATTCTACCTCTTACAAAAAGCTGTACACTTTTACTCTAACCTCCCCAGGTTTTATGTTTTTAACATCAAATTTTACTTCTTTTATTTTTGTGTATTCCTGAACCTCTTACCACATATACAGATGATTTTATACTTTTGTCTTTTGAACTTCATACTAGCTTTATCAGTAGGTAGTTGATCCATTACCTTTGCTGTATATTTACCTTTACCAGTGATTTTTTTTCAGAATTTTTTATTTCTATTTGTGATCTTTTCTTTTCTAATTAAATAAGTTCCTTTAATATTTCTTGCAAGGCTGGTCTAGTGGTGAGGAACTCCTTTAGTTTTCGCTTGTGTGGAAAACTCTTTATCTCTCTTTTACTTCTGAATGATAACTTTGCCAGGCAGAGTATTTTGGGTTGTAGGTTTTTTCCTTTCAGTACTTTGACTATCATGCCACCCCCTTCTAGTCTATATGTTTTCTGCTGAAAAGTCAGCTGATAGCCTTTTGGCATTTCCTTTGTATGTAGCTTATTGCTTTTCTCTTGCAGCTTTTAGGATTCTCTATTTATCTTTAACTCTTGATGTTTTAATTATAATGTGTCTTGGTGTGGGCCTCTTTGTGTTCATCATTTTTGGTACTCTCCATGCTTCTTGTACTTGGCTATTTATTTTCTTCCCTTTATTACAGAAGTTTTCAGCTATTATTTCTTCAAATAAGTTCTCTTACCCTTTGCCTCTGTGTTCTCCTTCTGAGACATCTATCATGCAGATCTTATTATGTTGTCCCAGAGGTCCTTTAGATTGTCCTCATTCTTTTTAATTCTTTTTTTTTTTCCTGTTCACCTTGAGTGATTTCCTCTAGTCTTTTGTCCAGAGTGCTTATCTGTTCTTCTTTTTTCATATACTCTGCCGTTGGTTCCCTCTAGTGAATTTTTTATTTCAATTATTAAAACCTTCTTCTCAGATTGGCTCATTTTTATATTTTCCAATTCTTTGTTGAAGTTCTCACTGTGTTCATCTATTCTTCTCTCAAGCTCAGTAAGCATCCTCATGACTGTTACTTTGAACCCTTTATCAGGCGGTTTCTTTATCTCTGCTTTCTTTAGTTCTTTTTCTGAGGATTTGTCCTTTTCTTTTATTTAGAAAAAATTCTTCTAACTCCTTATTTTGCTTACATCTCTGTACTTATATCTATTTATTAGGTAGCTCAGCTACATTTCCCATGCTCAGAAAAGTTGTCTTATATAGGAAATTTCTTATGGGACCCAGTAGCCTGCTTCCCTCTTATCACTGATGCCAAATACTCCAGGTTGTCTTTTGTGTGGTCTCTGTGTGCCCTTCTTTTGTTGTGGGGCTGTGATTGCTGTGGGTGCACAAGTAGACAAGACTGGCCCCAGGCCAGCTGGTTGCAGGGCCTGGCCATGTGCAGCTGCTGTGCGGTGCACTATTGGCTGGGACAAACCTCCAGCATGGCTGGCTGCAAGGCCCTTTGGTGCACAACTGCTGTAAGTTTACTGGTGAGTGGGTCAGGCCCATGGTGTGACTGATTGCTGGACCCAGCAGCACATAACTGCTGTGAGCTCGCTGGTGAGTGGGTAGGCCCGCTGACTGGCTGATTGTGAAACCTGGTTATACATGAATGCTAGCTCACCGATGGGTGGGACAGGCTGCTAGTGTGGTTGTGTTTTCAGCTTAGTGGAAAGTGGCTGTTGCTAGCTCACTGGTGGGTCGGGCAGGCCTCTGGCAAGGGCTGCCTGTACTGCCTGGCAGTGCACAACTGCTTTGGGTGCACTAGTAGACAGGGCAGGCCCCTGACTTGGGCTGGCCTTGTGGTCTTGGACTGCTACTGGCTCACTGGTGGGTGAGTCAGGCCCTTGATTCACCAGGGTGTGTAGCCTGGTGGCACAGCTATTGCTAGCTCTCCTTTGGGTGGGGCAGGTCTCCTGTGTGGACTGGCCGTGCAATCCAGATGCGCAACTGTTGCTAGCTTTCTCTTGGGTGGGCCAGGCCTCTGATATGGCATGGTTTCTGGCTCAGTGGTGGTGTTCAACTGCCTTGGGCAGCACACAACTGTTTCAAGTGTGTTGGTGGCAAGGCAGGGCCCCTGTGTGTATGATCATGAGACCCAGTGGTGCAAGTCTGCTGCGGGCTCAAGGCTCACTGGTGGAAGGGGTAGGTCCCTGGTATCGACTGCCTGTACTGCCTGGCTGTGTACAAGTGCTCTAGTGGGCAGGGCAGGCCCCACCCTAATAAGGTAGAGGAAGTATTCCCAAATAATGCTTGCCAGCATACACAACAGCACATCTGAAATAGGTCACAGAAATGGCTGCTGCCAGTGTCTTAGTCCCTGGGTGGGGCAGGCCAGTTGCCCTTGCCTCCCTAGAAGGCACTCCAAGCTTACTGAGCCCCTATTACCAATGGACTATGCACTTTTCTATATGGTGTTTTTGTACTGGTTTCTGGGTTGAGTAAGTCTGTGCATGGTCCCTTTCAGGGCAAGTTTTCCTTTCCCTGAGGTTCTATAGATTTCCTGGGCATGCTCCCTGCTGGTTTTCAAAGCCAGGTGTTTTGGGGTCTCATCTCTCTTGTGCTGGATCTAAGGGCTGGGGTGCCTAATGTGGTGCTTGAGTCCCTTGTTCCTCTGGGAAAACTTCCATACATTTTAAGTCGCTTCAGACCCTGAAGCACTGTGGCTAGGGTGGGGATTTTCCCTCAGCAAGGCTGTATCTCTGCCTCTTCTACCCTTCACTGTGTTGTCCCTTGTTCTTTTTTTTTTTTTTTTTTTTTTGAGGAAGATTAGCCCTGAGCTAACTACTACCAATCTTCCTCTTTTTGCTGAGGAAGACTGGCCCTGAGCTAACATCCATGCCCATCTTCCTCCACGTTATACATGGGACACCTACCACAGCATGGCTTTTGCCAAGCAGTGCCATGTCTTCAACTGGGATCTGAACTGGCGAACCCCAGGCTGCCAAGAAGCAGAACGTGTGAACTTAACTGCTGCACCACCAGGCAAGCCGGTCCCTTGTTCTTTTCATCCAGTTTCCAGTTCTCTCTCAGAGGAAATTGTTCCACAGGTAGTTACAGGTCTATTGTGTCCATGGCAGGAGGCGAGCTCAGGATTCTCCGACGGCATCATCTTCCACACTCCTATATTCCAAATTTTAATTTAGTATACCAATGTTACCCATTATCATGGTAGTTCAAATCTTTTACTCCCCTAAAACCTGAATAACCTGGAGATAAAATGATTTGACTAATTCTTCAAGACTGGAGGAGGATAACATGTAAGAGTTTTGAGCTCTCTAGAAATTTAACAGGGATTATTTCTAGCAGGATTATGATCTATGATACATAATCTAGCAGTTACAGATTAACCAAGAATGCAATCATCAAACTGGTTTGTCCAAGCAGAAATGCCATACCACTTTGGCATACTAAATAGGGGACAAGTGAAGGATGATTCCCTTCAGCTACTCTAATGATGTTTCCTTTTCTTTCTTGGATTTAATGTGGGCCCTTAATATGTGTTGTCAAAAATGTACCTTGCACCAAGTATCCATAGTTAATACTTTTAAATAATGGCTTTTATGATGTCTAACATTTTTTAATGACTGTCTTGTATTAATTAACCCAACACTGAACCATGCATATTCCATATATAAATTCCTGTAATTTTTAAGTGTGTACACACACATATACACACACCCATACACACACTTTATATGTTAATTTATAATTATTCAAAATTTTTACACAAAAATACTGAGGCTCAGTATAAAAGTAAAGTAATTACTGAGTTCTACACATGTTATAAGTTAAGGAACTAGAACTGAAATCCAGGTCTTACTTCAAAGCCTCTACACTTTTTACTGGCTAAAACTTGCCTGGGGCATGATGATAATGATAATCACATATCTCTTAGAGCTCTCTTTACTTTAGAAAGTGTTTTTATTTCTTTTGAAATAAAAGATGATGTGATGAGGTAATCACATCATCAGCTATGTGAAGAAGACAGGACAAGAATTTTTATTCCCTGCTGACAGGAGAGTGCTTTTGAATATAAAAAGTGCTATACAAATATAATGTGGCATTATCAGTGTCTATGAAAAATAAACAAGTAGTAAACAATTGAAATACAATATTTACCATTCAACTCTTCCATTTCCTGCATCAAGATCCCATTGATTTTCATAGAGTGTCTAGGACTAGGTCGACAGCATGTATTTAGTGGTGAAATACAATCTAAGTTGATAGTAAAGTTGTCAAAAGAAAGATACAAGTACCAACATTTACACTAAAACTTCAGTTTTTAAATATGAAATGCTGCTTCAGTACCCCAAGCTCCATTGATTTAAAATACATTTTTATTTTCAACATAAAAGCAATCTTTTAGAATTCCTGAAGTTAAATGAAGCATAGATTGGGGACATCCACCATTCTCGTCACAGCTGCTGCTACATCATGGAACACATTGCAAGTTCAATGGGAAAGAAATTAACTGCCCATCTGTGCGGTATCTATTTTTTTGGCTTCTCATGCTTGATTAGTGGGAAGGTTTTTAATTGTATGATAATCCAACCATTTCACAGAGATTATGTGTGAAATCTGAACATGAACAATAAACATAATATCTTCCCTTTATCTGGAATCATCTAGAAGCAAGTAGAACCTACTGCAGGAATACGTTATATTACTGCAATTTAACGAAAATATTTGAGAGATTTGGTTTCTCTGAATCAGACAGTTAAGGATTAATGGTCTCAAAACTAGCATTTCCTGAACATTAGATATGGGCCCTTTAGCATCCAGTAGTAAAATAGTAGCTATAATATGAGAAGGAGGTTAATATTTTTGTGACAAAAATATAAATACTGCCTGGAAATCAAATGGTTTGCATATGACTTTGATAGTCAACATCAAAGAATCACCTTCAAAACACGGGCATATTCTGTCCCAGAAAACATAAAACTCTTTACATAAGAATAGACAGACACAATCACACATAGACACACAGACACAATCAGTGGACTTATAACAGTGAATATATAGAAAAATAGTGAAAATTTGATAGTAATCCTTAAAAGCAATCAAAGTAGTAATTTATGACTTACAATGCTTGAGATATTTTCAAATGATTTCTATTTTACACGTTGTAAAGTTTGAACAAGGATTAAAAGATGGTGAAGTAAATGTATGACACACTCATGTTGGATCAATATTTCTCATTTGTCATTTGTCCGCTGTGACTCACTTCATGGAGCAGGAAGATCAAACTTTGGAAAATTCGAAAGATAAAGAGAAGATGGACATTCTTAATCAAAAGAGCATTCTTTACTTTGTAACCAATAGCAGAAAGGTAGTGTATTCATCAAGATATTACACACCATGCAGTCCTGGCCTGAAAATTACTTCATTATTTAGATAATTTTTAGCCTTTCATGAAAAGAAAAAAAAAACAAATGACAAAAATGGATTTTTTGGATACAGTTAACATTCAAATTATCTGTAAATGTGAGCTATTCCCCTCTACACTTTAGGGAAGAATCCTAAAAGCAAATGAGACGTAGCTTTGCTTTAACAGAAGCTAGGGCCATCGGTTACGGAAGAGGGAGAGGGGTGGAGATAGGAATCAACTAGCCGGCCTCTGTGAACTTTCAGTTTAATTTGGAAAGATTGCTTTATCATTCAGTTTTTGAAGCAAAAATACTCTCTAAAAAGTATCCAAAATTCAGTGGTTTATTAGAGCAGCATTTATTCCCACACTCACAGGTGTGTGGATTGGTGGAAGCTTGGGTAATATCAGCTGGCCTTGGATGGACAGCTCTGCTACAATCAGTGGTTAGATTCAGCTTAGATTCGGCTGTGGGTGGAGCCCATGTCTATGTGACCTGTCTGTTATCTTCCTGGATTAGAGGCTACCCAAGGCATGTTCTCTTCTAAAATAGCAGGAGCGCAAGGGCCAGGTCATACTGCACAAGCACCTTTACAGCTTCTGAAGACACCACGACCACTCATAATCCACCAGCCAAAGCAAGTCTCATGGCGAACGCCCAAATAAGAGAAATAGGAAAGTACATCTTGCTGCGATGGGAGGAGGTGAAGACATTCAAAACAGGAGGATAAAACAGTAGGAAACAAAGCCACACACTATACTACAGATTGAAGCAGAGAATCCACGGCGGAAGTTTATAACACACTTTCAAATAGTTCTTTGTCGCCTGCAGTGAAAATCACAGGGAAAGTGGAGAAATTGGTTCACTGAACATTTTGTTCTGTGATAAAAGTCCTAAGATTTGCATTGATCTTATTTTCAACACAAACCAATTACACCAAGAAAATATAGAGAATCTTTAAAGGAACCATCTGTCCACCATAACTACCTAGTGAGGGGCGGAAGATGCTGCAGAAACTCAGCTAAACCTGGAGTATTCAGAAAGGATTATTCACTTTTTGCTTTCAATTTTACTTTGACTTTGATTTTTCATGTTTTGTTGCCAGCAGAAAATAAACGTATAGGAAGTCGTCCAACAAAGAAAGCAAAGTAAAATATCCTTAAGTACATACTAATATTTCCCTTTGAAATTAATATTTTTAGTTGCACTAAACATTGCATATCAGTACTGAATTAGTCAAATATATAAGGGAAATTGCAAATAAACTCATGTGGATAATTAAATTCTCAGTCCATTACTAGTCCCTATCATACTTTATGTAAGCACCTACTTTGTGTCAGTCGCTGTGTTTACTCCTGTGGATTCAAAGATGAATATGACTTATTTCCTGACTTGAAGAACTGTGCTATATGGCTTAGAGTTCTTAGTCTTTCTATTCTTCCAGTACTTGATTTTTTTTTCTTTTATCAAGAAATATTGGAGACTAAGAGTCGATATACTTGACCAGCTTTTAGGAATTTTGGTTTCAGCCCTAAATATGTCTCTAATTATACATGCAACCTAAGCTAGTGACTAGAATACAATGTAGCTATTTCTTCTTCTGTAGAGGGGGAAACATGGTATTTTACACATACATACACACATAAACACACATTATTAAGACTTCTGTGAAGTTCAAATAGAACTGAACATAATATTAAATTAAAGAAAACTTTGAAAATTACCCTTTAGTGTTTATATCTTACTAGTATTTCTTTGGTCATTTGACATGAAAATAATAAATCAACATTTGCATTTTGCTTTAAATTTTAAAAAATATTTTCCCATATATTACTGTGGAATAATGGCTCCACAAGTATGCCTATGTCTTAAGTCCTATTGTATGTTTCCCTACATAGTAAAAGAGATTTGCACATTTGATTAAGCATTTGAGATAGGGAGATGATTCTGAATTATCTAGGTGGCTCCAATAAAATTACAGGGTCCTTATAGGAGGATTGAAGTAAAGAGAAATGAACGTGATGGAAGCAGAGTTTTGCGTGATGTGGCCACTAGCTGCATCATTCGTAGCCTCTAGATGCTGGAAACACAAGGGATAGATAGATAGCCCTAGAGCCTCAATACAGAACCAGTTCTGCTGACAACTTGGCTTTAGCCTAGTAAGACTGACTTTGGACTTCCAACCTCCAGAAATAAAGATAATAACTCTGTGTTGTTCTAAGTAAATAAGTGTGTCGTAATTTGCTTCAGCAGCAATAAGAAAATAATATACTTACATATTATATTATCCCTTTATACCATTATCATATTACCTTATCTTTTGATAGTCTTATCTCCTTATTACAAATTCTTTCCAGTAATATTCTTTCAAATTTTGTGAAAGTCAGTGCTCTTACCTCGGTATTATTTACTACAGACATTTATTGTTTTTTTCTCTTCAAGAGAGAGCTTATTAGTTAGTCATTTATAAAACTAACAAATATTAATTAATTTGTTATCTATATATCAAACTTCCATCATATAAATAATCTCTATTAGTCTATATTCCTTTAAGATTATGAATAATAGTGGAAATTATATTTTTAATTAAAACTAGACATGAATGATACAGAATTTTTACATATGACTATGAGATAACTTATTATATAGAAATGATATTTTCTAGAGTTTATTCAAAAGAGTGACAACGGAAAAGCTTATCAGTAATTCAGAGAAAACAAAACTAGAAAAATTATCTAATATTTAGCTTATAAACCAAAAAATGAGATTTTAACCACAGGTTATAAACTATGAAAAGAATGATTTAAAAAATTATGAAAAACCATGCAATAGAAAAGAAGGCAGAAAGAATATAATTTGAGATAACAGAAGCATGTCTGGTAAATGTGACGGCCAAGTGGTCTTGTGATTGATGCAAGAAAGATGGATCTAACAGGAGAGGTGACACAGAGGACATTTGGAAGTCATCAAGAAAGAGAAAGAGAGAGAATGATAAAGAGGAGAGGGGGAGAGAGAAAAGGAGAGAGAAATAAATTATATTACAGTGCAAACAGATGGCAGATCACCTAACCAATGCTAGCACATAGATTATGTAATTGGCATAGTAATATTTCATATATGCAAAAAATTTTTGGAATTCAGGGGTACTACTAGTTTATATCTGTTAATTAATTACACATTTTTTAAGAATTTGATTTGCTGAAAGATAGAAAAAGTTTAAGGAGCGTAGATTTTCTTGGCCCTATGCTGACAAATCAAACAAATAGAAAAACAGGAATGGTGAAATTTCCACAATGATATAGTCATACCTAAAATAAAGTGTGACTATATAAACCGGGTGACCCAGACTCCCATGTGCTGGTAAGGCTCATCAAAGGGGGAATGAGCCAAAGAGAAGGAAATATTTAGGTCAGAAAGAATAGCTCATTCAGAGTTGGAAAAGGCCATTGGTAGAACACATTCAATACCACAAGGGCTTGACATATTTTTTAATGTAATAAATGTTTATGTTTTAAAAGGAGTGAAGGAAAGAGAAGGTAATGAAAAGAAAAGGAGACAGGAATGAAGAGAAGGAGAAAGGAAACATGAGAAAAAGAAAAGTAACGCGTAATAATTAAAATATGATTCAGGGAATAACTTATGACTGATAGAAGTTGGATTAACAAATCAAGGAAGTAAGTTTGGTGGAATGTGGCATTATGATATGAAGGTTAGAAATTGTTTTTAATGTGCATTCATGAGATTCTTGTGCAAAGAATGTAAAAATACCAGAGGCAAGATACATCCTAGGAATAGGATTAGTAGACTCTTGATGTGATGGACCTGCATTTTAACCTACTTTTTGGTTTTCAATGCTAGGCTACAGCTTTCTTCTTTTCCCACCTCTCTTGTCTCTGGTGTAGGTATGTATGTAGGGAAGGCTGGAAAACTGAAAGAGAAGCTAAGTCTTGGGGACCTCAGCAAAAGTGTCAACTGTTTAAACTGGCCACTCCTCAATAAACAGCAAATGGCTCTACAAGGATTGAGGGCTCTCTCTCTCTCTCTCTCTTTAAAATATTCACAACTACAACTCTTAGTGGAGATATTGACTTTTTTCACAAAGATCTGAAATACTAGGTAGGTGAGGGAATTATTACTTTCCTGCTGGGCTGGATGGTTATTTATCTCAGGTTTAGGTGAAGATAGTCTTCAAATAGGGAGAATAATGGAACTTTCACGTGTTTCTCAGTTTCTTGAAGATACCATACTTGTTCCTACTGTAGGGTCTTAGTTTTCTCTGCCTGAAATATTTTTTTCTCTTTCAAAACTCAAGCTTTATTATCATTTTTAAAATCTTAGCTTAGATAAACTTTCCTTGGAAACTTTTTAGTAAATATCTGTATTCAGTATTCAACAATCTATTTGTTTTCCATCATAGCTCTTCCATCATAGTTGATATTATTCATCGTTTGCTAATTTGTTTAACATAAGACTCTCTGGACTGTAAACTCCTTAAGTGTAAGGAGGATGTGTTTTATTTACCTCTGCCTACCCAATGCCTAGCATGGTGCCTGAAAGGTGTCTAATATTTACAAGTTAAATTAATTGATGGATGGATGGATAGATGGATGGGTGGGAGGATGGATAGAGAGACAATGAATTAATTTATGTGACTGTCCTGACAAAGTCACATGATTAAGCTATATAAACAAGGAAAGAATTGAATGAAACAAAAACAAAGCTAGATGATATTTATAAAAACACTGAAGACAGTTAAAATTGTTTTGCATATTCTGTTCAAAACAAGAAAAATGAAAAAACAAAACAAAATAAAATAACACTATTCTATTCTATGATTTGACTTTTTTAATAGCTTGGATCTGAATCTGCAATTCCTTCTTTAGGTTGTTGCCTTAGTTCTTCCAAAATATTTTTATGGCTCAAATAGAAGGAAGAATGTCTAACAGTGTGATATAGATTTTTCTGCTGCTTCATTCAGGTTGCTGATTCTCTGGATACAGTTATTGAGTTTTGACCAACATGATGGCACTGCTTCACGTGGAATATCTTCTTTATCACATATGAAGATAGCTTTTCTAGAATAGATTGTACTGGTAGCCATGCATCAACATTCTTCTCCTCTCTCAGTGGCAAAAACTACCATCTCTTACACACCAGGCTAGTGCAGCTGCACAAATAGAAGAAACAAGGGGAACCATGCCTTATACAGAGAGGAGAGTAAGCTTTGCCCATTCTCTGCTCTTTCCTTGGACTTGAAAATATTAGGAAGATTGATCTTTTCCTTGATTCATAAATTCAGCTAAGTTTATCCATTAAATTATGAAAGAGAAGTGGGAAATATTTATATTTTTATCAAAAAGATGGAGATTCTTTGTTAACACAAAAATGAAAAACAAAACAATTCAAAAAAACAATAATGACAAAAATCTAAAGGATGCGGTTGTGGACATGTTGTTTATGAAGTTGTCCTTGAGGATATTTGCATGGATCTTTATGAAAGAAAGTTAGATAATGAAATGTGATCTTTTACTTAAATTTTCAACCTAGAAATGGCATAATAGGCGTAGGGATTTGGTACATGGAGGATGAAATTATAGGGATGTTGTAATTTCATGTTATTGTAGAATTAATTGGAAGCCCAAGAGGGCATTGCTGGATTGAGAATAGAACCGCTTGGATTTGAATTTTGAATTATAGTTTCCACCCTTTACTTCCTTTGGCAACAATCTTAAACTTTATGTATCTTATTCTCTAATCTGTAAGATGGGGATAACAATGATATGGTTCATAAATTTATTTTCATTGTTGGATCAGCCAATATAAATTAAAAATCTTGGTATAGTCCTTGGCACCTAGTACTCAATAGATGTTGGCAATGTATATTGTAGCCATCAGTATGTTACTGATGACTGAGTAGGACATGTGGTCATAGCATGAACAAGCAATTAGGTTGAAGACATCTCTAAGGATCAGAGAGTGGTTAAAACAGAGATTAAGCATTTCTTTGCTATGGAACTTTCTTCAGAGTACAGGGTAATGTCTGAGTCAGGTGTGGCAAGAGGGGCCTGGATATATGTGTCCTGCTACTGACATTCATAAAGAGAGGGTTTTGTTGTAGCATTGGGGGTGATCACGTTTGCAGTGTCCAGGAGAAAGGTGTCCTATTCATGATGTGGGTGCCCAGATGTGTGGTTTGGATCTCTAGTAATTTAATTATTTTACCTCAATAGTTTTTAGATTACAGCTGTTTTATGTCCTAGTTCTTATCATTCTTGAATATATTTACGTTAAACATGTAATTGTCTATTCCACTCTGCCTCAGGTATAAATCAATCAGATATAAAATGATTGAGAATTAGAACTCATTTTTCTGATTTTATACAGAGCAATTCTATGAGACAAAATCACTCCATTTGAGATGATTGACTATAAAGTCTGTCCAATGGGAAAGCATCCTGTATTTAAATTTTATTCTTTACAGGGTCCATATCCATTAAAGACAAGCTTCCACTAAATGTTCGGTAATTGCTAGTTAGTGATCTTGATGATGACAAATACAGTTTTAAATTTAACTTAAGGGACTATTTATTATTATGGCACATAACTGTCTAGAACTATTATTCTAAACAGAATGGATGGGATGGGTCCTGAGACTATTTTATGTCCTCGAGTTCATCCTAACTCAAATAATTGTTTTTAAAAGCCACATCTTTAACTACATATAATATATAATCATCATTCTTCCTTCCTGTGGCAGATTAAAGCAGCTTTAAGTTCTAAAACTGATTTAATTCTGGGTAGTAACTGCCTTTCCTCAAAATTTAAACACCTTGCTCTTTTTTTTATATCAAGAATATTTCTCAGTGATAAATATCATTTTGTTGCTGGAGCCTTTTGCAGCTTTGATTTTTTTGTAAACTCAGTATATTTTCAAATTTTTATATTATTCATAAGAGAATTCAGAATTGCTGTTTTTGCTATAGCTACAGAATGATTACTTGCTTTCTCACTTGGGACATAAAAGTGAATACGAGAAACCACTCTTGGGAAAAGTTGCATCCAGAAGAGGGTGCTAAAGGTATGTGGTGGATTCTACTGACAAATGAAACACAGCAAAATAAAAAATACCTCTAGGTAGATCCTGTTACGCATGCAGGTTGTATACCTTTATTCAGTAATTCTATATTATTTCATTTGTGCTATTTTCCAATGCTCTCTCCCCTTCCTAAATTAAATTCAATCTACCAAGCCTTATATTTACTTATTTGGTTTTGCGGTTGGTGGTGACTGTTGGTTTTATCAGATACTTTATTTCAACAACTATACATGGATGTAGTTCCACTCTTATAGTTAGGTGGTACTAGATTCTGTATAAAATACATTGTGAAGAAAAGATAACTCATCCTTTCAGCATAACAACAATTTCTGAAAAGTGTGAAGACCATGGACAATACTTTTATATACTTCATTTCAAACAAGAATTTATAGTTGCAAAGCATTTTCACATATCACATACTTTTGCCCAAATTTTGTATAATGGGAAAATGTGGTCCAAAATGATAAACTGACTTGCCATTAGCTAGAGAGTAACTGGCAGATCTAAGATTTGTGTGCAAAATTCCAAGTATTCTTCTATCTCTAAAAAACTCACGCAGGTATAAATACAGAATAAGAGAACTCTATTACTTTATTACAACTTATGATTTGGAATATTATAATTAAATTAGAAAAGCACAGGTTACACTTACAGTGTAATGAACAATCTAAAAGCGTCCCAAACAGAAGACTACAAGCTGTAGTGTTTAATTGAATCTTTAAAAATTAATTTTGGTCAGTGAAGCTTCTTTAATTTTAAGGAAAGTAAAGTCAGTGCATCTATTCTTTCTTCATTCAGAATCTTCGAAATAATTTAAAATATTGTAATCCCTGAGCAAGTCTTTATGTATGAGAAAAAGTAAAGATTAAATAATAATCTGCTTAATTTGAAAAATTTACTCATGTTGTACAAGTATTGTATATTTCTGTGTATATAATTTTGTCTCAGACGAGCTGGAGCGTGTTTATTTTGTGTGTTTTGCCATTTTTTCTTCTAACTTCAGTAATTTGATTCAGTTCAAAATATTAGGCGACTGCTAGAGATCTACATATTGCATTACTATGTACTGATCAATGTGATAAAGATCATAGGGTGAATAAGACATAGCCCTGTTCCTCCTAAGGTTGATGGTCTAATGGGGAAGATGTGTACTCGGATCATTTCAATATACAAGTTAGAGAGTTGTCCAGGAATCCTGTAGGATCCCATAAGATCACAGAGGACAGACATTAAATATTGCTGCCAGCTAGAAAAATAATGTATAAAGTTGTCTTACTTAGTGTAATTCTTTTAAAACATTTGCTCATTTTACATTAAAAACAAGTTACCGAGGACCACTTTGTTTAACTTCAATAATTATGTGCTTTGATGGAAGAAGGTCCCTGGATCTCAGGCTTTGGTCTTGTAACTCCACGGGAACCACTCTCAGTATTACACCTCTGTGGCCACATTTATCCCTTAATGCTTTTTTCTATGTAGAACAGAAATTTGAGGGAAGTAAATCATGGTTCTTTACTCTTGCAGCTCATGTGCTGAGCGGATGCTCACTTCCAAGAAGTGGACTGCTCTGAGTGTTATGCAGGTAGCCAAGTCCTTCGAGGCTATAAAAACTGTAACCTAATGACTCAAATTGGGCTGTGTGACTCCACATACCACTTGTCACACTGCCTTGTAACTGTCAAATGTCTTACTAGGCTGTATTTGGAAGATCTTGGCAGCTCCTTAGAAAACAGATTTTTAAAAAAATTTTTCTAATCATTGAACTTGACACTGTTGCAAGCACATAGTTCACATGCTCAATAAATATATGTTGAATTAATTGAGATAGGATTTGCATCCAGTTCTTGAAAATGGAAGGCATGTTTTTTTTTTCACTGCTAGGATGCCAGTAGTGTTGTGTCCTAAGTTCTGCGCTGTCCTGAAAGAAGAAGGGAAAGAAGTTCCCCAATATAATGTAAAGTAGCTGCTTTAAAATAGATCTAAACTATTTAAAAAGGCTTCTTTACATATTTAAGAATTTGACTTTGGGGGACATTTGATTCACTTTGGTTATTCAAGGTTACTGTAACTTGTCAATGAGTCAGAATCCCCAGGGCACAGCTCTGCACAACATAGGGACTGATGGCACAGGTACAGAAGAAAGAGGGTGAGCAGAGAACAGAGCAGGCGATTACTAGTATCTCATCCATCAGCAACAATCACATCCCATGAAAAGCATATACTGGCCTGTAGAAGACCCGGACTAGAGCTTGATCATGCTGCTGAACACAAGAACACGGATCTACTTTAAAAACTTACCGTATTAATGTAACTATGTCAGTATTTTTCGTTAGTGTTGGCATAATGTATCTTATTTCCATTCTTTTATTTTCAGCATTTTTGTACCCTTATATTGCTTCTCCCGAATGCAACATAGTTATTTTTGCTCTAAAAGAAGTCTTAGCTCCTTTATAGTTTTATTTTTAATTTTCCTTTACCAAAATTGGCAATCCACATCAAATCTGGTAACCAAGCAGAACATGATGTGTAAATATTTGATTTCATTATTTAAACATTTTGAAGTTAGGCGGTAATAATATGACTCTCCGCAGAATCGAATTCCATCATTGGCATGCGCTTCTACACCTTAATTACAGAGTGGTGTGATCAGTTGCTTTCTGATAAAAATGAAGAGGTTGGTTAAAGTGAAACTTGCTAATAGTGTCATCTAATTAAAGGACCCTATTCTCATTACAGTCCTTTTTTTAGAGGATTGATAATGTGGCCATAAAAAAATCATGCTGAGCTCATTACTTCTTGGAAAATAGATTCTCACAGAATCACTGTTACTTGTGGATGGTAAAACAAAAGAGTATTTTGCAATATGAAAATCAGTGTCTGAAAATTCTTTATTTTCCATTCAGTCATAGTGCGTCGCTTATCATTATTAATATATTTTGAGCAAGAGTCACATAAATTAATAATAGTCTTTTGAAACATGAGTTATTTGTAGCATAAAAAATAAGGAAAGTTTAAGAATCTCCCAGCCCAGAGAAGGCTAAAGAGACATGGCAGCTAAATATAATATGGTACGTTGTATGGATTCCTGGAACAGAAAACATCCATTGAGGGAAACTGATAAAATCTGAAAAAAAAATATGGAGTTTATTTAATAATAATATATCTACATTAGAGGACTAGTTATGACACATACAACAGTGAAGTAGGATGGTAACAACAGGGAGACGTTGCAGTGTATACAGAAGCTCTCTGTGCAAATTTTCTGTAAATCTAAAACTCCTCTAAAATAAAAAGCTCATCTTTTTAAAACACAGTGTCTACTAAAATTCCTATAACACAATTTTCTTAATTAGTTTATCAAAAATGTAGAAGGATTTAAAGGGATACAAAAGCATTTGAATTGCATTGTGAAAAGAGTGGAGTCATTGAAGTTTTGGATGAGGAGAACGACAACCTGCCATACATTTTAATAAAACAATTTTCAAAGGTCAGGTTCCTCATTCACCTTCCTAGACTCCTGTTGTCAGACTGAAGCATTTCCTTTGTTGCATTTACTGATTTCTCGTGCTTCTACTTGGTAGTATTTTAACACCGGTTGTTTAATTTGTTTCAGTTTATTTATATATTTTAATGCAATTTATTTATTATTTCCATAAATACATTTACCAGGCTAGATGTTGGATATAAGAAGACTGAATATTATGATCCTTGACCTCAAATATCTTTTGGATTAATATAAAAGTAGGCAAACAATATTATGCAATAGGATAATTGATCATCTGGAGAATTACACAAAGCATAATAATAGCGTAAAAGGAGGAAATGTTTTTAGAGAAAATGGTTTTGGATTTTGAGATTAAGACATCAGTAGTAGGAATATGCTAGTTGAAAAAATGGAGTGAGTGTTTTGCTTTTCTTTGACGTTGAAAGTAATAACGTCTTAATTCTTTTTTCTGATTACAAATAATACTTTTTATTATAGAACCTTAAACACAAACACACATGAAAAAATTGATAACTACGTCACCAGTATATAAACATCTTATATTGACTCATATATTTTTAATATTGCTCTATGAAAATATTTGCATTTTTACCAAAATGAGTCATAGCATATATACAGATATACTGTTTTCCAAACATTTTTCACATTATAATATATTGCGAGTATTTTCATGCCATTAAAAATATTCAAGACTAACAATACTGGCAAAGGCAATTTTGTGAGCAACAGCATGGAGATATATCTGAGGATGATTTATTCTGAAAATTACGAGTAATTCAGTAGCATTGGATAAAGTGAGACTGAGGCAAAAATAGGGGAAAATGACGCCAGACTGGAGAGATTGGCTTTGTCACAAAACTCTCTTATATTGATTGCCGAAATATTCAACCTTAAGCTTTTTATCAATGAAGAATCATTGGAGAATTTAGACTAGCAAAGTGACCCATGACCAAGTTTTTATGTCTCCTCTTCTACTGGGCTGCAATTAGATAATATTAGATGACATGTAAATTTTCAAGAGTTGTATTATTGTTTATCATTGAACATTACATTTTCCCAACCCATTGGATCCTGGGTGTGTGTGTGTGTGTGTGTGTGTGTATACATATATATACATATAATTTCTCACATTACAAATGTAAAATGCTTTACATTTAGTAAGTCCTCAATAAATATGAACTGACATCAGAATGAAATAAAATCAACACCAGCACAGTCAATGAAAAATTAGCTTCTGTGAATCTTAACATCTGACAATAAAAATATAAATTGTTTTTTGTCGACTTTTGGCCTTTAGCCATCTTATTATGCTTTACTTTACATTTTTATTAAAGTTACATGTTTTTAACAAGCCATACAAAATATGATGCAATAAATTTCTTCCTTCATTAACCTTTAATGAATCCAGAAAAATACTCGGCATAATGCAGGCAGTTTGAAGAATTTGGAAGAATAACTAGATTCAAAATAATGAGATTCAAAAATCTTCGCAGTAAAAACATTTATGAATAATGTTAAATAGAAACTGATGGTGCCAGTTGGAATACATATTTTCACTTGGAAACCCTCCATCTATTCACACCAACAGCTGAAATAGTACATTTAGGCAGTGTTCATAGAAATTTAGAAGGCAATTGCTCAGTCAATTATTGTATCGACTAACCCAGCATATCTCAGGGTTTTCTGCAGAACACTAGTTTCAATGAAACAATTTGGACTTAAAAAATAAGAAAGTGTTCCACCTAGTCACTGGCCTTCACACTAAGACTTGGTTCTCCCATCTTTGGGGCACAGTGAAGATTAAATGTCCTTTCTCCCTAAAGTTTGATGATTTAGGACTTGTTCTAACAATCAGTTATAAATGGAAATAATCAGAAAATTTAATTGCAAGGGTCAAACCCTCCTGTACTCTTTCCCCTTGGCATGGAGACGAGTCTCATGGGTCAATAAGTAAATCACCCCCAGTAACATGAAAAAGAAATAAACTTTTGTTGTTTTATGCCACTGATATTTTAAGGTTGTTACCACAGCATTACCTAGCCTCTTCTGAGTTATAAAAGGATTATTACCTAGAAAAAAATGCTGCTTTGACTAAGGATCTAAGGGGCAGTTGGTTAAGAATAATAATCCATTTATAAGAGTTGGAGGGATGCAATCCATACTATAGCGTTGAGGAACATTTTGTATAATGTTTACATGTGATACATTGGAAAACAGATTCATTTGGTACAAATATTGCTTGTGATGACATAAGATAGAAACTCTATATAATGAATTTATTGTTCTAGGGAAGATTTGGGAGAAGCGAAATAATATTGGCTGCAGTTGGCTTGACTTAGCAAGGTTTTACAAGAACTTGATAAGCTCAGAATAGAACTGGCCAATTAGCAATAAGTGACTAATCAATTTGGAGAGATCATTTTAAGCACAAGCGGTAAATGATAACAGAGAAACGTTTTGAACAACTTTAAGCTATTCATACTCAGACCTACCCAGTATCAAGTCAGGCTGATATATGGCTGTCAGAGCCATTGTAGAGACAGGCTTTTCTTCTAAAGACAGATTAAATCTGGATAGCTTAAATTGTCTCAGAGTAAAGGCACATTAAAGGATACGGTATACAGTTGAATCTTTCAAATAGGCAAACTGGCACTGCAAGATTCTCCAGGCTCTTCCTGTACTTTTCCTGCTCCAGTCTTAGAATCAATTACTTCTCAAAGGAACTTTTATTGGAGAATGGTATTTAGAAACCAAGTTCTGTGTGCTTTTTCATCATATGTGTTATTTCCTCTAAATAAATTAGAAACCATGGTCCTCTATTTCACTAACAATGATTCCAGTACCTGGCTGATGTTTAATTGGTGGTCAGATGAAGAAGCCACGTAGCACAGGCTGAAATGAGGGCAGGACATTTTAGGTAAATGTGTATCCCAGGGCAAACCAACATAAGGATACTAAATGACGGCAGAGAGGAAGATAAGCAAATGAAAAAATATACTAAACTGAGAAGTGACATATGTAGGTAAAGTAGAAGCAGATTTATATGAACAAGAAGCAGGAGCAAAACAGGTTCTGCTCAAAGGTGCACACTTGTTGGCATCTCTAAAGTTTTCTCAAAATTAAATAGGAAAGAAAAATCTATATACAATTTCAAATGTATTTTATAAACTAATACATTTGACTTGTAATTTCTCAATTTATTTTGCTTTAACTAACCTTTTTTTAATTTAAAAGAAGAGTATTAAATTGGGGCCTGCCCCGTGGCTGAGTGGTTAAGTTTGCGCGCTCCGCTGCAGGCGGCCCAGTGTTTCGTTGGTTCGAATCCTGGGCGCGGACATGGCACTGCTAGTCAGACCATGCTGAGGCAGCGTCCCACATGCCACAACTAGAAGGACCCACAACTAAGAATATACAACTATGTACTGGGGGGCTTTGGGGAGAAAAAGGAAAAAAGAAAAATTAAAAAAATTAAAAGAGTATTAAAAAACTGAAAAGAATAACATATGAGGATTCTCCAGAGAAATAGAATCAATAGGAGATGTATGTTTGTGTATCTCTCCATACAGGAGATAGAGAGATAAAGGTAGATAGACAGATAGATTTCTTCCAGGAATTGGACCACTCATTATGGAGGCCAAGAAGTCCCACTATCTGCCATCCACAAGCTGGAGAACTAGGAAAGCCAGCAGTATAATTCAGTCTGAGTCTGAAGGTCAATGATATCATTGAGAATCAGGGGGCTGATGGTGTTAGCCCTGGAGTCCTAAAGCCCTATAACCAGGAACTCTGATGTCCAAAAGCAGAAAAAGATAGACAGCTCAAGCAGAGAGAGTGAATTTACCATCCCTCCACTTTTTTGCTTTATTCAGCCCCCAAGGGAGTTGGATGATTTGCACTTGAATTGGTGAGGACAATCATCTTTCCTTAGTCTACTGATTAAAATGCTAATCTCTTCCAGAGGCACCCTCACAGACACACACAGAAATAACATTTTACCTGCTATCTGGACATCCCTTAGCCCAGTCAGGTTGATATATAAAATTAACAATCATATAGTGGGTTAAAGTAATTAAAGCTGACAATTTCTATTGCATGGCTCTTGTCATCGATTGCTCAGATAGGTCAAATTACAACCTCACTGGAGGAGAGATTGGGTCAGAAAAATGAAGCGCAGGGGATATTAGGGTGATCATCCATGTAGAAACTGAAATTACCAAGTTTTAAGATGAGAATATATAAATTAATCAAGAGCTTAAATCTATAAGGAATATCAGAAAGAGGCAGACAGATTAGAGATGACTTTAACAAAGACTGTCGTCAAGTGGTATAGCCTGAAAAATGTGCTCCGAAAGCTCAGGATATTTTAGAAAGAAGGAATGGATGGTCGCCTAGTAGTGATGATGGAGGAACAATGGCAATAACTACCCAGACTCTAGACTAAGATACAAGATACAAGAGAAAGCAGCTGCAACTTGAGAAAGCTATGGGGATGGCAGTGACTTCAAGGGAGAATTAGACCACAAAGAGATTAAAAAAAAAAAAGTGAAGGGAAAACTTAAAGAAATGTTGAGAAGATAGACTATAATATTGTAAAAGAACAAAGGAAGAGGAAGTGTGTAAGATGAGGTCAGAAATAGAATACAGCACCTTATGAAAATGCTATTGTGGGAGATCAGGGATGATGTGAGAATGCTGCACTTCTTGTGGTCATTAAATTAATAGAGCTCAAGAGAATAGTCACAGTGGCTTCAAGACTCACAGTGCAGGTGAGACTGTAAGATTTGGAGGAGAGAAGATTGGTGTTCTTGCCCAGAATTCTTAGTCTTCTGTGTAAGGGGTCTGACAGGGTTCCATCATCATTCTTACCAATGGAGGAGTAGAGGGAAGGGAGAGAGGTCTTTTTTAGAACAAGTAATAGATTGGTTTATATTTTGGCTTTTGAAAATGCGTTGACAAATTCAATACAAATAACAGAATCATGAAGTTGATATTTCTCATTTAGTCTTGGAGAAAATTCTAGAGTCATCTAATTAGACTTTAGGTTACTAATAAAGTTTTAATTTACATATTCAATTGCCTATAATTCAGTCAAATTATTACTTACCTAAATTTTGTTTCTGTATAACTAAGCAAGAATTTTTTTTAAAATGTACCCTAACAAAAATCTCTTATATTAGTCTGTTTTTTGGCCCAAGCATCCTTTTCTTTAGTCTGACTCTAATGTATGATTTATTTAACCAACATGGAGACAAGCATTCAAGATTAAAAATAGTAAAAAGAGATCTGTAAATTCTGGGAATGGAAAGTGGTGATGTTTGCATAACACTGTGAATGCATTTAATGATGCTAAATTTTATGGTTAAATATAGTTAAAATGGTGAATTTTATGTTATGTACATTTTACCACAATAAAAAAAATTGTAAAGTTCTACATATTAGTTTCATTATAAATAAAAATATCACTCTTGAAAAATATCGCTCATTGAAAAACTCAGTGAAAGAAAATCAGTTGAATGTTATTTAATCTGCTTAATACTATTAAATATGTACAAGAATGTACCCATATACTTTTGTTTCAACCAACATGTAAATTTGTTTGTCTTTTTCTTCTATAAATCCCAACAATTGTCACGATTTTCTTCATCCCAGAGATCCATCTATGCCATAGAACAGAGCAAAATCACATACTAATTCCACAACTACGTAGAACTCTATAGGTGTCTAACTGAACTTATTATTTTCTTTGCAAAACATCTTTTTTCCTCCTTGCTGCCTAAATCAGTTGGAAACATTCTCTTCCCTCCAAACATATAGTCTAAAATTTGTGGTCATATGTTGTTCGCATGTAATATTAGTTAAGACTTTTGACTGCTTCTCCACAAGGGACCCCTTTGTGCCTGATGGAACTGCTGTCAGCTTTTTCTGTTGCTGTATCACATTGATATCGGCTATTGTCTGAAAATGCAGATTATGATACTACCTTCCTTCCAAACTTTCAATGAATTCTCATTAACTATAGAATAAATCTCATATGCCTTAATATTAAAATCATATGTGTTCTGGCCTCAATCTATTTTGCCAATATCATCACCTATTTATTTATATCTCATTTATTTTGTCTTAACAATACTAGTCCACTTGAAATTCTAAAAAAAGTCATTTTCTTTCATCTCGGTGTTCCTTTGTGTCCTCTCTTTGTGGAATGGACTTCCACGTGATCAGTGTTTCCTAAATATTTCTCATTCTTAAAACAATAATGATTATGAGAGGGCTTTGCATACAGACTGCCTGGGTTGAAGTCCTGGGTTTTCTGTCTCAACATGTATAAAATGGAGAAAATAATAGTCATTATTTCAGAGAGTTATTGTGAACATTAAATAATTCCATGGAATATATGGAAATCTCGTAGAACGTTTCTGGCAATACAGTGGGAACTATCACGTGCTGCTGCTGTTGTTACTGTTGATATTATTATTGTTTAAATAATGTCCCCTCTGAATTTTTTCTCCATACCTCAGATATGAAAATGTGAATCATAGTGTTTTATGATGTTTCCATTATATTTCTTTGTATGATTCTTTTTTAATAGAGTTTAAGAATGTTTCTTATACACTTTAACACTTCTGAAATCAAGATGCATTTTCTTAATAATGACATTCTACAAACCCAGGTTGCATACCCTGACACCAAGAAGGTTTGCATTTACATCTTCCAATCATCTAGGGGTACAAGCAACCTGAGATCCCTTTCATTAAGTTTTCTGCTTGAGGCTTTTTGGACCACACCAGTAGCGTGAATTCACAACACAACCCTGACAAGATAACACCTGGTTATTTAAATGGTCATGGAAAGTTTTATCCCTTCCACTCAGTATCAAGGTTGAAACATGTGAGTTTTCCTTTCTTTGTGGAGTTTAATTTCTTGTTTATGTTTACACTGACAATATAACTTTGTGTGGCTCAGTCTTAAGTGGAGGTCTCCTATTAGATTGCCATAGGGACATACTTTTTCTATTCAGAAGCATACAAAGGTATGTAAATAAAATAATGGCACATGTTGAACTATATTGCATCTTGCTTTTGGTGAGATATGAAAATAATGCATATAATATTTAATGTTTATAGGTTGAAAATAATCTTGGGTTTGCTCACGTATATTATCCTTTTAAACGTGTTTTACCTCTTTGATATTTCTACTGCACACAAAATCTAGCCAAATAGTTTGTATGTAGATGATGTCATAAAAAAGTTAGTGTCAGGGGCTGGCCCCGTGGCTTAGTGGTTAAGTTTGTGCGCTCCGCTGCAGGCGGCCCAGTGTTTCGTTGGTTCAAATCCTGGGTGCAGACATGGCACTGCTCATCAAGCCACACTGAGGCAGCGTCCCACATGCCACAACTAGAAGAACCCACAACGAAGAATATACAACTATGTACCGGGGGGCTTTGGGGAGAAAAAGGAAAAAAATAAAATCTTTAAAAAAAAAAAGGTAGCATCAAATTGTGTACAATGTAATTTTACCTTTATTTAAGGAACTAGAGGATGATTTATTTGACAGTGGTAGACTTTGTCACGTAAACATATTAATGAATTGATAGTATAAAATATTATATGAGATATATATGTATAAATTGATAGATTTGTACTTAATTGTATGCAGATGATATTCCTATTTACATTGTAATTTAAACTTTTAGAATTTATTATATAATCATATAGGTATAGGTATAGTAAGTATATATAGTATAGTATAATACACATATAGTTCTCAGAAGACAAGCAAAAACAAACAAGAAAATGCCTTATAAAGCACGACACTAACAGCATAACTACTCAAGACAGTACATTATTTTGCTTTCCAACTTCCTCTATAAATAATTTTTGCCTAATTTTAAATGTTAAATGTTAAAATTACATTGTCAAATAGGTTCTATGCAATTCAAAGTTTGGTTTTGTTCCCCAACTAATGCGCATTGTAGCAGAACATGAGGGTGCATAAATATTTAAGAAAGGTTATAGTATGAAGACATCATATAAATAACCTGAGATAATAAAACTTTTGCAAGCTTGATCACTTCTCTGATTGCCCCATAATCATTAAATATTTGTACTTAGTATAATTTTATTTTGAAAATTAAAACCAAGTACTCATCATTAAGCTTGAAATTTGATGTCATGTTTACAGTATGCTAGCTCTATAATTAAAAATTGCAACTTGAATGAAGAAGTAGAAAATATCTAATTCTAATAACTTTCCTTGTCATTTCTTTTCTAAAGGACTTAAAATTCACAAATGAACTCTGTGTTTAATATCTGAAACATTTTCTTTAATATAGATTTCTTTTCACTTTACTGCGTATTCAGTAAATTTAGGCAAAAAAAACCTTCTAGGATCATTGGAACCTCTATTCTAGAATACAGTTTGAAATTACAGCTTTAAACAAACTGCTAATAATTTTAGCTTAATTTTTTTCTCAAATGGAGATATTAATTACTAAATCTAATATATTTCAAGATGTTCAAAACTAGGGTTTGTCAGCTTTACTTGGTAACAAACAACTCCCAAATCTCAGTGGCCTACAACAACAAATGTCATTTCTAGCTCATGAATCTATGCGTCAGCTACATCCCTGGTGGGCTCTGCTTGGCGTGGCTCTGCTTTGTTCCATATATATTCTTATTTGGGGCCCCAGGGTGACATAGTAACTCCTACCTCAGTCATTTTTTTTCTTGTATTCGAGGGCAGAAGTAGGAAGCTGAAGCAACCATGCAAGAAATTTTAAAGCTCTTGACGTATATCAAGCCATCTCACATTATACTGACCAAAGCAAGTCAGGTGGTTAAGCTTTATTATAAGACAGAAAAAAGATGCTCCAAATATAGGGAGGCATGGAAAGTCAAGGGACAGGGGTTTTATATATTATGTTAACATTGTTCTAACAGGAGAAGTAAATAACCAGGAATGATATAACTTACTATATCTTTATAACATAAAGTTTAGGCTTATACTGATGAAAGTATATCATTGTAGGAGAAAGTCAAAATAGCTTTCAGAGAATTGGAAGCATTTACAAGTACACATTTTAATGGAGAGTCAGTAGGGAAATTCCTGGCTGCCAAAGTTAGTAATGCATACCCTTATATGATGTTCCATTCCTATGGTCTATATTATTGTTGAAAGTGAATTACCACCCTACTCAATCTAAGGCTTTGGAGAAAGCCTGTCAATTAAAAGAAATGAAAACAGAGGCCAGCCCCGTGGCCGGGTGGTTGAGTTCTCACACTCTGCTTCAGTGGCCCAGGGTTTCGCCAGTTTGAATCCTGGGCACAGACATGGCACCATTCATCAGGCCATGCTGAGGCGGCATCCCACATGGCACAACTAGAAGGACACACAACTAAAAATACACAACTATGTACCAGGGGGATTTGGGAGAAAAAAGAAAAAATTAAAAAGTAATAATAAAATTTTAAAAAAAAGAAATGAAGACAATCTCCCACAAATATATAACAGACTAAATTTGGAGTTATCAGAGGACCTATTCACCCAAACCTACCACCTTCCTCTGATTATACCACATGTTAGCTGAGAAAACAGTCAAGTTAAGTTTGGCCTTATTTTCTAAATTCTGCAATTTCTATGAAAAAGAAAGAGAGAAAGAAATTCTAAGTCTGTAAAGATGAAAGTTCCTAGCAATAAACACCTACATTAAGAAAGAATAAAGATATCAAATAGACTTAAGATCACACTTCAAGAAACTAGAAAAAGAAGAACAAACTAAGCCCAAAGTTAGCAGGAGGAAGAAAATAACAAAGATCAGGGGAGATATAAATGAAATAGAGACCAGAAAAAAAATAAAATAGATCAACAAAACTAAGAGCTGTGTTTTTTTGAGAAGATAAACAAAATTTATGAATCTTTAGCTACACTAAGAAAAAGATAGGAGACTCAAATGTATAAAATCAGAAATGAAAAAGGAGACAACTGATATTATAGGAATATAAAGAACCATAAGAGGCTACTACGAACAATATAAACCCAGCAACTGGACAATCTTGAATAAATAGATAAGTTCCTAGAAGCTTACAATCTAACAAGCCTAAATCATGAATAGAAAATCTGAACAGACTAATAATGAATAAGGAGTTTGAATCAGAAATCAAAAACGTCCCAAAAAAGACAAGCCCAGGACAAGATGGCTTCACTGGTAAATTCCACCAAATATTTAAAGAATAATTAATCCTGATTCTTCTCAAAGTCTTCCAAACAATTAAGATAAGGTAACATTCCCAAACTCATTTTGTGAAACCCACATTACCCTGATGCCAAAGCCAGATAAGTACATTACAAGAAAAGAAAACCACAGGACAATATCTCTGATGATATAGACAGAAAAAATTCTCCACAAAATACTAGCACACCAAATTCAACAGGACATTAAAAGGATCACACACCATGATCAAGTGGGATTTGTCCCTGGGATGAAAGCTTGGTTCAACATACACAAATCAATTAATGTGATACACTGCATTAATAAAAAGAAAGGTAAAAATTATATGATCATCTCAGTAGATGCAGAAAAACTATTTGATAAAATACAATATCTTGTCATGAAAAAACTTAACAAATTGGGTATGGAAGGAACATAATTCAACATAATAAAGCCCATATATTACAAGCACACAGCAACATAATACTAAATGGTGAAAGGTCGAAAGCTTTTTCTCTAAAATCAGGAACAAGATAAGGATCTCCATTCTCCCATTCCTCTTCAACATAGAACTGGAAGTTCTCGCCAAAGAAATTGGCAAGAAAAAGAAAATAAAAGCACATAAATCAGAAAGAAAGAAAGAAATTGGTCTCTGTTGAAGATATGATCTAATATGTAGAGAATCCTAAAGACTCCTCCAAAAATTTCTTAGAACTAATAAACAAATTCAGTGAAGTTGCAGACTACAAAATCAACATAGAGTAATCAGTTGCCTATCCTTACACTAGACTTAAAATATCTGAAAAGGAAATAAAGAAATCTACCCCATGGACAATTGCTTCAACAACAATAAAATACTTAGGAATATTTAACCAAGGAGGTGAAAGATCTGTACACTGAAAACTGTAAGAATTTGATGAAAGAAGTTGAAGAAGACACTGATAAATGGAAAGATATGCTTGTCCATGGATTGGAAGAATTCATATTGTTAAAATGTCTATACTACCCAAAGCCATCTATAGATTCAATGCAGTCCCTATCAACATTCCAATGTCATTTTTTACAGAGTAGAAAAAGAAATCTTAAAATTTGTATGAAGTCACAAAATCCATGAATAGCCAAAGCAATCCTGAGAAAGAACAAAACTGGAGACATCATGCTTCCTGATTTCAAATTATATTATAAAGTTATAGTAATCAAACCAGTATGGTACTGTTACCAGCTACAAACATAGGTTCTTTACCCACCACATGAGAGGGGCCAAATAAAAACTGGAACACCAGGCTTATGGCAAGGAAAGTGTTTTTATTTTAGGTAACATTAGCCGGGAGACAAGAAAGAGCCCTCAAATTTGTCTAGTTTCGACTCGTCTCCTCGAAAGTTGGGAAGCCAAGGGTTTTAAAGGCTTGTGAGGAATGTGGCTACTTGTAGAGAGAGAGAGAGATAAGGAATTCCACAGGTTGTTATCCTTGCATGTCTATTTCCCTGGTGGAGAGTAGATTCCAGTTCCAGGAAGCTCTGGGAAGCTTCAGTTTCTTGATATTCTCTGGACACCAATTTCCTTGTAATAAACTTCGAGGTCTTTGATTAGTCAAAACTTTAGTGTGAGCCCAGCTGAGGCCACCTGGGCTTTAACAATTTGTAACTTCTATTTGGTTGTAAAGCTCAGGGAGTCAAAGGTTGAAGAAACAGATATTTACATATGAATACTTTTGTATTTGACCCCATATATGCTGGGTTTAATGTAGGGCAACTGATATCAGTGCCGATATCTTTACGGGCATAAAAATAGACACAGAGACAACTGGAAAATAACTGAAAGCCCAGATATAAATCCTGACATATGCAGTCAATTGGTGTTTGACGAGAGAAACAAGAATACTCAATGGAGAAAAGATAGTCTATTCAAAAAATGGTGTTGAGAAAAGTGGATAATCATAGGCAAAAGATAAAATTGCACCTCTATCTTACACTTCTCACAAAAGTTAACTTAAAATGGATTAAAAAGTTAAATATAAAAACTCAAGCTGTAAAACTTGTGAAAGAAAACATAGGGAAAAACCTTGACATTGGTCTTAGCAATGATTTTTTGGATTTGGCAACAAAAATAAAAATAAATAAATAGGACTACATCAAATTAAAAAGCTTTTGCATAGTAAAAGAAACAATCAATAAAATGAAGAGGCAATATATGGAATGGGAGAAAATATTTGCAAACCATCTACATGATATACATAGAGTCCTACGTCACTTAATGACAGGGATACATTCTGAGAAATGCATCGTTAGCTATTTCATCATTGTGTAAACAACATAAAGTGTACTTACACAAACCTAGAGGGTATAGCTTATCACAGACCTAGGCTACGTGGTATTCATCTTATGGGACCACCACTGTACCTGTGGTCCATCATTGACCGAAACGTTGCTATGTGATGTACGACTATATATAACGGAACCCTTGTGCAATGTTGGTAATGTAAATTGGTATAGCCACTATTGAAAATAGTATGGAGGCTCCTGAAAAATTATATATCCAAAATATTTATAGAACTTATACAACTCAATAGCAAAAATCGAACAATCTGAATAAAAAAATGGGCAGAGGACTTGAATAGACATTTTTCTAAAGAACACGTACAATGGATCAACAGGTACATAAAAAATGCTCTGTATCACTAATCATCAGGGAAATGCAAATCAAACCACAATGGGATATTACCTCACACTTGTTAGATTAGCTATTATCAAAAAGACAAAAGAAAAATCTTGGCAAAGATGTGAAAGAAAGGAAAACCTTGTGCAGTCTTGGTGGGATGGAAATCAGTGCAGCCACTATGGACAACAGTGGAGAGGTTCTTCAAAAAATCAAAAATAAAACTACAATATGATCCATCAATCCCACTTCTGTATATATCTCCAAAGGAAATGAAATTGGGATCTTAAAGAGATATCTGTACTGTGTTCACTGCAGGATTATTCACAATAGCCAAGATATGGAAACAATCTAAATGCCCATCAATGGATGAATGGATAAAGATGATGTGATATATGTAAACAATGGAATATTATTCAGCCATGACAAAGAAGAAAACTCTGCCATTTGCAACAACTTAGATTAAACTTGAAGGCATTATGTTAAGTGAAATAATTTTTTCTGATCTCACTTATAGGTGGAGTCTAAAGAAGTCAAACTCTTTGAAACAGAGTAGAATGGTAGTTGCCAGGAGCTGGAGGTGGGAGGAGGGGAATGGGTAGATGCCAGTCAAAAGGCACAAATTTCCAATTATATTATGAATAATTCTGGGGATGTAATGTACCGCATGGTGACTATCCTTGACGATATTGTATTATATACTTGAAAATTGCTAAGTGAAAGTTATCTTAAATTTTTTGCCACAAAAAAGTTAATTTTGTGAGGTGACAGAGGTGTTAACTAACACTAATATAGTAATCATTTTGCAATATATACATGTATGAAATTGTAACACTGTACACCTTAAACTTACACAATATTATATGTCAGTCATATCTCAATAAAGCTGGGAAAAAAAGACGAGCTAGTGAACATTTAAGGATAACTGCAACTTATCTGTCTTCTCTATGCAAATCTTTGAAATGCAAAATTAAGGACAATTAACATTTTTTTCTACATAGTAAAATTATTCAAATATAAATCCATTTACTAAAAAAGAACAAAGGGAATCATGCTTGTCCTGTAACTAAATTGAGTATGTATTAATAATATGAAATGTATCAGTTATTAATATATATTAATAATATATTATACTATATGATATATAATAAATAGTATAGTATATCATATTATAGTATATGTTATAACTTATCTGGGTTTCACTGATTGCTAAGTGAGCCCACTTAGGAACCTAAAGAAAGAACATGGATAAATGATGAGACTGTAGAACATGATTTAAGAATCTATGCTTTTTATTCCCTTTATGCTTATATTTTCCTCTACTCTAGGAAACTCAGCCTTGTACAGAAACAAGTTTGCATCCGGCACCCCCTCCAACCTAATAAAACTTCTCAACTCAACAGAAGATAGCATTTAAAATCATGCAATGAGAGTTGAGTGCATAGAAAGGATAATAAATGATGACATCTCAAAATCTTCCTGAGCCCTGTACAATGATAAACTTTTACCCTCCATTGTTGATGATTATTAGACTCTGTACTGCTGCACAACTGGGTTTACTGAGCTACACTGAAGTGTTTATTTGCAAGCAGAGAAATGGTTAAACAGAAAATATTCTCAATTCTGAGATGCTCTTCCATTTTTAAAGCATTTTGGATCTGTGGTCCAGGGTGTTAAACATTCTATAAATTGAAAGATTGAGAGAAATTCTGGCCAAACAAAGAATTAAATAGTCCCTTCCAGAATAGCAGTAGTTTTATTGTCGAGAAAAAATGAACCAAGAGAGTAATCTTTCATCTTCTTTTTGGTTAATTACAAAATTTCTGTAAATATTTTTCTAAAAAAATGCATAAGGATAGATCGAAAAACATATATACCAAAATATTAATGGCGTCATTTCCAGATAACAGAATTACGAATAATTTTCTCAAAGATTGTCTCTGTCTTCTTAACATTTATAATGATCATATATGCTTGATTATATGCATTTATCTTTCTTATTTAATATGTCCCCACTTTATATGTTGGTTTCTTAAAATAAGGCCATGATGTTACTACCTTTTTCACGATGGTTTTGGTTATTACTGAGTGTTGAATAGAGCAAGCTGACCATTTGATCCAACTTTTATTTTCATCCTTAGATATACTCAAACTGTCTGAGGCAGATAATTGCAAAGTACTTTTCAAGAAGACCAGCACATATACAAACTGTCAATTATTGTCCTGGAGGCTGTTTAAATTTATAACAATTCCAGAGACTGACAACCAAAATCCTTCCTACTATAATTTGAAATAGTTCTCTCTTATTTAGGATTTAGATAAAAAAGAGCAGGGGGGGTTATACAAATCATCTCCATATGAAAAAAAAAAGAAAAAGGATTTGAAGAGAGTGCCTAAATCTTGACAAAAGTAGAAAAAATAGAGGATTATAATATAAATATTACAAAATGAAACAAGCATATAAAGAGCAGAATTTTCTTCTTCAGAAATAAATTTATGCAATGATATTCTGATACATATAAAAATATTTAAAGACATATATAGATATATAACGACATATAAATATATAAATATTTTTAAATTATTTTAAAATTCATGTGTGTATTTTTATTGGTATCAGAAAATTTCTTCCACAGATATACATGGAGATTTTCATTACAAAGATTTTGTGTTAGTGAGAAGATGGAGAACAGCACAACTTCCATGTCTAGAACAGTGGATAAGTAAAACATCACTAGTGCATGCTGTAAGATACTATGTAGCACTTATGGTCAACAAGCAATATGTACACAGAAAGACACAGACACATTTAAAAAACATATTGGCAAGTAAAACAAAAAGAGACAGATATAACCTCAAGACAATACGAAGATGTAAGTTAAAACCATAGACACACAGAAAGATACAGCATGACTTATTTTTCAAACGTACATAAACTTAAATTTATTTGGGAGGGGAATTGGAATGAGATTGAAATTAGTTAAAATATCCACAAACACATACGTGCTTCTAAAAAATGAGAGAAGTTATACACATGATTAGTTATTAACTGAGAAATATAAAAATCTTAATTCTTTACTCCTATATCAGTTATCTATTACCATATTAATGCAGCATAAGTAACCACTCCAAAACACAGTGGCTTAAAACAACATGAATTTATTTTATTTTGAGTATGTGGATTAGCAAGCTGAGCTGGGCAAATCTTGGAGTCTCACCTGGGCTCCCTAGCATGTCTGAATATCACCCAGGTATTGTCTGGGGAATCAAGAATCTGAGAGTGGGCTGACAATTTTCAGGGGCCACTTGCTTCTGCTTCATTTCTTTCTTACATGATTCCAGTACGTAGCCTGAGTGTGTTTCATAATGAAGGAAAAATTGTACCAGTTCTTGTTCAGCCATTTTGTATAACAATTGCACATATAACAAAGGCCAAAGTTAGCCACATACCTATACTCAAAATCAAGATGTGGATAATTACACTCGATGCTTCATAGAAGGATCTGGAAAACCATATTCCAAAGGTTGTGCATTCAGTAGAGGCAAGGGATTAGGGCCATTAATGCAGCTGTCTATCACAGCCTTGAGATTTAAAATCATGATTTACATTTTATTGGCTAAGAGCTAATAAACAAAATAAAATGCTCTATTTTTATTTTTCTTTTGAGGAAGATTAGCCCTGAACTACCGTCTGCCACCAATCCTCCTCTTTACGCTGAGGAAGACTGACCCCTGAGCTAACATCCATGCCCATCTCCGTCTACTTTATATGTGGGACGCCTACCACAGCATGGCATGCCAAGCAGTGTCATGTCTGCACCCGGGATCTGAACTGACCAACCCTGGGCTGCTGAAGCAGATCATGCAAACTTAACTGCTGTGCCACTGGGCTGGCCCCACAATTTTTTCTTTTTTTTTTTGCAGGGAAAGATTCACTCTGAGCTAACATGTGTTGCCAATCTAACCCTTTTTTTCCCCAAAGCCCCAGTGCGTGGTTGTATATCATAGTCATAAGACCTTCTAGTTCTTCTATGTGAGCCACCATCACAGCATGGCTACTGACAGATGAGTGATGTGGTTCCATGACTGGGAACCGACCCTAGACTGCTGAAGTGGTGAGAGCACTGAACTTTAACCATTAGGCCCTCAGGGAGAACTCTATTTCAATTTTTTAATTAATGCAACTGATTAAATTGAATTTCTATTTATTTCTGATCAAAATAACCAATGGAAAATAAGACAACATAAATTGGCATCTGCTTGGCAGTATAAAAACAGAAACAGAAAGAAATATATCCAAGGTATAGTTGATTGACCTGCAACTTTTCAAATATAAAGCTAAAAGATACTTAGTCATATAAAATTCATTATAAGAAATGTTTCTATGACTAATAGCTGCATTCCCATTATTTTAGGTGACTCAGATTGTCAACTCTCCTGCTTCTGTGTGTTAACTAAACAGCGACTAGAGGCAGGAAGGAAATTCTGCCCACTGTTGTACAAAGACTTGATTAGAGCCCTGTTACAAGATAGGCAGATTTCACACATCTGGCGTGGACTTCCCAAAAGGACATTAGATCAACTGTCACTGGCATTAAAACTTTTTCTACGCAAGGAAATTGGGGGAAAAGGAGTCTCAAATGTAAAATTAACCTAGGGAAATAAAAGCAAATGATAATTGCAAATTTGCTTTCAGTGAGGATTCCCTACATATTTTCCAAGTTGTACATTTTTTGCACGCTTCTTTACTCTACTTTACTATTATTTTTTACCCCCAGGTAAATCAGCCACCCCTGGCAGCTCTGATAATTGGATTTGTATGTTACAAGTAGATGATGATAAAAGAAAATTAAATATCAGAAAACTGGAGTTCATAAGTAGTAAAATATAACAAAAAAACTAAATGAAAAGAAGATACACGAGGAACAAAGTAGCTTCAAAAACACTGAGTGACTTTTTAAAAAGGCTGTTTCCTGGGTACATCAGTTAAAAAGAAGAAAAGATAGGACTCAGAGATTGGGTGTTAACATTCTAAGGGGCTTTAAATGTGAGTAAACTAAAGGCCAACACATCATTCCATAACACTGGATAAGGAAAATGTTTAAGGAATAAGGATTAGTCCCTATCTAAATAATTCACATCTAAGAACCTAATACTGTAAATCCAACTTGTCTGATAAAATGTTTGAAAACAATTTGGCTTTCAGATAGAGGCTCTTTTTAATTAATTCTGAAGCAGTTTCAAACTTTGTTTGATCAGCTTTCCACAATTGGATATTAATTTAAGGGATCAATTTTTGCTATGCTTAGTTAATGTTCTCTCCAATGACTTGCGACATGAAAGTACATGCATAAAAGACCACATCTATTTTTATTTATTTAATTGAAAATACCTCAGTGTGTGTATATACATATATATATATATATCTCCTCCTAATGAGGCATAGTGATGGTTGATTATTTTAGATGTCAACTTGGCTAGCCTGTGGTGCTAGGTATTTGGCCAAACATCAGTCTAAGTGTTATTGTGAAGATATTTTTAGATGTGATTAACATTTAAATCAGGAGACTTTGAGTAAAACAGATTACTCTCCATAATGTGGGTGGGCCTCATCTAATTAGTTGAAGACCATAAGAAATTCCCAAAGAGGGAGAAATTCTGCTCTCCTGGCTGCAACACAGAAATTCTGCCTGAGTTTCCAGCTTATAGACTCAAGACTGCAACATCAGCTCTTGCCAGAATTTCTAGCCAGCTGGCCTGCCCTGCAGATTTTGGACTGGCCATCCTCCACAATTGCATGAGCCAAGATTTTTTTTCCCTAAAATAAATTCTCTAAATACCCTCTCCCTCTGTCTCTCTCTCTAAATATATATAAACAGGTGAATCTAATCTGGGCTAGTCTAATGTAGCACAAATCAAACCAAGTCACAAACACTGACACATTGAAGGGACTTGAAGAAAGGTAAAAGTAACACATGTGAGCAATCAGCTTATAAACAAACAAATGAAACCCCTAGATATCATATCATAATAAATGACATATCATTAAGTCAAAAGGATGGTGGTTTATTCCTCTATCCCTAAAAATACTTGGCAAGAGTTTAGTTATTAAATTATTATTCTCCTAAACAGAAGTTCCATTATGTTTTTGAAGATTTCATCCAAAAATTATGCAAGTCTCATGCTACAGGAGGTTTAATGCCATGTGCCAATGTTTTAAGTGACAGAGATTTTTAGACATGGTTACCTCATTCTCAAGTATTATTAAACATGTCATCACCTTATAGAGAAATCCTCTAAAAATAATTCACTAAGGTATAACGGCAAAAACTAAATCGTGCTACGTTTCTTTCTCTCTTAAATTTTCTTCAATATGCTAATGAAGACACAATATCTAGGTGACGTTTCAATCACTCTGAAAAAATAAGACAAAATTTATGAAACACAGGTCATCTTTAATGAAATAGGAGAAGAAAATTTATCTGAACTGGATAACAGGCTGAATCTCAGTATCAACTTGTACCAGGCAAAATTAATAAAATGATGATTAATTGCCAAAACATGTCCTGTTAAAACTGCTAAATTTCAAAAATAAAAATGGAATGCAAAAAGATGGCATATTAAATACACATCTGTTTTTATCCTTGTTTTATTCTTTATTACTATTAGTGTTTTTACTTTGCATTTTTAGAAATGTGTTGTTTTGTTTTTGTCTGGTTTGCTTGGTTTGGTTTAACATTAAACATATACCCACGTGGATGAGCAGAACTGAAAAGTAGCAATCCAGTTTTGGAAGCTGAAAAGCAGACGTGAGTAATGAAACCTCTAGAAGATCCATGGTGGGAGGCAGAGGACTGAGATAC
Source organism: Equus caballus (assembly GCF_041296265.1). NCBI lineage: Eukaryota > Metazoa > Chordata > Mammalia > Perissodactyla > Equidae > Equus > Equus caballus. The sequence continues at coordinate 16,895,660 of NC_091702.1, read as the reverse complement.
CTAAAATCTAAGCTGACAGCAAGAAGACTAAATCTGACTCGGTTTACACCACACGACTCCCAAAATGTTCAAGAAGTGACTGCAGAAGAGGCTCTGGAAAGGGAAGGTAAGTAAGAGGCTTGACTGGGAAGATTACTTTCTTATTTTTTAAAAAATTAGATTTCCAGATATGTTCCTCTTTTCAAATCAGCCAGTCAACTTTTCCTCCACCAGCAGGAGAATCAAACGTTCTTCTTAAAGCTCAGTGTGTCTAATGACTGGGGCACATCAAGCGCAATGGAATATTTGGGAATAGCCAAAAGAGAGCTGCAATTTGGAATGTGCATGCTATGAGAAACAATAAGCAAATCAGGAAAAGAAAGCAGGAGAGCTGCTTTTATAGAGAAAAAGAGGAATTGGGGAGGAGCAGTTCTAAATGAAAATCCTGTGGAGCTAAGTAACTGTTCAGGACGGCAACAGCTTCTCATTGGCTGAGCTGCAGCATTTCCCATTGGCTGGGCTGTTGCCAGGTAGGGAGAGAAATTTTTGGTCAGTAGTAAAGTAGTTTTATTTTCTGTCCAAGATGCAAACGTCTGTCTATTCCTGTTTGGTATAGTTGAGGATGAATGCTAGGGTGTGAGAGCTCCACCTTTAAGCGTTCCCGACTCCAATTTAGTTGAGTTTTCTCTTACTAATTGCACATTACTGATGAGTCCCAATCACGTATCTAGAATGAAAGTAAGATAAAAGACTTTCAGAAATTGAAAGTGTTAAAAAGTAACTTCCATTCCACCTTTCTCAATGTGAGACACCCTGCTCAAATAAAGAGTAAACCAAGAAAGAGAAAAACATGGAACACTGAAAATGAGGAAAGAAAAAAAAATGGAGATGCCCAGGACCTTGGAGAAAGGGTATTCAAACTGTGGCAGTGGGAAGCAGGGACGGTGAGTCAGCAGTGCAGAAAAGTGAATGTTAGACAACTCCAGGAGAAAATTCTCCAAGAGAATACAATTGAGAGACCCTCCTGATGAGATTTAGATATTTAGAATGCTGGTGAAATATTGCGTTTCAGTTAGTGATAGGTGCATAGAAAAATTTGAAAACCAAAAAGAGCCTATCATTAACTCCAAGGAGAACACAAATTTATGCCTGAAATTAAAAAATCCATTGCTCCTCACAGCTGTGAATAACACTTACAAGGTCAAAACTGTGTAAACACTGAACATGTGTCTAATACACATTTTAATGTAATTCTCTGGGAATAAAAAACAGAAGGGAAAGATGAAAATGTGCAGTGGGATTGGGAGAGAGAAAGCAAAATCCTTGTTATCCCTATTGAAAAATCCATAAGTAATGCTTAAATTATTATATATATATGTATATGTATGTATGTGTATACATACATATATATACACATATACATATTACATATGAGTACATACATGTATTATACATAAATTTACATACACTATATACAATATGACATTAGGAAGTAGAAATACCAGTATGCTATATACTGGTATGGAAGTAAATCAAAGGATAAGTTAAATAAGAGTGCTTGCCTTTGCAGAAAAGGGAATGGGAACACAGGGTGCAAGTCAGATGTTTTGCTTTTAAAAATTGATGACACAAATGTATAAAAAAATGGTAGACTGTTAAAAATGGTAACATATATTTCTCTCCATCCCCAGTATGAAAGAGAAACCTTTAGGGGGCCAGCACGGTGGCGTAGTGGTTAAGAATTTGAGAGCACTAGATAATGTGGAAAGTGGTGGTGACACATGTAGGTAAAACAGAGGGTCTGGAAGCAAATTTACTCGAGAAGGCATTAAAACTCTAGGTGCTCAATCTAACTCCACAAGGCCAAGCACACTTCTCCCTCCATCAACACAGATTATTTGTTTTCAGGGAAATGTGAGCAGAGGCACTGACTTAAGGTAAACAGAAGGTGGGGAACTTGTAACTTAAAGTTTCCTGTCTAGTCCCAGCTGCTAGAGGAACAGAAGCATAGGATTTTACTCCCCAGGCACATTATTGGAGGAGGACACTTCTCTGAAGATAACAATAGGAACAGGGGAATTCCTGAATTCCTGGGGAAACTAATGGCTGTGGGAGATGGCTAGTGAAAGGGAGCTTGTCCTTTGATCCCGCTATGGTCTAATTCATTAATTATCAAGACTGAAAAGTGAATAAGTGACCAAAAAAGCAAAAGAACAATGGAATGAAAAAGAAATGTGAAAGAAAGAGGCAATGTAGGGAGCAGAAAAACATCAACTTTAAGTCTATATTATTGTTAAAGGGGCAATAAATAGGGGATAGTGTACTCATGACATAAGAATAGACTACAATCAAATGGGAGCAGGAAAGAAAGGGGAGGGCTTGGAAATTAAAAATATATGAGCTCCACCAAAAATCCAATACAAAGTAAAAACACAATTTTCCCAGAAGTAAAATAAACACACATCGAGTGAAAAGAGAAAAGGCAAGAGATGAGGGAGAAGACAATTAAGGAATCAATTCAAGAGGTCCAACATCCAACCAATAGGAGTTCTGCAAAAAAAGAACCTAAATGGACACAAAGAAAGTAGACTCATTCCTGTTTGCCAACTACAGTCACTTTTTACCTAAAATAATACGTGCTCTGTCTTAATTGGAAAAGAAGAAACCAATCTTTTCTGCAGATATAAAAAGCCATCGATTGTATGTGTGGCCCTAAGTGCTATGACTTCCTAGAACTTGTCAATTCAGACCACATCTCTCTAAGGACTAAGAAAGTCAGCATCGTTCTGACCTTAGAAAGTTACAGAAGATTCTTTTAGATATTTATACACAGAGGAAGGTAATCATAGAGAAATGAAGAACGCAGAGAGACAAAAAGATTTTCCAAACCCCAACTCAACATAATTCATGGAGTCCTCTCTTTGTGAACTACATTTCTGTTCTTTTGCCCATGATCCCAAGAATTGGGGACATCCCCTGATAACTGCATGTTGCTGTCACTATACTATGAAAACAAGTATGGAAAAATATGGATTATTTCATTGCATAAATTCGTTGTTTTTACAGACACTGGTATCCAAAGGTAAACCAAGGTTGAAGTAGTATAATTAATTTATACATATCCACATTTAACTATAACAAGAAGACATTTATTTTGTCATGGAAAAAACAAATCATGCAGCATTCAACATATGTTTGTATGGTTTGTATGATGCTACTTTTTTATAGTCTAAAAATGTGGTTTAAAATTTAAAGCAGGTTTTAGTGAAAAGTGCTTTGTAAATAATAGTCGAGATTAGTAGGAGGCAATTATGGTCTGCCGGCCAAATCCAGTTCATATCCTGTTTTTAGCAGCGAAGGTTATTGGAACAGAGCCGCATCCATTGGTTCACGTATTGTCTCTGGCTGCTTTAACACTAGAATGGCAGAGCTGAGTTGCTGTGACAGAGACCATACAACCTGCCAAGACTAAAACATTTACTTTACAGAAAATATTTGCTGACCCTTACTTTAGATGAATACATATATGAACAAAGGAACTATAATGTTTTCAAATTAAAGATCCTCCAATTTTAAAGTTGCATTATAAAATTATAAAGTTCTATTATGTCACTCTGTAATATTCTGTAGGATATTTCAAAGCTACTGTTACAAACCTACATATATGCTAAGTTTCTATGCTTTAGCCTTAATCTCTGCATCTATAACCATGCTATCTATAACCAGGCACACGGCCTCTGATGGCTATGTGCCTTCAAGGGCTGTGTGCCTTCTCTCTAGCTATAAGAAATCTCTCCTCAAAATTTATCTTGCTATCTCTCTCAAGCTGAGAGAAATTTTCTCACACAGAAATCAGAGCTTTCTCTTTGGAGTCAGGCTCCTGAATGTATATAAAGCATGGATAAAAGACTGTCTTCTTCCTACAAAGCAGCAAATTATTCCTTCTGGAAATAATGCTTCTCTAGGAATGAGATTCCATATTGTCCCTATCAGCAGCCATGATAGATGCTTCCATATGGCTGCTGACCTGGCCTTTCTCCGAGGTTCTCAAAGTCTTTGCCAGCCCATGTCCTGAAAGGATACTTTTGTTAAAATTTGTAAGAGTCTTCTTTAAAATCTTTCTTGTCCTTCTAAGAAACACTTTAATATAATAAAATTTCTTTAATCAAGGCATCCATTGGATACTATCAATTTGGCCAGGGGATCCAATGAAGTGATTTACTTCTGCCTCCAGGTAAACAAGATCTACTTTGGTCCCACAAGAGCAGAAAATGTTTTAATCTTTCCTATGTATCCTTGTGTCCAGACCTTCACATATGAGGCACTCAATGCACTTGTTGAAATGAACAATTTAGGAATATCTGAAAGCAGTTACATGTCATCTAAAATCTTTCTCCCAAGCCCGTGCCAAAAACAATTTTACTAAAGCTGAAGTGACTTCATACACAGCACCACAACTGTGATTTGCATTAGAGCAGTGAGGGCTGGTGTTGGAGCAAGAAAACATGGTGTTTTGAAACTCACCTGCTAATTTAGGGTACGTCACATGGGGTCATGAATGTAGAGTTAAAGTATAAGGGTTTAATCACGATACGAATTTTGTTGTGCTTTAGAAAAAAATGAATCATCTCAGGATTCTTTTAACTAGGAATTATACCAAGTATATTGTGTGATCATATTTTCAAAAATTGTCTGCTCACAAATGCTTTCTGGAACACATTTGTTATTCAAAATGAAGAACGACTGCAAAATAATTAATTATCTGGTGATTTCACTCAACATTACTCAGAAGAGCAAACATCAAAATATTTCACCTTCATTTGTTAACATTTTATTTTATAAAGCTAGATTTAATGTCTGAAGTAGATTAACACATTTAAATAAAGCTAAGATTATAAACAAATGCAAACTATCACCACATTTTTGCCTTCTAATTCACTTATAGTGACATGGCTTAAGAATGAGATTATTTTGAGTGTTTAAAAATCTACTGGTATTTGGGATAATAAAATCAGCCTAAACTACTTTGAAATTACGATAATTAAGATCTCTGTCCTCTTTGTAATTTTAAAATGAAGTAAAATGTGAATTGTTTTTGTATATTTATTTTACATTATTATAAATTATGATACTAAACTTATTTCCATTTTCATAATGGAACAATATTATAGATGTCAGCTCTTAAAAGGTTTGAGACATTAACTTAAATTCAATAAGTTTATTTTAAAAATGCATTGTCCAATCTAACTGCATTGTGATCTAGTTGGACCTTTCTTATTTAAAACATGAGTTCTTTGTTAGCATTATCCACAGCTACCCGATTTCATCAAAGTTTAAGATTTACAATTATTTATTCAGCAGTAAATACTATATCACCTAGTGTTTAAGGACTGTGAAGTCATTTATAAAATGAGTCCCATTGAAAAACTAATTCATCTAGGGTCAGAGTAGATTGAAATTGAATTTATCAAGAAATTATCAAACAGGAAGCACACTTCTAATGTTTCGATGATCCGCAAGTCTATGGATTAGTCTTTTTAACGCATCTATAAGCGTAAAGCATTACATACACACACATACACACACACATACATGCACCACACACACAAATGTTACTATTGATGGAATAAATTGAAAATAATTCAAAGCATTTAAAATTTGTTACAGCTATTGCCTTTCATTCTTTCTGATGTGTACTGAAAGGCTGATAATAGAATAGGCATTTGAACACCCTGTAAAGAAAAAAAGAACTTAGTGTGGAAGCACTTAAGCTGGAAATAAGGACATTAAGGGCAATTCTGATGAGGTCTCAGATGAAAATGAGAATAGGCTATTGGAAACTAGAAGAAAGACAATCCTTCTTATAAAGTGGGAAAGAACTTGACTGAACTGTTTTCTCATGTTTTATGAAAGATAAAACCTGGAAGTGATGAAATTGGATGTCTAGCTGAGGAGATTTCTAAGCAAAGTGTTGAAGGACGAGCTTGGTTCCTCCTGAATATCTATAGTAAAATGAGAAACGGTAGAGATAAATTGAAGATGAAATTCCTGAGCAAAAATAAAGAAGAACTTGAAGATTTGGAAGATTCTCAGGCTATTCATATTGCAAAAGAAATGAGAAAGTTTGTTCTGAAGAGAAAACTGAGGGTGTGGCTAAATAACCGTTCAATAAACAGTTTATGGAATTATATGAGTAGAAACGCTTACAGTTTAAGCTGAAGGGGATAGAGATGCGATGAAATGAAGGAATGATGTCAGATTTCTTAGATTTGACAGGGCAGGACAATAGAGCTAATCAGCTGCAAATGTAGATTATTCAAGAAGAGAGAAAAGTAACCCTGAAGGTGTTTCAGAGATCATCAAGGCCACTGCCTCAGTTTCAACAGGTTGGGTGGCCTCCATCCAGAGCCTTGTGGGTGGGACAACTGGGTGGAGCCTTGGGGGTCGGACAACCCAAGGACGCCAACATAGGGGTGACCTTGCCACCCCACTGGGCCTGGAAGGTGGGATATTGTGCCAATGAGGATTATTCTCTAGCCTTAAGATCTAATGGAATTTTTCTTGCTAGGTTTCGTGCTTGCTTGGGACCCATCACCGTTTTCTTCTGTTTTTGAATGAGAATATCTATCCTATGCCTGCCCTATCATTGTACTTTAGAAGCGCTTAACGTGTCTGGTTTCACAGGTTCACAACTGGAGAGAAATTTTGCCTCAAGTTGAATCATAAATAGAGTCTCACTTCTATCTGATTTGGATGATATTTAGATAAAACTTTGGACTTTAGACTTCAGAGTTGATGCTGAAATGAATTAAGATTCTTGTGGCTGTTAGGATGGAATGAACACATTTTTCATGTGAGGAGGACATTTATTGGGAGGAGGGATGGGAGGGAATGTCATAAACTGAATGTTTATGTCCTCCCAAAATTCGTATATTAAAAACTTAACCCCAAATATGATGGTATTTAGGAAGTAGAGCCTTCGGGAGTTAATAAAGTTAGATGAGATCTTGAGGGTGAGGCCCTAATGATGGGATGAGTGCCCTTATAAGAAGAGACATCAACATTGCTCTTTTCTTCTCTCCTCTATGTGAGGATAAGGAGAGAACATGACCATCTGAAAGCCATGATGACAGTCGTCACCCAAACCTGACCGTACTGGAACTCTGCTCTCAGAATTCCATCCTCTGGAACTGTGAGAAAATATATTCCTGTTGTTTTTATAGAAAGGTATAATAAAAGGCATTACTGAGACCAACAATATTGACTCATTTTAGAATGTTTAGAATTTCTCCCCGAAACCCATGACCCCCGTCTAACCATAAGAAAAACATCAGAAAACCCCTAACTGAAAAACATTCTTTAAAATACCTGACAAGTCCTCCTCAAAACTGTCAAGATCATCAAAAACAAAAAAAGTCTAAGAAACTAGCATAGAAAGAGGAACCTAAGAAGATATGGTGACCAAATGTAGTATAATATCGTGGTTGGGATCCTCAAGCAGAAAGCAGACATTTAGTAAAAACTAAGGAAATCTGAATAAGGTATGGATTTTAGTTAATAATAATGTTCATTACTGGTGTATCAGCTGCGAAAATATAGCATGTAAGATTTTAACAATGTAGGACACTGGGTAGGAATATATGGCAATTCTCTTGCATTATCTGCACAACTATTATGTAAATCTGAAAGTATTCTACAATAAAAATTTATTTTCAAAAAAAGGAATACTACACACATCTCTTTTTAAGTTTGTTTTTAATGTAGAACACAAAATTTAATTTATTGCAGATAAAAGACAAAAAAGAGCTACAAGATGAGGAAGTCACCAGTGACAAGACACTTGAGGTCACAGAACAGAAGTGATGGTTTAAATTTTGTCCAGAAGAAGGAAAGAGAAGAGAAGGAGAAGAGGCGTTATATATAGGGTTTAGAGGTGGAGCTGTGGAAAGTTGAGAAAACTCATATCAGATAAGCTCCATTTTATCAATAAAGTGGGAAGTCATTAAGATCTGTTGAGAAACTAGGGACTTTAAGAATGAACAGAACAACTGAAAAATGTAAAATTTAACAGCAGTATAAAAAATGTTTAAAGAGGCAGTTGAGTTTAGCTTATAAGATTGTTTAAAGACTATTTTTTTTAGAGCTGTTTTAGGTCCACAGCAAAACTGAGAGGAAGGTACATAGATTTCCCCTTTATCACCTTCCCTGAGACATGCATATCCTCCCCCATTAGCAATGTCCCCCACCAGAGTGGTATATTTGTTACAATTGATGAACCTATACTGGTACATCATAATCATCAAAAGTCTACAGTTCATATTAGGGTTCACTCTTGGTGTTATACATTCAGTGGGTGGAACAAATGTATAATGATATGTAGCCATTATTATAATATCATGCAGAGTGGTTTCACTGCCCGAAAAATCCTCTGTGCTCTGCCTATTCATCACTCCACCTCCCAAACCCTGACAACCACTGAACTTTTTACTGTCTCTATGGTTTTGCCCTTTCCAGAATGTTGTATAGTTGCAATCATACAGTATGTAGCCTTTTTTGCTTTTCATTTAGTAATATGTATTGAAGTTTCCTCCATGTCTTTCCATGGCTTGAGAGCTCACTTATTTTTAGCACTGAACAGTTTTCCAATGTCTGGATCTACCACAGTTTATTAATCCATTCACCTACTGAAGGACATCTTGGCTGTTTCCAAGCTTTGGAAATATGAGTAAAGCTCCTATAAACACCATGTATGAATTTTTGTGTGAATATGTTTTCAACTACTTTGGGTAAATACCAAGGAGTGTGATTGCTGTATCATACAGTAAGAGTATGATTTTTCTAGTGGGTTAGAAAATTTAGGTTCAGCATAAGTTTTGTAAGAACCTGCCAAACTTTTTTCCAAAGTGGCGGTACTATTTTGCATTCCCACCAGCAACGAATGAGAGTTCCAGTTGTTCCACATCCTCTCCAGCATTTGGTGTTGTCAACGTTCCAGATTTCAGCCATTCTAATAGATGTGTGGTGGTATAAGATTTTTTTAAGTGAAATTACTCAACATGTTTCCGACTATCGCTCACAGTATCTGCCAAATTAGGGATAATGGAAAAGATTATTCAATAGCATGGATTAACCAACTTTTGAAACTGAGCAACAAGACTGAAGTACACAAAGGAACTCAGGAATTCTAGAGTAGACAGAATGCCAAGCCATAGGATGCAAAGTGTAATGGTGGCACGTGATTATAGAACAAGCTTTGTAATGTAGGCTGAGAAGTTTCATTTCGGGTTCTAATTCCAATCAGTTGTTAGTAGCTACCTGAACAATTGAGATGGAAAGGGTTCAAAAACTTTGTCAGGCTCAACGAAACAAGCTATTGTTGCTGTACCGGATTAGTGATGTCTGCTATAAATTAAGGAGGGGAGAGGATAGCATTAGTGCCACGTATTTTATTTTTCTAGTGGGTTAGAAAATTTAGGTTCAGTATGAGTTTTAAAAACATAGTAGTGGAGAGTTGAAGAAGATACAAATTTAAATGAATATGAAACTAGAAGGAAATAGAGTTGGAGATCTTACACACAGAAGACATTTAAGATTACGCAGTGCTATTCCTCTGCTAAAAACCCTCCAGTTGCTTCCCGTTTGACTAGCACCCAATCTACATTACGTACAATGGCCTCAAAGGCTCCACATGATCAGGTTCCCAATATCCTCTGTGACATCACCTACTATCCTTTCCCTCACTTGCTCTGCTTCATTCAGGTTTTACTTAAATGTTTATTTTTCATGACATTCTATTTAAAATTTCAAATCTTTCATCTTCCTTCCCACACATTCACAGTCTATTCTCTGGTCAATGTTCTTTGGAGAATTTACCACTTTTATCGTCTGTAATCCCACCACCAGCTCAACTAGACTATAGCTCCATGAGGACAGAAATGTTTGTGCTTTGTTTCCTGCTTTATCTCTCATATCTAAAAGGCGTTGGCACATACTATGTACTCATTGCATAAGATATGATGTAAGAATGCAGGTTCTTTCTTCCCCCCCACCCCCAGATGGTATCCAGTTATTTCCACATCTATTCTTGGAAAGATTGAACTTTTCCCATTGAATTACCTCGGCACTTTGATAAAAATAAATTGAATTCGTATATGTGTGGGTCAAGATGTGGATACTCATTTCAGTTCCAGTTGCTTACATATGTGTGCTTATGTCCTGATTACTGTGACTTTACTACTATTTAGACTGCTAGTTATACGGTACTTACACTCCTTTATAGTATAGCAGCAGTCTACTGAGGGTCCTCCAACTTTGTTTTCTTATTTTTAAATTTATGTTGGCTTTTTTATGTCAATTGTTTATGTATATAAATTGTAGAATAAGCTAGTTAAATTTTATAAAAGGGATGCTGAGATTTTCTTTGTGATAATGTTAAGTCTATAAATTACTTTAGGAAGAATTACCACTTTACCAAAATCAAGTCTTATAAATCATGGACATGATGCAATTTTCCATTTGCTGATGTCTTTAATTATTTTCCATAATATTTTGTGCTTATCAGTGTATAGGACTTTCATACTTGCTAAAATTATTCCTATTTTCCTTTAATAATATTTTGACTGCATTTTTAAAAATTGATGTTGAATATTCACTCCTAGTATATATGAAATAAGCTAATTGTTTTAAATTGAACTATTCTACAAATTTACCAAACCCACTTAATTTATTCTAGTAGAATTTTTGTAATTGTCTTCACATACACTAAGGTATTTTTTAATTAATTTTTCTTGAAGAAAATTGGCTCTGAGCCAGCATCTATTGCCAATCTTCTTCTTTTTTCCTTGAGGAAGATTGTTGCTGAGCTAACATTTGTGCCAGTCCTCTGTTTTATATGTGGGATGCGACCACAGCATGGCTTGATGAGTGGTGCGGTCTGCACCTGGGATCTGAACCTCTGAATCCCGGGCGGCTGAAATGGAGCAGGTGAACTTAATCACTATGCCACCTGGCTGGCCCCTACACTAATGTATTTTGAAAGTACAAATTTTTAAAACTTCTTCATTTCCAATAATTATGCCTTTTGTTTTTTTTTCTTCACTCATTCTTGTGTCATTGTAACATATTTACACTAGCTTCTTTGAAGTAGTTTACTGCTAAATTCAAAATCTGTGTTCCTGAAATCAAGTTTTTATTAACTGGTTTTTCCTCCTGAAGGTGGGACACACTTCTATTTCTTTGCATATGTAGTAGTTTTGATTTATTTATTATTATTTTTTATTGAGATATAATTGGCATGTAACATTGCATAAGATTAAGGTATACAAGTTGATTTGATACATTTATATATTTTAATGTGATTACCACCATAGGGTTAGCTGACACCTCTATCATGTCACATAATTATCATTTTTTTGTGGTGAGAACAACTATGATCTAGTCTCTTAGCAACTTTCAAGTTTATAATACAGTATTGTTTACTATATTCACTATGCTGTGCATTAGCTCTCCAGACCTAATTACCTACTAGTTGCAAGGGAGGTGTTGTTTAAGGGTAGTAATTTTGGCTTAACATTGGGCATTTTGTATAATTAGCTGCTGTATTTTTGTAGGCAAAAAACTTGCCTGTATTAATATTTAAAATCTGCTCGCACAGTTGTTGTTATTGTTTTCTCCTGGCTCTCCATCAATCTCTCCTGTACACAAGTAGTTTAGTTTCTGTATAATTTGTTGTTGGTGACTTTGATTGACTCTGACTCCTAGCGACCCTGTGGACAGCAGAGCGGGACCCTGCCTAGTCTTTTTGCGCCATCCTCTCCCCTTCAGGCACTGTATCAGACAATGCTCCACTATTAGTTATAAGGTTTTCATGGCCAATTTTTTTTGGAAGTGAGTGGCCAGGTCCTTCTTCCTAATCTGTCTTAGTCTGGACGTTCCGCTGAAACCTGTCCACCATGAGTGACTGCTGGTATCTGAGATATCAGTGGCATAGCTTTCAGCATCACAGTGGCAGGAGGCCACCACAGCATACGGGTGGTGTGGTTCACTGCCTAGAAAGAAATCTGGGTCACAGCAATGAGAGAACTCACTCTTAACCGCTACACCACCAAGGCTGGCTTTCTGTATAATATAATCTGATACTTTCAATATCCACACTTTGCATCCTTTTCCTAATTATCTTTAATGATAATTCTGCTTCTTCTAATGTTAATTGCTTTGTCTTTTCCATTTTAAGAGCTTTTCTTCAACTAATGAGTTGTTCTCTTGGTTTATTGTGGTTTTCTTTGTTTCTTTTATTTTTAGGTTGTTTTTTTGTTGACTAAATTAATTCCACTCTTTAACTTTTTAGTGTAGATTTGAATGGATTTGCCATTTCCATGACATTCTTCCTTATTTCTTCTATTGAATATTTTATACTTTCATGCTTTTTAGAATTAGGTAGTTTTCTTCTTGTGATTTTAGATGTTATGCAATGAAGCAAAATATTCTTGCTTTCTCTATATAAAAAAAGACTACAAAGATTATCCAAAAATGGGAAGTACCCTTCATTCACCTTTTAGTCTTCTAGCAAGGCTTTTTAATTCTGTTTTTCAATTTTCCACCTAGAGATAAACTCAAGAAATGCTGAATTTCTAGTAAAACTTCTTCATTTTAGCACTTTAATCTTTTTGCTTTTCTGCTGATCTTCTCCTTTTATTCTTTTTGCCTGGCTTTCAAGTTCTCAAAGCTTTCATGGTATACAGAAAATTATGATTCCCTTCCACTTCGTGACTAGACATCTCCAATTTTATAATACTACCACCAGTCAGCTCCTAATTTCAACTTGTGATATTTGCAACTACCTATCCTACTTTTAAAATATATTGTGAATATGGAGAACATGGAATTTCAGAGGTAGAAGCAGAGATGATCTTAATTTTCAAGTCAATTTCCTAAGTGAGGAAATAAATGTCTGCCATCGTTTTTGAGCAGTCTGTGTCCTAAGTTTCTGGGTCAGTGGCTAGTGAGTGACAGATATAGAAGTAAAAAGTTTTTCTAACTTTTTTCTTGGTGTGTATTCATGAAGCAATTTTGGCATGTGCTGTAAGTTAGAGTCTAGTTAGGTTTTTTATAATTCAGCTTCAGATGGCTTATTATTAATGAGAGATTTCCCCCCATATTCTGTCAGCTTTATTTGCCAGTATTCTTTTTCCAACTTGCTGAGAGTTTTCATTTTTCTATATATCCATGCATTAAAATTGGGAGACCCTACACTGATGGATATCAGCCATGCGTCATTTTGATCTAGACATGTCTAGAGATACTTCATAAAGCTTTATCATGATTGAACCCCATCTATTTTGTTTGACAGAAAAGCTCCTTGATTTTCTTCTGTGAGGTTATATAGGGAAGCTGAGCTATAAATCCTGCATCCTCTTCTTGTTCTTCCATAAGCCATCTCTACTTCTCAGTAAAACTTTGATTTCAGAGCTTTTGAAGTATGTTTCCAAAAGTCTTGCTACCAGACTGAATCCAAAAAAGATTATAAGAACTGCACCCATAATAAGATTTCCAGTAGTTTGTAAAATTGAAAACAATGACATTGCACCTCAAAGTATTCCGTTGCATTATGGATGAAAGGGTATAAATTGTAGATGTATATCACTCTGATTTTTAAAATTAAGTAATTAGAAAAGGGGCATTACTATTTTTAGTAATTAGATTGATTTCTGTCCTGTTCTTTAGATTTCATTAAGGTATGGGTAGTGTTCCTTTTCTTATCAGTGATTCATTTGTGCTAGAAATAAAGAATTGTTGAAGTAATTATTACTATGATGTTCTAAACATAAATGAACAAACACATATGAAGTATTAATCTATTCAGTGTTTCAAAATTAGATATATAATTTAAATATTGACATTTATAAATGCTGATTAAAATGTGATGTCTTTTGCCTCTGTTACTTAGAATTTGCTGTAAGATATGAGGAATGGTGTCAGGAGGCCCAAAGTCTTTTTTTCCCAGTTATTATTTGTATGACTCTGAGCAGGTATTTTTATTTCGCTAATACAAATTCTGCATCTCCAAAATGCTGATAGAATACCAGCATGGCCTTTTTCACGTCCCCCACTTCCAGGATTGAATATGATAATACACAAAACAAATTTATCTATAGAGTGATATTCAAATGCATGTCATTATCATGATTAATATTACCAACCAGAGGATGATTCTGGAGATACACACTTACTTATTAGATATATGAGTAAGTGGAGAAGTGTATCTAACTAGAGCTAAATCCTTACAATATCCTTCCAAATAACACCCATGATTTCAATCCCTCTGCATGCCATTTCACCTTAGAACGTTGCCAGATTAATCTTTCTGATCATTTTTTATGTTTTTCTCATTGCCAGTAGAAAATCTTTAAAATGTCGTAGCATGGCAAGTTGAGTACTTCATAAGATTTCTTCCTATAACCTCATATAATCTCATCTCTAGCTCCTGAACCCTCTTCTGTTGCTATTCTTTATGTATTTTGTGTTTTGCAGGTAACAAACTGTTGCTAATACCTGGGCATGCCAGGGTCTTTCATGATGCCTTGCCTTTACTCTCAGGCTTCAATATTGCTGAAATAGCCTAATCTTTTTAAATTTATCCATCAAAACCTATCATCAGAGTTCAGGGTCAAATTTACTCTATCTGAGAATCATTCTACATTTGCCAAAGTCAGAATTAAATACAAACTATATACAGTCCTCTTATCATTTTGTGTAAACCTTTATGCATTCACCAAAATGTGCTGGATTGTGTTGCTAATTGTGCACTTTCTTCTGTCTCTTACTAGATAATGAACGCTTTGTTAGTGGGAACCAATAGCGCTCAAATTTGACATAAATGTTGAGTAGTTTTCTTTAGATAAACGAGTTAAAATCATGAAATTTCATATAGTTATATAATGCTAAATATTTAACTTTTCTTTGTCTCAATTTGCACATTTATGAAATTGAGATTATAATGCCCAGGGAAAAGTCTTGTTAGAGCAATTAAACTCTATTGTTTATATTATTATTATTGTTGTTGTTGCTTTAAACTTATCAGTCATAGCATTCATTCCCTTCCACTATTATACTGAATTCAACACTGCTCAGATACACAATAAATATTTGTTAAAAAAAATCATTAGAAATTTGACTATATGCCTCTTTAGCTGTGTTTCCCAGTATTACCTCTTTACAGATGTACACTCCCTGATCTAGTATGCTCATAAAAATGGACTACACTTCATGGACATTAATAGTTATGTACCTATCTTACATTTAATTAGGAACTGGGTTGCTGATAAAATATTTAAAGCAAGAGAGCTTGCTATTAAATTTCATTTTAGGTAGTAACCAAGTTAAGCACTGCATCTAATAATTACTGTCGAATCCTTGTAATCATTTGGCGACACTTTGCTATTGTGTTCTCATCAGGCATGACCTTCCGTTCTGCAAAGTCTCCAAAATGCTGAATGAACGGGACATTTATTGATTATACCTTCATACTAATGCAGTGTAACATTTCGCATGCAATTGGGATACTTATTACTTTGAAGCATAAAGTGGCAGAATGAATCCCACTGGGCTGTTAAAAGCAAAGAACACTGCAAAAAGTGTTGGATTATTTGACATTAAAATGAGCACATGTTTTATTGGTAGTACCTACTTTTTTTTTAAACAAACTTTTAAAATGTCTGTTAATCAGGCAATGTGAAGAGCCTTAGTAGAAAGTCACTAACTAAAAGGGAAACCTCAAAAGAGTTTACTGTGCTAGGAGTCAGAATGCCCGATTTCAGATTTTCCCCTCTGCTGCCTAAATGTTTTCTGAAGAGGTAGTTCGCCTCTTTGAGCCTCAATGAATCAAATAAAGAGAATTGACTTGTAACTTCAATGATGATTACCAAATTAAAAATTTTGTGGTAGAGTGACATTCAGTATATCTATTATTTATATCATTACCTCTCTGTCTTTGTGTGTAGCCAGCTGTATCTCTGTGCTATCACATGTACCCCTATATATGTTTATCTAGATCCAAATGTATTTGAATTTACATTTGTCTGCATAGATGTGATATAGCTTAAGAGTGTTTAATATAGAGTATCACTTTATCCTATAATTTTATTTTTGGAACATATTGCACAGTTTGTTCTCTAATTAAGGCCTTTTGAGGATGATAACGAATAAAGAAACTTCATTTCACAACACATAGAGGCTTAAAAAATGCTCAATGGTTTATTCAGAAAATATGCTTGAATGTTGTTAAACAAAAATTACCTTATAATTTAAAAAGCATAAAACAAACCATCTGATTTAATTGAACTTGAGGGAAACAAGAATCCCCATCTAATTTACCATATCATTAAGTAGAAAAATTATCTACTTATCTTGTGGATATTGTAGAATCCGTATTGTCTTGTACAACTGACAATTGGTTTTTGTGATTCAAAGTGAGTTTCAGACGTTATTCTCTGAGCAAAGGATCTTTCACTTCAAGTACTCTTAGAGATAGGACAATAATTATATTTCCCTATACACAATTATATATCTTATATTAACAGAACACTTTGTGAGCAAAATTGGTATAGCACAGAACCCATAAGAATATAGGCATCAGAAAGGGCTAATTTCTGTGAAATGTCTTAAAAGAAATCTCATATAAGGGAGATAACATGCGCATGAATCCATAATTTATGAATGAAAACTCCAGTTTGATGGTTACTACACATTAGTAGCATGTAGCTGAAAATTATAGTCTCGGTTCTCAATTCAGTAACTTGTGGTCTTTTGACTTATTTTCAGGACACAAAAGAGGTTTTGTCTTCAACCAACTTCATATCTTGATTTAGAGATAAAAATGATAGAATTCAAAATGTTAGTTAATACAAATAGCCAATATATTTGTGCGAAATTGGTGAATCACAAACTTTAATATACTTAGGGAGATCCTAAGGATATTGATGAAGTGCAGATTTCCAATTCAGTAAGTTTAAGTGATCTAACAAGTCTTCCAGATCATAGCAAAGTAGTTGGTCCCTGGCCCCACACTCTGAGTAGCAAAATACATGCTTTAAGTGATGGCTAATCTACTCTATATGTTAAAGGGGTTTACAAGATGGAGAAAAATAAAAGTCACAAAGAATTTCAAAAGAAGAGGCTGTGGCTCCTTGAGGAAGGATCTTGTAATGTTACAGCAAATGTAAGCAGGAGTTATTTCCCAAGGAAATTGATGGCTATTTATCAAGTAACTACATACTGAGGAAAGACGTCTTTCAAGGACTGTTGCATATAGGATCTGGGGAACACTAATATCAAGAGAACTAGAATACCATCATAGTTGCCTTCTTACAGTGGGATTGTACAGAAGCACTGTAATAAGGACTTGGTCCTGGTCCAAGAACATTTCACAGGAAGTCTATGAATTTACAGATCCAACCTGTGGCTATTTCACCTATCCCTCAGTGTAGAATTGGAATAGACCTAGTTAGCAGAACAATAACATTGGGTCCTCTGACCCAGTAAGATCCATTATTGGGGCAAGGCAAAGTGTAAGTCCTTAAAACTTCCCTTCTTTGACCAAATTACCAAAAGAGAAGCAATGTTGTATCCGTTCAATGACAGAAATTAGCACCACTCAAACAGACTGAAAGAATGCAGCACAGATGATGCCCATCATATGCACTTTTATTTTATCAGACTTATATCTGCAAAGACCAGCTGAATTATGGCAGAAGATGATGAACTAATTTAAAGTTAAAAAAGAGTTGTAGTCTCAATTTGCACTGCCTCACTTGAAGTGGTATTTTTTTCTAGAACATATTATCAAAGCCTCTGCATTTCATATTCAGCTATTGATCTGGCAGATTCCTTCTTTTCAGTCCCCTCAAGAAAGAACATCAGACTGTAGTTTCAGTCTTTTTAGTCTTGCCCTGGGGCAGAATTAACTCTCCTGCTCTCTGTCACTATATAGTCCAAATAAATTTTTCTTCTGACGACATTTGACAAAACATCTACTGATGCATTAGTTTAGTGACATCATGTTGATAAGACTTGATGACCAGCAAATTGTCCAGATACACTATTAAGGCATGTACATACTAGTGATTGGAAGATAAATTCTCCAGAGGTCTTTCATGATCAGTGAGACAGTGACCTTGAGTATTCTGTGCTCAAGTGAATTGAGTGATCTTGAGCATTCTAGGATACCTCATCAAAAAAAAAAAGGGATAATATATTTCATCTTGAACCTTGAACAACTAAAACAGACACAAAATTTGATCAGCTTCTTTTGAGTTTTGGAAAGAGTACGTATAATACTCTTTGGGGACACTCCTCTGATCTATTTGCCAGGTGACTCAGAAGGTTGCCACTTTTGAGAAGGTTCTGCAACAGGTCCAGGCTGTGGTCCAAGAAGGCATCTATACTATAGAAATATGCCTTATGAGGTTCCTGGCAAATCACGATAGAGGTCTCTCAGTACAGACCTCTAGGTTCTGGAGCCATGTCACTCCAGACTGAGTGTGTAGTCTCTTCAAAACCATATTTTAAAAATATCTCTTGAAGCTGGCTCAATGGCGCAGCAGTTAAGTTCTCATGTTTTGCTTTTGCAGCCCGGCTTTTCCTGTTCAGATCCCGGGTGCAGACATGGCACCACTGGCAAGCCATGCTGTGGTAGGCGTCCCACATATAAAGTAGAGGAAGATGGGCATGGATGTTAGCTCAGGGCTAGTCTTCCTCAGCAAAATGAGGAAGATTGGCAGCAGATGTTAGCTCAGGGTTAATCTTCCTCAAAAAAAATATATTTGTTAATCATGAATAATGTTGAGTAAAGAATAGAGCAACAGTACCAGTTAGTGATACTCTGCGTCCCTTCCCTTGGTCTGAGCAAATTACCCACAGAATACAACCCTCAGAGCCCTTGACATTAGAGGACTCCCCATTTCTTAGAAGTAAATTTAACAATCATCACGTGTGCCTTCATGCTTTGTGAAGGGATCTCATCCCAATTTAATAGCTTAACAATCATATCTTTCAAACCTACAGCTTGGTTTTCTCCATAATGATCTTTTCATAGGGTGAACTCAAATAACATGTTTATGTAATAGATTCCAAAATTCAGTATTATTTAAAACAAAAAAATCTCGCTTTAATAATAATCTTGGTGCAAGTATTACAATGTTTTCTTGATTAGTATTGAACTTTGCAATTTGTCTAACAGCATGCTAATGGTAGACATTTTCCGATTAATAGTAGAGCAGCTTGCCACAGATTTAACGCTACAGCAACGCTAATAAGCACATTACCATCCAAAAATTGTTGCAGGAGGGATTTAGAAGAAATAAACACTTGACAAATTAGGCAGATATGATATATTTTTCCAAGAGTTTCCAAAGAACAGCAAGATTTCCTCCACTGAAGTAATTGATGCTTTTTAAAGAAAGAGAGAGAGAATACTCTTACAATATGACTTGGGCTTTTGTTCCAGTTCTGCCGTTTATGATTTTCGGCAAGTCTCCTCACTTCTTTATGTCTTATAGGATATTGTGTAGATTTAATGAGAAAAAATATGTAACGAGTTTTTAAATAAATTATATTATAAAAATATTAAAGGTACATTTTAAAAGTAATAATAATTCTTACAACCAGAAACGAGGTGTGTGTGTATGGCTGGATGAGTATTCAAGTTTTTTGCCACATGGATATAAATTTCTCCTACTTAAAATCAATCACATAATTCTATTTTTAATTTTCGAGATTTTTTATAGACTAATATATACACAACACACCAGGATCTCTATTTGATCAGCTTGAGGTTGGAAGTGTGGTGATACAAAGATGAGAATATGAAGAGATGGCTGGTTATTTAAAAACATCATTTTAGTGTTTCAATGATACTTTGAACAGGAGTTAATCTCTGTAGTTTTCATATTTTATAAAAATAAAGTAGAAAACTAATTTTGTATTGCTATTACATTTAATTGAACTATCAGCAAAAGCCAAAACTAATACAAAGTATTTACATGGTCGTTATCAAGTTAATGTTGGTTTCTTCAGACTCCAGTGTCCTTTTTTCTTCCACACTTGAGTGAGAACATAATGAGGTTATAATATAATGAAAATGGTCAATTTTGGAGTCAAGCAATCTGATTTTAAAGTTTCTCTCTCACCTCCCTTACTTTCCAGCTGTTTGATAAGGAGCAGATTATTTCACCAATATTCATAGTGCAAAGTAAATGCTGAATAAATGTTAGTTTGTTTGCTTATGTTCAAAGTTACTTTTGAACAAACATCCATACTGGAAGCTTGAAAAAAGTTTGTAGTAATGTATCTTAGTGTCTATGAATTGGAACCCATGAAACAATATAAGACAGTATATAATCTCTTAATTTAGAGCAAATGTAGTGGAGGCCCGATTATCTATTCTATTTGCAGCTAACAGCTCTTAGAGTTGAAAAATAAACTACAGACAATATGCCAAATACTGCTGGCTTTGATTAGAGTTGAAAATACTATCAAACACTGAGCTTCTGTTTTCTCAGATCTCACTCATGCTGTATTCTTTTTCACATTGAAAAATGGAAAAAGATTTTGATGAAATTTCTTTAAATGGAGGACAGATGACGTTATTGATAAGATAGGCTCAAAACAGATCTATGTGAGCTAGGAGAAGTTCTATCTTCAGGCACTTTTGTTAACAGTGCCTGTTTATGTTTAAGGGAGCTGTTACCCATTTATGATCTTTACTTTGCTTCTGAGAAGTTTTGTTACTGCCATGCTATACGTCCAGATATGCACATATAAATGTACATGCATGAACATATACTTTTATTTATAGATATATGTGTATCCATTTACATTTATATATTTGCATATATTTAAATATATCTGAGTGATCCCTTAAATATCAGATTTTCTTGGTAAAGGAATAATCTCTAATAATATAATAGAATGACTGTGCGTGTGTTTAAAAGCTGTTGGTTATGTGACATGTATATTCTGCATATTCCAAAATACTCCACATAAAATATATAGTGTTTTATTCATGTGTATATTCAATATTCTTTTTAATACGTCAATGACCTTTCTCTGCATTCATTCTTTTCTAAATTCTGGGATATACTGATGGAATACAAATGCTCCATTTTAAGTGCTAATTTAGTTTCAGAATGTCAAACTGCACCTTTGCAGAATGATTCATTCAGATATCTAGACAAAAGACTTGATACAGTAAATTTGGAGTTCTTCCCTTTAGCCCCACACATTTTTAAAATAGACTTTCTGCTTCAGAAAAAGTGAAAAGGAAACTGCCCTCCTCGGGAAAAAAAAAAAAAATACTTGTGATATTTACTTATTTATATATTGCATAGGATTTTACTTCATATCTAATTTTCATATGAAATATCTAAACAATTCTGTCTGACGTAAAAAATTCTGTTTTATTAACTATAAGCTTTAGATATCTGGCATTGATCTCTCACCTCATCTCTTGCTTCTGTGTGCATATTATTTATATATATTAGTATTAAAAATGCTCAGCAAGTGTACTTTAGTCAGGAGATTATGTTGTCCTCTATCCACCCTTAACACATAATATTTAATCAATTTTCTATTATTGAATATCTTCCCAATCAATCTTTGCACTTATGCTAATTAAATATCAAGAAATGTAGGGGGCCACCCTCGTGGTGTACTGGTTAAGTGTGCACACTCTTCTTCAGCAGCCCAGAATTTCTGGATTCTGGATCCCCAGTGTGGACCTAGACACCGATCATCAAGCCATACTGTGACAGCGTGCCACATATGCCACAAAGGAAGATTCGCACAGACCTTAGTTCAGGGATATTCTTCCTCACAAATAAAAAACAAACAAAAGAAATGTATCATGCCAAAGTAAACCCTTCTATTATTACAGTGTATTTTCATATTCAACCTTGAAATGTATTTTTATGAAAATCAATTATTTTGTACTGGAAAAACTGTTGACGTTGTTGTTCTTGTCCCCCTAGCCTTGATCAGTTTTGATTGTTTTTAAACATCCCTCTAGCATAGAGTTATAAACTGTTATTATTTTTCCATTTGCCTATGGCTACCTATGCTGTCATATTGACTTTTTAAATTTCTATATTCCAATTCAATCCTAATGGAACACACATATTTCACAGACATAAATCAAGTAATTAAAAAATAACTCAGCATCCAGAATTTTAAAAGTCTTGTCCCAATTATTCTAATCTAATAAAATCAAATTAATACAATCATAATACCCAATCTTAGCAGTGATGAAAAGAAGATGAATGTTAATGTAAATATTGTTTGAATGAAAATATGAATATACGACCAAAACGATATATGAGAATGAAATGATTTTGGGTTTTAGGTCTTCCTATATTGTCTTCTAATTTTATATTCATTGCCACATGCAAAGTACTATGCTAGGAGGGTACCATTTTACAGATAATAATTCAATTTTGATATTCACTGTATTTATTTTTCCCATACTTAGGTATCTCTTAAATTGAAACTTCTCTTTAGCTTTGTATACAATGATTAATTTCATACTGTACTTCAAGGATCACCCAGCCATTTACACATTTACTTAATAAAAACTATTAAGTAACTAATATTTGGAGCGCTCTCCCCTACATGTTGTAGGGAGATATAAAGATGAATCAGAGGTTAGATTCTGACTTCAAGGAGAGGACCATATTTTACTTTTTATACTTTTATTCTAAAAGCACAATACAAGACAGGCTGTGAGGTACCATAAAGGAAATAGAGTTGTTCACAGGATTAAATGAGGAGACACGTAAAATGTGTAGAACAGTGCTGATAAATGTTAGATGATGATGATGGCCATGGTCATGATGATCATGATTATCAATGCACATTGGGGTATGACTTGCATTTGCCTGGATTTTCATTCTTATTCCTTATTTATAAGTGTCCCACACTGATTTATTTTTAATTTTTTACAAGCAAATATATTTCTTAACCTCTCACTTATGTGTATCTATAAGAAGAGGCAACATAATATATTGGTTCAAAGAACTGAACTCTAAAACTTAACTTCCTGCTTAATTTCATCACCCATTTATAGCTGAGGGACTCTAGGCAACTCTATTTCTCTTTCTATAGAATTCAGTTTTACCATCAATAAAATGGGAGTAATAATAAAACGACTTACCTCATCACAGAATTTTGATTATTAAATGAGTCAACCTATTAAATTAGAAAGGAGTCTAATAGATAATAATTACTTTACAAGTTGAGTTAATTCTTGTTGTGAAACCTCTCAGCCTCTCTCTGCATTTGAGGGGTGGTGGATACTGAGCTTTCCTGGTTTATACTTCCCTTTGTTCATATAATCTGGAAACTTTTGTTGAGTACCTAGAATGTTTCAAAGGATCAGCTGTCCTTGTCCCATCTATCTCAATTTTTTGCCTAAAAGCTCAACTTATAGTGGAATCAGCATTGATTTGGGAGCCGGGGATACACTGATTGAATCCAGTTCACTTATTAAATATACAAACTAAAGAATATTAATTTAATATTTATATTTTAGTTACATTGACTGTATAAGGGCAATTGTGCCTACTGTTGGGTAAATTTTATAAATATTGAATCAAATAATATTAGAAAACTATTTTACCCAGCTCCTGGGACTGTTGATGCTTCTTTTTAGCTATCTGCAGCCAGATTTCTATGTCCTATTGACACCCAATAACATAAAAAAGAATGTTCTTCAATCTAACTGGATTAAAGGAAGCTCTGTTCATTATTTGAAAAGTCTCTGAACACGTAGAATAACAAAATACACATGATGTTTCCAGAATTAGAGGCTACCTGCCTAACAAGAACAAAAGTGGTTGAACAAGCCACCATAGAGCTAATCTCATTTGTTGCTACACAGTCAGATAAACAGATTGACTGGTTATTTCCTCAACAACTACAAAGACTTTAAATGGAATATAGCTATAGTACTACATGCAGAACCTATTTTCTCACTGGTGAGAGGGAGCGTAGGGCCACAATAATTGTAATGAGAGGCAAAAGAGAGGTGAAAGTAGTCTATGACTGCCTAGTACCAGCATAAAATGTAAATTATATATACAAATATAAAAATATATAAATATAATGTAAAATTCAAATATCAATTTAACATCATGTATGTTAGTTTGTTTGCATAATGATGATTAAATACAAGCTTTAAATTATACTTATCATATTCATTTGCATGGCAACAAAGTATTTAGAAGATGTTAAAGGAATCCTGAATTTAAGCAGAATGTTTCCAAAGGAAAATAATCTCTATAGTCTTACAACGATGTAGAATAATGATGAGTGAAATTTAAAGTGTGACACAGAGAGCTAAATAGATAAACTATAGACACTGTTATTTCATGGAAGTTATTTTGGGTCATCACCTTTAATCTTACTTAATAAATATATTTTACTGGAGTAAGAAACAATTTCACCTACACTTTTCAAAGCTCACAAAGGCTACAACTAGTATTGTTGTATTCTTACTTTTCAATATTTATGTATAATGCATACCTATATGTGCTATGATCAGACCTAGATATTATTTTTAAATTTAAATAGTATGCATAAATTTCAATTAGAAGACACATATATATAAAATACTTGGTATAATCTGTAACAAGGTGTTTAATGCAATTTTTTTTGTTTTTATTGTTGTTTTATATTTCATTTTTTTTAAAAATTCTCTCAGGAAAAAGAGAATTGATGCTATTTACCACTTTTTTTCCCTCAGCATCTAGAAAACTGTAAACCAATTGAAGATATTTAACACATAATCTTTAAGTAAAAATAGAAAGTAGAAAATAACAGGCAAGGAAAGCAAAATGTTTTGAAGTTTCAATAAAATGGATAAAATTCTAGACATACAGATCAGATGAAAGAGATCAAAGATACAGATTATTATTATTATGAATGAAAAATCAGACATCTTTATAATTCTATATACATTAAAGGCTGAAGAGGAAATATTATGAACAACTTTAAACAATGAATTTAAAGTCTTGGGTGAAATATGAAAATTCCTTGAAAGTCATAAACTACCAAAGCTCACTCCAGAAGAGATCTATCACCCGAATAGCCCTATATCTAAGAAATTAAATGTTTTGAAAAAAATCTTAAAGAGAAATTGTAGACATCGGTAAGATGACTTTTGCAAAATATTAAAGAAGATACAATACCAAATCTTCTACATAGTCCTCCAGATAAGAGAATGTAGAAAAAGGGGTCAGTATTGTCCTGACACCAGAACCAGACAAACACATTCCAAAATAAAAAACCAGAGGACAAGTATCCCTCTGGAACACAAACAAGATCGTCAATAAAATTTTATACAGAAATAATATAACATAGTCAAGTATGGTTTATCCCAGGAATGAAAGGCTTGCTCAACATTAAAAAAATGAATCAATGTGATTATTACCGAACCTGAAGTGAGTTCGCTCACCCATTGCACAGCAAGCCAATCTCTGACACTGGGTGTGGTGGAAGAAAGTAGGAATTTTAGTTTTGCGCAGCGCTGAGCAAGGAGGGAGGGCAGCTAACGCTCAAATCCAAAACTCCCCGAAAAGCTAAAAGGAAGGGTTTTTATTTGGGGTTTTAGGTAGGGGAGGAGGAGCATATGGCCTTGCTAGTCGGAGCTTTCCCACCAGCCTGTCTTTGGCCTTGAGGCTGCTTGTAGACAGGAGGGAGCTCATGACCTTGCTTGTCAGCAGCTTTCCCACCAGCCCGTATCTTTTTGCGGAAGGACATAGTCCAGGTGCTGGTCTTTGACGGTGTCTGTCTCCATGGAGGATAGTAGATTCTGGAGCCAGAAAGCCAGAGAGTGAGCAGGGAATGAGTGTTTTGGTTTTAACCCCATATATGCTGGGTTTAATGTGGGGAAACTGATATCAGGGTCGGTATCATGATCACCATATTAACACATTTTTACAAATGAAAAACCGTATGATCATCTCAATAGATGCAGAAAACAACATATGAAAAACTTTAATACCCATATATTTCAAAAACTCTTAACAGACTAAGAATATAAGGCAACTTTCTGTCTGGTAAATGGGGTCCGCATTAACCTAGAGCTCCAATCATAGTCATTGGTAAAATTCTGAGTTCCCTCCCCCCTTAGATCTGGAATAAAGCAAGCATGTTCTCTCTTATCACTCCTATTCAAGATCATATTGGATGCACTAGGCAGTGTACTAAGACAAGGAAAAGAAAAAAAATCTTAAGGAATCTTGAAAATCTGAAGGAATCTACAAAAATTTCCTAGAAATAATAGATGAATTTAGCAGGGCAATATTTAAGATATACACACGTACACACACTACACTAGCAACAAATAATTGGGTATTGAAATTGAAAAAAATTATGTAAATATCACCAAAATATAAAACATTTAAAGATAAACTTAAAAAATCATATTCAAGAGCTATACTATGAACACTATATGATACTACTGACAAAAAGTAATGAAGATCATAGTAAATAGAGAAACATGTTCGCGGACTTGAAGACAACATATTGTTATGACAAATTGTGTTCATCTGTACAATCAAGACAATTCCAATTATTATTCTAGCAGAACATTTCATAGAAACTGATACATTCTAAAATGTATATTAAAATGTAAGGAACTGAGAATAAACAAAGCAATTACAAAAAATAAGAGCAAGACAGATGAAGTACACTTATCATAAAGTAATAGTAGTGAAGACACTGTTATATTTGTCATATACATAGACATGTAGATCAATGCAACGAAATAAAGAGATCCACACATGTATGGTAAACTGATTTTTGACAAAGCTGACAAGGTGATTCAATAGGGAAAAGATAGTTTTTAAACATATGGTGTTAGAAAAATGGATTTTCATATATAAAGAAAGAAAAAAGAAACTTATATCTTTACCACCCACACACACAACAATAAATAAAAATGACTCCTAGTCCTAAATTAAGAGCTAAAACTGGAAAACATAGGAGAAAACTGTGTGACCTTTACTTTAGCAAAGATTTCTAAGATTAACAGCAAAAACTACAAATCATAAAAGAAACAAGAATAAATTACACTTCTGAAACATTTAAGAAGTTTTCTTTCCAAAGGACACTTTGAAGAAAATTAGATGGCAAGCTCAAAGCTGGCAGAAAATTTTGTAAAGCATGATTCTTAGGAAGACTTGAGTCCAAAATATATAAAGAATTCCTGCAACTAAATATTGGAAGAAAAATACCCCTCAAAAGCACTGAAAGAAAAATAGCCTTCAAAAATATTTTGATGATATTTCATCCAAGGAAAAGTAGGAATCAGAAATTAGCATTTGCGCATATGTTCAGTATCATCAGGCATTAGGGGATTGGAAATGGAGACCCTGCCCATCCCTCAGGTTGGCTAGAATTAGAGAGAGTCCAAAACAAAGGTTGGAGAGGATGTAGAGCATATAGGACTCTCTTACATCGCTGGTTGAAGTAAAATTGACACAGATAATTTGGAAAAGATTTTGGTAAATTTACTTGGTGTACAATTATCATATGACTAGCAATCACACTTCTATAGGTTCATCAAAAAAATTAAAACAATATCCATACAAAGAATTGTATTTAAATGTTCATGATAAACTATATTCTTAACAGAAAAAAGCCCTGAAAATAACCCAAATAGTTAGACCAATTGTATCTATACAATATAATATTACTCAGCAATCAAAAGGAACAGGCTATTGATAAATGCAACCACACGGATGGATGCAAAAGCCTTATGCTAAGATACAAAAGCCAAACACAAAAAGCAATACACTGTATGATTTCATTTATATGAATATTCTAGAAGAGGCTAAAACTTCAGTGACAGGAATGATATTAGTGGTTGCTAAGGGACCTCAGGTTGGGAAATACAGTAGAGGCCTGATTGCAGAAGAATATCAAGAAGATTTTTAGGTGAACAGAAATATTTTATTTTTGATTCTAGTGACATTTACATGACAGTGCACATTTCAAAGAACTCATCTAACTGTAAAATTAAAATTGGAGAATTTTTTTATATAAATTATACTTCAATATGATTTTAAAAGTATTAATGTCTAGAATTTTTTTGCTGTACTACATATCTAGAGCATTAGGGTAACATAACATCTGAGTCGGTGGACATAGATAGAGATGTGTGTGTAATCACAATATACAATGGTAGGCGAAAATCTGTCTTCACCCTTCTCTTCCCCGCTTTAGGGGAGCACCTCTTTAATATGCTAAATTTTCCTCCTTTCAATAACCCTTCCCATGCTTCAAAAAAACTGAGACCATTTCCTCCACAACAAAACTTGTCTTTCATATATGCATTGATCTAAAAATTATGTCTACTATGCAGATAATGAATTGAGCACTTTCAGGTACACTTTTTTTTTTAATCTTAATACTAATTCTCTGAGGCTTATATTGTTATTTGCAGATCAGGGCAATGATAGCCAAAGTGAAGGATCTAAAGAGGTTCACTGACATCCCAGTGTTACCAGTTCACACGTACACAGATTGTTCCATGTTGTCCCTGATCCTGTAAGATGGGGTCTCTTTTCAATACAAAATGGTTAGGAGCTTGTGATTAGTTGAAGGTTAATGTCTCATGTAACATGGTTCTCATGTAACCTGGTTCCATTTTTAAGAGTGCTTTCCGGTGACTAAAGTGAGCAGGCCATTTGGAATTTTAGGAAATATGCTTGGCTTTCATCTAAAACAGGTTTTAGCAAGTGGTCCTTTAATTAACTTCCAAACACTACAGCAAAGGTCGCTGCCTAGCTGATGGGATCACAAAGATTCACATAGCATGGAAATGGGAAATGCTAACCTCTTTATCTTAATTATCCTTATAATTATAATGTAAAATGGCCATTTGACATAGAGAATTAAATAATAAGAAAATCAGCTTCCCAGATGCTGAAAAAAAGTCTATAAAAAGTGTACTTATTCATGTAAAATGATGAAGCACTTATGTATAGTATACACCAGCAAGCAATGAGTCACATTTTTCTTCTCGGAAACTATGGTTAACATGTCAACATTCTTGGCTATTTAAGTTAAAAGTAACAAAATAGGAAGTTTAGCAGCAATTTTTGAAATGCTTTAGCTAATGATTATGTTTTTAACATGGTTATGACATCAGAGTTCAAGGTATATAATGCATTTCTCTTCAAAGAAAGGCATAATCAGGGAAGTTAAAAAGGAAATATATATATTTATGTAGATTCTGAGCAAACAGAATCTTCTATTTGTTAATTACTAATATGCCAAAGTTCCTTGTGTTCAGATTGCTCATAGTGATTTTATATATATTTGCTCCCAGTTTAAGCAAAAGAATATGAAAAATAAAAGCTATTTTTTCCACGTTAGAAATGTCCCGGCATATTCTCTCTCCAGAGCACATTGGTCTCAAGGTAAGTGATATACATCATAATGTCTCTAAATTTACCATCATACATATTTTAAGAACATTCAAAAAGTATTGCTACCCCCAAGAATTTACTCTTGTATCAGCTTCTCTGTAGAATCAGTTATACTTTCCTACCCCTTCCATTCACACTAGAATTATATCCACATCCTCTTTGGAATATGTGGAAATTATTTTCAAAGACCACATCTTCAAAATGAACCAAAATAACAATTTTGACCATAATCTATAAAACTGTTCCTCCTACTTTGTCAAAAATGCTTATGTGTCTAAATATGTGTGGTCAATTAATTTTCAAAATTGAAATAATACTTGAAATATTTTTGAATCAAGTATGTGATAAATGTAAAAGAGGTATCATGATTGTAAAAAATTTTACTGTAAAAATCAAAAGAGCAGAATAAAATCAAAACAAATTATATGCTATAATATAAAATAAAGACAATGAAACAAGTGGTGATATTTAGTTTATTAAATTTTCTTTTACTCTGGTGCAGTGAAATTATATTCCATTCTTTCTTTTCAGAAATTTCATATATCTTTGTGTGGTATAGTTTTGAAGTTGAATATTTTACACAATCTGAATTGAAGAAAGACTAGCTAAAGGAGCTCCCTGGAAATGTTCCTGTTTAAACCAGCTTTGCGGCATTTACTTTCTTTCGTCTCTGCAAAAAGCAGGGGCAAAGACGACTAACCTGTATTAGATTTTTTCAGTTCATAAAATCAAAAAACTTCTTCTCCATGAAAAGTTGCAACTTCAGGAAACTGTCAAAATATTAACAAAGCTTATTTTCGAAGAGAATAATTTCATCATTTTGACTTTCCTTTGAGAATTGCGGAAGTCATTTATTTCCCTTTTAGATTGCGTCACTCATGAATACGTTTCTTTCCTGTGCTTTCTTCACTTTATGAAGCTAGATGTACAAATAAGTATAACGTTAAATTACATATGCTTCCTGCTAATGCCCCGCCTCCTTCTTCTGCAACTAAAGGATCTTAATAGGGAAGTATTTTATATTAGATTTGTATATAGCCACATACTCACCCTGTGGACATATCATACTTATATGTTTCTAATATTTTAATACTTTAAATAGAGAGTGCAGAAGTGAAAATAATTTGTTATTATTTTATATTTACTTTCTTACATTTTGTATTTGTTTCTAAGTGCTGGAATAGCTACTGAAACATTCTTCAAACTGCCTTTGTGGTTTTGTGGGCATGCACAACTATGCATGTGAAAGAGAGAGAGAGAGAAAGGGAGAGAGAAAGAAGTGGGAAGGGAAGGAAGGAGGGGAAGGGAAGAGATCCAAACTGAGGATTCAAGTTTGTTATCCTCTGTAAATCTGGAAAAGAATCCATAAAAAGTTTACATCTATATATAGATAAATTGTTTTTTAAAGATTGGCACCTGAGCTAACAACTGTTGCCAATCTTCTTTTTTTTCTCTTTTTTCCCCCAATTCCCCCCAGTACATAGTTGTATATTTTAGTTGTGGGTCCTTCTAGTTGTGGCATGTGGGACACCACCTGAACATGGGCTGACAAGCAGTGCCATGTCCACATCCAGGATCCTAACCAGCAAAACCCTGGGGTCAAAATGGAGCATGCGAACTTAACCGTCCAGCCACTGGGCCAGCCCCTTTTTGTTTTTCTAACATCTATATGTTTTAAATTGCTGTTTGTCCACCTGGGTAACTCTAATACAGCCAAGAATACATGGCATATTATTTTGTCAATAATAGTGATGTTTATTCATTCATAACAATCTACCTTCTTTTAATATTGTTTTCTTGGCTAATTACAAAAGGGACAGAAGAATTGGAAAATAACACTTAAAAATACTGTTGATGGGCTACTTCACATTAATTACTACTGTTGGATTTCTGCGGATATTATTTTTCGTTATTTAAAAGGTGGCAATTTGGCATTGTGTCAGCTACATAATTGTTTCTGAAAAATGCCAAGAGGAACCCAATATAATAAAAAGTGTAACAAATTCCAGCTGCATTATTTTTTTTGCCATAATGTTAATTTTTCTGTTAGAGAAAATAATAGAGCTGGAAGGAATTCAGGTCATTATGTAGTTCAACACTTTCATTATATCAACAGTGAAACCCAGAGTCAGGGAATGTAAAAGGTTCAAGATCACACAGCGAATGGGGGCCTCTTTCATAAGAGGGCGGAGCTTTGAGATGGACAGTTCAAGGCTCTTCTTTCTTTCTGCTACCTCACTAATTCTTCACTCAAGGTCACACATAAACTAAGCTTGTAAATTTTATTTTGTTCACATTAAGTTAATTGAGGGTCTGAGAAATCAGTCAAAATTAACCAAAAGCAGGAAAAAAAGTATACCAGCAAATTGTTATTAAACAATGATTTTCTGCAACACTAAATATTGATTATGCTATCCACCTATACTAAGTTTTTCAGAAAGTCAAACATTCTAGTGAAATTAATAACACAGGATTACAAGCATCAGGCTAGGTGTACGTAAAAACAAATGGGAAAGCAGAATTCATGACTTCATGCTAAAATGACCATAGTCAAATGAAACTTTAGAAATAACTACACAAGTAGTTTAGAAAAGAACCATATGATTGGAAAACATAGAGGTAAATCATTCTATTTAAATACGTATATCAAAGCCCAAAGAAAACAAACTTTGGAATCACTTTGAAATTAATGAAAAAAATCTGTCTAAATAGAGATAGCTTTTTCTTGATGTTGTTAAGGAAGATGTTAACCTTGAGCTAACATCTGTTGGCCAATCTTCCTCTTTTTGCTTGAGGAATATTGTTACTGAGCTAACATCTGTGCCAATCTTCCTCTATTTTGTATGTGGGATGCCGCCACAGCATGGCTTGATGAGCGGTGTGTAGGTCCATACCAGGAATCCGAAGCGGAGAACCTGGGCCACTGAAGCGGAGCACATGAACTTAACAACTATGCCACTATGCTGGCCCCTAAATAGAGATAACTTTAAAAATGTATATTATACCTTACAACTTCTTTGCTAGTCACCAATAGTAAATATATATTAATGAAAATCTTGTCTTACCTCATTAAAAATCTGCCTAAATCAAACAAAAATGAATTTAGAAGTAAAATGTATACTATAAGCCATTTCATGAAATTGAAGCTGTTGGAAAATTTCTCTGCTATGTGGGACCGTCTTTTTTTGTTGTTTTGGCTGGGAAAGATTTGCCCTGAGCTAACATCTATTGTCAATCTTTTTTTTTTCCTCCCCATAATTGTAAGTCCTTCTAGTTCTTCTGTGTGAGCCACTGCCACAGCAAGGCTGCTGATAGATAAGTGGTGTGATTACATGCCTGGGAATAGACCCTGGGCCACTGAAGCAGTGAGGATGCTGAACTTTAAGCACTAGGCCATCGGGGCTGGCTCTCTACTGTCTTCTAAGTGAGTCGCAATTCTCTTCACTCTGCTTAGTTCGTTGCAATAGGCATAATGTACTTAAGATGAAATCCCTAAATTCAGTTTAATTATCAAACAAGTTTTTCATCTATTTGAGTAACAGAGTCAACTAAGACACCCCTCCCTGCCATCATTTATCAGTTCAGGGGAATTTAACCTGTTCATCATGATGGTTATGGGATAAGGAAATGTATAGATTAAATTGGAGATTCATCACCTATGGTGTTTATACAAAAGGTAAAATCACCAGTGGTTGATCCACTGCTAGAAATCTCCATCTAAATCTCACATGTGAAAATGACGATCTCCAGCAAGGCACAGAGCCTATATTATGATAAGGAAGAACAGTTAGTTGCTGGTCGCTCTTTTACCCTCAGGCCCATGCTCCAGAGACAGGGTAAAGGAGTAGATATACACATTCTTACCTGCTCATGACCACGAGTCACCTAGGAGAAGAAGCATTGGAAACTTTCCATTCCTTGTTTGAAGCATTGACTGCTCCTTTAAACTATTGCCAGTGTCTGCATCAGACACTTTTTCTCTATTTAGAGACAGGTTATTTTTGACATATATCCTGTCATAAATTGCTTTCCTAAAAGCTCTGATTCTCTAACTTAACAAAACAACCAAAACAAGGAAATAAAAAGTATTTTCAACCATTCTGTCAAGTAATCTGGTTGACCTTGGGTAAGGATATGATTTCAAGATGGTCTCATGTCAACCCCTCACCCAAAGCAAAGGTCAAGTCTGAATCTGTTCAGATTCAAATTGGTTAGGTATTTAAGGCTGATATAGTGATCATTTGCTACATAGTTAATATCTTTCACACAGGTGGCTGAATTGGCCTTCAGAATAAGTGTCTTATGATGTAATTGTTTATTCTTATTGACATGGTCTTAATACAAATCTTTAAATTCAGAATCCTGCTACAAGAATGTATCCTTGACAGGGATATTGTTTTGAAAAAGGGAGAGTGGACATTTAAATTTTTAGTCTGTATCACAATTTTATTTAAAAGAATCAAAAATAGCATGAGTTTCACAGTTTTTATATAATAATTAAATGGACTGAAGCATATAAGTCATTAGATCAGTGCGTTACACAAAGTGAAGAGTGAATAAACGCTAACTTATTATCTCACACCCAGTGGAGTCGTCTAGTAGCCATGGTCTAAAATCAGGAACAGGTATGTGATCCAAACATGATTACCCACATAGCCCCTCTGAAATTTGCAGTTTCTCTGATCCATTTTTTACATATCAAGAATCAAACTTGGGATAACTCCTAGAAGACAACCGCAGTTGGCCAAGCAATAGGTTTGGTTTGTTTTATTGCTGTTCTCAACCACAGACAAAGGAAAAAGAAAGGCACACAGAACAGCATAAATCCAACAGGAGACCTGAGTGTCAGAGTGTTCATTCCCACAGTAGCTCACTTGTTCTGTAATGATCTAAGTCCTTTAATCTATAACCTGAGGGTTTCTGACAAGACATTCTTGAAAGCTCCTTTATGTTTTAACTTTTTCTGATATTATGGTGCATTCCTATAACAGTTTTTAAAATGATAATAAAAGGTAAAAATCTCTTGAGAATGTATTTATTTTAAAATTTAAATTATGAAATTCTCTCTGAAAAATGTACTCAGCACTCTATTAGGCATGCTGCAATGTTTGAAGAAAAAATTAAAAAGATGCCTAACAATGATTTGAATCTTAGCAGCTACCATTATTAGATTAGAAACAAACATCACTGAATAACCCAACTTAGAATGAAGAGTTGGATCAAAATATGCTTTTAATTATCATGGTTGCCTCTAAAAATTCCAGTCAAAGCAGGCACATATCTTTATTCTCCATCAAAATGTCATATATAGATTATTTATGTATATAAAATTGTGCCACTATGATGGAAAATAAAGATATGTATCTGCTTTGACTGGAATTTTGTAAACAATTCGCTGTTATTTTACTCTTACTTGCTTACATTTTGCATTTGTTTCTAGGTGCTGAAATAGCTGCTGAAACATCCTTCAGGTTCACCTTGTGGTTAGTGTGTGACAGAGACAAAGAGAGAGATATAGAGAGAGAAAGAAGGGGAGAAACAGAAAGAGAGAGGCTGGCTTTGGAAACTAGAAGCGAAAATATTTTTTTTCCTTATTTTTCTTATATTAATTGCTAGGTCAAGACATCAGTAAGAATGTAAGGCATAAGGAAGAAGAAATATTGCATATTTAGGGAGTTTAAATAATGCATGTTCTAAAGGATTAAGGATTCAAGGCAGTAGACCTGCTAAACTTTAGGCCACAGGAGAAGACTGACATCTTTTTGAATTATCTGAATCTGACGGGACAGAAATTTAGTTGGCTATCTTAACATATGACACTTACCTCCTTTTTATTGATTAAATTTTAATTGACTAATATTTGGCGTAGGTGGACATCTATGTGTTTTATTGATATACTGACTTGATTTATTTACAGAGTGAAAGTTAAGCATTTCATGTTCTGTTTGTAAAGAAAAGGTGCATTATGTATCATATTTCAGATTAAACATGTACAGAGTTTAAAAATGTGCTCAAATCACTAGGAAAAAATCAATCTGTTGGAGGCAGGAAGATTCCTGGAATTTCCTGATTAGAGCATTTTGCTCCCTAAAAATAATTCAGCTTATTTCTGGAAAGCTTGGCCAATATATTCAGAACTTTGAAATACCCAATGAACTGGGGAGTTTCTTTAGATCATTGGTTAATAAAATGAACTTATAGTACAAGAAAACAAGAAAAGCAGAGATGTTTCATGCATGTAGACAGAATTCATAAAGAGGTTTTGAAGTAAAGCTTTAATGACAACATGTTTAATTTTCATACAATATAAGATTTAGGCCACTTGTGAAAATTTGATTTACGTCAATGCCATCTGGGAATCTAATGGAAAATACAGATGACTGGGCCCTTGTTCCAAGTGAGAGAATTACAACCTCCTTATCTGTAAAAATTAAGATAATTATTAGAGTTATCTAGTAATATTATTGTACACATTATGTAGCTAATTCAAATAAATATCCTGTCCCCTAAGCATTCAATACGCTGGCTATATTAGTTGCTGTCAGTATTATTAATTTTGGTGCACTCCAAAGTTTGAGAACCATATATTTACCTATTTGCTATTATGCTTTAGTAATAATAGCAAAGAAAACAATACTTCAGAACCAGCAATACTTTTTAATACACATCTTATACATATTTTTAAGGTTTTCTGTTACTTCAGTTTCCAGTCAAAAATAGAGAACCTCTAAAATATGATCAATTTGTTCTGCAATTAGCAAAAGTCATTGGTCATTCTAGAAATTTCATTTACAGGCCAAGACTTCAAAGCTAGGGCATTGTTTATCTTGGTTTGTATTGTTATCTACTCCTGACTGAAAATGACTAGAAAGAAATTGGAACATGAATTTCAGAATTTGCTAAGATGTTATGTTGCAAATCTCTGTCAGGGTTTGCATTTTTAATGATCAGTGCAAAAATTACTCATTATTTTCACTCTCATCTGAAAAGTTAAATTATGTTTCATTTTATTATTTTATAGAACAATATTTTTCTTGACAACTCTGGGACTTACAGCTGAGAACAGCTTGATGAGAATGATTTCTCTTACTTTTCTTCGCAAAAATACTCCTCATGTGGCATCTCTGAATAGACAGCAAATTGCTATATGAATTATACATTTTTCCCTGAACTGACAGTTCAATAACTGGCTGTGTGTGTGTCAACTTGAAGTGGTTAAGATATTGTCAGCAAAAACGATCAGTTAATTCTTCAACTAATATAGTAAGAGAATAATTTCAGTGGAAGACCTAAATATCTAAGTAACAGTGGGCTGTATTTGTATGTATTTGTGTATGCAGTTCTCTTTTAAAACAGGCTTTCTCCATCTCATCTTTTTCATCTACTTTAGATTTATTTGTTATGTGTATCTATCTAGTTTTCTTGTTAACATAAGAAATGAGAAATAGAAGAGCATAAGATTTGGGCTTATGTGAGTCCTTAAATTGTTACCACCTGGCTCCTGGCTATAAAGTGATGTTAAATAGTCATGATCAGTGGCATGCAGCCACAAGCTCTCCCATAGTGCTCAATAGAAACTTCCTTCTCTTATCCTTCTATCATTCTAAAAGATAGAAAAATAAAAATAAAAAATAATGTTTACTAAGTCCTTACTTGTTATCATCAAATCAACTACTTTGTACTTTATATCACAAAACTGAGCCTTATGCATTATAGGAGAAATTAGAGCCTAGAAATTTTATATAGCTGCCAAATTTCACAAAACTTAGAAGTGACTGGGAGCCAGGCCTGGGTTAACTGATTCTAAAGCCCTTGACTTCTCTATTTCAGTGAGTTACTGACTTTTTATCTACTCCTCCTTGCTAATGTTCTTTACTAGCCCTCACAGAGGTTTGGTAGTGTAATTTGACTCCAGTCTAACTCAGAGGGAGCTAATGCACAGTAAATTAACATAAAAAGAAATACAACATTTTCCTCATTTTTTTATATAGACAAAATTCTACTTCCTTCTCCCTCCTTCTGTATTTGCATGGAATCTGAAAATACCCAAGTCCTAAGCAAACAGCCAAAGTTTCCTTATTCTTATTCCTCCTTTAAACTTCTCTCAGTGCTTACTGTCTGTCTTGTCATCTCTTTTGACATATCTGTTTTGGAA
Organism: Equus caballus; assembly: GCF_041296265.1. NCBI lineage: Eukaryota > Metazoa > Chordata > Mammalia > Perissodactyla > Equidae > Equus > Equus caballus. The sequence goes on along the minus strand of NC_091702.1, from coordinate 16,858,043 downwards.
GTTTCTCTCAGACTGCTCATCATTGATTCCTTCCCCTGCTCCCCGCCATTTACAGTGAACACACCAATATCAATTAGTCTAGGGCTGCTTGTTATTTTTTGACCTTTAAAAAGGCCAAGTCCTCCCATTTATTTGTTTCAGCTGTGTACTTGACAATATTGTTTTCCTGATGGAGGGTCATGGGTCGATTCTGATTTGATAACTCCAAATTTTTCCTCTCAATTTTGTAACCCAATGAATTTTTGACAATTCCAATTTATTGACCATGTGCTCATGCTCTTTGACTTGAGCTCCTATAACCATTTCTAATTTGATACTGAAATATAGTCATGCTTGGGAATCATTATGAAAATCACTGCATCTGCCCAATTTTTCCTCAAAACACTGCACCTTCCCTCCACTCTCTCACATTAGCAAGGTCACAGCATCTCATATCTTCTGCACAGACTGCTATTCACTATCTTTATAAAGCTGAGGATTTGAATAAGTACATTGACTCATAATCAGGGGAAATGTTCTCTGTTCGTTGAGGGTATCCACTTGATTGCAAATTCTGTGATTTTGCACTTATGACAAGAAATAGAGTTCAGAATGCAGACCATCACCATTGTACCTCCAGCTCTATCTGATAGGAAAAGAAGTTCGACAACTTAATGCGCTTTGGGGATCTTAAGTTTTTGTATCAGATTGAATCACATGAAATTTCCACTTTTATAGGTCAAAACAGTTGACTTTAGTGATTTTTTATGGCTCAAACTATATGACCTACATTCTAAATGATATCTTAATGTGTATCTCTATCTACAACTTCTTTACTCCAGCCACAATATTAAATGTCTAATGTCAGCTCTATATCTCCATCTGGATATCCTGTAGGCACTGTCTTCGTATTCTATTAGTGCATAACAAATCACCAAATTTTAATACCTTAAAATCTATCCATTTATTATCTCACAGTTCTGTAGAACACAAAGTTCTATAGCCTGGCTGGCTCTGCTGAGTTCCCTGCTTAGGTTCTCACAAAACCATAATCGAAGTGTTGTCTGGGCTGGACTTTTATCTGTGGATCTTGGGAACAATTTGCTTCCAAGTTCGTTTGGATTGTTGGCTGACTACAGTTCCTTGTGGTTGTGGTCCTGAGGTCTCTATTTACTAGCTTGCTTTCAGTCAGGGTCTCAATTTCTAGAGGCTTCTAGAGGCTGCCCACATTTTTGTCATGTAGCCCCTTCATCTTTAAGGTAGCGTTAAGTCCTTCCTCTATTTTAAATCTTTTTGACTTCGCCTGCCATCTACCACCATCCAGAATAGCCTTCTTTTAAAGGGTGTGCATCTTCCTTTTTCCATGTGATGTAACATAATCATGGGAGTTATATCTCATCATATTCATAGGTTCCAATCACACTCAAAGGGCAAGACCTTACCCAAGAGTGACAGTCATTCTTAGAATTTGGTCTACCAAAGACCTTTACAATCAGTATCTTCAAAAGTGAAGTATTGACCTTCACCATTAATTCTGTTATTCCATTCTTTTCTCAGTTAAGTTGGTAATACTACCATCAGTTACCAATGGCAGAACTTGAGGAATAAGTCCCGATTATTTCCTCACTCCCTCCTGATTTTGACCAATCCTTCAGCACGTTCTACACACTTACTGGATATTTCTTGAATCCACACTCTTCACTTCTTTTTATTACCATTGCTCTCATTCTAGTCCTCATCATGTCCCTACCACATTGTATTATTCCCACATAGTTTTACCTTGCTAGCAGAATAACCATCAAGTATACAAAGCTAAACATGGCAAATCCCTACCATAAGTCACTTAACGTAATGCTTTTCAGTAGTAATGGAGCAAGAGGTATATCAGAATAAACTTGGAATATTTTTCAAAATGCTTCTGCTTCCTTACCTGCTCCCACCCTTCATTCTTAGATTGTGATCCAACTTTGGACTGATAATCTGCTTGAGAATGACTCTTTAATGAATCTGTGATTTTTAAATGAAGTCCAAGTTTTGCAAAGCTATAGCAGAGTGTCCATGATCTGATCCTTGTCTCTAGTTTATTTTTTCTACTCCTCTATATCTGATATTTCACTATTTAAAAGTACTTATCCTAGATATGTCATTGTGTTTAAATTTTGTGTTACTACTCATTATGTTTGCTTTCTTATAATTTCTTGGCTGTCTTCTTATCTTGCCAGATTACTTTTTGTTTTGGGGTAGTTACTTCGTATACCAACTTCTCTAGGTTGATATTCATGATTTCTTCTTCCTTCCGTTCTCTATTGAGAAAATTAGGCCCCTCTTGTCTATAGTTTTTATTTCAGGCTATGTTTATCTCTTCTTTTACAGTTCTGATTTGGATTTCTATTTGAATATTGGTGTCAGTGGTGGACAAATTCTAAGGTGGCTTGCAATGATCTCCACTGCCTGGTGTTCATGACTTATGTAATCCTCTTCTGTGGGGTGTGGGCAGGACCTGTGACTTGCTTGTAATCAATAGAATATCGAAAAGGTGATGAGATGCACTCTCATGATTACATTAAATTATGTAAGTCCCCATGTTGCTATGGTAAGCTTGCTCTAGAGATTTTCCTTGCTGGTTTAATGAAATAAGTCATCATGTTGAGAAAGCATCATGTGGCAAGAAAATGTAGGAGGACTCTAGGAACTGCAGACAGCCTCTAAAAGCTGACAGCCTTTAGATGATGAGAGTAGCCTCCAGCAGATAAATTGGAGAGTAAGTTAAAGCTCTCAATCCAAAAACCTCAAGGAAATAAATCTTCCAACAACTTGAGTGAAGTTGGAAGCAGATCCTTCTACATTTTTAGGGATATAATACAGGCACTAGCATCATTTCTACTGTTTAAGTACACCCATTCCACTCACCCAGACTTCATGTCTATTAAATACAAAGAAGCCTGAACCTCTTTAGACTCTCATGTGCTTATTTTCGTCTTTCTGGCCTTGGTTCTTGATTCTAATCTATATCTTATTGTTTCCTTCAGTGCCCCATTTAATTTGATGATATACTGAGAATTTTGTTTTAACTTCTTGAGACTTTGATTTCCAGAATAGCATCATATCACCTTGATTTTACATATTTGCATGCTGTCACTGAAGAAACCTCCTGACTTCAAGCCCCATTCTTTCTGAACTGCGCCAGTTGCCAGATGGGCTACAAGGGGAATTCAGAGAGTTGTTTCCCTATAATTTATGATTCCAAATCTTCTTATCATTCTCTGAGAGTAAGCCATTCTCCAATCCATCTCCCTTGAAAGTAATTTGCTGTGGGCAGAAGAGCCCCATGACTAGATGCTTATATTTACACTACAAATAAAACATGTGAAAGCAGAGTAGTTGGTGCTGTGTGTTTTGGCAACACTGACCTAAGCGACTTTCTGTGCCTGTGTTGAAAATCAGAAGTGGGCAGAAGCCATACTATGATTATTTGTTTTTACTATAATTATAGTGATATAAGTATGCAAAATGCCCATTGTTTTTAAGGGACTCTAAGCCAACGGATTTCTTCAACTCTCACCTTTTTAATGATAGGCTCTTCCCCTACCCCTTACCCATGCATCCACTCAATGACTAGAGTGACTAGAATTTCCAGTTGCCTAACACTGGTGGATACACAGCAAACAGAAGCCTTGATGGGGACCTGGATATGCTATTTTTAAAACAGGGCCCTTTCTCAAAGCAGAAAAGAGAAAACACACTATGTTAGCCCGCTACCTGAACTTTCTCCCTGATGACAAATATGGGGTACATACACCACCACAAGAGCTGGTGATATCTGCATTTTGTCTTGAAATAGCCTATCTATAGAAACATCTGACGTAACTGTTTAAAGAACCCACACACTATTCTTCCACTCCAACTACTGCCAACAGCACAGCCCTCGGGTCTCGTCAATTCCTGTTTTGCTTTATCCTTCTGATCCTAAACTTTTAAAGCCAATACTCTTCCTTCAGGGAGAAATTTGGCACAACACAAGGACTTGGCCTTTTCTTAGGATTCATTGAACAATGATATTAGTTTATTTTCATCTATCTACTTTGATATCATTAAGAGAAAAATTTCTTAAGAGAGGAATGAACTTATTTTCCCCCAAAACATGACTATCGCATCCATTTCAAATCCTGATCATCCTGCACTTCCCTGGACATGCACTCTTTCAAACCTATAGTGAAATTAACTTGCTTCTAACTAATTTTACAAAAGCAACTCCAACAGTGTGTTCACTTCTAAAATGGTAACCTGGGATAAATTATCTTGCATGGGTTATAAAAGTCTGGAGATGAATGCTGTGTTCAAGTTTAGGAGGAATTTCATCCACAAAATTTTACACTCTCACCATGATGATGTCATTCTCTGTCATGCCTAGATTCTCCAGCTATTTGCTCACCAAGCATGCCAAGACAGATTTTGAAAATACTGTTCGAAGTCTTCTAATTTACATGTCTTTTTACATTCTCATTGTTCATTACCTGCAGATTAATATAATTTCAATAGGATTTTGATGAGCACTCATGCTGCTACACATGCAAGAAAGAGCATGATAGATGCATGTAACTTACTCAATTAGAATTGTATATAACAATTGATTGTAGTTTTCTAGCAAATACATCCTATTCCACTCAATCTATTCTTTACCCTCTGCCTCTTTGCAATAACACACAAAATCACTAAAATAATAAATGTAACATCTGTCCTGTATCTAGTGATTCTCTACGAAAAAGAGTCGCATATGGAAATGTCTCTTACATATTCTAAGTAGTAAATTACTTTTATTTAGCTTTTTATATGTAATTTTTTCCTCAAATGTTGCTTATCATTGAACACTTAGTATCTTAGCATATGTGTTTGCATTCAGATAGCATAAGCCATTTGTAATAAACTAAAATAATTTATTTGTAATAAACTAAAATAAGATGGCCTTACCATCCTTCTCAGCTTGACTAAACTTTAGACTAGTTTTTTCCTGAGTGTAGACTTCTGACCCCCTTTTTCTTAGAGCATTCACTCTAGAAAACTTGTAGTTGCAAGTTCTTTCTTTGCTCCTGTGAAATGCAGATGAATCTTCTATGAAGTCTATTGCCAGTTTTACAACTCAGGTATGCCTTTCTTAAAGACATGGAAGCCATCCCACTGTAATACAATCATCAAAAAAGATAGGATTCCTATCTCTCAGTCTCTGTGTGAGAGCAGGAGTCTAACTTTAATAAGCATCAATTAGCAAACACAGATGTCCTAATCACATTGACCAATCTCCTCCCTAACGTTCTTCAGTCCTTTTTCAGCAGCTCACCCCAGGGTCTAAAAACTGTGCTGTATTTTGCTTCAATGAAGTTGAGTTCAGCTTCTCTCCTTTATTGCAATAGTCTCACTCCATATTGCAATAATATTGAATAAAGTCTTCCGTCCCTCTTTAACTCTATCCAGTGTAATTTTTCTTTGATATTATCCATAACTCCTTATAATTTTATTAGCATGAAATAAAATAGAGTTTCTACTGTGTGATGAGAAGCAGTGAGAAATCTAATCTCCATGCATGAAATATCTGCAGTTTTATTTGGTGTCTGATTTTATATAGAGTACTATATCTGCAATATTTTGTTCAGTCTCCATATTTAATTGTTATTTGATTTGGTTGTCTTTTTTGATCCCAAATTCTGCATTTATTAGAGCTGGAAACATTATAAAGTACTTACTGAAGCTAGTTCCTAGAAGGGTCATAGAAAAGGATTAAAACACAATCATGTCAATGAAAGCACAAAAGTTTTACCTAGACAGCTAGCTTTCAGAATATGCATCACAAACAAAACACAATTGATCTATTTTCTTTTCTTGTGGATACTAGCCTAAATTTGATCTTTAGCATGGAAAAACTAATTTACTTTTAGAAATAGAATTTTTTTTCATATTGATGCAATGAGAAATAAAAAAGATAGACGTATATCGTTTCCTTAAAAAAGAAAAAGCTAGTATAGGCTATATGTAAACCAACTTTTACCATATGTTCACCTAGATGATTGACAAAATATGCCTTTTTGGTTTATATACAAATCTTTATTGTCTAAAATCATTATTTAAATACTCAAAAATATCTTTTATTATTCTTTTTTTGAAACTACTAAATAAATTTTAAATTGTGTTATATTAAAATGCTCTAAAATATTTAGAACAGGGCTATCTATATAATAAGAATTGCATTTTCACTTTCCACATATATTGAGTGTGCCAAATAGTAACTTACTGAATACCTTCAGGGATAACTAGGGAAGAGGAAGCTTATGGAGTAAATAAATCATATGTTTTAGTAAAAGAAAATATTTACTCTTTCAAAGGAGAGAGAAGAAAATAAAAGATGGAAATCTTATAAACAATTTTGATGAACAATTAAAGATGAAAAGGTGATATTTGAATATTATTTACTTTTTGATGTTTTAAATTGTCTTATTTTCTTATTCTTCACTTAGTATGGAACTCCCTTATTCACTTAACAAAAGCAGAATATATTTATATATGTCTCGTAGTAAACTTTTAATGAAGCCCTCTGAAAAGAGTATGTTTTTACAATAGCAGGAAGTCTAAAGAATAGAAAAGTGGAAGGACAAAAGGAGAGGAGAGAAGAAAAGAACTAAAATAAAAAAGCTTCAAGCAGGAGAAAGACTGTGTAAGTGATGAAGGAAAAATAATGTCTTGTCTAACTAGATCAAAACATCTAATTAATTTTATAATCCTTAGTGAACCCTATATTTTCACATAGAGCAAATAACTTTCCTTATATTTATCCTCTTCACGTGGAGAACACGTTTTCCCCTTCTGCTTCAATGAAATGTTGACTGGCACTATTATGTTTATTCTGTTGTTGACCAGTCTCATAAATTTATTTTCTAATATTTGCTTTTCTTTAGGGAAGAGAGAAATTTCTACATTTCTACCTCATCAGATTATTGCTCTGGGAACTAACTTCTTTTGTTTGTAAGTTAAGTAATTTACATGTGAATCCTTTCACTAGCTTTTTTGGTATGCTGTCACTCTACCTTCATATGGTGTAGTAAGTGGGTGATCTAAAAGCAATATACATCAGAATTTACTTCAAATTTAACATTTAAAATGAGAGTAATTCATGGTGCATTTACATATATGTATATCTCTTTGGCAATTTTTCCCATCAAAAAATAATATGTAGATTTTTTCCCCCTTTTTCCACTCTTTAATATAATGTAATATAAGCCAGTTAAGTGTTGGGGTACAGATAAGGAGGGAAAAAATATATATACACACACACTGTATAATAATAATCTTATAAATATTATCTAAACATTCCTCACTGGATAAAATAGAAGGCGATAGACTAAGAAATTATAATCTTCCAACTGTCAGCATCTAAAGAACTGGGGCTGACCCCGTGGCCAAGTGGTTAAGTTCATGCTCCACTTCGGCGCCCCAAGGTTTCTCCAGTTGGGCATGGACATGGTACTGCTTGTCAAGCCACTCTGAAGGGGAGTCCCATATGCCACAACTAGAAGGACTCACAACTAAAAAATATGCAACTATTTATCAAGGGGATTGGGGTAGAAAAAAAGCAGAAAAAAAAAGAATTTTGGAACAGCTGTTAGCTCATGTACCAACCTTTAAAAAAAAGATAAAGATCTAAAGAGCTATCGTTTATCTCATATGTGGCTGGCATTGAATATCAATCTATGCATTAGAAAGGCTTAACCATAGTTCCCAATAGTATGTGCAATAGGTGTTGATGGTACAGAGTAGAATAGCTTTTTGGCACTAAATTACTTATGTCCAGTATAATCATTCAGACTCTGGCAGTTCAAATGCTTATTGTAAGAGAGATGACTTTGCTTTTGCTAGTAAATGAAATTGACATAAGGGTTGCTGAAGGAAATAAAATATGTGGCATTCCAATTTCAATGTCTAAAACAGCCTTCTCATTTTGCTTAAGAATTTTGAGATCTGTGGGGTGATTGGAAAGATTGAAAATTTGAAAATATGAATGCTAGTTCTGTTTCAGCCTGTACACTTTAAATATGCACTTAGTAGTCAAACATGTTTATGGGAAAAACTACAAGAATGTCTGTGTGGTTTAATATGATTAGAGTCTTGAATGAGTTTGGAGGAACGCAAATGAATGAAAGGTTTTAAATTGTTCAAAATCTTGATTAAATGTTTAGAGGTTGGAGTTCAACTATCTCTCCGGATACAGAGAGCTTTTGAAATTCAGGAGTTCATTGAATGTCATAATTTCTTAAAATTATCTGTGATTGTAAATAAAGGACAATTATGTGGATATTAGAAGATGACAGTAATTACTGGAGATTAAATTTCTAGAGAGGATTCCTGTAATTCTTTAAGACTTAACCTTTAGAATAGATAATGAGTATACTGAAAGAGAAAGTAAATTTAATGGAAGGAAAATATTGTCTAGTACCAAATGGTGAGCTTTATAGATGTTGAAGATTAATGTCAAGGAAAATATTTACTAAAATATTTGTTTGTTTTTTTTAAAAAACAGTGTTTTATATGTTTTGAAAATAGGTTTAATATCATTGCTTCATTTACTTAGAATTTATTTCATTTTCATGTCACATAATATTATTATTCTTTTGATTTTTTCAAACATTTAAAACTGAAAAACCATTTCTACATGATGGGCTATACAAAGACAGCTCTGATTTGGCAGACCTGGTTTGCCCTGAGGGCCACAGTCTGATAATCTCTATCCTGAACAATAGGTCCCCCACTGAACAGAAAAGCATGAGGGATACAAATAAGCAAGCAAAAAACACAGTCTGAAGAGGCAAATTAATCAACAGTACAAGAGTCAAATATAACATATGTTGGAACTATTAGATAGGGATAAATATTATGTTAAAAACCCTAAGGGAAAAAGTAGAAAAAAATGCAAGATCACATCTGTGTTTCCAGCGCAGAAATTAAAGCCATAAGAAAGAACCAAATATAAATGCTAGAAATCAAAAATATAGTAATAGAGAGGAAGAGCACTTTGAGAAACAATCGGTAGACCCAAAGCAACTTGGAAAGAATTAGAGAGCTTGAAAATAGATAAATAGAAATTACTCAAACTGAAAGGAAGTGAGAAAAAAAGGGTGAACAACAGTAAACAGAACAGAGCATCTAAGAGCTGTAGGTTTGTAGGTCAATGTCTAGCAATCTAACATATGCATTTTGGGAGTCCATAAAGAAAAAGAGAAAGAATAGAGCAGAAGAATATTTGAAGACTAATGGGCAAGAATATTCCAAAATTAGTGACAGATAAGAAGATCAGAAAACATCAAGCAAAATTAAAACAAAAGCAAACAACACCTAGCCATATTTAAACTGTGGAAAACCAAAGACAAAGAGAAAACTTGAAGATATCCAGAAAAAAAATAGGTATATTACCTACAGAGGAACAGAAGTAAGAATTAAAGCCAACTGCCTGGCAGAAACCATGCAAGGAAACAATAAAGGTTATTAACTTACATATTGCCTACAGCTACTTTCATGCTATAATGGCAGAGTTCAGTGGTTGCAAAGTCTAAACACAGACAGGTTAAAAGTAAAAGGATGAAGAAAGAAATGCCATCCTCACACTATCCATAAGAAAGATAAGAATAGTAATTTATTTTCAAAGTAGACTCCAGAATATGAAACTATCAGAGATAAAGAGGGAATTACAAAATCATAAAAGTACCAATTATCTAAGAAGACACAGAACTATTCTAATGGCATATAAATCTAATAACAGACTTTCAAAATACGTGAAGCAAAATGCGGTAGATCTGAAGGGAGAAATAGGTAACCCCACAATTATAGTTGAAGACTTCAACATTTCTCTCTCAATAGTTGCTACAGCTAGTAGGCGAAAATTTAATAGGGAAATAGATGGCCGGAATAACACTATCAGACATCTTGATCTGTTTGGCATTTAGAGAACACTCCATGCAGCAAGAGCAGAATACACATTCCTCTCAAGTGCACAAGTAACATTATCCAAAATAGACCATATTCTAGGCCATAAAATAAAAATTAACAAATTTTTAAAAATAGACATTATGCAAAGTATGTTCTCAGATCGTAAAAGAAACAGAATGATATCTGGAAAATCCCAAAATATTTCAAAAATAAACAACACACTTCTATAATTCAAATGTCAAAAAGGAAGTCACGAGGGAAATTATAAAATATCTCAGACCAAATAAAATTAAAATAATGAAACATCAAACTTAGTGGGTACAGCTAAGTAGTGCTCAGAGGGAAATTTCCATCATGAAATGTTTAGATAAGAAAAGGAAAAGACTTAAAATCAGTAAACTTAATTTCCACCCAAGAATCTACAGAAAAAAGACAAAATTAAATCAATTCAAGCAGGAGGAATGAAATAATAAAACTTCGAGCACAACTCAGTGGAATTGAAGACTGAAAAACAATTTGAGAAAAATGAATGAAATGATAGGCTGGTTCTTTCAAAAGATCAGTAACATTGATAAACCACTTACTAGATAGCTATAAATGCAAATATAAATATAAAGAAATAAAAGAGAGAAAACACAAAATTACCAAGTCATGTTGAAAGAGAGGCATCACTACTGATCCAGTAGACATGAAAAGGATAATAAGGTAAACTTATTGAAATTCTATGCCCATAAATTTGACAGCTTAGATGAATTGGACCAATTACTTGAAGGACTTAAACAATATAAATTCACTCCAAAAGAAATAGCTAACCTGAATAGTCTTTCACCTATTAAAAAATTTTGAATTTGTAGTTAAAAACCTTCCAAAAAGTCAATCTCTAACACCAGATGGTTTTATTGGTGAATTCTAAGAGAATATTTTAAAAACAACTTTATTAATTTATATTTTTACTTATCATAAGTCACTCATCTCAGGTATACAATATTACGATTTTAGTTAATTTGCTTACTGGTGAGATTATAAACATAAATTAGTTTTAAAATATATTTATCATCTGATAAGATTTGAATAAAATATATGAATTCTATAAAATCTAATTATACGCCATGCTCATATGTATATTGAGCAACGGGATGTCTAATACTGCTAGATAGAGAATGAAAAAGGGTGCAGATACTCTGAAAACACTTTGGTAGTTTTTTTATAAAGTTAAATATACATTTACCATAAAAACCAGCAAATGTTCACTTGATATTTACCTTAAAGAAATGAAAATTTATGTTGATTCCAAACAACTACGTGATTAGTCCTAAGATCCTTTTCATTTTTTTTAAACTCTTTAGCTTTTAGAGAAATTTTAGGTTGACAACAAAATTGAGAGGAAGGTACAGAGATTTCCCAGATTTTCTCTGCCCCCATACATGCATAGCCTCCCCCATTTTCAGCATCATTCACCTGAGAAGTGCATTTATTACCATTGATGATCATACATTAACACATTATATTCATCCGAAGTCTATTGTTTACCTTAGAGTTCACTTTTGGTGTTGTGCATTTTACGGGTTTGGACAAATGTCTTATGATATATGTCCATTATGATCTCATATAGAATGTTTTCACTGCCTTAAAAATCCTATGTGCTCTTCCAGTTCATCCCTCCCCAATCTCACATCTGGCAATCACAAATCTTTTATATTCTTATCCATAGATTTACCTTTTCCAGAATGTCATATAGTTGGAATCATACCATATAGTATGTAGCCATTTTAGATTAGCTTCCTTCAAGTATTAATATGCCTTTAAGTTTCCTTCACATCTTTTCATGGCTTCATAGCTCTTTTCTCCTTAGTGCTGAGTAATATTCCATTATCTGAATGTACCACTCTTTATTTATCCATTCATCTACTGAAGGACATTTTGGTTCCTTCCAAGTTTCGGCAACTATGAATAAAGCTGCTGTAAACATATGTGTGCGGGTTTTTGTGTGGACACTAGTTTTCAATACATTTGAGTAAATACCAAGGAGTGCAATTGCTGAATCAAGTGGTAAGAACATGTTTGGTTTTGTCAGACTGTCTTCCAAAGTGACAGTACTGTTCTGCATTCCTACCAGCTATGACTGAGAGTTCATATTACTCCACATCCTCACCGGTGTTTGGTGTTGTCAGTGTTCTGGATTTTGGCCATTCTGATAGGTGTGTAGTAGTATCTCATTGTTGCTTTAACTAGTACTTTGCTAGTGACATATGATGTGGAACATCTGTTCATAGGCTTATTTTTCATCTGAATATATTCTTTGGTAAGGTATCTGTTAAGGTCTTTGGTCCATTTTTTAATGAGGCTATTTTCTTACTGCTAAGTTTTAAGAGTCCTTTGTATAACAGCCCTTTATCAGATGTGTCTTTTTGCAAATATTTCTTTCAGTCTATGGCTTGTCTTCTAATTATTTTCATATTGTCTTTTAAGAGTAGATATTTTTAATTTTAATGAAGTTCTGCTTATCTTCTATTTATTTTATGCATTGTGTCTTTGGTGTCGTATCTAAGAAGACATCACCATATCCACGGTCATCTAGGTTATCTTCTCTGACATCTTCTAGGAGTTTTATAGTTTTGATCCTTAAATTTAGGTCTGAAATACATTTTGAGTTAATCTTTGTGAAGAGGATAGGTTCTTTGTCTAGATTCATTTTTTTGCATTTGGATGTCCAGTTGTTCGAGCACTGTTTGTTGAAGAGACCAATTTTGCTCCATTGTATTGCCTTTGCTCCGTTGTCAAAGATCAATGGATTATGTTTATATGGATCTATTTCAGCTTCTGTAGTCTGCTACACCAATCTGTTTGTCTATGTTTTTTCACCAATACCACACAGTCTTGATTACAGTAGCTTTATAGTAAGATTTGATATCAGATATCATTAGTTGTCCAACTTTATTCTTCTCCTTCAATAGTTTTTGGCTATTCTGGGTCTTTGGCCACTCTATATAAATTTTTAGAATCATTTTGTTGATATTTATAAAATAGCATGCTAGAATTTTGATTGGAATCATTGGATCTATAGATCAAGTTTGGAAGAACTGATGTCTTGCATCAATGACTGATCAACCCGGCATATAAAGTCCTAGACTCCTCCCAAATCAGGAAAATCCCAGCTGAGAGCTTCTCATGAGGTTAACTGAGACCTTAGGAGGGACTACATTACAGCTAAACTTTTCACTCTGCTTAATTTTTCTTACTTGCCTTCCTTTTCAAATGTGCAGCTCCATAACAGTCTACATGCTAATTTGTCTCAGAGGTCACTTTTACAAGAACACAGCTTGAAACAGAGATTGTCAAAAGAGAAGGTCAGCATCTCAGATTCTAGTTTAACTATTTTGGAATGGTTATGGGAAGGTGGCTAGGTTTCAGCCTTCTCTTTCTAATCTTGCTGCCTAAATCTTAAATCTTACACTGGCTTATCAGCTTCTCAATACCTTCAAACAGAATTTTAAAGTATATTGTTCAGCTTTTCTAACTAATATTAGTAGGAGGGCTGGTCATAATTACCTAATATGCCATTCCCATAAAAGTATTCTTGTTTTTCAGCAAATTAATTTAAAATTTAACTCTAATATTACACATTTTTAAATTACACAGTGTATGTTGGTGCTATTGTCAACCCTGAGGTGGATAAAACATAGATCTCATTAATGTCTAATATTCTTATGAATGTTCTCAATAACATTTATGTCAAAGATATTTTTATTTTATGCTAATATGAATGATTATTTAAAAATAGTATAATTGACAGCAAAATGTTATTTGTTTCCACAAGAGAATACTAAAATCTTTTGTTAATAAATCTATGTAAGAGTGCAGGTCACAATTTTAACATATATATATATATATAAAAATGTGTATACATATATTCTCTCTCTCTGTATTTATGACCACTTTCTTCATTTTCACATCTCAGATTTAGAACATTACCCATATTGCCTTCCCTAAGGCCCTAATGTAAGTAAAATAGGAACTGTTCTGTTTACATTGGCTGCTTTGAGATTTAGTTTTCTGTTTTTCTCATATTCGTATCCAGCAAAATATAAGCTTAAAAGTAAACATTGCCTTTGATTTTACAACTTGGTGTCATTCTTGATCAATAAGCGGTTTCTATAAAGCTTAATTTGTTTTTGACTCATTAGGCCTTTGTTCTTGGAATGAGATAGCTGTCACAGTATCAGCACTCTGCTTCATCTAGAATTTTAGTGTCCCTTTTGAATTTTTTGAAAACATGTTGTGTGTATATCTCTGTTTCTTCACTTTCCTCCCACTTCCCCTACTCCCCTACCCTGCCTTTCCATACGCATACATTATTATCTAAAATTTAGTTTGACAAGAAATAAATGATTACGTATCATGTCTTTATAAGGTAAATTAAAGAACAACGACTGGCTATATGATCGTCAGAGCACACCATATATTTTAATTAACACGTTTTACAAAAGAATTATAAATGTTGAAAATGAACATGGATAATTTACCTACAAGACAATAGTGCTTTGTTCTTCCTAATGTCGATAGTAGTCACAGTGCAACAGAAATTCATTTAGAGACTTTGACAGGTTAGGAAGAGGAACATGTGTTTTTATTTATGTCAAAATTCTAAGTATTAATGAATTTTGAGGGTGTTTTTTATATGTTTGCATTGCTCCATATCTACATAAAAATTGACATGGCATGTTGTGTCTATCACCAAGACTTGTTTAAATATATATGGGGCTTTGTCCCTAGTCCTCAACAAGGTGGAATTACCCCTTACATACTGACTCCTTGTCACATTTCGTAGACCAGGGCATAAACATCCAGACTCCATGACAGTTAATAGAAATAATCTGTCATATATTTTCTTTTTGGTTAAATTCCAGTGAATAACTAAGTGCTCTCATCCCTAAGAATAAACAACAGTAAATTCAATACTATAACACATATATTTACTTCATAATTGAGTTTCATAATTTTTGCAAGTCAAAACTACTTATAATAAATTTAAAGTTTATTATAGAATGACATAAAAAAATTCTACTAGGAGAGAACATCTGAAACCTTTTCAAGTAAATATTTTAATCACACAAAGAAATAATTACCATGTCACATGGATACTAATACTAATAAAGTGGATGCATTAAATTTTCAAAATTTGATATTTTAATTGTTTTAACTTCAAGACCTGTAATTTATTAAGTGAAGCCCAATGTTTTTGGTTGAAAAAGTCTCCATATTTATATTCATTTTACATTCCCATGTTGGTCCTTGTGCTATAAGAGAAAAAATTGAGCAGCCCATTAGGTCACAGAATCGAGTTTACATTATAGGTTTTATTAATTCTGTGACCTTGAGTAATTCTGAGTCTTTGTTTCTTCTATAAGACGAAGATGGCAGAATCTGTTATATTTTTTCTAAAAGATTTTGTGGGGACCAAATGAAATAATGTATAAAAAATTCTGTAATTGTTAGATGCTACAAGTAGTCAGTAATAAATTTTATCAATAATAAATTTCCATTGTCCTTAATGACGTCTGTATTATAGAAATAACAACAAAAGAGAGAATTTAGAGTATATTTAGTATAAGATCTTGTTTTAAAATATATTGATTCTATTTTCATTGTATGGTTTGGATTTAATAAAATGTCATGCCTCCATGGTTATTTTTGAAGGAAAATATATGAGCATTGAATTAAATTCAAAAGCATTTACTGAAGATCCATGAGGCACTGGGAGAGTAAAAAAGAATCTTGAATAACGTGTTGCTACCTCCAAAATCACTGAAGAGACTAGGTAAGCGATGATGAAGAAAATAGATATGTCAGTAAATAATTATAATAATAAATTCAAGTGACAGAATTGCTAAATAAAGGTTTATGAAGTATACTGTAATACCACTGACTAAGAAGACATTATTTTTGAACATTAGAACTAAAGAAATGTTTCCTAAAAGTTAAGAACATTTACCTAGATTTTGAAAACTAAAAAAATATATAGCTAAATAGAAGAGAGAACAGAAAAGAGACAAGGACAATCCATTGTGAGAGAGTAAGGCTTTAATGAAGGCAGGAAGTTGCACAAATGCTTATCCAGAGAAGAGCAATTCCGGTGTAGCTGGAGAGAGGGTATGGGTTGCATCACACTGTGGACTAGCTTCAGAGATATGGTGTATGTCTATTTGGTAGATGGACATGTATGTCTTCTCAAGGATTATAAACATCTTTCTATAAAGAATGTAGAGTTACTGAGAATTTAAAAAGCAAGATCTGAGCTTTTGTATTTTTGGTAACTACCAAACTGGGGTCGATAAAATACTGGCAAATGGAATGTTTGGGTAAATAAAGTTAAGTGAGGAAATTATTACTATAAATGAGTTGTAAAATAGTGAGATCTGAATTAGGATTTAACGGAAATATATAGTTGACCAATAGACATTGTGGAACTGACGTCTGATTGGACCGGAGTGGGGATGAAAAAGAGAGTATTTGAAGGTAGCTTTGAAATTGCATTACAATCAGAAAATTTAAATGATATAAGAAGTAAATAAAAGAAGAAAGTTGGGACGAGGAGAGGAAGAGGAATGGTTAAATGTGTCACTCACTCATCCATCGTGCAAGTATTTAAAGCATTCCTAATCTGTGCCAGACGTTTTATCAGGCCTCAGGGATAGAGGAAGAAGTGTCAGGACTCCTGTTAGCTGTATCTCTATCTTCTGCTGTGTTCTCATTGCCTGAAATGGGATGACCAGGACAGGACTCAATGGTTATATTTAATAGTTGGCAGAGACCCAACAATAATGGCCACTGTCAATTAGTGACCAGAGGCTTCACTTCTTGCCCCATTCCTAAGTTCCATGCTACACTGGCCTCAGGAAAGAAGCTACACAAACGGGTAGTATTAACTCCTTTGTAAAGTTTGCAAGTGGGAAGACAAATACAATCAGTTTTATGGAAAAAAAATAGCTCACATTTTTAAAATGTAACATAGAAATTTTTACCTGTTATATGTTTTAAATCTAAATGACTCTTTGATTTGACATTTTCCATATCTATGTTCTGAATATAGAACTTATATCATTTTACCTGAGGAAAAAAGTTTAAAACATATTTTATGGTATTATTATGAAAGCACAAGGCATGGCATAAAATATATAATGGGAATCTACATTACGAGATGAGCATTGAAAATGCTTAATTCTTTTTTTCTCTCAATTTTAAATTCTATCAAATAAAATAATACTGTGTCAGAAAGAATATATATATATGAGAGTGTGTTATGTTAGTTTGCTCAGGCTGCCATAAAAAATACCATACACCGGGTCACTTAAAGGACAGACGTTTATTTTCCACCAATTCTGGAGGCTAGATGTTTAAGATGAAGGTTCCAACTGATTTGGTTTCTGGTGACAGCTCTCTTTCTGGCTTTCAGCCAGTCACCTTCTCCCTATGTCCTCACATGGCCTTTCCTTGGAGTATAAACCACACAAGTACACAGAGAGAGAGAGAGGGAGAAAGACTGAGAAAGCATTCTCTGATGTGTCTTCTTATAAGGACAGTAATCCTATGGGAGCAGGGTCCCAGCCTTATGACTCATTTAACCTTAGTTACTTTCATAAAGGTCCCATCCCCAAATACAGCCACACTGGGGGTGAGGGCTTTAGCATATGAATTTTGGGAGGATACAAATATTCAGTTCACAATATGTATCTTAAAAGTGAATAATTACTTGTGTTGAAGTGATTAATCTATAGTGAGAATTACTCATTTTTAAGAATTTCACTATAGTATTTCCAGAAGGTCTGTCTTCTTGAAATGTCTTTTTCTTTACAGTGCGTTAAATATTGATGGCCACTATATCTCATTGTTATTCCTAGAAGAATGGTAAATATAAAATTGTGTTTTACTTTCTCCATCACAAGATTGGAAATAAAATATGCTTTCCTGAACTTAACTCATATTGATAAGTGATTATACTACACCGTGATGATGTATGTGCCCATGTACTCATGGATCTTCTCATAGCAATGCAAAGTGAAGACGTGATTCTTCTTCCTCACGTACCCTGTGACACAGTGGGGACAGGAAAAGTTTACAAAGCAATTAATTATGAGGGCACCAGAAGCATCAGAACAAATTCAAGAACATAAGATCTCAAGGATGCTGATTTTGGAAGTTCATTTGTTTTTGTTTTGTTTTGTTTTTTCAGTTGGAGTAGTTTACATGGAGGAAAAGATAAGCATTTAAATGGAAGTAAAGACAAACATAAAATTTAGGTGTTAGTGGTATTTAGCTTAAAATTTAGTGCCAAAGAAAACTATGTGCAAAAGAAGAAGAAGACAACTAGATGACCAGCTGTTCAGTTTCTTCTCTGGGTTGCCCGTTTGGCTTTCTGGCCAAGTTATTTCCCATACAGATGATAGTCATGTTACTCTAAAGGAATTCAATCCCAATCAGAATAATCTAGGTTATGCTCACTAGCTAACAAATCAATGTTCCAGTGGCTTAATGCCACTTAAGTTTATTTCTTAGGCATAATACATGCCCAACACAGTTCAGCAGAGAGGCTCTGATTATGGTGATCTTTTAAGATGCCAGCTGGATGAAAGCTCCATCATGGCACATACTTCCATGTTCACCATGGCAGGAGGAGGAGAACGTGGAGCTCAACTTCTGCCAACATCTCATTGGCTAAAGCAAGCTACTTGTCAATCCCATCTTCCAAAACTGTAGAGAAGTGTGTATCCAAAAGAAGGAGAAATGCAATGTGTGTGTTAGGTCTTAAAGACTATTCCACAACTCCAGGCATTACGTTCACCTCAAAGTCCCAAATATCCAGCAGCTGTGCAGTCCTCTCCACCAGGTAACTGTTGGAATGGCTCCTCATGATTGTCAAGCTATGAACTAAAAAGAAAAGTTGTTTGCCCTATTCGTCTATTATATCATGGTGAACAAGAGAAAATGACCACTATAAACACACCCTTTTAGAAGAGTGGAGATAGGAAATAACACAGCAAGCACTGGTTTATAACAATCATGAAATCATACTGGACAGCCTTTGAAAGCTTCCTTCCCTGTGGGTGGGAGAAGGTCTTTAATTAGACTCAGATTCCGCTCTTTGGAAGAAAAGCCCTGTTGAGTCCCTTCAATGTCCTGTGTGGAAAAGTGTGTGTGTGCCCACCTTTGTGAAGTCTTCCCTTGTTCTTCATCCCCTATGGCAACATCTAAAGTGGTTGTTGGGAGGTATGTTCTCACTGGAGTCTGCACAGCTTTCACTGCTTATATACTGTTGTTAAAAGTTTTGGGACAACAGAATAGTTTAATACTTAATAGACAAAGCCACTATTACCTTAGGCTCATGCTTCCATGGTAAAGACTTTCGTTGAAAAAAAAAAAAAATTAGCAGACTTCTGATCTTTTTTCTTCCAGAAATGTCTATGTTCCGGTAATCTCACTCAAAGCTTTTTTTCTAGACATAGGTCTTAAGTTGGCTTTATTTCTCATTTTCTTCAGGTCTATTAATTCTCTTTCAGCATGAGATTATTTGAAATTATAGGCATGGGTGGGAAAGGAAAATCCTTAGTTTGTACTTTGTCACAAGGCTAAGCGACCTTGTTTAATGTGAAACTTAGCGAACATTTATCACCCGAACAATTTTTGTCTCATTTACTAGATCTTTTTTTTTTTTTTTTTCGGGGGATGGGGCTGAGGAAGATTGTCCCTGAGCTGACATCTGTTAATGATCTTCCTCTTTATGCTTGAGGAGGATTGTCACTGAACTAACATCTATGCCAAGCTTCCTCTATTTTGTATGTGGGAAGCTGACACAGCATGGCTTGATGAGCAGTGCATAGGTGCTTGCCCAGGGTCTGAAGCCATGAACAGTGGGCCATGGAAGCAGAGTGCATGAACTTAACCACTATGCAACCAGGCAGGCCCCACATTTACTAGATTTTAAGGCCTTGAAGCACCTGGGCTTTCAAACCTGGCAAAGCTACACATTTCTGGACATTATTTATTATTTTACATTTCTGCCTGAAAACTGTCAATTCTTCCCTGTGCCTGAACTCATCTTTCTTGTTTAGGACTCTAGTAAAAGCAGAGAATAAATGCCAACTAATACTGTCATTCTGTTTCTTTCCAAACACTTCCCACAGAGCTGCAGTCTTGTTAGGACTGGACTGGCTTCCAAGTTATCAATCATAACAGTTTTGCCAAGTGTGTTGTCTCTGCATGAAAAGGATCTTTAGTTTTAACTGCTGACATCAATTTCCTCACATATCACTACTAAACTGTGTAGCTAGTTACATCTATATCAATTACAACAGTACCCAAACCATCAAACAATTTCTGTATTGGTTAAAGAAACTCTAAAGTTTGAAACAAATGGCTCCAACAGGTACAATGGTACAAACTGCACAAAATTACTTCCTCCCTACTATGTTGTTTCAAATGCATATTCCTAGTCTGTAGCCTATTCTCTAAAAGTTTGTTTATAGTTCCTCAAGTAGTCCAGAATAAGCTGATACTCACACATAAATCTTATCTCTTTCCACACAAAATATAACAGTGAAGTTTTTTTCCCACTCATCTTTGGGCTGTTATTGGCAAATATATTACATTTCTCTATGTTCTAGCCCCAAGAATATACTATATGCATGTAGTTTTAAGCAAATTATGGTTAAATCAGTTACAAGAAGAACAAATAAAAAATTATTTTATACTGTCTTTTATTATAATTATATAATTACCTTTACTGTTGCTCTTCATTTTCTCATCTGGGTTCATATTACTATCTGGGGTCACTTGCTTTCAGCCTGAAGAGCATCCTTTAGTATTTCTTGTATGGTGGATATGCTAGCAACAAATTATGTCAGATTTTATCTAGATGGAAATGTCTTTACTTTCCCTTCATTTTGAACAATAGCTTTTCTGAATATAGAATTCTATTTGACAAGCATTCTTTTTTCTTCTTTTTTTGAGCACTTTGAATATTTAACCCACTGCTTCCTGATTTCCATAGTTTCTGGTGAGAAATCAGTTGTTAATCTTAGTTGGGTCCACTTGTCAGTGAGCAAGCAATCATTATTCTCTTATTACTGTCAAGATTTTCTCTTTGTCTTTGTCTTTCAGCACTTTTACTGAGATATTTCTATTTGTGGATATCTGCATTTATCCAACTAGGACTCTGCTGAAGTTCCTGGATGTATAGGTTAATGTTTTTCAATAAATTTGGGAAGTTTTCAGCCATTATTTATTTAACTATTTTTCTGCTCTTTTCTTTCTCTCCTCTTTTCTGCTTCCATTATGTACATGGTGGTTGTGCTTAATGGTGCCCCATGTTTTTTGAATTTCTGTTCATTTTTCTCTCTATTCTTCAGATTGCACAATCTTTGTCAACCCATTATAAAATTGGAAAATTCTTTCTTCTGTCAGTTCAAATATACTTATTCACCACTCTAGTAAAATATTTTATATCAGTTATTGTACATTTCAACTCCACAATTTCCATTTTATTCTTTTAAATATAACTTTTAGCTCTTTGCAGATATTCTCTGTTTGATACATCATTGTGATTAAATCTTACTTTATCTGTTTAACAATGCTTTCCTTTATTTCTGTAAGCATATTTATACTTGCTACTTTAAAGCCTTTCTGTCAAACCCAACATTGGGTGATTCTAGAAGACAGTTTCTGTTGTCTGCTATTTTGTTTGGCATATGGGTCATAATTTCCTGTTTCTTTCCATATCTCATTTTTTGTTGTTGTTATTGGAAACCAGGCATTTTATATAATATATCATAGCAACTCTGGGTTCTATTCTTCCCCCGATCCGGGCCTTGATATTGTTAGTTGTTTATTTACGTGTTTAATGACTGACATTTTGGTGAGATCTATACCAACTCTATCCTCCCCCAACTCCCCACAGTGTGAACCCTCTGATGTTGCTGCTAAGAGTTGTATCCTTGGATATGCCCATAGTCAATGTAGGATGACAGTGATTTTGGCAGAGCATCTTTTTCTGTTTTTCTCTGACAACAATAATGTTGATTAATTGTTGTATTGTTTTCAATAACATCCTGGGGTAGACTTTGCTTCACAGCAAATGGTAAATGATAATAAAGTGGTAGAAATCCACTACGTTTAATATAAAAGGAGAGAAAAATTTTAATAAATGTTGGGAAGATGTAAAAGATGGAAGAATAGGTTGTAAATGACAAGCACAATGGAGAAACATACCTATAAGGAGATATTAAAGTCCATTTACATTATATAACTCTAAATTTTAAGAAATTTGAGGCATCAGTCACTATGGTGAACAATGAAAGAAAGGGTTCAAAAATTTAGGTGATGTTATAGACTGGGTTGTATTCCTCCACAATTCATACGTTGAAGCCGTCACTTCCAGTATCTCAGAATGTGTATGTCTTTGGAGAAAGGGCCTTTATGGAGGTAATTAAGTTAAAGTGAGGCCATAAGGGTGAGCTCTAATCCAATATGATGTGCTCCTTTGAAGAGGAGATTCAGACATAGGGAAAGATATCAGGGATGTCTATACAGAAGGATGGCCATGAAAAGAGGCAGCAAAAGGCAACCATCTGCAAGGGATGGAAAAAGGCCTCAGGAGACACCAACCATGCTGGCACCTTGATTTTGGACTTCCAGCAACCAGAAATGTGAGGAAATAAATTTCTGTTGTTCAAACCACGCAGTCTGTGGTATATTTTTATGGCAGCCTTAGCAAACCAACACAGGTAATTGTGTGAAATTTTTGTACCCCAAGGTTAAGGAACTTGCAGCAAGGAGGTTGTCTTATCTCCCCACTGATTCCTTCCAATGTAACAGAAATGAAGAAAACTTTTGATAAGTTTATTAGTAGACTGGACACAGCTGAGAAAAGAGTTTATGAGCTATAGGATATATCAATAGAATCCTTAAAACCCAAAAAGCAAAGATAACAAAGGCTGAAAAAAAGGAACATAATATCCAAAGCCTGAGTGACAACTACAAAAATTGTAATATCCATGTAATGGGAAAAGTAGAAGGAGAAGAGAGAAAGGAACAGAAGAAATATTTGAAAAAATAATAACTGACAATTTATCCAAATCAATGTCAGACACCAAACCATAGATCCAGGAAGCTCAGAGAACATCGGCAGGAAAAATGACAAAAAAAACTACACCTAGGCATATCATTTTCAAACTATTAAAAACTCGAAGATAAAGAAAGAAAATTCTGAAAGAAGTCAGAGGAAAAAAAACCTTACTTATAGATGAAAAAATATAAGACTTACATTTGACTTTTCCTTATACTGTGCAAGCAAGAAGAGAGTTCAGTGAAATATTTAGTGTTGAGAGTAAAAGACAACAACCTAGAATTCAGTATCCTGAGAAATTATTCCTCAAAAATGAGGAAAAAGTAAAGACTTTCTCAGACAAACGAAAATTGTGGGAACCTGTTGCTAGTAGACCTGCCTTGCAAAATATATTAAAATTTCTTTAGAGAGAAAGAAAATGCTATGGGTCAGAAACTTGAACCCATGTAAATAAAGGAAGAGCATCAAAGAAGAAATAAGTGAAGGTAAAATAAAATCTTTTATTTTTCTTATCCTTAATCAATCTAACAATTAACAATTGGTTCAAAATAATGATACCAACAATGTACTTGATTATATATTCTCTGTGTATCAGAAATATGCTTATTGTAAATGAAATGTATGACAGCAATGAAACAAGGGAGGGGAGGGAGGAATTAGGATTATTTTGTTCTTATTAGGAACTCACACTATCCATCAGGTGGTATAGTTTTATTTGAAAGTGGACTTGTATTAACAATACCTAAAAAGGTAAAAATGTGTATAAGAGATATGCTAAGAAAGGAGAGAAAATGGAATCATAGAAACTTTTAAACCACAAAGGCAGAAAAAGAGTGGAAGATAAAAGATAGAAATGAAGAAAAATAACAACAAATAGTAACAATTATGCTAGATATTCATCCAACTATACCAATAATCACTTTAAATGTCAATGGTCTAAATGCATCAATTAAAGGCAGAGATTGTCAAAGTGGATCAGCAAACACTATCCAAATATATTTTATCAACAAGAAACTTGCTTTAAGTATAAAGACATAAATAGATTACAAGTGAATGGATGAATGAAAATATACCATGATAACACTAAAAATAAAAAAGTAGGGTTAGCTATTAATTTCAGACAGAGCAGACTTTAATACATGGAAAGTTATTAGGAATAAAGAAGTGCATTACATAATGATAAAATAGCAATTCTCCAAGAAGACATCACCATCTTTATCTTGTAGTTACCTGTAAGAGAACATCAAACTATGTGAAGCAACAACTAATAGATCTATAAAGAAAAATAGATGAATCCACTATCATGATTGGAGATTTCAACGCCCCTCCCTCAGAAATTCACAGATCCAGCAGGCAGAAAATTGGTAAGAAGAGAATTGAACTGAAAAACACCATCATTCAACTGGATGTAATTGACATCTATAGACTACTTCATCCTATTTTCTTAAGATTTTTCTTAATCTCATATGGAATATTCATCAAGATAGATCACATTCTGGGCCATAAAGCACACTTTAACAAATTTAAAAAACAGAAATTGTAGAACGTGTTATCTCAGATCACAGTGGAATTAAACTAGAAATCAATAACAGAAGGATTACTGGTAAATCCTCAAATATGTGGATATTAAATACGTTATTCTAAGTAACACGTGAATAAAAGGAGAAATCTTAAGGTAAATTAAGTAATAGTTTGAACTAAATGAAACTGAAAGTATAACATCAAAATTTGTGGGATGCAGCAAAAGCAACAATTAGAGGGAAATTCATAGCACCAAATGTGCATGCTAAAAAATAAAAGAGATCTAAAATCAATGGTCTAAGTTTCCACCTTAGGAAACTATTTAAAGAAAAGCAAAATAATCCAACATAAGTAGAAGAAACAATAAGAATTAGAGCAGAAATCAATTAAATTGAAAACAAGAAATCAATAGAGAAAAATCAATGAAACCAAAAGTTGGTTCTTTGAAAAGATCAATAAAATTCATAAGCCTCTAGCAGAGCTAAGGAGAAAAAAACAGAGATGACACAAATTACTATCAGAAATAAAAAAGTGTATATCATTACAAATCCCCCTGTACATGAAAAGAATAATAAAAGGATCCTATGAACAGCTCTATATTCACAAATTTGATGGCCTATATGAAAAGGACCAATTGCTTGAAACACATAATCTGCCAACACTCCCACAGGAAGAAATAGACAATCTGAATAGGCCTATATCTATTTAAAATTTTAATGAATAATTAATAACCTTCCAAAAGAGGAAGCTTCAGGCCCAGATCCCCTGGTGAATTCTTCCAAACATGTCAGGAAGAAATTATATCAATTCTCCACAATCTCTTTCAGAGGATAGAAGCTAAGGGAATATTTCCAAACTCATTCTATGAGACCAGCATTATGTAATACCAAAAAGGAACAAAGATGTTAAAAGAAAAGACATCTATAGATGAAAATCTCTCATAAACATAGATACAATGTCCTCTACAAAATATTAACAAATCAAACCCAACGATATTATAAGAAGAATTGTACGTCACCACCAAGTGGAATTTGTCCTAGGTAGGCAATGCCATTCCAACATTTGAAAATCAATTAATTAATGTAGTCTATCACATTAACAGGTTAAGAAAAAAAAATCATATCAACAGATAGAAAAAGTATTTGATCAAATCCAATACCCTTTCATGATAAAAATTCTCAGTAAGATAGAATAGAGGAGAATTTCCTCAACTTGATAAAGAATATCTACACAATACCTATAGCTACCATATAATTAAATGGTTAGAAACTTGAAGATTTCCCACTAAGATCAGAGAGAAAGCAAGATGTCTCTTCACCCCTCCTTTTCAATGTTGCACATAGAGCTAGAAGTTCAAGTTAATGTAATAAGACAAGAAAAGGAAATAAAAAGTAGACAGACAAGGAAGGAAGATATAAAAGTGTTTTTGCTCTCAGATAGCATAATCATCTATGTAGAAAATCTAAAAGAACCAACAAGGGTCAGCCTGCAGGTGCAGCAGTTAAGTTCGCAAGTTCCACTTCTGTGGCCTGGAGTTTGCTGCTTCAGATCTTGGGTGTGGACCTATGTACTGCTTGGCAGGCCATGCTGTGGCAGTCATCCCACAAGTAAAGTAGAGGAAGATGGGCACAGATGTTAGCTCAGGGTCAATCTTCCTCTGCAAAAAGAGGAAGATTGGCAGTAGATGTTAGCTCAGGGCTAATCTTCCTCAAAAAAAAAAAAAAAATGATAATTTAATTTAATTAAAAAATCAAAGAACCAACAAAAAAATCACTAAAACTATTAAAGAAATATAGCAGGAGTAGAGGTTACAAGATTAATATACAATA
This sequence comes from Equus caballus, assembly GCF_041296265.1. Taxonomy (NCBI): domain Eukaryota; kingdom Metazoa; phylum Chordata; class Mammalia; order Perissodactyla; family Equidae; genus Equus; species Equus caballus. The sequence goes on along the minus strand of NC_091702.1, from coordinate 16,831,631 downwards.
TCAGTAGCTTTCCTATATACTAACAATGAGCAAGTGAAATTTGAAATTAAAAACAAAGCACCATTTATATTAGCACCCTCTAAAAATGAAAAGCTTAGTTATAAATCTAACAAAATACATAGAAAATAAAGGTGATAAAACTGCAAATCAGTGGTGAATTGATATCAATGAAGAACTCAATAAATGAAGAGATATTCTATCTTCATGGATAGGAAGACAATATTTTCAAGATGTCAGTTCTTCTCAAATTGATCCATAGATTGAGTTCAATCTCAATTAAAATTCCAGCAAGTTATTTTGTAGACATCGACAAACTGATTCTAAAGTTTGTATGGAGAGGAAAAAGATTCAGAATAGTCAAACCAATATGGACAGAGAAGGAGGAAGTTGGAGGAATGAGACAACTTGACTTCAAGTCTTACTATAAAGTTACATTAGTCAAGACAGTGTGGTTTTAGCAAAAGAATATACAAATAGATCAAAGGGACACAATAGAGAAGCCAGAAATAGAATGATATAAATATAGACAACTGATGTTTGACAAAGGAGCAAAGGCCATATGATGGAGTAAGAAGTCTTTTAAATAAACGGTGCTGGAACAACTGGACATTCACATCCAAAAAAAATGAATCTCGATATAGACTTTATAAGCTTCAGAAAAATTAACTCAAAATGAATCTTTGACTAGAGGTAAAACACAAAACTATAAAACTCCTTGAAGATAACATAAGAGAAATCCTAGACATTCTGGGGTATGGTGATGACTTTTTAGATACAATGCCAAAGGCACAATCCATGAAAGAAATAATTGATAAGCTGGACTTCATTAGATTAAAAACTTTGTCTTGCAAAAGACAACATTAAGAGAAAGAGAACAGAAGCCACAGACTGGGAGAATCTATTTGCAAAAGACACGCGTGATAAAGGACTATTATCAAAAATATACAAACAACTCTTACAACTCAACAATAAGAAAACAAATAATCCACTTAAAAAATGGTATAAAGACCTTAACAAATGCCTCACCAGAGAGAGTATACAGATGGCAAATAAGAATATGAAAATATGCTCTGCATCATATGTCATCATGGAAATGCTAATTAAAACAAGATAGTACTACACATCTATTAGAATGGCCCAAATCCAGAACACTAAAAACACCAAATGCTGACGAGCATGTGGAACAATAAGAACTCTGATTCATTGCTAGTGTGTTTGCAAAATAGCACAGCTACTTTGAAAGACAGTTTGATGGTTTCTTGCAAAACTAAACATACTCTTACCATATGAGATAGCAATTATGCTCCTTGGTATTTACACCATGGAGCGAAAAACTTAGGTCCACCCAAAAACCTTCACTCAGATGTTTACAGCACATTTACTCATAACTGCCAAAACTGGAAAGCAATCAGATGGTCTTCATTAGGTGAATGGATCAATAAACTATGGCGCATCCAGACAATGGAATATTATTCAAAGCTAAATAGAAATGAACTATCAAGCCATGAAAATATGTGGAAGAACCTTAAATGCACATTATTAAGTGAAAGAAATCAATCTGAAAAGGTACCTACTATATGATTCTAATGATATGACATTTTGGAAAAGGTAAAACTATGGAGATACTAAAAAGACCAGTGATTACCAGGAGTTAGGTGTGGGTATTGATGAGTAGGTGGAGCACAGAGGATGTTTAGGACATTGAAAATTCTCTATATGATGCCATAATAATGGATTCATGTTATTATACATTTGTCGAAACCCAAGGAATGTTCAATATCAGGAGTGAACCCTAATATAAACTATGGACTTTGGAAGATTATGATATGTCACTGTAGGTTTGTCAATTGTAACAGATCTAAAGCTTGGTGAGGGATGTTTATAATGGGGGAATTTGTGTGTGTTTGGGGGCAGGCTGTATGTGGAAATCCTCTATACCTTCCCCTCAATTTTTCTGTGAACATAAAACTCTAAAAAATACAATTAATAAAAAAAAGTGACAAGGCCAGTTTGGATTAGAAGGATAAAGGGCTCTTAGAAGGAGCTCTCTAGGAAATTAAATTGAATGAATAAACTATCTCATGTCCTTCAATACCGGGAAAATATAATTGAATGTTTTTTGATAGCTTTTTGGAGAATAATTATGAGTGGATACCTAGAAACAACACAAATGAAGAAACAATGAGCACTTCCACTTCTGGCCAAGATGGATTGACATGGACCAGATTTACCCTCCCAGGTGAAACAACTTAAAATACTAAATGAACAAAAACCAAAAAAAACAGGTTAAATACATGAAATAATGTAATATATATAAAACTATGACACATAAGGAGTAATCTGAGGTAGAAAATGAAGAATTCCATGAATAGGCAGATGAACTTCATACGTTATTCGAATTTTAAAGGAGAGATTTAGTTGATAGAATTGGTGTCACATGTTGGCATCATGCCTATGTAGATTACAGAGGAATGACAAATAGCACCCTTCCTTAATGCCCAAGGTTGGAATCATCTTGGAGCTAGACTCAAAATCAAAATTCATTTTTTTTTCCTGGTAAATCTAAACTGGAGAAGGTGGGAGGGACTTGTGGCCAAATGGACCTCTTACTCTATTTTCCGGATGAAAGCCCTATCGTGTCAGGCAGTGATAGACAGCTGACTGCCATCAGCAGATCCCAACTACCCTCTTTGCAGGCAGGCAGTTCCCAAAGAGAGAGTTCCCAAGGGCAAGGTCTTCATATTTATTTCCCTCTCCCAGTTGCAGTAGTCAGCTAAATCACTCCTCCTTCCTGGGGAAAACTGAGGAGGCTTAGAGTCTGGAATACTCCTCTCCTGCTGTTCTTTCCTAAAAGGGAATGAAAAATCCCTTCTTCTCAATATGTAAATGCGAGGAAGACATGTCTTCTGTCATATGTGAAGAGAAAATACTGACCTGTTTCAGAAGAAAAACACAAGCCAAAAGCAAAAATTATTTACTTTTTCTTTTTCTCCATGTAAAAAAGGTATTCTTAAAAGAAGTACTTGGGAGGTCAAATTCAAGTTATTATTTCATCTTATTTGTCACACACAAGGCTACCCTTCACTTGATTACTTTTAATTTTTTCCCTCGTGAAGATGCAGTTACCTTTTTACTGTTAGTTCCTTTAATTTGACTTTGTTGGCTTTTGTGCTTAGAGCAATTTGAATTTGTCAGTTCACTAATGGTGAATTTTAATAAGGAAAGTCAGTTAAACATCTGTGCAAATTACCCCCAATATATATACAGCAGTGGAATGTAAATTTGCACTGGAATAAGATTTATTAGAGGAGTTTAACTTGCCATCACCTACTCTTACTGCCTTATTTTTAAATGAGAGTCAATCAAATGTGTTAGAGTTGATGAAAGCAAATATTATAATACTCTGTATTTCAATAAAATATACTGTTATTTTAGAGGCTATCAAAGAACTACATATTAGTTTAAATGATATTTTAGAATCTTTCCTCAGTCTCTTTGAGGTTGTCCTTTCAAGTGTCTTTTTCTACCACCAAATACTATATATACATCAATAAACTTGTTTGTACAACAGAAACTGATTTCTTAAAACTCTCTGCTTATGCATTATGGAGTTACCAGAATTATAATCAAGTTTTAAAAAAAAGTCTTAAAAGAATGATAATCTCAAACTGAATCCTTGAGTTTCACTTGATGGGGTAACTTTTTCTTTCATGCATTGCTTTCCTCAGCTGAAAATTTTGTTTCCAGTGGAATGCTTTCAGATTCAGGTTCTTAGTTCATAATGCATTGGTCCTTCTATACAAAGTGTGATTTAGGGATTAGTCTGTTCAAATTCCTGACATATGAAAAATTTTGGAGTCTCTTCAGTGATGCCTCCAGGTCCATAACCTCCTTACTAGCTGTGTGAAAACTGGGAATTTTTGTCTCCTACTAAGTCTTCAAATATTCCATGGATCCTGTTCTGATGTATCTGCTTATCCCCTGTGTTTTCCACAAGTGATGAGTTTCATGAAGGCATGAACCTAACTTTTGTGTCTCCAATTTCTAGCAGAGTTTGCGTGTATTGGATGATCCAAACTTGTACAGAATGAAGAACGTGTGTTTAGTCTTGTCACTAGTCATCTCTTGCAGATAGCTTAGTGATGTATATGACTTTCTTTTAAATACTTGAAAGTCTTTTGAGATTTAGCAAGAGATTTTTGTTATGTAGGTTCGTTGGATTTCATATATTTTTCTCTTCTTCATTAATAACTAAATTCATACGGCAAATTAAATGTTTGAATAATTTCTGCTTAAGAAAGGCTTCTCGTTTTCTGAATGCCTCAGGCTGATGAGCCATAAACTTCAAACTCTTCAACAGCACAATAAAATGCATGAAAGCACTAATCCTTTATGAAAAGTAAAATAGTGGCATGACGTAATATTCTACTACATAGCCATAGCATGATTTGTTACATCATTCCCTACTGTTTAATATATACTTTTTTTCCCTATTAGTTTGCTCTTACAGATAATTTTGTGATTAATAACCATATGTGTACACAAATGTTTAGCTATATTGACTTGCTGTGTCGAAGCCTTCCAGCCATTGGTATTATTGGGCAATAGAGAGAGAGAGGTTCGCACCACAGTGTGTCCAATTTTATTTAATTCAGAACAGTTCATGGATGGAGCTGGGTCTCAAATGTCTAAAATTTTTATGGTTTTCCTAAACTGTTCTTTAGCCATTCTTTTATGCATGTAGCCTGTGAGATTTTACTGCTTATCATATACAAGAAGTATACACGACTCAATTTTATTAATTTACTCTGCCTGTAGAGAATAACTACTCTGAAAATTGTTTGAAAGCCGCTGAAGGGCATAAATGGCTAAAAAATTAAAGTATCTCCATTTAAATTCTGCAAGAATAAAGGCTTGGATTTGATCCCAAATTATACAAGACATGAGCCATCACTGAAATCATTTTCTGAATCCCAAGCTTACAAATAATAATCTATCAATCAAAACAAAATTCTTGCTTTGTTATTGTCTGTTTACAGTTCCATAAAGAATTATATTAGTGATCTAGGATCACATATTTTGATGCTGACATTGAAAGACAAATATCAGAAGAATTTACACTTTGGGGAGATAAGTTATTTCAGATAACAAACTGATATCCTGAAACATGACAATGGTATCTGACAATTTGAAATGCAGGGTCCTGACTGTATTAAATACAAGGGTTCAGGGAGATGTAAGTCATTTATGCTAACTCGCTTGTAGAGATGACATATCTTGTCAAAGAAAGGTTGGAAAACAGAAACTGTAGTAAATGAAGACAGTTTTGATATTTTATCAATATTTCCAATCCACTGGGTTGATGTGTCATGATTGTTATAAACTCATGATAAAAGGAACTCAGATTATAATTTAAATTTATACTGAATATATTGTAAGTATTATAAACTTATCTTTTATAATTAGGTTGTAAATATTTAAAAAAGATTTTTTTTCCAGAAAATGTTTTGCAGAAACAAATCTGGAATCAGAGCTTCTAAATTTCAGAACTTCTTCACAAATCAATTATGATCTATTGCTTAGACTTTTTACTTTTTCAGCATATATGCACATCTAGAGTTTTAACCATAGACTCATACAGTTGTTAATCATGAAATCATCATTAAAACTTGAAGAAAATAAAAATAGCTGGTTATATATGCTTAATATATTGAGATATCAATCACATTCCATATGAAGACAAATGATTCTTTAATGGTATCATACAAATTGTAATAAACACATTTACTCAACCATATTACCTATAGATTCACATGTATATTCACACTGTGATTTATCCTTGTATATTTATTTTCTTGGTTATTATTATTATTATTCTAATTAATGTATGCATCATGGGGCAGTTTGCATGCAGTCTCACTTGATTAATCATTTGCCCTTCAGACAATCCTAAAGTAAGGAGAAAGCAAAATTTCACTCATGGAAATGAAATGATACATCAAATGAGATGCTTAAAATGTGTAAAGAATTATAACTGTTAATTTAAATTTTAAACAAGTGATTGAATTCTGATTCCTTACCTAAAAAAATCATGGTTGACAATGGGAAGTAGGGTAAACACATCAGAATGAAATAGCATTCTCTTATTTTATCTATAAATTTATAATGAAGTACAGATATCTGATAGTACAAATATGAAAATTTTAGCAGGCAAAAATGACAAGATTTTTTAATTCAAACAGTTTTCAATTTCATTTTGGAAGGTCCACAGATAAATACCCACAGTCATTCATTCATCTAAATGCTTAAAAGAAACTATACACACAGCATGGAAGAAAGGTAAACTGTTATCTCCTTTACATAGAAGTGGTTGAAATTACACAGACACACACTCATACATACACAAATACTCAGTGGAGGAACAATAGAAAATGACGTTTATGAAGAAAATGAAAAAGGAACAGGGAATTCAGTTGAATTAATAGAGAAAACCACAGTTTAAATGTTGAAGACAACATTTGACAACTAGGTAGTTTTTAAACTGTTGATTGTCTGCTCATGCTACACATTAGGATCAACTTGAGGAACTTTATAAAAATACTGGGGCCAAGACCTTATGCCAGAGGTTTTGATTCCTTGTTCCTGGGCCAAGGTCTTTATTAGAAACTCCCTAGGCAGGGAGCCAATGGCAGGCAGAGTTGACAACTATTCTCTGAGGTCATTCTCAAAGCTATACAGTTACCTGGAAATTTCCGTATAGTAGGAAACATGTAAAAGAGGCAGCAATACTAGAATCTGCTAAGCTACCAAATAGGTGTGTGGCACTGGGCTGGTCAGGACCAGTGCTCTTTGGCCTCAGCTTCCTTATGCACAAAATAAATAGTTTGAACTAAATGATGTTTAATCTAGATTAGGTAAAATTCCAGCTCTAAAATCTCTGATGTTGTAATCACTTATATATCCAAACATTTACAGAATTTGATAGGAACCCAGTGACAAGTAAAATTGCAGATAACTTGTAACTCAAAGAGAAGTTGTTGAAGGTTTATCTACTGGCAATACCTTGCTCTGAAAATTACTAACATTCGGTATATTATATTTTTCATAGGAAAGAATTATAATGAAATAGAAAAATTATATTTGGCATTGTAAGATGGTGTAAGTTTCAGCTCTACCACGTACATCTTGTACAGACTTGTACATGTGATTTGATCTCATTAAACTTTGGTGTCCTTATCCTTAAAATGGCAGTGGGTGTAATAATACATGGTATAATTATTCAGAGAGCTGTTATGAAAATTGAAATCCATTATATGTTTAAAATTCTCTTAAAAATTATTAAAGGTGAAGTTTTTTAAGAATTAAGAAAGTTTTTAAAAGATGGGTGATAGAATATGAAACTCTGAAGATTAACAAAGCAGGAATTTATAAATTGGTAGGGAGGGCATTTGGAAATGCTATTTTGTATTTATAGCTTTGGACTTTCAGAGGAAGATTAATCTAGTAACCTGAACAGGTTTTTAAGATCATATAAAATATAGTTCACCCGTGATTTAGTTTTGGGGCTGCCTTTATTGTCTTTGGCTTTATTTATTTTATCTCAGGTGGATATAAGAAATGGGCTTTGTAGGATCAATATATCTAGGAATGAAGCAAGAGGAATAAGACCCTCAAGTAGCTGCAAATACATTGCCTTGAAGATTGGTGAATACTAAAAGAAGATATTTTTCTGGATGTATGGGTACGTTCTTAAGATCTTTTGGTCCAGCAAAACACAACTGTGAAACACTACACAAAAGGAGTTATGATAATAACAATAATAATTCCATTCATATATTTTTTCTTTGAATAATTATTTTCTGAACTCCTACCATACATTGGGCACTAAACAAACAATAAATCAGGCCCTGCCCTCAGAGTTTTCACAGTACAGGAGGAGATAGACATTGTCATAAAATCGTTGAAATAAATTCCACTTTTAAATACTATTAAGAGCTAGAGAGTAAAGTGGTCGGGAGCACATAACAGATGGCATTTATGAAGAAGCGATAGTGTGACTAGGTTCCGAAAATGAGTGGGAGTAATTATCAGAGAGGGATGAGAGAACAGTCTAGAAAAGAGGTACTCAGGAATCGCTAGTAGGCCTCAGATGGCATCTGCCCTCAACTTCCGCGTGCCTCCATTCCCTCTGGGGTCCTGCTACCTCATCCAGCTTGCAGGCAAGAGTGGAGTGTTGATGCCTCTCTCTAGGATCCAACTCTCTCTTACTTTATCACAACTCAGGGGAATTTATTTTGTGGGGGAGCGTAGTATTTCCTGGGAAAATTCTGTTTCGCCCATTCACACATTTTAAATTTATACCCTGACTTTTCCAAGTTTTGCAAAGTGAACACAAAGTGCAAAGAGAAATCAACATTTTTTTTTTTCCCCTTTCTGCTTTCCTGATGCTTCACTTTAGGCAACGCGCATTTTTGCTTGAAATGAGGGAGGGGAAGTAGGCCAATACCGGGTGAAAGTCAAAAGAAATATACATTAACATGTCAAAAACCTATTCTACTAAATAACTTCAAATGCCTTTTAGACATCTGAGTGAATATGTAAAATAGGCAATTAAATATACAAATACCAGGTCAGAAAAGAGGGTCAGGCTGAATATAGACATTTGTGTTGATGCTGATGTTATATATTGTTGATAAACTATATATATATATATTTTCTTTTTTTAACTTGCCACATCAATAACCCTGACTTCACAGCGAGGAATATATCATGTACTATAGCATACAGGTTTAGCAGACTAATCTAAAATTAGAAGACTGTTCAATGTTTAGAGTACAGGCAAATTTTTGAGAATGTTAATAGCATCTGTGTTCACTCCTTTAATTGGACAGAATTTCCAAACTTTGAGGAAAATATTGGATGATAGTTGAACCTGACAACCATCCTCCTGCTGTATTTAAGGATGTCATTAATGACGTGATTCATGTACTATTAATAAATTTCAGTACAATGTCCACAGTTACCATCTTAAGCCATTTCTTATACTACTACGTCTCTCTGGACCCATTTCTGTGAGATGGGCAGCTCTGAGAAGTCTGAGTAGCCTTCGGATCTCACCATTCTGTCCTCATTCACACCACATGGATCATGCTCCTGGCCAGCACCCTGGAGTTCTGCTCCTATAAGACACCTTAGGAAATGACAAGGGGATCTTTTCTATTCAAAATTATTTTAAACATTTTCAGAATAAGAGTAGCAACTTTGCACAAACTAAGTCTAAACTTAGGTGCAGTTTATTTATTGAGAGAAACAATCTCATGGCTACAAAATTAGGAGAAAAGGAACATGATGCAGGAAAAAGGTAAAACCCAATATACACACTAACATACCACTCCCCCCCCCCCCCCCCCAACACACACATGTACACTTGTGGAATTGAAGAAGGCCAAATACTAATTCACTTATAGACTTGAAAATGATAGAATTTTCAGCCTAGAAGTATATTGTTTTTCAGGGAAGAATGTTATAATACAGCTTTCATCCCTGGAAACGAGGCCTCTAGACTTGGCTCTGCCAATATGTTCTTACTAAATTAGTCAACCTTTCTGGGTCTCACTTTTCTCCTTTATTAAATAATATGTTGATTGGATTAATGGTTTCTATCACTGGTTGCACACCATAATCACTGAGGAACTGATGTTTTAAAGCCACAAACTGATTTTTTGAGGCTCAAACTCAGATCTACTGAATTAAGTAGTACCCAGTAAACTTTATTATTACTGTTTTGAATTTCAAAGGTAATTGAAATGAGCAGTCCATTTTGAGAATCACTAGACTAGATTACTACTACTATCTCATCTATTCGACATTTTAGGAGTCAATGGGTGTGCTAAAAATGAGAAAAAATGTATATCACAATAATGTTAAAATTTCATTCTTCACACACATGTACCATTGGAGTCACAATATTTTCCTTTTAGTTTTTGAAATGAAAAACAGTGATAAGAAAATTGTATGTTTATATATACAACTTGATTTAGACCCAGTTCTTCTAGGATACATAAAGTCTGCAAATTGAGAACTGTGTGTACACACAATGCACACCTACTTTCAGCCAATAGGATTTTGAAACTCTCAAGGTATTATACTTTTATAATTTCACTTCATTAATTTAATATTAATTCAAAGTATGTAATACTAAAGAATTTGTTAAAAATATTTCACATTTGAAGGAGTGAATTATGACAATTTGACAATCCTAGCCTAATCAACAAAATACTAATAATAAGATTTTTTACTTTATTTGAATCCACTTACCTGTAACTACATATATACAAATAAATTAAAATAAGAAAACATGTAATTAATTTTACCTAGAGCATAGTTTCTTCATCTACACCTATTTCCACTCAAGTCCATTAAAAGGGCGTTATTTAATTATGCTGTCATCATATTATATTTGCTCTGAAGTCTCCCTAAAAAGTCTGATGAATTAGAATATAAATATTGAAACTACCATGCTTCCCTTTGCACCCAAATATGAAATATCTTATTTTATTCTACTGTAAAACACAATGTTATATCCTTTACCTTAGTAGCAGTTATCAACAGATTTAACATATTTATGAATGTATAGCAGAATATATATTGAATGATCAATTGGTTTCTCTGTGTCAGTAACAGACATATCTAAATGTCCTTCGCATCCACATAAATAAAAGGATTGCCTCTATGGTATTTGAAAAGGTTGCTGGAGCTCAGTGAGATGCTCATCATTAAAGGAGAGCCCATGCGTAAAGCTCCCATAAATGTGATGGAAATGAGACATATTTTACTCTATTTAGCATTTATGCAGCACTTTTGAAAAGTGCATTTTTATTAGAGTCTCTTCACAACAATCTTATGAACTTGGACTAGTGGTGTTATGCTCACTTAGAAATGGATAAATTAAGGGCCAGGAAAGCCAGGCGTTGCTCAAGGTCATGTGGCAGCCAGGCAGCAGAGGAAGCCCAAATTACCTCTCTGGGACCTGACATTTCCTTCATGTTATTTTTCTTCCATGGACCACACTACCCATTTTTTCCTCAGAGGAAACATTTTTAGGTAGAATCAGAAATATAGTCTTTATATGTAAGGTTGGTAATTTACAGATAACTATTTTCAAACAGACAAAAAATGACAAACTGTCACAGTATCATTTATGAGTCTCAAACCTATTCTTAAGCTCATGGTAACTCTTCTAATCAGGTATATAGCAGTTGACTATATATATTATAAGGTCATTTATATAGTTTATACATTTATATATTATTTTTAAGGTACCTTAGAGTACCTGCTTCCTTGGGACAAGCAGAATAAATGAGACTCGAAGATAGAAACTGATCATGCAGGTGAGAAAACAAAGCAGTAATAGTGCAGGAGGACTCATGGAAAATAATGGTGCTCAAACATTGGAATGGCATATTGCCATGGGTTTTAACATAGTCTAATAGGATTTTCTGAGCCATTAATGATTCTGAAAAATTGATAAGGCATGAAGATAAATTCCAGTTTCTGCAGTGCCAAACAAAAATCTAGGAAAGCCAGTTAGCTCCATTCCATTCTGGTAGAAGCAGGATCACAACAGTGCTTCTGTTTTTTTTTTTAAATTGCAGTAACATTGGATTATAACATTATACAGCTTTCAGATGTACATCGTAATATATTTCAGATTTTGTGTAGATTATATCATGTTCACCACCCAAAAACTAATTACAGTCCATCCCCTCACATGTGAGCCTAATCACCCCTTTTGCCCTCCCCCCTCCACCCTTCCCCTATGGTAACCACCAATCCAATCTCCATTGCCATGTGTTTATTTGTTGTTGTTTTTATCATCTATTTATGAATAAGATCATATGGTATTTGACTTTCTCCCTCTGACTTATTTCACTCAGCATAATACCCTCAAGGACCATCCATGTTGTCACAAATAGCCAGATTTCATCATTTCTTATGGCTGAGTAGTATTCCATTGTGTATATATACCACATCTTCCATACAGATGGCCAACAGGCATATGAAAAGATACTCAACATCATTAGCTATCAGGGAAATGCAAATCAAAACTACAATGAGGTATCACGTCACTCCAGTCAGAATGTCTATAACTAACAAGACAGGAAACAAGTGTTCGAGAGGAGGTGGAGAGAAGGGAACCCTCGTACACTGCTGATGGGAGTACAAACTGGTGCAGCCACTATGGAAAGCAGTATGGAGTATCCTCAGAAAATTAAGAATAGATCTTCCATATGATCCAGCTATCCCACTGCTGGGTATTTATCCAAAGAACTTGAAAATGCAAAGTCATAAAGATACATGCACCCCCATGTTCATTGCAGCATTATACATAATAGCCAAGATTTGGAAGCAAGCTAGGTGCCCATCAAGGGACTAATGGATAAAGAAGATGTGGTATATATACACAATAGTGCTTCTTGTAGGTGAGACAGTTTTATATTGACCTGAACAAACATCTCTTTTAATTTGTGATAGTCCTCACACGCTGCCATAGCAGGCAGACTTAGAGATTATTTTTTGTATGAATATAAATGCTTTCTACTTTTGAATTCTAGCTTCGTTTCTTAGAACAACTGTTTTTCTTTGGCCTAGTTTCATTCATTACGTAAAATATGGCCCAGAGCAGCAAGAATGTGAAGCAATTAGTCCTCACGGAATTACTTTTTTTATTCCTGATATTCCTTCAAAGATTTTTATTATTGAGATAATGCTTTTCTGTGCTTGATTGTGCTTATTCAAAAAAAATGTTTGCCCTTTTTGCATTCATCTTGGCAATTCCTAACTCTTTATCCAAATTTTAAAATACATAAAACTTACAATATAGTTTTAAACGCTAATGATGTGCCGAGCACATACCTCATGACTGGACTTTGGTTCTCTCAAGGAGGATTTCTTAACCTCAGTGCTGTTGGCATTTGGAGCCTGATAATTCAGTGTTATGAGAGAGGCTATCCTTTGCATTGTGGGTTGTTTACAGGCATCCTTGGCCTCTACTCACTAGATTCTGTGAATATTACCCCTCCCTTCCCCAGAGTCATGACAATCAAAAATCCCCAGACATTACAAAATGTCCCCTAGGGGAGAAAGGCGAAGTCTCTCCCCACTGAGAACTTATATTCTAAAGGATCATTCCAGCCCCTTCTCTCCAATTCTGCTGCTTATCCAGGACTATCACAAATCCATTCACTCAAAGATAATTATATCAGCTGTTGGCTTCCTTATCATTGGTTTATTTGTACCTGAAAAGGCCTTGCACAGTTTGGCTCTTGGTTATTTCTCTGATCTTATCTCTGCTTTTAGCTCATTCTGTGGCACCCTCACTGGCCTCCTTGCTTTTGGTCAAACATGGCAGGCATTTCAGAAACTTTGTCCTACACTGTCTTGAATGCTTTACTCCCAGTTATCCATATTGCTTGCTTCCTCACTAACTTCAAACCTTTTCTCACATCTTACCTTTTCAAGGAGACCTACTCTGACCACCTATTTAAATTATAACACTCTCCCATTGGTATTTCCAAGTCTACTTATATTACTCTATTTGTCTATGGCAGTTTTCTGTTTATTGTACTAGATAATACAATTTAATTTGAATATGTTAGATGGCTTACTCATTTTCATATTTATTGCAATTGATCAGCTCCCCACATGAAAATCTAAGTCAGCTCTGTGAGTTCCAAAATTTTTTTTTTTTTTTAAATTTTATTTTTTCCTTTTTCTCCCCAAAGCCCCCCTGTACATAGTTGTATATTCTTTGTTGTGGGTCCTTCTAGTTGTGGCATGTGGGACGCTGCCTCAGCGTGGTTTGATGAGCTGTGTCATGTCCACGCCCAGGATTCGAACCAACGAAACACTGGGCCGCCTGCAGCGGAGCGCGCGAACTTAACCGCTCGGCCACGGGGCCAGCCCCTCTGAGTTCCAAAATTTTTGTCTATTTCATTCGCTGTTGGAGCCTGAGTGCCTACATCAGGATCTGGCCCAGATGCTTAATAAGCATTTGTTGAGTGAATGAATGAATTAATGATTACAAACTTTTGTTCCTCATTAGCCATCATTTATGTTGAGCTAAGTACAAATCAAATGTCAAAAAATTCTGTAACAAGTGCCATCCTTATTTTGCTCTAGGAGACAAAATAAAGCACCCACAAAGACACACATGCATTTTGTGACTGAAATGGTGGCATAGAATGTTCCATGGTAAAAGATAAAAATGAGACCAGGAAAAAAAATTAACCTTCAAATATAAACTCTACTGATTGTAACACAAGGACTGGCACTAGTGATAATACTCTGTGCTTAAAAAAAGTGTACACAGGGGCCAGGGAGGTGGTGTAACAGTTAAGATTGTGCGCTCCACCTCAGTGGCCTGGGGTTTGCTGGTTTGGATCCCAGGTGCAGACCTATGCAGCACTTATCAAGCCATGCTGTGGCAGGCGTCCCACATATAAAGTAGAGGAAGAAAGATCCAGATCTTAGCTCAGGGCCAGTCTTCCTCAGCATAAAGAAGCAATGGATATTAGCTTAGGGCTAATCTTCCTCTAAATAAATAAATAAATAAATAGAATAATAAAAAGTGTATGCAAACAAGTATATGCATATCCTATAAAACCATTTAGTCCTCCTCTTGAGAACACTCTGTTTAGATTGCAAACATTCACCAAGTTATACTCTTCAAAGGCATGCAGCTGCCTCAAATACGTCTATAGGTCCTCCTTCCTCATCCCTGAGCAATTCTAGTAGTTAAGTGAATCAAACAAATAAGTTTCTGTCCTCAGGGAACAAACAACATAAAAGAGAAATCAACAATGGGCATGAAGACAATAAATGATCAGGATGATTGTATATGATGGTGAGTGCTATGAGTTGTGACAGAAAATGAGGAAGCCATACTGGAGCTGTTAACAGAAGGGCACGAAGGGGCCAACCATATATAAGGGGGTGAGGAGTTAAGGAGGTAAAGCATTCCAGAGAGGCAGGACCACTGCTGAGGCCCCACAACAGCAGTGAGCACATCTTCTTAGAGCAACTGAAAGAAAACACTGTGGCCAGAGCATATTGCACAAAGAGAATTAGAGAGGTGGGCCAAGGGCCTTTTATGAAGATATATTTTATTTCCATGGACATGAGTGAAAATTCATGTTTTAATATCCTGACTGATGACTCAGTTCTCAAATGATAGATCATTTTTTGGAGAAATGAAAGATTCCTTTACAAGACTCTTTATTTCTTAGTTTACGAAGCCTTTTTGCAATTCTTTTATCATTTAAGTATTTACAAAAAGATAAGTATTCTCAAGTATTCTTCTTCTTTGACCATCTGAAGAAGCTAAAGAGAACAGCAAATTCCTCAGAAATCAACTCTGACCGGAATCTGGGTCAAGAACTGGGATTGAGAATGATAAATTACTTAAAAAATAAAACCGATATTTCAGAAAGGATTAAATCATATAAGAAAAACATAGGGTATGATTTTTTCTTTAGAAATTATAAACATGTAAAAGATCCGCATTAGTACTAAATGAAAACTGTAAAGAATATTTCTAAAGAATTAGGCATTTTCCCATAGATTAAGAGTAAAATAGATTTGGGAAATGTATGGTGACAGTTTTGCTTCCACTGCTTTTAACTTAAGTTGCAATAATACATCTGTTCTATACTTAGGAATTTCAGCACAAGGTTTGTAATCATTTAATGCTAAGAATCTGTGCTTATAACATGAGGCTATAAAATGAAAGATGATACCTGTTAAACCAATAAATTAGACATGTTAAAAGCTACCTTTAAAATATTATAACTATGTATAATGTTAATAATGTTTGCATAGTGCATTTCTCTCAAAATCCAGTATATTCACAGATAAAACCAAAATAGCTGCAGAATGCTTTCATGAAACAACTATTGTGTTTTGATGTTATTGTCAATCCAAGGAGTAAATGCATATATTTCAGGTCTCTAGCTTGTGCTTTTACTGGTATACTGATTTCTTCAGAAAAATCAGGAGAGATGAATATGACATCAACATTTCTTTCAGAATTTGAACATTTAATGTAGACGGAGATAAAATAGTCCACATGAGACGTTTTCTTAGCTAGTATCACTCTCTTGGTGTTTTCTGATTTTTGTTTCTATACAAATGTGTAAGATTATGGAGTGGCTCTGTGGTAATAGGCAAGCCAATGGCTCTATCCTGACTTCATTTTCTTCATCATTAACAAAGATGCTCAACACAGATTACTTGCAGAGGTCTTTTTCATATCTCTGATACAATATTACTGAAATTAGCTAAATTACAGTTTATTTATAAATGTTACCCATCTAATAAATGAATTTATCAAGCATATTTCTTTGTGTATAATAATTTTATATGTATTCACATGTTGAATTCTAAAGAGATGTGTGCCTAGTAGAAAAAGCAAACCTTAGTCTTGCTAGTCTTAGTGTGGTTCCCGGATGATATTAATTCCATGCCCAATCTTAGTTTTTTTAAATCTATACAACCATGAAAAAAAAATGATTACTCTTATCTTATGAAGAGTTGTCAACATAAAATTAAATAATGCTTGAGAAATAAAAACTTCAACCTTCTTAAAGCTACATCATATAAAATATGTGAGGTTAATGATAATGAAAAAATGAAGACCCTTCTTTTTGTTCTATTTTTATTCTTTTTATGCTTCTGCTGCTGCAGTGATCAGGTCTGTCATTGAGACAGGCACTGATTGAGTTGGCACTTATGCTAATGCTTCTTTGAGCTAGGAAATATGTTCAACTTAAAAAGTCATTTATAAACCAAAACTTGTAACCTAGTAGCCTGCTGGTCATATATTTGTCCCAACTTTATTTTAAAAACAATGTCAACATTTAATATAAGGAAATTATACTTAAAAACTAAATTTGTGGCTTTGTCTTTACAAAAATCTGGTAACATTGAATTGGTACCTCTATCAGGTGTCTTTCAGCTGAGCTGAATAGCAATGTTGCTTTTATAAAAATGGGTCAGGCAAGCTTTCCAAACACCTGGCCCCTGTTTGCATAGGTATGTTACCCATCAGGTCCTGTAAGCATTTCCATAAACCCCATCTGCACTGGAAGAGCTCTAAGTCTGATCCAAAGATGGAAGTAGTGGCAATAAAATTAATGTTAAATAGGAAATTCTCTTCAGACCCTGGGATGCTTCCTTTTGTATGATAAAGAGGTTTACATACTGTACTACATTATTTCTTTTTGCCCAGGTTATCAGAAATTATAGATGTAAATATGAATGAAATAGCCTACATTTTGGTATATTAGTTTATTATTTTCTATGATTTTATTGTATACTTTATTGGTTTTATTGCATATATTATTTTAGTCATCAATCAACAATATTTACTACGTACCTACTAGGTGCTAGGAATTGCTTATATGTCTTTAACTGTAATGTTTCTATAAATTTTGTTTGGAAAAGCAAAAGAATAAAATAAGGCTTGAAAATGAAACATTTAGCCAATGGTATGTTGAATTGTATCAAGTGTTGACATAACCCCTGTTTTCTTTTCCCTCCCAAACTGTAGAAAGCCATTGCCTAGTCATAATATCCTTAATGTATCCACCTCAGAGAATAAGCTGGGACCGATCTGTGGGGCTCTGCTTTGTCTTGTGTGGGTGGTGAGGTCATCTGTGTAATGGTCTTTCCTTGAGTGCACTTCCTCGGTGAACCTCTTGGGCTTGTGAAATTCAATTTGTGAACACTGATACGGAAGGTTCTAACACTGCTGAAATACAAGAACATATTTCTAAATATGCTTTTTTTTTTTTAGTTATACAAACTGCACAGAAATGATTAACATGTAGGAGTTTTATCTTGAAGGATAACATTTTGGGTGTGCGTGCTCTGTGCCTATAAGACCCTAAGTACTCTTGGTATTATAGCCTGCCTGAAAGACTCACTTGTTCCTGTGTGGGATATACATTTTCAAGAGAAGTCAATAAAATACTCTCAGCGTCATAACTTATAAATACTTAGGATACCAGCTAAAATATTACCAAAATATTGAAAAAGTAATCTGGTAGTATTCATCTTTGTAGCTCCAGAGTCCAGTATATTTTCCATCTTACTGAAGACACTCTAAAATGTTTGCTAAATATATTAGAGATCTTGACAAATGCGTCAGCCATGTCAGATATTCTTTACCTTAGAGTCTAAATCTGTCACGCCTTTCATATGGAATACCTTTGATTCCATTTCTTTCTGAGCTTTTGTAGCTCTATTACTTCCTGTTAGCATTTTACTTTGAATTAAAGTTTTTGATTTTACAGATATGGATGTTATAATATTATTATCACCCTGGAGGCAAAATATCTTGTTCATTTATTTACCATTACCATTCAAGAGGGCAGTGTACAGAAAGGATCCCATTTAGTATTTATGAGCCTCCTGTGGGGATTAAGAAAGATTCACTTATACAATCATTTTTCACTTATTCAAAAACATTTATTCAGTTGTTACAGTGAGCCAGGTACTATTTTATGTGTTTTCTATTTATCAGTGTACATACAAGAAAAAGATTGCTGTGCTTTCGGAGACTGCATTCTAGCAGATGAGACAGATAAAAATAGGGAAATATGGTCAATAATTAAATTATATTGTATGTTAATAGTGATAAGTGCATCAAAAAAATTAGAGCAAAAAAAGTAGGCAGGGGGATGTTGCAGAGTTAATTAGGGCAATCAGGGAATTCTTCTTTGAGAGATTTGAACAAAGCTTAAAGGAAGTGAAGGAATTTGCCAAAGGGATCTTGGGAAAAGAGCGTTCAAGGCAGAGAGAACAGTTGTTTAAATTCTCTAAGACCTGTATGCACCTGGCACATTCAAACAACAGAAAAGAAGCTGCTGGGGGTGGATAAAGTCAGAAGCTTATGAGGCTTTGAGTTCACAAACCATAGGGAATTTATAAAATTGTGTATTTTGATTTTACCAGACGTGAAATATGGAGCCACTGAAGAGGGCTGAGCAAAATTAACGTGGACTGTGGTTTAAAATATAATGCTAAGTGCCTTATTTGAGCTAGACTGTGGGAAGGGAAGCAAGGGAAAAAAGAAAAAATATCAGGTGACTATGACAGTAATTCATATGAGATGTCATAGTGTCTTGATCAGGATAAAAATGATAAAAAGTGATTGAATTCCAGATATATTTGGAAGATAGAGCCTACGGGATTTTATAGTAGATTCATTTTAAGATTAAGGATAACTCAAAGGATTTAACCTGGATGGTTGAGTTGCCATAAATTGAGATAAGAAAAGATATATGTGGAGGTGGTTTGTGTGGAAAGATGGAATATTCAGTTTTGGACATGTTGACATTGAGTTGTTTATTAGATCTTAAAGTGATTTTGTTGAGCATGCATTTGGATATGTGAATATAGAGATTAGGTGAGAGGTCTTGTCTAGAAGTAAAATTGGGGTATAGAGGTGGTATTTAAACACATGAGACAGAATGAGATCACCAGTAGAGAGAGTGTAGATATCAAGAATGAGTTACAAGGATTGTCCTCTGAATTTTCCAATTTTAATAAATAGAGAAGCAAATGAACCAGCAAAGAAAACAAAGAAAATGCCATCATAGAGAAGATAAAGCCAAAAATTTATTGTCTTGGAAGTCTAGTTAAAAATAGAGAGAAAGAGGGAGAGAGCAATTTTTTTTTAAAAAAAATTATTTTATTGAGGTCATATTGGCTTATAACAATGTGTAAATTTCAGGTGTACATTATTATATTTAAGTTTCTCTGTAGACTGCATTGTGTTCACCAGCTATAGTCCAGTTTTTGTCTGTCACCATACATATGTATCCCTTTACCCTTTTTGCCCTCCTTCCACTCCCTTCTCTTCTGGTAACCACCAATCTGTTTTCCTTTTCTGTGTGTGTTTGTTTATCTTCCACATATGATAGAAATCATATGGTACTTGTCTTTTTCTGTCTGACATTTTGCTTAGCATAACACCCTAAGATCCCTCCATGTTGTCACAAATGGCATGATTTTTTCTTTGTTTTACAGATGAGGTCAACTTTTATATGCTCTGATAGTCGAGTGAGAATTGACCATTGGATTTAGCCATGTGTATATCATGGTTACTAGGATAAGAGAAACTGTCAATAGTTGGAGACAAAAGTCTGATTGAGGTAGATTTAAGAGAAAATTTTACAAAAGCAAATAGATGTAAATGACTTTACAAGGAGGTGCTTTTAGCTTGGTTTTGTTTGTTCTATTTTTGCTAGAGGAGCAAAGATATCTTGCTGTATCTAAAAATGTGGCAGGAGAAGAGAAGACTTTTCAAGATGGATGTAATATAATTATGTTTATATGCCAACACAAAGTATTAGTAGAAACAAAACAAATTAAAGTATAGAGAAGGGAGGAGAGAATTTCTGGAGTGATGTCCTTGAGTAGATGAGAGACGCATAAGGGAAAAGATTGGGTCTATATAGGACAGAGGATATCTCGACTTTGGTTATAGCTGAAATGGGAAGGCAGTTGCTGGTATGACGGTACCCATGGTGATGGAAGTCAAGGTTTTCCTCTGCTTTAAGTTTCTCAGCAAGGAGTAAATAAAGGTCATCAGTTGTTCTTGGTTTGAAAAGAAATTGCAATCATTATCTAGGAAAGTGAGAGAGCAAACAGACTCATAAACTGTACTATGATATCCTGCAGAATTCTTGGCATATGTGTGATTCAAGGTCATTAATCTGTACTACATCTCTTAGCATGGTTGTGTTTTTTCTTCATCCAGTTTCAACTGTGTGGTGCATGGGCAAAGGAGGTAAACAATAACATTTAATCAGAGTGGTGGTGTTTCCTCGTAAATGCAACATTGCCAGAGAAGTAAATAGTTTTATGTATTTTTAATATTCCAAAGTGTTTTAGAGAAGGTAAGTGAAAAAAAGCCAGTTAGAATTTAAGAAATCACAAAATAGAAGAATTACAGAAAACTACAAATAATTTCAGCTGTCTTCTTCAGCACTGAAACAGGTAGTTCACAAACCCATCCACAGAAGTGAATGGAAACTGCATACCCTCCCTGAACCTGTCTGTAAGCACTGCTCAGCGATGGATTTTCACCCTCTTGGGCCTTCCAAACATTACATGAGGGACTTCTATTAATGAAAGATAATCAAAAGTCTGATGAGAAGAAGGCAAGAGAGAAATCATACTGGAGAAAAATTAGGGTATGAGGGTCAATAAGCTACACTGAGCATGCATACATGTATTATGCCCAAAGCACAGCCGTTGATTATTTTGCTTGAACTGGACATATTGCATTCTGATACATGAAAAACATGAAACAGTGTTCTGAAGTTGACTTCAGAGCATGTTTTCACTTATTCTTTCAATTGATATTTTAGATGACTTACTATGTGCTGAGACTATTCTAAGTATCAGAAATACAGTATTTAATAAAACAGAATGCTAACCCTCATGAAGATTGCATGTCAGAGAGAGGATGCATACAACAATCAGCATATAAGTGAATTATACATAATGCATCAAACAGCAATATGTAGGATGGAGATAAAGCAAGCACGAAGAGGAGGTGCAGAGAAGGAAGAGTTTGGAATTTGAAATAGGCAATGTTGAATCAAGAGTTTAAATGAGATAGAGTGGAGGGCAAGGAGACTACCTGGAGAGTCTTCCAGGAAGGAAGGAGGCACAGAAGGAGTGTGTCTCATCTGCTGAGGGATTAGTGAGGGCACCAATGCCTCTGGGAGAGAATGAGCGAGAGAGAATACAGTACGGAA
This sequence comes from Equus caballus, assembly GCF_041296265.1. Classification (NCBI taxonomy): domain Eukaryota; kingdom Metazoa; phylum Chordata; class Mammalia; order Perissodactyla; family Equidae; genus Equus; species Equus caballus. The sequence goes on along the minus strand of NC_091702.1, from coordinate 16,809,801 downwards.
TACAGTGGGGGAAAATGCGCCATAGGACTCGATTATCCACAGTAGAAATGTTTGTATTATCCACCCTGTCCCTTAATTTGACTTAGAAAGGGGCCTAAGTTGTAGCTGTTTCATGAAGAAAGAAAAAAGGAAGTGATTGCCTTAAAGAGAGAGAGAGAGACTGATGAAGGATCATGTCAGTGTGTGGATGGCCGTGTATAAAATTGACAGTTTCCCCCCGAATGCTTTGATGAGGACCAAATATTAAAAAACAAAGAGAAAATAGCAAACAAATGAAAAACAAAGTGAAAGCCGTATCATTCCTTAAAAGAGCTTCTTACCTAGGGCACGGAATAAAGAACATATTTCTATTTACATGGCAGCCATTAGAGACCACTCTAAATAGAACCAGTTAAATTAGACAAAATATTCTAAAACAATTGTTTTGAAAAATATGTATTTTCAAGCACAATTATTTTCTGTTCCTTTTATTCTTTTGCATACATTATCTTCGGGAGTGAAAGTCACTTAATATAATTTATTTGTGTTTAATTATTAGCTATAACACTATGAGCTATTTTAGACTTTCTCTCATACTGTGTTTTAATTTCCTAGGGCTGCTGTAACAGTTAACACACACCTTATGGCTTACACCACAGACATTGATTTTCTCACAGTAGTGGAGTCCAGAAGTGTGAGATCAAAGTGTCAACAGGGCAATGCTCCCTCTGGAGGCTCCAGGGGAAAACCCTCCCATGCTTCTTCTAGCTTGTGGTGGTGCTGGCATTCCTTGGCTTGTGGCAGCATAACTCTCTGCCTATGTCTTCACACAGCCTTCTTCCCTGTGTCTCTTCTTTTTTGTCTCTTATGAGAACACATCATTGGATTTAGGATCCACCCCAGTGCAGGATGATCTCATCTTGAGATCCTTACCTAATAACATCTGCAAAGACCTTTATTCAAAATAAAGTCATATTCTGAGGTTTCAGATGGACATACCCCTTTGGAAGGACACTCTTCATCTAGTGCATATTGTTACATCACTCTCCAATGTTGTTTTATTTTAGAATCAATGATTCTTTATTATGATTAAACCAAAAATAAAATATATTAAAAGTATAAATGATTGGGGCCATCCCCGTGGTGTAGTGCTTTGTGGTTAAGTTCAACATCCTCAACTTCGGTGGCCCAGGTTCACAGGTTCGGACCCCAGGCACCGACCTACACCACTCATCAGCCATGCTGTGGTGGAGATCCACGGACAAAAGAGAGGAAGATTGGCACAGATATTACCTCAGGGTGAATCTTCCTCAGTGAAAAAAAAAGCATAAATGACATAGGCAAGGTTTTCATTTACTCTCTTTCCTGTCTTCATATATTTAGCAAAGATAAAGAGCATCAAATATTTATAATCTGTGCAGCTCTTCTTTTCACAGCTTTCCCTAATAGATCCTATTCCCGTGACGATAGTGCTAAAAGCTTTTTCCTGTGAACAGCAGGATCCTTTAAGTTAGCAGCTTTGAAGTCTAGAGCTTTGAATACATCAATCTTTTCTCAATCTGTCTTTGGCATTTTTCTACGTCTGCCTCACGCACCTTGTCACCTAGGCCACAATTAGTGACCTGGGTTTAAAATCAATTTTACCCACCCACAGTTAAGATGCCTGACAATCCAGTATTTTAATACATACTTTGTACCACTGATCAATAACTCTTTTCCATGATAAATAAAATTCAAAGGATATAAAGGAATAAATCATGATATAGAAATAGCTGAAATATTGGTGTCATGCCAATCCTAAAGAAAGGTGGCAGCAGACTGAACAGTGCTTCTCTTGAATTGCTTAGTGACAGAACATTTAGTTTTTGCACATTTTTGGTATTCCCATGCTAAGAAATAATGACTATATAAGTTATAGATTTTACTTTGTTGTCACACTAAAATAAATAAACGAAACCATACTTTTCTAAATCATATGTAATCTAACTTTAGACCACCAATTCTATTGTGGTGAAAATTTTAATCTCAGTTATCTTTATGCCTTCTGTTGTTTCTCATGAAGATCTCAGATTTAAAATATTCAAACACTTGGGGAAGCTCCTTCTGCTCTTTAATCCATGTAAGTTATTTCTGGATCAGTTTGTCCAAATCCATATGGTTTTATAAATTCAGTTGGCTCTGAGTTGTTATGCTAAACTGGAGCAGGGTTGAGAGTCCTGATTCCCAACAGTATCTCCCTCAATGAGCAAATCTGTCTTGAGAATATCTCCCCTTTTCCTTTTCTATTGCTTCTATATCCACCCCCTCCAGCCACATCTCTCTATTCTGGCTTTCTGTGGAAGGGTACAATTTATTTTCTTCCAGTTGTTCTTTAGAAACAAACTGTTGGTCTCTTTTTTTTAGTGAGGATCGAGGATTCAGAGAGCATTGTTTCTTCTTACTATATCTGTATAATCTATTTGTCAGTTCTTAAAACTTGATATTTTCATAAGGCGTTTTTTTCCCCTTTCTTGACTGACCTTTTCCTGAAGCCCATCCTCTCTTTCTTGTATTGCTAGTCACATGAGCTTATGGTTACCCTCTGGTGAATCTAATTAACTCTAAGGAGTTATTGTGACTAAAGAACCCAGGAATCTGTACAGTATGGCCTCGATGCTGAGAAAGAGCAAAACAGCCTCTGATGTCAGGGAACTGATCTGACCTCATAGCTAGACCTCAAGGTTAAAGTGTTGTTATTACAAAGTAATCTGGCATTCACAGCTAGGACTCAATGTTATTCCAAATGATATGAGGCCTATACTTAAATTATATTGTTCTCCTCTTGGACATAAACAATATCACAGAACATCTATAGCAAATGAGGTCACTCTGAAACCATGATAAAGTGCATCAAAACTGAGGTCACTGTGTGAAACTCATAAAATGCCAAACATCCCTTTCTGTCACTAAATGAGTGACTGCTACTTCTTAAGCAATCATGACTTCATCCTTACCCTTTTGTTCTCTTCCTAGAGATAATATTTATTGAGATACTCAGTCATAAAATTGGCCCCACTTTCTAAAACCACCCAATCCACAGCAATCCCTCACATGCATGGACTCTCCCCAAAATTGCCCAACAAAATCACAAATCCTATAACAAGTTCTTTATAAGACCCTCTTTCAGAGATGCTCCATGGCTCTCTATGGTGAATGTTCCTTCATTGTTATCAATAGTCAACCCAATTTGTTCAATTACGGCAGTTCCTGGTTGTCTTTGGTAATTGGGCATTGACAACGCAAATCACTGTATTACGCCAAGCTGAGAAAAACTCATTGCCAAGTTAACAAGGAAATTTTTAAGCATACAAAGAGGTCAATTTCAAATTACTCCTTCTGCCAACAAAATTGCACCATGTAAATCCATCCTACACACGAAGTATTTAATTACCTTTCTAAAATAAAGGCATAAACATGTTACTTCCATGCCAATTTAATTTTCAAGATTCCATCTGCACGTGGTATCAGGGCTACTGATATGTCATTCAATATCTGTATGTTGGAAAGTTTTGAATATGAATTACAGAAAATTTGAGGGCATTTCATTGGTAATCATTGAATTGAAGAAAGGTATGTATAGAAAGTAATATGTGCAAATCTTGAGTCTACAGCTTGTTGCAATTTTACAGAATGAATATATCTGTGTAACCACTAGCCACATCAAAATATAGAATATTATCTACACTCCAGAAGCCTTCTTCAGGTGCCCGTCCAGTTTTCACTCTTCAAAAACTAAACTCTATTCTGAGTTCTATCAACAGTTTTGTCTATTTTGAACATTTTATAAGTGAAATCGAGTAGCCTGTTTTCTTTTGTCTCTGGCTTCTTTCATTCAGTGTAATAGCTATGAGTTCCATCCATGTTCCAGCACATAGCAGAAGTTTGTTCATTTCGTTGCTGTAGACTATGACATCCTATGGAAGTAGTAGTTTCTTTATCTGTTTAACGTTTGATAGACATTGGGTTGTTCCCAGTTTGTGGCTACTATAATCATATTTACTTATTCATACACTTCTTTTAATGCTCATAAGTACACTTATGTTGAATATGTATCTATGAATGGAATTGCTGAATCTTTAGCTTTATTCATATTATTCATCATAATAACATATTCAGCTTCAGTAGGCACTTGCTGCCTAAAGGTTTTCAAAAAGGTTTTTTGCCAGTTTTACCCTCTCACCCCTAATGTTCTAGCACTCCACATTCTAACTAATCCCTGCCTTTTTAGTTTTATTTTTTTAATATCCATATTTTCAACTTTAGCCATTCTGGGGTATGTGTAATGAAATCTCATTGAGGTTTTGTTTTGCATTTTCTTGATGACTAAAGAATTAAATATGTGTCCGTGTGCTAATTGGCCTTTTTCCACTCTCCCTTCTGTGAAGTCTCTCTTCAGGTATTCTCTCATTTTGTATTGATTGTCTTTCTTTTACTTATTTATTTGTAACAATCCTTCATATAATCTGGATATGAATTCTTTATTACACACATATATACACACACATATATCTATATAATATTTTTCTAAATACCCTCTCCCGAATTGAGGTTGAAAGAATTTTATATTTTCCAGTTGTTGGGTACAATGTTCTATTTAAATCCATTAGGTAAATTTTGTTAGTTGCATGGTTAAATCTCTCATACAGCTCCTCATCTGTTAGCGTCTTTTTCTATGTTACTGAGAGACACATGTTAAAATATTTAGCTTCAATTATGAATGCAACTATTCCTCTTTTCAGTTCAGTCAGTTTTTACTTTATATATCCTAAGGATAATGTATTAAGTGCATACAAATTTATTTTAAAAGGATAATTTTTTAGGGGGCCAGCCCGATGTCACAGCAGTTGAGTTCACATGTTCCTCTTCAGTGGCTTGGGGTTTGCTGGTTCAGATCCTGGGTGTGGACCTACGCACCACTTGGTGTGCCATGCTGTGGCAGGAGTCCCACATACAAAGTAAAAGATAAGCATGAATCTTAGCTCAGGGCCAGTCTTCCTCAGCAAAAAGAGGAGGATCAGCAGCAGATTTTAGTTCAGGGCTAATGTTCCTCAAAAAGAAAAAAGGATATTTTTAAAAAATATTTATTGAATTCTACCTAGGTTGAAAGTGTTTTTCCTTTACTTTATAGATACATTCCAATGTCATTTGGCTTCCATTGGTTGAACTGAGAAGTCCTTTGTCAGACTTATTGTTGCTCTTTTTAAAGGAAAATGTCTGGGTTTTTTTTTTTTTTTTTTTTTGGTGCCTTTGAACATTTTTTCCTCCTTCCTTCCTTTTGTGTTTGACAGCAGCTTGACCATAATGTTCCTAGGGCTTTTTAATTTTTTAAAGTCTTCTTTGGTGTTTATCACAACTGTTAAATATATGATTTGGTATAATCTGAAGTTTGGAAAATTCTTAGGCAGTATCTCTTCAATTACTACTTCTGCCACATTATCTTTAACTTAGATACTAATACTGAAATTGGATGTATGCTTTTACTTTACAACAACCCATATTGTGTTCCGTGCTTTTTCCTTGTATTTACTGTCCCTTTTTTTGTGTGCATTTCAGGTTGGTTTATTTTACACTGGTTTATCACTTAAAAGACTATCTTTTCTGCTATGTCCAACTGCCTTTAATATATCTGTCAAATTCTTTCAGTTATTCTATTTTCAGTTCTAGAATTCTGTTTTGATGAATTTCTTTGTTATACATTACAGTTCTCTAATAAATTGCTTTATGCTTTCTTCTACTTTTATTTACACATTAGTCAGAGTTATATTGAAGCTCATTTCTACTAATGCTAATATTTGGATCACTATGTGTTTATTTATTGTCTTTTGTTTGCTTTTTCTCTTGGATTTCTTTTTTTTTCTTGCTGTTGTGACATATCTGATGATTTTATATTAAATATGGGGTATTATGATTAACAATTATGGTATCTCTGGAGATATATTATATTCCTCCAGAGAGGTTTAGTTTTCTTCTGGCAAGCAGGGAAAATGGACAGATGAGCTTGATCCAACAAGAAACTGAAATATTTTGTTGCTGCTTTTTGGCTTTTTTGATGTGTGATATATCTCCACTTTGCCCTTTCCCCTTGGACTTAGGCTTTTTGTGTTCTCAACTGAAAGCCAGGAATTTTTACCAGGCACACTTTTTGCTGGTAGACTCTTAACCCCAACTGTTGACTTCTCAACAATAACAGATGACTAAAAAAGTCTCATCTTTGCTTTTTAGTCTTTTAACACCTACTTTCTGTTAATTGTTTCAGGCTCTTGTCATGGTCCACATAGAGATTAGAAACTAGTAAACACCTTGAGCTAGAATCATGTGCAGAATATTTGACTCATTTCTCTGCAATTTCCTTTTCTCTAAAACTTTGAATCTTACAATATTGTTAGCCCTGTCCTTGCTGTTTAGCAGCAAACATTCTGTGAAGAACAAGTAGCTGTGAACAGAAGGTCCACATAGTTGGACTTATGTTTTTTCTGGGACCTGGGGTTGTCCATTCCTCGATGCCTTGGTTTCTCTCTTATACATTCAAAAAGCTGTTTTAGTAGTTTTTATATATTTTACTTGTATTATCAGCAGGAGCATTATTTGATATCAACCATTTTCAGCTGTTGCTGAATATGACCACCTCACATGTTTTTTAGTTAGTTACATTACGTAAATAAGTGGTCCCTAAGTTGGTTCCACGAGCAGAACATTAAGGACACAGAATCTTTCCCCTCTAAAATCTTCTGAGTGTTGGATTTGAACCATCATCCTGCCACATCATGATTATAAGTTACCTAATGTAGCATCAGGTATTATGGACTCTCATAACAGAACCCAAGGCCAAAATGGAGGAAAAGAGAACAGAAAGGGTCTTTCACTTTGTAGATTTCTCTCTTGTGATTAGGATTCCTGCATTCTCAGGAGGCTCAGCAGACACTTTGGTCAGAAAAGTTTTACCTCCTCTTTTAGGCCAAGAACTAGCCAAGAGGAAAGGGGTACTATATTTTGTTTAGACCAATTATAATTTATTCCTTGGCTGAGCAATTTGCTAGCCCCTCAACACTGGGTTTAGTTAGGAGAGAAGAAATGGGAATGGCTATTCATTAGGCAAACAAACCCTGTCACACAAAATGTTTCACAAGTTTTACTTATTCCATTTTTCCAGTTTCAGTGTCTACTCTTTGCCATGTCTGCTGTGTTCTAGATCAGAGTTTCTCAACTTTGGCCCTATTGACCTTTAGGGCCAGATAATTCTTTGCTGGAAGTGTTGTTCTGGTCATTGTAGGATACTTAGTAGCATTTCTGACCTCTACCTATTAGATGCTGATAGCATTCCCCCCTCACTCATTTAAGAAAGCAAAAATATCTCTAGATATTACCAAATGTCCTCTGAGGCAAAATTTCCCCCAGTTGAAGATCTCTTATCTAGAGTACAATGGAATAGAAAAGATATCCTGAAAAAGGGAATTTGACAAAAGAATTAACCATCCATCCAGAGGATGTATGTAAATGTTTAAAGAATAAATTAAAGCAAATGAAAGAAAGATTTCTCAGTGCTTGCTGTTTCTGAATAATAAACTATCTGATCATACAGAAATAGTAAAATGCTTAAGCCAATTGCTAGCTCAGCCTGCTGTAGATGTTAATGGGATGACTCATTTATTAATATAAAGGGATACATTAAAAAATGCTTGACATATCAAAACATAGGAATTGTAAGAAGTCCAAAGTTCCAATAATCTCCCTCTAAGATGGGGAATCTAAAGGGAGTGTAGCAGTCCTAGACCTAGAGTCCTTAGCAGTCTCTGGGAATGTGTGTTCCATTTTTCATACTTAGAAAATTACATGGCATCTAGTCAAGTGCCACTGCCAACCTTGGATGCCTTATGGATGCATACAATGGTCTTCTGCCAGGCACAGGTTTTTCCAGTGTTGCCATTATTACCCACTAAAGTGTTAAGGGAAACACAGTTGAGAGAAACTGTCTAGCAATCATTTATTCTGGCTCTTAAAAATAAAACTCCAGTAATTAGTTTCAGAATGGTTTTTGTCCAAATTCTGGACTCAAATGTTCTATGTTAGGTGGATTTGTAGCGAACGCACTCTGAGAAACACCATCCATTCACCTTAAACAGACACTAAGGAATTCAAATTTTCAATAATACAGAAAGAGTTCTGCATTGTTTTGGTACAAAGTATTGCAAAGAAAAATTAGAGAAAGATGTTTGCTACAAAGTTTTATGCACTACTCGAGTTACTTTTACTTTTTACATGTGGAACCAAAATTGTTGCTCAACATCTAATATTCTTATGTTTCAATTTCACTAGTTCTCTTTTAAAATTGATTTATATTCTCCTCACCTTTTAATTCTTTCTTCTCCTCTAGTGGAGAGAATTTTCCTTGTGATCTCATTTAATATTTTTATTTTTTAGATTAATCTTACAGTATTGATTAATAATCTCCTATTTAACATACTTTGTAAGCTAGCCAATGGTATGAGAAATTTCCTTGTTAACTAGTATAATGCCCTCCTCCATATTTGTAGCTACTTACTCCTTAAAACCCAATGGTATGTATCTATTGAAAGTCCTATTTCCAAGGAACATATAAGCAACATTTGGTTGTGAAAACAAACAAAGAAACTACAGATAATAATTGCAGTTAGGGGTCTTACGGTCAAATGAGCCTCTCCAAGAATCTTGAGCCTAAACCCAAGAATCTTAAGCTACCCATTGACAAAGGGATTCTTTTTATACATTGATTTAGTTATTTTATTTTTCATAATTATGTATTTATTATGTGGGTTTTCTTAATGTCTGTTTCCCCAAGAGGTAAAACCTTCCTAAGGAATCATGATTGTTTTATTCACCACTGCATACTCACACATTACCTGCAGATCTAGCATAGTCCTTGTATAAAATAGGCACTCAATATTTTTATAAATGAGTAAAATATAGTTTAACCAATTGTACAGTTGTACTGTGAATATTTCAGTTTGCTCTTCCCTGATCGCCGATATATACTACACATGTTAATTTTATTACTATTTATTCTTATATTGTCATACTTTTTTGCTTCTTACATATGATGCAATTTATTAAACATACGCCAGCCACTATATCAAGGGAATCTCCTATATTATTCTGAGTAGTCATCATAATGATTCAAATATACACTAACATTAGTAATTACCGTTATTATTATCTCCTATTCACAGATGAAGAAATGAGGCTAAGATAGATTAAGTGTCTTGCCTAAAAATTATTGGAGGTGCTAAAATGGAACCTAGCCAATTTGATTCCAAAGCTAGCGTTCTTAATTTCCATGTACTTAACCAGTTTTTGTAATCCAAATGGATTAATGGAAAGATCATACTAACCAAAGTATTGATTGCAAAATTCCACTTTTAAATCGCATTATACGTTACATTTATATACCCCTTAACCTAGAAAGATTCATTTTAAATCATCTTTTTCATACCTCAAGAATATTTTCCAATAAGAATAAGAAGGAGAAGGAGAAAGAGAATAAGGAGAATCACTCCAGTATAGAAGTAGATACATCCTTGGAAACCAATTGAACCCCGTGTTTACATTGCAGTGGGATTTTGTTGGAAATAATTTATGGTGGAATATCACAGTTAATTTCAATGGAGTTTAAACGCAAGTATTCAGACCGTTAACAGTTGCCACAATCCGAATATCACATCGCGTCATAGCACCTTTGGTCCTCTTAGAAGTAAACCAAACTTAGAAGCAACAACAAACCTACGAAAGTAGAATGTGTGCATCATTTGTATTCAAATACACACACACACACACACAAATGCACGTGTGCAGTCACAAAATCATGAACTGTTGCTAATGAAGAAGAGAAAAATGTAATTAAATTTTACTCTTTCAAATATGTTTAATAGAATTTTTCTAGGAGATACAGATATAACATCGATGAATACAACATAAATTTGCTAAATAAAATATATGAAAATATATGTAATTTTGCTAAAATACCTTTAAAATAATTAATATGTCATTTCAGATTGGAATGATTTCAGAAGTGAATGCAGGACACTGAATATTTGTGAAAAAGCGTATATAGTATCAGCACAGAGTCCACATCCTATGTCAATGCTCTTCACTGTTAACCTGTGAGATTTGCAACTTTGCCTCAACTCTATGTATAAAATCCTACCAAATCCTATTGTATTTTGAATATGTATTCACAATTGTCAGTATTTTCTAAAACATTCTTTTCAGCATCACTAGTTTTACATTTTGTGTTACATGCACCTATCTTTCACCACAGGCTATATTTCTGCTTATTAAATCAACTTCACTAGTAGAAATTCTTCCTCGCTAAAATTAAATTCATGAAATAAGACAACAACCTTTAAGGACTACATCTAGCTATTGAGAATCTCATTTATTATGTCCTAATAACATCCTTTAATTACATTCCATCCTTTCTATGATTTTTTCTTTTGTCGTAGGGGAAATGGCAGTATAAAACACAGCCATTCGAAAAGTACACACAGTCAGCTGTCAGGTTCCTATAGCTAATTACAATTTTATTCTCACATAAATTACACACCTCTGCCTCTGTGGTTTTTATTTAGGTTCCAACAGCTTCCTGCTCACATCAGGGAGAAAAACACTCAAATAGACAGATTTCCTATTCTTCCCAGCTCCCTAAAGCAATGAATTTCCCAGGAGACAACCCACTGGATGCTTCCAGCTAGCAAGGATTTTGGAAGTTCTCTTTTCCTCCATTTGCCCCTCACAGTGGGTGTTCAGCAATGCTACATCTTTCATCCAATCCTCGGTGATCATTTGTAGTTGAAGGTTTGTGGCAGGTAAAGAATTAGTCCATCCCTCTCCTTGAAAGTTGTGTAGAAGCAACTTTTCTCCTTAGAAAAAAACATGAAAAAAAAGTACTTAAACTAATAATTTTTAAATTATTATTTATTTAGCAGGGTATATAATATATATTTTATTTAGAATGATCATTTAGCTGTTATTTTGCCACATGTGATATTTTACAAAGACTTATTAAATGCTAAGTAATAATTTTGAATATTCCCTCATTTTAACGAAAAAAGCATCTTACTTTACAATCAAATGGTCCAGAAGTTAAAGAAATGGTGCAATGTTAGTTAAAAATTTTTGGTAGCTAAAAATGCACAGTTTTGCTGTACTATTAGAATCATAAACTTCTATCATTTCTTATTAACAAAATAATATGCAGTTAGAAAAAGTTTAGAAACAAATTGACTTCTTAGGCATATGTCCAAATGCTAGTTTTGCACTAGTGTGAATATTTAAGTTTAAATATTTACTCATACTCATAGAGAAATATTTTCATTTATATTTTTTCTTTATTTTATTTTTTAAATAAAATTTTATATAAAGTGTACAACATGATGATTTGATATACATATACATAACAAAATGATTACTAGTCAAGTTAATTAACATATCTCCTCATATAGTAACCAACGTGTTTGCATGATTAGAGCAACTGAAATCTACTCTCTTAGCAAATCTCCAGTATTCACTACAGCATTATTAACTATAGTCTTCACGCTGTACTTTAGATCTCTAGACTTCTTCATCCTACAGAACTACAACTTGGTACATTTCATTTATTTTTGACAAAATATTATTTCATTCTGTAAAATATGACACTAAGCATCTGTGGCCACCAACAATGAAGAGACTTTTTAAATTTCAATATTGTACAAAAAGTATGATATGATGACCCAAAAGACTTTCAAGTATGTAATATTTTTATTAGAATACATTCAAGGAGTAACAGTAGTGAGATAAAATTTACAACTGTTAAGGAAAATCTTTTCATTTCATTTGAGGTAAATACTAGCTGGAATCAATTTGCTATGGGATCTAGATTCTGTAACCATTTAAACCTCAAACAAAAAACAGAAATCAAAATAATAAGGTATGAAGACAGAGCAAAGTTTTCATAATTATTTTTAGGAGATACCAGAGAAAAGATTTTGAAGATCTTTGTGTTAAGTCTGCCAAATGGTAGATTCTATCTCCTAAATCTATCACAACTGCCAACTCCTCTCCATTCCCACTGTCAGAGCTTTAGTTTAAATCCTCATTATCTAATTTCTCACATTGATTATTAATGTCCCTTGCATGAACATTCCTCACATCCTTGCCAGAGTAAACTTTGGCATAGGAAATACGAAAATGTAACCATGTCATTTGATGATCAGGTCTTTATTTTTTCAGCAGCATTCTCTCCTTTTTGCAATCATGCACGAGTACCTATCTATGTGTGTGTGCGTGTGTACGTTTTTAATAAAAATAATGCAGAAATTGGTTAAATTGAGGAGCAAATCCTAAAACTGCACCTGTTTGTCCTTTTTCTCACGCAAGCTAGAGGCCCTGAGAGGCTTCTGTGGAATAATTGGATTCTATGGAACATAATTTGAAAACCACTCTCTATATTGATTTGAAATCCAAGCTTCAAGCGCTATACAAGGACTTTCATAATCTGACTCCAGGAATATGTTCTATTTCATCGTTGCCACTTATCCACATAAGCCTCTGTCACAGCCATGCATAAATTGTTCTGTTTTCCAAAACGTGCCACTGTGTTGTGTATCTCCTTGCTTCTATGCGAGCTGTCTCTTTAACTGAAATGTCATTTTCTCCCTTGTCCCTCTATCCGATGTTTTCCTTTAATACTCAGTACAGATATCTGATGGTCCTGCCTTGGTGTGTGTAGGAAAATGAAGTATATGTCTCTTTTTACTCCTTCCATACCTAGTCCACAACTGTAGTTTAGCATTTACCATGGTATGTTTTCAACTTTGTCTTTCCTAATATTCCAGATCTCCTGAAAGAATTATGTTCTAGTTATCTGTTATCTCTCTGTTTCCAGAAATTGGTAGTTTCCGATACTTTGTAAGCCCTTAACAAATGCCTAATAAGTCATATGCCAGCCCTGGTGGTCTAGAGTAAGATTCAGCGCTCGCACTTCTGGTCCAGGTTCGTTTCTTGGTCAGGGAACCACACAGCGTGTCTTTCGGGTGTCAGATTGTGGCTGCCGTGTGTTGCTGTGATACTGAAAGCTATGCCACTGGTATGTCAAATACCAGCAGGGTCACCCATGCTAGACAGGTTTCAGCAGGGCTTCCAGGCTAAGATAGACTAGGAAGAAGGACTTGGCCACCCACTTCTGAAAAAATTGGCTGTGAAAACCCTGTGAATAGCAGCGGAGCATTGTCTGATACAGCGTGGGAAGGTGAGATGACAGTGCAGGAAGACCGGGCATGGTTCTGCTCTGCTGTATGCAGGGTTGATACAGAGTCAGCTCGACAGCACTGACAAGTCGGGGGCACCCTGTAATTGAACTTGGTTCAGCACCTTGATGATGTCAGTTACAGTATCTTTCTGATTCCCCTCAACTTATTTTTTCCTTTCTGGCTGCAAACAGACATTTGATTGATGCTCAAGGAAGGATGAAGAGGAAAGGGGCAATGACAGTCAAGTCTATTTCTTTTATCAGAAAAGCGGATAATTTCCCAAACTCCTTATTTCATCTTATTGACCAAAACTGACTCACATGGCATCCAACCAAGTGTGAGTTTAAGCAGGTTTTCTTTATCATCTATTTGCATTTTCTATATTTGTTGATTCAGTTCATCTTCCGTTATTATTTTATTTTCCAAGTGCATCATCCTTTTAGGACCCTGGAACCTCTAAATGACAGATTTGTTTGCTAAAAGTTCAATATACTTCTTTCACAATACCAATAGTAACTTAAATAAGATATTTTTAACTTGTGTGTTGAAGATTCCTTTCTACAATAGTTTATGCTTCTACTTGGTTTCCTTATAGAGTAACAATGACTAAGGTGTATACAAACACCTCATTTATCTTGAGATTTGACAGCAGTAACCTCACAACAGAGGCAAGAACCCAAAAATAGAAAACTATTTTTAGCATCGAAGAAAGCTAGTAAAAAGCCTACCTATTGACTGAAAATGTATACTCTTTCTGGTCATAGAATTTGCCTTCAAAATCTTATCCAGAGATTCTAACTTGATTATATACAAAATCAATGATGAGCTTTATTTGATTTCCAAGTATAGAATATCATAGAGGCAGAGAATTGGGGAAAGGCAAATTAATATAAGCAGAAGTTACTATCACAGAAGTTAGAACAGTGATAATCAGTAGTTGGGAAAAAAGAAAGCAGCTTCAAAAATTATAGAAACACTGAAGTGGACTAAGATTAAGTCTAAGTCTACTCTTTTGCACTACATACACACACACACACACACACACACACACATATCCTAGCAAATCATTATAAGCAATGTTCATCAATAGAAGTCAATTGCATGTTCAGAATACTTTTCAAAAAAGTACAGAAATATTTAGCATTTTAGAAAGATTTTGATAAAAATCATTGACAAAAATATTGGACTTCAGAGCTTTTAAATAATTAAAATTCCATAATCCAGAAAATTCATGTTTTTAAAATGCCTTTTCCTCTGTTGACAGACCAGTCTGTGCGACACTATTGTGGATAACTTTTCAGTTTTCAGTTCTCAAAGGAACTCATAATGAAGGTATAATACATAATTCCTCATCTGATGTTACTGAAAAATGAGTAAAACTGATCAAGCAAAGGCATGGTAAATTAATTTATTTACAGAAATCATGCATTTTTTATTTGGCAATACAGCAGAAATTTACAAGTTTCCTCAAAGTAATCTATATAGTGTTATAAATCTAATATGCTAGTATTTTAAAATGTAACATCTTACATAACGCATATTTGCATTAATATTATAATTAATCAATATGGTATCATTAGAATTTAAATATACCTAGTATTATAAAAATATTAAATTCCTCTGAAATATGTTGCTTTTCCTAAAAATAAGTCATTAGTCTAAAGAAGAAAATCATGATTCCACTTCAGATTGTTTCATGTTTTCAGAAGTTTCAATATTTTAATTAGCTTTGATGACATTTGATGACTCATATTTCAAAGTGACAAACAAGAAAAAGAAATGTCCTTGATATCTTTTCCTATGGCTTTACAACATCATGTGTATCTACTATCTAGGAAGAATTTCAAACAATGAATGTGCTGTTTACTTGGGAAAAGGTCAAAATGAAATCATGTTATCCACAATAAAAACGGATCTCGGCCTCTGGGAAGATATATGGTTTTTATTTTACTTTTACTGTATTTTTTTTAAACAGAGTAATTTTCTGCTTACAATCAATGACTTCTACATCAAAACACCAACGAACAAACTAAGTAACCTTCTCACTTTGAAATGTGATAAAATAATAACAGAACTTCCGCAAGAATTCAGAACTTCAAAAATTTCAGTTCTGTTGAGGCATCTGAGTGAGATATTCGGATGATGATAGAATATGTAAATTTCGTGTTTTTCTTAATTTCTCAAGAGGGAATAGAGTTCTCAGTACCATATAGTTGACATTTCTATTCCATTTAATGAGCCATTAAAAACGAGTATCACTTAAATTTTCTTATATGAAAGAAGAATCACGCATTCAAAAATAAATTCAGTTTTAATCAATTAATTTTTAATTTTGAACAATATATCCTAAAAGCTTCAGAAGAATTCAGAATATTAGAAAGACTAGACACCTCAATATTAACCTAGTTCATATTCTAACCAAATAAAATAATATGAAATAGATAACATGTGCACTATTTTTGAGCTGTCCTAGGTTTGGCTACTCAAAAGAACATAGGCAGCAGTTATCTTCCAGCTGGTTCATAACATCTATCTTACCGAAACTTTATTAGCAAGCTGTTTCAAATACCAGGCATAAATCCATGCATATGATGCTTGAAAGTTGTTTTTGATTCACTCATTAATAATTCATTCTTTCAGTCATTTATACATTCATACAATGCAACTTTAATAAATGCCTATTATGTAATGACAGAAGTTTTGCTAACTACTGAGGTTTCAGTGATGAGCACAATAGTGTAATCCTTATCCTCATGCAATTCCCAGTTCATTAACCCTACCAAAAATCAAATGGATTAGTATTGCTTATTGTTCTTAGCAAGTATACTTTGTCTTCTAGATGTGCAATTCCTTAAATCACCATTAGATGATTTTACTGGAGCATGATGTACAGAATACCTTTCTGACAGGAACTTGTCTCTTTAAGACCCCTCTTTGCCTAATTGGTAATCTTTGGTTAATGAAAAATATTATTGATGATAAAGTCAGAAACTCCATGAAACGAAAATTATGAAGCAGTACCAAAGTTCCTTAGGAATGCATCGAAGTAGGTATGTAATTAAGGTATTGAGAATGATAAGAGATTTGGGCAAAGTAACACAGGTCTGGGAGCAGCAACGGAGGAAGAGGACTTTGTCAATCTGCCACATGCCCCTGATTCAGCACAGATCAGGAAGAGTGCAGAGTCTCCGGAGAGGGTGCAGAGAATTCTACAGCATTAGGGAAAGACTGGATTCACTTTAGGTGAGGAAATGTAGAGTTTTGATTAAAAGATAGAAGTGATTTTCTAGGAACTGGAAGTAGCAGAAGGAGAGAGAAATAAGGAAGAGGGGTGTGCCATAAAGATTTCCAAGAATAAACTAAGGGAGGAAATTTCAACTTTCTTGCTTGGTTTAGAAATACAAGGATTGAAGCAAGCTAGTGTTAAGAGGTAAACAGAGGAAACATTCATGCTACTGAACAAGTTGTTGGATTCTAAGTAGGGCAAAGTTGACTTTCTATCTCTGCAAAGTCTCTCTGTCGTTTGTCTCAACATACGATGGTAAGTCAGGCCTGTTTGTCAATCTGATACATATTCTGTAAAAGCATTACACCACCAGATTTGTCTGACCAAGTCTATCTGATTTTCTGGAAGGAATTATAAATCACCACTATGTTTTCATCTACCAGATGTTAGTGGAATTCCCATATCTGCTGAGAATCCCTGTGATTCTTCTGTAGTAATTGGAAACTGCTTTCTGGAAAACACATCTTTGTCCTTCCACTCATCAGTATCAATATGGAATTTTACTTTCTTCCAAATATTTGGAATCTTTTTTTTCCATCCATGCATTTTTTTCTTCCCCATCCTTGATTTAATCAATAATTTGGAGCTGTGCCTTGAACTATTTCATCTTCTTTAGCTGGTACACACAAAAAAATATCTAATAATTGGAAACGAAACAAATGATGATTGTGAGACTTTTTAATATCATGCTAGATCATGCTCTATTATTGAGCCTCTGTAATGGCCATCTGTCTCTCTTGGGGAATTGAACTTTGCTGGAATAATTTCACAATTGATTAGGATTCTGCTGTTTTACAACTCTGTGTAGTTACAGGTTAACTGCAGAAAAGTGTAAGGTATGTTAATTGTTTTTTCTTTCCCATAGGGAAGATGACCTCAATAGTTACAGTCCAATTAGCCTACAGAACATTAATTAGTTTACGCATTTCTTGTTACTTGCCCTAGTTAACTGTGTGCATCTCTGTTTTTCTTTATTTTCTTTTTTTGGACCATCTCATGTTATTCTGCTGAGATTATCACTTAATGGATTAAATTAAAATTCAAAACATTTTCACTGTCTATTTGTGTGAGAGCTGTAACAGTTTGAGAAATATGCTTCTATATAGTCATGCCTCGCTTAACAACAGGGATACATTCTGAGAAATGCATCCTTAGGGGATTTCCTAGTTGCGCAAACATCACTGAGTGTACTGAAGGGGAACACAATTGCCCCCCAAAAATGTGTTTGTTTAACATGAAGATTATTTTAGGCTGATTATTTTTAATAACTAAAAGACTCAGAAAGTTTTTATTGTTACCTCCCCCTTAACTGCCTAAAAGAATTCAGAGAAGAAACCTATCTCAGGAAGCAAGCTATCACCTTAGCATAACATAAACTAGGTGGTAAACAGGGAGGACCTGAAAAGCTTGTTTTTTGGGCTCCCCTCTGTGTTCTTCTGTTTCTGCCTGGCCAAACACTTGTTTTTCATACCTTTGCTCCTTTTCACCTACCTGTGAATTGCCTTCCTTCCCTTTTAAGTCCTTGACTCTTCCCTGCTCAGCATCTTCTTTTGTCTTTAGCTGAGGATGGTATTTAAGGCGAGGGCTTCGGTCATCTTGCCAAGTTACAAAATTTTCCTAGGCTTCTTCCATGTACACATATTATTAAACTTGTGCTTATTTTTCTGTTGTTAATCTGTCTCATGTCAATTTAACTCTTAAACCAGCCTGAAGAACCTAGAAGCGTAGAGGATAATTTTTCCTCCCCTACAGTACTTACACAAATCTAGACAAATCTAATACACACCTAGGCTTTATGGTATTAATATCATGGGACCTCCATTGTATATGCCATTTGTCAATGACCAAAAAGTCATTATGCAGCACATACCTGTATAGAATGTGTATAATGAGATTATATTAAGCAAGATAAAAACAGAGCTGAAATCTTTCAGGCCCCTGGAATACTTCCTTCAATGACCACACTCTGCACATCTGAAATTTGAAGTATAATTTTTTTGAGATTTTCCTAGTGAATTGGCCTGAAATCTCCCTGAAGTCTCCCTTAGAGATGAGTTCTAATATAATATCAATTTTCACAGATCATCTATACAAAACTCTTAACAAAACTATTCCAAGACACTTTATGCTTCCTTCCTTATTTCCTTCCTTCCTTCCTTTCTTTATTCATTTTATTTTGTCCTAAGGTTCTGTATTTTGAGAACTTTGATCATAAGAGAATCTCTAAAATCTATTAAATGTATTCCAGAGACTTGAGTCATGTGATTCTTCTTCCTCTAAAACATCAAAACAGAGTAAATAATATTCCAATTTTCTTCATGTAAAGATACAAGAAATACCACGCTTGATGAAATTAATCTAAACTTATCTAAATGTAACACTAAAACAGTTTTGTGGAACAGCATAGAAATAGCCTTTCAGGAGGAAAATTTCCAAAGGTGAGGAATATCCTCCCTCCTCACTGATCCTAAGTTTCCTGTTAATATTCTACTGAGCATCTACGATTCATGGCTTTTCCCAATTCCTCCCTAAATTCATTTTTATAAGGAGCTCAAATACCTTTTGAAGCTTATGATTCACAAAGTAAATTAAAATTTCTTTTCCTTGACCTCTAAAGATGCACCAAAGTGTGTTTATCCCATGTGATAGGCTGACTAGATTCCCACATAGTCAGGACAGAGGTTCCTCTTCCTTCTTTTTGGATCTCATGGCTAATAAGCATTGCATTAATCTAACTCTAGGTAAACACAATCAAAATTCATGTATAAGAATAACCAAAGAAGTCTTCCTATATCTGGACTGATATTTTAGCAGTACTTCTCTGGCCTTTCTAGTTCTTTTACAATTTCCTTAAGAAGATATACAAAACTTCATAGTCAAAGTGAATTGATATTTATCGTAATGTATTTTCTTTTAATAATATATAGTATAATGCCCCCAAATCAAATTTTGCTCTAAAACAAGGATTTATCTATAAAAACTAAAAGAGAAATATAAGGAAAGATTATTTCCTGTGTCTTAATAAGTTGATTAATCAAATGGTTGCTCCTATTATGTAATACAACTGTATCAGTCACTGGAGTTATGAAGACATACAACATGTTTCCTTTTCTTAAGAAATTTGCATATTACTGGAGCAGGTTTCTGAAAAAGTAGATCATTTGTAAGCATCACAGTATATGCACTGATAAGAATTAACATAAGTGAAATGAATGCACTGGAAGTGACAGAGAGGAGATGCAGTTTAACCTGGGAATAGGCAAGGTATGCCCCCCGACGCAGGCAGCATTTTAGCTGAGGCTTAGAGAGCAGTCCTGGGGAATAGGCATGCCCCAAAAACCAGAGGGGATTAGGAACAACAGCTGTCATTATTTCAGTACTGACCATATGTTCCTGTGTGTCATATTTGTTCAATATTTACGTAACCTCATTTAATCATTACAATGTCCTGACAATGTGAGGACAATTATTCTTATTTTCAAGAGAGGAAAATAAGAGTCAGATAGATTAAATAACTTTTTTCAAGACAGCCCAGCATGTAAATAATGGCTCCAAGAATTAAACTAAACTGTGTGACTCTGATGATGTTCATTAGGGCTCAGTTCAATTTCATTATTTAAACATTTACTTACCATCTTTTATGTCTTAGTCACAGACCCTTCAGTTCTAGAGAAGTGAAGGCAAATACAACGGAGTCCTTGCCTGGAAGGAACTCATTAGCGTGGCTCATTCTATCATAGCACCTTTGTTTTGCCTTCCCATTTTGAACAACTAGAGAAGCCATTTCAGTTTTTAAAAAAAATATTCATTCAGTTTTCAAAATGCAAAACAGGTATACTTCAATTCATTGCAATTAATAATTTGGAATGTGCTTAATTACTTTATGGTATTTTAATAACCCCTCATAACCTTGTTTATAAATTACTTCTCTATATATCACTTAAATCATTTTATTCTTTTCTCTTCTTTTATTTTGAAATTCTTGGCAGGCCTTATGGTACTTAGAGGCTTCATATCTGGCATATAAACTAACATCAAAAAACATCACTGATGCTAATTTGAAGGTGATGTTATCATTTCTGTGAATAGCCTTCCCACATTAATGTGAATCCATTAATAGTTTGCTTGCATTATTGCATCTTAAAATTCAGTATATATGATTATTATTTTGCTTACTGCAAGGGTCCCATACTTGATTTCTCCAATTCAGATTATAATGTATGTCACTTGAAAGTATTCAACTTAACTCTCTTATTACTACGATGTGATTCCACACACATTTGTAAGCACATGCTTTAGAGCTGTGTTTCTGCCTTTAGGGACCAGTTATTCAAAATTATGCAAGTGGACAAGGCCAACTTGTATATTGCTGAGACACTACATATTTGTTTTCTCACAGAAGAGTGGCTTTTCCTGTAATCACATTGTGGAAACAGATAGGGGCCAACACAAATTGCAAAGAATCATGGAAAATGGCAAGCCTCTAGAATTTTATAACATTCTTATTTATATTACTCTTGGTATGGAACTCTGGAGTTGTTTTCTTTCTTTTCCTTTTCTTTGTTTCTTATATAGTATCTCATACTTCGATGACCTCATTATTTCCTTAAATTCATGGAGAGAAAGATACTCAGCCTTAATTTCCCTATAAACTATACTCTCTTCCTAGTTGGAGGCCCTCTCATAAGCAGTTGATCTCAGGATCCAATAGGAGCAGTGTTTTTAAGGATAATTTTATAATATTTATTTCCAGGAAATTATAAATAATGACTTGCATTCCCTATTAGGCCACTTTCTTGCAAATTCTTTTTCTCCCGTCTTACAAACAACTCTCAATATAAAAGACATGCCTGTACACTATAAATGCAAGTGAGATCTTAATAGTTTTGAAATATAGAAATATTCTTGGAGATGTTTTGTTTAAAAGTGACTTCTTTGGGGGCTGGCCCCATGGCCGAGTGGTTAAGTTCGCGCGCTCCACTGCAGGCGGCCCAGTGTTTCGTTGGTTCGAATCCTGGGTGCAGACATGGCACTGCTCATCAAACCGCACTGAGGCAGCGTCCCACATGCCACAACCAGGACCCGCAATGAAGAATATACAACTATGTACCGGGGGCTTTGGGGAGAAAAAGGAAAAAGATAAAATCTTTAAAAAAAGACAAGTGACTTCTTTGAGCATGGGATTGAACATGAGTTCCCAGCCAACATATGGGTCATTTATACCAAAGCCCCCATATTCAGAAAATGGGGTCCTTTTCTCTCGTTAATCATAATCATTTTTAGCATGGACAAATGTGGTAAGTGATGATTAATTCTGTCTCTGTTTAATAGAAATTCTGAAGCCATCTTTTATGCCTAGAATGACTGCAGAATGACAGCATTTCCCTCATGAGCTCCATCCACAGTATCGAACACTGCTTTGGGAATACCACACTCACCCTTACCTGATTTGATTAAAAAATACTTGGCAAAAATTTCTTAATAAATGAACAAATCATATGAATACCATGTTTTTAGTATTTTCTATCTATTTTAACCTGAGTGATTTATTGAACAATACTTATAAATACCCAATTGTCTGCTATCCTGGGAGTTTGGGATATTGTAGGAAAAAGTAGACACAATCTTTCCCATTCTGATGCTTCCTTTCTAGTAAACCTGTGTTTGAATTCTCTACTTTTAAAATCAATCTTATAAATGGATTTAAGTTAAGTAAAAGAGATCTACATTCTTACAAAACACCAAAATCGAGTTTTGAAAAATATGTTCTCATGTTTGTCTCCTTGATTTTGAAATGCTTAAAAGACACCTAGAGACTGAGTTTACTCATCAAACAAAAAGAGTCACTTCAGAACTTTTTTTTTTTTTAGTTACCTCTCCATAGATAAGCTCATCCCTCTGTTTGGCAGGTTGCTGGAAGCATTAATTGTCTCAATTAGGTTGCCATGTTGATAAAGGCAGTTAATCTGTTCATTGAAAGGAACTACTGGAGGCAGCCAAGATAAAAGGATATACAGTTATGTCTTCATCATTAGTGCCAGGTCAGAAGAGTAGTAGATTTTTTACAAAAGACTTAACTTTTTTAGATCAGTTTTAGTTTCACAACAAAACTGAAAGGAAGATAGAGAGAATTCATATATATCTTCTACCCTACACATGCATAACCTCTTCCATTATCAACATCACTCTCTATAAGATCACATTTATTACCAAGTATGAACTTATATTGACACATCATAATCATCCCAAATTCATAGTTTCCCTTAGGACTGACTCTTGGTGTTGTGCATTCTTTGGGTTTGGACAAATATATAATGCCATATACTATCATTATAATTTCATACAGAGTAGTTTTCTGACATAAAAATCTTCTGTGCTCTGCTTATTTATCCCTTCCTCCTATCTCACCTCTGATCTGTTCTTGTCTTTGTAGTTTTTCCTTTTCCCGAATGTCAGATAGTTGGAATCATAATGTATAGAGCTTTTTCAGATTGGCTTCCTTCACTTAATAATATGCATTTAAATTTCCTCCATGTCTTTTCATGGCTTGATAGCTCATTTCTTTTTAGTGCTGAATAATATTCCATTGTCTGGATGTACCACAATTTATTTATTCATTCACGTACTGAAGGACATTTTAGTCCCTTCAATGTTTTGGCAATTATGAGTAAAGCTGCTATAAACAACCATGTGCAGGTTTCTATGTGGACATAAGTTTTCAACTCCTTTGGGTAAATCCAATGAACAGAATTACTGGGTCATGTGATAAGAGCATGTTTAGTTTTGTAGGAAACTACCAAACTGTTAAGATCTTAAGCCCATTTCTTAATTAGATTTTTTTTGTATTGCTGAGTTTTAAGATGTTTTTTATATATTAGAAAACAGCCCTTTATCAGATGTATCTTTTGCAAATATTTTTTTTCCCAGTCTATGACTTATCTTCTGTCTCTCTTGATATTGTCTTCCAGTGAGCAGAATTTTTAAAATTTTAATGAAGTCTAGATTTTCGATTATTTCTTTCACCAATCATGCCTTTGGGGTTACATCAAAAAGGCATTGCCAAATACTATGTCGTCTAGATTTTCTCCTATGTTACATTCTAGGGCTTTTATAGTTTCATATTTTACATTTAAGTCTATGATACATTTTGAGTAAATTTTTGTGAAGAGGATAAGTTCCCTGTCTAGTTTCATTTTTTTGCATGTGGACATCTAGTTGTTCCAGCTCCATTTGTTGAATGCTATCTTTGCTCCCTTTGCTACTTTATCAAATATCAGTTGATGATATTTTTGGGGTCTAATTCTGGACTCTTTACTCTATTTCATTGATCCATTTGTCTATCATTTCACCTATACCACACAATCTTGATTACTGTAGCTTTATAGTAAGTCTCAAAGTCAAGAATTGTCAGTCCTCCAACTTTGTTCTCAAATATCGTGTTAACTATTCTGGATCTTTTGCCTGTCTATCTAAATTTTAGAGTTTGTTCATATCTGTAAAATAACCTTCAAGGATATTGATTGGGAGTGCACTCAATCTATAGATCAAGTTGGGAACAACTGACATCTTGACAACATTGAGTCGTCCTATCCATAAACATGGACTATCTCTCCATTTATTTAGTGATTTGATTTTATTCATTAGAGTTTGTAGTTTTCTTCTTATAGATCTTATACACATTTTGTTAGATTTATCCCAAAGTATTTCATTTTTGGGACTGCTAATGTAAATTGTATTGTGTTTTAAATTTCAAATTCCACTTGTTCATTGCTGGTATTAATGCAGAGATTTTAACACTGAAAATCTCATAGAAGACACGAGTTCCAACTCTTTTTCACTTTATGGCTTTCCACTAGCTGCATAGTTTCTTTTGCTTCCTGGCCTTGGTATTTGTAGCTGATATACATTTTAGTTTCAGATTGTGTCAAGAGTCCATTGAGAATACAATTGATGGATGAAGATTAAGAGTGTGTCACGTTTCAGCATGGTTTTATACTGATTCTTACATTACTAACTGTTATGGGTTGAATTGCGTCCCTCCCAAATTCATATGTTCATGTTCTAATCCCCAACATGACTGCATTCAGAAATAGAGTCTTTAGCGAACTCTGTATGACTCCACTCATAGGTGGTAGTTAACATATGGACAAAGAGAACTGATCGGTGGTTGCCAGGGGGAAGGGGGGTGGGGGGAGGGCACTAGGGGTGAAGTGGTGTACCTACAACATGACTAATAATGATGTACAACTGTAATTTCACAAGGATGTTAACTTTTATAGCCTTAATTAAAAAAAAAAAAAGAAATAGAGTCTTTAAGGATGTAATTAAGGTTAAATGAAGACATAAGGGTAGGGCTTTAATCCAACAGGACTGGTGTCCTTATAAGAAGAGGAAGACACACCAAGGATATGTGTGTATAAAAGAAGGGCTATGCGAGGACGCGGTGAGAAAGTGGCCATCTTCAAGCAAAGGAGAAAGCCTCCAGGAGAAACCAAGCCTGTCAACACCTGATCGTAGACTTTCAGCTTCCAGAACCATGAGAAAAAATATTTTCTGTTATTTAAGCCGCCCAGTCTGTGGTATCTCATCATGGCAGCCTAAGCAGACTGATACACTAACCTTTCATTTATGTCCAGGTTCTCAGTTCTGCTTCCTTGACTTGAACATGAATCACTGGTTTCCTTCTGGCCCTGACATTATTTGGAACTTTGCAATGCTCTTTAATCCTCTTCAGCATCACCCCTTTCATCACTCCCATCAGGACTATGGGAAGAGACCCTAGTATCTGTATTGCTTAAGATCTGACAGACAGAAATTAGTATCACTTTAGAAATCCTCTCCAGTATTCACTCAAGGAGATCACCTACAAATGGGTCTTTAGACATCTTAGAGGTTCTGTCTTATTCTCTACTATTGGTTTTAATCTTTAGGAAAGTACTTCTTTTTATTATAGCACGCTGTTCCTCCCCTGAAAATAATTATCAAAACTTTTAATTATTTATCTACAAGTTTATTTACACTAGCCATATAAAATATTTTTAGTAATATGTATTTTATCTAGCAAATAATATCTTCTCAAACAGTATTTTCAGGATAAGCAAAAAATAAAATACTCATTTTAAATTGTGTGAAGGCTGAAAGTGTTTAATGGAGTAACATATAACGCAATAATCTGAATGCTGTGGTACTTATGGGATTTGAGAAACAAATTTTCTAATAATCATTTGACTACACTTTACCCTTTGGCTTTGCCTTTTATAAGATGAGCAAAATTTGAAATCTTTGTTGTGAGTAATCCTCATAATTAAACTTTGATTCTTGTAAACATTCTAATAGATAAATACTTTGATTTGAACTGTCCTGGAACACATTGCTATATTAGTAATGCTTTTCAAATCGTTAAAGAGCTAATTTAATTAAACACAAAAGTATCATTAAAATTGTTCATTTTATCTTAGTTTTGACACACAGTTATACATCATAATAAAGAAAAGTTAAATTAACAAAAATCCCAAATATAAAAATCAGAATAATTTTTCACATAAGACGGCTAGTAAATCTTAAAAAATTTTTCTGAAATTGTTAGACTTAATGTGGCTGTTAATGTTAAATGAAATACATAATAAAGTGCCTGGAACAGTTCATGCTAAATAGTAGACTATTAATATTTGATAATCATGTTTCTTTTAAAAATTATTTTAATTTTAATTTTATTAAAATTTTAGTTGTAAACAATTTTAAATAATTAATTTAATTTTTAATTTTATTTATTTACATTATTTTTTAAAAGACTACCCAAAACATATATATTACAAACACATTATTTTTATTAAAAGATAACCATAAGTATAAATGCACATATATACAATAATTTGTTGATTATATTATTCATGGACTAAATGAAGAGTTTGTGAAAATGCCTAATATCAATGTTTAAACAATTTTGAACAGACTGAATGTCCTACTGCTTATTTGTTTTCTGGCTGCAGACTATGTTATGACTTGAAAAGCATGGCAAAGCAGGAAGTTGCTTCTGTTCTGTATTTGTCATAGCAATATAATTGAATAGGATCAAAACAAAACTTTTACTCACATTCTTTAAAAACAGCTAGATATTGTTATACTAGAAACAAAAATTACCAATCTTCTCAATTTCATTGCAACAATTCACCCTGTCACCAAATAAAGAAGGAAATTCACCAGCTCAAAAGATGTGCAGAAATGCCAAACTTTCAGAAATCAAGTGTTAGACAATTTATTTACTTGAGTCTCTGTTAGGAAAAAATGAGTTGTATGAAGACTTTGTTTTTTACTAAAACATCTAGCTACATTTCCAGGTGTTATTTCAATGAATTATTAGCACTGATGGCAAAGAAAATTTAATTGAATTCTAGGCCAAGCAAAAGACTAATTTTTATGCATACATTTTGTTATAAATTAATGTAACTAAAATTAAATTATTATTGATGTGTACAATATAAATACTCAAGTATAACAGAATGAGCATCAGTATGTACCTTGAAAGAAAATAAATAAGGCCCTTTGACATATGTCAGCCAGTTTCACTTATCCCATGCATCTACATTGTTTTGTTTGTGTAAATTAGAACTTAATTGATAGGCTATTTTTAAATTTTAAGTAAATAACTCATTTATGAAAGTGACTCAATGCAATAAGACCCTAAAAAATTTTGAAGACATTTTCATGCCATTAGGAAATAGGGTAGGATATCTAAAAGTGAAATGGGTCATATTGTATATGGCTTATAAGTCAAGAAAACCATATTAGTTATAAGCTATAGAGATATAGGTTAAATAATAATGAGATACTAGAAAGTAAAACTTTAAATTCAAGTAATACTTTAATTCACCTATGTGTAAACACGCGTACCATCTAGCAGATCTGCTAACCAGAGCTGACTCTGACCACCAGTGAATTCATTGTCAGCTCATTCTGAAGTTATTTATTGCCAAAGGTCAACAAAGGTCAAACTCATGATTAGAAAAGAGAATGAGTGCCAGGATCCAATTGTTATAAACCACAAAAACTAATGTTATAGTCCAAGTATCAAACTGTAGTAATTCAAATTGTCTTAGTGGACACAAGCCAGTGACTGACTGGAACAGAATTGCTCAGAAAGTTTATAATATACCCCCAAGAAATGAAGAAGAACACAATATGCTACCTGCTTGAAACCAACCAATCAGAATATGATATGACAGGATATAGACTAGAAATAGACCAGAGATTTATTCTGAGCATTCTGCGTTGATCGCTGGATTAAATAAACAACATGTCGCAGATTGGAGTTGGCCATTGCAAAAGGAAATCTGCTAACTGAATTTGAAATTAGTGTTATTAAATAAGTGAGGCTTCAGGAGAATTGGAATTTAACCAAATGACTAATGGAGAGGCCTCTGCTGGTGCAGAAGCAGACAGCATACATTAAAATGAGGGAGAAAGTTGAATAAAGGAGAAGCCAAAAGCAATTATTGAAAAGCATGAGCATTTAGTTGCACATCTTTCCCACTAAGCAGCTTTAAAACACCAGTAAGTAAGTATATTTGAATTCCAGGGACAATTTCAAGATCATGTTCAAATCATGAACAAATATTATATACCAGAGAAAGATACTTCAGTATTTTCATAAATGATATTTGTATGGTAGGTGAAAAAAATTCTTTGAGAGATTCATAATTAGAAGGAGCAAATAATTCAAGATCTATTATGAAAGAAATCTTACAAGTAGCCTTACTTCCTTCCCATGTCAGCCTAATTAAATTGAGCAGGTAAATTGTTTAAAATTCATGGCTAAAATGTGTAAAAATTGGTGAAAATGAACAGTGAATCGCTGTGTTCCATAATGACAAGATTGTCATTTAAATTAATCATATGAATTTAATAAATAAGATAAAGAAATGTATTATAAGGATCTACAACTATTTTCTAAACTGATAATTACAAGATACATTAGGAAGAACAAGAAAATTAGATGAATATATTTTCAAAAATGTTTGTAATCTTTTTATAACATTAACTGATAGGAAACATAATCGGAACAACATTAAAGTAAAAGCTAAACTCTGACTACTGTCCTTATTTTAATATTAACAAATTAATTATGACTATGTTTTAATTTTTATGGAAAAAGGTAAATGTATATATTTACTTTAGATGCTATGCTCCAATAAAATTATGAAAATATTGTAAAACTATGAGTCTATACTAAGAAATATAAAGTAAAATAGTAACCAAATGCTTAAGAATTTAGAGTATGCTCTTCTATGAAGTCACTAATAATTGCAATAAATCTAGAGGACTTTGCTTTTGTCCTAGTAACAGAGGTAAAGCAAACATCTAACTCTGAATCCATAATATTAGTATACGTTTTTAAAATTGAAATAAATAGGGATGTCTGACATTTTAACAGTTGGGATTTTTTTAATGGGCAGAATACTTTAAAATAAACCAATATATAGCTAGAAATTTTTACTCAAGTTTTGATATGTCTGCTCAATAGGGATGATATACTTCTGAGTTCCTCTGAATTAATAAAACATGCTACACTCCTACTCAAAATGTGGAAATGAAGATGTGAACAAAGTTTCCATCACTTTCTTAAAATTATAAAGTGATAAGTCTTATACATAGAATTTATGCTATTTAGAACATTTATAGTTATTAAAACTATACGTTGCATACATATTTCGCATTCTGTGTTGCAGTGGAAAAATATATTTGTAGAAATCTAGGGTTTGTAAAGTTTGTTGTCTTATATCATTGGGTCACGGGATAATATTTCCTATTGATGAGAAAATAATAGAATATAATTCAGAAGGTGACATATGATCCAAAAGAACATAACTAATTTTCGGTGATTATTTTGATTGCTCCCACAGAAGCCTATCCATAAAGCTCGAGGATAAACTGCAGAATGCCTTTGCGAAATCATAGCGCCTACTTATAACATAAAGTTTAGGCTGAAGGTCACATAGAAGTCAAATATCAAACCAAAGACTTAGCCGAGCACTGGAATAAATGCTTTCACATGAATTTGTAAAGTATACCCCTTTTTCTTTACTTGAAAATATTTCAAATAGGAATATAATGGATTTGATGTGGTATTTTAATCTCTTCTGCTAAACCCCTCGCGTGAAACAAGAAATCAAGATCATCTATTAGTCTGAATTTGGGCTTGAAAAATCAGGTAAATAACTAGTAGTTCTGACATTCCATCTCAAACTGGAATTCATTTACAACTTCACACATTCTATGAAATTTAAATTTTCCAAATCCTGCTGCCCATAATGAAAGCCAAGATAAATTATAGAAGAATTTGCTAAGGCAGAAGCAGGAATTCAAATTTAAGCAATAGTTAGGAATTATGACCAATGGAAAATCTTTATCAAGGTTCTGATTAGTCCATGCTATATCATATGAAGTCTGATGAAGCAAAAAGTTAAAAGAAATTCCTTGCTGATTGTCTGGGTTCAAAAATCACTACCATTTATTCAAATGAAGAAAAGATGGGAAAATGAAGATTTTCACACAAGCGGAAGTAGCTTGCTGCTCTGGGGTGAGGAAACCCTGAGTAGTAAACTTGTCAGAAAACAAATGCTCCTGATGAAACTTGATGTGAGGGCTATTGATACCACAGGAACCTCAGGATTTCAACTGGGCTTTCCAGTGGGAATTTGCAGAATATCTCTTACCAAGGAAAATCTTACTCTGTCTGGCAAGAAATCATCACATAGTAAAAGACTCAAAGAGTGTTAGGCAGCACTGGAAATCAAGTAGCCACATCAGAAACCAACTTAGGAGATAAATGGGCAGGGAGATGTTACAGCCAGGGAGGAAAAAGGAAAAAAATAAATTTAAAAAAATCATATTAAGTTTATTGATTCTATAGAGAAAAATGAAACAAACGTAATTTTTTATTTCTCAAAATCTATGGAGTAAATAGATCCTTAATTTGCTGTGAATTTGAGATTGATGATGATAATACCAGCAAATTATACCCATTAGCATAATTTAATATACATTAAATTACTTAGCGATTTGGGGGGACAGGTTTTCAGGGAACCGAGTTCTTTTCTTGATACCGCTACTTGATGATACATCAGACTGAAGAAAGCCAGATGAAATAGCTGATAAAAAAAATTTCTCTGAAAAGTTGAAAGTACTGTGCAAATCAGGAAGTTTTATTAAAATGAATTGGGTGTTACCTGGCCACAAATTCCTGTGAGTCTTCCAATGAACCCTTAATTTCATGGAGCAAACCTGTTGAGTCTTATGCTGACATGACCAGAAGTCAGCATTATGCTCAAGATAATTTTCCTTGGAGCAGGATGATTTAGAACCAAAGGAGAAACTAACTATAATGAAGTAAGCACTTCTTCAAGCATATTTTACAACTACACTGCTGTTCAAAATATTTTCCACTGCTCCATATTTGTCCCTTGGGCTTTAGCTAGAAGAAAAGAAAATCAGCTTTATTTAAGCATAATGTTTTCCATCAGCGGTGGTTATTGGATTGCTTTCTTTACATAACTATCAACAAGAAACTAGTGGTGTTTAAAATAAAATATTCTTTTGTGCCAAGATGAAATTCCTCTTCCAAATCGAAGTTGAATAATTCAAAGTTCTGGCCAAAAGTAACTACATTTTTCAAACTTCCAAAAGTTAACAGAGTAAAGCTAAGTGATAAAAATCATTAGTGGATGATGTTTTCAGTTGTGCTTTTTAGTTATTTTAGCAGATGCAGTATTGGCT
The DNA here is from genome assembly GCF_041296265.1 of Equus caballus. Classification (NCBI taxonomy): domain Eukaryota; kingdom Metazoa; phylum Chordata; class Mammalia; order Perissodactyla; family Equidae; genus Equus; species Equus caballus. Next base: position 16,778,463 of record NC_091702.1, on the reverse strand, counting down.
TTTCACAGTAAATTAGATATGCAATTACTAGAAGCAAAAAATAGATTTAAATTATGTAAAAATTGTATGCATAAGTTTAATTATAAGCAGAGAACTAAAAATGTGCCAATACTGAAATGGCTTCACTATGGGGACATTCACATCCAAGTGATTAAGTTAGTCTTTTGGCCAGATGATAACTATTTCCCAGTCATCAAATTGAGAAAATGGAGTTGTCAGGACTCAGGCCTTTTCTTAAAATAATAAAAAAATTGATACCAGGTTTTTACACCTTCATTGGGCTTCATTTGGATTTATCTATTATGAATTCTTCTTTCACCACTTTATTCATATAACAGGCTGATAAGACAAGCTAGAAAGTTTGTCCAGTTTCCTGTGATCTGGCTTCACAATCTTGCTAAAAATTGCGGCTTGTATCAGTTCTATTTGGCCCAGCTAAGATGAACTGAATACTTGAATTTTTGTGAATTCCATCTTGTATGTATTTCCATTTCCTTGGTCTTATGAAAAACATTTTATATGTGGGAAACTGGAGACATTCTAAGATAGATTACAATCTCCATCGGAACCAGACATAGATCAGTAGATGTGATCTCTGCAGGCCTCAGCCATGTGTGTGCTATTCGATAGGATACCTTCAACAGCCATAACACCTATTTGTTCCATGAGTTATTAAATTACATAAAAATAATAGATACACTGTCATTAAACAAGAAATATATTTTTATAAAATAGATGAGTCCTTTTCTCTAACAGAGTTCATATGACATAAGGAAAACTCGTTTTTACACATTCTCACCTTAACATTTACCCTTATTTGTACTATATTGATTTTTATTTTAATAAAAGTTCTAATATTTTACATTAAGATTCAAAAATCATTAAAATTTAAAATAAACTATCTTTTAATCATTCCAAAAGTTAGATCCTTGTCTATTTATTTATTCATTAAATATTGTTGAGCGTCTACCATAAAGCATGTGTGGTAGAAAGCTTCTTCTAGGCTCTGGGATATGCCAGCAAACAAAACATGTGAAGTTTATATTATGGAGACAGAAAATGAACAAGGAAAATCTGTAGACCATATAGCAGAGGAGATGGCAATAAGAACTACAGGAAAAACATAAAGGAGGCAGAGTAAAATGAGTGATGAGGAAGGAGGGATGCATTTTGCAATTTAAAGGAGTCAGGAAAGCCTCATTGAGCATTTGAGCAAAGACCTAAAGGAGAGGAGATAATGGGTCATGATGATATCTGGGAAAGAATGTTCCAGAATGCAGGAACCACAGTGTAAATGCCCTGAGATAGGAGCATTCCTGGCATGGTCCAGGAATAAGAAGGTGACTAATGTGACTATATATTTGTAAGTGAGGCAGAGGATAGTAAGAGATAAGATGAGTTAGGAAAAGAATGAGCTAAAGTAATGGGGAAAGTGATCATGGAGGAGGACCTTTCAGTCATTGGGAAGACTTTGACTTTTACTAGGAAAGACACGTGGAGCTATTAAGCAGATTTGAGCACAGAAGTGACATAATCTGAAAAGGTTTTTCTAAGTTAAATATATATCTATGTGTATGTATAAATGTGTGTGTGCATATATGTACATATATACACATGTTAAATTATTACACAAAAAGATGTTTTCTTTTTGTATACAGTTGCATAAATTGTAACAGTTAGAGACTCATATGACCACTACAACACTTAAGGTTTTTAGTGTATCGTCTGACTATTTTCTAAGAATAAAACACAGAGCAGCAGGACAAGAAGCACCAAAAACAATGAAGAGTCTATAGCACTAATCCAGGTGAAAGATGACAGTGACTTGGACCAGTGTAGCAGCAGTGGCGATGTTTACTAGTGGATAGATCCTGGTATTTTGAAGATAGTTTCAATTGCCTGGATAACAAATGTGAGAAAAAGAGAAGAATAAAAAATGATAGCAAGAGCTATAACATAAGCAAATATAAGAACAGACTTGTAGTTTACTGAGAGGGGAAGAGTGGCAAAGAGCAGGGTAGAAGGATGCATGGAGAGTTCTGTTCGGGGCGTGTAAGTTTGAAACTCCTTTTAAGAATGGGAAATAGTAATATACAGTAGTTATGTGTATAAGCCTGGAGTTGAGAAGACAGGTCAGGCTGGAAAAACAAAATTGAGAGCCATTAGTGTACAGAGGAAGGCCCTGAGACCAGGTAAGATCATCAAGAGAGAGAGTGCAGATAGATCAAGAAATAAACAAACAGATAAATGCATGACTATTCCAAAGACAAAACTTTGGAAAAATGAGGAGTGAACAGCAAAACAGGACTCCAAGTTAGGTGGGTCAACTTTGTCAAATGGTAATGACGGGTCAAATACTGACATTTGTAAGAGTACTTTCCATGAAATGCTGGGGGCTTTTCCATGAAAAGCCTCATAGAAATTGGTTTAAGAGAGAATGAAAGGAGAGAAATTAGAAGCTGAGATTCTGTAGACAACTCTTTGAAGCAATTTTGTTATAAAGGGGAGCAAGAAATAATGCAGAAACTAGAGAGAAATATGTGTGGAAAGAGTTTTTACATACTGTTGTTGCTTTTGTTGTCTTCAAGAAATGGTCTGATTTCAATCAATCTTTTAGTACAAGAAGGTGAAGGGAAAGTCTAAAGATAAGGTTGAGGACATAACTCATTATTGTGAGCTCCACAGAGCATGGTGAGCGAGTTTTAGGAATTAGTGGCAGATGGGAAATGGATCCAGAAATGGAGATCGAAGGGGCTTGATGAGAGGTTGGGAGGCGGGGAGGATGATCAGGCAGTCCTGGTGATAATTTTCATTTTCAAGTCGTTCCCATATATCATAATTAAATCCTAAAATTCAAATATTTTTCTCTTTTTTAGTTTTTACCTTACTTGATGGCCCAAATGCAAGAGTAAGATTTAATATCAGTGCTATCAACTTTTTCAGTACCTATAGCTGAGTTGATGTGCAGGTATAATACAGCTGTTACAAATTAGTGATTCTGCAGAAATAAATTTTCCTTAGTGCAAGCTTTTCAACTAATTGCTTATAAGTTTTATGTCTTGCATTTATCCCCTGTCTTTTTCAGCATGGAGCATGCTTACGTTTATGATTTGTACCACCCAGTCTAGTAGCAGAGAGTTGGCATTGACAGGGGGACCTGGGGGTGGGATCTACGATAATCTGCAGGGTGAAATAAAATCTGGGAGTCTAAATGTCAGGATATGGGCATGGCATAAATACTTAGAGACAGAAGTATAGGGTATGAATTTGTAAAATAAGTCTACAAATAGGTCACTTCAAGGGAGTAAAAGGCGTGTGACCTCAACAACCCAGTCAAACATCACCATAATACTACATTTGCCAAGACATCAGGTGATCTTGCAGGACCTATGAGGATGGGTGCAGTTAAGCCAACAAAAACTGGATAGTAAGCAAGGTTAGAATTCATGAAAGAGAAAAGCTTCCGTAATGCATCACTGATGAGCAGTAGGACTCCTTAAGCATTATCTCCTTTTATCCAACTCTTCTATAAATAGTCTATATTTCCTATTTGATGGCTCTTTTTTATCAAATGTATTTTTGTGTAAGAATTCCTTCTACTTGGGGTCAGCCCAGTGGCACAGCGGTTAAGTTCCCACGTTCTGCTTTGGCGGCCCGGGGTTGGCCAGTATGGACATGGCACCGCTTGGCAAGCCATGCTGTGGTAGGCGTCCCACGTATAAAGTAGAGGAAGATGGGCGTGGTTGTTAGCTCAGGGCCAGTCTTCCTCAGCAAAAAGAGGTGGATTGGCAGTAGTTAGCTCAGGGCTAATCTTCCTCAAAACAAACAAACAAAAATTTAAGACTTCATACGGTAAAAAAAAATACCAAAGGTAAGAATAAAACAACCAATCAAAAGGAAACTTTGAAATTTATTTGCAGCTCATATGACAAAGGATAAATATGCTTGGCATTAAATAAATTATATCAATAAGATCAATTTGAACAATTTCGTAGCATAAGAGCCCAAGAATATTTAAGCAAATCAGTGCCCTACTAGCCAGTGTGATAGCTTGCTGTGAATTAGAACAAAGCTCTCCTTCCTCCAGCAGCAAAAGTCCCCATCACAGCACATAGCTTGAGAAGCTATTTGCAGGCTAGATTTCAGCTCTAAGTCATCCCTTCAGCTGGGCGTCACTGGGCAGTGAATAATCATGGCTGTCCTGAAGACCATGCTCAACCTCTCCTATCATCAAACAATGCACATGAAAACCATGTGACATTTTCACCTATCATATTGGCAAGAACAGGAGGCTTAGTAATAGGAAGGATTGGTGAGATTGTGGGGAAATAAACATTCTTAGCATGGGTAGATGGTACAATGAATTGGTGTAAGTGAAGGAAATTTTGGCAATTATCAAAATTTAAGAAAAAATGTATAATTTGACTGAGCCATTCTGTCTCCATACACTACCTGTAGATGTAATCTCATATATATGCAAATACAGGTGGGACAATGAAATTTATTGTAGAATTGTTCTTAAAAGCAAAAAATGTAAAACAAACTATGCATCAGTAGCAGATTAATTAAATTATTTTGCATCTATTTGGAGGAGTTCTATTGACAGTAAATGTAAATATGCATTTTTCAGAGGAGTTCCATCAATAGAAAATATATATACAAATATAGATACACATATATATATGTAATTAGCATACAATTAAATCTTACTATTATATCTAAATAGTTTTAGCAATTCATTTTGTATTTCAGAGTGTTAAATAAAAATAAAAATACAGCAAATTTGTATAAAGTAATCTTATCATAGACTTAAAAATATTCTTATTTACCTTACAAAGGAATACTTAATAGGATTACTATAGTAGGAAGTAATTAAAAACCTGCCGTGGGGAGAATATGTTTTACAGTGGTAATTCTGATTTGGGCAAAACAAAATTTCAATTGTATATTCTAATTACAAAATCATGGCATATTGCATTACGTTGCTACTTAGCATCTTTCTTCCAATTTCTATGTACAAGGTCCCTAAAGCTGAAATTAACCCAATAAGATTGTAAAATTTCAAAATTTTAAAACCCTTCCTTTTATAAATGAGTGTTAAAATTGATTTTTCTTTGTAGAAAAACATCATGTATTTTACCTACACCTTTTTGTCTCAGAGCTATATTATATATTTCACAATGCAAAATGTTTGTAAATAGTGTGAGGACTTTGATCTCATTTCCAGGTCCTCTTCATCTCTTGAATGAATGCCTACCTCATCAAACCTGCCTCCCTTTCTTCAGCTGGCTCTTACACGCCAATATCCAAACAGTGTCTAGGGTGATTTTCCTGAAATGTAAATCTCATCACATTACCCTCGAGTTAAACATCTCTAGTTCCTGACAGCCCTCAGACAAAGTCTACCAGTCTTAGCTTGGTGCACTGGGCTATCTGTGATCAGACCCCGGCTTATAATTTCATCACTTCCTCCTTGTTAATTCATAAGAAACTTCCATGACCAATTCATTCACTTCCAGGGCTCAATCAGTGCGATTCCCGAAGCCTGGGAACTGCTTTCTCCTCTCTCCCTACACTGTCACCCTCTCCACATTGCATAGACTACAGTTACCTGACTTTGTAGGTTCAATTCCATGTCATTTCTCAGAGAATGCTTTACAGGCCTGAACCTACTATTCTGAGTTAAATGCTCTCCTGTGCCCAAGAGTTCCACGTTCATGCTCTGGTACAGCACATACCAGTGTGTGTGACAACCGCCTATTTACCTACCTTTCTCCTCCACCGCAATATAAGCTCTTTGGAGCAGGAGCTCTCTCATCCATCTTTGTATTTTCAGAAACATGCCCCAGGCATGACCAGTAACAGGTACAAATAACATGTTAAATGATTTAGTAATTTCTTGGATAATACTTCACATTCTCACACAAAAGCTCAAAAGAGACACATTAAAGACAGCTAAATAAACAACAGAGCAGTATTTTTCAAAGTGAAGTCAGAGAACTCCACAAAGAGAGTTCTTTGGGCAAATAATTTTGGAGAAGCTATGCAGTACCTTCCTCTTCAAATTCAAAATGCATCTGACCATGTAAAACTCTCCTTAAAGTCCAGAATCAGAGATTCCAGGAAATCTCTTAACTTTGTTGAAGAGAAATGTGGCATTTATCTTACTTATTCAAGAAACAAACATCCCAAGAGGGCTGATTTTGAATATAAATTAAACGAGCATATGTCAAACAGAAGACAAAGCATACTTTAGCAAGGTATATTGAAATATTAACACCTTGTGATGCATACTGCTCTATCTTTACAACACACTATAGGAAACGTAATTCATGAAGCCTACCTTTTATACGTTGATGTCCTCAAAATTCTCAGAATTGTCTTGGGAAATTTGCCCCTTTGTAATTGGTTCTAGCTTTCTTCATTCCCCAGTATTCTTCTCCTGCCTCCTCCTCATCTCCCTTCTCATTATTATTATCTTTGTTATTACTATTTGGGTATTTAGTTTATAAAATCAAATTATCTGTTATTGGGGATCTGAGAGATTCTGACCAAGTAATATGCGTAAATTTTGTTGAATAAACTTTGTGACATTTCATTTACACTGCCTTTCTTTAATCAATTCTAGATTTTTGAAATGTGAGGGAGAATGAAAATTGCCAGAGAATTTTCTTTATATAAATAAAATAGTAGTCAAAGTTTATAAGATATAGGTGTTTCGAACATTGTTATTTCTGTTTTCTACGTCTGGAGAACACATATATGAAGGATATATCATTCAATAGAATAAAATGAAAAGTTCTAAAGAATTAAACACCCAAATTATTCTTTAAGCTTCTAAAGAATGATCTTCTCAGACTCTAAATTTCATTTATTTCTTCTTAAAGCTCCTTAACCATGAATATGTATCAAGCAAATGTAAACTCCTTTTGCCAGTACCTTCAGTATAACTGTTTCTCAACCCACTTTTCCCCCAAGAGTTCAAGACAAAATACATGCATGAGCATATACATGCATCCAAACATGCATATGTACACACATAAACAACCAAATAGAATTGGGACTCTATCTTTTTTTATCCCCAGTACAATGTCAGTAGTCCTGCATTAAGGAAATGTGCCATTTTCCATTTCCCCAGACAAAAAAAAAAAAATTGGAAAGCATACAGTAGCTGAGATTTTTGACTGCTCCCATTCTGGGATGTTTGGGATAGCTGGTGAATATAAACGGGATGAAAAGAGAAAAGGAAAAAAGCAAATTATATATAGCCTTCTGTCACAAAGGAAGAGGCATGATGGAGCCCCAGCTTGGTGAGTACAATCAAATCGTTGTTCAACAGGCAAGAGTGAGTGCATTCATGTGCATTTGTAAAGGATAGGGTGGAAGAGAATGAGAAATATATATTTAAATGGGCAGAAGGACTGAAACAAAGAAAACTAAAAATATATGACAATTTCTGTTAGAATAATTTCTGTGGCCTGCTTATGCTTTGAATCTAAGTGTCAGTATGGATATTGCCATATAATTCAGATCAATGTCATGTCACAATATTGACTCAGAGATATTTCAAGGAACATTGAGTGTATTCTATTTTCTTGGAGATAGGGCAGGAGCCATGCATTTTGAGATTGTTTTCTCATGTGATTTAACCACTCTTATCTTTCAGCCAAGCTAATATTAATGTTTGTTAGCGTTTGCAAAATTCGATGTGTGTAGCTTCTTAGCAATTGGTGATAGTCAAATGATGGTCTGTTGCATTATGTAATGAGTGTCATGAGTGTATGAGCGGGAGGAACAAATTCCAAAGCTGTGGAACAGTAAAGCATACACGTGCTGTCTTTCAGCCCACAGGTGTTTTTCTTAACACAGCTACAAATAGTGCCCATTAATAAACCTAAAATCTGACATTTAATTATATATATTTGTATATGTATGTACACATACACACACGCACATATATATATATATATATATATATATATATATATAAAACCATACTTGCTATTGGAAATTGTCTCTCTTTAGAATCACTTTTGAACAAAAGCAAATAAGTGACGAAAACAGAAACAGGTATAGTTCAACAAATGTGGTTTGGAATTACCTCATATTTGAAGATTTGAGGACACTCTATAAACAATTTACTCCAGCTGGTATTGTTGCCATAACAACAATTTTACATAATACTGTGCATTTTTTTCAGATAATGTTTAAATACTCAGGGAGATGTCTACAGCATAATGAGAAAGTTTAATAAAATAAAGAGTAAACGCTTCCATTAAAATATTCCATACATAGTAATTAGAGTTATAGCCTAAGACTGATGTTTTAGATAACAACAGTTAACATTGGTGAATTCTTAAAAGTGTAATATTTTTAAAAGCTACTCAATAATTCCAAGTTGGTTCCTTAAAGTCAATTGGAAATTGTTCCAAATATGGTGAACAAATTATTTAGAATAGGATACTAGCTAGACTCAATCCTATTTTCAAATTAATGAACAGAGTTTACTATAGGAAAATGATTGGAAATTTTAGTGATTTCTTTCAATTTAAGTTTTCAGGATCTTCTTCTCTTCTAAACTATTAAATAATACAGGTAATAATGTGTCTCTTATGAAATCTAACCAAATCCAAGTTCGAGTTGGTTAATGGAATACTCAGGATCCTTTCAAGAATGGTCTAAAACCAAAAGCAAGCATATGGTTGATATAATAATTTAATCATTTAAAGAAAAAACCCCACACTTTTATATTACATTTTACCTGGAAATATATATATATATATATATATATATATATCCATAACTGGGAAATTAAAAGGAAGTGAAAATAGTGTCTCTCTGAATCTAGAATAGATAATTGTTTGACATTTTTTTTTAATTTTTACTAAAAACCCATAGTCTGAGTCAGAAGTTTAGAAGTTTACCAGACAGAATTTCTCAGCGTTTTTAGGAATTCGAGTTGTTGTTCTGACCATCAACATCCTAAATAGATGACTATTATCAACTTACAAGCTGCGGTTATAAAACTCTATAAGATCAATGGTCAGAACCAACCAGAAACTGATATTTTATATAGGTAGATTGATTTCTGTGGTGTACCTATCATACAGTCAAACCAAGCAGAGAATAGGCAGGAGTGAGGAGAGAATCTGAAATCTTAGAGACTGGGCAGTTGTAAAGGATTAGAAGTGTGACTGATGCATAGCTAACATGTAAGTCAAAGCGTCTAAACATCCGAGCACCATTTGTTTCTTGGCATGTGAGTTGCCTTTTTACTAACAAGTTCAACAACAGAGAGCACAGTGATTTGTTATCTTGAAGCTATGCCATTCCACAAACAAAATGCAGATGCAGGATGGCTGTGTAATGATGTGATAAATCAGTCAATTTGAAGCTGACAGAATATCATTAGCATTGCCTTTATTTAATAGTGGAAATAAGAGGGTTTTTGAAGTTGTTCCCCAGGTAATGACTAAAGATAATTGAGTTAATATTGAATTTTGCATAGAATGATAAACTGCAAATCAATAAAACCACGAATCAAAATTACAAAACAATTCAAAATTAATTTTTCTAGACGTATTCACAAAAATAATTTAAAATTTAAGTTATAGAATATGGCATTATCAGTGTTTCACATTTCATATAGAACATATATCCTTACTAAGTGTTATTAGCACACTTTAACAATGTGATGCTCTTTAAATGATGTTGTCCAAGGCTATTTTCCCTTTTCATCTCCAAAGTGTATCTACAATATTGTGTTTATCTTCCATAAAATGTATTTTTGTATAATTCAACACTATAGAATCTCTGACTTGATGCTAATATTTTTCATCTGACAACATTACAAGGTGCTTATATACATATACATATTTATCTATATAAAATGTAAATGTGTAATTGAGAGTGACAGAAACGGGAAAAGAGAACTGTTCTTATCAATTTTCAAACAGACTGTCTTCTGAATATTTGCTTATTATACCAGTTATTTCAAACTTGGAAAATATTTTCCGTTGGAAACAATGAGATATGAGATGAGCGAGTCCAAGATAATTCCATCAAAACAAATTTAGTCCATGTTGTGTCCAAACAGAAGTCTAGTTAACACAAACACCAACTAGTATTAGCACCAAGCTTTTATTCATTTTTTTTTCTATGGAAAATACATGTGAGCCTATGTGATTCATATCAGTCTTCATAGTTAGGGAGTTGCCCGTGTCTGCAAAGGAAAAGAGATTACCCTAAAAGCAAAAGCAGTATTCCTTTGTTCTGAGTTGTTACTGCTATGTTTTTCAGTTAATTGAATGGAAAAGAAAGACAAAAGCTGGGATCTGAGCTATGGAGTAAGCAGAGGATTCCTAAAATGATTTTCACTTACTCCCCCTTGGGATGTAAGAGACAGTGAATGAATATCTCTCAGTTTATTGACATCATGTACTGTGCTAAGCAGGCAAAAGTAAGAACTTTGTATTGAACAGCAGCTGCTGACACCCAAATTTTACTTCCTAGGGTGATTAAATTTTCCTCACTAAGCAAGGTAAAGTTAATGATCCAGTGGGAAGTAGATCCAGACGTCTAATAAGTAGATATTAGAAGTTCATAAGCAAATGATAAAGCAAACAAAAAAAAAAGCAGGACCCTGCTTCCCGTGAGTCCTGCTTCTAGTGATAGAACAGAGTAGAGACCCTGCGTAGCTTTAAACATCTTCTTGCACGATTGTGGCGTTCATCCATGTTGATCAGATGTTTGAGACTAGAATCTTTGACTTCCCGTTTGAAGCAGTGACAAGTTGGGAGCACAGTAGTTGACAAGCCAAAGTCTTTGACAAATTCTTACCACTGCATTCACCACCAGGTGCATTATCCCCATAGGAGAATGCATGACCTACCATGACTCTATTGGGACATAAATATGGAATTTTGGAGTTACTCAGTTTCACATCTACTGTGGCCCTAATAGACAGGCCTGCTGTTTAGACTCTGATACTAACAGTACTTTCAACCAATTTGAATGGGTTTGAAGGAATTGTCAGTAATTTAATCTTGTTCATCTAGGCAACTCTCAAGTTATTTTTAACTAACAGAGTCAACTAGAAGCAGAAAGAAATTTGGGAATATAGACTCTGATAGCAATGAATGGCAACTGAGGGCCAGGGAAATAGTAGGAGATAGAGAAGTAACTGAAGATGCGAGAGTTAGAAAACAAAAGAGAACCTGGGGGACTGACTTAGAGTTCTGAGAGAGACAAGGCAAGGATGTCAGGTTTAGTGTTTTTGCAGTAAGTTATTTTAGCCAACTAGAGCGGGACAAAATAAAAATAGATGTCAAGACAATACCCATTGTAAAACTTACATGAAGATGCTACATGTTCAGGGAATTCTGAGCGAATATATATTTGTAGCCTGTATTTAGTTTGTTGAGAGATTCCATAAGTTACTTACTCGTCAATTATTGAAAAGAATAATATAACTGAAAACAATAGCACATGTAGTAGTAAATTTTAGTAAATCATCCTTTCTTTTCTTCTTTAATCCCTTTCCTTTCCCTCCTTTTTCCCCTCCTACCATGACTCTTTCCCTTCCTCCCTTCAGCATGTAGTAAACATCTGTTTATTTTGGGGTTTATGCTATTACTATGGGATGAAAATCTGTGTATATAATATTATGTATATGTGTGTGCGTGTGATATATATCACACACACACAGGCACACACACACACAGGCACACACACACACACATATGTGTGGTTCTCAGTAAGGAATGATTTTTGCCTCCCAGGAATATTTCACAATGTTTGGAGCTAATTTTAATTGTCACAACTGGTGAAGATTGCTATTGGCATCTAGTTGACAGAGGCCGGGGATGCTGCCAAACATCTGTAATACTCAGGACAGCCTCTCGCAGCAATGAATTATTTGGATAAATATCAGCAGTGCCTCCTCATGAGGCTTACAGCCTAATAAATCTGACAAACTATGCACCATAAAACTGTAATAATATTCTTTAAAAATTAACATTTTATATATTTTTATGTAATTTTATTGGTGAATCTATCCAAATATTTCTCTATAATTAACTGCTTAGCCAATTGTATAACCATTTAAAGAAACAGAAATCTCAAACCTCTTTTGATGATTTTTTTTTACATAAAGGTAATGATAATTATATTCCCCCTAAATGGCCCCGATAAATGGAAATGATGTTTGGAGAATTATGTCAAGTCCAAGATATATTCTTGTTACCAAGAACTTTACTTTATTACAATTAAGGAAGAGAAGTACACATTTAAAATGTATGTCTGCTAAGTGTGAAGCAAATTCAGGTTTATTCTGTTACATTTTGCAACAAAATGTTTTAAGAAAACCCACAATGTGGGGCTCACATAAAACTTATTTGGAATTATTGGGCCATGCCATTATGACATTAATGATTCACTTATTCATGTATATATTGGTGGAGATAAAGTTCAGAACAGTTCATTACCTATTTGGAATTATTTAGGAACTTTTCAAAAAGGATCCATACCCAAGACTGTTTTCCCAATGAACCAGCCACAGAACAGATAAAGCATTATAGAGATTTGTTCTTTTAGCCTGTGGCTTTTCATTTCATGATTCCTTATTTAAGTAAAAATATACTAGAGGAAAGGTCTAACAATATTAAGATAAAATCAAGTTGAAATGAGTTTATTGGGGAGGGGACTATAAACAAACCCCTTCAAAGATCTGGAGATAGAACACAGAGTAGATACACATTCACGATGCCAAAGGAGAGCTAAAGGAGCCTGGGAGCTGAAATTTGCTCAAGAACCCCTGGGCTAGGCACGAGGTGGTGTACATTATATGAAGTATATTGTAGTTTTGACTCCAACCAAAGCAGACCCTAAAACAAAGAGTCAAGTAAAGGTAAATAGCATAACTAAGAGAGTGGTGCAAGTGAGACAGGGACAGAAGAACAAAACAATAAGGGGTGCATTAACAAGCAAGTGTCTAGTGTGGGAAATAGAGTTCATTCTGCTGGAGACTCTCTGAGGATCTATGTAAAGTATGCCTTAATATTTCACTCTAATGAAACAGGAAATTTGAGCTACCTGTCCAATTAAATCCTTTCCTATTCTGCGGGCAACCCTTCCCACAAGCTGAGCAATTTCCTGTGGTATCAGGCAAGGAAAAACCTTCAGGCACAGAAGCAGGGAGATGCATGAAGAGGGAATGTCCACTGCAGTTTTCGTGGAATTCAGAGGTGGTCCATGGGGAGAGGGGGCAGGACATCAATAGTTTCTACTCCGAAATATTTAACTTATCCTCAAAATAACCAAATCATTATTCCGCCTTAAGAAACAGAAAACCTCAAACTCAGTTTGTTAAGAAAACTGAGACTAATTAGTTGTTAACTAATTTACCCTCAGATTGTGTACTATAGACAGAAAGTTCATATTCCCAAATTTTACTTGTTGAAACCTGTTTCCCTAACGTGATGGTATTTGGAAGTGGGGTCTTTAGGAGGTAATTAAGTAATGATGGCAAAGCCCTTGTGAGTGAGATTATTGCGTTTATAAGACAGATCCTAAAATTGTTGCTTTCTCCCTTCCACCATGCAAGGTTAGAAGACAGACATCTCTGAACCAGGAAGAGGGTTCTGCTGGCACCCTTGATCTTGGACTTCACAGCCTACAGAACTGTGAGAAATAAATCAGTCCATGGTGTTAGCCCATATGGACTAAAATATAGCCAGGCCAGAGTCATGCCTGAAACACACATATTCCAAGATTCAATCAAAATCATGCCCATGATTTTACATGCCTACACTATGAGGAACACTAAGGAGATACTCAGTACCAGAGCTATACCAGGAGAATATTAGGCCCCTAACTGAGGTGAGATTGAAAGAGACGTTGGTTTAAGGCATTAGAGAAGAATGATGAAAACAAGCACAGCATTTTTTTCAAGGATAATCCAAATACATAGCACTTAGAAATACAAGTGGAAGACTGGCCATCCAAATTTCTAAGTGTTAGTTCTTTGACTGCCACTGAAGAGATCTACTGAACAGAATGATCACCTTGCCACAAGCACTTGATTAAAAGATAAATTAGCACCACAGCAGGGTCCTTCTAGCTTCTGGAATGACAGGTAATTAATACATCTTTTGTGACGAAGAGAAGAAAGTAAGAAAGGATGGCACTAGAAAGCAGAGCCTGCTGCAGAGCTTTGCACACATGGGACACACAAACCCTACCCAGTATAGAAATTAACAATGATGGAAGTAAGCAATGATGTAATAAGTACATGGCTAGGGAATAAAGGGTAAACACAATCGGGTTCCTGAAGAAAGTCACTGAAGGTTTGGAGACTCATTGTCTCCCCACTTAGAGGAGAGCTGGCATAGCAGGTCTCGGTGAAGTCAACAGAAGAACAAGTGGACACATGACAGTAAACACCAGAGACCTTCCCTTTATCACATGTCCACTTCTTTGACCAGTGAGTTCCCATTTTATAGTTTTATAGATGTTGTCTTCCCTCTGATACAATAAATATAGAGAGTATTAAAGAAACAGGGACACTCTCTGATGGACACGCTATGGTGGTCATGATGAATGCTGACCATATATGCCTGGCCTAAACCATGGGGTATTGAGGATTGGGGCGAGAAGGGCTATGTGTGCTGTGCAAATGTCTGCTTACATTTTTTTTCCCAATAATTTTTCCCTATATTTTCACTAATGGTGTGCCTTTAGCCATTTGCACAATGGTTTTCAATTCATTCCACATCCTTCTTGTATTGACAGTGCCTTTTGCATAGATTGCTTGAGCTAAATTCTTAATTAACTAAATATATCTTCAAAATATCTCTTCACTTTTTAAATATCAGTCTTATTTTCCTTCAACCAGACTCTAGGATTCCCTTTATTTATCTAACACAGATTACCTCCTGTGGTGGTAAGCTTTATTTATTCCTTTTCAATCAACACCAACCATACCTTGGCTCCATTATCCAGAGACCCTGAAAAGATGATGGACTAGGAAACATCAGAGAATTCATGAAAATAGTAAGCAATCATTGTTACCTTCACAGATGCATATTAGTTTGGGCCCTTTGTAGATTAAGCCAAAGGATAACTAGTTCAAGTGACCACAAATGGGTCTGTGATAGAAATATATTTGGCTTTGATATGACTTCTGAACAGCTGGTCAAGATAAAACATATGATAAGCAGCCTTGGTTTCTGCTGTCTTGGGTAGTCCTGAAAGCTGTTCTGCATGTTGCTCGTGAAGTGCTGGGTGGTGGCAGTTCTGCTCCTGGAATGAGTCAGAAACTGTTTGGGAACTCCAGACAGCAACTCAATAGCAGTTCTTTTTCCTTTTTGCCTCTGTTTTAATTAACTACGATTCCAAACCTTGTGAGCTATTTTCCAATGAGCCAATACATAAAGTGGTATCAAGAGTGCAGTACATTTCCTGCAGATTTGAAAGCCGTTTAATTTCTAAGGCAGATCTGCTCAATACGTTTCACATGTAAGTAAACCAAGCAGATTTTTATTTTCATTTTAATTGCTAGTACTGGCCGTTTTGAAGGGAGGAACCATTTTCTGATTAAACTAATTTTTCAGACACTAAAGTAAATTGCACTGAAGCATGGAACCTTTTCAAATCTATTTTTTTTAATTGTCAACATAGCACACCACATTATTTCAGACCTTAAACATAATTAAATGTCAGAAAATGCCGTGTGAGTTTTGCTTCAGTAATGACTTGTTAATTATTCTACCAGAGTACTTAAAAAAACCTTTAGATAACATAGTCTTTGCTTCAAGATCCTCAAACTTTGTTAAGTTTAATCATTAAATAAGCGTCTACTCTTTCTTTAGGATCTTATTTTTCTGTTTCTTTAAGCACAGGAGACCAGCTTCAGTATGACCAAACATTCAAATACACCAGGTATATTAGAGTAAACTGTCTCTTCTTTATAAACCTTACCAGATAGAAAATGACAAATGAATTAACTAAAGTGAAAAGAAATCTCTTTCTCTCTCTATCTATCTATACAAGATGATTTGTTAATCCAGGATCATAAGAATTTTGGTTCTGAGTTTTAATATTCCTCTTTATTTTTGGACAACACTGAAATCGGCCTTAAATGGTGGCAGAGGGAGTAATCACTTCTTTAGGTAATTTTGGTGTACCAGAAGAGGCCACCTGGCTCTCAGTCTCATGATGCTTGAATTCCTTTAATATGAACCATGGCTTATATTCTGCAGTGAAAAGTCAGGCACAAAATTCAAATACACCTAGGAAAAAGAAACACTTGGGCTTTAATTCACACTAATGTAGAACTGATTGGCATGAAAACCTTTCCTGACAGATCTTGATAGGTGAGTATTTGAATTATTTGTTGAGAGAACAGCAAAGAGGAAGGGTACAGAAGACGAAATTTTGCCTAGAGACAGCTTTACATGTATTTCATATATGAAGTTGCTTATGAGAAGAAAAAGTCACTTAAAAATATGCAATTTTAGAGGATCACATTTTCCCAATTCTACCTTCACTACTACTGCCTTGATTTGGGTCATGGTCATATATTCACCATTGCTGGAAAAACCAGTTCAATCAGCATTAGGATTTCCTGGGTTAAGAGTGCCACGCTGTAGATTTTGATACAGGAGCTGTAGAATGAACAGAGGATCCCGTGAGATGTTAAATCTTCCCAGGTGATTCTGATGCACTTTCAGGAGGGAGATTCATTTCCTTAAAGGCTTTAAAACCATTTAGCGCATCCTCCACTCTGACAGCACTCAGAAGAACAAATCTCACAGAGTCACTGACCTTAATATCTGCTCAGAATTGTTCTACAATTCTTGGATTCCTTGGCTTCAACTATCCTAGCCCCAACATACACCCTACCAAAGTGACCCCCTTCAAGCCACGCTTAACTATTTGATGTTTCCCAATTTCTCCATGCTTTTCCATGCTCCTCAGAAGCCAAAATCCACAACTCATATTACTTCTTAGCTCCAATCCGCTTGTCTTTACCCTGCTTTGTGAGACTTGATTCTGCATTTTTCCTTGGCCAGCTGGTGCAATATAAGGCTTTGTCAATAAAGAGTGCCGGAAGACCACTGCGAGGCCAGAACAGGGGAATGGGTTTCTCTTCTTGGTCCAAAGGGCATTACTCCTTGCTCCTCCAGCACAGCTGCCAGTGACTTGAGGGAGGTCCAGTGACACTCACTCTCCGTCTTTGGGACCAATTCCTGCTCGCAGGCACCCCAGTGAACATCTCAGCCACACGGCCTTGGTTTTTGTGAACCAACTCTGACCTACCCTCATCCGCTGTGAGATTTCTTAGCCTCACAGGAGTCTGCTCCCATAAACCAGCTTGAGCCCCCACCTTGTGGCAGATTCTTTCCCCATCAGAAAGTTGCTTGTTCACTCTCTCCAAAGAGGCCTGACTTGCAGCCTGAGGTAGCATTGAGGAATAGAGAGGAGGTATACTTCTTCAAATGTTTTCCTTCTTTGGGTACTCTCCCTCAGCTCTAGAGGTAGTAGCTGCTTTCCATATTTGCTATTTCATTAGACTTTTGAGTTTTGTTTTTCCTCCCTTAGGTACCTGTGTAGTTAACAATTCTTTGTATTTCCCTGTTCACATTAACCAATGTTGTTTCTGTCTCCTGACTAGACTCTGATGAATATAGAGGGACTTTTTTTTTGCCTGGTATCTTCTCCCCTCTATGCTCACATCAATAAGATACAACTGACAATTTCTTCCGGACCTAAATTCCCTCTGTGTCTGAGTGGGACACAAACAGAGTCCGTTACTCTTCTTTATTCACTTTGTGCATACATTTGTTATCCTTGTCAAAGTGTACTGAAATAATATCTATACACATTCCCTCTTTCATCACATGTGGTGCTCCTAACGAACATGGCCATGTCTTCTTTATCTTTGTTCCGCCAAAGTTTAAGATAACAGGCATTTAATAATTATTGTTGCATGAAGAAAAATATGTTTAAAAGCATACATTAAAGACCAGCGAGTCCCTTAGGTTAGTCATTTTGATCAGAAAGGGATGTCAGAGCCAACATTTGATGCTTTGGAATTTAACACAACAACAACATTTTAGTGACATTTTATAACCTATTGTGTGTGTTTTTTCCCTGTGTTACATCATGTATTTTAAAAAGTATTTGGAGACACTTATTTGACAAAGTTAAGTCTTTACTTAAGAAGTTGCTATTCAACTTTAAGTCATATTCTACTTTTTTAAAAAAGAAATGAGTAGATTGTACAGACTAGAACTTGCCATTTTTACTTTCTTCAGCTACAGGAAATGATCGGGTATTCAACGTATGTGAATAATACGTTTTGCATTTCCAGACCCCAAATAAATAGCCAAATCCATTGTTTCCTCCTCCAATTCATGTAGCAAATTTAAATCAATCTATTAATATTTGAACATCTTTTGATTGCCAGCTATTAACATATCAAAGCTATACCAGCCAACCTGAATTCAGTGAAAACCAGAAAGATCTAGTTATTGCGATTAAATAGGTTGATTGAAGTTTTATGCCAATGGGAATCAATGGAGACTAAATTGAATCATAATTCCCCCTCTCCATGATCTCTGCTCCTGTCACCTATGAAAACTTTATGTTCTAATCTATATTGAGACTCTGAGGCAAAGTTCAGAGAACAGAATTGTCCATATCACTGTCATTGCCATAGCAGTTATTCAGCTTCTGCCCTCAAAAAAACATAGCACAGAGAAAATGCAATATTTCTACATGACCCTAGAAAGCCCCAGAAAGTCCTATAAAAGCAAAGCAATCTATCTTGCTGTCCTAATTATTAGGGAGCTATAAACACCAGTCACGCTACTCTGTTGAGTTATAAAAGGTTGATATTATAAGGTGTGAAAAAGTGTGGAAGGGATATGATTCACAAAATGTTTTCTGAAGCTTTAGTTCAGAGAGTAAGTAAAAGGTTGAGCTGGCTATTTTTTCCCTTAACCTGAATATATTGATCTCTTTTGGCTCAGAAATCAGATTATGGAATTAAAAAAAAATTTCTATCAGGAGTAAGAAATTAGCACAAAATGTCTTCAAGATATTAGAAGAGTCTTTTCTTACACATCATAAATCTCAACAGTAAGATCTAACATACATCATAATAAGGATGAAGCAGGGACAGTCTTAAGCAATGGCTCATAATCTTCCTCACAACTTTAGACCAAATTCAACTCATCTAACCCTTCGGAGTCTGTGATTGGTTTTGAACTCCCTGATAGCAAGGCATTTATTTATAGAAAACCCTGACTACTCACCTATCATGGATTAGACTCTTTTAAAAAGGTTTCTAACCAGAAGATTTAGGAATTATATTGTCCTGCACTTCAGGTCACCCTGATTCTGCAAAGTCCTAAAAGTGTGATTTCTCATCATAACTTCATCTTTGAGGGCAAAAGAACTATGACACTCTGTCTTACTGTCCATTGGGCATTTTGTTGGTTGCAGCTTTTCTGAATTGCTAAAAATACTGTAGAGAAAATAAGTAAAAGGTTTAGTTTCCATCTTTCCTACTATGTCTCTGGGCCATATTTTATTCTCTAACATCTCTCATCTAATTAACTCTGCATAGTTTAGTACTCCTTTGGATTAGGAAAATATTTTGGTTGATTTTGCATATCGTTGAAACACTAAAAGAATACTCCTGAACATAATTCACAATTAAGCTTTATATTAATATAGTACAGACTTAAAGTTAACACTTTAGAGGATATGAGTAGAATTCAAAATGATTTATTAAAATGGTCTGAAAGTATCAGAATTAATAAAATATGACAGACATAAAAATTTTGAATATGTTGCCTTGTAGAAAAGAGACAACACAAATGTATAATTATTCTTGTTCTGCTAACAACTCCCAAAGGAGAAATGGAAAACTAGGGCAGTGCTATATCACACTACCTCAGTTATGTATCCATTATGTCAATGAAAAGGAGAAAAACCTATACTAGTCCCTTGGAAACCTTAAATAAATTTATCGTTACTTTCTCCCTCTTCCCTACCTCACCCCTAGGAAATGAGTGTGAGCTTCTTGTGGTAGGTAGAATAATGGCTACCCAAAGATGTCCACATTCTAATCCATTGGATCTGTGAAAAATACATCATATTGTATGACAAAGTGAGATTAAGATTGCAGATGGAATTAAACTTGCATATCGGATGACCTTAAAATAGGAAAATTACCCTGCATTATCCAAGTGAATCCAATGTAATCACAAGGGTCATTAAAAGTGGAAAAGAGAGGCAGAGTAGAGTCAGAAGGTGATATGACTATGGAAGAATGATCAGAGATACAACTCTGCTGATTTTGAAGATGGAGAAAGGGGACCCAGTGGGAAGCAAGGAATGTAGGTGACCACTAGAAGCTGGAAAAGGCAAGGAAATGGACCTTAACACTGCTGTTAGTAGATTCTTATTGTAAAGACTACAAATATAGTTCTTTAAACTGATAAATATTTATTGAACACCTATTTTGTTATGAAAGGAATTCCATTAGACTCTGGGGGACGTCATGAGATCAATCAGACACAAAACTTCCTATAGGCTACCACACAAATAAAGATTTGAAACTTTACTAGCTCACATTTTGATGTTAAAATTTTAAAAAGTTTAGAAAAATAGCATAATTAGGCTTTTAGCATATTATAGTAAATACTACCATGTATCCAAGAAAGCTCATCTAGAATAGCTACTGTAATGGAGAATTATTGGTTTCACCTTCTGTATTAGTTTGCTTAGGTTGCTGTAACAAAGTTCGACCAACTGGGTGGCTTAAGCAACAGAAATTTGTAGTCTCACAATCAAAGAAACTAGAAGTCCACGATCAAGTTGTAAGCAGGGTTGGTTCCTTTTCAGGGCTATGAAAGATAATATGTTCCATGCCTCTCACCTAGCTTCTGGTGGTTTTCTGGGAATCTTTAGCATTCCTTGGCTTGGCTTGTAGAAGAATCACCCCATTCTCTGAGTTTATCTTCACATGGCACTCTCCTTGTGTGAATATCTCTTTGTCCAAATTTCCTCTCTTTATATGGACTCCAGTCATATTGGATTAATGCTCAACCAAATGATCTCATCTTAACTTTATTTACATCTGCAATGATCGTATTTCTGAATAAGGTCACATTCTGAGGACTTCAACACATGAATTTCAGGAGGGACAACATTCAACCCATTACACCTTCCCACAATTCATTCCTGCTAGTACTAGCAACATTAGCTCTTTTTCTTTTTGGGAACCCATTTAAGATGCCTGAATATGAATGAATCTCACCTACCTCTGCAGAAACAGGCATATGTTTTAAGCCAGGCTAATCAGTGCTGCATCTCCAGCCACAGTGATTGTTCTGGAGACTGGAATATGACTAAGCTAAGCTAATGAGCACCATAGCTTGAAGTTTTGCTCCAAGTATGGGTCAAGAGACCCTCATGTGGTTGATGTCAAAATGAAATCTTAGAAGAACTCTTGACCAAATTCTTTATTCTACCATTTGAGTAGAGGTTGACTAATAATGAAGCCAACACAGAGAAAATTGGAGCACTGAGAGAGAAAAAGAGCGTTCTGATACACTTAATAATTTCTATCTATCTGTACCTGAGAGCTTTCCTCTGAACAATCCATTTTATAAATAAATGAATTCCCCTCTTGCATTTAAACAAGTGTGGCTTGGATTTCTGGCATCTAAAACTAAGACATGATCTGCCCAAAGTCATTTCCTGAATGACCAGTCAGGGGCAAAATCTCAGGTACACTGATAATTGCAAAGTGTCAGTAATACAAAAGTGTATTCAGATGTAGTATCTATGCAGCAATGAAACCTCAATGACACGATTAAATATACAAATATGATTTGAACTGTTTTTACGTAAACATTCTATATACTTTTGATGGTCAGTCTGACACATTTTCAAATAAAAATAAAATTACATTTCTAAATAAAACGGAGGACACTGTGGAGGTACTTTAACACACTATATTTTATTTAATCAGTTATTTGCCCTTAATCGTTATTATGGGAAAATTCATACTACTTTATTCTCTTACTTTGCCATATTTTTCTTTATCAACATACATATTAGCAAGAATTGTGTTTCCCAGTATCTTCTTCCCTGTATGGTTCTGAATTAGAGTTGGCCAAAAGAAATACTCACAGAAGATTTGGATGGTGAAGTAGCAGTCTTCATTATTGGAAGGTTATTGTAGTCAAATATGGTGACAGAGGTACCTGGCAAGTCACACTGTTCCATCTCTTTTCAACTGTTGCATCTGTTATCCAACTGTGTCCCCAGGCTCATCACTGGATGCTTGGATGGAGTCCATAGATGCAGTAGGTATATAGAGGCAACAGCTTCCCACAGATCTTTCTACAAGCTCCCTTTCTTGAACACATTGCAGGGGCAACAAGTGATGGATGTCTCAGATTTCCCTGAGAGTGTTACCTGTCTACTTATACCAGTGCTTCAGTCAGATTGTTGTTGAATCTTTTCTTGATCCTCCCACACTTCCTTCAGCTGCTTTCTTCACATCTGTGTAAGGTGTAGTTTTCATAATAAATCGCTTATACTTACCTCACTCATGGTAACATTACTTTCCTGACTGAACCCTGACTGAAAAATGTACTAAAATTACTGTTTATTCAGAAGCCATGCTAAATCTTAAGCCTCATGCTCTCATGTTTTCTCAGTGCATGACTATTTACCTGGTTCTTTTTCCTGATGCTCAGAAGTGTGGATATTTAATAGAGGAAGTTTGTTTGGGTTTATATAATAGTTTTATTTAAATGTTAACTATCTAAGGAACTTTTTCAACCCCATTGGAACTGACAATGTCATGATTATTCTTTCTTTCTCAAAATTTAATTCCAAAAGAAAATCAAAGACAAAAATTTAGAATACAAAATCAGTAGTGGCAAAAATCTTATTTGTTTTGTGTATTACTTTATACCTAATACCTACAACAACATCTGGCATATGGTAGAAGCTGCATTAACATTTGTAGGATGAAAAAATCAGATGAATTAGATCTTTCTAATTTAAAAATTATTTGTTGAGGAAAACTATACATTTTTTTAAAGCACCACCCACTTCCACTCCTAGAAATAACTGGTTTTTTTTCTCTTGGTAAAATTTTACCTCATCACTTCAAACAAGTGATTCATTGGGCCAGCCAGCCACAGTGGCCTAGTGGCTAAGTTTGGTGCACTCCACTTTGGTGACCTGGGTTTGGCTCCCAGGAGCAGACCCATACCACTCATCTGTCAGTGGCCATGCTGTGGTGGTGGCTCACGTACAAAATAGAGGAAGATTGGCAGCAGATGTTAGCTCAGGGTGAATCTTCCTAAGGAAAAAGAAAAGTGATTTGAATGTGAGATAACATAGTCTACATATCTGCCATAATTTTCTTATCAAGACTTGATTTTGTGACTCAAACTGAACTCCGCTCAAGTGGCTAAAAGTGATTTGTCTCAGTATGTGCAATTGATCAGAGGTACCAAATTAGTGTATTCTCTTGGATATTTCATTATTTTACTAAGGAAAAGGAGGCATTTGGGGACAGGCATTGTGCATTTAAAGTTTTGGAGCTCCCAGAGCCATATTTACTCCCATGTGGAGGAAGCTGGTTGGCAGTGAAATGAATATTGCCACTATGCAGAGAAGCAGAGATTGGAGATCAAACTCTTCTTTGAGGTCTCCAAAACATGTTTCCAGTTCTCTTTAAGGCCCATCTGTAGCCCCACGTTTCCTATAGTTGAGGTGATACAGGTTTCAGATGAAATAATTCAGCATCATTACAATACTTTTCATTTATTTTGCTTATGTTAAATCCAATTGGGTTTCTATCCCTTGCAATTAAAGTAGTCTGGACTTTATTTGTTAGAATAGAACAAGCTGTGTTGCAATAACTAGCAAATCACTCTGTCTTAGCGGCTTGACGCAAGGCCCAAAGTCTCCCCAGGGCCCTTCCCTTCCAGGTGGTGATTCAAGTTTTCAGATCATTTCAGCCGTATGCTCAGTACCATCTTAATACATTGATCCAGCTGTCACTCCAACAGCTGAGGTAGTAACACAGAGAACTGACAAGAGCTGTTAAGCACTTGAATTAAAAGTGGCAAACATCACTTCTACTCAAGGCCCATTTGATAAAATTAGTCATATGGCCCCCAACCTAACTATAAGAGAAACTTGAAAAAATAGGTAAGCAGATGGAACATTTGGTGAGCCCCCTCTCTCTTAAAGAAGAGGGATACTGTCTTATTTATGTTTATGTCTCTAGCATCTAGTGAGATAAGTAAAATTTAGGAAATGTTGGTCCTAATTGAATAGCTTCACTTAAACATCTGTAATATAAGGAAAGAACATTCCCTTTAAAAACTAAAACACATTTTAAACATAACACATTTTGAAAAAACGTAGACATGTTTATCCTACACTAAAGCTTATATTTATGCATATTCACACATATAAATACATCTGTTCCATAGACCAGTGATTTCCAGTGAGGAATGAGGGCAGGCAATGTGAAACTTCTTCAGAAACATATGTCATTTTGTGAGGAAAGGAGGAGGATGTGGCCTGACAACCCTCATTTTTGGTTTGATTGGCACTGCTTAGTGAGCCAATATTACTGACAGGAGGATGAATTAAGGTATATTACAGCAAACAAGCGATAAAGAATCACTTTATTAGCCTATATATAACTTTATTCCTATGAGAAAATGCAAGGGAAACCTCTGAGGATTAAAATGAACAGGTACGTACAGCAAAATTTTTAAACATTTTATCACTGAAAAGGATAATATTAATTATCCTAAAATGTAAATTTTGAATAAATAATGCTACAATTTTATATAGCCCTTCAGTCTTATGCATTTATGGGATGATGAGAATTTGTTTATTTCAAGAAATCAAAGATGTATTACCCCATTTAAGGCAGAGAAGAAACAACTCTGAAGGTGTCATTCTCTGAGGAGCTATTCTCCCTCTTAACTTTCTATTGACCACAAATTATAAAATTGGTCATTGAAATGCTATATATTTTTTCAATAAAAATCTTTTTGTGACTCATTTCTCCATAGAATTTGTTTGCCTTCAACAAAGCCTTATAATATCTGCAAGAAAATATAAATTTCCTCATTGTTGAAAAATTTTTAAAACTTTAATTGATAGACCTCTTCACTTTGCAAAAGCATTCTTAATGTTATATATTTTTTAATCCCAAGTCTCCCAAGTGAATTGAAAATAATTTATTTTTAAACCATTTTGATACACAGCAATTGACCACTTATGTGCTAAGTAAATAATACTTCTTTTTTACTACTATTCATGCAGTCTGATAAGGAAGCCCATTACATCATGTGATTTCATTATAATAATTAAAATGTATTTGCATGTGTATTTTCATATGCATAAATATGAATAAATCCAGAAATGACTCTTTTTAAACTTAAAATTTTCATCAAATACTCTCCTTCAGTAGGCACAAATTAAGTACTTAATGCAAGGGAAATGCTGCTCATTGACTTTTATTTCAAGATCAAAAAACAGAAAAGGAAATTGAAGGCAAAAATCTCATTTCTTTCATCTGTTAGTGAGATATAATGATTAAGCTATTAATACAATCTCATGGGCTACTTAGGTCATATTTGATATTTGGGAGGAAGTAATGGCATTTCAGGGGCTCCTGCTGTCAGCATCTTCAGGCTTGGTGATATTTAATCATTTACATTTAAGATAATCTAATAGAAATTCCCACTTAATAAACAACCTTTGATATTCTGCCATCTCAGCCTAGGGGCTTCATCCTTATTTTTCATTTTTGAATTCATCTGTGCCTACATGTCTCCTGATAACCTGCTATCATTGAAACCTGTCTGCTTAACTGAGATAAGCTGGAAAGAATTGATATGCTAGCTTTCAAATAAAGCCTAGAGATGTGGAAAAGTAAAGCTTTCAATGACTCATGTATTCCCTTAACTAGGAGAGATATCAAGTTCTTCTGAACTACCATGAAATCCAGTGAGTGCTTTTCTGATCTGTAATACTTGCCTACCGGTAATAGAGAACAGATCATATTGTTCAAATTCATCTGTTCAAAGTCTTAAAATTCCAGCTGAATGAAACTACAAAGGGGGAAAAACAGACGCTTTGTTCACAAAGTCATCAGGATCTGAGAGACTGATTTTGATCAGCACTCTAAACTAAGGAATCTCCTTGAGGGAGAAAGAAAGGAACTTAGAGCTTCATACCAGAGCTATAAAACAGAATCTGAAGAGTATTTATGGTTATAATCTACACAGATCACTTGGTGCTCTAGCACCATGCTCTTGATCACAGAATAAATCACACTTTAATTTTAACCTTTGCAGTCCATCAATAGATTCAATATCAGAAATAATTCAGGACTGACACTATTGGTTTACAGGTAAGTTTAACAAGAATGGGGAGGCCTAGTGATGTATTAGTTACCTTGTCAACTGAGGCATAAAGATTCATGACTCTTAACCTATGTTTCCATCACAAACTCAGAGCTATAAATAATGCAAGCAGCTAATCAGGCATAGAAAAGATATATAGCATCATTGAAAATCAGTTATTTGTACTGTTCAAGCTTTTAAAAATGTATCCTATAAAGTAATCTGGTGACATAACTCATAAAGGATCTGTGCTGACTCACAACCTGTATTCAGTATGTATTTTAAAACTTTTATTAGTTCCATAGTACAGCATTATTTCTTAACAGTTACAGTCTTTTCTGGACAGAATAATTTAGTTTAAAGTTGTATTATGGTTTACACATAATATCAATTGCTAAGATTTAAAGTGAATTCCAAGGTAATAATTTGTAACTTCTTTTCCTTTTTCATACTAAGAAGTTAGTAAAAGAATTTCCAAGAGATAGTAAAACAAAACAGAAACTAATGCAAGTTTAAGAGATTGATTGAAAATTGTGTACACAAGAGGGCTGAGAATTTTTTCTCTGGACCCGTATTAATTTCCTAGGGTGGCCGTAACAAAGTATCACAAACTGGCTTAAACAGCAGAAATTATTTGTCTCACAGTTCTGGAGGCTAGAAATTCTAGATTAAAGTATCAGCAGGGTCGGTTCCTTCTCTGAGCTGTGAGGGACAATCTGTTCTGTGCTTTTCTCCTAGCTTCTGGTAGCTTTAGGCATTCCTTCGCTTGTAGAAGGCATCTTTGAGTCTTCACATCGTATTTCCTCTGTACATGTCTGTCTCTGTGTCCAAATTTCCCCTTCTTATGAGGACATCAGTCATATTGGATTAAGCCCCACCCAATGAGCTCATCTTAACTTGGTTACCTCTGCAAAGACCCTATCTCCAAATAAGGTCACATTCTGAGATGCTAGGTTTTAAGACTCCAACATATTTTTTGTGGGGGACATATTTTGAGCCATATTAGACCCCAGCAGGCCACCACATCTTGAAACATTGGGTTCAGTGAAAACATACATGATATGATTACAAATTTGTCTATCCAAGAAGAGCAAGCAAGGCAATAATTGTGGAACTAGGTGGGTATATTTCACATTGAAAGGAGAATGATACTTTTCTCCAAATTTTATTTCAACCTTTTAGCAATAATTATCTATAGGAAGGTTGTGAGATCATGTCACTCAGTCACAATTTTTGGAAGTTGACGATTGTATAATTTTTTTATGATGTGTACCTATTGATATGATAATGAAAAAGAAAAAAAAACAGAAAAGAAGGGAAAAAAGATGGAAACCATGTGAATCAGCCAGAATAGACTAGTTTATGCCAAAGAATCTACCAACTCTAAAAGTTCTGTCCCTTAAAACGACAAAAGTTTATATCTTGTTCTTACTACATTTGCAAAGTGGATTGACCAGGGTCCATTTAAACTTCACACACTCAAGGATCCAGGTGAACTAAAGTTCCACTATTTCTTGTCTTCCCCTGGGAATTATGAGATTCCTCATTTGCAATAATAGGAGAATGGATCATAAAGAATCACACTCCAGCTGTTAAATGTTTCATTCCAAATGGGACACATTTTTATTCACATTTTTTTTGTGAAGTCTAAGCTTCAAAATAGTCCAAACTAGTGACAACTTAAATATCTTTTTGAGACAAAAAGATTACATATTATTGTTAGAGTCGGTGGCAAGCCCTAATTAAATTCCAGGCACAATATTCCCCTTTCTCCATAGCTGAAAATACTTAAATCTTCTGTTAGCCTGAACCCAGTCTTGTCCCTAAGACCAAAGCTTTTCTGAGACAGAGGGTCCGAAATAGTCTCAATCCAACATTTGATCTCAGAGTTGTCATGTGATGCTCTTTCATTTTCCTCTTTGCATCCTAGAAATGGTGATTGGATTTTAGTATTGTTATGAGTAATGTTCTTAAAGGTACAGTATGTACTCTTAAAAGTATTAGTATGTATTCACAAAAGATCCAGGTTCATATCACCTCCTGATTTGATCAAGAGCTATTTCCTGACTATTCCAACGATCAAGGTTTGGTAATTTGTTATCCTGAGGTCCTCAAAAATCTACCCTCTTCTTAGTTCCATGTGTAATTTTTCTCTTCTAATCTCTCTCCCACTGGACTTTGATCTCCTTAAAGGCAGTGAGTGTGCATTACTATCCTCAGAGGAATGAGGACGTAATCCAGTGTGTAAAGCATGATACATAATGCATCTTTGTTCAGTGAAGCCATTTATTTAACTTGCAGGTCTTCCACATAGTACTTTAACTATTTTATTTGAACTTAACTTATAAAATGATAAAATAGACACAGTAATATGCAACACATGCTTGAAAATATATATTCAGACAATCCCCTATTTACAATTGTTTGACTTTTGATTTTTCAACTTTATGATTGTTCAAACGTGATAGGCATTCAGTAGAAACCGTAGTTCGAGTTTTGAATTGTGCTCTTTTCCCAGGCTAGTCATATGTGGTACAGTACTTACTCATGATGGTGGGCAGCAGCGGCAAGCCACAGCTCCCAGTCAGCCATTGATCACGAGGGTAAATAACCAATAGGCTTCCAACCATTCTGTACGCAGACAACCATTCTGTTTGTCACTTTCAGTATAGTATTCAGTAAATTACATGAGATATTCAACCCTTTACTATAAAATAGGCTTTGTCAGATGATTTTGCCCAAATGTAGGTTAATGTAGGTGTTCTGAGCATGTTTAAGGTAGATTAAGCTAAGCTATGCTGTTCAGTAGTTTAGGTATATTAAATGCATTTTTGACATGACATTTTCAACTTATGGTGGGTTTATCGGGACATAACCCCATTGTAAGTCAAGAAAGATCTGAAGTCATATATATATATGTATTATGCATAAACCAAAGTAATACCTTACATATTTAGTACAGTAAAGGTTGTAGGTAGGTTGGTAGTAACTTCCTTTTCCAGCATCACTTTTCTAGGCCACAGTTTTTGCCTTATTAATTACAAAATACATCAGATCTCCAAGTCAGAGCTTTTTTTATTATTATTTTTTAATTTCCTTCCCAAAGAGGAACTAAATTTGTCCTAAATTCAAGTCTAATGGATGAGATACTGTTACCTGCTGGCCTAAACCTATAAATTTCCTGGCCACTGATTCCCCTGTCTCTGTGTTCTCCCCTCCTTCTAGGAAATCCTCTATTGTCCTTTGACTTGAGCTCCAACACCTATGCCCGGCTTCAACAAAAGTATCTTTTCCCATATTATTTCATCTACAACAGAACTGATCTCCCAGCAAAACAGACATTCAAATATCTTTTCTAGACATCTGTCTACATGGCTGGAAATAGTTCTTGGGTTCTGTTCCCAGGTTTGCCTAATTTTCACTGTCCGAGGAATTTTACAGGCCAGGCTTGGTCACATCCCAAGAGAGAGTCTACCAAAAGTTAACTTTAAAATTGTACCTAGGACTCATCATCATCCTTTCTGTTTAAAGACACGGAGAAGTGTACTGGATATGAGAAGTGTACTGGACCTTGCAGTGATTTTGAAGAAAAATCAAAGAGCACAGGCTAATACAAGTGTCTACTATTTCATTCAGGAAAAGAACAGAAAACATAAACAAGTATGGACAACTGTTCTGGATTATACTATGAAGACCTTCATGATGTTCTAGAGTGTGTCTGACACACTGGTTTTCAGTTGGGAATGATTATATTAAATGAATGAATTGTCTAAATAATTCACATCCATTAACAAAAGATGGTAAACTTTGATATACTATGTATATGAAATTATAGAAGAATAGAAACCAACATATTTGAAAATCTAACTAAATCTTTTCTAGACTAGGAGTTTTGAAGAGAAGGAAAGGACACTGAAAAGAAGGTGCCTACGAGAAAGAGATACAGACCTCACTGCCTCCCTGCAGAAGTCAGAAACAGGTATCAAATAAATATTTCCAGGGCAACCCTCAACTTCTTTTCCCTGGACAAATAGGAAAGAGAATAAAGTGTTCATAAGTAAACACAGCATCATTTCAGGGAACTACATAAGTCAACAAAGAAAAAAAGAAAAGAAACTCTCCCCATACTTGGTAAATTCAGATTGATTCACTTTAGAAAGAGAGAAAGTCTTTTACCTCACAAACAAAAATAACAGTTTTAAAAGAAAATGTTGGTTAAAGTTAGCTTTACCCTAATGTAACCTGGCATTCAACCAACAAACCAAAGGATAAGAGAGAAAAATATTTTCTTGTTTGATGGACACATGCTGGTGGAAAAAGAAAGGAATGGAACAATTTTTAATGCCATAAGTGGTTCTTGCCTGGAGTACGTAAAGGGCAATGAAAGACAAAATTGGGTCAAAGGATTTGGAACTGTAGGAGGCTAGGTTGTGCTAAATTATTTTGAAAGCAGATCTCATGGACAGAAAAAATAAACACAACAAGAAATTACCAGTAATATGTGATATTCATTTGAAGTTTAGGGTAAAAAATAATTCCATTCAATGTAATTCTCAAACATCACTGTTAAACATCTATTATTATCATCTCCACTATAGAAATGGGAAAACTCACAAGGGCAGAAATGCAAGGCTACTGCTGTTCCAGAAGGAGTGATTCTACTCCCTAGTTTGCTCACAAAGGTAATGGTTTATGCTTGTTTCTGTGAAATTATACAATAGGCATAAAAGACTTGGGAAGTAGAGGTTGAGCAGCCCAGCTGGAGAGAGAGAAATACAAACGGTCTTGGCAAAAGGGTTGTCATCTTCTGTAGTTTAAATCAGGGAATAGATCTAGGATTTGTGAGACAGGAAATCTGTAAAATTATAGAGCCTCTTTCAGAAAAATGTATCATGATGAAAAAAGTTAAGTACAAAATCAGTATTTTTATATTATTGGAAAATGAATTATAACATTTTTCAAAATCTAGAAATATTGCATAATGCATTTATTAATTTACTGTATGATACACTTTTACAAGAATCATTTTGAATGTGAAGGTAATCAGTAATTCTGCATGAATATATAAAATTAATCTCAAATTATAGCATACACAGGAATAGTTCAAATACATTTTTAAATTGCTACTTTGTTGTTTTGAGCTACATAATTTTTTAATCAATGTATCTTATGCTATCTACACTGATTTCTTGATAAATCCATGTAAAGATTTGTCATTGGAGTACTTCTTTCTTCAAGCCATATCACCACGCATGGTGGACATGTGGCATGTTGTTTGTCTGAAATCAGCAGTCTTCATTACAGAGAGATGCATTAGATACACTAAGACAAGATATTATATGTTAAAATGCAAAATGCGTGAAACTCCATGCATAGACAGGCTTGCTGCTGATGGAACTTCTCCCGTTTTTTCTCTAAAATACTATTCTGATAAGCTTTTTCTTTATAATAAACCCTGTTTGTGTATGTGATATTTATTGCTGTACACTTTATATTGAGTATATTCCTATATTCCTGATTGGAAAGAATTTCCATTCTGGCTAATGTCAATGAAAGCTGAATCCTCCACTTATAATTTTTCTTTTTCTTTTTTTGAGGAAGATTAGCCCTGAGCTAACATCTGTGCCCATCTTCCTCTACTTTGTATGTGGGATGCTGCCTCAGCATGGCCTGACAAGTAGTGCATAGATCTGCACTCAGGATCCAAACCAGTGAATCCCAGGCAGCCGAAACAGAACATGCAAGCTTAGCCACTGTGCCACCGGGCTGGCCCCCTCCACTTATAATTTTACACAGCTGATGACTGGAAGAATTTTTCATAGACTAGTTTCTGGTTCCTCAATTGTCAACCCCTGTTTCTCCTCCACTCCTCACATTGTTCTGATGCTTGACTCTGTAGGTCCTCCTCACAATGGAATGCAGCATTTGGCACTTCACTTTAACAGAATGATATCAGATATATCTGAACAGTTTGCAGCAGATTTTCTGTAATTTCATCCTTGCACCATGAAAATATACAAAAAAATACAATATACACAAAAGGGCCTCAAGCTATCCAAATGTAGCTCAGTAAAACTTAACTAAAGGTGCTTGGAGTGCAAATTCTGCTAGATCCCAGAAAAGCATGTAGCTTCAGCAACATTGCCCAATAAGAGGGGAAAAAAGGGGTAGAATAAGTGGGAATAGAAACAAAGATTGATTTTAATGTATGGTGGTTAAAATTCTCTAGTTCTGCAACTAAAAAAAAACACGTGAATACATTGCTAGAGCTAATTCCAGAACATTGTAAGAGTCTGGTGCAATTCAAGAAACTTGAAGCTTAAGCTTTATTTGCGTCACAGGAAATTTGCCACAGAAATAAATCAGCAATCGTTATTTCATTCTGTATGTTGGATAGCATTTATTTTGTAGGAAAATAAATAGTCTTTTGGAAGCAATGAATTTAAGAAAACAAGAGAGTAAGTTTAATAATCAATTACAATCTAAATATATTTTTCTCAAGAAATTTGATGATGAAAGTATAATGAGGAATGGTGAAAATTGCTGGAAACTGATGGTTTAACACATTTAGCTGCAGAGGAATCACATTGACATATCACCTTGAACGTTTTACTAATTTTCTATTCCGTTGATTTTGTTTTCACAAAAAGTGAAGCCATAGCTGTGATGTGTCGGCTTTATTAGCATAGGAAAAGCTTTGCAAACACTTAAATGAAGGCAGCGTCATCTACTTCCAATAGAAAATTAATTTATTCTAATAATGGTTCCATCATTTTATATAATTCATGTAATCAAAGCTTTTGGAAGTAGATTTGGTTGATGATAAAATATTTGATATTATAAATGCTACTGAAAATTAATCTAAAAAATTCAACATTAAAGTAAATACAAGTTTTAATGAAATCATGGTCAGGATAATGTTCTTATTATACTATGAACCTCAATATAGCATAAAATGTATATTGAATTGTTTGGAATGCATTCATAATTTATAATTGTATCTAATAAAGACATGATAATCAGTCAAAATAGGAGGCATAGTTTTTGAAATTAAGTGTGATTAATATAGAGAAATAGAGTATCTTAACTAGAAAAATTTTGTGACTAATTAGATATTTAATCTAAAAAATGTATATTTTAAGAGATCAGCATTCACTTGGTCTCTTTACTACCTTTCATTAAGATTGTGCAAACATTTGAGGTTTTGAAAAGCTATGTTTTTACTAAATGTAAGTCTACAATGGCATTGGATAGTTTCATAAATTTCTTAAATTTGATTGTAATTTGTTAAAAGTATGTGAACATTTTGAAACCAATTATTCAATTTGGGGAGTTTAAAAAACTACATTTTTTGTAGATTCTGGTGAAATGCAATGATTGGAAACAAAGTTTGTAAATGGGACAGACCTTGAGATTTATCTCCACAAAACAGAGTAAAACTAACCAAATTAAAAGCTGATAGAACAGATAGTAGACAAGGTTTAATTTTGAAAATCTATAATTAAGCTTTGGAATTTTTCAATATATTGAAAGAATCTTGATGAATCTACTACTTTATATTCACAGTTTTCAACCAAAGGTGATTTTGTACCACAGAAGACATTTGGCAATGTCTGGAGCCATTGATTGTTATGACTTAGATGGTACTACTGCCATCTAGTGTGTAAAGGCCAAGGATGCTGCTAACTATCCTGCAATTCACTTACAGACCCCCATGGAACAGAATGATCTGTTCTGAAATCTCAGTTTACTGAGGTTGAGAAACGCTGTTTTCATTGGAAAAATTTCTCATTTATTCCAGAATTGAATGAAATTAAGGCCTATGATTTTGAACCATCTAGTGAACAGCCAAAAGAATCATACATAAAGACTACTTATTTGACAAATGTCCTATAAAAATATTCATCAAAGACAAGTTTTCCAAAAGGAGAGAAAAAGATAGTAGCTCTGAAAACACTTACACTGAAATATTTACACATTACTATGTAGAAAGCAGAATTGATAATTATCTCCATTTTTTCAGCATCTTCTTGTCAGATATATGTCAGATTATTTCATTAGGAACAATATCTAGTGTTGGAGTCGCAGCATCACAGAGTATGGATTTGTGCAGTGCTCAATTTCACTTTCATCTACAGGTTTCTCTCAAGGGAAGTAGCCTATGAAAGCTGGTATATTTTCCCAAGTACGTAAGAGTTCTGTCAAACATAACTTCCTCCATTTTATGACCACTCATGAGTGTGCCTGTTTTACCTTTCCAAAGTTAAGTTTCTGAAAGGCTAAGGTGCAAGCTAGACTTTCTAAATTCTAGTTTATCCAAATTTACTGACTCAGCGTTTCTTCATCTGCTGCTGTGGGAGTAAATTTAAATAACTTAAAGCTGACTCCATTTCATTACTGGCCATCCTGCTTCCATGACTATATAAGAAAACACTTTCATGATACAGACATGTTTATTCTACTGAAGTTTCTCTCCACCGTAAACTTGTTTTACAATTTCCCCTCAATATACCATTAGCACTCTTCAAAGTAACTCATTTGAAGTACATTTTGTATCAAAATGTACAAAGCACATATATATTTACATATATCTTTATTGACCAATTAGTTTTGCATTGTCCAATACAGTAGCCACTAGCCCCATGTGGCTTTTGAGCACCTGATAAGATAGTCCAAATTGAGATGTATTGTAATTATAAAACTCATACCAGATTTCTAAGACTAAGTTTGAAAAAAAGAACGTGAAATATAAAAACTTAGTGAAGTTTTGCATTGATAATCTTCTGAAATAATATTTTACATATAGTAATATGTAATTCAACTTTTTTAAAGTTACCATTGGGAAATTTAAAATTATCTGTGTGACTTTTAATACATTTCTATTGAACAGTGATGCACCAGATTATGAGTCCTACTAAGAAGAGCCTAATATCTCAATCATCTTTGTATTTCTCACACCTAGCAGAGTAAACATCTATTAGTTTGTACATTAAATGAATTGCATGGAAAATAATGTTGTATAATAAAAGAAATATATAAAATACATCAATACTACAACAAACACCAGTCAAGTTCCATGGGTTTGTTGAAACATATGAATACGAAAAATAAGAAGTTAGAATGTAGATTCTTAAAAAAAAATTCTGAAATTTATAAGAATAAAAATGATTAAGCAAGGGAATATAACATGCACAGAAGGAAAAGAAAAGCAATACAATATATACTTTAAGATATTTGGGATCAAAAATTTTAAGCCACATTCAAAACAAAAACAAATACTGAAAATTTTTCAAATTAAAAGTTATCCACTGTCTTCCAACCATCCTACTGTATTTCTATTTTAAAATGTAAAGATGGGTAGCTTTCTATTTTTCTTATTATTTAATTGATAACACAAGCCATCTCTATTCCAAATTATAGCCTCAATGAGGATCCTAAAGTTTCTGAGCCAGTGGACCATCTGTGAAGTCTGCATCCACTCAACCGCAGCTGACTTCAAATCAAGAAATAGAGAAGGAAATAAGACTCCCCGTTGTCTCTGTCTCCGTCCTCCTAGGCTTCAGCTCAGGCATTTCATCTGGGGGAATGGATCCCAGCTGCCTCAAGGTAAGGACTATCTGTGGGCAACACAAAAAATTGAACCATTTTGGATAAAGTCAGCACGCCATTAGCTTTCTTATTGCCTACAGAAATTGCAAGTTTTACTGAAAAGGAGATTTACATTTTAATTTGGAGTCTCTTAGTCCCAAAGTACACGCAGAGTTCCTGTCAAGAATCCTGGCTCTGCAAAAGAGATATTACTACAAGTAGCAGATCACAAAAGACAAGAATGCTTAAAAATTGTGGTTCTACTGATAATCCTGAGAGGAGACTTAAAGAGCTAACTGAATCCATAAATGGGTGTTTTTATTTTGATCTGTGTAGAGGGGTTTGAGAGAGGAAAACAAAATAAAATTTTAGTCTGCATTATGTGCTAGGGACTATCCTATATGTGATTAAGTTAATCTTCTGGACAATCCTGTGATGAGTATATAGTTCTCTCTATTTTAAGGATAATAATACTGGGTAATCTTCATGCCTTGATTATCCTCCTTTCTAATCTGAAACTCATCTTCCCTTTTGCATCCCTGTTTCTTTCAATAATAGTTTTGTTCTTGGGACAAAATGGATATTGTCTCCCAAAACTGAAGGAATGCATTCAACAGCTTAAATACTTTATTCTATGGTCTTTTGCTTGCCTTCTTCCATCTTTCAACCAGAGCAAACTGGGCTGGGTTCCAGGGTACTCTCTCAGGGGATGCCAACTGACCCCTACATTTCTGCTGAATGACTTTTCCGTCCAGGAATTGGAGACAATGCTCCCACACCTTCAAACTCATTGTAATATTATCAGGCTTCATATATGGGGTTTATTCAGCACAAATGTACCTACCTGGCCTATTTTTATTTTGTGATTTTTACCAGGACCAGCTATGACTGATTCTATCTCAGCAGTTTTTGTTTTGTTTTCAGAAATTTATTAACCAATCCCCAAAATAGATCAAGTTAACCAAAAGGAACAAATTTATCTTAAAAACACAATCAAACTGTGATAAGTATATAAGGATTGCACATTAAGATAAGTGAAATGCCTCCTGAATCAAAGAACTATCTCACAAAGTGGTATTGGGAAAACGGAGCTCATCATTGGTTCAGTGCTGATATGGGACCAGCCAAAACCATCAAGTAACGCAGCTGGAAGGTATTTATTTAAAACTGTCACCAGAGGTCAGAATACCATTCTAGGTGACCTTCAGGTTTAATTGCAATAGACATACGTATTTTTAACCAAATTTTCCTTCTTTTCTTTATTTCTCTTTCTTTTGTTGGTCTCTAGTAATCTTTTGTTCCATTACTGTGATGTTGAGCAAGTTACCCAACACCTATGAGAATCAGTTTTATTACTTCTAAAACAGGAATAATAATGATTTATAGAGTCACTTGATAACTGATATAAGAACGAATGTGTAGAGTCACAGTATTTTGTCAGTACTCACTAGTTTCATTGCTCCATAAATATCAGTTGGCGTGTTCCCTCCATCCCATGATTCACAATTGCTAATTTGCATTCATTCTTCAGTTTATACATTGGAGCACATGCATCTGTTCCTGTGGTTATTTCTTCATTCCAACAAGAAATATTTTAGTAAGCATATATACTAGCAAAGGGGAATTTCTCAAGGAATGAAGATTATACCTTCTTCATTTTTCACATACCATATTGGTCAATATTTGCTATATCCGGCATGAAGCATCATACTCCCATCTTCAATTGTATTCAGTTAAAACACTCAACTTCTCTGTATAGACAGTTTAGGGCTCTCCATGGATAAAGGGTTAAAATATCGAAAATATTTAACAAAATTAGACTAGTGATATTAGACAGTACAGACATAGGATTTGAAAGTGTAGTTCTGATGTCAGAAAGAAGACCTGGATGCAAATCTTGTGTAAATCATTTAGTAGTTATATGATGCTGAGAAACTGCTTTACATCTTTAAACCTTAGTTTTCTCAACTGCCAAATGGAGCTAATTATATTAATAATAATTCCAATTTATGAATTGCTTACTATGTGCCAAGCACTTATTTAATCTTCACAACAGTCTTAATAGTACATGTTATTATCATTTTAATTTTATTCAGGAGATAACTAACACATAGAGAGGTGGATAATAAGGTCACAGAGCTCATTACTGGTAGAGCAGAAAATAGAGCATGTGAGTCTGACTCCAGAGCCGATCGAATTAACCACTCTGTGGATGCCTGTTGCATTGGGTTGATTTGAGTATGAAATGAAATCATGCATATAAAGAGCTTAGCAGACTGCCTGCTATGTAGTAAATACTCCAGGTATAATAATACCAATTACAATTGTAATTATCATCATCAATATAATGATAGGATTGCATAAAGAGCAAAAGGAATCAGAATGAAGAGAAAAATGCTACATGTTTGTAACATGGGAACACAATACAATGAGGCAAAGATGAATGGAATGCCATTTTACGGTGTACAAATCAGCTCTGAGTCTTTCTGTTGAACTATACTGGGTTGCAAACTAAGACCAAGTTGTATTGTATCTAATACTCAGAGCTTTTAATTTTTAAGAATAATCACTCCTCCCACATTCAGTTCTGAAAATGTACCTTATATCTTCCTCCTATACTATAGCTACTTAAGAGTCACCAAATATTTAATTATATTTCCAAAGTCTGAGAATAATTTAAGAAATTATAGTAT
Organism: Equus caballus; assembly: GCF_041296265.1. Taxonomy (NCBI): domain Eukaryota; kingdom Metazoa; phylum Chordata; class Mammalia; order Perissodactyla; family Equidae; genus Equus; species Equus caballus. The sequence goes on along the minus strand of NC_091702.1, from coordinate 16,739,711 downwards.
TCCCTTGGTTTTTTTAGTGTCAATAATATTATCTTCATATCAGATTTTTTTCTACCAAACTAACAGTGAAATATGCAATTTACCTGCGAAAGAATTCCCAGAATGACATTTAAGTTGTCCTGCAGATGCAAGAAATCCCTTACTTCATTAACACACCAAAGAGAACATATAACCAGCTTCTTAGTGAGCAACTCCAGTAATATTAAATAATTCCCTGGCTCATAATTCAGTGGAAGTACAATGGAACTATAATTCACATTTTAAAATCCCAGATAGCCTCCCACTTCTACATAAAAGTGTCATGTAAACCAGCATTATTGTTAATAAACAGCAAAGCCACAGGTCCCCAACTGTGTGAGTTCTAGTAGGAGGCTCAGAGTCCCCATGTCATATTTCAAAATCAGTCCTTTTCATTTTTATTTCTCTCAAGAAGCTTAACAATATAGAATGTGTGAAAATCTCAGCTTCCACATGATGTTCTTTATTAGTGTACTATAGACACAATCGTTGGGCACTGTTACCAAGCTGTTATCTGGAGACTACAACATTTCTGGTACATAGGCATTCTCAAAAATGTGATAAGACATTTTCCATTACTTTAAACCACAAGCACAAAATTTCTTCATTGTCTGCCTTTATCTAAACTAACATCAAACCCTGAAAAGTCACAATGAGAGTTTGCTACAATGACATGTATTTGTGTAATTTTACACAGGCTTCCAGTTTGTGAGAAACAGAGAATCACTCCATTTATTTCTAGAAATTCAGGTTAATAATATGGATACTTATGGAAATGACAGTAGCAGGAAACTTGACCCTTTGGTTGAGCCTCACAGAGGCTGTGATATCATTATAACACACAGCAATAGTCCTAACATGTTAACAACAACTCTACTGATTAATTTCTGAAGAACAATAGTTGTTCCCAGAGAAGCTTGAAGTCTCTGATTGCACACTTAGTACTACATCATTAACATGACTCAATATGCAAGCCAATATGATTAGTTAAATTTACTTATTACCATATTTATGTATATATGTTACCATAAATATGTGTGTATATATTTTCATTGATCATATTGAATATATATTCATTGAATACATTGAACGAATATATATATATATTCATTGAATCATTGATTCAATGATTCATATAATCATTGGTTAAAAATAGCTGTAGCCTGGTAATGGAGTCATATTATAGAACCTAGTTACACGTGTATAAGTACAAACTTAAACTTCTCTCTCTTGAGGATGCTGCAAAGGCAATCCCCTCAGAAGGAACGTTAAACTATGATAAGTGAATGAAACCCAACAGACCCCTTTCTAGACCACTGTCAACTTCTGAAAACTTAACTCTAAAATATGTTTTTAAATCTCCTGTAATATTCTAATATGACATAGTATGTCCGTTCAAATTCATTATGTTATTTGCTCAGACATAGTACCTCTAGTAAATGAGAATTTTTAAATGTCTTTTGGTATAAAAATTAATGGCTTTAAGGAGTGTCTCTCATTCATGAACAACAAAGCTGTTAAAATATTAAAGTGCCTTGTCAAAAGTTACGGAAATGCAGAAACAATCTTCTTGGTGCCAAAAAATGTTCATTATCCCAATTAGAATTTACTCTGTTCCACTGTAAGTCTTACAGTTTCCATTTTCTTCTGATTGCTCTTTCCCTTCTCAGCAAGCCAACAGAATAGAAATGCAAAGGTGTAGCACTGCATCTCAAAAGTTCACCTACTCTATAGGTTCCCATGAAAGGAAAAAATGAAGATAGCTTTAAATTGCTTCATTTAGGGAAAAGAAGCATTTGCTTTGTCACTCACCATAGTTTCTACAGGTCACATTAAATAAAATTATTTATTTATTAATTTATTGCTATATTAAACACTACGAAATTGCTGAGATAATTAGAGGAAGAAGTTAAAATAGGTCCTGCTATTACCTCTAAAGCTTAGTAAAAGAATATGTCAAGTTTTTTCTTATTTCAGGGAAAATATTGTAGATATTTTTACCTATAAAATAGGTAAAAAGTATACATAGCCAAACATATGCTACATTTTGCAAGGTATCATGTTCTTCCTTGAACAAGAACTGCAAATTATCCTTTATAAATATAGTACACCATAAAATGGACTGCCATTTTTCCCCCAAAGTTAAATTTGAAGAAATAAAAGTGATAATAATTAATGAATTTCACAACATGCTCTTTCTTGCTACAGGTATGTAAATCATTTTAAGCTGGATGTTCTCCTCAACAACGGAGACTTTCATTAGAGTTTTTCTTCCTTTAAAAGAGTCATTATCTCGTATTGAGTAATATAGAGTTACCTGTTTTGAATCTGTTATTACATCTCCTCAATTTCACTAATTAGGTATCTCTCACCTTAGTTTGCGGCTAAACAGAAAGGTAGAAAGTAGAGTAGGAAATACTTCTGAATTTTCTCAGGGCAGATCTTTGTACAAAGATTAGAGACTCATACTTTTGGTGCACTGCTTGTGGGAGATTCATTGTTTATCACGTGTATAGTGTGATAGTTCTCAAGTGTTGGGGGCTGTGGAATAGGAGGAAGGGAATTTCTCTCCAGCATACCTATGTTTATGCCCTTATGCCCACAGTGTATCTCATAAAGCCATAATCATAATGGGGAAGCTGGAGGTCATGTATTTTGATCAAGCCTCCTGTGTGATTTAAAAATGCTGGCCACTGAACTCTTGAGGACCACCAGCCTTGATTATGAATTACACGACAAAACAGGTATGTAAGAAAAATATTAACAAACCTTGTCAGATATTAGTCATGGCCTGGTGAAAATCTAATCTCTTACTTTGGAGAAAGCAGTGTGCCCAGCTACTTCCTATATTCTGTGATATTTTGGAGTGGCCATGTGACAGTGTCTTGAGAGTGCAATGTGAAAGAGTTGGCAGTGTGTGCTTCGGGGAAAAATTTTGTGTTCCTGATAAAAAGGAACAGGTAAAACCAGCACATACTTATGCTCTTGTTCCTTTCTTTCTGTCTGATCTCTGGAATGAAGATAGGATACCGGCAAGATGCAGCAGCCATCTTATGACAAACCTAAGTATGGCAGAGAAGGAGCTGTCAATCCTGCACTAAAGTTTACACCTGCAGATTGCTTTCTAAGTAAAGACAGTAAAGCCCTCATTTGTTTAAGACCTTATCAGGTTTTTGTTACAGACACCTAAATATATTCCTGAGTAATACACTGACAAAATATTTTTATATTCTTGAAAGATCACATGATAATTCCACTTTATCTCAAAATAGGGTCTGTTCCTCTTGTATTTCTCACTGTCCTATTTTTTAATATCCATTTCCCCTGCCAGCTGTCTTTATTTGATCTTAAGCCTTCCTTTGATCTTTCTCTACAACTAATAACTTGTACAGTATTGTCAGGGGCAGAACCGAAATGCGCAGTGGTGTTTGAGTCATGTCTACACCTGCAGTTAATATGGGAGAGCCCAAAAGCTTGGAAAACTCTAGATTCCTGAAGATTTTTCTTTGATTGAGGCAGAAACATATTTAATTTCCATGATTTTTAATGATCGCCAACATGTTGGAAACACATGTATTTTGGGTATTTTTTGGTAGGGGGAGGGAATAGGCTGACTTATGGCTCCCCAAAGACCTCCACATCCCAATCTTTGCGACCTGTGATTATGCTAGCTTACTTGTCAGAGGGGTTCCGTAGGTGTGATTAAGTTAAGGATTTTGAGATGGGAGGCAGGGTTATCCAGGTGGCCTCAAGGTAATCACAAAGACTTTGCAAGTGGAAGGGAGGAGAAAGAATTTGGAGTGATATAGCCAGGAGCCAAGGAATGCCAGCAGCGTCTAGAGGCCGGAAGAAGCAAGCAGTGGACTCCCCTAGAGCTGCCAGAGGGAATAGGCCCTGCCAATATCTTGATTTTAGCCTGTAAGACTCATTTTGGACTTCTTTCCTCCAGAACTGAAAGAGAATGCTTTGTGTTGTCTAAGCAACTAAGTTTGGGGTAACTTGTTACAGCAGCAATAGGAAACTAATACTCGGGGGGGTGGGGGAATCCAATACAGGAAGAACATTCTATCCTTGTGTCATTTAACCCCAAAAAGTGCTTATTTGTCTATAGATATAATTTTATTGACAAGTGCTAATGGACAACAACAAAAACCATTTCTGAGCTATATAATGTTCATTTACTTATCCACACATCCATTTATTGATTCAAACACTATTTGTTTCAAAAAGATAATTGTCTCCCAAATGCAAATCACTGAAATAAATACTGTGTTTGGAAGATATACTGTTAAACTCTCTTTTGAGCTTTAATCTCATTTATCCTTTTTATATATAGTCAATACGTTTTTGTCTAAATTTGTAAAACTATCAGGTTTCAAATATAAACACATTTGTCACGCTATTTTAAGATTTTGTTTGAACATAAACTACTTGCAATTGACTGGTGAATATGAAGTGCAGCTATGAATCAACAGGCCTATTTACTCTTGCCTAACAAGAACCACCTTTATACATATGAGTTCTTAAGGACATTGCTGTAATTGTGTACTCTCTCTGTCCAGAAATCTAAAGCCACTTCTGTAGGTAGCCAAGAAAAGTTGTCTTTCCTCTCACAGAAGGAAAAGAAAAATTATAAAATAACCCTCAGGCAGGGAAAATGAGCTCCACTTGCTTTTTCTCTCTGTTCTCATGATCTAGCTGTTGTTCAGTGAGACTGTGGAGCAAGCCTTTCCCACGGTCCCTCTAATCAGTGCCTGTCATGAACAGTCTTAAGTAAATGCTGAACTGACATCAGCATTCACACAAATTCACTCAAAGAGTAAAGTCAACCAGTGCATACTCAGGTGATAAAAATATGGAAGAAACATTACAGAATAGTAAAGAAATGACTGAAACTATTCAGGAAATATTGAATAAGAAAGGTAATTATAGTCAGATTTTTTTTTAAGATTATACTCTATCTCTCGTTTTTTTTTAAAGATTGGTACCAGAGCTAACATCTCTTGCCAATCTTCTTTTGTTTTTTCCTTCTTCTTCTCCCCAAAGCCCCCCCACCCCCACCAGTAGATAGTTGTGTATTCCAGCTGTAGGTCCTTCTAGTTGTGCTGTGTGGGACGCTGCCTCAACATGGCCTGATGAGAAGTGCCATATCCGTGCCCGGGATCCAAACCTGAGAAACCCTGGACCACAGCAACAGAGTGTGGGAACTTAACCACTCAGCCACGGGGCCGGCCCCTATAGTCAAATTTCAATGGAGATAAAGACATAGATTAGCAAATATTGATCAGAAACGTAACTGGTTATTTGGTGTTAACCAGAAGTTGAAAAGTTATGCATAAAGATAAAAAAAACAAAAATATGAGTCAAAAAATGTGTTGCTAAGAACTTTGCTTGTTTACTATTTTAAAAATAATCAAATTTCTTGTTTTTAATTTTAATATCACCTCAATATTTTGGGGGGTGTGGATAAATGAAACAGCATGGATTAATTGTAACAAACAAAGAATCTGGAGGCGGATTGCCTGTGTATGTCTCTTAGTTCTACCCCTAACTAGCTGTGAGTCCTCTGGCAAGAACTTAACCTCTCTATGCCTCATCTATAATATGGAGATCTTAATAGTGCTTACCTCAAAGGATTGCTATGAAGATGGCTTAAGTTAATGTTTATAGAATATTTAAAAAGTTACTGACACAGTGAGTACTAATATGTATATATATATGTATTTCTTAAATGGATTTATAGAATTTTGTAAACAATGATTTTAATGGCAAAAATTACATTTTTTCTCATTAATATTACATTTCTACTTCTTTTATTAACACCTCCTGCAAATTATATTTCTATCTAAAAGTATAAAATAAAAACCAATGTGCATGTTATTCCTAATCAATATTCTAAATATTAATCATAATAAACTTTTCTTATAAATTTATCTAAACTTCAAATTTTGATAAATTATAGCTCTATGCTCTGTGTTAATAGAAGTAACTATGGATAATATACTATAATTCAATCAAAAAAACAATTAAGATTCATAGGTCCTTTCACTTTTAATAAGGTTGAAAAATGGTCTTTTATGTCCCAGCCTCTGATGCGTGCTTGTGTTCTGAATTCCCTGCACTGCAGACTTTGTTTAAACGAACGAAGACTTAGCAGGTGTATGAAGAAGCAGGAGCTGAGGAACACTGTCTATGAATTTCATGAAGTTATTTGGTTAAAGTTTGTGCTCATTAACTAGAATGTGCTCTTGGACTTTGATTTTAAAAAGTGTGACAGGTGAGAAATCCAAACGAGTTTATTTACGCCACAGTTCGACAGGCTGAAATGAGAAGTGGCATTTGGAATAGGTTCAGTGCCATGACCTCTTTCAGGATACAATTTATGACTTGTGAGTGCACATGTGAATAATATTAAGCCAGCTAAAACTATGCCTGGATAAATCTGCCTTACCCAGAAAACGAGCAGCAGTGAACAAAAACTAGCATATCCTAATTCTTTATCTAGTTTATGTAGGTGTCTCAAAGGAATGCTGGACATGCAAAAAAGTCAAATGAGGCAAAGTCAAATGAAAAACAGCAGTATGTTTGCCAGGGTGACTATAGCCAAGTGTAATACATTAATATTAACTCTCAGTTTCAAATGTTTTGTCAAGAATAATATGGTTCCAGAATATATGTTTTGCAGGAAGAGCTTGCAAAGACATCAAAGTATAGTTACTTTAATGAGCAAATTATAGAACAGTATGCAGAGATGATCCCATTAACTTGAGAAAAAAAAACAAAGACACATATATGCTTGTATGTGAACAGAGTAGTATTTTTAAATGGATAAAGTATAGCTGAAACTCGGTAAACCTATTAAAATGAAGGGACTGAAAATACAAAACTTATTTTACACCAGTAAGCAGGGGTTAGGTATAGGTTTATGTGCTTTTTGGACTGGGCATGAATTGATATATGTTAATTATATTAACGTGCTTTAAATATTCCATAACTGTTACAGTATTATTTTGTATTTTTCAAATATTCTACTTACTAGATTAAGGAGTGAACTTTCACCTCTAGAATAATGGAGTAGATGCACTTTTCCCCATTCCTCCCATTAATATCACTAAAATCCCTGGGCATCATATATAAGACAGACATAAGAAGACTCTCAAAGGCAGAGAGAAGCAGGCAGAGCAGCTGGGGACCTCAGAATCTGAGGAACAACATGATGGTGAGTCCCCTGGGTTTTCACTTTGCTTTGTATATCCTGGCCTAGGTACTAAAGAAACTGGCAACCTGGAAACACCAAAGGCTAAAAAGGCCTCCCCAAAAGACTGATCTTTCTAGCCAAAGAAAAAGGAGGGGCAAGTGTGGCAAGACACAAAACTTCCAGACAGTAACCTACTTTAGGGAAACATTACAGAAAAATGTTTTTCTGTAATGTTCATTCTTGCTTTCTGGCAATAAGCAACTGTCCACTTTCAGTGTCCTTGAAGACTATGCTGGGAGCCCAAAGTTTCACTCTCACCTGGCAGTAACATTACCTGCTGTGCAGTGTCAGAAAAGGTCTGGTGGAGAGTTCAGGCTTTCAACACTGCCCAGAAGCAATGAGGATACCCTCAGCATGTCAATGGAGATAACGTGGAATAGCTTGAGAAGGATAGGTATTAAATCCTCTCTGAAATTTTGGTAGAATTCCCCAAGGAAGCTGTCCGGTCCTGGGGTTTTATGCTTTGGGATGCTGTTGATTACAGTTTCAATCTCTTTCCTTGTAATTGGCCTATTCAGATTGTGTGTTTCTTCTTGATTCAGCTTTAGGAGGTTGTCAGAGTCTAAGAATTAATCCATTTCTTCTAGATTATCCATTTTGTTGGCATATAGTTTTTCATAGTATTCTCTTATAATCTGCTGTATTTCTGTGATGTCTGTTTTTATTTCTCCTCTTTCATTTCTTATTTTGTTTATCTGAGCTTTCTCTCTTTTTTTCTTTGTAAGTCTGGCTAGGGGTTTGTCAATTTTATTTATCTTCTCAAAGAACCAGCTCTTTGTTTCATTGATCCTCTCTACTGCCTTATTTGTTTCAATATCATTTATTTCTGCTCGGATTTTGATTATTTCTTTCCTTATGCTTACTTAGAGCTTTGTTTGCTCTTCTTTTTATAATTCAGTGAAGGGTAATTTGAGATTGATATTTGGGATTTTTCTTGTTTGTTAAGGTGTGCCTGTATTGCAATGAATTTTCCTCTTAATATGGCGTTTGCTGCATCCCATATGAGTTGGTATAGTAGATTATCATTTTCATTTGTCTCCAGATATTTTTTGATTTCTCCTTTAATTTCATCAATGATCCATTGCTTTCATAGCATCTTGTTTAGTCTCCACATCATTGTCCCTTTCTCAGCTTTTTTCTTGTAATTAATTTCTAGCTTTATAGGATTATGATTGGAAAACATGCTTGTTATTGTTTCAATTTTCTTAAATACATTGAGGCTTATCTTGTTTCCCAACATATGGTCTATCTTTGAGAATGTTCTGTGCGCACTTGAGCAGAATGTGTATTCTGCTGTTTCTGGATGGAGTGTTCTCTATATGTCTATTAAGTCCAATTGGTTTAGCTTTTCATTTAATTCCACGTTTCCTTGTGGATTTTCTGTCTGGATGATGTATCCATTGATGTGAGAGGAGTGTTGAGATCCCCTACTATTATTTTGTTATTGTTAACATCTTCCTTTAGTTTTGTTAATAGTTGTTTTATAAACTTTGGTGCTCCTGTGTTGGGTACATAGATAATCATAAGCATTATTTCTTCTTGATGGAGTGTCCCTTTGAACATTATACACCACCCTCTTTGTCTCTCTTTACTTATCTTGAAGTCTACTTTGTCTGTTATAAGTATCATGACACCTGCTTTCCTTCATTTGCCATTAGTTTGGAGTATGATCTTCTACTCTTTCACTCTGAACCTGTGTTAGTCATTGGATCTGAGATGTGCTTCCTGGAGTCAGCATATTGTTGGATCTTGGTTTTTAATCCATCTCATCACTCTTTGTCTTTTTATTGGAGAATTCAATCCATTTACGTTTAGGGTGATTGTTGATGTATGAGAGCTTAATGCAGTCATTCTACCACTTGTTTTCTGGTTTTCCTGCATTTCCTTTGTTTCTTGTCCTGTGTGTTTTGGTCTATCCATTGAATTATATAGTTTATCTATGATGGGTTTCTTTGTTTTCTCCTTATTTATTCGTTGTGTCCCTGTTCTGCATTTTTGATTAGTGGTTACTCTGAGATTTGTATTCAGAATCTTGTGTAGAAGATAGTCCATTTTCTGTTGGCCTTTTAATTCCTTAGTCTAAACCAATTCAGTCCCTTTCCTCCTACCCTCCTAAATTGTTTTTCCCATATCTTATTCCATCTTGTGTTGTAAGTTTGTGGATAAAATGACAGGATTATGTTTGTTTTTGGTGTTTTCCTTCCCTGTAGCTTAATGCTATAGTTGAATATTTGCTATCTTACTCTGGTTCTGTCTACCTATTTTTCTCCTTACTGTGTGTTCTGTGTCCCCTTTCTCCCCCCCTTTTTTTTTCAGGTATTAAGGTCTTCCTCAGGATTTATTGTAGGGAGGGTCTCATGGCTATGAAGTCTCTTAGCTTTTGTTTGTCTGGGAAAGTTTTAATTTCTCCCTCAAATCTGAAGGATATTTTCATTGGATAGAGCATTCTTGGCTGAAGATTTTTGTCTTTTAAAGATTTTAATATGTCATTCCATTTCTCCTAGCTTGTACAGTTTCTGAAGAGAAATCCACTGAAAGCTTGATAGGGGTTCCTTTGTAGGTTATTTTCTTCTGCCTTGTTGCCCTTAGTATTCTTTCTTTGTCATTCATTTTTGACAGTTTTACTAGTATATGCCTTGCAGTAGGTCTTTCTACGTGACAAATCTAGGAGGTATGGAAGCCTCTTCCACACAGATTTCCCTCTCTTTTCCTAGGTTTGGGAAGTTCTCTCCTACTATTTCCTTGAACGTGCTTTCTGCTCCATTCTACTTCTCTTCTGCTTCTTGAATACCTATAATTCTTATGTTGCATTCCCTCATTGAGTCGGATATTTCTTGGAGATTTTCTTCATTTCCTTTTAGTCTTAGTTCTCTCTCCTCCTCTGTCTGGAGCATTTCAGCATGTCTATCCTCGATTATGCTGATGTGTTCCTCTATGAAGTCCACCTGAGCATTCAGGGAATCTGTATGTTGTTTTACCTCTTCCACTGTGTCTTTCATCTCTAATATTTCTGATTGATTCTTCTTTATAGTTTCAATCTCTTTTGTGAAGCAACTCGTGAACTCATTGAATTGTTTCTGTACATTCTCTTTTACGTCATTGAGTTTTTTGATGATAGCTATTTTGAATTCATTGTCATTTAGATTACATATTTATGTGTCCTCAGGAGTGAATTCTGCGTACTTGTCGTTTTCTCTCTGGTCTGGAGATTTGCTGTAGTGTCTGATGTTGGAAGGTCAGGTCTTATGCATTCTGATAGTTTTCAGTTGCAGTTAGCCCCTATCGCCATTGGGTGGGGGTCGAGAGCCACATATTCTGAGCCATCCACCTTCAGCTGAGATCCCAGGCATTGAAGCAGCATGGAGCAGGGTGTGTGGGGGGAGGGGTACTTCCTCCTGCATACACTTCGGACTTTCTCAATCAGCTCTCCCTATATGGTCTCCTGGGGTGTTGGCTTGATGAGGTCAGACCCCAGGAAAGCTTTCACTCCGTTAGAGGGCTTCCATCTAGGCTGCAAAGGCATTAGGGAGTCCTTGGTGATCCTGTGAATGAGCGACCTCTGCCCAATTCCTTCCCTCATGAACCCTCCTTTGGTTATGATCCCAGTCTTTAGGGAAGGGAGCGAATTCTCTCTTACCCTGTTCCAGCTCCTGCAAGGGGGGCTCCAGCTTCTCTGCCCTCATCATGTGGCTGCATGTCTCTCTGAATTTTTTGTGTCGTTAAGATGTTTTCTGTTGGAGAATGGTTGCCTCTTTTTGTTGTATGTTGGAGGGGAGAGAGACCTGGGGAGGTTCACTCTGCCATGACGCTGATATCACCTCAATGGAGATGACATGGGAAGCAGTAAAGGGGCACTCCTAGCCTTTTAAGCCAGAGTGGTATCACTGGAGGCCAAGTTGGGAGCATCAACCTGCAGTAACAAGCTCAAGGAAGGAACTTGGAGTTTCTTCCTCATCAGTGAGTAATGCAACTGCACCCCCTTTACATGCCAGCATGATGTCAAACAAGAACTGATAAAATGGCATATTTAACTAACATACAGAGTCTTACAACATAATACCCACAATATCCAGTATTCAACTGAAAATTACTGATCATAAGAACCAGGAAAAACCCAACCTGCATAAGAAAAGATGATCCACAGATGCTAAGATCACGATGACACAGATGCTTCAATGAGCCATTATGAACACACTTGAAAGAAATGAAAAAATAGAAAGTCTCAGCAAAGAAAGAGAAGATATAAAGAACCAAATGGAAATTTATAACAGAAAAATAGAATAATTGACATTTAAAAATCAATAGATGCTAAACAGAACAGAGAAGACAGAAGAAACAATCTGTGAATATGAAGAGTGCACAACAGAAATTACACAATTTAAACAACTGAGATAAAACAGAATGAGAAATTATGAATACAGCCTCAAAGAAAAGTGAGACTTTTAGAAAAGATCTAAAATTCATGTCCTCAATGTCCTGGAAATAAAGTAAAATGGTAGTGGGGCTGTAAAATATATAACTCAAGGAAATCATGACCAAAATTTCCCAAATTTAATGAAATGTACAAATTTACAGACTCAAGAAATTGAGTGAGCTCCAAAAGAGGATCTTCCCAAAGAAGTCTAATTAAGACCTATCGAAATCAAACTTAGGAAAACTAAAGACAAAGAAAAATACCTTGAAAAGGAGAGAGAAATAACATCTTACTTATAGAAGAAAAAAAACTTATATGACAGTAAATTCTTCATCAGAAACCATGGAGGACAGTAGAAAGTGACACATTTTTCCAATGCTAAACAAGAATTGTCAACCCCAAATCCTATAACCAGTAAAGATATCTTTTAGGAAAGATGGGAAAAACCAAGACATTTTCAGATAAAAGGAAAAGAAGAGAATTTGTTGCTAGCAGACTGACCAAAAATAATAGCTAGAGGAAGTTTTCTAAACAGAAAGAAAATGAAAAAAGAAAGAATCTTCTAAGGTCAAGAAGAAAGTATAAAGGAAAGAGTAGAAATACAGGTAAGTATAATAGATTTTCTTTCCCTTCTTGAGTTTTCTATGTTGTATTTGATTTTGAAACAAAAATTATAACACTGCCTTATGTGGTTCTAAGTTATTAAAAGGAAATGTTTAAGATAATTATATTGTAAATAGGGAAAGGTGAAGTAAGATAAAATGGGTAAGATTTCTCTACTTCACTTGAACTGATAAAATGTTGACACAAGCAGACTTTAAATTACGCATGTATAATAATACATAGACAGTTACTTGAAAGCCCATACAAGGAGATACACCAAAAATACAGTAGCAATAATTTGAAATGAAATTCTAGAAATGTCAAATAGTCCACAGGAAGGCAAGAAAAAGAGAACAGAAAATAAAAACAGAAGTATATAGAAAACAGAGAAAAATAAAATGAGAGGCTCTAAAAAAGTCAATTACAAGACAAATATAGGCAGATTGGATTAAAAACTAAAAATCATAATCCTACTACATGCAGCAATAAAAAGAAATGAACTCCTGACATATGCCATAATTTGGATGGATCTTAAGGGCATATGCTGAGTGAAAAAAGCCAAAATCAAAGTCATAACATTTTCAAAGTGACAAAATTTTAGAGATGGAGAACAGATTAGTAGTTGCAGAGATTAAGGATGGTAGGGGAAGGGGGGTGCGTATGATGGAACAGTTCTGTATCTTGACTGTGGTGGTGGTTATAAAAATCTGTACGTGTGATAAAATGCCAAGGACTATAAACACACACTGTACCAATGACGATTTCCTGGTTTTGATATCGTACTGCAGTTACATAAAATGTCATAATAAAGGAAAACTGGGCAAAGTGTACATGGAACATCTCTCTACTTTCTTTGCAACATTTCCTGTGAATCTATAATTATTTCAAAATAAGCGGTTTATAAAAAGAAAAAAGGATTGAAAGCTACATGATAAGTAATAATAGAGTGGAAAATGATAGATGTGTCAAAAGCATAAGAGATGATACTGAGTGAAAAGTGAAAATAATAGGGCTAATTATAGGTAAAGCAAACTTTGGAGAAAATAGGAAGTGATTATAGAAAATGAAAATGTTGAAGGGTGGGTGGTCAAGAAGCGTTATTTATTTTGTTGATGTTCATTGAGAGGGGTGATTATATTTAGAGTGAAATTAATAATGAAACAATGACAATATCACCTCAAGATTTTTTTACCCCGCAGAATTTAGTTACTTTACGTGAAGTGTACCTGTCAGCATCTGGTAAACTAATGTGCTAGGTACAGCCTGTATATATTATTATAGATTAAAAATTACTGGTTCCACCTTAAGCACTCCACATGCTTGTTTTATTCTTGTTCCACAGCTTCTGATAATGAAATGTTTTTATTTAGGCAATTTTATATTTTAAATTGTATAAGGCATTAGCTATACCAATTAGAGAGAGAATTGCCTTGTCTTTTATATAAAATATCTTGTTAAATTGCCACAATGACCTGGTAGGTATAATTATTGCAAAATTGAGAATCTCAGCCTTTGGATGGGTGAGCAGCTCGCCTCAATTGCACAGCTGGCCAGTGGCTAAATGTGTGAATTCACCACTTTGAAATTTAAATTCTAGGGTTTGTCGACTATTCATGTTGCCTCATCATGAATGTTGTTGAAAATATTTTCTACTATATCACACACACACAAACACAAAAGTCATCTTGAAGAACTTTAAAATAGATTTATATCATAACTTCTACTTAGAAAAGCAATCTGCCCTTATTTTATGGACAATATAAATCACATTACTGATCTTGTTTCCAGCTTGACTTTGTAACTTTTACGGAAAAAAATAATCCAAATCCTAATCAAAACTCTCATTTTAAAATTATAAAGAATACTACAATATAAGTTTTGTGTATCAACTGGCTCTCTAGTCTGTCCAGAATGTTGACTTTAATGTCTCATCATCCGGGTGTTATATCATCTGTCTGTCTGTCTAATTTATTGTGCTGCAAAGCTTAAGTAACTCACATTTAAGCCTTTTGTGGAAAGTGGCAGAGAGTAATCAATGTGTTCAAACTACTTAACTTTAATCTCCACTGTGGACTAATCTAGCATAATATTATAGAGTTCATAGTTAAATTAATTCCTAATTTTAAAGAGTATCCTTGATTTTCTCTTAATTAGTTCTTTCCCTATTTAACGTCTATACACTTCACTTTCAAGAAAGCAAAGTGCTTTTTATTCACCTGCTTAAAAATGTGAAAAGTCCTTGCTATGAATTCAGTTCTCCTATACAAATGAATTCATTCCAGAGGATTATTTACGTAAGGATAAAAACTGAAAAGTGAAAGGGAACATGATGCAGAGACAATGTAACAGAGATAGCTATTGTTCTCCAGCACTCGCTCTCCACTTGCATTTTATAGACATAGTATTGAAAATTTTATCTGGACACGTGGCTGCCCAGAATAAAGAATAGGTTTCCCAGCATGATATGCAGGTATGTAGGTCTGTGTCATATTTGGGCCAATAGGTTGAGAGCAGATGTGCTGTTTGAAACTACTAGGTTGTTTCCTTAAAGGAAAAGAGCATGTCTTTCCTTCTTTACCCATTCTTCAGGTTTCTGGACCATGTTCTGGTGGTGGAGCTATTTTAGACCATGTGGACAAAGTAACCACTTTGGGGATGATAATGCCACCATATGGAAGGAGCCTGAATTCCTAGTCAACTTTGTGTAGTATGTCAAAATATCATACTTCCAGAGTCTACACGATCATTTTTGTTGTTAGTTCCATTGAGTTGATTTCAACTCCTAGTAACCTTCAGCACAGCAGAGCAGAACCCTGCCCAGTCTTTTGGCACCATCTTCTCACCTTCCCGCACTAGATTAGACAATGGTCCGCTGCTATTCATAGGATGTTCGTGGCCAATTTTTTCAGGAGTGGGTAACTAGATTCTTCTTCCTAGTCTGTATTAACCTGGAAACTCCGTTGAAACCTGTCCATCATGAGTCACCCTGATGGTATTTGAAATACTGCTGGCATAGCTTTCAGCATCACAGCAATGTGCAGTCCCCACAGCATCACAACGGACAGCTGATGTGGTTCCCTGACTGGGAAACAAATCTGGCTGTGGTGGTGAGACCACCAGACCCCCAGACCAGCAGGGCTGGCTCTAGGCTACCCTATCAGATAGAAATAATCCATACTGCTTATGATGATGCTATTTGGGACCTTTGTTCAATGAAGTTAAACCTACATGCTAAATAATGGATCTACGAAGAGCCTCTTCAGTTTCTACTCTAAAATGTTGTAATCTTTTCCTCATAACAATGATGCAAAATATCACTCCAAATAACATAATTAGAGGTTTAAATAATAAGATTATTTTTCTTTACATTTCCACCCTAAATCATGCAAAATAATCACCTCTATTTCAGTTTGATGTGATATTTTTTAGCATTGTTAATTAAAGCCTGAATATTTGAATTTGCATAGAGCTGGAACACAAAGATTGTGAATTTATTTGCTTTCTTGTATCAGCAAAGATTAATGGGTAAAGGAAAAAATCTCTTTCCTCCGTTTCTTCGTTAATGAAAAATCCTCAAACTATTTGCTATATTTTTTATTGTACCAAGTCATATTATTAATAGACATTTTGTGGATTTTTTAAAAATGATTTGCTCAATAGCTTTAAAAGAAACATTTGAAATAAAATAGATTCTTAGCTTTTCTAATTTATCATTCTCGGTCTTGTCTAACTTTTCACTTCTGGTTAAATTTATTACAAGACTTTATCTATAAAAAATTATTCCTGGTAACCTATAATCAGAATAACAAGTACTAGATGACTATAGGGAATTTTAATGATACAGGCATAAATTTCTCTATGATTTTTCTTTTTTCTTTTGAGGAAGATTGGCCCTGACCTAACATCTGCTGCCAATCCTCCTATTTTTGCTGAGGAAGACTGGCCCTGAGTTAGCATTCACGCCCGTCGTCCTCTAACTTTATATGTGGGATGCCTGCCACAGCATGGCTGACAAGCGGTTCGTAAGTCTGCACCCAGGACCCGAACTGGCCAACCCTGGGCTGCCAAAGTGGAATGTGGGAACTTAATTTCTGTGCCACT
The DNA here is from genome assembly GCF_041296265.1 of Equus caballus. Lineage (NCBI taxonomy): Eukaryota > Metazoa > Chordata > Mammalia > Perissodactyla > Equidae > Equus > Equus caballus. Next base: position 16,723,317 of record NC_091702.1, on the reverse strand, counting down.
GGGCTGGCCCCACTATATTATTTTTGAGTTGCAAAATTTGTGGCGTTTATTTATTCAATTTAAATCACACTTGGCTCTAGCTTTCCACTTGCAAAGGTTAGTGAGAAATCCATAATATGTATCCTTTTGGTATATTTTATCCCATTCCCTTAGTTTATTCTGAGACCCTGGGACTTATACCAAAAGTAAAATGGGGGAGGAACTACTGGCCTGTGGTAAACATTAGTCACTGTTGAGACAGTTATTGTGCAGGGTCACATAGATTTTTCCATGAGAAGAATTGTGTTGGTGGCATCCACTTCTTTCTTATACAGATCAAAGTCACTGCCCTTTACTATAGCTCATAAAACAAAATAAAAAGGACAATGGAAAATGATTTTTAAATTAATTTAGTAGGATTTTGAATTAAAGACAACAAATCTTTAGGTTTTTTCTTTGCAGTTACCTAGTGATATAGATGAATGCTTCTCCAAACTCTTTTCTTCCATCAATCTTTCAACTTCATAGCTCTTTTGGCAGGTTGCAAGTAGTGTCAAATGAGGAAAATTAATGTTGGAATTGGAGTGGTTATTAGTTTGTCAGCCTGTTGTGAAAGATTTCATTTTGTTATATTTTCACACGCCTATTATTTGGGGGCAGGGAGGAAGAATAACAGACTGTGAAATTCAGGTCATGGACAAAAGGTGGAGTGCTCATTTCTTTTTCAATCAGTTGGTCATCAGTACTTAGGTTTTCTTATTTGGGAATATAGGCTTATGCTGCGTTTCCCATTTTTCATTAGCACAGCACTAAAGTAATATCAAAGTGCTCTTATGAGGTAATGAGAAGCATCTTCTCTTGTCAGTCTAATGGATTGTTTGTGAAACGTGTTCAATAAAGTTGTCCTTGACTTCCCTCACTAACTCTAATGCCTATAACCAGCTTTATGGTGAGGAGATGTTGTAGATGAAATATATGTAGCAAATAATATCATTTTTTCACAGTTGAATGAAATTCTTTCTTAAGTAACACAATTACATTTAAAGGATTTGCCAAGGAGACACTGTACTGTGTCCTCTCTTCTTTTGAATAAGATGTCTGATCAATATATCACAATCATACAAATATATATATACACACTTACTACACATATAATTTAAAGCACACTTGCCTTTAAAAAGGTGTTTACTGTTTCTCTCAAAATATCATTCCTTATTTATCCTTCCCATGGCCTCTATACCTCTTGCAATAAAGTCCAGTCTTGCTGCTTCTACTTCATTTACCGTCATCAACTTGCTTATGTCAGTAATGTCTGCTACAACTAGGTTGCCCAGAAGTTGAGGTTAATATAACATAATGAGTATTGTTGGGAGATCCTGGCTTCAATTATTGCTATTATCCACACACCTAAAGGATTTCTAGATAGAGAAAACCCTTAGACAAATGACGAGAAGCAAGATGTCAACAAAATGAAGATCTTGGGAAATAACCTGTGAGCAGTCTTGCATAAGTCATTCCCATTAGGTATTTCTCTCTCTGCCACACTAATGAACTCCACTCTCAAGGGTATGCGTGACTTCCTGGATGCCAAACTAAATGGACCAGGTGGACCACTGCCTCCAATATCTGCTTCGCTGACAATGCCACCACAGCTCTTTGTGTCTTCCCCCCACCCCTGCTCTTACTATTTTAGTTATCTATTAAACGTATTTTCCAAGGGTTCCATTCTCAGACTTATCTTCCTTCTGCTTTAATGGAAACTGAACCAATTCTATCCATCTTACATCTTCAACTTCCATCTATGCCCTCATCATCACTCAATTTAGTTAGACAGCCCTCTGCCCTCCTGACCTCTAGCTCTCCCTTCTTCTCCTCTTCTTTCCTCACTTTTCTTCTGCTTTACTTTTCTCCTCTTTCTCTTTCTCCTCCTTCTTAATATTAAAAATTTTAATTTTGGAGCCGGCCCGGTGGCCAAATGGTTAAGTTCACGTGCTCTGCTTCGGCGGCCCAGGGTTTCACTGGTTCAGATCCTGGGCGCAGACATGGCACCGCTCATCAGGCCACAGTGAGGTGGCATCCCACATACCAAAACTAGAGGGACCTACAACTAAAATATACAACTATGCACTGGGGCGATTTGGGGAGAAAAAGCAGAACAACAAAAAAAGAAGATTGGCAACAGTTGTTAGCTCAGGTGCCAATCTTTAAAAAAAAATAAAATAAAGTAATAAAAAAGATTTAATTTTCATCCCTTCACACTCCCATGATTCAAACTGTCCTTATTTCATATCTTAGATATGGTAGGAATAACCCTTTGTGATTTTACCTTGTCTGCTTCATCCTCTGTCTGCCCATCCCTATCCCTCTGCACACATATATTCTTAAGTTCTACTAACCTTGTATTGTTGGATGCCCCCTAAACACTATATTAGATTAAGACTTTGGTGTTATATCCTTGTCTGTTTATTCATTCATTCAAAATATATTTTGTAAACACCACTTACATACAAATAATTAAAAGAAGACAAAATCTTTCCCTTTGAAAATCACCTCATCTAGTGATGGAGACAGAACATAAACAAAAGGAATGAAATATTTTTGTTAGAAGATATGAAATTAAATATAGAAAAAATAAAACAGGGAAGAAAGAGAAGGATGGCTCGGGCAAGGGTTACAATTTAGATAGAGTAGTCAGGGTGAGACTGGCTGAGGAAGCGATAAGAGTAAAGATGTCTTGTGGTATGGTATGGTGTGGTAAAGGCCGTGAGGCTATCTATGTAAAAGAAGTCCAAGGCTGGAATAACACCATATTCAGGGGCCTTGATGAGGCATCATGTCTAGTTTCTTCAAATAAGAGCAGGAGATTGTGTGTGCCTGGACGGGTGGAAGAGTAGTGACAAAAGCGGTCAGTTACCTCAGAGCCAGATTGTGTCGGGCAGGGAGGGTCCTACCAAGATTTAGACTGACTCTGAATATGATGGGGTGCCATTGGAAAATTCTGAGAAGATTACACAATCTAGATAACATTTTCAAAAATTCACTCTAGCTACTTTTGTTAAAAATCCATTGAGAAGACACAAATGATTCAAAGATACCAGTTAAAAGGTAATATCAATATTCCAAATGAGGGATAATAAAATGGAACTAAGGTGATACCATCAAAAGCCGAGAAGTGATTAATTTCTGGGTATATTTCAGTATCTCTACTCTAACCCCACATAAATATCCTTCTCATCTTTCAAAGTCCTCTAAGTTTTAGTGCCACAAAGGAAGCTTCCCAGAAACTTACGCTTTATATCTGAATTCCCAATATTTCTCATATACTCCTTTACAACTGTGGTTACTTCATATGCAAAGTACATTGCGGAAAATCATATTGCATGATGTCTTGGCTCTTGTTAAATGTTCAACAAATATTAGTTCCCTTCTCGACACTGTCTATAGTTAAAATACTCTTCCTTAGTCATCCCATAACTATTAGTATTTGTCAAAGAATTTGAATTATATTTAGTTTTAGAAATTGTAATTAATTGTAAATATAATAAGTATCATATTATATTTGAAACCATTCTCAAACATTCTAGTCTCAAGAACACTTTGTATTCTGAAAGATTATGAAGGACTCCACAGAGCTTTTGTTTATGTGACTTGTGTCAAAGGTGGCTGGTAAACCAGATATCTGAAAAAAAAGGCTCAGATTTGTAACATTTGTGATTTGCATCAAGTAAATATTTCTATCTTCTCTGATTTTTAGCTGCCAATACTTTGACAACAGCCTCTCGAAATTCCAGAATATTAAACAATTTCCTTTCCTGTGCCAGTATGACCCAATTCCAGTGCATTCTTGACTATATGTATTAATATTTATATATTAGAAATGAAAGTTATTTTTAAATATTTATGAATTTATATAAAAATAACAGTAATAAATCTATTAAATATTGGTAGAAATTACATTAAAAAACTAAATTTTTGAAAAACAAAGTAGTTTTGAGAAAAGTGGCATTATTTTCCTTATTTGCAAACTTTTTAATGTTTGGCTTAATAGAAGACAGTTATATTTTCATATCTTCTTTATTTAATATGTGCATCATATATTTTTTGTTGATATATACAGAGAAAATCCAGCCTCACTCAAATATCTTATTAGAAATAGATATATTTTAATGATTTTTTTAGATAATAGTGGATATTATTCTTTGACACTATTCCAAAGCTTGGCAGTTGCTAGCTTCTAAAAGCTAGTTGCAATGTGGATTGTGGAACATTATCAGTGAACTTTTTTGTTCAGTTACATTAAAATCCATTGATCTAGACTGCATTTGGAATGACTCATTTAATGTATGATTTTGTAGCATTAATCGAAAGTTATTTTGAAAACACTGCTCACTGTTACGCATATCTTTCAAATGCTGACATATTTTATTATGTAATGTAAAAAAATGCCATATGTTGATATTGCTAGCAATCTCATCAGGAGAGTGTTTACGTATCAGACAGTTCTCCAGTTCAAGGTGTTAAATACACGTTTTCCAAAACTTTAATTTTCTCTTGAAGACCCAAAGTTTATCACTGGCAACAAATACTGCTATTTTTCTTCCTTGAAATGACAAGCTTTGTTTATTATCAAGAACATGCCTCTCGAATACCCAATGTCTGATAGCCATTCTTTCAAATGAATATGGTTTTCCCTTGGAAAAAATGAAGCTAGTCTAGCTTGCAACTCAAACAACTGCACAAATTATTTTTGTCAAATCACTCATCATACTTTAGTTTGCAGCAGAAGAACTTATGTATATTTCCAATTTAAAAACCCATATACTCAATAGTCGAGATTTAACAACAATAATAAGTTTACTGCTTCTTCAGCACATTCCTAAGTGAAACTGATTTTTCTTTTCCCTTTGTGTGCATGGTAAAGAAGAATGTTATGACTACTAGTTAAATTTTGTGCCCCTGCCTTTATTTGGACCAAGACACCAAAAGTCTACATTGCTTTTTCACCATCCTTGAAAATATCAAAGCACTGAAAAGGGAAAGTCCTGTTTGATATGATAATGAAACAGCATTAACATGCAGATTCCCTGAAAATGCACTGAGGACCTAAGAGCTGCACAGGCCACAGTTTCAGACTCATAGTTCTAAATAACAATTACTAACATTTATTGAGGACTTTTTTCTTTTTTGAGGAAGATTAGCCCTCAGCTAACTGCTGCCAATCCTCCTCTTTTTGCTGAGGAAGACTGGCCCTGAGCTAACATCCATGCCCATCTTCCTCTGCTTTACATGTGGGACGGCTACCACAGCATGGCTTGCCAAGTGGTGCCATGACCGCACCGGGGATCTGAACTGGCAAACCCTGGGCCACTGAAGCGGAACATGTGCACTTAACCACTGCGCCACCAGGCTGGCCCAGGACTTCTTATTTTATGACAATGAACTCAGTACTTTCTCTTTCCATAAGCTAAATGACTTAATCCACAATTTTTATTAGGTAGATAGCGTTATCCCTATTTTCTCAGTGGGGAAATTCAGATGCAGAAAAGTGAAGTAAATTACCTGGTTTTACACCAGCTGGCAAATGGTAGATCCAGGATTTGAACTCAGGCAATTTGGTTTAAAAGTCTGTCCTCTTAACCATTACATTATATTGCCCCTCTAAATGTTTGTACATCTGTTTCATAGTGTTTCTTTGTAAATTAGGGCCACATATGAATCTGTACCAACCAAATGTATAACACATAGCAAGAACTCAATAGATATTGATGAATTACTTTTGAAGAAGTGCCCGAGATACTCTATGTTCATGATGCTTCCATTACTTTCAATATGTTTAGCAAAATCACATAACTAAAAACATCTGAGCCTTCCCAGGAAAATAGCAAAGAGGGAAATGTGAACCTCCAGACTAGAAAGATAATCCCAGTGGAAGAGATATTACTGATACAGTTGGAAATCTTGCTGCTGTTTTAGTATTTATGACTACTCCATCCATCCATTATCAAATGTTTTACTACAGTCTTCAGAAGCATATGGCTCTATAGCGTTTTTGCTTGAGCACCTCTCAAATCTTCTGAAAATAATATCGGAAAGAATTTAATGTTTTAAAGACCATATAGAGTTACCTTTTCACACACTTCTAGGAAAACTACAGGTTTCTATAAAGATATCCTATGTAACAAGCTCCAAAAGATTAAAAAATAAGTAGTTCACATTAAAATATGCCATTTAGAGGTCTGATATTCAATAATGAATTTTAATTTAACCCATTCTTCAGTTGTTACATTTTAATTTATGTGTAACATCTGTCCTAATCTATATAGTATGAAAAAAAGATGAATGAGAGCTCTCAAAGTGTTTCTTTGTATGAAATATTTCAAAACAGCGTATTGCCTCCCAAACTTCTAAAACTTGTAAGCAGTTGTGTTTAGCTGTTCAGATATAGAAAGCTATTTTAATAGAGAGGTGCATTACAGTACCGAAATCTGTCACAGCAGTGTTTTCAACATAGATAAAACCTAAAGTATTTACAAAAAGCAAAATGAAAACAAGGAAGGCAAAAGAATGTTCCAAAGCATATATACAAGTTGGTAAAGATATGAGAAGAAGGAGGTTGTCATCAGTTTCACTAGCACTCCAGCTTCATCACATTACTTTAGGTAATAGGTGATAAGTTGTTCCACTTATCCAGTACATTTTATGCCATCCATTACCCTTATATTTGCCTAAGGAAATTCATGTTCTGGGATATTAAATTCTATTAAAGAATATAGTGCTGCTAAGTAAATTAGTAAAATGAAGACAGATAGAAAGTAGTTTACTAGATTTGTATACAATTGCTGCCATTAGACCTGTCTTAACTTTGCTCATATTAACTTGATATTTCATAGCAATACACAATGGTATACAACTGAGTAGTAATCCTGGGATTTATTTACTTTGTATGATATAGGCAAATAAGTAGAAACGTTTGAATAAGAAGTCATCATGAAATGACCTATAATGTACTAATTCCTCGTGAGTTTAAGCATAGATCCAGATCTCATGGTTCAAAACAGAAGAATTTGGGATAGTGAAGAATCTCATGATTTATTTTATACTATCCAAAATTACTATATTTTATCTGTTAAATTACCCTCAATTGATTATACATCTCTAAATTGGTGGAATAAAATATATAAAAATAAACAATTCTGAAGCTAGAACAACAATTTGAGCCTACTTATTTGAGAGGGTACATCATCTACTATAAATTAAGAAGACCCCGTTTATGCATGGTACCAAAAATCTTTATCTAAAGAAAAGTTATCCCTGCTGTGAACAGTGTGCACTATTTAATCTAAAATTAAAAGGATCAAAAGTTTTAAAATCTCATTTACTGCTCTACGACAATCAGTTTAAGTATTTCAGGAACATAGAGGAGGAATAAAAAAGATATCTATCAAAGAGGTTAAGTTGGCAGTAAAATACATCATCAACTGTGAAAGAATTAAAATAAATAAAAACCTCCCGAAAAGTGAATTGAGGAGAAATAAAGCCCAGAGTGTGCAGGTTCCACCCCTGCACTGGGGAATTGAACAGGAATGGGCTTGAAAGAGCATGAGACCAGAGGTGAGCGTCTTGAGACAGCACAAATTTAGAGGAGAGGGAAGCAAGTCGAAAGGAGATGTCTCTTGAAGGCTTGGTAATGACAAAAAAAGAGAAGCATGTGACAAAAATTGTGGATCCTACAGAAACAGCGTAACATAAAAAGAAACTCTAATCCCTCACTTCCCCTTCAATAAAGACGTTATCTGTTTAAGAAATTACCCTTCTCTATAGCAATAGAAAAGTCTGCTATGAGCTAAGAAACCTAGTCAGCCACCCCAAACCATCACTCTTGCCTACTTTGAAACAACTGTTACTACTCCTGCAAGAAAATACAGGATCTTTCAAAATTAACGGATATAGCAGGTAACTTCTAAGAAAAAGGCTATTTTAAAAAGAAAGGAGAAATCAGAATCAAAAAAATTCTGCAGTTGAAAATATTCTCCAAACTACTAACCACCAAGTAACAAAAATAATATAATATTCTATAGAAGCTAAATATTTTTAAGCAATTGGATATAAGCCAAAACTGGATCATAAAGCTAAACAATAATATAGAGATGGCATAAGACACAGAAGGGGTGAAATGAATGTTGACAGCTCTCAGACATAAAATTTTAAAAATTAAGATGAATTCTCTAAAAACTGAAGACTAATTTCAAGTTCCTGATGGGAGGAGAAATTTGACTGAACTTGTAATGAGGACCCTGAAGAGCGGAATGAAAACTGCCAGGACTAAAAAGATAAAATAATAAAACGAAAGTAAAGATTTGACAATAAATGGACAAAGAAGATCTAACTATTTTATTATAGGGAGAAGAAAAAGAAGGAGAAGGAGGAAGAAGAGAAGGAAGAGAATGGGAAAGGAGGGAAGTTGGGGGAAAAGAAGGAGAGGAGAATGAAACAATAGATCCTAACCCAAGAAAGCTTCCAGGATTAAAAGGAAATTAAATCTCCATATTTAAAGAATCAATCATTTGCATGGAAACATTAACTTAAGCCGACCAACTTTGCATATACTCTAATATAAGTTTTTGAGACACAAAACTTTTTAAAAGATCCTTGAAGAGTGAAGAAAAGAAAATCACTTACAAATGAAAGATAGTCAGTTGGGCATGCAACATCTTGGTAGCAATATGGAAATCATACAACAGTAGGGCACCCTTTTAAAGAAATTCAAGAACGTGTGAGTCAAAGATTTTATATGAGCTGAGCTATCTCTCAAGCATAATAGCTATCAGAAAAGATTGAAATGTTTAAGAATTTAGAGAATAATGTAATCATTAGTTCTTTTTGAGATATCTAGTAGAATATAAACTTTACTAAACTAAGAAATGATAAGGTAATCTGGCAAATAGACTGACCATTAATGTTTTATATATTTAGTTGACTATTTAAGACTAATACTATGATGAGGATGGGGGTAGATAATGACATGTGAATATTATGTTTTCTAATATAATAGAAGAGTTATAGCTTAAAAATGGAAGAAGAAAGTAGAGAGAAAAGGTCAAGTAAAGTAAACTTATTGATTGCTACATTGGAGACAGGTAGGATTCAAAGTTTACCTTTTAATGCTCTATAGCAACAATTAGGAATCTAGGTAAGCTAGATATACTGGAAAAGAGTATAGAGATCCCTCAAAAAATTAAGAATGTGATCCAGCTATTCCACTTCTGGATATTTATCCAAAGAACATGAAATCATTTGCACCCCTGTTGGTCACAGAATTATTCACAATAGCCAAGACTTGGACAGACACTAAGTGCTCATCAGTGGATGAGTGGATAAAGAACATGTGGTATATCTATGCAATGGAATACTACTTGGTCAAAAAAAAAGATTAAATCTTGCCATTTGCAACAACATGAATGGACCTTAAGTGTATTATGCTAAGCAAAATAAGTCAGACAGAGAAAGCCAAATACTGTATGATTTCACTCATGTGGAAAATAAAAATAAGAACAAACAAACACATAGATAAAGAGATTAGATTGATGGATACCAGAGGTGAAGGGGGTAAGAAGAAGGGCAAAAAAGGGTGATAGGGCACATGTGTACAGTGGTGGATGGTGGACAGTAATTAGTCTTTGAGTGTTGAACATGATGTAGTTTACACAGAAAACAAAATATAATGATGCAGACCTGAAATTTATGAACCAATATTACCTCACTTAAAAAAATAAAGAAATCCAGGTGACAAAAAGGGCAAAAGCATTACAAAAAGATAAACATAAAGCAAAAATAACATCATCCCTATAAAAACAAAGGAATGCAGAAAGAACAAAGAGAACAAAATACATACAGAGAGAAATACAGTAAACAACATTATACATAATAGTAAATACAGAATAGAATAATAGGACAAATTTGAGACTAAACACATCAGTGTTATTAATAAACATGAAGAAAATTTGTGTGTAGTATACATATTTTTATTAGAGTATAGACATGTATTCAGATATATCACAAACACACACAAGATCTCTTATAGTATGAAACATTAATTATGATTCTAAAATACTTAAAGTTGTTAGAGAAAAAGGGATTAGGGCTAGAGAGCTTTAGACTCGAAATACAATATTAATTTTTTCTTTGGGGATGTCAATAATCAAGGTGTTTTTGTGTTTTACATTAAATGTACACAAGCACTAATAAATCTCAAAATTTCAAAAGAAAATAAAATTCATTTAAATTTAATGCAGAAATAAAACTCACAGTTTAAATGTTCTCCAACCCACTTAACAGAACAAATCTACAGCATTCAATTGGAGAAATAATTGAGAACCAAATTTTTAATGTCATATCAATACTGTATGGTCAAATATGATACATTAGATCATAGTTATTAGATCTGATGATGAAAACTAAGCCTTCCAATAAAAATAAATGGAAACCACATTGTATAACATTTAAGAGGAATATACTTTTCTTCCTTCAATCTTATGGATGTTTCATTCCACCCCATGGGTGCTGATATGATGTTATTGAACAACCTCTTCATCCAAATTAGATTTAAAAGACAATGATTCTAGAAGGCCAATGTTACTTAATTCCTTTTTTCCCCCTCTGAAATTTTTTTCAGAATTACTGATAGATCCACAAAAAGAGACGTAAAATTTCAACGTTTGTAAACTAGTAATACTGATCAATAAGCTGGCAAGCAGCAGGTGGAATGACCTCTAAACAACCTTCTTAGTTGCCATGAGTCAAAACGGAAGACCACAGAAAGGTCAAAGACGGTATAATATTTCTATCCATTCTACCACAGAGAGATAGAAATCTCATTGGACAGGGGAGAAATAAAACCTCTGTTGTCTGAAAATGGTCTTAGTATTAACAGAATCAGAATAGTCTATTGGTTTTTCTACATTAATACTATATTCTTTACTTTCAAAAATAGAAAAAATATTAAGCAAAGTAACATATCTAGCAACAGAAGTAAATATAGGATGCTATGTTAAGTCTGGACATCTGAAACTGGCAGGACATAGGGAAAAGTCTAGAAGAATAAATGATTGGAATACTCTTGGTATTAGAGTTATGCCTTCACTCTTTGGGGCAGGATAAATACTGTGACTACTTCAGAGCAAATAGCACTTGTCTTTGTGTGGAGTAGGGTCCCGGGGTCTTTCCTTACAACTGCAGATGTGTCAAAAGTAGATGGGTACATGAACAAATAGACCATCCCTCTAAATTATTATTTGAAATGAATGTTCACTAGCTATGAGTAGATAGTAATGGTATTCAGGGTACTCAGGGAGAATATATCCACTGTAATCCCAGTTAGGTCAACAAAAATGTTTTAAATGGCAGTAAGTACAAGAGACCAGTGGGGAACATTCTTTGTATTTGAAAAAATAGAACATGTTCAAGATACTGCAGCACATAAAATATTTTGGAAAAAATTTACTAGTAGTACTTACAAAAGAGACCTCATCTTGTTCCCAGTGTGCATCCACAGAGCTTAGCCTTTTCCTAGCAGCTCAATAGGTATGTAATGAAGAAACAGTAAGTTTGATTTCTTGCTCTTCACTTTGTTCTACCAGCTTTAATATATTTGGGCCAGTAAAACACTGCTTTATTTTACTTTAGCATAAAAGATTTTAATATCTGGTGAATCAATTCCCTCCAATTATTTTTCTTTTAAAGTTTTCCTTAGCTGTTATCAACCATTTACTCTTCCAGATGATGTCAGAATAATTTTGTAAAGTTTTAGTCTTATCATCAGAGCTTTAAATGGAATGAATTTAAATTTGTATAGCGTTTTATAGGAAATTAGCATCTTTATAATATTATGTCATCTTATTCAGGAACACAATAGTCTATCACTTTCCTAGTGTTTTCTCCTATGTGCTTGACTGGCTGGCACGCCTATTAAACACATGTAATAGAGGGCACAAGACAGTTCACGTCCTCAGGACTTGCTTGTGCAAAAACACAGGAGGGAAACTATTTTTAAATTCTGGTTTCATGTTGTCTAGTTAAGCTTTTTTTTCTCCATTTAAATACTTCATAGAGAGAATTGTAATGGTGTTTGGATACTCCTGTTAATGCTATGATTTGTGTCTTTTTTTAATATTTATTATTTTAAATATTTGTATATGACATTAATGAAAACTAGTGATTTTGGTAATATATTTTCAATTAAAGCACTTACCTGAAACACTGTCTTATAGGAAACACCATTTGGTAGTGTTATGTATCATGAGTATTGATATTGATTAGGATTGAATTAAAATCCCTTCTTTGCCACTTCCTATGGAACCCTTGGCAAATAACTTTTAGGTACATAGTAGGAGAAACAGTTTAAGTATCAAATTGGCTACCTCTTGGTAAACCCAGGACGATGTCTGACAGCAATTTAACTTTTCATTTAGATTAGATGATATGTAACACCTATTGTCAAGAGTGTATTTAGGTGAATTCTGAGAAAAAGAAAGAACGCTGCCTTTTAATATTACATTTCACTATTAATAAACCACACTTGCATTCATTGATATGCTGTCAGTGGGAGGGAAACTCCCCCCTCCTACCATGGTGCAAAAACAAGAAAACAGGAATTTAAGCTGTTCAAAATCTAGTTTGCTTACATTTAAAAAAAATCAGATGTAATCTATATGACATATGCATATACAAATTCATACATGTATCTCAATACAATTTTAGAATATTAACCAAGATTCTACTCTGTTACTTTTCACACATTTTCTTATAACCTTGTGACTTCCGCTTAAGAAGTCAAAGGCATGCATTGCCTCAGGAAAGTACTCAGAAGTCAGACACCAAAGTCTTTGTGATTTACATGCCAAAATGGACTCTTGAACCTCATGAAAGAGATGATGATTTTGAGAAATTTCTCCAAAATTTACATGAAAATTTTTATATTTACAGCAATATTGAAAATAGTTTATAGTAAGCACCTGCATACGCTCTTCCTAGATTTTACCACTAATGCTTTACTCTATTTGCTTTATCACAAATCTATCCATTTATACATAACTCTACTCATCTTTTGTGCATTTCTTTCTAAGGAATTTGAAGACATCAGCATACTCTGTTCTAAACTCTTTAGTATGTGTGTTATTAAAAAAGAAACTGTTGAGTTGAATGTCTAAGCTGTGTAAGATACAGACCCAGCTAAGCCACAAGGATAGATTGGTAAAGAACAGATGGGAGACGATTACTTCACCCTCTATGTTTATGTAAATGCTACTCAGTTTGATGAAGCACATCCCAAAAAAAGAGCAATAGAAGAAACATTGGTTTGCTGTTCGTCCTTGTAAATGTTAGAAGCCCCGGTGGAGGAGAAAGCACATGCTATGGGAGTCCTAGATATATAAAAAGGATTCGAGGTCTAGCAGACTGCTTTGCTTTTTTTTCCTGTTGAAGTGTGGGGAAAATACAAAGATGTCACGGGAGTTTGTTGTGCCAAGATGATGCCCTGAGTCTCCTCTTTGCAGACAAGAGTATGATAGAGCATGTAAGTGTTTCCAGAAGGGTGAAGAATGGCTAAGAAGGGCACCAACACATGTAACAAGATAAGAAAAAGAGCTCATGGATCAATGACCAGGGATGGTGAGAAGACCAAGGATGGCTTTGGATAAGACACTCCTTCCTTACTGATATACAGAATTCACATAGCTCTAATGACTTTGCCATCCTTTGGAAGATGAGATGGTGAGTGGAAATCTGAAACTGAATTAGATTAAAGATGAAATAACTTAGAAAATACTAAATTCGTGATTACCAGATATTTGGTCCTGTCCAAAATGTCCATAAGACATTGGGTCCACACCAAAATGTCCTTGATATTTGCAGGACCATCTGGTCCTGTCCAAAATGACATCAGAGGTTTGGTCCATGCCAACTGGTCTTTGATATCTCATCATATTTGACCGTGTCCAAAACATCCGTGGAGATATTGAGTCTATGCCAAAAGGTCCTTGATATTTGGTCCTGTACAAAATCATTTGGCATGGACTAAATCTGCTCATGGGTGTATTGGACAGGACCAAATGTCAAGGACCAAATATCTTATGGACCAAATGTGTAGAGGTTTCTCAAAGTTAATGGAATAAAATAATCTTCTGTAGTCAAGCAGGGTGCAGGTTTGCATAACACAAATGTGTGTAACTGAAGAAAGAAATGTAATACTATTTTTGGTTTCAGGATAATGCTTCTCCTCAGAGACTATTCTCCACAATAGTATCCTCAGATAATTTGATACTGGGGACACAGCTGATGTTCATTTTTTTCTGTCATTGTTTTCAATCTACAATTAAATTGTGTTAATTTGCTATCCTACAAAACTGATAAAAGAGAACCTTAAAATACTCTATGGTAGGTTAATAACTTTATCTTTGTATTTATTTTGACCATAAGAATTCTTGATAAACATTTTTCAGATAAAAAGAGATTGTATTAGTCAGGATTTGCACTGGCATACTACAATAACAAATAAACTCAATCTTTAGCAGCTTATATCAACAAATGCTCAATTTTTACTCAAAAAACCATGTCTATCCTTATCAAGCATCTTACTCCACTACATCTTTATTCTAGTACCCAGCCTCTATCTGGGTGCATTTCAAGTCATTGTGAATGAGAGCAAAATGACATGCGAAATCACGCACTGGCTTTAAAGCTTCTACCAAGAAGTGGAATATGGCACTTCTACTCACATTTCATTGGCCAAGCCAAGTCAACCTCAAGATCTCCAGGGCACACATACATAATCCTGCTACACAGAGGGCACAACCAGAAGAAAAATTGGATGTTTAGCAAACATTAATAGAACCTATCACGATGCTAATTTAACATATAATAAACATATTAACTTCACATTTAGGTAATTTTGAATTCTATTAACATATATCATACATATCCTTTTTTTCTAACACTTTCTAAGTACTTGTGAAATTTGATTTCTGGTCAGTTGTCTCAATATCTTACCAAGGGGAATATATGGTGATTTTGCTCACCTGACAACCATTCTTTTTTCTAATTGTCAGGGTGCCTGAAATGTATTTTAGGAACTACATCTTTCCCATTTTGGGAATTTTATTTTAGGTGGTGTATTTAGCACGTATTTTAGATGGTGCTATACATGTAACTCCAAGTTTGGTTCATGTGACCCTGCCCTGGTCACAGAGCACAGATACTCTATAGCCACAGTGTGACATGTGCTTATCCAAACCATGCCGTTTGATCACTCTGCCCAGCTTGATTCATATCTGTTGAGACATAACCGTTAAGATGTTTCAATCAGAATCAATCCTGGACATGTGTAACAGCTTGTCAGAAGGACAAAACAAAACAAAACAAAAACTCTCTCCATTTTTTTGGAGCCGGGAGGATGTAGGCATACCTGCTAGCAGCCATTTTTCACCATGTCACGTAAGTGAGTTAAATCAAGAGATGTACACAGGGCGAGACCTGATGACACGTAAGTTTGAAGAATGAGCTGTATCTGAAAATGGAAAGGAAAAAGGGAAAGAACAGAAGCAAATGGCAAGGGCCCCTATAGAACATGTAACCTATGAAGTTACGTACTTGTGAAATAAATGCCCTTTCTTTCAATAGTCAGTTGGAAGTGAGTTTTCTGGTTACCTGCAAGCAAAACTCCCAACTGATTCAAACACTATTCCAAATAGCACACGTGTTTCCACAGCTAATTTGCCATAATTGCCAGTCTCAGGCCTTTTTCATCTTGGCAAAGGTACTATAGTCCTGGATCCTGTGAAAGAAGACAAAACAACTTATTCACGTTGATCCTGGAAGTAAGACAAGATAAATAGGCTTCCAAAGCTCAAAGATGGGCCAACACCAATTTAACAGCATTCTGGAAGTCATGAGTAGAGAGAATTGAAAATAATTACTTTTTGAAGAGATAAGAACACATGATTTTCCAGGTTGGGCTAAAGCCGTGAAGACTCAGATTCAGGAATCACAATGGATTCAAGCAAGAATAAATAAGTTTTCCGTGGAAATCTCTATCAATAAGTACCTATATTTTAATCATCAAGATATCACTTTTTCTTTCCATAGAAAGTGATAATGAAGAATGATGACCTCATGTCTAGACTTATGCTTTTAACTCTGCTTCTGCTCAAGGGGTACTAATGTGTTTCAAAAGCTATCAATCACATGCCAAAAGCTGCCTGGATAATTACCTCTGAGATTTTCTGAAAATTTTTCATCTTTTTTAATAAGAATATAATTTCCGTGATATCCTCTCATCAAGACACATATCAGATTTTGGGTATCTGCCTTCTATTCAATAATCTATAAAACCTCATCAAGAGGATAGTCTTTTTATTGTGATTTTCAAAGAATTTAACAATGAAATGTATATTTTCAATCTTTAGACTCATGCACTCATAAAAACCTTGTAGGGACATCTTCACATCCTTTACAAGAATCTAAATACAGAAAAATAAGACAGTAAACAAGCTTCACCATATAAAGAGAAATCAAGATTGTACTAAATTTTTTAAACTAATGCATTGAAGACAAAGTATTTCCTCTAGACAGATGCATAAATGTTTTTAATCTGATTTAAAATAATTTGAAAAGGATGGTGTTATTATGTTGTCAATATGCCAGAAAACTTGACAAAGTAGAAGTGAATTCATATAGAAAGTAAGATCTGCTATCATGTAATGCAGAATTACTCTGTATAACAAGGAAAATTAGAAGAAAATCAACTGAGAATTGTAAAGAAATGTCTATTTCATTTGAATGCTGGAATGTTGAATATAAGTTATCATCAAGTGGTACAATGTATCCAGAAACATATCACATGATTTCACTGAGAATATAAGTACAATTATGAAAAGTATTACAAATAAATCAGTATACTAATCAAAGGAAGATGGTTAATGCAAAATGTTTCTATTTCACCGTTCACAAATGTATAACTTTACATACCACTTGAATAGAGCATATCACACCTGAATATTCGATATGCAGAGTGATCATATGGTAGCTTATGTTTTTGATTCTTATAAGTTGGTGAGAGGGGTGCATGAAACGTTATATTTGGGATCCTTTCTATTAATTACTTTATTTATTAAATACTTTATCATTACAAGAAGTCATCCTATATTTGTCCCTAGATCCTAGCTTTCTCATTGGTACGAGATCTGCATCAAATAGCAGTTCAGATAATTTGCATACCATCTAAGTGCACACCCAGAAAAATCAGACGGTGTGAAGCAAAACAGGAGAGGGGTTTGGAATTTCACATCCAAAGTGATAGATACTGAATGCCCTTCTAGGACCAAAAGGAAAAAAGAATCAATTAAATTTTCATTTCGTTGTGTAAACTCTGATAGAAAATCATTACATTCTCTATACGAATATTTTCAAAAAATTTAACCTTAGGGCTCTGAACTCATCATTTTAAGGTAAACTGCAAATATAGCTTCAGTATTCTTTGAACATCAACAAAATCAGCAAATGATTACAAATGGCAATTGTAATAAGCCCTGGGTATGGTTGACGTATGAGATAATTACAATGCTTTGCTGGAAAATCTAATAAATCCCAGAATAGTTATTTTCTAAAATCTATTTTTATGGAAATTAGAACCTGAATATACCATTTATTACAGCAAGAGAATTATACAGCTTTTTCTGACAGACTCAATCAAAAACTGTGTCGATTTATGAAAAGTAATTGTTTCTGAAGACTGGGGAAAAGTACTTTATTTCTAAAACTGAGTGGTTTAATATTAAAATGTATCAAACTTTTTAACTTTCACAACAAAATGAATTTAATAAGATTAAGCTACCTGTTTTGACACAGAACTCAAGAAAATAAATAAATATAACAACATTTAGACTATATTTGACAAATTTTTAAAACATAATTCATTTATATGGGGCCAGCCCAGTGGGGTAGCAGTTAAGTTTGCCAACTCCGCTTTGGCGGCCCCGTTTGCCGGTTCAGATCCGAGGCATGGGCCTACGTACCGCTTATCAAACCATGCTATGGCAGGTGTCCCACATATAAGAGGAAGATGGGCATGGATTTTATGTCAGGGTTGATCTTCCTCAGCAAAAAAAAAAAAAGAGAAGAAGGATTGGCGCTGGAGGTTAGCTCATGGCTAATCTTACTGAAAAAAAAAAACATAATTCACTTATAGTATAATTGTTCATGAAATAAAATATTTTATTCAGATCAGATGACTTATTTATTTTTCCCTCTATGTCTAAATGCTTTATGATTTTTTTTAATTCTCTTTTACTGTTATTCATGTGTGGATTATTCAAGGCTGTAGAGAAGATTATTCAAGGTAAGACATTTTAGAGGGTTTGAGTTTCACATAAAGTCAATCATTTGGTCTTAACAGAGTTGACAACCACGTAGCTACTTTATCATTAATTCAGTTTAGCCAAGTTTTTTCTCAAAACAATAATCAATATTAGCTCAACTGAGGACAAAATTTTCAAGTTTAATAACAAAGAGTATATACTACTAATATAGGTACATGAAAATGTGTTTATTTACATAATCAAGTTTGGATTTCTTACCTACATGCCCTCTTTCCTGAAATATTTTTAACATATTTTTATAATTTGTTTAAATTTTAAGTGGTATATGTATAAAAACTAGAAAAGGGAGAAGCTTTTATTTTTCTTGTCTGTATTTTTCTTGAGATATAATTGTCATATAACATTATATTAGTTTCAGGTGTACAACATAATGATTTGACATTTTATGTATTGCAAAATTATTCTTTTTGTCTTAAACTCTTAACTATACAATAAATTTTATATATACCTAAAACATTTGCTTCTTTCACTTAGTAATATGGATTTAAGTTAATCCCATGCTTTTTCATGGGTTGATATTCATTTAATTTTAGCAATGAATAGTATTCCGTTGGCTGGATGTGCCACAGTTTGTTTACCCATTTGCTTACTGAAGGACATCTTGGCTGCTTCCAAGTTTTGACAGTTGTGAATAAAGCTTCTGTGAACATCCATGTGCAGGTTATTATGTGGAGATAAGTGTTGAAGTCCTTTGGGTAAATACCAAGTTCTACACTTGCTGGGTCATATGGTAAGAGTATGTTCAGTTTTGTAAGAAACCACCAAACGGTCTTCCAAAGTGGCTGTACATTTTTGCATTCCCACCAGCAATGAATGAGAAGTGCCTGTTGCTCCACATCCTCCACCAGCATTTAGTGATGCTAGTGTTGTAAACTGTGACCATTCTAATAGGCCTGTAATGGTATCTCACTGTTGTTTTAATTAGCATTTGCCTGATGGCGTATGATGTAGAGCATCTTTCCATCTGCTTATTTACCATCTATATATCTTCTTTGGTAAGGTGTCTGTTAAGGTCTTTGGTTCATTTTTTAATCAAGTTGTGTTCTTATTGTTGAGTTTTAAGAGTTCTTTGTATATTGTAAATAACAGTCCTTTATCTGAAGTATCTTTTTATTCGAGATATAATTGATACATAACATTGTGTAAGTTTAGGGGTACAATGTGTTGATTTGATACATTTATATATTGCAGTGTGATTACCACCATAGTATTAGCTAACATCTCTATCAAGTCACATAATTGTCATCTTTTTCTTGTGGTGAAAACAATTAGGATCTAGTCTCTTAGCAACTTTGAAGTTTATAATGCAATACTGTTGACTGTAATCACTATGCTGTGCATTGCATCTAGAGAACTTACTTATGTACTAGTTATAAGTTTGTGCCATTTAACAGCATTTCTAGAATTCCCCCAAACCCAAAGCTCTGGTAGCCACCATTCTGCTCTCTGTTTCTGTAAGTTTGGCTTTTCTGGATTCCACATATAAGTGATAGCATGCATTACGTTTTTTTCTCTCTGACTTATCTTACTTAGCAAATTCCCTCAAGGTCCATCCATACTCTTCAGAGTTCATTGACCTCCCAGCCTTCCAGGGACACTAGGATCTGGGGCCTACATGAAAGAATGTGTCTGGGCTTGGGGCCAGAGATGGTCACTTTGGCCCTGGCCCCAAGGCACAAGTTAATAAGAAAATGTCCTGCGTAACGTTCCTTGTCTGGGCTAGCCACCCCAACCAGGACCTGACTGAACTATAGAAACATCCCATCTGTGAGAACAAGAGAAAATAACTTAAAGTATCACATGTCCTAAACCCTGAGTCAGAACCCAGATAAGTTTAGGATAAAAGGGAGTCCCAAGCATAGAACAATTGGGAGTCTCACTGAGGAAAGGACGCTTTGCCTTAGACTCAGACAATTGGTGTTCTTGCCTGCCGTACAAACTATTGGGACTTCCCTGGCTGATTGTGGTGTGGATGTTATAAGTACCGATTTGTTGATCTTTGCTTCCCCGCTCCTCATTCTGTTCCCCTTTATCAATAAACTCTAATTGCTTAAACAACCAAGTAGCCTTGGCGTTACCTGTCATTCTTTGCCCTTTGTGGCTGCGGGCAACACATACATTGCAAATACAAGGATTTCCTTCTTTCTCCAGGCTGAATAGTATTCCATTGTATATATACTACATCTTCTTTATCCATTCATCCATTGATGGACACATAGGTCGTTTCCATGTCTTAGCTATTGTGAATAATGCTGCAATAAATGTGGGAGTGCAGATATGTTTTTTGATATACGGTTTTCATTTCCTTTGGATATATACCCAGAAGTGGGGTTGTTGGATCATATGATAGTTCTATTTTTAATGTTTGAGGAATCTCCATATTGTTTTCCATAGTGACTGAACTAATTTACATTCCACTAAACAGTGCATAAATGTTCCCGTTTCTCCACATATTCTCCAACACGTTGTCTCTTGTCTTTTTGATGATAGCCACTCTAACAGGTGTGAAGCCATATCTCCCTGTGGTTTTGATTGCATTTCCCTGATGATTAGAGATATTGAATCTTTTCATGTACCTGTTGGTCATTTGGATGTCTTCTTTGGAAAAATGTCTATTCAGTTCCTCAGCTCATTTTTTAACTGGACATTTTTTTATTATGAGTTGTATGAGTTCCTTATATATTTTTTTATATTAACCTCTTATCAGACATATGATTTGAAACTATTTTCTCCCATTCTGTAGGTTGCCTCTTCATTTTGTTAATTGTTTCCTTTGCTGTGCAGAAGCATTTTAGTTTGGTGAAGTCCTACTTAAGGATTTTTGCTTTTGTTTGTTGTGCTTAGGGTGCCACATCCAACAAATCACTGCCAAGACCAATATGAAGGAGCTTCTTCCCTATGTTTTCCTCTAGAAGTTTTATTGTATCGGGTCTTATCTTGAAGTCTTTAATCCCTTTCAAGTTAATTTTTGTGAGTTGTGTGAGATAAGGGTCCGATTTTCTTCTCCTGCCTGTGTTTACACAGTTGTCCCAATACCATTTGTTGAAGAAGTTATTATTTCCTCATTGAATGTTCTTGGCTCCTTTGTCAAACACCAGTTGACCACATATTGGGGAAGGCTTATTTCTGGACTCTGTTCTATTCCACTGGCCTATGTATATATTTTTATGCCATTCCCATAGTGTTTTAATTACTGCGATTCTGTAGTATAGTTTGCAGTCAGGAAGCACGATGACTCCGGATTTGTTCTTCTTTCTTGGGATTGCTTTAGTTATGTGGAGTCTTTTTTGGCTCCATACAAATTTTAGGATTATTTTTTCTATTTGTGTGCAAAGAAAAAAAAAAAACTATAGGCCAATATTCCTGATGAATATAGATACAAAGATTCTGAAAACAGTGTTAGCACAATGAATTCAAAAACACATGAATAAGATCGTATAACATGACCAAGTAAGATTTATCCCTGGGAAGGAAAGATGGTTCAACACATGCAAATCAATAAATGTGATACACCACATTGATGGAATGAAAGATAAAAATCATATCATCTCAATAAATGCAGAAAAGTATTTGACAAAATACAACATCCTTTCATGATAAAATCCCTCAGAAATTGAGTATAGAAGGAACATACCTCAAAAAAATAATGCCTGTGTATAAGAAACCCACAGCTAACATCATACTCGGTGGTGAAAGGTTGAAAACTTTTCCTCTACGATCAGCAACAAGACAAAGGTGCCCAGTCTCAGCCCTCCTACGCAAGATAGTACTGAAGTCCTAGCTGGAACAATTAGGCAATTCAAAGAACTAAAAGACATCAACATTGGAAAGTTGTCATTATTTCCAGATGATATCATCTGATAGATAGAAAATCCTAACGACTCAACCAAAAACTGTTGAAACTAATTAATGCATTCAGTAAAGTTGTAAGATATAAAATCAACATGCAGAAATCAGTTAATTTTCTACATGCAAACAACAAAATATCGGAAAAAGAAAAAAGGAAAACTATCCCATTCACAATAGCATCAAAAACAAATTACTTAGGAATAAATTTAACAAAGTGAAAGATCTGTACGGAGAATGTAACAGGACTTTGATGAAAGAAATTGAAGAACGCACAAACAAATGGAAAGTTATCTCATGTTCATGGATCAGAACAGGGAATATTATTAAAATGTTCATACTACCCAAAGTCATCTATAGATTTAATGGAAAACCTGCCAAAATTCCAACAGCATTTTTCATAGATATACCTTTTATAAACTTTCTGTGACTCTGTGGCTTGTCTTCTAATTCTCTGGACATTGTCACAGAAGAGAAGTTTTAAATTTTAATGAAGTCCAGCTTATCAATTATTTGTTTCATTGCCATATTCAAAGTCATCTAGATTTTGTCTTATGTTATTTTCTAGGACTTTTGTAGTTTACATTTTACATTTAGATCTGTGATCCACGTGGAGTTAATTTTTGTGAAGGATATAAGATCTGTGTCTAGATTCTTTTTTTTTTCACGTAAATGTTCAGTTGGTTTAACACTATTTATTGAAAACTTTTTAAAAAATTTCTCACGACCCTTTCTTGTACTAGAATTTCCTTTTATTAGAAACTTATTTAGCAGATGCAAATCAAAACAAACAAACAAGAAGTCTAAGGTGATAATCAGAGATTTTATTGCATTTGTTTTGTTGTTCCTCCATGTTCTTTAAATAACTCATAGTTTCTAAGAAGTAATGTATTCTATGTGTTTATTCTGTTTTTTCCCCTTCATGTTGCAAGCTTTCCCAAGGTGTCTTGTGATTTTTGATTATCTTATCATAATTTACAGTGAAACTAGTTCAGTTAACTGTAACTCAGTATCTGATATGTTTTTCTATAAATTGGCAAAGTAAATGTTTGAATTGGAGCCCATAAATAGGTAAATCGGGAGGTCTGTGCCCTGAGAAACTAATGTCCACATTATCTGCACAATTTCTTCTCAGAGAGTTTATTCTACCTCTGTAGAAATGAACCTCAATGAATGGGCATTCATCTTATGATGTGCTTATGTGTGTGTGGTTGTGGGGGGATGTTCCATTTATAGATCTTTAATTGCAATTTCAGGCTTCCGTCTTACTCCTACCATCTGTCAGACATGGAGTTTCTTAGTACTTAAATTCCTACAGATTCTGCAGAGCAAATGAGCTCCTGCTTTATGCGTAGATTTTGACTTTCTTACCTGTGTCTCAATTTCACTCATCATGGTCTTTTATGTGCCTTTCATGTTACAAAATGCTTTTGAAATATTTCATTCAATGATGAACCATGTCAGTTCTTTTCATTCTTGAAATTTTTACCTTTTTCTTAAATTGCCATCGTTTTAATGGTGTGTTTCTAAGGGAATGCGGATGAACACATATTATGTCCATCTTCCTAAACAAGAAACACTATATGGTCTTTATATTGCAATTATCTTCAAGATACTGCTGTTATCTGATTATTTTTCTCTCTCTTCATTTGTTTTATTGGTTGCCTAATCTCATTTCAATCACACTTTAAATTTGGTAAATTCCTAATAAAATTCTTTTGCTTCAAATAGGCTCTTTGTATTCATTTACGTTGTAGGTATGGGAAACTACTCAATTTTTAATTCTCTACTTTTCTCAATCTGTTCTTCATAAATATTCTTGTATCTCTTTTAATCTCTCTCTTTACTCTTGAATCTTCAGTCTCTTCTTTGAAACATGACTATAAATCCCCTGAATGGTCAGCGGCACAGTTATTCTCCCGTAAAAAGATAAAAACTGATAACTGGTTTTTATGCAAATATAAATTAATAAGATGTAAATCACCAAATTACTGGGCCATCTTCATAAGTACATACAGGTATTGTGCTGATAAAATTGAATAACTGTATAGTCAGAGATTGTATGAGATTTGATATATAAAAGCCATATCATGGAATGTCTTTCAGGATGCATTAATTTTTTTGGAGTTTTTTATTCAGATGAAAAGAGAAGGCATTGAAAGGTTTTGGTCAGAATAGTGACATGACAAGTTGTATTTTTTTATATTTATTTAAAATGTAAAATGTATTATTTTGCTTCAAAGTAATTTATGTACATGTCTGGTAAATTGAATTAGTGGTCCTGATTCTTCACTCTCCTATATAAGAATTACTTGTACACATTCTTGCCAAAGTCTTACAGTGGAGAATACTTCACAGCCTAGGCCATTTGTTGTGTTTTGGCCAATGGAATGTTAGTGGGCATGATGTTTGTAGAGGTTGGCTGTGTACTTGTACTTACACGACTGTCATTGTTCCCTTGAGCTTCTGCCATCTCAATAAGAACACCATGGGTAACAGCTGACTGAAATTTGGCCTCCAGAATGAGACACATGCAGCCTAGCAAACTAGCAGATCCAGAGCCCGGGGTAGAATTGTACCAGCTAAACGGCAGCTATGTTAGTCAGAAAGACGTGCTTATTGTTTCTATGCCACTGATTTTGTGAGTCTTTGTTGTACAGCATTATTGAAAAAGTAACTAAGTGATATAATACGGTAAAAAAAATCTACCCAGAAGAACCTAAAGTTAAAAAAGAGATCAACTGCCCCACATTCCTAAATTTATTCTTCTGTTCCCAATGAGGATCCTTGCATAGCTCCGGAGAATGTGTTTCTGTATGTCTCTTGATTTTGTTAACTATAGATATTATTTATTAATGCAACAATAGAATAGGTGCAGATTTCTCTCATAGAACTTTCACTCCCTCCATATTTTTGACAGTTATATTGCCATGTTATTTTTAACACTTTTTTAACACTTCATAATATATTTCAATTTCCATATCCTATTTTATTAACTTCAGACACTGTCTCTTGACCCCCTCATCTATGATATGTGGTTATTGACATCCTAGACATCCCTTCTGACTTTTACTCACCATTTCTACTTCAGGTTTCAGTTAACTCCATTATCATTTTCACATTGATAATATTAATAGTATATACATTCAGTTTTCAAGATTGATTCTGTGATAAAGCTAGGTATGCCCAGGAATGAATTTTTCATTCAGTTGGTCTCAATCTAGGCATTCACCAATCTGCTGAGTTTTGTTTACGTTAGTTACCCGACATTTAAGCAGACAAGCTCAGCATCTGCAAAACAGTCAGGATGGGTGAGGCAGATAGAAAAAGATCACCTGAGGATGGCAAAACAGAGCTTTCCAAAGTACTTGGTGGGACCAGAAGGTACTATTGTATCTGTGGTCCCTTACGGAGTTCCAGGAGCCATGGACTCTTTAACGGGAGTATGTTCACTGTCTGGTTTCGTGTAACTGCCTCTGTATATACAGATATTCATATTCTTTTGATTTTCACCTTTTAAAAGAAATACTTTCATAGACATAAATAACTTTGTCTTTTAAGTTTCTGTCATTACTCTGTTACTGAATGCCCTCATAGTAGCCATAATTAAAAATACCGAATGATGATTTCCTGTAGCTTCATTATAAAAAGGAAAATAATTGTATGATTATTACTATGCAAATGTTCCCAACACCTATGTCATCATCCTGATTAAAAGCCAAAGAGGATTTCAGTGTTACATGGATTAGGCTCTTTTACATTCTGTCAATTGCGCAAAACTATGCTACATTTTAATTTTCCTTGTATTTCTTCACAATTCTTTTGTACACTTTTTAATCTTGTTTCTGTCTTTTGTTTCTTTGAGGAAGATTAGCCCTGAGCTAACATCTGCTGCCAATCCTCCTCTTTTTGCTGAGGAAGACTGGCCCTGAGCTAACATCTGTGCCCATGTTCCTCTACTCTATGTGTGGGATGCCCACCACAGCATGGCTTGCCAAGCGGTGCCATGTCCACACCCGGGATCCGAACCAGCGAAGCCCTGGCCGCTGAAGCTGAACGTGTGTACTTAACCTCTGCACTACCTGCTGGCCCCTTTCTATTTTTTTTTTTTAATGTTTTTGTTAAGCATTTTTATTGCTGATAATGGAAGATTGTGTTGGTCGTGTCCTCAAGTTTATCCACATCATCGATCTTATTCTCTGAATCATAAGGTCCATATTCTCACCAAAGTGTTCCTCCTTTTGGACACTTCTTTCTTTCTGCCCCAATACAGATCAGGTGTTAAAAAGACTTGCTTCAAAATTCCAGTTAAGCTTGGCATTGCATTTTCCGACACTATGATCTTGTATTAGATGTTCTGTTTTCCACATCTCATATTTTCTTTTTTCTTGGTTGCATCTTTTGTTTGCTGCTTTCTTTACAAATTTTCAAATATGTATATATATATGTGCTATATATATTTGATATATCTGATATATATATATATATATCATCTCACCCTTAAGAGATAATTTACGTTTTAGAATTCTAGGTAAAAACGAATTTGTTTATGAGACGACTGCTGCCATTATGAAGTGTCACTCTTCTGTAGTATATCTTCCTTCTTTGTCTAGTTAAGTTTATTTTTCATCTTCTAAAAACTTTTAAAGTTGTCTATTTTATCCTTGGTGTTCTGCAATGCCACAGGTAATTTTATTTTTGTTAATGCATTCTACTCAATGAATTGTTTGAATTTTAAAATTTGTTTCCTTCTTTAATTCAAAATAACTCATTTTTGTTAACTATTTCATTACTAACTTCCCTCTCCCATGTTATCTGTTTGCTTTGTTTTTCTTTGCTGAACTATTAGGTAACTGCCCCTGTAGCACTTATTTTTCTCTTGTATTTCCCATTTCGTTGCTTGTTTGCTATATTCTAGACTCTTGAATTCAACCTTCTAACCATTCTAGTCAGTACTTTATATTAAAAATAATGTTACTAATGTCAAATAGTGCTTATTCTATTCTCTTCTTTCTTCAAAATATCCTTATTTTGTTAATGGATTTTATCTTTTAACAAATTTATCTAAGAGTACTAATTACTTTTATAAAAACTCTCCTCAATTATTGTCACTGTTCATTTTGGTGTTTTTCTTAAATTGTGTATCTTTTATGTATCTGTTGATGCTTGTTTGGGCATTTATACTGAAAATGGAAACAATAGGCTGATTAAAATCACAGCAGGCAGGAGATCCCTTTGCTGTTATATTCCTCAATAGTTCTTGAACGGGTAACTAGCTAGAAGTTTAATACCCATTTGTATTTTTCCAAGCAGGTTTCACTTTAGGGGCCATGGGGAGGGGGTCAAGAAGCAAACAGAGCCCCCCAAAATGTGAAAACAGGGAGAGTTTTACTCAGAGGTGCTCACACGAAACTCCTCGAGCCCCTGAAGTAGTTTGTTCAGTTTCCTCAGAGATTTTGCCAGGAGACCAAAAGGAAGACAGCAGTGCTAAGGAAGGAGGAGGGTAAAGCGAAGATAGAGTTGTTTCTGTCCAGATCACCCAACGTGCTTCTTTACTTTTCACTTCACTTTGCATCTCCTGACTCCAGCCTCTCCAGGACTCTGAAAAGATGAGCTCCCAACTTCACGTCAGTCTTCTCTTGCCTACACTCTGGAAGGTAGCCTCTTGTTTTATTTCATCCACTTCTCCACTCAGATCCACTGTTTATATTCCTAAATTTTTTAATGATATTTTTAATAGTAACACTCTACTATTGTAGATTTATGTTATTTTATATTTATCTAATTATTTATATGAGACTTTAATAGACACAAGATAAAGTTTTCTGTGATGAGTTTACCTTCTTGAATTTGAATCACGTATGGATGATAAAACTCTCATAGTAACTTTCCACCCTCCCCTCCCCATCTCAGGGCGTGAAGCAAATGACTCTTGGTATATTTGACTCCAATTCATACTTAATTATACTCACTATTCTTTAATGACCTTACTTTCTTAATCTTTTGCCCTAAAAAAGTCTATTGTCCTTTTACTAGCATGCTTTCAATGAACATTGTTGATTATTTGGAGCATTCTATTCTCGAATATCGCTTGCTTGATCCTTTTATCTTGAACTGTTAACAAACCATTTCTCTTTAACATTGCAACATACAAGTTCATTCTTCTAAATCCCATTTTTTACATTAAGAATGGATATGGCAGGAAATGGTTATAAGGATAGTGTGATGGTCCATTCTAGCTTGAAATGTGGAGGAGTGACAAAAAAATGGATAGATTCAAAAGATATTAAAGGATAAAGTCAAAAGGACTGTAAATTGACAAAATGTATGAGATTACTTTTCTAATTTATAAAATTAAATGAATGGAATTACCATTTAATAAGCTACAGAACACGATGAATAGATTTCATCATAGACACCATAACATCAGTTTTGACCTTTAGTAGTTTGAATTCCTTGCAAGACATGCATGAGAATGCGTATATAGACAATTGTACTTGTATAGTGAGAAGTTTGGACCTGTGGACAGTGATTGTAGTAAAATGAAGAGTGAGTCATCTAAGAATAAAAATATGGAGTAAGAAGAAAAGATGGGCCAAAAGAGGGAGAGCATTGATAAATTCCATCATGTAATAGTCTGAATAGAACATGAGAACTCAGAAAACAAGCATAGATTGAAGCATCAAGAGAAGCAGAGAGAAAAATAACACAGCAAGTGTTTAGGGAGTTGTAGAAAGAAGGCAGCCTAAGGGAGCCTGAAGATCATGTCCCGGCCAACAAAGAAAAGCATAGGCCGTTTGCTCAGCCAACAAACCATTTTCAGCACCTATTATGTTCTAGGCTTTTGAACTAGGCCCTGGGGATACAGTGGGAAAAAAAATAATCTACGGCCTCAAGAAGTAAAAATGTAGCATGAGAAATTGCCATTGCACAATTAAATGAAAGTTTGCAATACATACCAAAAAAGACAAACATAGTATGCTATGAAATTGTTTAAGCATAATTTGGGGGTCATACATGCCGTTTTGGAAAAAGTGATGCTTGAGCTGTGACTAAAAGAAGATCAGTACCTCTAGTCTAACAAAGTTGGAGAAAGAAGATTGTGGATGGGATCCCTCAAAGAAAACTAGTTTTAGTTTCTCTGTCTAGAGTTTATGCAAAGAAATGAAAAATTAGCACAGATTTCCAAATATCTTAGCAATCTGCATGCACAGCTGAACCTGGTTCTGATGTGCGGGAGAGAAGGACAGAGGAGGCGAGCTACAGAGCCAGTTTCCATGAAACTGATATTGCAACATACGCGCTTGTGTGCTCTATGATGAGAATCGGAGGGATCACAGTCTCAAGCTCACCTGTAAGGTTTAAAATTATTGATGGGTCACAATTTAAATATTTGATAATTTAAACTATGAATTTAAAACTTTGACAGTAAATAAAGAAATTATTTGTTTTTGAACTTTCTAAACCCCAATTTCAATGGCAATTTTATTATTCTTGCAAAAACAGAGAGAATATTCAAATAAGTCTGAAAACGTCTCATCAGTTTCTACAAGTTGAAGAATATGTATCATCTTAGATAGATCATTTTCCTAATAACGGCTCTTAAAATGAAGTACCTCACCTATACAACTTCGTAAGTGATCTCCATCGTTTTCTTGACCTTTTAGCAGACAAAGTTTTCAGGGAAAAGATCATCTTGGTAACTTCTTAAAAGTCAAATGGAAATCTAAAGGCTATTTTCAAGAATTAGAAAAGGCCAAAACACTTAAAATCTTGCAACATTGTGTTTTTTTCACACTACAGAAAGTGTCTTAAACTGGCAGTTTCAGAAGGAAATCATTTTAAATTTGTCACTATGTGCAAGTTGCTTTTAAATTCTTAAATAATTGCTTCTACATTAGTGTGTTAGAGATTTGAGAGAAAGAATGTATTTCTGAGTCACCCAGTATGTAACTGATTACCAAGGAGTTAGTATTTGTATACACATATAAAATAAAAGTTATAAAATATTAAATATAATATATAATACACATATATGTAATGTATAATATATAAAGTATGTGTGATATATATACACATGTACATATGCACATATACTTACACCTACATACACATACACATTCAGAGCTCTAGCAAATAGTTTCAGATATTTTTGCTATGACAATTTGGATAACTAATACAAAATTTTTAAAAAAATACAAATGAAGAGGAATTTTATATTTATTACAAAAAGAACATAAAAACAAAAATGGATTTTATTGAAAGCCCAAATACTTTCTTTTGACATTTGTATAAGTCTTTTAAAGCTAAAAAGAAACTCATGGATTTGAACTTCAAATCATTTTCAACGAAGACTAGAATTTAATGGAGATGCCACAAGGATTGCTTTGAAAGAGCAAAGGAAAAAAAATAGAAAGAACAGGAATTTTGAGCATTTGTTACCACTTTAACCAAAATAAGCAGGTTTCTTTTTATTAACATATATTGAAGTTCCTCGTTTCTTTTTTATCAAAAAGAAGCAGCAGCAAACAAGTTCAGGATGGAAAAAAGAGGAAAAGTAAATGACATATCTATTCCAAATCTAGTCTAACATCATCACTGAATAAAACCAAAAACAAAGATTCAAAGAGGATGAGACTTGCGCAGTATCTGTGACCAGCCCCAGAACCTTGATGGTTATTTCATCTCTACCCCACCTATTTCGATCTTTTTGTTTCCTTTTCAAAGACAGGGTCACAGATTGATGGAGGTGGGAAAGGTGCAAACATATGAGTACTGTCTCTTATTAATCCTTTTTTATCTGTATGGTAGGATAAATACTTCTTGGTCAAATATCCTTTACCTGTTCTAGCTAGGCGAGGGAGATGGCCATTGATCTCATGGGAGGACAACAGCCTCAGTGAGGGACTCTTTCATCACCTCAACACATTGATATCTAAGACCTTTTAAAACTCTGAAGTTCATAAAGGAGAGGTTAGCTAGATTTAGTTCAAACATTTGTTAAGTTCTAGAAGAAATTCAAAATGTGCTAGAAGCAATAGGTATGTTTGCAATGAGATAATTCAAGTTAGAATTTGCTTGAAGGAGTTTTAAACTCAATATCGGGAAAGCATGGAAGGAAATGTTTCCTTCTATCTCGGTAACGGGAGAACAGGGAGAGCTTCATGGCGTGATCTTTTGTATAGGCCAATAAGTGTTCTTGACTTTCGCTCCACAGGGAGACATATCTTTTTTATGCTACACCATAAGCAAACCTGCTCTTTGATCTGGAAGGACACACTGTCTCTATATTTCAAGGCCGTTTGCTATACAAACATCTTTGAAAAGATAGTCTGGAACAAAGGTAGTCAGTGTCCACGCCTCTGCTCCCAAGATAGGCAGAAATGTGAGGGACCGATAGAGAATTGTCTCCCAATAGAGACAACTAGGCTACTGCCATAAGCCAGGGCAGAGATGCTCTATGCCTGGACTAGGGCAACAACCAGGGGAATTAAAGGAAGAGGAGTAAAGCCAAAAACATCACACAGGTCCAATAAAGGATGTTAATATGGGTTGCTTGGGAAAGGGGAAAGATAAAAGTAGAAGTTACTGAAGATTTGGATATGGATAAAGAATACATATTTTTGATAGCAAAAGTAACCGTACTTGAGTAGCTGCTATCCTGATTAATTGACAAGCAGAAGATGACCCAGAAATTCATGTATAAATGATTCACAAAAACATTGTATTTGTAATCTTTATCAGTTAAAATATTAAAGTTGTTACTTGGAAATTGGATGTAGAAAATACTAGTTCCTCTATAGAAAATATTATCTTGTTATTGAAACTTATATATACATAGTAATTAGATTGTTTGACAATCAGTACATTGGATGCTAAGTATATTTGAGTTGTCAGAAAAAAAAAAAAAGGTCTTTCCAGAGCTAAATGATAGGCAAGTGCATTTAAGTAATAAATAACCTTGAATTTAGTATACATTTATCAAAGAAAAAACATTCACATGAGAAATCTGGAGATAATGGTGAAAAACAATCATGGTTAAATAGATATATATTTCACTATGAAAAAATTGCAAGTTTTATTCACTCATGTTGTCTATAACTGATAGGTACATGATTTATTTTAGCTACAGTTGACAATTTAGTTATCGACAAAAAAATGGAAGCCCCTTACTTTGTATATTAGTAATCTGAATCATAAAAGCATGCAGAAGTTAAACAACAGAAAACTTTATTTGTACACTCAGAAAACCCAAACTGTGTGTCAAAGAAAAACGGTAAATATTAACAATGAAAATTTAGAGTGTGATTTTGGATTGATAATTAAAATCAGTTTAAAAATATAGAAAAGCAAGTAAAAATCTCATATACTCTTTTGAGAATATTTATATGGTAAATACATTATAAAGTAAACAGCAGAACAAGCAATGCTACAATAATTTCCTCGAATTTGGGCACAGGTATTTGTAATCAAACTCCCTGGACTTTAAAACTGGATTTAAAATATTGCGGGGAAAATGAGGTATGTTGTATTCTTAGCTCTGCCCTATCCCTCAAAGGAATATTGAAATACTTTACTTTGAAGCATCTATTGTTCTTAAAATTTTTTTCTTAATTTTGTGATGTTTTAATGTCTTATTTTTTCGCAATTCATAATCAATAATATTATTTTCCAATTCAGTCAAAATAAGTGATATGAATATGCTATGATGAAGCCTTATCAGATAAAATTCACTGTATAAGACAAAGCAATTTCTTCATAGTATTTCAGATGAAAGTAGGTATCTGCTGGCACAGAAAGCTGTGTTCTGAAAAATCAAGTTTCTGATGTCATTTCCACTTTTATGATTTTTTGGTTTTATAACTTTGTCCCCTGTCCTACCATCTGTTCTAAAATTTGATTTGGAGGGATGGAG
Source organism: Equus caballus (assembly GCF_041296265.1). Classification (NCBI taxonomy): domain Eukaryota; kingdom Metazoa; phylum Chordata; class Mammalia; order Perissodactyla; family Equidae; genus Equus; species Equus caballus. Next base: position 16,690,149 of record NC_091702.1, on the reverse strand, counting down.
AAAAAGTGAGAATGGAAAAGGAAAAGAAGAATGAACAAGAGGCAAGAAACAAAAAAAACATTGTGCTTGCTCTCAAGAAAGTTAAGGGTAACCTTAAAACTGCCTGAGAGAGAATGGGTAGGCCACTCTCTTTCCCACTACCTTATGGCTTGAATATTCAAAATCCCTATCCTAAATGAACCTAAGAATTTTTTAAAATTCTGATGAAACAAAGCTGCAAGTGGAAACCCCTGTGAGTACTATTCCCTGGGGATTCTCACAACAATTCATATTTTAGAACAATTCTCTGAATCAAATTATCATAAAGCACATTTAAAACTAAGAAACAAAGGTCTGAGTCCACCAATAGTTTGTGTCTTAAAAGGCCTAAAATCATTCAAAAAGGAATAACAAAAAAATGTAGGACGGGCATAGTCCTAGTGGGCAATTTACCTAAAGCGAGTTCACAAAAGATTTTGTCACTGACTAATCACCCTGAGAAACTCAAGAGCGGTTTCAGGAGCACTTAATTGTTTCTCCAAATAGTTTTTGTTGTTGTTGTTATATTAAGAGATGCATTCATCACCCACCCTGAACCAGACGGAGCCCCACCTCAAGAGCAAGGCCAGAGCAGATGAGCCCAGAGATGCCAAGTGAGCCTGCACAAGCAAATACCCACCTCTCCATTATGAATATTCATTCCCCACCAGAAATAAAAGGTGCCTGCTTCCCTTTATTCTGGGAGCCAGCACTTTGGAAATGATGCCATGTTTACGGCAAATAAGCTCTACTGTGTGTGACAACTACTTCTGGTGGGGCTGATTTTAACTCCGCAGGAGGCAAGCCCACTTTGGTTCAGTAAAAATTTGTTTCATTTCACTATGCAGACACAGCTTCTGAGAAAGCTGGGCCTCTTTGCCTCTTAACCTTCATGACTAGAACAAAAAAGTTAGAAGAGGCACGGTTGCTGCTCCTCCCTGCTCATGGGCATTTGCCTATCAGTTGTACTCTGCAGACTTTTAAAGCGTTTCTAGAAAGAGAGGTGAGCAGTTGAAGGACTCTTTAACACTACCTGCATGATGCTCCTCACCCCACAGTTAAAAGAGAAGTGGAAAGGGAAGAGTGCCTGTTGCTAATTCATTCTCTTCCTTAGAAGTTAGTGCTGCTCTTTGTAAGCAAACTGACAAATATTAAGAAATTAATAGCTTACTTTCCTGCAATTGAAATTCCCAAAACCCATGCTTTCTCTGACAATGTATTTAAAGCAATTAATGAGCTGGCAGCTATTCAAATAAAACTTAAAAATTGTTTTCCAAAGAAAAACAGTTCTTTTATAGCTATTTTGCTACTCTTAGATCATACTAATAATCAGAACTAACTAACACAGCTGTCATGATACAGGCATGAAATGTGGGCATGTATAAAAGAGAAAAAGATGCATAGCCAATTTACCTGACAATCCTTTGGGAAACCACCTTTCATTAGTCAAATAAATGTATAAAATATTAAATGACAGACTTACTGTCTTAAAAAATAGGAAATATGCATATAAATGTAAAGGAAATATATTTTTATTTGACAAATGTTTGTAAAACTTATATTTTTGAAATAAGAATTGTTTCTTGAAGTTCAATAATAAACATATAAATTTTTTCAAAGCATGGAAATAAGTTCCTGGAAGGGAATAATAGCCACTTGAAGATATTTGCCTGAAGGGTAATTCTTCTCTCTTTGTAAAAGGATGCATCTATCATTGGCAGTGTAGATGCTGATGGAGAAATGGAGCAGCCAATATCCAATTGGGTCAGAGGGTTTAATCCGCTGATCAAAGAGAATGATATATTTAGGGGAGCGGAGAGCTCAAACTTAATCTTCATTTTGTAAATACCCTAAATGTAATTTCTTGAAGGCTTTTAATTTCATTTGAAGGATATGTATGTGAACATATGTATTAGCTTATACAACTTCCTATGTGGTATATAAACGCATGTTTTCTCTACTTTTTTTATATTTCTCTTCACCTTAGGAAAAAAATCAAGATATTTTTTCGGATGAAAATATTCTATTGAAAGAGGAAAGACAAAATTAATTCACATAATTTGTTTAATTTTAGTGTTTATATTTATAAGTTTTAGACTGTATTTGTTCTCCTTTAAGAATGAAGCTACTTCATGCATTCACATTTAATGCCTGGTTATTAAGTTAATCTAGTTAATAATTTAATCATTTCTATCATCCTTCTGTAATTCTGGCTTTCAACTGATCCAGTATGCGCATAGAAAAGGGCAACTGTCAAACATGTAAATTAGAAAATAATCACTTTTTCCAGGATGTTTAAATTCATCAACTATGTAATGAAATGTTCTAGTTTTCTGCTAGTTTTTGTTTGTTTATTTTATAATACAGGTCTAAGATAGACCAATTATGCCCTACAGTACTACTGAATTGGCCAAAGATCAATACCATCAAGATAAATTTAGAAATCAAAAACTTGTACGTTGATAATTTTTGTATAATTACATTTTTGGCATGTGATACAAAACTTTATTTACCAGATGGTTATGGAAAAAAACTGATGCAGGAAGCATAGTAGGAGTGGAGGAGAGCATACAAAGTCTATGAAATATGCCAGAATACTGGAGCCTAGAGAAAAAGATGACTGTCTTAGTCCAGGCTGCTATAACAAAATATCATATACTGGGTGGTTTAAACAAAAAATCATTTATTTCTCAAAAGATTAACGTGCTGGCAGATTTGGTTTCTGGTGAGAGCCTTTTTCTTGGTTTGTGGACAGTTTACCTTCTTGCTGTCCCCTCCAATGGAGCCGGAGGTTACAGAGAGAGAGAGACAGAGACAGAGAGATATGTCCTATCTTTTTATCCTAAGGGCACTAATCCCATCATGAAGATCCCACCTTCATGACTTAATCTAACCCTGAGTACCCCTCAAAGGCACTACCTCCAAATACCATCACATTGTGGATAGAGTTTAAACATATGAATTTGGGGGGACATAAATATTTAGTCCATAGCAATGGCCAATGAGAAATTTCCATTGGTGAAGGAGCAAGGTAATTAAGCAATTTTTACAAGCATAGATGGATAATATTCAATTTTTCATAGCTTGTTTTTCTGCAATATACATTCCCTCTGTTTGCATAATCTTACAGTAAATTTTGTTTCCTACACATGCCTTATAAGTTTTCCACCACCATGATCACCCAACAGGAATTTAAAAAAGAGAAAATTTGAGTTGCTGTGGAGTAAAGAGAATAGCAGAATGAGATAAACTCCAGGTCACAATAACATTCTGTTGAAGCCAAAGATTGAAACTTAGATGTTTAAGTAAAAATAATCGTGAGTTTTCTTGAAAATTCCATAACTGTGGAGTGACTTTGAACTTCCTACAGGTCATTGGATAAAATACTTAAGTTTAGCTAAATCTCAAAGTGTCAAGCTAATATTTGGGTCACACCGTTTAGTTTATATTGATGTCTCTTTGTGGTTAAATTTTATAAAATAAACTTTTACAGTAACATAAACTATCTTACAGTAACCTACTTTTAAAAATCATTTTTAATACTTTGAAAATATGAAAATTGTATTACTTATTGTGGACAACAGCATGCTTTGAGCACTTGTTTGTCTTGTTTATTAACAATTGGTCCAATATGGTAAAACACTTTTAATCTTTAGCCTAAATTCTCATTTGCTCAAATCCATTTAGGAACAATTTAGACTGGAGATTTGTGGCAAGCTATAATGTGGTAGAGATAAGAAATATTTGTGAGAATTTGGATGCGAAAGACCAATTAAATTTTGCAAGTAAACAGGGAGATGGTAATTGTAGGAATCTGTATCCTCAGATGTATCCTTGAAGAGCCATATTACCTCTGTGAATTCATTATAGTCTCAGTTTTGATCCCAGACTTGTAGTTTCATAAATTCTTACTTGTTAGTGTCTCAGAGAGTCTTGGAGAATGTTAATTCATGCTAAAAAAGAAAACCCACAAAAGCCTGAAATATACAGACCATATAGTATATTACATATTTTTAAGCTAAATTATAAATATAGGACCTAAGAAATTAGTTCTTTGACTATGCTTGAGTAGGATATTTTGAGTAGGTTACTTTACAGAAAAGGAAATTGTCAAAAAGTCTCTTGATGAGAAAGGACTTAGAATAAAAATATTAATTACTTGATTTAATTTTGTATGGCATTGACCTCTGACAGTAGGATATATCTATCTCTGAAACAGAGGTAAAAGGCTAAAAGTAATCTTTAAATCTTCCTGAATCTTGCTGGTAAATTCCCTATTACCCAGAAATGATTAAAAGATATGTTTTCATTAAGATTCCTTTTGCTGCTTTGTTTCTTGGAACCAGAATGCTGCTGTCAAATATATTTATGGGAGAAGTAAAAAAAGAAGGGGCAGAGTTTTGTACTAACTCTCAGTTTGTAACTATGAGAGGAGACAGCTGCACAGAGTGGACCTATATCAATGTAGCATAGATGGAACAGAGAACTATACTGTCAGCACAGAGAAGATCAGCTTAAAGGAATGAATTAGCCTTCCTGGAGCTCTCTTAGTTGTCAGTGTAGCATGGAAGTTATGCATATGATCCCCAAAGCCTCGCCGAATGAAAGCTAGCAAAGCTGAGATCCAGCACCAGGCAGCAGAGTCTCTATGGCAGAGGGAGTGGTACGAGACTGCAGGGGTCTTGTATGGCACTAACTGGACCAGAGATTGTATGGAATGTGGCTAAAAGACAAGGATGTCTACAGCACTGTGAGACAAGAACAAGGCAATATAGAAGGACAGACAGTGAGCCTTGAATTAGCCAAATGAACAGATCCTGGGTTCAACACTTGAGTTTTCAGTAGCAGATGCCAGCAATCTATATAGAAACCTGAGAAAGGCACTAATGTGGAAACCAAAGGGCAAAGAGGAAAGCAGTGGATCTTTTATATGTGAGTCCCAGGTGTCCACACCCCTTCCACTGCAATTTCGTGAACGTCCTGAGTATGCCCTTTTAGGGAGTGAGAGAACATTCCAGAAGAACAGATTCTTACTTAAGGGAGTACCTAAAATAGACTACTTAAATTAGAAAAGATTGACATACTACTGTATTTTATCTATTATAAGAAACCATAATTTATAAGATGAAATCTAATTTTAGAGACATTAATTTGTAAAAAAAAAAAAAGTTCTTTAAGATGGAGGAAAAGATTGTTAATAAATATGCTTAAAATTATCTGTCACTCTCTACTGTATCCTACAGGCTATTATTCTTGGCTCTCTCGCCTGGACAAATCAAATTTAAATGGGACCTCTCAATACTTGGAATAATGATCCATAGGCATGATTGTCTATTCAACCAGGAATTATTTCAGCAGTCTAAATAATTAACCTGAATTAAGAAGTATTTTCATAGTTTTCTTCCTTTTCCGTTTTTATTTTCTGAAATGCCTTCCTTCCCCCACCTCATATGTATCTGAAGTCACAGACTACAGTGAAATTCTATTACTCAATTTGTTCCAACTGCACGGAAAAGTGGCTCTGTCAACACTACTGAGGGTTGGGATATATCCATTAAGTGTATGTTAATTAACATCAGAGCATTTGCTCAGATAGTTATTTGGATTTATGATATAATTTTCAAAATGAATCTAGAATTGAAATGTGTGTCAGGGAACACAGTTGCTTTTTTACTAAGCTTCCCCTTTGAGATACGTGTAAATGTAACAGGAGGGTTTTCTAGGTTTATGCAGCTGCACTGCTAAGTAAGATAATTTCCAGCTAATCCCTATTTTCCTTAGGTATCATTCTCCTATTTAAGTGCTAAATCCATTGATGCATTCTCCTTTTATACTTGCAGTAGCCGGGAGTAGACTTGATGTTCTGAGAGTACTCTACTTCCTGTGCTCATTTTGGGGAACCTTTGTAATATATTTTGCAAATATTTTGAAATTTGAATTCTCCCCTATACTATATCATGACAATACTCCTTTCTATACAGTTTTAAATATTTCTTCATGTAGGTATACCCAGATTCACTTCAAGTGACTGAGTGAGTCTCATGTTTACTATACGTTTAAATCAGTAATTTGCATTTGTGGTTTTTACAGCCCACTAGGAAGACTTGTACAAGTGTTTTTGCTTGTCATAATGCTGATGAGGTGTTCTCATACCGAATAACTAGGGAACAATGATGCTAAATGTCTTTGTATGCATTAAGACTGTCTTACACAGTAAGTACTATGCCATGGGGCTTTCCAATGGCCAAAAAGACACTGTATGGATGATAAACTTGTTTATAATGTATCTGAGCCTAAGACTTAATGCTGTTTCACATATAAATGGGAAATATTTTTGCATAAGTTCAAATACACTGATCTTCTATTCAGAATGTAAGCACTGAGGGAAAGTTACTTGATACTGTTAATAGTGGTTCTTGTTTTAAAATTTTACCAAGATTTTTTCACTGGAGTTGCCAACACATCTGTATCTCTCTGCATATGTTGTTATTGTACACTTATGCCTGTGCATTTATGTATTGAAATAAGCATTTTATTATAAAGGATCTTCCTTTCAGGCATTATATGTATTAATAAAATTTCCATTTGATCATAGAATTGGTCAGTTATCACCCCAATAATGCTGCGTTAGAAATCAGCCACAAATGCAGTAGCATACAGCCATGTACACTAATATCTTGATTTTGTGTAGACTGATTAGATAGTCAGGGTTTTGAATGATTTAGAGTAGACTGGTCCACAATCAGAAAGTTGAGTTCAGGTCTGCTCCAACTGTCCCCTATTCTTCTGGACCAGAGACAATCTGAGACATGTTCTTTCATTTCAATGCAGAAGTATAAAATATATAGCCCAAATGAATGAGCACAGCTCAAAGTTGTGTTGATATGGCATCTGTTAAAATCAGTTGGCCAAAGCAAGTCGTATGGTCAAATCAAAAATCAAAAAGTGGGGAAATTCACTCCACTCATCATGAGGTCAAAGTAAGACATATGTCCAAGTCCAACATTAATGAGGTAAGGAAGTCTATGTCTTCCATGGAGGTATGATAAGGGGATGGAGTGAATGTTTTCAGGAAAAGAATCTAAAACAATACCCATTATACAGATTTTTAAGAATTAGAGAATTATGTCATAATAGCTATGACTTGCATTCAAGACAGTAGGGTACTTTAAAAAATACTTCCCATTTCAAGTGCACATAGAATATTCAAGGTAGATTATATTGTGGGTCATAAAATAAACCTTAAAAATTGGAAAGACTCACAATCTTATAAAATAGGTTCTCTGACCATGAACCATGCAGAAAAATGCTCTCCCAAATATATCCACATTCTAATTCCCTAGATCTGTTAATATATTATCTTGCATATCAAAATGGAATTTGTAGTTGTGACTAAGTTAAGGATTTTGAGATGGGAATATCATTTTGATTTATCTGGATAGGTCCAAGGATCATTATAAAAAAGACACAGGAGGGTCAGAGTGAGGGAAAGATATGCGACTGCAGAAGTAGATGTCAGTGTGATGGCTTTGCTGCAATGGGGCCACAAGTTGAGGCAGGTGAGAAGCCTCTAGAAGATGGAAAAGGCAAGAAAACAGAACCCCAAGAACCTCCGGAAAGAATAACCCTGCCAAAACCTGATTTTAGCTCAGTGAAACTGATTTTGGACTTGTGAACTCTAGAACTATAAGATAATAACTTCATGTTGTTTTAAGCCACTGAGTTTGTGCTAATTTATTACAGCAACAATAGGAAACTAACATACACATTACCTGATTTTAAAACTTACTATAAAGCTAGCAAAGCAAACAAGTGTGATATTTGCAAAGAGAAAGACAAATAGATCAACAGAACAGAATAAAAGAGTCTGAAAATAGACCCAGACAAATATGGCCATTTGATTTTTTGACAAAAGTGCAAAATAAATTAATTTGAGAAGGAATAATCTTTTCAACAAATGGAGTAGGAATAATTTGTTATTATCATATACAAAAAAGTAAAAGAAAAGAACCTTGACCTAACTGTGATACTTTATACAAAGATTAATCCAAAATTCATCATAGATACAATTATAAAACAAAACCAAAAAACCTATAAAATTTTTAGGAGAAAATATAGGAGGAAATCTCCATGACCTGGACTAGGCAAAGGTTTCACATACATGATACCCAAAGCATGATGCACAAAAGAAGAATTTATAAATTTACCTTTATCAAAGTAGAAAAGTTTTGCTATGCGAAATACAATGTTAAGACAACAAAAAGGCTGAAAACTGAAGGAAAATATTTGCAAGTCACATCTAACAAAGGACTTATACTAACAATATATAAAAAAGTGTCAAAGCTCAGCATTAAGAACATAAGCAGCAATTTAAAAGTGGGCAAAAGAATAAAATGCATACCTTACCAAGGAGGAATGAAGGACAGCAAATAAGTGTAGAAAAGTAAGTTTAGAATCATTAGCTATTAAAGAAATACAAATAAAAACCACAATGAGATAATATTAGAATGGAGAAGTACAAAATAAAACAAAACAAAAAACTTAAAATACAAAGGGCTGGTGAAGATTTGGAACAATTGGAACTCTTCCACACTGATAAGAATACAAAATGGTACAGCCACTCTGGAAAATACTCTTCTCCTGTGTATTTACCCAAGAGAAATGAAAATCTATATTCACACAAAAACCTTTATGCAAATATTCATATCACATCTGTACATAAGAGTCAAAACAGGAAACTATCCAAGCATCCTTCAATGAGTGAATGGATCAACAAAAGGTGGCACATCCACGTGATAGAATACTACTCAGAAAACAAAAAGAACAAAACATTTTACATCCAATACTTCTGATGAATTTCAAAGACATTATGTGAATGAAAGAAGCTGGACTCAAAAAGTTATGTAGCGTATGAGTCCGTATATATTTTGACATTTTTAAAAGACAGACTCCAGTGATGGACAACAGATCAAACATCTATCCTAGGTCAGGACCACACTGTTTCAATTCCTGTAGCTTTGTAGGAAGTTTTGAAAACAGGAAGTGTAAGTTTCCTAATTTTTTCTCTTTTTCAGGATTGCTTTGGCTACGGCCCCTTTAATTTTCATATGAATTTGAGGCACATTTCTTCAAAAAATACTGTTTGAGTTTTGAACAGGATGGGCTCAATCTGTATGTCACTGTGGATGGTATTAACATCTTGACATCTTACCATGCCCTCCGTGGTTTCTGATGAGAGATTGGCTCTTAATTTTGTTGTACATTATGCATTGCTTCTCTTCCGCTTCTTTTGAAATCCTCTCTTTGTAATGGCTTTTGATAGTTTGATTATGATTGTCTACATATAAGTCTCCTTGACTTTGAGTCAAACTACTTGGAGCTCATTAATCTTAGATTTGTAGATTTTTGTATTTCATCAAATGTGGGACATGTTTGGCAAACATTTCTTCAAAAATTTTCCCTGTCTCCTTCTCTCTCTGTTTTTCTTCTGGGGCTTTGATGATGTACATGTAGATCGGCTTATTGAGCCTATCCCTTAGGCTCTATTTAATTTTCTTCAGTCTTTTTTTTTTCTTTCTACTCCTCAGACTCAGAAAATCTAATTGTACTATCTTCAAATTCACTGATTCTTTCTTCTTCCTGCTCAAATATGCTTTTGATCACATTTAATAACTTTTTTTATTTCAGTTTTTGTACTCTTCAGCTCCAGAAATTCTGTTTGGTTCTTTTTTATGATTTCTATCCCTTTTTTGATATTCTCATTTTGTTAATATTTCATTTTTCTGATTTTCTTAGCTCTTTGTCCTAGTTTTCCTTTAGTCCTTTGAATATAATTAATACAGTTGTTTTATGTTTTTTTCCCTAGTAAGTCTGATGTCTGGGCTTCCTCATGGATGATTTCTATCAGTTTATTTTGTGCCTGTGAATGGGCTATACTTCCCTGATTCTTTGTATGTGCCGTGATCTTTTTGTTGAAAAATGGACTGTTAAATATTATAGTGTGGTAATACTGGAAATCAGGTTCTCCCATTCTCAAGGTTTAGCTTTCTGTTTGTAATGTTGGAAGCCTGTGGTAGTCCACTTTCTTAGTGACTTTTCCAAACTATCTTTGCAAAGACAGTAGTCTTTCTCACGTGTGGTCACTAAAGTCTCTGTTCCCTAGCTCATGTTTAGCTAGCGTTTTCACAGATATTTTCTTGATGAGATAGAGCTAAAAAGAAAACAACAAAACACAAAGACAGCAATAAAAATACAATAAAACAATGACAAGCAAACTTCTCTCCTAGTCTTTGCAGATTATCTCTCTTCTGGCATGTTCCTTCACCACTTATCCAGGTTTGCACTGAGCCTAGGTAAAAACCCAAAGTAGAAGCTTATGGTCTTCTCAGTTCTTTTCTGAGCAGCCATATTGCCCTGCGTATGTATGTGGCTCTCTAAATTTCCCTGTATACCTAGGTGTTTTTGAATGTCCTAACTTCTCCAAGAATATTCCCCAACTTTTCCTCCAAGACTTAGCTGGTCTAGTGTATATCTTAACCCTAAATGTGTGTAGGTTGCAAGTTTGCCTGCTAGCATTTTTTGAGCAATGCCTGCCACTTCTGGACTGAGTTCTAAGTTAAGCAAAACAAAGTTGAACGCCTTGTATTAATCCTTCAGGTATCACTGAGACATGTTAGTACAGACATATACGGTAATTTGTAAATAAGATCTGTTATGCTTCATCAAGACCAGGGATCAGGGTTCCATACTGGAAACAGAGTCTGTAGTCATTTCAAGACTGCTACTGCCCGGGGAATGGGGTGGAGCAAGTGCAAGTGAAAACACCCACAGCTTTCCTACTCTTTTCAAGGTGCCTTTTTCCTGATTCAGTATTTGCTTGTTTGGTGTAAATGTTTGAGTGTTCTCCACTTCTAACAAAGTTGGTTCTGAAAGTTTATGCCTTTTTTTAAAAAAAATTTTTCTGTGGGAGATGAGAGTTTAGAGCTGCCTAATCTATCATTTTTCTGATGCCACTCTCCAACGTATTATCCTATTACTTTGTAGAACAAAATGGCAGCCTTATACATAATGATTCCTTTCCAAGGCTTATTATTTTGGCAGTTTTGTGGCTAGAAGGTGACGCTAATACACTTTGACCTTCAATACTGTCTTACTTTTTCTCATGCAAACCCCTCAGTTCTTTATACCTCTTGCCATGTCAGATAAAACAATGAATTTTTAAAAAATAGTTCAAAGACACTTTAAAAATCATAAACATATTATGATCTTTTATTGCATCTGTGTATATGATTACTATAGCATTAGTCATTAGGTTTTACTCAGAAACAACTGAGAAACATATATCCATTTTTTATGCTAAGTGTCACTAATGGTGTTCAGATAAATATAGAAGATAATTTTGAATATGTTATTTAAAACTTTTTCCGAAGACTGAATATGTTCAGATCAGCTATATTTTTTAAGGAAATGTTGTTGGTAGCAAAACGGTGTATTTTTATTTAATTTGGATATTTCCACATATCTATCCTACTGAAAATGTTGTATTTTTAATCTTATTTTTGAACCAAACAAAAAGGAAAGGAACTATGGTGAGTTCTTTCACTGCAAAGCTCTCAGTTCTTCACTGCCTCAGTCTAAAAGTATCAAAGGGGCAGGTGTTGGAGCATGATTTCAATAGGAAAAATAAAAATAGAGCCTAAGCCTTTGTGACAGATGTCAAGCATGCTGACAACTGTTAAAAGAAAAATCATTTTCCTGATCCTGTGCAGGGAGAAAGCTTGTAAGATTAAAGATGGATCTCTTTATCTATGTTTTTGGCAGATCATTTCCACTGAATAGGGCGTGAAAGATACTTCAGATGGAGAAAAGGACTCCAGGAATTTTCATCAAGTCAACCACACAAAGGGTAAAAAATAAGAACAAAATCTAAGCCAACCAGTATTTTCTGTATGATTTTAAGCCTAAATGTTACTATGATAAATTCTCTCTGGTTTAAAAATTCTTAAAATGCTCTAATAGTAAAGAAATAAATGATCAAAAAGTGAATTGTATATAGTAAATGATTAATAAATAATTATTAAACAATGCATATGCAGATGAATTTGATAATCAATGTTTGTTTGTAGCTGATGGTTCACCTTAGTTTATCCTGCCATCCAAATGGTTACTTTCCATTGGTGTGAATTTTATTAAGTTCAAAATATGTAATTTTAGTTAATTTTTAGCTACACAAATTATTTTGTGTGTATTCACAGTAAAAATTTAAAATATTAGAATGAGATTAAAGTTGACAATGTCTTTTAACTTTCAATTCTGGACTCTCCTATATGTCTACATTCTTCTTTTCATTTAAATGAATATATGTATCCTCTAAGAAACACAATATGTAATACAATATTGGGTAATGGTTTGTCTATTATGATTGTTTAAATATAACACTACATCATAGCGATATTGGCACAGTAGTACACTGATTTGCATAGTATTCCATAGTGTCGATTAATTAGAGCTTATTTATTTATATCTCCACTGGTGGGCATTAAGTATTTATACAGCACTTTTGCTGTTGCAAACACTACCACCTTGGATATCCTTGTATATGGTTCCTTCCACTTGCTGCGTATTTCCCCAATGTAAAAACTGACAAGTAGAAATATCGGGCAACCAGAAGTACACAGTTAAAATTTAAAATTATCTCATTTTGCATACATTTTGCAGTGTATTTCTTTATCATTATTATTACTATATGAGGAAGATTAGCCCTGAGCTAACATCCACTGCCAATCCTCCTCTTTTTTTGAGGAAGACTGGCCCTGAGCTAACATCCAAGCCCATCTTCCTCTACTTTACATGTAGGACGCCTGCCACAGCATGGCTTGCCAAGAAGTGCCAAGTCTGCACCCGGGATCTGAACTGGTGAACCCCAGGCCACCAAAGCGGAATGTGCAAACTTAACCACAGCGCCAATGGGCCGGCCCCTCTTTTTTATTATTATTACTGTTATTAGCATGGACACTGATCAGTTCTCCTAACCTCACATGTCTATTAAAAATGGACATATTTTCAGATAAGAAGTTAGAACATTAATAAAGGCTGTTCACTCCTCAACCTTTCATCTCACATTTTCTCTTATATAAATTCTGTAGCTCAAAGTATCTACTAATTATACCTTGAATATATTTTGTAACTTCTCCTCCTGTGTTAGTGTTTTTCCTTTTCTCTACTTACATACATCATATATTTTGTTTAGGTTCATTTTGAGGCTTCTAGCTTATTTGAAGGTGTCTCCATCCAATAAATAACATGGTCAACTATCCTGAGACTTTTTTCTTCCAAGTTTGCAAAACTTGACTTCCTAAATGTCAGGCATAGTGCTTTGAATATAATCAGTTTATTTTGATTAATTATAGTTTAATAACTATATATTAAACCAAAGGTATCTTCAAGACTGAGAGCATTTAGCTGAATTAGTTTTGATTAGTGTTGCTGATAAATGAACCTGGAGGTATTTAAAGATAAAAGACCAAGTTCATTTGGTATTTTGGCAAATCTATATTGAAAACACTAAGAACATAGAAATTATCTATATGAATAATTTGTAGAAAAAGCTATTATTCAATTTTATAACCATGAAAGTCAATAAGCATTTTTAATGTCTGACTTTTCTTTTTGCAATTTAAATCTATTCCCTGTCTAGATGCCAGTGAGGACTTAGGAAAGCCCCTACTAGTGTACATGTGCTATGTTTGAAAAACGCTAAATACTCCCACCATTGTGGTTCTCAATTCAACTCCTTTGTTCTTTCCAGATGGAGACATTCCCGATGCTGATCTTAAACCTTTTAGAATCATAAGTATACAATGCAGAACAAATTAAACATCGTAAAATCTTTCAATGGATGTTAGGCTTGGTAAGTCACACACAGGTATTCTCAAATTCACCTATCACGTTTGTTTTGGATTCAGCTGTAGTGACCACTGCTAGGTTTAAACTTATTGCGAGTGAAATGGAAACTCTCGATACACAATTACTTCCTCCAATTATCCATGTTTGCTGACAGTTTAAGCACAGAGTACAATTACCAGAGGCATCACTGTAAGGAACTGTGCTGATATAGATACACTGAAAAAACTGTATTTAAAAAGCCACATTAATAAAATTGTTCTTTTTCGTTTGTTTAACCATTTATTTTGGGGGCACAGACATTTATTTATTTGTTCACAATGGCAATGTTCATTTGTACTCTCCTACAACACCAGAAGAATAAATTATAGATTTATTGAAGAAGTATAATATTACACTTGGATTATATATGTTCTCTTGATCTCTTTTTGAGAAAAGAGACTATTCATGCACTGATTCTTTAGTATATTTGTACCTTTGCAATTTACACAACACCAAACAGTGGCTTATAATCCTTGGATATGTGTTATAGGTTCAATTGTATCACCCCAAAATTCATATAGGCTGTAACCCCTGATACCTCAGAATGTGACTGAAGTTTGAGATAGAGTCTTGTAAGAGTGACTTAAAATGAGGTTATTAGCGTGGGTCCTAGTCCCGTATGCCTGGTATCCTTTCTAAGAGAAGATTAGGACACAGACGTGTACACAGAGCAAAGACCATGTGCAGACACAGGAAGAAGGCAGTCATCTGCAGGTCATGGAGAGAGGCCACAGAAGAAACCAAACCATAATCTCAGACTTCTAGCCTCCAGAATGGTAAGAAAATAAGTTTCTGTTGTTTAAACCACCAAGTCTGTGATATTTGTCATGGCAGCCCTGCCAAACTAATATAGTATGAAATTAAAAATTACAAAATAAATAAATGTTATAACATGAAACAGAATGGTTTGGGGAAAGAATGATTTTATACAAGATGAAGAAGACATGAAAACTAGGCAAATTTGAATAATGACAACAATCTTAATATAGTGAGAGAAATTGTATATTGCATTTTTTCCCATAGATCCTTTTCTGCCTGTTAATCTCAACTTTTAACTCTTTACATAGTCTTCTTATTAAAAATCTTCTCAGTCCCTCTCTTTCTTCTAAACTACTGATCATGTATTTTATTTCACAGACAAAATTGACAATTTAAACATTTTCCCCTCACTACAAATTATTTGTAACTGTATGCAGATATCTCCTTTCCTCTCTAGTTTCTATGGATGAACCATGGTTGCTGCTAAGAAAACTTTTCTGCCTGTTTACTGCAACCTATGCATTCTCCCCAACATGACGTTGACACGCGTTAGCAAGTTTCCCTTTTACTCCTGTAACATCAGTTTTATTCCATACGGGATCATTCCCATCAGAGTCCAAACATACTATAAATTCTCAATTTAATAAAAACCTCCCTTGACTCTAATATCGCTCCATATATTGCTCCTAAATATCTGCAAAAAGCTTTCCACACACAGACTTTCTACTTGTTCGGTTTCCACTGTTTCTTGAACCCATTATCATCAGGCTTTTGTATCCACTAAGGCAACAGTTCATTTTTGTATTGAACAACCGCATTTATCCCTTAAAGGAGCATTTGTTCAGCTTTCATTACTTGCAAGAAAACATAGTGCACAGTGAGGATACAGCAATGAATTAAACAGACCAAGCCCTCGTCCTCCATGAGATGGATAGTACTTTTTTCTTCTTAAGAATAGAAATCAGATAGCAGGAAAAATGAAGGCCATAGAACCTGCTACTCACAGTATATTCTGGGACTTCTAGCAGTGGCATTACCTGGAAGCATGTGAGAACTGCAGAATATCAGTCCCCAGGCCAGGACTACAGAATCGGAATGTGCATTTTACCAAGATCCCCAGGTTACTGAAATACACAGTAACGTTTAGGAAGCTCTGGAAAATTCTTAACAGAAGACATCCACCGAGAAATTATATAAAAATACTGACCTTTAATAATTTAAAGGTAAGTCTTTACCAATTATTTTAATTCATGATTGTTTCAAAGTTATCTTTGCTTAATGTTATTTCTGTGGTTTGCATCATAAATTCCTCTATTTTGTTAAGATTTCATTTAGCTGCAAGAAACAGAAAACCCTGAAGCACATATATAAAGTTATTGCCATTCTTTTAGCTCCTTAGCAGCATCATTACTGATATTTCTCTGATTAGCTTAGATATTCAGTAATGTTACAAGGTGGTTTTTGCCTTTAAGCTGAAAAAGAGAGAAGGGATATATCAGGCATGGCTTTGTTTTAATCAAAAAAGTAGAAGCTTTCTCCAAAGCATCTCCATCCCAGGACTTATCTGTGTATTTATTGTGTGCTAAAACTGAGTAATTTGGCCACAACTAGCTGCAAGGGAAATTGTGAAAGTACATGGCTCTCGAGGTAATAAAGAGGAAAGTCATGAGAGACGTGATTAGAAATGTCTTTGGAGAAAAACAGCAGCAGTGTCTGCCACAATATCAGAGATACAGTTACTGTGTTTTTAAACTTAAAATAGATAATGATAATAATAATTATGCTCCACTACAACTACCACCACCGTGTCCAATATCTCCACGCTCCTTCAGAATCACTGTTGTACATTCTCACTCAGGAACTGCTGGGTATCTCCCAAATGAATCCAGTGATTTAGGTAATTCTTGGGAGTTATGTCATGTGCTAGGGGCACAAACCCCATATTCTTCATGTTTAAAGTAAAAAGAAGGAAACATATTTTTGGTGGACAGACTCTCCATTCCTGTCTTTGAAGAAGCCTGCTGACTTCTTTTGAGATACCTAGGAAGACAGTCACATGGCAGAGGACTGAGAGAACCCATTAGCTGATAGCCAGCAAGAAATGGAAGCACTCAGGCTGACAGCCTGCAAGGCCATCTCCTGGACAGCAAACTGGCAGAGGACCCAGCCATGCCGTGCCTAGGCTTCTGACCCACAGAAACAGTGAGACAATAAATGCGTGTTGTTTTAATCTGTTTGTGATAACTTTCTAGACAGCAATAGATAAGTAAAACATACTTTGAATGTTTTAAAACTATACTTTGATATATTTCATTCATCCATAAATAATACTCCTTAAAGTATTTGTTAAAATATATTTATGTGGTCTATTATTTAGAAATAGAAGCACATTGCTAACAGAATCTCTCTCTCAGAACTCACGACAGCTTTTCTACCCTGGATATAACCTTGTGACTGATAGTTTCTTGAAGTGATTGCTTTAAAAACGAATTCTCAGGGCCAGCCCCAGGGCCTAGTAGTTAAATCTGGCGCACTCTGCTTTGGTAGCCCGCGTTCGGTTCCCTACAGCCTGGGTTCGGTTCCGGGATGCAGACCTACAGCACTTGTCAGCAGCCATATTGTGGGGACAACCCACATACAAAATAGAGGAAGATTGGCACAGATGTTAGCTCAGGGTGACTCTTCCTCAGCAAAAAAAAAAAAAAAAAAACGAAAAAGGAATTACAAATTGGGACATCTGTATGTGTTTTTGTGTGCATGTGGAAGGCTTTTCCCAAACAAAGAGGCTTTCAAAAGCATGTCATATAGTTCCTTATTTGGATATGCATCATCCTAGTGATATGCACTTTAATGCAAACCTAAAATTAATAGACATTTGAAAATGTGGCATATATGCCCGTGTAGTTAAAAGAGTAAGTTTGAAAAATTGTGAATGCACATCACACCACATGGTCCAGGACAAGGGAACCTTTGGTAGAGGCTTTTTTCCCCCAATAGTTGTTTCACTAAATTTGTGTTTACAGCAGATAATTCTTTTTTTTTAATGTCCTATGATGACTTTCAATTAGTAAGCCATTACAGTGAACCTGTCAATTTTATTTTTGTCCCACCTAAGAAAGAGTTCATTTTCTCGTATCAACATTCAGACCATGTAAATCGCAAAGCTTGCTCTAATGTTTCTTTAAGTCACCTATTCTGGTTAATTAAGTCCTTGCATCACTGCTTACATTTATCCAGGAGAAAGTAGAAGGAAATTTTTCCAAAGCAAAGAACATTTGTGGCCTCAGGGAAGTGTGAACCATAAAGACAATGAGAATAAAAATCAACAAAATTATTTCTTTATTGTATTTGTCTTAAAAAAATATTCTTAGAAAAGAGAAAGAAACTAGCATTCTTTTTGTGTGTGTGTGTGAGGAAGATTAGCCCTGAGCTAACATCTGTGCCAATCTTCCTCTACTTTATATGAGGGACACTACCACAGTGTGGCTTGACAAATGGTGTGTATGTATGTGCCCTGGATCCGAACCCGTAAACCCTGGGCCACCAAAGCAGAGCCCGTTAACTTAAACACTATGCCACCAGGACGGCCCCTAGCCTTCTTGTATGTGTAATATAATTTAGGAAATTGAACACTTCTTCTAGTTTTCCATGGCCTCATTATTTTGTTTAAACTATTGTATGGCAGGAATTCGTTATGCACACTCATGCTAAATATCAATAAAAATACATTTTTGAGAAATGAATATGTAAAATTTGAATTATTGACTGTTTAGTCTCATCTCATATTTATATCATGAAGATAGCTATCCTCACCAAAGCTTAAAAAGGAATCCTTCTTTTGGCATTCTCTTCATTTACAATTGTGGTATCAAAGATTTTTCACAAACAGCACTCAAAACCTCTTGGAATTTCTCAACCAGCATCTACTTATCTCACTATAAAGGCTTCTTTTACAGCAGTGGCCATGGTTATCATATTGATACTTGCATTTCTAAACTAACAAAGTGATGCTCAAAAATACTTGTTGAATAGCAGAATCCTCTCAGATCAGGAGGATGGCAATGCTAAATTAGCACTTTTATTATAAACTTTAATTCACAAATTATTAGATTGGTACTTCAGTTAATTATTTCTACAGGTGTCTAATTTAGCTTCCCTAGAAAGCTTACAATATTATGTATCATTACATAATTAACATATAACATTTTTACTCATGAATTTTGAAATTCATACATGTTTTCAATAAGCATAATGGCACCTAGGGAGTGAGGTAGGAGAGGTCCATACTGTAAGCAGCCAGGAAGGGAGAAGTATTGTCAGGAGACCATTTAAAAGCAATCATAAAACTACTAATTTCAGTCTGCTTTTTATTATCACCATAGGTTATAAGTTCTAAACAATGTGAGTGATACAATTTTCTTCATCAATTTAGTAGACCACTCTTAAAGCCTCTGCCTTGGTAAATCTCTGAAGAATAAATCACTAAACAAGGACTGTTTCACAGTTAATTATAGAGTCTTACTTGCATCGCATTCCTGAAGGAAAGTGTGAACTTTGCAATAAAGAACAAATGTGCATAAACTAAAATTATAAACAGTTTTAATTAGGATACTCTGACAAGACAAAAAAAATGGAATAAGCAGGAGTGAATAATCAATAAGCAGCAATTTAAGAATATAGACATACCTCAGAGATCTTGTGGGTTTGATTCCAGACCACCGCAATAAAGTGAACATCACAGTAAAGCGAATCACATGGATTTTTTGTTTTCCCAGTGTGTATAAAAGCTGTTTATGCCATACTGTATTCTATTAAGTGTGTAATAGTATTATACCTAAAAATATAATGTACATACCTTAATTTAAGAATACTTTATTGCTAAAAAATGCTAACCATCATCTGAGCCTTCAGAGAGTTGTAAATTTCTTGTTAGTGGAGGATCTTGTTAAAAATGCAATATCTGAGAAGCACAAAAAGCGAAGCACAATCAAACAAGGCAGGGCTGCATCGTTATTTGAAACTTAGAAAGAAAGGTGCAACTTTTATACAACATATGCAACTGAATGGCTTGAAAATATTATTAGAACGTGCAAATTAAACCCAGTATACTTACTTGTAGTTTTCTGGTTTATTTATTTATTTTTAATTATTACATTTTACTCGAAGGTTAGTGGGTGCTTTTTCCCTAATTTGAAAAATATTTTATTAAGACATAGCACATAAATATCAAAGTACAAATATAAAGCATTGCTAATGCTATGCAACACTAGCTTTAGAAGCCATTGACCAGCTATTGGGCTATTTTAAAAATATGAATTTAATATCCTCCCATACATATTTTAGTAATTTTAACTACAACTGTTTCCGTCTTTCATACGTGCCCCCGTAGCACTTGGCTCATTCTCAACCTCACTGAAAGGTTCTATGAGGTTTGTATGTGGACATATCTGTCTCCTCACTTAGCCACAGACGCGTTGAGAGTATGTCTGTATTCCTTCTGAGCACTGGACAGGACAGTGCTTATTGTTGAATAAATATTTACTGAATGATTATACCAAAAGAAAATAACACACGCTTACAGTAAAAGTAGAAAATACGGATAATAAAAATGAAGAAAATGACAATCACAAAATCTCTCACCGAAGGAAATACCCTTTTTACACATGTCAGTGCATATTCCTTAGACTTGATATATTTATGCATATGTTATAAAAGGATTAGGGGTGTGAATATTATTTTATAAACTGTGTTTTAAAAGTTTAACAAATTATTTTTCCATTATTATTCCATAGGGAATAAAATTCTGCAACAATCACATTCAATGACTACACGTTATACTGTTGTAAATATGAGCTTTATGCATTAAACTCATCTCTTGAAACATTAGTTTTGCTATTATATACAATAAATACTCTGCAATAGTGTATTTATAGGCAAATTGTTATCCTAACTTTTATTGAATTTTTAGTATAAATTCCTATGGGTGGAATTTTCAAAGGAAATAATCTATATGGGGCCATTTTATATATAAAATTTTATGGTCACCTCACACATATAGCCACCTAATTCCCATAAGCCTTTCAAGGGACTGTGAAAATACTTGAGTAATGAAGGGACTAATGAGTTAGTTAAAAATGTTTAAATAAAGCAAGAAAATCAAAATTAATAATTGCCCTAAAGGTAACTCCTAATTTACTAATTATATTTAATATTGTTAAAATTTCACCTCATAGACTCACTTTGTTGCTTCAATTTTCTTACTTCATAAGAAATTTTAAGTAGGCATAGTTGTCAAAAAGAATCAGAGACAAGCATATAATTGCATTCCACACAGGCAAGCCATTTTATGAGGAACATTTTAAAATTATTCAAATATTTATAACCAAAATATTGTAATTAAAGTAAACGCATGTATTTTGATTTACTTGATGTATTATTTAATATATTTGATGTGGAGTGGGATCTTCAAAAGTAAGATGGATTATGGTTTACAAAGTTTTTGCAGAGGCCCAGGGTATGTAGATTTTTAAGACTGTGATATATGTTATCAGAAGGTTTTACCAATTTCGAGGAATTTAAAAAAAATTGTTGACATGCACAAATCAATGGGATGAATTTTAGTGCTGCATTAGATCCGGACCACTCCTCACTTTCCTGATGGAAATTCTGCTGTTGACCTGCATGCCAGAGAACAATACTTTTTTAAGGTAATATACTGTTGATAATGAAGCAACACATTCTCTTTCAGAGGGATGATAATAGTTATCCAATAAAATATTAACTCTTTGTCTCACTGATTTATTTATGTAGAATTAAAACAAGATCATGTGCAAGCTCAAAAAACAAAGGGAACAAAGACGTAAGAGGGATGAGAAGAGAAACTTTAGCTTGTCAAGATGTGAGTCCCTACGTTTTTAGAGAGAAAATAGTGTCTTTGATCCAGTGTAGTATATTAATGATTAGCATAAGATAATTATAACAGCAACCCACAATTAACTGGTTAATTTCTCTTACATTTAATTTTTCTGAACTATCAATTATTTTTCTCCTCTTCTATCAATGGCAGATCTGAGGAGACAGACCATTCCAGCACCCCACTTCAGTAGTAGAAAGGTCAAATGCCTATCCAGGAGCAAGCTAGCAGGGTGAATAAGATAAGAGATCCTACAAAAAGTGCAAATAGATGTACCTGCTATGTGGCTGGTGAGGACAAGTTTAAAAAATACACGCTAATTTGCTTTAAACCAACCAGTGACTTTGTTTAATGCTTAGAACGAGATTTAAATACTTTTTCTTGCCCTGACTATGTCTCTGATATCAGCTTGAACCACTGTTCTTCTCACGACGTTCCAGCCATTGAGTGTTTCACGCATCTTTGTCTTTGTTGCTATAGCTGGAATTCTATCCCTCCCCTTCTCAACATAATGAACATCTTTCTATCACTTCCTCTGTGAAACACTTCCTGATTAAACCCCAATATTCCTATCACCATTGCTTTATCCCACTGCATCCAATACATATCTCAGTAAATGCATTTAAGTCAGGATTTTTCAACCTTGGAACTATTGACAATTTGGACGAGATAAATCTTGTTTCGGAGGACTGTCTTGTGCATTGCAAGATGTTTAGCAGGATCTCTGGGCTATACTCACTAGCATGCCAACAGCATCTCACCAAGTTCTGGCAACCAAAAATATCTCCAGACATTGCTAAAAGCCCCTAAGAGACAAAAATCATCCCTGGTTTAAATCACCGATCTAGGCCTATTTTTTCTATTGCTCTTGCTTGCTTAGAGGCGTTTCATCTCCTTTTATGGTATTCTCTTCTTGAAAGCAAGCATCACCATGTCTGACTCATCTCTATATGCCTATGCTTATCCCAGAACCAAGCTCCTAGAAAACACTTGAGAGAAGTATATAAGTACCATAAAGCGAATTTATTGTTACATTGTATTGGTTGTTGAAGGCCATAGTTAAATTCCTCCCCAGGAATTTCCCTGATTGAAGGACATCCGAGATTATGCCCTTTCCTGGGAGCAGCCTACCTCCCATGACTGGCTGATGTTAATGAACAAAGGCCTAGCCCCTGTGGCTCATTTCAGGTTATGTCTCAGAGGTCATCCCAGCTTCTGAACTCTTTGTGGGATTGGCCGACACCTCTGTCACAGCTGCATCACAGTTCACACTCTCCCTCTGCACAACCTCGTGTTCCTCACACCCTTACACATGTTGTTCTCAAGTGCACTCCCTAATAAATGGCCTTCATACATCTGTAGAGAACCCAACTGCACAGAAGGTAGCCCCTTACATTGAGAACTTAGAGTCAGGTGCCTTTTTGTCCCCCTGAGTATGAAGGTGATCAGTGAAAGGACACATTAGGAAATATGACATTGACTGTCATATCAACAGAGAGATATAAAATACCCTACTTAGGAAAAATAGTTTTTATTGAATATAGAGTATTAGAATTTTTAATGAAAGGTGGAAATTATTAGTGATTAAAAAGAAAAAAAAGTCCTCTATTTGCACAGTAAGTCAAAGTAGTCAGTGACTGCGTTAGAGCACAACGTTTACTATAGTAGCATGAGTTGCTTGTTTTGCTCAGTTGAATAGTAATAAGTACATTTTAGTCTAAGAAGAAAAGAAACAGACAAAGGAAAAAATTTCCTCAGCCAGAATTCTTGAGTTTGGCCAAAATCCAACACAGTAAGATGTTTAAAGAAGTAAAACTAATTCCATTTTCATAAATATCATTAATATCCATTCTACAAAGTCTGGATTGTATCTTAGTCATGATCACAAGTCAGTCTCAATGTTGTTTCTAACATAAAATCCCATTCCCGTGTTATCTTCATTCCTTTTTCTAATTTTGGAGTCATTTTCCTGACAGTTTTAACATTTACACACTTACATTGCTTATTCTTAAATTTTAAAATATATCTTGTTGCAATGAAAAAACATTCGATATCCCACCACTGCTAAGCAACAAAAGTAATATTAAAAAATGTCACAGCAATTGCAAAGCCAGACAAAGAGTATGGAGGTAGGAATCTTCAAATACAGTGAAACCTCATCATTGAATATTTCAATGATTAACTATTGGATTCATATTTACTATTGTTCAAAGAGTTTTCACCCTCACAAAACTAAATACAACAAAAGGTGGGTAAGGCACAACCAAGAAGATAAGGAAATTAGGTATGTTTGTTGATGCCACCATTATATAAGGGGTTTTAATATTCTTTTTGTGATTTGATCTTCAACCGTTTGAGTTTGTTCTTATAGCACTTCTACAGTTATTCCAGCAAGAAACTAGTTCATTTTCAGACCTCATGAGTTTCACCAGTTCTAATTATTATCACCTGATATCAAGAAAGCCAAAACAGAAGGAGAAAACAGATTAAAGAAAAAACTTCATGGAAAATTTGGTCTCGACATCCACGTGTAGAGTTTGATGCTGTATTCACGTAGACAAGTGTTTATTTCTCTTTAAATTCTGGTTTTCAGTGAGCTAGCCAAGAAGGAGAAGAGTGACAGAAATAAATATCTTTAGGCTTCTTGGAGAGAGATGAGCTCTCAGTCCTTCTCCCAGTCCAGAAAGTCATTTTCCTAATAACCCTGGCTTTGACCCTCTCACCCACCGTCACGCACCCACACACACATGCGCTCATAAGCGTTAACAGGACTGCATTCGCTGCTGGGTGTGGTCGTGCTTCATTACATTGCCATCAATGTAAGAAAATTCCAAACAGGTTCAACTTCTTTGTTCTCCATGAGAATATAGATTTATCCTTGCCTCTCACACTCAGACACATTCTTTCTCTACCTCTCTCACACTTTTTTCTCTCTCACACACACATCCTCTTTGATTTTTCTCTCACTCTTCCTCACTTGCTCTCACACTCACACCATCTCAATCTCTCACACACACTCCCTCTTACGGGCACTCCCCCATCCTTAACCAGTCTCTCTCTGCTCTTTCACTTTTGTTTCTTGCTTACACACCCTCCTTCTCACTCTTACACATCCTCTCCTGCCCTCACACTCGCACCCCCTCAACCTCTCTCTCTCCCTCTCTCTCAGCTGCTTTAATTCTCCCTCATTCAATAATTCTTGCTCCCTCAGTCCCTCTGAAACTCCTGCACTTCCACTGTCTCCCGCGTTTAAATCCTCTCTTGAACTCTCGCTTTCCCTCCCACACCCTCTTCTCTCTCCATCGCACTCTCATCTCTCCTTCTTTTCTTGCATCCTCCCAACGCCACACTTCCACCCTTTTTAGGCAAAAGAAAGGAGAGATTGATAAGGACCTACCTCCTCCTGCGGAAAAAAAAATAGCAGTGAGCTTTTTATTTTGGACAGCACAGGTTGTGTGCTCTCTGCTAACCAACAGGTGACAACTATACTCTCAAAAGGAAGAAAGGCCTTTTTTAGGGCTTGAATACCGTGAGTTAGTTTAACAGGGTCTGTTTTAGGATGTAAGACACAGTCAAGCTAATAATGAAGTAGTGGTAGTATTTACAATTTGTCTTTTTTTTTTCTGGTGTATAACTCTCCTGCCACACACACTAATTTACATATATATATATATATATATATACACAACACATAAAATTCTGTATTAGATGTGTGTATATGTATATAATTCTAGGAAAAATAAGTAAAATAAAACATATGAATCTCTGCCATTTTATTACCATGATTTTTACATACATTTAACAAAAGCTGCATACATTTAACTTCAAAGTTACAAGACTAGAGTTTATAGAAAGAAAGAGAATACTTATCTAGATATTGATCTATCAAATGGCAGTAAAGGAGCAGAAACTTAACCTTTGATGACAGGAGAGAAAGGAAATTAACATATATGGAAAAAACCCTAAAACATCATTTTCACTTAAGAAAAAAGAGACGAGAGTATTTTATTTTAGTTTTTCATGGACTTATTACCTACTTTTGCTTGTTGGCCAATGTGGGCATATTGACCGATAGTATCGTTTTCGTCTTTACCAAATCTGCCTGATTTTGTGATAGTCAACTATTTCTCAGGAAAATTAATTTTATATATCTTGGAATTTTATACATTGTTTTAAATATACTTTTCTAGATTAAAGCTGTTGTTTGCTTGCTCTTCTATTGTAATGAAAAATTTGTGTTTTCCTAAAGATTGTCTGTGGATCACAAGTATTCCATAAGAATGTTTTTTATAATCCATTATATCTAACAAAAAACCATGAGGAGCTATTCCAGATAGTTATGCAGCAAGACAAGGGCCAAATAACTTGTGCAGGAGGTCAGTGGAAGTATTACAAATGTTGCTACCGTCAACAGAAACTGTTCATCTGTGATCATTTTCATTTTACATCTATCATGCATACACTGCAACTCAGATTTACTTTTTCCTAAGTCTTTTAAAATACAGAATAAGAACATTTTTGAAGGAAGGTAAAATTCCATATCCTTTATTCTATTTGCTTTAGAATCAATCCCATAAGGCCAATCTTTTATAAAGTAATTTTTTGAATTGAATTATTGTTGATACTAATTTTTAGTAATTTCAGCCAATACAAAATATATTTCAGAAAGATATAGTTAATGAATACATATTAACAAGGAATTAATACTGGAACAATTGATCAAATTCTTCAATGGCCTAATTCAACATTTAGTTGCATTTATTTTGTTTCCTTCCTGTGTTTAGGGGTGGGAGACCAAAAGATGAGATTGAATAAGGCGCCATTGATATTTTTAAGGCTTGTCAATCTACATAATTAGCTGCTTACCATTGTGTTTCAAGAATAAGCAGGAAATTGAAGATACCCAGTAAAATCCCTCCAATGATGAATTATTTTCAAATGACTTTTTGATTCTAAAATGGATCAATGTGATGACTTTGTATTAAAACACCCAAAGTATATTTGCTAGTTGTGTCTATTATGTTGAGTAAAGAAACATGAAAGGTATTTCAAAGTCAAAGAATTTGCTTTGCTGAGACTCAAAATGTATGTTGGATATAAAACGAAGATATTGTGGTTGACCAGGGAAACAGTTTATGATAGCAATTCTAGACTTTTTTAATAATCAAAAATACAAATTCATTTAACACTTTGCAACAACTTTTTGTACTAATTTGATTGATATTCTGAGATGTATTTATTACAACAAAGGTGTAGTTTAGATTACAAAACCATGTCTGAATGAATTTCTGAACAGGTAACGTCTAAAAAGCAGCCACAGTTGAAAGTACTGGGCTCTGTCTAAATCTACGCATCCCAAGATGCAAAGATTTCTCTCTCTGTCTCTCTTTTTGTCTCTCTGTCTCTCCTGATGTGACTGACAAATTCTGATAAGGAAATTGGTGTAGATCAGGTAAACTGAGATGGAAATTTTAGCAAAGTACCTGGTATATACTTCCAGAGACATTTCCACACATCAATGTTATATACAGAATTTGTAAACAACTGAAATTGTTTCTTTTTCATACCCTTGGTCAGCTTAATCAAGGATAGAATGCTAAGACTGACTCCTCTACTAGCCAAAGGCTTATTATTTACCACCCTCCTAAATGGTTGAAATTTACTCTTTCCAAACTGCTTGTAATTTTGTCTTTTTAATCCTACATTCCTTTTATAGATCATGTTTTTGCCTTTGTTGTGTGAAAATGTCCCATATATCAGTTTCTCTTTCTGTAGATATGGGATTAATATCAGCTGGTTTGTGGCAACCAAGAGTTTATTTCTGGGGATGCCTGAAGCCATGGTGCTAATTTTGGCCAAACTTGATTGAAATGAACTAACTAATGATTAATATAATCTTGTACTGAAATCTGAGACAGATCACAGGGCATGCTGAACCAGCTTGTCAACACTGTTTATAGAAAATGATACACTATTTTGTATCGCCATTTATGGTAAAGATTATCATGATCTCAATACATTTCTGTTCTTTGTGTCTTGTGAAATTGTGAAAGAACATGATAAATACATCAACAGATAGTTACTATGGCCCAGATCAAACATCCCATAGTCACAATTTTCCCCCAAATTAGGTGTGACCTTGGTTCAGGTAAATACTGATCTGCCAAAGCAACAATGTCTGCCCTTTCAGAGACATGGATGAATCTTTGCATTACGGCAGCCCTCTCTACAGTTTACAGCCTGTGAACTTCACATGAGAGGAAGACTGTGCTACATGTCACAAGCCTGTGACATAACAAAATGACATCTGAAGAAGAAAACTATGGGCTGAAGACATGCTCACATTGGATTGCTGGGAGTAGAAAGCTCTAAGTTTGTGGCCCTTTGCATAAAAACATATTTTATTTTAAGAAAAATATTATCTTCAAGAAAAATTTAAGTTGAAAGAAAACAGTTATTTTTTTCAATCTGAGAGCTCTTCTGCCTTTACAAGCTCTGAACACTTCTACTGTCTCTTTGTTAACAGTGGCTACGTGGCAACTGGTGTATTTCTGGGACATGCCAAGTTTTGTTCCCTGTCAATGCTGAGTACCTGGTGGATTGGGCGGCTATGGCAAGATTTAGCATCCCTCTGACAATAAGACATGTAACAGAACAATTTGTTCCTAGGGCAGCTGAAAATGACACCTGCTCAAGTGCGTGGACAGACATGCCTTTAGCTGAAACTACATAATAAAAATCCTTTTAATACAATTATTACAATATTAAATTCCTGTGCCCATGAACCACTCTGTACAATTCACTCATAAATTAAATGAGGTCAATTTGAGAGCCGGCACAGACCTCAGAAAACTTCAAGAAACACAGAAACATTAGAGGAGTTAATTTTGTCTGCAAGGAATCAATGTGAACTAAAGTATAATAAATGTTCTCTTCCATTTATGAAACAACATATCATCGATAGCTGCCTCAGGTTGTGCTAAGAGGTGGAGGTCAAAACTGCCCCAATGTCCATTGAGGCTGAGAATTACTCTTCAGAAGTTATTGATTTGCCAAAGAAATGTGTTTTGTTTCCACCAAATGGCAACCAAAGAAGTTTCTTTTTCTTTTCCAAATCTCATCAACTTAGGTTAGTATTCATTTTTTCCTATAAAATAGATTTCCTAAATAACTTCTTAGTAGTTGCTAGTTTCAGAGTATGTATAAACTGACTAATCTATTGATGATTGATGATTTGAATACCGTCTGCCTCCTTAAACACATGTTCCATTCATATTTTTCAAGATATCAATAGTGATTAAAACTCAAATTTCATAATTTCACAAGAAATTGATGAGAAACTCACTTTCCTCTAAATTTTTGGATTTATCAGTTATCTAAAGTTTCTTCTCTTTTTATTGTTTATTTCACCCAGCTGTAGATGTAGCAATGTCTTTTATCTCTTTTTAAATTAAATTTGAGTATCAAAATTGTATTATTTTCCTGTAGGATCAACAGCTCTTTATATTTTTGTTACTTTCAACCCCAAGCTCCTTTTTCCTTTTGTTTGGCGAGGAAGAATGACCCTGAGCTAACATCTGTGCCGATCTTCCTCTATTTTGTATGTGGGATGCTGCCACCCTATGGCTTGATGTAGGTCTGCTCCCGGGATCCAAACCCATGAACCCTGGGCCACCAAAGTGAAACATCCAAACTTAACCACTATGCCACCTGACTGGTCCACCAAGCTCCTTTTAACTAGTGTTTTCAAACCAAGAGATCCAGTAAAGTTGCAGAGTTGTTCAAGTATTTTTAATAGTCTCTCAGGACCAACATTACTAAGTAGAAGTTCAGGACCATCCTTGCTCCCATTAGAGGATCTGAAGTTCCAGGGAAATAAAGTCAAATTTTGAAGCTTAAAGATAATCCTAAGAATTCCTTTTCTGCACTCCCGTAGCACATTATTCATATCTATGGACAATTCAGCTGATGCTAATACTAAAATAATAGATAAAATTTATTGAATATTTGCTATTTGTTAAGCACAAAAAAGCACCACCTTTTATCATTCTGAAGATAGCATTATCGAATATGTAAAATTATTATATTTGTAAGTGGTAGTGCTACCATTTTAATCAAGGTTTATCTGATTTTTAAGACTTTAGTTCACTGCCCATATGTAATAATTCCAATTATACATTGTTTTGAAAATTTATTGCCTGGATGATTCCTGATATAGACTGAAATAAACTAAAATCCTAAAGCGAAAACTTTATCTATTATGGTTGACTACTAGTTTTTAAACTATCGCTTGGCAGGTAGCTTACAGTTAATAATTAATAAATGAATGAAAGAACAATATAATTGATTTTAGCATCGCCAGAGAAAGAATTGAGTATTTAATTTGTATGAGTTCCTTCCAAAAGGAGTTATTTATGGAAGCTTTAATTCTAACATCGAAATGTACACATTATCTTCATGTTCTTTCCAAGATATAAAATTCTACATTAACATGCAAAATGAAAGGCATTATCTTAGG
This sequence comes from Equus caballus, assembly GCF_041296265.1. Taxonomy (NCBI): domain Eukaryota; kingdom Metazoa; phylum Chordata; class Mammalia; order Perissodactyla; family Equidae; genus Equus; species Equus caballus. The sequence continues at coordinate 16,659,997 of NC_091702.1, read as the reverse complement.
TAATCAATTTCTTACCAGAAAGGACTTTTAAAATTGCTATTGAAACCATGAATTATTTCAGTCACTAAACTGGAAGATTAGACAGACAAGGATTTGGAACAGTATATGCTTTGCGATGTAAAACTGAGGTCTTAATCATTTATGGTAATTGACACTTTTCAAAGGAAAAAAACAAAAACAGTTTGAAAAGCCTGTGTATACTCCTATTCGTGAAATTTTCTTCTACTCAACTAAATTTCTCCTGAACTTTCAAATCTTCAAATGGAATTTCTTCCTGTGCTCGGCAGTCGAGAAATTTGCAGTATGGCATTATACAGCTATCAAACTCCACCCACAGGACCTGATGCAGCAGTTTACACAAGCAAAACTTCTGACACTAGGGACACTTCCACTTTTAGCATTTGTTGGGAATGAAGGAAAAGAGTTGCTTGATTTGGAAAAAAACTTCTTAGAAATTATTTGGCACGTAAAAAGAGAAAATATACAAAGTATCAATGAAGCTCTTCAACATATATTTTAAAAAATCAAAACCCAGAACATATTTGCTTTAAATGCAAAAGTTCATGAAAATATTAAAGATATTTTCATATTATATCTTATCATCTAGGAAAAGATCAACAATAACTTTCTTATAACATGCTTAATGACATTCTTATAGCATCTAAGATGTAGAGAGGAATTAGGCAAGATTAAGAACCAAACAAATAACACAAAAGACAGTGAATGAACTCAATGAATTTAAAATGAGTCATGAAAGAAAATACTAACGAACGCAACCTGTTTGAAAACACATTCAGGAGGAAGGGTTTAAAAAATGAAATCTATTGCACGATTTTAAAAGAGAAAATGGTCAATCAGAAACCTTATAAGGAAGTCTCTACTCAAACTCATAACCAATTTTTATATTCAAAACAGTATACAGCAGGTTTAGGAGGCTAAAGGTGGACAAGTGGAGAAAGAAGTTTTCAAGATAAAGGTTTCCCAGATACGTCTCAATTCTGAAAATGAAGTGGAGTTGTTTTTATCATACAAAGGTAGGGTTATAATGTTGGACTGAGAGGAATTAGTTGATGGAAGGTCAGGAATGTCAGGATTCTTCTCCCCATTCCTCTGTCTTGGGAAAGTAGATTTGGTCCAAAACTGAAACTAACCACATCATATAAAAATATACTGAACAATATGCTGGGCAAGTCGCCCAGAGTGAGGATGGAGTGGCCAGTATGGCACACTCGACGCCCTCATATTGTAAGGGAATGTGGAGGGGCACACTGCCAGCTTGCTTTCTGCCAGCACCCCATTCAGTCAGACCTCCAGTCTAGACACTCCACGCACATCCCTAGAGCTAGGAAGCAGCCTTTCCTTCCAATGACACATCCTTAAACTATCTGTACCAATTAATAATCATCTCCTTAAAATTTGAGCCCAAATCCAGGAACTGTTAGACCTTTAGGGAGAATCAGGAACAAAAAATAAAGACTCAAGATTAAAAACATAAAACTACACTTGGAACCCATATTTCCTGCCTTGCAATCCCTTTTTACAATGGATAAACTGGCCTTGCACATTCCCAGATCCATTCCTCTAGTCCTGACCTGGACCCCAACTCTCTGATGTACTCAGAGATTTTGCTCTTCAAAGTATCTCCTTTCCCTAAAGAATCATTAATTTTACCCCTCAGTTACATTATTCCCTATACAACCATGATGTACTATGTTTTACTGCAAAACAAAACAAAAAACCCCCCTAGATCTTTTATCCCTTTATCTTTTGGACAAACACTAAGTTCCACTTTAGAACCAAACATCATGAGAACGTTGCTTGCTTCCTGTTCTCTGGACATCCAGTGCAATCTGGCTTTTTGTTCCACCACTCATCAAAGGTCATCAATTAGCTCAGCATTACCAGACCTAAAAGTTAGTTAGGACCTGGAGACTGGGAACCCTCCAGCCAGTGTGCACCTTAAGAGTAGAGGCAAGTTGTGGCCTAAATCATGCGCAGTCCTGTCTGGTGCTGTCTGAACAGCTTCTTGGTGGTTGCAGGGGCAGCTGCAGCCCTTGCTTCCTCCAAGTGAGCTAATCCTACTGCCAATCACTGCAGCTAAAGCGCAAAAGGAGAGATGTCACTTCTGGGAGAAAGAAGCTCTTCTTTGACACCCAGATCTTAGTGTGTTTATTATTCAACAAGCAGAAATGTATCTGCATTTGAGTAGATCATGTATGACAACAAGGATGTCATCTACAAAGATGTGATCACCAAAATGCAGCAGATGGCTCTTCAGAAAATGTCTGAGATTGCTACTCTGAAAAAGGATATGATTATTTTGGAGAAGAGTAAGTTTTCAGCCCACAAAGCAGAAAATGAGAAAAAATAAAACTTGAATGACATCAGTGAAAACAGAAAGTAATGGATGAAGTGATCAAAGTCCAAATAGATAAAAGATTAAACTTCAATCTAGGAAAGAGCTGCATTAAAAAAATATCATATTCACTGTATGAAAGGAAGCTATGTGAAATGAGGACAAAAGTGGTAGCATTGCATGCCCAGCAAGATGGGGCTGTCATCAGATGGAGAGGAAGTGTGTATTCAGGGTGCTGGCCTTAAAACCTTGTAGGCATCATGGAAATTTTTTAATATTAAATATTTACCAGAGTCTGTATTTACATGCCTAACAATAGCTCTGAGATTTTATTGGCCATGGATACAATGAAGTTTCTATGTAAAGAATCTTTGTTTTCTTTTTACTAAAATGTGAAATATCATTTCCCCTCATTTCAAAGTTTAAACTTGCTTTTGCTTTTATTCATACTATTTACTTTTATGCAAATTATGGATATAAAACCAATGTAAACATGTCATGAACTTCATAACAGTTCCCTTATCTTTTCTGCTTCGTTGGCTTTATAATGATGAATGTTGCTGGACAATGTCCATCCAGCTGGAAAATGAAATTCACCTCACCTGTAGTGCTCAGTAGTAGTAAATACTTGAATAATATCATACAATTTAAAATTATTTGCAGAGAAGAAGTCAAGGTGCTAGTGCAGGCAGATTCTGAACTCATTGTCTCCCACGAACACAAGCAAGATACAACTATTTTTGGAAAAATTACGCTGGATAGAAAACTGGAAACTGGATAAAAAGAAGCCCCACAACAAGGGACAGTCTGGACTAAGGTGGAAGAGGCAGAAATTCCTTCTGGAGAGAAAAAAGTTCACCTTCAGGAGCAGGGGAGTTTCTCAGCCAGCCAGGCAAAATCCACCCTAAGGTACACAGCCATCTCTGGAGAAATGAGGTCCTGAGTAGGGGACTGATACTGCTATAAACATCCTTCCGACTCAGTACAAGTGAGATGAGGGTCTTACTATCTGGCTTTGCAGGCTATTAACTGCAGCAAGTATACCCCCAGAAAAGCCATTGGCCAAAAGTTGAAAAGACCCAGGTCTCAAAGACCCCACACACAAGGGCTGGCCCAGTGGTGCAGTGGTTAAGTGCACTTGTTCTGCTTCAGCAGCCTGGGGTTCACCGGTTTAGATCCCAGGTGTGGACATGGCACCACTTGGCAAAGCCACGTGGTGGTAGGTGTCCCACATATACAGTAGAGGAAGATGGGCATGGATGTTAGCTCAGGGCCAGTCTTCCTCAGCAAAAAGAGGAGGATTGGCAGCAGTTAGCTCAGGGCTAATCTTCCTCAATAAAAGAAAAAAGACCCCACATACAAACTCACCCATCTCAGCACGCTAAAATCACAAGAAAGTAGGCTGACAGTCCTTTGGTGAAAAGAGACTCACCTGGTGGGCTCTGGGTGCATCTTGGTGAGAGGAGAGACATCACTGGAGATGGAGACATTAGTGGTGGCCATTCTTGTCACCTAGTCCAGGTGTGTTAACACAGACAGGCAGACACCATTGAAGTTATTCCTCTGGCCTGTTAGTCCAGGATGTGTAACACCCACAAGAGTGCAGATTTAATCTAGCTTATCCAGGGTACGCAGCCCACCCTAGGGACCGATGCTACCCAAAAGCAAACCCTCAAGCTATGTGTCAGCCTGCATTGACTGGGTGCATTGATCCTCTACAGTCAGGAGAGTGTGCCCACCTCTATGAAGCAGGGCCTGTGTGAGGACCAGGCCCACTGTGGGGGGAATTGGTGGAGAGGTGGGAGCCTCTGCAGTGGAGCATCGAGGTATGCTCAGGGAGTTGGGAAATGTGCACAGACCAGGACTGTGTTGACAATGTGTGTGGTTCTGAGGGGCTAAGTTTTATAAATGGCAGAAAACCTGTGCTTTACAAATATGCATAAAAAGGATCAGCCCCAACTTCCAAAGCCTGAAACAATGGACTGTTCCATGCCTAGGGCCAGCTCCACTCAGGTGCACTCCTAAGAGAACTGACAACAACCTTGTAGGCCTGAGGCCTATAGCAACTGTAAGCCCCTGAGCCTAGCAACCAGCTACACTGGGTACCTATCCAATTAAGAGGAAAATTGCAACAGGAGTGTGTTGTTAGACTTTGTAGCCGATGATGCTGAGGGTCCCCAAACCACATTTACAAACAACCAGCCAGGGAAGGAAAGAATAGATTCCCTGGTACCTGAATTAAGAGCAACCCTACCACAGTAAAAGGACACAAGTAGCCCACAAAGGGGTCACTCCTGGATCATTTGGACTGGTGATGAGAGGGAAGCACACTGTTGGGCCTCAAACGTCATCTCTTACATAAGACCACCTCTCCAAGATCATGAGACATAACTGACTCACCTAATACATAGATATAAGCACAGAGAGAGAGGCATAATGAGGATACAAAGGAATACATTCCAAATAAGGGAACAGGAAAAAATCCCAGAAAAGGGACTAAATGAAACAGAAATAAGCAACCTACCTGAAAAAGAGATAAAAAAAAAACTCATAAAGATGCTCACAGATATTGGTAGAAAACTGGATGAACAGAGTGAGCTCATCAACAAATAACTGCAAAATATAAACCAGAACCAATCAGAAGTGAAGAACACAATCTGGAAATGAAAAGCTCACTAGAGGGACTCAAGAGCAAAGTAGATGATAAAGAAGAATGGATCAGCAAGCTAGACAAAAGACTAGAGGACGTCACCCAAGCTGAACATAAAAAAGAATAGGAGAGAATGAAAACAGTCTAAGGGAACTCTGGGACAATATTAAGCAGCCTAAGATTTGTATTAAAGGTGTCCCAGAAGGAGAAGAGAGAGACAAAGGGGCAGAAAATCTATTGGAAGAAATAATAGTTGAAAATTTTCCTAACATGAGGAAGGAAACAGACATCCAAGTAAAGGAAGCACAGAGAGCTCCAAACAAGATAAGCCCAAAGAGGCCCACAACAAGACAGATTATAATTAAAATGTCTAAAATTAAAGATAAAAAGAGAATCTTAAAAGTAGCAAGAGAAAAGAAATGAGTGACATATAAAGGAAGGCCCATAAGGCTATCAGCAGACTTCTCAGCTGAAACCCTAAAGGTAAGAAGGGAATGCATGGCATATTTAAAGTGCTAAAAGGAAAAAAACCTACATCCAAGAATACTATATCCATCAAGGTTGTCATTCAGAATGGAAGGAGAGATAAAGAGCTTCACAGACAAGCAAAAATTAAAGAAGTTTACTATCAAGAAACGAGTTCTACAAGAAATGCTAAAGGGGCTTATTTAAGTGGAGATGCCATGAACACAAATAAGGATAAAAAAATTACCAAAAAAAAACAGGCAATAAAATCACTGGTAAAGGTAAAAATATAGTAAAGGTAGCAGATCAAACACCTGTGAAGATAATATGAAGGTTAAAAGACAAATGTACTAAAATCATCTATTTAAATGATAAGAGGATAATGGATAGACACACAAAACAAGACGTTAGATATGATTTCAAAAACATAAAATATGGGAGGAGGGGAGTGAAAAAGTATTGGTTTTAGAAAAAGATCAAGATACTGAGTCTATCAACTCAATATAGACTGTTATATATGTAGAATATTATATAGGATCCTCATGGTAATCACGAATCAGAAACATATAATAAGTAAGCAAATAAGTAAGACAAAAGACATCAAATATATTACTAAAGAAAGCCATCAAGCCACAATGGAAGAGAGCAAGAGAAAAAGCAAGGAACAGAGAAGAACTACTAAAACACCTAGAAAAAAAAGTAACAAAATGGCAAATAATGCATATTTATCAATAGCTACTTTAAATGTCAGTGGACTAAATGCTCCAATCAAAAGACATAGGGTGGCCAATTGGATAAAAAAACAAGACCTATATATATGCTGCATACAAGAGACACACTTCAGACCTAAAGACACTAACAAACTGAAAGTGAAAGGATGGAAAAAGATATCCCATGTAAATGGCAAAGAAAAGAAAGTGGGGGTAACAATACTTATATCAGAGAAAATAGAATTTAAAACAAAAACTGTAACAAGAGACAAAGAAGGGCACTACATAATGATAAATGGAACAAACCAACAAGAAGATATAACACTTGTAAATATCTATGCACACAACATAGGAGCAACTAAATATATAAAACAATTATTAACAGACATAAAAGGAGAAATAGACAGTAATACAATAATAGTAGGGGACTTTAACATCCACTTACACCAATGGATAGAGCAACAAAACAGGAGATCAACAAGGAAACATGACCTTAAATGACACATGGGACCAGACGGACTTAGATATATAGAGAACATTCCATCCAAGAATCACGGAATACACATTCTTTTCAAATGCACATGGAGCATTCTCCAGGATTGATCACATATTAGGCCACTAAAAAAGCCTCAATAAATTTAAGAAGATAGATATAATACCATGCATCTTTTCTGACCACAAAGGTATGAAACCAGAAATCAACTACAAGAAGAAAACCAGAAAAGCCATAACAATGTGGAGATTAAAGAAAATGCTACTGAAGAATGATTGGGTCAATGAAGAAATCAAAGGAGAAATTCAAAAAAATTCCTGGAGACAAATGAAAATGAAAATACGACATGCCAAACTCTATGGGATACAGCAAAAGCGGTTCTAAGAGGGAAGTTAATAGCAATTCAGGCCTACCTCAACAAAGAAGAAAAATCCCAAATAAACCATCTAACAGCACATCTAAGGGTACTGGAAAAAGCAGAACAAACACATCCCCAAATCAGCAAAAGGAAGGAAATAATAAAAATCAGAGCAGATTTAAATAAAATAGAGACTAAAAAAAAAAAAAAATAGAAAAAATAATGAAACGAAGAGCTGGTTTTTTGAAAAGATAAACAAAATTGACAAACCCTTAACTATACTTGCCAAGAAAAAAAGAGAGAAGGCTCAAATAAATAAAATCACAAATGAAAGAGTAGTGATTACAATGGTCATCTCAGAAATATAAAAGATAATAAATAAACCATACAAAAAGCTATACGCCAACAAATTGGATAATGTGGAAGAAATGGATAAATTCTTAGAAACATACAACCTTCCAAAACTGGACCAAGAAGAAGTAGAGAATTTGAATAGACCAATCACCACTAAGGATATTGAAACAACAATCAAAAACCTCCACAAAAACAAAAGTCCATGACCAGATGGCTTCCCTGGTGAATTCTACCAAACATTCAAAGAAGACTTAATACCTATCCTTCTCAAATTCTTCCAAAAAATTGACGAGGAGTGGAGGCTTCCTAACTCCTTCTATGAAGCCAACATTATCCTGATACCAGATCCAAATGAAGACAACATAAAAAAAGAAAATTACAGGCCTATATCACTGATGAACATAGATGCAAAAATACTCAACAAAATACTAGCAGATTGACTACACAATACATTAAACATATCATACATCATGATCAAGTGGGTTTCATTCCGGGGATGCAACAATGGTTTAACATCTGCAAATCTGTCAACGTGATAAACTACATTAACAAAATGAAGACTAAAAATCACATGATCATCTCAATAGATGCAGAGAAAGCATTTGATGAGATACAGCATCCATTTACGATAAAACCTCTAAATAAAATGGCCATAAAAGGAAAATATCTCCATGTATGACAAGCCCATAGCAAATATCATTCTCAATGGAGAAAAACGGAAAGCTATTCCCCTAAGAACAGAAACCAGACAAGGATGCCCACCGTCACCAATCCTATTTAACATATTATTGGAAGTCCTAGCCTGAGCAATCAGGCAAGAAAAAAAAATAATAGCGATCCATATTGGAAAAGAAGTGAAACTATGACTCTTTGTAGATGACATGGTTTTATATATAGAAAACCCTGAAGAATCCACTAAAAACCTTTTAGAAATAATAAATGAATACTGTCAAGTCACAGGATATGAAATCAATATACAAAATCTGTTGCATTTCTATACACTAACAACAAAGTAGCAGAAAGATAAATTAAGAATACAATCCCATTTACAATTTCAACAAAAAGAATAAAATATCTAGGAATAAACTTAACCAAAGAGGTGAAAGATCTGTACCCCAAAAACCATAAAACAATGTTGAAAGAAATCGAAGAAGACACAAAGAAATGCAAAGATATTCTGTGCTCCTGGATTGGAAGAATTAACATCGTTAAAATGTCCATTCTTCATAAAGCAATCTATAGATTCAATGCAATCCCTATCAAAGTTCCAACAACATTTTTCACAGAAATAGAACAGAGAATTCTAAAATTTATATGGGACAACAAAAGACGACGAATAGCCAAAAGATTCCTAAGCAAAAAGAACATAGCTGGAGGTATCACACTCCCTGATTTCAAAATATACTACAAAGCCATAGTAACCAAAACAGCATGGTACTGGCACAAAAACAGACACAGAGATCAATGGAACAGAATCAAGAGCACGGAAATAAACCCACACGTTCATGGACAGCTAATATTCGACATGGGAGCCAAGAGCATACAATGGAGAAAGAGAGTCTCTTCAATAAATGGTGTTGGGAAAACTGGACAGCCACATGCAGAAGAATGAAAGTAGACCATTATTTCCCACCAAGAACAAAAATCAACTCAAAGTGGATTAAGGACTTGAATGTAAGACCTGAAATCATGAAACTTCTAGAAGAAAACATAGGCAGTATACTTTTTGACATCAGTCTTAGCAGCATATTTTCAAGTACCATGTCTGCCCGGGCAAGGGAAAACAAAATTAAAAATGAGCAAATGGGACTACATCAAACTAGAAAGCTTCTGCACAAAAAGGAAAACCATCAACAAAATGAAAAGACAACCCAACAGTTGCAAGAAAATATTTGCAAATCATATATCAGATAAGGGGTTAATATCCAAAGCATACAAAGAACTCATACATCTCAACAACAAAAAACCCAACAACCCAATTAAAAAATGGGAAAAAGATCTGAACAGAGATTTCTTCAGAGAAGTTATATGGATGGCTTATAGGCATATGAAAAGATCTTCAACATCATTAGCTATGAGGGAAATGAAAATCAAAACTACAGTGAGATATCACCTCACTCTGTTCAGAATGGCTATAATTAACAAGACAGGAAACAACAAGTGTTGGAGAGGATGTGGACAGAAGGGAACCCTCATGCACTGCTGGTGGGAGTGCAAACTGGTGCAGCCACTATGGAAAGCAGTATGGAGTATTCTCAGAAAATTAAGAATAGATCTACCATATAATCCAGCTATCCCACTGCTGTGTATTTATCCAAAGAACTTGAAAACACAAATGCATAAAGATACATGCACGCCTATGTTCGTTGCAGCATTATACACAACAGCCAGGGACTTGGAAGCAAGCTAGGTGCCCAAGAAATGACGAATGGATAAAGAAGATGTGGTATATATACATAATGGAATACTACTCAGCCATCAGAAATGATGAAATCCAGCCATTTGTGACAACATAGATGGACCTTGAGGGTATTATGCTGAGTGAAATAAGTCAGAGAGAGAAAGTCAAATACTATATCATCTCACTCAAAGTAGAAGATAAAAACAATGACAAACACATAGTAACAGAGATTGGATTGATGATTACCATACGGGGAATGGGGGAGTGGGGAGGGCAAAAGGGGTAATTAGGCACATGTGAGGTGATGGACTAGAATTAGTTTCTGGGTAGTGAACATGATGCAATCTACACAGAATTCAAAATATATTAGGATGTACACCTTAAAGCTGTATAATGTTATAATCCAATGTTACTGTCATAAAAAAAAAAAAAAGGACAGAGCTGGAAAAGAAACATAAAAAAAATAAAATTATTTGTGTGTATAGAATTTGGGTGCTCCATTTAAAGGCACAATGCCTTCATTATCTGAATAATTCACACTAAAGAAGAACTTCAAATCCACTTTACCCAATCTCAGTACCATACTTTTGGTTTCAGAGTACTTTGTTTCAGTGGTAGCTGGTTGGTGTGTTAATGGCATACTGGAACTTTTGTACCCAAAATAGTCCCCCCCCCCCGCCCTAGTAAATTATTCTTATGGTTACTTTTTGCATTCCTTCCAACAAAAAATTTTTAAAGGTCATGTTCCCTAGGAAATATTATAATGTAATGGAGACTTTTCTTTTACCTCTTTCAGAGCGCAAGATTTCTTTCTCTATCCCAAGCTATACTTACTGTCCATTTGTGGAATTATCCACTAGAAAGCTTATTAATCTTGCTAGATAGCTCAACAGAACATCAAAACTCTTGCTGCTGTACTCTATCTTACAAATATTCAGATGATTGCAAACATTAGGTCATAGCAAAGAGGAGGCAAAAGACAAAACTTATGAAAAATTTCCAGATAACAACTTTGTTTTTGTTGTTTCTTTACTTTATTCTTTTTTGCTGAGGAAAATTAGCCCTGAGCTAACATCTGTGCCAATCTTCCTCCACTTTATATGTGGGTTACTGCTGCATCATGGCTAATGAGCGGTATAGGTCTGCTCCCCGGATTCAAACCCATGAACCTGGGCCCCCTAACCAGACCATGCTGAGATTAACCACTACACCCCGGGGCCAGCCCCTTCCCAGCACATGGGGAAATTAGTCATAACTTGATACTCAAAATGCACCTTTGTAGGCAACAAGAAATAATCATTGTCAAATGCCTAAAACAGCATATCAAATGAGCAAATATATTTGTCTTTCCATTTCATCCATTAGTCAGAGTTCCTTCTTACTGCGGGCTCTTCCACTGTCTAGCATTTCCCTTTCTGCCACCCACTCACCACCTGCTATCTTCTTTAAAGCTGCCTGAACACCTTTTACACTATTACTGCTCCATTAATAAGCACCACCTGTTTGTGTGTACATTCTTTATTAGAAGCACAAAGTTTGATTTTGGTGCTAGTTTTATTGTCTCTGATTGGTTTCCAGCTTAATATTTAGCAAAAGTGATGTCTGAATGCATTCATCTTTTTCCTTATCCATATTAAGTGCCTTGGTTGAGAAATCACAATTTTGAAAGGACTTGGGTCAAATCAGAAATGTTGCTGAAATTTGTATCTGAGCCCTTTAAAATCAGACCCCTGATAATCAAGAGGTATAGTTGCTGTTACATAGTAGTTGGGCCAGGCAGGGAGGAATCAACTTTCTTCTAGGTGATCCCATGGCACCTCTTAATTCCCTCCTGCCTGGTTTTGATCGTAAATAGACAAGTTCAGCAGTGATGGCCTGAGGATGGCATAATGGCCAATGGCTACAATGGGTGACCCTGAGGTGTTACCTTCAGGGATGAAAGCTTTAATTTGTTGCACCAGATGAGCCACTCGGACCCCATAGGTGCTAACTGAGACTGAGGGTAGTCTAAAATGGACAGTAAAGGGAGAGGAAGGAACAGTCTAGTAATAATTGTTGCCTCAAGACCAACTTCAAGGACAGGTGCTGTAGTCTGCCCCACTAAATTCAAACTTAAAAATTTTTCCCAGGAAAGAAAAGCCTATCAGAATTCTGTATTTTCTGCTTCTAGAAGTTTTTATTTAAAAAAATGTGTCCAAGCAGTACAAAAACGGACTTTCATTGGTGCTGTGATCCACTCTCCAGATTCTCCTTCAGTGAGTATCTGGACTTCTTCCTCCAGATCCCGGGGTGCCGCAGGCTGACTGCCCTTGGCTGTTATACCTTTCCAGGAATTCTCCTCCGCTGGAGAGAAATGTCTCACTCTTGATCACACTCCCTTTCTGGCGGGAGGCTACAGCCAATGACTGCTTGATGGACGGTCAGCACAGAAAATTATCCTCTCAGAACTGACTACAACCTTTTTCCCTGTTTTTAATGTAGTGCATTAGCAACATACAAGGATAAAATACGAGTTTAGAATTTTAACTTGGAAAATATAACCTATGTTCCCTCCCCAAAAGGGCAAAATCTCTGACTCTATAGAATCCTCATAAAACTTAGCCTGAGAAACATAATTCAAATGCCCAATGTAATGATATATAACATTTTAAAAATATGAGAAAATTTAAATCTGGGAACTATTCGGGAGCTTGCCCCTCTTCTTTTACAAGATTGTTTCATCATATCTTGCTTCAAAAGAAAGAAACTCTGGAAAAGAAATCTGTCATTGATAGCTATCTTTGCTTTAATTGGTGTACTAGTAGCATTCTACAAAAGGATATTTTTGTTTTATGTAGGATTAAGCTAGATTAAAAGGAAATGAGGGGACCAGCCCTGTGGCATAATGGTTAGGTTTGGCACTCCCCTTCAGTAGCCAGGGTTTGGTTCCCATGTGTGAACCTGAACCACTCATCAGTAGCCATGCTGTGGTGGTGATCTACAGAGAAAATAGAGGAAAATGGGCACAGATGTTAACTCAGGGTGAATCTTCCTCAAGCAAATAAAAAAAGAGGAAGATTGGCAAAAGATGTTAGCTCAGGTCTAATCTTCCTCAGCAAGAAAACAAAAAAAGGAAAAGTTTTTTTTTTTTAATCTCACAGCTTTAGAGGTAGCATCAAAGTGTATTGGGAGGAAAGGCTGGGAAAAAAATGCAATCAGATGGATTGAGCAAGCACAGTGAGGGATAGCAAGGAATAATCTCATGTATACTCACCTGCCAACTGATGAAGAGGGGGTTTCTTGGCCTATCTCTCCTAGCTTAAGAGATCCAAAGAAATTGAGCCCCCAGGAGGGTGTCAGGTGACCCCATAGGCAAGATGAAGCTAACAAGTACAATGTTACTAAAGTATAATGCAAAGTTAAAAAGTCAATTTATATGTGATGATCCATTGATTAATCAAATTTTATTTTTGAGTAAAAATTTGAAGAAAGAGTATAAAGATAATGTTTATACCTAAGTATTTTGAACATCCCCCCCTTATTTTAGTAAAATGGAGTCCAACCTCAACATAAGAAAAATACCATAAAGAGTCAATGTGAAGAATAACACAAAAAAATAAGCATTAATTAGAGTCATAAAGAAGTTGACGATGTTAAAAACAACCACAAGTTATGTAGAATACAGCAGAAAACAATGATTTGTCACTGTATATCACCTGCTTTCTGCAGTGATATGAAATATATTCCTGTGAAAAATTCACCATTCCAATACAAAGAAGATGTAATTAGTTTATCCCCTCTAGGGTAAAATCTGTTGGTAGAAAGAGGCAGTGTATTTTTCCTCTGGGTCACAAAATAAAAGATCCCAAGAAACCTTCTAAAAGAGAAGGTAGAAAAATGGAGGCAGCAAAGAATTTTGGAAAGAAATGCTGGGATGTAGAGCTGAGAGGGTCATAATCACAGGCTATGGGAGCTAGAATGGCCCTTGGAGATAGTCTTGTCCAAAGCACTCAATCTTTTTGTTAGACCTAAAGACCTGAAGTGATTTTCAAGATTACACAATTACTAAATGAAAGAAAGGGAGCCAGGCCTCTTATCTCTCGCTTCCCAACTCTGTGCTCTGGTCTCACATGACTTAGAGTCTAAATTGTTCCAATTGTTCTGGGAAGTTTGTAGAAAAGTGGAAAACATATTTGTCTCACATGCAAATTAGACCATCCCGTGAGTTCCTACAGATTTGGTACATTTTCCATTTCAATCTGATATTCTCTGTGCCGTGCAATAGAGTTGCAGAAAGTGACTGCATGCATATTCTAAGAGCAGATCTTAAGAGCTTTTACAGTTAGTTTCAAACATTTTATTTATGCTGTTGTGCTTTTAAACCACCTATCTTCTGGCAATGCTGTTAGTCTGTAGTAATATAGTCAATGATGTCTCTCGGGAATAACATCCTCAAAATGAGCTTGGAGCATATTTTTCTGAGTCCATTTTCCATGTCCCACTGAATCGTCACATAAATAATCAATGGGAATTTTAAAGCTACATCCTAAAGACATTTTATTTACTAGGAACTTCCTACAATTATATACATAAGATCTGGGCTGTAAGGTTTTCTGTTGGACTAGTACCCAGGATGAATTAAAATCCATTTGTTACATAAAATTTAAATTGAAGTTGGAGGATAATGTATTAGAAATACTTCCTTTCTTCAATTACTTTAATCATAAACACAGACATAACAAAGCAGGGAGTTAAAAATAAATATATTAAAAGAATATACCAACTGGCATATATTTTTATCACAGATCTGAAGAATGTGTGGTTCACAATTTAATTCAAAACTCCCTTAAAATAGACTTGTTTCTTTATAGTTGTACCAGTGATTTGATGTGTTCCAGTAAATTGTAAAATAAATTCCCATGTAGGGCCATGAATGTGTTTAGATTTAAGTAGAATTTAAAAATTAACAGTAACCTATTGTCAGCATATGCGCTGTGTCTCAGGGATTTCTTCGTGTTCTCAAATATCCATTCTCTCTTCCTTCCTCTCATTCACTTTGATTTTTAGCCAGGCACATTGCCTTGGAGCTGGTGATGACACCTTCTATCCTCCCTTGCAGCTACAGGTAGCCACGTGATTAAAGTCAGGTCAATTGAACTGAGCAAAAGTGAGGTGTGGAGCTTCTGAGTCACATCCTTGCAAGCAAAGTTAGTTACTTCACTCTCTCTGTCCCCTTCTTGCTCTCTGAAAAAAATGAACATCACAGGAACATCCTCTTTGATCACAGAGATTACAGACATATATTAAGAATGGCAGATGTTCTTTTGAGCTTAGAGCAACTTAGATAATAGGAGGTGGGTTATGAGTTTTAAAAGTTCCCTTGTCGACCAGGAAAGTAAAGATTCTACATTTAATTTTAAACATGGACTCCCATGCTTTTAGGTAAACAAATATTATAAATCTATATACTATTTTTCTAAGGATGA
This sequence comes from Equus caballus, assembly GCF_041296265.1. NCBI lineage: Eukaryota > Metazoa > Chordata > Mammalia > Perissodactyla > Equidae > Equus > Equus caballus. The sequence continues at coordinate 16,644,745 of NC_091702.1, read as the reverse complement.
TATATGACTTTTTTCCTTTGAAAATGTCTAAACAATGGATTTAAGCTACAGATTTGTATAAAGAGGTGATTCTGTGAATCTCTAGGCAATTCTAGTGGAAAAGTGAAGATGACAAGAACAAATCTAAGTGCTCAACACTGAAATGAGAAGTTCCCCAGGAATGTTGATGTAAGGAATACCTTACTTTGTTCAGAAGCTCAGCAAATGTCCTCACAGGGCTCCATTTTTCCATTCTGTGGAACTCAAACAAACATGTTACTGCTTCAAAAGGCTCAAAGGATCCAAGATAATCTTTCAGTTTGGATCGTTCAACCAAACACAGTCAATGTTATTTGCAGTTTTCCCTTGTTTCACCTGTGGGAATATTGCTTCTGAGTTTAGATAATGATGTTGACACATGGAGGATTTTGAATGGCATCAGTAAAAATCTGCTAACACTTATGTTTAGAAGGAAAAGGGATGATTTATAAGTTTCTTCCTACTTTTGAGTCACGTCGTGAATCACTGTATATGCCAGATCTGTTCTGTTTTACTTCATGCCTCTTTCTCCCATAATCACTCCCACCGACAGCAGCTCGCGTAGAAGACGGGAATCCATATTTATAGTTTAAATTGCGGTCAAATGTATTCTATAAAATTTTGCGTGCCAGATTATCCAGATGGGATCAGTGACTTTTTTACATTATAAATTATGAGGAATTATTAATATTTGGAATAGTAGCTTAGACTGACTTTAAAATGTGCTGATAAATGTTTGTCAAAATATATGGAACTAAAAGCATAACTGAGATATACTGTTGAAAAAACAAGAGACGGTCTCTGAGTTAAGGCAGTGGATTGCTTTTGATAAAGTCATTGCATCACTAGGTTCTATTTAAACATGAAAAGGATGGCAGTTCCTGTATTTTCTTTTTTTTTTTTAACTGAGATGGTACTGAGAATATGTGCTTACTAAAAATGGTGTCGATTCCATATAGTGAAATATAAAACATATCTGTGAAATCAGGAGCAATCTCATAGAATTTTTGTTATAATTAAGTGAATTGTTACGCACAAATTTTAGCTGTGCGTGTTGCACTGTACATTTTATTCTCAATTGCGTATAGCGTTTTTACTCTTATTAACAGAATTACTATCACATGTCATTATTCAATCTGCACAACTCTAAAAAAAGAAAATATACACGCTTCCAAATGTTTGGAAAATTTCCTAGTAATTTGACTAATCATTTTCTCACTTGTTTAGGCTTATGAGTAGGGATCTGTGAAGTGTAAAGATCTATCTAAGCCATTCCCTTAATTATAGTTGATTCCTCACCTCACATTTAAAAGAACAGTCAGTTGCAAATAATCGTCTTACTTTTCTGCTATTTATTCTCTTTGCTCTTCCAGAGCCATTGTCTCCTCAGTCTCTACCTTTCCCTGCCTTGGTTAGTGTCCTGGAAACCCATCTATAAAGACTGTATCACCAGTGTTCCCTTGCCATCCATCTTTTGATTGAAATTAATCAAAGACGGGCACCAGCAAGAGAGTAGAAGGAGGGAGATGAGAGGGGTCGTGCTATAGTCCCTGGCTCTGCCCATTCCAGAATATATTTTTTTGGAACATTTGGATTGTATCATATTTGGCCGTATCTTCTGTGGTATTAAACCAGTTGAGAGGCACAGAGACCCTCAAGGAGCAGGCCACATTCCTTTGAAAATGAGCTCTGCAATACAAACACTAAATGTACACTCTAATTCCTCGTTTTAGTCTAAGCTACCGCCACAGGGAACGTTGGCCATATACCAAGGTGACTCTTCACTCTGGAAAGGGAAAGACTAAGACCTTCTGTCTCTGAACTGACACTCTTACCCATTTCCTGGGGAACCTAAATGCTACCATGGTCTTCTAGTTACAGTGGCTAATGTAATTCAGGTGAGAGTTGGAGTCTGAGTCACAGTCCATCTCACAGAGGGATTGGTGGGACTGTAGAAGCAAGCTGTGGTCATTTTCTCATTCCAAAGTGTATAATGGTGGCATATACTTATTAACAGACAGAAATCTCACAAGAATAGTGAAGACTAATTTTGTAAGGAGGGCCAAATAGAACTGCCTCCCATCTCTCCCCAAAATAATTACCGAAAGCAACACTGAAGACTACTTAAGAAATTTGCAGATATTAGTGTAATCATCAAAAACCGGAATGATACTAGGACAATAATTCCTGTCGCATGCCTATTTAATTTGCCTGTTTGACCAATCCAAAAATCAGATGGGTCTTGGGGAAGAACTGTGGATTATCATAAACTTATTTAGGCAGTGACACTAATCAGAGCTGTGACATGACATCAGATGTGATATGAAAGCTATGGCAAATCAACACATCACCTGTTTTGCAGTTATTTGCAGTTATTGAATTAGGAAAAGCTTTCAATTCAATTCAAGAATGAAAGAAAAAATCCTCCAAGTATTGGCCTAGGTGATTGATCTTGATTATAAGGAGACAAATGGAGACAAACAGGACCATACTTAGGACTCTGGGCCTTTTCTGGGCTGCCTCTTGTTATTTTTGCCCCATTAAAGCATACCAAGTAAAATTTGCCAGTACACTGAGAGGCTGGATGAGGGTAAGGGAACATGGAATACTGGTAGAAAGACTGTGTGAAGATCATCTTAGATGTCAAGACAAACAACACAAGTGGAGAGTGTAGCAATAATTATTTCATATCTCCTGCTTTTTCTTGCTACCTGACGTGATATCTACAGGTGATGATTGAATTAAAATCCCCCTGTAAAGATAGAGAGGCTGATGAGATTTTTATATTTCATCTAGGTTGTTAACCTGATTATTTTTTCTATCTAAACAAAGGACAAGCACAGATCTTTGCCCTTCAAATCCATCTTTCCCTACTCTCTGACCTGCTCTGTGCTCTGGGAGGTTCTCCTTTACGAACCTTATCATTCAGACTCTTTTATAAAGGAAGCCCTAAAATTTTCTTATTGAAAGCTTTCTCTGGCATCTGGTTGGCTTTGACCAAGGGGAGGCACAAGAATGAGGTCAGAGGGAAGAAGGAGGTAGAGGTACTCATATCTCCCCACCTCCATCTCTCTGTCATGACCTGCTCCTCTACCAATGGCCATGTCTTTCATTGAGTGGTTCCTCTCTCAGTTCAGCTCATAGTAGACCCTGTTACCATCCAGGCTGAAGTGACAATGAGAGGGACTGGTGTTAAAAATATTTGGATATTTCTGATTCTGAGATGCTTCACTACTGGTTCCCTTAACCTTGACCACAACAGATCAACCTTGATTTCCAGGTCCCTGACTGATACATTGTTTGGATAAGCAAAAACCAGCATTTTATTTAGAGGCTATAGATGATGATATTCAATGAATCTTTGTGGAATGTCAGATAAGACAGTGTATAAAACATGGTATAGAGATGGTATTTTTGGAGAGATTCTGAAAAATATATGAAATGGTTGCTGTTCTCAAAATGTAAGAAAATGTGAGAAATGAATATAAAGCTAATATAAAGTTCTCCAATATCACCGATGATGTATTTTAATCACTTAAAAAAAAACTTTCAATAGGAAAATTTTAGGACATCTTTTATAAAATAAACTAGCTGATAAAAAAATTGGCAATTAAAAAGAAAACAGAAAAGCCTAATTTCTAGTAGGTTATGGAAGATTTCTTACAATTTTTTAAATAAATTTAGATAAGACACTATTAATCCAGCATTTCTAAAAACTCTAACTCTTCCTATTAAATATACCAGAAAACTCTGGTAATACTGAGCATGTCTGTATGACAGCCTCACAACCCAGAACATAAAACAGGCTCACACGATTTTCTCATCAAAAGCACAAATTCTATCTTCGTATTTTTCTGTTACATAAGGATAGCTAAACTGATATGATAATTTCCCTTCTCTACAGAGTCTAGAGAATAAGTGTGCTGAAACTTTCATGTGTGTGTAATCACTTGAGGGAGTTGGTTCAAAATGCCATTTTGGGGCTTTACCTAGAACAGTCTGATATAATGGATCCTGATATACGGCCAAAAAGTCGGCCTTATTGAAACCATGTGATTTCAGACTGCCAAAGTACTGCACAGATAGTAAATCAAATGTCTAGGAAATAAAACAAAAATAGTTATAAAATTCAGAGTAGATAAAAAGAAGATAAATAGGAGGTAAAAGGGAAAAACTGGTCATAGACTTCTAATACCTATGGATTTTGAGAATTGGAGATTTTCTCTCCTTGAATGATATCTTTGGTTTACATATAAGTAGAGGCTATATTTATATAGCTATACCCCAGATTATTCACCTGGTCTCTACAATTTACTACCTGGGAAGCAGAATTATTGTATTTAAAAGATTTTAGTGTTTAGAAATGACCACCAGGGCCGGCCCTGTGGTCAAGTAGCTGAGTTGGTGCGCTCCTCTTCAGCATCCCAGGAATTTGCTGGTTTGGATCCTGGGAACAGACATGGCACCACTCATCAGGCCATGCTGAGGTGGCATCCCACATGCCACAACTAGAAGGACCCACAACTAAAAAATATACAATTACCTACTGGAGGGCTTTGGGGAGAACAAGAAGAAAAAAAAAAGAAGATTGGCGACAGTTGTTAGCTCAGGTGCCGATCTTTAAAAAAAACAAAAAAAGAAATGACCACTCATAACTGTCCCTAAAAATATTTATAATTTTGTTTATAATTATTTCAACTAAGGAGAAAATAAAGAACATCATCTGCTTATGAATTGCACAGACAACATAGGTTCATTTAAAGTGAATGCTTATTCTGCATATATCAGACCCCCATGACAAACTTCCCCCAAAACTTAGAGTCTTCAAACTATGACATATTATCTCACACAATTCTGTGGGTCAGGAAGTCATGCAGGGTTCTGCTCCATATGACTTGTCTGGGCCATGCATGAAGCTGTATTCAGCTTGGAACAGAACAGGAGCTAGGTGTCCAGGAAGGCTTCATTCTTATGACTGGCAGCTGATGCTGGCTCTGAGCCTTGATTTCCCTTTCCATGGGCTTTCTTCCTTTCATAATATAGATGGTCATCCAGTAGAAGCCACCAGACTTCATATGAGCTGGGCAAAGAATAAGAACAGGGTAAGTCTGCCCATTTTAGTGGCCAAAGCAAGTTCAATCCAGATGCAAGAAAATAGGAAAGCAAATCCACCTCTTGAAGGAACACAGGGCATTGAAGTACAGGGAGGAGAGGAAGTTTGGGCAGCTAACTTTGGAGAATATCTATCACAGCACATTTGAAACACTGTGTTATAGTTCTACTCTCTCTCTTTCTTCCACAAAGTTTGAAATAATGTAAACCCAAACTTCGTTTGAAAATTCATCTGTAATTTCATAAACTAAAAATTGGCAGATCAAATGTTTGAAAGCTGCATACATACACTATTGCCATATGAAGGGTGAACTTCAGCTGGCAAACATAAAATAGCAACCAAACTATGTAAATTTAATTTGAAACAGGTTGCTGTTTATATGAATCAGAATTTCTGCCATAATTTTAGCAAATATTTTTCTCTTATTTAAATATTCCCCCTTATAATTTAAAATCTTCTTCCTAGACTATAAACATTTTATATCTATTACAATCCACCAGTCTTGCTGCTGAAAAATGAACCCTGAAAACAATCCATAAATTTTGGAATGGAAGGAAGATATGATAATACACTATGAATAAGGTCAAAGCATCACCACTATATGAGAGAATATCTGTGACAAAATACATGGTGTTGGTGAAATAAAAGGCGTCCATAAGTTAAAAAAAGTAATCTGCAATGTTTTGAAATTTATGAGCTCTAGGAATCCCCTGTTCCTATCTTCCAAGACTATTCCTGTGGGAAAATTCGATTTGAAGTAGAAACTAACTATGTCTCTATCATACAAGTGAGCACCCTGGACAGCAGCAGAAGGAAAAATGTACATCTTCAACCTGGTCAGCCTATGTTAACAAGGAGAATATTCTTCTTTCAAATTTTCATAAGATTGTCTCATTGTGCAAGTAAAGTGAGTTCAATGAATAAGAAATAAGACTCCCCATAAAAAGTATAAGTCTCAGCAGCAAATAAGTAAATAAACAAACAATAAATAAATTCCACTTCTTGAGTGAATGCATTAGGGACAAATGAGTTACCAATTCAGAAACAGGCACATGTTAGAAAATTAAACCCAGTGGCCATGCAATCCATGTGAATTCAGGTGAGGCACTGACACCTGACCAGAAATAGCTTTTCACTTTTGTATAAAACAACTAAAAATAGGAACCCTGTACCAGTCAAAGCATGATCTAAGAGAATTCCCTAATGTTATATCTGTTACCGCATCTATCCTGAAACAGAATAGGTACCTATCTTACAGCAGACTGTACACTTACCTTAGGTTAGAACCAAAGGTAAGAGACAGGTGAGGGAATAAAAGGAGAAAGTAACATGTCTTCTTTTTTGTCCTTTATACACAAATAACTCTTCCTGTTTTCTTTATGAAAAGCTTCCTTTAGAACAAACAACTTGACCAGTATACTTGATACAGCTTATACAATAGTCAAAGAATATAATCTCAGGTTATGCTAAGGAAATTCGACTTTATCTTGATGGTGGTAGGGAGTCACTGAAGGTTTTAAGAGGAAAAGTGACAAGATTTAGAAGCTAACTCTAGCAACAGTGTGAAAAAAAAGAGTAATGATAAGATATTCTGGATAAAAATCCATCATAGTAGTTAAGGAGAAATACAAAGTTCTGGAAGAAGGTGGTAGCAGATGAGATAAAGAAGAAATGAAATCAATGAAGATTAATATGGTAGAATAAAAAGGATTCAACAATTAACTGAACTAAAGAAGGGTGAGAAAAGAGGAGCTGCATTTGTTACGTGTGGATGAAAGTATCATTAATCAAGATTTATAATACAGGAGGAAAACTAGTAATACAAATCATAATTATAAACTATGTAATTATAAACTATAATATGAGGAAAACTAGTTTGGGGGAAAACGACTCCACCTTTGGATATAATGAATATGTTGAAAGAAAAATAAGATATCTTGCTGATATTCTTAGCAACAACAAAAAATTACTATTTTCTTTTAAACAAAATCACATTAAATGGTAAGTTATGATCATTGCAGTTTCTTTAGTGTATGTTGTGGGAAAAGGAATTTATTCACATATTATTCTATTATTGAATACTATTGAATACTCACTATGCATTTTCATTGATTTATATCTCCATCATTATATGGGTTGCATGATTTCACTTGATTACAAGAAATTATTGAGATTCTTTGCCTTAATTGTTTCTACAAACCTGAAAAGAACAAGTTGGTAATCCTAAGAGACTTCTCTCTGAATGTCATTTAAGTCTCATTTCTTCTTCAAACTAAAAACTTCTATTGAAAAAATAAATTTATTCACAAATTGTGCTCTGTAAATATTCCACTGAATATGACCTCATTGATCTTGTATTAAATAAATTCATCAGTATATAAAATGTATAATTATCTTATCCAGTCAGGAAAAATCTCACAGACCACCATGGAAAAAAAGTGATGACAATTGGGAAATCAATAAAATTACTCAAAATGAAAATGAAAAGGAAAAGTAAGAAGTTTCTGATAAAGAGCCAAAAACCATCTTATACATTTTGCAACTATCTTTTAATAATTCTTCAGTCAAAGAAGTGCGAAATGGTGCTAGATTTTCTCATAATAAATTTTTTACTATCGTAGTAATATTCTTGTCCAAAAAAGAGAAAACAAATTTACCATATTTCCCATTATATACAATTTATAATTTTTACGTAAGAGTGTAACTTAATTGAAGTTTGTTCTTTAGGTTTCATGTTTGCATAACAATTCATCTGGAGTTTTGAATCACCATTTTGCATAAATTTACATTTTGGTAAATTCTACTAAATTTAAATATATATAAATAATCACACGAATTATTTGCAGCAGCAACTCTTCAGATTACGTCTTAGAATTTCAAAAGCATCTATTCTCAGGTGCTCATTATTTTCAACATTTTTTGATGTACAATTATTTTTCAAAGATTTACTAGTCTGGAAACATTATTCAAAAAAGTGTTTAACATTGATTTAAGCACAGTGATAGCTGCTGGAAACAACAGTGTACAAAGGACCAATGGTTGCTACCTCCACAGATGAATGCTGTTTTTTTGTAAGAATCCAGGGTGGGAATTATCTACAAAAACCTGCTCAGAAAGAGTGATATTGAAGCTGGTACAGGCCAGGTAAGCAGAGACAGTAGAAGAAAGGAGAGGTGAGGTTTAGTTCCACACGGGGGAAAGACATACAAGAGCTCAGAGGTAAGTGTGAATGTGGTGTATTCAGGAATGAAAACAGTTCAGCATAGGCGCAGCTTAGAGTGAGAAGCGAAGAAAGTCAAAATATGAGAGAAAAGAAATGAGTAGCAATCAGATATGGGACGGTCTTCTAAACAGCAAATGAGTTTTATTTTGATCATAAGGGTAATAGAAAGTTATCTAAAATTTTTAAGCAGGAGAAAATATTTTCAGATTTGCATAACTGAAAGCAAACTCTGACTGTAGTATGGAAGACTACTGGGCACAAACACAAACTGGAGCCACAAAGTCTCGTTTAGAGACTTTTTCAGCGGACAGAAGAGACAAGACAGTGATTGAAGTGGGATAGAGAGAAGCAAATGAATTAAATCAAAGAGAGAGCAAAATGAAACAGAAAGCAAGATTATCAAAATAGTCGTGAAGTTTAATACAGGGATTTTTTATTCTAAATCTCTGCCTGTAACCATGCAATGGAACCACTCCTTTCATGGAAGGTTGCTCCACTAAGTTTAAATTGTAGCAGTCTAACTTACTCTTGAGCCCTGTCCTCACCCTAGAAAGAAAGAAACGTCTCTCAGGAGCAAGTGACCCCAGATGGTAATTAGGAATCCACATCAACAAGCAAAAAACACCGGTAAAGGTACTTATGTAACTATAAAAGACACCTTTTTAAATATAGTATAAATCTGATGCTGCTAACTTAGGATATATATGGAAAATCCTAGAGCAATCATTAAAAAAACTATAGTGAAGAAATTATTAAAGAAATTAAAATACTATATTAGAAAATATTCACTAAACACAAAATCAAGTGGCAAAAGAGGAATAGAGCAACAAAAAGACACGAGAACAGCTAACTTTACCCAAAGCAAGAACAAGAAAGGAAGGATTAAAGACTAGAGCAGAAGTTAATGAAGGAGAGAATGAAAAAAACAGAAAAGTAAGTGAAACCGAAGTTGATTCTTCAAAAAGGTCAAGAAAATTGACAAAACTTAGCTAGATTAAACAAGAAAAAAAGAGAGAAGACTCAAATTACTAGAATCGGAAATGAAAGATGTGATCTTACTATAGACGTTACAGAAATACAAAGAAGTATAAAGAAATATTTTGAACAATTGTATATTTACAGATTAAATAACTTAAATGAAATGGACAAATTCCTAGAAAGACAAGCACAAGAAGAAATAGATTATCTGATAGAGCTATACCAAGTAAGGAGATTAGTTAGTAATCAAAGTCTATCCACAAGGAAAAGTCAAAACCTGAATGGCTTAACGTTTTTTAAAGTTAAGCATGCACCTACCCTTGACTCAGCAATTCTACTTCTACTTATTTATCCAAGAAAAATTCAATACATATATAGACAAAATAACTTGCATAGGAATGTTCACAATAGTTCATAAGTGGAAACAATGCAAACATCCATCAACAAGGGAATGCATAAAGAGATTTGGGTATATCCATGGAATGGAATACTAGTGAACACTTCAAAAATTACTGATACACAGCCTCATGAATGGATCTCACAGATGCTACACTCAGCACAAGCAGCTGGGCACAAAAGAGTATATGATTCTATTTTTATTAAGATCTAGAAAAGAAAAAAAATTAACCTATGGTTTAAAAAAGAGCTGTGGTTGTTGTTTCTGGTAGATGAATTGACCAAGAAGAAAGAAATATAAGGGAAATTTCTGTGAGTAGGAGAAAAAATGTGTGTGTATGTTTGTGTGCATGTGTAAACATATATATATGAAAAATAGGAAATAAATGTGTGTGTATATATATATATATTCTGAGAGGACTATTGATTTTGGGGTTTATTGATTCCATTTGTCAAAATTTATGAAATTTTAAAGTTAATATTTATGCTTTCCAATATATGCAAATTTATTGAAAAGATATTCAAACCACCAAAAGAATGATGCCTGCATTTTAGGGTGACTATGAAAATTGAATAATTTATTACATATAAACATTTGGTAGAGTAACCAAAACATAGTAAACATGACAAATTTTAAATGGAAGAGGAGAGGTTAGTTTTATTTACATTTTCAAGCTTTTGGCTTAAACTTAGAATTAAGTGAAAAATAATTATTTTCCCTGAAGGACAAACAAGCAAAAAATTATAACAAAGTGAAAATATCTAAAAATTCAGGTCAAATATACAGACAGCATAATTCTCTTAGGCTATGTCTATTCCCTATTTTTTGTAGTCCATTCCCAAGTCAAGACTAGTTACTTTAGACATGCTGAATGCATTATTAATGCTTCATTATCCCAATATAATGGGCCTTATTTTCCGATAAAGTGATCACATGAATCCAGATTTTAACTTTTACTAGACAAACCCAAACACTGCAAACTCTGTATAACCACTTCTAAAAGTGATCTTTTTATAGAATTGATGTCATCAACACTGTTTTTAAAAAAATAAATAAATTTTCATATCTACGTTTCAGGATGTCTCCACTGAAAGCAATTACATATCTAAATTTCACAAGGAATACTTTATATAGATGTACACATGCCCTATAAGAAGGAAATATATTAAAGGGAGTATATTATGCCACTATTTGTAGATATTTACTTTAAATTTTATCGACTGAAAAAATTAGCTGCAAATTATAAGGATGGAACAAATGTATTAGATATTTTATGAGAAAAGCATAATAACACAATTACTTTCCGAGATATAAAATAGATATATTTAATCCTACACTGTCTTAATACATGGCAAACTCAGTCACTTGAAAATCAATTTTATTTTAACCTTTACAAATTGCCATCTCTTTATATTACAGTAAAAAATACCTCTTTGTTGTTTTGCCATATCACCCTTTATGTACAAAATTGAAGAGGCTACTAGCAAGTGAATATGCCTATCGAAAAGCCTTCGCAAAATACTCTTACACCCTTGTATTATTAGAGAGATGAGAAAAAGTACTCTTGCATGAAATAACATATTTTATTACTGCTTCTAAAAAAAATAATGAAATGGAAGGAAACAGCTGAAAGAAAAGAGATCGAATTTACATAAAACTGTAAGCACACAGAACAACAAAAATTCTCTAGATTTGACAAAGTGTTTTGAACTTGATTAGTACCATTCAGTGTGTACAGATTCTATAAGAAAAATAATACTGTTATCAGTAACAATTAGCCATTTACAGTCTTTTCAAAACAGAGTTCCACGATAGGTGGAAAATTACCAATGGGTTTTCAGCAGCTCATCAGCCATTTAGCATTTAGCTCAGTGCTAAAGTTTTAAAAGTTAACTAAGGAAATGAAAGATATTTCTAAATTCTCAGAAAAGAATAATTTTGTGAAGATTCTTTTATTTCTTTCACAAAACGTAAAAAAATCAGCATTTAGTATTAAAATTTATCGGGACAATAGTAATTAACACAACTTATCCGTGCTAGATACCAATTCACAATTAATTATAAATTCGCCAAAGTTATTCTTCCTTTAAATTGTCAGAAATTGATTACAAAAATCACTGCAGTAGCTTGAAAGAGACAAGTTTGAGAGATCAAAACACTAATCCCCATAAATTACCGATGTTTCTTCAATTGTTGCCTCAGACCTAACTTGGTATCTGTTTTACTTGTGTGGCTGCATTATTTGTCCTCTACATCTCAGTCTTTTTAAGAGGGCTATTGGATAGTCTACAGGAGACTAATCTCTTCATACAATCTTTTACAGGTAACAGCTGCTCTGGCAATCCAAACAGCTGTGAAAAGCGTGAACAATTGTCATCAAGCTGGGGTAATGAGAGTTTACAGCAATGTTCTAGAGAGTTACCAGCTGCGTCTCTGAGTGTCACAAGCTTCTCACGTTTTGTGATATCTCTTCATCATCAACCATTTTCTTATCATTTGATCTCATTTATAAGATGCTCTTTCCTATGAATTCCTCTGAATTACAAGAGTTTTTAAAAATTGTCTCAGAATTACAAAGAGACAGAACATTCTATATTTTCCTAGTATTCCTCCCATCTACAAGATAAGATCTCTAACTATTAAAATCAGCAAGATATTTTCAAATAAAAGTGCTGAATAGGAGTTTGTCTCATGACATAAACACACACACACGATAACTTTTTGTCCAGTATACATTTATCTTAATATCTCAAATATTCAAAGGCAATATTACGCAGTAGTAGCTTCTTACCCATATTTCCACCTCACATTTTCTTTTCCCTTAATTTAGATTCTGGAAATCTTATCAGCTTTTATGCACAAATTCACGTGTCTACTTTACCCACTTATGTTGCACTTGCAATAATTTAACTACCTTTTATCTAAGTTTCTTTAATGCTCCTGTTGTTTGATTTCCATTCAAAGCCAAAAGAAGCATAGGAACATTATCATCATCAGCTCGCATTCATTTAGCGTTGACTGAGTCATAACACTAGGACCTGAATTAGTCAGGCATTTAGACTGTGTATGTCTTGCATTTTATTAGTAATTAACATAAATAACTATCACATGGCATGACTTCCCAAGGTGAGAGAAGTAGAGAGTCACATTGTGGTTCAATTACAGTGTCTTTGGGATCTTTTGCAGTTGTCACAGGTAAAGTAGATTATAGTAATAAAACTTAATGGCATGAGGTACAGATCATTTTTCAATAGGAAAGGACACTGTTCTCTGCAGCAAAAGACGTAAAGCAGCATTTTGGGTACCCAAAGACATACGGGAATCCAGTAGCCATTTGGGTATCTCATTTTGATATTCCAGGAAAATTCCTTTTGTTCCTGATATTGAACATCATATTCAATTAAATGCTAGAATATCAGCGCAGGATAAAATATTGAAAATCTATAGGCAGTGAAAGGAGGAATGTGGGAGGGTGAGAGAGGAATTGATGAGCAGTGCAATGAGAGGACTCCAATAAAGTTTCCCATGGAGAGATGGTGGAGTGGGGGAGGGTAAAGAGTCTGTAAAGGTGAAATGGGGAAAAGGAACGTTGCTTCTTCACACATGAACTGCATCTTCAAAATTTTATCCCCATTGGCTGCAAAAGTATTTTTTTATTTTTATGAAAAATTAATCAACATTAACTGAATTTCTTTTGTAATAGGAAGATATTGTCTTAGTCATTTTGCAGCCTGTCACTCAGTAAGTTTCTGTGTACACCAGGAAGAACTCCGAACATATATTAGGTGATAAATATAGAGAAGTACAGTGTTCGACATCACAGGAGAAGCTTATTAAACAGATGCATAACTTCAATAAAAAAATCAATTAGTGTTTGCATGCAATCAATATCTTTTATTTAGGAAAGATCCTTTTGAAATCAAATTTAAAGAGATTTAAATGAATCTGGGGTATGTCCTAGTTAGTGATTCAAAGTATAATTCATTAGTCTCTATTGTTGAAGCTGATTTTTAGATGCATTAATGTAACTGCAATATCAGTTTAGCTTCAGTAAAAAAATAAATTAACGAGTTATTTGCGTTATTGAACATCTGTCATAGAAGGTATCCTTAATTTTTTGTCTGAAGTAGCATCATTCTCAGTTTACCAATGAGGCTATACTTTCACTAGCTGGTTACCAGAGAACAATATTCAGAAACCTTTGTTTATAAGACCCTTTGCATTTTAAAAAAGAAAATAATAATTCAAACAAGGATAACTTCTATTTGTCATTATATCTTTCCAGTTATCATGTCATTATCCTGCATCATTCACTAGAGAACATTACACTACATGTTAAATTGAGTCATGTACCGAAATGACAAAGTTTTAATCTTCACTAAAATTTTAAAAGACATACAGCTATATTTGGCTGGTGAAGCTGCCACTGCCTCATCTATGCATTTTTTTCCCCAGCTGCAGGAAAAGTTGCAGCCATTTCTTCCAGGCCTATTGTACGTTATAAAAAAACAGTGCCTCAATTAATTCAACCTCCAGTAGAAAGAGCTGGAAATAAAATTACTTGAACAGGATGTGGTTTAGTCAGTTAAGGGAAAAATGACCTTTTAAAATTCAAAAATAAAATATTCTTTCTATTTAAGATAAAAGTAATCTAATGATGGCATGGATAGTGAAATGTTATATCCATTTAGAGACAAAATATTAAATGTCATAAGCATGGGAATTAGAATGCACTCCTCTCAGTGGCAATGGTGCATTCAGAAGTAGACAAAACCAAAGCCATCTCTATATTCACAATTAATAAAGGAAAAGAATACATTTCTCTATCCCTCTATAATTTGAATGCCATATACATTATCTCCACAGGTATTTATTGAGCGCATTCATGTGTATCTTTTCTAAGCACTGAAGAATTTTCATTTTCTAAATTAGATGCAGGGCTGACTTTCTATATATTTAAAACCAATTCACACAGACATGTTTTGATGTGGGTATGTCATAACACAAAGGAGCATCAGAGCTCAGGAAGTGAGACACTGATGTCAGCCAGAGGACGCTGGAACAAATGTCAGTGGACAGAAACCTTTTATTGGCAGTTGATGGCTAAGTATGAATAGTAATATAACAGATAAAAGGCTACAAAAATTTCAAGATAGATAGTAATAGAAATAACTATTTTGAGTTGGGAACAAGCATAATATATTAATAATAAATGGGGACTATTGTTTTTCTGAAGTGAAGAATATGTGCTAGAGAACAGTGGGAAATGACAGGAGAGAATCAGAACTTTGGATGTGGGTAAGATGGATAAATCCAGTATTTCCTATGCGATGAATGAATACATTGTAAGATGGCATGTACATCTTACTGCTTAAATATTATAAAATGTTTTCAATGTACAATTTGATTACATGCTAAATAGTAAAACGCTGTGCCAGGAGAGGCAGCATCGATTTAATCGATAATGGTCTGAACTGTCTCCTAGAATCTTAGGTTTTGTAGTGAGTTCCATCACTGCCAACTCTAAGGAACATTTGCATGCCTGTAACTGAGCTGCTTTAAGAGAGGAGAAAAAGGGGTGTTTCTGTTTTGTTTTTTAATCCAGTACTTCAAACATAATGCTCACTTCCAATAGAAGAGAAAAAAATGTGCTATGAAAAGTTTAGCAACATGATGACACTTAGGAAGGGCACCATTAAGAAGACAGATCTAGGGGCCAGCCCCGTGGATGAGTTGTTGCACTCGGTGTTCTGCTTTGGTGGCCCAGGGTTTCAACAGTTTGGATCCTGAATGCAGACATGGCACTGCTCATCAGGCCACGCTGAGGAGGGGTTCCACATAACACAACCAGAGAGACCTGAAGTTAGAGTATACAACTCTGTACTAGGGGGCTTTGGGGGAAAAAAAAAGAAGATTCTCAACAGATGTTAGCTCAGGTGCCAATCTTTAAAGGAAAAAAAAAAGAAAGATCTGTTTATAGAAAGAGTAGATTCTCCTGTCTGAGTACAAGCAGGGGAAAAAAAAAATCTCATGTGAAGAATGCTATTTTTTCTTGTCTTTCTTATTTTCTAGATGCTTGTGGCATATTATTTCTTTATCAACCATTTCTACATACAATGGATTTGAAAATAATAAATATGAATGATATATCATATATTTAACAGACTAAAATTGTGATGGGAAGAATTTTAGTTTAGTTTATAAGTTAGGAGGATTAAAATCTCCATGTCACAGAATTAAGGCCATTTTATATATATTATATAATCACATTGTAGATAAATATATAATTGGACAGTTCTTTTATGCTATGCATAAAATAAAATTTACTCTATAATTATTAGTTATTTCAAATTAAAAGTAAAACTATTTTCCAAGAATTATCATAATTATATTTGAAGAGACTCATTTTTCAGTTTAATAAATGAACATTAGTCTTGTCAACAACAGTGAATTCTGACAATCATTTAATCTGACACTTTAAGCTGTGCTCTTCATTATAAGAAACTTTAAGACCTGAAAAATTGAGAAATGTTTATTTCATGTGAAATGTGTCTTATTGTGTTAACTGCTACTCAAAAATAATCACCATCAAAAGTTTTCATTTTGAATTTTAGCAGTTTCTAAATTCTGAAAGTAAAGAATATATTAATGACCTACAGACAGAAATATGTTGCCAAATCTATTCTTTAATAAATTATGCTTTACTGGCATGCATATATCTTTATTTATTCTATCTTTATAATCAATCTACTGAAATGTTGAGATAGTTATTTTTAATGTTCTTTGAAGTTGCTATTTACTGCGTAAAATTACTCAGAGTTCCTTGTCCAATGCTAGGGAAGACCATTATTTTGGAGGAAAATTTCCCCAAACAATTTTATTTTTGTTTGGATATTGGAAGTCTTTGCTTTTTTCCCCCTCTTCAGAAGTTTTTCCTTTTGTATTGCAAAAGCAGTAGAATTTTTAAAATTCTATGATGACTGCATGAACAATCTGATGCTCAAGAGAAATTGAAAAGCTTAAGAGTCTTCAGTCAAATAAAAAGACAAATGTTTCATTAATAGATGTCAATGCAACGTTTTAGTAAACTAAATTAAAATGTTGGAGAAAATAAGAAATAAAAATAGTTATTTTCAAATAGTAGGAAATGGCCTCAAAGTAACTTAGAAATGAATAATCACATTTCGAACAAGCCAGATTTATTTAATAAAATACATAGATATCTAGGAGTAATAACATAAGCAGAGAATTTTGTTGGAGATACATTGAGTATGTAATATCGTCTGTGCAATGGTTTTACAAAATTCTATTTCACTAAAAGAAAAATAACACTGGATAATCAAATATGCTCTACTTTAGATATAATGACATTTTCTAGGCAACAAAATCACAGAGATTTGGAATTTTTACTCGCAGTAATGAGATACTGGTTTAGTGTGTTTTGAATGAAATTAGTTTCCAACATTTCTCTATTTTTAAGAAGAAACAGAACAAAATTTGAGTGGAATTATTTTTATGTGTGCTTTGAAATTGAAAATCTGTCTAGATAATATGCTTAAAATTAAAACGTTAATTTGTACAGATTTTTTTCCTATTTATTTCTAAGAAAATTCAGCTATTTGTTTCTTACAATGTATTACATACTGTCTTTTTAAAATTCTACTTAAGCTTCTCAAATTCACTGAACACCCAGAAAGAAGGTTTATGGCAAAATAGATCATAATAATTTTGACAAATTATATTGTAGTCTTTATGGTTTTGTGTATGAAAAGTATTAATCAGCTAAATATAAACTTTTTTTAAAACCTATGTTTCTTTTTTTCCTCATTTTCCATTTTTTAAAAATGACTTGAGCATCTAGAGCTGTGCCATCCAATATGGCGGTCACTGGCTACGTGTGGCTATTTAGATTGAAATTATGGTTAAACAAAATACAAAATTCAATCCTCAATCACACTAGCCACACTTCAGCTGCTCGGTAGCAGATTATAAAATACAGATCTTTGCCTCTTACTATATAGTATATTTCTCTATATAATTATAATTCCAATGCTGCCCCCATCCTCTTATTTAAATCTTACCATATAGCTGCTAAATTTCATCTATATTTTATCAATTCTGACCAAGCTGCTAGATCTTACCAAAATTATTGCTTGCAATAACTTTTAACCATTAACCACTTTGGGGATAAGGTATTGGATCTGGAGAAAATCTGACCTGGGTTCAATGTTGGGTTCACTTATAACCTAGTGATCTTCGGTAAATCATGTAAAGCCCTCTAAGGTTCACCTGTGAAATCAGGACAATGGCACTTAATTTAGAAAAATTTTATATGGTTTAAATGAGGTATTCAAAAAGTACTGAATCCACCCCTCTGCATTTATGAACTCTTGTGTCACAAGAGTTCCTCAGTTCTGTTTTTTTGTTGTTTTTTCTTTCCTCCCTTTTAAATGGAACAGGATGACTAGAGCGGGCTTGGGTTGGATATTTCTATTCTCCTATGCGGAAGGTTAGAGCCAATTGGAGTCATGTACTTCCAGGCCCCCTCTTCAATTAGGCTCTGATATTACCCCACAGAGTTAGTCTCTGGTTAACGAGTTTCTCCCCCGGGCAGGCCTTAAGAAGAACAGAATGCTCTGACCATATTTCAAGATTGTTCCTTTTTCCTTACCTTCAGGAAGCTTGAGGGAATTTTTCTTTGATATTTACTGTGAGGACCTGGTCAAGTTCCCAGAGGTAAATCTCACAATATTGTGGGGCCTCTTAGGAGTGGGTCCCCCTGGAGTTTTTAACTCTGAGTTGTCTGCCCTGAGCCTCCAAAAATTCTTCAATTACCATTCAGATATTCCTCCCAGGGCTCTGGTTCCTGTGGGGGTTTCAGCTTGTGAGACTCTGCTCCAGGAAGCAGCAACTCCCTGTATGCCTCTGTCCTTGTAAATAACTTATATCATTTATAATTACTTTTTTGTTCAATTAATTTGTTGAATATTGCTACACTTAGTATTTTTGTTTAATCCCTTCATTTTCAATCTCCCTTTATGATTTTCTATTTAGATGTGAACCTTGAAAATATATAGCTGGAATTTGTTTTCTTACCTATACTAGAGTGTCTGTATGTTAATAACGTATTTTAACTAATTTTAATTTATGATTAACTGATATGTTTGGAATTAATCCTGTATTCTTATTGTTCTGTTTACATGATAATTTCCGGTTACACACAAACACACACTTTCATAACTTTTGAGATTTATTGCATTGGTCAACTTCTTGTTACACAATTTTCCTTTAGTATTTTGAAAATAATATATTATGTATCTCTTCTTGAAGTCTTCAGCCTGAAATGTTTAGCACACCTGTAAACACCCTTTAAGTAAAAATATAAAATTGATCAGTATCTCTATTCTCTCATTCAAAAATGCAAGAACTATGGTATATTTGAATTTTTCCATTTTTCCTTGTCTCTCCATTTTTCTAAAGTAACTTGATTTTTTTGTGCTAAATTATCTTTTAAGGTAATATGTTCCTTCATTTTATTTGTTTCTTTGGTCATTGTATTCTTAAACTCCATACATTGTTTTTGTGTTAATAATCTTAATTTGGCTTGGAAATATCATCTATGAGTTATTTGGAAGATTATCTATGGATTGCCAGCATGGAATCCTTATATTTATCATTTATTTTTCATTTTGTCCTTAGAATTAAATCTTATTTTGGCTGGGTACAGAATTCTAATTTTTCATCAACTTTAAATCTGAGACATCTGATAACTTTTGCTTTGTGGCTAGTTGTTTTCCTGTCTGCAAGATTTTTGAATTTTGATCTCTTCCCTCACTTTTCTTAAATTTCATCTGCAATGTAGTTTCTAGCCTGTTACTCATAATTAAAACCTGCAAGTTGGGAGCCAACCAGGAGTTTCCTTTTAGGCCATTGTTTCCTTCTTTAATAAAATCCTATCTTCTATCTGCTTTTAATCTTTAGAAAGTGCCGAAAAATAATTTTTCTGTCGATGGTTCTCCTCTTGTTTTCCTGTGCCAGCATGGCATATGTCTAGGTAAGAGATACATGTATGTAACAATTTGTTTGAGGGATTTGGGATAAGAGAAAGAAGCAGGAAGATTTAGTAATTTTCCTACCTTCCTCCATTTGTAACAATTTGTTTTTATTTTTTAAAATGTAGTTCTTAAAATCAGGATCATGTACTTTTGTACATATCTTAAAATAGAAACTTAACAATATAATGATTTTCCAGGAAATATCCTTTTTCATAATGATATCGTAGAACATCCTTTGAATTTAACAGTTTAAGGTTTATTTTTTTCACCACAAAGCTTTCGCTATTACAAATAGCACTGAAATATATTTTTGCACATAAAATAGGATTCTGCAATTAGGTTATGCTATTAATAAAGTTTACATGTGTTTCAATTACTACAAAAGTACAACTTTTTAAATATAATCCTTTTTAAAAATTATAACTAGAACTAGATGGTGACAATTATGTGAAGAGTATAGTTTTAAAATAATTTTCCCATGTTACATATCATGTTTGCAATTTTAGCTATCATAATAAACAATAAGATTATATACTTGTATTCTTTCCTTAGGATTTATTTCTAGAAAGAGAATAATTATGTTATAAGGTATGTATATTCTTTATGTGAGATACTATTTCCAAACTGCCTTCCAAAAAGTTTGGAACAATCTAAATTCTTACAAGTGATGAAAGTGAGCCCATTTCATGTCTTCCATTAACAAAAATTAATCTAATGTAGGTTTATCTTATAGATCAAAACATGGCAACTAATTATTTTAATTCATGAACTTAAAAAAATTTTTTACAGATTTTTTAACAAGAATATAACCAATGAATCTTTTCTTTTTTAAAGATTGGCCCTGAGCTAAAATCTGTTGCCAATCTTCTTTTTTTCTTCTTCTCCCCAAAGCCCCCCAGTACATAATTATATATTCTAGTTGTAGGTCCTTCTAGTTCTGCTATGTGGGACATCGCTTCAGCATGGCTTCATGAGCGGTGCTATGTCCACGCCCAGGATCTGAACCGGGAAATCCCTGGGCCACTCAAGCAGAGTGTGTGAACTTTACCACTCAGCCACGGGCTGGACGTCCCCAGTGAATCTTAACTTCTTGAGCAACCAATAGAGGCAATAACACTTCCTTGCCTCATAATTTTGTTTTGTTAGAATTAAAGGAGTTAATATATGTAAAGCATCTATCACAGTGACTGGGACACGATAAGAGTTCGATAGATACAAATCCCTTTTACTTTCTCTTTCTTTTTCTTTTGCCTTTGTTTTTGTTTTTAAACGAAGTCACAACTACTCAAGGACATACAAACTCCGTGAGAACACACACAAACACACACACGCATCTAACGATGAGTGCTTGGTAAAAGATTCACTTTTGCCTAATTTTATCCAACATAATCTCTTCTCTCAGGTAAAGCATCCTGTGCACAATGGTTAATTTCATGTAATTGTATTTGTAGTATCTTTTTAAAGCCTTGGGGTTCTATAGGGAAGGGACAATGCTAGTTTAGGGGATATCTGTATATTTCATGGTTTTTTATTAATATCAAACTAAAAGACATAAGCATTTTCATATCTTGTAGGTAGTTTTAAGAAAGAAAGAAGTTCATAACAAAACACCACATTTGTATACTTTGAAAGGACAGCATTTATTGTTTAATTATCTTATAAAGTGAATTTTCCTTGAACATTTCCATAGTCTTTCCAAAAATAGGCCAATATCTTCCTACAGAAGTTGTTAATTGGGTAATTTGATTAGTAAATTGGTTAGAAATAAAAACCCTATTATACATTTGTGGCCTAGTGATTGACTAATTTTCTTCGATAACTGTTGTTTATTTCTTGCCTCACTGCATGCTGACGATGTCTTTTTTTAGAGGCCCTACAGAGAATTTCTAATTCTATCTTTTTCCCACAAGGACAGTCTAGGATAAATTAATTTCATAGATTTTGATTCCAGAAAGAGGCACTCTTTGTATACAATTATGGAACTGGCAAAATACCCTATTTGAGGACACTCCAAGCAAACAGTAAAATTGATATTCAGCACTTAGCATTACTATAGTTGATGTATGCAATCTGTCCAGACCTTGGAAGTCTAATAATTCTGATTTACCTGCAAATGAGGAAAAACAGGGTAACATTAATATTGATGTCTCTGTTCTATAAGTACTACCTCCACACCCAAGCACGCGTGTCTTACAAGTACATTTGAGTAAGTTCATTCACATCCTTTCATTTTGCTTTCTTCAACAGGAGGCCCTCAACTGCCTATGGGGTCAGTGTCACATGTGAAAACACCAAGACCTGAGGGAAGCCACAACAGCTAGGTGAGCCTGCCACAATTATTCAGCATTTTGTTAGAAGTAGA
Organism: Equus caballus; assembly: GCF_041296265.1. Lineage (NCBI taxonomy): Eukaryota > Metazoa > Chordata > Mammalia > Perissodactyla > Equidae > Equus > Equus caballus. The sequence goes on along the minus strand of NC_091702.1, from coordinate 16,622,599 downwards.
GGAGGGCGGGGAGGCCTGATGGCCCTTCCTCAACTCTGTTAAGGCATTTGTCAGCTCTATCCTAAAGGAACAAAATATTATGAGGGCATAAATACAGTTTCTCTCAACTGCTGCCTTTGATCCTTCTCTACATGGAGAATTAAAGAGCCATTTTCCCAGATGGGAGAGAAGATATTCAATTCCCTCCAATGTCCTTGTCCCTTCTACTTTTTCATTAGCAATCACACCTTCTTCTTCAAAGCACATATTGCTCACAATTGGATTAAGATTTGCACATAAAGGCAGGAAAAGGTCACTTCCACAAACAACTAAACTCATATTCCCACTTTGGGTTTTTCTAGACGTTAAGCTACACAAATATGTTAGGGGTTACAAATTCACTCTTTACTAAATTTGCTTTTGGGTTCAGTCACAAATGAACACATCTAGACTCCTGAAGTCCCTCATATTTTCCTTAATGAACTCTTGCTTATGTCTAGCAAGATGGAATGCAAAAATAAGAGTAATTTTTGTGTTAAATTCTCATTAGATATTAATAATAAATATCATCATGGATGGCTGTTAGCAACATGGAGCTGAACACTTTACCAGAGGAAGTTACTTGACAATGATTTATTTCAGCACTGAAGTGATACTGCTAGCTTTGGTGTAGATATCAGCAAGGGAACTTGAAAATTTGTGTATGTCACATTGTAGTCTAAAGAAATATTAGAGTAAACATGAGATATCGCTCTACATTCTCCCAGGAGGAGCAAGTTGATGAAATATTTGTGAAGTAGAAGAAAAGTACTTTAAAATCTTGCAAATATCAGTGGATACTGAATTAAAGTGATTTCATTGGTTTTGCTGTAGTTGTATTCTTACTGCTATGGTGAAACAGCTGAGTTAGAATAAGATACTAAAAGAGCAAGAAAACAATTTGGTAATGCTGTTTTCTTATTTATTTTAAAATACTTTGGTAAAGGCAGTGTGATGTAAATGGAGGTGAGTTTTAACCTATGCGTTTGAATAGTCTGTTGCCCTAATAAGAAATAAAACTCCAAGAGATTTGAAGACCATGCACCCGAGGCAGCAAATACACTTTAGCTATCTGTATCATCAGTGTAATGAGAGTCAAAATTGCACTATTACTGGTGAAATTTGTGGTGTTGGCTAGAAATATTTTGGAGTCGTTCTTATAAACGTCTAAAGACTTCTTCAATGTTTTTCTAACCAGAATGATACTTCCGGTGCTCTGGTTATGTACCAATAATGCCTTAACCTCAAATAAGTCCTCTCTGATTTGCTGGAGCTGGAAGTCTGCAAACGATATTTCCCAAACTCCTTTGCTAGGTTTTGCCAGGATGTACTGTTATTGGAAGATGGGGCTGTGAAATAATAGGTGGATAAAAGATATTCTTTTATTTTTATATTGGGGTAACATTGGTTTATGACATTATGTAAATTTTGCGCTCACCCTTCCCTTCTGGCAACCACCAATTTTGTCTTTTTTGTGGCTGGTATATATATATATATATATACACACACGTATATAAATATATATATATATATGCCACATCTTCTTTATCCATTCATCCATTGAGGGGCGCTTAGGTTTCTTCCAAGTCTTGGCTATTGTGAATAATACTGCAGTGAACATAGGGTGCATCCATCTTTTGAAATTAGTGTTTACATGCTCTTTGGATAAATACCCAGAAATGGAATAGCTGGATCATATGGCGTTTTTATTTTTAATTTTTTGAGAAATCTCCATACTGTTTTCCATAGTGACTGCACTAGCTTATATTTCCACAGCAGTGTATGAGGATTCCTTTTTCTCCACTCCATCAGAATGAAAAGTATTCTTTCTCTCTCTTTTTCTTTGCACCTTTGTAGCATCTCTGGAAGTATGTGTATCCTTACATTGCTCCTACCATTGGCTTCAAGGTCCCTCTTCTAGTCCCAGCACCATCCGAAGAGCACTCTCACAGGTTCAGAAGTAAGTAAACTCCAAGGCTCTGGCACTCCCTCCTCTGTTTTGTTTTACCCAAGCCCCTGTCGTGATAGCTGCTGGTAGCTGCTTTTTACAATTACTTACATTTGTGAATTTCCCATTCTTCTGTTTTCCCCTCTAGCTCTGTATTCCTTTTACTGTCCTACCATCTGTGATATATGTATAACCAATTTCCTAGATTAAATTCCTTATGTTTTTCTGACTGTATTCTGACTGATAGACCACATTTGTATCCTTGATGGATCTATCAAGACATTGATTCTGGAGTGTATTCTACTTGACTCCAACTAGATATTCAGCTAAATCCTAGCACTAATAGACAGTTGCAGGTGTCTCAAATGAACCTTTTTTGAAAATGATATTAGCACCTGTGATGATTAATTTTATGTGTTACTTTGACTAGATGGTGGTGCCCAGTTGCTTGGTCAAATACTGACCTAAATGGTGCTGTGGGGATATTTTGTAGATGTGAGGAACATTTATAATCAGTTGGCTTTAAGTAGAGGACATTGTATTGAATAATTTGGGTGGACCTCATCCAATTAGTTGAAGGCCTTAAGTGCTAAAACAGGTTTCCTGGAGAAGAAGGAATTGTATTTCAAGACAGTAATATAGAAACCCTGCCTGAATTTTCAGCCTGCCGGCCTTCTCTACATATTTTGGACTTGCCGGCTCCCATAAGTGCATGAGCCAATTACTCTGTGTATGTTTATACAGTGCAGTGAGAGAGAGAGAGAATGAGAGGGAGAAATCTCTCCTATTGATTATCGACTGTTTCTCTGGAGAAACCTGACTAATATAGCACCTATGATTTGATAAAGCTAACAAGGTTGAATTTTGTTCCTACCTGATAATAAGTAAAGTCTACTTTTGTAATAGTTTATACTAAAATTTGCTTTCATTCTCATCTAGTAGTAAGGTAGTAAGTATAGGAAATATATAGTCCTCGCTTACTTTTAACTATTGGAGTATACTGATACTCATTTAAATAAAGAAAAGAATAGTAATTGGATGTCCAGGTTTCTTATGTCTGGTCAAAACACGCTGTTTTATATAAAATCTCAATACTACTTCAACTGGGACCAAACATAAATATCAACATTTATCTACTTTGAGTGGTACCAAACACTGCACACCAACCAATTTGTGATCTGGATTTATTGTATTCACTATATGTCCAGACTAATGAAAGGAAATGAGGTAAGTATTGTTCAGATGTATCCATAATATTTCCCTGTTATTGTCAAAGGAGTATTTTCTCCAAATATGAAAAAGACAAATGAATATATATTAATTTCCTTAATACATCTATATTGTAGTCAACATTATTAAATACCACAAGAAAGGAAACCAAAAAAAGCAGGAAAATACACAAAGCTACTCACAAAGACTACTGTCGTTAAGTTGCATAGAGGAAATAGAAATTAAGTAAACACTAGTGATACAACATGAATTTGGAAGTAACCTTTCATAAATTGTCTTGAAGTGTATGTAAAATGTCCAAAAGCGGGCAAAAAAAAAATGATGTATAATATTCTTGCCACAAGTGTGAAAATAATTGACGGAAATATGTCAAATACACAGATTACACTACATGCTCCTTTCAGACAGGTAAAGATGATAGTTGACAACCCATGGACCACCACACAGAGCAGGAGGCACAGCAGCACCCAGTGGAATGCCAATGCTGAAACAGCAGACACTGCTACTTTCACTCACCAAAAGTATCCAGTGCCTAGGCCTGACACAGAACCGGTGTTCAGTAAATCCTTGATAAGTTAATAAATGCATCAGTGAATGAGGAGGAGTTAACTAGAGAAAGAATGGTGGTGGGGGAGGATATTCCAGGCAGAGAGGACAGGAAAGAGCTTGGTGTCATTGATGTTGGGAAGAAGGCTAGTGATCCTGGAAAGTAGTGGCAGAATAAGAATGGTACCACAGAGGGTTAGAGAGCAGGGCAACAAGCAGACACAGCCTAATCCTGAAGATAGGATTAAAGATTCTGGATTTTATTTTAAGTATAGTAGAAAATGATTGATGATTTCAGAGCCTGGGAATGGTAAGATCTAATTTGCATTTTAAGGTATTCCCCATCCAACTGCCAGGTGGAAAAATTTGGGGAGAGAGAGATACTGAAGAATGAAGAAAGAGAGAACAAGCAGACAGATATAGCGGTATTACTGAGTGAAGACCTTGGCTTGCGTTGGATTGGATTAACTTCTGAAACACACACACATACATAAACGTATACATGTATAAGAAAAGCTTGGAGACTTGAAGGAGAGAACTTACCAGAAATGAACATGGTCTGGGAATCATGAGACCTGAATTCTGGTCCTTACTTAGCATTTATTAGCCATATGACTTTGAGAATGTAAATTAAACACATCTATGGGAAGAAAGATGAGAATTAGATGAACTTTAAGATCTCTTTTAGTTCTACAACTAGAGAGATTTTAATTTTTGAAGGAAGATATTGTTGAGCCTGAAATTTAAAAAGGTCAATTAACCAAAGTCTCCAGGGAAATATGCCACTAACACAAAGATTTCCATGGTAATAAAGAATAGAGATTTGTTTTCAAACATTATAAGCAAAGCTGAGCTTTAAGACATGCAGTGATTTCCTAATTCACAGGTCAGAGAAAAGAGATTTGAAAGCAAAAGAGTTTAAACACATAAAAAACTATACACTTTGGATTTTTAAAATAGCTCTAAGTAAATTTTGCGTTAAAATGGAATAAATTGCATTTATATTCAGAGAATAAGAACACACAACACTTCATATAAAAATATGTATGAAATGCACCCAAAATAGTGGCCATAACAGAAAGCAAAATCAGGATAGATATATACAGTATGATCTTTTTTTAAGGAAGAATTGCATTATATTGCACTATATGCTCTCCATGCACATTAATTTAATGAGAAAAAAAGTAATATGTGTGAAGTCATGATAAGCAGCTTGTGGAATATTTTGAAATTTGTCACTGATTGACATCTGTCCTTTAACCTATTTGCTGCCAAAAGCCTTAATTAAAGAAGGCCCCTCATCAGTAATTCTTATAAATAAGGCCTCAATCTGTTTGCTCTCTAGCAGTCTCTACCTCTTCCACAATCTGTCAAGAGAATATCGCAGGCCCACGGCAATCTAGTACATGACTGGCAATCGTATTTTTCAACTTCATGTAGAAAATTACTCTTAGGTACAGCTGATAAAATTCTTCAAAAAGGTGCATGGTTGAGTTAGCATTTAAATTTTAAATTTCAATACCTGGGAACGAAAAACAGCAACCTGTGACATTCAGGAGCTGGCCTGGTGACCACAGTGTGTGGATAATCCATGTATTCTCCCATCAAACATAAGAAATGTCCCAGAACTCCAGAACACTAACATCAGAGAAGCAACTGTGACTATGATGGAGCAAAGACTATAGCAAGACCACCCACAGAGGGGAACTTGTGTCCCCACTGATGAGCACAGAACTTGTCAAACCACAAAATTCACCAAAATAACTAACATGAGTGGTGCAAGCTACTTTGTCATAAAAACTTTAGCCTTTCTACAGACATTTTGATTAAAATTTGGCATTATCTCCAATTCCTGATAGCATCCGACATATAGCAAACCTCATTTTTGTAAATGCTCATGAAACTTATCTAACACAAGCACGGATCTCATAATAACTCCTCTTACTGAGACACCCTATTGTTCCCCACGATGTACAGTCTCCTCATTTTCAATGATGCACTAATCCCAATTTTGTCTCACTATAAGTATGTCCCTTGTGGTTTTTGAGAAAAGTGGAGGGTTCCCCAAGATTCAGCTATGTCTTTCACTGCCACAGACAAAGACTAATAATAGCTTGCACATTTGGCAATCACTGTGGGTTACCATCACGGCCTGGGTTCGTCTCCCTGTCAGGGAACCACACCACCCATCTGTCAGTTGTTATAATGTGGCAGCTGGGTGTTGCTGTGATGCTGAAAGCTGTGCCACTGATATCTCAAATACCAACAAGGTCATTCATTGTGGATAGGTCTCAGCAGTTTCCAGACTAAGAAACTCGGCAGAAGGACCTGGCCATCTACTTCCCACTTCTGAAAAAATTGGCCATGAGACACTATGAATAGCAGGAGCATTGTCTGATACAGTGCCAGAAGGTGAAAGAGGACGGCACAGAAAGACTGGGCAGCGTTCTGCTCTGCTGGACGCAGGGTCACTAGAAGTCAGAACTGACTCCACAGCACTAACTACAACAAATATAAATATATAATAAAATTAAATACATAAAAATAATATACGTAATATATAAAATTAAAAATTATTTATCCTCATACACTTAAGTACGTATATATATGAGTATATATAACTGAATGGAATGTTAATGACCAATATCATTTTAAAGAGTTTATTTCATTTCATACTATCCTTAGCAAAAATGACTATGATAACTAATATATAAGTTTTATGTACCAGGACAATTCCAAGTAGAAATAGATAGTAAATATTGGTCACTAAACATAATTATAATTTATCTTATTTATTTGAATGAATAAAATTAAGAAAACATGAAAAAACCTTTCATGATATATATGTACGTTTCCTTTTTTGTCACTTCAAAATTTGTTAAAATAACATAAAATGAGTTCTCACAGAGAAAAATAATAGCTAAATAGTTTTCACACTTTATCGATTTTCATTTTCAGTGAGTGTGTGTGTGCTTTTTTCTTGTGTTGGTGATAGAAAATCATTAATTTGGTTAACCACTATTTGGTTTAAATTATTATTTAAAGTAGATGATTAATACAAATGAATAACAAAACTGGGCAAAACAATTACAGAGAAGTATGAATATGTACAAAAGATAATGGATATGATTTTCTTGTTTATTATGAAAGCTCTTAAAGTTTACACGGGAACAAATTTAATGATACATACATTGTTGTATTTAATATACTGGTAGTTAATTATATTTACAGCTTTAGTTAAAATCTTTAAATTTATTTCCTATTTTTATGTTTACATATCTCTGTATGGCTGATACAGCTATATAAATGTATATTAATAATTAATATAAATTGTTTCATGAATAATATATAGAATTCTATCTCTTCTATTTCCTGTAGAATGGCTGTTATTTTTTCCCCATACATAGAGCTTCCTTTTTGTCACCAAAATTTTTCTGTTAAATCTTTCTTTTGACATATTGTTAAATAAAATTTTGAAACATCTTACTTTTTGAGAATGTTTAGTTCTTAGCAATCACTGTTTATAACTGAATGTTATTACGTTGGTGTCTATAAACTTTTTTTAAGTATGTATGCCATATCTTGTCTGTCTAAAAACATTTTTAACTTTACATTTCTCAAATTCAGACCCCAAATTCTGAACGATACATATATTTTCTGCCTATATCATCTACGGTTTACATAAAAATTGTCATTACGTAGCACAAAGATTTCCCCATTCATCTCACAAGAGAAAGGATAATTAGATTTGTTTAGAAATCTCAAAATTCTAATTACTTCAATGTATATTAATATAAGTATATTAATATAACTATAATTTAATACTTACTTTTTTATTCAGACTTTGTTCTTTTAGAGCAGTTTAAGATTCTTAGCATTATTGAGGGGAAAAGTACAGATTTTTCTTATATCCCCTTTCCTCCACACATACATTGCCTCCCCCATTATCAACATCCCCCACCAGAGTGACACATTTGTTATTATTGATAAACCTACACTGACACATCTTAATCACCCAACGTCCATAGTTTACATTAGAGTGCACTCTTAGGATTATACATTCTATAACTATGAACAAAAAAATGACATATGTCCATCATTATGATATCATCCAGCATATTTTCACTGCCCTGAAAATCCTCTATGCTCTGCCTACTCATCCCTCCTCTCTACCAACCCCCAACCACTTATCATTTTACTGTCCCCATAGTTATGCGTTTTTCAGAATGCCATATGGTTGGAATCATACAGTACGTAGCCTTTTCAGATTGGCTCCCTTCACTTAGTAATAAGCATTTAAGATTCCCCTATGTCTTTTCATGGCTTGATAGACCATTTCTTTTTAATGCTGAATATTTTGATTCCATTGCCTGAATGTGCCACCTCTTGTTTATGCATTCACCTATTGAAGGACATCTTGGTTGCTTCCAAGTTTTATAAACTATGAATGAGGCTGCTATAAACATCCCTGTGCAGATTTTTGTGTGGACATCAGGTTTCAACTCCTTTGGGTAAATACGGATGAGTGCATTTGCTGAATAATATGGTAAAAGCAGGTTTAGTTTTGTAAGAAACTGTCAAACTGTCTTCCAAAGTGGTTGTACCATTTTGCACTCCCACCAATAAAGAATGAGAGTTCCTGTTACTCCAGTTCTTGTCAGCATTTGGTGTTGTCACTGTTGCAGATTTTGGCCATTCTACTAGGTATGTACTAGTACATCACTGCTGTTTTCATTTGTGTTTCCCTCATGAAACATGATATGGAGCATTTTTTCATATGCTTTTTGACATCTGTGTGTACTTTTGTGAAGTTTCTGTTCAGATTTTGGCCTAGTTTTTAACTGGGTTTCTCATTTTCAAATTGTTGATTTTTAAGAATTCTTTGTATGTTTTGGATAACAGTCTTTCACCATATGTGTCTTTTGCAAATATTTTCTCCCCATCTGTAGCCTGTCATCTCATTCTCTTGACATTGTCTTTGGCAGAGTGACAGTGCTTAGGTACTTTTCAAGTTAAAAAAGATACACTTACGATTAAATTTAAAGACTAGTAAATAAAGTTTACAAACAGACTTGTTTCCAAGATTCTGGGTTCACAAAATCCTCACAAAATGTTCATGAAATCTTTGGGTCCCTGACTCTATTACATAGGAATCATCAAAAATCTATTATTAATTTCAGTCTTTTATTAAATCTAAAATCCAAGGCATATTCACCTTGTATGAAGGCAGCAGCAACAAAACTGGTGAAAGTTTCCATTGTTTTCACCTGATAATCTCCACCAAAGTTAATGATACCACATGCTCTTGACTATTCTATTGGCTAGAAATACCACTTCTCCATTAGTTGCCTTTCCTCCTATAACACAGTGTTATCTCCCCTCATATATCACTATCCATTTGTGCAATACTCTAAACACAGCCACTCTCCTTCCCGAATCTGAAGAAAGATAAACCAATAATTGCTTGACTATGTTTGAGTACTATCCACATCATTCACAAACTCTCTAATGCATAAACCTTATTTAAGTTTGTTTGTTGATGGTTCGTACTTCAAAAGAAAATCTAAAAATTACCATGCAAGCTATGCTATCATTGATGTAAATTTATTAATGAAATATAAAATTATTCTAGAAATTAAATCAGTTTAGTCAATTGGATTCATTGCCCTCATCAAGAACTTCCAGCTAACAAGTGAAAAAAGAGCAGAGTAGGGATGATTATGGGTTAGTGGATGATATTAAAATGCTTTGGAAGTAGATATTTCCTGATGTCTACAGAAATCACCTATAGAATACACAGCAAGTTAAATAAATTTTACATGGTTTACTGTTTAAGGCAATAGCCATAAGAAAATGGAGTTTAGAGAAATACTTCTTGAAAATATCCAAAAAGCAGAGATAAATTGACAACGATATTGAACCAAACTTGGTGGGACCATACTAAGGGTAATTTCCAATGAATATCCTACTTGCCAATTATATAATTCTGGCAAGAATGCAAAGGTAGGTCATGAACAAGAACCAAAATCTTGATGCCCATTTGAATACCTCCCAATGCGCTGTAGCTATCTTCTGGTTATTGTTGCTTCTTCTCAGGATAGTGGACATTTTCCTTGCAGGAAAGCTCTGTGTTCCTGACGTTGAGTATTCCTACAGTAAGAGAGACACATTTTTAAGTTATTGGAGTTATTAAATTACACTGTTAACAAAAAACTCCATAAGGCTTTACCATTTACTTAGAAAATCCACTTTCCTTATTACTCACAGAATTGAGAAACAGTAAATGGGGCTGGCCCGGTGGTGCAGTGGTTAAGTGCACACGTTCTGCTTTGGCGGCCCCGGGTTCGCCGGTTTGGATCCTGGGTGCGGAGATGGCACCACTTGGCAAGCCATGCTGTTGTAGGCATCCCACATATAAAGTAGAGGAAGATGGGCACGGATGTTAGCTCAGGGCCAGACTTCCTCAGCAAAATGAGGAGGATTGGTGGCAGATGTTAGCTCAGGGCTAATCTTCCTCAAAAAAAAAAAAAAAATCAGAAACAATAAAGAACAGGAATAGAACTGTGAAATTATAAACATCAAAGATCTTAGAAAGCCTAGCTCTTACAAACCCTAAAGTATTGCCTATATCCTTAGTGGTAACAAGATCAATTATATCTAGGCCCCACAAGTTTCCCTGAGTTCATAATGACCTGTCCCAAGAATTTGAGAATCTTGAGATTCTAGTCTATCTACTAGACAATATGACTTTTAATTTAGTTTTCTCAATAGGCTTTTTGTTATCTTCATTTTGCTGCTTTTAAACACTATGATCTTCTGTGATTGCTCAGAGTTTAAGCAACTGATGCATATGTCATCCCCTACCTAAACCTGCTAACGAAAAATTTATAGCAGGGGCCGGCCCGGTGGCGTAGCGGTTAAGTGCACACGTTCTGCTTCTTGGAGGCCCGGAGTTCACCAGCCCAGATCCCGGGTGCAGACATGGCACCACTTGGCATGCCATGCTCTGGTAGGCATCCCACGTATAAAGTAGAGGAAGATGGGCACAGATGTTAGCTCAGGGCCTGGCTTCCTCAGAAAAAAGAGGAGGACTGGTAGTAGTTAGCTCAGGGCTGGTCTTCCTCAAAAAAAAAAAAAAAAAAAAAGACTTAATAGCTGTTCCTTTAAGCATTTCAGAAGATAAATATCTTTTAAAATTCTTCTGATACTTAAGTTTTCCTCACATAATGAATTCCAGACTTCAGTCTCATTAATACTGACCTTTGAGCCCACATCAGCAGATATTTGTGCTGAAGAATTACCACTCTACCAGCAAAACCTAGCCCACCACTAGGAATGGAAAGTAGTTCTGGGTTTATCCTTGCTGCGATGTTAGATTGTTCTCTTTCGAGACCTTCCAGTCTGCTTTATGGGAGCTGCTTAACTCCATTCAAAGACCCTTCCCACCTCAAGGAATCAATAATTGATTATCTCCTGGTGATGCGAACAATAGTATATTCCCAAGATTATTTGCCCTTCTTATGAGAACATAAGTTCTGTTCTGGAAGCCCAGTAAACCAATTTAAACTTGAATTTGTTAACCAAACTTGTTATGGCTAAGTGCATAACCTTTGATTTCTGTTTATCTAGCCAAGGGAGAAATGATACTACAGCAAACACTTCTCATTGCACATATGTAAATACTTTAGGTCACATAGAATAGCCTGTGACTAGGCTAAAAGAAAAGCTTACTGGATTTTTACAAATGGCATAGCTGGATTTTGGACAGGTTTTATTGTCTAGGTTTGGTAATTCAGGCCTCTATCTTCAAGGCCTATCACAAAGTCTAATGATAATTTGTTGCAGTTGGTCAAAGTATCCTGTTCAGTCTCTTAAATGCTGTTGTCATTTTGAATGCACCAAAATAAATGGGTAAGACTAATTCTATTCAAATACTGACAACCTGCTGTGAACAACCTCCTGATGGGCAAAATCTTGGCAATAGTGAAGATCCAGATCAAATATTAATATGTAAATCCTCATTTCATCTACCTTTGGACAAAAACAGAGCATAAGAAAGAGAAAAATAACTCCTGACAATATGTAGCTGGCTAAATCCTGACAATTAAGACTTGGTGTTGCTAGAAGTTGGTCTGATACAACTAAGCTCTGATGATTTCCTGTTGAAGATCAAAAGTTGTACAAAACCCAAACATCAGGAAAGACCACTCGTGACCATGATCGAAAAAGAACAAAAGTCTAACAACTTAATAATCATGTGTAAGCACAGACAAAACCAGTAACATTGCATAAACTAAAATTATGGCTTAACACCCATCTCCTGAATAATATATGTGACTATTGCATCTTGATTAATTATAACTTTAACCCTACATTTCTACATCCATCTTCTGTATAAAAATTTTTAAAATACTCAAACATAAAATCATCCCCACTTTCTGAGAGCATTCAACCCAGAGCAAAATCCTGCTTCATTTGACCCTCCCCCAAATTACTTAACAGGAGCACAAATCGTACAATAAATTTTGCAGATAACTTCTTACAGAGAAACCTCATCATTCCCCGTTATATGTTGTCTCACACACAGCGATGAGTGATGAACACAACTTTATTCAACCACTGGTGTTGTTTAACCTTGTCTTTGGCTGGAGGACATCAACAAATATATAGAAGGAAAGACAATAGGCTTTCTCTTTAGAGTGTGACTGACATACTTAATTTTAAAACTAAGTGTTTATATTTTGGTTTATAAAAGCATAATATGTCCATATTGTTAAACTGAAAAAGAGGAAAAATTAAAATCCCATAACTCGACTACAATGAAAAAAATAATTTCACATACCCAGGTGCATCTGTGTAGGACTTGGCATTATCTCAACACCATCTACCATTTTAAGCAAAGTTCAAAAAGCTGCATAAATGAAGGGAATTGTTACACTGCACTGTGTAAATTTTCAAGAATTCTCATTTTTTGTAGTTACATTAATATAAATAACAACATAAAAACTAAAAATACTATATTTACAGATAAATAACGACCCTCTGTGTTTCTTTAGAATCCCAAACAATTTTGACGTAAATAGTCTATGTGTTAGGTTAGACTAATTTGCTCTAGTAAATAGACCACAATGGTTCAAACTCAATAAAAGTTTATTTTTTGAGCCAGCCCTGAGGGCCTAGTAGTTAAAGTTTGGCTCTCTCACCACTTTGGTGGCCTGGGTTCTTTTCCTGGTCTCGGAACCATACCACTCTTCTGTCAGTTGCTATGCTGTGGTGGTGGCTCACATAGAAGAATTAGAAGGATTTACAACTAGGATATACAACCATGCACTGGGGCTTTGGGAAGCAAAAAAAAGAGGAAAATTGGCAACAGATGTTAGCTCAGGGCGAATCTTTCCCTGCCAAAAAAATAAAATAGGTGGTCAATAAACATCAATTCTCTTGCATAAAAAAGTTTATTTTTCTCTGATGTGACATCCCAAGATGGGTTTTACAACAATGTATGCAGGGTAAAGAATGATATGTTTCACACAGAGGTTGAAGGACCTGGAAAGACTAGCTCTGCTGTGGCCAATGCATGACTTACAAGATTGCTGGGTCATCATCACTGCACAGCCAGGAAAGAAGAAAGAGGGAGAAGAGCTCAAGCAAGTTGTTTTGACAAGATCTGAAACTGGCCCACATCACTTTCACTCACATTTTGGGAGCTTGGTCAAATACAACACTCAGCTACAAAAAAATGACTAGCATCCTAAAATTCTATATCTGTAGAAGAGGTACATAAGATTGGAAAACAGCCATTGTTTTCCACCCAACCATGTAGGAAAAGAGATCTCTCCTTTTACATTTAAACAGTTATTGCCATCATATTGTCTCTCCCTATTTTAATAAAAATTTAACTGTATAAAGCTTATATATATATATAACTTGCAGTACATATTTTGATCTTTTAGGAAACCACTACAGCGTTTGAAGAAAATTGTTCATCTAAATGGGTTTCAGCTACGTATAAACATAGTTATATACCCAGTAATTTTCTGAAGGTTCCCATGGAATTGTTACATAGTTTATGTTAAAAAAACTTTTAAAAATCTGTTTGTATAAAATAAAAGAGTTTAAAAGAAAACATTACTGAAAATATAACACAATGTAGCAGCAAAACAAAAGTGTATTAATAAAACGACAGAAATCCTAAATGTACAGAAATAAAAATCAACAAACCAGTGTAAAAGATACTGCTAAGAAAAATCTGGAATGTTACCAAAGATGATGTCAAAAATTTTTATTTTTGGTAGGTCAAAAGATGGTTTAATTTTATCTTCTTTATGTACAGATTTCAAATTGTGAGAGTACAATACTTTTCTCAATGTTTTTTAAATTGTGAGGCTGAAAGTACATCTGACTTGAATACATATAAGAGTAAACCTAAAATACATTATTAAATGAGATAGATAATTATTCTGTATAAAACTAGGGAAATGTTTACATATAAAGAAAAATGAGATCAAATTAATAAATATGTGAAATCTGCATAAGCAAATATTTTGGGTAGTCAAAGTGCTTTAGAGCAGACAAAATTAATAAAACCTCCCAAGGCATCTCAGCTGACTTAAGTCTGTGGGAATTCTTTCCTTAGATTTGTTAAGCTGCTACAGATGGATAAATAACAGCATGTATTTGCTGAAGTCATCCTTCAAAGCCTGTAGCCTCCAGGGTGAGGATGTGATGTAAAGTGGTTGAGTTTTCTTTAAAAAGACAAGTCATTCTCATTCTTTTAAAAAGCAGATATTTTAAAAATAAAATAAAGGAGATATCAGAAATATTAATTATAAAATTCTTGAAAACTTTACTAATTTAAGAGTAGACAAACACCTTGGGCCTTCCCTTCTGGGTGATGGAGTAGACATACTCTTCCCTATTCTTTCCATTGAGTACAGCTAGCAAACGTGTACTTTATACTTATAACAAGCATAAGAAGACTCTGAAAGGTGATGAGAAGAAGGAAGACTGGCTAGGGACCTCAGAACACAAAGAAGAAAACGGTAGTGTGTCCCATGGGTTTTCTTTTTGCCTCCTATATCCCCAAAAGCCAACAGGTACAGAGGAACCATGACCCAACAAAAGTTTGGTCTTTCTAGCCAAGGAACCAGGACAAAGACAGCCTAGCAAATCAGAAACCTTTTAGGCAATAGCCACTCTATTCCAGCCAAACACACACACACACACACACACACACACACACACACACACAGTTCAACTGTAGCCCTACCTCTGGCCATGCCAGCAGAAATGGACTAGGAGTCTAAACATTTGCCCTCTCCAGGTTGTAACTAGGCATCACAACAATGGTCTTCCTAGGGTCAAGTAAGGAGTCAGGACTTTCATCCTCACCAGGTACCAACAAGATTCTCCCTTTCCTCCTGCAGTGTCAGTGGAGACCACTGAGGAGCCTGCACTTATACCAATACCCAGTAGCAAGGAGGTGCTGCTCCTCCTCCCCACTGGGGTGGTGTCCAAAGAGGCACAGTGGAGGGTAAGGACTTTCACTACCACTCCCCGAATGAGACCGCTGCCATTTCCACTCAGTGATGTCTAACTCTGTCCTTAGTCAAGAGGACCCTAAGGAGACAGGACTACTGAAAGTAATGGGGTATTCTGTATGGGATACAGGATCACAAAGAGCAAATTAGATAAGATCTAATGTGATCTGAATAAACTATGGGCTTAAGTTAATAATAATGTGTCAATATCGGTTCATTAATTGGAAAAATGTACACACCAACATAAGATATTAATAACAGGGGAAACTATGTGCGGCACACGTGAGGACTCTCTGTGATATCTTCTTGATTTTTCTGTAAATCTAAAACTGTTCTAAAAATAGTCTATAAAACACATAAACATTCATATATGTAAACACACACACATAAACACATCTGAAATGAAAAGGCAAGAACAAAGTGGAAGAAAATATCTGCAATACAGACATCCAACATAGGCCCCCTGTACCAAATATATAAAGCACTACTACAAATCAATACAAAAAAGACGGATGACCTAATTTAAAAAAAAATGGTCAAGAGGTATGTTCAAACTCTTAAAACAAAGAAAATAATAAAATAGTAATAAACATAGGAAATAGTGTTCAATCTTATTAGCCAACAGGTATATGCTAAGTCAGTCCACAATACAATATTATCACATCCCACAGAAAAATATCAAACGAAAGAGACAAGAAATGAAGTGTTGGGGAGGAGACAAAATGACTGGCACTCTCACACACTGCTGGTGGAATGATTCATTGTATAAACATTTTGGAAAACAGTTTGGCATTATCTACTAAAGCTGAACAAACAAATATCCCAAGACCCAGTAATTCTACTCTAATAGCAATATAAATGTGTGTATACATATATATGTATATATACATGTGGGTGTGTCAGGCATGAACAAATGTATTCATAGTAGCACAGTTACTATTATTTCCAAAATGGAATCTACCCAAATAGTCATTAACAGTAAATTGTATAATTATGGTACAATCATACAAAGACATACTAAAACAGTAATGAGAATGTTCTACAGTGATCTATATTAATGTGAATGAATTTCACAAACATAAAATTGAGCAAAAGAAGTTGATACAAAAGAATTTAGCTTTCAAAAGCAGGGTACAGACTATAAAGAAGCTTGGGGAGGCGGGGCTTCCGGAGAGCTGTTAATTTCTGTTTCTGGATCAGTGATCTGGTTTCACTGGGAGGTTTGCTTTGTGAACATTCATTTAGCTGTGCATATATATGTGCACTTTTCTGTATGCATATTATACTTAAAATAACTTTCTAAAAACTGAAAAAGATGAATCAGTTCTGTATATACTGAAACAAAAGGATTCTATAGTATATGGTGGAGGGAAAAAACCTATAACAACTATCTGGAAGGGGCAGAAATTACTCTTTACTTTTGTATTTGCATTTTCACAATGAACATACATGTTTTGTATTAAAAACACTTTTTATATAATTTGTTATTTATTTGTTGTTTACATATTTCTACTTTCTTCTTGCAGTTTTATGTATCTCTATAAACTTCATTTTCCCCCTTGGAACAAGAAGTATTACAAGAAAATAATACATACTGTATTAGTCAGGGTTCTCCAGGGAAACAGAACCAAGAGGATATACATAGACATATATAAGAGGAAATTTATTATAGGAATTGGCTTATGAGGTTATGGAGTCTGAGAAGTCCCGCAATCTGCCTTCTGCAAACTGGAGACCCAGGAAATCAGGTGTTATAATTCAGTTCGAGTCTGAAGGCCTAAGAACCCAGAGCTCTGATGTGGGACAGCAGGAGAAGATGGATGTCCCAGGTCAAGAAGAGAAAGAGAAAATTCACCTGTCTTTAGCATTTTTATTCTACTCAGGCCCTTAAAAAATTGGAAAACGCCTGCCCACAATGTTGAGAATAGATCTCTTTATTCATCTACTGAATCAAATGCGAATCTCTTTCAGAAACACTTCACACACACACCCAGAAATAATATTTTACCAGCTGTCTGGGCATCTCTTAGGGCAGTCAAGTTGACATAAGATTAACCATACCAGACATTAGCAAACACACTCACACACACACACATTCCAGAGCCTGCTCACTTTCTACTCAATAAATACAAGCTTCTCATCCTGGTATTATTGGACTAATGTTTAAAATCCACTTTTCAAACTGTGACTCTCACTCCTGCCTCACAGGATTCTTCTGATCAAGTAAAACTGGCTGACTCACTCCTTCTCATGATAGCCTACTTTCCTGTCCCATAACTTTGCTTGCTCTAATTGTTTCGCAAGAAAACTCTCTCCATCACTTTCCACCTCCAGTGGTTTAAACGCTTTCGAGGCCAGCTTAAGTGCTAACAATAATCCCTGCCTAGAAATCTGGTCTTCTCAATGGAATAGAACATTTATTAACTAATATGAGACCTTAATTCAGGTAATGGTATTAGTATACTCTTTATAGATATTTTATTTCTTTATATATTTTATAAAATACATAAAAGTTATTTTATATATATTTTTTACACTTTATTGGGGTATGATTGACATGTAAAAAGCTGTACATATTTAATGTATACAACTCAATGAGTTTGGGATAATTATAGACTCATGAAACCATCACCACCATCAATGCCATAGACCTATTCATCAAAGTTTCTTTCCGTCCCCTTTATTATTATTATTATTATTACATTTGCATACATGCGTATGTGCGTGTGTTAAGAATGCTTAATGTAAAATCTACCCTCTTGGCAAATTTTAAGTATACAATACAGCTTCTTGTTATAGACACTGTGCTATATGGTAGATCTCCAGAACTCATTCATCTTGCAGAACTGAAACTTTGTACTCTTTGACCATCACATTCCCATTTCTCTGGCCCCCAGCCCCTGGCAGCCACCATTCAACTCTGCTTTTATGAGTTTGACTATTTTAGATGCACCATATAAGCGACAGTACACAGTATTCATCTTTCTGTGTCTGGCTTATTTTACTTTTATATATATTTTTTTCAGAATTTTATCTTACTCTGTTAGGTTTATTTTTTTTTTTCCTTTTCCTGTTTTGACTTATCCCTTGAAAGATAAGCAGGAAATGCTCGCATTTGAGATGGAGCATTCAGCAAGGAGTGAAAATGCTTTTCTAACCACCACAAATTCTTCATAATTCCCTTGATTGATTAAAAACGTACAGATCCCCAAACATACCTTGAAATTTTCCAATGTTTCCTAACCTAGGACATTATTCCTACATATTCTTTTCTGCCTACAGAAATTCTATAAAGCCCAATTCAAATGGGCTTTCCCCCCTTAATATTTAATCCCTGTGTCATATCAATGTCTTGCAGAATTAAGTAATGCTAGATGCTCCCATAGCAATGTGTCCACTACTTTTACTCAACAGATTATAAATCATTTGAAAGTAAGTTCTCCATCTTTTCTACCCTTCTCCTACTCCCATTAACCATACATACACACACACACACACACACACACACACACACTCTGCAATACCACCATAATCCTTGACAAATCATTATGTGCACTGTGTGTTTTTTAGATTGGACTCCATTCGTTCAGATAATTCCAAATACTAAGAAAGAAGTGGATGGAGAAAGGGCCCAGTAAAATGGATCTTTGATATATTTTAACAAATAAGATGAAATGCTTTCCATGACATTTCTCAGAATAAATTTGAACAATTAATTATGAATAAGTATTTAAATTCATTTTTATCCATCAAAATACCCTCTTAAAAATAAAAACTTTCCCGAGTAGAAAATAAATAAATAAATGGTTGTTTATTTTTGTTTTTTGGTTGACTGTATTTTTTCTTTGTTTTATTATAATATAATTGACATAAAGCACTGTAGAAGTTTAAGGTATATAGCATAATGACCCACGTATCTCGCAAAATGATTACCACAGTAAACTTAATTAACATGCATTACCCTATATACTTATCAAAAAAAAAAAGACAAACAATGTTTTTTTCTTTGCGATGAGAACTTTTAGGATTTACTGTCTTAGCAACTTTCGTGTATACCGTACTGCAGCATTGTCTATAGTCCTCGTGTTGTACCTTACATCCTCAGTACTTATTTATCTTATAACTGCAAGTTTACAACTTTTGACTGCCTTCACCCAATTCTACCCCCAGCAAAACTACAAATCTGATCTCTTTTTCTATGAGATTTTGTTGTTGTTGTTTAGATTCCACATGTAGGTGAGATCACACGGTGGCTGATTTATTTCACTGAGTATGGAATCCTCAAAGTCCATCCATGTGGTCACAAATAGCAGGATTTCCTTCTTTTTTAGGGCTGAACACTATTCCATTGGAGATATATATAGACCCCACATCTTTTTATCCATTCACCTATTGACGGACGGTTAGATTGTTTCCATGTCTTGGCTGTTGTAAATAAGCTGCAGTTAACATGGGGATGCAGCTATCTCTTTGACATAGCGGTTTCATTTTCTTTGGATATATATCCAGAAGTGGAATGGCTGGATCATATAGTAATTCTATTTTTGATTTTTTGATGAACCTCTCTACTGTTTCCGTAGTGGCTGTACCAATCTACATTTCCATCAACAGTGCGCAAGGGCTCTCTTTTCCCTCCAGCATTTTTAATGTTTTGTCTTTTTGAGCGTAGCCATTCTAACAGGTGCAAGGTGATATCTCACAGTGGTTTTAATTTGCTCTTCCCAAATGATTAGTGATGTTGAGTGCCTTTTCACTGACCTGTTGGCCATTTGAATATCTTCTTGGAAAAAAATGTGTATTTGGGCCCTTTGCTCACTTTTTAATTGGATTATTTGTTTTTGTGCTATTGAACTGTATGAGTTCTTTATGTTTTGGGTATTAACCCCTTATTAGATATATGATTTGCGAAGATTTTCTCTCATTCCGCAGGTAGGTTGCTTTTTAATTGTGTCGATCATTTCTTTTGCTGTGCAGAAGCTTTCGAGTTTGGCGTAGACCCACTTGTTGATTTTTTATTTTGTTGCTTGTGCTTTAGGTGTCATATCCAAAAATCATTACCAAGACTCATGTCAAGAACCTTTTTTCCTATGTTTTCTTCTAAGAGCCTTATGATTTCAGGTCTTACATTGAAGGTTTTAATGCGTTTTAAGATTTTTTTGTGAGTGATGTAACATAGGGGTCTAGTTTCACTCTTTTACATGTGAACATCCAATTTTCCCAGCAGCATTTACTAAGGCGACTGTCTTTTCTCCATTGAATATTTTTGGCTCCCTTGTCAAATATTAGTCGACAGTAAATATTTATTGAATTAAAATACATCTCCATCTATGACATAAAATATTTCAGGTCAATTAAATATTTTACTATGAATATGATGGAACAAACATTAAAACAGGCTTCATATAATGGTTTATAAAAAGCATAAAGATGTGTACAGTGTCATTGTTACAATGTGAAATTTGTACATACGACAATAACAGCTTCAGAACAACATGAGAAAATGAAAAATGTTGTACCCAGGTTGGCAAATTATGGATAATATTATCTTTGATCATATATTTTTTGTGTGTTAGTAATATGTTCTGGAAAGAAAAGACAAAGGTTTATTGATATCCATTGAAGAAATCCCCGATACAAAGAAGAGACAGCTTAATATACTCGCTGAATTTAGGAAACTCAGACTTGAGCTAAACAGTTTTTTTTTTTTTCTTACTATCAGAAGCTGATTATATAACAAAGATTCATTTGCGTTATTCCTTAAGAAACTATAATAGATAAAATAATCTTAAAAATAACTATATTAGTAGTTAATAAATTTCACCTAGAGCTTCGTCTCGTAACATTTGCAGCAAATAAAATTACCAATCAGTTTCACCTCATGCTATTTCTTATTCCCAACCGAACAATCATCTAATTAACAGCTTTATTCTATCTTAGATGGTCTGGTGATTTCAAAGGTCAATATTTTTCTAAGTAATAGGATATTACTACATGTAGTGTCTCGGAAACACATGATGAATGAGACAAGAATAATAATTTCAAACTCTGTTCATGTTATAAGGCCCATTAGTCACATGTGAACACATTGTCTTCCTACGTCAAGCCTAGTTCAAAGTTTCATAAAAGTTAAAAGAAGAAAAGGCCGATTCTGTCCTTACAGTGTTTCACAGTTCTCTCTTACTTCATCTCCTCTCTCTCCTCCCATGTTAACAGTAGCCAATGGCTTAATATATCCACAATCAGGGATATTACAAGACAAAAGAGAGGAGTAGCCTAGTCAATCTGAACTTTAATTCAGAGTTATAGGATCTTATCCTTCGCTTGTGAGTCTCAGCATCTTAGGACATTTAGGTTTACCTATGGTCACCGAAATGTTTTCAGTCAGATACTGAAATGTTTCCAGGTAGATCTGGACCGTACTTGCTTTTGACAACAAAGACATATTTTGAATTATCTCCCTTGTCTGGCTTCTGTTCACTAGATCAAATGGGTAAAACATTCCTTAATTATTAGATATTAACTGGGAGACAGACCCAATTAGAACTTGTTTTAGGTAAAAAGGAGTACAAATTAACCACTGTATTAAATATATAATGATGTATAGCATAATGGAAGAGTAAAGAATATTAGCTGCTAGAAAACAAAGAAGAAGAAATATTAAACAAAATGTATTTGACTTCAATTTTTATTTTTGAGGAAAATTAGCCCTGAGCTAACATTTGCTGCCAATTCTCCTCTTTTTGCTGAGGAAGCCTGGCTCTGAGCTAACATCCATGCCCATCTTCCTCTACTTTATACGTGGGATGCCTACCACAGCATGGCTTGCCAAGTGGTGCCATGTCCACACCCAGGATTCGAACTGGCAAACTCCGGGCTGCCAAAGCAGAACGTGCACACTTAACTGCTGTGCCACTGGGCTGGCCCCATATTTGACTTCAATTTTGACTTCTGTCAACACCAAATAAAAGTTAATTCAGAATAATTCCCCCAATTATGGTTGAAAACACCTCATCAACAACATTATAATTTCCTCACCCAGCGTAATTTCCCTTCAGTACTTCATAATAGGATGTTTATTCCTCTGCCTTTCCCTCACATCAATTCCCATTTTCTCCATCATATCATAACATTTAACAACACATTATATCTCATTGTATACTATGATTACATATTGTGATAGGAAGAATAATA
Organism: Equus caballus; assembly: GCF_041296265.1. Classification (NCBI taxonomy): domain Eukaryota; kingdom Metazoa; phylum Chordata; class Mammalia; order Perissodactyla; family Equidae; genus Equus; species Equus caballus. Next base: position 16,600,126 of record NC_091702.1, on the reverse strand, counting down.
TCCCTTCCCCCAAAAATATATCCACGTCCTACTCTGAAACCTGTGAACATGTGCTATTTGCCACATGACAAAGGAAACTTAGAGTTGCAGATGTAGATAAGGTTACTAATCAACCAACTGTAAAATAAGGAGCTTACCCTGGATTATCTGGATGGGCCAAATGCAATCACAAAGGTCCTTTAGGAAAATGTACAAAGAAGGCAAATGAGGAGGCTTTTAGAGGCTTCAAAAGAAAGAGCTGATACCTTGATCTTAGCCCAACAAGACCAATCTGACACTTTTTAATCTTTACCCCTGTAAAATAATAAATTATTGTGCTGTTTTAAACCCACTAAGTTTTTGGCAATTTTTATAGCAGCAACAGAAAATTAATACACTGATTGAGGCCCACCTCTATTCAAATGGACTGGATTAGGGATCCAATAATTGTGCTATTCCAAAAGGAGCCTTTTTGCCACTTTAAAGGAATTTTTCCTGTGTCCAACCCTGGAGATACTTATTTTCAATTACTATTTTATCAATCAACCACAGATAAATATCTCCATTTCTTCTGACCCAGCTCTATTACTGCTTATTTAAATATTTCTTATTATCTAGGAATTTAAGAAAAATTTGAGTTTTGCAGCACTTATTTTTTTTATCAGACTTCAAATCACATATAAAAAGTATAGATAGACAGAACTATTAAATAGTCCTCCTATAAATCTAAGATTGGTCTACATTTATTCTCCACTATAGTGCTAATGACGGAGTTAGAAAGATAGGTCTATTTTCTCAACTTATCTGGTCATCTTTTAAACTTTTGTAAATAACTGTATGTATGAATTGACTTCATAAATAAAGCTATAACAAATTAAAAGACAAACAGGAGTTTTTATGTATAGTAACACTTTGTACCAAGTTTTCTGTGCAATGCTGCCAACGTTAAATAAAATGCATCATAAAACAAAACAAATAGGGGCTGGCCTGGCGGCTGAGTGGATAGGTTTGCGTGCTCCGCTTCAGTGGCCCAGGGTTTGCAGGCTCGGATCCTGGGCCTTGACCTATATCACGCATCAAGCCACACGTGGCAGCATCCCACATAAAACAGAAGAAGATTGCCACAGATGTTAGCTGACTGACAATCTTCCTCAAGCAAAAAGAGGAGGATTGGCAACAGATGTTAGGTCAGGGCCAATCTTCCTCACACAAAACAAACAAACAAACAAACAAACAAACAAAATATGTAAACTGTATTAAACCCATGGAGAGAAAATGGCAAATTTTAACAGGAAGAACTTCCAGAAAGTAGCAAATAAACCAATCATGACCTTGGAAAACTAAACAAACTGCTTATGACCTGGACATATTATTTGGTGCTTTAAGTATGCATATTTTAGTAGCAGCAAACTTAAGAGTCTCTCAGTATATTTTGCAAAAACTTTTGGTGGATGTTTGTTTTAATTTGGTTGTGAAGATTTTCTTGGAGCAGAAAATTTGCCATTTTATTGCCAAACAGCTTTACATATATTTTATTCATTGCTAAACATTTAGACAAATCATCTGACTTTTTATATATTAAGTATATGCCTGAATCACTCTATCATCTTATTTCTAAAGGAAAGCAATTTTTTCTATTTTAGAATATATTGCATTAAAATTAATGACTATACCAATAAATCTCTACTCTCTCTCTCTCCTTTTTTGGGGGGAGGGGAGAAAGATTGGCCCTGAGCTAACATCTGTGCCAGTCCCACTATTTTGTATGTGGGATCCCACCACAGCATGGTTTGATGAGGCGTGTAGGTCCACGCCTGGGATCCAAACCACAAAACCCCAGGCCACCTAAGCAGAGTGCACCAAACTTAACCACTATGCCACCAGGCTGCGCCTCTTCTCGTTTTTAAAGTGAGCCACCACTGATTAAGGAATGGCAGAAAAAATACAGAATAGAAAAAGAAAAAGAATAGAAAAATAGAAAAAGAAAGAATAAATAAATTTTCCTGTGGTTATGAAGGTTGAAATTGTTTTTGTTGCAATATTTTCAATGATCTGGGTAGAAGAAAATGAAAAATGTATTTGCTTATACTTGAAATTACATCTACAGTATGTGACACTCTTATGCTCTGGGTCACTACAGCAAATATGAAGTAAGTCAAAAATGTCTGAACTATCATGAAACAGAGACAATTTTGCACAAGTTAGTAAACTCATTCTGATATCTAGTGAATTACTGTTCCTCAGCTTAGCAAAAATTCTCCAATGTATCATTGCAGACAAACTCAAATCCTTTGGAATAGAATATCCTTTCCTATTTTATCAAAATCCTTCTCTCAAAATTTCCCAAGCCTTCAGATTTTTGGGGGAAGAGGTTAGATTATCTCATTAATTAATCAAGTGTGGTGTTTATAATTGTATAATGGATAACTGGACCCAAATGTATTATTAAACGGAAACATCTGCATCTTAATCCTTAAAAATGGCTAGTTGTGGGAACTTAGTTACAGAATGAGGATGGAAAGATTTGAGTGGATGGCTCTTTCCATACCCAGGCTTAATTAATATAGCCCGGCAAATATCTCGTCTTATCCTTCCAGGGACGTTATTTGACTGTTTCCTTATCTATTAAGTTATAATATTCCTTTAGAAATAATTAATAGTATTGTAAACAAAAATTGGATGAATTTAGAGATAGAGACGTGAGAAAAAATCTCAGATTCTGATTTGAAGTGAAAAAATATGGTTAAGATAAAGCCTTGTAAATTTTTTTTTCTTTTTGTCCTTTGCATCATTTGTAATCAATGCTCTGCTAAGCTGAGTTAATTTCTGTTTTGCACTTTGCATTTTATGTGTAAACATTAACGGTTGATGCCCAGGCTAATTCACATGAGGGTATTTGACCTATTCGCAATGAAGGCAATACATCTCAGTACAAATAAAATACTCTCCCACTGCATTTATAAAATAACACAGAAAAACTAAAATTGATAAACATGTATAACTATCAAATACTGTTTTTGATAACAGAATAGATACTCTAAAAAGTAGTCTGCAAAACTACAACTGAAAATGAAGATAATAATTCTGCAAGAATTTCAAATCTGAAAGAAAGTGTCGTATGAATCTAAAACTGAGAATTAAACCTAAGAAGGAACTATATTAATAAATGTATTAAATGAAGTCAACTTTTATATTATCCTTCCATTATTTTATGTTTGATTTTAGAAAATAATAGAAGGCTTCCCTTTTCTGCACATCCTCTCCAACACATGTTATCTTCTGTCTGTTTGATAAAGACCTCCTAACAAGTGTAGATGATATCTTACCGAAGTTTTGATTTGCATTTCCCTGATGATTAGCGACGTTGAGCTTCTTTTCATGTACCTATTGACCATTTTTATGTCCTCTTTGGATAAACGTCTATTCAGGACCTTTGCCCATTTTTAAATCAGATTATTCGCTTTTTTGCTATTGAGTTGTAAGAGTTCCTCATATGTTTTGGACATTAATCCATTATCAGATATATGGATTGCAAAAATTTCCCCCATTCCATATCTTGTCTTTTCGTTTTGTAGACGGTTATCAGGTGCAAGCAGGTGGGGGAAATGCGGAGATGGTGATCCAAGGGTACAAAGTTGCAGTTATGTAGGATGGATAAGTTCTAGAGATCTAATGCACAGCATGGTTACTATAGTTAATCATATGGTAATGTGTATTGAAAACTTGTTAAGGGTTTATCTCAGCTGCTCTCACCACATGCACACAAAAAGATAACTATGTGAGCAGATGGATATGTTAATTAGCTTGATTGTAGTAATCACTTCATTTTGTATATGTATATCAAAATGCCATATTGTACATTTTAAATATATATAATTTTTATTAAATTTAAAAGGAAAGAATATATATGAAAACATCAAAATATTTATTCAATATTTAATCTTTCAATCATTGTTTATATTTTCTGTAACTCTTTTTGACAATATTCTAACTCCTATTAACTAGGAAGACTTAAATAATCCTTCAAAGGCAACCGAGGTAACAAGCATAATCGATGATCAACTCCTAGCAGCAATATATTTTATTTCTAGGTATATTGCAATTTTAAGGAGACTGATGGTCCACTAAGAACAAAATAATTATTGACTAAATATCATCCACTAAATAAATTTGTTACATAAGAAGTTAATAAGAGCTATGTGTTAATCTAACGTTTCCCAATGACTCTTATTTTGTCAATTATAAGATATTCAAGGAAACTAACTTCAGCGAGCTTGTCCTTTACACACAATTCACACATACCACAAAATAGCAAACTAGATATTATATTCTCTAGGTTCATAAATTAGAAAACTAACACGAACGGGTTATGTAACTTTTCCAAAGCTAAAAGTTCTTTCGTTAGGGTAAGTGTTTCATCCGGGGTTTTTTTTTTTTTTTTTTACAGTTTGCGGTATAAATTCCTGAGGTACAAACATGGCCACTGAGACTCTCTCCTACGAGCTGGAGAAGCAATTCTGAAATAATTTGTGAGGCTGGTGAGCTGAGTCATGGCAAGCAACAAAACCATATCTACTGAAAAATTATTGTTCAAAAAAACAATTTAACCTCGTAGATTATTTGTGGAGGCCATATTCCAAGAATTATAATTACTTGGTCAAAGACTAAACGGGTCTTAATGTTCTTTGTAAATAAATGCAGAAAAGCTTTAAATATTAAACATGGGTAACTCATAAACTGTATCAAAGCTCTCACTTTTTTTGTCACCATCATTACTATTGTGTAGATAACTGCATTCTAATGGTAAAAATCATGTTTTTTGGTTTTAGTGTAAATTTATTAGATTTCTATGGGACTGATAATTTTTAAATGTTCATGGACCTTCTACTGGGGACTCTATGTATTTTGTTTTAATGTGAACTTATACATCTAATATTTTTGTAATTCAATATTTTGAAACAAGATAATATAGTCAAATAAGTGTTAGGTACAATAATTAATCTTTGTACATTCATTTTGATAAAACACTAGTGTACACAAGAAAGTTCAGAAAAACATCAGAATACATTAAAAGAGATTTAGGAAAATAAATAAATATAAAAAAGCAGCATATGTGTGCATTTCTGAATTGATTATTTTCGGATATATTTGTTCTAATCACTATTCATTTAACCACGCTGGGGAATAATAAGCTCATTTGTCCATTAAGACAGTAAAAATAGCTAGAACTAGATAAGATACTGTATTAGATTTTTATATACAGTTTTATTTATTATAGAGGAGCTGGTTATTTTATGTAGTCAAACCAATATTCATGAACAATAAACATCTTATTTATCTGTATTTGTATGGAGTGAAATCTCAGTTCAGTAAAAATGCATGGGTCTGGAATGTTGCAGATATATATTCAAATGACAGCTTCAGTAAATACCAGAATTGTTTCATTAGATGTGTCATTCACCTTTTTATTCCCTCTTTATTCATTAAAATTGACTTAACACTATCTGATTTTCAAGATAATTACATGTGTTAAAAAGATAACTGCATAGTGCTTATATAAGTGCTCAATAAATGGTAAAATTATTATTAGATATGCTTACAAAATTATTCTAAAAATTATTACATATTACAAAGCTATTCTTAGAATTTAGGATTTGAAAGTAGTAGATTTATATTTCTTTAATGGTGTATTTATAGTTAGATATGATGCATCTGTACAGTTTTTTGGTCTTAAATAATTAAAATAACAATGATAGACTAAATTAGTTGAGTGCCAGATACTGTTCTAAGATTATATTTGTAATCTCATTTAAGACTCATAAAACATTTAAGGATAAATACTGTTTTTATTTAAATTTTACAGTTGAGGAAACTGTGACACAGAATAGTTAAGGAATTTTACCTAAAGCGCCCAAGTAGTAAACAATAAGCTAGAATTAAACTAATAAAAATTGAGATTTAATTCTCCTAAGCAATATGCTACAGATGTTTTTTACCTAGAATTTCTGTATAAATCGACAACAAATCTCCTCCTTCATTTGACAGTTAATTATTTCCCAAGGTGGTTAATGAATATTTACTCACACACACACACACAAAGAACTAAATCTTCTTTATTTCCTGGTAAATTGATTAAGGTTAAATTATTTAAAGAATATACATTAAGTATAGTCTATTTGCTAAGCGCTATACTCACTTCTGGGGATACGGTGATAAGTCAGCCAGTCTGTGCCCTGATAAAATTTATAATCTAGTAGAAATGATGTTAAAGGAATGATTTTAGTATTAATTATGGTTAACTTTTTAAGTGTGACATGCCATAAAAGATTCTCAGATGGGAAAACATGCAGGCAACCTAGTCTAGAAAGGTCACAGTGCATGTACTTGACAATATCATGCTGGGTTTTCTGAGCTATGAGCTGATAAACAATTAGGTAAGTAGTGATTAAGTAGGTGAAGTTGCTTCTAGATAAAGGGAACAGCAGGACCAAAACTCTAGTTGTGAAGGAGAAAGAGGTATTAAAGAAACTGGAAAGATAGCAAATTTGGACAGTAGAGCGGGAAGTATGAATGGCAAAATTAGGCAGGAGAGGTAAACAGGGCCCAATTAATCAAAAGGCCCCAATAAGAATTTAGGCGTTTCTCTTTTATGTTAAAGAATAAGACATTGCTTGTTCTGTAGGTCAAGAAATGGTATACTCTTGGCAATTTCATACGTTTCTACCTATAAAATAAGATGAAATACTCTTATTTTTTAAAGAAAAACTTTAATCATTTATAGAACAGATTCAAAGGTGACAAATATTGAATTAGGAAGATCAATCTGGAGACTATTAAATAACAACTCCCCATTCCCCTGCCCCAGGCCTCTGGCTACCACCATTCTATTATCTGCTTCCAACAGCTGGACAGTTTTAGATTCCTAATATAAATGGAATCATACAGTATTTGTCCTCCTGAGACTGACTTCTTTCAGATAGTATAATGTCTTTCAGATTTATCCATGTTGTAATTTTCAGTTATGCTAAATGAATAAATTCTAGAGATCTGCTATACAACATAGTGCCTATAGTTAACTACATAGCATCATGTGTTTAAATTTTGGTAAAAGGGTAGATCTCATGTTAAGTGTTCTTATCACAAAAGAAAGGGGACACAAGGAAACTTTTGGAGGTCATGGGTAGGTTTATTACTTTGTGCTGATAGTATCATGGGTGTATGCATATGTCCAAACTTATCAACTGTATACCTTAGACATATGCAGCTTTTTAATATGTATCAATTATACCTCCATAAAGCTGTTTAAAAAGAGTATTAAATAATTCAGAAAAATGAACCATGGATGTAGTATGGAGATAAAGACAACATAAGATCATTGACAGGGTTCTAACATGAACAGTTGGAAGTCAATTTTCCATTTAAAAACATGTTTATCATTTTCCGTGCTGTTTGCTGTATAGCTGTTCCCATATATATCTCGATTTTGCTTGCTTTCTTATTCTTTATCTACTTAAGAAGCACACAAAAAAAGTCTGTCAATTAGTGAATCTACAGAATTTGTTATTTTAATTCTAACATTTCATATCGAGCTTGAATTGCTAATTGCTCTTTTAGTTTATTCCATGGAGTTAGACTGGACTCGACAGTTAATTTTATCAAAACAGAGACATTATTTTCATCGATCCATTACAAAGAACATTCAAAGGCACACCTGGTACTTTCAGTAATTCTAATTCTTTTCAAAGTTTTCCATTCCTAGGAATAAGCTTATAAAATTGAGAGAGAGAGAGAGAAAGGCCAAAACCAAAATGAATAATTTCAAGTGGTTACTTAAGTTTCATTACACTAACTATAAATTGAGACACATGTGAGCATGAGTAGGTTGTCAGTATTCAATATTCTTTGAGTGACTTTACTATTTAGCATTTCTGGTCTATGGATAACGTTATTACTTTTTGTCTAATTTACACGTATCTTCTTTGTATTTTTTAACAAAAAAAATATGGTGTAAAGTTCACGCATTTCAGTACAGTCTGTAAGTTTTGACAAATGCATGCAGTGGTGACTACCGCAATCAAAATATAAAACATTATCATCACTCCCAATAATTTCCAGGGCCTCTCTGTAGACATCCCTAGCCCCTGGCAACCACTCATCTGACCTCATTCTCTAATCTTTCCAGAATGCCATATAAATGGAATCAGACAACATGTAGACTTTCAAGTGTGGCTGCTTTCATTTAATATAAGACATTTGATAGTAATTGATGTTTTTTTCATTCATTAGTTGTTCATTCCTTCTCATTTCACTGCGGAGATGTTACATAGTTTATCCATTCATCAGTTGAAGGACATTTGGGTTGTTTCCAGTTTGGGAGATATGAATAAAGCCATTATAAACACTTGTATAAAGTTTTTTTATGTAAAAGTAATTTTTTCAATTACTTTGGGTAAATACCTAAAAGTGGGATTACCAAATTGTAAAATAAGTATATGTGTAACTTTATAAAAACTTCCAAACTTTTTTTCAGTTTTCCAATACTGCTGTACCATTTTTATATACAATTGCTCTGCATATTTGGCAGCACCTAGTGGCTTCATTTTTTTTATAGTAATAATTCCCAGTGGTTTTAATTTGCATCCATACATATTCTTTGATAAGGTATCTGTTCAAATAATTTGCCTGTCTTTTAGTAGGGTTGCTATCTCTTACCTTTGAGTCATGTTCTTTTTATATTTTGGATAAAAGTTCTCTGTAAGATATTTAACTTGCAACTACATTTCTCAATTTATGGCTTGTATTAACTATGCCTTTCAAAGAACAGAAGTCCTTAATTTTGATGAAGTCCAATTTTTAAATCTTTAATTTTATAAAATATACTTTTGGTTATATCTAAAAATCTTTGTCCAGCTCAAGGAAAAAAATTCTTTTATATTTTATTCTATAAATTTTACAGTCTTACATTTTACATTTAAGACAATGATATTGTTGAATTAATTTTTGTAGATTATGAGATATATAGATTGAAGTTCCTTTTTTTCATGTGTATATTCAATTGATATAGCACAATATTGAAAAGACTATCCTTTCTCCATTGTATTACCTTTGTGTATTTGTTGCAAATCATTGCAATTTGTTGAAAGTCATATACTTGTAAGTTTAAATCTGGAATCTTAAATCCATTTTGTTATGCCTCTCTTTTGATCACTGTACGTAAATCTTGGAGTTGAGCTGTTTGAGTCATCTAACTGTTCTTTTTCAAAATTCTTTTGGCTGTTTTAGTTCCTTTGTCTATCCGCATAAATTTTAGGATCAGCTTATCGATTTCTACAAAACAACTGCTAAGATTTTGATGGGAATTGCATTGAGTCTGTAGGTTTGTTTGGGAAAATTAATATTTTGAGTTTCTTAAACCATGAATGTGGAATAATTCTCCATTTATTAAGGTCTTCTTTGATGTCTTTGATCAGTGTTTTGCAATTTTTGGTATACTGAATCTACACTTTTTGATGCTCTTATAAATGCTCCTTTTTGTAAAATCTCAGTTTCCAATTGGTCATGGCTAATATATAGAAATGTGACCAATTTTCAAAATTGATCTGATATCGATTAATCTTCCTAAACTCATTTATTAATTCTAACGGCTTTGGTTATTTGAAATTTTCTATGTGGTAATCATATTGTCTGCATATCATTATAGTTTTATATTTTCCTATCTTATTGTAAGAGGCTGGATTTTCAGCACAACATAACAGTGGTGAGAGAGGATGTTCTTACATTGTTTCTGACATTAGGAGGAAAGTATTCAGCCTTTCAGCATTATGTATGTTGCTAAATATAGGATTTTGTACACACCCTTTATCTGGTAAATGAAGTTTTCTTTTTGTCCTAGTATTCTGAATGCACTTATCATTAATGGGTACTGAATATCGTGAAATATTTCTTCTATTTAGATCATCTGGTGATTCTTCAACTTTAGTCTGCTGATGTGGGGAATTATACTGATTGAATTGAATATTCAACCAGTCTTGCATTCTTATGATAATTTCTATTTGTTCATGATGTACTGTATTTTAGATATGTGGTTAGATTTAATATCTAGTTTTGTGTTGTATATTAATGCATTTATGTTCACACCATATTGGTCTAGATTTATATTTTCTTGAATTGTCATTTCTTTTTCTTCTGAAATCAGGTTAATTGCTGGGTCTATAAAATGGGTTCATATTATGGAGAGTTTGCATAGGATCGGTATTATCTCTTCCTTAAATATGTTCTATTTACAAGTGAACCCATTGCAACCTAAAATTGTCCTTTGTTTTTTTAGGAAGATTAATCCTGAGCTAACATCTGCCGCCAATCCTACTTTGATTTTTGCTGAGGAAGACTGGCCCTGAGCTAACATTCATGCCCATCTTCCTCTACTTTATATGTGGGACACCTGCCGCAGCATGGCTTCACAAGTGGTGCATAGGATCGCGCCCGAGATCCAAACCAGTGAACCCTGGGCCGCCAAAGTGGAACATGCAAACTCAACTGCTTCACCACTGGGATGGCCCCTAAAATTGTCTTTGAAAGGTTTGTAATTACAACTTCAATTTCTTTAACATGTATAGAGCTATTTATGCTGTTTGTTTCTTCTTGATGCGCTTTGGAAATTTTTCCCTTTCAACAAATGTGACCATCTCATCTAGGTAGTCAAATATCTTGGCACAGAATTATTTGTAGCATTCATTCAGAATCTTTTTAGTATCTGTAGGTTCCATAGTGATGTGTCCTGTTTCATTTCTAACACGTGCATATCATGCCTTCTCCGCCACACCCCACACCCATACACATATCTTGGTCAGTCTGATTAGTTTTTTATAATTTTATTGACCTTTTCAAAGAGCTAACTTGGTTTCCATTTTTTTCTCTCTGATTTTTTTTCCTATTCTCAATTTGTTTTCTGCTTTTATTTTTACTTTTGTATTCTCTTGCTTGCTGCTTAATTGACTCTTCTTTCCCTCTAGTATTTAGGTAATTGATTAGAGACCATTTGTATCCTCTAATATAAACACGCAATGCTATAATTACTATCTAGGGCTTCTTAAGCTGAAACCAGCAAATTTTATAAGTTGTGTTTTATTTACATTCAACTCAAAGCATTCTCTAATTTCCCTGTGACTTCCTCTTTAACCCATTGCTTATGGTAGTCTACAAGTGTAACTGTGTTTTTGTGTATTTGTTCTTTCTTTTTTTTTTTTGAGGAAGATTAACCCTGAGCTAACTACTGACAGTCCTCCTCTTTGTGCTGAGGAGGACTGGCTCTGAGCTAACATCCATTCCCATCTTCCTCTACTTTATATGGGAGATGCCTACCACTGCATGGCTTGGCAAGCTGTGCCATGTCTGCACCCGGGATCCAAACCAGTGAACCCTGGGCCACCGAGAAGTGGAACGTGCGCACTTAACCGCTGTGCCACCGGCTGGCCCCTGTGTATTTGTTCTTTATATTCTGTCATTTATGCTTAATATATTTTGAAGCTCTGTTGTTACATGTATATGCATTTAGGTTTACTGTGTTTTCTTGGTGAATTAAACCCTTTATCATTATGTAACCTCTTTCGGTATTCATGGAAATATTACTTCTGAATGTATTTTGTCTAATGTTAATATAGCCACCTCAGGTTTCTTTTGATTCATGTTTGCATGTTGTATTATTCTACATATTTTTACTTTTAACATATCTATATTCTTATATTGAAAATTAGTGTTTGTAGATAGCTTCTTGCTGGATTTTGCTTTTTGACTCATTCTGATAACCTCTGTTGCTTCACAGTTATGCTTAACTGCCTATGTTTAAGTTAACTATGGATATAATTATGTCACAATCTTTCATATAGCTACTTATTTTTCTATTTGTTCTACTTGATATTTGTTGGTCTTTTTCTGCCTTTTTGTAGTAATTGAAATTTCTTATTATTCCATTGTATCTCTACTTTTGGCTTAATTTTTATACCTCTTTTAAAAATTGGTGAGAAAGCCACAGACATTTTTAATTAGTCTCGATATAATTTCAAATATTAAGCTACTTTGTATGCAGTATAAGAACCTCAGAACTGTGTACTTCCAATCGCCCCTCCATCTTTGGTGCTATTTTGTCATATATCTTACTCCTACAGAAGTTATAAACACAAAATTCATTGCTATTGTTTCTGCTTTAATCAGTCAATTAGTCTAAGGCAATTAAAATATAACAAAAAAATCCGTTTATCTTCATTAATGCCATATCTAAGGCTTTTAATTTCTTTCTGTAGATCCAACTTTCTCTCCTGTGCCATATTCCTTTTGCCTAAAGAGTTTCCTTTAACATATCTTGTAGCATAAGTCTACTGTTACTAAATTCTGCCAACTTTTATGTTTCTGTGAAAAATGAATACTTAACCTTCATTTTTGAAACATATACTCACTGAGTGTAGGATTCTGGGTTAATTGATTTGTGTGTGTATATGATAACTTTAAGAATGCTCCTCTTGGGGCCAGCCCCGTGGCCAAGGGGTTGGGTTCGGCGGCCCAGGGTTCGAATCCTGTGTGCCTACATGGCACTGCTCATCAGGCCACGCTGAGGCGGCATCCCATGTGCCACAACTAGAAAGACCCACGACTAAAAATACACAACTATGTACCGGGGGGCTTTGGAAGAAAATGAAAAGTAAAGTCTTTAAAAAAAACAAGAATGTTCCTCTTTATCTTCTGGATTGTATAATTTCTGATGAGAAATCTTCTATATTTCTCATCTTTGATCCTTTGTGTGTAATCAAACTCTTTTGCTTGATGCCATCAAGATTTTCTATTTCTCATTACTTTTCAGATACTTGAATATTATAAGTCTAGAGGCTTTTTGTTTGTTGGTTTGTTTCATCCCTTTTCATGTTCTCTGAGCTTTTTGGATTTTGTTTTGATGCTTTTCATTAATTTTCATAATTCACAGACATTTTTTCAGTTATTTGTTCTTTTCCTCTTCTCCAATTGAGATTCAAATTAAATTAGACTATTTGATATCGTTCCATAGTTCTGTTTTTTTCACTCTTTTTTTTGTTTGTTTTGTTTCGGTTTTTTTTTTTTTGGAGGAAGATTAGCCCTCAACTAACTACTGCCAGTCCTCCTCTTTTTGCTGAGGAAGCCTGGCTCTGAGCTAACATCCGTGCCCATCTTCCTCTAGTTTATACGTGGGACGCCTACCACAGCATGGCTGCCAAGCAGTGCCATGTCCGCACCCGGGATCCGAACCAGCGAACCCCGGGCCGCCGAGAAGCGGAACGTGCAACTTAACCGCTGCGCCACCGGGCCGGCCCCTGTTTTTTTCACTCTTTATTTAATTTTGTTTCTGCTTGAGTATTTCGTATTGCTCTATCTTCAGTTTCCTGATTGTTCTCTTAGTGGTGTCAATTTGAGAGTTAATTCAGTCATTCTTCATTTCTTATACTGTGTTTCCACTTACTGCTTATCCATTTCCTTCTTACTCTTCTCATGTCTCAGCCAAAATTAAACATTTCTCCATGCATGTTGTTCATTTCTCCACTGTAATTTTAACATATTAATCATAATTATTTGAATCCCCTGCCTCAAAATACGGACATCTGGTTGATTTCTGAATCAGATTCTTTTGATTGCTTTGTTTCTAGACAGTGTGTCGATTTATCCTTGCTTCTCTGTGGACCTCATCACTATTGATTGACTGTCAGACATCTTTTATATGATGGTAGAAAATGTAGTAAATATTATCCATTCCTGGAAATGAGTACACATTTTCTTTCTAGTGTGGGTTTTGCGTTGTTGAAATCCTGAGCTGGGTTTGGCATTTGCTACTGTTGCAGTTACTCTCAGTGAACTACGGCTTTAAATTCCTCTGGTGTCACCTCATGGTTAGATTGAGGCAAATTTTCTATAGGATTTTTCTCAATGTTTTCTCCACGCTCAGTGTCTTCTTTTTGCACCTACAACTCGGAGAGTGTGTCTCTCCATGCCCTTCCCTCTCCTTCACAGTTAACTGCAATTAGTTTTTACTTAATTCTTGCTAGCCTTTTGTTGGGAATGCTGCTCTGCTGTTGTTCAGCATCAGTCTTAGGCAGGTGCCGTGACCCTTTGTCTCATAGATGGGACTTTCCCAGTGATTTTGCCCCTTCTATCCCAGCAGAGGGTAGTTCTTAGTGGTCTGTGGCCTTGTCCTGGCTGCAGCGGGTTACCTGTGTCCTGTGCAGCACCCTTCCTAAATAGCTTAAGAAAAATAAGGGAGCTAAGGAAAAGAGGTCTGCATGACCTCATGTTGTCTCCACACTAGTTGCTACTCTCCTTCCTGAAGGCTGAAGCACAAAGGAAGCTTTCTCGAGTCTCTAGCTTTGACCCTCATCTTCTTGGTGTGTGCCCAGAGAGGTTTGTAGAGAGGAGCCTGAGAAATCCCCTTGTGTACACTGCTCATGAAATTCTGCACTCTCATACTACCCCAAATTCTCTCATTAGCAATTAGCTAAACATTTTAGCTGAGTTCTTCTGACGCTTTATTGCATCTGGAATAAATAGCCTATACCTAGTTTCTAATGACTGGAATAGACTTAAAATTATGTAGTTCCACCTTATCATTTGAGAGGTGAGGGCTTTGAAAATCACACTGATAAACTGACCAAACCCTAAGACTTAGGCCTAGCTATCGTTATCTAAGGTCAGTGTTCTCTCGTTGTTTTCTGTGTTACAGATGTTTCTTAGAAAATGTGGCTATGTCTATTTGTTCATTATATTTGTATTCCTAGTGCCTAGGAATACGCCACATATGTAGTAGATGTTCAATTAACATTTATTTAATGATTGTTTAATTCTACCAAATATATTTACTAATCCTCCCCCAAAACAGATTAAATCTAACTCCACCAAAGATTTATGGAACTCAGTGAACAAACTAAAGTAAGTTAATTAAAAGATACAACAACAACAGATACAGCAACAAAAGATATCACAAAAGATACCATTATCTGATTTATGCGCAACACAAGGCAATTGCCTGCATTGTGTGATTAATTTAAGTACTATTGCCCACATCCTTAAATCATCTGTTAATATCTCTAGTCCATGAATGGACTTTAATTTCTTTGTTTTAACATATCCCTTTAGATTTATTAAAACAAAAATAACCCCAGAGGAGAATGAATCGTAAAAATCTAGATTACGCTAATTGGGTTTATGGGATCCAGTGGAAAAAAAGCAAGGGCAACATGAAAGTGTCATTAATTTTCAGGACTGGGGATTGAGGAAATGAAATATGAATGAATTTTTATTGAATATGTGGGTGATCAGAATTGGCCACCTTATGTGTGTTTATTTGGCTTGATGATTATTATTATATTTTTTGCTTAGGAAGATTGCCCTGAGCTAAGATCTGTCACTAATCCTCCTCTTATATTTTTGCTTGAGGAAGGTTAGCCTTGAGCTAACATCCATACCAGTCCTCCTCCATTTTTTTGTATGTGGGTCACCACCACAGCATGACTGGGAAGTGGAATAGGTCCACGTCCCGCATCTGAACCCCTGAACCTGAGCTGCTGAAACTGAGCAGAGGCTAAGCGCAGGGAACTTTAACCACTTGGCATGCAGCCAGGCCATGGCTTGACTATTTTTAAGAATAAAAGACTCTGAAAGCAACTTTGGCCTTTCCCTAACTGCCTAAAAGAATTTAAGATAGAAGGCCTGTTCCAGGAAGGAGCTAATACCATAAGATATTTGTAGTGTAATGTATAATGGGTCTCATTGTTTATAGAGGTTCCAGCAAACACTTGTTTAACAAACATTTACATTTACATCTCCATGTAAATTGCCTTCCTCCCCTTTGGAGCCCCCAACCACTACCCCTAACATCCTCCCTTGTCTTTGGCTGAAGATGATATTTAAGGTGGTGGCTTTGGACATTCTGGCAGAGTTACTCAGCTTTCCTGGGTTTCTACCACGTATACATGTTACTAAACATTGATTTTCTCCTGCTATCCTGTCTCAGGTCAATTTAATTCTTAGACCAGCCAGAAGGACCCAGAGGGTAGAGGAATTGTCTTCCTCCCTTAAAAATACATA
The DNA here is from genome assembly GCF_041296265.1 of Equus caballus. Classification (NCBI taxonomy): domain Eukaryota; kingdom Metazoa; phylum Chordata; class Mammalia; order Perissodactyla; family Equidae; genus Equus; species Equus caballus. The sequence goes on along the minus strand of NC_091702.1, from coordinate 16,584,049 downwards.
ATATGTAATTGCAACTTGATATGCATTTTTTAATGTTAAAGAAACAGCTAAGTTTTTTCTATATCGACCTTTTATCCAAAAGAAAACAAATTTGTCCTCAAAAATGTTTGGCAGGCAGTTTGTTCTGGTTACTACATGAAGCTAATGAGTGAACTAGAATTCATAACCCCTTTAAGTATCTTGTACGTTTTCACTTTTCTGAAACACATTCCCAAGGTAAGGGAGATGAAAACGTAGAAGAGAAAGTACAGAGGCAGGGTTTAGAATATTGTTCTCTGCCACTGTGCTAGACAGGAATTCAAAAAGAAAAAATACCTAGAGCTAAAAGAACATATAAAGATATACCTTTAGATTCTGACAAGTTGAGGAGATTCTTCATTCTCTTTGGATTAACTTGACACAAAGCAGTGAAAAACAGGTGATCATCACTTTAACACCCGTGATGTTCAAGTGTCCTTTAAAAGTGAAACACGAAAAAGTGTTTTTCAATAAACAATCACTTTCATTTCTATGTGTTCATTCTTTGTGGCCACAAAATATGTAGTGGCCATTTCTGGGTTTTTAAGAACTTGATCTGGCACAATTTTAAAGGAATCTGAATTCTTCTTTCCCTCTGTTTAAAAAATAAATATTTATAGAAAAAGAAAAACAAACTACTTACAAAACAGATTTTTAAAAATATGTCTTACAAAAATAAACCTCCCTCTCTTTTTATCTCCTGAATAAAGCAGCTTTGCTACACTTCTCCTTTTCATATGAAGGGATGAAGTAGTGCATTGTTAATCATTTTCATGCACTGTGACTATTAACATTCTGTAATTATCCTGTTAATCACTGTAAATGTCACCTGTTACAATATTCATCGACTGCATCTTTGTCATCCATTAGTCCAATTAATTAAAAACTCAAAGTTATTTATTGATTCATAAAATAAGTGGCTACAGTTCATATACCTTCATAAAATTTACTGAATTAAAATTTTGCATCTGAGCTATGTCTACCTTTTTTTCACTTTCCCATCCTTAAGTCAGAAAATTGAAGATTTTTTGATATTCTTATTTTTTATTTTGCCTTGGTAGTCATCATTTTAAATAGTGTAATAGGTTTTCACTTTTGAAGTTAGGTAAAAGAGGAAACGAGAATGCCTTTATGGAACTCGCATTTGAGTAGAGGAAGACAGACTATCCCAACAAATGGAGCAAATGAGTAGATTCTACAGTGTGTGAGAAGGTAATAATTGATATGGGAAAGTAGAGAGGAGGGTGAAGAGAGATACAACGTAAGCAATTTGAATAAGATGGTCAGGAAAGACCTCATTAAAGAATAGAAATGGGACCATAGACTGCTGTTGCCTTAACAGTATTTTGGGAAATCTATTCCCTTCTCAGATTCCAGATATTCTTTCTCTCTCTCCTCCTATCCTTACTGAGCAGAATCCCTTGCAAATATTTAGGGTTCTATTTATTTATTTGTTTATTTATTTATTTATTAGGAAGATTAGCCCTGAGCTAACTACTGCCAGTCCTCATTTTTTTTTTTTGCTGAGTAAGCCTGGCCCTGAGCTAACATCTGTGCCCATCTTCCTCTACTTTCTATGTGGGATGCCTACCACAGCATGGCTTGCGAAGCAGTGCCATGTCCACACCTTGGATCTGAAACAGTGAACCCCAGGCCACCAAGAAGCAGAACGTGCAAACTTAACCACTGCATCACCGGGCCAGCCCTACGCTTTTAGAAAGAATATATAGAAGCTTGACTCATGGCTGCTGTTTTAAGCCTGGACAAAATCCACGAGGCAAGGAATTATAATGCCTAGTAACCATCTCAAACTAAAGAGGAAGGAGAGAATATGGGGAGAACACATGAAGTAATACTTCACTAAATATTGTACTTCAGAAGTTTTTTATTCTCTAGGAGTCAATCAACTCTAAGTGAAGGTAAGATATATACATGTAAAATGACAATTACCATTTAATTGTAGAAAGTCTATAGATTTTAACATGTCATTTTATATGGTAAGTGATAGACTAACAACAAATTGTGACTTTTTCTGAGTTTATATACTTTTTATTTCAAGCCAGAAGAAGAAATAGTGTGATTTACCATCTTTTGGAGCACTTCAAGATTCAATTTTAAAACTGTCGTCTCAGCAAGAAACTTTCCTGCACTACAAATTAGACAAGCTACTTAAATAACTTGAACTTCATCTTTTTCAAAATTAAAATAGATAAAATCTAATTTCCCATATTTTACCTGATGGGTAAAATATACCCTATTTCATATTTATTGAAGATAAAGTAATCTACAAATTCATGTTCTATTTCTTAGAATACACTCTGGCTCTGAATAACTTTTTAAATTTTATTCAGATTTACAAAACTAGTGTATTTTTATTACTTATAAAATAATATAGTGACTACGGTCTCACATAATTTCATCTAGCACTCTTGTATTCAGATAAATAGATGTCTTAACTATGATACTTGATTATCTACGTTCACGTTAAATTCATCTCCGGAACATTTTTGTTTTTGAGAAATTAAGAGAAAAGTAATTGCATAGTAGCTCCATTTTCATACTAATAACTTTTTCAGTTATCCGTAAAACTTGGAATAATATTCAACCACATTATATCGTTTTAACAGTTACTTTGCTTTAAAAGACGTAATAATTAGAATTTTATATTTCCAAAATTTGACCAGAAATTTTTATTGTTTAAATTTTATTCAAGCAGTGTATCTTTTCTAAAATAGGACAACTTCATTTAAAAATATATAGGCAGGCATTACTAGTGTTCTAAATTTTTTCCAAACTATCCTACAGCTATCTAAACAAGCTAATCCTCAACTGCATCTATTACTTGGGGGGCAGGGGCAGTCGATGGATACTGGAAATCCTCTTTGCACTTCTTGTTTTCCTATGACCTGCTGAGAATGCCAAGAATCCAAGGTCCTGGCAGCTCGTTCCCTGTGCCGTTCTCCAGGCTTGTGTTTGCAGCGAGCGGCCTCGAGCAATGAGGTGTTATGAAACAGAGCAGGTTTTGCTCATTGCTTTGATACAGAAGCTGTACATTACCCAACGTCAGTGTTCCTCAACGGTGAGGAAACCCACTGCATATATAGCATGAATGCTGCATCCATGGGCCATGGGCTGCTTCATGTTGTCCCCATGAGACTTGGGGGCAAGGACTGACACACATAGGCTGACGGTCGTGCTGTTTGCCATGCTATAGTAACAAAATCTTTTGTCTCCTTCTCAGCAGTCTGTTGTGTTCTGCTAGCCTATGTAACAGTTACAGATCCACTCACTAAGTCTTCTGTGGATTACAACCAAATTCCAGATGCAACAGTGAGCTGTATACAAATTGAGGAGACAACTGGACTACTAGGAAAAACTCAGATAGAAAATAGAGTCCCTTTCCAGGGCCCATTCATGTAACACATCTATAGTCACATGTACACATAAAGTAAGGAGAGAGAGAGAATTGTCCCAAGTCTTGTATAACGTGAGGAATCTATCTATCTAGTTAACTTATAATTCCACAGGATAGTTTATTTGCCAGATAAAGTTTTATCATGTTTTTATCTTTTAGGTCTGTAAGAATAATATTTCATAGTTTTAGGAATCTGTTTTCTTTTATAGCATCACCTTAAGGTGATAGCATTCAGTGCAGTAATTTCAGAGCATCCAAGAAATCCTTCTGTAGGAAGCTGACTTTGCCACTCTGAGCCTATGGTACCTTACACAGTCAATCTAATAAATTTTCACTTAAAAACATGACAGTGTCCTACTTACTAGTCAGAAAATAATCTGAAGTCAAGTTCTTCACTTCGAAACAATTACCAGGAAATGTTGCCTAAACAAACTGAAGCATTCATTTGGGCCTGCTGTTTGAGATGTGTGAGATAAAATAGCTTATTAGCTAAGAAAGAAAAGTGAAATGTATTTTTACAAAAGGTATGTGGAGCACTTAATTTTTTCTTCATCCCTACCCCGTTAACTATTTTCTTTTGAAGATGCACTGAGCTACTTTAATTGGGAGAAAGCCCATTGAGGCAGCTTGTTTTAAATTCCAGCTTTTCTCTCTAGCGAAATTGATTTTTGGTATTTATAACCATGGCCCATAATATTAGCCACCGTGGACTGGCTTTAACTTTTTTATAGTCATTATGGTATTTTCTGTTTCTGTAATCATGAGAAATATAGCAAAACCCAGTTTTAATACTTTATTAGGGCAAAGGGATCTGTTACAAAATAGGAGAGAATAAATTGGAGGGAGTAAAAATAAATTAACGAGGATATTGCCTGACAACTTTAATAGCATGGTAATAACATGGAATGAAACTGCAACTTATATTTTTCATAAACAAAAACGTAAACTCTCAAATTGTGAACCCTAAACAAGGGCAAACAGGCATCTTTTAGCAAGGATATTTATGCTTTTAAGGCCTGATACTGTGGCTAGAGGACAATTGAGTAACAAAAATCAACTTAGAAGAAAGTGCTCTTGCTCAATAAAGATAATCTTCTGGACAGTGTGCAGCCAGGGAATTTTAATACTGCCCACATAAATTTCAAAAGGCCTATGAAATCTTACTCCACCTGTCATTTAGTACTTAGCATGTTTTACTGGAATTTTCTTGGCTAAATGAAGTATAATAGGGGCAAAAATAAATTCTAGGATAAGACTAGGTCATTAACAGTAAGCAGCCGAAGCAGAAATGGTAAGTTGGTGAGCAGAGAAGCAGAAGCATTTAAAATATAACCCAGATAGCCTGGAATTCTAGTCAGAGAAGAAAGGTTTACATCTTGTCACTCTAATACCAGAGACAAAGATGTCCCAAGAACCAAACCGCTTTTGCTATTTCAGAGTATGGAAAAAGCGTGGATGGAATTTGCATGTTTAGATAGGTAATGGGGGCAGAGTGGGGCCAGGGAGAGAAATGGCAGGGCTTTTAGTAGGTATGAGGAGAGGGGAGTTCTGGCAATAATGACAGAACATATTTTCTGGAATGCCATGTTACTATTTTTAACCAGTTAATGTTTTCTTAACCTCAGGACTAGCTCCTCAGATCTTTCATGGATTTCTGATAACGTTTGAAATCTGAGGGAACTCTGCAGAGTGGCTTTGTATAATTTGACACAAATTATATTTGTAATAATTTGAGAATATCTCAGGATATGCCTAGGCAATGTAGTTACAGTTGATACGGTGTGCATAGTAGATAGGTAAATTCTAGGTTTTTATTTTTTATTTTTTTGAAGATTAGCCCTGAGCTAACATCTGCTGCCAATCCTCCTCTTTTTGCTGAGGAAGCCTGGCCCTGAGCTAACATCCATGTCCATTTTCCTCTACTTTATACGTGGGACGCCTACCACAGCATGGCTTGGCAAGCGGCGCCATGTCCGCACCCGGGATTCAAACCAGCAAACCCTGAGCCATCAAAGCAGAACGTGCGAACTTTACCACTGTGACACTCGGCCGGCCCCAATTCCAGGTTTTTAAAACTACATTTGCACACCAAATAATGTCTGCAATTATCATATCTTTTAGGATTTAAGGATGATATTTTGTAGTGGTATTTGCAGCCTTTACCACAGTTGAAATAAAAAACATTTTTGGAAATAAATATGAGTTTACCATTAGACTTTCTGACTCCATAATGACACTAATCTTATTACATAGAGTGTCCAATAACTAATTGTTCAATGAACTTTGAGTAATGACCTGCATAGAATAAAGAAGCATGTGGGAGGCCATCATGAGAAAAGAGTGAAGAACAGATAATGAATAAAATTTGGCTCCTGGCCACACCAATCCTTCACAGCCATCAGTGCTGTCATGTGGAAGGCTAAGTTCTCCACAGAGCTTTTTGCTCTCTGTGATAGTTGGCAATCATATTTACATATTCTATATTCTTTGTCAAATAATGTAGCTTCCATCACTTCATCTTGTATGTCAGTTTCCTCAACTAATATGCAAGTTTATTTTGGTTTTTTTTTTGTTTTCTTTTTGCTGAGGAAGATTTGCCCTGAGCTAACATCTGTTGCCAATCTTCCTTTTTTTGGACATGAGCTGCTGCCACAGCATGGCCGCTGACGAGCAAGAGGTGTAGGTCCACACCCAGGAACCGAACCTGGGCCATGGAAGCAGAGCATACTGAACTTAACCATTTGGCCACTGGGGCTGGCCCAAACTGATTTTTTTTTTTTTTTTGAGGAAGATTAGCCCTGAGCTAAGATCTGCCACCAATCCTCCTCTTTTTGCTGAGGAAGACTGGCCCTGAGCTAACATCCGTGCCCATCTTCCTCTACTTTATATGTGGGACACCTGCCACAATGTGGCTTGACAAGCAGCATGTAGGTCCGCACCTGGGATCCAAACTGGTGAACCCCAGGCCGCCAAAGTGGAACATGTGAACTTAAACGCTGTGCCATGAGGCCAGTCCCCATAACTGATTTTTTAATAGAATCCCTGTTAGGATTTTAGGAGTAGATTTTGGTGAAGTTTGGTAAAGTTTCATATAGACAATATGGTGTCAGTTAACTTAAAATTTCAGTTCTGAAGTCACATTGCCTGGGTTCAAATGTCTTTCTGTTATTTTCTAAATATGTGAATATGCATATTAAACTAGCAGCTACTACACAGGGTTACATGGGACAATTATGTGAGTTAAGAAATAAAAAGCACTTGGCAGTTTCAAAAAGCATCAGAGAAAAAAGTTACCTATCATTGCCATTATTTGATTCTTTTTTAGGCAGGTATATTGGCTGAAGTCCAGGACAAAAAATTTCAGTATCCTACATTTGTCGAGCTATGAAACACACGCTGTACTGCTGCTTTCCATCCATTTAATCTCAGTGTATTCAGTACATAGCCAAAAAGAGAGAGCCAAATAATCATGAATGTATACGTACAGCTGCAATATAGAAATGTCTCACATACTTGCTAACTCTCTTGAAATCAGAGCCCCCCAATCTCCTGGAGAAAAGAATCCCTGGTATTACCAAAGAGAGCTAGGTAACCACGGGCTCGTCTAAGCTGCAGGACCATGTCTTGCTGAAATATCCATTCTAGCACGTCAACAATTCTCTACCCTACATGACCAGAAACCATATGGCCACCAATATCCCAGGTGAATAAACAAAGTACGAGTCTTGACTCATGGTAGTCTTCTAAGCAGTGGAAATCCTGCTAATTAAAAAGAAAAAGACAACTGTTTTCAGAGGTATCTTGAGAACAAGCAGATTAATATTTCTGCCCCTCTTGGTCTTTAATTCATGAAATTGTATTTCCCCCTTCAGCTACCTAAGCAGCTAGCTCCCCTGTGAATTCCCGAGTATCATCTTTCCATGTATTTATCCTCCTTGAGGGTTCCTTTTGGTTGCTCATCAAGTCATGACCCCCAAACGGCTCTCCTGAGCTTCAATATTTGCAGTAGGCTGAATAATTTCTCTTCAGACACATCTGTATCCAAATCGCCAGGACCTGCGAATATTACCTTATATGGCAAAAGAGATTTGTCAGATAGGAGTAAATTAAAGATTTTGAGATGAGCAAATTATTTAGATGGGCCCAATGTTATTACAAGGATCCTTATAAAAGGAGATTAGAGAGAGAAAACAGGTGATATGATAATGGCAGCAGAGATTAAAGAGTTAAGGCCAGGAGCCAAGGAATGCTGGCAGCCTCTAGATGAAACCTTGACTCTACCCAGTAAGGCCCATATCAGACAACTGATCTACAAAACTGTAAAATAATAAACTTGCATTTATTCTTAGTTAACTAAGTCTGTGGTCATTTGTTACATCAGCAATTGGAAATTGACACAATATTTTTCTTCTTATGTATTTATTTGAAGAGGGCAGATGGAATAAGTTTAAGGGGAAGAATTATGATGTGTCTAACATTTTCATGAGGCTAAACTTGCCGTATTTCAAAGCTTATGAACTTTAGGAAGTGCTTCCAAATGTAGATTCCAGTTCTCAAGACATTTCTTCCTGGTCTATAGGGGATGTTTATAATTATTTTCCACGTCTGCAGCCCTGGAGTTCCACATTCTGCAGTTCGTTTGGAGACATGCTGGAACAAGATCTTTTTGCCTTCAAATGCCTCTACCGAGGCACTTATCAAAGTCGTTAACACAGAATCTGCTTATCCTGGGTGACACAAAATCTTTCAAAGAAACACAGTATGAACTGCAGTAGCTCAATATCCCCCAGGCATTTGTACAGGAGAGGTTTCTAGAGGGACAAAAAGTGACACTGCTGTGTTCAAGTTATAAATAGCTTGAAAGCTAGCGTGCACTCAGCTTATGTGGGGATCTTTTTCAATTCTTCAGAGTTAACTTCACAGCAGAGGTAGAAGCATTTATCCAATTTGAAAAGTGAGCATAAACTGTGTGAAGTATAACGCGAAATCTAGGAATGGAGGATGTATACATACGGATATAGTTTTGAGAAAAATAAGTACTTGTAATGTTTGGTAATAGAATTTATTGAATATTGACAAGTAAATGGATTCCCTCAGTCCACAGAATATGAGGCTTCTCTCTACACCAGAGAATGGCTCAAATACTTTCTTGTTTCTTTATAACTTTTGGGGAGAGAGAATCTCTCTAGCACAGAACTTCTTAATCAGTGGTCTAGTTACAGATCTGAAACTGAACAGGGAATCAATTTTTTACCTTGTGAAGGAGCTACTACTGCAGAATATGTCCACTTTCAGTTGAAAGATGAAATATGTAATGGCTAGGGTCATTTTAAGAGAATTAATATTTATCATAAAGTAAAAGTACTGAACATAGCTGTGTATATTTATCCCAGTCATGCATATTTATCTGCCTTTACAATAAAAAATGTTTTTCTTCTTCACTTCTCCTAAAGCACAGTTTTCTGGTAAGCAATATCATAAATCAGTTGAAGGTTGGATTCGAAATGAATAAATAAACCATCACTAGGATGGGCCAGAAGTAGGAAAGTGTAGGAGAAAGAAGTCTGATCCCTCAAATCCATTACCAAAGCATCATGTCATCTAGGGTTTGTCAACTTGGTCACATAGATGCTACTGCACCCCTCTCCCAAGTATCCTTAATAATACCTCCCTTAGGTTGAAAGACCAATCAATTAATGTATGTAGAAACATATTTTAAATTTTAAATACTATGTGAATTTTCACTATTAAAAAATCCAATTGAAATTGCCATTAGAAAAATGTTCATTCTAGGTAATATTTAAAAAGGATGATTCACTTTAGCACTTCACTTCTCACCCAGTCTTTTTTCTATAGAATGTCTTCTTTCTTATCGGTAGTAGCACAAGCATGGCAAGTCATTTTAATATCCATATCAGTCTCCAAATCTGTGTCAAATCACATAAATCTAAATAAAAACTGTGTACTTGGAGAGTGCGATAGTTTTCTATAGCTCTCTGACAAACTGTTTCAAATTTACTAGCTTAAAAAAAACATACGTTTATTTTCTCACAGTTTCCCTGGGTTCCAGGAACAATTTAGCTGGTTGTTCTCTGGTCTTATAAGCCTGCAATCTAGGTGTCAGCTGGGGCTGCAGTTCCTATCTGAGGCTCACAGTTCTCTTCCAAACTTTATGTGGATGTTGGTAGAATCATTTCCTTGCCAGCACAGGACTCAAGTCTTCATCTCCTGAGATCATCTTTTTTCTTAGGTAGTCAACAAATGGTTGTTTGCTTTCTTCAAGGTGACCAGGAGGATGCCTCTGATGCTTCACACTCCTTCAAGGATCTTACTTGATTAAAGTAAGTACACTGAGGATAATTCCTCCTTTTTTTTGTAAGGAAGATTGGCCCTGAGCTAACATTGGTTGCCAATCTTCTTCTTTTTGCTTGAGGAAGATTGTCACTGAGTTAACATCTGTTCCAATCTTCTTCTATTTTGTATGTGGACGCCACCACAGCATGGCTTGATGAGCAATGTATAGATCCCTGTCCAGGATCCCAACCTGTGAACCCCGGGCCACCAAAGTGGAGCACGCAAACTAACTACTATGCTACCAGGCTGGCCCCAAAGATAATTCCTCTTTTGATTGACTCAGAGTCAACTGATTAGGGACCTTAATGTCATCTGCCAAATGCCTTCACTGTTGCCATGTAATCAAATCATGGGATTAATATCCATCGTATTCACAGATGCTGCCTACACTCAAGGGGATGGAATTATATATGGCACATACACCAGGAGTCAGGAATCTTGGGAGCCATCTTATAATTCTGGCTACCACAGTATGCAAATGGAATAAAACTTAAACCAAAGTCACCTAACTCTTTTCTACAACCACTTCCCAATTCTGTCCCATTTCCAAGCATGATTCCCATTCTGAAGCTCCCTTACCCCACAATATAGAAATTCTACAATTACTTTAGTTTTCCTTCATGTGAGCATTTCTTGACCCTCTTTTGTCATTATCCCCCCATGGAGACTTTTTAAACATTTGCTTTTTTTGTGACCACCCCACATTAAATTTTAATACTACAGATGATACTGGTATATTTGTTCATGTATTGAATGTATTCATGTGCTTTAAATAAAAAAGAGTAAGCTTTTTTTTGCTCCTCAAGAACTAGTTTTTGCTCCCTTGAGTGTGATATCACTGTTATTGAGAATGCATGTTCTAACTAAAGATACTTGTTTCTGCTTGCTACTCAGCTCCCAAAATGGCACCAACAACAAATTAATACAGCATAATTCTAAGACAGGGATGAAATGAATTCATGCTTATAAAGAAAGCCCTGAGGTTAGTTAGAAGCTGGCTAAAGAATTTGTATGAACTGTCCTTTGGTACCATTTCTTCTTCTTTGTTGCCAAAATTTGAATTATTTCACTGTGGCTAATATTTACACCAGGAAAGTATAGAAGCAAGAACGAAAACTTAGAATAGTCAATGTTTTCTGAGTGTTAGCAACCTAACTCATGGGTATTGAATGCAGCAACATAAGTTGACAATACTTAGTCCATTTCAATTATTTCAATTATTTCATTTCAATTATTCACAGTCTCCCTTTCTTCCAGGGTATGGACAATCTATTTTCTTCTTCATGAGAAACACTGATGAAAAAATAATAACTCAAATAGTGCTTTAAAACAATTAACTTAATTAAAATTATTTTTAATCATTATTGTCATTTTCTTTTCTGGACTCTTTGACACAGATAGTTGATTGCTATAAAAATGTTACATGACATCATGAAGAGCACTTGAAGATGCTTCAGAGCATTCATGAAATGGACTCGATGGAGAAACATGGGCTGAATGACAGAGAAAGCACTCTTGTCAAACTCAATAGGTGGAGACACTACTTCTCTAATGTTACACTAAGCAACCCAATGCAAGCTCTGTCTCTGGTATACGTATCTGAGGACACAGAGTACAAGATGTCCCTAACGTGGGGAAATATGGGTGAACCTCCATAATGCCATGAAGCACAAGGTCAGTCTGTACAAAAAATAATATCACCTGTTTTCAGAGTTTATGGGCACCCTGAATGATAAATTCTTAGTGCAAGAAACTGTAGGGAAGGCAAACATATAATAGATGGCTCCAGTAGCCCAGAGTAAAATTTCCATGTCTTGTTTACTGCAAATGTCATGTTTTCCTGTCACAGTGATCCAAACATAGTATACAGCATCCTTTCCTTTATATTCTTTCTTTTTTGAAGTATTCACTGATTGTCTACTACGTGGCAAGAACTCTTCTAGGTGCTGGAAAAATGGAGAATAACCTTGAAGTGTTTAGAATTTACTAGAACACTTTGAGAAATTTAATATACACCACATGGAAAGCTTGTTATTCCTGGACCACAACCCCAGAGGATCTACCTTAGTAAGTTTGAGAATAGGGCCCAAGATTCTACATTTCTAACAGGCAGCCAGAGCTTATGCGGCTGGTCTACAAACCACACTTTCACTAGAACAGATCTGTACCGTAATATAAGGCATTTCGTGTAGCAAGTTTATTCTGCCTCATTCATTCATTCTCCGTATGCTTATTTGTTCTACACAGATTCTTCACCCATTCTATCATTTCCACTGCCTCTCCTTCCTTCACAATTGCCTCTGGGTTGTTTATTTTCACACTTCTGAGTTCTGGAATGGCTTTTCAGAAAACAAACAAACAACAAAAAAAAACCCCATAGACCTTTCTTTAACAGGAATTCCCTTGCACTGATGGTTTTTAAATACTTTGTTCTTCTTACTACCTTTATAACTAAAAAGGAACGGAAGTATGTTTATGAGAAAATGTTTAAGGATAGATAATGAAAGCTGCAGTTATAAGGGGAACAAAATTTAGTCAAAAGAAGAATATTTTATCTTCTAAATATGTGAATTGCAGCAACCTTATCCAGGCAGTAAACAGAGTTTAGTGTTCTAAATAAGCAAAACTTGCACCCCAAATAATATGAAATATTGGTATATTTAATTATTTTTATATTATATGCTGTTTAGGCCTGAGTACAAACTGGTATATTTGTAATGATAAAGCTCATCCAGTACTTTTTTCTTTCTGTAATCAAAGTGTTACTTCTCTAGGATCTATAAATAACATCCATGCAATGGGCATTCTAAGAAAATGCACAATTTAATATTCCTTTCTTATCTGTACATTAAGGAGAAACATGTTCCTACATAGTATAACTAAGTAATTGAGATTCCTTCTCCTAGTGCCACTTTATGATAGAACAAGCACTAGAAACACTTTTCTGTACACATATTATCTCTGAGTCTGTGTCTAAAGAAAGAGAGGAAGGATGATGGGGGAACACAATGAGGAGGCAGGAGGTATGGAGGATGTCTGCCATCCACGTGACACCTAAACTCAGTCTGCATTGATGTGTATACAAAGGCCAGGGTGTGAGAAGGAAAGAAGAGGCGGGAAATGAAAAGTAAAGTCAAAATTTTCATTCACAAATGTAGCAAATTTCCATTTAGTAAAGCAGAATTAATTATATGATCAATTCACTTCTCTAATTTTAAAATGCCTCATGACTCTTGCTTATTACATACTCATGATAAATATATTTTTTAATGGTTTGGGCTAGAAAAGATTTATTGAAAAAAAGTTCTTTCTATTGATATTTATGAATCACTCAGAATCTGTGGTAAATTGCTGTTAATGAGTGAGAAATAAAATGTGTAATTAATGGCTTTTCAGAATGGAAGGTAGTGAGTAAACTATATATAATGATAAGTCTGCCTCCATTTCTGCTGAACAGACTATATAATGCATTCTAATTACCTTAATGAATAGTCATCAGATTTTTCTCCAAAACTTAATTTATATCACAATGAATCTATCACAAATTTAAATTATCATTGAGCAGGTTTTTGTAGTATCAAAATGCTAAAATTTTTGTTTGTTTCTAAAGGCTGTACTTACATACAAACACACGATATTTTGAAATTATCAATGTTTCTTTCTTTTCTTCCTTTGAGTCCAAACTACTCCCTAAGTCTAAAGCTTATTGCTGCTATAGCTTCACATTCATATAGTTCTAAGAAAGTCAAGGAATTTACAATGTCTTAGGCAATGACTTCAAGTCTTCAAAACCCCAATATGAATATATTAAGAAATAATAGCCCATTGTACAACCCTTCATTACACTTTTATTTTATTTGTCATAAAATATATCGAAATTGTTCATTCTCTACACAGATGGAAAAGGAAACTACTAACCCATGAAATGCAGTTTGGAATTGAGTGCAGCAGTGTAAGGATGAGCACATGTCTTAACTTCAACTGTGAAACAAAATGCACTGGCTCTTTCCGACACTAGGAATCTTTTTTTTTTTCTTTTTGGTCTCATTTGGACAGGTATTCACAACATCAACACCAAAGCCATCAGCATTTAGTTTCTCACAAAATTTGCCATGCGGAAGTGGTCTTGACACATATAGCACCTTGGCCTACAGCAGAATTCTCAAACTTTACTGTATGCCAATATCATTTGGGAATCTTGTTAAAATCAGTTTCTGACTCAGTAGTTCAGGGGTGGGGATAGAGTTTCTGCATCTCTAACAAGCTTGTAAGTAAGTTCTCATAAGAGACCTGGCTGAGAGCTTCCCTGAGTCAGGAAATGCTCCACCACTGAATTGTGGAGACTAGTTGAGGGTTTCCAGGGGCTCCCTATGAAACATAATAGTGGGAGATTTTCAGATGTGAAAATTAAAACTCGCTGAGATTATATTTAAAATAATATATCAATCTTTTTTCTAGTCATGAAAAAACACATTACCTACAATTGGCACACACAACCATGCATGCTCACATACATTACACACACACACACGTGAGCATATGTGCAGACACAAACAACAATACAAAAACCAACCATTTATTTAATATTGCATTCAAAACCAATGATTGCAATGTTAACAGCCTCTGTTCTATCACTTGTAATTATGGTCCAAATGATGGAAATATTTAAGGTGGGGACTTTCCAAAACCTGCTGGTTGTAGTTTATGCTAACTCCTTTCCTTTTCACTGATTGTAGATTAATATATGAAAGCCTAAGCTGTAATTATTTGAAAAGAGGAAAACTTTGTGCCTCTGCATATGATGAAAAAGAGAGGTTAAAGTGGATTCAGAAAAGAGTGTCCACTTTCTATTCATATTTTCCCATCTTCCTTCTAGTTCTGAATTGCATCACTTTGAAGAAAAGCTTTTATTTCTCGTAACAATCTATCTGGAAAAGACCTTCATTGTGTAGGCAAATGAATAATGATTTTAGCATCTTCTTATGAATGGAGTGATCCTAGAAGTCATTATAACTGTAGTCAAGAAAGACATTAATTGTGTTATTTTGATGGCCTATTTTCTGGCAATATTTTTAATGCCACCTGGAAGAGCCAATCAATGTTCAGGTCAAAAGATCAGTTGAACATTATTCAATGACTTTTCCTTCAATCCCTCAATATTGAGAATAATTTGTGAAAGGGAAGCTATGTATGAAGACATCCCCTGGGTACACCAAACTCAAATACACACTTAAATGAATTAATCTTTACTCTTTCCCATTATCTCACCCAGAATTTTCATCTCTGGCATTAGTCCTTCTTAATGACCTTCTTATTTATACATTAGCCAGTGCCAGAAATCTGGAATTTAACACTTTTGCTTACATGAAACACCCAAGCAATCTTCATATTTGGCTCCTTAAATGTATCTTGAATAAAATTCTCCTATCCATGGCTACTGTTAGCCCTTTACTCGGATCCTCAGCATCTGTCCTATGTATCATGTCTGTGTACTCCTACATGGTTTCCATATTCAAGCTAAATACAGTCCTGCTACTTATTTCAGCCATCATCTTGGCCCGTTTCTTCAGAAATGCTTGACCAATACAAGAAAATGGAAAATTGATGAATTGGAGGGTTGCCTTATTTCTGTCTGTCCTCTGTTGATAGCGCTAACAAGCATTGAGATTGTCAAAACACCACAGAAGATAATAGGACAAAAAACATAGAGCCAAGGAATTCCCCAAGCTTTACAGTCTCCTAATAATCAAGAAATTGTTATTTCTCTTGGCTTTCATGTTTAAAACATTATTAGTATTTTATATGTAATTCAATCCTACAAAACAAATATCTTCCAATTACTATGGTATCGGGAATTCAGAGACAGTCAAATGTTAAGATAGAATTTTTAAAGTATTTTAGTAAATAAAACTTTTATGAAATGAAAAATATAGCCCAACACTAGCATGATATTCTCAGTTATCATTATATCTTAGTATGTCTACTGAATGTGTTTAAAATTCTGTCTCTACTCATTGCAGCATATAATCTAATAAAAACAATAGCATAAATAAAAATGATATGGCTCAACACTGAAAGTTGAACTCTCCTCTGCTCTACAGTCTTAGGACAAATGTCACTCCAAAGGTCACTCTGGAGGTAGGACCGATGTATTTTATTTCTCAGGAAACTAGCCTTTGGGGGTATACATTGGGTTTTAATTCCCTTTGACAGTAAGCACGTTCAGCTAAAAAATGCCATCTCATATCTTTCCAAGGAATTGGTGTCACTGAGGTGACCAGAAGTAGACCATCTGGGGTTGTTCTGGACCAAGGGCATATCTGCAGCTCCAAACTGAATCTGTATCCTCATAATTTTCTACCAGGGTTAGAAGCAGGAGGCCATAGGCTGTTAATAAAAAGATGTGATGCTAACTTATTAACAGCCTATGGCTGTTAACCGTGTCACCCCCTTATATTAAAAGCAAGGCTCAGAAGCATATGAGGCAAGCTTCACCTCTAGAAGCCTGGGTAGTGAGAGAAACTCTCTCCTATACAGGATCAAATTTGAGGGCCTGTATGTCCCACATCATATCCTCAGTAAACCTGAGAGCCCGAATTATATACAATAGACCTGATATTCGTTTCTCATCATAATCTGAATCTCAGTTTCCAACTTGTAAAAGCTAAGAAAAAATATGTGTCTTTTTCATTGGCATCTCAGAACTTCCAATGCATTTTTTGGAAAGAATCAACATGAACAGTAACAACATACAGTGACCAGTATCAAGGGAAAGTGCACATGGAATTAGGAAGCACAGAAAACACCCTCTCAAATCAATTCATTGTATTAAAGTAATTGTGAGATGCTTTGATTTGGTATTCTAAAGTATATTATTTTGGAAGGTGCTTTCATAATCTGCTAGGTGGTTTTAATAGCCAAGCCAAGGATAATTACATACAAATGAATCAGAGGTCAACTGAAGATAAACTTAGAAAATAAAATAAAATCAGACCAATTTAGAAAATGTACATAAAACAATATGTATAATTTATTTGTAAGGAGTTTTTAGAGAGTAAAATTGTATATGAAATGAAAAATTTTCTCATGTTAGTAAGCTTGAGAGCATCAAAGTCTGCTAAATATGTATAGTGGTATCTGAGATAGAAATATTGCGTTGATTCTAAAGAGTGTTTTCGTTTAATTCTAATCACATTTTCTAGATGTGACTCATGAAAATGACTAAAAATCATTTTAGTCAGGGTTAGAGCTGTACACAGGGGTAAAATAAAAATCAGTCACCGAACAAGTAAAATATGTTCAAGTTTTCCCAGGAAAAGAAAATCACCTCACTGGGGGAGAGGCCTGACCCCTCCAAGGAAATGTTACATAACACGGTATCCACAGAAGAACTAACATTGGTGATTTATGGGGGCTGAGCGAGATCCAAAGTACACTGAAACGTAAACATATGAGCAGGTGGGAAATAGTTCTGAATCTGAAAATAGATGAAAGTGAGTGGAAGAACACCTTTCAATATGTATCACCAGCTATAGTGAAATGGAAATCCAATACAAAATCTTCTGTGGATAGAACAATAGTATTTAAGAACACACTCTAAGAAGGTATATAGAAAATAGCCATTTATGTTCAGAGGAGAAAGATCCCCAAGGAGGCATTGCTAGTGCATAGCTTCAGATTTTATTTTATGGTCATTAGTATATAAATATCTGTAATTAGAGGAAGAGACAGATAAGCCAACAGCAAGATGTCATGATTAATTTAGAGCTTTGATTTTACACATCCTTCCTCTAACTGTAGGCTGTTTTCCAGGGAATAGTTACAGTTCTGCACGGACAAATGCTTCTGTATTTGCTATAATATGTGACAATTTTTCAAAAATAAAGAAAGGCTGCTGCTACCACTAAATGGCTTAAGATAAAATGGCTTAACTTATCTTTTTAAGTAGATAAATAAATAACAGTCAAACGTACTTCAAATGATAAAAATAAAAGTATTTGGGAAATATAAAAAGAGCTCCTGAAGAATCTGACTAGTGGATTAATATAGAATATATGCCTTGGTTAATTGATGAATATGCTACATAACATGAAGGACCATGAATTACTCTAAGGGAACGAACATTTCCAAAATGTTCTAAATTCTCCTAAGGGCTCCAACATACTTTATTTTTTATTTCTTACCCTGACTCTGCAGGGCAATATATGGTGACAAAGAGACCCTTAAAAACTATTATCCTACATCTCTTTCAAGCCCACTTCCCTCTTCTAATGCTGATTTTTACACAATTAGATATTATAACAGGAAGGATGTCAATACCCAGGTAAATTGAAATCAACCATGACGTTCCATGTTTCTGGAAGCAAAACTGCTTGGCATACAGTCAAGTAAAACTGCTCAGCTGTACCTGAAGAGACTGATCAATAGTGTTTTACTAGTGATGGTATCCAGATTGCTTCTTTAAAGGTGTGTAACAGATATACATTGCTAAAAATTATTATTACTCTTTATTTTAGTTCTGTAGCTTTTTGAGAAGAGACAGATCTGGATGTCATGGAGGCTCATTTCCCAGTCCTTCCTCCACACACAAAATAACCTTTTAGTAACTTAGTAGAAAGTTGGCTTAGCTGGTCCAAGTTAGCTCAATAGAAGAAAAGGCTGATTCCAACAGCTCTTTCTCCAAAGATTCCCTCTTCTACCAGGGAGCTTCTATTGTTATGTAGTCACATAGAGGTTTCTCACCACTGTCCCTATAAATGTAGTGAGAGTCGTGTGGAAGGATTTCTCCTAAATGAAAAGTTGACCTTAATGCAGACAGCCCATCATCTGGAATAAGCTGTACAATAACATAAGTTTGGTAAATTAGGTGCCATATTACCTTTCTGCTAGTAAATTTTTTCTCAGATATAAATCTTACTTGACATCCACCCGTATGGCATTAATGTTGTGTCTTAGACCATTTGGGCTGCTTTGACAAAAATACCATAGACTGAGAGGCTTAAGCAACAAATATTTATCTGTCACAGTTGAAGAGGTTGGGGAGTCCAAGATCAAGGTGTCAGGAGACTCAGTGTTGGTGAAGAGCTGCTTCACGGTTCATAGACAGCCATCTTCTTGCTGCGTCCTCACGTGGTGGAAAAATGAGATGGGTCTCCAGCTCTCTTTTGTAAGGGCACTAATCCCATTCACGAGGGCTCCATCCTCATAACTTAATCACCTCCAAATGGCTCCACCTCCTAATACCATCATTTTGTGGGTTAGAATTTCAATGCATAATTTTGGGGGAACAAAAACATTCAGCCCATAGCATGATGTGCATCTACAACTACTATATAGGACAGGTAATGACCATAAAAGTTTACACTCCAGTTGTATCAATGCTATCTAACCCTCACACACGCTGCATCATAGTGGAAATCATCCCTTCTAGGGACAGTGGCAGATCATAGGGAATGCTGGTGGCTGAGTGCTGCTAGTTTTCAAGTAGGTAGGATAGTGTGAAGTGTCCTAGATAAGCATCTTCCAGAAGAGCCACTGAGATATCTCTTCTAAACCCTGTAGAGAGTGGCATAGGTGTAATCACTGCTAGCCCCAAAGCCAGTATGGTGGTCACAGGGTGTGTTATCTCAGGACCATCAAAGCCTCAAAGAGGCTTACTCCAGACCCTAAGGGTGATGAGGCAACAGCAGAGTAGTCTGTCAGTCACCAAAACCCCCAAACAGAGGGAATTTGAAAGAGTATAAAAATCTTAAAGCAAACAACATGCCTAAAACATGCAGATCATTGAAAGAAAGGTAGATTTGCTACCAAAGGAAAACTCTATGTAGTAAGAATGGTAGCAGGGAAAAGGGAGCCAGACCATTTGGAG
The DNA here is from genome assembly GCF_041296265.1 of Equus caballus. Taxonomy (NCBI): domain Eukaryota; kingdom Metazoa; phylum Chordata; class Mammalia; order Perissodactyla; family Equidae; genus Equus; species Equus caballus. Next base: position 16,564,394 of record NC_091702.1, on the reverse strand, counting down.
CTCAGAAAAATCCTGCATGTATACATGTGCTTTATGGCTGACAGTTGTGGGAATCATAAGATCAAAGGGACTAGCAGTGCTCACAGATGTGAGGACAAAGTGCAACCAAGCAGATGGTCTGACGCAAAAACCCAGAATGCGTTTAGCTGCTTTCTCATGGAGCAAAAATTAAATAAGCCAATTCCTGGACTTTGGAGAATTAACAGGATAAATGAGGCAGAGACAAGAACCAGGTCAGGGAACAGAGATCTGCTCTTCCTCCCAGGGGAGGCAGGGTGCTCAAAGCTTTCCTGAACTAGCTAGATATTGAACCAATATGGCTCTCAGTTTATTTTTGTGTCTGGATTGTCCTTGTTCTTTCTTTATTCAATATATGTTTAACTTAGATGATAACACAGAAACTATGATTAAACTTTGTGGGTGAAACCAAGTTGATAATATCAACCAATGAATTGAATGAAATGATATTAAAAATATCTTTATCAAATAGAAAATTAGTGTGAAATGAGCACTAAAATTATACATATAAACCTGAACAATGTGATATCTTCCATCCAGATTCACACAACCTCGAAGGAGATAATTCTGATCATTCTCTTTTATATATGACTGGCCACACATGTGTCTCCATGGCACACTTTAATAAGATTACTAAAAAATTGCACTAATGCTGGAATCAGAATGATAGAGAATGATAAGTGATAATCAACTGTGTCATATAAATAAAGGTTGTTGATAAAAAAGAGAACTGTTGGGTGAGGGAGAGGCTTCATCTCAGTCTTAATTTTCTTGCGTTGCTCAAGTTCATTAGCATTCAGTGCACCAGTAACTACTTCTCTGATAATTTGACAACACTTGAAGTGTTGCTGTTGAAGTTGTCTTAGAATCATTGATCCTGATATCAAAGTGTAGATGGATTTGAAGGGTTGTCATATGAAAGAAGAAGTAGACTTCTCTTTTTACTCTAGAGCACAAAAGTAGAATAAATGGTTGGATAAATCAAGGAGATAGATTTTTATCTCCATATATTGAATAATTATCTAACAAATAAGCCCATTACCAGTAATATTTCAGCAAAGGCTACATACAAAACTGATACTGAACCTCTTAATCTCAAGTTTGCATGCTCAATGCACAGTAAGCCAAACACTGAGACATCAGTTCTTGGAGATGGAGAAAGGTTTATCCAAGTTGGCCAGAATGAGGAGGTGAGAGCATATGTTCTCTCAAATTCACCTTAACAAAGGAAGAAAATGGGTTTTTATAGAGCTAAGGGGTGTGGCAGGAGGAGTTTTCCAGAACAAAGGGCTAATCTGTGTTTTTTCCCTTCCAATAAGCCCCTGGGCAATCTGACTTCTGGGATCAACAGCAGCTAGGGGCTGTTTAGCTGGTGATCCTTGAAGCCATACTCTTTCTTCTGTAAAACAAGCTCATAAATCCTTGTGACCCTTGAGTTAACTCTCATGTTAAACAGGAAAACAGTAAATTGACAAGATTAACTTTTCATAGCGAAGTAGATAGGTAACCTTATTGGATATTTACAATAACCCTCAGATAGCTGTCTTCATGACCATTTTCAACCACATTATATAAAGTAGGTTCTCGTTTTACACAAGAAGTCTCGCTAGCAATCATTAGTGTCCATTCAAATCTAAGACTGTAATATTTTGATATTTGGTAGGGAGAAGCCATTTATCAAACAATTTTTTAATGTACATTTAATTATTTCATTAATCAATTAATCACAATAATAGGCTTTTTGGTAAAACCTGAATCCATTGACTCTTTAGTCTCTTTATTTTCTGTTTCTTCTCTTTTCTTCTGTACTACATTCAGCAAGTGGCTACTGTTAGAATTGATGTTATTTTTCTCTACATGGCCAATACCTGGCACATAGTATTTACTGACTCAAATCACTCTGTTGAATCAGAGATGACAAAAGAAACTTTGAACCCTCAAAATAAATCTATACTCTTAAAATTTTTACCACCAGCATCATTTTGGATAAGATAGTTCCTGAACAATAATGATAAAGTACCTATTTGACTCATTAAAAAAACACATGAACTCATTATTCATGGGTTAATTCACTCATGCAGCAGAAATTGGGCCCTGATCTTGTTAAATTTGAGGGTTGTAGAGTAGAATTCATTCCCTAAGGAAGGCAAGGGCAGTCATGGTAACAGTGTTGGGGCCTTTCTTTGGCTAGGGTGCTGTTAAAAGTTACGTATCTAGTTAAAGTTACTGATCTAGTAGGGAAAATTGAGGAAAACTTAGTTTGCTTTATAATTTTGATGCAACCTTGTTTAGAAAAATTAGCAAAAGTGGTAATTTTTCTTACTGTGGTAAGAACAATTAACATGAAATCTACTATCTTAAACTTTAAGTGCAAAAACAGTATTGCTAACTGTACACACAGTGCTGTACAGTAGATATCTAAAAGTTATCCACCTTGTATAACTGATATATTATACCTGTTGAACAGCAACTCTCATTTCCCCCTTCCTCCAGCCCTATTCACCACCATTCTACTCTCTATTTCTATGAATTTGACTGTTATAGGTGCATCGTGTGAATGGAATCATGCTACATCAATCCTTCTGTGACTGGCTTATTTTACTTAGCATAATATCCTCCAGATTATCCAAGTTGTGACATATGACAAGCTTTTACCCTTTTTAAAGTCTGAATAAGATTCCATTGTATATATACAGCACATTTTCTTTATCCATTCATTTATTGATGGGCATGTACATTGTTCACATATGTTGGTTATTGTAAATAATGCCGCAATGAGCAAGGGAATGCAGACATTGCTTTGAGATCATGATTTCAATTCTTTTGGATATATATCCAAAAGTGGAATTGCTGGATCATATAGCAGTTATATTTTTATTTCTCAATTCTTTTGGATATATATCCAAAAGTGGAATTGCTGGATCATATAGCAGTTATATTTTTATTTTTTTGAGAAACTTTCATAGTGTTCTCCATAGAAGCTGCACCATTTAGCATTCCCACCAACAGTGTATAAGGGTTCTAACTTCTCCACATCTTCACCAACTCTTATCTTTTGTTTTTTGAAATAAATACACATGTATACAGTTAACTAATCTTCAACAAGAGTGACAGAAATAAACAATGGGGAAAGGACAATCTCTTCAATAAGTGGTATTGAGAAAAATAGATATCCATATGTGAAAGAAAGAAATTGGATCCTTATCTTATCCATACACAAAAATTAAGTCAAAATAAATTAAAAAATGTAAACATAAGACCAAAACCTGAAAAACTCCTAGAAGAAAACATGGGGGAACGTTCCTGACATTGGCCAAGGAAATAATTTCTTGGCTATGAGACTAAAAGCACAAGGAATAAAAGTGAAAATAGACAAGTGGGACTGCATCAAACTAAGAAGTTTTGCACAGCAAAGGAAACAATCAACAGAGTGAAATGGCAGAAAGTAATTGGAGAAAATCCATATATTTGATAAGAGGTTAATATTCAAAATATATAAGGAAATCCTAGCACCCAATAGCAAAAAATCAAATAACCCCATTAAAGAAAAGGCAAAGAATTTGAATAGACATTTCTCTAAAGAAGACATCCAAATTGTCAACAGGTATATGAAAAGATGCTCAACATAACTAATCACCAGGGAACTGCAAATCAAACCACTATGTTATATCGCCTCACATCTGTAAGGAATGAAATTATCAAAAAAAATTTCTTTTCACTTAGGATTTTTTAGTCACTGATATTTAATGGAAAGAATTTGGACACTTTCCCTTTCTAGTAATTTATCCCTCTGTAATTGTTGCCTTTGCATTCTGTTTGCTCTACACACACAAAACTTATGTAAGTATTAATATTTTCTCTATGTCAAAAAGGATTTGAAAGTGCTTACAATAAAGGGAGCATGGCATGGTAGTTACAAGCATATGATCTGGAGCCAGAGTGCCCCTTTGTCAATGATTGCTAAATATCACTTCTGTTAGTCAAACTTTTGCTAACAGCTGACTGAAAGATAATTCAAGTGTAGAGTTTTTGTATATGTTACCAATGGAGGGAATCAACATAAACTTTGAAAATAAGACAATCAAAACCTATGTTACAAGATCTCTGAAAAAACAAATAACTATTCTTACGACAAAAAGTATTATTGGTTTTTCACATAAAAATATGCATGGCTTGATAAGACTCAACATACTACTCACTCAGGGTTTTATTTTTAAATATTTTATTTTATCTAAAAATAGCTGCTAACTTGCATTGAACATATTTATAGCAGGCACTATTCAGAGAAATTATCTTTAACATAACATACATAACAACAAAACAAATGAAGCATTAACCTATGGTTAAAGAGCGAGTAAGTCACAGGGTGAGTAAGTGGAGGAGTCAGGGTTTGAAACCAGGCAGATTCTCCCCCTAGCCATTGCCGCTCATCACAAACTTTGTAAAATAACCCAGATGCTTCTCAAGACACGGGCATCTAAAAACTAGAGCATCATAAAATCTTTAAAAAAAAAAAGGGGGGCTGGCCCCGTGGCCAAGTGGTTAAGTTCGCGCGCTCCGCTGCAGGCGGCCCAGTGTTTCGTTGGTTCGAATCCTGGGCATGGACATGGCACCGCTCGTCAGGCCACGCTGAGGCAGCGTCCCACATGCCACAACTAGAAGGACCCACAACAAAGAATATACAACTATGTGCCGGGGGGCTTTGGGGAGAAAAAGGAAAAAAAATGAAATCTTTAAAAAAAAAAAAAAAAACTAGAGCATCATGTCCCAAAGTGTTCTTTGCATATTAATCCCTCAGAATATTCCATGAGTAAAAGATTGTGTGATCAAACATATTTGGGATCCAACAGAGCCTATGTTCCACATGCCTTTGGAAAGTCACAAGACACATTACATGTAAAAGGGTCTGAGAAGTCCTGAAGGAGAGAAATCCTTTAAATGTGTTTATCCATGCGTATCCCAAACTTTATTCAATAAAGTCCCTAGAATCATATCTACTAACCTGCTGAAAAATTAGCCACAATATCCAAGACACATTGTAGCATTTTCATCTATGAAAGAGTTGGGAAAATCTTTTGGAGTGAAGTCAGAACGTTTCATGTAACACTGCATAGGCAAAAGCCTTTGCAACCTGTAAAATAATCTCATTTGAATAGCAATTTATAATCTTGATGATCTTCAAGAAAATGTTCCTCATTCCAAACCTAAGAGGAAAATACTTTCCTCTATTTTTAGGTGAGACAATAATCTCGGCAAAATAGAGTGATACAACAAAAATCCCATAGCCTGTACTGCTCGTTCCTCCATGTTATTATAATGGGTAGTGTATCATCTATAGAATTGCTATATTTCTAACTTATGTAAGGTGAGAAATTTTTTTTCTTTTTTAACCAAACCCTCCCCTGCAGAAGTGTTGACATTTTAAAGCTGCTCTAGTTCAATCCCATTTACTGCAACAGTGCCAATTTCTCCAATTAGTCTGACAACACATGTAGTCTCAGTAGTCAAGTTGTCTTGCAATCATTGATCCCAAGACCAAGGATAAGTACAGCTGATCTTTGTATCAGTGATCAGAATGGCCTTCCTAATTATGGCTGTCCTCTCTCCTGTTTATCTGTAGGACATGAACATTCTTAACAGACTTGAGTCATCTGCCTAGAAGCAGTTGTCATTACTCATCAGAATTTCACATGCAAAAGGTGTAAACAAGTCTCCTGGTTTCCATTTTTATACTAAAAATCCTTAGGAACAATTTCTTTTTTCATATTGCTAGAATTAAAATTGTCTTTGTCATTTTATTTAATTTTACAACTTGCTTTGTTTCAAAGTGGAAATTAAATTCTTTTACTTTAATTTTCATCTTTCTCTACAAGTTTTCTGAGCATATTTTGATCCCTCATCTAAGTATCATGACACAGTCATTTAGGAATGATGATAATTTAACAATTAAATTAATCTGCCAATAGGTATGTAATCTAAGTACACCATTGCAATACAATTTTTCTAGAGTTCTAAGTAAATAAATATTGAAGAAAAGTGCTGAAGTGGTACACTTCTTTTGTTTCTGTGCCCAGATTTACTTACTTAATTAGACGTGATATAACCATTCAGATACTAGTTATGTTAAAATCCAAACTCTAGGCATGGCTTTCTTTCAGAATGAGGTAACTTGCATGTATCTGCTTCTAAGATATTCAGAGTTCTCCAGTTCAGTGGATTATCAGGATATTATTATTTCTCTCTCTTGTTGCCTTACTTTTGGCCTTGGTAATGCTCTTTCACACCACCAATAAAGGATGAACAGAAGAGGTATTAAACTTAAATTAGTCTACTTGTTAGTCAGTCACTGAGTCAGCAAGGACCTGCTGGGAGTCCACAGCATACAAATTATAGCAATTTTCTCTTTGGTAATCGCTTAGTGAGAGGGAAGTTGAAATTTCTTCCTCTTTTGTTTTTTAACTATACTGAATTTACTATGGCTTTTATGAATTTAAACTATATATACTCTCTCTGTTCCAGTGTTTATTGGTTGTTATTAATTTTTATTTATATCACTATGTTTAAGTATAATTTTATCCTATAAAAAATGTCATCCTATGGAATTTGAAAAATAATAATTTAAGTTCTGTATAAAGATAGCATCAGACTAGCATTACTTTATAATATCTCGCACTATTTTCTTTTAAAATACTGATAAAAAGTTTTTTTGAAAAGCTTAAAATTTCACCAGAATATAAATAAAATAGTAAATAATTTACACGAATATTGTAGGACTTCTTGTAACTACTGCAACCAGCAATACCATGATTCAAAACACATAATTGTTGACATATTCTTCATTCTGGGGCACAAGAGTTTGCATTGCTGGGAAATGTATGGGAAATGTCTGTTCATTACCTTACCCAACCCACGCTCCACCTCCAGTGTTCAAAGTCTCTAGAGGCATAATTCTGATTCACTGACCAGAGAATCAACCTCTGTGACTTGTGAGGTTCCAGAGTCACACGTCATTCATTCTGTCAAATGTGAATGGCTTTATTTCTACATTTATTCAAAGACAGTATAGTAGGGCTCGGTGGAACAGGCAGTTCCCTAATATAAGGGAGAAAAAGAGCCCATGGAACAGAGTACACATTTCTAAGTCCTATATTTGGTAAAAGAAGAAATTCCCCTTGACCAACTGCAACTGGAGCAAAAACTACCCTTCATGTAGCCAGATACCAGGCAGGAAACAGGATCTGAGAAAACCTTATTTCAGTCCAGCAAAGCCTCACTAGTTAGTCATATATCGGACACTGGAAAATGCAACAGGACATCTTCTGGCAGCTGCCTTTCAACTTTTATTCACAAAGAAAAATTCTTCCTCTACCCACATAAACAGTAAATAAGGGCAAGAAATCTTCAAAGTGTATTTGTTTACAAAGGTCAAGTTTGGATGGAGTTCACCTTGATGGAAATACTAAATATATTTTTAAGACAAATAAAAATAACATTAGCCTATGTGTAAAAAAATAAAAATTTTCTTCCTCCTTTCTCTTTCTGAATTTTCTATAAGATCTGTGTCTACAGAATACAACTTGTGGAACCCCCTGAAGTGCTCAGGAAAACAAAAAAATTCTTACACTATTAAAAACCTCTGTCTTATGACCCCTATAGGAAAGAAGATAATATTTCTTCTATGACTCAAGAATCGAAGGTCTGAAAAAGAAGGCTTAGATGTTTCGGAAAGTGTGTCTACAAGTCAATCTGAGGTGGGTGAAAGTGGTAAAGGAGCACATATGTATGGTGATGGATAAAAATTAGATAATTGGTGGTGAGCACCATGCAGTCTACACAGAAATTGATAATAGTGTACACCTGAAATTACACAACCTTATAACCCATTATGACTTCAATAAAATAACTGAAAGAACAATCACACACACACAAATCTGAGGAAGTCTGAAAACAATAAAAGGATTAATCAAGTAGTCTAAGGTAGGCTTTCCTTTATTGTCATTTGTTTGTAAGAGGAAGAAGTCATAAGATAATTTTGGACATATGACTTCGAAATATAGGTTGAAACATTATATTCTTAAAACTTCACTTACAAGCACCACAACATAGATTACATCCCATCGATGGTAAACAGTTCATTAAGCCAGTTATTACTACCAGGTGCCTTAGAGGAAGATGCACGCCTGCTGAAGTGTACAGTTTTTTTGTTTGGTCAACCTAAGAAAAAGGGAAGACTTCATTTAAACATCCAGATTTTCCATCTCTCTTGAATAATGAGAGTTTCTGACAGTCTCAGTACTGGATTCACATTGCCACAAGGCGGCCATCTAGTTGAGCTGACTGGTATGGGCCTGTAGATGACTCACACCCACTCTCTACTCACAACCTTTCTCAGAAGTCTCTTACACTCTAATGGGTTTCGCTCATTAGAAACCCACTTAAATTTAAATTTCTAGTCTCAGTTCTATTTTAGCATAACGTAGTTTCACGGCAATTGTGTATATATTAAATCTGTAGGTCTTATTGTTTCTATCATATTGCCATGTACCTTCAAGTCATAAAATGAATCAATGATTTAAATAGTTTCTTGAGGCGTAAACTCTTGAAGAACTTCTAAGGTACAAGTTCTGTTAAGCAAAAATTAAAATATCTAGGCATTTATTTTGATTTCCTCCAAGATTTGGTCTGAACGTGACACCAGTTCATGCTGGAGGGAGTCCTCTTGCCTCTGATGGATTTTTATAGAGAGATAAGGAATTTAACGGTAGTTTACAACCATACGGCAAATCCTAAGTCCTCTGTTCTTGTCCAGTTGAACACTGAGCTAAGGAAACACGATTTGCACTTTGTTAAGGATTAAATGTCCCATAGGGGCCGGCCCCCTGGCCAAGTGGTTAAATTCGCGAGCTCCACCTTCCGTGGCCCAGGTTTTCACTGGTTCAGGTCCTGGGCGTGGATATGGCACCACTCATCAGGCCACATTGAGAGGGCATCCCACATGCCACAACTAGGAGGACGCACAACTAAAAATATACAACTATGTAATGAGGGGTTTGGGTGAGAAAAAGCAGGGGGAAAAAAAATATGTCTCATAAATCAACTGGTCGCATTACACTATGCACACTGGTAATCTTGATGTGCTAGATTTTGGGCGATTTTGCTTCCTTAGAAATTTCTGCACTTCGCCAATTTTCACAATGAATATGTATTCATTATGTAATCATACAAAATAAACATTATTTCTCAATTTTATCACTATATACCATATGTTGAAATATTTTTGTGTAATTGCCTAATCAAATTTTATCATCTAAAAAGGCAGTTGTATTTGCTTGATATTTTTTGAAATTAGATAAACTTAAAGTCAGATGATCTCACTTGTGCAAAATAATGTGATTAATCTGAAATTACCTATTTTTTTAATCAGTGAAGGAGAATAACTAAGTAGAATTTTCTGAAAGTTTTTTTAAATCTTGCCATCAACGTCAGAAAGAGCCTAAAAACGCTTGGGACGCTATCTGTTCTTCTGCTTGTATAATTTCATTTAATGGTGTAAAAAATATTTCTTTGTTAATAGTGTGATTCAATATAAGCTCTTTCTTTATCACTGAATCATCATTTTCAAGAGAAATTGTTTGGTTTCCTCTTATTGAGTGATTGGTTTAACTTAAAAGTTTAAAAAAATAATTTTACTATTTATAAATAACAATATATTTAATTGTCTTAATGTTCAGCATGAATAAACAGAAAAAAAATTTCTAATCCCTACATAATAAAACAAATGTGTTTTGTGGTTTTACTTACTTAAAATATCAAGTTTTAAATATATGTAAGCTATCGACATGCTATCAAATTTATCATTATAAAGCATACACATTTTATAAATATATAAATGTGTACTTTATAAATATGAAACATTTAGAACATTGAGGAATACATCATAAATAATGCAAACACTCACTCCTAAATGTATTGATAGAATTTTATTACAGTAAATCAATACTGAATACAGAGATACACCCTCCTTCACAACAGACAATTGATTGGATTTGTGCTTACTTAACAATGACATTCCATGGCCTTTCCAGCAATAACCATTTGTGCTAATGTGGCAGCATGTGAGGACAGAAAGCCAGGTCATCCTGAAATAACACCTGCCAGGATAACAGGGTTGTAGCAGAGATAAGGTCACTCTCTCTTCCATCCATCTTTGCTTGCTCCATTCTCAGTGTCCATAACTTGTGAAGAAATGTCTTTCTTTTCCCCTTTTCTCTTAATGGTCCTTACTGTCATTAGCCCTAACATTTCACTCTTTAATAGGCTTTAAAAGGCTGACAGCCTTTACTCTTGGATAAAAACCCTCTAATTTTATTTTTAAACCCGTTTAGACTTAAAAAATGGTTGAGAACAATACAGAATCTTCTTGGCTTGAATACGTTTTCCACTGATAATATCCTAGAAATTATAACAGAAATTTATAAATGTATTTATTAATTCACTTTCAACAATAATGTGTTAACATAAAGAATATAGTTTATGAAAAATAATTATATTTTGAAAGAAAAATGGAAGAGTTGCATTGCTTTGCATTTCTGCAAATCTCCTCAATGTCTGACTTCACAAATGACAGCTGGAATCTCACACTTGCTTATTTCATCAATTGCCGTCTCTTACATCTTGTGGTCCCCGGAAAACACCACTGTACACTCATGAGAAAACAAGAGTGACAAGTTTACACAACATCTGGGTAGCATTATGAAAACCATCTGAGCTTACAAACCTCCTGAAAGAGTCTTGGGCACTCCTAGGCATATCCACACCACATTTGAGAACCACTAGCTTAGATAAATCTGGCTCAATAACTTTCAAAGGATCAAATTATACATATTAAATTATACCTATACAAGTTAGACTCTTGAAGGTTCAACTCCATAAAATAAACTCATCTGCATTCCTATGAGTAACACGAGGACTGAATAGAAAAAGAGGGCTCCCCAATTCTTCCAATATTCCCTAGGGCCATTTTTACCACCATCAAAAGGACACAAGAAGCTGGCCCAGTGCTGTAGTGGTTAAGTTCATGCACTGCACTTCAGTGGCCCGGGGTTTACAGGTTTGGATCCGGGATAAAGACATACACACTGCTCATCAAGCCATGCTGTGATGGCAACCCACATACAAAACAGAGGAAAAGTGGCATGGATGTTATCTCAGGGCCAATCTTCCTGGCACACACACAAAAAAGTACACGAAATCAGCTACCTGTTTTACAGTAACGTAAACAGGATACATGAATTAACTGATAAATAAATAACAGCCACTACTAATTGTTGGATTTGAGAGACAAGGGCTTAAGCACTTTAAAAATAGCAGCTTATTGTCAACAAGGCAATGTTTTTAAAGGCAAAGATGCTAAGAATCAAAGAGACTATTACTGAAGGTGATATGGCTAATAAATGGCAGACCTGAGAATTGAACCTCAGATCTTCCTGATTCCGAACCTTGCCTTTCATTTTCATTGTTGTAAGTGCCTCCAGTCCAGTCCGACTCCTAGTGGCTCTGTGTACAGAGATGCTGAACCCTGCCCAGTCTTTTGCTCCATCCTCTCACCTTCCCATGCTGTATCAGACAATGCTCCACTGCTATTCATAGGGTTTTCATGGCCAATGTTTTTGGAAGTGAGTGGCCAGGTCCTTCTTCCCAGTCTGTCTGAGTCTGGAAGCTTAGCTGAGATCTGTCCCCCATTAGAAACCCTGATATTTGATATACCAGTGGCATAGCTTACACAGCCACCACCGTATGACAACCACAACCTGGAAAACGACTGGAGCTGCGGTGGCGAGTGTGGAATCCTAACCGCTAAAACACCAGAGCTGGCTGCCTTCCATTTAGGGGAGACCTATCTATCACTTAGTCAAATTCCAAACAGGACTGTCTGATGCCAGCCAAAGTGTTGTAATGACATAACTAATGAATATTCACTTACTGTAAAATACATTATCATGTCGGAGTCTTAAGGAAGAAATGTAACTGTACTTAACAAGTACTCACAGGCTGTCAAAAGAAGCTCACCATCTTTTTTTTTTTCTGATGGTGTATAGATTTCTGCAGAAAATGGGGAAAAACTCTAATCCTGAATCTAGGCCTTGGCTTGAGAACTTCCTCTTCTTTCCCATCAGGTTTTGGGAAAACGGCACAATTACAACCTGTGGTGTTTTGCTCAGGTCTTACAAACCTGGTTTTTGTGTAAAATCACATTTGATTTCATCTCTGGAACTAGAGATTCCATTTTTAATCAGAGAAATATACAAATATCAGGCAAATAGATTAATACAGCTCAGGGAATAGTATGCATGTTTAGAAAGTCTAATTCTTCAATTATAATAATTTAAAAATTCACAACAGGTATTTTTACCTTTTGCAAATAAATTGGAAAGGATAGACTATGTTCTTTTCTTCACTTCATCTTAAATTTATTTTTCAATTTCATATTAATTCTGTGACTATAAGTATATTACAGTATTTGGCAACCTCATAATCTTTTTGAGAAGGTCTGAAAATTAGTGATGTACATTTTACAATTATAGCTTTTTGAAAATTTCCATGTAAAATTCAAAACAAGAAAAACACAATAACGTAAAACAAAATACTTTTCTTGGTAGCATTATTGCATTTATATTGTTCTACAAAATGCTTACATTAAACAGTTTTATAGTTTGTTTTGAGTAACAATCTTTATAATTCGAATCATTAACAGTATATAGATTAATTTTTTAATTAATATTTATAACTGTTTATAAGATCTGTTTGCCTCTGGTCCCCCATCCACTCCTATGTACATACTTACCTTATTTCAACACCATGGATAATAAAACAGATCTGTGTTCCCATATCTGCTTTACTTTTTTCTCTAAAAATAGTTTTTTAAAAGAAAAACAAAGTAGTTAATTCATGAGATAGTCTGTAAGCTTCACAATGTAAAGATTGCGATTCATTCTTTATTATATTTATTTTTGTTTTTGAGATTCCCTTTGATTTGACATTCAAAGCTTGCTTGAAAATAAATAATTGCATATGTTAGCCTATTTTTTAAAAAGTGGTCTATTTATGGTGGACAATGTTGAAATATAAATTTCTTTACAAATTCAATTTCAGTGGATTAAATTTTTATATTCACTACTTAAAACATTTTAATTTTTTTCTCAATCAGCTAACTATAATCCTACAGCTAAAAATAATTGATATTTTGAAATGTAAAACCATTAAGAACACAATGATTTAAGCCACAAGGAAAAGAAATGATACCCAAATATGAAATATTGGTCTGGACAACTATTGTAATGCAAAATAAAATTAGAAACCATTCACAGGATTGCTGTTGAGTAGATCACTACTAACATCTTTTGTCACACAAATTATTAGATAAGGCAAGTGGTCTGCAAATCACCCTTGGAAAAAAGTAGCATTTGTAGACTGAGTCCAGAACTATGGGAGAATGCAGGCCAGAGACCTACAGAAAGTGGACACTGAAACCTGGGGGCAGTTCATTCTCCATGGTTTCAGCATGTATATCACTCCCTTCACTAGCAGAATGAGGAATAGTTCTGTAGATTATGATGAGGAAGCCCATATTAATATTTATCATAGCACTTATGAAAAGAGTATGACCAGAAAAACTGAATACACAAAATATTTTTTCCACTGAATCATAACTTGTATTTAAACAACAGGAGACCTTAGTATACAATATTAAAAAAGAATTTACTATACTAGCATTCTAAAACAATAAATTTAACCAATAAAACAAGGATTACAAGAGAGAAGACAGATATCTTAAAATATATTCACAGTCCAAAGATAGTTTATGAGTCAATGTTAACATCCTACAAATTATACTTCAAAGTGAAAAACAGTTATTTAGGACAAAGAATTTTATTGCCTAATACCCACTTACTAAGAAGATATAAAAATCCTTGATTGTTATGAATTTAACAATACAGTTCCAAAATATACTTCTTATTGCATTATGCAAAGTAAACATAAAAGTATATAAATAATATTACATTTTTATGAACATATACATATGCCCGTACATATAAATATGTTTAAATATTGAAATTTAATGAAGAAAAAGTAATGTAGGGAGTAGATTTTCGTGAAGACATTAAACTTTATTTAGTCTTGAAACTTAGATCTGGCTATGATTTTTAAAAAATGAGTAGAAAGGAAACATTTATCAATGTCTACATCATGGTAGGTGGTTAATTTAATTAATAACCTTTATAATATGCATTCTCATCACTGATGAAATTGTTCAAAGTGCTCTTTATGGATGAGTTGCAATAATCTTCAAGACAATGTTTATCATAATTTTACTGATGAGAAAACTGACATCTAGCTAGGATAAAATGACCATATTTCATACAATCATCATTGAAGATCTTCAGGATGAATATTATTGGTCAGAGAGTTCAAGCAAGTTGGCCAAGGACACACGGCTGGTAGGTTGTAGAGCCAAAATTTATTTCAGACTTTACTCATTGCAACATCTTGCGCGTTTTTCAGAATGTTGTGCTACGTGCACAAGCAACACAGCCTGAGTAAAAATGAGTGCAATGTGTGAGGTCTAGGGAGAGAATCATTTGTCGGAAAAAGGACCTTTCCTGGGGGGACATTGAAGTAACACTGTGCTTGTGAATAGGAAATAAAACATTTTGGAACCTAAGCTGAATTTGTGTCTGTGTGTACTTTCAATTTTATTTTATTTTTAAAACACTTAAATTTTGATCTTAAAGCTCTGATGTTCCTCGTTAAAATTAATATTTAAACAGAGAGATAAAATAATAATCCTCCATTAAAGAGTATAATTAACCCCTAAATTGCAATTAATTTATGAGATGACTTAATCCCCAAACAAGTGTCAAAGGCAGTGACCCCCAAGTGTTTTGGTTTCAGGACCTCTTTACACACTTCAAACTTAAAAACTTCAATGAGGTTTTGTTTACAGGGAATATATGTATTATAGATATATATACATATTTATATAAATATATATTCTACAGTAGACATTAATAATGAGAAATACTCAAAATATTTATTAATAATTACTTAAAATAATAGTAAACTTATTACTTATTAATATAATATTTCTTTATAAAAATAACTTTATTTCCAAAACAAAAATGCAATAATAAGAGTGGCATTGTTTTACATTTTGCCAAAACTCTTTATTATTTGGCTTAAGAGAAAACAGTTGAATTCTCTGCTTCTACTATCAATCTGCTCAAAGAAAGTGACAAGATCATAATTAAAATAGCTGATGTGAATGATACAAATACAACTAGTTGACATGTGATACACTGGAAATGGGTGTCCTGGAAATGTTTTCAGACCCAATTCATCCTTGGGCCATGTCCTGTGTTAGCAAAATAAGAATTTTATCTTCACTAGTCCACTGTAAATACATCTTCATTCATTTGAATTAAATAACATTGACAACAGAAACTCATTTGCATGAGGTCTGGTATAATAAGCCCATTTTTTGTTTAATTTCAAGGATTCCCTGAAAAATGTTCAATCTTCTAGAAAATTTTCTAGCAAAAAATTAAAAGACAAAATTTGGCTTTATTTTCTTATAAATAAGAAACCATATTTTCTTAGCACCCATAGAGAGATAAATTAATAAAACTTCCTATTTCAAGTTTTCTGATGCCCAACCCCCTACTTTTTATGTACCTCAGTTGAAAGTACCTTTTTGTGCCTTAGTATTCTCACAGTACTTTATCTCACCATTTTTTGGTGTGGCATGCTGCCCTTAAACAAATAGTCAGCTAGTTATTTCTCCAGGAAAAATAAGTTTATTTGAGATCAGCAAAGAACTGCAATTTGAATTCTGCAGGCGTGGCAAGCCACGTGCAAGTCTCCCAACAAAGAGGTAGAAGCAACTCTTTTACAGAGGCAAGAGGAAGCTGGGAGGGCTATTGTAAACAAAGAGTTAAGAGGTGGTGTAGTGGCTTTTCATTGGCTGAGCTGTGACAGTCTCTCATTGTCCGAGCTTCTTGATGGTTAGTAAGAGGAAGTCTTTCTTCTTCCTATTGGTCTCTACTACATGAGAGGTCCCCCGTTTGGCCTCCTGACTCCAATTTAATGAGCTGTCTGTTTATTAATTTGACAAGCATTTATTTTCTACCTTGTAATAAAGTGTTTCAATGTAAAAATGATCTATATATCTTCTATCACAAGGAATCATGAAGGTGTAGAACGAGCATCTGCTGCAGGCCTCAGGCAGTGCTATGACCAAAGTGGGCACTTAGTCTATTTGCAACAAGTGAATTAAAACATTTATTTTAAAATAACTTTTACAAAGCTCTTTGATCTAGTATTTGAGCAGTAGTCATCATACTGTTCTCTAAGGAACATTTTGTTGAGTACAGAGGAAAAAAATCTTAAGTTTACAGATAAATGTATTTTTCTCAGTTTTGATGTGATATTTCCTTTCCTTTTGGAACTTCACATATTGTATATAATGAAAAACAGACTTCATAATGGAGAATAGATTTATTCTTCCAAGTTTATTTCATATATATGAGATTATGTTTGTTTTTGAAAATATGTAATCATAGAAAGTTTCAATGTGATTTTCTTTTTCTTTGAACATTTTTTCCTACAAGAAACTAAATCCTATTTCAAAATATAAGCTCATAAAAAGGATTTTATAGATCAGCAATAAAATGTGTTTTTTTGTTATAAAAATATTAGGTAACAATCTAGTCTATGCGAATCATTATACCTAACATGGAAAAGAAACATACAAGTAAAAGGCTATATATTATTGAAATATTTTGAAAATATTCTGTTTATTTTTGTTATAGTACTTAAATATCAAGCATCCCAATGACAAATAACTTTGCATTTTAATTAGAAAAAGGTAATTTTAAAATGTACATAGTGATATAAAGGATGTATACAAGAGCCTGTTCTCTAAGCCTGTTTTTTCATCCCTCCCCTCACCAAAAGCTGTATTCTTAGAGATAATGTTCTAATTAAACAGAATGAATCTTACATATTGAGCTCTGAGTTTGAATGCAAAGTGTCATGACAACCAGCTGAAGAGATTGTGTGGTTTAGTGTGTGCTGAGGTTGGTTAAAAACAAACTCATTGAGAAGAAAATAAAATAGTGAGTTCTCTTAAAAAGGTAAAGTTTGAACTAAATTTTTTTCTTCTGCCTGAATTGATGATAAAAAAAATAGTTTGAGTGCCAGCCCTGGAGGTCTAGTGGTTAAGTTCAGCGCGTTCCACTTTGGCAGCCTGGGTTTGGTTCCTGGGCATGGACCCACACCCCTTTCTGTCAGTGGCCATGCTGTGGTGGTGGCTCACATAAAAAAAAATAGGAAGATTGGCAGTGGATGTTAACTCAGGATGAATCTGTTTCAGCAGAAAAAAAAATAGTTTGAGCATTTCTGTTTCACTCTTGTTAGCAGAAGTGATAATAATGATATAACCTATGTGTTTCTTGCTTTCTTTGCCAGAAGCAATACTCCTACATGTGAGAAATTTACAGTAAATCATTGAACATTATTATATTTTATTTTTGTTGAAATACTCTTTATATGGCTATCTTATTATTTAAAAGAATCGTTGTCTTACTCATACATGATTAATAATATATAACACTTTACTTATTTATTTATTTATTTATTTATTTTTGAGGAAGATTAGCCCTGAGCTAGCATCTGCTTCCAATCCCCCTCTTTTTGCTGAGGAAGACTGTCCCTGAGCTAACATCCATGACCATCTTCCTTTTATGTGGGATGCCTGTCACAGCATGGCCTGAAAAAAGGTACATAGGTCTGCACCCGGGATCCAAACCTGCAAACCCCAGGGTGCCAATGCAGAACATGCAAACTTAACCACTGTGCCACCAGGCCAGACCCTATAACACTTTAATGTAAATGCAAAAGAACTTGCCAAACCCTTTCTCAGCATAACATTGTAAATAAATTCGTCAATTGATAAATAAGAAATAAAAGGAATATGTTTACTGAAACTTTCAATGATAGTTCCTGAAGCAATTTTAAATAAAATATAACAGCTTGCATTTTAATGGAAATGCAATTGGTTGTTTTATGAGTCCCCGAGAATATGACTCTAAAAATATAACACATTTGTAAATGTAAGTATGATGATACTTCTATTTTTATTCTAACTTCTACTGGAATAAGCTAAGTAATACTGTGTAAAACATGGCAGCTAAAAAATAAGAATAAATTAATTTTCACATAGTTTCCATTTACCAATATAGAAAAGTGCATATTTGTCAAATATAATGTGCATTTACCTATGTTTATTCAGGTGAAAAAGTTTGGTTTAAAATGCTATTTAAAGTCCTATACGACTAGAGTTTGTTAAGTTATTGCCAATCGATGAGGAATTATTTGCTAGGGATGTTTATTCATTGATTTAATATAAAAGCTCTCGAAGCATCATTCCAGAAGTCTATGAGTTGTTATGCCTCTAGTGAAAGAAAGAGTTGAAGAAAAGGAACAAAACACCAAGGCTGCTGTCAACCTTCTTGGTTGGTGTAGGGCCTGGAAGTCACCGTGTTCTCTGAAAAAGCAATAAATAACAATATATTAACAAAATGACTCTCCAGCATTTTGTATTAATCACCAGCAGTGTGAGTTATCATTAAAAATTTGGCTTCTGTTGTTGGCTTGCCTATTTGATTCCTAGCTCATGACTTTTGAGCTATGTAAGAAAAGCCAAATGTTTACCCTTCTAAGTCTTAGCCTTTTTCATTCTCAAAGTGACGATAAGAACAGAACTACCCTGATGGAGGATTTCATGTCACAATGCATGCAAAGCATTTAGAACATTGTCTGTATATTAAAAGCCCATAAAAAGTGTTAGCTATGATCACTAATTAGATATCTCATGTGAGTCCAATATGGAAGAAAATGTATAGACAGATTGAGGGAAAAAATAAAGCAGAAAACCTCAAACATGGTTAAATTCTATCTGGTAATTTCATTTGGCTATGGATGAGTGAAATGCCACTCGTATTTTAGTGGCAAATCTTTTTCAGATAAGCACAGGTGATTTGAATGCAAATGCATCCTTCCATTTATGAGTGGCTCCTTTATAGTGACTTTACATTTCATAATGGTAAAAGGATTTATCCCACATTAATATAAAGTATACTCATGTGTTGCTTAACAATGGGGATATATTCTGAGAAATGTGTCCTTAGGCCATTTTGTCGTTGTGCAAATGTCATAGAGTGTATTTACACAAACCTAGATGGCATAGCTTAATACACATCTGGGCTATGTGGTACTAATCTCATGGGGCCACCATCCTATATGTTATCCATTACCGATCAAAATATTGTTATGCAGCACATGACTGTGCACAGAAAAATCAGAGCTAAGGGGTATAAAAATTCGATAGTGATTCTGAATATTTTCAAAGTAATTTTTGTTGCAAAAAATTTTCTGAATCCTTAGGTAATAGGAGTTTAATTCTTATTATTCATGAAGACAAAAATCAGGGGCCAGCCCGGTGGCGTGGCAGTTAAGTGCACATGTTCTGCTTCGGTAGCCTGGGGTTCACCAGTTCAGATCCCAGGTGTGGACATGGCACGGCTTGGCACGCCATGCTGTGGGAGGCGTCCCACATATAAAGTAGAGGAAGACAGGCACGGATATTAACTCAGGGCCAGTCTTCCTCAGCAAAGAGGAGGATTCGCAGTAGATAGCTCAGGGCTGACCTTCCGCAACAAAAACAAAAAAGACAAAAATCAGATACAATAATATCAACATTTTAAAATTAAGGCATTATATTAATTACAACAGCATCTACATGTGTTTCAAAAATAGTCAATGAAACATTTGTGAAGCAGCATTAATTAAGGCAATATTTGGTACATACAGGAACTTACAGGTCCCTCTCAGAAGTCCTCATGACTCTAGCTTAAAATATAGGAGTATCAATAAAAATTTTAGTGATGGAGGCTATCTCTCTTTTGTTATAAATTAACTCATCTCTCAAGGAGCACTCCTGAACACCCACACTCTTGTCTATGCTTCCTCTTGGGACAACATACAAACATCTTAGTGCTTTTTTGAGAAATAAATCCACTTTAAGACAATTAAGTAATTCATTTTAAAACATTATATTACAGGCAAAAGTCATTTCAATCGTAAATTAATTTGGTATCCTCTTTGTGGCAGAAGGATCATTGCATCATTGCCTCTTACTAACAGTTTGCTCATCTTAAAGCACACCGTGAATTGTAACGACAGTCTTCTCCTTTGTCATTTGTTATGTCAATGGCAATGTCATCTATTTCAAAGGTTCTTTTCTTTATCATCCAACTTCTTTTTGATCTGACTTCCTTTTAATAATCAAAAAAATTTCTAGAAAATGTTAATCGTTTTATTTCACTTAGAAATGGTGTTAGTCATTTAGAAATTTTGTTTGCTTCATTCTAATGTTATCAGCAATATCCAAGACCAAAACAGCTTACTTCTACCACAAACCATCAACCAACACTAGTTGTCTAATCATTATATGCAAAGATTTTTTTTTATTTATTCAAAAATTTTAAATCTTGGGGCCAGCCCGATGGCACTAAGTTCACCCATTCTTCTTTGGCGGCCCAGGGTTCACTGGCTCAGATCGTGGGTGCAGACATGGAACCACTTGTCAAGCCATACTGTGGCAGATGTCCTACGTATAAAGTAGAGGAAGATGGGCATGGATGTTAGCACAGGGCCAGTCTTCCTCAGCAAAAAGAGGAGGATTGGCAGCAGATGTTAGCTCAAGGCTAATCTTCCTCAAAAAAAAAATTAAATCTTATTCTTATATTAAATTTCATGCCCTATTTTCTTGAGCTTTAGATTTCAGTGTTCCCCTTTTTTTTCCAATTAATCATGTAGTTTCTTGCCAAATATAAAATATTCTTTATTTACCCAGAAAACAAAGTATTTTACCTCTTGAATTCTTTTAATATTAAAATGTTTCTTTAGGATGCTTCTCATTTAAACTAGCATGTACTGTTTCCACATATGTACAGCAAAATATTAACAACTTTCACTTCTTAAGAGTGTGTGCAGGCACACATACACACATAAACATACATTTTGTACTAGTTGGTAGCCAATCTCTGATTCATTCTTGCAGCAATGATTTTTTTCAGGATTAAAAAAAGAGGAAGAAAAACCAGCCTAAGAGCAGAATTTGTGGTGCTTCTCATCTTCTCTCATTAAGTCCTGTGATTATTTCGTTGGTGAGAAGTGTCTTGTGAGAATGGTAGAAAGGATTGCTGCCAAGAGTAGCAGAAAGAAGTAAAAATCTCCATACAGATAGAACCAAGTGTTCAGAATTTTCAGGTTTTTAGGGGACAACTTAACTTTTCATGGGAGCACTACAGGTAGGTCATAAGGCTCCAGAAGGGAGAGCCAAAAACTGTAAAATACAAAGTGAGCCCCAACAAATACTCCCATTCCCCTGCACGTCCTGTACAGCCAGAGCTGCTCAACTGTAAAGACCATGCAGGTTGGAACATGCAGGTGACCCGGAGGTGGCCCACCAAAAAGAAGATCCCTATTTTTGTAGTTGCAAATACTCTGGGCTTTTGCATAGTCCCAGGGCTCAGGAATTACCACTGCTGTGGCTGCTACTACTGCTATTAGCTAGAAATTAGACAATATTTGCTGAGAACTATTTTAAGCACTCACCATTAACTCATTATTTCTTTATCTAACTTATTTAATCCTTAAAATAGCCTAATACAGTAATGTAATATAAACTTGTCCAAGACTGAGATCCTGCAAGTTGACTTCATACGAAATTGAATGGGAACTGGCCATCACCAAGTGTTCAAGGCATTCATTGTCAGCAGAGTTCTGAGGTGGCAAATCCAGTTGCCCTTTTACCACGCTGTGTAAGCTGCAAGAGCAAATTTTGGACCCACATCCCCTCATTATGCCAGAAAAAGAGCTTGCACTCTCCTAATCGTGAATGTTGAACTGAAGCCTAATTTTGTCATTTCATACAGTTCTTGGGGCAGGGGATGGTGCTTCTTAAAACATTCAATTTAAAAGCATCAGAGCCTAATGGAATCCATCTCCTGGAGTCTGACACCTGTTGAGCAAGATCGCTGCCTGCTGCAATAGAAAGTGACAAGAGACTTGCACACTGGGTGTTCCCTCTGTCTCCAAGAATTTCCACAAGCAGCTCAACTGTATCAAGTTTGCTGTGTGCTACCCAGTATCCACCCGGTTTGCCTCAGAGGCAACTGCTATTATAACCTCTGTTTTCAGAGGAGGAAACTGAGCTCTAAGGAGCATAAATATTTGCTTAAGTTCATAGATATTGTAAGTGATCAAGCTAGGATTCATACTGAAAAGTCTGGCTTTAAAATTTATGCCTTAATTGCTTCACATACTGTCTTGCAATTTTCCAGAGTGGAATAGGACAGGAGTTATGGAGCTTCACAGCTCTAGGGCCAAAATGGATTTTGTTACCAGCCTAATGAAAATGTTCTTCAGAGTCAAATTTACACCGGTTTTTAAAAGATAATGAAACGTGGATTTTCATGAACACCTAAGTTTGTGGACTGAGATTCATATCCACCCTAAAAATTATTTTATGTAACTCTAAACTATTAAAGGAATTTTTATTCTGATTCATCCCAACGAGGAAGTTAAAACTCAGAGGTATTCTGTAATTTCCCTTAGTTATTTGAGGTGGGAGGATTCTAAGTTATGTCTGATTCAACTTTTCACAGAGACAAGATAAATATGACTTTTCAAAAAAATTTAAGAAAACTAGTTTACTCATACTCTTTATCAGTGTACCAGATTAAAATGTTCCCCGTCGTCATCTCCCATATAAATCTTTCTAGTACTTATTATATATTAAGTAGCTTCTTTTGTGTATATGTATCATCTCTCCAAACACACAGTTATTTATTCATAGGCAGAGATTGTATTTTGAAAAAATTTGAGTTTCTTTTATGATTTTTAAGGCATATAGTCATTTATTAATTGTGTGAATGTGGCAAGTACCGAGTTGCACACAGAAAAATACAAGGATGAATACCATATAGCTTTTTCCAATAAGAAAGATTATAAGAAAACTCTAATAAAAAAACTAAAGAAGTTAAAAATGAGAGTAATGCAATATAAAAGATCTTTTGAACTAAGAGATATAAATATGTGTAGTTGTTAAAGGAAGGGTGGGATGAAATATATTTGAATAGTTCAATAAAGGACAAATAGTTTCTTAAGAAAAACATCAGGATAGTGTTCTAGGAAAATAGAAGAAGGAAGAAGAAGAGAAGAAGAAACAAAAAAGGAGGAGAAAGAGAAGGAAGAGGAAGAGGAGGAGAAGAAGAAAAAAGAAGGAAAACAAGTGAGCTTCTGAAGACATCAAAGATGCCCAGGAAAATTTAAAGTTTTGAAATTTAGGATACTAAAAATTTGTTCATTATTTCATAATATTTTCTGCTAAGATGTTTCCCTATTTTAAATTAAAATATTTAATATTGCAAAATCATTTCACTTTTTTTGTGTGTGTGAGGAAGACTGGCCCTCAGCTGACATCTGTTGCCAAGGTTCCTCCTTTTGCTTGAGGAAGATTGTTGCTGAGCTAACATCTGTGTCAATTTTCCTGTTTCATGTGGGATGCTGCCACAATGTTACTGGACGAGTGGTGCTAGGTTGGCGCCTGGGATCTGAACCTTTGAACCCCAGGCCACCAAAGCAGAGTGCATGAACTCAACCACTACACCACTGGGCAGGTTCCATACATTTCACTTTTTGAAATAAAAAAGCACAATATTATCATTAGCAGGGATTTTAACCCAAAATAACAGTGTTGTTTTTAGAAAGTGAAATTGGTTCTTTTACATGTGGTGAAATGTCTGATACACTTTGATTTTATTTTTTATCTTCTTTGATTATTAATTTTTAAAATTAATAGACTTTATTTTTGAGCAATTTTAAGTTGACAGAAAAACATGTGAAATGTACAGAGAATTCCAATATATCCTCTCACCTACCTGCCACTCTCATTTTTCACTATTATTGAAATCTTGTATCAGGTGGTACATTTATCACAATCAATGAGCCAATATTGACACAGTATTAACTAAAATCCATAGCTACTTTAGACTTACTCTTTGTGTTGTAGGTACTATGGATTTTGACAAGTGTATAATGACATGTAATCCCCATTACAGTACTGTACAGAATAACTTTACTGTCTTAAAAATCCCTTGTGCTTCACCTCTTCATCTCCTCTCCTTCCCCGAGACCCCTTAAAACCACCCATCTTTTTACTCTCTCCATAGTTTTGTCTTTTCCAGAACATCGTAGAGTGGGAATCATAGAGTAGGTATGCTTTTCACATTGTCTTCTTTCACTAAATTGCATATATTTAAAGCACCTCAAATTTTTTTGTGGGTTAATGGCTCATTTCTTTCTATCACTGAATAAATATATGGATGTACCACAATTTGCTTATGTGTTCACCTATATTGAAGGACATTTTGATTGCTTCCTGGTTTCAGCAATTCTGAATAAAGCTGCCACAAATGTCCATGTGTAGATTTTGCGTGGACATGTTTTCAACTATTTTGGATAAGTCCCCCAGAGGACAATTGCTAGATCATATGGTAAGAGTATGTTTAGTATTTTAAGAAACTGCCAAACTGTCTTCAAATGATTACAAATTTTAAATTATTATTGTGACCCTTCCTTTTCTTTTTTTGTTTAACAAATTTCTGTCACCCTCTTTTCACATTAATCCAAAGGAGATGCATATATTGTTTATAAAAATAAAATTCTTTTCCACTAAGGTACGCTACTTTCCCACCACAGTGCTCTTATTTGTCCACAATTCTCTGCTACATTTCTCTTGGTAGTGCAAGACTTTACAGCACTTCTATCTCCTATGCCACTCCATTCCCCGCAAACCTAGGTCCTAAATTTTATTGGTATTTTAGTACTGATTATAATCCCCCCTATGCTATTTCTCTTTTGGCTCAATAATTCTACTTTGAAATCATATTATACGTTCCCATAAAGAGAGCCTTTGACTATTCTATAGTTGTATATCAGTATTTGCTCTAATATCCATTTCTCCCATCTCTCAAATGTAAGTCAAAATTGTAAGTTATCTGTAGATATCCTCAGCTATCTTCCTTTCACCTTGAATGATGATGTGTGTGGATAGAGGATCCCACTGTGTTCAAGCTCCAGTGTCACATATCACAAGTCCAAGGACCAGTTGGACATCTTTGTTCTTTCCATCTGGAAATTTGCAATATTTTTATCTTATTTATAGTGGAGCAATCTTACCAGAATTTGTTGTCTCTGCATGTTTTCTCATTAATTTACCCTGAATAATGATGACACTTTTCAAAGTATAAACTCAGATCTTTCCTACTAAGGGGAAACTTTCTTCTGTAAATTAAGTGTTGCCTCTCTCACATCTGTTCCATTTTCTCCTTTCAGATCAATCTTTCAAAGTTTATTTAAAATTGTTTCCTTCATGATTCCTTCACTTCAATGTTCTATTTCAAATATATGTTTAAGCCCCAGGGAATATTGTTTTTGTTGTAGATGGATCACTGTGTGTGCGTGTGTATGATCAATTGCTTTTTCCTTCAAATGTTGCATTTCATTTGGCATGCATTTTTATTGTAATACTTCTCTCTCTCGTAGTTTGAACCCATAGATCGGCATTATCTCTTTCAGTGGGCTCCTTGTGAGCTCTCTGGTCCAGTTGTCTAAATATTTTCAACAGTGAGCTCCTGGAGTAGGCAGGCGGAAGCAAGTAAGGGTCTCACCCTATCCTGTACTCTCTGGAAGTACATACACAATGTCTATCTGCTTGTTGGTCTCCTTCACTATTCCACCTCAAAAGTCTAGAAGATTCAGACCATTAGTTCAATTCTTTCCTGAACTTTAAATGTCTGGAAAGGGGGCTGGCCTGGTGGCACAGCGGTCAAGTTCGCACGTTCAGCTTCTCGGAGGCCCGCGGTTCACCGTTCGGATCCTGGGTGCAGACATGGCACCGCTTGGCACACCATGCTGTGGTAGGCGTCCCACATATAAAGTAGAGGAAGATGGGCACAATGTTAGCTCAGGGCCAGGCTTCTTCAGCAAAAAAGAGGAGGACTGGCAGTAGTTAGCTCAGGGCTAATCTTCCTCACAAACTAAATAAATGTCTGGAAAAAGTCACACGTTTGTGTGGCACTGATACTGAGTTCCCCTCAGATCTCTGTGAGGGGGACAAGTTCCCCGCCGGATTCTTCCGCCCTCCTGCTGTCCTGCGTGGTTCAGCTCATCTGTATGTATGTCATGTACATGGGGAAAGGAGTCAAGACCGTCAATAGAGCCAGAGGCCTATTTTCACCCATTTGTTCCAGCAGCTGCCTGCCTCAAAAACGGCTTGGAGTTTGAAATGAAAGCAGTATCTCAAAGAGAGTCAAGCATCAGGACATGAATGACATGGGACATGTGTTTGCTCCCCGGGCTGGTTTGTGCTCTGGGGAGATTTGGTCTGGAGTAAGATAAAATATTGGTTTAGTGGAATAATTATGGATAAGTATTTCATTTTGGATCTGTATAATACCATTGTTTCATTTATATGAAATAAAAATGTTAGTGCACAATGTAGAAAATAAAAATCACAATATTTATGTAGTGGATGCTACTCTGCACTCAACATTTCCCAAAGATGTATTTTTGGGAAATATATTATGATCTCAATTTTACAGATTAAGAATTGAGATTAAAAATCTTTAAATAACTCCAAAGTCACACAGGTGATCATTTCTGTGCCCCTCCTCTTTATTCACTGACACACTGCCCCATATCTCATACATGTAAAGCAGCTTAACAAAAATCTGACATAATAGATACTCGATAAATATTCTCTTTCCCACATATGCCTATAATGCAAAGTCTACATTCCATTGGTTTCTCTGGTTGTTGGCTTGTTTAATTCGATTGATGTTTGCAAAAATTATTTTCAATGGACAGAACTAAAGCAATTGAAGCTTATATTGACTGTCAAAATAAAAAAAAATCCAGATGCTTGAGAGGTAAGAGACTTATTTGCAGATGCTTTTATGTAGGAAATGCCTCATATTATTCCTGCACTATGGGTCAACAAATAAATGTAACTTTTGCAAAAAAGAAAAGTATTTTCTGTCATTGGCACCTTTAGCATCCACAAAGAAGTCTCAAAAGAGGAAATTTTGCGCAGATTTCAGAAGCATGGACTTTTGCACTTATTTTTGGTAATAAGAATATACTGACACCTGTGTGAGGATTTTCTTCTTTGTTTCCTTTGAATATACAAGTCAGTACTAAATTTTTGTTCTTTACTGACAAAGCTATAGAAATGTAAGCATCATCTATGCTCCATTTTCTTATTCACATACTGATTTTGATATATATATTGCTTTTGGGATACTATTGAAGTTTATATAATTATATGACTCACTTAAATCAATTTAGAAAGTAAGCAGACAAATCCTAGATAGGTGTCTGCTGGATAAGAAGCATGGAAAATACACATGATGAGGCCCAGTTGATAGAGAAAAAAAAGACTTTTCTCTCTCTTTTGAACAAGGGAAAGATGATTGTACTTTAAAGCAACCCAGCTGAATCTGTTTTAATTGTTATTAATTTAGGGATTTTATTACAGAAAAGACATTTTTGGGAGTGTGAGCCTGAGAGGTGAGAAGAATAACCTTCATTCACTCATGAATTTAATAATTCAGTAATATTTGAGTATCTACCATTTTCGAGCCTTTGTTTAGGTGATACGGATGAAAAGGACAGGAAAACAGCTCCCTGATCTCATATGAGTGAAAAAATAAACCTTATAGGGGCTGCCCGAGGGGCCAAGTGGTTAAGTTCCAGCTCAGAGGCCCAGGGTTTCACCAGTTGGAATCCTGGGCGCAGACAGTGGCACCGCTCATTAGGCAATGCTGAGGCAGCGTCTCACATGCCACAACTAGAAGGACCCACAACTAAAATATGCAACTATGTACTGGGGGGATTTGTGGAGAAAAAGCAGAAAAAAAAAAAAAAAAAAGATTGGTAACAGTTGTTAGCTCAGGTGCTAATCTTAAAAAAACAAAATCAACCTTATAGTCAGAAAGGAGGTTTTTGTTTTTCCTTTGTTTTCTCTTTCTCTCTTAAATTCTATTTTTGATCATGAATATGGAAATTAAAAATTATTCATTTGTTTTTCTTTAAAAATGTTAAAATGAGAATTTCCTCAGGTTTTCATTAACTAATATCCAAAACAGAAGTGGTACTTAAATTTAACAAAAATTCAAATAATTAACTTGCAATTCAAATAAATATTAGAATCATCTCATTTGTAGAATTTTTGTAACACAGTGAGATAAAAAAAAATTTTTAAGATCGTATAAAAAGTGAAAGACAACCTTGATTACAAAATCAAAACTGATATTTCTCACCCAATTGTAGTAGTTTCTTGGTTATCTTAATATATTATGTGCTATTTTTAGTCTTTTGAACCTTTTCCATTGTTGCAGTTATATGTAATATTTAAGAAAAAACAACTATTGCTTGAAAAACATAAACACACACTAGCCATCAGCAGTTTTAAAAATCCCATCATTTCACACTCGTAAAACCTGAGTACAGACTTCTGAGATTTAGGAAATTCAAAACAATCCTTCTAAATCTAAACCGTGGTTCAAAGTTATGTTGTAATTAACCTTTAAATAATAGGTGTTATTAACATGCAAACAGCTAAATAACTGTGTGTACTATTTATTGGCTTAAACTTTTGCTCTATCATCGCCTGATTACATTTCATGTTGAAATAGGAAACTTAGAAACAATACTGTGAAAAACTTCTAGTTTTCTTTAAACACACACACATGCATGTGCATAGACACACTCAAGTGAGAACAATATTAGCAAATTCACATAATTTCAGAGATTAAGGATCTCATTTACCTCCTTACTTTTATATATAAGGTAAATAACGCCTCTCCTCCCCTCCTTAGCTTTCTTGCCAAAGTTATACTTATCAGTAAACCATTCCATGAAGGTCAGACCAACTGACTCTCACGCATTCCTCTCATTAAAACATTGGCACACAGGCTGTACATTTTTATCAACACCAATGTTGCCAGGTACGTGTAGGAATGTGTGGCAAAGCAGCATGATGATTAGAAAAATACTAATTTTTTTAATCAACTTAACATTAAAAAAAACTGTATGACTAAATCACAGGCTACTTTGGAATAAAAATAGATTTGCTGTAAATTTTTCAATTGAAGTGTAGTTTGATGAAATAAAGAAAAGCAATATAAAACTGTCTCTAGTGATGTATTTTTCTCACTGTTTGATATAAAAAATGCTATGCCCACTGCTGTGAAATCATATTTTAATAGGCATCATTTTCTTAATTAAAAATATCCATATTGATTTTTGTTTAAATGACTGGTCATAAACACATATCATAAAGCAGTTAACAAATTATGATCAAAAAGAGTAAAACCTAGAATTGTAATTAAATATCTTAAATAAAATATTATAGGCATTAGATAAATAAGGTGACTAAAATATAATGTATCATGATACTAGAATTTAGATGTATCCCACTAAGGAACAGATAATGAATGTGTTTGTAGTGAAAGATTGTTTTTTAAAACCTTCTTAGTCAGTGATTTTGTAAATATAAATCCTCAGTAGCATTAGACCTATGGAATAATATAAGTTGAACATATTTAATCAGATCAAACAATGTCTAATTAATGAACATTTTTTGAGTATGCAGAATCCTGTATCAGAAGCTGTAGAGATATAAAAAGAAATAAAAGAATGTGAATTTCGATTAGCTCAGATTTTAGCAGGAGAGTCAGAAATAGACATAAGCATGCACAGAGCACCTTGAATATAAGAAAACAGTAATAAATATCTGTTCCCTAACTGTGACTTGATCAAACACTGACAAATTAATGCGCTGCAGCTTTTGGTGCCACTAGGCTTGGTGTCAGTTACTGGCAGTCTGGTTAGATCAATTAACAACCTCTGTAAACCTGGGTTTACTCTTAGTGATATTAGAATAATAATGCCCTGGTCCTAAGATTGTTTTGAGGATTAAATGATATAAGACATGAAAGATTATGTCTGTTCAGGTCCATAGTTAGACACTCAAACCATGGTAGCAATTATTATTATTTTATATAGACCTATGTAAAATATTTTCTAACGACTGCATTCCTAGGTGCATAGCAAAGAAGTTACCCATTGGAGAGCATATCTTAGGAGAAGTGAGTTTTCATCCAGAATATCGTAAGGTCCTGGGGAATCTCAAATTTGTCAAAAGGAGGAAAATCCCGGTTGCAAAAGTGGCGTATACTTAGACGTAATAGTAATAAGTTATGTTTCTGGAATTGCAGGAATTTTGTATGAGCATTTTGTTTAGGTTGATGTAATTTTGTTGTCTCAGTTGTATACTTTGGAAATTCCTCTTTTATTATTCCCATATTCGTGTCATCTTCAATGAATCCACATAAGTAATATTTTAAGATCAACACTTTTATTCACTGTGGCTCAAATGCTGATCTAAAAGAAGTCATGTCATCATAACTGAAAGCCAATTATTTCTCCAAAATTTTGTCCACAATTTGAGACTAATTGGTCAATGTTTTTACTGCAAAAATGGAGCTTTCATTCTATCTCAATACAATGTCTCAGAATTCCATTAAAAACTAAATTCTCTTTAATCCTGAAAATGTTTTGAGTTGCTCTTTTGGATTATGACTTTGATGTGATTGCGTCATCTACTTTAAGTGGATTTTATTTAATTTTGGAGAATTTTGACCATCCTGTGAGTTTTCTGGTTTCAGGAAAAGATCTCATTCATCTCTACGTCCTGAGGGCATACAGTAGCTATAAAATATTTTAATAAATACGTTAATTAAAATGATCATGAATGTTATTCTGTTGTTTTACCCAAATTTAATATCTCCATTCAACTTTTGACTCCAACACGTGTCTTAAAGGCAGACAATCAGACAATTGCTTTCAAATTCTTTGTCTTTTACCAATTAATGTATAGATATCCACATGGTCTAACATACTGCATATTTTACCTTTGTTGTTGACCTTGTGGCGGAGAAAGTTGAAAACAAAATACATTATCTTTCACAGTAGGACAATTGTAGCTAGACATATAGTTGCTCAAGTGGAGATATATTTCAGCCATGTTTACAACTAAATGTGGCCATGGGACTAAGGCTTTGCTAATAGAATGAAGGAACATGATGGGCGCCACTTCAGGTTTGGGCATTAAAACATTGCGTGGTCTTCCTTCATGTTCTCTTTCTTCTCCCTTACACAGGAAAATGAATATGCATGTGAACCATGCATATCAGGTCAACACCTTAGAAGAGGACAGAACAACCAGAAAGAAAACAGTTTCCCAGAATGACCACAAGGAACAGAGTTAATCACCAACCAAGATTGTCACCCTAGATTTGTTACATGGTAAGTCAATAACATTTATTTTCTTTAAGCCACTAAATTTTGGAACCTCTGTTAACTCATTTGCATTTTAGCATTTGCCTTAACTAATATAAATGATTTGCACACACTCAGAAGAAAACAAATATTATCAATTTCTTAGTATTTTACCAAGATGCCGTACTTCCACACCACTGTTCGTGAAGTAATCTCACAGAAGATGGGGCATAGTTACAGTGGATACTGTCATTTTTATCTCCAAAGGAAAACTTATATGTTTAGCCTGTTAGCAAGCAAATAAACTTGACTTAAACAATATACATTCTTGCTTTTCAGTCTAGCATATAGAGTGTAAGGATAATTTTCTGATAAGAATAATCAGGCAACTGATTTTCTGCTTATAGATTAAATTATAGGTGCTTCAACTAAAAAACTATGTAAATAGAATCATTTTCCCTTTGTATGACCTGCATTAATTCATATATTGCAACAAAAGCATGTTTATTTGTATCTGTAGCTGCTAAATATGTTCACATACTCTGTCATCCTAATTAAGAACATAATTTGAATGGAAAGCGGTAGTAGGCTGAATAGTGCTCCACAAAAGATATCCACGCCCTAATGTCTGGAGCCTGTGAAAGTTACCTTTTATGACAAAAAAAGGACGTTGCATTGTGATTAGATTTAAGGTCTTGAGATAGGAGCTTATTCTGAATTATCTGAGTGGGCCCTAAATGCAATCATATATATCCTTATAGAGAGGAAGAAATGGAGATTTGACACACAGAAGGGAAAAAGCAATGGAACCCCATAAGCAAATATTAGAGGTATGTGGCCACAAGCCAAAGAATGCTGGCAGCCACAGAAACTGGAAGAGGTAAAGGAATTAGTTCTCTAGAGAGAGTATTGACCTGCTGAGTTCTTGTCTCCAGAACTTAAGATAATATTATATCTAATACATTTATATGTTATATATTTTATACTATATATTTAATAAAAGTGACATGAAAATACTAATTATAATTGTAAAATTGGAAATATAATGTCAGCAAATTTAGACCTGATCAAATTAATTTTAGAAGTTACTGTGTTTGTGAATTTTCATAATTTTCCATTACAATCTCTTAGAATATATATATATTTTTTTTTTGCAAGGAAAGATTTGCTCTGAGCTAACATCTGTTACCATTCTTCCTCTTTCTTTTTCCCCTCCCCAGTGTATGGTTGTATATTCTAATTGTAAGTCCTTCTAGTTCTTCTATGAGAGCTTCTGCCACAGTGTGGCTACTGTAAGACAGATGCTATAGTTCCACTTTGGGGAAGTGAACCCGGACAAGTGAAGGGGTGAGAGCAGTGAACTTTAACCACTAGGCCATCATGGCTGGCTCAGAATATTCTTGATATTAGAAACTCTAAATAGGTATTATCCTAATTTTTGGCAGACCTAAAGTAGGTTAATTATAGGATACTGAATATTTTCAGGGCATTTGCTGTTAGAATGCACGAGAAGTGGTGCCTGAAGGTTGTAAGTTCTCAGAATCAATTAGCCAAATATAACAAGTAAAGGATTTTATAAATTTTGGGATTGCTGAAATGTTTACCCCTTTATATAAACTATTTTGAATATGGTGCCTGCTTACTTAAATTTATTACATACTGAAGGAACGATTGATTGGATTGGTCTCCCAAGTCAGCAAATTCACTTTTTTAGTCCTACCTAGGCATGGAAATTAATGGTGCTCATTAGTGAATTGTATTTGAATTGAGTGTTTCAGCCCAGTACTTACTTACTGGAAACGTTTCTAAATAAAATATCCTGTTCCATGTGAAATTCTTCTTATGGTTTTCATATAAAAAAACAATTTATAATGCATTTTGCAGAGATCTAGAGATAGAATAATTATAAAACCAGTATCATGGGAAATATTTTATAATCCATTGGACATGATGAAACAAATACATGAACAACACTAATTTAAAGTAACATTGACTAAGTATTGTGTGAAGTACAACCAAACTGTTTGGAGTAGGAGAATGCTAGTTATGGCTGAGATGTAGCAATTTTAAGTGACTAGAACTAGGTAGAGTGTAACCAAATTGTAGACAAGGTAAAGAG
This sequence comes from Equus caballus, assembly GCF_041296265.1. Taxonomy (NCBI): domain Eukaryota; kingdom Metazoa; phylum Chordata; class Mammalia; order Perissodactyla; family Equidae; genus Equus; species Equus caballus. Next base: position 16,530,727 of record NC_091702.1, on the reverse strand, counting down.
AGTACTTACCTAGCAAAAGACCTAAGTTACCTGTATGAAAAGAAAAAAAATAAAGTTTCCAAAATAGAAAGAACATATTACATCAAAAAAGGTGAAGAGCTAAAAGCTTTTCCTCTAAGATCAGGAATAAGACAAGGATGCCCACTCTTGCCACTTTTATTCAACATAGCATTGAACATCCTAGCTAGAGTAATTAGGCAAGAAAAAGAAATAAAAGGCATCCAAATTGGCAAGAAAGAAGTAAAACTGTCACTATTTGTAGATAATATATTAGATATAGAAAACCCTAAAGACTGTTAGATCTAGTAAACAAATTCAGTAAAGCTGCAGCATACAAAATTAATACACAAAAATCTGTTGCATTTCTTTACACTAATAATCAACTATCAGAAAGAAAAATTAATAAAACAATTCCATTTACAATTACATCCAAATGAATAAAATACTTAAGAATAAATTTAACCAAGAGTTGAAAGACCTATATATAGAAAACTACAAGACATTAATGAAAGAAATTAAAGAAGAAATAAATAAATAGAAAGATATTCTGTGTTCCAGGATTGGAAGAATCCATAGTGTTAAAGTGTCCATACTCCCCAAAGCAACCTACAGATTCAGTGCAATCCCTATCAAAATTCCAATGGCACTTTTCACAGAAGTAGAACAAATATTCCTAAAATTTGTATGTAATGGAATATTATTCAGCCATAAAAAAGTATGACATCTTGCAATTTATGACAACATGGATGGATCTCAAGGGCATTATGCTAAGCAAAATAAGTCAGACAAAGAAAGACAAATACCATATAATCTCTCTTATATGTGGAATCTAAAAAAAAACAAGTTCATAGATAAAGAGAATAGATTAGAGGTTGCCAGAAGTGGGGGGTGAGGAGTAGGAGAAATGGGTGAAGGGATCAAAGGATGAAAAAAGGGGGAGATTAAAGAAAGAATAGTCTGATGTAATAAAACTTTTTACCTGTAAAACTGGAAACTAGAAACTAAAGAGATATAGACACTTATTTTGGGTCAATGGTTTTTAAACATATTTGCACTTTAGAATCATCTCAAGAGTTTTAAAGACAATAGCAATGTATTCAACCCAGAATTTCTATGAGTAGATTAGCACAAAATACTATTTAGAATATCTCTGAGTGATTCTAATGTGCAATTGTTTCAAAGTAACTTCCCAAAGACTATTTGAGAAAGAACTGCAAACTAACAATTCCATACCCAGCAAAGGTACATTTCATGAGAAAGGATTCTAACTAAACAATACTTTTCAAGCTATTTCTTATGATGGGGAGAGCCTAACTGGAGGGGGACCTGGTGTGCAATGAGGCTTGCATAGATACAGTTATATGTGAGCAGAAAGGATGAGGAATGTGAAATATAAGTGGTAAATAATGACTCAGAATAAAAGAGACAGTAAGAGAATGCTCAATTATTTAAAAAAGGAGATGAAAGCATAAAATGCCAGAAAAATCTGGAACTTATGCCAGGGAGAATGAATAAGTAAAATTGAACTTTCTATCTTACTGGATGTAGGCTAAAGTAGTTTTGGAAGTAAAGATGGGAGATTATGTTTAATATTTCCTGAATTATTTCAGAAGACAAATAAAGATGAAGTTTTCAGCAACCAAGCAAATAATTTATCAGACAGTACATTATTTATAGATTTAAACTTTTGTAATTGACATATTACTTTACATTTTATAAAAAGTATTAAAAGATTCATGTGATGATGATGCACGAATATTCTGACAGGAAAGACTCATATGTCTTAATTTAGTTCTGGGGCTGCTTGTCCCATAATCAAATTTCCATTTTTATATGCAAAAGGCTAGACCTTTAAAGATTACTACCCACCCCAAATCCCATATGATGCTCAGTTTTTTCTATCTTGGAACCAACAGATTAGCAAATAAAAACCCCAATCCTTTTTTTTCTTCCTCTTGTTATTATTTCTCTGCAGTGAAATATTTTAGACCTTTCACCTACATTTGCCACTTAAGCCATTCTCATATTGAAGTGTTCCCATCTTGTGTCAATTCACGTTACAGATATTTCTTATCCAAAGCCCTTTTGAATATTCCCGAATCAGTTTTCATTATTAAGTAGCTTATAGGTAATATCTTCTACACTGAAATCCAAAAAGTGCCAAGCAACTCTCATGCAAGACGCTTTCATTTTCCTCCCTTCCTTCCTTCCCTCCTTCTCTCCTCTCTCTGTGCCTACCTGCTTCCTTCCTTATTTACTTCCTTCCCTTCTTCATTTCTTTCCTCCTCCTCCTCCTCTTTCTCCTCCTTATGCTCTCCATCCCCTCGTTCTCTGCCTCCTTCTTCTGTCTTATTATTGTCCACCTTCCCTGAGACAATTTCTAAAAATATTATAAAAATACTGATTAACTTTCTCCATAAGGAAAAGCAAAATGAGGAAATAATACTGTTATATCCATTGAGAAAACGTCCTGACAAGCTAAAAACTAAAAACACTAAACTATTATAACATTAAAAGCTTCCTGTTGCAAAGAATAATCTCTGACCTTATACGGTTAAGTCATTTTATGAGGCTACCTACTGCCAGCAACTGTAGCATAAGGAGGGACAATTCTAGTAAATGAACATGTGACACAGGCCATGCCAAATTCAAAAAAATTTATTAACTATATTTGAAAGTCACCTAAATAAAAATTTAGTAGTATTAAAAGACCCTTTTAACAACCACAACAAAAAATTTAATCTACAACTGGTTTTAAATCATGGGCATTAGCATTTCAATCTGGGAGTGTTAATTTTCTAATCAATAAAATAAGAAAACTTTCTTTCCAAAGATAATGTTTGTGTCAGTCTCAACAATTACAAAATAAAACTGAACTTATCTTCTGAAACAAGCATATTCCTTTTTATATATTGCTTTAATTTTCTTCCCAAGAATCTAAGCTGCAATTTTTTTGTTTTTACTTTTGCTTTACTTGTTTAATTAGATAAGGAGCATAAAAAGGAGTCATTATAGGTTTGTTCCATCACAAAGCTCATCCAGAGAGAGGTATTACCTAAAGTAGAAAAAACAGCACACCCTTTTTTTCCCCCACAAATAATTGGTATATTGTGCCTATGGGGCTTATAGTATCAGTAATTAAGATGTTAACTTAATTCATTTTGGTTCATCACAAATTTTAATGTGATGTGCATAAAATATATAGAGAGAATTTCTGGAATAATGAAAAGCAAGCATTGATGTATTGATCACTCATTTTAAGGAATAAATTATTGCCATTACAGCAGAAGCCCCACAAGTAACCCTTTCTGAACATGAATCCTGACATTTCCCATAGGAACTATTCAGCTAATTTCTATCACAATCATACCATGCTTTTAATTCTAAATGTATACATTTATAAACTATGTATTCATACTGTTTTATATGAATTTACATAAATTTAATATATAAATTTAATTATATTGCATGTATTTTTGCTAAATATTGTTTGTTCCATGCATATTGCCTATAGCTGTATTTCATTTATTTTAATTGCTATATTTTATTTCTGTTTATACTCTACCAAAATCTATTTATCACTGTTACAGTTGTTTCTAATTTGTGTTAAATTTTGGCAATAATAATGTGTCTGTGAACCTTCTTGCACATGATCCTGGCACACATGTGCAAGAAATTTTCTAAGAGTGGAATTACTGATGTGCGGAATTTGTGCATCTTCCATTCTACTGGACAACACCAAATAGTTTTCCAAAATTCTTGGACTATTATACCCCCACAGTCAGTGTTTATGAGTGCATGTGCCCTGCTCTGCTCTTATGTTTAGGATTTTTATAATTAAAAGCTTTTGCCAATACATAGGGAGTGTAAGATACCTAACTGTGGCTTTAGTAGACTTGTCTCTTAAGACTAACATACTTTCAGATCTTTACCAGGTATCTGTATTTTCTCTTCGTAATATGATGACATCTCTACTAAATTATTTGATGGTGTGGTATGTGTGTTTTTCCTAGTTATTTTGATTAATTTTTAGGAAGTTACTTTTTTTGGTAGTTATATTTCCTATAAGTACGTTCTCCCATTTTGTGGCTTGTCTTTTCACTCTCATAATGTTATTTGAGGAACAGAAGTCTTCCTTTTTTTATGTAGTTAAATTTATAAATCTATTTTAGTGTTTATGCTTTTAGTGTCTTGTTTAATATGTTTTACCTGTCTCAAGGTATTTTAAAAATTACCTATGTTTTGTCCTAAAATTTAGTAGTTTTTGTTTCACATTCCTTAAGCTATTTGCATTTTTTATGGTGAAAAGTGATAGTTGAATTTTATACTTTTTTATATAGCTATTTGATTTTCCCAGAACTCTTATGAAAGCAAAAAAAATTAACTCACTGATCTGAAAAATATTCCTTGTATATCAAATTAACATATATGTGTGGACCTTCTGGGTTTTTTTTATTCTGTTAATATATCTATATTGATTCTTGCAAAGCAAATCCTACTTTTTTTTCTTTTCATCCAGGAAGATTTGGCTAGTCTTCACACATAAACATGGACACACAACACACATGCAAGCACATGAGCCCACATGCAGCTGGCAAGACCTTGATTTAAATGCCACTGGAAGATAAATTGGCAATATTGTGTATCTGTATATTTGATTCTTGCAATCTATGAATATAGTGAATTTGGTATGTCTCTCCACTTATTTAGCCTTCTTTAATGTGTCTCAATAAAGTCACATAATCTTCCTTAGCAAAAAGAAGAGGATAGGTGGCAGATGTTAGCTCAGGGCTAATCTTCCTGAAAAAAAGGGATAATGACTGGAAATTTATACCTTTTGTACAAACTTTCAGCTATAAAATAAATAAGTCATGGAAATGTATTGCACAGCATGGTGACTATAGTTTCATAATACTGTATCATATAATTGAGAGTTGCTAAGAGAGTAGATCCTAAAAGTTCTCAGCACAAGAAAAAAATTTTTGTAATTATGTATCGTGATAGATGTTGACTAGACTTATTGTGGTGATCATATTATCAATGTATACAATTATAAAATCATTATGTTGTACACCTGAAACTAATATAATGTTACCTGTCAATTATATTTCAATAAAAAACAAAAACACCATAAGAAAAATTACCCAATATTTTAATTGCCAACTAGGTATGAATTAATGTGCATGTAAATAGCCTTAATATTGTCCTAATCAGGAAAATGTGCAGACAATAGTGTCTGCCCAGTTGTCCTATTGGAAGAGTGAATGAAATTGATTTTGCAGCATCATCCTCCACCTAAAAAAAAAATAGATAATGACTTTTAGGACACATACTTTCTACATCTATTGAAATAAATATATGAAATAAATAAATATATGAAATAAATATATTTTTTTCCTCCTTTGATCTGTTGATGTGGTGGTTTACATAGTTTTTATGTGACCCAATCTTGAATCCCAGGGGCAAATCCTATTAGTTGATAATATATTATCCACTTTTTACATTGCTGGGATTGATTTGATAGTATTTGTTTAGAATTTTTGGACCTTTGCTCATGAACAATAACATCCTATAATTTTCCTTTCTCAAGCTGCCCAAGATGTTAGTATCAAATTTTTCTAGTGTCATCAAATGTGCTGAGAAATGTTCTCTCATTAGTATTTTGTTTAAGAATTTGTGTTAGATTGGTGTTATTTTTTCTTGAATTTTTGGTTTAATTCATTTGTGAAGCCATATGTTACTATAATTTTATATGTGGAGGAAATGTTATTGCTGTGATGGAATTTGGTAAGTTTGGTAAGTTATATTTTCTTATATTTATATATTAATCTTCAAATTAGTTACTCTGTGCTTTCTCTTTTTTTTCATTTTTACTCTCTTTGGAGGTTTATTGACATTATTAATATTTTTAAAACTCTTTGGGTTTGGTTGATCCTCTTTACTTTTTGATATTTTCTTATTATACTAATTTCTATTCACACGTGTTTTTTCCTTTTTTCTCTTCTCTTCAAGTTTATTATGCTGATTTTTATGTGCCTTTGTTGGATAGATATCAAGCTCTTCAATTTTAACCCTTCTTTTATAACGTTTGCATTTGAGGGTAGATATTTCTCTCTGATAACTTTTAGATATAAACTACAATTTAAAATATGTATTATCTACCATATAAAATGATTCAGATGGAAACTTTCATAATGGGCTTGGCATGTCGCTTCTCACAGGCAGAATGCGTTTCACAGATGCCTTTACCTCTAGATGTGGCCATGTGATTACGTTTTGACCAATAGATTGTGATGATGAGTGATGCACACAGCTTTTGGAGTATTGCTTCAAAAAGCTTCCATTCTACATTCCCACATTATTTAAGAAGCTCCCTCTATGTTCTTGGATGGACATTGGATGCCTGCTAAATGGTAAAAATGAGATTAAGAGGACTATATTTCCATCCAACCTTATTTTATCAAATGGCCTTAATCAGCCAAGTGAAAAGATAATGTGAAGGGTACAGAAGGCAGTAACCAAAAGGTCAGTGTTTTCTTAAAAAATAAAAATAAAAATAAAAAATCTGTCATAATCTGACCCCTAGCTGTGCTTATTAGCATTGGGAGCTTTCTGCCAACAAATTGGTAGTCCTCTCATATTTTTGGGTAATTTATTACCAGTGTTTGACTCTTACAGGTCCCTGAAGCCCAAATTTGCCTGCAGGAAAGATGGGCTGCAATATTGTACAACCTTAGGAACCATATTCTCCAAGACTCACATTACATTCCTCCAGAATTGCTGCAGGAGATCATATCAGCATTCTTGCTAGGCTTTAAGCCTAGGAAAAATAAATTCCAAATGGGTGGCTGGGAGATATGTGACCTGCTGACTCTCATAATTATTATAACAGATTGCTTGTGCTTTGGAATCCAAGGCCAGAGGGGAGTATGTTATCGAGCGTGAAGGCAAGGGGCTCAGGAACTCCGGGCCCTTGCAGGAATGGAACACCACCTGCATACCTTGCTGATTGTTCTTAAGATACTCCCCAAGGGAATGACCTGGGATAGGACTGGTGTGCTTTGGGGGGATGAAGAATAGAACCTTTGGGCTTTGGCTTGTGTGTCCCTGCAGGCATGAGTTCCTGTTATTGTACATGCTTGTGATTCTTTACCCATAAATAAATATGTGGCGATCAGAAGGACCTCACCTCAGTCCATGAGGCTAAAGGTCCCCTGTCCTATTAAATATATAGACTGTGTTCTGTCTGTTAATTCTGTCTACTCCTTCAGCTCGCTGTCTAGCTGGTCTTGGCAGCACATAATAGACAATGGGCAAGAAATACCCTTCAGAGGTCAAAGCCAGGGACCACTGAGAACAATGGACAAGGACAAGATCCAGACTGCCACATAGGCCAATCTATTTTCAATGTTTAGACCAAGAAATTCCCATAATTCCTCTAACTTAATCATTATCATGGGCTAATGTTTGATTTATGTTTCCCATTATCTCCTCTATAGAGGAAGATTTTAATGGTCATCGTCTGTTTGCTAATCCATCATTTTATATCTGGTTTTGAAGGCAGATAATCTTCTTTATGTAGGGGATTCCCCATAAGCCAAAGATCCTGACTTTGAGGAGGATAAAGTAACTCATTAGGACATGTCATTGTCACTGTCTCATTTGGAGAGTGAGGGAGTGATAGAGAGTGAGGGAATGAGAAAAAGTTTATTTGACTGACCCAACTGGTAAACCTTGGAAGAGACTGCAAGTTCTCCTCCAATACTCATTTTCACCTTATCATTTTAAATAAAAGAGCTTCTGTGAGTTTAAATGATGTCATAGTAGCTGAGACAAATACTGCATGTTGTAGCCTCCTTTGCAGATATATATATATATATATATATATAACTATGTTCTCACTGACAGAATGTGAGTGATGTGCACACCTTCTTGACTCAGATTTAAGAAAAGACATTATGATGTCCATTCATTTTCTCTCTCCTTCCTGCTACCAGGAATGCCGGTATTGTGGGAGATATAACATCTATTTCATGCAAAGGGATAACAACCCTATGTGAAGAATGGCAGAGCAACAATATACAAAGTACCTGTGTCCCTTATATAGTACGACCAAGATAACAGCCCTGGACCACCCATGATAAAACTCTTAATTGACAGAGACAAACTTCTATCTTGTTTAAACCACTGTGGGCCTTTATTACAGCAACTGAGCTTGTATCATAACTAATAAAGTTTAGTAACTTTATATGGGTGCTGCTACAATGAATACACAACATGTATATTATTGCCTTAAGCTGTATCCTAAGTAATACACCCTTGCCAATCAAATTTTCTTCTGTAAGCTGCTATTTTATAACCATTGTAAAGTAGCCTCTGTATATCTCCTAAATATCTTTCAACATGAGTCTCCCTGCCATCGACACTACAAAAGCTCGGCATTGTACTTAATCTTTTATATGTATTATTTTAATTAATTTCCACAAGAGACCATTATGAAAATACCATTTCATCCCATTTTACAGGTTAGGTAAAATGTGTAGGAAACTTTCCCAACATGTATAGGTAAACCTAGTAAGTGCAGAGTCAGAATCCTCTTGAGATAGCTGACTGCAAAGCTCACATTCTTAATCAACACACTATCATCTGCTAGGATATGTTACTTCTTTTCTAAATGTTAGACTGTAAGTAGAAAGAAACTTATACTTTGCTACTAACTCAGAAATAAAGATTTCTTCTTTTCCACTTGTAAGAAAGTAAACTGACCTATTGAAGTTGGCTGTTCTATCCAAAAACTCTCTAGTGAATTGTTATCCTTAGAAGTGTATTTTTAGCTATGTCCATGTATAGTTCCAAGTCACTCACTATAACATTTTCCTGAAAAAAGACAAAAATAACAAAAATCAATGGATTCTATATATTATCTCAGCAACTAGAGCAAGTGGGGAATGAAATGAGCAGTTAATATGTATAGTTTGCTGCCGAATAGAAGCAGATGGATAACCATCTGTCAAAAATATTATAAGAAGAATTACATCACACAGTGATAAATCGGACTGCAAAATATACAGGAATGTAGGGTCATTTCATGTCCTTACATTTTGTGATATCTATATCTACATCCATATCCATATGTATCTATTTAAAGAGATAGATTTGAATTGTGGATTCCTGTGGTTGTGGTTACCATCCTGGTAATCTATAACTTTAGTTTTAACATCTATGTGAGCATAGTAGACTAAATCCCTGGGCTATTGTCAGGCAGAGATTTCAACTGGAATCCTACTTAAAAGTGGAAACTTGAAATTGTACCCAAAATAAGACATTAAACTAAGAAAACTATTCCTTATCACTATAAAGAGACAATTTAAAATTATAACTGATCTCTGTTTGGGCTCTGAGTAGAAAGTATTCTCTCAGAAGTAAATGTAATCAAAACCTGTACTTCCTCTGAGATTTGGTTTGAATTCCCACTGCCTCAGTAGAGAAACTTCAAAGTTGCCTTAGTTATATAATATAAGGAGGAAATGTAAATAAAGAATATTTAAAAACACAAAAACATTATTTGTGATGATATTCCCCCATTCAAACTAACAAGGGGATCACAGAGTCAAAATCTGTCCTTCTCAAAGAAGCTTACTTCTTAATAATAATAATAATAAATATTTATATTCTTAATAATAATAATATATAATATATTTTAATAATAATTAACAATTGTATAGCTTAATAATTACTATTTTAATTGAAGTGTAATTGACATCACATTATATTAGTTTCAGGCTTGCAAAATAATTATTCAATATTTGTATATATTGCAAAATGATCACCATGCTAAGTCTAGTTAATGTCTGTCCCCATACATAGTTATGAAACAATTATCAATTATTAAATACCCACATAATGAATTAACCACAAGTAGTTCCATGCCCTATTGTATTATAAATTAAGTGTGAGGTAAATATGTATATTTTCATATTATCAAAATTGAAAATATATTATTCACAGCTATTCATAAAATTCAAAGGAAGGATGTATTTCTAAAAGAAGAAATTGGAAACCAGAAGGAGGAGATGATGAAACAATCATTTTATTTTTAGAAAAATATTAAATCTGTTGGCAAATATTTTTAAGAAATTAAAAAAACTTGAAATCTTAATAAGATTTTGTTTTTAGAGTTTAAAAACTTGTTAAAATAAGATAACCAGCACTATAGCGTGTAACTAGAGAGGAGATGAAATCAATGTTAAAATACTCAGTCTCTTATTATTTAAGAGTAAGGTAGAACTCTTTATTAACTTCAGACCTTTCTAAGGCAATCATGCATGCTACAATACTAAAGGAAACTATCCAAATTATATCCTTAAATATATACCTTCTAAGGGGGAGGGGTAATAAGAACTTTAAAATACAAACAGAAGAAGGAGTAAAAGAGAATACTTTTTCTTTATAAACAAAGGATAAAGCACAGTAAATACAAATCAAAAAGAAAAAATAAAATAAAAAATAAATTTAACAGGTTCAAATATAAAAATAACCACATTATACTTTTGCTTTTCATTATGATGGAATAGCTTGAAACAATCCAACTCTCCTACTGAGAATAATTAGAAAAACCAGAAAAAAAAATTTAGCATCCATTTAAGGACACAAGTGAACTTCCAGGGAAACTAGGACCAGAGTGGCCAAGAATCAGGACCCAGGAAAATCATGTGGAAGTGAGCTGATATTCTGCAGCCATTTTATTCATCTTGTGTGCAAGACATGGGGCTGAGAATAGGAGGCTTTGATGAGCACAGGGAGATTTCTCAAGGAGACAAAAGCAGTTGAGCTTTTAGTGGCCTCATTGGTTCAGGGAGACAAAATTAAAGACTTTGAAGAATACAGGCTCAGCAAGAAGAGTGAGATGAAGAACTGAACACGATACATGCTTCATTTTCAAAAAGACATCTGTTAAATTCTGAAACTGCATGGACAGAAGCTGAAACATTTAATAACCACACAAAAAATACAATATGAAATATCCTACAATCTCACCATGCTGAGTAGACAAGAATTAGAGTTCAGAATTTGCAAGAGGGTGAGGCTCAGTGAACATACCAGGATCTCAGTTGGACAGTCTGGAGTGGGGAAGATTCAGGAGCTGAGACTTTCCAAAGCTGAAAATAAGATTTGACTACATAATTTGTATTCAATAAATAGTCCTCGAAAAATACTTAATCAATATAGAAAAAAAAAAAGTGATCTGATCCCTACCTCACACTATAAAGAAAATAAATTTGAGACAGATCAAAGTCCACATTGTGAACATAAGAAGAGTAAAATAATTAGAATCCAATAGAGGAGAACATCTAATGATATAAATTTCTTAAGAAACTAAGAGGATAACACTTAAAAAGAAAAAAAATAACATGATCTGTTATAAAATTAATATTTATCAATAACAAAAGCCACTAAGCAAAGTGAGTAGACAAATGTACCACTAGGAAAACATATCTCCAGGCAAATAACAAACAAATTTAGCAGTCATGACAAGAGCTATTACAAGTTAATAAAAAATAATAAACAATCAAATAGAAAGAGTTCGATGTCTGTGAACAGACAAGTAGTCACCATGAAGCAAACCAAAAGACTAATAAAAATTTGAGAAAATGTTTAAATTCCAGCGATCAGGTAAGTGCACATTAAAACAATATATTACCATTTCACAACCATCACTCAAGCAAAAGTTAAATAATAATACATAGCCATTGTATAAAACCTTAGTAAGATTATTGAGTAAGAGACCATTTAAATTTTTCCAGAGATAGTTCAAAATTGGCACAATTACCTAAGAAAAGCATGTTAGCAATTCCAGAACTGTTGATAATATAGCCCAGTGTTGCTTGATCAAAGTTTCTACTCTAGAGGGAAGTATGACATGTGCACAAGGAAATGTGTACAACAATACTCATTTTGAGTAATATAATAATATTGGAAATGATATTTTTTCTGAAAAAGAATAGTGCCTAAACAGGAGAATAACTAAAGTATGCTTTAATCTTTCAATAAACTCTCATATTATAAATGAATGGATTGACATGGATAAATCCCAGAATATAATGGTGAGCCTAAAGCAAACTGAAAATGACAGTTTCACCATGATGCCACCATTTATGTAAATTATTAAAATGCAAAAAATCATTATTTATTTATTGGCTATATATAAATATATATGTAGACAAAATGCAATTACCATTGCAAAATTTTTATATAAATAAAATAAGTATATAAGATAATGTGTAGGTAATGCATTTAAGTAAGACATAACGTACCATTAAAGAGATTATATAGATTTATTTGACTTACTATTCAATATATACATATGTTATGAAACTATAGTGAATATATTTGCATAAAATGTCGATAGGTTTTATAGCAACATATTAACTTTTTATAATTGTTTTATATATAAAATATACACTGTATTATAAAATTATATATTTATATAAATTATATATGTATTATTAATTTATACTTATGGGTAAAATTACTTTCTGCCTTATATTCTTCTATAGTGTGGTTGTGTTAGTTTTAGATCAGACAAAATAATAAACTAGAATAAAGAACCATAGAAGGTGTATAAATATATCAAGAGGATATTTATAGGGAATAGGGTTGCATCTAAGTCTTAGATTACTTTCTTTTTTTTTTGGACAAAGAGAGTCAGTGTTTGCTCTCCATGATTTTTTTCTTCCCAATTGAGTCCTCTTGTTGTTATAACTTATAGGTAGGCTGTGTGTGAGTTTATAAGATGAATTTAGAAAAGTTACTTTAAGATGTCAACATAATCTCAGATTTTGTTAAAGTGTAGAAGTTTTCTGCTGTTGTCACTTTTCTTGTATGTGTACCATTGGCTTATGACAAAAAACAGAAAGAGAAAAAGAAAAACCACTGTGGAATGTATAGATTATTAGGTTAGTAACATATTACAGTATGAACTAGAAAAGCTTAAAAATTTTGTGAAATTTACTAAGTCAGAACCAACATGGGTGGAGATCCAACAATGTCATTTGAAAAAGGTCTCCAAGTGATTCTACCCCATTACCGGGTTCTAAACCATTGTACTGGAGTAATTGTTCTCAAACTTTAGTGCCTTCAGAACTCTTGGAGAAGTTAAAACACAGCTTGCTGGGCCCTACCCCACCCCTGAGGTTCTAACTGTTTAGGTCTGGTATGAGGCCTGAGAGTTTGTATTTCTAACAAATTCCCAAGTGACACTGATGCTGCTGGTACAAGGACCACACTTCGGAAACCACTGTATTTGAGGTTTCCTTAAAACATTAAAATGATTATGATAGAGTAAATTTGTATAACACTTTTGTTTGGTCTAATATGCTTTAATTTATGGTGCGTATTTCCCAATCAAAAGTAAATTTTTGAGTTATTGTCATCAATGTTAAAATTCAAAATTTGTGATTCCAGTAAACCAATCCATGCACACAAATGTCCTTTGTTCTCCCCCTTCTATAGAAAGCTCATAGACCACATTTTGATTAGAAAAACAAATCAACTGACTATGTTAACTCCGCTAAATAGCTATAAACAGTCTACTGAACATTGTTCTGGGAAAAATAAATGAATTCCAAATAAAACTGCTTGGATCTTTTTCATTTTTTCCAACAAAATTAAAATAATGCCAATGACAGAGAAAAATCACATTATGAAAACAAACAAAATTTTATTTTCAAGTACCCATAGGCCTTTTAAATCCTGATGACATGTACATTTCCTTAGCTAATTCTCTTAACTTGTCATGCTGACATTGTCTTTGTATGTCAACGTCCTATCATACTTCATGGCACTCTTCAAGATCTTTTATAGTTTCTCAATTCTGAATAAGTATAAGGAACCATTAACATTTATTTTCCTTTTAGTAACTACTTCAATTAATATCTGGTCCATTGATTCAATAAGCTAAGTGAATTTGATTTATTTTATACTATAATATTGGCACAAAAATACTTTAGAATACATATATATCTATAAATTATGTCTATTCAAAAAAGCCAATAATATTTTTAAATAAATTATGTTTATATATACATATATAAATAAGCATAATAATATTAGAAAATTTTCAAGTTGTATTGTTTAAAAAGGCCATGTTTTGAAGAAATCATATATATAAATTATATTTATCAATTATGTTTATATATATTCTATAAATAATTTATATAAAAACAGTAATTAAAAAATATCTTTATTGATTTTCTTATATTTATTATGCTGTTTTATCATTTCTACAAATAATTTCTTGATGTAGTCTATACATATTATTGAATGTCTGCATAGGTGGTATCACATTTCTTTACATTTGAAAAATGATTCCCTTTAAATGAAATGGTACCCCCCTCCAACTGCTATGACCAAAATAGTCTATTGAACATTTAGCAAATTGAAGTAACTCTGCCATCTGTTGGATAGCTTTATCAAATTCTTATTTGTTGGTAATGAATGTGAGCATTATTTGCACTTAAAATTGAACAAAATCATGCAATATCTTACATTCGTTGATATACACATATCTAGAGTTCCTTTTAAATTAATAAAGTACAAATTCAAAGTAAAATCAGGCACATTAATTTCCATGAAACAAAGTGATTCTACAACAGAGTGTTCTTCTGCCAAAGAAGAAAGTCTAAACTGTTTTAGAAATCATTGGACAACAGTGACATGACTCACAAGCAACATAAACATGAGTATTCACCTTTTTTATCCCACCAGCCATGAGATTTATGACTGAATAAATAAAAGTTAGATGAAACCCGCATCACTGCTTTAAACTTGAGAGGATGTCTTACCAGACCTGTCACCACACATTTCTGCTAAGTGCACTTAAAACGGTAACAGACACCTGACAGAGAAGGAAGACACCTGACTTCTTTTGCTTTGAAAATAGAATGTTCTATTTTGAAAAAGAACACTATACATTCATGGAGGGATCCTGATAAAGCCAAAGGGTGAGGGCAGTGTTCAGGCACATCCTTAGCTCCGTGAGGGCAGTGAACATCTCCTTCAAAACACTATATCCTAGTTTCTAGCTATATTCCTCACATGATATAGGATATTACTGATTGCTAATGAATGATCAAAAAGTGACCGTAAGAGGCAGAATGTTTGGGCAATAGGAATTCCTCTTAGACTGAGTATCCACAACCGATTGAAAGCCCTTTGGTGTTTGGGTGTCACAAACATAAAGAACATCAGTGGAGGTCGTTTTCCAGAGAGGAGTTACTACAGCAAAGAATTATTTTTAGGGCTTTTACCTAAAAGAGCACAAAAATGAAACATGTTGAAGTTATGTAAAGACATAATAGGTCAAAAGCCAGGGTGTTCTATTGTTAATAAAGGAGATGTTTCCACAAAAACACCTCCACTGCATAAACCCAACAAAATTTTAGAATATTTTTTATTTTGTCCTCCAGATTCAAGAGGATGTAGCTTGGCTATAAAGCCAGAGCAAGTGGTCATAAAGAGAAAGCAGTCTGAAAAGATGGGAAGAATTTTCTTTTAAGTTTGATGAACACGATTTTGTCAAGTAAGCATCAATCTACTGAAAATCGCAGAAAAATCAACTCATGGCAATTGACAAATTAATGAAAAAAGATAATTACAAGAAAATATAAAGCATTTGACAGGTGAAGAAAATTCAATCTAAGACAAGACAAAGCAGAAGAGGAAATTCACTTCACAGCTGAGCTCTGTTTCTCCTGCTTGGGCAAAATCTAAAGTAATGCCTTTCTGGCTCTCTTTCATGAGTTGATTCTTATGACCCGGAAGACATACTCTCAAATACTTGCCTTACAAACTGTGGAAATGCAAAATACCAAAGAGCCACCTTTATTCCACTTTGATAAATCACTTCATCAGTCTCTCACCCTTTCTTAGTTGTCAATCAAACCATAGCTCAAGGTGTCTCCCAAAGTTCAGAGAAACACAAATTAAGCTCTCCATGTGGTCTACTTAGAGACTCTTTTGGTTCAATTAGGGTTGGAATATCCCACCACCACTCACTGCTCCCCATTCCCTCCAAGGGACTCACAGCACAAGCAACACAAGCCCCAAAGATACCTACAAATAACTAAATCTCACCCTGGGGAAACTCTCGATGTGAGTGTGGTGAGGCGCTCCGGTCATTTATATTAGGTGCACTACTACTTTTAAAAATCATAATCTACCATATCATTATAACTTTTCATCTAATTTGTTTCAGCAAATATTTTTAAAATTGAGTACACATACCACTAGACAGAATGTTCTGCATTCTACACTGATTATAAGTTGGAATCTTTATAATTCTAGAATTTTTAAATTGAATAAATGGAGCCGAGTTCACTAGAGCAAAGAAGACAACAAAGAAAACCTAGAGCTCAGATTAGAAAGCAAAAAATAATACTGCATTAATGATGACTATAGTAACATAAAAGCAAGAATCTAAAAAAATAAAAGATGATTGTCGTAGGACCAAGCTTGTGATGCATCTCTCTCTGCATCCTACTTCACTCTGCCCGCTGGTATCCTTGCTGATTCTCAGACATATAAGCCATGCACTAGTGTTCCCTTTGGCTGAAACAACGGAAAGCTGTACATTTTCCAAGCCTTTGCTCAAATGCTCTCCTTTCAATGAGATGTTGTACTGTACCACTCTCTTTGAAATTTCAACCAAGTGTCATCCCCTACATTTCCAATTTCCCTCACGCTGGTCTGTTCAATTTGTTATCTTTGGGACTTACCCCTCTGACAAAGTGCATATTTTACTCACTACTATGTTAATTCTTTATGGTGTGATTCTTGCCACTAAAATCTAAGAGCCATGTGGCAGATTTTTTGTAAATTTTCTCATGGTTATTTTCATTGTGGTTAAAGTGGTAAGTGCCATTTAATAGACAATATTTATTTGTTTGTTTGTTTGTTTTTGAATGGATGTGAAATAGAAAGATACCTGGCAAGCAATTTGTGTTACTGTCCCTTTGGTATATGCCATATAAGCAGTGATCTTTAGTGAAACTTCGAGTACATAAAATACTTTTGTTAAATAGAATTTATTTTTTTAGAACAGTTCTAGGTTCACAGCAGTACTGAGCAGAAGGTACAGAGATTGCCCAAACACTTCCTGCCCGCACACATGCATAGCTTCCTTCAAGTCAACATCTCTCATCAGAGTGGTACATTTGTTACAATTAATAAACCTACATTGATTGACACATCATTATTACTTAAAGTCCATAGTTTACATTAGGGTTCACTCTTGGTGTTGTACATTCTACGGGTTTGGACAAGTGTATCCATCATTATAGTATCATACAGAGTAGTTTCACTGCCTTAAAAATCCTGTGTGCTCTGCCTGTTTATCCCTCTTTCTCCCCTAAACTCTGTAACCACTTATCTTTTTACTGTCTCTACAGTTTGCCTTCTCCAGAATGTCATACAGTAGGAATCATATAATATGTAGCTTTTTCAGATTGGCTTGTTTCACTTAGTAACGTGCATTTAAATTTCCTCCATGTCTTTTCATGGTTTGATAGCTCATTTCTTTTTAGCACTGAATAATATCCCATTGTCTGATGTTATAAAATACTTTTTTATTCAAGTGATTCAAGTGATAGTATCTTTAATATCTACTTTTTGTTCATTCACTTCCTAATAAATATGTGCTCATAACACTAAAATGTATGTAACACAAAAACGTACATGCACCACCTAAACATTTTTTTTAAATCTTGAGTTTTTTGAAAAAATCCATATGGATTTTCAAATAAATAGTCTAATACATATCTACAAATGAATTAAAAGTTCTTCACTCTGTGTCAAACCTCTTCTTGTTTTTATAGGTCAACAAAGAACCCACCACACATGAAGTTATCAAACACACAGGCAAGAGCGTCAACCATGATCTCTGTCTCCCACACTCCCCAAACAAAGAATTTACTAAGTCATGTCAATTTTGGTTCCTCTATATTACTAGCACCTAACTACTTGGTTCTGGATCCACTGGCACTTAGTTTATGTCACTATCATTACTAAACTAGACTAAAGCTATAGTTTTATTTTTATATTTAAATTTTTTATATTTTTATATTTACTTGTAAATTTATTTATATAAAGCTCTAATTTATTCATTTCTCTGGAGCTTAAAGTAATCTTTGAAATATTCAACATCGATCCTTATGAATTCCTGTAATGGCTTCTTTTTGACCATTTCCATTCTCTTAATAAAAAATATAAATCTTTTGGCAAAGTCGACAAGACACAGCAAGAGCTGATTTCTGCTTACCTTTCCAGATGTATTTGTGAACACTACCTCCTCCTATAATATACTCAAGCCAAAGTGAGAGTCTTCTGGCATCCAGCTCTTCTTTTAAAGTTTTTGCATGTGCTATCACCAATGCTTGAAACATTCTTCCTTCTGCCTACCACAACTTAAACTTGCTAAGAGCTGCTCACCATTCATGTCTTAATGCAGAGTTTATTTTCTCCCAAGAGCCTTCCCAGGTCTTCCTTTGATTATACTGGATGGTAATTAGCAGTGTTCCAGTGCTATACATATTACCTTACTTGATCCTCATATATAAAATTCCCGTGAGGTCGATGGGTTGGGTTCATCCACAAGGAAGCTGACTTTGAGATGCAGATTAGCATGCAGGAGGTTTATTAATGATTGCTTCTGTGAATAATACCTGTAGAAGGGAAAAGAAGGAAGTCAGATTGGGCAGAGGGAGGAATCAAGTTGTAATGTAATCTCAAGAGACCCATTAGCCTACCACACGGGGAGTTCTGAAAATAAAATGACTGTGAGAACTGTGTGAGTTGAGGTGACAGAGACTTGGGACTTTATTTCCCTGTGTTGATCAACCATTGGGTGCCAGACACATCAGGGAAGGGAATGAGTGAGGCAGCTCTCTGCAGCTGCATCCCTCCCTGAAACAGACTGACACCTAAGGGCTATCTGTTGACACACTTCTAGCAGCTAGTGTAATGTGTTACATAGTATTATTGTCCCAACTTTACAGAGGAATAAATGAATAAACTTTACAGATGAATAGGGACAAATATGTTGAGTAATTCACCCTGCTTACACAGCAAATTAAAGGGTCGAGGATTCAAACCAGGGAGTCTGGTTCTCTACTTCACAATGTACACAAAATCAATTCCTGATGGATTAGAGGTATAAATACAAAAAGTAAAAAAATAATGTTTTAAAATAAAATTTAGGAGAAGAACTTAAGGTTTTCCTAAAACCTTAGGAAAACCTAAGGGGCATTCTAATATTTTTAAAAACAAGACTCTAAAGCAGTAATCATAAAGAAAATACTTGCTAATTGGACTACATTATATAAGACATCATCAAAAGAAACATAAAGGGATTGAAAAGACAAGCCACAGAGTGGGACATAATATTTACAACAAATAACTTACCAGAGTCCTTGCATCCAGAATACAAAAAGAATGCTTAAAAAAATACTGAAAAATCAATTTTTAAATAACTGACAAAATATTTGAACAGGTACTTCACAAAAATGGAAATCCAAATGGTCTATAAACATCTGAAAAGGGCTATACCTTCATAGTCATCAGAAAAATGCAAAATAAAAATTCACTGAAATGCCATAAAATACTCTTCAGAATGGTTCAAATGGAAACCAAACAACTAAGACAAAACACAACAAGGCAGAGATAAAACAAATAAGTTGTGGTAAGGATGTGGAGCAACGGCAAGTTTCATCCACTGCTGGCGGAGAGTGAAAATCAGCACAGCCGCTTGGGAAATCTTGTTGGCAGTGTCTACTAAAGATTAGCATATTAATATCAGCAGTTTCCCTTCAAATAACCCAAAAGAAATGCATATATGTTCATCAAAAAACATGTACAGGAATGCTTATAGCAGCATTATTAGAAATGGACCCAACCTGAAACCTATCCAATTGCTAATGAACAGTCAAGTGGATGGATAAATCATGACATATTTACACAATGAGATACTATTTATCTATGAGAAAGAATGAGTCACTATTATATTCAACAATATGAATTGAGCAATAAAATCTAGGCACAAGAAAGTACATGTTCTATGATTCCAATACTATATAATTTATAAATGGGCAAAACTAATCTATGGGATTAGAAGACAGCAATTACTGTGGGGGGCTGGGAGAGTAATACTGGATAAGAACATGGGGAGAGCCTCACAGAGGCTGGTGATGTTTGGGTTCTGATCCAGGTGCTGGTCACAAAGGTAGGTTCAACTGATGAGAAGTCATCATGCTGTACACTTATGATTTGTTCACTTTTCTTAGTGTACTTCAATTGTGCGCTTCAATTCAAAGGAAAAGTAATCCCAGGCAGTCTGGCTCCAATGTTCATGATCTTAAGGACAATTTTCATTTGTCATTTTATATATTGCTGGCAGGAGGGTAAGTTGTTATAATCACTGTGGATCACAAAGTGAAATCATATGATAAAGTTGAAGGTTCAAATATGATGCATTCATTCTGTTCGCAGGTATGTATCGCAGAGAAATTCTCGCACATATCCAACAACACACAAGTATAAAGATGCCTAGACCTGAATTATTTGTTAAAAAAAAGAAGACAAAGAAAGACAGAAAATATGCCAACTATTCATCAACAAGTCAACAAATTGTGGCATAGTAAAACAGTGGAATACTGTACATCAGTGAATACAAATAAGCCAGAATCACCCACAACAACATGGAATGATTTTAGAAATAAAATGTTTAGGGAAAAAAGACGTCTTAAAAGATTATAGAAAGTATAATAAAATTTTAATGAATTCTCAAACAATAAAAACTAAACAATGTAACATTTTGTCATGTATATAAATATAAGTATTGTTTTAAATTCAAGGTACTAATAAACACTAATTCTAGAGAGGTTATACTTGCAGGGGAGAGCAAGGGTGTAGGACATGAAAGGAACACATAGTAGGGGTGAAATATTGGTAATGTTGTAGCTCATGGGTTATGGGATGGATTTACAATTGTTCATCTCATTATGATTATAACACACATATGTTTCATATAGTTTTGTATGTATTTAATATCATATTTTAAAGATCTTGAAGTAAAAATAATGTGGACTATCCCAAAACATCTTGGCTGTGATGGGAAGGAGAGAGATAAAATGAGAAAAGACGGAAAAGAGAGTATAAGGAGATTTGTCTGCATCCATATGCTTAAAAGGAAGAGCCAATATAAAGATAAAGTAATAAAAGATTCTTTCATAAAAGAATGTAAGTAGTCATCATGAGAGATTTCTGGGGTCATCAGAGTGGGCTGCCAAGGATCTCACCTAAGCCAGACCAGGCAGGCACATTAGATTCTTTCTTCCTGAGCCCCACTTGCAGGCTCCTTTGATTTGCCTATAAATTATCCTTTACCTCTCTTGTGATAGATCTGAATATGTACATGGTTATAAAAATATTAAAAATAAACTAAAAACATTTTAGCATTATAATTCTGCTTATAGAACCATGTTCTCTCATTGTCAGATGATTTTATTTACTGTGATATTCTTAGTATCCAGCATAAATCTCGGCACGTACTGCATATTTTAAAAAATCTGTTAAACTGATGAGCTCATAGAAATAGAGAGTAGAATGGTGGTTTCCAGGTGCAGTGGGGTAGGGAACCTGGGAGAGGTTGGTAGAAGGGTACAAACTTTCAATTATAAAGTGAATAAGTTCTGAGGATCTGATGTATAACATGGTGACTATAGTTGATAACACTGTATTGTATAAGTGAAATTTGCTAAGAGAACCTAAATGTTCTCACTAAAAAAAAGATAAAGACAAATATATGAGGTTGTTAGATGATGGATGTGTTAATTAACTCAATGGGGGGAATCCTTTCACAATGTATATCAAATCATCATGTTGTACACTTTAAATATCTTACAATTTTATTTGTCAATTATATCTCAAAAAAACTGAAAATATCTGTTAAACTGTTATCAGTTTAACTGGTAAATCTCATGTTATCATTAGGTTAAACCACAAGAAATTATCATGTTCAATAATTTCTGATCTACGTAATGGCAACTTCATATGAATCATCCTTTTATTAAGAGAATACCATCTCTTCCTAAAAGACTTGCATTAGCTTCCAAGGCAATGACTTCAAGTTCTATTACAACAAAGAAGAGGAGAACTGCTGATAATAGTAGTTAGGGCTAGAAGACGGTCTGAGGTTGAAAATATCAGCTGTAGGGCTATCTTACATTTTGGAATAATACAAAGTAATCCTTCAAACACAATCTTGAACTCCGAACACTTGTCTTATATTGATGCTATTTCTTAGAGGGAAATTTTTTGGTGTAGTCTAGAAATAGATTACCCAAAGAAGTCAAGATCTGACCAGAATTTAAATAATATAAAAAAATGGAGGGAGTATTTGAAACATAACTTGCTGGAAGAAAATATAGAAAGTGAAGTTACTTTATTAATACATAGACATAAACATAGACAACCTTTAGATTTGAGGTCAAATTTCTACTTTTTTTTACTATTAAACTGTGAGTAGAAAGGTCAGTTGACAATCAATCAATCAACAGATACAGTAACGAATCTTTTATTTCAAAAATGTTAAAAGATAGGCACTAAAACTAAAATCTCCATATAAAATGGCATCTATTTTTTGCATCTCTGTAACATTCTCATAAGTAAAGTGATTAACATAAGAGAAAAAAGTGAACATAACTTAATGAGTATCTTCTTTGTTTTAATAAATAAAAATTATTATGAAATAGAATGACTTTATTAAGTATTTTCCTCTTCTTCAGATGCCTTTGAATATTGTAATTTCTATTTTGTGTAGAATTCAAATCACTATCCAGGGTTTGTGAAAAGAAACTGAAATCTTTTCACAAAGATATATAGTTTAGTAACAGTACACCAAATTCTGATTAACATTCAACTACTAAGCAAGGGACTCCAGCCGCACATCAATTCCCATGTTTTAATTGCAAGGTCTGTACCTAAATAGCTGCTTAATGATCTGCGACCCTGGCTTCCAAACAGACAACATTTCACTGATAACTGATTTCTTGGTACTCATGAAATTTTCATGGGTTCATGAATACAAGTCAAGTAAAACTTTGCGTATTCTTCTATGCTATGAGATTGATGCTACATCTGAATTTTATTGAGAAAGTGTATGTAGTGCTAGGCAATCACATTTAAGTAAATGGATCATTTCTCTCTGATTGTATTAACTTGATCCCCTGCTATAACTTCAGGCATTTCACTTTAATTCATGACAGTTGGTAGTAGGATACTCTGTATTTTGTGTGTTTATTACCTTTCATTACATTAGAGAGATTCTTTTCTCCATTCCTTTTAAAGTAAAGATTCACTCCCTCACACGTCAGTGTTTGAATGATTGATTTTTTCTATTTTATCTTGTGTCCAAATCAATGACTAATGATCTGGAAGTCTGTCAGGAGTTCTTTTTTAAACTTTAGGAACTACATCAAGATCTCTATGGAAATGTGCTACTCAAATGCCAACAAAAATTAGATTCCTCCCTCTTTCTCTTCCTTTCCTCTTGTCAGTGCATGATTATCAAACTAAAGTAGAAACCAACAGCATGAAAGTTACTCAAATTTTGTTGATACCGTTCCTACATGGGATACAATTAATTAAATGCAACTCAATAAACAATTACGTATCACATAGCATGAAAAGCACTATGAATTCAATAGCTCTTCATTGTTCATCAGTAACGTACCTGACAAGTTGCTATACGGCAAAAAAAAAAAAAAAAGGAGAGACAGGTAGGGTCTCTGGAGGTTTCTTTTATCTTTTATACGAGTAGATCTTAAAAGTTAGTATGCATCAGAATTATTTGGAGAACTCGTTAACATTCAGATGGCTGGGACCCACCCCCAGAGTTTACTATTCAGTAGGTCTGGGTGTGTTACCAGATGGTGCGGATGCTGCTGGCTTAGGAACAGTGTTTGGAAAACCACTGATTTAGATGAGAGCCTGTATTCCAAATGTGTCCATGGAATCCAGTGGCAACTTTGTCTGTCAAAGTATTCATTTATTTTTGACTTTTGTAGCTGCATTACCTGTATTCATACCAGTAAGCACATGGTTCACTTGTTGAAATGATAAGGAGGTGAGAGAATTCATTCTGGGTCAGAATGTTCCTTGAGGCATCACCCGTAACCATTTAAGATTGTTAAGAATGCTTGCAAATTCTGATAATGCTACTGTGGAATAAAGTGAAATCAAAAAGACTCCTCTCTTGCTGAGCTCCACTACTTTGACTCCTCGGAAATCCCTGCCCCATCTCCTTTCCTGAACCCAATTCACTTCCCTCACTAATAGCACCATTCAAGGTTCAAACTAACACTGCAGTAAACACTGATGGACAGGTCATTTATTCTCCTTGTACTAAACCTGAATTGCTAGCCTTAGTTAAAGATGTCCACAATCCTAAAGTTGATTCCTTTGAATTCCAACACCACTTTAGCCTTATGTTTAACACTTACCAACCTGGCTTCTCCAACCTTTACTGATCAGTTCACCTGCTTGTTGGAAACGTCCTTACCCAAGAATGGATAAAAGCAGCCTAATGGGAGAACTCCTTAGACTATTTTAATCTAACTATGGTCCCAGGCCTCAAACAGGCCCAGAAACACACAGCTAGATTGATCAAATCCATTCCTTTAATCTTTCCCCCCTAAGTAAACTGGAAGGCCATCCACTGCTGCATCCAGAAAAAGGATGAACCGGTCCTGGGTTTTTAGGATAATTCAGCAAAACGTTCCAGCAGAACTCTGGTTTAAAGGGCCTCACTGATGAACTCTTAAACCTGTTTAACTCTCTTTTTGTTGCTGGCCTGCAAGACACCCTGGCCAATCTTTTAAAGGAACATGAACTTAATTGGCTTGCTAAATGTCCACATGAACTTGCTTCCTTGGCAAACCAATTATCTAAGACTTTAGAAAAAGATAAAGAGTAAAGAGGCTTACATGCCCCCAGTTGCCAAGAAAAAGCAGCAAAATTAATGGCTTTATAATTGCAGCAGTTCCAAAAATGCTGCTAGGTACCCACCACCCAATTAAGGAAAGACTTATTTTTCTGGTAAAAGACCAGAGCGTTTCAAAAGGGAGCGCTGGATATACAATGGATGGCTCCAACAGAGCCCCCACAAGTCCACCTGTTCTTCAGCCCTTCCATGACATCAAGATTAGGGGGGCTCCAGGGACTTAAGAGGGGCATTCCTTCTTCTCACTGCCAGCCCCCTAGGAGAGATCAATCCAAGAATAGGGGAAGACTTGATCATAGCTCTCATTGATGCAGAGCTCCCTTGTCTTTCCTCAATCACGATAATTTATCTATGCCCCCTCCCTGGAGTACTCAGAAAATCTGAATCTTTGGGGTCTCAAATCAGCCTATCACAGTTTTTAAGTCCCTATGCCCTTCCAATTGGGTTCCCTCTCCAGACAACACTATTTCTTTTAGTAACTTGAGCCTTGATTCACCTATTGAGAAAAGACTTCCTCCGAGAGCATGAGGCACATATTTCCTTTTCAGAAAAGGGGTAACTAATCCTTCAAGTCTCCAGCTGTTCCTCCAGCATGTCTGACCCCTAGATACTCCCAGACCCGTAGGTAGTCTGATTGATTTCATATTCTCAGCCCTCCAGAATGGAGGACACACTAGATAGTCTTTGGGCCAAATCGAACACAGCCGTGGGGTGCATACTCTTAGCCCTGTCCATAAGGATTCAGATAGATAATAATAACAGCCCTCTCCCAAACACGGAACAATATCTCCTAAGTCTTGAAGCCCTTGAAGGCATCCAATCCATCATGGAAGACTTCATGCATAACGGGGCTAATCATTCCCCACACCAGACCTCATAACACCCCCATCCTTCATCTGAGCAGATCTAGCCAATGCAACTTTCCCTCAAGGTCCCACCCTACTCCAATATGTAGATGACCTACTTCTCTGTTCTCCTTCTCAGGAAACCTGCCTCACTGACTCCCTACACGTTCTTCAAAGTCTAGCCTCTAAGGGCCACAAGACATCTAAAGACAAGTTACAATTTTGCAAGCCCTCCATTAAGTTTCTAGGATATCTTTTGACTCCTGAGGGACTTAACATAGGTCCCTCTTGGGTCACAGGAACACTTACCTTCCCCCTCCCCAAAACTGAAAGATGTCTCTGAGGGTTCATGGGACTCATCGTATACTGCTGTAACTGGATACCAAATTTCCCATTACAAACTCAGCCTCTCTACAAAATGCTAAGAAATTCCTCTTCTGATCCACTCATTTAGGACACCCCTAATAAAGAAGGCTCTAAAAAAATGTTAAAGCTCAACTGATGCAGGCACCCACCCTAAGACATCCCAATTATGACCTTCTCTCTCAGCTTTTTGCTCACCAACATGAGGAAAATACCCTTGGAGTTCTCATCCATCCCCATGGGGATGTTGTTGCCCCTCTAGGGTACAATAGCACCCGATTAGACCTGGTGATTCAAGGCTCGCCCCCTTGCCTACATGCACCTGCTGCTGCCTCTGCCCTTACCAAAGCCACTGAAAAGATAATGTTGGACTCACTTCTGACTGTTATCATTCCTCATTCTGTTAAGGCTCTCCTGGATTGTTACCACATCCAGCATGTTCCAGCTAGCTGTTTTACAACCTATGAACTGTAATTCTATCTTCTATCCATACTACTGTTGCCTGCTGCAACCTCCTCAGTCCTGCTACCCTGTTATCCTTACCTGACCCAGATGATGCACCCCATGACTGCATTTCACTAACCATCTCCTGACACCTTGCACTGACTTACATGAGATCCCCTTGTCCAATGCTGATTTCAACTGGTTTACTCATGGGTCTTATCTCAAGGACTCTGAGGGCTGATACTGTGCAGGTTGTGCAAAGTCCTTAGAACAAATTTATTGAATCTGCCCCCTTACTGGAGGCCACTTCCACCAAACCGACCAAAGTACATGCTCTCACTCGAGCATGTATACTGGCCACAGGGAAGAACACCACATTTTCACTGATAATCACTACACCTTCAGAGTAGCCCATGATTTTGGCATGCTCTGGAAACAAAGAGGGTTCCTGACCTCATCAGGGCAATAAATTAAAAATAAAGACCATGCGCTAGCACTCATGGACACCATACAGGCCCCTAAGGCTTTGTCTATAATTATAGTCCAAGGAGCTCTTCTGCTGATACACAAGAGACCAAAGGAAATCAATTGGCGGACACAATGGCAAAATCAGTCACCCTCCAAACTCCTTTCCTCATTATGTCACAATCCTAATCTGCCTTTCTTCATAGGGAAACACCTCATAGAGGCACAAACTAATATGTCAGAATCTGAAAGGGAGAAATGGAGTCAACAAAACTATCAGGTAGACCCCCAAGTCAGCCCTTGGATAGGGCCAAACTCCTGCCTGGGACTTCCCGATAGCCCTCAAAGACCATTTTTAACCTTCCTCCACAACCTAACCCACTGGGACAGGTGAAATGATGCAATGAGGAGAAGAATACTGTTGGAAACTCTCCAAACAACTGCTCACCAGGTTTACAAACGTTGTAGGATTTGTCCTCAGTTTAACACTGGAAAACCCTTACATAATGCTATCGGAAAATTCCCTCTTCTTGGTGCCCCCTTTGAAGTCTGACAAATGGATTTTACCTAACTTCCTCCATCTCAAGGTTATAAATATATGTGACTACTGATCTGTTTGTTTTCCATCTGAGTAGCGGCTTTCCCCTGTGGACAGGCAATAGCCGGGAGGGTGGCTAAATTTCTGTTAGAGAGAATCATTCCGACTTGGGGGATGCCTCTGGGACTTCACAGCCATCGAGGAACCTATTTCACAGGGTAAATTGTCCAAAATATCCACAAAGTTTCTGGCTGCTCTAAACACTTGCCAACAGTATTTTTAGCCTATTCGTTTTGTTTTGCTTTGTTTGTTTTTCGCTTTAGCCATTCTGGTCGGTTTGTATAAAGTTTAGTTCCTTTCAGATGTGTACTGCAATGTAGGTAGTAGATATCCTTATTTGTACAAAGCCTTCCAAAGTCTTTTTCTTATATATTGTGTTCTTTTTCTTATTTATTTATCCAAAGGATCCTTCAAGATATTAAAAAAAAGTCTTCTCCCTCTCTACCTTACTTATCTTATCTTATCTCTATCTTATCTTGATCTCCTTTTCTATCTTACTTCTCTCTTGTGAAATATGAAGGTTCTTAATTTCAGTGTATTCTATATTAATTTTTGTCTCGGTTTACTGCTGTTTAGGGATCCGTTAAGAAAGTTTTGCCTAATCCAAGATCATGAATCTATTCAGTCAATTTTTTTCTAAAAGATTTATCATTTAACTTTTGGATTTAGATCTGTAATTCATATATAAAGTGTTTGTGTGTAGGTGTAAAGGAGTAAATGATTTATTATTTTTCCAAAATAACATTTCTTGAAAACGCTATATTTTACCCCCCACACAATTATTTCTTTGGTCATAAATCAAGCGACTATGTGTGATCCGCTTCTGGACATTTCTTTCTATTCTATGGGTGTATTTTTATACCCTTGTGATAATACCACACTATTATGATTGCTATAACTTGAGAATAATCTACATTTATTAGTATAAATCTTCCGTCTTGGTTCTCCTTCAAGACTGCTTAGGCAGTCCTAAGTCCACTGAATTTCCATAAGTATTTTAGGATCATCATATCCATTTCCAGAAAAACAAATACAAACAACAACAAAAAACTGCTGTGGTATTATTGAACAGGTAAAATTGCAGTTGGTCTATTTTCAAAGTTGATGTTCAATTTTTCAAGATTAATAGTTTGCCATCAGATTCTCTTGCTCTTTATTTAAACACAACCAGGCTGTAGTTTTATTTATGTTTATAGGTTAGATATTAATCCTTTTATATATTTTTTTTCTTGTTGCACTGGCTAGGAAATACAGTAAAACACTGAAAAATATGATCAGAGCAGGTATCATTTTGTATTTTCTATTTCAAAGGTAAAATTTCAAAATTTCACTATTAAGTACATTTTAGATATTTTTGAGAAGTTAAGGATACAATTCCCACTTTAAGTTCCTGATGTTTGTATTGAGAGTAAAATGTTAACACTAATCAACTACTTTTTCTGCATCTGTTGAAATTATCATAAAAATATAATACTTTTTTCTGCTAATATCTCAATTTATTTCCAAGAGTTAAACGAAACTTGTTTTCTTTTTCTGTGTACATTTTTAGAGTTTTTTCCCATAATTTGTTCATTCTCTTACAATTCTTGTCAGTTGTTACTGCGAAGTATGTGATGAATCAGTAAAATTTGTCTGTTTCATTTAACTTCTCAAAATATGGGTGTAATGTTATTTAAAATATTTTACAATTATCTTTTCGATGTTTGCAGGACCTATAGTAATGGATGCTTCTTTTGTTCTTAATATTTATTTTTTTCTCTTAATCACTCTTACGAGATGGTGATTAATGTTATTCACCTTTTCAAATAAGAAATTTGATTGATTTACTTAATTGTATATTTGTTTTCGATTTTGTTGATTTCTGCACGGCTTTTTTCTTGTATTCTAACTTGAGGGGAGTCGAATTTGCTGTCCTTTTTCCTAGCTTCTTGAGATGGAAACATATATCCTTGGACTTTCTTCTTTTCTAATGAATGCGTTTAAAATTATACATTTCCTTCTAAGACTTTCTTTAGCCCTATCTGATAAGTTTTGACTTGTTGCATCTTCAGAACCATTCAGTTCAAAATGTTTTCCAATATTAGGCTATAAATTTTTTGTTTTACTATGATTTATTTTAAATTAGAAGTGGTAATATATATTTTTGTCTTAATTTTGTTCTTTATTTCTGTGTGAACTGAGGGAACACTTTGGATAATTTCAATCCTATTTCCTGAAGCTTTATTATCTAGCATATAACAAATATTATTAAATGTTCTATGAGCACCTGAAAAAAAAATTTTCTTTGTCTTTGTGGGCAATGCAGTATTCTATACGTATATCAATTAGGTCAAATTTGTTAAGTAATTCATATCTTATGTATTCTCACTGAATTTTTTCTACTTTTTCTATCAGCTAAACCATAATCGTAATTAGATTATTCTCTATTTTCATCAAATTTTCTCTCATTTGTTTTTGAAACTATGTTACTTGGCACATGGAGACTTATGACTATTATATTCTTTTTAAGACTGCCCAATTATCATCATGAAATATCCTATCTCTAGCTATGGTTCTTTCCTTCCAGTCTTCTCTTGTCTGATTTTGGTGTCCCTACAACAGTTTCTTTTGTTTCCTGTTACCTAACATATTATTTCTTTCCCTTTATTCTAAATTTCGTATATCCTTATGTATAGTATGGCTTTGTAAACAATATAGACCTGTGTTTTGGTTTTCATGCAATCTAACAATCTGATACATAACTGGGTTTATAGTTGCCCCATCAGTTTTAGTTTCCTTTGTTTCTCCTCTCTCACCTCATTAGCTTTAATCACATATTTTTAGATACAGGCATAACTTGTTTTTATTGTGCTTCACTTTATTGTGCTTTGCAGATATTGCATTTTTTACAAGACCCTCCACCAGCTAAAAGATTAGGACTACTGAAGGTTCAGATGATGGTTAGCAGTTTTTAGCAATAAAGTAGTTTTCAATTAAAGTGTGTTCATTGTTTTTTAGACACAATGCTATTGAACACTTAGTAGACTACAGCATAGTGTAAACATAAGTTTTATGTGCACTGGGAAACCAAAAGATTTGTGTGACTCATTTTATTGACATATTTGCTTTATTTTGGTGATCTGGAAACGAATCCTCAGTATCTCCGAGGTGGCCTGTATTACATTGTCTCACTCTATAATCTTTCAATATTTTTAGTGGTTACCCTAGAAATTACAATGTCCATTCTTGACTTTTTATATTTGAATACATAGTATTATTTCAATCGCTTTCTTGAAAATATTAGAATCTTAGAACCCTTCACGTTCACCCCCATCCTAGTTAGTTACACTGTTGCCATATATTTTAATTATAATATATTTGAAATCCCCAAAGTACTATTACTGTTGTTCTGTATAGTCAGCGGTATCTCAGAGTCAGCTTTTGCTAGCTCACGGGAAGAAATTTCGTACATTTTTTTAAACTCTGCATTCATGACATTACCTTGGTAGCTTGAAGTTGATCATGACAGTAATAATTACATCAGGAAAATGCTCAAATGTGACAAATCAGGATTTTTTAAGAGAGATTATTGTTAAACATTTACCAGCATACATTTACGTACAGTCTATTCAATGGAATTTGTCCACATCTTTACTTTTCCAATTCTTGCCCTTCATCCCTGCTTCCTATGTTTCTCTGGATTCATTTTCCTACTGCCTTAGAATTCCTTTTACTATTTTAGCATAGTCATGCCAGTGAGGCTTTCCCACATTTGTAAGCTATCTTTATTTTACTTGCATTTCTAGAAATTATTTTGACTGGCTATAGAATTTTAATATTTTTCTTTTGGCAATTTAAAGAGGTCAGTTTTTTGGATCCTTGCCTTCTTCTTTGTTAGTGAGAAGGCAATTGTCTATACTTTTGTGTAGTTTTGGGGGGAGGTCTTCTTTATCTTCCATTCTTTTTTGTTAAAACCACTTCATTGATGTATGACTGACATACAATAATCCGTGCATATTTAATGAACATAACTTGATGAGTTTGGAGATGAGCATACACTTGTGAAACCATCACCGCAATCTATGTCATAAACATGCCCATCATCTTGAAAAGTTTCTTTTTCCCCCTCTTTATTTATTACGTTTTTTATGATAAGGACACAATATAAGATCTAACCTCTTAGAAAATTTTAAAGTATTTAATACAGGATTGTTAACTATAGGCACTGTGCTGTAAGTAGATCTCTAGGACTTAATTACATTGTATAATTCAAACTTTGTATTCCTTGACAACACCTCCCTGTTTCCCCCTCTCTCCTAGCCCCTGGCAACCACCATTTCCCTCTCTGCTTCTATGAGTTTGACTAATTTATATTCTTGATGTAAGTGTTATCATATAGTGTGTGTCCTTTTGTGTCTGGCTTATTTCACTTAGTATAACGTCCTCCGAGTTCATCCACATTGTCACAAAAAGCAGGATTTCCTTCATTTTAAATGCTGGATCATATTCCATTATATGCATGTGTCACATTTTCTTTATCATTCATCCATAGATAGACATATAGATTGCTTCTGTGCCTTGACTACTGTGAATAATGCTGCAGTGAACATGGCAGTGCAGATATCTCTTTGAGATCCTGATTTCAATTCCTTTGAATATATACATAGAAGTGAGATTGCTGGATTGTATGGTAGTTCCATTTGCAAACCATATATCTAATAAAGGGTTAATATCCAGAATATATAAAGAACTTCTCAATTCAATAGCAAAAGCACAAATAACGTGATTAATAAATGGGTGAAGAAGTGAATAGGGATTTCTCCAATTATGATATGCAACATATGAAAACTTGCTCAATATCATTAATCATCAGGAAAATGCAAATCAAAACTACAATGAAATATCACCCGATACCTCTTAGGATAGCTATTATCAAAAAAAAGAAAAGAAAAGAAAGTAAGACAGAAAAGAATTGGCAAGGCAAGGATGTGGAGTAAAGGGAACTGGAGGGAATATAAATTAATCCAGCCATTATGAAAACCAGCACGCAAGTTCTTCAAAAAGTCTTTTTATTTCTTTATTTCTTTCTTTATGTTGCTTAAATCTCAGAATTTTAAAATAATTTCTGATTGTCCTTGTTTTCACAGGAGCTTTATTATAAAGTGCCCAATTTTTTCCTTTACTTATTTGCTTGATAGTCACTTCACTTCTTAAATATGGATTGTGATTTTTCATGGACCTTAGAAATGTTTGGTCATTATATCTTCAAATATTATTCTTCCATCTCACTCTCATCTCCTTCTGGAAATCCAATTACGTTATTCAAACTCATTGCCTGTATCTCCCGTGTTTCTTTTGCTTTATTCTCTATGTCCTATTTATTTCCATCTGTGTGCTTCAGTTTAGATGTTTCTAGTGACCTAGCTTCCCACTCACTAATCTTGTCCTCTGCTGGTAAACTCATCTATCGAATTGTTGATTTCAGTTATTATGTTTCATTTCTGGAATTTTTATTTGATTCTTTTTAATTTATTCCAATACTCGGATGCAATTTTCCATCTTTTACTTATTTTTTTCATTTTAAACATTTTCTTAAATAAGTGACTTTTAATTAAAGTGTTTGTCAGTTAACCTCAATATCTAGAGAGCCTGTGGTCCTTTATTGTTTGTACGTCTGATTTTGTTTTTGTTTTGTTTTTCATCAAATAGCCTTGTCACTGGACTTGCCAATGCATTTTTAACTAAATGTTGGAAATTGCGTATTAAAAACATGGTAGAGGCTATGGATAATGTTGCTGTTCTTCAAAGAGAGTTGATCCTTTCTTCAGGTAGTCATGTGGTAGGGAGACTGATCATACTGATTCAATCAGGAATAAAACTAAATCAAGTCTGGTTTCAGTTGTGATTGGTCGCTAATCATCCCTCTCCAGTCTAGGGTCCAACCCTCCAGGGCTTTTAGTTTAGAGGTGGCACACTCACAGAGTTCCCTCTGGGAGTTCAGAATCCTGGTCCTTATCTCCTCAGCACCACAAGGCTGCCAGAAATCTCTCCTCTCCTTGTTATTGGCATTCTGATCCATTTTCTCAGCCTCCATTCCACACAGCTTCAAAATTCAGTGAAAACATTTTGAAAGGAAAATATACTTGTGGCCTCTAAAGTCCTAAATTTCTACTTTACTTTAGCAGATTTTTATAGCAAGATAACATATTGAAGAAGAAGAAGAAAAAGCAACAGTATCTGGTTTCTGTCCCTCAGTCCTAAGAATTGGCCAGTGCCCCAGGGAGAAAGTGGCTTACCATTGTCAGCACTCATCTCTGTCTCCCAAAATCCTGGACCCTCTCCTCCTTCAAGCAGTACTGCAATGTCTTTAAACTGATGATTTTCAGTTTTGATACAGCTTTTCTAATGGCTTTTGGTTAAAGAGTTGCTTTTGGCTTTTAGTGAGAGTCTGCAGTTATTTTAACCTACGCATTTCTCCAACTTTCTTGAAAAGTTAACTATCACAATACTTTTCTTTTACAAAAAACTGTTCTATACTCAGGTAAAATATAAAGAAGAAAGTGAATAAGGAAGACCCGAATCTATTGGAGTGATATTTATGTCATGGTATTAAGACAAATAAAAATAATATTTTAACATTATCAATGTTAAATATATTTCTAAGTCATATTATTTTTCTGTAAGTTTAAGGTAACAATGAACAAATTAAAAAATAGTGAACAAAATAGTAAGGAGCAATGAACTACTTTAAGTAGTAAACAAATATTCATAAATAATACTAATAATATATGAATTAATTCAAATTATAAACTACACAGCTACATATTTGAATCTTCTGTATTAGCTTAGAAAGTGATGGCCATTGCTAACAAAATCTCCTTTCTGGAGGCAATTTCTAAAAACCTAAAAAGACAAAATTATTCATTTTTTTAGTTGAAAAAATCCTATCATTTTCACGTCTTCTCAGTTTGATTTACTGTAACTATTTGCAATTATATAAAAATTGGGAAGAGAAGAAATCACATTTTAAAGGTAGGTATATGAGTTTGAAAGGAAAATATAAATGTTTCAGTATACTTGCTCAGATATAATGCCATTCTTTGGAAGATTCACAATGGGTTTCAGTGTATATTTTGAATTATATATTATCTTTTTTTCAGTATTATTTTCATCTAATAAAATATTAAGCTTAAAATATAGTACTCAGAGATGCAATATTCTTTTGTATTTAGTCTGAACTACTGTTAATATGAAGATTTTCTTTCTAAATAAGTCTTAGAGTGTAGCCCTTTATTGCATCCATGATATTTTAAAAATCTGTTTTATTGGAAAGAAGAGTTATTGAATTTTTCCTGTTATAAAGTTTTATGGCCCATTTTTGAAAATGAAAATGTATCATTATTGAACCATAGTAGAAAAGAAGACTTTACGAGTTAAATTACCTGTGACTCAGTGCTGTTTTTTTTTCCCTCCAAATTAGTTTTTGGCCTGCCTTTTAAAATAATTATCCACTGCCAAAGCAGCTACAGAAACTTTACTCTGTTTTTTTCTAAAAAGTGACTTTGTATAAAAAAGGAAAGTTTTCCAAGTTTTCTAAGATCATATCATTAATTGTTAAATGTTTGATATTAGCTTTATGTCCTGAATTACTTATAGTTTCCATTCTATAATTCCTATTAATGTCTTAATTTGTCACACTTTATTATTTAATACTTAGCTTTGAAATTTCATTAAGTACTAACATTTCTTTCAGATAAAATAAGAATGAAGTTTAAAAACTATACTGATTTTTGAAAGTTATCTATGATAAAAATTAGTGAAACAAAGTGATTGCACTATTTTATGCAAAATGCAATGTACACATTTCTAAAATCTAGTGTTTCAGAAAAATTAAGAGAGAAGAAATTATTCAATTCCACTCCACTGAATAACACGTACAGAAAATAAAGTTATTTTCCGTTATCCTTACCACTCAGATGTTTATTACTTTCTTTTAATGGATTATCTAGTTCTACAAAAGAATCACATTATTCAATATGTTTTTCTTATTTAAAGGGTGGTCACAGTGCAGAGTAAAGTGTCAGACAATCTATTTCTCAGGACGACAATTTACACTATGAGAGCAGAAATGCATTATGAATGTTTAAATGTGGACCTGTGCATATTAAGTTTATGAACACTTGGGTATCCACCATGAACAAATAACAGTTGATTTTTTTATGCAAGAAAAACTTTGTAACCAGGAATATATTTACTCAGGTGTGTTTATATGTAAGTATGTCCTGAAAGTATATAAGTATGTGGGAGGGGAACTTTACTCCAATATAAAAGTGATATCATTCACCAGTTTCTTCACTGTTGTTTAAAGAAAACTTTTAAATAATCGTAAACATGGAGTGTGTGTAATAAATGCATAGCTTAATCAGGTATCATCAGATAAGAAAGAAGTCAGTGAAACTTTGCTTTCATAGTAAAGAAAAGTAGTGGCATGACTGAGAACTCAGTTTATGTTATTTCTATTCCATTTTATATATGGGGTGCTTTAGTTTCAAAACCTCTGCTTTTTTGGAATTTTCTTCTGGAACTCTCCTCCTTATTTTGACTAAAAAATGATATTGAATTTCAAGGTTACAAAAGCTTACTTTGTGCTGGCCCGGTGGAATAATTGCTAAGTTCCTGTGCTCTCCTTCGGTGGCCCCGAGGTTTGCAGCTTCACATCCCGGGCACAGACGCAAGCACAGCTTATCAGCCATACTGTGGCGACATCCCACATAAAATAGAGGAAGATCGGCATACGTGTTAGCTTAGTGACAATCTTCCCCAAGAAAAAAAGAGCTTATTTAATGAGGAGTTATACTGCTTCTTAAAATATATGTGTGGTTTTGATATCAGTTGGTCTCCAGTATATATACTTCATTTTTTACTGTAAGTTCCATTGAAATCACATTCAAATTAGAAAAGTTCAATATTAATGATTTTAATACTCTATGAAAAATATTTGGGTAGAAATATAAATTCATATGATCTGGTTGAAGAATAAAAGATAATGTGTTCTATTGTGTTCATTCCAGCTGCTTCCTGTGGAATACTTAACAATGAAATATGTGAGTCACGGTTCTCTGGAAATGGAACCAATAGGATATATAGAGATATAAATATAGGAGGAGATTTAGTTTTGGAATTATCTCATCTGATTCTAGATGCTGAGAAGTCCCATGATCAGCCGTCTGCAAGCTGAAGACCCAGGAAAGCCAGAGGTGTAGTTCTATGTGAGTCTGAAGGCCTGAGAACAGTCAGTGCCAGTGTCAAGAGTAGAAGATGGATGTCTCAGCTCAAGCAAAGAGAGCAAATGTGCCTTCCCTCCACCATTTTGTTCTAGTCAGTCCTCAGCTGAAAGGATGGTGTCCACCCACATTGGTGAGAGCTGTCTTCTTTACTCAGTTTACTGATTCAAATGCTAGTGTCTTTAATAGACACCCTTACAAACACAGCCAGCAATAATGTTTTACCAGCTATCTGGGCATCCCTTAGCCCAGTCAAGCTGACACATAAAATTAATCATCACATCAATTAAAACTCTGAAAAACAAGTTCAACCCACTTTATATTAAATGCATTTACCAGGAAGCATGTGAGATTTGTACGAGGAGTTAGGAAAATGTATGATAGTCACACCAAAACCTTGAAAATTCACATAAGACTAAATTCCTCCATCACTTTTTGTCCTATAATTATGCATGATGATAGTTTCTACATGACTTGCAGGCTCTGAGAGTTCCAATGGGATATAAGGTATATAGGTATACTACCTTATTCAGAGCACCACAACTCAGTGACACAGTCATTCCTTGTGTGTGGTTTCACAGGCAAGTGTGGCTTTCCCCAATTTAGCCGTAGTTGATACTCTTTGCTTCGGGTTTGATTTTAACTTGCAAATTTATATTTTCCCCCCTTTTTGTCCAAGATAGGTTAGTGGCTTATGCTAAATATCAGATGTCCTTTGCCTCCCTCTTTTCCTATTTTTCAGGACACAGGAAACAAAAGGAAAAAAGAAAGGAGGACAAACCACTGTTGCCACTCCACTGCTGTTCTTTTCTGGCTTCTTACCTTGACTCTTGTCCTGGCTTAGTGATAGAAAAACCCCGCTACAGATAGTGGGACAGTCCTTGTTTACGCCCCGTTTACACTCCAGAGATCTGAGATTGGACAACACACTCTGTGGTCACCTTACCTATGGAGAGAGACTGTGCCCAGGAAATCTTTTGAATTCTTGGTAAATAGATAAAGAGTAAGTTGACCCCTTCTGCGTTTTGTAGTCACTTATTCCAACTGCAGATTGAAACCCATTAAAGAGTTATAAAATCAGTTATTTGGTCACAACTATATGCTATTTTTATTTATTCATTTGTTTATTCATTTATTATTACTTTTAAGAAATAGAGCCAGAAAAGCTAGAGGCAAAAGCTTGGATTATTTTTTCCAACTACTAGACACCTAGAGTAAGCATCTTAAGTCCTTATCTGCCTGAATGACCCTAACTTTTTTCTGTAATTTAGATCCTTGTCTTGGGTAAATGTTTAAAGTTTGGTATTAAATGTCACTACTGTCAAACAAGAGGTAATTATACTACAAAGTGTTCTGTATATTTATAAGGGAGTGGAGAATCTAATAAGTGAAAATTATCTCTCTAAGAACTTTCCTAACATTATCTTTTATCTGACAGTCTTTCTTCAAGAATGGCCCTTAGCTGAAAGATGTTTCCTTGAACAATGTTACACTCACTCCCTGGGCAGCCTATATCCAATGGCTGAGTAGTAACGAGATAGATAGTTCTACCAAGCTTGTCTCACTTGTGATAATTTTTTTTTCTGAGGAAGATTGGCCCTGAGCTAACATCTATGCCAATCCTCCTCTATGTTGTATCTGAGATGCTGCCACAGTATGGCTTGGTGAGTGATGTGTAGGTCCACACTTTGGATCCAAACATGTGAACCCCTGGCAGCCAAAGTGGAGCGCATGAACTTAACCACTACACCACTGCTGCAGGCTCTCACTTACGACAATTTTCAAGGCACATTCTAAACTCCCTGTGGGATTAATTGCGTCTTTGATTGGAAGTACATCACAATTCAACGACCCCCATTCCCAGGTCTACTTCTCCAGAAATATTCCCAATAAACCTTCTTTTATGCAGATCTTGGAATCCATTTCCCAGGCAACTAAAATAGTTTTTTCTCTCCATGTTTAGTGCAAAAACAGGTCTTAGGAGGACAAGAATATCAAGGAAATCAAACATGCAAGGTCATTCCTGTGATATGAATTCACCATTCATATGAACTCTGTGAGTTCACGAGTTCATTTATATGAATGTCTTTTAATAGGAGTTTAAGCATTTTTTAATTTATTTATCATATCTTTAATATTGACTTCTTCTGAGTTAGGTGCCTTACTAGACTTTGAGGAATGTGCCAAAACTGATGTCACATGAAATTCAAGTCCACAAACCTTAAGTGGATCCTTGGCTCTCCTTGCAATTATAGTATATTACAGTATATTTTATTGGTTCATTCATTCTTCTTCTTCCTTAGCCTATTTCACATTGTCTCTTCTCAGATCAAATTTCCAACATCTCTCTCCCACCTTCATTTTTTTCTTACATATTTCCCATCTCATACAAATTTAATGTAATATTTTCTCCCGTAAAAAAGAACCTCACTTGCATTGTATCCCCATTTTGTCTCCAAATACTTTCCCACTGTTTTCTCTCAAACTCATTCCATACACGTTTTCACCCATCAAATTATCTAAACCAGTCTTGTTAAGGTCATCAATGTATTCCATGTCACTAAATCCACTATTCAGTTCTCAGCCACTCTGGAGCTATCATTGATATTTGCATACCTTTTTACTCTCTTCTACTGAAAATAAAATAAAAATAAAATGAAATAAATCAAACAAAATAATTCACTTGGTGCCCAGGACACCACACTCTCTGTCTTGCTTTTATCTCTGTCTTGGTCACTTTCGCTCAGTCTCATGGTGGTTCTTCTGCATCTCTCTAACCTTTTAATGTTGGAGTTCTGAGACTTAGTCGTTTGCCTCTCTTCTTAAAAAGTCTTTAATTGATTCATTTCCTTGGAAAATGTATACTCTCGTATGACTTTAAACACATCTAAATACATCTAATGGCTCAAACCCAGCTATATCTCCCAAACTCCAGTTTAGGATGCTTAGCTGCTTTTGTGACTTTCCACTTAGATGTTTAAAAAGCAACTCAAACTGAACATGTGCAAATTTAGACTTGTGACTCCCCCTCCCTCAAATCTGTTCCAGCTGAAGTTCACTCCATCTCAGTTGGTGACAATTCCATAGTTCCACTTTATCAGACCAAAACCCTTGTGCTCATTCTTCCCTCCTCTTTCACATCACATTAAATCAATAAGGAAATTCCTACCTTCAAAACCTATACAAAATCCTATGATTTCTCACCAGAACCACTTTGATCAACTAGATTTGAGCTGTCATCACCTGTCATCTGAATTATTACAATCCCAGATATAGTCCATTCTCAAAAATGCAGACAGAGTAATTCTATTAAAAGTAACTCAGACATATCATTCCTCTGCTCCCAAAATTCCATTGGATCCCTGTTTTAATAAAGGGCATGCCTAATTCTTTAAAATACCTATAGGCCCCATGTGATCATCTCCCCCATCGCCCCACCGTCACTACCTCCAACTTCATTTCTTACCACCATTTCTCATTTCATTCTACACATAATGCCCTCCTTGCTTTTCCATGGACAGGCCAAGGTCATTCTCACCTGGGGAATTTTACACCAGTTTTCCCTGCAATGTACATTCCCTAGGAATCTTCATGGTAACTTCTTCCCAGACCCCACTTTCCAGCCTACTCTATTTGTCTTCTCTTTGTACTCACTACCTTCTAACAAATTACAACATTTTAGAACTATATTTATGTGCATAGACTGTCTCCACTACTAGAAGATTATCTCTTCTATGGAATTTTCATAATTTTTACTCACAGATGCATACTAGAATAATACCTGTAACTTAGTAGGCACTCAATAAATACTATTGAACAAATTATTGAAACAAAGAGATCATTATCTTACAGTAAGTAAGATTTCCATAAAATATCTCCATTCTCAAGGTTAACACATAATAAATAATACCTGGCCTGTGAATAGAGGATATGCTTTTTACTAAATATTTTACAATTGAATATATTAGAATATTCTTGATTATTGTAACCTATTACATTTTCCACACATGAATATAAGACTGTCACAGCATTTAAACATAATACAGTTTTGTTAATGTCTTTAGACTAAAGGTCAAAGTGTGGAATAGTCAAAACATGATTTCCAAGATTAGAATAAATATCAGTAAGTGATATTACAAAGATCCGTATAATTTAAATTTATAGAGTAAAGAAAATAATCCTAAAAATGTTAACATATAAAAGAACTTTTCCTCTAGTGGAGGACAGTTTTCATTCAAAATTTTAAAATTCACTTTTAGTTGAATGTTAAGAAAGAAGAGGACTTTCTTTTTAAAGGGTTCCTGTAAGACATGTGGATTATTTAAATTGAGCTCCCATTTCCTAGGTAAATCTGTTTTCCAGGACGTTTAATGAAGCCACTGAGGCTAAGCCCCCCAGACGATGTTAAATCAGCTGGGGAAATGTAAACTTTCACTAAGAACAGATCTCATGCATATTTCATTTGTAGAAGAAAACTATGCGAGGTAATCACTTGCCCTTTCCCTGATATTTCAAGCAGCAGAAAATAAAAGTGGAGAAAGCATAAAAGACGGGCCCAAACAGCCTTTTGAAAGCACAGCTGGTGAGGTTGGAAGAATGCTGCAGTTTTTGAATATTGTTTACATATTTATAAGCTGAGTGTTTCTCAAGATGGTAAAAGATACAAGATTCTACTTTTTTATTATTCAGATATTGTCTTTGGGGTCTAAACATTTCATACCTTGTAAAATAAATCAATTTTAAAACAAAACCAAAATGCCTTTCAACCTCTTCAAACAAGCTGTGAATGTTTCCATGGCAAACTATGATGGCTGTCAATCTTGGCATCTGTACCCCCAACCTGCCAATACTACAGTCCAAAACACACGCAGGAGCAATGAAAGTACCTAATTGTTAAACCCATTAAAGATCATCATTGTGACCCAAGAACATATCACAATAAATGTTTTTCTTTCAGGACAGGCAGGTGGAGGATTTGCTCCCCAAATAACTAGATGAGTTCTGTGTACTTGGTAAATATATGTTTAATTGAATTAAATGAAAATGTGTATTTGGTATAAGCTTGATGACCAAAACAGAGTGATACTTTGTGAGAAAATTCTGAAAATCACCCTGTTAATCAGGGACTGGGACAAGTAAGCTGAGTTTCACCCAGACTGGTAGCACTAATTGCCATAAAACTAGGAGGCAGCCATGTTGCATTTTGTAATATCTTTAGATCCAATTTCATTTCTTTTTTTTTTTTTTTTTTGAGGAAGATTAGCTCTGAGCTGCTGCCAATCTCCCTCCTTTTGCTGAGGAAGACTGACCCTGAGCCAACATCCACGCCTGTCTTCTTCTACTTTATATGTGTGATGCCTACCACAGCATGGCTTGCCAAGCGGTGCCATGTCCACGCCCAGGATCGAACAAGCGAATCCCGGGCCGCCGAAGCGGAATGTGCGCACTTAACTGCTGAGCCACCGGGCCGGACTCAGAGTTCAGAAGTGATATATAAATTTCCTCTAGAAT
This sequence comes from Equus caballus, assembly GCF_041296265.1. Lineage (NCBI taxonomy): Eukaryota > Metazoa > Chordata > Mammalia > Perissodactyla > Equidae > Equus > Equus caballus. The sequence continues at coordinate 16,488,184 of NC_091702.1, read as the reverse complement.
GAGTTTTATTTAGTTTAAACTCACCAGAGGTGTAATTTCATTTTTATACTTGACCTATCTCTATAGGTAACAGCCTATACGTATCCCACTATTAATCTTACTGATTATTTATTATCAATATATTCAGTTATCAATTACTGTTTTCTCAATACTGGCATATAAATACTCATCAAATTCTCAGTCATTTCTTTCTCTCCCTCTCTGTTGCAAGCTTCCATTTACTGTTTTCAAATGTGAGAGCTGAAAGGACCTTTGAGGTCATGTAAAACATCTACTCTTTCCTAGAAAGTATTTAGTGTTCAATGAGTATTACTACCAGCTCTACCAAAATCAATTGTTCAAATTCATATCTAGGAGTTGGGAAACTAGGATGAGACTGTGAGTAAATGATTCTCACAACCTAGCTTTTTCTCCTAGGCTAGATTTGATTTTCTACTTATTTCAGTCACTTTAATGTAATAGATATTAACCTGTTTGCTATTGCTTTTATAGTGTCTTATACTCCCAGTAAAATTTTAAAGTGAAATTTACCTGTATATATTTAATTCAATTCAGTCCTACATTTCCCGTAAATACATTTCCTTCCTATTTTCTAGCGTAATTGAAGCTTCTCTACATCCCAGCTCCAGAGCCCTTCCTACACTCTTCTATATTCATGCTGTATTTCTAAGTCAAATCTCCTTGGGGCATCATCTCCCATCTTTCGTCTCCTCTGAGACATCATAAGATTAAGTGTCATGCAAAGAGAAAACGGTCATTGATGCAACTAAACTGAGGTGGATTTTAGCGTATATTCTGTCTTAGAAAAGCCAGAAAGCTAGCTCTCAATTTGAAATGAGAAGGCAAACATTTTACATGATGCCCAATTTGGCTATGGAGTAAACTGTCAGCACAGATAGATTTCTTGTTATACTTCCTTGAGCTGAAAGCAGCAACAATACAGGTCAATGTAATCTATGCCATTCAGCTATAATTGTAAATGTGCACACATATATGCTTATGACTGAGGAAACACTTGGACACAGAAGTCAAATAAATCAATATATATGGTTTAAGGCTTTATCTAAATTTAATAGCATAAATTATTAGAAAGATATGTATATGCATACATATATATTTGTAAGTATCAATTTTTTATAAACATGATAAAGATGTATAGTACAAGTGACTTGAATTATATATTTGTAATACTCTATTTTTAAAATAAAACATTATAAAAAGAAAATGCAAAAGAATATTAACTTATATATAATGCTTAGCAATCAAATTGGCATGTTAAAAGGAGGATGTCAATAGGATCTCTTCTCTGAATCCATATAATAGATATAATTTATCTCAATTATTATATTTATGTCTTCAAGTGATCCAATTAAGAAACTCATCACCAAGGCAATTTATCTCTATTTTCAACTGCTATCTCTGTTATTCTAGGAAGTATTTCCAGAAATAAGTCCAAAATAATAAACGAGCAATAACTAAGACGTGAAATCTGTGTACTTAACTACTAAGAACAAGTAAATGTAATTGCTTTCCTTTTAGCAATAGAAAAATGCAGTGAAGAGGCCGGCCCGGTGGTGCAGTGGTTAAATGCGCACATTCTGCTTCAGCGGCCCAGGGCCGAAGTTTGCCAGTTCGGATCCTGGGTGCAGACATGGCACCGCTTGGCACGCCATGCTGTGGTAGGCGTCCCACATAGAAAGTGGAGGAGGATGGACACGATGTTAGCTCAAGACCAGTCTTCCTCAGCAAAAAGAGGAGGATTGGCAGCAGTTAGCTCAGGGCTAATCTTCCTCAAAAAAAAAAAAAAAAAAATGCAGTGAAATATGAGACATTATGTACCTATATAGAATATATGTTGGTGTGCATAAACCTTGTCAATTATTAGATATTCTTTCATGTGGATCATTAATAGTATATCCTTACTAACTCTAAAGGGAAAAAGACTCTCTTTAGATTACACAAAGTTCCTCCCTTATATTATTGGACTGGTGGTTCCATAGCTTCAAATTAAACCTTCTTTAACCCTTTTTCTCTTTTCTCACAAGAACTTCTCTGAAAATCCATTAAATCTGCAGCAAAGCTGGACTTCATCAACCTTAGAGAAGTTTCTTGGGCTACACTGTCCTAAAAGCCAGTATTGTCTGGAGACATAAAGTGTTTCTGACAATAAGTTTCAGCTATGAAGTGATTGGTATTAATTTTTTATGTAATACACATACTCAATATTTTACATTTATGAATAAATAACTAAAAATTACTTTAAAATTTTATCTAGCATTCTTCTTGCCCTTCTATTTATTACTACAAAAATCCAAATATTCAAACTACAAGTATTAAGAACTTTGGCTACCCTATAATGCTTTCTTTATATACAAGTAATCTCCCAAATTTCAGCTATAACGTACGAGTGTTTTCAGATTTTAATGTAATCTAGAATCTGGAATCTCATTGTAGTAACTCTGATTTATCATTTGGCATTAAATATGGTCCATAGAGAAATACAAGGAGACTTGGAATTTATTATAAAATAATAGTCAATATCCTTGGTAAGTCAGTGTCTCAAAGCTATATATTAACTTTCCTTGTTATCCAGAATGATACATGGTGCTCACTCCCTCCCACTCATGCACCATTTTCAGTGTTGCACAAGTTAATGACCACGCTCATTTCTGTCTCGTCAAAAAAAGCACCCTAGAGATTCTCAGGAGTTGGAGAAACCATCTAAATCTCGAGGCCAAAATTCATAGTTCTGCACTATTTCTGAAATATAATTTTTGTTTCCTTATATATGTATCTTTTCCACTCTTATGTAGCAACCTATGGTTAAAGCATTTTTGTTCAAATTCCTACTAATATTCTTTCCACAGGGGTGGATTCTGGCCCCTAAGCTTTATTTCATGGTCTTGACTCCATGAAAACAGAAGAGCAGAGCTCAAAATCAAGAATCACTATACCTTAATAAATTGAAATGACTAACATTTTTTTCTCTCTTTCTGTAAGAAATGTTGATATGCTGACTGGAGCAGCGATATCCTAGAAATTGAACTGACATATCTGGAAACAGCCAAGTCGTGTTTTGAACCCTCAACTCTTCGGTCTCTCTCTCCAAAGCACATACAGTTGCATTTCTCCTTTGTGAAAGTAATTGTAACTGCAATTTTATAACTGATTCCACCATTAGAAATAAACTACAGAATAGACACAGAAGCATTCTTTAAAATATTTGAATTGATACTCTACAGGCAATTCAGAACAGCAGCAAATTATGTACAAATCAGTAAATAGAATTCAAATTTTCTTCCCTACCCATTCTGAGGAAGTGATATTTATTGGAAAAGAATATTTTAAGTTTAAAAAGGTTATTTATTTATTTTCCTAACCTTGAATCAAATTGTTCAATCAAAGGTAATATACTTGAAGTATATGATTTTGGCTGCTTAACAATAGTCTTTGATTAATTGTATTTTGCATCAATCATATCATCTATTAGCACAAAGTGCTATGAGAAGTAGATGTTAATTTGGATTCCATGGAGAGAACCCAGATTCTGAAACATCAAACTCTTAATTTCTACTGAATATATTGAGAGCTACCCAAATCTGGTTTAAGAAGAATATTTGTAGAAGAGAAATTCCATGAAATGTGAAAACTATAATAATTAAAACTAATATATATTGCATATTGGCTATTTGATATTTACTTTAAGTTATTTTCACATAATATTTTTTTTTCAATTAAGGAGAGGATACAAGCTCAGAAAGCTTATGCAAATTTGCCAAGGACATGTAATATTTGAACCAAGTCTTTAGTCATGATATAAAACTACACACATCTGATCCCAGAGACCAATCTCTTATCTCTTATACCGTACTGCTTGTCATCTTTAACATGTGTTTTTGCTAGCTAAGATTGATTCCAAATATCTATGTAGGCACTATCCTGGTGGCACTTTATGTGAAATGAAAGATTCTTTTCTTTCTTCTTCTTCTGAGCTCCATCGTGACTCACATTTAGTAGTCTAAGTGGAGAAAGAGAAAGGAGGGAGAAATGGTATATCACTCTTTCAAATATTAGGAGATCTCAGCTCAGTTATCAGATCTTCCATATGGACAATTAAATCCAAAGAGAAGTTATACAGATAAGAAAACCTCAGAAAATAATTGCTCCAGAATAACGGCTTAATAATTTTTTTGTCACTTCTATTTCCTCCTAGTAGACACTACAGGCCCTAGTTTCACACACACACACACACACACTTTAGCTAACAGCAATTTAACTGAAATAAATTGTAATAAATAATGTTCTTAATAGTAGCAAATACAGTATTTATTTTAAGACTCACTTATCATGTGCCAACCACTCACTTATTAACTCACGGTGTTTGTGATTCAATAAGGTATGCAATGGTGTACCCATGGTGGGACAGTAGCAACAGAAGTTCCCTTATGCAGGCAGTAAAGGAGTGTATTGTCAGTAGAGAATTTTAAAACAACAATAATATCAACAAAAGACAGTTTGCATTTTATCACTATACACTGGCAACTCTAAACACTGTCAGTGAAAAAACACTCCTCCTGCAGAAGCAAACTTCCTACTGACACCCAACCCCTACTTCCCATGCTCCATCTCAAAAATAAAGAAACTGGAGAGAAGAGATGTCAGCATCACACAGGCATAAGAGGTCCCTCAGTTTTGTCCCCACTTTGACATCTGAAATGTATTTGTATTTGGCATCCCTCACAGAATCTATCAAATGCTGCTACTCTCCCAAGTGTGTACTTAAATTAATAACTGACAGACCTGGTGAAGGCCCTTATACAGTCACTTAACGATGGGGACACATTTTGAGAAATGCATCATTAGGAGATTGTGCGAACATCAGTGAGTGCACTTGCACAAACCTAGACGGCATTGTCAACTACACACCTAGGCCACACGGTACTAATCTTACAGGACCACGGTCTATCCATAGTTGGTCCTTGATCAAAGTCTTTCTGTACCACATGTGACTGTATACAATTGTTTTGGGGGACTGTCATTGGAACAGAGGAGCACATTGTGGACTCTCAAAAAATGCTTGTTACTTTGTCACCTGTTATATTGAAAAAGGATTATTAAAATGGAGTGCAACATTTGCTTCCAAATTGTTTTGCTATACTTGAAATGATATATTGAAAAAAGATTCTATCTACAGCAAAGTATGCCTTACTGTTGAGGGGGAATGTAGATGTGGGTTATCACCATAATTATCTTTCTGATGGTAGACTTAGGTCATTTTTCAGATTGTACTGAGGAAATCTGCTTAACGTGTGGCCACATTCAATGCTGTAAACGTGTTCAGCTCATTTCCACCTCACTTGTTCAGCCCCATCAAGAAGGATCGTCCCTCAGATCTTCACAGGTTCACTTTTCCTTCAGCTCTCAGCTCTCATGTGATGTCCTGAGAAATACATTCTCTTGAGAAATTCCCTGTACCAATACTGTACCTCCTGCAACTCCTTTGTATTCTCTTAGCTGGTTTTATTTACTCCATAATACTTATTAAGATCTAAAATTACTACATTCAGTTGTCAGTCACCACATCTGTGATGTAAGCTCTCTGAGGGCAGGGAGTTTACTGCTGTATTTACAGCACTTAGAAAGATGCTCAGTGTGGAGTAGAGTTTACCAAATATTTGTAAATGAAGGAATGAACTGAGGAGAATAACCTATGAGCCGCACCTCTGTAGTAATACAAATTGTTTCATGTTGACCCGGGATGCCCACCGCCCTTGAGTTCATGTGATGTAAACATAGCAGAAAGAGTACATTTGAGAGAACACAAGTTCATATTATCAAAAAGTATGTTTAATACTTGTAAGAAAATTAGACTGTTAGCTCCTAATTTAGATTAGAAAATTAGCTCCTAAAAGACAAGTCTTCTTACTCCATAGACCGATGTTCATAAAATTCTGTAGAGAAAATTTTAAATTTTCCATTAACGTTCATCTTAAGGTTAACAAAATAAAGATCAATTTTCTTGCATCTCTTTCTAAATTGTTTCCTGTGCTTACCTTCTTAACAATAATAACAAAGAAACTAGAAATAGTCTTTCAGATTTTTTTCTGTTTTTGTCACTGCATTTTGCTCATTCCTAAATAACACTGTTTATTCTGTTGTAGGTCATCTCGTATCTCAAGTTCTCAATTAAGCCCCCAGAGCAACCCTTTCTTTACTCTGAAAGCATTTGGTAAAGTGCAGGTCTCTGTTCACAATGCTGTCTGCAGATGCCAGAAAAGGATCCTAATACGAAAAGATCTATCACAATAAATCAAATTAAAATTTCCCCAATTCACAATCTTGACCCTGTGTGCCTCTCATGTTTGCTCACTGCAAGGTACATAAATATTTGTGCACAGTGAACTGCCATCAAAAAGAAGGTACAAGAAGCACAAAACCATAGTTCACTCCTAGGTCTCTGCTGTCACTTTGAAGCACTGCATCACAGCATCTGATTAGTTCACTAGAAAATGGCACTGTTCTACCATTAAAAATTACAAGAGGTGGAAATATTTTTTTTTTCTCTCAAATATTCACATATGTGATTATGTGACATAATTTCCCCTATCTAAAGATCTCTTTCAAATGTCAACACAATATACCAGTTTTTGTTTTATTTGAGAATCACCAAATTGTGCAGTTAGCCAAATATAAATGGGAAAAAATACATATAAACTAAATCAGAAACTAATGTTCAAAATCATTAAGTAAAGATTTCATTTTAATCACTAATTAGTATCTGAATTAAAACTTTAAAGAGAAGCATTCATGTTTGAATATAGCAAAACTGCTGGGCATACAAGTCACTTCTGAGATAAACTGAATACTGTAGGTTTTTGGTTTCCATTTTTTATTTAAGACAAATATTGCTGAAAGTAAGAACATAAAATAGGAATTATTTTAACCATTGTGGAGTGGAAGAGACTCTATGCTAATTAAATTCATTGATATGATACCGGTACTCCAAAATATAAATTATAGATTTCCTGAGGTAGAGTAAATAATAAAGGCAGAACCACATCCACCACAACTAAGGAGCAAATTCCAAGTCATATTTCTTCTCCACCAAAGTCACCTTATCTTGGGGCCTGCTGCTGGCGCAGTGGTCAAGTTCGCACACTGTGCTTCCATGGCTGGGGTTCGTCAGTTCAGATCCTGGGCACGGATCTATGCATTGCTTATCAAGCTATGCTGTGGCAGGCATCCCACATATAAAATAGAGGAAGATGGGCACAGATGTTAGCTCAGGGCCAGTCTTCCTCAAAAAAAAGAATACCCTGCCTTTAAACGGTCTAATAGTACTGTTAATACTTGAGCCAACAATGCAGGTATTCATTTACTGTATAGCCAAATGTCACAAGAGGCGCTTTATTTGTTGTCTCTCAAAATATCTTCCAGAGGCCTATCCTTTTCAACAATAAAATGGTTTTTCCTTACCCAAAAAGCATAACAAAATATTTCACTATTGATTTTTTCTCTAGAGTTTATTCACCAGCTATTAGCTTCATAGTTTCCTTGAACCTGGTGAAAGAAAACAAATCTTGGTTACATCTCTCCTGAATTGAAAAAATAAGAATACGTGGCATTTAAATAGAGCTTTACAATTTTCCAAATGCCTGTAAAGAAAAGTATGAGCTGTTCTAGGATTTTAATAAGGAAACTAAGATAATAAGAGAAAATGAAACTGAGTTTTGTGGCAACAAATAAGAAATAAAAAGAAAATTCTGATATTTTTGGTTGCAGAATGAGTTTTCAAATAGTGGCATTATCTTCAAGAAACAGAAGAAATAACCTAGAGTAAAAGTTAAGAAAATTTGTCCTTATTCTGTTAAGCTTTTAATGAAGGTTTAAAGTGACTCAAGAGGCAATCAAACACGGATGAAGTGATAAGACAGATTCACATTTTAAGAACTAAATGCATTCTTTATGGAATAAGAACTGATGATTTAAGGAGATGGTTGATTTTCCTATAATAACTTTGCTATGTGGTCCCTGAAGCTTTTGTTTATTAGAATTGTAACTAAATTAACAACAAAACTCAAAGCATATTTCCACAATATCTTAATTATAAAGAAACTGGTACATGTTTGCCAAGGAAATATTTAAAGTTATAATTAAAGCTGATGAAAATGAATAAATTATTATAGCAAATCAAATTAATATTTTAATGAGCACTCGTTTTATTTGAAGACAGGGTAACCATTAAGAAACTGGTATTTTCTTAGATATATTTTATAAGTTTATTGCCTATGTTGGTTCATCTGGAAGTTGAATTTCAGTTACTCTTCAATTCATTTTCTTATTTGGTTTTACCATTAATAACAGTAACAACATTAGGAAACCATACACTCTTCTTAGATCAAATTGAAACATTTGTGTAACTAATTTAATAACTTGGAAGAGATTCCACTCACTCTGATATAATTAAAAAATAATGTCTCAGATTTAAATTCAGTTATCTTCTGTAATTCAAGTTTGTGTTGATAAATGATACATGCTACAGAAGCCAAGATCTGAAAAGCTGAAGTAAGATTCAATGGTAATGATATTCCTGGCCAGTTTTTTAAGGAAACAATTTCTCTCCCCGGAGAATAAAATGCCAATCCAAAGAGAGAGTCATTAAGATCAAGAGATCTAGCAGTTTTAGATACTTGAAATACCTGTGAATCGTGCTAAAATTTGAGATAACTTAGTAAGATCCTAGTTAGTCCAGCTAGTCCCTCTCCTTAAATGTTAATGCTTTATCTGGGTCTCCTAATTCTAGATACTAAGCATGAATGTTCCAAACTTCCGAATTTGGACATGATGGAGTACCTGTTAGCAAACAAATGACTTCTGAGAACTAGAGAAGCTGGATAATATGAAAAACAACCACTTTGAGTGCACCAATGAACTCCCAAGCCAGCCACGACTTGAGGGGCCAAGACTTCAGAGAGAGGGGCGCCTCATTGACAATGAGTCAATATCATGTGCCTCACCTTTGCCCTCAGATGATTACAAAACACTATAAATTTTAGCTACATCTCACAAATTTTGTGTTTTATTTTCGCTAACATTTACTTTGAAATATTTTTAAATTTCCCTTGAGATTCTTCTTTGACTTATGGGTTATTTAAAAGTATGTTATTGTAGTTCTAGATAGTTGAAAGTTTCCTTGGAAAAATTGGTATTGTTCTATATCTATATCTATTATCAATCTATCTATCTATTGAATTGGTGTCAAATAGATAGGTGTTGTTATGGTTCTAATTCAATGACCTCCTTGTCTGAGGTCATATTTTGCATGATTTAAATCATTTAAAATATATTAAGACTTGTTTTTGTCTTATGAGCCAGCATATGGTCTATCACGGTGAATATACCATGTGAATTTGGAAAGAACGTATATTCTGCAGCTGTAGGGTGAAGTGTTCTAAAGTATCTATTAGCTCAAGGTGGTTGATAGCATTATTCAAATCATCTAAGATAACTGACTTTTTTCTCTAGTTTAATCAATTGCTAAGAGATTTATTCAAACTTAATAGTTGCCTTTTTTTGTCTGTTTAGTACTAATATACGTAACATTTATTTATGTAATAGGCTTCAGTATTAGGGCTTAAGGGAAGGGAAAACAAGGAAACAGAGAAATAGCCAAATTGGCTCATACAAACATATTGGATTAATAGTGGTGATGCCTCATAATCTGCAGCAATGGAAGAATATGACTCACCCTATGTAAACTACCTATAGATAATAGGGGTGGCAACCCTATTTTATATAAAATTAGAAACTGAGAGTTTAGGAGAGATATTTTACAATTCAATTTTAGGAGAGAATAAAAGAGCTAAACATTTTACAGAGCTTTGGTGTTATATTGCTTTACCTCTGCTGGAGGAGCGGAAAAAATGTTACAGGAAATATAAGTTGGTTACTTCTGTCTGTGTCTGGTTCAAGGATTTGAAGAAACTACCATTCGCACTAATGTTTCACTTGAATTGTGACAAATTCAACTATACGATAGGGTTTTTGATATATAATAAACATCTTTTCCTTTGAGGGAAATCAAACACCTTACCTGTTCTGTTTACTCTGACTTCTCAGAGAGCTGAGCTAAGAGAATAGAACTGCTTTTAGATGAGTGTGCCTAACATTTTTTTTAACTCATTAATGAAGGAACCAGTCATATGGAGTTGAATCAATGTGAATTTGAGAAGCTGAGCATATATGGAGACTGAAAGAGTCCTAGAGTAAAATTTCTAGGTCAGATACTAAGCTGGTAAAGAAAAGTAGGACTTTTGATGGGCCACTGGACACCTATAAATTGGGGAATGAAAATGAATTCTCATTCACATTTATCTCTTCTATTTAACCTGCTATGTTATGGTTTTATCTTTCCTTCTGAGGAAACTGCCGTTTCCTCCTAGCCTTTGCACACCTGGAGCAAAGACTTCCCAGTAATGCTCACTCCCTTCTAGGGGAGAGAGAGGTCTGGTCTTCCAAAAGCTCATATAAAAGTTCTTAATTAGAACCTTTATTTGAAAGGCACTGATAGACTAATTTCATAACATGATGTACATGTGTCATAATGGCTCCTAAGTGCTATCCTTGGTAGAATCTTAAAAATTAATAATATTTCCAACCTTCTTATCAATATGTAAGGTGTTCTATTTAGCAACAATTAATTTCCTAATTTGTAAAGACCAGAGCAGTCTAGATAAGGATTATCACACTCGTACGAATTACATGTGTATGCACGCACATACATACACATTCACATATATATATATATACACACGTAAAGTTTCTTAATACCTAAAAGCTACAAAAGTTACAGACCTAAGACTATCTAAATTATATAACCACTATCTAGAAAGAAGCTATTCCAGTAGGCACACCAATTGGTTTAAATGGTGAAAATAATGGTACCAACACTGACTAGGTTTGCAGAGTGAAACCGTGGAGCTTTGCACCGTTATTATTCTCAGATGCATTTTATTTTCAAAAAAGCAACACACAAACACACAGTTTATGAAGTTTGATGAGCTCCGCTTAACATGATCTCTCACATGTTGAGCCTTAGTCTAGGAGGTTAATTTTCCGTAATCAATATCATCTGTGTTTCATCGCCAGCGTGCTCTGTAACAGACTTTAAGCTGTCGCGATGCAAGATATAATACAAAAGCTCACATGCTAGGAACTAAAAGCAGAAGAACTCATTTAAAGTCATTCCTAGCTCCTCTGCAGGGAGGACTGGTAACAGAAATATCTACTTTTATCCAACTTTCTTTTAACACATTTTTGGGCCTGCTGATTCCATCTGCTAAAACGAGTACTATTTTCAAAATTATGTTCTAATTTAAACGTACTGTGTGGCTATTTTTATGATGGTAAGCTTCCACCCTATTCTTTTATAACAGTGTATTCACATCTGAAATAGCAAATCAGACTTGATATGAACGTTCACAGTAATGACCTGCCCAACAAGATCACTTACTGACCTCACTGCAATCATTGGCAGCACATCTTATAGCAGGATTTGGAATATTTTGCCCTGTAATCCTCCACAAATGTTCATTCAAATCTAGAGATTTCTCCAGAAGTGGGTAACATCTGGAAGATAGAAGACAGGAGCAACACGATAGCTCTTGAAATACCGTTCAGTGTGAGCAAACAGTATGAACAAATAGTGTGGCTCTGGAGAGTCAAACTAGGATTGTGGGTTAGAAATTACTGTGAAGAGGATTCAATTCTAAATTAGGGAAACTTATTGGCAATTAGATTAGTCAACAACTGTGAAATAGGATGTCTGCAATGGCCGCTGCAGGGGGAAACCTGCATTGCTAGTGCGTTCTGGCAGTAGCAATGCACAGACAGGGCTGAAACCTGAAATTTCGATTAGAGATTTAGGTCTGCCTTTGTGAATTGTGTGATCTTTACGATGTCTCTTAGCAACTCTTGGATATAATGTCCTCGGATAGTAAATGATGACCAATACACGATTCTCTACATCAAAGGGATTATCATCTAATAATGATTTTCATAAAAGATTGTGAAAACAGGATTTTATTATTAAACTCCCAAGTTCTATTTCCTGTTTTAGACACTAGGCCTCTAATATGCTTATGTTCAAGTAATTGTGAAATGGTTTGTACCAACCGATTCTCATGAATTATCTTAAATTAATCTCCTCTAAAATACTGTAACCAATTAATTGCCATCTTCATTTAGACATTTGAAAGAGAAGTTCATAGAGATTTTACCATTTGCTCAACATTGCTAAGCCAGCACATTATTGAACTGGAGTTTGAATCTATTCCTGTTTGATCTCAAAGTTGATGCCTATATTTCTTTTCAAGGTAAATCTTCTAAGGTTAAAAGTAGGGAACAGAAGAGGACACACACTATTTTGTTGAAGAAAGTGTATTTATTGCTCTGAAAAACTTATGCCCGTTAGAGATGGGAAACTCACAGTGAAGTCTGAAATTTCAGAGTGTGTTTGTAATAAAGTCATTGTAATGGCAAACACAGCTCTCTCAGTGGCCTTCCCATCACTCCGGTGCTTCTAAGCACTAAGCATAGATAATTATAGCATTGCAAAATGTTGGTGAAGAAACGGAGAAGGTATGGGAGGAATAGCAGCCAGGGCTATCGTCATTAATTTCATATTATTAGCTAAAACTAGATTTTTCAGTCATTAGGTAGTTCAGTTAATTATGGCACAGAGATAGCAAGGTGGATTTATATTAGTGACATTTGCAAGTAATACAAGGAAATCAGAATCATGCTGTGATTAATTATGTTTTACTTTTTATCTCAAATAAAATTAACTGCTGTTCACTAGTCAATGATATTTAACTCTTTCCCAAACTTAAACCCACACCTAAGTATGACCATTTCACAAGTGACTTTACAAATCAAGATTCAAGGCATATGCATATAAAACCTGTGCTTTAGGCAATAATGGAGACATTGAGAAAGTTGAATTAGACACAGGCAAGACAGGAAATTAGGAAACCAATGAAAAATTTACTGTGGGAATTTACACAGGAGGAAATGAAGGCTCAAACTGAAGCATTGGTAGTAAGAGTAAAGAGGAAAAAATAATTAAACGGAAGATACAATAGAAGTCAGTGATCTATTTGGTAAAAGGGGATATCAAGTTAATAATAAATGTTAGGTTTGAGAATTTGATGTTTTAATGAAAAAAAAAATTGTGCCATCAGCAAAAAAGCAAAGAAGAGAGAGAGATAGAAATAAAGAGAACATTGTAAGGAGGGAATTTGTATGTGTATGTGAGGACGTGTTGATGAAATAATGACATCAAATATGCATATGGTATATTTGAGTACTTAGGGGAAACTCAGATAGAAATTAAAAATGGTGTATGTGTGTGTGTCCAGGAGCACAGTAGACAAGTATTGGCTAGAGATACGTTTTTGAAATAAGAAGATCTAAACCAGCTTTCAAGTATTTTTTAATCAATCAATTAATTAATTTTGTGTGAGGAAGATTAGCCCTGAGCTAACATCTGTGCTAATCTTCCTCTACTTTGTATGTGGGATGCCTCCACAGCATGGCCGATGAGTGGAGTAGGTCAGCACCACACCCAGGATCCAAACCTGAGAACCCAAGCTGGCGAAGTGGAACACACGGAATTTTAACCACTCAACCACCAGGCCAGCCCCGCTTCCAAGTATTTCTAAATAATAAGTGCATCACTATAATTAATGATGTAATCTAATAAGGTCACTATTTTTTTTAACATTTAAAGATTGGCACCTCAGCTAGCATCTGTTGCCAATCATTTTTCTTCCTCTTCCTCTCCTTCTTCTTCTTCTCCCCAAAGCACCCCAGTATATAGCTGTATATTCTAGTTGTGAGTGCCTCTGGCTGTGCTATGTGGGACGTTGCCTCAGCATGGCCTGATGAGCGGTGCCGTGACCGCGCTCAGGATCCAAACCGGGGAAACCATGGGCCACCCAAGCAGAGCTCGTGAACTTAACCACACGGCCACAAGGCCAGCCGCCTACGGTCACTATTTTGAATTGGTAGCAAACGTTTGGGTTTGAGTTCTGTGATTTTGTTATTAAAATATGGTTCTGATGACCATATATTCTTTTTCTTTTCTTTTCTTTTTTGAGGAAGATTAACCCTGAGCTAACTGCTACCAATCCTCCTCTTTTTGTTGAGGAAGACTGGACCTGAGCTAACATCCATGCCCATCTTCCTCTACTTTGTATGTGGGACGCCTACCACATCATGGCTTGCCAAGCAGTGCCATGTCCGCACCCGGGATCTGAACCAGTGAACCCTGGGTTGCCAAAGTGGAACATGTGCACTTAACCGCTGCACCACAGGGCTGGCCCAAGACCATATATTCTTATTTGAGAGACAGATACACATTTTCTCTACATTTGTCCCCCAAATGTTTTTCTCTCCCTTCGTCTTATACACTTATTTTATTTTTATATTTTAATGTTTTTAAAAGATAGCATAAATTGAGATAAAAAGAAAGCACTTCACATTAGCCTCTAAAGATAATCTAAAAGTAAATATAACAAGATAATTTCAAGAGCTCTATAGAAAACAACTATACAGTTTTTTATCAGATATGAAGAAGACAAAAGGAGACTAATTGCATGATGAGACAGAGGAAAACTATATCATAAGATAGTATGGTTTTTCTCCAATTAAACTACAGATTGAAAGAATTACAATCAAAATAACAACAGAGATTTATGGCAATTGATAAAATGATTCTAATTTTTTTGTGGGAGAGTCGAGTATCAAGAATAGTCACAACACTTCTGAAAAAAGAGGAAAAATGAGGATAGATATGTGCTGTCAGGTATCAGAATTTATTAAACCATGACAAACTTGACTAAGTAGAATTCAACCGATGACCAAGGAAATGGGCAGGGATGACAAGAAACAGAATTACATGTTTGAAACTTTCCTAGATGACAGAAGTGGTGGTTTTGATCAGTAGCTAAAAATTAAAACTTCAATAAATGCAGACACAAAAATAGTTCTCCATAAAGTAAAGGGTCTAATAAATCATTTTTTACAACACGTATAAAAATAGAAATCAAGTAGATTATCACTGAAATGTCTGTTGGAGGACAGAACAATAATCTACATAAGATACTAAAAATACTGGCTCTAAAAGAAAATACTAATAAACTTAACTATTAAAATTAAGAAACTTTGTTTATCAAAAGACAGTAAAGGAAGTGACAAGATATTGAAAATTGGAAGACGGTATTTGCACCATACAAAACTGACACAAAATTGGTAGCAAGAATATATAAAGAACTCCTGGAAATTAATATCACAAAACAACCCAATAAAAACAGGCAAGAGATGTGAACATGGATTTCATAGAAAAGAACATACATGGCCAATTCATATTTAAAAAGATGATTTGACTTCAATAGTGACCATGGAAAGGCAAATCAAGGCCAAAATGAAATGCCATTTTAAACATAATTGATTGGCAAAAAATAAATATTCTGACAAAACCCACAGCTGGAGATGTTGAATCCTCAGGGTCTTTAATACATTGTTGGTGGGAATACAAACTGTTACAATTCCTTGAAATATTGTAATGGACTGAATATCTCTGTCCCTCCAAAATTCACACATTGAAATCTAACGCCCAAAATGATGGTATTAGGAGGTAGTGCCTGTAGGACGTAATTAGATCATGATGGCAGAGCCCTCATAAATGGAATCAGTGCCCATATAAAAAGAAATGAGAGAGCTAACTTGTCCTGTTTTAGACGTATGAGGATACAATGAGAAGTCAGCAGTCTGAAACCTGGAAGAGGGCCTTCACCAGAACCTGACCATGGTGGCACCCTGGTCTTGGACTTGTAGCCTCCAGAGCTGTAAGAAATAAATTTCTGTTGTTTTTAAGCTGCACAGTCTATAAAACTTTGTTATAGCAGCTTAAACTGATGAAGACAGGCATCTTCCTCATAGCTGACCATTTCTATCCTTGATGATACCTAACTTCTACCCTAAATATATATCAAAGTAAAGCTCTTATACTTTTCCCAGAAATAACATGTACAATAATTGTTATTGCAGTCAATATTAACCACATTAGCAAAACAACAGGCAGCAACTCAAATACCTACCAACATTGCTGATCAAAGTTGCTGACCATGCCAGACAGGAATATGAGTGAATTCCTGGGCTGCCTTTGGGATAGTCCCACTGTGAGCTTTCAGGCAGTGGAAAGAGAGAGGAATAAATTTTGGGCTAGGTTGCTGATGGATCAACATATGTTTTTCAACTGCTCGATGAAGGGAAGAGAGTGGTGGTGTTTTCTTTCCTCCAGAAACGTACACTGTTTAACAGGAGCCAGCTGGGAAACACTCTCTTTCTAGAAGGCTTCTGCTTGGGTCCTCCAAAATGTAGGTTTGGTGGATCATCTTCATTGAAGGCAGGTCCAATGTTCGCTCTTCTTTCCCACTCCATACTACCTCCCCCTCCCCAGAAAGCCCAGCTCACCATAGTTGTGGCTTGCAGCGCCTTGTGGAATCAGTAGAGATAGAATAGGGTTAGTTCATTAATTTATCTTTCAATGTTGGGGACAGCCCTATTCTTTTTATTGTTCTGGGGCTCAATAAAGAATAAACCTCCTTTTCTTTTCTTTTCTTTTGAGGAAGATTAACCCTGAGCTAACATCTGCCGCCAATTCTCCTCTTTTTTCCTGAGGAAGCCTGGCCCTGAGCTAGCATCCGTGCCCATCTTCCTCTACTTCATATGTGGGATGCCTACCACAGCATGGCTTGCCAAGGGGTGCCATGTCGGCACCCGGGATCTGAACCTGCGGACCCTGGGCCACCAAAGCAGAATGTGCGAACTTAACCGCTGGCCACCTCTCTGGCCCCCAATAAATCTCCTTTTAATGAAAAAAAAAATACAACATTACATTCAGAACATGTGGCATATTTACACAATAATTATTGATGGCCGTCAAAATAAATGAATCATGCTATTATGCAACAGTATAGTATTATCCAACCTGGAGTCAAGTTTTGACATTTTATAATATAAAATTGTTATTTATAAGAATATGCATAAATAGAATTAAATCATATAAAAAAGGAAAACAAGCAAATGACAAACAGTGTTCAAGGATGGTGGTTAACTCTGGTAAAAGAGTTAATTGGGGGAAAATCAGGTTGTCAGATAAGGTTATTGTTACATAACTAAACAGTATCTAGGCATGTATGGATCAATGATTAAAACCAAAGATTATACATAAGCTCATTCTGTGCACCTGAGATCTAAAGAGGAAAAATAAAGAACTTGTTTCTTTATATGAAAATATAAACAAGCTCAAAAATTAGTGTAAGTCATTTGAAATATCTGAGTGTCCATGAGCATAGTGATTTTGATTATGCTGCTGACTGCATTAGTAATTTTGGGCAGAAGGACATGAGAAAAGTGCTGTTAGCTAAAATATTGTAAGTAATTATTTACTTTCACTTCAAATTACAAACTATTGAGTGAAAACAAAGTAGGTACTCAACAACTATCTAATGAATGAATACCTGAATATATGAAAGTTTACTTATCCGTTAATATGACAATTAAATCCAGAGTTGACTTCCAACACCTAATGACAGATTTTTAAGAAATTGAATCTTAGAAAGGATTTTTAAATAATATTTCTTAACAGAAATGGAAGGTTTCATTGAAAGATTGAAGATATAGCTTTTTATTTTCCCATTCTGTTTCAATGAAATACTTCAAGGTAAGTGCAAGCATACAGGCATTCTGCTTGATTTGTTATGACCAAGTTCACAGTGTCTTGCATTCTCCCCTACAGTATCAGTTTGTTTTTCTGAATACATTTGTTAAAAAAAAAAGATTCCATGTTTCATTAATATTAATAAAACACACATCCAAGACTCAAATATATGTATTACTAATGCTCCTGTTTCAGAACACAAAGGTATATAGAGTTATATTTAACAAATAACCTCTTTTATATATGCAAAGTTATGAAATAATTGTGGTGCTTGGCATGAAAACACAGGTTGATGCAAAACGGTAATGAGTTAAAAAAATTCTAGAAAAGATTTCCAGGAAATATTGAGAGGTAGGATTTAATATGATCTGGTCCCTGAAGAATTTCAAAAGCCACTGATTAGGACATTGGGGTCAGAAAAGGGAAGGTAGAACCATGGCAGAGAGTGAGTAGAATGGGGCAAAGTGTACATGAACCGTGAGCACTGGACATTCTTGATTTGACTGAAATCTAGGTTGTATGTGCAACTTAGGGTAAGAAACCAAGAAACGCTATGGACAGGTAAAGCTGACGAGGTAAAATCTAGTCATATGGTTAAGTGCCTTGAAGGCCACACCAAAGAGTATGTACTTTATTGTGTTGACAATGAAAACCCAGTGAAATTTATTGACGATGGGAATGACACAATCAGATACAAATCTGAAGATTTCCCCTGGATTATATCTATTTCTCTTTTAAAAATAATAAAATATAGACTCAGACAGTAGGTTTAGTATAAGAACTATTTTAAAGAACATACATTACTTTGGAAAAGAAAATTTTAATTTTTTAAAAGGTTCTTTACTGAATGGTTATAAATGATTTTCTTTTTTCTTAGTTGACAATAAAAATCTAATCTATACAAAAAGAAGCTGCTATATGGTTCCATCTTAGTTTCTTTTTTACTCAAAAACTATACAAAGCACCCAAAGATGATCTAGAAGTAAATAAAATCCTCATTTCAGAGTAATGATTGCTGTGATATACCGCCAGATTCCCTCCTCATGATAGAAGCGCTCATTCTTCTCGCAGCCAAGAGTGCTGGCTGCTGATGCCTTTCAGTTAAGTCCCTCTGGGAATTGCCACTAATCAGAAGAAATTGCCCTGCCCAAGGTTATGTTCCACACTCGGGGGAAACCAACATCCAATGACTGGACATAGCAGGAATATAAACGCTCGCCCCATCTTCATCATTTCAGGCTGCTATAACAAAAACGTACTGCGTGGCTTAAACAACAAATATTTATTTCTCACAGTTCTGGAGGTTGGGAAGTTCAAGATCAAGGTTCAGGTAGATCCAATGTCTGGTGAGACACTGCTTCCTGGCTCGTAAACTGCATCCTTCTCCCCGTATTCTCACATGGCTGAGAGAACAAACTCAAATCTATTTCTCTTCTTATAAGGACACTAATGCCATCCTGGGGGCTTCACCATCATGGCCTCAACTAAACCTAATTACCAGCCAAAGGACCCATTTCCTAATACTATCCCGTTGGGAGTCAGGCTTATAACATGAATTTTAGGGTAATACAAACACAAACACTTAAGTAATCTTAAATTCTGCTCAGAGCAATTCAGAAGGACCACCTCCTTCAGGTCCAGAGTTTGCTATATGATTGGATGAAATGTCTGTTGCAATTACCATATACTTTAACTTTTCTCTCTGCCCAAACCTACCTTTTTTATTCCCTTAGCATATAGTATTTGTGCAGGAAGGGTGCAAGTGCTCCCAAGAATACTGTGCTCTGTACAGGACATGCTGGCAAGCTCACAAATACATGACATGCAGAGAGCTCAGAGCACAGCCAGTATGTCATTGTTCCCTCTGTATAAGGCACGTGTAAAAACTCTTCTTGGAACTGCTTAACTGTGCATGCATCAGTGACACTCAGGCACGCCTCCAGCTTTCTATATTTCCGACCCCAAGGAGCAAGGATGGGGTCTTTCTACGGCAGCATAAATAGGGTACATGCAGCCACTCTGCCTGCATATGAGTTACAGAATGAATCCAATAGCCACAGGGGACTGACACATTGCAAGGGGCAGGATCTTGTGCACTCTCTTTCTTTGCTCTTGTTGTAAGTAAATGCTGTCCCACTTGAGCCTAATATGTATATTGTCCATTCTCAGTGACCTTGACTCATGCACTGGTCTCTTCCCTGGCCGGTACTTATCTGCCTTTTGACCTTGGCCGTACTCATGTTATATTCTATCTTGTGGCACAGCCCAGCCACCTAGTGAAATGGTATTCCCAGGAGCATTCCTCAAACAGCCTCCTACATGGAAATATCCATCACAGGGCCACTTTCTAAGAAAATTAACCTAAAGCAGTTGTCACAAGTTATCATAGGAAGTAGATTCTAAAATGTGATTTTGGAGCTGGATTACCTCTCAGCTGGAGGAAACAAATGGAACTAGCGTCAAATTTAACTAGTGTCAAATAAAGCATTGCTAACCCTTCAAACATTGAGGTAGCACACTTGTTAAAATTTCTCTGGTGGCAAATTGGAATGAGATATCACTGGAGGAAAATGCAGCCAGGGACATGCTAGATCTTCTAGGGGATGAAGGAATCCATACACTAATCCAACTGTACGGTATAGTCAACATGAACCAGCATCATCTCCTAGAGAATTGTATGGAATTATATTTTCAGTGTTTATGACCAAGCAAGAGGTAAGACAAAATTGGATAAATGAGAATTTATTGATATAGGGGCATTTTCCTGTGATATAGAATTTTATATACTGGCAAGGACCCCAGGACAGAATGCTAATAAGCTGCTAGTTTGGCATCTGGAAGCATGTAAAAAAGGGTGGCCCACACTAAGTGAAGAAGAAGTGTTAAAAATAACATAGTAAGTGGTGAGACAAGGGATCAAAATGATCAGCATATTGGGTATGCTACAGTGGATATACTATGTAAGGCAGAAAACTATGTCTGACAGGAGGGCCTAGAGGGCATTCCGTTTAACCAAGTGATAAGAAATGCACTATTGAGATTAGTAATTATTGAGCCTTTTAGTGATGGGAGATCCCTGTAGACCAGGGTTGATGGTAACCCAAGGTAGGAAATATTATTACAGAATTGGACTCCCTGAAAGCAATGGGAATGTAGAAACAAAAAATAATAGAGGCCAGTGTCAGTGCTTAACATTTAATTATAATAAGCTACGAAGGTTACGTGGCACTAAGAGGGGCCTAGCTAACTCACAGAGAGCTATGAGGATGGTTGTAGACACAGTGTTCCTGGGAGCAAGAAAGATGCAGAGCCATGAAATGTATGACACAGTTTGTATAACTAAAGGAAATCAAGGAAAGATGATTTGATGACCATAACATCAAGATCCATTTTCCAGTTTCTATTTGAGCCAATTCTCACAGGCAATCCCGTCAAACTGAAATAGAAACTGGGTCTCAATGAGAAAGAGACCCTCAGAATATCATGACAACTGGATAGCAGTGATTTTCCCAGTTCTTTTCCAAGTTGACCTATGACCATTTGTTCAGCTGATTCTGAACAAGGAAATGGGGAATACATAAACATTTTAAGGACTGTTGGATATGCAGTCAAAGTTGACATTGATACACAGAACCCAAAGTGTCACCATGGCTCGCTATTTTAATTGGGGATATATAGGAGCCAGGTAATAAATGACATATCGTTAACAGTGGGTCTGCTGCTTCTACAGAAGTAGGTGGTCATTTTCCTGGCCCTTGAATATATAAAGGGAATGGATATTGGTCGTTGACAGAACCCATACATTGATTCCTTGGCCTATAAGATAAGAGCTCTCATAGTGGATAAGGCCAAGTGAAGTCTATGGAACTGCCTTCTTATTTTGGACCAGATGTTAGATTAAAATTACTGCACCTGGGGAAAGAGCAGAGATTAGCACATTCAAAAAGATGGAGGATGTAAAATTAGTGGTTCCCAACTGCCCCTATTAACTCCTCATATGGATCCTGGTGGATAACAGTGGACTACATCTTCTCAACCAAGTAATAACCTTATTTGTAACATTATGCCTGATGTATATTCCTTAGAGAAGACTAAAACAGCCTCAAGTATATGATATGCAGCCCCTGATTGATCAAATACATTCTTTGTCTCCCTATCAGTAAGGAAAATCAAAAGCAGTTTGCATTTATATGGAAAGGATACCAGCATACATTATGTTTTTACCAAATGTCTGTGTTAATTATCCTGTTCTCCACTATACTAATGGTATTAAGTTAATCAGAGTAGTTGAGTGAAAATTGGCCAGTATGATATAGGCCATGATAATGCTTTGTGCTCTAAGAAATTGAGATATAAACCCTATAAAGATTCAAGGCCAATAATAACAGTGAATTTCGGGGTCGGGGGGTGATCTAGTGGCTTGTTACATGCTGTGTATCACATGCCAAGTAAAGAACAAATTATTTCATTTCAAACTTCTTTTCATGATAAAGGAATCATAATGCCTGGTAAACGTCTTTGGGATCTGGAGGTTGTATATCTCATATTTGGAGATAACATTCCAACCCATTTTTGGGGTGACACAGAATGCCATTAGTTTTAAGTGACATCCAAAGATGGAGAAGTTTTTTGCAGAGGATTCAGGTTGAGATGCAAAACAACCTTGCTACGTGGGCCATATGACTCAGCAGACCCTAAATCTAAAAGTATCCATGGGAAGAGAAGACATTCTGTGGGGTTTATGGAAAGTTCCAATAGAAGAATGTAGGTTCTTAGGATTTTGAGCAAGGTCATTTCACTGGCAAACTTCAAAGAATGGAGTCATTGCACCGTTTGAAACAGAGCTCATGGTATGCTACTGGGCCACAGGAAATCAAATGGCCATAGAGTTGAACTCCCCATCATGACCTGTGTAATAAGGAATCTAACTCCATTTTGTGATGTATGAGGCCAGTTTTTAAGCCTCAACTCCTCCCTCTTCCCCATGTGTCCTGCATCTGGGCAAGCTGATAAGAAAGCCCAGATGCTTCCTCCTTTGACACCAGCAGGAACCCTTATCCTGGCCCCATCCCTTAATCACAATGAAAACCTCAAGCCAGCCTCCTTATTCTCTCTCTCAATCCATGTTTGAACCTGCTAGGGAGCCTCTCTGGTCTCCACAGAAAGCCTCATTCTGTGTGCAATAAACTTTTTATATTCTCTCTCCGTGTGGATGTGTGCATAGCATCATCAGTCTGGACATTCAGACCAAATTTTGCCTGGGAGTCCATTACATTTCTGAAGAGTGTCCACAACAGCGTGGGTTCTGTTAGACTTATTCATCATGTCATATGGGTCCAGTAACATGGTCAGATGGGTCCGGTAACAATGCATAGTAAAATGGAAAGAGTACATTTACGATCAGGCAAAAACAGGACCAAAGGGCAGATTCCAATCTCTCCCACTACTGCTGCACAGATTGCTCACCCTCAGTCCACAACTAGGACTGCATGCTACCACGCTTGTGATCTGCTGACAGAGGTGGAAAAAAGCTGAATTTGTTTCAAGCATGAGTTAATTTGATACGTAAGTGCATGCTAAAATCGGACTGCTACTGCAATAGAGCTCCGCTTCACCATGGCTGTGGTGAGGAGGGGATATCCTCCCAAGGGCAGAGCTTCAGGTGGAAAACCAGGTTACCTACATTTTTGTGCACAGGGATTCCGTGTTAGCACAGAGGATTGACAAGGTGTCTGGCAGCTTCATCTTAGCTCAGTAAGTAGCTGGCTGCTCCCTTTGAGACAATGATTGCCTCAGCCAACCCTCTGTCAGAGAACAGTGATTATACTGCCAGGGAATTTTGGAGTCAATATTAGCAGATGGAGCCATCCAAGACAGAATCTGCAAGGAAAGGCATTGCTGAGCAGTGGTGCCCTAACAGTGGGAAAGGATTATGTCTCTCTGAGCTTGATGGGCTGGTGGTATATGGTAGCATCTGGAGAAAATTATTTTATATTTTAGTAGTCACGTTTTAATGTTGAAATTATATTCTGGTTATTATTCAATTACTGCTGTACAAAATTCTAAAGAAATATTTTATTTAAAAATCAAAAGTCCTTTCAACAGTTCCTTTTCTAAAAGTAAAATAGCTTCCATGTCAGGGAGGTCAGGTAAGTTTCTTATGTAGTTGGTGAAATTTACACAGTGCAACACTTTTGTTACATAGATCCTCATATCTTGATCTAAACATGTTTTTTAGCTTCCCTATTAAAATGTACATTTAAAAAATCAAATTTGGGGGGCCTGCTCCATGGCCAAGTGGTTAAGTTCATGCGCTCCGCTGTGGCAGCCCAGGGTTTGGATCCTGGGCGCAGACATGGCACTGCTAGTCAGGCCACATTGAGGTGGCATCCCACATCCCACAACTAGAAGGACCTGCAGGTAAGACATACAGCTGTGTACATGGGGGTTTGGGGAGATAAAGCAGAAAAAGAAAAAAGGAAGATTGGCAACAGTTGTTAGCCCAGGTGCCAATCTTTAAAAAATAAATAAATAAATAAATAAAATTTGGGATCTTGGTTGAATACTGAAAATCAGTATCTTTTATTTGAAATTTGAACATCTGTGATTTTCCTTTACATCTTCACATTCAAGTGTCCTATCATCTATGGTCCTGGTTTATTCAGAGCATCACGTGAGAAGAGAAAAAGTCCTGGGACCTAACAAAGGACCCACGCATGAAGAGGGGCCATGACTGAGTATAAACTTGTTCAGTCAGCTACAGAGGTAAAACTTAGAAATACTGATAGACAATAAAGGATGAATAAACAACAAAAATACTTCAGGGTAGTAGAAAGATCATTTCACATAATGGGAAAGAACCTGTGCTATTGAATAAGAAAGAATTAGGTTCAAGTTACTTTAGACGTGATGTGTATGATGTAGGCAAATTACGTAACCCCCCAATCCTCCTCATGTGCAAAACTGGGACTGTAACCAAACCTCTCTACGGCTTATTGTGAGTAGAAATGAGGTGAGGTATGATGAATGAATAGAGCCTAAAGATAAGAAAAACACAATAAAAGTTATAATGCTATTATATGTCAATATTTCTATTTGAGAACTCAGCATCCTGGACTCTGCTTTACAATTTGACACATAAATGCCCTATCATGAATTGTGTAGGTTCATTCAAAGCAGAATTTGAGGGGGGGAAATCTGAAAAATAACACAGGGCACATATGGACATGTAAACCTCTCCCATTCTAATAGCTATTTTGACGGTGATTCGTGAAGAAGAACATAGTTTTGTTTTAAATGGTAGAGGTGTATCTGTTTAAGGAGACTAGTATCCACCTGGAAGTGAGGTTTAATCCTAGCCCCTAATGTTATGTTTATTATTTCCTTTTGTTTCCATTTTTAATTAGAAAAGCAATCAAATGGGAAAGATAGAAACTATTGAACAAAATTTATGTTTGAAATTGATTATACATGTGGAAAAAGATAAAAAATGGATCTGTTTCTAATACTATACACAAAAGATAAAAAATGGATCTGTTTCTAATACTATACACAAAAGTTAACCCAGAGGGATTAAGGACAAATGACACAAACAAAATTTTAAAACTTTTGCTATAAAATATAGGTAAATATCTTTTTAAACTTTGGGGTATAGAAAGAGTTCTTAAACAAGACGCAAAAGAAATCGACTTTAAAAGCTACATTTTACTATATTAAATTTAAGAACATTTTTTCATCGAAAATCACTTATACAAAGTGTAAATGGCAAATTACAAACTAAAGGAATCATACTTACAGTTTACATGTCAAAAACGTATAAATAACACAAATCAATAGGAAGTGAATAAAGTACCCAATGCAAAAATGAGCAAGATACATAAATATTTTACAGGAAATAAAATGCGTATGATGAGCAAACATACAAAAAGATATGCAATATTATCAGTGATCAGAAAAATGCAAGTCAAGACCATAATGAAACATTGTTTACACCTAATTAATTGGAAAAATATTGAATGTATGAAAGCAGCTAAGTATTGAAGATGTCAGTCACAGAGTCTCTGCTGCATTGCTGGTGGGAGTGTAAACTGAGACACGTGCATTGGAAAACAGACATTTTCTCCTGTAGCTGAGTATTTCATGCCTAGGTATATATCTGCAGCAGAAAACACATGCAAGAATTTTTATAGGAGCGGTTCATAACAGTGAACACTTAGAAACAACTCTACTGCCAATCAGCAGGAGAACAGATTAATATACTCTCGGAGATTCATAAAGCAGAATATTTAGCAAAGTTAAAAATTGAACTATAGCAACGTTCCAAAACATAAATGAATATTAGGAATGTAATATGAAGCTTAAAATTGTCCCCACATTTTTTATAACTTGATACCCTTTTTATAGTATTAAAAAACATATTTTAGAAATACATACATGCAGACAATAAAATGATATAAAGAAGAGAACAAGAAAATGATAAACATAGGAGTTAGCATAGCAGTTATTTCTGCTGGAAGAAGGTAGATAGCATATGATTTGTGTTGGCACCATATAGCTAAGTGTTGTTTATTGTCAAGTTTCTAGCCTTGGTTTGGGGTTTTGAACAAATGGGTGCCCATTTTATTATTAAAAGTAACTGATCAGCTAATTAACTCGAGCAGACTCTACATGACCAGTAATTACCATGTGTCATGATCTAAGGTGAACCTAAGACATGCTAAGGATATAAAAGCATAACGAACAATCAAAAAAACACATAAACACTCCAATTGGTATACAAGTAAAAATAAATAAATAGATAAAAGTGTTGATGAAAACACATGGAACTGAAGGTCTGCCTGAATTGTTTGCTTTTCCCTGAATGCTCAGCGCTCCACTCCCGCATCCTGACTTTAGCACAGAAATTGTCATTCTTAATAATTTCTTCATAATTCTAGGCAATGCTTATAAGTATATGTCTCTACACAGAGACTATATAAAATTCATACACTCACAGATATATAATATATATAAATTCTATATTATTTTTATGCAAATGATGATTTCTGGTCCAAAGGATATGTACATTTTATATTTTACAATATGTTCTAAATTGTGCTTTACAACTATTTTATCAGCTTATCGTCCTAGAAATAATTCACGAGTGTGTTTTCCTCTCAAATCACAAACACTATTAACAATATATGCCATATTATAAATAATATAAAATTATAAATATTGAAAATTATAATTATAATATCATTATCAATTGTTATAGCAAAACTACCAATTATTGATATTATCAACATTGTATTATCAATTTTATAAGTTGATTATCAATATTGTAAAATCATATGTCCATCATATGTGGTAGATTTTCCTCATTTAATTTGCTTTTCATTTTTATTGTGGAAAAAAATCATCTCAGATATTTGTAAGTTCGTGTGTGTGTGTGTGTGTGTGTATTTTCTGTGAATTATCTTTTGGCAACAGAGTCTTTCTTTGTCTTTTGGTCTTTAAGAATTCTTTGTTTTCTGTGCATTAATTTTCTATCTAATAAAATGTGATAAAATCTACTCAACACCGTGAATCTTTTGTGAAATTTATTACCTTGAATATGTTTCTATGTCTAAAATTCCTGTCTCCATTCCAAGTTTAGCATTTTAAAAATCCTTATTTTTTCTTCTAATAACCTTCTGGTCTCATTTTGACATTTAAATATTTGATCCATCTGGAATTACTTCTGCTACAAGTGGTGAAGTTCCAGGTTATTTTTCTACAAATTGCTGGCCAGTTATCATAATGAATTTCCCCCAAAATTATTTGAAATGTCTTTTTTTTAACCTATGTAATTATTACATATATTTGGTTATATTTTTGATCTTCCAATTATATCTAATTGATATATTTATACTCATTTCTCAAAGTGAAGTTGGTAATAGAAAATGAAAATATCTCATCTCCTGCTGTTCAGTCCAATTTGGGTGCCCTTCATTCTCCATCACACTCTTAAACCTTTTAATTCAAAGTAAATAGTTGCTGAACGGTTCTCCCATTTCCTTTACTTTCTTGGGAAGCAAGCAAAGCTAACACACCTACACACACATGCTCTTACAATCACTTTTCAGTTTCATTCAAACTTTACTGTATCTGGCAGAGGTGTATCATAATATCCAGTTTTGACTAGTGTGGTTGTCCGAGTTTCATGGGAAAGATGTATTTAATCTTTAAGTTGTTTTTGGTCAGTTTTAGAGAAGGATTAGAGTCCTTTTGTAGGCTGCCTATGAAAAAGTTTCACACTGGGATATAGTTCTTGCCTCTAAATAACAAAATATGTAGTGATCCACTTTTCTATAAAAACAACACCAACAAAATTTTTTAGACATTAATTTTTCAGAAATTAACTCAATGCATATTAGAAATACTTATGAACTGTGTGTTCTTATCTCCGTTTACCAGACAACTGAAGATGATAAAGTTAAGTAATATTACACAGCTATCTGTCATAATCAAGATTTGAAAGAGGGTATTTAAATTTCAAATCCAGCGCTTTTTCTGTTCTCCTGTGCTGAATTCCTCTGTTTCCTTGTTCCATGTTTGATATTCTTAATCCTGAGCTGATCCAGAGTTTTCACTGAACCCTCAGGGGTAATTCATGAATATCTGAGTCCTGCATTCATCATTACAACACTGATTACCTCCAAGTGTTATTTCTGTTCAAGTCAATAATTAGAATTAAAAACAGAAGTTAACACAACAATAAAAACAACACAATAGAACTTACTAAATTACTGAAAGTATTCTTCTGCTTAAAATATCACACGGAATTTGTTTCTAGTTCTGGCATTGCTTGTATTTAGAAGTACTAGAAAATAGCGAGTTGCTTAAAATGAAATTCAGGGCATTTATTATAATTATTCATTGAATTCCTCTTTCTCAGTACCAGAGATAATATTAAGAAAAGTAGCTAAAATTTTTCAGCACTTACTTTTACCAGGTACTTTTCTAAGTGCTTTGCATACATTAAGTAATTTAATCTTCAAAAAATAGCATGAAGTAGATACTATTATTATGTCTGTTTTACAAAGGAATTACAGCATAAGGATGTTAAACAACTCATCCAAGTTCAGTAGTTGGTAACAGTTGGAAATAAAATTACAGCTCAGAAAGTCTGACTCTAAAATGGTAAAATATTAGAGATTCATTTTATTTCTGGATTTTCTAAATAGGTCGAAATCAATTAAAGATCATATTAATACATATGAAACTTCAACAAGAAATCAGAGTCCTTTAGAAAAGTTGGTATTAATACCTCAAAATAACTTTGCAAGTTAAATTTAGCCATGGATAAACTTTCAACAAATTAATTTAATCCTATAAATAAAGTCAACCACAGTTATTCCAGGTATTCCTACAGATTGCAGAATAAATACAGAGCCAAACTTGTCCAATAATGTCCAGTGAAATAATCTAATCTAGTTATAATAGTTCAC
This sequence comes from Equus caballus, assembly GCF_041296265.1. Classification (NCBI taxonomy): domain Eukaryota; kingdom Metazoa; phylum Chordata; class Mammalia; order Perissodactyla; family Equidae; genus Equus; species Equus caballus. Next base: position 16,458,928 of record NC_091702.1, on the reverse strand, counting down.
AATGAAAAGGGTGAAAATAAACTAAGCCAAAAGTTTTAAAAACAATATCCTACACATGTCAATTTTTAAAAATATCTTTTCTTATACACTTGCAAGTTTTGTTTTAACATGATTATCCAGCTTCATTTGTTATAGCCTCTCTTAAAAATCAGAAGAACAGAAGTGACATCAGCATCCTGGCTGAGTGAGCTCTCCCCTTAAGCTGTCCGCACTAAGATACAATGAAACAACATTCATATTCCAACAGAGGACATATACACAGCACAAGAGATGTCGGAGAGACCCACACAGCCATACATCTGAAAGTGGAGGTGTTGGAGGCCCAGGTAAGCTTCTCCTCCTTCCAAATGGCAGTGACACAGGGACTGTGTGCAGCTCCAAGAGGAAAGGGAGGAGAAGGAGCCCTCCAAGGGAACACCAACGCACTCTGAGGTCCCTCACAGCCCGGGGGAAAGCCCCACACAGAAGTGATTAGCTGTCACAGGAGTGTCTTCATCAAGCCAACATTCCAGGGGAGTAGATAGTGAAGGCAGAGCGAGAAGCCTCTGAGATCATGCAGAAGAAAGAAAACACCCCTTCCCTCCACCCAGTGCCCCAGTTAAAAGCAGTGGCTGGGAGGTGAGCTGAGAGTCATAGCAGGCTCAGAATATGCAGCTCTTGATCTGGGCACAGTGGCGACAGGTGGAAGTAGTGATCAAATACTATCACTATGCAAAAGCACAAATCCATGCCTTCTAGTAGTATGAAAAACTATATTAAATCTCCAGCCCAGAAGGAAAATGACAAGTACCCAAAAATCAATCCTGAAGGCACATAAATCTATACTCTAAATAAAAGAGAATTCAAATAGCTATCATAAAAATACCTCAAAGAGTTACAAGAAAATTCAGATAGTTCAGTGAATCCTGGAACTTCTTCATGAAGGAGATTGAAACTATAAAGAATCAACAGAAATATTGGAGATGAAAAACACAATGGAAGAGATACAGAAGAATATGGCTTCACTGAACAACTGAGCTAATATTATAAAGGAGCAAATCAACAATATTGAGGACAGTAATATAGGAATGCTTCAAATGGAGGAGGAGACAGAACTATGACTAAAAATTCTCTGAGAAATTTCCAACTCATTTAGGAAATGCAGCATAAGGATTATAGGTATTCAAGAGGGAGAAGAGAAGGTGAATGGGGAATAAAGCTTGTTCAAAGAAATAATACCTGATAATTTCCCAAACCTGTGGAAAGAGCTGGAAACGCCAGTGAAAGGAGACAATAGATTTCCTAACTATATCAAGGTAAAAAGACCTACTGCAAGACATATAGCAGTGAAGCTGGCAAAAGTCAATGACAAAGAAAAAATACTAAGGGCAGCAAGGCAGAAGAAAATAACTTACAAAGTAACCTCTATCAGGTTTTCAGGGGGTTTCTCAGCAGAAACCTTACAGGCTAGGAGAGAGTGGAATTATATATTAAAAATTATGAAAGACAAAAACTGTCAGCTAAGAATACTCTCTCCAGGAAAAATATCCTTAAGATATGATGGAGAAATAAAAACACTCTCAGATAAACAAATGCTAAGGGAGGTCATCATCACAAAAACTCCTATAAGAAATCCTAAAGAAAGCACTCATGCCTGAAGAAAAAGAAAGGACTTACAAAACCCTGAGTAAGGAGGTACATAGGTAGAGGAAATCATACAATTGCAGCTATCCATCAGAACAGGTTAGCAAACAGTTCATTATAACAATAAAGATTAAGGAAAGGAAAACACCAAAAATAAATATAATCTTGTGATTTTTAATCACAAACTCACAACACAAGATGGAATAAAATGTGACAACAGCAACTTAGGAGGGGAAGAGGAAAGGGACGGAATTGCCTTTGTCTAAGGAAATAAGAGGTTATCAGAAAATAGACTACCTCATCTGAGAGATTTTTCATACAAACTTTGTGGTAACTGCTAAACAAGTAGAATAGAGACACAAAAATAAATAAGGCGAAACCCAGGAAATCCAGCATAGAAAACTACATAACCAAATTGGTAGTCTGAAATAGATGGGATGAGAAACAAAGGAAATACAGAAGAACTGGAAAACAAGTAATAAAATGGCAGCATTAAGCCGTTGTATATCAATAATCACTGTAGTTGTAAATGGATTGAATTATCCAATCAAAAGACACAGAGTAGTGGGCTGGATGAAAAACAGGACCCAACAGTATGCTGCCTCCAGGAAACACATCTCAGCTCCAACAACAAACACAGGCTCAGAGTGAAGGGATGGAAGATGATACTCCAAGCTAATGGCAAACAAAAGAAAGCAGGTATTGCCATACTTATATCATAAAAAGTAGACTTCAAGGTAAGAGAGGCAAAGAGAGACAAAGAGGGGCAATATACAATGACAAAAAGGACACTCCACCAAGAAGACATAATACTTATAAATATCTATGCACCCAACAGAGGAGCACCAAAGGACATAAAGCAACTATCAACAAACCTAAAAGGAGATATTAACAACAACACAATAATAGTAAGGGACCTCAACACTCCACGTACATCAATGGATAGATCATCCAGACAGAAAGTCAATAAGGAAACTGGAATTAAATGAAAAACTAGAGCAGATGGACTTAATAGATAGATATAGAAGACTCCAACCAAAAACAGAAGAATACATATTCTTCTGAAGTGCACATGAATATTCTCAAGGATAGATCATATGTTGGGAAACAAGGCAAGCCTCAATAAATTTAAGAGATGGAAATAATATCAAGCATATTTCTGACCACAATGCTATGAAATTAGAAATTAACTAGAAGAAAAAAGCTGAGAAAGGGACTAAGATGTGGAGACTTATAAAATGCTACTGAACAATGAATGGATCATTGAAGAAATAAAAGGAGAAATGAAAAAATATCTGGAGACAAATGAAAATGATAACATACCAATGAAAATGATAACATACCATACCAACTCATATGACATGGAGCAAAGGTGGTCCTAAGAGGGAAATGAATTGCAATACAAGCTCACCTTAACAAACAAGAGAAATTACAAGTAAACAATCTCAAACTACATCTAAAAGAATTAGAAAAAAAAAAAGACAAGACAAAGCCCAAATTCAACAGAAGGAGAGAAATAATAAAAATCAGAGCAGAAATACGTGAAAGTGAAACAAAAATGATAGTAGAAAGAATCAATGAAACAAAGAGCTGGATCTCTGAGAAGATAAATGAAATTGATAAACCCTTGGTCAGACTTACTAAGAAAAAAAGAAAACTCAAATAAATAAAATTAGAAATGAAAGAGGAGAAATTATAATGGATATCACAGAAATACAAAAGATTATAAGAAAATAGTATGAAAAACTATATGCAAAAAATTGGACAATCTAGAAGAAATGGCTAAATTCTTAGACTCTTACAACCTCCCAAAGCTGAATCAAGTAGAAATAGATAATCTGAATAGACCACTCACAAGTAAAGAGACTGAAACAGTAATCAAAAACCTCTCAAAACATGAAAGTCCAGGACAAGACAGCTTCTCCGGAGAATTCTACCAAACATTCAAAGAAGATTTAACAACAACCCTTCTCAAACTATTCCAAAAATTTGATGAAGATGGAACACTTCCTAACACATTCTGTGCAGCCAACATCACCCTGATACCAAAGCCAGACAAGGACAACAAAAAAAGGAAATTTACAAGTCAATATTGCTCATGAACATAGTTGCAAAAATCCTCATCAAAATATTGGGAACGTGAATAAAGCAATACACCAAAAAGATAATATACCATAACTTAGTGGGATTTACACCAGGGACACAGGGATGGTTCAACATCCACAGATCAATGTGATAAACCACATTAACAAAACGAGGAACAAAAACTACCTGATCATTTCAATAGATGCAGAGAAAGCATTCCACAAGATCCAACATCCATTTGTGATAAAAACTCTCAATAAAATGGGTACAGAAGGAAAGTACCTCAACATAATAAAGGCCATATATGACAAACCCACAGCCAACATCATACTCAATGGGGAAAAAGTGAAAGTCACACCTCTGAGAACATGAAGAAGGCAAGGGTGCCCACTCTCATTACTCTTATTCAACACAGTAGTGGCGGTTTTGGCCACAGCGATTAGGCAAGAAAAATAAATAAAAGGAATCCAGATTGAAAAGGAAGAAGTGAAACTCCCACAGTTTGCAAACAACATGATTTTTTTTAACTTTTTATTAAGATTATGATAGTTTACAACCTTGTGAAAATTTCAGTTGCGCATTCTTCTTTGTCAGTCATGTTGTAGGTCCACCACTTCACCCTTTGTGCCCACTCCCCAGCCCCCCTTTCCTCTGTTAACCACTAATCTGTTTTCTTTGTGTACATGTTTAACTTCCACATGTGAGTAGAATCATACAGAGATCGTCTTTCTCTATCTATCTGGCTTATTTCACTAAACATAGTATCCTCAAGTTCCATCCATGTTGTTGTGAATGGAACCATTTTTCCTTTATTTGTGGCTGACTAGCATTCCTCTGTATATATATATATATATATATATACCATATCTTCTTTATCCAGTCATCAGTTGATGGGCACTTAGGTTGCCTCCACGACTTGGCTATTGTAAATAATGCTTCAATGAACATAGGGGTGCATGGGACTTTTGGAATTGCTGATTTCATGTTCTTTGGATAGATACCCAGTAGTGGGATCGCTGGGTCATATGGTGTTTCTATTTTTAATTTTTTGAGAAATCTCCATACTGTTTTCCATAGTGGCTGCACCAGTTTGCATTCCCACCAGCAGTGTATGAGGGTTCCTTTTTGTCCACAACCTCTTCAACATTTATCACTTTTTGTTTTGGTTATTTTTGCCATTCTAACGGGTGTGAGGTGATATCTTAGTGTAGTTTTGATTTGCATTTTCCTGATGATTAGTGATGATGAGCATCTTTCCATGTGTCTATTGGCAATCCTTATATCTTCTTTGGAGAAATGTCTGTTCATGTACCCTGCCAATTTTTTGATAAGGTTGTTTAATTTTTTGTTGTTGAGTTGTGTGTGTTATTTATGTAGTATAGAGATTAGCCCTTTGTCAGATATATGACTCGCAAATATTTTTTCCCAATTTACGGGTTGCTTTTTGTTTCAATCCTGTTTTCCCTTGGCCCGAATAAGCTCTTTAGTCTGATTAAGTCCCATTTGTTTATTCTTTCTATTGCTTCCCTTGTCTGAGAAGACAGGGTGTCTGAAAAGATCCTTTTAATACTGATGTCAAAGGGTGTACTGCCTATATTTTCTCCTAGAAACCTTATGATTTCAGGTCTTACCTTTAAGTCTTTGATCCATTTTGAGTTAATTTTTGTGAATGGTGAAAAAAATGGTCAATTTTCATTCTTTTACATGTGGCTGTCTAGTTTTCCCAGCACTGTTTGTTGAAGAGACTTTCTTTTCTCCATTGTATGCCCTCAGCTCCTTTGTTGAAGATTAGCTGTCCATAGATGTGTGGTTTTATTTCTGGGCTTTCAATTCTGTTCCACTGATCTGTGCACCTGTTTTTGTACCAATACCATGCTGTTTTGATTACTGTACCTTTGTAGTATGTTTTGAAGTCAGGGATTGTGATGCCTCCAGCTTTGTTCTTTTTCCTCTGGATTGCTTTAGCGATCCAGGGTCTTTTGTTGCCCCATATGAATTTTAGGATTCTTTGTTCTATTTCCATAAAGGATGTCATTGGGATCCTGACTGGGATAACATTGAATCTGTAGATTGCTTTAGGTAGTATGGACATTTTAACTATGTTTATTCTTCCAATCCATGTACATGAAATGTCTTTCCATCTGTTTATGTCATCATCAATTTCTTTCAGGAAAGACTTGTAGCTTTCATTGTATAGGTCTTTCACTTCCTCGGTTAAATTTACCCCAAGGTATTTTATTTTTTTTGTTGCAATTGTGAATGGGATTTTGTTCTTATTTTTTTGTTAGTTCATTGGTAGAGTATAGAAATGCTACTGATTTATGTATGTTGACTTTATACCCTGCAACTTTGCTGTAGTTGTTGATTATTTCTAATAGTTTTCCAATGGATTCTTTGGGGTTTTCTATGTATAATATCATATCATCTGCAAGCAGTGAGAGTTTTACTTCTTCATTGCCCATTTTGATTCTTTTTATTTGTTTTTCCTGCCTAATTGCTCTGGCCAAAACCTCCAGTACTGTGTTGAATGAGAGTGGTGAGAGTGGACACCCTTGTCTTGTTCTTGTTCTCAGAGGGATGGCTTTCAGTTTTTGCCCATTGAGTATGATGTTGGCTGTGGGTTTGTCATATATGGCCTTTATTATGTTGAGGTACTTTCCTTCTGTACTCATTTTATTGAGAGTTGTTTTCATAAATTTTCTTGAGACTTTTTCTTGAGGTTTTGGATTTCTTTTCTTAAAGATTGGCACCTAAGCTAACAACCATTGCTAATCTTCTTTTTTTCCTGCTTTTTTCTCCCCAAATCCCCCCAGTACATAGTTGTATATTTTAGTTGTGGCTCCTTCTAGTTGTGGCATGTGGGATGCCACCTCAACATGGTCTAATGAGTGGTGCCATGTCTGTGCCCAGGATCCGAACCCTGGGCCACCAAATCAGAGAGTGTGAACTTAACCACTCAGCCATTGGGTTGGCCCCTAGAGATGCTGAATTTTGTTGAATGCCTTCTTGGCATCTATTGAGATGATCACGTGGTTTTTGTTTCTCATTTTCTTAATGTAGTGTACCACATTGATTCACTTGCAGAATTTGAACCATCCTGTGTCCCTAGTATACATCCCACTTGATCATGATGTATGATCTTTTTAAGGTATTGCTGCATTCGGTTTGCCAGTATTTTGTTGAGGATTTTTGCATCTATGCTCATCAGTGATATTGGCCTGTAGTTTCCCTTCTTTGCACTGTCCTTTTCTGGTTTTGGGATCAGGGTGATGTTGGCTTCACAGAATGCATTAGGAAGTGCTCCATCTTCCTCAATTTTCTGGAATAGTTTGAGAAGGAAAGGTATTAAGACGACATGATTTTATATGAAAAAAACCCTAAAAAATCCATTGGAAAACTATTAGAAATAGTTAACTACTACAGTAAAGTTAGAGTACAAAATCAACTTAGAAAAATCAATTGCATTTCTATACTCTAATAATGAACTAATAGAAAGAAAACTCAAGAATACAACCCAATTTACAATTGCAACAAGAAGAATAAAATATCTAGTAATAAATTTAATCAAGGAGGTGAAGGACTTAAATGATAAAACATTACTGAAATAAATCCTTGATGACATAAAGAAATGCAAAGATATTCCATGAACATGGATTGGAAGAATAAATGTAGTTAAAATGTCCATACCACCCAAAGCAATCTACAGATTCAATGCAAGCCCAATCAGAATCTTAATGACATTCTTCATGGAAATGGAACAAACAATCCTAAAATTCATATGGGGCAACAAATGACCCCGATTAAAGCAATACTGAGCAACAAGAACTAAGCTGAAGGCATCATAGTCACTGACTTCAAATTGTACTACAAAGCTATAGTAATCAAAATACCATTGTACTGGTACAAAAACAGGCACATAGATCAATGGAACAGGATTGAACGCCCAGAAATAAAACCACACACTTATGCACAGCTAATCTTCTACAAAGGTTCTGAGAACACACAATGTAAAAAGACAGTCTCTTCAATAAATGGTGTTTGGAATACTGGACAACCACATGCAAAAGAATGAAAGTAGACCATTATCTTATGCCGTAGACAAAAATCAACTCAAAATGGATCAAAGACTTGAAGGTAAGACCTGAAACCATAAAACTTCTAGAAGAAAATATAGGCAGTATACTCTTTGGCATCGATCTTAAAAGGATCATTTTGAATACTATGTCTTCTTGGACAGGGGAAGCAAAAGAAAAAATAAACAAGTGGGACTTCATGAGACTAAAGAGCTTCTGGAAGGCAAAGGAAACCAGGATCAAAATAAAAAGGCAACCCACCAATTGGGAGAAATTATTTGCAAATCATATAACCGACAAGGGGTTCATCTCCATAATATATAAAGAACTCACACAGCTGAACAACAAAAAAACAAAAAACCTCATCAATAAATGGGCAGAGGATATGAACACACATTTCTCCAAAGAAGATATACAGATAGTCGTTAGGCACATGAGAAGCTGCTCATCATCACTGATCATGAGGGGATGCAAATCAAAAGTACACTTAGATATCACCTTGCACCTGTTAAAATGGCTATAATCACCAAGACAAAAAATAACAAATGTTGAAGAGGTTATGGAGAAAAGGGAACCTTCATATACTGCTGGTGGGAATACAAACTGATGGAGCCACTATGGAAAATGGTATGGAGATTTCTCAAAAAACTAAAACTAAAAATACCATATAACCCAGCTATCCCACTACTGGGTATTTGTCTAAAGATCTTGAAATCAACAGTTCAAAGTGACTTATGTACCCCTATGTTCATTACAGCATTGTTCACAATAGCCAAGACATGGAAGCAACCCAAGTACCCATTGACTGATGATTGGATAAAGAAGTTGTGGTATATATACACAATGGAATACTACTCAGCCATAAAAAAGACAAAATCATCCCATTTTATTACGTTAAGTGAAATAAGCCAGACAGAGAAAGACAAATAGCATATGATTTCAATCATATGTGGAAGATGAACAAACACATGGACAAAGAGAACAGTTTAGTGGTTGCCAGGGGGAAGGGGGTTGGGGGGTGGGCACAAAGGATGAAGGGCTCACTTATATGGTGACTGACAAATAACAATGTACTACTGTAATTTCACAATGTTGTAAACTATTATGACCACAATAAAAAAAAATCAGAAAAACAAGTTGCTAGAAAAAAGTTGCTATTGTATTATTTTATAACTTTGTATAGTATATTTGCAAACCACTATTATAAAATTATAAGAAATCCCGCCAAACATTTCTCCCCATATATGCTATATTTTATCCTATTTCCCCTAATTCTCTCAATAAATTTTTGTGATTCTTTGACATTTTTATCAAAAAAAAGAAAATTCTTTATAATTGCACATTGTGTTATACCACCCCCAGATAAAAATTTATCAGTACGTCTGTCATAGAGGAAAAAAGAAAAAGAAATTACGATGAACACTAACCACCTTTTATGAAAGTGTGCTGAACTGTCTTCACTACAAGTTTTAGTCAGCCTATGGTTTTGTTATTTTGGGGGTTTTTTGTCCACTATCTCTTTACTTTTATATCACCATCTTTACAAAAGTGAAAAAGTCAGTCTAGGTATTTTTTAAAATATGAAGTCTTTATTTTTAAATAAACTATTTTACTCAGATATAGAATATAAAAATGGGAAATAACCAGACCATATATAAAAAGAGAACACTGACCCACAGTCTGAAGCAACCAATCCAAGAAACCAAGCCATTCTTTACAGTAACCAGGTCAGGAAGACACTTGCTTTCTGTAAGTCAGACTTGTAGCAAGTCAGGCTGTTATCTCTAGCAAGTGATCCAAAAAGCCAAACAATAACCTCTGTAGTAAATGGCTCCAAATGGCCAGAATTTGAAAATAACTCACAGCTTTCCTAATTTTTGACCCTGCTATAAACTGAGGGCCAAACAGCAAAAGACAAATCCATACCCCAACCAATCACATAGGATGGCCCACTTCTCCTTAGCCCACTTCCAGCTTCTGAACACCCACAGCTTCAGTCAAGGCACACCTGATGTGCCTTCCCATTTTCTACCATAAAGGCTTTCCCACTCCTCCACCTGCCTTTGTGTCTGACAACACGCAAGAGATGGTGGCTGGATCGCCTGCTTTATAGCAAGCTCTGAATGAACATCCTTTGTGTGTTCTGATTTGGTTGACCTTCGTTTAATTCCACATTATATACCCAAATTCATATAGTATCAAACCACTCTACTGAACCAAAAATATGTGATAAATATATGTCAGACCATATGGACCATTTTTATTGGTCCACAAATATGTTGGGCCATATAGGGAGTTGAAATTGCATTGTGGAAGAGTAGACAAAGCCAGATCCCAGTTAACATGGAACATGAAAGAAAGGGAATAAATGGATGGATAAGCCTTAATTAAAGCTTAGTAAGCATGATAAATTTTTGTATGTAGGAATTTTTTTCTTTTGAGAGAGAAAATTTAAAAGAGAATAACAAAAATAATTCTAACAATACTTTTTGAATCCTTATGTTAGTCAATGTTTCAAGCTCTTTATGTATATTATCTCTCGTAGTCCTTACAGTAACACAGTAAATTAAATATTTTTATAAGTGTGAAAACTGAAGTTCAAAGAAATTAATTTTTTCTATGGTCACATGCTAGAATATATGTGAGACACGGACAGAAATCCGTGCGACCCCCAAACTCTTGCCTTTAATCACTCTCTTATAGTGTTTCCGTTAGCTGAGTGCTACTGTGCACCATCCACTCAGAGGTCAGTGATGTGTTCGAGGCCAAGAGCAAGGAAGATATAGAGCCAGAACCCAAAGTTAGTTATACTAGAGCCACAACCTGTGCTCTTTTCACTATATTATGCTTCTTCTCACCACATGAAATTATTCACTTATCTCTGGCTTATTTTGTTCATGAAGTTGTGCACTTATAGTTGCTAAAATTACCTAAGGAAAACAGGCGGATTAAGATAGTGTAAAAAGTAATTCTAATTCAGTGTTTCTCAAAGTGTGTCCCCTGCCCAGAATTGTTGGTAGTATCTGGGAATATCTTAGAAATGAAGTCTTGGGCACCAAGACCTATTGAAGTAGATAATTTTGTAGAGAGGTACAGCAATGCATGTTTTGATAAGAGAATTCTGGTGTACGCTAAACCACGTGAACCAGTTGACTAATGTACGAACACCTAGAGAAACCACTTCTCATATAACGTGATATAATTATGGTGTCGTAAGTTCTGATTGTCTTTCACTAGTTGATCCTTGATATTAATTTATAGTTAAACTTTTAAAAACATACCGTGTGTTACATAGTCTCTTCTTTCTTTCACTTACCTGTTTATTCAGCAAATATTTATTGTATGTCACATAGATAGTCATGGTCCTTGACCCCTAAAAGTTTACAATAGAATGGGTGAGATACACAAATGAGTAGGCCACAAAAACAGAGTGTGCTTAGTGCTATATGGAACGAGGAAAGGACAAACAAGTTGCTTACATCATGCTAGTTACTGTATTTCTTTGAAAACTTTGATTGCAGCCCAGTACATACAAATTAAACTCTGAAATCCTTCCTCAGGTGCACAAAGCCTAACGCCGCCTTCTATTATCCTAGGGAAGCTCCTACTTCAGCCGCTATCCTTGTACACATTCAGCAAATCCTTTTCTCTTCTCTGGTCTTTTTCCCACACACTCCCTGCTAATTTAATTCCTACCCATCAAAATAGATCCATGATAAGTGCAAAAACTGTCCTTCTCTGATCTTCATATTCCATACTTGACATCATTTTCTGGTCTTATCTTTGTCACATCTCCCTTACACTTCCTATTCCATGGCCTCAATTATTATTTTTTTAATCTTCAGAAGATTTGTTCATGTTGTTCCTTTAGCCAAGCCAATGACTTAGTTGATCATGACTACATAATAAAGCCTCCATAAAAATGTAAAAGGACAGCTCACCTGCCTTTTTGTTCAGAGAGCTTCTGGGTTGGTGAACACAGAGAGGGGAGAGTAGTGTGGGGAGAGTAGTGTGGCCCAGAGATGGCATAAAACCTCAGTGCTCCTTCCCTTGTACCTTGCCCTATGTGTCTCTTCCTTCTAGATGTCCATCTATGTCCTTCATCATATCCTCTAATAAACTGATAAACATAAGTAAGTGTTTCCCTGTGTTCTTTCAGCTATTCTACCAAGTTAACAGACCTGAGGAGGGGATTGTGGGAACCTCCAATTTACAACCTGTGGGTCAGACATACAGGTAACTCGGACTTGTAATTGGCAAACTGAGTTGGAGGGGGCCATTGGAACCTTAAATTTGTAGCCAGTAGGTCAGAAGCACAGGTAACAACTTGGGACCTGCGACTGGCATCTCAAGTGGTGGTGAGGGGGGCAGTTTTGTAGGACCGAGCCCTCAATCTGTGGAATCTGACACTATCTCCTGGTAGATAGTGCCAGAATTTAATTAAGTTCTCGGACACCCAGCTAGTATTCAAGATTTCCTTGTTGGAGGTATGGGGGAACCCCCCATTACACACAGGCTTTGGAATTGTGTTCAGGAACCCTTTGCAATCACCTTTTCCATGAAGCCTCCTTATCAGAAAGCATCATCCCAAAGAAGTTCCCCCAGCACTGATGACTTCTAATACACACATAAAATCAATCATATAACAGGTTTAAAGTTTGTGGTAGATTTATGTACAGAGCTCACCTCCTGTACTAAATGGTAAACTCCTGGGGGCCCAGCCTGAGTTTTTATATCTTTAAATTCTTTATATCACCTAGAAGCATTTCTTGTATATGGATAAGTTATGAACTTTAATAATTACTTATGCTATTTTGAAAACTTATCTTTCCTTTGACTCTTTGTAAAAGGGTAATATTGCTGCTGATTACAAAAAATGTGCAATTGTAGAAATACAAATACAGAAAAAAATAAAAATAAAAGGATTACATGCGATGCCACCAGCAAAGGACAAAAACTTGTTAAATTTTGATGTATCTCCTTCAAGTTTTTTTTTTTCTGTGCTTCTTTATATTGAAGTCTGTGGATGATCTTATACATTTTCACAGAAATTTTTGTGTTAAATTTTTTTTAGTACATCAGTAAATATCCATTGGGAACAAAGTTGTAATGTACTTTCTTCAATGCATCTTTTTCTTCTTATTTATAGAGTTTTTTCCCATTTAATTTCTTAAAATGATGTTGTCTCCTGAAATTTTATATCTCTAATTGTGACAAGAAGAATTAATTATATTAAGACTTGATTGCTCTGATTCATTGACAAAGGCTCATCAAAGGCTTTGAATGAATGCATCAAAATCAAGTTCATTATTAGCGGAGAGGGGAACCATTTTTTAAGACTCTTATTGAAATATAATTAAAGTACCATAAACTTCATCCCTTCAATGTTTTTTTGTAGTTATTCACAGCGCTGGGCACTCTTCACTGAAATCTAAATTTAGAATATTTTCATCACCCCCAAAAGGAAAAGTCCCATCTCCCCTCCACCAGCCCTTGGCAAGCACTAATCTACTCTTTGCCTCTATGGATTTACCTATTCTGAATATTTCATATAAATGGAATGTTACTATATGTGTTCTTTTGTGACTGACTTCTTATAATTAGGATAATGTTTCCATGTTCATCCATATTGTGGCATGTATCAGTACTTCATTCTTTTTAATGCCTGAATAATATCCCATTGTATGGATATACTACATTTTGTTTATTGACTCATCAGTTGATGGACATTTGGGGTGTGTATACTTTTGGACTATTATGAGTAATGATGCTATGAACATTTATGTACAAATTTTAGGTACAGACATATTTTCACGATGCTGGGTAGAATCTCTGAGCCACTATTCTGCAGTGGTGGGTATGGACAGTGGCTTACTTCTCTCAGAGTGATACCTGCTTTAAAAGCAGAGCTCTGATTGGGAGCAGTAGCCTCTGGTCTTCTCAGCTTACCTGTCTTGACTTAAAAATTTCTGCCATAAGGGTGAGCTGGGGAGAGTATGATTGGGGGCTCTTAGGTTCTTAGCATGTGTTATCTGAATAGAACTTCTGTCAAAGAGTGGGGCCTGAATGGAAGAAGAGAGGCCCAGATCTCTCACGCTTTCTTGCCTCTAATAAGAGTTCTCCAACATGAAACTGGGGAAAATGCTCAATTAAGAGCTGAGGGAAGAGAGAACTGTGTTTTTGGTTACATCTGCCTGTAACAGAGCTTCCATCATTTTGAGCTCAGGGAGTAAGAAGAGTTTGCCACAAATTCTCACTATTCCTACAAAGATTTAGTACATTTTATAGAATAAATGTTTTCCCATTTTCTTTTTGCCCTTAGGACAATTTCCAGAGACTCTAAGTGATTGCTATATTTTATAATATTCTTCACGTAGGATTGTTTTTCTGGGGAGAGGGTTTGCAGAGCTCCTCATGTCACTATTTCTGACATGTTTCTACAGAGTCACCACTTTTTTGGTTATTTACTCTTTCTAGAAACTATGTAAACTCTTTATGTGAGGAAGTACATTAAACCCTTCTGATATAACTATTAATACACATTTTACAGAGAGAAAAACAGACTTGTTGAAGGACACATAATTCATAAGCATTAGTGTTAGAATTTAAATCCAGTTTCATTTCAATCCAAAGCTCATGTTCTTAAACGCCATGTTAATATACAGAGAAGAGAGTCATATCTAGAAGATTAGGACCTGGTCAGCCTTCAAAACACTGACCTCAGGAATATTAGGCAACTGGGGAATGGTATAACCAGGTAGAGAGAAAAGAAAGTGATTCTTGGTAAGTAACCAAGAAAACTCAACTCATTTTCGCATTTTTGTCAGGGCTGCCTGCTTCTAGCAATTGCTCTGGGCTTACTGAAGTGGAATAGAAAATAGGCAAAGGCATGTAACTGATTATATAACAATTTTCAGATTCAGCAGAGCACTTCAAACTGCCAACTAGCCTGAAAATGACTATGAGTATATTATAATCTGTAGGAGAAGCCCTTAATGCAGCCAAAACTTTTCACTAGTAATACAGCAATTAAATCCATCAGCCAATTACTGTTATTTCTTCATGTTATATCAAATGATAGACAAGGATTTGGGGGGAAGAATTGAGGCAGCTATACACACTAAAGAAGGATTAATTTACAGATTGGAGTATACTTTCTACAGTATTAGCTCCAGAGTAATTAGCATATAAACATTTTGAAATCTGGTTCTCAGCCACTTCCCACACCAACCCCCAATGACCGAGTTGGTATCTGAAACTAGATCCCCAAATTGAGAGTATCCATTGATAAGACATATTCAACAGTGACTCATTATATTTTATTCTACGAAGTTACTTTTCAGTTCCTTTTAAAACAAATTTTACAATAAGGCTCTCTTCTAATCACTCCCTCAGAACATTCTCACCAACTCCTAGCTGGGTCCCAATACTCTTTTCAGGGTCTGAAATGACAAATAAAAAATATGAGCAGTAATTTTGCCTAAAATACAATCAAGAAAGTATGCAGAAAGGGAACCTATATGTTGATTTGTTTCTTTGTTTGGTTTGTGTCATTACTATATTATAGTATTAAAATTATAACAAGACTAAAGTATAATGCAAAATACTTAAACCGTGCCCCTGAAGAAGCATTTATTCTGGAGTTTAATCCTAAAATGATACTCTGATACAGAATAATAGTACTAAAGGAGGATTAACATCAATCTTTATTATCTTTACCATGTGCAAGCTACTGCATCATGGACATTATGTCTGCTCCTTGAAACAATTTCATGAAGTTGACACAATGCTATTCTTCTTTTGCAGATGTGAAACTGAAATATTAAAACTAGTGAGCAGTAGAGCCACGCCTCAGAGTTCCATCTCCAAAATCCACTACTTTTATCTCTGTCCAGTCCCTGGTTCATGGCAGCAGATGACATAGTAGGCTACCTTAAAGTGACTTATAGCCCTTATTTCTGTTCCTCCTCACATACCCATATTGCTATGTCAAATTAAGCACTCTTTAACACCAAGTAGTTAAAAGAGGGAAATGGTGACTTATTAGTTCTATGGAAGAGAAAAAAAAAGAATTGTACCAGTCACTCTATCCCAATCCCTTCATGTGCAAGATGCATCTGTCTTATTACAAAGGTGATATCAAGAGGCCTTTGCTTGGCTGCCTAGGTCCTCATAATAACAACCTCCTAAAAATCATAGAACCAGGGGTGGTTCTAAGGACGTCTACCTAAAAGGATGGGTGCAATGCTGTAGAGGCAGTCTGTGACTAGGGGTCAGATTGCCTATGAGGTTCCTCTCAATTACTTGTTGTCATAAGAGCAAACTGGATTGCCATTTCCCTATTGCAATTATATCAGAAATCACAGGGGCTGTTGCTGAATCCATTAGGTTATCTGACTTAAGGAGACACATCTGATAACTCAGAATATATATTTTTTTCTATTTGTGCTTTGTTTAGTAGTCCAACATTAACTTGGTTTACAACAAATTTTTGACAATAGTGTATTTAGTAATTCAAACTGTCGACTATTATGAACTGAAATATGTCCCCTCAAAATTCATATGTTGAAGCCCTAATCCCCAGTGTGACTGTATTTGGATATAGGACCTTTAGGAGATAATTAAGGTTAAATGAAGTCATAAGGGTGGGCCCTAATCCCATAGGACTGTTACCCTTATAAGAAGAGGAAGAGACACCAAAGAGCTCTCTCTCTTTCCATGGGTGAGGAAACAGTGAAAAGGCAGCTGTCTGTGAAGCAAGGAGAGAGGTTTCACCAGAAACCAACCCTACTGGCACCTTGATCTTGGTCTTCCACTCCAGAACTGTGAGAATATAAACTTTTATTGTTTAAGCCACCCAGTCTGCGATATTTTGTTATGGTCACCCTAGCTGACTAATACAACGGCTAAGGGCAGTTTTAAGCTTGCAGCAATTTGTTGTGGTTATTTGGCTAGCATCTATTTAACTAATAATAGTAATAATTTGCATTTAAACACTTTTAGACCCAGAGCTCAATACAAATTCTATATTTTAAAACACTTCAGCTTCTTCCTACCTACCGGTCGAAGAAGTCATTTGAACTTACAATCTCTAAATGCAAAATGCTGCATCACTTTCAAAGGGACAAAAAAAACTTTATGAATCTTTATTTATTTTATCTTTGTATCTGTCTGGTGTCAATGAAACAACAATAAAAGTTTTGATTATTTGAAAGAAATTATTTTGAATTGTGAGAGAGAGAGAGACTAATGTAGGTATACTTTTCAGAAAAAGCGTCATAGAAATGGTATGTCTTCAGGGAACTCTTTCAAAGGATGATAAAGGAGAAATTAGGATGATTCAAAGTCATCCACAAGGCATGATCACTACCTAAGAAAAATAAAAACGAATTCCTTTACTCACTAGAAGTGTCAGTATAAATAAAAGCAATATTGATAAAGTTGGAATAAAGACTCATTTTACACTCATGCATAAACTTAAAAAAAATTATACTTTTGAATTTCTTTTGGATTGTGATCACCTAAGAATGAAACTTAGACCACTAACATAGACATCCTTTAATAGAGGCACCCTACAACCATGAAAACCACAGGCATAGTGCAGTATGATTAAAAGAGCCACCTGGGTCTTACAACTCGAAATTTTTTTTCTAACTTCTACTTGAATTTGCACAAGTTACACTTTCTCAAGGCATAGGCAAACCACCACAAACAGATCCGCCTCTCTTTATTTGATGGAGCTATTATTAACAGAAATGAGTGGATGTGTTGTGTAGTGCTTGAGATTTCTTCTTGAAAGTCTTGCTATATTTAAGAAATTATATTTAGAACTCAACTGTGAATATTCCATAATGAAGAGAGGCACATACTCTTGTCATTCATCCCGCATGTTGCACTGTCATCAGAACAAATAAATATACATTGGAATGTGAAGCGAGCCAAGATAAACGTGGAAGTATGTATGCTAATATTATAAGAAATGCAGTCTTGCAGCAGTCACCCCACTGCTGCTGGCTGAATCCTACAAAAGAGCACATTCCCCATTGACTTTCAAGAGCTCTGTGTCTCAGTCCCCAAGAGAGAAAGAAAATATAAAGAAACCTTAAGAGAGGTGAGAGTCTAGTTCACTACAAAAGCCAATCAGAAGAAAGTCTTTCCTCAGATATACACTGATTACTGGCAGAGCAAATATTCTTGTCAGAGCTGAAAGGTTAGTTGTCCTAAATTATATGATGAAACCAACAGTATTCTCGTTAGGTTTGCCAATCATGAGGTAGCTCGTAGCATAGGGAAAAGTTAAAATCAGAAGTGATATCGACTATTTGGAGTGGGTAAAACAATATGCACAATGCTAAAATTCGTATGGCTAATCCTACAATTACAATTACAAGTTGAGAAATTAATTCTCATAGAACAGAATGCAAGTGGTTGGTGTAAGTGTAACTACACAGAAACACACATCTGAACCTAGGTAGGAAAGTGTAATGCTAATCATCACACAGAAAATAGCATTGAGAAACTCTGGTTATTCTTTTTCTTTTAATATGAATTGATCAATCTAACAATACAAGACCATCATTTTTACATATTACAATTTTGATATAAAAATAAAAATGTAGAGACAAGAATTTAAAAACTCCACAATTTCCCCTCCCTTAAGCTCCCAAATTATAAATATTAGAATAAACATCTACAAAAATCAAAAAAATATGTTTTTCTTAAACATAAAATAAGGAAATCTTTAGTACATTCTAATATATAGAGGGACACTATAGGTATTTATCCATTTCAGTAAATATTTATCCAAAAACTAGATTATAACCAAGACAATAGAATCTCCATAGGTAGTGTGGAAAGAGTAGAAAGAACATGAGTCAAAAATAACCTTTCGGCTCCTTCATACACACCATATAAGAGATCTTAAAGGTATTTAATTATGAAGATTATAGCATTATTTTAATGTTTGAAGTACTGCCTATATTCCTGCTTATCCTCTATATAGCTGTTTATGATTGCTTAATTTTTATTTCCATTTTCTTCCTTATTCCAATTTTCTTTCTTTCTTCCTTCCTTTCTTTGTTTCCTTTTCTTTCTTTTTTTTCAGAACCCTGAGTCACTATATATTCTGTTCTTTTTGTTTATTGTGGTCATAATAGCTTATAACATTATGAAATTTCAGTTGTGCATTAATATTTGTCATACACTGTGTAAGTGTGCCCCTTCACCACGTGTGCCCATCCTCCTCCCTCCTTCCCCCTGGTAACCACTAAACTGTTCTCTTTGTCCGTAAGTTTTTTTATATTCCACATATGAACGAACTCGTATGGTGTTTATCGTTCTCTGTCTGGCTTATTTCACTTAAGATAATGCCATCAAGGTCTATCCATGTGGTTGCAAATGGGACAATTTTGTCTTTTTTTATGGTTGAGTAGTATTCTATTGTATATATATACCACAACGTTTTTATCCAGTCATCAGCCTATGGAGAGTTGGGTTGCTTCCACATCTTGGCTATTGTGAATAATACTGCAATGAGCATAGGGGTACATAAGCTTTTTTGTATTGTTGATTTCAAGTTCTTTGGATAAATACCCAGTGGTGGGATAGCTGGGTCATATGGCATTTCTATTTTTAACTGTTTGAGAAATCTCCATATTGTTTTCCACAGTCGCTGCAACAGTTTGCATTCCCATCAGGAGTGGATGAGGGTTCCCTTTTCTCCGCGACCTCTCCAACATTTGTTGTTTTTTGTCTTGGTGATTATAGCCATTCTAACGGGTAGACAATGATATCTAAGTGCAGTTTTGATTTGCATTTCCCTGTTGATTAGTGATGTTGAGCATCTTTTCATGTGCCTATTGCCCATCTGTACATCTTCTTTGGAAAAATGTCTGTTCATATCCTCTGAACACTTTTTGAATGCGTCGTTTGATTTTTGGAGTTCATTTGTGTGTGTTCTTTACGTATTATGGAAATTAACCCCTTATTGGATATATGATTTTCAAATATTTTTTCCCACTTGGTGAGTTGTGTTTTTCATTTTGATCTTGGTTTCCTTTGCCTTCCAGAAGCTCTTAAGTCTGATGAAATCCAATTCATTTATTTTTTCTTTCGTTTCCCTTGTATGAATAGACATGGTATTTGAAAAGATCCTAAGTCTGATGTCAAAGAGTGTACTGCCCATATTTTCTTCCAGACGTTTTATGGTTGCAGGTCTTACCTTCAAGTCTTCTGTCCATTTTGAGTCTATTTTTGTGTATGGGGATAAACAATGGTCTACTTTCATTCTTTTGCCTGTGGCTGTCCAGGTTTCCCAACATCATTTATGGAAGAAGGTTTCCTTTCCCTATTGTATATTCTTGGATCCTTTGTAGAAGATTATCTGTCCATAGGTGCATGGCTTTATTTCTGGGCTTTCAGTTATGTTCCATTGCTCTGTATGCCTGTTCTTGTACTGATATCATGCTGTTTTGATTACTATAGTTTTGTAATATATTTTGAAGTCAGTGATTGTGATGCCACCAGCTTTGTTCTTGTTTCTCAGGATTGCTTTGGCTATTTGGGTTCACTTGTTACCCCAGGTGAATTTTAAGATTCTTTGTTCTATTTCAGTGAAGAATTTCATTGGGGTTCTGATTGAGATTGCGTTGAATCTGTACATTGCTTTAGATAGTATGGACAGTTCAACTACGTTTATTCCTCTAATCCATGTGCATGGAATATCTTTCCATTTCTTTATGTCATTATTGATTTCTTTCAGTAGTGTCTTATAGTTTTCTTTGTATAGGTTTTTCTCCTCCTTGGTTAAATTTATTCCTAGATACTTTGTTCTTTTTGTTGCAATTGTAAATGGGATTGTATTCTTGAGTTCCTGTTCTGTTAATTCATTATTAGAGTGTAGAAATGCTATTGATTTTTTTATGTTGACTTTGTACCCTGCAACTTTGCTGTAGTTATTATTCTAATAGTTTTCCAAGAGACTCTTTAGGGTTTTCTATATATAAAATCATGTCATCTGAAAACAGCGAGAGTTTCACTTCTTCAGTGCCTATCTGGATTCCTTTTATTTCTTTTTCTTGCTTAATTGCTCTGGCCAAAACCTCTAGTATTATGTAGAATAAGAGTGGTGAGAGTGGGCACCGCTGTCTTGTTCCTGTTCCCAGAGGGATGGTTTTCAGTTTTTGCACATTGAGTATGATGTTGGCTGTGGGTTTTTCATATATGGCCTTTATCATGTTGAGGTACTTTCCTTCTATACTCATTTTATTGAGAGTTTTTATCATGAATGGATATTGGATCTTGTAAAATGCTTCCCCTGTATCTATGGAGATTATTATGTGGTTGTTGTTCCTCATTTTGTTAATGTGGTATATAACATTGACTGTTTTGCAGATGTTGAACCATCCCTATCTCCTTGGCATGAATCCCACTTGATCATGTTGTATGATCTTTTTAATGTATTGCTGTGTTCGGTTTGCCAATATTTTGTTGAGTATTTTTGCATCATTGCTCATCAGTGATATTTGCCTGTAATTTTCCTGCTTTGTGGTGTCGTTTGCTGGATTAGGTATCAGGGTGATGTTGGCTTCATAGAATGTGTTAGGAATATTTCTATCTTCCTCAATTTTTTTGAAAATTTGAGAATAGGTAATAAATCTTCTTTGACTATTTGGAAGAATTCTCCAGAGAAGCCATCTGGTCCCAGACTTTTATTTTTTGGGAGGTTTTTGATTACTGTTTCAATGTCTTTACTTGTGATTGGTCTATTCAGATTCTCTATTTCTTCTTCATTCAGTTTTTGGAGGTTGCAAGAGTCTAAGAATTTACCCATTTCTTCTAGGTTGTCCAGTTTGTTGGCACATAGTTTTTCATAATGATCTCTTATAATCTTTTGTATTTCTGTGGTATTTGTTGTAATTTATACTCTGTCATTTCTAATTTTATTTATTTGAGGCTTCTCTCTTTTCTTTTAGTGAGTCTAGCTAAGGGTTTGACAATTTTATCATCTCAAAGAACCAACTCCTGGTTTCATTGATCCTTTCTACAGTCTTTTTTGTTGCAATTTCATTTATTTCTGCTCTAATTATTATTATTTCCATCCTTCTGTTGGGTGTTGTTTGTTCTTCTTTTTATAATTCTATTAGGCATAGTTTAAGATTGTTTATTTGAGCTTTTTCTTATTTGGTAATGTGGGCCTGTATTGCTATAAATTGCCCTCTTAAGATTGCTTTTTCTGCATCCCATATGAGTTGGTATGGTGTGTTTTCTTTCTCATTTGTTTCCAAATATTTTTGATTTCTCCCTTTATTTCTTCAATGACTCATTGGTTGTTCAGTAGAATGTTGTTTAGTCTCTATATTTTTGTTCCTTTCCCAGATTTTTTCTGGTAATTTATTTCTAGTTTCATAGCATTATGATCAGAAAAGATACTAGATATGATTTAAATCTTCTTAAATTTGTTGATATTTGCCTTGTTTCCCAATATATGGTCTATCCTTGAGAATGTTCCATGTGAACTTGAGAAGAATGTATATTCTGCTGTTTTTGGATGGAGTGCTCTATATTTATCTATTAAGTTCATCTGTTCTAGTTTTTCATTTATTTCCACTACCTCCTTATTTACTTTTTGTCTGGATGGTCTATCCATTGGTGTAATTGGGGTGTTGAGGTCCCCTTCTATTGTTATATTTTTGTTGATACTTCCTTTTATATTTGTTGATAGTTGCTTTATGTACTTTGCTGCTCCTGTGTTGGGTGCATACATGTTTGTAAGCGTTATGTCTTCTTGCTGGAGAGTCCCTTTTATCATTATAAACTGCCCCTCTATGTTTCTCTTTACCTATTTTATCTTGAAGTCTAGTTGTCTGATACAAGTTTGGCAACATCTGCTTTCTTTTGTTTGCCATTAGTTTGGAGTATCATCTTCCATACCTTCATTCTGAGCCTGTTTGTCTTTAGAGCTGAGATGTGTTTCCTGGAGGCAGCATATTGTTGAGTCTTGTTCTTTAATCCATCAGTCCACTCTGTCTTTTGATTGGAGAATTCACTCTATTTGCATTTAGAGTGATTATTGATATATGAGGGCTTAATACTGCCACCTTACCACATTTTTTCCTGCATTTCCTTTGTTTCTTGTCTGGTGTATTTTGGACTACTGATTTGATAGGTAGTTTTCTATGTTGACTTTCTTCATTTTCTCCTTGTTTATTGTATATGTTTCTGTTCTAATTATTTGTTTAGTGGTTACCATTAGGTTTGTATAAACACTCTCATGGATGAGATAGTCCATTTTCTGATTGCCTCTTATTTCCTTAGACTATATTGATTCAGTCCTTTTCCTCTTTCCCTTTTAAGTTATTTGTGTCATATCTTATTTTCTCTTGTGTTGTGAGCTTGTGGTTAAAATGATGATATAATTTTTATGTTTGTGTTTTCCTTTTCTTTATCCTTGATGTAAAAATTAAGTGTTTACCAACCTAATCTGATAGAAAGTTGCCATTTTCTCATTATTGCCTACCTATTCATCTCCTTGCTCAGGGCCTTTTAGCCCCTTTCCTGTTTATTTATTTATTTTTTTTAAGGTATTAGGGCCTTCTGGGGGACTTCTTGTAGGGAAGGTCTTGTGGTGATGAACTCCCTTAGCTTTTGTTTATCTGGGAAAGTTTTTATTTCTCTGTCATACCTGAAGGAGATTTCTGCTGGATAGAGTATTCTTGGCTAAAAGATTTTGTCTTTCAGGATTTTGAATATATCATTCCCCTCTCTCCTAGCCTGTAAGGTTTCTGCTGAGAAATCCCCTGAAAGCCTGATGAAGATTCATTTGTAAGGTATTTTCTTCTGCCTTGCTGCCCTTAGTATTTTTTCTTTGTCATTGACTTTTGCCAGCTTTACTGCTGTATGCCTTGCAGTAGATCTTTTTACATTAAGATAGTTGGGAGTTCTGGTAGCCTCTTTCATGTGGATTTCCATCCCCTTCCCCAGGTTTGGGAAATTCTCTGTTATTATTTCTTCGAAAAAGCTTTCTGTTCCATTCGTCTTCTCTTCCCCCTCTTGAATACCTGTAATCCTTACACTGCATTTTCTAATTGAGTCAGATATTTCTCTGAGAGTTTCTTCACTTTTTTGTAGTCTTAGTTCTCTCTTCCACTCCCCCTGAAGCATTTCTATAGTATTATCTTCTAAGAAAATTGTGATTTCAGTCTTCCATATTATCAGTTTTCTTGTTTAGGGAGTCCATATTTTTCTTTATTTCGTCCATTGTGTTTCTCATCTCCCACAAAGAATCAATCTTATTGATTCTTCTTTATAGTTTCAATCTCTTTTGTGAAGGATCTCTTGAGTTCACTAATTTGTCTTTCTGTATTTTCTTGTAACATTTTTTAGATAGCTATTTTGAATTCTTTGTCATTTAAGTTATGGATTTCTGTGTCTTCAGGGTTATTTTCTGAGTACTTGTCATTTTCCTTCTGGTGTGGAGATTTAAATACTTTCTCCTACTGCTTGATGGTGTGGATTTTTGCCTTCATCTGGTGTTATTATATATTCACTGATGCCACATGTCTCCACTGGGTGGGGATCTGACACTGTGTATTCTGGTCCCAGCACAATCAGGGGCTCCCCAGCTCTGGCCACTGACTGCTTTTCTCACTGTGTGATGCTCTGGGCCATGGCAGATCTGGAGCACTGGGCAGGGGAAGGAGTAGTCTCCTTCATCTGTGTTTTCCCCAGCCTCTGCTTCTTTCTTTGTGTGGAGCTCTGGCTGATCACAGGACTGAACTGCCAGGAGGGGAAAATGGTACTTTCTTACACCTGTGTTCCTCCCCTAATAGCTGTCTTTCTCTCCACTTGTGCTCTGGGTGCTCATGGGGCTCCATCAGCTACCACTTCTCTCTCTGCACTGTGCTCTGGGCAATCGTGGGGCTGGAGTACTGGGAAGGGATGGGGCACTTCTCCTCAGCTGTGCATCTTGCCCAGCCAGCCCTCTCTCTCTGCACCATGCTCCTAGCTATCATGGGGATGGAATGGCAGCCATTTTCCTCAGTTATTCATCTCCCCTAGCCAGCCCCTCTGTCTCTGCACCACACTCTGGGCGATCATGGAGCTGGAGCACTGGGTGGGGATAAGGCTGCTCTCCTCAGCTGCTCACCTCCCCCAGCCTTGGCCCCTCTCTCACTGAGGAGCTCCTGCCAATCAGCTTCCACTTCCCCCAGAAGATCCAGCTCCATCACCACCTTCAAACATATGGCTGCATGGGTTTCTCAGACAGCTTTTGTTTTGTGTGTATGTCCTCTGTTGGTGTATGAATGTGCTTTTGATTGTATTTTAGAGGAGAGAGTCAAAGGGAAGAGCTCACTCAGCCATGATGTGACATCACTCTACTATATTTCATTCTTAAAAGACTTAGTATGTTGGATGAAACAGCATTGAGCTTGCATTACATACCTCAAGAACCTTGTTATTGGAAACTAAAAATGTTTAATAATTTATATTGTATCTATCAAATATTCAATAAAAATCTAATAATTTCACCATAGGTAAAGCACATCACAAAAAAATGTCTTTATAACTTGCTGGGCAGCAATGTGTTTAGACATATCTAATAGCTTCTATTTGACAATTTATGCTATGACAGCTATGGGATAGAAACTGCTTTTGTATTGAATTTTAAAACATGAATGTTCTTCTCTTCACCCTAGAGCTTAGAGACTTTACAGAAGTAGGCCAGTATGAAGTATTGCCACAATAAACTGTTGTTTAACTTCGCTTTTGTAGAAAAATTAGAATAACATTGCAATGCTATTGGGTCCTAAAATATGTTAGCAATAAAACAAATTCAAGCTATCCAGTTTATTTAATTTCTACTGTTACCATCATTATTCAGAGACATCTTTAAAGTCTTTCATATATCTGAAAGTAATTTATTTGGAAAAAAATATATCAAAGTTGGAATCACAGATTTTTTTCAAAATGCTCAGTTATAAACAAAATCATGCCTCATAAAACAAAATATAAGAAAATTATTTTACTTGTTTCACTGAAGAAAATATTATTTGAAAATAATTTTCTTTCAAAAACATTAATCCCAATGGACGTGCTTTGACAATATGCTTGGTATCTTTTTTAAAATAATAAGCTGCTTTTATTTGCCCTCATTAGATCATGACCAAATGTATGGAGTAAATCTGTGCTAAGTAATTAAATGTACAGCAACAGAGTTGTCATTACACTTTCCTCCATTCAAAATACACAATTGTCAAAATACAAAAAAACAAACCTTAATTAATTGTAATTTTTATCTAATATACAATAATTTTCCTATTTTAAATATTATTTGCAATAAAGTATATTATAGATAAGTGTCGATTTTTAATTGATCCAGGTTAGAAGCATTATAATTAGTGGCAATGACAAAATAAAACTATAAAAGAAACAATCTTATAAATTTAATCAATTGTTTTAAAATTATTAAAATGTCATTATCCAAATGGTTTTACAAAAGACTTTAATATTCTATGAACTTGTTTCTAATTAGCAAATAAATAAATTTGTATAGGTTTACAAACCACTACATGGAAAGCATACAGAGGCTTTACATTATATATCACCTGGTGTTCTTCAAAGGAGGAATTATTCCAAAATAAATGGCACCCTGCATTAACTTTATTTTGCAAATTCCTGATATCAGAAATTATTTCTGAGTCTCCCTGGAGAGTTAAATAATTTTACAGAGGTTCTCCAGTTTATCAAGGATCAAGGTGGAGAACACATATTCTAAAGAATCTCACCACTCTCTCAGCAGATGTGAAGAATGCTCCAGTGCAATGATGTAAAACTTCACCCCGTTGTAAGGACAAAGGAAAGGTTGGCAGGCTGAAAGTATCATCTAGCCTCCCCAGAACTTCTTAAGTCCATAATAACAGTCAAGATAGAGTATACACAATCAGAAGTGGGATTTCTTTTCCCGCAAGAAGAGTTACAAGAGAATTACTATAGAAAACAGTATGGAAGTTCCTCAAAAAACTAAAAATAAGACTACCATATGATCCAGAAATTCCACTTCTTGGTATATATCCTAAGGAAATGAAATCACTATCTTGAAGAGCTATTACACCTCCATGTTTGTTTGAATTATTTACAATAATTCAATTACTCCATGTTTACAGAATTATTTACAATACCCAAGACACAGAAACAACCTAAGTGTCTGTCAGTGTAAAGAAAATGTGACATATATTACCACAGAGTATTAACTGTGGATAATTTCATAAAATAGAAATTTTGTGACTAAGTTTTCATTCCATAATCACTATGTAAATAACACATGCCTATCATCGTCATTGACCAATCATGTCACTTCTTTCAAAAGTACTAGTGATTGATGAAAGTACATACTTTACACAGTTCAGACACAGACAGCAAAGTGTGCAGTTCTGCTGCCTTCTGGCCAACCAGTAGTAAACCCACATCACATTTCAAAAATGGATAATCAAAAGAGGAAATTGGCCAACAAAGATGAAAGTCCAACAAAGAAATGAACAGTTAAAATGTTGAATACAAAATTGAATGTGTTTAGAAGATAAAGGCCTGTGGAAATGTTGAAAAAGCTTCTGTCTGAGATACCCGATATGCAGCCAGAGGAACTTAGTGAGGGCAAACTTACCCACATAGATGAAAAAAGTGATTGCGTGTGTTTAAAAGGATGTAGATGTCCTGGAGAAAACAAGACGAGCAACTAATTTCACATTAAAGTAACTCTTGGAAATATTTCATAACATTGAAAGGACAAACGACAAATGTTGGAAGCTCATCCAAACTTAGAAGTAGGAAATTTCTTGAGAGAAAGTGCTTACTTCATATTGCAGTAACATCTTATTGTGATAAGATGAGAAGGCAGGTGGTGTTCAACTACTTGACAAGTTTTTTACAAAGAAATAAAACATTTTAATTCTCAATGTTTCTAAAGTTTAAATTATATTATACTAAATAAGTATTCGTTTTACTGTTTTCCTCTCCCTAAACGTTTATAACCAAGAATAAGAGAGATTTTAGTGTTTTGATCAAAATTTTAAAGGGTAAAGGAGCAAAGCAATTTTTCACTTTGAATATTAAGTATGCTTAGCACAGTTTCAGTTTACACCGTCAGTTTTGTGATCCTAAGGTATCACGCAAAGTAGGGAATACATATATATGCTTTCAGACTTTCACTGAACTCTTATTTCCCAGATTGGTTTTCTACTTCTGATGTGGGTAACCTACTGGAGAAAGTGACTCAAAAAGATCTATGTAAATATTTACCATCAACCTTACCTCCCTGGAAAATTCCCTTAGTCTTTACATTGAAATCATGTCAAAAAGCAGTAGGAGTCCCCAATTAAAGTAGACTCCTCAAAGAATTTTGCCACTGTACAAGCCAAGCCTGAGATAGACAAAGGGTTCAAATCCCACAAGCCCTCCCAGAAAGAAAACTGACTGTGGCTGTTGAGGCAAGAGGCTTTGAAAGTTGAAATAGATGGTATCAGACATGGTAAAAGTTTTACATAGGCTGAAAACATTAGAAGTTCATTTGGAAGAGCCATGAGATATTGCCATGGCACTTGAAATACAAAGTAAAAGTGAAGCCATGGCATGGATCCACTCTCCGCATGAAGGCCCTCTGCCCCCAATCCTTATCCCTCTCTCCCCCAACAACATTTGCTTTGAGGTGAAAGAAAATTGAAAGCAGAGTCTAGTTCTCACCATCCTCAGAGGAAATTGAAGGCCTTTGGGGAAGGAGGGAATTGAACTTTACTACTCTATTGGAAAAGATGTGCAAGCCACTATCCTACACAGACACGTGGGAGGAAAATTTGCTGGATTTAGTTAATAGAGTTAGGGCAGTGTTTACAGAGGGAAAGGGAAGCTAATCTGGTGTTTAGGTGGAGCTCTTTGGACCAAATAAATATGCTGATGTTATCTCTTCTATATCTGAATTAATGGTAGAAATGTATGTCTTATATTTATGTACTTCTCTCTCCCATAAGTGTCAGAGGGGAGTCTCCCAATTGGGAACAACTGCATAAAGAGAAGAGTTATTGAGACAGCTCTAAATCTCTTCCTAACACTTGTCACAGCTTTAATGACACCTTTGAGATATAAGTTTCTGTAATGGGTGATTTCTTCAAAGCTTTAGGACTTCACCAAAGCTTTAGGATTTCATCAGAACTTTTAGGAACTCACCATTCCTTCTGCCTGGAATATTCATCCCCAAGATTTTTACATGGCTTCTTACCAATTCTATCTTAGTTCAAATGTCATCTCTTCAAAAATGAGTGCCATGATCTCCATTAAATATTGGCTCTCCATTTCCCCCATCTGTGATGTTAGTCATTTTCTGTAGTATCCTGAGGAATTATTTTATGATAACATATGAACAGAGAGCTTCTCTGCAATGTTTACTTCTGTAGTAGAAGATCCTTGAGAAGTGTCCCACACAAGATAGGTATTCACTAAATATTTATTTAACAGATGATTGAGGGGCTGACCAGTGGTATAGTGGTTGAGTTTTCGCGCTCTGCTTTGGTTGCGCACATTCAGATCTCAGACGTGGACCTATGCACCTCTTATCAAGCCATGCTGTGGCAGGTGTCCCACATATAAAATAGAGGAAGATGGGCATGGATGCTAGCTCAGGGCTAATCTTCTTCTTCAAAAGAAAACATGATTTAAAGAATAAACAAAGAATAACACAACTTGGGCAAAATGAAATTATCTCATTTGGGATACATAGTGTGGAAAAATTCACTGAAGTAGTAATAATAGTAAGCGTAATAACTATGGAAGATTGTATTTTCCAAAGACAGTGGTAACAAAAATTCTCCTTCCCTATGCTCCTCTGAAGTGTGACCTTGCCACTTCCTCATCAAGAAGAAGAGTCCGTTTCTCAATCCCACAGAATCTGGTTGAACCCTGGGATTGCTGTGTTAGGTGCAGTCTTAGCCCTGAAACTGGCCTGACATTTTCTACTTTCTGGTTCTTGGAATCCAACAACCACGTTAGAAATGAGACTATTTTGAGACCACCAGCCTATGAGAAAAAGCTCCATAGAAAGTCCAAAGGATGAAATGCCACCTGGAAAGAGGGAGAAAGGATGTCAAACAGCACCAAGGTGCCAGACATGTGAGTGAAGAAGGAAACTTCAGGGATCTTCTGGCCCCAGCTGCCCCAGCTGATGCCACATGGAATGAAGTCATCCCACCCACCTGAGACCCTCCCAAATTCCTAATGCACAAAATCATGAACAATATAAATGGCTGTTTTAAGGGGCTAAATTTTATTAGACTTTCTTAGGCAATAACATAAACAAAACAACAACATTAAATAGCATTGGGCTCTGTGCTAAGGGCTTTACAGGATGGCATCATTTGTTCTTTTCAACCTTCCTAAAGGTTAGGTTACTGTAATTTCGCCTTTTTACCCAAGAGCAGAAGAATCAGAGTTTGAACTCGGAGAATCTCATTCCATATTATGCTCTTACCTCTGCCATTTATGAAACAGCAGCTAATGAAATACATGCAAGAAAATATCCAGTCCGGGTGCCAAATGTGTTTGGATGACGTATTTGCTGTTTATCTCCAAGATTAAATAAGTGTGGAAATCACACATGCAGCTGATGGATTTCTACATATCTTCAACCAAACGAAGAAAAGTGTTGGGAAGAAGTAAGGAGATACATACAAGGGGAAGGAAAATAAGATGTAAGTGGTTTCTACTCTCCATCTTCAAAAAATCACAGATTTATTAGGGACTCTTACAATGTTGTCTCAAGAAAGAAGAGAAGTACATATTGTTTGTTAACATTTTTGTAGGAAGAACAGTACAGTCAGTCTTTGGGGCTGTTTTTACTTGTCTTTCTACTGCTTTCAACAGATCTTACGTTATAAAAGTCTACCTCAAAATGTGTTTGAATTACTCCTGAAAATTTCTTTCTGAACCTCAAACTGCAAATTCTCCAAACAGAAAAATTATATTCTAGTAATCCCCTACTGACCAACATTTTGGTCTGAGAAATAATTATATTAATAATAATAGTACAAGTTCACTGGAGTTGATGGTAGGCATTCCGATAACTCTTAAAGGGTACCATGAGAATCTAAAGCAAACTAACCCATTCCTGCACTCTTGCTTTTCACAATAATATTCTCCTTTAATGCTATAATTTCATTTGTATTAATAACTTACCACTCTAGGATAAAGTAGTTTACACGTTGGCAGTAAAATGCGAAGGCATACTTAAAGTGACTTCGCAGCAAGGCGTTTAGTATAATAGTTTACAGGCTAGTCATTCAATTCATGAATTATAGAATTTAAATTTTGATGAAACTCCCCTATTTTTCAACTGCCTTAAATTGCTGTTTTTGTTGTTGTTATTTTCTTTGGGGAAAAAATAAAAATGATAATACAAACTCCAAGAGCAAGGTTTAGGAGGTTTAGAAGTCTTCAAAGTACCTTTGCCCTCTAACTTAGTTTAAGCCAAATGCATAAAATGTAATTTTGTGTCTATCATAAAGATTTACATATTTCATATATGAGTACAAAAATCTGCTAAAACATATGTAAAATTATAGGTCTCCACAGTAAAATATTTTGTTTTTGTTTTTTTAATGAAGTGCATTTGACATACAATATTATGTAAGTTTCAGGTGTACATCAGAGTGACTTGATATTTATATACATTACAAAACAATAACCATGATAAATCTAGTTACCATCTTGTCACTACACAAAGTTACTATAATATTATTGACTATATTTGCTATCCTGTATACAACATCCTCATGCCTTATTCATTTTATAACTAGAAGTTATACCTCTTAACCCCCTTCACCTATTTTTCCCACACCCCAGCCACCCCCTACACACTGGTAACCACCAGTTTGCTTTCTGTATCTATGAGTCTGGTTCTGTTTTGTTTTATTTGTTCATTTGTTTTGGTTTTTAGATTCTACACATAGGTGAATTCATATGGTATTTGTCTTTCTCTGACTTATTTAACTTAGCATAATACCATCTAGGTCCATTTGTGTTGTCACAAATGGAAAGATTTCATTCTTTTTTGTGGCTGAATAATATTCCATTGTATATACGCACCACATCTTCTCGTCCATTCATCTACCGATAGACACTTAGGTCACTTCTATATCTTGGTTACTGTAAATAATGCTGCAGTAAACATAGGGGTGCATATATGTTTTGAAAGTAGTATTTTCATTTCCCTTGAATATATACACAGAAGTGGAATTGTTAGATCATAAAGCAGTACTATTTTTAATTTTTTGAAGACCTCCATATTGTTTTCCATAGTGGTGGCACCAATTTGCATTTCTACCAACAGTGCACAAGGGTTCCCTTTCCTCTATATCCTTGCTAAAGCTTGTTATTTTTGCCTTTTTGATAATGGCCATTCTTATGAGTATGAGGTGATATGTCATGGTGGTTTTGATTTGCATTTCCCTGATGATTAGTCATGTTGAGCGTCTTTTCACTTGCCTGTTGACAGTCTGTATGTCTTCTTTGGAAAAATGTGTACTTAAGTCCTCTGCCCATTTTTCATTTGGGTTGTCTTTTTTTTCTTGATACTAAGTTGTATAAATTCTTTATTTTGGATATTAACACCTTATCAAATATATGATTTGCAAATATCTTTACCCATTCAGTAGGTTGTCTTTTTATTTTGTTGATGGTTTCTTTTTACATGCAGAGATTTTAGTTTGATGTAACCCTATTTGTTTATTTTTTCTTTTGTTGCCCTTCACTGAGAAGACATGGACAAAAATATATCACTAAGAGTGATGTCAAAGAGTGTACTTCTTGTGTTTTCTCCTAAGAGTTATATAGTTTCAGGTCTTACATTCAAGTCTTTAATCCATTTTGAATTCATTTTTGTATATGGTGTGAGATAGTGCTGCAGTTTCATTCTTTGCATGCAGCTGTCCAATTTTCCCAACACCATTTATTGAAAAGACTTTTCTACATTGTATATTCTTGCCTCCTTTGTCATAGATTAAATGACCATATATACATGGGTTTATTTCTGGGTTCTCCACTCTGTTCCATGATCTTCATGTCTGTTTTTGTGCCAGTAGCACGCTGTTTCGATTAATATGGCTTTGCAGTTTAGTTTGAAATCAGGGAGCATGATGTCCCCAACTTTGTTCTTTCTCAAGATTGCTTTCTCTGTTCAAGGTCTTTTTTCGTTCCAAACAAATTTTGTCCTAGTTCTATGAAAGATGCCATTAGTATTTTTATAAATATTGCATTGCATCTGTAGATTGTTTTAGGTAGTATGGCCATTTTGACAATATTAATTTTTCCCATCCATGATCACAGTACAGATCATTTATTTCTATTTATTTGTGTCATGTTCAGTTTCTTTTATCAATAATTTATAGTTTTCATAGTACAAGTCTTTTACCTCCTTGGTTAAATTTATTCCTAGGTGTTTTATTCTTTTTGGTGCAATTGTAAATGGGATCATTTTCTTAATTTCTCTTTCTGATAGCTTGTTATTAATGTATAGAAATGCAACAAATTTCTGTGTATTTGTTTCCTGCAACTTTACTGAATTCACTTAATAGTTCTAATAGTTTTTTGGTAGAGTCTTTAGAGTTTTCTATGTAAAGCTTCATGTCATCTTCAAATAATGACATTTTTTCTTCTTCCTTCCAAGTTTGGATGCCTTTTATTTCTTTTTCTTGCCTAATAACTGTAGCTAAGACTTCCAATACTATGTAGAATAAAAGTAGCAAGGGTGGGCATCCTTGTCTCATTCCTGATCTTAGAGGGAAAGCTTTTAGAAGCAAAGCTTCACCATTGGGTATGATGTTAGCTGTGGGGTTTTCATATATGACCTTTATTATGTTGAGGTACATTCCCACTATACCTGCTTGTTGAGAGTTTTTATCATAACTAGATGTTGAATTTTGCCAAATGCTTTTTCTGCATCTAGTGTGATGATCATATGATTTTTATCCTTTGTTTTGTTAATGTGATATATCACATTGATTGATTTGCAGATGTTGATCCATTCTTTCATCCCTGGGATAAATTCCACTTGATCATGTTGTATGATCCTTTTAATATATTGTTGGATTCAGCTTGATTATATTTTGTTGAGTATTTTTGCATCTATGTACCTCAGGGATATTGGTCTGTAACTTTCTTTTTTGTGGTGTCTTTATCTGGTTTTGGTATCAGAGTAATGCCGGCCTTGTAAGATGAATTTAGAAGCTTTCCTTTCTCTTCAATTTTTGGAATAGTTTGAAAGGAATAGGGAAATATGTATCAACAATCTTCAGAGGAATTCACTTGTGAAGTTGTCTTGTCCTGGACTTTTGTTCATTGGGAGTTTTTTAATTACTGATTCAATTTAATTACTAGTAATCAATCTACTAATAACCAATCTATTCAGGTTTTCTATTTCTTCATAGTTCAGTCTTGGAAGATCGTGTGTCTCTAGAAATTTCTCCATTTCTTCGGGATTGTCCAGTTTGTTGGCATATAATCATTTGTAGTAGTCTCTTATGATTTTTTGTTTCTGTGGTATAAGTCATAACTTCTCTTTTATTTCTGATTTTCTGTATTTGGTTTCTCTCTCTTTTCTTGATGAGTCTGGTTAAAGCTTTATCAATCTTATCTTTTAAAAGAACCAGCTCTTACTTTCATTGATCTTTTCTGTTTTTTCTTGTTTTTTTTTTTTTTTTTTAGTTTCTATGTCATTTATTTCCACTTGATCTTTATTATTTCCTTTTTTGTACTGACTTTGGTCTTTGTTTGTTCTCCTTTTTCTAGTTCTTTGAGGGGTAAAGCTAGTTTGTTTATTTGAGATTTTTCTTGTTTCTTGAGGTGCTCTATGAAGATCCTTCTTAGAACTGCTTTTGTTGTATCCCATAGATTTGGAAAAGTTGTGTCTCCATTTTCATTTCTCTTAAGATTTTTTTTTATTTTCTCTTTGATTTCTTAATTGACTCTTTGTTTAGTAGCATATTGTTTGGTCTCCACATATTTGTGTTTTTTTCAGTTCTTCTTGCAATTGATTTCTAAATTCATACAGTTGCAGTTGGAAAAGATGCTTGATATGACTTCAATATTCTTAAATTTATTGAGACTTGTTTCATGGCCTAACATGTGATCTATATTTGAGAAAGTTCCATGTCCATGTGCACTTGAAACGAATATATATTCTGCATTTTTTTGGATGGAATGTTCTGTATATATCTATCAAGTCCATCTGGTCTTGTGTGTCATTTAAGGTCAATGTTTCCTTGTTAATTTTCTGTCTGAATGATCTAACCTTTAATGTAAGTGGGGTATTAAATTTCCATACTATTACTGTATGTCAATTTCTCCCTTTATGTCTGTTAATATTTGCTTTATATATTTAGGAGTTCCTATGTTGGGTGAATAAATATTTATGACTGTTGCATCCTCTTGTTGGATTGATCCTTTATCATTGTAAAATGCCCTTCTTTGTCCTTTGTTACACTCTTTGTTTTAAAGCATATTTTTCTGATATGAGCATTGTTACTTCAGCTTTTTTTCATTTTCATTTGCATGGAATATCTTTTTCCTTCCTTTATTTGTTATTTTTTTTTGTTGAGGAAGATTGGCTTTGGGCTAACATCTGCTGCCAATCCTCTTCTTTTTGGTTGAGGAAAATTGTTGCTGAGCTAACATCTGTTCCAATCTTCTTCTAGTTTGTATGTGGGGTGCCGCTACAGCATAGCTTGGTGAGTGGTGTGTAGGTCCACACCTGGGATCTGAACCCACGAACCTTGGGCTGCCGAAGAGGAGTGTGCAAACTTAGCACTACATCACTGGGCCAGTCCCCTGCAATATCTCTTTTTATCCCTTCACTTTCAGTCTATGTGTATCTTTAGATTTGAAGTGAGTCTCTTGTAGGCAGTATATAGATGGGTCATTTTTTTTAATCCATTCAACCACCCTATGTCTTTTTATTGGAGAATTTAGTCCATGTACATTTAATTATTAAAAGGTTGTTTTTGTTGCCATTTTATTAATTGCTATCTGAATGTTTTTGTAGCTCTTCTTGGTTCCTTTCTTCTTCTCTTGCTCTCTTCCCTTGTGGTTTGATGATTTTCTTTGGTATTATTTTTGGCTTCTTTTCTCTTTATTTTTTGTATGTCTATTATAAGTTTTTGTTTGTGTTTACCATGAGGTTCATATATAACAATCAATATAGTAGTCTATTTTACATTGAAAGTAACTTAAGTTTCAATGCATTCTAAAAGTTATGCATTGTAGGCCCCTCTCAGTTTATATTTTTGACATCATATTTTACATCCTTTTATTTTGTGTATCCCTTAATTTCTTATTGTAATTGCAGTTGATTTTACTACTTTTCTCTTTTAACCTTCATTCCAGCTTGATAAGTGGGTGATCCACTACCTTTACTATAGTTGCCTTTACTAGTGAGGTTTTTTCTGTCATGTATTTTCTCAGTTCTAGTTATGGTGTTCTGTTTTTTGCTTAAAGAAGTCCCTTTAACATTTCTTGTGAGACTGGTTTTGTAGTGGTGAACTCCTTTAGTTTTTGTTTTTCTGAGAAACTCTTTATCTCTCCTTCAATTCTGAATGATAACTTTACTGGGTAAACTGTTCTTAGTTGTCAGAGTTTTCTTCTTTCAAGGCTTTGAATATACTGTGCTACTCCCTTCTGGCCTGTAAAGTTTCTGCTGAAAAATCAGCTGATAGCCTTATGGGGGTTCCTTTGTAGAGGACTACATTTTTCTCTTGCTGCTTTTAAGGTTCTCTCTTTGTCTGTAACTTTTGAAATTTTAATTTTGTATCCAGTGAGCAATTGTGAGGCCAAGGGGATGTGCAAGAATGGTGTCTCCCTAGGAGTGCCTCCTTAGCCTCTAGATGTGTGAGAAATCTTAAACCTGTCCCTCAGGGTGAAGCTCCAGGCTAAGTAAATATGTCTTTTGCCCAGGAAACTGGTTACATTTCAATCCTCTGTCATTGCAGTGCCCAGGGGGTGGTGGCCTGCCGTGAATTGTCTTTCTGATTGTTACAGTTCCCTGAATCACAAGAATGCCAGCACCCCTCGCCAGGCCTGGACCATCAAGTGGTGTCTCAAATTGATTGTGTGTACCTGTCACCTTTAGCTAGGGAGCTGGAGAGTATAGGGGGCAGGACTTACACTCTGGCTTCAGAAGCTGGGGGATGACTTGAAGGGGTGAACCTGCAGGATTCAGCAATGTAGCAGAAGAGTGTTGTCTGTGCTCTTGCCTTAGTTTTAGGCTGAGAGTCAGAGAATGTTGCAACTGCTCCCTCCTCAGCTTCAGCCTGGGGGCAGGGCAGTGTTGCCTCTGCTTTAGGCTGGGAGTGCTCTACTGCTTGCACTCTCCAGCCCCAGCCAAGTGGAGCAAGATTACTGCAGCCACCTATACTTTCAGACTTTAGCTAGGGAGCAGGAGAATGCCGCCATTCTTTTGTGACTCCTGCCCTTGCCAGAGAAGGGGTGGGGACAATGCGCTTTTCAACCACATATGCATATGAGCCCTTTAAAGGGGAAATCTCAGTTTCCTATAGGACTT
Source organism: Equus caballus (assembly GCF_041296265.1). Classification (NCBI taxonomy): domain Eukaryota; kingdom Metazoa; phylum Chordata; class Mammalia; order Perissodactyla; family Equidae; genus Equus; species Equus caballus. The sequence goes on along the minus strand of NC_091702.1, from coordinate 16,421,554 downwards.
TGGGACCCTTGGCCATCAGCCCTGTTGGGTTTCTAAGCCAGATGTTTTAAGGGCTCAACTCTCTGGTGCAGATGTCAGGGGTAGGGATGCCTAATATAGTCACCAACACTTCTCTTCTCCAGGAGAAGCACCTGTTAGCAAAACCAAAATGAGTTCCCTCCTGGTGAGTTAAATCAGACTCTGCACCAGAAGTAGTTGTCTCACAAAGTAAAGTAGCAGGAACTTTTATTTTGGATGGAGAATGAATATTCAAAAGAAGGAGGTGGATATTCATTTGTGCAGGCTCACATGGAAAACATGCTTCCACACCCCCTGCAGGTTATGGTAATAAGACCTAAGCTCCTCCTGGAGAGATCTTAGATATTAAAAATAAGGCAAAGGTCAGAGGCATAGCTCTCTTAGTGAGGCTTGGTCTGGTTCAAGGTGGTTGGTGACTGCATCTCCTGAACATAGCCAAAGGAAAAAGAACAATTTGGAAAAACAATTTAAATATCCAAACTCACCCTTGCATTCCTCAGGGTAACTAGATGGTGACACACTTATCTGGTGAGATCCCTCCCTATCGTGTGCCACCATGCTCGGGGTGGAGTATTTGGCGAGAGCTTTTGTCTGCCTCTCCTACCCTTCCTGATGTGGTCATTTTTCTCCTTGGTAGTGGAGCAAGTATTCTACTAGCTCTCCATCTTTTTCAGGGGGAATTGATCCATGTGCAGTTGTATATTTATTGTGTCTGTAGGAGGAGATAAGTCCAGGCCCTTCCTACACTACCATCTTGAATCCCCAACAAGAAACACACAGTAAAGTATTTTGAGTAATGTCAAAGAAAAATTGAACTGGGCAAAGTTAAGCAGGCAAGGCAGACTTTACCCAAAACTATTACAATGGGGAAGAGAGACTACCCCACTGAAACAAAGGGCTGGAGAGTTTAAAGGGCTGAGTTAGGAGAAAATCTTAGGCGACCTGTGCTTGCTGATTGTTCTTATTCAAAGGAAAATTATACTTTCTCATATCTTCAAAACAGGAGGTATTTTTATAACTTGGAGGGAAGTACCCACCGAAATTGGGTTTCTAGCCTCCCATAGAAACTGGAAGATAGGAGCTCTATCTTCCTTGATGATTACATTTCAAAGAGATGGTTCCCAGGTCCTTGAGAAAGACATTCTCTGTGTCATAAAACTGTCAAGAGGTTTTATGGGGATTTATGTACATTTCAAAAGGCAGAGGGAAAGAATTTGCAATTACAAGTTTTCTAAAGTAAATGCTCTAAGAAAAGAGAACTATAGTCAAGAATAAACCTGTTTAAAGTTTAGCCAAGCTGAGGGGAACACTAAGGCCGTCATGATCAGTAATATATTTATTCATAATCTTTGCAATAGAAAACTAAAGTGTCCATTGTTCCTTTTTTCTAATAAAGAAAATACCTGTGTGTGTGTTTGTACCCTGTATGAGTGAAATGAGAAAAATATAAGGAGGGAATTTCATTGAACTAAAGAGTTTGCAGCTGTAACCAGACTGGCTTAATTTTAATTAAGGACCATCTGTATTTGGAATACAAGCCCATTGAAAACTTAACTGCTGTAACAATGGTAGAGATACCCTGAAAGTTTTGAATCCTTTAAGAGCAATTAAACCTTATATTTGTTGGTCAGTGAGCTGATAGATCAGAATAGAGAAATTTTAAAGCCTTTTTATGTAGTTGAAACTACATTTAATGCCAACTCATAACGACTATGGTTTTCCTTTTGGGTTTTTTGGCTGTAAAAAAAAAAGGGGATTCTTAATGCCACGGGCTCTCCAGAGCCTCTCCTGTGCCATTCTGTTCACTTATAATTCTGAATAAAGCATTTCTTCTTAATGGCTAATTAGGTCTATTATCTATTGAACTCATGGGAGAGCAAGGGACAAGCCAGTAGTTTAATCCCTACTAAACCTTTCACTAGATCTGTAAACAAAACTTCTTGAATTAATTGAGTTCTCTGTTCTATCCCCTTGCTGTTAAAAGTGCTAAAAGACAGAAACTTGAGTAAAAAAGTGAGCAGAAGATATGTGAGGCAGAATAAATGCAAAAATAAAAGTATTTAAAATACCTGTATTTAAAAACCTGAACTTTGTAAAGAAAGAGTCATCAATAAGTAGGCTTCTTTCAATGTACGGGCTTAGAATAATTGTTAAAAAGTAAAATTACTTACAAATTTTCATTTCCACACACCTACTCACTTTCTAGAATCTCACACTCTGGAATCTTCCATTCTATATTTGAAATACTTTGATTCACCTTTGATATCATCTAAAGTTGGATGATTTTTAAAGAAAATTTCCAAATAATTTTTCCCCATTGGTTTATCCCTCCTCTCTTAAGTAAATCTGTATACATATCTTATGTAATATTCTAACTCTGCAATCAGTGCAATATTCTTTGTAATACAAATATACCAAGTACATTGAGAGAGACATTCTTGCATCATTGTTAAGAACAAGGAATTGAAGAGAAAAAATCAGTGTAATTGCCTCCTCAACATTTATTCTTTGTGTCACCTTTGGAAATTCATTGATCTTCCTGAGAAACACAATTTCTTCCTCTCTAAAATGGTAAAAACATTAGCACCTTCCTTGTAGAGCCATTGTGAAGACTGTAGTTGATAATGATGAGGATTTTAGGCTGGTTAATTTTAAAACTTCAGATGAGAAGCAGGCTCCAAGGAGTGGAATTTGCTTGCCCTTTGATCAGAGACAGTTGCATTTGTGAAGGAAATCTCCATGCCTCCCTCTCTGCGCCAGGAGGAAGGGGGGATGGCCTTATCTCTGGAAACTCTTAATGGGGAAGGCAAGAACTTAAGTTGTTTACTGTCTGGCAACCTCATGTAGCTGACCCCCCACACCAAAATCCTCCTTTGTCTTTAGCTGAAGATAATATTTGAGCGGTGACTTCTGCCATTTACTCAACCCGGTTTGATTCTTATCTAAAAGTTGTGGGACCGCCCAATGGCCGGACCCTACCAGCACTGATACCATTTTAACTTTTTTTCATGTTCTTTCCTTGGTCTTGTAAAGAGATGACTCACATATCCATGCCTTATAAAATTAGCCGTAAGCCTCAACTCGGAGCAGCAGCAGTTGCTCCTCCTGCCCGTGGGCCCTGTCCCCACGCAGCAGCAGTGGCAGCTCTGCCTGCCCATGGGTCCCGTCCCCATGCTATTCCACACTATTCTCTAAATAAAAGAGCACTACTGCCAGATCTTGAGAGTCCAAGAAATCTTTCTTTCGACTCCTTGCATCACCGACCACGCATCAATAACACATGAGAAACACTTGTTATCAAGGGTCTGGAAAATAGCACCTCCCAATAAAGATTCACCATTATAAATGAAAAGACTCATAAGACTTGGAACAGATGGATTTCAACGTATTTTTATGTCATTTTATTAAACTATATGTCATTTTCCAAACTACCTCTTTACACCTTGGTTCTTCTAAGAAGCAGTTTCCTTTTAGAAATTAGAAGGCTTTGTAAAAGTAAATAGGCATTATGAGACATTGAAAATAAATTCTTTCTCTACTAATGATAACATTTTGTTCCTGTGTTGCTTACTGTATATGATTTAATATTTAACTGGAATAATTGCAGTATAAAAGTATGGGGGACTGGAATTAGCCACCCCAAGATATGTCTCCTTGGCATGAGGATTATTTTGGGCTGGTTACTTGTAAAAACTGCAGAAAGGAAAGAAACTGAACAGTAGAATTTCCTTACCCTTTGTTAAGATACATTTACATTTGTAAGGGAAATCTCCATCTGTAAAGGTGTCTCCCTCTCTGTACCAGGAAGAAGAGGGGCTGACCTTATCTCTAGAAACTCTTAATCAAGGCAGAAGGCAAGAACTTAAATCTGCATAATAAGCTTACTCCTGTTTACTGTGCTTGTCTGGTAACCTCCTGTAACTGACTCCCCCCACCACCAACATCTTCCTTTATCTTTAGCTGAAGATGATATTTAAGGTGGTGGCTTTGGCCATTTTGACGAGTTGCTCAGGTTGCCTGAGCCTCTCCCATGTATACATGCTATAAAGCTTTGTTTAATTTTCTCCTATTATTCTGTCTCATGTGAATTTAATTCATTCTCCAGCCAGAAGAACCCACAGCGGGTAGAGGAAAGGTCTTCCTCTCCTACAAAAGTAACAGAATAGCATAAAATCAGTAAAATCAAAATGAAAGAACGATATTCTCATAAAAATCACCCTACGCATAATTTGTGTTAAATATAATCATAACATTATACAATTTCGTATTATTTTCAACCTACATTTCTGTCAAAATCCTTTTCCATATTATTTTTATAAAAATGTCTAAAAAAATCCTTTGGTAAAATAAACTGGATTAATTATGGTTCCAGTAACTTAATAAGACAGATGCATAAAAAAGAAATATCTAAAATTTGGTTTCAAGAATTTTTTACATTTTCTAATAATAAAGATATGCAAATGTCTAAAAAAAGTCATTTGTTATTCTCTTTCATTTTTTTAAATAATCATATATGTTTTGTTCTTGTATGCTTTTTTTTCTGTTCAATAAGGTAAAACATGCAAATGTTCTATGAATCAAAATGGTACAGAATGGCTTAGGATGAAAAGCACAATCTTCCACCTCATCTTTCCTCTCTTCTGATACCACTCCCCAAAGAAGTTACTCTCTCATTGTTTCTGGTTAGTTTCTCTGAGGGTTACATTGTAGCAGATTTAATTATTGTCCCCAAATCTACATCTTCATCTTTACCATATGGTTTTCTATTTCTTATCATTTTCACTTGCACATTTGACTTGCTCTGGCCAGCAGAGTACATAAGAATCAGAGTTTTTGTGCTATTTTCAGAATTAGATCTTAAGAGCTTTTGTGTATTTTCCCCATGCCTTCTGTTTCTGCCATCACCATAAGAAGAATTTACCCCAACCAGAGTGCTGGTCCGAGGAGCATCAGAGACGTGTGAAACAGACATAAACCAAATCCCCAGGAGAAGCCAAGTCTAAGCAGACGTACTGCTTGAAATACTTCCAATAAAAAGAGCAGTAGTTGAAATTTGCTTTCTTTCTTTTTTTTTTAATCCTCTGCCATTTAAATGTATTGCTAAATTTGGCAATCTGGTTCTGTGTGACTTGATGTAAAGACAAGAACCTATTCAGACTACGGAGGTCATACTAGGTATTAATTCTATTAATTCTTCCAGAATCCTGGAAGCTAATGGGCTTGCAAGGATGGCAAACTTTAGTCAATCAGGAGCTGCTGCCCAAGAATTTGAGTTTGGAAAAAATGTGATACAAAGGAGAAGAGGCAGTTGAAATTGGCTGCTAGATGTCTCCTGTATTCAATATTCATTGGAGTCATCATCAAGCAAACATTCAAACCAGACTTCTCCTGGTCAGATAGGCTGAGTTCTTAGTTACTTATCATTTAATAAATCTAATATCTTTTACATTAGAAAGAATTGGTTTCTCATGCTGGCAATTAAGTTCTTTGACTAGTATACTATTCTTAAAGTATTTTATTCTTAAAATCTTGGTTGTTTAATCTATGTATTGGACATAAATTTTATTATGCAATCTCTATATTTTAATCTCTACATTGAGTATAAGATCAGCTATATAACAAACAATTCTGATAATTACTAACTTTCTGTAAAAGATGAATCATTTTAGCATTTGAAAAATTTCACAACTAAATTTTGATATACTGAGGAACTGAATTAGAGCTTTCAATTATTAAATATTTGTTTTTGTTGTTTTTATTTTATCATATATTTTATTTATTTATTAAAATTTTTAAGGAAAAATAAAATAGCAGTTATCTCACCAATTTGCAGTGGCTATTCTCACATTTAGAAAGACCATCAAACCCTCTAACAAGAATTTTCAGTTTTTCTGTTTCCATAAGTGATTTAGGAAAGTATATCCGTTATAATTCCCCAGTAAATACACTCAAATTATTGAAGCGTACAAGTCATGACCTTTGAGGTTTTAAATCAGTTAACAATGTAGTTCAAAATATCAACAGAATATTGCTAATAGGGAGAGTTTAAGTTTTAGACAGACTTACTAGACCTCTGTAAGTCACATTTATGAAGCAAGAAAATTTTTCCAGTATTATTGCTCTTTTACTGAAAATCTTTGAAATTTCTTTCTTGGGATTTAGTTCAAGGTCAGTTTTGTGAGCTGACCATGAAGTTATTCATATTACTTTAGTTATGTTGTTTTTCTTTTATTTAAAAAGTATCTTCCAACTTAATCACTCTCATATTCAGCAAACTTGGTTCAAAGTTGGTTGTGTGGTTTCCAAAAATTGAATCCACCTTTAAATGGTAAACATTTTCCATGACAGATAATATTGAAAAGAATGTGCTGCAGCCTCTGAGAACAATCTCAAAAGAGAAGATCAAGAAATATTTTGAACATAGCAGGAGAGCATTTCACTACAGAGATATTTTGAACAATGTCAGCATACTTAGGAAAAACGTGTGGTCTTGCATTGTCACTATTTACCATTCTCTCTACTTTGTGAATGTTTGATTATTTTAAGGACACATCTTATACATCTTTCATAATCACTGCCTAAAAAAAACAAAATTCTTCAGACTTAATTTACATTTAATATTAACTTTCAAAGGAATTTTTTACCTTTGTAAATTCTTTGAAATTAACGAAGATGTACTTTATATTTTTCTTAGCAATTTGCACATATGGAAACAAGAATATGTTATTTGAAAAGGACAGGGAATTTTATTCATTTTGAGTCTGAGGTGATAGTTTGCTATTTGCTTACTCATTTGTTTATTAATATTCCTATAGATTCCCAGGAAATTAGCCCTCATGACACTATTTTTTTATTTTATGTTTTCAGTTCACAATTGTTTATTCTATGATTTCTAATGTCAATAATTCTGCAAGGTGACCATAGTAGACATAATGTTTTTCCTTACTGGAGCGTGTGTTTTAGTGTAGAAAAGAGACAAAAAAATTAAACAAAATATTTCTTCATGCTGATGAGTGCTCTGAAGGAGATAAACAGGGTTAAAAATGAGGTTATTGCCCTAGAGATTCTGGTCATCAAGGACAGAAACTACTTGATTCTTGGAGAACAAGAAGATGACGATCAAGCATTCCAGGCAGCAATAGAAGAATGATACCTGAGTATTTCATAAAAGGCCAGTATGGATTGACCACAAAACTGATGAGTGGGAAGTAAAATGGTGTGATTCTGTAACAAGCAGAATCTAGACCATGCAGGATCCTGTAGGAAAGAAAAGAATTGAGATGATTCATAGTGCTCTGTTTTATACAATCTTAAGTATTTTGGTGGTTTTTAATAAAATTGCTAAGAAAGGTGAAAAAAGACATTGTACAGAGAGGCAAAAATAACTTCATTTGTTTCGGACCTGTTAAGTTTTTGAGATTAATGTCTTGACATGTTTTATCTATTTAAATATATATATATATACACACACACATATATACACACATGTATATACATAGATTTACACACATATATATATAAAATATCTTCTGTGTGAGTGAATGTGTGGTTTGTGTGTAGACAGCAGATACAAACACATATGTATATACATACATCCTAAGGACCCAACAACAGAATCTAAAAATATTCATTTGGAAAAGAATTCAACAGTAAGATCACAGCATTCTAGGATATATCAATTACCTTGATGAAAACTATAAAATCATTTGCAACTTGGCACACAGATAACAGAATAATTTTTGTTTGATACTGTCTACTTTCCACATGGAGATTTATCAGTTCCCTAAGCTTAAACTCTTAATTCCTTATATGTCTCAAGTTCATATCTTGCATGGCAATTCTGAACCAAATAAGAAAAAAAATCATAGCTCATTTCCCTATAACAAATCGATATGGATCTCACATAGATAAGCACAATTTAAAATGTCTTCCAGAAATATATATTAATTCATTAATGTATATTTATTCTTCGAATTTCATCATATGAAAAGCAGAAGAAATTTATTTACTTTTTTAAAGTATGAAGGAAGAAAAGAATCCAATAAATGTTCTAAGATCTATTCTTATTGAATTTCTAAACTAATATCATTACCACAACCTTAAAAAAAATTGCATTTGATCCCACAATTCCACTTCTAGGTACATAAATGAGAAAAATTAAAACAAACTTATATAGGATTATTCATAGCAGTATTATTCACAACAATGAAAAAATGTAAACAACTCATATACTAATTAATGGATGACTGGATAAGCAAAATTTGGCATCTACATACAACAGAATATCACTCATCATAAAAAGAAATAAAGTACTGATGCATACTACAACAAAGATAAGCATTGAAAATATGACACTAAATTTAAACAGCCAGATGCAAAAGGCTACAATTATCTTTCTACTTTTATATGAAATATCCATAAGAGTCAAATCTAGAAAGAGAAAAATTAGATTAGAGTTTGACTAGGCCTGGTGGTAAGGAGAGAAATAGAAAGTGACTGCTAATTTGTACTGGCTTTTCTTTTGGAGTGATGAAAATGTTCCAAAATTAAATTGTGATGGTGGTTGTACAACTCTGTGAGTATATTAAAAACCATTGAATGATGCACTTTAAATGGAAGAATTGCATGATATGTTAATTACATCTCAGTCAAGCTGTTAAAGGATTTAAATTCAAATACGTAAAAGGTAAATAAAGGAACACAGACAAATATAATTTCATACAATTTTATAAAATAAATTTGGACATTTAGATAAAAATGTTAGTTTTCTAAGAAAATGTGAAATTCCAAAATTAATTTTAGAAGGTTTAGAAAACCTGAAGAGTACAATAACCTCTAAATAAAATGAGTATATTGTTAAAAATTTCACCCCATTTAAATACACTGTGCGAAATTATTTCATAGGTGAGTTCTTTCAAATTGAAAATATAAAAAAAATGCTATTCAAATGTTCTACTACATAGGGAAAGAAAATAAGCAAGATGTACAAGGCAAAATTTAAAACAGGATGATGAATATAGAATAAACACACACACCCATTTATGACTAGTGACATAAATTATAAAGTATTATTAAATTTCATCTACCTTATATTAAGAATAATAATATATTATGACTAAGTAAGTACACTGAGAAGGCAAGGATGGCTCCCTAGTATATTTAGCAAATTAATAAATCTAATGGCTCCATGAAGGAACAAGCTTATAACATACATATAATATAAGATGAGAGGAGTGACGTCAGAATTATGGCAGAGAGAGTTGTTTGCTTTGTCTCTCCTCTCTAAGTTACAACCAGTAGGACATCCACAGATCAACAAAGGATTGTCTGCACAGCATACCCAAAAGCCTGAGAGAGCCATACATCTGTACATCTGAATGTGGAGGCACTAAACCTCATGGAGGTGGCAGAACCAGGGGCGCAGCATGTGGCTCCCAAGACTGGAGGCTCCAGGAACCAAGGTGGTACACACCGTTAAAGGCTCCAGAAACTGCAGTAACACCTGCAAATGAAAGCTTCAAGAACTGAGACAACATCTGCAAACAGAGGCCCCAGGAACCACCATGGAACCCACAAATAGAGGGTCCAGGAATTGCTGAAGTGCCTGTACCTGGAGTCTCCAGAAACTGCAGTGGTGCCCATAACCCAGCCTATCTTCCTCCCCTGACTATGGCAGCAGTGCCTGCAGACCCAACCCTCCCAGCAATGGCAAAAGCATCCAAGACCCTGGTGTCCCTGGCAGGGGTGGCAGCACCTGCAACCTGAGGTTCTGGGAACTGTTGCAGCATCCAAGACCTGAGGCTTCAGGAACCATCAGGGTGCCCACAATGAGAGGATCCAGGAAGTGTGGCAGCACTTGAGTCCCAGACTCTCCCCATCCCCTAGCAGTGGCAGCAGCACCCAAGAACAGAGGCTCCAGGAATTGTGGTGGTACATAAGAGCAGAAGGTCTGAAAACCATGATGGCACCTGTGACTGGAGGCTCCAGGCAGCACACACAACCCAGATATCCCTCTCATGGCAGTAGTGGTGTCTCTGGGGACCCTAGCCTGGAGCAATGCCTGAAAACCCAGTACTCTGGCAGTGGTGGTGCCAGAACCCCCAGAAATTTTGGAAGTAGCAGCAGAGGCAACACACATGACTCCAGCCTACTGGCTGCAACAGCACTCAAGGCCACAGAAAACTGGGTTGCAGTGGTGGCAGAGCCCACAAACCTGGTCCTGTCAAGCCACAGCAGCATCTGCAACCCTAGCCCCCCAACCAGTGGTGACAGAGCCTGTGAACTTGACAACCCTGGATGTGGAATTGGCACTCACGATCCTAGCAATAAAGTATCATGGACCTCAGAGGCACAAGTAGCAAAATGAGGGCACCAATGACACCTCTGGCAAAGACAATGGAAGGTAGAAAGTACTAGCTCTCAAATAGAATCAGAAATAATTCAGGTGGAAGAGGAGAGAGAACTAAGATTTTTAAAAAATGAAGAAATTCTACAAAAAATCCAAATCAATTAGAAAAACTCAAATAGAAAAAATATGAGGAAAATGGGTATCCCAGAAGAAGAAGAGAGAGAAGGGAGCAGAGAGTTTATTGAAAGAAATATTAGCTGAGAGTTTCCCAAACCTGCAGAAGGAACTGGATATACAAGTCTATGAAGTTGATTATCTCAAAGCAAAAAGACTTTCTTCAAGACACATTATATTAAAAATGGAAAAATTCAAAGACAAAGAAAGAATTGTAAAGGCAGCCAGAGGAAAAACATTAGTAATCTACAAAGGAAACTCCATTAAGCTATCAGCAGAAACTCTACAGACCACGAGAGAGTGAAATGACATATTCAAAATAGTGAAAGAAAAAACTGCCAGTCAAGAATACTCTATCCATCAAAGTTGTTCTTTAGATATAAAGGAGAAATAAATGCTTTCCCAGACAAACAAAAGTTGAAGGAGTTCACCACCACTAGATCTTCCTTACAAGAAATGTTGAAAGGAACTCTTCAACCAGAGGCAAAAGAACACAAAACTATGAGTAAGGTGATAAATAGAATCAGAAAATTTCAAAACTTTCACAGAATAGGGCGTTAAACACTTTATTATAGCATTAAGGTTAAGGGGGGGCATTAAAATGGTCTGAAGTCACTTCAATATGGCAATGAACTCACAATATAAAAAGGGAAATTTGTCACAACAAAAAGAGGAGGAGGAATAAGATGGAACTCATATAGGCAAATAAAGATAAGATGCTATCAGCAAATAAAGGACTATTTTATCTGTGAGACATTGTATAGAAACCTTACGGCAACTAAAAAACAAAAATCTGGAGGAGAGACACAAAACATAAAAAGAGAGGAAACTGAGAAAAACATTATAGAAAGCCACCAAATGGCAAAAAGAAACACAAGAGGAAAGAAACAATGGAGATATAGAAAAACCAGAAAATAAAAGATAAACTGCAAGTAGTAAGTCCTCCTATACCAATAATCACTCTAATGTAAATGGATCGAACTCACTAATAAAAAGGCAGAGAGTGGCTGGATAGATTAAAAAACAAGATCCAACCACACGCTTCCTTCAGGAGACTCAACTTGGCTCTAAAGACAAACATATGCTCAAAGTAAAGGTGTGTAAGGTGGTACTCCAAGCAAATGATTGTCAAAAGAAAGCAGATCTAGCAATACTCATATCAGGCAAAATAAACTTCAAGCCAAAAATGGTAACAAGAAACAAAGATGAATTATATAGTCATAAAAGTGAAAATCATCAAGAAGGCATAACATTTATTAATATATACACACCCAACTTAGGAGCACCAAAATATACAAAGCAACTGTTAACATACCTAAGAGAAGAAATTTACAGCAATACAATAAGAGTAGGAGATTTTACCACTCTACATATATCAGTGGACAGATCATCCAGTCAGACAGTCAACAAGGAAATATTGGCCTTAAATGACACAGTAGATCAGATGGACTTAATAGATATATACAGAACATTTTACCCCAAAGCAGCAGAACACACATTGCTCTCAAGTGCACATAGAACATTCTCAAGGATAGACCATATGTTTGGAAACAAAACAAGTCTCAATAAATTTAAGATGGAAATCATATTAAGCATCTTTTCAGACAATAACAATATGAAACTAGAAATCAACAAGAAGAAGACAGAAAAAATTCTCAAATATGTAGATATTAAACAATATGCTGCTGACCAACTATTTTGTCAATGAATAAATCAAAACAGAAATAAAAAAACTACAGGGAGACAAATGAAAATATGACATTGCAAAATCTATGTGATTCAGCAAAAGCTATAAGAAGAGGGAAGTTTGTAGCAAAACAGGCTTACCTCAAGAGCGAGAAAAATCTAAAGTAAGCAATATAAATTTTCACCTAAAGGAAGTAGAAAAACAATAACAAATGAAGCCCCAAATCAGTATAAGGAAGGAAGTAATAAAAATCAGAGAAAAAATAAATGAAAAAGATTATAAAGATAATAAAAAAGTTCAATGAAATTAAGTTCTGGTTCTTTGAAAAATAGACAAAACTGACAACCTTTAGCTAGGCTCACCAAGAACAAAAGAGAGAAGGCTCAAATAAATAAAATCAGAAATGAAGAGAAGAAGTTACAATGGATACCACAGAAATATAAAGGAGGATAAAAGAAAATCTAGAAGAAATAGATAAATTCTTAGAATCACACAATTTTCCAAGATTGAACCATGAAGAAATAAAAAGTCTGAGAGGACCAATCACTACAAAGGAGATTGAAATAGTAATTAAAACCTCGCAAAAAACAAAAGTCCAGAAGACTTCACTGGTGAATTATACCAAATGTCCAAAGAAGATTTATCCCTATCCTTCTGAAATTCTCCCAAAAATTGAAGAAGAGAATATGCTTCCTAATTTATTTTATGAGACCAACATTACTTTAATAAGAATATCAGCCAAGGACAACACAAAAAAAGAAAATTACAGCCAATATCTCTGATGAACACAGATGCAAAAATTCTCAACAAAATATTAGCAAATTGGCTCAACACACACAAATCAATCTTTGCGATATACCACATTAACAAATGAAAGGATAAAAATCATATAATCATCTGAATAGTTGCAGACAAAGCATTTGATAAGTCTCAATATTCATTTATGATAAAAACTCTTGATAAAATGGGTATAGAAGGAAAGTACCTCAAAATATATGACAGACCTACACTAACATCATACTCAACAGTGAAACACTGAAAGTTTTTCTCTAAGATCAGGAAGACAAGGATGCTCACTCTCGCAACTTTTATTCAACATCATACTAGAAGTCCTAACCAGAGCAAATAAGTAAGAAGAATTAAGAGGCATTCATATTATGAAGGAAGAAGTGAGTCTGTCACTATTTGTGGACAACATGATTTTCTATGTAGAAAACCCTAAAAATTGCACCAACAAACTATTACAGATAGTAAAATAAAATTTGCAGGGTGAAAAATCAACACACAAAAACCTATTGTGTTTCTATACACTAACAACAAACTATCAAAAACAGAAATTAAGAAAACAATCCCAATTACAATTTCAACAAAAAGAACAAAATACCTAGGAATGAGTTTAACCAAGGAGGTGAAAGACCTGGAGACTGAAAACTATAAGACATTACTGAAAGAAATTGAAGAAGACAAAAAGAAATGGAAAGATATTCCGTGCTCATGGATTGGAAGAATTAACTGTTAAAATGTCCTTATTTCCTAAAGAAATCTACACATACAATACAATCTCTGTTAAAATCCCAATGGCATTTTTTTCACAGAAATAAAATGAAAAATCCTAAAATTTGTATGGAACTACAAAAGACCCTGAATATGTAAAGCAATTCTGAGAAAAAACACAAAGCCAGAAGTGTCATGCTCCCTGATTTCAAACTATACTACAAAGCTGTAAGAATAAAAACAGCATGATGCTGGAAGAAAAACAGACACACAGATCAATGAAACAGAACTGAGAGCCCAGAAGTAAACCCACATATATATGGATAACTAATTTACAACAAAAGAGTAAAAAACACACAATAGAAAGGAAAGTCTTTTCAATATATGGTGCTGGGAAAACGGGACAGCCACATGCAAAAGAGCGAAAGTAGACCACTGTCTTACGCCATACACAAAATCTAACTGAAAATGGATTAAAGACTTAAGTGTAGGCCCTGAAACCACAAAACTCCTAGAAGAAAATATATGCAGTATGCTTTTTGACCTTGGTCTTAGCAATGTCTTCCTGGATATGTCTCCTCAGGCAAGGGAAACAGGAGTAAAATTAAGCAAACAGGACTACATCAAACTAAAAAGCTTCTGCACAGAAGGCAAACTGGCAAGAAAATGAAAAGATAACCTACCAAATGGGAGAACATATTTGCAAATCATATATCTGATAAGGGGTTAATATCTATAATATATAAAGAACTCATACAATTCAACAGCAAAAAATACAAACAACCTGATTACAAAATGGACAGAGGATCTGAATAGATATTTTTCTAAAGAAGACACACAGATTGCCAACAGGTACATGAAAAGATGTTCAATATCACTAATTATTAGAAAAATGCAAATCGAAACCACAATGAGATATACCTACATGCCCATTAGAATGGCTATTATCAAAAAGACAAGAAATAACAAGTGTTGGAGAGGATGAAAGGGAATCCTTATACACTGTTGGTGAGAATGTAAATTGGTGCAACTATTACAGAAGACAGTATAGAGATCTCTCTATATAAAGCTGAAGACCATAACTACTATATGATCCAGCTATCCCACTCCTGGGTATTTATCCAAAGAATACAAAAGCACTAATTTGAAAAGATATATGCATTCCTGTGTTCATTGCAGCATTACAAGGAAACAAACTAAGTGCCCATCAACAGATGTCTGGATAAAGAAGAGGTGGTCTGTACATACAATGGAATACTGCTCAGTCATAAAAAGATGAAATCTTGCCATTTGCAAGAACATGGTTGGACTTTGAGGGCATTATGCTAAGTGAAATAAATCAGACGGAGAAAGACAAATACCGTATGATTTCACTCAGGTGAAACATAAAAAAGAAAACGAAAATAAGCTCACAGAAGCAGACAATAGATTGGTGGTTACCAGAGGGGAAAAGCGGTGGAGAAAGGGTGAAATGGGTAAAGGTGGTCAATTATGTGGTGATGGATGCAAACTACACTTCTGGTGGTGATTATGTTTTAGCATATACAGATGCTTAATAATAATTTTGTACACCAGAACCCTACATAATAATAAACCAATATTATCTCAATGAGAAAGAAAGAAAGAAAGATTAAATTATAGATAAAAACAACCAGTTTTTATTAACTTCCTGTAAATATCTAAGAAAACAAGCAATATTTGTTACTATATCTTTATATAACTTTATGTCAATATCAATTCAAATTAGCAGCCAACATCTTGCTCAATAAGGAAACACTGAAAACATTCACAATAAAAACACGGCATTTTAATAATAAATTTTGACAAGAGTGTGAAATAGTTGTCAGTGTTAGAAATAAAGAAGAAAAAATGGATTGGTCTTTAAAAACACTGGCTCTGGAGTCATTTTTACTGTATTAGAATCCTAACCTCTGCTTTATCTCACCAAATACTGGTTAAAAACTTGTGACATTTATGTTTTGGAAGCCATAAATATTTGCACATGTGGAGGGAAGGGAATGGGGAGGAAAATGGAAAAATGTCAAGCTGGTGTTTTAATTTGTCTGGTGAATGCCTGCTGAAGTCTTCCTCAATCTACCTTGGTCCCAGAAATGCTTTCCCTCTGAGCTCACTGTTCTTGCTGCTTTAGAGATCCTTGCACATAATGTAGCATGAGATCGGATAACTGATAAGTGTCTCCACTTCTGACATGTATTCCTATCAACTAAAGACTTGAATATACATCCTAATCACTGTGTGTGTGTTTATTTGAGAATTACATCTATGTATTACTTCAGTAAACACCAGAAAAATGAAAATATTACAAGGAAGAAAAATGTTGAAATAAATATTTGATATTTTAACTCCACAAAAACTGTCTTGTTCCAGAGCAACTATTACTTTTTCAGAGAAATTCAGTGTGACATAATGTTCTTGATTTAACATGTTGTGATGCAGTAATTTGAAGTTCTGGTCCTAAATTTGCTTGAATTGATCCCATTGTCACACTTGAAAAAAATAGCGCATGAACATACACAGAAATAAATTACTGAAGATCGCCATTGGCTGTTCTTAATAAATATTATGTTTTTTCTCAATCTTGTCTATCTACTTTGCCAAGGTTTTGGTGAATTCAGCTGGTTGGTTTTCATCTTCCCTTTGGTTGTTCTTGTAAACTAATCAAAAGTTGTTATATTTCTCCAAGTTCAACAAACAGATTCAAATTACACTGAAAATGCAATTAGAAGATTTTTAAGCAGGTAAGAAAAGTTATATTTTTAAGTTTTAATGTGAAAATACTGTTTCTATAGATGAATATTACATCATTTTAAAAGTGGAATAAACAGTAATGAACATATTTCCAGGTATTTATTTTCAAAAAGTTTTGTCCACAGTAGGTGTCACTTTGAAAAATGATTGCTTTCTCATGTATTTTTGAAATTAATCTTTTGTCTCAAAGAGTATTTGGTCATTTCTAATATCTGCCTAGTAAACTACTATAGACAACATTTTAGCTATGTGATATCAAGGAAATTGTCAGAAAATTTGGAACATGTGAGTTTTTGTAGCCAAAAAATATATAACGCATTATGATTTAAAATCTTTGTTTGACTATTCCATTATAAGATAACATGTAAATCTCTGAGTGATAAAAAATAGTTTTGGTTATACCACATCCTCTTCCACAGTATTATAAATACTCTACTATTAATCTACTTGTTCATGTAAAATTAACTATCCATGGCTTTGGGTCGACCATGAACTAAAAATGGCTAAAATATACTAAAAGGAAATGAGTGAATATGGGTACTCTTCAGTGTTACTTGAAGATACTTGATATACTGCACTGACACATGGCTGCCTATTTAAGAAAAGGTTTTAAAATAAAAACTTAGAAATTATAACATGCACACTCCAACTTTGGGGACCACTAAACTTAGTAGTTTTTCTAAGGAGCTGAATTTCTACTTGCATCTCCTTCTGAATGTGTCTAATGCAGACAGATGTCCATTGAGCAGAATCCTGTTTTCTATACCTGAGTTCCAATCAGGTATAAAACTAATTGAGCTCATAGAAAAGAGGATAATAATTGACTATGCAAATATTTAAATCACCTACTCCCTTCATCACAACAAAAGTTTGTTTAAAAACGTTGCTTCTGCAAAGGATTACTGCAAGTACTCATTCAGGTACACATTGCTACAACTTCTTTTGCACAAACTCAAATATGCATTCACTAATTGATGTAACAAACACTCATTGAGTGCCTCCTTTAAAAGCATCACTATTTTAGACATTGTAAATTTATAATAGGTGACCCCCAAAGTCCAATCACTGATGAAGCTTATAGCCTCTGGTATTTTTCAATGGTTTGTTTTTTTTGTTTATGTTTTCTGGTGAGGAAGATTGACCCTGAGCTAACATCTGTTGCCAATCTTCTTCTTTATTTTTTTTCTACCCCAAAGCCCCCCAGTACATAGTTGTATATCCTAGTTGTAGTTTCTTCTAGTTCTTCTATGTGGGATGCAGCCTCAGCATGGTTTGATGAACAGTGCTAGTTTGCACCCAGGATCCAAACCAGCGAACCCCAGGATGCTGAAACGGAGCATGAGAACTTAACAACTACGCCACAGGCCTGGCCCCTCAACAATTTCTAATTTCTTTCTTCAACCCTAAGTCAGCCAAATTAAGCTATCTTGATTCTCAGGCTTTTGTAAATGATATGTATTCATTTAAAGATGGGTGAGCAATGGTAAAAATAGTTACAACTCTGTATTATTACAAAAGTTCTTTTTGCCACCTAGTTCTTTGAATAGTGTATTTCCTGTGCAAGCTTGTGGGAACTCTAAATCCAGAAACAAAATAGTGGATGAGATGGAATGAACTTTTTCCAGCACCATCTTAACCACACTATTCATTGCTATTTGTCTGGATAAAGCACAAGACTTCAGTTCCAGGGCTCAGTGGATTCACTCCAGAAACATCCTAATACCCTGGCAACAGCAATCTCGTGCTGCTGTCATATATGTCATCATGGCATATATGTCATCATGACACAAATGCATATGTGTCATATATGTCACCATGCTATAATAGAAAATTACATATAATTTTTTGCTATGTATTGGAAATGGTGGGGAGGAGGTGGAGGCTATAGTCCCTAACGCATCAGATTAGAACTCCCGAGGTTCTCTACCTGTTGATTCTTTTTCAGCTCCTTCTTTCATAAGAGAACCTCCCTCTCAGGTACATTTTACAACACAAAATCATAAGTACTATGAAACTTTGGACATATTTTGCTAATACTAGCTATGCCAAGAGTAAGTTATTTAACGGGCCATGTGAAAATAATCAAAAAGCACAGTTTAGTTATCTAAGCTAATTTTATTTCACACTTCATGAAGTGGGCAGTCTCCACTCTCAAGAGTCTGGAGATCTGCAAAGCAAGGAAGAGGGCTGCAGCTTTCAAAGAGGAAGACAATAGGGAATAATAATAGAGCATTTGGCTTAACATGTTTAGCCAGGATTGCATATCTGACCTTATTTAGAACAAGGAAATCGTTACAGATTCTTGGCAGTTGGGGATTGGTTTGCTGGATACACTCTATTTCTCGTCAAGTGGCACATTTACAGGAACACGAAAGTTATCCAAGTTTCAGCTTGCTGACGTGGTGCCTCGGGCAGGAGCCGCTCCATCTTGGGCCTAGAAGTTTATTTCAGCAGCTGTTTGAATTTCCCTAACACCGTTTGACATTTAAGTTAAGGGCAACTGATGTTTCCATCACTCCACCGGCGAGGGAGACGCTAGTGGAGAACAAAGACCATACAGTCTATTAAATATATGTGAGTGACAAAATTAACTTTACCTCATAACATAACATGGGATACAAAATGCAGCACACAATCTCCATCCATGAGGTGCTTATGATCTAATAGTGTATATTACTCTTAGTCATAGATAACTAGTGAAAAAAGTAGGGAAAATAAATTCCATGTGAGAGGACTTTGTGAGTTCAAACACACTACTTCAGAATTACCTTTGGCACTGTTGTGTTAATTAGAAAGAACAGCGATCAAGTTAAACTATTAAGTCTTCAGCATTGGATTCTATATGAGAAAAAGATCATCTGCTAATATTAATGCTACAAAATAGGATCACAGCTCTAGCTTAAACACTTATATACAGTTAAGAGGTGGGACCAGAGAAATGAAATCGTATGTTTGGCTTAGTGAATTTCCCAAATCCCAGATACACTCTCATTCAATAAACACAAAGCAAATTACAAGCACTATTTCTTTTCTAGTAACAATATTATTATCCTATTCTTGGATTAAATCATTCTCGTATTGGACTGGCTTAGATCACATGCCTAGAGTTAATCTTTATGCCTAGGGAAAAGAGATGCACTGATTTGTTAGGACTGCAGTAACCATTAACCTATGGATGGAGAGTGAGAGAAGATGAATTGCCAAATGAGGCAATTGCAGGTAGAATGGATAACGGATGCCCAGGAGGAAACAATGAATGCAACATGGTAGTAAAGGAATAACTTCAGGAAGTCCCCTTACTGCCTTTTATCATTTAAGCAGTCCTCTCAGTTAATGTTCAACCTCTCTAGAAAAAATGCCAAGTCTCCCAAATAGCCTCGCTCTTCCCTGATTTCCTCCAAAGATGAAGGCTGAGGGAAGTTGTGTGCAAACATAAGTTGGTCGGACAAGTTGGGAGTCCTTGGTGCTTTGTCTATTGAATAATCTGGTCTCCATCAGCTTACGTGCCTGCCTCCATCTCATTTTCCATCCCAGAATTCTTTTTACCATCCCCTAATATCACCTACTCTTCACTCACAATAAAGAAAAGTTATGGTCTCAAGAACTGAGACAGAAGTA
Organism: Equus caballus; assembly: GCF_041296265.1. Lineage (NCBI taxonomy): Eukaryota > Metazoa > Chordata > Mammalia > Perissodactyla > Equidae > Equus > Equus caballus. The sequence continues at coordinate 16,401,446 of NC_091702.1, read as the reverse complement.
TCTTCACTATCATACTATAGGGAGAAATCTATGTTGCGACAACATATGTCTGGCAATACATACAAATGATAGCAATAACTAACATTTATAAAGTACTATCTATCAGACAGTTGTAAGCACTTTACAATTATTAACTCATGTAAGTAAATTAATCACCATAGTAAATCATGACCTCACACTCCTTTCATTCATTCTGTAAAGAGCAAGAGACTATACCCTGTCAGATATGTTCTTTAGGCCAACTAGGATGAAGAGCCTACAATCAAAAATGTCAAAGTGAAAATCACATTAATAATTCCCCCAGATTTTCTCCTTTACTGCTTCCCCTCCTTTGTAGACATAAAACCACACTGTTGTTTTAATTACAAAGTATTTGCATAGACATTAATAGTATATATTGCAGAATATAGTAATATCAACTCTGGTTTGCTTGACCTTCTCAGGAGCTAACATGGTCTCAGAGCAGAGAAAAGAAAAAGAGAGAGACTTGAAAAGGCAAGCAAACCAAAGAAGGAAGAGACAGGAACATACAACAATAATATATCTAAATCCATCCTCTCAAAACAGAATTGAGGATTTATTTTGATCTACTTCCTCTTCCTCAGCATGATCTCCCAGATTTGCAGCATAATTCTCACTGTTCTTTTGTTCCAGAGCAAAGGGAGAAGCAAAGATTTTGAAGGGAAGGGGGTAGAAATGGAGAAGAAATGGATTGCTGGCCTGGGGTAAATGAGAAGAATACCCAGCTTAGATGGCTTTCCCTGGCTCATCATGCGATATAGAAGAGACATAAAAGAACGTGTGTTTCAGTTTAATTGGGCTGAAGTTACCCGTAATGGCAAGCAGCACAGCATTATGAAAAGATCAAGCAAAGGAAACTGAAAGACTTGGCTTCTGGTTCCAGCTGCTATCAGCTCTTTGATCTTCGGCCTGTCACAATTCTTTGGGCTTTATTTTCCTCTTAACGGTCTGAAACCTAAATACTAATCATAATCACACAAATTCTTTTAAGATATCATATTTCCGTGCCTTACTTAAGACCTATTAAATCAGAGTGTTTATAAAATCTATATTATACAGAAACCTCTTCATGTGATTTCAATAATCAGCCAGTTTGGAAACCACTGGGCCAGAAGATATCTTAATTCTACTACAGTTTAAATGTTCTGATTTTAATTTCTTTGTAAAAAATATATAATCCATATCCCATAAAATTCTCTCTATAAAAGTGTGAAATTTGGTGGAGTTTTGTACATTCAGAAGTTCAACCAGTCATTGCCACTATCTAACCCTAGGATATTTTCATCATGCCAAAGAGAAACTCTCTACCTATTAGCAGTCACTTTATTTTCTCACAGAGATAAAAAATTCAAAATGTGAGAAATCCATTCCATTTCTAGAACAAAAAAGTTAAAAGAAAAACATTAAAGAGACTTAAGATCATTAAACAAATACAACATATAAAACACTTTAGAATCTGATCTGAACAACCACATAAAACTAAGTTGAATTTTTTGTTTCCTGTAGATATATGTATTTCAGTATTACAGGAAAATGATTTCATGTCTAGTATTTACTTTAAAACAATCTGTTGTGAAAACAAGGGGGAGAGAGAGAGATGAAATAATATTGGACATATATTGATAATTGTTAAAGCTGTTTGATGGGTATGTGGCAATTTATTATATTATTCCTTCAAACTCTTAAATATGTTTGAGAATTTCTACAATACAAAATTAAAGCAATAAAGCAAAAAAGTCCTCTTTTTCATGATGCAATCTACTAAAAGACTACTAATGCTTCTTAACTATTTTTATATATGTGTTGGTATTATTGAGAGATATCTCATTTTCTCTTCTTAGGCAACTGGGTAAAACTAATAATGATTTCTTTTGTCCCTAGTTCCCAATTCAAGGCTACATTCCTATTGATACAATCAAGGAGAAAACCCTGTTTTTTAAGCTAAGCTTCTTTCGAAATCTTTAAAGACTGTCTACAATTTCCACATGGTGAAAATTTGCCAAAAAACATTGAGTGGAATGAAAATAGTTGGTTCTAAGCATTGATGGAACACTTGAGAGGTGTAGTTTGTCTGACTTTAGAAGACGGTAGCCACACAGGGAGATATTATTTTCTGTATGGTATCCATTAGCATTAAAACTTATTCCAACATGTGATGGGTGACATCAGTGAAAATATCTTCCTAGTTGTCCCCTAATCCTGTTGGAGGAAGTATTCTATCCATATTGCTATTCTGGAAGCTTTGAAGTTGTTATATGACCTTATGCTCTGGCCACATTGATCAGAATAGAATTCATCTGAACCAAGCTATATTAGCGACTCTGGAAGCTGAGATTCTAGATAAATTCTTCCTCATTGGAAGTAATAATAGCTAAAATCTGGGAAGTATCAACAGTCTTGTTTCCTGGAATACAGAAACATAGATTGAGGGGAAAAAAAACATAACCTATACATGGAGAAAAGCAGAGATAGGAGTTGAAGAGTCCTTGTGGGTTTTGAGTCCCTGCTTTCAGTAATGACTGAAGTCCAGCTGTGTTCCTATCCTTCTTGTAATTTGGTTATTTAAATCACCTTTGGATTCCATAACCCCAAAATTTCTTTTTATGTTCAACTGGTTTTCATTTTATTTTAGTTATTTAGAAACAGACAAATATACTTGCCTATTGCTGTGAATATAATCATTGAAACAAAGGCTTTAGATTAGCACTTTGATCAAGAAGTGGAAAAAGACTGTGAAGTTTTACATACATGCAATACTAAAGGCTTTCCCAAGGGTAAGACCAATGAGTTTGGTTCACTATCAGTTGAAATTTCGCTGTTATTATGAATAGAAGAAAGCCACTCTCAGAACTATTTGACAAGAAAGTGCTCAATAAAGACTTGGAACATCTTTCCAGGCTTAGAAATACAATGAATCTTCAATTCAATGCCCTCCAGTCACTATCATGGATGCTGCTGAAAAATTATGTTTTCTGTAGGTCAAAGTGGCAGCAGAACCCTAAATTAGAGGCAGGCACATATACAAATTTCTCAGTGCTGGAGGAATTGATTTTCTAGGTTGGAGTAAAAAATCATAAACCTTGTTTCTTTTAATGCAAGCCAAAACTTATGGGCTTAGGAATTATAATACTCTTTTTGAATCATGCTTTTGTTAAACTGGCCATAAAATTAAGCCAGGCTCATTTTTGCCAATACATCATCCATAATTCAGCCTGAACCAAATGTAATCCCATTAACGTGAAGAAAAAGAGAGCAATATATATTCTAACACAAAATTTCTTTGAGAATCTAGTGATTCTTAAAACAAGGCTATGGTTATCTGGAAGAACAAATTATAGGAGTTCTGCTGCTAATTGCTACTATGAGTAACTTTAAGTGAGAGATTTCATCACTTATAAAAGTGAAAAATCAAAATCAACTGCATAGAAATGATCACTTCTAACTTGCCATGTAAAAGACTACTTGACATTTCAATTTCTTATGCAAACCAAACTATGACTGTTTCTTCTGGAAATTCACTTCTGTGCAGAAATAGAGTTTACTTTTGATTTTGAGAAGTTTTTTAAATTTATTTACTTCTCCAAAAGTAAACTTCACTTTAGCGTGAAAGACAAAACCGAGAGAGACATAATACTTTATAAGGATTGTTTTCCTATTCTGTCTATGTGAGGGAAATCAATTTCCAACGCACCAAATTTTGTAAAAAATATCTGATGAATAAAATTATGTTCACTCTTCTGGACAGAAAATCTCACTTTCATTAGTTACTCAAAGGGATCTATGACCAATTCTATTCTAAGTACCAGAGATTTTAAACAAATTTATATAGTCTCATGTATTGAGCATTGTAGTAGAGCAGAAGTTGCCACCCCAAAATATGTCTCTCTGACTGGAAGATTATTTTGGGCTAATTTTTGGGGTTTTTTTCTGGGAAAGATTTGCCCTGAGCTAACACTTGTTGTCAACCTTCCTTTGTTTTTTCCCTCCCCAAAGATGCAGTGTATGGTTGTATATCCTATTTGTAAGTCCTTGAGTTCTTCTTTGTGAGCCACTGCCATAGCTTGGCAACTGACAGATGGGTGGTATGGTTCCGAGACCAGAAAACAAACTTTGGCTGTTGTAGCAGTCAGAGTGCAGAACTTTAACCATTAGGCCATCAGGACTGGCTCTGGGCTAACTATTTTTAAGAAGAAGAAAATCAAGAAGAAACTTGGACCTTCCCCCTAACTGCCAGGAAGGAGCTATCACCATAGATAAGTACAGTATATTTTGAACTAGGTGTGGTAGAGAGGGAGGGACTTACCAAGCCCCTTTGATCAAAGTCCTCTCTGTGTTCTACTGTCTCTAGATGGCCCAATAAACCTATATTTACCAAACGTTAACATTAACTCTTTTCATCTTCCTGTAAATTGCCTCCTTCCCCTTTGAAGGCCCAGGATCCTGCCCCCTTCTCCTTAGTCCAGAATGACATATATATTTCATTTTGCCTTACTGTCTGGAATTTTTTATTCCTATGTGAGTTCCTCATGTGCACATAATAAACTTTGTTTGATTTTCTCCTGTTAACCTGCCTAAGTCATTTTAATTATTCGAGGAGCCATAAGAACTGATGAGGATTTTAGGCTGGTTAATTTTAAAACTGCAGATGAGAAGCAGGCTCCAGAGGACTGGAATTTGCGTGCCCTTTGATGAGAGACATTTGCATTTGTGAAGGAAGGGGGGATGGCCTTATCTCTGGAAACTCTTAATGGGGAAGGCAAGGACTTAAGTTGGTTAATATCTGGCAACCTCATGTAACTCATTTAGGGTGGTGGCTTCTGGCCTTTACTTAACCCAATTTGATTCTTATCTAAAAGTTGTGGGACCACCCAATGGCCAGGCCCCACCTGCACTGATACCATTTTAACTTTTTTACATGTTCTTTCCTTTGTCTTGTAAAGAGATGACTCACATATCTATGCCTTAAATTTAGCCTTACTCTCCACCCATGTTTGCAGCAGCAGCTCCCCATGCCAGCAGTAGCTCTGCCTGCCCATGAGTCCTGTCCCCATGCTATTCCATACTACTCTCTAAATAAAAGAGCACTACTGCCAGACCTTGAGAGTCCAAGAAATCTTTCTTTTGACTCCTTGGCTCACCGACCCTGCATCAAGAGCCAAGAGGGGAAGGTGATAATTTCCCCCTCACCTGTAGGGTTCTCTCTGCTTTTGAGAAATTCTAATTATTCGGATTTTACTTACCATGAAAATAGTGGGTTTGGGTAATTTTCTAGCTCATAAGAGAGAACCTAATTGGCATCTTTCTTAAGAAATAAAGAAAAAAAGAATGGTATTGAAAATAAACCTAGAATACCTATTTATATAAACACAAACAAGATTTATCTTTTAGCATTGAAATAAAGTGATTCTGAGATACTGCTATAGTCAAATTGAACAAAGATATACTTAGAAACAAATGACTTTTAGATATTCTTTACCATCAAAAGAAAGGTTAGGTAAAGATTAATAGATTAATAGAGGAAAAATTAGGTACAAGATAGAAGGAAAGGACTTAGAAAAAATGAAACGGTATACAAGCACAATATTCAAGAGCATGTTTAAGGAATCACAGGCTCCGAGACCCTTTCTGTATTTTTTCTTCTGTGTTCCGGGGTTGCACATCACGACAAACGTCTCCAGGCTCCCCTTTCATGCTTTCAAGGAAGAATAATGATGCTCATTTTGATCTAAGGATTTTTTTAAACTGCCAATCAATTAACTATAAAGTATTGAAGAAAGATAATAAAAATAACATTAGAATATTTATTTTATAATACTGACAAATTGTATTTTCAAAATATAGTTATTTCACTGCACTGCTCAGAAAAAGTCTAACTCCATTCCTTAAGCTCATTTAGCTCTTAGTTTTTTGCTTCAGGCACAGCTCTAAACACTTCTCTTCCTTTTCTTCGGCCACATGGAATGATTTCCATTTCTCCAAATGTGCTATCTCCATCCTTTTTTTTAGTATTTCCTTCAAAACATGGAAAATAGTTTCTCTCTTTCTCACTTGCTCTACCACGGGCTAAGTTAGGGAACTTCCTATTGAAACTGATCACCAGGAGGAGATAGAGCTGCTGTGAAACCAGTGGCACAGGGGAAGTACTTGGGGAACTCAAATAATTCCACTTGGGTGCGTCTTAGTATTCTCTTACCCAGTTGTAACTACAAATGGGTGAACAGAGCAACCCTGGCTTGAGAAGCTTATGATTTTGTTTTTTTCCCCCTTTTTCTCCCCAAAGTCCCCCGGTACATAGTTGTATATTCTTCGTTGTGGGTCCTTCTAGTTGTGGCATGTGGGACGCTGCCTCAGCGTGGTTTGATGAGCAGTGCCATGTCCATGCCCAGGATTCGAACCAACCAAACCCTGGGCTGCCTGAAGCTGAGCGCGTGAACTTAACCACTCAGCCACCGGGCCAGCCCCCTTCAGAAGCATATGGATGCCAGGGATTCAGGTTTCTTGGGAATAAAGATTTGGATCACATCAGCAAGAAAATCACCCAGACTTGTAGAGCTGATCAACGAGGATGCGGGAGTCGTAGAATTGATGGTGGAGAAGACAGAGGATGAGTACAAGTCATGGCCCTGGGTTGTTTCGTGTACCCCCAACCTTCTTCTTCTAAGTTTGCCTTCATAAGAAGGAGGTTCCTAACAATGATGGATGAGATACTTTCTTAATGATGGGGAAATAGATGTCCTTAGCACAAGTGGTAGACTGTGGCAGTCATGGAATTCTGCCATTCAGATCTCCCTTCAAGAAGAAACCTGCCATAAAGTGTGAAGTTAGCTGTTTACATGTCATTATGCAATGGTGGATACATGTTACTGTCCAAACTCATAGAACGTATAACACTAAGAGTGAACTCTAATGCAAACTATGGACTTTGCGTGTAATGATGTGTCAGTGTAAGCTTGTCGATTTTAACAAATGTGACACTCTAGTGAGGGATTTTGATAGTGAGGTAGGCTGTGTGTTGTGACTCTAAAACTGTTTTAAAAAATAAAGTCTATTTTAAAAAACTGAGTTACAAACTCAGTAAAACTAACAAAGCAAGTAAAAAAAATTAAGTTACGAGCTTCACTTTAGTCAGATCCCTGCTATTAGAAAATAGGCCTCTTCGGGGTACCTCTAAGTCCCTCCAATTATGTATCTTTGTGTATAATGACAAGCCCAGTAGGGTCATTGAGTGAAAGGTCAAAATTTTATTCTAAAATCCCTACTAAATCCCTAAAAACTCTATCACAGGTATCTGCTCAATGTCAAATCTTTCATAAGCACATAGAGTCTGGTTTCAATTCTCTTAGAACTATCTCAACCTTCATATTACCCTGATATTGACCTAAATAAATCCAACTTACTGTCTGGAAGGCCTTTAAGTACTTTCCAATTGGAAACAGGACCGTTAGCTTACGGCTGTTAGGTTAAGCGTTGTGCCTTTCCTATGTTGAAATTACTTTAAGCCAGTCCTATTTTACCTGGCTCCAGCAGAAACTTACCAAAAGAAAATTTCAAGTCTAATTCCTTCTTGCAGTCCAGAACCAAAAGATTTCATATTACTGAGGCTTGATTAAAGCCAATTTTGTCATCCAATTAACTAACAACTGTTTTAAATCTCAAAGAAAGATTCTCTCTTTATTTTCTACATTATCATCGTTGTTCCATACAATGCCCTGTCTTGTTTATTATTTGCTAGTTTGTTTATCTTTTACCCCCATACTCCTCTTCCATTTTCCTTCCCAATCCATACATAGCCATTTAACTATATTTAACACATAACTTTTTGTTGTATGTCTTCTTGAAAAATCAAATTTTTTTTATGTCCATGTATTTTTTATGGAGTTTGTATTGTTTTTTATATTTTATTCTGGTTCCTTGTATTTTCATTAAGCTTTTTGTTAAAATTCATTTTAACATCTATTCATAATGCTCTTACCCTGCAATGCATCTATCATATTTACTTATCCACTCTGTTAGGGTTAGGTTACCAGGTTGCGTTTAACTGCCTGACACCACAAAGAACACTGGAACGAACTATCTAGTTCATATTCCCTAATAGGCTATATACACAAGAGAAGATTTGCTGAGTTATAAGAATATATTTAATTTGACCAAATGGCACCAATTTGCTTTCTCATATGGCTTCACCAGTCTAAAGTCTGTCTAGTAGGTACCATATATTCTCACATTAACAATATTTGACTACCCAACTTGATTTTTTTCTCAGTAAAATAGGCCTACAGTGATATTTTATTATTGCATTAATTTGCATTTTTCCAATTATTAATTATTTTAACCTCTCTTCATAGGCTTTCTAGATACAGGGTTTCCCCCTTTGGAATTTACCTGTTCACAATCCATTTTTTGACTGGGATCTTGCATTTTCTTGTTAATTTGCAGAAGCTGCTAGTATGTGCTAAATATCCTCTTTTGGTTTTGAATATTATAAATAAATCTTCATGTTCTGTCAGCTATATGTCAACTTTTTCTATGTTGTCTTCCACTAAGGATAAATAATGTAATCCGATTCACAATACTTTGCTTTCTGTTTTGTGCTTTTGAAAAATTTTAGGAAGTCCTTTCTTGCCTCTAGATTAGTAAAGATATTCACCTATTAAGTTTATTGTTTTATCTTTCCAATTTAGGTTTATAATCCAGGTCGAGTTCACCTTTCTACATGGCTTTAGGATATATTTGGGTTTTTATGTCCCTACCTTAGCCCAGTTTTCTATACTATCTAAGAATCTGCCTTTTCCTCCACCGATTTGTGCTGCCTTCATAATGTACTAAATATCTTATAAATAAAATGTTTCTAAGCTGTCTTTTCTCTGTCTGCTGCTTTTCTATTATTGTGTCTTTGAGGCATGTCATATTCTAGGCCAAATAACTTCTTTTTATTCCTCTTTTTAAAATTGATCTAACTGTTCTTGTACAGTTTTTCCTCCATATAAATTTTAGAATGAATTTATCAGGTCTCTGAAAAAAATCAAGTTGAATTCTGTTGGTAGCTGACTTGAATTTATACATTAACTTGGAAAGAATCGAATTCATTTAGGTTATTATGTATTTCCCTCCAGGAACATGGACTATGTCTCTTTATTTAGGTAAGCTTTAATGTCCTTTATCTCATTTACAAACTTTTCTCTAAAGGAGTCTTTTATGTTTTTGGAGAAGTAGTTACTAGATACTTTAAAGCTTTCCGACATTAAAAATCAACTGTTAGAAGCATAACTTACATTTAATAAGATTTATGGCTTTAGTGTATAAGGTTCAGACATTTGACAATGGTATGCAGATGATAACTATCATTATATGTACGATCTTCATGAAAGCTGATATTTGTTTTTACAGTTTATAATGATTAAGAAAAATCAAAATAATAATAATATTTTTTGACATGTGAAGTGACATAAAATTCAAATGTCAGCATCTGTAAATATTTATTAGAACACAATCACATTCATTCTTTTACTATTGACTATAATAGCTTTTGCACTACAGGACAGAGTTCAATAGTTGCAAAAGAGACCACATGACCTGTTAAAGCTAAAGTATTTACTATTTGCTCCTCGGAAAAAGTTTGCCAATCTCTACTCCAGTTGATTCATGCCTCCATTCTACTGTACTACAATTAATTATCATCACCTTTTCTCTCAAACCAACAACACATTTACATATGTTTACTCCCAGCTCATGACATTGTGTTCTAGTTTAATAAGACAAGTTTAACAATCAGAAGAGAACTTGACTTTTTATTAGAATCTTATCAATAAATTTACTTGTCTATAAGCATCTCAACCTACACGATATGTCTGCTCATATTTTTTCCATAGATTAACTCTTAACTAGAAGCTCTTAACTAAAAGCCAATCTCTCTCCTTGTGCAGTAAATTTTAAAATTTAAACCAACGTAAACTTTAAACTGCATTTCCTCTATCTTTTTCCTACAGCATCAACTTTTCACTTTCCTCTGGATCAACAAATAATATGCTATTATGTCTCTCATTCTTTAAAAATAAAAACTTCAACTCTATTTGTAATAAGATACCAATACTCAACTATTAGAATGGTTCTAAAAATAGAAACAAAGCAATATCTGACAATACCAAGTGCTAACAAGGATGCAGAGCAACTGGAGCTCTCATATACTGCTAGAAGGAATGCAAAATAATACTAGCACATTGGATAACCATTTGGCAGTTTCTTTTAAAAGTAAGCATACACTTAAGATACAACCCAGCAATCTCAGGGATAGGTTTTATCCAAGGGAAATGAAAATGCGTATTCATACAAAGACCTCTATGTAACTAATTTTAACAGCTTGTTAAGTAATTAACAAAAACTGTAAACAACACAAAGTCTCTCACTTGGAGAAACAGTCTGTGGCATATCCATACAATAGAAGACTCAGCAATAAAGAGAAATAAACTACTGATATATGAAGTATATATTATAATTTAATTATGGCAAGTGAAAGAAGTCGTATCTAAAAGCATACGTACTGTATGATTCCATTTATATGACATTCTGGGAAAGACGAAACAACAGAGACAGAAAGTACATCAGTTGTTGCTAGAGAACGGGAATGAGGAGAGTCAAACATGAAGGGGCACATGAGAAATTAGAAGTTGATGGAACTTTCTATATCTTGATTGTGTTGGTTGTTACACAACTAAGAGCATTTATCAAAACTTACAGAATTTTACATTAAGGGGCCAATTTACCACATGTAGGTTAAACCTTAATGATAATACATTTTTTTTTTAATGAACAGAGTTTTCAACTGAAAAAATTGTTTTAAAAGGGCTAGAGTATATGGCAAGAAGCAATAAGAAATGAAACCATAAATAATGGCAGGAATCAATGAAACAGTGAAGAAGAAACATACTATAAAAAATTAAACCAAAAGCTGGATCTTTGAAAAGACTGATTAAGTTAGATAAACATCCTGGCAAGTTGAATCAAGAAAAATAGAGAAAACATACAAACAAAATATTGAATGAAGCAGGAAAAACTACTGATTCAAGAAAAATATCACAACAGAGAGCATTATGAGCTAATGTACAATAATAAATTTGAAAACCTACATGAACTAGCCTTTGAGGTAAATCACATTCCCAGTGAGTTTTTCTGCCAAGATAAAGCATCAGCCTCCTGAAACAGCCGAGGATGGAGGTCCCCAGTCAGCAGGCCAGTGCAGGCTGGTGTGCAGGGGAAGGTGAAGAAGCGTGGAGGACATTATGCCAAGTGAAATAAGCCAGACACAGAAGGACAAATGCTGCATGATCCCACTTTTCTAAGGAACCTCAAATAGTCACACTCATAGAACCAGAGAGTGGAACAGTGGTTACCAGGGGCTGGGGGAGGGGGAAATGGGGAGATATTGTTCAAAGGGTACAAAGTTTCAGTTACACAAGATGAGAAAGTTCTGGAGATCTACTGTACAAAATAGGGACTATAGCTGACTGTGTCCTATGCTTAAAATTTTGCTGAGAAGCTAGATCTTATGTAGAGCACTTTTACCACTGAAGGAAAAAAAAATTAATTAAAAAGAAAGGGTGGCAGGAGGAAATTTTTGGAGGTGATGGATAAGTTTATGGCCTTGATTGTAATGATGGCTTCACACATGTATACTTATTACTAAACTTATCAGGTCATATACATGAAACAAGTTCAGCCTTTCATATGTCAATCTTGCCCCAATAAAGTGTTGCTTTTTTTAAAGTGCTGCTGTATTCATTCTTGTCACTGTTGAGTGGGGGGCCTATAGTCAGTAGAGTCACCTGGCCTGGTAACCTTCCTGCCCTAACCATTATGCTCAGTTACTCTTGTGTCGCCATAATAATATTATGATTTTCTATGCATACTAAGCTATGAAAAAAGATTGGGAAGCACTGCTTTCAAGCAGTGTCAAAACAATAAAACCCTTTGAGACAACAAAGGCATTTTTATTTATTCTCATTAGCCATTAGTATTCAATTATTTCTGCTCTTCAAATCCTGTGCTGAAAACCACTGGCTTCCTCATAAACACCCCAGGGCATTTTGAATTCAAGACATATTGTGACAATTTATTAATAATATCCCTATTCAGATTACTATGCTCTACCTACAGTCATGTAATTTATTACATTTTTTTAATGGACTTCCATGATGAGAAGGCACAAGGCCATGGAACTCTGGGAATATGCAGTATGTCAGCATGTTTTCTGTGCTCTCACAAACTATTGATTTCTAAAAGCACAGTAGTTCCCTAAAGGGTCAAACACCTTGCAGCGTTATTTTATGTCACTTGCTCTGAGCACAATTCAATATAGGACAAAGCCTTCTGTGACCTCTCCCTCTTGGGGGTATCCTGGAAATAGAATTTCTCTGGACTGGGGACTTCGGGGATGATCATTGTGTAGAAACCTAGGAGAAGGGCAGGGATAGTGTCATTTTTCTTTGTTACACTTCACTTTCTGACATCTTCTATCCACAGAATGTAGATGGGAATAACCTCTAGTGCTTCAATAGCTATCGGCTGCCCGAAGTCCTGGCACTGTACTTCTTAAAAGTTGGAGCATGTCCTAATCATGTCTAGCAGTCTTTGCATGAGCCCTTTGTCTGGACATAATAACACATAGTAACAGCAGGAGCTGACTCTTCTCAGAGCCGCCATGTACCTGAGGTGAGGATCGGCTTCAGTATCTGAGCTCCCTAGCAATGATCCAATCAGCAACTGTCATGGGGAACGCTTTTCATAAAATAACTTGAACGTATGGCCAGCTGCAGGCCCCTCTCCAGATTCCCTAGTGCTTCTATGTGCACTACTTCTACCCTGTTGGCCGCCCTAACTCCAGGGGATTACGATATCTAGAGCAAATCTGGCACATGCTTGAGGCCCAGGAATAATGCATGTCTGTAACCCTTCTGACATTTCTGACTTGCCCTTGAGATAACCTCCAACACTTAAATATTTCTGGTATCACAGATATTTGCCCTTGTGCCAGATGACAATGGCCAGTCTTACATTAAAGGATGCAAGCATTGTTTATACTGGAGCCAAATGTTTAAGGAAAACACTCTCCATACTTCCAATACTTCCTTCTCTTCTGCTTAGACTGAGCTTTCAATTTTGTGTTTGCTTTTTTTTTCTAAGTGACTATCAGCATCTTGAGAAGAGCAATTATTGTGAGTCCTTCAGTCTCTAAAGCGACTGCGTGCTCTTTCCTCTTCTTCCTTTGTTACAAACTTCAGGATGAGATATAAGTTACAAAAATCACATTTAGTAAATACTTCAAATAAATTCTAGCTAAAAGGAAAGTCCCTTCTCAGTATGTCTCAGAAAAACAAATAATAAATGTGATCTCTATAAAAGCAATATTTTCCATTTACTTCTTAATACTCTTTCTTAGATGATATCTGGAAGCCAAAACTTCCTCTTGTACACCTCTTTTATTCCAGAAGCAACTTGTCAAACCCTTACCTTTCTGTCTTTATGCCGCACTGATCTTTTTGTCCAAGAAGACTATTCTTCCCAAGACTTAGTCCCAAAAGTCTATTAGGGTGAAAAAAAGCAGATGAAGACTATAGGTGAGCGTACAATTTTCAGCTCAGAATGTCCATTCTACAGGCATGGCCATAGTCTGAAAACACATGTGAATATAGTTAACAAAATATTTATCACTATTATATTATAATGCATCATGTGGCCAATGACATTACATGATATGTTAGCCATGTTGTCCCTTATTGTCAATGCATAACACAATGCACCGTGTAAAAGTGCAATAAACTCAGTGCACTAGCACTACGTTCCCTTCACTCCCTGAGTTGCCTCAGATGACTTGTGTCTCTGACTGTCACTAAATAAATGTGTGCCTTTAGCATACCACTGAAGGGATTCCATCTGTTAAAGAGAAAACCATGAGTAATATCTATGTGTTTGGGCTTTATGGCTAGCTATATAATTAATTCATAAATTACGCACTGATGAAAACTTCTCCTTACCACTGGAGAGCAGTTGAGAATAAGCCAGAGAGAGTGGCTGTCCTCAGGGAGTAGATTATGTAGAGAGAATGATTGCCTGTGAGATGTACAGAGAGGAACACTGTGATATAAGAGCATACATTGGGGAACTTCAACCTGGTCTACGAAGTTAGGGAAGACGTCATACCAAAATGACATTACGCTCAGATTATAAGGAAAAGTAGACATTACTGAAGTGAAACTAAAGAATTAGACGGGTCAGCTCAATCTAAACAGAGGATGTGGTGTATGGGAAACACCAACTAGAATGAAAATGAGGCATATTTGAGGCACTGGAAAGAAGTCCAGAATATTTGGGTGCCGAGTAAGGTGAATTGGGTCTGGGAAGGAAGCTAAAGCTTCGTGGGGAGACCCTTATAAACCGTATTAACTATTTCAGATTCTATAGCAAGAGCAATGGAAATTCATTGGCAAATTTTAAGAAGAACTGACACAGCTGGAGTTTTATTTGGGAATAATGTTTTGGAGTAGGACAAGTGGATGCAGGGAAACCAACAGGAGATTATTGCAGTGGTCGGGACAAAGATGTGGTGAACCAACCTAGTGGCAGCATGCTGAGACATCAGTATATGGTTTAAGAAACATTGAATAGATAGAATCGATCAACTGGATTTGGTGATTGTCATATGCAGTGGGGGACAGAATAAAAAAAAACAGGGGTATTTCCAGTGTTCAGTAATTGTGGATTATTTAATGAGATAGAGAAACCTGGAGAAGGGGCAAAATTTGTGAAAAAAAAGGTGAATAAATCTAATTCTTGACATTCTGAGTTTGAGGTATAGGAACTGTCCATCAAGCATATAGAGGATGAAATTAGGAAATTATCTGTTTATAGATGATAACTGAACCTTTGGATTGAATGCATGCACATGAGTGTGTGTTCAAATGCTTGATTGCTTTATCCTTTCAGATGGAACCAGTTAAAGCGTGTCTAAATGTGGTTGAGATAGGACCAATGAAGGAAAGACTTTAATATAGGACTGAAAAGGAGTAATTTTGTAGGTGAACAATTTCTTGGATATTTGTAATTATCCATTCTTTCTAAGGAGAGTGGTTTCTGATAGTAGAAGGTCTTTAATCAATTGAGTACAAGTCATTATTGTCAATAGAGTGGCTTTCCCCATAGCTGAGAAAAGTTTTAAGAGATGAAGCAAGTATTCATTTAAGAGAAATTTGAATTAGCTCACTTTTCCTGCATGAAAAAAAAAGTGAGAGAGAGATTGAGACCTAAAGGAGGAATACCTGGGAGTGGGAAAAGTAGAAGCAGAGTTACTGGGCTCTTTACAAGTGAAGGAAAGAAAAGGGACATAATGCGGGCAACAATCTAAAGAAACTGAGGGATAGACAATAAACAATTTAAATTGGGTTTTTCTGTTTTTCTTCTTTTTTTTTGAGGAAGTTAGCCTTGAGCTAATGTCTGCCACTAATCCTCCTCTGTTTGCTGAGGAAGACTGTCCCCGAGCTAACATCCATGCCCATCTTCCTCTACTTTATATGTGAGACACCTCCCACAGCATGGCTCGACAAGTGGTGTGTAGGTCCACACCCGGGATCTGGACTGGTGAACCCCCAGGCCACCAGAGCGGAATGTGGGAACTTAACTGCTGCACCACCGTGCCAGCCCTAAATTGGGTTTTTGAGTGAAATTCTACTCAGTGTTTGACATAAAACCACTCTTCAATTCCCCCAAAAATCCTTAGTAAAATCATCACTTCTTACCAATACCCTAATGTAAGTTGATTCTTTGTATTAAACGTAAAGAACAACGTGTTTTCTATCAAAGAGGCCCTTGGACCAGTCAACATATGCATGAACATTTATTGCACAAGGTCTTTTATGTGATGATGGAGAAGATGGGAGTCAGAACACAGGTGTAAGAGTGGCTCTTAGGGTGAATCACACCTTTCAGTTATAATAGGTAGAAAAATTTTTAAAAAATGGGGGTGGATGAGCATAGAAAATTCTCATAGCAAGGTCAGTTGCTGAAATGGATGGGTGAGGTGAAGTTATTGCCAATTTAATAATGGGGAAAATTAAAATAATTACAATGAGATGTTGATGTAAAATTGCCAAAAAGCATTAAGAACAAATGTGGGTGCCAATCTGCCCTCCTACGAGGTAGGCTCCATAGGCAGAGCATAGCTGTGGATGAGAAGATTGGCTGAATTCTGCCTAAAGACTGGCATTTTCTCGTGATGGTGTGATGAAAGGACAAGAAGGCAAGGGAGCCCACCTACTGCTTTGACAATTTTTATTCCTAAGAGTCTCTCCTCCAGAAGGTGACGTTCTTGAGATGTTCCATCTCCAGTATGTTTAAAATACTATTTCCATTATGCAGAAGAACAAATCTTTTTTAAAAAACACTAGCTTTCTAATTCCTATTTTATGCAAAAAAGGTCAAAACCGGACAAGTTCAAATGGATTCCTGTTAACATCACATATGACTCACAAGATGTACTCTTATTTACCCAGCGTCACCAGTAAAAACATTTGCTTTCCAGCTCCAATTTTTGAAAAAAAGAAGCCATTATCCTGCTTTATTATCTGAGGCAGTAGGTGGTAGTCTTGAACTCGGAGCAACAATTTATTTGATCAGACATAGCCCATCCAAGTGTTTTAACCACAACAGCTAGGAAATTCCCAAATACAAACCGCAGATTTGGAAATGCTGGCCTGTGGGAGGGACCATACACTGCTGCAATGTCTTAAGCATTCCTCCACAAGTCTTTACAATGGTTTATTAGCAACAGTCACATTAACATTTAAATTATAAACGAAAAACCCAAGTGAATACTCTTTAGAAGGCACCAGTCCAAGAGCAGTTACATGTTTTTGGGCTTTCCCTTTGTCTATTTGTTTAACAGGATGAGTAACGACATTCTGAAAAGCCTGGAAGGAGGATATAAAAATATAAAGCCATCTTAGAAAACACAACTCAGACGTGACCCTTCCATAACTGTAAATCATGATAGCAAAGGAAATTTCCTTCTACGGTTCCTTCCCTCAGGCCTCTCACCTTTTAAGTAATGGCCAACCAGAGACAATGTTTTCAGTGTTGCCCACTTGGAAATTTGTAATCTGGAAATATTTTCATCTACTGCCTCTACTGAACAACAAAGTAAAACGTAAAAGTAGATATTCATGGAATGAAAAGACACATTATTTAAATGGCATTGGTTTCTACGGCCTTCATAAAAATAATCCACGCTTGTGTTTTTATCACATGGCCTCAGAACTTTCTTTTGGCATGCAATAAGAACCTCTCATGTTCTGAGATGTCTAGCACATCTACTGACCATTGAAGAATTCATTCCTAACCTAAAAATTTGCCTTAACAGCAATAAATACTGTGGTACTGTCAAGCAGGAAGAAACATTATTTCTTCAATGTTTTTAATGAGGTTCTTATAGCAGCATGCACAATGGATATAAATGCAAGTGATATTTAAAAACATAGATCATTCATCCTCATGAAAGACCAATTAAATCAGAAATTCATGGTAGAGGGGTCCAGATATCAGTCTTTTAAAAAAATACCCTAGGTGATTCAAATGTTCAAATGAGTTTGAGAACCACTGACATGGACCAACAATCTGACTGATCCACACTTTTGTTTTTGTTTGTTGGTTGTTGTTTCCTTTTATCAGTGTTGATCGGGGTGCAGAGAATCATTGTTTCCTTCCAGACCCTTAGCCTTTTTGGATGCCATCAGGCCTATTGTGTGTTCAAATTTAAAATATACATCATAACCAACTAAATCAAACTCTGAACAGCAAACATCAATGCAATTACTCAAACAATTCAGCTACTGAGAATTGTGCTTTAATTCACGGCTGTGCTGCCTGTTCCTGAATTAGGTCAAATTAGATCAAATAAAATTAGGTCAAGTAAAAAAAAAATGTCATAAAATGATCCTTTGTCATTAAGAGTCAGATTGTTACCACAGCTAACCAATAGTTATAAAATATTGGTCCTGGAATGGCCCTTGGAGAATATGTGGTTAAAACTTTTAATTTTCAGAGCAGGAGTTCTATTTCATATAGAGAGTTTCAGCAAATGAGTAGCAAGGATAGAAATTCCATGGTTGATCCCCCACACACCAAGCACCAATTTCCAGCTATTTGATCACAAACATTTAACTTCTCTGAATCTCAGTATCCTCACATTAGAATGTAGTATTGGTGTGAGAACTAAATCATATCAAGTACCTGGCACACAGCAAATCGTTATTTGAACCACTTCCCATCCTTACTTACAGTGAGCATCTTATCATCTATTGTCTAGTTTCAAAGACAACAGCATTCAAGAGAGACCTTGTTTTCAAATAGTCACTGTTATTTTCTCACATTTGGGGTTAGGTGGTTTGGGTTGACATGAACATATTACTTCTTATTACTTCTCCATCACTAGAGCAAGAAATGTTCCAAAAGAAGGCTTCATAAACCAAACAGAATTCTTTCTTTTGCTTGCTTTCTTTCTTTCTCTTTCTCTCTTTCTCACTTTCTCTCTCTCTCCCTCTCTCTCTCTCTCTCTGTTATGATATGGCACATCAATCGTGTAGCAATAGAGAAAGCTCGGATTTAGGCAACATGCAAAGATGAAACTTTCAATACCAAGCCAAGAAAACCATGAACAATAAAGCCTTCTGAACAGAGTCAAAATGTAAACGCAACACAGTTCTCTTCCTTTGTGAGACTTCAGTTTTTACCTTGAGTACCACAATATTTACTCATGTTCACATATAAGCATGAAAAAGTAAATTTACATTTATGCATAAGTATAAATTAGACTAAATATTACTTTATATTTGTTGATATTATTTCTCCATATCAATACTTCCTTATACTGACAATAAATGTTGACAATAATAAAAATAAAATATGTTTTAATGACATCTATCTACACTCACCAAATACTTTGCATATACATATTCATCAAATCAATTTTTTTCTTTAAATTCAAAGTAAAATTCAGCGTTTAAATATTTTCCCTTTAATTTCCATTCTATTGTTTTCTCCCTAGCTCAGGTAGGTACTGAGACTTCCTGACTTCACACCATGTGCAATAGTTACCTGGAATTCTCTCTCACCCACATCTTCACCACAGCCTTCACTGTTACACTATTGGAAACTCAATGATTACAGGTGCAAACAAAATCTTTTTGCCAGACTTTCAAAACATTCCACATTTTCTCCAAATCTAACTTATGCCCTCTATCTTTTCTCTTAAGTGAATATTCTGCTTCTACCAGCCTGCTGAAATACCTCTCTTTTGAACCTATTTCTTCTTCCACATCTTTGCTAATGCTGTTTTCTTCTCTCCATGCTCTCTAGAATTAAATCCATTCTCTTCTTTAACAATAAAATCCTCATATAACCTTCACAATTATACTCAATTTGCTTCTCTTCTGTAAGGACTTCTCTGGCAGGCCAAACCCACAGGTTTTTCTCCTGCTAATAAATTCCCATGACAAAGCCTTCAGTAAAAGTGTTTGTCAAGTAGTTTCTGGAAATTTCATTATGTGAGGTGTGGTAGGTGGAATAAAGCTCTCCAAAGATATCCACTTCTTAATCCGCAAAACCTGTGAATATGTTACGTCACATGGCTAAAGGGACTTTGCAGATGTGATAAGTGTCCTGAGATGGGGAGACTACACTGGGTAGTCCAGGTGGGTCTAAGGTAATCACGAATGTCCTTGTAAGAGGGAGGCAGGAGAGTCTGAGTCAGAGAGAGCTGGAAGCTGGAAAAGGCAAGGGAATGGATTCCGCCCTAGAGCCCTGCTTTCAGAAGGAATGCTGCCCTGTCAACATCTTAATTTTAGCACTGCAGGACTCATTTTAGGACTGCCATCCTCTAGCACTATAAGATATATATTTCTGTTGTTTTAAGCCACTAAGTTTGTGGTAATTTGTCACAGCAGCAATAGGAAACTAATACATGAGGTAACCATATACAATAGTGAGATGGGTACTTCATTGTAAAGATGCACATGGAAAGAGAAAGGACAGAAGTGTCAGCCACAAAGCCTCATTTTGTATCATGGTATCCAAGAGCAGGAACATGGCCAGACCCCACAGCTTGAATATAAACTGGCTCATGGATTGTCAAGTATATTTCTAGCATCTCCACAGTAGTTGGAACATGTTATATATCATCATTATAATCGAGTCAGTTCTTTTTTGTCTCTACCTATACCCTTCCTGTGGCTACTTTAACTCTTCACCCCTTACTCTGCACATCATGTCTTTTGCTTAATCTTAGCTTCTGTCTATGCATGACTTGCCTTACTCCCTTGTGGGTTTGACTGGTGCACATGTCTGTGCACTGCCATTTCTGTTTGCCTTTCAATTCTGCTAAGTAATGCCTGTCCCGCACTCCAGATCAATTTCTGGAGGAAAAGAATTCAGGTGGTCCAGATAGCACCTGGTGCTTCTAGTTGGATTTAGCTTCCACATCAGGCCTCTTTGCAGGTTATAGCTGGCGGACAGTTTTACTGGCTTGATCCGCTCTCGCACATATTTTACTGTCAGTTCACTGTACATACATTTACATTTGCTTCTAAAACTTGACAAGAACTTTAACGTCTGGGACCAAATATTATACTGTATTTAATCTACCATCACACAGCATACGGACCAGATTATCTAGGTTTTAATTAATTATTTTATGAATTGAGTAATGAAGATTTAAAGAATTACCATCAATTCTATTAATGAAAAAGAAAATTACAAACTACATTTCTGCCAAATTAGTTACTTCTTCAGCGTAAGGTAGATGATGAGTATGACAAACTTAATTCTTAAATATCATAATTTTTCAAATATGTGCATATATAACATATTTATATGGACACATATATGTGCATATATAATATATACATATGTATACGCACATATATGTGTATACATATGTATGTATGTATATAAGTGAAAATATATACATTGATACATATATATACAAATGAAAGCATGTTCTACAATTTTTATAGTGTTTAAGGTTGAACAAATATGTATATTCTCACTGACTACCCAGTTAAAATATCTAATCAGTTAATGCTTTGTTAAGAATTTTAATTTAAAAGTATCCATGCTATTAAAAGATATTAATTTTTCCTATAGAATAAAAGAATCTCTCTAAGTTTACACTTTATCCTATGGTCTTATTTATTTTAAAATAATGACAACATGTTTAATCATATATCTGATAAGGGATTAATATCCAAAATATACAAAGAACTCATACAACTCAACAACAAAAGAACAAACAAGCTGACTAAAAAATGGGCAGAGGACCTGAACAGACTTCTTTCCAAAGAAGACATACAGATGGGCAACAGGCACATGAAAAGATGCTCAACATCCTTAATTATTAGGGAAATGCAAATCAAAACCACAATGAGATATCACCTTCCACCTGTCTGAATGGCTATTATTTAAAAGAGAAGAAATAACAAGTATTGGAGAGGATGTGGAGAAAAGGTAACACTTGTACCCTGTTGGTAGGAATATAAATTGGTTCAGCCACTATGGAAAACAAAATGAAGATTCCTCAAAAAACTAAAAATAGAACTACCTTATTATCCAGCTATTACATTTCTGAGTATGTATCCAAAAAACATGAAAACACTAATTTCAAAAGATACATGCACCCCTATGCTCACGGCAGCATTATTCACAACAGTCAAGACTTGGAAACAACCTAAATGCCCATAAATGGATGAATGGGTAAAGAAGATGTGGTATATATATACAATGGAATATTACTCAGCCATAAAAAAGATGAAATCTTGCCATTTGTGACAACATAGATGGACCTTGACCATATTATGCTAGGCAAAAGAAGTCAGACAGAGAAAGCCAAACACCATACGATTTCACTTGTATGTGGAAGATAAAACAACAACAAACAAACACATAGATATGGAGAACAGATTCATGGTTACCATGGGGGAAGGTGGGTGGAGGAGAGTGAAAGGGGTAAAGGGGTAAACATGGATGGTGAGGGGTGGCAACTAGACTTTTGGTGGTGAACACAACGTAAGCTATAAAGAAGTCAAATATAATGATGTACATCTGAAATTTATATCAAATTATAAACCAATGTTACCTCAGTAAAAATAATTGAACATATAATAAACAATTTAAAAAAATATTGACAACATGTTGAAACACTGTAGAAAGGGATCTAACATGATTACACTGATATAGACACTGACATTTATTTTTACTCTATAGTTTTACACTCATGTTTTATAAGGTCCCATTACATAGTGCTTTCAGTTTCACTAACAAATAAATGATTGTAGTTTCCAAGACAATGCATATAGCATTCAACTCTAGTTCAATTCATATGTCTAAATATAAGTTTTATTAAGAAAAGTGAAACAGACTCCAGGATAAACTAAGATTTCTACTTTACCATGGCAAATTTTATGAACCGCACTGGAGAAAAATAACCTGTTTCACAATAGACATATTTTACATTCATGTATAATAAAACTTAAATTTTGTCTACCAAATTTTATTTTTGCCAGAAAAAGTGTATTAATTCATATAAAGCACCCAGATTAGGAATGTCTTTATTATGGAGAGTTTTACATGGTAATGTATTTCTCTTGTTATTTATCAAGAGCGAAACTTTCCTCTTATAGAGCTCAAATACCAGTACAGAAAAGCACATTTTGTAATATTATACATATAGTTCACTTCTTTCTTGGCAGGAAATTCTTCCTGAAAGGGGTTCAGGTATCTTGTTATGCCCATATTTCCTTTTTTTCAGTCATGTTATCATTTCATAAAAAAATTGGTTAATTAGAATATAGAGCAAATGAGAGGTCTAATCTAAAGGATGCATGGAGACTGGAGATATCCCATCAGCTTTAAAATAAACCAGATGAGGCAATAACCCCCACAGTTCTTTCAAGTAAGCAGTGCAGAAAGTGAAATCAAGAGTGTTCTTATTACAGCATATGGGCCATTATTTTCTTTAAATGTGATTGGTCCATACCATGAACTGCCTTCTATCCATTGTTTAGGTAGTAAGAATAAAATTACCATAAAAAAGAAAACTACAGAGAAACAGTCTGAAGATAAGATATAGAGCAAGTTGTTTTCTCCAAGTCCTTTTTTATCCTTTTCTGATAGAAATACAAGAATAGGGGACTCAGATAAGTTGCAAATTGCAAATAAGTAATAAAGGAAAATCACAGATTTGTTGCAAATCCTCTTGACTGTACTGTCCGGCTTCAGTGTTTGTGGAGGTTAAGAGCCTTGTGCCACTGTTCACTCATTCTACAAACAGACAGGAGTCGCTCACTGTGTCACGTCCCTGTTCCTTAGCGTATAGTGCAGCTATTCTTAAGGGGTGCCATTTTTGTACCTTTTCAGTCACCTAAAATCTAAATCTTGAGTCTCAACAATATTGTTTGTCTACTTGGTCCAGATTTACTGCAAAATTAACGTAAAATTAGTAACTTTTTTAACTAGTTAGCTTACAAAAGAAAATACATAGTTTAAATTCTAGCAGTATTGTATTAACGTATGGCGACAACCAAAAATGGAAGAATAAAAGCAAAAGTCTCTACAACTCGCATGTTTTGTCTCTATCGACTAGTCAATTCTATAATCAGCAATTATAACACTAACAGCTGCTAATATTTGATTAGAACTTGTTAGCAATCATGATAATAAACATTTACATGTATGTTTCCATATAATTCTTTACATAATTTCACAAGATCTGATAAACAAAAGCTTGGAAAAAATTGTGTACAATTACGGCTTTTTAATATAATTGGAGCTGTGTGAGCAGAGGGAAAGGATAGTAGTCGAGGTAGGGATGAGGTCGAAGAAGTGGCTGCTGCACTAAAAGTAGACTGAGGCAGAACAAGTGTGAAGTAGAGAGATCACTGAGAAGGTTCTGCAATGATCCAAGTGACAGATGATGATAGCTGGGACATGTGACACAAGTGCGAAGACACTGGAAATATTCTGCAGGCATCTCCTACAGGAGTTACCAGTAGTTTATATGAGAGAAGAGTCAAAATGCCACTATTTTTGCCCTCAAATAATTGGAAGGATAGAATTGCCTTTTAGTTAGATGGGAAAGACTTTAGAAGGAGCAGATTTGTGAAGACAGGAGTGTCTCTGGGGTTCTGAGCTCTAAAGACGGGAGCTGCTAATGTTTGCTGCAATGTGGAGAAAGCTGCCTGAAAATGAAACCAACAGAGAGGACAGCAGAAGCATGAGATGGACAGAGGAAAAACCCCATTAGCTTTCACAAAAATCACAAAATTATCTTTCACTGGGGTCTCTTCCTTGTTAGGTTCCACTCACACTGACCTGCTCCTTTTTTCCAACGGGTAAATATCTATCTCACTTCAGGGCCTTCTCACTTTCTGTTCTATTTGCCTGAAATGCTCCCCCTCTTCCTTTGGCCAGCTTTTGCTCACTCTTCAGATATTAGCAGGAATAGTAACACCCAAGATCTATGTTCCCTGACAGTCCAGTCTAAGGTAGAACACTCTTGTCTGTTACTCTCACCCTCTTCGCCTTATAGTCTATACTACACACATACATATATACAGGAATATCTGAATATATAATATATATATTTATATGTATATGATTATTTTATAAATACATTTGTTATATATTTGTTTATTCATTCAATTTTTGTTTATTATTTAACTTTGAGACCAGGAGGATAGAATTTACTGCTGTATTTTCAAAAATTAGCATAGCTCTTGGAATATAGAATATATGAATCAATTAATTCATTTGCTTTGATGATATTCTCATCTTCCTTTAGTAACCATCTTCCACTTTACTCTTTATTAAAGGAGCTTAATCTGATCAACCAGACCTGGACACTACCACCATTTTTAAGATGACTCAGCATAACTCTGCTCTGATTTTGTAAATTTAGAGTTTACCATTTCACTATAGAAGATAATTTTGTTTTCAATATCCAAATTTATGAAAACACACATACCAGTCATTCAGAAATCAGATATCTAAGGAAGGCCAATTCTATCATCTAAATTTTAATTCAACCTTGTTAAATGTGACTAAAATCTTGAACACACTGTCCTCACTCTAGCATATTGGGTGTATACTGGTAAAACATTGGAGTGAATAAGTACATCTACAATGCAGATACTTTTTTTTTTTTGAGGAAGATTAGCCCTGAGCTAACTACTGCCAGTACTCCTCTTTTTTGCTCAGGAAGACTGGCCCTGAGCTAACATCCGTGCCCATCTTCCTCTACTTTCTATGTGGGACGCTACCACAGCATGGCATGCCAAGTGGTGCCATGTCTACACCCGGGATCCGAACTGGGGAACCCTGGGCCGCCAAGAAGCAGAAGGTGCGAACTTAACCACTGTGCCACTGGGCCGGCCCCAGTGCAAATACTTTAAAATAGTCCAAAGCATGACTAAATCTTTATTGGTAAAATTACCTAATTTACCACTAGAGTTATAGTGATTTTTCTCTAGTGTAGCCTTGCTGATTAATCAAAGACTAAAAAAATTAGGAGCCTAGTTGAATCTAAGTTTCTGCCTCTAATGAGAAGAAAATTATATTCAATTTCTTTTTATTGGTAACTATTTTATTGTTAATTCTTTGAAAATTGAGGATCACTTCAGTTAATGACAATATTCAATGCACAAGGGCATTATTTTCTTTACATCTCACACTTGTCCCCATATTAGCCAACTATTGGGAATTCATTCAATTAGTGTTAACAATTATGAAGTCCTTTATAAACCCAAAATAAGCTATATAGGAAATAGAAGGGGGAGTAAGACAGACTCTCAAGTCTGAGTTTTAGATGCTATAATTGACAAAAAGGGGGGAGAATATGAGTACAATATATTTCAGTAAAAGGCAGAAAGTAGTAATATGTTGAATGAATTAAATGAGTCAAGGGACCAAAAAGAGAAATAAATTATAATTAAGATAAATGGGAAACTTTAACAGTGATAATTTTACTTAGAAATTCCATAGTATGTCTCTTTTTCTGGTATTCAGAGAGAACATATAGAAAACTACCAGTATGAATGCAGTGAGCTCTTATTTGAGCACCAGCACCAGGAAAGTCTCCCACTTAAGTTTTTCTTTCTAAAAGAAAATAATCCCTGCTCCTTTTTACTCTGGAAATATTTATGTTTAAATAGAATTTTTCATTGTTGTTTCAGCACTCATTGAACATATTTCCAAATTATATCAAACTACATTTCAATCTTTGCAGGTAAAACTCAATAAATTTTATTTGTATGCTATAATTTAAATTATATCAGTATCTTAGGTTCATATTTTTTAACAGTTGTTAAAGATCACACTCTGTATTGTTTAGTAGATTGACTGAATGCAAAAATATTCTGTAGTTTGGAATCAAAAATCAGCCAGCTTTATTAAATTTTCCTTGACAGTTCTCTTCTAGTCAAAAAAAGAAAATTTTATTTAACCGAAAGGTCTAGTTGTTGAAATTTAATAATTCAAAATATTAATGCTAACAGAAATGTTAGATCACATAATTTGATTTATAATTTTTCAGTTAATATGAAATGATATTGATTACTTGTATGTCATCAGTTATTTCTATAGGATGGAAATATAATTTGAGATCATGAATATGTAAAATTTCAGTCTAATTTGGGTTTGATAAATGAAGTAATAAAGCTAGATTAATAATATTTGACGATATTTACTTAAGTTATTTACTGAGTCTGTCTTTGTGTTCCCACATCTCTTGTCTCTGAAGTAGGTCTAGAGATGTGAATCTCGCCCAGAGTTCTTAACTTCGGCCTGGTGACCTGATGGCAGACACGTAAAAGCATGGTCAGGTGAGACATCAGAAAGTTTACTACTTCAGCCTCCTCTCCCTTCCCATCCCCATAGCCCCTGACATCAACACTGGTACTTTATCATAAAACCTCCACTAGCAAGACCCTTAATAAAAAATAAATGCCATTCAGGCTCTGTTTGAAAATGTTCTAAAGGAGAGCTGACTTCATATTAAACTGGATGACCCACAATCTTATGTTGGAAACACTTTCAAATGATGCACTTAGAACTCTATAGCAGAAGCCTAGCACTGCTCTGGTGGGGCACACAGAAAAATGTCTACACTCTACCTCTAACTCCCCATATCCTAAATTACAATGTTCCCTTCCTCAGTGGGTAACCTAAGGCTGAATCCTGATTGCTTTAGTTCTGAGATGCTCAGTAAAGCCTATGGGTGCTTCAGGGGACATGCTTATATTTTCCTTTTCTGTTTCTTCTGTGCCTTGCCTGTAGTTGGTGACGAATATGTGTATTAAATAATCTCAAAATGTATGGGAAAGAAGAGACTTGGAAAATCTTAATGTAGACATATCCACATGAGAAAATGCTTTTTAATTGTTTCTGCTGTTGAGATGAATGTTTATGACAACTATAAATGGCCTAGTTTTCTGATAGTGGCTTGTAGAAACCACAGGTCCTGGCTCTCCCATGGTTTATATCATGGAAATGGAATATCTGTTTTCGTAACCTCTCTGCTCAGGTCATTTATGGGAAGAGCAGAAACAGAAAAGTATAATTTTTTAATCAAAATCTACCACTGTCAAGTTTCTATGCTACCACTATGGAAACAAAGATGTACACCATGACTGTACCTTCAAAGAGCTTATAGTTCAGTAGGGTTGATAAAAGATGCTCACAGAGAGCTGCAATACAGAAAAGATTTCAAGGGCAATGTGCTGTATAAAAGTTACAAAGAAAACGATGGTTCCCGACACTCTGTTGTGACAATCCTTGCACTCCTGTGGAGAAGTAGAGCCATAATTATGGAAACATGTGGAGTGTATCCATTTGAGGGTATTTTTTTTGTATTCAAAAAATGCTTGAAATTTGATGACAAAAAGTAGTATTTTTTTTAATATATCACTATTTTCTGTAGACCCAACAAAAGGAAAAGAGTTAATACGTCAATGATGTATTCATGAATATATAAAACTCAAGTTCCCAAGTAGTGACTCAGCCTTCATAATGACAGCTTTTTAACATATGGATCATTACTGATTTGATCTTAATTGATATGACAATTTCCTTTACACTGTGTAGCAACATTTGGCATTGTGGTTTTATTCAGAATAAATAACTCAAATATCTGACATCTTGATTTAGGGACATCTGTCTGTCTAAACTAGAGCTGATTATTGATTTTTCAGCATCAAAATATTTAGAATTTATAGTGATATATTGTAAAATAATCTCTGAAATAATTGAATCATTTTCTATAATTATATTTTCATGTCAAAACATATGGTATGTCTGCATGGACAATATATTATAAACCTCTTTTCCTTATAAATATTGGCTACAATTTTGTGTTGAAATAATATGCTTTTTCCATCATTGAAAACAAGTAATTTTTTGATCCTCCTATAGTGCAACAAGATAAAATGGACTCTCCTCTTGGCTAGTTTCTGAAAGTTTTATGGTTCAGTTGGTATATGTGATGTTTGATCTACAAATAAATATTGTTATGAGTATTTCCAGTAATATATTCTGTGATTTTCTTTTCACCAAGCTTCAAGATAGCACATTATTGAAATTACCAGCAGCAGTGGTTAGAAAAATGACATCAAGGATTCTCAGCTAACTGGGGTTATATCAGAGTGATCTCAGGAGAATCTTTAATAAACTACTCCCCTCCACCCCAACAGCATTCTTTTTCACACGCACCCTATCCCTTCCTCCTTTTCCATCATCATTTTAGTTGGTCACTCTTACTGACAGGAGTGCATTTATTACTTAGGTGTGTGGAGGGACAGGCAAATGGTTGAGAACCATTAGATTATAATCCATTAAAAAGAATTTCATATTTATTTAGTAAAAATAAATCATTCTCTTTTGATGTTGTTATATTTAGGCAATTTTCAAAGACAATGAAAGTAGACACAAATTATTCTAACCCATTCTCAAAACTGATTCTATAGATAAAATGATTCCTTGTATTCTTTCTTTGTCTTTGCAGATATGCTGGCTGTCAGGAGAGCATATGCACTGGAATTGTGTTTTAAGAATTACCACGAGGTTGGTCAATTTTAATTATTGGCATTGGACATGCACATATAAGAGTTTACATGAGGCCAAAACTGCTGACTCCGATGTAAATGGCTCATGGCTCAAACTTGGAGAACCATTGCCATAGGAGTTGAGTTCAAGGTCTTGGGAGTCATACTGTTTGGTTTTCAATCCTGGGTCTGCCATTTTTTAGTTGGGCCATCTCAGGCATTACTTATTTAATGTAGCTAAGTCTGTTTACTTAACTGAAAACAAGGGATAATAATGGTGCTATTTCCTAGAGTTGTGGTGAGGAAGCAATGAGGTGAAGCATGAAATCATTTAGCTCTGAGGCTGACACCAGGAGGAAGCCATTAAGTTCTTCTATCATTTTTGTCATCATCATAATTATCATCGTCATCATCATCACAGACATAGTATAGCACTCTGTATTAAAGATACTTAGAAGAAACTTCCCTTAACACTATTTCTTTTGATAACACACTATTAAAATTTCATTTAATTTGCATTTACATTTTGTTTGAGGATTTTTTTTTGTTTTTTGGTTGATCGTTTTGTTTTCCAAAGACATAAAATCTTTAGAAACATTTTACTACTGCTTCTTGCATTTTTGTAAATGTTGCAGATTGCTAAACCATTTTAGGGGATCAAAAAATAAAATATCAATTTATATCTAGCTGGAAAAATCCAGCTGAAAAGTCTTGAAAGAGTGAATAATTTGTTAATCTTTAGGAGTGAATTTATAGTTCCTTCCTCATGATAAAAGCAAACATCCCAATATTATGCTAAGTGAAATAAGCAAGACACAGAAAGACAAATACTGTCTAATATTGTTTATATGCGGAATCTAAAAAAAACAAACTCATGGAAACTGAGAGTAGAATGATGGTTGCCAGGGGCTGGGAGGTGAGGAAAATGGGGAGATGTTGGTCCAAGGGTACAATCTTCCAATTCTAAAATGAATAAGTTCTGAGGATCTAAGGTACAGCATGGTAACTATAGTTAACAATACAGTATTATATACTTGAAAGTAGCTAAGAGAATAAATGTTCTTGCCACAGACGCAAAAAAATGGTAACTATGTGAGATGATGGAATGTGTTAACTAACTTTGTAGTAATCATTTCAAATATATACATGTATCAAATCATCATGTGGTACACTTCAAATTTACACGATGTTATACTTTAACTATATCTCAATAAAGCTGGAGAAAGGAAAAAGCAAACATCCAGAGGCTGGTAGAAGGTCTTCTGCCGAGAGGACCCACATAGATAACTCTACTCACTCATTATGCCACATGAGAGACAGCCAATAATAGGGAGAGTCACCCTGATTATTTAGCTAACCTGCATCTATCCATCAGTTTGGTCTAGCAACAAGTCTGGAGCTATGCATCTGTTGCAGGAAACGACGTCTGCCTTCAAGTCAATAAATATGTTTAAGATTAGTGTTTCAACAAGGGATATTGGTTGAGAAACACTGAAGTAGGTGCCATGTTGTTTCTGGGGGCATGTTTCATTAAATGCTCCAGGTTTTTCATCCATTTTTTCCACTCTTAATGCAATCACTTGCATAACACACTCTCATAAGTAACACTCTAAAGGTGGAGGTAGGTCGTACACTCCCTCACTCCCCATAGGATTTATGAGGTGGGATGCTTTTTTGGACTCTACTTAATCCTGGATATCCTGATATTCTTCTAAATTGGGTCTTTCTCTGCTTCTGCCCCTACCATACCGCTGGAAAAACACATTCTGTAAAAGTTACTTGAAGCTTCCTGAGGTAATAGAAGGGTTTCTATCTCGACTGGGGTGTTGGCTCTATAGGTGTATGCATTGACCAAAACTGATTTAATTATACAATTATGATTCATGCATAAATTCCTTATACGTAAATTATCCTCAATTAAAAATAGAATGACCTATGTTGACATTTTTGGTGGCATTTTAAGATAGAGTTTTACATTCATCATTTGTTGTTGTTGCTATTTTTGTTAATACAGAGACATAAATTGTATGCCTACTTCTTCTAGCTCAGTTCAAAGGGGTTAAACCTTGAAGTCTTGAATATGTGGCAACATTGTCACCTAGTAGCAGTATATTAACATTGCAAGAATGAGATTTAGAAGGAAAATTTCAGCACAAAGCTCAAAACAATGCAAAATCATGGCTTCTCAATGATATGCCCTTCTTTTAGTTACCATAGTTCCATATTTCTTATATCTTGATACCAATGTAACACTTTAATCTAAAAGAGTATCAAGGATTTGAAGAAGCCTGATAAACATCCCTGACCACTCCCAACATTCTTAGCAAATTGAGAAAAAGCCAAAAAAGGCCAAAATGTCAGCTTTCCAAGGCTACTTTGATGGATACAGATTAAAGGTGAGTTAAATGGACTGACCCTCAGTCCAAGCCTGGGACAGCCCACGTGGGGAAGATTTTATGTCTGTAGAGCAAACACTCTCATTCTGTTCTCTGTCTTACACTGGGTGGAGATGAAGATGGAAGAAGAGATAAATTCTTCAGTGCTTATATCTTTTGGTAGATTAGCTCAGTCAAACAGAAAAATGCATGACAGTGGCTTTCACTCAGCCACCAGATAATTGGTTACACCTACGTGAGTAAAAGTAAGTGACAGAGGAAGAGGAAAGAAATGTTTAGGGAACATTGAAATCAGAGTATGAAGGAGGGTGATTCCCTATGTAACAGAGTTAAAATAAATATACAGAAAACATGAAATCAGGGTGTGGTTTGTAGGCATCACTGGCCTCAGTCCTAGAGCTGATGTAATGCAGATCACTATGATTGGATTTTGGTGACCTACAAATTCATCAGAAGTGTTCCTCACAGACTTAGACAGCTGTTTTAATGTTCCTACAATACCAAACTATCAACATAAAAAATAAACAAAATTATAGAGCACATGTGTCAGGTACTGCTTGGTTAAAAGGGTATTTGTCAATCCCTGTATATTATTTCCCAAACCATGTTAAAAGAACACAAGTGGTTATCTGCTGCCAGAATTAAGGGCAAATATAAGGTCAGGAGATTTCTGTAAGTCTGAAAGGTTTATTAGTATTTGGAGGTAGGAAAGAGTAGACAGAAATCAGTCACAAGGAAGGACACAGAAGCCTGCTTGTAGGTGAACATAAGACTAATGAAATCTCCAGGTTTCCTGATGCCTGTCTAAGCCCTCCAATGGCTTCTCATCCCACTCGGGGTAAAAGCCAAAACCCTGTTGATGGCCTACAAGGTCCTATGTGATAAGGTCTCACATTACCTGTTTGTCCTCATCAAAAACTACCTACTCACCCCCTTGTTCGGTCCACTCCAGACACATTTGCCTCTTTGCCATTCCTTAGACACAGCAGTCATGGCTCCACCTCAGAATGCATCTGTTTAGCTCACACTTTCACTTCCTTCAAGAGTTTGGTTAAATATCACCTTTTCAGTGAACAATATCCAATAATTAATTCCGCTCTCTGAACTTCCTTACTCTGTTACCTGTTTTCTATGAGACTAATCTCCTATCACTATGTAACATACAGCCATGTGTCACTTATCAATAAGACTATGTTCTGAGAAATGTGTCCTTAGGTGATTTTGCCATTATGTGAACATCGTGGAGTATGAGTACACAAACCTATATGGTATGGCCCACTACACACCTGAGCCATACTTTATAGCCTATTGCTCGTAGCCTACAAACCTCTACAGCATGTACTGTACTGAATAGTGTAGGCAATTGACACAATGGTAGTATTTGTATATCCAAACATATCTAAACATATAAAAGTTACAGTAAAACTACAGCATAGTGCCGGCCCAGTGGCGCAGCAGTGAAGTGCGCACGTTCCGCTTCTCCCCAGCCTGGCGTTCGCTGGTTCAGATCCTGGGTGCGGACATGGCACTGCTTGGCACGCCATGCTGTGGTAGGCATCCCACATATAAAGTAGAGTAAGATGGGCACAGATGTTAGCTCAGGGCCAGTCTTCCTCAGCAAAAAGAGGAGGATTGGCAGCAGATGTTAGCTCAGGGCTAATCTCCTCAAAAAAAAAAAAAAGCTACAGTATAAAAGATAAAATAATGCTCCTCCTGTACAGGACAGTTACCATGAATGGGCTTGCAGGACTGGCACTGCTCTGGGTGTGTCAGTGAGTGCGTGTGAAGGCCTAGGACATTACTGTACACCGTGTAGACTTTATCAACACTATACACTTAGGCTTCTCTAAATTTATCAAAAACTATTTTTCTTTTTTCAATAATAAATTTACCTTAGCTTACTGTAACTTTTTAAATTTATAAACTATTTTTTAACATTTTGACTCTTTTATAACAGCTTAAAACACAAACATGTTGTACAGCTGTACAAAAATATTTTCTTCGGTGTTGGGTCCATGTTTTCAAACTTTTTAAGGAGCACATTGAGATTTGCTAAACCCGTCACTGTGAATTTTATTGAGAGTTCTTCTTTTTCTTCTCCTACAGTTTCCTTTTCTCTTGTCTCTTCTTCAGCTATGCATCTTGTCCAGTTCTAACAACTGCTCATTGGACAATTCCTTGGGAACCACCTCTAGCGGCTTCTCAATTTTAACCCCATCCACGTCCAGGTTAAATTGTTTGCCGTCTCAACAGCCTTGTTAATTTTTACAACCTCCTCATCCTTGGCAAATGCTTTGAAGTTGTGGACAAACCTCTTGTCTTCTTCCAGGTGCCATTCATATATTCCTGGGTAACATCACCCCAAGCCCAAGCTAGATTTTTGATGCAGTCGTGGATGTTATAGTCCTTCCAGAATTGCATCAGTGTCTTCTCAGTGTCTTCCTCAGTGGCAGCAATAGCCTGGACAAAGGTTTTTCTCATGTAGTAGGCCTTAAAATCTGTTATAACTCCTTGATTCCTTGGTTGGATCAAAGAGATGATGTTTAGAGGGAGAAACATTGCTTTGATATTGGGGCAAAGATTATCAATACAAGGAGGATGTCTGGGAGCATTATCAATAATAAGCAAATTCTTGAAAGGTATGTTATTCTCCAAACATTACTTCTTTATTTCACTGGCATAGCAATGCAGGAGGGCATCTTGGAAGAGAAGCTGCATCATCCATAACTTCTTACTGCTCCTGTACTGCCCTGCAGTGTGTGCTTATTGATATGCTTGATGGCCCTGGGGTTCTCACTGTGCCAGATCACAGAGGGTTTCAGGTTGTAGCCTGCAACATTGCCCCCAAGTGAGACTGTTATCTTGTCCTTAAAAGACTTGAAACCTGGCATTGACTTGGTCTCCTTATGGATGAAAGTCCTTTCAAGCAAACATTTCCAGACTAGAGCGGTTCCATCTATATTGACTATTTGCTTTGACAAGTAATTTTCCTCTATAATCAGCTTATCTAGAGTTTCCAAAAATTTCCTCAGCTGCCTTCACATCAGCCCTCACAGACTCACCACTCCCTTTCATGTTATATAATGAATAATAATTCTTGGATAATTTAAACCACTCAGAGCCAGTAGTGAATTCAACATTGTAGTCGGGTCCAGCCCTTTCTTTCAACATCACAAACAAACTTTTGGCCTTGGTCATGAATGTCATGGTGCTCAGAAGGATATACTTCTGTGTCTGGTCTTGAATCCATTAGAAGTTTTTCCATGTCTGATATAGGCCCTTCTCAAATTTTTGTTAGTCTCTTTGCCCTCAGTGAAGCAAATCCTTTAACAACGTCCATCGTTTTGCTCTTGTTCTTCAAGATTGTAGCTATGGTGGAACGGGACATGTCTGACTGGCAATCAATAATTACCACTGATCTTCTTCCTTCTTAGTCTTTAATCACTTTTAATTTTGTTTCCAGGTCAATCACTTGATGTGGCCTCTTAGTGGCAACATCAGCAGTGGATTTTCTATGCTTAGGGGCCATCATGAACAAAACATGAGATTAAATCAAGCACAAGAGAAAATGATGCAATCAAGAGAAGCAGTAAATGTGAGAAGAATGAGGCTGCTGCCAGCTTAAAAAGGCATACTTATTTATAATAAAATATTTTTATAAATAGAAAGAGTACACTCTAAAATAATGATAAAAAATATGGTATAGAAAATACGTAAACCAGTAACAGAGTCATTTATTATCAAGTATTATGTACTGTACTTTATTGTATGTTCTATACTTTTATATGACAGGCAGAACAGCAGACTTGTTTAGACGAGCATCACCACAAACACGTGAGTAAGGCACTGCACTAGGACATTATGATAGTTACAACATCACTAGACAATAGGAATTTTTCAGCTCCATTATGATGTTATGGGACCACCATGGTATATGAGGTCGTCATTCACTGAAATGCTGCTATGCGGTGCATGACTCTACATATTTATGATGTTACAATTTGATTCCCCTGACTGGAATATAAGCTCTACAAACGCAGATATTTTTGTCTCTTTTATTTACTGCTATAGCTGATGAGTGAATGGGTAGCCTCATGTAGGCTAACCAAAGCAAAAGGCATTCAGGATTTCCAATGCTGCAGGACACATTCTTCTGTCTGCCAGAGTCTGTTATACTCCTGACACATGCAACCAGCTAACTGAGCTGCAAGGAATTACCCTCAAGCACAAACTAGTTGTTAGATGTTTTCCCAGAATAACACTCTGAAGCCTTAGTGCTTTGCCATTTCTCTGATCCTGTCTCTCTGGCCCCTGGCTTCATACTCCAGGCTTGTACTTCAGTTTCTAGTCCCTCCAACGTTGATGGTTGGTTGGGCTCCAGCTGGACTTCTTGCCCTTCCATCCAAATCTCTCTATTGCATCCTTGTTCACCATCCATCCAGGATCATCTCTGTCATCCTTCCCAAAGGAGGAGAAATAGACAGCAGCTTGCTTCACTTTTACCCTTTCGAAACATGCAGCAGTTAGTAATTTGCCACCTACAATTTTGTACTTTCGGTCATGTTTGCCATATTTAAAATCCAAGATATAACATGCAGAACATAAAGAAGAGAGGTGTTTTTTTTTTTTTTCATTTTTCTCCATTTTAATCATATGATTTTCTCTGTTCTTCAGTTGATTTTTCTCTGCTTTCTATTGAGTTATTTTATTTTCTACTTGCCTTGGGTCTCTGTTCCCAGACGGTATCCTAGGGGCCTATTTCCCATGTTTTGCCTCTCTGTATGTTAAGTTTCAGAAGCAGGTGTGGAGGGCAGGCAACTGAAACACATCTTCTGCCAATAAGGTGCAGTGGGGAGCAGTGAGTGGAGGCTAGGGATGAAGCTGTGATGGGCATTGGAGCCAGGGTCGAGCTGGTTAATGATGCTGAGATGTGGAATAGAAGTCACGGAGCTAAGCCAGAGAGCCAAATACAAACTTGTCATCATATTGAGGTTTTCATTCTGGGAACAAGAAAGATTTATTTTTAAGTCTTAGTGTCATAATTTGCTAGTGGTGTAAGATCTGAGAGAAACTTTTTCTTCCGCTGTTTTTATCTAGGGCTGATAAAACTTTTCTCTACTAACTACAGCTGACAGACTCTAAGTCCCTCTGCTCCTGTGCCATCATCCCAGTCAACAGGTTCATGCTTTGGTGTAATACTTTCCATTTTTGTCTGGATAGGACCTGTGACTTGCTTCTAATCAATATAATTTGGCAAAGATAGGTAATGGATGTCACTCCTGTGGTTATGTTACAGTAAATAAAACTCCATCTTGCTAGCAAACTTGCTATAGAGATTCTCCGTGCTTGGTTTGATGAAGTAAAATGACATGTCAGGAAAGCCAGCATGGCTAGGAACTGCAATAGCCTCTAGGAACTGGGTGGCCTCCAGCAACTGAGAATGACCTTCAACCTCTAGCCAGTAAGGATCTGCAGCGCTCAAAGCTCCAGCTACAGAGAATTGAATTCTGCCATAACCTGAGTGAACTTGAAAACAGATTTTTTTCCAGTCAAGCCCCTAGATAAGAAAGCAGCCCCAGCTGACCTTTACTGAAGCCTTATGAGACTGCAATAATCAATTATTACATTGTGATAAGCAAATAAGTTATAAGAAGATAAGGAAGCTAAGCTGGGCCAGGCTCCTGACTCACAGTAACTCTGAGATAATAAATCTTTGTTATTTTTAAGCCTCTACATTTGTGGCAATTTGCTACGTAGCAATAAATAACTAATACACCAAATTTGCAAACGCTGGTGGTTTCCTCATGCAAAAACACTTACTGGATGCTATCATGTCAACAGGCCCTTCAACTCTGATTTTACCAGTTTTCCCCTATTTCCCAGCCACATTTTACTATACTAACATTGGGCAATTGCCAGTTCCCAAGCCAAGAGATGTTATGACTTTGGTAATCCTGCTTGCAAATTGAACTGGGCCAATTAGATTTCCTTCATGCAGTTCACACCGAGAACTGTCTTCAGTGTCTCACAGATTTGGGGAAGAGGATCAAGTTTGAGAACATAAGTGGATGTGTTTACTATAATATTCAGCTCTATCAACATATAAGGTACTAATAGTTTATTGTTATTATCATACTTTTTAAAATAAAAGGAACCTAAATTTCAAGCCTACCAGGTTACAATCAATAAGAATTTACATTTACCCCTGCCAACTTGGCTTGTTATTTCTATTTATATGTATTTAAAAAAAATCTTTGGTGGTGAATCCAATTTTTTTTTATTAACTACTCTCTAGTGAGAGACATTTAAATTGGAATTCTTTCTGATGGGAAGGCACAAAGACACCATGGGGTCCTCAAATTTAGTGAAATATAAAAATGTGTTATTAGCAAATGAATGTTTAAAAGTGGGTTGAGAGCATAGAAAAATACATTTCTAATTTTATTATGGTTAGCCAAAATCAAGTTTCCTTAATAGCAGTCACATAGTGTGTATCATTTATTGTTTTTAAAATAACAGGTGTTGAATAGTATCTATAATAGAAGATGATATGTGCTACTGATAATTGGTGAATAAGACATAATACCTTTCATCAAATATTTCACAGCTAGAGGAATAAATGTTCTATATCCCAAATATATTTGATTCAGGCCTGATTAAATGTCGACATCAAAAGCCATATGCTTCAACTAATAGTAAATGAGAAAACCTTGAACGAAACTCTGATATTAGATCTTATAATGTAATATTGGGTAGACATTACTTTTTTTAAC
Source organism: Equus caballus (assembly GCF_041296265.1). Taxonomy (NCBI): domain Eukaryota; kingdom Metazoa; phylum Chordata; class Mammalia; order Perissodactyla; family Equidae; genus Equus; species Equus caballus. Next base: position 16,363,127 of record NC_091702.1, on the reverse strand, counting down.
AAAGAAAGAAAAGAAACGTTAACAAACATAGTTGCCATAGCAAAAGCTACACTTATTCTCATGACGCAATTGAATTCTATCTTACTTCCGTTAACAAAATTGCCAGGGACAATTCCTAAAAGTTGAAAGGTTTCCTTTCATAGTTCCAAAAATTTTTGAGTTAGTACTTTGATGGTATCACTACTTGTTAGGGGAAACTAAGTCTGTTAGAATATTTGTTGTAGAAAATAATGTTGATTCACTTAAACTTGTAAACTCTCACAGAAAATTGGCAGAATTGAAATACATCCAAGTTGCTTTGGGAGCAGAGAGGAAGGGATCCAACAGAAGATCATCATAAGGGCAGGAGATGGTTAAGCTTTGTTTTGGAGAATAAGCATCAGTTACAAAGCTGAGAAAGAATGGCAGAAGTAAAGACAGAAACACAGAAGAATGTTTCTGACATGTACCTTAGTTAAAATATTTTATCAAGTCTATTCAAGAAGGTTTCTTTCAACATGTTTGATTTGTGGTGCAAACGCTTTATTTTTATTTTTATTTTTATTTTTTTACTTATTTATTTACTTATTTATTTTGGGGACGATTAGCCCTGAGCTAACTGCTGCCAATCCTCCTCTTTTTGCTGAGGAAGACTGGCCCTGGGCTAACATCCATGCCCATCTTCCTCTACTTTATATGTGGGATGCCTACCGCAGCATGGCTTTTGCCAAGCAGTGCCATGTCCGCACTCGGGATCCAAACAGGTGAACCTCGGGCTGCTAAAGCCGAACTTGTGAACTTAACCACTGTGCCATCAGGCCAGCCCCTGCAAATGTTTTAGTAATACTTTTAGCCTAATAAACTAATGTCCTTTTTTCTTTCAAAATACATCTACAGTTAAGATCACATATAAATTTTATAAGCAGTGTAAAAAATTCTAGACAAAGATATCTACTATTTATATAGCATCCTAAAACTGGTTATTTAACTTAAGTAGACATCTTTGTTCAGTTGCTAGAGAAGTCAGGTAATTATCATATTTTTTTAGAAATGTACTTTGTAAGTGTAATTTCATACTGAGTTCCTTAAAGAGAGAGTGGTGTGTAATAAATACTTGTGGGAGGAAATATGTAAATACCCACACAGTTCTTCACTGCTAATAGAACATTGAAGGTGTGGTATATATATTAGTGTGATGGATTATAAATATATGTATAAATATAAATTCTCCTAATGGTCCATTTCTCTGGAGAACCCTGACTAACACAACTATGTCTGTCACAATGAATACTTTACCACTGTGAATAACAATTTCACATCCATAACATCAAGAAACTGGACTAGATGACTTCAAAATCCCTTATAGCCAGAATTTATATAAGCTATAATCTAAGGTCATTTTCTCAAAGAATTGTGAGATATAACAGCTTGGATGAGCTGCATTCTATTTCACTGTTGATCACTTACAATATAATCTTTAGTAAGTGCTAAGAGGCAATAGTTTAATTACATACAAATTAAGTAACCATGGATATATACTCTCTTTCTAAGGAAATATATTCATGATATGATACCAGCACTAATAGTCAGAGAGAGTGAAAAAAATCTAGATAGACAGATTTTTGCCTTCAAAAGTTACCACTTTGTTATTTATTTCACACATTTTTTCGTGAACTGACCAGAATAATTAATACTTGTTTATCATTTTAGTTAAGAGTTATTGCTTTGATTAGAAATATATTTATTTTCAATAATTATTTCATCTTTGCAATATTATTTTGCCTTTAAAAGCTAATGATCTATGCCCAATTCACATGCATATATCATCAAAAGAATTTACATAAAGACAAAAAATAATTTATTTTCTTGATAATCCATCCATGTTGGCAACTATGTTTTTTAAACAGATGGCACGATGATAAATGATCCAATATGTGGGATCGTGGCATGAATCTGGAAGCTTTGCACAGATGCTTATGACGAGCTGTTCATGATCACATACCACTTGCACATTCAGAGAATGACAGAGCCTTCTGTTGTGAAAGACATTTATATGGTGAGGTTTCTTTTAGTAATGTTTAGTGATGCTGCTTTGCTTTATGGCTGACATAGTCCCTAGGAAATAAATTTATTATATTTAGTAATTTCAATCTTTAAGGTAAAATATTTCTAAAAGAAATTTTTGATGGGAAAGATCAATTTAGAGTTTATTCATTTCAATAAAAGAAGTTGAAAATACTCTGGGTTTCAAGCTGTTTACAAAACTAGCTTTCTGGATCTCAATATGATTTTAATTTTCAACCACAGAGCTCTCTAGGCTGTCAAGAGAAAAGCTTCATTTTGTTATATGGAGACAATATTGTTTCAAGTGAAAAATAAAATGTGGATAGCAAGATATATGAATTGTGATGCTGTGCTAATTCTCCTTGAAATTCAGGATACAGAAAAGGAGGTAAAGTGGACCATTCAGGAAAAAATCTTTTATTCCAAAGGCACAAAGCTAATCAAGTTGAGTTGTAAAGGACTTTAAGATGATATTAATGGGGAGCTAGTGACTTGGAATTCTGAGTGATGATTCTCAAGGAAGGCAGATAAATCACTTGACATAATATGAATACAAATAACTGGTAGAAAGATGAATCGTAACAAGTATTTCCCTGTTCTTTAATACTGAAATATTTAAGTTTCTAATATTTCAATGTCTGAGTCTCAATTCTGACCATGAATTCTGAGTTTCTCTGATTTATATATGGAGAAAAACACATAGATCCTAGCATATTTTGGGCCCTAACTTATTTATATTTACTCTCTGTGTCTCTCTGTTTTGGTGTGTGTCTCTCAGACACACACCACCATGCACATACATCACACTTTCTAAAATTCAACGGAGCAGATGTGAGACTATAAGAAACATACACAAATATTACTAATTATTTTAACTTCATTTTGGACTTGATGTTTCTCAATTATACATAAGAAGTTCTCATCTGTCTACATATTTATTATATTGGCAGCCATTATTGAATTTTAATTCTATATACCAATAGTGATGAATTACAACCCAAATTATGTGCCACTTGTCTTTTGGTTTTACATTTCTAAACTGAATTATGAACACGTTTTACCTAGGTACATTTGAGAACTACTTGAATGAAGAACAAATTTTGTTGATGTACCAAAAATTTTATATCTCTACTATGAAAATTTTAAATATTATCAGGGACTTTCATTGAGACAAGCTGTGATAGTCATTTATTAAAACTAGAACTTACAAATTCTACAATATTTTATTTCTATGTTAATCCTAAACTGTCATTTTCTGATTAAGAGGAATATAATAATCCCTTAATCAGTCAAAAAAAAAAAATGTGGGAGCTACTTTTTTCTTCCTTCAGTTTATACTTTAAGTTAAACATACTTTGGTTAAGGAAAAATCTTAAAAATACATAGAAAAATTTGTAATGAAATGAATTAAATAGACATAAAGAGAAGGAACAGTTTTTCCCAATATATTTCTTAATTTTTCTCTTTTCACTCTACTTTTACTTATTTTTCTTAAGTTGAGATATTGTGTTTAGTGGCTATAGCAAAACAAGAAAATTATCAAGAAATGATTAGGCCAACAGTTTTCAAAATATGGTCTGGGGATCCCTGGGTTTCCATGAGACCCTTTCAGGGGTTCCATAAAATTGAAACTATTCTCATAACACTGAGACTTCATTTGTCTTTTTCACACGCATTATCTCATGAGTGCACAGTGGAATTTTCCAGAGGCTACATAACATATGACATCACAACAGATCAAATGGCAAAGCAGATATGAGAATCCAACTGAATTCTATTAAGACAGACACTAAACAAATTTTTTAAAGTGTTACCAGTACTCTTCTGACTAAATCGTGATCTAAAAAATCAAGTTATTTTGCTTGAAAATTTACTTAAATGAACCGTTCATGGGTACATTAGTATTTTAAGTGAATTAATAAATAAATATTTTAAAATTTTCTCTGTTTTAAGTTCTAACACTATGAATATTAATAGATATAACTCACATAAAAAAGCTATTTGGAATTCTCAACAATTTTTAAGTGTATAAAATAATTCAATGTTCCAAAATTTTAAGAACCTTGGCCATAAATTAAAACCCAATATTCGCTGAGATTATTGCCATTTTCCATATGAATGTAAAAACCTAAAGTGATAAGGATCCACTAGCATACACATCCTCCTCTTCTGTTAACCTATTCAGTTAAAATAAATTCAGATTTTTAATATTCAAATTACTGTGCTAAACACTGAGCCTAGAGTGATCAATAAGACCCTGTGTCTCTCACAAAAGGAAGCACTGTCCTGGATTATCATGTTCTCACAACTAAAAGGGTTGTGTCCTCTTGTGAAATTGCAGCATGTAGCTGATATGGAGCATTTTTTACTGAATACTGCGTTTGCATTTTTTATACTATTATTATGCTTTAGCTGTTCTTTATTTGGAATTACTGTAATGAATCAAGGTGACTACTTTCCTACACTTAAGGCACTTAAGGTGCCTTAGTTACACAAAGTCCAGACCACACCTGGGCTATGTACACCGCCTCAAGACATTTTAAGTTTGTTATGGCAAGGATGAAAAAAGAAAGAAAGAAAAATATTCTTACAATATAGGCTTTTGAGATTCTATTTCAAAGTCAAAGCTTTTGATTTATAAAAGTTGGGCTTTGTTAAGGGAACAAAATATTCTTGAAAAGCAAAAGTGAAGGCACTTAACACAGCAGAACATATGCTCATCTCACAACAAGAACTGGAGGGACGACAGAGGAGGACATAGGATTTGGCCCCGGGAAGGTGTAGCTCATCTGGCATGGAATGGGGTTTAGAAAAAGACGCTGAAACCTGCAATAAGAGATGACACTTATGGAGGCCGTGTATGGAGAAGCAAATACAGCATCATAAGCCTGGCCAGCATGGGCCATACCACCATCATAGAGCTACACGGGATCCACACCAAAGCTTGAGGCACATCAGTTCCCACGTGCGCGTGGGCCTCACGTGGTGCTGGCTTGAGGAGTCACATCGGTTTTCTTCTCATCATTGCCTGGTAAGGGCTTTCATCAGCAATTTCCTGCAGGTTGCCCAAGAATCATCACACAAAAGTGATTCTCACCTATGCTGCAGGATTTTTCAGAGCGCCATATAAAATGGCCAGTGTGGGTGCCTCAGTATTTACTTCCAGACCCATCTTCTGTATGCCTTTTGAATAACAACAGAGAATTTATGAAGTTAGAGTGATATATAAGGGAACTATCTTAGCTACTTGGATATAGAAGCATAAACATTCCGGATCTGTCACTCATGGTGATTTACATCCATACCACAGAGCTGTTACCAATCCCTAGAAAAAAAGTAGATGCCTAGTCATTTGAACTCAAGGTCATGGCCCTTTAGGGAAAAGAACATCACACAGAGGAAGAAACAGGTTATTCAGGAAAAAAAAGAAAAAAAAAAGGAAGAACATAGGAAGTAACCTTTAAAGCTTTTTGCTTGGGGCTTTGAACTTTTAAAATATGGAACCTCTTTTCGGGTACAGAATACAAATTTCCACAGCACAATCCCTAAGTGCTGTGGCCTAGAGAATGTTTGAGGAGCTGGAATTTGTAGGAAAAGACTGATCTGTAAATCCAGGCCAGAAAGAAAATGTACAGGTGATAATGTGGACATTAAGTCACTTTGGAAACATCTTGGGAAACCAGAGAAGAGTCTTGTCATTATTTAGGATGTGAGGACACCTGAATCCCTTTTGAATCAGATGCAGTAGTGACTCACAACTAGAAAATGATGCACAACCGCTTAAAGACAGCTTTCCCTGTGCTGGTGGCAAAGCTACCACTGAAGGAAATGAATGTTGGGTCCATGGCAGACCTACTGAGTCAGAAGCTCTGGGAGTAGTACCCAGAGGTGATTCCCATGCATAATTACTTTGAGAACCACTGTTCTAGGGTAAGAGATAGTATCTTCTAGTGTTCAGATATTGGAGAGATGGCCAATAATAGAAAAATCAAGTTTGAGAATATTTAGCTTTCAGCTTCTAGGGTGTAATGGCATCCTTACATAAGATTAAGTGTCTTTTTCAGGGAAGCAATGTTTTACTGGGGTAGGATGCAATTGAGCTAGTTTTTTTGCTGATTAAAGCAATAGAATTTTATTCCCAATAATCTCAATTGTACCCAGCTTTCCATACCCATTGAAATAATGGTAAACCTTGTACCAGAGGAAAATCAAATATCACCTAAATAAAGTATTTGTTGATCAATTTTGGGTTTCCAATTTTTTTTTTTTTTGAGGAAGTTTAGCCCTGAGATAACATCTGCCACCGATCCTCCTCTTTCTGCTGAGGAACAGTGGCCCTGAGCTAACATCTCTTCCCATCTTCCTCTATTTTATATGTGGGATGCCTGCCACAGTATGGCTTGATAAGCAGTGCATAGGTCTGCACTGAGGATCCCACCTAGTGAACCCCAAGCCATCAGAGCAAAGCATACAAACTTAACCACTATGCCACTGGGCCAGACCCAAATTAGACATTTTTTTAATCTGCAAGAAGATAATACACCTTGTTGTTAATTTCTTTTTACATTTAGAATCTTCTTTTCAAATATCAAGGTAAATTTAGAGATCTGAGCCTAGTTTTTGCCAAAGCCAAAGTATAGAAAGGAGCTAGTATATAAATGATTATCAGGACAGCTTTACCGTGACTTAGAAAGTAAATGAATGTGTGAGCAGTGACAGGAATATAAATATATAGAAGGCTTGCTAAGATATTGAGTAGGCATCTGATAAGGAACCACAGGTCCCACTTGGGTCTGGAGAAAAGATAAAATAAACACAAGTTAGGGCAAAGAACTAGCTGAAAGAAAACCTGGTACCTGAGACACCTTATAGTCACAGAAGAGTGGAAGTAGGAGAGCTGGAGATGCTGCCACAGGGATCTAGCTCAGAGCTTGCTTGAAGAATTCAAGAACTACAGGGGCTGGCCCCGTGGCTGAGTGGTTAAGTTCACGCGCTCTGCTGCAGGCGGCCCAGTGTTTCCTTGGTTCGTATCCTGGGCGCGGACATGGCACTACTCATCAAGCCACACTGAGGCGGTGTCCCACATGCCACAACTAGAAGGACCCACAACTAAGAATATACAACTATGTACCGGGGGGCTTTGGGGAGAAAAAGGAAAAAAAAATTTTTTAATTTAAAAAAAAAGAACTACAGAAGCTCTTCAGCACTCTTTGAGCATGTGGCAATTCTGAGGACTTGTGACCTGCAATGTGCTCCAACTCGGAATAAGGGAGTAGCTGAATCTGGTAATCCTGTGATCTGAGGCAGTGGGGAGCTGCCCAGTTATCATCAGTGAGTACCAGCCTGACATTCTAAAACCAGGCCAAACCAGGTGCACTTGAGCAGACATCGGTTCAGGAGTGATTGTCAAGCCAGAGTTCAGGGAGGACAAGAAGATGTGTGGGCAATGCCTTCCATGTAGACTAGAAAGATTCCCTTGGGACCAAGGTAACCAACTGGAAAGTCATGGTGAGAAGAGACCCTTAGAAGCAGAAAATAGTCCTGATAGTATGCTTACTTAAACTTTATATTGACTGAATGTTTAAGTGAAAGCAACTAATTTAAACAAGAAGAGATCAAATTATGTTTAATAAGCAAATCTAAGTTCCACTCATCTGACACCACCATCAACAGGAATGTATGCTCCAAAAGACAATGAGGTCAGCCAGAGATAATAAAGTTATATTTTCAGAGTTAAAATATGTAACCAAACACAGGAGAAATCAGGATCCATGAACTTCTCTTTTCCAATAATCTTCTTGGATCTCCCAAGTGAAGTCCTCCCTTGCAGCAAGTGAGGCATTCAGGTCACATCTCAGATAAGTAGATCAATTTTATGTTCAAAGTGATATTATATTTGCACTTAAGTAAATGCTCACTCTTTATCTGAAACAACAGTTACAGGCAATCCATGCATTGTCTAAAAGCAGCAATAAACTGTATTTGTTGAAGTAAAATTTTCACTATCATACTAGCATCTCTTCAAATAAATTTGAGAAGAAGTTACAACAATCAAGAAGTTTCCCAGGAATATTTTTTAAAAATCAATATGACTTATTTACCAAAGCTAAGCTGAATTACCTGGCATGAGTGTTTTTCAAATATTGGCATCCATTCTAAGGCCATCAGATAGAGTTTATAGCCAAGGTTTGAATGCTAACAATTCAAGATATGCTACATAAAATGATGCCAAATGTGGTAATAAATGCCTTCTATAAAAACAAGACTTACTCATAAAAGACATTCTTTCTGGACAGATAACTCATACTGACAGCTTGTGAATTCCAGAATTCTTCAGGCAATTCTTCTATTTCTTCTATTGGCCATTCCTTCTGGCCCAAGTTTATAATGTTAACTGATTATCACAAAAAGGAAGCTAAGGATACATTTTAAAAAGAGAGTTTGGGTAATTTTGGATTTTGGATTTTCAGTGGCAGACAACAAAGAGCTTTATTATGTTATATTGTTGTAGATGTGTAGACAAGTAAAGAGGATTAAGCACTTAAAAAAAGAATCCAGCAAAACGTGCATGGTTATATAATTAAGATTGTAGCCTTATCTTGTAAACAGAAGTTTCCAAAAAGCACACACTTGAAAAGTGCAGCCATAAATCTACTTAAAAGGCTTCTTCATTCAGGACTGCAAACATCGCATTGTCTTTGTCAATTTGTCTGTAGTCTGTTCTGGTAGGTGACATTGTTCTTGAGTACTAATCAATTGATGTCTCCGTGCCATCTGGCATTCTGTTGCTAAGCACAGATGCAACACTGTAAGGTGACGTGTGAGTGGCAAGAAGCAGGGTTTGTGTTCATCACAATGTCACAGTCCAGACCACATAGTCAATAAATCCTTCGTATGTCAAGCTTATCCTACCAGGTGAAGAAATGTCTTGGCAATACATCGAAGAAAATATGATGAAATGTAATCACTCCAATGAGATTTTGAAGATCTTGTTTTGTTTATTGAATGACCTCATAAGAAAAGATACTGTTCTTTACTTGGATTGAATATATACAAGTCGTTAACAGCTATCTCATTATATAAAAAGATGGTACTGAAAACTCTGAGTTCAGATTTATGCTTTACCACTTAGACGTATGTATAATATTTCTCATTGACTCATTTTCACCTATCAGTAGGAGCCTATATAATTTGTCTTTAAGTTTCTGAGAGTAAAAGGCAACGCTATTAATAATTATGCAGAGAAAACAGGCATATACCAGGAGTATCCCAGACAAATATAGTATAAGTCCGCAATTTGAGAAAGCTGAGTCCAATTAAATATTGTAAAATTCAAGTAAAAACTTAAGTTCTCATCAAAGTGTTATCAAAATACTATTAATGGTTTGCTTTCAAAACATTGTAAATAGGGACTGGCTCCGTGTCCGAGTGGTTAAGTTCGCGCGTTCCACTGAGGTGGCCCAGGGTTCGGATCCTAGGCAGGGACATGGCACCGCTCGTCCCACATCCCACAACTAGAAGGACCTGCAACTAAGATACACAACTGTGTACGGGGTAGGGGGGTTGGGAAGATAAAGTAGAAAAAAAGATCGTAAATAATCAGCTGTCGTTAAGCTTGGTTCTGGTGAAATTTTACAGGATACTTCATTGAAGCAAGAATAGTAAGGTGTAGATTTCAGTTATAATTACTGATGCCTAAGAGCTATAATCATAGTGCACCTATACATTCCATGAAGTTTCTCTTTGCCATCGTACGTCATGACTTCCACAATCAGCATAACCCACCCTGGGAATGTGTGTGACTAGTTCAAGAACATATTCCTGAATTTGATATTCCAGATCTTATGTTGCATTCCTTAGATAAAAGCATGTCTAACCTTCAAATAAATGACTTCATTGAGCATATCCAGCTGGAATAGAACTGGTTCAGAAACACCTTGGGGAGAGGTACTGACAAATCCCTGTCGTAGATAACCACCTATGACAGATGAATGCTTTCAAAAGAGATCCACAGAGACCACAGTGATGAGAAACATTTCTTGTTTTTTTAAAAAATGTGCTTTCTCTAACAATGAAACTCAGAGAAATAGGCACACTGAACATTTAAAATAGTTTCGAGAAAAATGACCTACATTTTTTATACATTCACTTATATATTCAAGCAATTACCAAATTTTCATACAGTATCTACTATGTTCCAAGGAATTTGCAAGGTGCTATGAATACAAAGGTAAACAAAATTATGTCCTTTTTATAAACTCAAATACAAGAAGGTGACACAAGAAAATGAACACCTAAGTCATTATGGTGAGATATGTACTCTAAGAGCACCCCCTCTCTTTTTTCCTCCTCCCACCTTCCTGGGCAATTCAGATGTTTTAACTGAAGTAATAACTGAGGACAGCATTTACTTCAAAATGACTATTCATTTGAGTGATGCAGCTCAAAAGGAGGAGAAATAGAAACTATCCTATTTTTTGCATCCTTGCTTCAAAAGTAATGGATTCTTGTGATATGACCATCCTTCCTCAAATGGTTGTGACTGCCCTTAATGTGCCTCTGTTTGCTCTCATGTTTTGTTCTTGCTGCTTTTGGACTCCTCCATCCACAGGCTGCTATAACAGAAGCGAGGACACTCCTCACTTCTCTACGACCAAGTGAGAAGAGTGGGAGCCTAGTCATTATTCGCCCTACAATTTCATTGTGCTTTGGGAAACAGTACGATTGACAAGAGAAACCAAAATATTTTCTGGTTGTTCATATGTATATAAAGATATATATGTATTTTTGTACATAAGCAATTTTGTATGTAATGACATTATAATTTATTACAAGCTTTTCCATCCATCACTGCATGTGATTTTTCCCAAAATTTAATGAAACACACAAGGCAGAACTACACATTCTCTCTTGAGGGCTCTTCATGCCTTTTCTAGGTCCACTGATACAGAGTTACATAAGCTTATACATGCATAGTTTTAACAATTACTGCATAAAAATAAGTTAGATATGTGTATCTATTTGGAGAAGAATACTTTGTGAGGTCTAAAAATAGGTTGCCATTTCAAGTCATGTTTCTTGGGGTTTGTAGCACTAATCTACGTCTTCTGTCATGTGGATCATTTCGACAGTCAGAAACCTCACACCAGAAGAATGACTACACGGAGAAGGACTGATGTGCCATGTGATGGCTCTGAGGAGGAAATCAAAGGTAGAACCATTTCTTGGAGGCAGCAAATTAACTTAAGCCTTCTCATGGCCAGTGAAAGAAGCTTCTCCATATTTAGGAATGTACTCTGAGTAAATTTCCTTTGTATGAAAAAATCACTCTGTGAATGTGATCACTAAATTTGAACAGACTGAAAAACAACATTAAGATACAGATTGTACTAGGACATAGCAAGATTAATTATTAATTGCCTGATTCTAGTTAATAACTGCAGTAACGCACCAGCAGTCCAGTGCTTAGCTAAATGTCAGGCTATTTGGCATTACATTTATAATCCAGTTGCAAAACAGAAGTGAATCTCAGCAGTTCACAGTTTCTACATTGTGGCTTTTGACTCTGTTTCTCCCTACTCTTCTCCAAAATAAGATTTAAATTTTGGCATTTATGAAGTCATCCTGAGTTAATAAAAATAAAGTTTCAGAGTAAAAGCAGAAAGAGGGATATCTGGAAATATCGCAGAGAGGATAAAAGGAAAGAAGACATAGGCGACAGATTGTCAGGGAGAAAAGAAACTGAGGAGAGATCACCCCTGGAATTAAGGCAAGAGGCTGCTGGGTAAGGTGCCACCGGGGGCTCTTTTTTAACTGCTGTCTCAGAAGCCACTGTATGACTGCAAAATGTGCTCTTATAATGATCAGAATTCTTCTATGAGAAGTTTATTTTTTATTTAAACATGTTACACGTGAATTAGGAAGTATTTCAAATTATAGAAATGGAGAAAGAAAGCAAAATATTACAATTCCCAACTCACAAATATAGTAGCATAAAGGTTAAATTTTATACTACATAAATCTCTGTCTATTTTCCCTGTCGTCGGCTCAGCTTTGCGTGTTTTTGCAGCCAATGTCTCTTTAGCATGAGCGCACACACACACACACACACATTTGCTCCAGAATCATTAGAAACAGCGTCAGTCTCTAGGAATGTGTCTGAGGCTTCTCAGGAGGGATTTACACCCCACGATAGACACCACTCCTTCCTAAAAGTCCTTCGTACACATGTAACTCCCCAGCATTTCTACTCTTCAGGGAGGCTCCCCAAATCACTCCCTTCTCTTTAACGTGCATCTATCTGCCTCTTACCTTATTTACCTTGCCCCATCCTAAAATCTCTTTGCTCCAGCTTCTTCACACTCCAACTTCTCCATTTCTTTTCATTGTTCTTAACTTGTTTTGCCATGAAGTTTACGTCATTTTAGTAACAGCATATGGGCAGCTTTGCCTCTTCCCAATTCTTTTTTTTTTTTCTTTTTTGAGGAAGATTAGCCCTGAGCTAACATCTGCTACCAATCCTCCTCTTTTTGCTGAGGTAGACAGGACCTGAGCTAACATCCATGCCCCTCTTCCTCCACTTTATATGTGGGATGCCTGCCACAGCATGGCTTGACAAGCAGTGCCATGCCCGCACCCGGGGTCCGTGCTGGCAAAGCCCAGGTCACCAAAGCGGAACGTGCGAACTTAACCTCTTAGCCATTTGGCCACTCCCTCCCCAATTCTTTAAAACAATTAACACAAGATAAAAATCTCTTCCTAGATCATCTGAGAGTGAAGTGTAGGGTGACATTTTTGACTGTTATTCATTTAAATTTGACTTTCTATTTGGGTATGTATAAATAACGATTATAGGAACAGTATAATTGCATTACCAAAAATTGGAAGACAGAGAGAAGCCAACATTTAGAAGTAAATATTTTATAGACTCAGTATACAACAACAGCCACTGTAACTATCTTAATGCACATCCTTCCAAATCTTTCTCTTGGGGTGTGTGTATAAGTGTGTGTTTGCATTCCACACTGCGATCATATTTTTTATAATGTTCTGCAACTCAATTCTTTTAATTGAGAATTTTCGCCACAGTTATTCTCACATAACCTAATACCCAGAAGTTATTCAGATTTCCAAATTTGATGCCCAAAATATCTTTTCTGATATTCAAACCCCTTTCTAGTCTGCACCATGCCCTGCATCTGATTATGCCCCCTATGTGTCATCCAGTCTTATAGAGAAACTTTCTTGACTGTTTTGTTGAAATGACCAGGCCACGATGTTCCACTTTTAGGAGTTGTCTGGTTACTTCATTGTGATGTAATTTTTTTTGTTCACTTATTTTCTTTATTTCATATAAAGGGTAAGTCATGTCTTAAAGCTTGATGATAAAAAATTCAATTTAAAATTTTTAGGTAGACTAGGTGCTATTGTGTGCCCAATATTCCATTTATCCCACCATCTATGATGCTGAATTTGATCCTCTGCTTAGATTATGAAATTTTGAATGTAACCTGTGTGGTTTCAGGAATAGCAAATATCCAGTTACCTTCCAACTGTACCCCTAATGATATTACTACCAATTGTTAATTCTTGCCTGACTCAATACTTTCATCATGGTTTGTGAAATTTTTGTTTCTAACATATTATTCCTTCCACATATATCAGCTGTCCTTCTTCATTAAATTAGAGACGGGCCTCAAGAACTGGGCTATTCAGTTTTATAGGCTATTTATCAGACCACTGACTGAAATCACTCATATGCACAGCCAAAGAGCACGTGGATTTCCACAGATCTTACAGGAGTGCTTAGGGATAAAGGAGCATAATGCCCACAAATAACATTGAAATAATGCATAAAAAAGTGATAGGCACATATAGGTACATATAGATTATCATATGCATATATAGGAAGAAAAAGAGAATGATATTGAAAATGGGTCAAAATATTAACAGGGGGCAAATATGGGTAAAGTTATATGAGAGTTCTTTACAGTGCTTTGAAACTTTTCTATAAATTTGAAATTAAATGTAAATAAGAAGTTACATTTCAGGAAACTAATAAACACATGATAATGTGGTTGATCACAGAAATAAGCATTAAACATAGAGTCATATTTTATCAAGTGGAATGGGAAAAGATGCAATAATCAGTTGTCTTTTGAGCATAAAAAAACATACACTTTCTTAGATTGCTGGTGGGAGTATAAATGGACAATATTTTGTGCAGGAGGCTGGCCCTATGTGTCTTAGCCATAAAAGTGTACATACTTTTTGAACAATTCTGGTTTAGGGAATTATTCCAGGAAAAATAAGAAATGCATAAAAATGTTTACATTGTTGTATCCATTTTTATAGTGCTATTTCCATGATAAATCTAAAACAATCTACCTTTACAACAAAAGTAAGTTAGATAAATTATAGTGTATCCAAAAAATGATTAATATACAGGCAATAAAATTGAATTGAAGAAAAATATTTGATAGTATCAGTTATATGAAAGTAGAATACAAAATATATTTGAAACATTTCCAAATTAGCTTAAAGTAAAAGGTATAATTGCACATGCATAAATAGGAGAAAAAAGATAAACCATATACATGATAGGATAACAATTTCCTGAGGAGCCAGGGCGCTCGACTTTGCCTCCTAGAGTGTGGTCTGTGAACTTTCCAGATCAGTCCCTCATAAGAGGCTCATTTAAAACATACCACCCCAGGAATTCATCAGAGTAAAGAGGTTCTTCAAGGCAAATGAAAACAGGATTGAAACAAACAAACAACCCACTAACTGGGAAAAAATATTTGCAAGTCATGTATCTGACAAAGGCTTAATATCCATAATATATAAAGAACTCTCACAACTCAACAACAAAAAAATCAAACAACCAGATCAAAAAATGGGCTGGAGACATGAACAGACATTTCTTCAAAGAAGATATACAGATGGCCAATAGGCTCATGAAAAGATGCTCATCATCGCTGATCATCAGGGAAATGCAAATCAAAACTACACTAAGATATCACCTTACACCCATTAGAATGACAAAAATATCTAAAACTAATAGTTGCAAATGTGAGAGAGGTTGTGGAGAAAAAGGAACCCTCATACACTGCTGGTGGGAATGCAAACTGGTGCAGCCACTATGGAAAACAGTATGGAGATTCCTCAAAAATTAAAAATAGAACTACCATATGACCCAGTTATTCCACTAATGAGTATCTATCCAAAGAGCTTGAAGTCAGCAATTCCAAAAGTCCTATGCACCCCAATGTTCATTGCAGCATTATTTACAATAGCCAAGACATGGAAGCAGCCTAAGCGCCCATCAACAGATGAATAGATAAAGAAGATGTGGTACATATATACAATGGAATACTACTCAGCTGTAAAACAGAACAAAATCATTCCATTTGCAATAACATGGATGGACCTTAAGGGAATTATGTTAAGTGAAATAAGCCAGTTAGAGAAGGATAATCTCTGTATGACTCCACTCATATGAGGAATTTAAAAATGTGGACAAAGAGAACAGTTTAGTGGATACCAGGGGAAATGTGGGGTGGGGGGTGGGCACAAAGGGTGAAGGGGTGCACCTACAACACGACTGACAAACATTAATATAGAACTGAAATTTCACAAGATTGTAACCTATCATTAACTCAATAAAAAAAAAAATAAAAGATACCACCCCATGTTGTTGCAAATGGGACGGTTTTGTCTTTTTTATGGCTGAGTAGTTTTCCATTGTCTTCTTTCCATTCATCTGTAGATGGGCACTTGGGTTGCTTCCACATCTTGGCTATTATTAATAATGCTCCCATGAACATAGTGGTGCATAAATCTCTTTGGATGATTGATTTCAAGTTCTTTGGATAAATACCCGGTAGTAGGATAGCTGGATCATATGGTATTTCTATTTTTAATTTTTGAGAAACCTCCATATTGTTTTCCATAGTGGCTGCCCGAGTTTGCATTCCCACCAGCAGTATATGAGCATTCCCTTTAGGGTATGATGCTAAGTAAAATAAACCAGACAGAGAAAGGCAAATACTGCATGATTTCACTCACATGCAGAAGATAACAAATACATGGATAAAGAGAACAGATTAGTGGTTACCAGAGGGGCTGGGGGTTAGGGGAGTGGGCGAAAGGGA
This sequence comes from Equus caballus, assembly GCF_041296265.1. Lineage (NCBI taxonomy): Eukaryota > Metazoa > Chordata > Mammalia > Perissodactyla > Equidae > Equus > Equus caballus. Next base: position 16,346,931 of record NC_091702.1, on the reverse strand, counting down.
TAAAGGGGAAGGTATGTATGGTGATGGATAAAAATTAGACTACTAGGGGTGAGGACAATGAAGTGTATTCAGGAATTGATAAACAGTAATGTAGACCCAAAATTACAAAATGTTATAAAACATTATAATCACAGAAAAATTAATTGGAAATAAAATAAAGTATAAAATTCAATGGCAAATAAATAAATAAATAAAAGATACCACCCCAGATTTATTAAAGCCAAAGCCCAACGAAGGGGCAGGAATCTGGACTTTTAAAGAGCACTCTGATTGATCTGGTGGCATGCTAATGTACAATTTTTCTGAGAGTAGAATTCTAAGACTAATCAATTGTTTGCAAGAGGAAATTTGAGTCAATTCAATAAATTAGAGTATAAACAAAGAAGGTTGCTGCTTCTCTCTTTAAAAAAAAAAAACAAAAAAAGAAAAAAACAAATGAGTTTATCCTTCTTTGCTCAAGCCCGCAGAGTTTATTTTCTTGCTCTGATCCCCCTGCCTTTGCAAGTTCCATGAAAATCGGCTTGGTACCACATTCCCTCAGAAGTTGTGGCTTTTTCTTGATTAGTTATCTTAGAGAGTATTGTTGTAGAATCTAGCCAATTTGTTAGTGCCTACACACCCCTTTCCAGAACTCCTTTACACGAACTACCTGTACCGCTACAATGGCACAAGACTGCCTGAGCCTCCCCATCATTCCTTCTCCCTTCACTCCCAAAGATCTTCGCTTTGTCTCTACAGACACCACTGCCTGCAGGCGCTTCCACAGTAGCTGCCACCATACAGTTAAAGAATTTTCTTCCTAGCGGGGCTGGGCCCACTTCTAAAATCTGTCGAGAAATCCACTTTTAAACATCTGCCACACCTAGGTATGAATGTCTAGTCTCTTGGTTCCAGAGAAGTGTTCAGATTTATTCTGATAAAGAACATTTCCCTTTTTTGTCAGAATTGTTGGAAACCTCTTCTTATTTGACAGTCTATGAAGAGTGTCAGTAGATGGCAAAAAAAAAAACAAACAAGAAGTCTACTTTGTACTAGTCGATTTCAGTTATTCCACTTCCTGGAAAATAAATTAAGAAAAAAAGCAAAAGTTGCACCTAAATATCTACATATAAAAATGCCAGTTGTGATAGTGTTTATATTAAACAAAAATTAGAAAATACCTTTATTACCTGTCTGCTTTTTGGCACATTGCTTATACCTTTTGTGGCTAAATTTTCTCAGCCATAAAATTGGAATAATAATAGTACTTACTTAAAAGTGGTTTTGAGTTTTAAATGAGTTAATATATTCAAAGTGCTTAGAACAGTGTTTTCAAATAGTAGTCATTAGCTGAAATTATTATGATCATATAAGTAGCAAATGGTGCAATAAATTATGGTATACTCATTGATAATATGTCACACAGTCATTAAAATATTGTAATAAGAATTAATATCATGAAATAAATTAAAAATAAGAAGCAAAATTATGCTAACAACCTGTTTAGCTATTGCTATATATATAACTCTGTAACTCTAACTATGTACACATATTTAAAGAAAAACTAGAATGGAATACATCTAAAGATCTTTTCCATATCCGTGATATGTAAAATGTAGGAATATACTTTTTTTGCAATCCATATTTTCTTTAGCAATGACATTGCTCTTATAAAAAAATGTATTAATAAAAGATTAGGGTATTTGTGTGGTATCGGTATGCCTGAAGAAGACTAATGTAAAATATGGGATTACTATTTCCCATAGCGTCTCAAATCTCCTGGAATGTTGTTAACTAGATAACAACCAGCCCAGTGGTACTAAGGCATAATAAAACCTTAAAAGCAAAAAGTCACCACAATAGGCTAACGGAAAATGGTCATAGAGCCAAGACTATGATGATTGCCTTGCTTGTGCTTCAGCATATATGGTTGCAAAGTCTGAGCAGTGTTAATGCTGTGTCAAGTGTCTTGAGATATTTCAGCAGTGCCACTTACAAGGCACACTCAACATTTAACAGCATGATCGTTAATCAAGGCTGTCAGGTCACAGAACAGCGCTTGCCTGCTGATCCTGACATGAGACTCACTGCGTGTGACGTACATCCTCCTACTGGATATGTGTGAAAACACAATGACATCACAGAACTGAAGCAGCTGCCGTATGTCGAGCCACAAAGGAAGAAACCTTCAAATAAGACAGGAAGAAGAAATGCACTGAAATAACGCATGAAGCAACCGGGCATAGCTGAGAAATCCTGAGAGAGAATGAACGAAAGGGGCAGGAGCCACAGGTGGTTCACTGAAGCAAAAGTATGGAGCAGAGAAAAAACTGTCAGGTTTAATAGCCAGTTCATGTTGCTGCTCAACCAGTTTAAACGTGTTAAAAATGAACATCTGCTTGCAACTGATTATTTTACTGTTTAGCTTCAGGTTCAAAGATGAGAATGAAGTACGTGTAGATACATGATATATTTTGCATAGTGGTGAGTGGATGTTAAGACCATGCAAAATGGTCTGCTGAATTCTCTCACATCAAAAACATTCCTCAACAATCACAGGATTTGAGAATAAGACCCACCACGTGCTAGCACAGAAAACAATACAGTGAAGCTGTGTTGGAGAGAAGAATTTAGACATTTGGATTAAAAATCACATATATTAAACCAATGAACTCTCTTTCGTGTGAGTCACCAAAAATGACTACATTTTAACAGAAATGCAATCACTTTCCAAACTATTACATGATTGTCAGTGTACTACCTTTTAAAAACCCTTTCCTCGTTTTGGATCGATCATGTATTCTGTAACTTTTGTGTAACTAGATTGTCGTCACATAGACTATATTCTAAATACATCAAAAATCATTGTGATTGTTAAGTTTATTATAGAATATACTCCTGAGTAGCAATTTTCCCAGAAAAGATAATTTTGAAAGAATAAAATGGCTATTATCTCAGAAACAGTTGACATGAAATGGCATTAGACAAATCTGTTAAAATTCTGATCTCAACAACTACTAGTGGTAAGATACATAGCAAGTTTCTGCTCTTTATAAGCCTTAGCTTCCCCATCTGAAAATATGGTTAATAATATTTAACTCATATATTTATTGGAATAAAATAAAATAATTTATGTAAACTGTCCATAATAATAGCTGACACAAGGTAGTATCAATAAAGAATAACAGTTCTTATATTTGCATATTTGAAATTTTAAACACCATTAAACAAAAATGGGCTTACCTACAATTATGGGCGTACTGGTTAGTCCATAGTAAGCCCAAAAGCTGGAGATTTAAAAGTGAAAGTGATCCTTTGCAGGACATAAAGAAGGTAATTGTATTGAGAAGTCAGGCATTGAACAGTTCATTAAAAGTTTTGGGATTTTTTTTTTTCCATTTTCCCAAATATCTAAGTCAAGGAAGAGAACCCTAAAAGACATCAAAACATCCTTGAGAGCTTGCACACTTGCAGCTTACAGAATTTGGGGACGATCATTCTTCATTGTATATTCCTTATCTTGACCAGAAAATTGTGGCTTCTCATTACACTTAACTGCCTGCAGGACCCCTGACTAGGAAATTACCAGAGCTGAGATCTTACTTAAATAAGTGTTGTTGTGTAGGGATGGAAAGGACATTCCTGTCAGAGACATTCATTCAGTTAATAAAATTAATCTTTTTATTTTCATAGTTTTATCTACAGAGCAATTATTTTGTTTCCTATTTTATCTTTTACACTCCTTTCTAACTACACAATTGGCACAGATTGAAGTTACAAAGATTTCAATAGCAGCGTTTCTTCAGAAAAACGCGTACATCTTTAAATCTTAAAATGAGCATAAGAAAAGTGTATAGTCTATAAAAGAGGAAAATACCTTAAAAGTTCTGGCAGTGTTAAAAAAAAGTGCATTTTCTGTGCATTTTCAGCTTCAGTTAAAGAAGCTTCTACATCTTTTTTTCTTCGCTCTTAAATGAGTGCCTGCAATCGTAATACATTTACCCAGTAACGCTTTTGTAAATGAATTACTATGGCATTCATACCTTCAGTCTCTGAACAGAAGTCAGAAAGTAAAGATTGGCTGCCTCTAGATCAAGTTGCTGCTGCCAACTCTCGCGAGCTTTGTCAGGAACAGTTGATTGTAATGTCAGTGCAGTCCAATTTACAGGCTGGAGCAGCAGCTGCATACTGCATTTCCCTGAAGTGTTACATGATTTCCACTCCTTGCAAACTTTATCATCTTTGTTGCAGTGAGTCGGGTAAGTTGCTCTGAATTTATGTCTTCCTTTAGCTGCAAGTTACTGTGAAGCTCCTTCTGTAGGATTGTGTTCCCTTCACGTGTTTGCTGTGCCCCTTTGGTGCTCTGTGGGGGACAGTCGTTGCAAATGGGACAGATGAAGCAAGCGAGCAGCCACAAGCATCAGATCTGCCTGTTATTCAGGGAATGCAGACTGAGTCCATTTAACTGCTGGGGAAATAATAGAATTGTTCAATTTTGTACAAAGGACGGTGGCACTTGTGGAGTCACTGTGATGTCTGTTCTCTGTGCACTCCCTAAGGGGAAACATTCTATCTGTTTTACCCTTAAATGTGCTGTTTAGGAAATTTCTCCTTAAAAGAGTAACAAAAGTGATCTTTGATCAGTCTTACTTTATTATTTTTTTCTTTTTTCTTAAATGGCATGAAGTGAATAGATCTCTTATTGTCTGGCTTGACAGAACACTTTTCTTAATAAACATTTTGCCATCTAAACTTTATAACAATTGGCAAAGCAAAAGTCTAAACTTTTTTTTATCTAAAAGAAAAGTCTATTTCGTAATTTGATTTCCCAACTTTTGTCCACTTTGCCCTGTTTATCCTCTTTCTTTTAATGTGTGTGTTTAAATTATGTCAAAATATTTTATATTTTTAAATTATTTTTATTATATCAATAAGCCAATATAGACTTTCTGTTGTCCTACATCTTCTAAACCTATTTTTATTTTGATGATATCAGGCTCTTGCTTAACCTGCGGATTAAGCATTGAATATAAAAGGTATGAATATTTAAACGTAAAATGAAATGTGAACAAAATTGTTTCATTATTTATGGTTTCTATTTGCAATTTTTTTTTTATCTTGAGTATGAATTTCAAATTTTTGTGAATATATTGCATGATAATAAACCTAATTAGGAGTTACTATCACTAGTTCGTGTAATGTCTCTCATAATATAAACTATCACATACTTATGATAAATATAATTATATTTCACTTATATAGTTACTCGTTTAAGGTTAAACACGAGCTTTTAAAGAGTGGCTTTATACTTTAAATGAAAATCTTTAGAATTCTCTGTGAATTTGAAATAACATGGCCTTTGGATACCAAATAAAATTTCTAATTGCATTTGCAAAATTCTGTTCTATTCTCCTTGATTTGTTGTTGTTGTTTGTTTTTAGTGTCCTGTTTTTTTTTTAACTGTAAGGAAATGTTTGGGATCTGCTCCACATTTTAGTTGTTATAAATACAAGCTAATGATATCTTAGCAAGTCTTATCTTATCTATAAATTTTGTTTCTGCTCTGATTCATCTCTTGGTAACAACTAGTAATACATATTTAAATTGTATGTTGTCTTCATTTTAATGCTTTCATGACAAAATCTGCTCATTCTTATCAAAACTGAACTGTCCCAGATGTTAGAGAATTATAATTGGATAGATGTCAACCTAAGAACAGATTCAACTTTCAAAGACCTAAGATAGTTCTCTAATATTAAATGTTCAAATTATTCCCACAATGAAAAGTTTAAGAATCTTCCCGATTAAGGATAGATACAGATCTTATGCTTCTCATACTTAATATAGTGTCTTCTATCTGTACATCTGTATCCTTTTAGTGCCTAGTGGGTATCGGAAGGATCCCTGAAAGACAGTGATACAGTCTATTTATAAACAGACTTCCTCAACTCCCCACTTGACTTAGCCTGCAACAAAACAAGCTTTCTAGGTTTGGTATAAAGGCTTAGTTGTTTTAATTTGACCAAATACATTTTAGTGGCGCTTGTTCTAGATCATATTATCTAGATGGCTCTTTCCCACCATTTTAAAACACTTTATTTTTATGCAGAAATATATATTCTATTTAACTTTTTGAAAGTCAGGAAAATTACTCTACCTTCAAAAGAAAAACTGTCAATATTTGCTTGACCATCCTTTAAGAAGTCCTTTGGTGGCTAATGATTTTGAATATTTCATTGATATCCTACTATGGCAAAACTATGGCAAATGAATAGCTCTTTATAACAATCATTTTATTGTACCCATTCTTGTAGTAAAGATATATTTCTTCTTAAAATTGGTTGAGGAATTTTGATGTTACTTTCAAAATTGAATTAAAAATGCAAAAAGAAGGAAATAATTTTTGCCTTTTTTTTACTTTGAAAGTCATATTATTAAAAATTTAGAATATTTTCCAAAATTTCCAGTAGATTTTGATATTCTAGAGCTTTTTATAAACTTGGAGCATCAGAGTATTCATTGTGTTTCAGGTTTTCCACCTTCCCACTCCCATCGTTTGTTTTCTTTTTCACTTCCACACAAAAACTTCTGCCTTTCTTTCAAATATTATGAGAATAAGTTTAATCGATCTAAATTTGGATACTCAGTTATACTCAATATGAAAATTTGCCCCATTCTTTATGATAAACATCTTATGTATTCTCAGTTTGAATTGTTTATGTAATATGCCAGTAGACAATTTGCACCAGAATTTATAGGAGGAAAAACAATGAAGTTTTGCTGAATATTTTAATTATTAATAAAGATTGAGATATAGACTAATAACGTTTTCTTAGTCTCCTTTATTTATTTCTCTTTTGATCGTTTAATCATGTGATAACTTATAATAAAAATGTAAACATCTCTTAACAGTAAAACAGCAGAGCAGCGTATTAAAGAATACCAGACTAGGAAAAGGACAAAATAATAATTAGTTAAATAAAGTGCTGTAGCTAAACACAAAAATATTAACCTACACTAATAAGTATGTGAGCATATGCATATTTTCGTTTTAAAATCTAGATTTAATAATATGGTATATAACATTCTCCAACAGGTAGCATAACAGCGCGTTAGGATTATACTGCCATTCTTGCAATGAAAGCATGCTTACAATGATTTTTTGAATGTTATTAGTTGCATTTTTACAAGTTGATGACTCACAGATATCATTGCTGAAAAGGCTACTTTATTATTCACATAAATCATTACATATAACATTAAAATTCACTCAGCACAAAATATAATTAAAAACATATAAGAAATACTTATGTAAATCAAAGTGACATGTGAATGATATTATAATCTTTTAGCTGTTGTGGTAGCTATTATTTAACATATGCAATGGAAATTATTACATTTATTAATTACATAAGGAAACAAAATATTCGGTAGTAATTATACTTGCTGTGCAATAAAATTAATAAACTGTAGAACAAAAGTTTGAAAATTATCTCAGACCAAAAATCATTAGCATTTGGTGTTTGGCTTAAAAAGACAAAATAATATTTATATAAAACCAAGGGGGAAAAAAGAGGATCTTAACATTAGCCTCAGAAGAAGACTGACTGAGCTGGGCCAAAGGTCGGAACGACTACAACCAGAGAGCCTGCAATTGATCTGTTGAAGTGAAGTTTAGAGTCTGCCAGCTTTGTGTCGTAATTCCTTTTTCCTCTCCAAAGCGGATTTTAAAAAAGAAAAAAAAAAGTCATCATAAGACTTTTTTCTCCAAATGTCCACCTCCGTTTATTTAAAGAAAGGGTTTAGAAATCATCAGAAGGAAAAAAAAAGACTACGGGAGCAGCGCCTCTAAAATTCCTAAACTTTCAAAAATATAAAGTTTCATTAGTGATTGTCAAGTCCACAGGAAGCTTTATATTATTACATTTTATTTATTTATGATTATTTATAATATAAGAAATTGCATTTATGATTGTAATAATCTCTGAATATCATAATAGTAAAGAAATTGTGTTAAAATATTATATACTTCAATAATATATTTTATTGTTCTTAGCAAAAATTCAATTGTATCGAAATCGAGAACATGAAAAAAATCTTGTGGTTTGATTTTTTAAAACTTTATTATTATAACAATCATCATATATAGATATATTTGCATATTTGTCCATATACATATAGACATTGATAGAATTAGGTAGACAAGTATAGATATGGACATAGACATAAGTATAGACAGAGTCAGAGACAGAGAGAGAGGGAGAGATACCCATAAGTACTGGACACTAAACAAAATACTGTACACAATGGATTGGTTTATTCAAATATTTTGGGGGGATCAAAAAATACTTGTTGATCACCAGCTATTGTATGAGCAGCAGTGAAGAGGCTGATTTAAAATGTGAGTTCCTAAAGCTGAGACAGTTATCAAGATAGTGCCTTATTCTCTGCCTTCGAAGACAATCTAAATAAAAAAAAAATACAAATTCTCAAAGCTCACAGGATTAACTTCTTGTACATATAGGTTGGATTGACAATTACGATATAAAAAAATAAAGAAAAGATTCTGTACATTTATGGACCTTTGTTGTTGATATGTGGATGTGAATGAGTGTTTGTATTTGTTTGAATCAGGTTTCCTTTCAGTTATATCATGATGTTCTTTTAAACGGTATTTGCATTACATTTTTCTCTCTCTCTTTGCCACATGGAGTTTCAGTATCTGATTTTTAAATTTTATTTATTTTAAAGAAACTCAGGTGTGCATTATGATTTTTTAATAAAACTTTGATCTCCCAATCTCTTCATGTCATCAAACAGATATCATTTAATAAAATGCCAGATAGTTATGATTGTAGGTCTCAAAAATTACCTTTGCTTCCTCCACTTTTCCAAGTAATTTCTCAGCTTTACTCCTATTTCATTCATTTTGTCCGCTATCAGAATACAAGTAAATCTGACCATGATAACACATTTAACCTCACTAGTTGCATATGCTTTAATCAATTAACAAATTAACAGATGTGCATCGAGTAATTCTTGGGTGTAAAATTCCTTTGAAGTCAGCATCTTCTCTGACACATTGTATTACTGCCTGTCGGTTCTCCCCATTTACATTGTAATTCAGGTCAAGAAGCCCTTCTTGGTTATTCAATTTCAGGGAAATTCTCTAGTATATATCTGTAGCCCTCCCTTTCCAATTTTTCCCATAGGTCTTTATAACAGTAGCAGATTTATTAGTTTTCACAATCTGTATGATAAATGGCAACTACTGTGTTTTTGTTACTTAACATTCTATAGATATATTGTCCAAATTCTTTTCTGACCATAGACTGTATAGATTTTATCGAGGAAGAAACTACTAGGCAAAAAGGATCACAGAAGGACATGGAGACAGAAAAAGATGATAATAAAAGTCTAAGGATCCTTAAAAGTTCTTAAGAACCATTCACCCATGAATAGAAGTGTACATATTTCAGAGAATACATGAGCTTGTATTTCCTCCTCTAACCAACGTAGAAATTATATTTTGTCAACGTAAGTGGACAACCGCTTAATACCACTTTCTGTGGGGCTGTGTGTGCTAGAGAAGTATATATATTTATATACACCCCGCGGATAAACTTTCTCTTTAAAATACTAAATCTTCCTTACAAGCATTTGATAATGAATCTCTCCAAAGTGAAATAATTTATACTTTTCCATGTCACTTATTTATTTTCTACATTGAAAACTGAAATATCTCCAACCATTTTTTATGTTTTTATTCATAAGTGTTTATAGTGGTAGCAGATTTATTAGTTTTCATTATTTGTAGGATTAATAAGAACTATGATATTTTAGTCAAGTATAACGTTAGAAACATGAGGCTGTTAAAACTTCCTCCTCACCTCTCTTTCAGAAATCAGTATGCAGAGCTGGGGTACAATCATATGCATTCGAATTCTCTTGCGATTTCTTCTGCTCTGGGTGCTTATCGGGAAGTCACACACTGAAGAAGACATCATAATTACAACCAAGAACGGAAAAGTCAGAGGGATGAACTTGCCAGTTCTTGGTGGCACAGTAACAGCCTTTCTTGGGATTCCCTATGCACAGCCGCCTCTTGGTAGACTTCGATTCAAAAAGCCACAATCCTTGACTAAGTGGTCCAATATTTGGAATGCCACAAAATATGCCAATTCTTGCTATCAGAACACAGATCAAAGTTTCCCAGGCTTCCTTGGATCAGAGATGTGGAACCCAAACACTGAACTTAGTGAAGACTGTTTATATCTGAATGTGTGGATTCCAGCACCTAAACCAAAAAATGCTACTGTAATGATATGGATCTATGGTGGTGGTTTTCAAACTGGGACATCATCTTTGCCTGTTTATGATGGCAAGTTTCTGGCTCGGGTTGAAAGAGTTATTGTAGTTTCAATGAACTATAGAGTGGGTGCCCTAGGATTCTTAGCCTTATCAGAAAATCCTGAGGCACCAGGGAACATGGGCTTATTTGATCAACAGTTGGCACTTCAGTGGGTGCAAAAAAATATAGCAGCCTTTGGTGGTAATCCTAGAAGTGTAACTCTCTTTGGAGAAAGTGCAGGAGCAGCTTCAGTTAGCCTTCATTTACTTTCTCCTAGAAGCCAGCCTTTGTTTACCAGAGCCATTCTGCAAAGTGGATCCTCTAATGCCCCTTGGGCAGTAACATCTCTGTATGAAGCTAGGAACAGAACATTGACCCTAGCTAAACGTATGGGTTGCTCTAGGGACAATGAGACTGAGATGATCAAATGTCTTCGAGACAAAGATCCCCAGGAAATTCTTCTGAATGAAGTATTTGTTGTCCCCTATGATACTCTCTTGTCAGTAAACTTTGGTCCAACTGTGGATGGCGATTTTCTCACTGACATGCCAGATACACTACTCCAACTTGGACAGTTCAAAAGAACCCAGATCTTGGTGGGTGTTAATAAAGATGAAGGGACAGCATTTTTAGTATATGGGGCTCCTGGTTTCAGCAAAGATAACAACAGTATCATAACAAGAAAAGAATTTCAGGAGGGTTTAAAAATATTTTTTCCAAGAGTGAGTGAGTTTGGAAGAGAATCAATCCTTTTCCATTACATGGACTGGTTAGATGATCAGAGAGCCGAAAACTACAGAGAGGCCTTGGATGATGTTGTTGGGGATTACAATATCATATGCCCTGCCTTGGAGTTCACCAAAAAGTTCTCAGAATTGGGAAATGATGCCTTTTTCTACTATTTTGAACACCGATCGACCAAACTTCCTTGGCCAGAATGGATGGGAGTGATGCATGGTTACGAAATCGAATTTGTCTTTGGTTTACCTCTGGAAAGAAGAGTTAATTACACAAAAGCTGAGGAAATTTTGAGTAGATCCATTATGAAACGCTGGGCAAATTTTGCAAAATATGGGTAAGTGCCAATTTTTGTAATTGTTCTTTTTGGTCTTGCTTGTTTTGTTTTGTTTTGCTTAGCTTTGCTTAGTCTCTGGTGTAGCCTTCATTAAAGGCACAGAAATGTTTTAGTTATTTATTCTCTTTGTACCTTAAGCTAGTTTTATTTTTTTAATATGTAGTGAATATCGATTCCTTGCATCAGAGTGCTTAAAACAAATCATCAAAGAACTTTTTTGAAAAATATTTTATGATTTAATTTCCAAAATTCTGCAGAGTACTTTAACAAAGTTAGCCAAAGTTTGTATGGAAATGGACGTTTACCTTGAGAACTAAAATTACCGTGACCATGTTTTTTAACCTGAAAATTTTAGGAAAGAGTAGGAATATGTCTTCTCATGCTCTTAAACGGTGGTACAGTGGTACCTGATACATGAAGAAACACATTCTTGCTCAGGAAAATCAAAGGGCAAAATGGTGATGGGGTTACCCAAAATACAGAGGCTGCCAATTTGTCCATTTTTTTTCCCTACTAGGTTTGTTCAGATCTTTGAGGTAACTTGTGTAGGACCCGAGTTACAAGGGTCCTTATGTTTAGCTAAGCTGTTCCCTACGTGTGCAGTTAGATGGATGACGTCATATAATCAGAGACATTACAAAAGAGCATATTTTCCCTCATGTGTTATAAATATTGTGATACCATGGCCTCAATAGTCAGAAGAAAATAATCTGTTACAATATGTTTTCATATTCGTATATTTGTATGTGTATAGAAAAATGGTTTTGGACCAGCCCAGTGGCACAGCGGTTAAGTGCTCACGTTCCGCTTTGGCAGCCTGGGGTTCTCAGTTCGGATCCTAGGTGTGGACATGGCACTGCTTGGCAAGCCACACAGTGGTAGGCGTCCCACATATAAAGTAGAGGAAGATGGACACGGATGTTAGGTCAGGGCCAGTCTTCCTCAGCAAAAAGAGGAGGATTGGCAGCAGTTAGTTCAGGGCTAATCTTCCTCAAAAAGAAAAAAGATTTTTTTTTTTCTATACATTGGAATAATTTATATCAATGAGAACACTTAAAAAGCAGAAATTTGGGCATCTACTTTCAAAAGGAGTGCTTACAGAAACTCACAAATTGATTGCCGCTTTACTCAATCTTTCATACTGTCTTTTATAATTGAAAAGAATGTTGAGAGTGATGCTGTTACTCTTTGGTCTTCTTTTCCATCCCCCATTTGGAATTCATTGCATTCCATGTTACTGTATGTATCGTTCTACAAAGTACTTGTATGAAAGAATTCTTCTCAAAATTTTTTAATACTTATCCATTGTGTATAAAGCTAAAATTCTTCTATCTGGCATTAAGAGGCCTCTATAATCTTCCTGCAACCCATATTGCCCAAGAACACCTGGCTGCTTGGTAGGCCAGTTATCTCTTGAATGCCAAAGGTTTCAAGCTTAGCTGCACCTTACAGGCTTGTTCTTGCTATGTGCCCTGTTGAGGACATTTACCTCTCTCCTTTGTTTTTGGTGAGGAAGATTGGTCCTGAGCTTACATCTGTTGTCAATCTTCCTCTATTTTGTATGTGGGATGCCATCACAGCACGGCCCAATGAGCAGTATGTAGGTCTGCACCCAGGATCCGAACCCACAAACCATGGGCCACTGAAGCAGAATGTGCCCTTAACCACTATGCCACTGGGCCGGCCCCACCTCTCTCCTTTTTAAAGACACAAATCCCAATATTTTTTAAAGGTCCTCACCAACTAAATGTTTCATACAGCATATCTTTCATTCCTAGAGTTGTAATTGCTTCAGACCTCCTTTTCACTCTCTCAGAAGTTATTGATTGAGTTTTCTATCTGCTATCTTTCATTGTATGCCAAGCCTCCTAAACTAGACTAAACTAGCTTCTTGAAGGAGAAACTATCATTTTATTGGATACTCATTAAGGTACTACTGACATTGGTATATATCATACTTAACAAATATTTGATTAATGATTGAATGAGAACAAGTAAAAGCTAATATGAATAAAAAATATAATTGATTCAAGATCCATGGGCTATTATATTATCTGCCACCGTGCATTATCTTCTACCGTCTGAGCATCAGCCTAAATTTCTACTTAAGAAGGATCATCTTATTTCAGAGCTGCACTAAAATTGCTTATGTCTCATTCTGTTCTCTCTCCAAAGGCTATAGCCATAATAAATCATTTGAATATGTTTTTAATTCTTTCTTACAATTCTAGAGATTGTAAATAACTTAACGGGAAATATTTCCTAAAGTTACTGATGCCTGTTATTTTTAAAGGACTTCGTATTTTGCATATTGAAATCATCAAGGAATTTACATTTTCTCATGTCCCCATAGAGAACATTGAGAATCAGATGTGGTAAATATCTTGTTTATGATAGACAGACGGCAACAGATCAAAGAAGAAAGTCTTTGACACTTGATAGAATACTTTGTTTAATCTTAATCTGTTTCTATGATTAACATATGTTAATGGGAAATAAATGAAGGTTGACACATTTTAATTATACTGATAAATTCATATAAACAAGATTATAAACCATAAAGATTAAAGTACACTTTTTAAAGTAATTTAGTTGTAACAAGATGTCATGGCTAGTCATTTTAGCTGATAAGCTTCTTTACAGTCCATATTGGTATAGCTGAACAGAGAAATAATAATACATCATATGCGTTGAGAGTTGACTTGATGGCAAACCTAGTGTTAATCTCCTGGTGTCCATTGTCTTTTTTCAAAGTTTTTATTTTTATTTATTTATATATTTAAATTTACATATTTATTTATATTTACCTATAAATAAATATAGACACTTAGAATGGGCTAGTCAACTCCAATAGAACGGATGTTGGTGTTAGATTTGGAATTCACCCACATTCGTTTGACCACAGACGTGATGTTCTAACTCTGTGGTTCTCGATCCAGGAAATCCTCCCTCTTCCCCCCAACCTGGGACATTGAATAATGTCGGGAGCTGTTCTTGAATGTCACACTAGAATGGGCACGCTACTAGCACAGTAGAGGCCAGGGATGCTGCTAAACATCCTACAATCCACAGGACAGCCCCCACAACACAGAAGTCTTCATTCCAAATGTCAATGATGTCAAGACTGATAAACGGCAGGTTTCTACTTCCACATAACCCAAAATGACACATTAAAACAGTAAAAAATGTAGAACCAGGAGTCATAATTATCCTTCAGAAAAATGTTTCCAAGTTTATGGTTCATAAAATGTTTTAATAAATTCTTCTCCTTCTTAAATAATAAATTTAGTGTATGTTGTATTTTTTGTTATGATTAAGTTCAAAATAATTTTGAATTTTTCTTGGTGATTTTTAATTTTGTCAATAGGTTGTTTAATAGTCTATAATTTAACTTCCAGATATTTGGATCCTTTCTGGATATCTTGTTGCGGATTTCTAATTTAATTCAGTTCTAGGCTGTACTCTGTAAGATTTTCCCTTTTGAAATATTTTGAGCGTCATTTTATGCCCCAGCCCCCAGCGTATGATGTGCATGGGGAATTCTTTTATGTGCTTTGGAAAGAATGCATGTTCTTCAGTTGTCTGCTATGGTGTTTTCTGTAAATTAATTAGTTCATGGTTGCTCAGGTCTTCTATTATTCTTCCTAATATTTTTGTCTACCTGTTTCAAACACTGAGAGAGGGGTATTAACATTTTCAACTATAATTGTGGTTTTATTTATTTCTCCATTTAGCTTTGCTAATTTTCCTTTTAGTGTTTTAAATATATGATATTAATTCCATGCACATTTAGGATTATGTATTCCGGATTAATTGGCTGTTTTATCATTATGAGATGTCTCTCTGTCCTGACGTTGGCTTTGTCTAATATGAAGATAGATACATCATTTCTTATTCTTATGATTACATCATACATTTAGTACTATCCTTTTATTCCAATTCACCTATATTTTTTAAAAACCTTTCCTTAAAGTTAGTGTGATTAATCCATTTGACATTTAATGTAATTATCAATGTTTTTGTTTAAGCCTACCATCTTATTATTTTTTAGTTTGTCCTTCCTATTGCTCCTTTGCAGCTTTTTTTTTTTGCATTAATTGAATGCTTTTTATTATTTCATTTTATTTTTATATAGACATTTTAGTTTGTCTTTAACTTTTTTTCAGTGGCTATGTCAAGTCTAACAATTGTTTCTTTAACTTACAACAATCTGCTTAGAGTTAATACGGAACCACTTGGCAGTTTGCAACTGACATTTGCCAATTTCTTCACAATCCATGTTTCCCCTTTCCCATTTCACTCTTACTACTTCACAAATGTAAGAAATTAACAATACAGTTGCCTGCATTCTCCTCCATATTTCTATATTTTTGTCATATGTCTATACAATATATAATACAAAATCCCTCTTAATATATCATATGTTTTAAACAATTATATTTATGCAAATTTATAAAAGAAAAGAAAAAAATAATCTTTCATATTTACCCACATACTTACCTTTTCCAATGTTCTCTACTCTTTCCTGTTGATCCTAGTTTTCATCTGGTATAAATTCTCTTTATGCTGATGAACATCCTTTAGGATTTCTCATTGTGCAGATTGGCTAGTTACAAATTCCGTCAATTTTCTTTTATCTGAAAACGCCTTTATTTTACTTCAATTGAAGGATACTTAAGAAGCTAAAATCTAATTTGATCTTTTCTTCTATTCCTTTCAATGGTTGAAAGCTGTGTTCCATTACCTTCTTTATCTCTTTAGATCTGATGTGAAATGCATCTCTATTCCTGATTTTTCCCCTGTATTCCATCCTTTTTTTTATTTTCCTCTGGTTGATTTCAAAATTTTCTCTTTTTTTTTTTATATTGTCCATGATGTTTCCAAGTGTGATTCTTTTTTTTTTTTTTTTTTTTTTGGTCTAGGGTTCACTAAAATTCTTCTTGTTGGTTTTTTTTTTGAGGAAGATTAACCCCAAGTTAACATCTGCTGCCAATCCTCCTCTTTTTGCTGAGGAAGAACAGCCCTGAGCTAACATCTATGCCCATTTTCCTCTACTTTATATGTTTGATGCCTGCCACAGCATGACACACCTTGACAAGAGGTGTGTGTAGGTCCCCACCTGGCATCTGAACCTGCGAACCCTGGGCCCCGAAGCAGAATGTGCAAACTTATCCGCTACGCCACTGGGTCGGCCCCCTTGTTGATTTTTAATGTCACAGTTGAGAAATTTTATGTCAGTATTTTACTAAATATTCTTTATGCTCCATTCTCACCCTCTTCTCCTTCAAGAACTCCAATTATACATATATATTAGCCTATTTAATATTGTTCCACAGGTCACTAAGGTTCTGTTCACTTTTCTTCAGATTTACTTCTGTTCTTCAAATTAGATACTTTTTATTGATTTCTCTGCAAGCTCATTGACGCTTTCTTTTACCTTCTCCAATCTTTGGTTAACGCACCCAATGATTCTTTTTATTTCACTTATTTTAGTTTTCAGATCTAAAATTTCCTTTTCTTTTTTTTTTAGTATTTTCATTTTTTTTTTGCTGATAGTCTCCCCTTGTTTCTTATTTAAATATATTATGCTTTAAGTTCTTAAACATATTGAAAATGGCTGCTTTAAGATTTTGTTTGCTCATCCAATATCTTGTTCATGGGATCAGTTTCTGTTTTTGTATTTCTTTGCATGCTTAGTAATTTTCAAATTTATACTAGACTTTGTGGGTGATATGCAGTATAAATTCCATATTATGTTATCCTCCTCTGAAGAATGTATGCTTCCACTGAAGAATGTTTTCTTACTTTACTAGGCAGTTCAATTTAGGGATGTTCATAGACTTGAATTTGTCTCAGATATGTATAGGCTTGGTTTTATATTTTGTTAGAGTGAATCCACACAAGGGTCAAGATATTTTATAGACTATGACTTGGCAAGACTTAAACTCTAAAGTCTGTTTTTACTGAGGATACTGCAAGTACTTGGTTTAAGTGTCTATTGGGGTGGGGATGGACTAGGTCTCCTTGTATTCTCTACTGCTGAAATATGGTCTTCCACTCAGCGGGACACAGAGTATCAATGAGGAATTAATAAGATGTAAACAAAGTGTTGGCAACATTATGATAGTTACTCACTCTCCAGCATTTCCCATCTCCTTTCTCTTCTCAGCCCTGCAGCATCTTCTCTCTGGCCAGCCTCTCATACTCTCATCCCATATATATTCAGCCCAGGTCTCAGCCAAAGATCTGCAAGGAACCCCTGCAGGGAATTCTAGCCCACTCCCTTTGCTAGACCCCTCTTTTCTGGAGTACTGCCACACAGATTCTAGTTTCTTCTATATCCCTGAATTGTTCTGTCTTTTAACCTCAGTGAAACTACTGTGCTCTGCTTCAGCTCAAGCTCTCTGCATCTTGGACAAGAAATTATCCTCATGTGAGTAACCACAGTAAACATGAACTCACCTTTGAGTCCCCCTTCTCTCAACTGTCATAGACTCATGCTGCCTATTATCCAGTTCCTGAAACTCATTGCCTTGGGGGTTTTTTTGGTCCATTATAAAATTTTTTTTTATGAAGGGAGGGTTAATCGAGTTTCAGTCGCTCTGTCATAGATGAAGATGAAAGCCCAACCTCTCCCCCATTTGTATTTTAAGAGAATCTTAACCTTTATATTTCCCATTCAGTTTATGAAACTTGTTTTTTCAGTTACTTTAAAAGATCTTATCAATTTCCAAGATATATAAAGAAACTTTTTAATTTGACTTCTTTGTAAAAATAAAGAAAACATTATTCTGTGATAGCAGTAAGTGGTATTCAGATTTGGTATCTTTATCTGCAATGTTTGAGATTCCTTATCAAATAGAAGGCACCGTGTAATTTATGCCTTTGCTAACTGAAATCACCACCTGTATGTCCTTTGCTTGCTCCTGCTTTTCCCTTAATCTCATCTCTCAAAATGAATTTGAAACCTTACCCAAATAGCACACAGTTCCATATGTGCCTTACATCCAATATCCTATAATAATATGTTGAAATATCAATATAACATATATATCCATCAATTATTCATCCAAGCAATAAATTGATGGCCAAAAAATTAAATTAACCAGCACTCAATGACACGTTTTCAGCCCTATCCTAGTGATACAAGAAATTTGTGAAATCAAACTCGATTTGTCAGAGACCAAAACAGCTAACAAAAGAAAATAAACCAAAATACAATTAGTAGCATAATGTAAGATAGAAGAGGATCATTATTCCAGGACCCCTCCAGTTGCCTCCTATTGTTGCAGATGACCTTTTGTTTACTACATCCTCTCTGGGTGCGATATTCCCAGCTACCCCAGTGTACACCTTCAAGGGGAGCCATTCGCAGTGCAGGTATACGATCCTCCCCGTTGTACATGACAGCCTTGGTGTGTCCAGTGTTAATCTTTCTATAGATCCTTTGTATATAAAACCTTAGGTAAGTTACTTAAAATTCCCTACTCTTTTTCCTTGTCTGTAAAGTGGGGGTATAAACATACCTCCCCTACTGACATGTTGAAGTATACTTTATCATTGACAGAGAATTCCATTCCTCCTTTTCACTAAAAAAATTTAATTTTTCCTCTACCAGGCATAAACTACTTTAATCTAGTCTCATCTGAGGGTGAACTTGAAATCTCTCCCAAAATGTATGATTGTTTAGCTTCCTGGTTCAACATGAATTAATCAGCTATTTTCAAACAAAGAAAAGGCAGTTGAGGTGATTGTTGAGGCAGTTAACTTACTTTTGTCTTTTTGGTGATCATTTACTCATTCAGAGCCCATCTAAAGTAGTCAATGTTGCCTAACTCTTTTCTGCGAGAAATAAATGTTTTGACGCAAGTCACTTTTACTTTGTCCTATTTTGATATAATGAAACAGAAAGTTATTTAACAAAGTATTTGTAAGTAGCTTCACTGTAGCCTGCCTGCTGCTATTCTCACGTGTTTTATTTATTTATTATTTATTCTCTTTGATTGTAAGGAACTTTATCAGAGAAGGAACAACTTAGTAAATGGGAACAAAAATATATTGCTAAACTTTCAGTCCCATGGTTTACTGATCCATAAAAGATCAATAAGAACAATGTTTGACATTTGTACTGGGGAGCCAGCGTGCATTGAGAACAGATGAAATGCTAAGCTGTAATTTCTTAATGCATAAGAGTTTGTGAAATAAGTGGGACAATTTAAAATAGACATGCTACTGTGCACTAAATCGTAATTATAATCATCAGAAATTACAAATCTGCCAGATTTCTAAAGCAATGAACTTTGTTTCTGATTTATATATATTATATATATGTTATAAATATATAAATATTTTTATATCTGTATATATCCATGTATACACACACACTAAAGGATAGAGCCTGATATACATTGCTGGAACCTCATTACATTAGTAGGAATGCAATCAATAATAATGTATTTTCCAATGTTTGTAATTTGAAGTTGATTTAGTAATATTTAGTGTTTAGTAGGTACATTTCTATCTTGTTTACTTACATATGATAAAAAATAAAGTGATTGCAATAATATTTCAACCCCATTTATTTTTCAATTGGACGTGTTTTCTTTGCGTGTTCTTTTTTTCCTCTCCTGGAGTCATTTTATGTTTTCAAAAGCTCACAGAAAACCTGAGGGAAATTCAAAGTATAAGTGGAGAACTAGGGCTGAATAGGAATTTAGCATGCGTCTGCACTCATTATATGGAGTTTTTGTGCAAATCCCTCACCAAGAACTTAATTTTCAAATTATGCTTGAATTTATTTTTTATTATGTTTTTCAACTTAACAAAACAAATATTCTAGAACTTCAGTACAACACACTTCTTAATAAGCGATGTCTTAAATATACCAAAAGGTTAGTAGTTAAAGATAGTTTTAATGTGAATGATACCATTACACTGACAAGGTATGAAGTATATGGATTCTATTATTAGAATGAAAAAATGCCAAAATGATGACAGTATCCAACATTTTCTGATGAGAAAAGTGTAGTCCATAGAAGAAAAGTGAATTGGAGCTGGTAGGTGACAGAACAAAGATTAACTATGACTCAGGACTATTAGCTTTCATTTCCCTGTATTACCCATTCCCCAGGCTGTCTTCACGCTGAATTATTGAAAGCAGTTATTAAATATGCTTAGGAAATGCATCTGATGGCAAACTTATGATTTTAACACGTTAGCATGCTGATACCTGCTTGGTCAATGTTACAGAGGTAAGGGCAGAGAACAGACTAAAATTAGACATCGTGACATACAGAGACAAGTTCAAGTTTGTGAAAGACAGTCATCTGGCCATCTAGTCCAATTATTATCAGGCTTATAATTAGATTTTCTGACAGATAATAGTTCATACGGCTTCCAGAATGAAGAGAAAAATTCTTACCCTCTGATTCTATAATTATTTGTGGTATATTATCATAATTAACCTAACTGGAACATTTTGATGACTTTGCAAAGGGTCAGGGTTCATATCCCCTTGGATTTATTTTATTGCTATCATGACAGCATCAGTGTTCTATCACTTCAAAGTCTTTATCCCCCTTAGGAATTAGGTGAGAAATTACCCAGTAAGGAATAAAACAATAAATGTTAGCATCAGTGTTGCTATAAAGTACCTTAAGTTTAACAGATAGAATATAAATGTAGATTTAAAAAAAAGTGTATATATATGCATTCGTGCACCTTATTTGAAAAATAAGAATTATATAGGGGACAATTTACCATGTATGTAAGACCACCAGCAAAACCATTTCAAATGCAGCAATATTTTATCCTCAGGACAGTGGAATGAGAAGGATAAACCAGATTCCCCAAAGGACTACATCCATGAAGACAGTGATAAAACTAAAATGTGTTCAACTAAGTCTTTTGAAATACTTTACCACAGTGAAGTAGGGAAAAACTAATACTTCTGTAGTTTAAGGGGGCTCAGTATTCATGGTATCCATTTACTTAGAAATAACTTAATGTGATTTGTTCTCTATGTTTTGCTTTTGGAAAAATTATAATATTCAGTCTACTTATAAATCTTAAGTTCAGTCTGAAATTAAACTTAATCAATTATTTTTTTAAATCAAAGTCATACTTTCAGGAATGTACATATAAATGCAATACTTCAAAAGACTTGTCAGATACAAAAGGATAATTTTGAATTTCACAAAGTAACAAAATACAGTAACCAAATGTGACTTTAAATAGTTTACTGCATAGAATACTATGTTTTTCTGACTGTTGCGCAATCAGATATGACTAAACTGTTTTTGGTCAGAGTGATGAGTTCCTAAGAAATTATTTTTGCTCCAATTTTCCTTCCCAGTCAACAACACTAACTCAACCCTCTTTTTTACTTTGTATGTGTTAATATTTTCTCTGAACTCCTACATATTAGCATCTTAGGTGCAATTAACCTGCTGCAATGATCTATAGATTTATTAGAAATGAAATGTTAATGTTAACTTATCCATAGACCTCTGTTATGTAAAATCTAGTGATTATTTATCTTGTACAAATTAAGTTGACTTACTTTTGGTGTATCAGTCACTAAAAATTGATATCAAAATAATAGTTCTTTTGTGACTTGAGTTAAAATATTAATTATAAAAATATATTTTATCTAATAAACCATTACAAATTAAAATAACCCAATAATGTCACAAGTGTTAGAATTTCATGTTTTGCTTAAGCCATAAAACCAATCAATATCAGCTTTTGTTGGTTTGATAATGTTTCTAGAAGTATGAGAAATTACACATTTTATCAAACTCTTTGAAATAAAAATCTATGTTTTTTTTATAGAGCATTTGCTAATCATGTTATATTTGTTTGCATGGATGAGTTATATGCGATGGTGATTTGTTTATTCATTCTTCCATTTAGTCATTCAATAAATATATTTGAAAGTCTTTATGCACCAAGCCTTACCTATACCAAAATATACCCAGAGAAAGAGACAAAGAACTGAAAGGAAACAGTGTGTATGGGGGGAGGGGGCGGAGAGGGGTTAACAGAAAATCTCTACCTTCAGGATCCTTACAATCTAATAGAAGGAAAGAAAATAAACAAATAAATGTATTTTATATCTTACAGTGATCAAAGCTCTGAAAATCTATTAAGCATAGTGAGAGGCATAGAGCACGATGTGAGTGGGACATGCTATCTTTTGTAGCGTGGCCATGAAAAACCTCTGACAAAGTTCCATTAGAGTGGAGTGACAGGGCTCATCATGTGGAAACCCAGGAGAAAAATACCATGGGGATATCTTGGGAAAAATTTCCTCAGAAGAGAAAGCAGCAAGGACCTACCCTATAAGTAAAGTATTTAGTATTTTGCAGGAACAGCAAGAAAGTTCATATCTTTGAGGAGTAAGTGGTAGAAGCTGTCAAGTCGGAGACATACATAGGGTCAAGATCCATAGGATTTGAAGCTTTATAAGTGTTTGGAATCTACTCCGAGTGAAACGGCAAGCCATGAAAGATTTGGGGCAGCTGAGCGGCATAATTAGACTCAAACTTTATAAACATCTCTCTGACTGGTAGGTAAATAAGGAGGAAGCAGAGAGAAGATCTAGCAGGCTATTTTAGCAATCCAGCTAAGAATGATGGTGTCTTGGATTAAGTATAAGTGGAAAGAAATGGTCAGATTCAGGATAGACTTTGAAAGAATATCTGACAGGATTTATAGATTGGATGTGAGATATGAAAGAATAAGTGGAGACAGGATGCTCCAAGGTTTTTGACCTGAGCCTTCAGAGGAACAGAGGTACCATGTTCTGAGATAACCATGACTATGAGAGGATATGGTTGGGACTGTGTAGTCAAAAATGCTGTTTTAAATGTTTTAAGTTTAAGGTTCCTATTTTGCAGACACTTGGAGCAATCAAATAGCTAATCTGACATTGAAGTCTGAAATTCAAGGAAAGGTAGGGGTCACAGATAGAAATTTGGTATCTAACAGCATGAAGATGGTATTTAAAGCCATCAGACAGGATTATCTTATTTATGGAGGATGCAGATGTTTTAACACTCGAAGATTAGAGATTTGGAGGAAAAGAAACAAGCAGAGAGAATGAGTAAACAATGAGTTGGAAGGGCAACCAGAACAAGATATCTCTCCAAGACCAAATAAAGAAAGCATTTCAAGAAGGAAGTGAAAATCTGTATCAAATATAGGATGCGTATAATGAAAACTATGTGAAACTGTTTATCAAAGGTCCGTGGGTTTGGAAGTGTAGAGGTTACTGGTGGCAAAGCCTTGTGGTATTTTGATGGAATGGTGAGAACTAAAACCTTAATGGAGACTCAGAAGAAAATGGGGAGGAGAATTAGAAATTGCAATTTGAATCACCTTTTTCAAAGATCTTTACTATGAAGTGGAGCAGGGAAATCCAATCAGGGGACGTGCGGACAAGAGAGGGTAGGAGGTTTGTTTGATTGTCTTTGCTTTTTTATGAGAGATTGCAACATATTTGTGTGCTGAATGGAATGGTACAGTGAGTAATGTGACTAATTCGGTTTCGTGTCAGCATCCTACTCATCTACCTAATTTAATTCATCCATTTATTTTCTTTTTAGGAAACAATGCATCTAAATACATTGCAAGCCCTTTGGTTAGAAGTCAGACTGTCAGTACCTTGGATTTTACAGAGCACAAACTAAAGGAATCAAGAGATGAGAAGCAAAGGGAAAATAAACAAAACCACTACCTAAATATTCTGAACATAAAAAAAAAAACGTATCATGAAATATTTCTTTGATATTTACTCCACAGAAAAGGTGGTATTTCATCATTTGGAACCTATTGATTTGTAATGTGCCCTAAATTCTGAAAGAATTATTCCTTTAGTTTTGAAGATGAGAGACAAATCAGAAGCAGCAGTTTTCTGAGAGCTGAGGCAGGAAGCAAGCAACTTGACAACAGAACTGAGAGGTCACAGACTAAGGCAAGACAAGCAGCTGGGGAGTGTTTGTAGGTGGGATTAACCGCTGATAAAGGAGAGTGTAAGTGGTGACAAAATATTGACCCTGAGACCACAAAACATGTTATGTAGTACCTTCTATGTGTCCCTTAACATTCAGGGAAGTACTATGCAATGTCTGTTTGGAAAATTAATTTGTTGAAATAAAATGCATGTGGTTATAATAAAAATAACTGAGCCCTTAAGGAATATGCTTCACGTGTAACCTATAAATAATAATTTAGTTTATTCTGTGATCTGAATATTGAGAAAGTGCTGAGCAAGTAGCCTTTGGATTAGCAATGTTAAGCCTATAGAATTGTTTGTATTCATAATAACATCAGTTAAGGTGTATTAACTGCTGACGTGTGCCAGCTCTCTGCTCAGGACTGCACTTCCATTATGACAGCTCTTTAAGGAAGTATGATCCTCATCAACAGGTGGCGATAAGGATACTAAGGCTTAAAGAGCTTAAGCTGCTCCAAATTCCACAGCTATTAGTAAAAACCAGAGCTCCAGTCTGAACCCTGTGGTCTGACAGAGGAAGCCAGGTACACCATCCCTATACTTAGCTCCCACTCTGTTAGAATGTTTGTGTACCAGTGGGAAAGGGAAAGAGGAAGTAATTGAATCCCTTTGCCCTTGGTTTTCTTATCTTTAATATATGAGGGTGCTAATACCCACATCCTGGGTTGTCATGGAAATTTGAGAAACTCTATGTAGAATACCGGCCATATTTCCAGACACAGAGTACAAGTAGGGTTGCCAGATGAAGTACAGGACACTCAGTTAAATTACATCAGCTAAACAACAAATATTTTTCTTTTAGCATAAGAATGTCCCATAAATTTGCATGGGGTATACTTATACTAAAAAAAATTACTTGTTTTTTAGCTGAAATTCACATTTAACTGGGTGTTGTGTTTTGTTCTGTTTTGGCGAAATCTGGTAACCCTAACTGCAAGTCAGTCGGATGGCTTACAGAGAATGGGAAGTAGCGCCTAGGAGTGGGTTTGGCAAAAGCTGAGAAAGGTGTAGAGGGAAGTTCAGTGAAGGGCCCACAAGTTGGCAGGAAGAACAGAAGGAAAAAAAGGACACTGAAATGAGAGCTGGTTGTCACAAGTGGACCAGGCCTGCAGGGATTGGAGAAGGGAGGCTCCCAAGGAACTCGGCACTCCTAATGCCCTGGCTGCATTTCTCAAGATTGGCTGTGGGACAGGGCAGGGCTCGGCTTGCATGTTTAGGGTTTCTATTAAGGGTTAATGCGCTGAGGAAAGTACAGATTAACATGATAGGGGCAAAAAATTGATCTAAATATTAACATTATGATAGAATTAAGGTTTCCTTCCCCCTAAGCCTGAATCTTCAGAGCTCTGAATATGCGTTTGAGATTATTTTATTGTTTATGTTGGATTTTTTAGGTTCTTTTTTCTTTTTTACTTAAATGATAACCTCTGGGAAATGAATGTTTCATAAAATGTATTCACAAGGACTTTTGAATTATATTAATGGACCTTGAAATAAAGAATGAGGGAAAAATAACATAAACCAGAAAACATGTTATTTGTAGAATCTTCAAACTGATTCTATTTATAACACTAGACTTTACAATCTCAGATTTCACTTTCAAATTATTACAAAAATAACTAATGACAATGCTTTATCTAATTATCAGTTTGAATTATTAGAAGTAAACTATAAAGACTTTCGAATATAAGATGTTTTATTACGAAGTAACCATTGTGGGAGTCAAAGAAACCTAACAATTATAAAAATGAGTAAAATTCAAGGGTGTACAAACCCTGATCTTGTCTTCTCCATCAACTTTGAGTTTACATATTCTGTTAGTTACTTAGGTTTATAATAGACTATGTGTAAATTAAGACATGTTTTTTGAATCTCTGCCTAAGTTATTGTATAGACCAGATTATATAGAGAAAGTTTCATATCTTTCTCAATTTAGTTACATTCTTTTTTTTTACCTTTAGTACAATGGAGATCATTTCTACATAGTGAATAAGTGATATTAAAGTGGAAAAACATTAACTTCTAAATATAAAATTGAACTTCATCTTTACAATTGCCCTTTATCATATGGAAACTTTTACATAAAATTTGCTCAACTCTGGTAAATTTGTATTTATTGTAGTCAAATGAAAAAAAAAAAAAAAAACAATTTAGCAATGTGTTTGATGTCCTTTATCCAAGGGGAACAATCCATGGACTAGGGGAGCACAGTGCCTCACGAGCAATGGAGCACTCTTCCTAAGGGATGTTTGAGCAAGACCGAGTGTCCTGCATGGAGTGTTACATGCCACAATGGGAAATAGGGCATGACTGGCTGGGGTTACATATCTGACCTTATTTAGAAAGATCAAGGAACAAGGAAACAAATATAGGGCCCTGACATGGCTTGATGTTTGGGAATTGGCTGACTGGATATGCTGCATTTCTGCTCAAGTGGAGCAATTACAGGAAAATTATGTAAGTTTTGGTTTGCTGACATAGCACCCTGGGCAGGAGCAGCTCCATCGTGACCTAGAAATTTATTTCAACATTGTATTTTAACTTTTTTCTTCATTTTTTGGACTAGGGAAAGATTTTGGTGTAAATAAGTAAATCTAAGAGGTGGATTAACTATGGTTTAAACAGAATATGCTCTCAACCAACTCTTCAACGTGGTTAAGAGTCAACAACCCATATTTCATAAAATAATACTGACTTTACAAAATATTAGTATACCGTATATAAATTGTCCCATTGTGAACATGCTCTAGAAATAAACGTAACCAGACATCTACAAATGGAAAATAACAAGGTGATGAAAAATGAAAATTAATCTTCCATCTTTAGTGATTTGAAGAACTGAAAATTTTTCATAAGGAAGAAAAACAGAAAAGAGAGTAAAAGATGATTTTAGTAAAATAATCAACAAAAATATTTGATAATTTAATACCTAAAAGAACATAAAAATTATCGTTCAATATCAAAAGATTCCATCTTTTAAGTTTTATTGGTAAATAGTCAAAGTGAACTTATTTCTTGTTTAACAGCATACCATAGAGCATTGATTTAGTATAATTCTGTAGTTTGTGTTGTTTAATCCATAGTAGTTTCTCTTTTTAGCTTTTTCTTTTTCCTGGTAAAAAAGTTTTGAATCATAATCCTGACAAAAAAGTTCTGCAGACAACCCTCTTGGAATGAATGAAAGTAAAGATGATTGAGCAATTATAGAATTGTAGAAACCTGATAACATTATGAAGGTCATCATGAATATTTTTAGTAGCTTGAAATGGTAGACAAGAGAGAAAGGAGTCTAGAAAAGAATCGGTAAGAAGTAATGCCAATGTGCAAAGCTTCAGAGCGCGGTCCTTTAATAACTAGACAATAATTCCGTATTTAGAAGGCACCCCTCCCACACCCACACACTATTAAGGAGTGTGCCTGTTCATAGTATTATGTGTCTTTCTATAGGATATTGGTTAAACATTTTCATCATGGGAAAATACCACATTAAAGATAGACCAAATAAATAATAATTATACCACTGGTAACTAGCAAAAAAAATTATGGAAAAATGTTTGTAAAACATTTAATTCTCTCTTTATTTCTCTGGTGTTCTAGAATAGTTCAGTTGTAAATATAATATCAGGCATAAATTTAAAAGGAAATGCATTGTAATCTACAAAATTAGAAATGGCAATCTAAACACAGTTTAAAAATTGAACATATTGGTGCCAGCCCAGTGGTACAGTGGTTAAGTGTGCACGTTCTGCTTCTGGCAGCCCGAGGTTCGCTGATTCGGATCCTGGGTGTGGACATGGCATGGCTTGACACACCATGCTGTGGTAAGCGTCCCACATATGAAGTAGGGGAGGATGGTCATGGATGTTGGCTCAGGGCCGGCCTTCCTCGGCAAAGAGAGGAGGATTGGCAGCAATTAGCTCAGAGCTCATCTTCCTCACCAAAAAAAAAAAAAATTGAACATATCATTTATTTGAAACAATGGTAGTTTTACAGTTTTCTTATGTCTAGCTTGTGAAATGAGTAGTTAGATTATTATGCCAACAAAAGCAAATTAATGTTTTAAACATAGAGTATAAATGGTGTAAATACCTTTTTTTCTTTTTCTTTTTCTTTTAAGTCTTGTACTAGAACCACAAAAAAGTGAAAAACTTATGAGATCCAATTTTTATTCAGTTGTGGATTCATTTCTAAGAAATCTTTGGATGAGGATGTTATAGTATTTTTTAATCTTTTCAAACTGTTCACCTATTAGTAAAATTGTATATTTTAGATCTGTTAACAAAGTGTTAAGAGTAGATAAAGACCAAAAATATTTATTTGTATTAATTTCTGTTTGTTCCTGATAGAATTGAGGTGGTCCCTTATCTGTTCTTAAAAGCCAGTATTCACAGTCTTCAGGATCCAGCCTGCAGATGTTCTGAATTCTTGAACTGATCTGCACTAAAATGAATCTAGAGAATGAAGAATGAGAAGGAGAGAAAGGAAGAAAGCAAAAGAGGAAACTTGACCAAGTTTCTAGCTTTGGACTAAGAGCTTTCACATGTATAAAGACATTTAATTTTCATAACAAATTTGCTTAGATGGTATTAGCTCCACCAGATAGATGAAGGAATAGGTTGAGCCGAGCAAAGTCAAATGGCTTGACATAGTTCGAAATGGGTTTCTAAGTCTTTCTGACACCAAAATCCATTTCTTTCCATTAGATCACCTAGCCATCTTGTCACTCTAGATTTTACTAGTTTTATTATTATTTTTTAGTCCCCACTGTGTTCAGTACTTACTCATAATTCTGGTTTTAGGCTGGAACTCCACGCATTGGGAAGGTACAACAATGGTTGTCCATGTGCCCCACGGTCTTGCTGAGGAAATAAGTCTAAATTATCAGATTAAATTTTCTGTACTTGAAATTTCCAAATTAAAAATTTAATGCTGAAAAATAGAAATCCATAAATGGAATTTTTGGAGAGAAAATCAGATTAATTTCTTCTGTCAGTTGAATTTTCTGTTTTTTTGGAAGATGAAGAGAATTCAGTCATTCTTGAAACATTACCATTGTCTGTTTATGCAATACTTTTCTCATGTTTAAAATTATTTTCTTGTTTTTCCATTTACCCCAATTCTTGCATCTCCCCCCCACACACACTTACACTCCTCTGTTAGGCATGTGTGCACAAAAATGGGGGTATCTGTTCCTAACATATGGGTAGGTATGTCTTCGCTTATATTTCAGACTGGTGTCCTTTGATTTTAAATGGAAATTTAGATAAGAGAAGAATTAGACCTCCACCTGCGTGGGCAGAATTATTTCTAATCTCACCTCTCCGTGAAGATCATAACAGCATATTAAATGCAATATGAGTCTTCCACTTTTGAGCATGGTTGTTTCATTTCTTGGGCTGTGATAGTCCACAAATTAAAATTTAACATTGCTGCTGTTTTCATGGCTGATTTAAAAAATTAAAGACTATTGTATCTATTTCAGCTATCAGTTGTGTACTGAAGCTTCGTTTTTATCATTGCTTTGAAATAAATTTCAGTCAATTTAACTTATAACTCTTAAGTAAAATTACAAAAAATTCTTCACTCAACTCCATGTTTTAGTCCAAGTTTTAATATACTAATCCTGAATCAGGAGTTTCTGTTCTTCCAGAAGATTCCTCTCAGTCTTATCTTCTGCTCTTGCCATAATTTGTCCGAGATGAAAGCACCACACCAGTTCTTCATTTAATGGCATACTAAAGAGCAAAAATTTTTAAAAGGGATAAAAAGAAGAACAGCTTGTCTCAAATACTGCTAAGAAAACCAATGTCTAACATTTCCTAATAATTTCAAATAGAGGAACTTGATTCTCCACATGGCCACCGAAGCAGCACTGATGAACACAATGCATCCTTACTCCCAGCGGCGATTTGACTAGTGATGTTTGTTTGTCCCAATATCACAGCCTAGCCTCAAAGTGGAAAGCTGGCAACAAAACAAGACACCCAAGGACACAACGGGAATAAATATAAAGTGATAAAGCTATGCAAAGTATTCAGTAAATCTCTTAAAATGCAGCATTAGCACACAAATGAAGGAGATATAGGTACTAGGAATCTGCTTTCTTCCAGGACACTATATATGTATAGTGTATTTTGAGTGGGCATAATCTTCCTAATAGGGACAACATGGACAATTTTCATAAGCATTTTCTCCATGAATTTGAATCTGCTGCTAGGAAATCACAACCTAAAAAGAAAAATATTATCTACAGCTCATGTTGAGTATAACTATAGATAACAAAACTAACACAACTCATCTCATTGTCAGACATCTATTTTAAGAACTTCAGTAAGCAAGAATATAGCCTACCTGAAACTTACTATTTTTGTCTCCCCAATACATAAACTTCTATATTTGCTGTGAAAATAGAATGTATTTAAATCAATTAATGCAATGTCTATTACACACTAAACATGATAGAGAATAGTAATTTTGAATGATATTACTAATAATCATAAACATAAAAACTATCCTAGGAATGTGTAAAACTCTACTGACCTCTATAAAATACCAAAGAAACAGGGTCATTTTCCAGTAAGTTATGATAATAAAATAATGGGGGTTTTTTGTGTGTGTGTGTGTGAGGAAGATTGGCCCTGAGCTAACAACTGTCGACAATCTTCCTCTTTTTGCTTGAGGAAGATAATCATTGAGCTAACACCTGTGCCAATCTTCCTCTATTTAGTATGTGGGACACTGCCATAGCTTGGGTTGACGAGTGATGTGTAGGGCTGTGTCTGGGATCTGAACCTGCGAACCCCTGGCGCCAAAGTGGAGTGCATGAACTTAACCACTACACCACGGGGCCGGCCTCAATAATTCTTTTTTTGATAACACTTTTTCTTTAAGTTTGACAGTTAAGGAAATTTAACTAAGGTCCATGCTCTCCTAGGCATGC
The DNA here is from genome assembly GCF_041296265.1 of Equus caballus. Lineage (NCBI taxonomy): Eukaryota > Metazoa > Chordata > Mammalia > Perissodactyla > Equidae > Equus > Equus caballus. The sequence goes on along the minus strand of NC_091702.1, from coordinate 16,315,568 downwards.
TTAAGTGAGCATTTACTATTATGAGTTTAATAATCATAAAAACTACGCCACTTCTCTTAGGATTTGTGTACATTATCATGTTATGTACTTTACCTTGGAAAGTACGGCAATAGGAATGTGTGCCAGGCTTGGATTATAAAAATGCATGGTAATGTGGGTGAGATAGTTAGAGGGGAGCTTACCTGACAAATATTTGCCTTAAGGCAATGTTGATAAACATATGTTAAACATGAGTAATGAATCTAAGCAGTTATGCACGTGAGATTATGTAGACACATACATAATAGGAAGTAACATATTTTAATGCATCTTGAATGCTAAAAAATCTTTAAAATCTACCCGTGCATCCTAAATTCTTATTATATAACAGTAAAAACATGAAATGTGCCCTGTAAGTATTTATTTAGTGTACCACACAAGAGACCTACAAACATTCAAATTTGGCAATAGTGTTATATCTTGAAATAAAAGTTGAAAAATTCTCATGAACTTTTACAATTGAAACCACATGGAAATTGAGTTTAGCTATTTTTTGTACCTGGACTTCAACATGTTCACTTATCGTGTCACTTGTGACACTTCTTGCTTCACTTATCATGACTGTTATTCATCCAACCTTGCAGATAGCCCACATGAATTAAAGATTAAACATTTTTACAATATAGGAAATGAAAGTTCATAACAATTTTGTCTTCCGTGAGCTAAACACTAAATAGTACTGTGGAAAATAATTACGCAATATCTTCACAAATACATATACGTCGTTTACTTTTTAGATATATAAGGTAAAAATAGTCCTTGGCTTTCTTAGTGTTGAAACTTAACATTATATTTAAAGTCAAAAGGAATAAATACTTTTATCACTCCATAACTGATGATAGTTTTCTTTTTTTCCTACATTTCACTTTCTTAACTTACCCAGAAATAAGATTATATTCAGCATTTTTCTGTTGTATATGTCTGTTTTGTAGCTATGAATGGCATTTTGGAGGTGTATTCTTCGCAGTCCAAACACTACCCAAAATTGGCCTTCTTAAGTTGTAGCAGAAATAAATTACCACAATATAGTCATAACCTTCAAAATTAAATATTTATTTATTATGTTTATAAAAGAAAACCAAGTTGGTATTTAATTAAAATGGAAGATACTTCCTAAAGACAATTTTATCACAGTCGATGGATTATACAGCCATTGGTCATAAAATATCACTGGAATATAACAAATCAAACATACCAAAAGTTACTAAAAGGAATATGCAAACTCCTTTCATTGTTTCCTTCTGGTGGATGTAACTGGTATACTATGATTAGGTATGTATTTGACAAGTCCCAAAAAAATTCCTTGAAATCTATTTTTCATCAGCGTATATGAATTCATAAAGAGCATCTGACATATCTATCACTCATTTTTTAATAGCTGGTGTCAGAATATTTAATATTATTTAAAATGGGCAAGACTATACTAGGTCATCAGTTTTTCTTAATGAAGTTTAATTCAACAAAATCTTAACCATAAAATTTCACTATGGGTAAAATACTTTTTACTTTAAAAATCTTAGTAATAAAATGTGTCCATTTTGATCTCAATCATTTTTTAAATGACTATCTCAATGTACTTTGCAATGATAGGTTTTAAAAACAACTGTTACTGTTTTAAGAGTATTAAAATATTATTGTGTTTCACGTAGGGAGAACTTCAATTCTATTGCCTAAGGAAACTTATTATAAAATAAACTTCTAAAAAATATTACTAAGCTTTAAAAATTGCCTTTATCATGAAAGATTGCAGCAAAAAAAAAAAATCTTGTGTGATGTCAGAACGGTAGACAAACATTATAATTCAACTATAATTTACCACAATCTGGGCAATTTTTGTTTTTAACTTATAAAAACAGATGCTGAAAAATCTTAATAAATTAAAGTGAAGAACCTAAGGAAATATTTTTGGTTGTTCTGTAATATTTACCTCAAAAAACACGAAAGAACTGAACATCATGCACAGTCATCCCTTGGTATCCAAGGGGATTGGTTCCAGGACCTCTGCTGAGACCAAACTCAGAGAATGTTCAAGTCCCTTATGCAGAATGGCATAATATTTGCATATGAGCTACACACATCTTCCCATATACTTTAAATCATCTGTAGATTACTTATAATATGTAATATAATATAAATGCTATGTAAGTAGTTGTTTTACTGTATTATTTAGGGAATAATGACATGAAAAATGTCTGTACGTTCAGTACAGAAACCAGCGTTGTAGACCTTTCAATCTGCGGTTGGTTGAATCCACGCACGTGGAACTCACGGATATGGAGGGCCGACTCTACTGTTTGTTTTTGGGTCTTTCTTTTTGAGGAAGATTAGACCTGAGCTAGCATCTGCTGCCAATTCTCCTCTTTTTGCAGAGGAAAACTGGCCCTGAGCTAACATCCGTGCCCATCTTCCTCTACTTTATATGTGGGACACCCACCACAGTATGGCTTGATGAGCGGTGCATAGGTCTGAACCCAGGATCCAAACCAGTGAACTCCAGGCTGCTGAAGTGGAATGTGCGAACTTAACTGCTGGGCCACAGGGTAGCCCTGGGCCAACTCTACTGTTTGAGTTTCTATCTCCATTCCTCCAACCAAAAAAAAGAAAAAAAAAATGTAGTAACTTCTTAAGGAAAATACGATAGATTATAGTTGTTTTAAAGTAAAGTGGGTTTTTTTAATTGAGGTAAAATTGCTTTATAACATTATATAAGTTTCAGGTGTACAACATTTTAATTTGACATCTGTATACATTACAAAGTGATCACCACCAAAAGTCTAGTTAGCATCCATCACTATACAATTGATTCCCTTCACTCATTTCGCCCACCCCCCCAACCTCTTTCCCCTCTGGAAACCACCAATCTGTTCTCTGTATCTATGAGTTTTTTGTTTTTGTCTTGTTTGTTCCTTCATTTTTCTTTTTTTTAGATTCTATATATGAGTGGAATCATATAGTATTTGTCTTTCTCCATCTGAATTATTTCACTTAGCATAATACCCTCAAAGTCCATCCATGCTGTTGCAACTGGCAAGACTTCACTCTTTTTTATGGCTGTGTGGTATTCCAATGTGTGTGTGTGTATTTTTGTGTGTACATACACCACATATTCTTTGTTCATTCATCCATTGATAGATACTTAGCTTGTTTCCATATCTTAGCTATTGTAAATAATGCTTCAGTGAACAGAAAGGTGCTTGTCTTTTCAAATTAGTGTTTTTGTATTCTTTGGATAAATACCCAGGGTTGCAATAGCTGGATCGTATGGTAGTTCTATTCTTAATTTTCTGAGGAATCTTCATACTGTTTTGCATGGTGGCTGTGCCAAATTACATTCCTACCAGCAGTGTATGGTACAAATACACTTTTCTCCACATCCTCTCCAAAACTTATAAGTACTTGTCTTTTTAATAATAACTATTCTGACAAATATGAGGTGATATCTTATTATGGGTTTGATTTGCATTTCCTAATAAGTAGCGACATTGAACACCTTTTCATGTGCCTGTTGGCCCTCTGTATGTCTCCTTTTGAAAACTGTCTATTTGGGCCCTCTGCCCATTTTTAAATCAGCTTTTGTTGTTATTGTTGAGTTGTATGAGTTCTTTATATATTTTGGATATTAACCTGTTGTTGGATATATAATTTGTAAAATGTTTTCCGTTCAGTAGGTTCCCTTTTCGTTTTGTTGATGGTTTTCTTGCTGTGCAGAAGGTTTTTAGTTTGATGTGGTCCTACAGTAAAGTTTTAATAATATCTATTTAACTATCCTCCCCAAAACATAGCATTATTGTTTACAGTTGTTTATATAAGATTATAGTGTTCCAGTCAAGCTAGATTTTCTCTCTAATTTAACTGAATTTTGCATAATGAATCAACACAGCCATGGGAAGTACCCAATTTGGTCATTGAAACAATCAGAACAGTATTTTATCCATTTTGACTATTTCAGGCAGATTAAAATAAACTACATAATTATTATTATAAAGATGTGATTATACCATTATGTGGGCATCTGGTTCTAGCCCCTTTTTGTTTTATACAATATTATGAATATAAATGATGTTTATAAAAGATCAAATGTTTTATCTTAAATTTTACCTCACATCTTTATAATATTTTATAATTTCATTCATTTAACAAATATTTATTGAGCATTGATTACGAGGCAAGCACTGTGCTAAACGTTATGAAGTCAGTAAAAATATAGTGCAGAATTAAATGCAAACCTACCGTCAAGGAGGTTATCACTTCTGCTGGAGGAGTACAGCGAATAAGCAATTCACTGTGCATAGTGATAAGGACTAACTATAGACTTCTGTGGAATGAAACATAGAAGAGCCTCAATCCAGTCCTAGAGTCTAGGAAACCTTTCTCAAGGAGACAGAGTCCTTTAGGAAGATAAAATAGTATTTGCAAAGACCCAGAGGTGATAGACAGAGCAAGAGAAATTAAGAAGGCAGGTGTGGGGAGACATGAATCTGGAGAGGTATGCAGAAACCAGGTCGTAAATTTGTAAACCCTGCTAGTTTTGGACTATATCCTAAGGGTACTATGTGAAAACATAATATGGTAACATAAAATATTTCGTTTTATTTGATAGGTTTTTTTTTAAGTCAGAAGAGAATGCTAACACATTTGAATTTTAGTAAGATCATTCTGTCTGCAGAGGAGAGAATGGCTTAGAAATGAGCACGAAAGGTGACAGGGTGAATAATGTAGAGATATATTGCAGTGGTCCAGGGCAGCAACAGTAATGGCCTGTATTAGTAAAGTTACATTAGGAATGAAAAGACCAGTCAGGTGATGGATTTGAGAGGTTGAGTGGATATAAGTCTTAGGGTTAGGTGATTACTTAGATAGTTATGGGGAGTGTGCGAGAAGAAAGGGAAATCAATGAATGTTACCCAGTTTTCTCAATTAACCAGCCAGGACCTTTTACTGAGTTAGGATCAGGTGGAGAACAGGGTGAAATTGATGAGAATAGTCCTTCATACACTGAGTTAGTGCCTATGAGACGTCTCATGGGGATAGGTGCACTAGGCACTTGGATGTAATTGATAATTTAATCAATCAAATTGGGTGTGATCACTAAGACATTTTGTATATAATGAGAGCCTAACAGGCTTAGGAAACCTGACAAGACCCAATGTTAGAAGAAATACAAGGAAAAGGTATCTAAAATTCAGAGTAAGCAGAGCGCGAGAAAATTAGAAGAAAAAAAGAGAAGAAAACAAGAAATTTGTTATGTTTCTGAAGGCAATGGAAGTAAGTTTGTCAAAAAGAAAGGTAAAAACATTGGCAAAATAAGCACTAAAAACATGACTTTTATATTTAGCAATTTAGGTCGTTGATGTCATCCATCTGTGCTGTATCTTAGATCTTCCAGAATCATATGAAGAGTTATGTGTCTCTCCGTCTACCTATATACATCTGAGTGTGCAAGCATCGTTAGATATTTAAGATATGTAACAAAACATCTTATGCCTCTGAAAAACATAACCTTATGTTTAAAAATCCCTTTGGAAATATGTTTGTGTTCCTTTAATAATTTATACTGAAATACATGCTAATCATATTTCCACCTTTTCCCAACATCCAAATCCCTTCAACTGTTCCTTCTAGGATTCCCAGTCTGGCAACAAAATTCATTGCAGTTTCTACTTCTGAACATTTCCTTCACCCTTTGGCTTTAACTGATATCTGGCAGATCCTGAAGGTTTCATCACCTTCAGCCCATTCAAATGATGGCTGTTATTATTCCACTATTTGTGTACCACAGAGTTGTATACATATATCTTCCTCAGTGCTCATTGTCATTTCCAAAACGTTATTCCTCCCTCAGAATAATTCATCTCACTGAAGCAGATTCTATCAAGACTATGCTATCCATTCCTCATTCTTACTATAGTCATGTGGTGCATCTTACTCATTGATTGGAGATTTTTAGCATCTAGCTTACTTTCCTTCTCTCTACCTAAATCATGTATTTTTAATTATCTCAGTGTTCATACCAATAATCCATCCAATGCTTTGACTCCTTTCTCTAAATCTTGCTTACCTGCAGGACTTACAGCCTTATTTATATCTAAGTGTATAATTGCAACAAAACAACTTAATGTGCCTGTAAACACACACACTCACACATGCACGCGTGCACACACACACACACACACTGTGCTAATAAATTCAAGACCTTAAACTCAAGGTCTTTAATGTTGTATTAAATGTTGCTAGCCAATTCATTTCTCCAGCTTTTCTAGAGAATATTTATATTTTCTCTCTCCTCAAAGCTTAAAAATTCCTCCTCCGGGCACACTTTCAGTCATAAACTTGCATTTTACTTGGGGAAAAAAACCCTCAAACCTGAGTCAATCAGCTCACCAAATAAACCAACCTATAAAGATTCACACCTATGCATTCCACCTTCCTCGTCCTGCAATGTGTATTCTGTCTCCCATCTCTACTGCGGGTCAGATTCTGCAGAGCTCATCCATTCATGACTATGAAAGACCTTAGCTCTTAAAATTATTTTCCTACTCTCCTTTATCATCATGTTTTTCCCTCTCTATTGTCTCATTCCTATTACTTACTAATATATAATAGTATCTCTAATCTTAAAAAAAAACCTAACATTGTCCAATAGCTACTTCCTCATTTTCCTGTTCTCTTTGACAGCAAAACTCTCTCATATGACTTACCTCTACCAATTGCCTACTTTCCCCCTCTCCTTAGATATGTAAGCTATTCCACTATCCCAGTCACCTCATTTTGACTACTCTCATAAGGGTCAGTGGTTACTTCCACATTACAAATCATGTAATCATTTCTCAATCATCTTACTTAGCCTGTCATCAGTGTTTGACCTTTGTGCCTTCTCTCCTCCTTGAAGCATCCTTTTCAGTTGGGTCCTGGGAACCCAGCAATCACCAGGTTTTGTCTAATCTTTGCAAACCTGCCATTTTCATCTCCTTTGCTATTTCTCCTCTTCCTCTCATCTCTGAATGTCATAGTGTTCCAAAACTCAGTTCTTGGACATTTCTCTTTTCCATACATATTCATTCCATAGGTGACCCCATCCAGTTTCATGCCTTAACAACAATCTACGTACTGGTGGCTTCAGTTACATCTGCAGCCCAGACCACTCCCTGAACCCCCAGACCTTATGTAGTTATCCACTTAGACATCTAGTCAGTTATCATGACCTTTAAATATCCATAATTTTAATATTCTCCTCACAAGCTTCCCCATCTCAGCTAAAAGCAACCCCATTCTTCTACTTGCTTATGCCAAAAACCTTAGAATCAACGTTGCTACCTCCCTTATTATCATTCTCCACATCCAGTTTGTCAGTAAATTCTGTCAACTTGACCTTTAAAAAAATAACCAAGCCAGAATTCTCTTCAAGAGTACGCCTTGCTTATAATTATAAATATCCATTCATATCTTTTAATCTAAAATAGTCATAAATACAGTCTGGGCATCAGGTGATATCAAGAAATTATTGTTAAATTTATTAGGTATGACAGTGTTGTTTTGTATAAATAAGAATATGTCCTTTTTAGGGGAAAGGAGATGCATACTGAGATGCTTAGATGAAGAATGTGATGTCTGTACTACAGCATAAACAAATAAATAGAATAAGTTAGAGAATATCCAGAATTTAACCATTCTTGACCACTTCCACTGCTACTATTTAGGTTCAAACCACCATCTCCTACCTGAATTTTTTCACTAGCCTTCAGTCCGGTGTCTGTGTTGTCTGTGTTTGCTCAACTTCTGCAGGTTCTCAACATATCATCTCCATTCCGCACCCGCCACAGTGTTTTTCTTGCTGTTTCTTGAAGTTACTGCACACATTCTCATACTGGGTATACTCAGAAAGTTTGCACTCAGTCTCCCTTGCTGGTCCCTTTGCCTTTTTCTCCAGATGTTTGCATGAGTATATCCTCCATTTTCTTCAGGTCACTCAAAAGTCACCTTCACATTGGAGCCTTTCCTGACCACCTGAACACATTTTCAACTTTCTACACACTTAACATTTTCCTTCTCTTCTTATTTTTGTCCTCTTAGCATGTATGATTTAGCACTTTGATCTCATTCATCATCTTTCTCCCACCAAAATGTAAGATCCAGAAGAACAGGTTCTAGTTTATTTTGTTTAGAACTCTATACCCAGTACCTATAACACTGTTGAGCACATAATAAGTAGTGAACGAATAATAAGTTCAATAAGTGAGTAAATGAATAATTGAACAAATTCTTCTCATCTTCCCTACCTCTAAAGCTCTCCAGAGCTTAGTTCTTAGATCTCTTCTCTTTTGTTTTCCAGTACTCTCCCCTAAGTATTCTCATCCATTTCTATGATGTTAAACACCATATATATGCTCACAAATTCCACTTATATCTCTATATGTCTCCCACATTTACAAGTTTCTCAAAACCCGAAACTTTCCTATTTTTAAATCCTTACTTTCCCCATTCCACATCAGCAAATTCTTTCAGCTCAACCTTCAAAATAGATCCAAAAATAACTTAGATCTCACTATTTTCAGATCCAAGCCTATTCTATGCCATCCATATATCTTTTCTGATCTACTAGAATAGCCTGTCTCTCTGGTTCCACCTTTGTTTCTCCATGGTTTATCCTCCTCACTGTAGTTGGAATTATCTTTTCAAAATGTAGGCCAGATCTTTGCCTAGAGAGTAGGTCTCCAGTGATTTGTTATTTTATGTGCAATAAAATCCGAATCTCAGCATTATCTACAAGGACCCATATGACATGCTCTTTGGCCACCTCTGTTAAGATTCTCTCCCTGCTCACTATACTCCAGCCAATCTGATCTTGAGACCACCTATTAAAAATGTATGGATAAACAGACCCTGAGAAGTTGAATAACTCCATTCAAGTTCAACTAGTTTTTAGTAATAGAGTCGGGTTGCAAAGCCTGTGATTCCAAACCATGTATTGCAGCCCCTCAGGGTGTAAGGTGATACCAGGAACAGGTTGAGGACATGAACTGAATCAGAGGACACACAAAGTGTATGATTTTGTGTAAGTTAAATATGGTGTGGTCCCATAGAGACAAAGAGAAAGCAGAATGATAAATATAGGTGTACATGCAGTGGCTGGGACTTGATGACTAGAGCCCAGGAGGGTGTTTTAGATGAAAGAATATGGAGAGAGACATATGAGTTCGCCATTTACAGAATAATTAAAGCCGAGAATGGATAAGTTTGTCAAGTGAGTGGATAGAGGCAGAAAGAAAATTTGAGTCAATGTTAGGCCTTGGGAACCCAGAATCTGAATTGCGGTTTGATTTTTTATTTATTACAAACATTTGAATAACAAGGTCTTATTTGCCTCTGGAATATTTGGTCACAATGACAGTGATTTTAAAGGTAAGGACTAAGACATATATCTTTATCAAAATCTTTAGGTAGGCATGTGCAATTTTAAAAAGTCCTGCAAATCAGTCTGACATGACCCCTCAATAGATGTGTCTCCTTATCACCTCCATTTTCTGCTTATTCTTATTTCCCTTCCCATTGAGAATCACTGATTTATAGCATAGAAAGCAGAAATACACCTAAAACGTCTTTTTTCAAATTACACAGACAAAAGAGCAGGTTAACCGCATAAAAGAAAATAATGGTAGTAGCAAAAGAGACAGCATAAAAATAAATACGTATTTGAGTTAAAAGCTATTATATGGATAACACTCTCATCACTGTATGGCTAATATAAATTACTGGTAAATTCATGTCTGAAGGAATGTGTTTTCTAAAAAAGAGTTGGGATGAAGATTTTTAAAATTACAAACATGCTTAAAGGATGAAATACTATTTCATTCTTATTACTTTTTAATCCTAAAGATATTGAAATAAATCATGTTAAAAGTTGAAAACTTAAGCACACTTAAGCATGAATTTCTTGGTTTTTCTTTCACCTCCACAAAACAAGCCTTGTTTTTTTATTGAACTTCCAACAAACTATGAAGCATCAGAAAGAGCATGGCTCCTGGAGGAAAATATGCTTGATTTTGAGTCTCCTGTTTACCACATAGTTGTCAGGGCAATTAATTCCTCTGTGTCTCTATTTGCCCTGTGAAACCTACCTCACATGCTTGTTGGGAAAACTTGTCTAGTGAGTAATATGGCTCCTATCGTGGAAAGTCAGCAAGCAGCAGCCAGAATGGCCTTGGTGGTTATAGGACAGCATCACTGTCTACACTGTCACTGTTGTCTTCCTCTTCAGCTTGATAGCTTTCATTTATTAAATATTGTATTATGATCCAGGCATGGCTCTAAATATTCTGCATAGGTATTTCACGTATTCTTTACAAACACTTTAGGTAAAATGCGTTAATATCCCTATTTTACAAATAAACTGATGTTTGAAGAGTTCAGGCAAATTACTCAAGCTCACACAAGCAATAACATTTTAAACTAAGACTTTTTCCATCTTATGTCTTGATATTAAAACTGTTTTTAAGTTATGATACCTGAAATAACACTTTAGAACTCCTGGTATCAGGAAAAACCTTTAAAACATAAGATAGATATATTTTTGGCATGAATACTTCTAATCTTCTTTATAAAACCACCACTCTATGTACAGAAAATAAACTTTTATCCCACCTCTCAGATTAGGGACATTTTAAGATTTCTAATTAAAAAATAGTATGTTTATTAATCTTACATATTATATTTTATAATTTCTATTTCAAACTTCATAAGTATGTATCCATATAAAATGTTAAAAATATATCTAATCATAACAAGGCAAATGTTTTTGTAAGTCTAAGCATAAAGCAGTATGCAATTTCATAGAACATCTGTTTTTAATTTTTTAGTATTACCTCAAATATTTTTGCATAAAATTCACAGAATAGTGTCTAAGGAAGACTGCCTTTAAATTGACAAGTTATTAAACCCTACTTTCTGGTATAAAATAATTATCTTTGTAATTTTTATTATGGTCCATCTGCCTTGGACACAAGAAGTAAAATCCTGTGACTGACTTAGCTGCAATTAGCAAGTCATTCGGAAGTCACATTCATCATTGTCACTAAAGAAGAGTCTGGAAGGAGTTGCCTGAGCTGTATTTAGCATTTATGAGAACAGCAAAGTCCACACTGTTCGTCCTTCTCGTATTTCTTTTTCTAGGTAAAAGCCAGAAAGCCGTAGCCAAGAAGCTGTGCAGGAAGTAAGCTTTGCTTTCAATACCCTTGTTCAGTTCATCTCACCATTCTTCGCCATGACTCAATAGCCAATTCTGAATTACCGCATTGTCTATAAAGATATTTGGTTATCCTGCTAGTCTTCTCTCATAGACAATGGTAGTACCTCAATTTTTAACATCTATTACTTTATTTATTTGTTGTCTATCTCCACAGATTAAATTGATGGAGCTCTGTGATCAGGGACGTTATGGGTTCTGTTCACTGCTGTAGCCCTTGCCCATAGAGGAGTTCCTGGCTCACACTAGGCCATAAAATTCAATGAATGAATAACAAACAGCTTCCTGAAAAAAATCAGTTCAATATTTCATTGTAGATTAAAAAAATCAACAGGATACCGGCTATCATGTGATATATCTCCAGACAAGAATAACCTCATAGTCTTACAAATGAAGAGCTTATCTGTAGTCTGAAGGACAAAAAAAGACGTTTGTGTGAAGGGGTGAATGGATCTGGCCTCAAGAAAAACAAAAGAGTCATAAAAGAAAGTTTAGCTATATTCTAAGTGGGCACAGAGAACCTACAGGTAAAATTCATAGAGAGACCATTTTTAGCTTAGTAAAAACAAAACCAAAACATATTTCTCTTTGAGAAAGAATAAAAGATAGCCTCAGTGCCTGGAATTCTAGTAGTGCCTGAATACAGGTCTGTTGTATCAACTAGAGTTAGTAATGAATAAAGTTGTCAGGGATTGGAATGACCTGGTCCAGAATGTGACACACATCTCATTACGGAAAGTGAACAAACAGAAGCTAGAATAACTTTATGCTGATATTCTAGAGAAAATGAAACACTGAATAGGAGATTAGACAACATTACTTCAATAAAACTTCAACTTTATTTAAATAGTATAATATTTATCTTTGAGTAAAAAAATAAAAATTATTTAAGTAATAGAAAAGGTGGAAAAAGTATCCAGAAAAGATTTAACTGAAACAATTTAAGAATCAAAAAATGTTTGATTATAAAATATTTCCAACTACATGCTAATAAAATACAAATGGGACATCATAAAAGTTTCAAATAATGGAAAATATGGATAGGATAATTTTTAATTTACTAATTGCTGGTCAAATAATTAATATAATAGAAGAATTATTGAAACACAGCATTATATTTTATATAGTAGGTAGCAAACATATACGTACTGTTATCTCTCCGATGTTAATATAGATTTAATATCACTTGGGTCAGATATTCACCAATTAGTTAAATTATAAAAAATTGGTCATTTAAATGAAATAAGATTATTTTCTATGTGTAACCATTTTACTAATTAGAAATTTAATATGCTTGAGTGCTCACTTTGGAAACGTCATTAAAGTGGCGTGATTTGGGGCTTCATTCTGTACATACGTGTATTTCAATAAAACTTCCTTAAAAATATTTGCCATGTTAACAGGTTTCTCAAAAAATAGTGTCACTCCTCTCTATGCACCTTAACACGGCACATTTTTTTCTTTTACCTTGCTCCGCCTAGACACAGTGTCCTGTAAATGTACAAATAAAATCAAATATACATAGGTATTCTAAAAATTTTAGTTTGCAATATATTCATCCCATTGCCTAAATTGTTTCTTTGCATTTTGGAGATACTTATATTTACATGTGTATACATAAAATTGCACTGGGTTACAATACAATCAGTCTAATGGTTTATTTACTTAAGCAAGAGCTCTGGTAGTGTAAAACCTTTACCAAGAAGCTCTTATTGCGCACTGACTGTGCTAGGCTAGAGGAATGAACAAAACAGGCGTGTTCTCTGGTTTCATGGAGCTTTCCAGTCTAATGGAGGTGATTCGTCAAATTAGAGACTTCCAGTAAATAGTGTTATAAAAAGTAACTTTGAATTCAAGGAGAATTATTTGATGAGTTCAAACTACCCATTAAAGGAAAAAGTCGCAATAATTAAAGCTTTGTATAATTTTCTTAGAGCATTTGATTTCCCAAGTCCCTTCTAATGTTCCCTTAAAGTCAAGCTATTTTAAGACTTGTGCATGCTCCTACACAACTAAGTTTCCAGGACTTTTTCTTGGCATTTCCTAGGCTTATTCCTGAAACTGTAGGCTTGCTGCCATCAACTTGATGGTACAGACTAGAGAAAACCGACATGAAGGAGAGCAAAACTGATAGGATTTGGAAGACTCAGAAGAGAAGCCAATTTGTTTCAAGTTTGGGATTATTTTCTTATCCATAATTAATGCTACATCTGCCCCCTTATTAAAATAAGTGCTCTAGTGCTATTATGTGGAAGTGCATTCGAACTTTCTACAGCCCCTTGGGTTACAGCCCCTCTGGGATCCATGTGATTGCATCCAATTAATAGCAGTTGCTCTACTGTCACTAGAAAACAAAAATAGGTACAAATAGAATGCATTTTCACATTAAGAAATTAGGCATGATATCTGGATGCACTTGCCAAGCTAATAAAAAAGAAAAGAAGGAAGGGACAGAGAGAAGGAAGAAGGAAGGGAGGGAAGAAAGGTTTCCACTTCTCTCTAAATCAATCTGGTATTCAGCCCAGTTCATTTACTGGAGAGCTGGAGGCGGCTAAATGTGGCCTGGTATCCCTCTTTAACTTTCCAGCTAATTAAGCAAACCCTTCTGTCCAAACAATGCAGAGGAAAGAAGGAAGAATAATCTTCCAGACCACGAAAGCTTTGTTCATCCATCACAGCAACAGTGCAGTAAAGACCGTAGAGATCTTTTGTCTGGCGACCTCGTGCCCTTTGAGCTAAGGAAAAACTGAAGCTGTGCTATGCAACCTAATTGCTAATGAGAACTGTGCACTGGGAATCCATTTGTTTGCATGACTGTATCCAACTACTTTAGCAAAGTATCTGGGAGAGTGGGTTAAGTACAAAAAACTCTTTTAAATACTAATTAAGATTTAAATGTTTTTACAAAACTTGGAACGTGTGCTTTAAAGTGGGCACCTGATTCCTAGTTATAAATTTAGAATAAAAAGTGCTACAGCTCAGCAAAGGTGAAAATATGTTGGAAGATTTAGATTTGGATTAAAAGGGGGAAAATATTTGTGTGTTTAAGACAGTTTTCACTCCTCTTTTTTTTTCTTAAATATGATTGGGTTCAACAAAACTGATTGACAATCCGTACCGGGTTCTTTGTTACGTGCTAGTAATGAAAAAAAAAAAAAAAGATTAGACAAGGTGCCTGGTACAAAGGAGCTCTCAAGAAGTCTCACCTTATATGCAGTATTAGCTTTACTTTTTTGAGTCATCCTTTACACCGGATGTTTCTTTCTTATTAGCCAGGCATCCACTTTCATAGCACATGTCTAGCTATATTATATCAAAATTGGCCTTTGCTTACTGCTAATGCTGAAACCTCATCCCATATTCCGCATGCCTCCAGTTACTACAGTTGCTAATTATTCTTAAAGTTAGAAGATGATGTGCAGCTAAATATATCTCATCTTCTTAATGGTATTTGTTTAACAGAAACGTAATTTTCTCCTTTTTATTAGTGATGAGTGAAAATAAATCTTCCTCTTTTTTTTGCTCCTCCCCTGGAAGGGTTAGCCCATTGAGGTATTTTGCCTTTCCAGCAAATTTGGTAACAGTATCATACAGTTTATATATTTCCTTTGGGAGTCTTCTCTTTCCTTCCCTTCCCTTCCTTTCTCTTCTTTCTGTGATAAAGATCTGTATTTCTGTTTCCCTGTGAAGTTAAGAATGTATCCCAATCCACTAGTTAGGAATGATGAAATAATAAAACTTTAATAACCAATTGACCATGGACGCTACTTAAACAGTATATTTAGATCCAAGAAGTCATTGTTAGAGACTCTCTGAATTATTACAAACTTATGCAGCATACTAATAAAATCCTGTCCCTCTGGGTACCCAGATTCCTGCCTAGAAAAACAAACTTGTTGAAGTAGGGAGGAAACTTAACAAACTAATGAATCTGGGGAATGGTTCTTCAGTAATTACTTCCCTCATTTCCACAGTTTGCAATGGAAGCGTCAGGAGATGGGAAAAAGCAAGTAACAAAAGTGAACTAGATTTAGATATTTGCATTAAATATAATCTAAATTGCAAATAATCCACTTATAAAAAATTCTCTATGCACAACTACATTATTATACGCTCCATATTGCTTTAGTAACTAATATTTTTGCCCTTATTACATCCAGAGGGAAAACAGTACAGTCATAAAAACCTTCCTAACAAACAACAGTGAGTCTAGACGGAGGACATAAGTGAGCTTTGGAAAAAAGTAGAGTTTCAATTTGTGAACAGAGAAATGCGTGCACATTGTGATTCATCGGCTCCTGCGGGACTTTGAAATCAAATGTGCTATTGTTTTAGGCACCTGAAGAATCAATGTGAGTTTTCAAATTTTTAATCTCAGAAGAGAATATTTACAAGACTTTTTTTTTATCTTAATGCATGAGAATAAAGTGAACTTCTCTCTTCTAATACTAGGAAAATTAATATTTTATAACTGATACTGAATTAATCTAAAATATATCTAAAGTTCTGAAGGCTGTTCTCTTAGTTCTCATTTCAACAAGCATTTATTGAGCATATACTTTCTGTTCAGGCTGCTGATAGATGCTGAGCATGCAAAAATAAATCAGATATGATTTGCTCTGAAGCTCCAAATACAGTTGTTATTTATGTAATTTGTCACTGTTACAGTGAGTTACAACAGTATAGTATGATACAAAATAAATGTTTATGTGAATGATATATGTTCAATTGTTTTTGGTACCCCTAATATTCAAGTTGCAGGATACACACACACATATATGTAAATATGTAATACACAGGAATCGGGAGTCAGATACACAGAATGTGAATGTTTCTGTGTGTATGTGTGTCTAAAGGCAAAGAAAAATTGTTCAAATTGTTCCCTTTGTCTTTAAAAATTCATCTTGGAAGCTTGTAGAAAATTATGAAGTGCAGTATAAGAAGTTTTATTAAGATAATTGAGCAACCTAGGGTATAGCCTGTAAATTAAAGTGGGCTCAGTATGATTGAAATATTGGAAATGCATTTATGAATTAATACTAAGTTGCTTTAGCAGAACTCAGGGAGTATTTAACTCATTTTAGTTGGTTATATAATTAAGAATAAATGATGAATTAATTATTTAGTTTAAGAAAGCTATCTTTGGGTCAGTTTTAAAGATTGCACAGATTTTGGAATACTTAAACAAAATCAGTAATGGAACTTGGTCAAATTTATAAATACGTTACTGTCCCAGAAAATTTCTCCAGAAGGAATCAAAAATTACTTCAAAATGTATTAATGTCTATATTTACCCTATGCAAAGAGAATCAGAGACTGTGATCTTAGGAGAAATAGGATTTTATTTACCCTTTGCTCTTTATTAGTGTCACTGTTTTACCCACGTCTCCATATATTTTTTTTTTTTTTTGAGGAAGATTAGCCCTGAGCTAACTACTGCCAATCCTCCTCTTTTTGCTGAGGAAGACTGGCCCTGAGCTAACATCCGTGCCCATCTTCCTCTACTTTATATGTGGGACACCTGCCACAGCATGGCTTGACAAGTGGTGCCATGTCCACACCCAAGATCTGAACGGCGAACCCCGGAACTCCAAAGCAGAACACGTGCGCTTAACCACTGTGCAACTGGGCTGGCCCCCACCTCCATATTTTTTGAAAACATTATGTTATGAATTCATGCTTATCATCATATACTTAATATGAAGAGTAATTTTGTTTACATCTGAAAATTGCTTTGTCTTTTTTATATAAATATGTCAAAATAATAGAAGCAACTTGTGTAATTTTTCATTTGCTGCTACCACTACTAATCATGATATGAACTAAATGTCTCCTTTTTCTTTTCTTTTTGATCCATTTCGCTCAGTTGGTTCCTAATTTTTTCTAAAGGTACTAGATCTGAATACCTTGCTTTTTAAATGTGGATCCTTTAGGCACAGGTTATATGTAATGTTATCAATTATTTTTATTTAAAATTTAAATTATCATGGTAAAAAGTAGTTTACACATAAGGCACATGTTAAAACTGTCCCACAGTGTCTTGTAGCCATAGTAAAAACAGAATTTCACATTTGGCTCAAAATAGTGATTTTCCTGAAATTGGAGAAATGGTCATCTGTGGAATATAATTTTCTATGTGGTGGTAGTTTCTAAATGTGAACATTTACTATAGTTAAAGGAAAATGAGGTAACTTGAACTATCAGTTGTGCTGTTTCCTACTTATTCTAGTCCTATTTCTTGCTTAAACACTATGAGTCTGGCACAGTTCCAGGTTGCAATCAAAGCAACCAATTGATGTTTTGCATGGAGCTTGCCCTCTGCCTTGGTCCATTTAGGCTGCTAGGACAAAATACCACAGCTTAGAAACAACAGAAATGTATTGCTCACAGTTCTGGAGGCTGAAAGTACAGGATTAAGGCACCAGCATGGACACCTTCTAGTGAGGACCCTCTTCCTGATTCATGGGCAACCCCTCCTCTCTGTGTCCTTACATGGTGGAAGGGGAAAGGGATCCCTCTGGAGCCTCCTTTAGAAGGACACTAATCCCATTCATGAAGGCTCTGCCCTCATGGCGTAAGAACCTCCCAAAGGCTCCAGCTCCTCATAACATCACCTTGTTTGGGGAGGACACAAACATTCAGATCACAGCACTCTCTAATGAGAGAAGAGGGAACAAAGCACAGTTAAAATAAATTTTACAATATGAGGAAATAGAAACTATTTTAATTCTTCCATCAAGGAAGTCCTGTCTGAAGAGATGGTAGGATAAGCACAGGACAAGGAGCTACCATCTGGGAAGGGACAGGTGCTATAGTCTATGAATTAGTTTATTGCAATATGTATATTTTTCAATGTTATTTCTGTATTGAAGTTTGTACACTGAGTCACATTTTTAGTGCTCTAGGGGAAAAATATATTAAAGAGCTTATAAATTCATTTGAAATGCAGATTCCTTCAGAAAATAAAGGTTAACCACTATATTCCAACTGCCTACTTATGATCTCTATTTGGATCTCGAATTTAACATACGAAGAGCTGAATTCTTCATATTTTCCTCCAAACATGCTCTTGCTGCATTTCCTGTCTCAGTAATGGAACTCCATTCATTCTGCCAATTTCTGAGGCCAGACTCCTTGGATTCATCTTTGACTGTTCTCTTTCTCTCCATATCTAAGCCATTGGCCAATTGCAAGGGCTCTATCTTCAAAATGTATTCAAGATTTGACTGCTTCTCTCAACTTCTACTACCACCTCCCTGGTTCCAGCGACCACTATCTCTCACCTCAATTATTCCAGTAGTCTCCTAACTGGTCTCCTGCTCTGGCCTTGGATTCTCTGCAGTCTATTCCCAGAACTGCAGCCAGACAATCTTTTTAAAAATACAAGTGATACCTTTTCCTTTCTTTGTGCAATCTTTCCAATTACTTCTTCTCTCCCTGAGAGTAGACGTAAAAAGCTTATAAGGTCCTACAGGTCACTAAATCAAGTGGCTCTCCTGTCACCTCTCTGACCTCACCTCAGACCTACTCTCTCCCTGGCTGGCTCCACTCTAATCACACTCTGTTACTTGCTTGTCTTGGAAAACTCCAGGCACACATCTGTCTCATGCCCCTTGCTTTCTATTCCTTCTGTTGAAATGTTCTCCCTCCAAAAAATTGCACGACTTACTCCTCTCCTCCATCAAGATTTTACTCAAAAGTTTCTTTCCTATCAAATATTGCAGAGTTTCCCTGCTCAGAGTTAAGCAAAGTCAAGGTTAAGAGCTCAGTCCTTAGACTTCCAAATTGCCCTAAGATTTCTGACACCAGTTGTAAGTTCAGGGTCCCCAGGACCACTCTCACTTCAGACTAGCTGGCTACAAATTTGGGGTCCCACAAACTCCCTCAGATTTGCGAGTTCACTAGAATGACTCACAGAACTCAGGAAGTGTGATCATTACAATTAGAGTTTAAATAAAACAAAAAGACGTACATCAGAACCAGTCAAAAGAAGAGATACGTAAAACAGGGTCTGGTACTGACAGGGTTCCAAAGGCAAAGCTTCTGTATCCTCAGAGATAGTCTACAATGTGCAGATGAAGTATTGCCAATCCGATAAGCTCATGTGAGCTTGAGGTCCAGAGTTTTATTTGCATTTCATTATATAGGCATAATTGATTGAATTATCAGCTATATGGTTGAACTCAATCTTCAGCCCCCTCCCCTTCTGGAGATCAGGCTGATATCAAGTGGCTCAAAGTCCCAACCCTCTAATCAAGTGGTTGGTCTTTCTGGAATGGCCAGTTCCTTTCCTAAGATTGTCAGTGTGAACAGTCCCACCCTAAGTCTTGTCATTAGCAAAAGCCACCAGGTGCACACCATGAGTGACCTTGTTAGCATAAACTATCAGTTATGGTGCAAAATTCCAAAGATGCAGAGGTTATCTCACAGGAACTGTGGACAAGAGCCAGTCAAATTCATTTTCATACACTCCCTCACCATGCACACCCTAATACTTGCTCACTAGTCATTTCCTATTATCCCCACTCTCCATTTTATTATCTCCAGCAGCTGTTACTGTTGAACGTATTATGTATTTTATCTTGTTAATTGTCCATCTTCCTCATAGAATGAAAAATATAAGAGGCAGGAATTTTTGTCTACTGTCTTTGTTAAATCTTCTGTGACTCAAATAAGCCTGATGTGGTATGCACTCAATAAATATTTGTTGAATGAATGAATGAATGGATTTCTTCTCTAAATTCAGATCCTCTTATACCCTTCCATTCTTTAATTTAAGATACAATTTTATTTGTATACCATGCACAGAATATGAATCCTTGAATATTTGCATATTTAAGAATTATCCAATGTAAACTGTATCCGCTTAGTCTTCTTATGACAGTGGAATACTTCAGGTGAGCTTTCAATTTATAACTATTAATTATGGCTTCATTTTACTAGTTATAAAGCATACTGAAATATACTCACTTTAAAATCACTGTATAGTTTACTTAGAAATCGTAATCTCTGATTTTTTAATCTAATTTAATTTTTTATCCCCAAAGCCCCAGTAGGTAGTTGTATATCCTAATTGCAAATCATTCTAGTTCCTCTATGAGGGAAGCCACCTCAGCATGGCTTGATAAGCCATGCTAGGTCTGTGCCCAGGATCCGAACCAGCAAACCCCGGGCTGCCAAATTGGAGTACATGAACTTAACCACTTGGCCATGGAGCTAGCCCATGAATTTTTGATTTTTAATTTAATAATCAAAAAGAATCAATTCTTGTGTAGCACTGGGTAGGCAATATTGGGATATATAACCACAAGAAAACTTGATGCATGAAGCCGAATGCATACTGCTTCTTCATATCAGGCATCCTGAGTCAGTTACTGTCGTTTCAAAAAATCCATTCATAAAATGAATTATCAAATCTGTCCTCAAATATCAATAACAAGCAGGTAATTTCCTGAAATACGGATGTTGGGAAGATGCTCTCTGCCTTTTTCGGCTGAATAAGCTGTGTCTTAAAACTTTTCAAACCTACATAAGAGGAAAACTATAATGGATGATTTTTAGACAACTTTTCTATACCACAAAATAGAAAAAGCACCTGATACTCAAGTAAACTGAAGAACTCAAGTAAAAATAAAGCATAGGTTTCTCCATTTCTTGTGAAATTTTAGGTATTATCAGTTTGAAGTCTTTATTTTATGACAACAGAAAATATTTTTGAAAAATAGCAAAGTCAAGATGTTTAAATTTATCTTATAATTTTGAGATAAATTATACAGTGTTGCAGAATTGTCTATCTGGGAAATATGTTGTATTTCACAAAGTTTTTATTTGATACAGATAGGAAGAGAATTATATCTAAGTTTTAAACTCTTTGGAGATTTCTTCAAATTATAGAGTAAATGCTCCATCACTTCAATCACTATTTCAATCACTTTTTGAAAACTATATCTGCATCCATAGGCAAAGAAATTTTATTATCTCTGTATTACAATTTGGAATGTCATGAGTTGTTTCATAGGACAAAGGTTGTTAAATGAACACTGGCAGTGCCATTAGTGCTTTGCTCTTGAACTCAAGTACATGTCAGCTCTGTTTAAGTCACCATTTGCAAAGCCAGAAATGAATGTGCAGTTAAAATGGTGCCATAAGTTAATTAGAGTGGAATTAGAAGAAAAGTGGGCAATTTAGGAACATAAGAATTGCTGTACCGAATCAAACCAATGATTCCCCTGGTTTAATATCCAGCCTCCAGCAGCTGTACTTGTTAGTTTCTAAAGCTTTGAAAGAAAGGGAAAAGACTACATAATTCACCTAGACAACTGTGCCTTCTGTGATCTGGAGAAATTTTCTTCAGGACATCTCTCAAATAATACCCTAAAGCAGGAGGTTTCAATCCTACCATGATACTGGTTTAGCTTGAATAGCTCTGGTTATTAATAATTCTTATTAAATCATCCAATTCCGACATAAAGTCAATTAGTCCATTGGGAAGCTATTTATCTCTAAAGCTCCTGAATCCATGGTTGAACATGTCTGCTCTCTGATAAAATATGAATTTATGGTACTTATTCGATACAAGTTCTTGATGTAAAATCTCCCCATAGATAACCATACTGGATAAATGCCCAATTCTCTTTCTAACCTTTTTTGGGTTCACACCAATTCTCTTTCCAAACTTTGTTGTGTTCACACCTTTTGGCAAAAAGAAGTCTTGTATATCCTATCACTACTCCCAATTTCCTATCCCTTAATAATCTACAGAAGCTATTTCAATGATCAAGAATTTTGTGTCCTGAACTTTTAGAAAAGTTCAACTGGAGTTTTTCGTATATGATTTTGCTTAAGTTAGATGCATCTAAGAGAAAGGAATGAATTACTGATTCTTATCACTTTAGGCTTCTGGTTTCTCGATTATTTTAGACACCACCTCCATGTCAATATTTCTAAAATGTTATGTTCACCATAAGCCATTTAGTCAAAAATCCCTTAAAAATAGTAAATGCCTACAAGCTAAAGTCTAAACCATTTTCCCAGGCTGTCAGAACTTAATGTGATAACATAAAGATCCTAAAGCTATAACTCTAATAGGATCTCCTCTATCCTAGAATCCAAGAAAGCTAGTTTTCTCATTGTTATTTGAATTAAGATCAACACTCATTATTTTTGCATATGTTAATTTTCTTCCCTTTCTCTCGCTTTCTCAACTTTTCTTTCTGGCTCAGGTCCTTATTTCCTCTTGTTACTTCAGCTAGAATCTCATTCCTTCAGGTAGTTTCCTTTCAAATGTAATGACTGCTCCCTTTTCTGAGGATTTCTGTCTCTTGGTTTACACATGATTTATGTTACAATATGTTGTTGGTTCTTTGTTTTCATGGATGTTGTTGCTTGTAAATTCCCTGAGGGAAACTACATTTCCCATCTTTATTTGTATTTCTAGAGCCTAGTGCAGTGTTTGACTCATAATAACAGCATAAAAATATGTTAAAGAGAAATCTATAGAATCACCAGTGACCAATTAGTTGGAGCCACTTTCAAAATGTTTAGTCTCTGAGTTTTTGTTTGTGAAACCTAGCCAGTAATATATTATTGAGTGCTACAAAGGTATAAATGAAATGAAAACTATAAAATTCTGAAAAATAGAGCCCAGTAATACTGATTTAAAAATCACAATTAAAGATATGGAAAATAATGTCTCAGAAAGAGAAAATGAAAGTTCTGAATTGGCTAAGACCCATGATGTTGGGAAATGAAAGAATTCTGAGGAGAAGTAATAGGAGGCACAAAGGCAAGGAAGTGAAATAAGGAACTGCCACTAATTCCTGTTGGTTGGGTCATAAAGACAATACCTGAAAATAAGCTTGGAAATATGAGTGCACCATTTTCTTTAACCTTTATTTAAACCCACTGGGGAACTATTGAAAGATTTTTAAGCAGTGACCAGATCTAAAAGAATGTAAGGATAACTTAAATGTGAGACTGAAGGCAGTTTCCTAGAGTAATGAGGCTATTGCGTAATAAGGACATGTGTAATAAATCGGTCCCAAACTCAGGCAGTAATGAGAACAAATAGAAGGAAATAGATGTCAGAGATGTTGAGTAGATGGTATTAATGTTCACTTCGAGGAGATTGGGACTGGGATAAGGGAAGAAGATATAACAAAAGTAACACTGCCACTTTGAGCATATTTAAGTGTGAAGAAAACGTTAGCATTATTGAAATAGAAAAAAAAATTTTTCTCCCTGTACATTGAGCAGAAATGCAAGTAAAAAGTTCTTCTCTAAATTTTAATCCTACAATCTTAACTAACATACTGCTTCAAGGTACTGAAAACACTCAACCCAGTTCATTTATGCTTGACATCATCAAAACAAATCTACAATTTTTTCTGACTTTTTAAAAGCTCTTGCTGGTTTTTGAGAACAGTATTCGTTTTTCTAGCAATGACTTCAGTCGAACCATAATGTCTCTCTTTAATCTTTTAGAAATCCAAATGGGACCCAGAGCAATAGCACAAGATGGCCTGTCTTCAAGAGCACTGAACAAAAATATTTAACCTTGAATACAGAGTCACCAAAAGTGTACACCAAACTACGAGCTCAACAATGTCGATTCTGGACACTATTTTTTCCTAAAGTCTTGGAATTGACAGGTGTGTGTTATTTAGTATTTGGTTAAATGATTGGTGGTGGATTATGTAAAAGTGGAAAAGGTAGAGCATTCAAGGCATGGTGATGGTCTTAATCTGTGACTTCACAATTGCTTGATTCCAATGAGTCCATTCTTTTAACTTTCCTCCAACAAGTTTAGATATGCTTTGAGGTCTTAGTATATGAGCCACACTTTAGTAGTTAAATAAAATTAAAATAGAAATTTTCCCCTAGAGGAAGATAAAACCTAGTAGTGAAACTAAAATAGAGCCCTACTGGTTATTCAGGCACTTTTTGTGGAATTAATTAACGGATAAATGAATAAATATATAAAATAAGCTACAGAACTAAAAAATAAAAGTAATAAAATATAGAACTAAATATAATTTATACTCAAAAAGCGATAAAGACAAATTTATTGATTCATCGTAGAACCCTTGCTTTCTAAGGGGGAAAGAAACTCCAAAATTTATATATTTAATAACACAATCCAAACATTTCTAGATATTCTGAGTTTGGAAATATTTATCTAACACATACAAATATTACATAATACAATAAACAGATAGTAATTTAGTTAACTAATCTTCAAGAAATGATTACTTAGACTTATGTAAGGAGATACTAAAAAAACTGGTTCAGATTATCACATTATTTCAAAATTAATTAGTAAAAAAGTGTAAATCAACTTGAATGATCACATCTTCTGTGAGAAAAATGAAATACACATCCAAATCACTGCCTGCTTTTAAAATGCCCAGCTGTTTATAACCCATATGGCTCCTGAAGTCTATTTTCTAGCTTTATTTTTCAAATAAAAGTTCAAATACAGTTTCAACCATCAGACATTTTGCTGGCCAGTTCCTTTAGACTTCACCATTCTGTTCATCATAACACTCTGCCATTTTCATGCTGTGCATTAGATATCACAGTATAGTAGATTTTTTAGTTTCTTGTTTAGAGAGGTTAGGGGTTAGTTTCAGGAAAATATGGGCATCTCAGAGCTATATTTGATTGTTTAATATGCCTTGTGATTATCAGACATTACTCACCAAAATTATAATTATGTCCTCCATCTGTTTGGGAGATGTTCCTGGTATACCAGTGCTCTGTGTATTACCAAATGTTCTGTGACATAATATATATCCAGAGATGGCTTCTGCCGCCCTTGGCAGAGCTACAGTGCTGCCCTTGTGTCCTCCGGGTGTGAATAACAATGAGGTAACGCATTCAGTCTGCCAAGAGATCAGAAGAGGTGCCATTTAACATACCACAGCCTACACATTCTTAATCTTTACTTACTGGTTTTTTAAATGAGAGGGTCGTAATTGAGGGACAATAAGAAGGGAGTGAAGAGGATTTTAAATAACTAATTTATTACAAGCCGAACTGAGTCTTTCTGGTTCAAGCACATACGGTTTATTGAAATTTATTTGTTGATAAAATAGAATTTGAATATCAGTAATTTTTGAAGATGTACTTCAAAATCTTTATCTCTAAATACGCAACTGCCATAAAGCAGGTTGTATAAGTGTTTGGCTAGTTTTGCTGCTGCTTCTGATGCAGTGCCAAACAACTTACCAGCTCCAGCCATACTCAGCTGGATGGAAGTATGATACATTCCTTGCTCCGGGTTAGTATCATGCTCTGGGATAGTTCCAATGTGTCTTGAGGACAATTTTATATTTTAGCACTATATTTTTTTTCAGATAATTCCCCCCTAAAAGTTGTATTAAAATTATTTTATAAATTTTAAAGTAAATGCAGGATATGATCGTTGTAACATCAATGTTTTCATTAATAATCAAAAATTTTTAACATTTAAACAAACAAAGCCAGTTTGAAGTTAGGTTTGGGGAAGTTTTATAAGTAAACAATGTAGGGGAATTAAAAAGATCAAGAACACATCTTCTTACCATACCTTATATTTTTCAAAGTGAAATTTTCAAAAACTTCAAACATTTCAGTCTTTAATGTTTTGAAAATTTATTCAGATGACTTGGGCTGAAGTTTTTTGGAAATAATTTTTTTAATAAAGGCAGCTCTACAAGTAAAGGAAAATTTCAGAGAATAACTACTGATTAGATTGCCTAAAAGGGGAAATGTTCAACTCACTCAAGATGGAGCCCCAATAAGCTTTATAAGTAACACTGAAGGAATACTTTACATTTGAGCAACAAATCTTCTCAAATAAAATGATCCTTAAGACTTGTTTAAATACATGAATTCCAGCATTTAACTTCCATACTATACTTCAGCACATGCCTGTGCTGTTACTGCATGCACCTGCAAGAAAAAAAACGTGCAATATTCGTTTCAAATCAAATTCAGATGTTTTCCTAAGAATGTAACTGCACAATATCTCAGAATCATTTAAAAAAGAAAGAAAAAGAAATAGAAAAATGACCCATTCAATGTCAATAAGATATCAATATTTTTCACTAAAAGTGGAAGAGCAAATTTATTTAAAGGAAAATCATCTTTGACCTTCACGTCTTCCCAGTGAAGAAAAAGAGATCCAGTGGTTTCTCCTTTGGCATTTGAATAAATCATGAAACATTGTTGCTTGCCAAAACTAAAGAAGACTAGATATAAATCTAAGAGCTGAGATACCTCTTGGATTGGTCGCTTGGGAAAAATCATTTACTGGTATTTGCTAATCAGTTAGCAAGACTGGCAGCCAAAGATGAGTGAGCGGAATGGTGGTTAGGAGAAAAAAACTGTTTTGCTGTTTTTGTATTTGAATTTTCCATTCCTCACTAAAAGAAAAACAAAACAAAAAAATAAACAAAAGGCTTTGGGTAACTTGATAATCAAACCCAATTATTTTTTGTTTTACTTTAGAAGTGTATGTGGGCTGGCCCCATGGCCAAGTGGTTAGCTTTGTATGTTCTGCTTCCCCAGCCCAGGGTTTCGTCAGTTCAGATCCTGGGCACAGACTTAGCACCGCTCATCAGGCCATGCTGAGGAGGCATCCCAGATAGCACAACCAGAAGGACCTACAGCTAGAATATACAACTATGTACTGAGGGGATTTGGGGAGCAGAAGAAGAAAAAAAAAAGATTGGCAACAGATGTTAGCTTAGGTACCGATCTTTAAAAAAAAAAAGCGTATGAACCGTTCACAAAGCCTAGCTTGAGTTTGTAGTAGTTCACTCTATCTTACCCCACACTCAAAATAGTAGCAGGACAACTAATAAGTTTGTGATCTACAGCATAAAGAATTATACATTCCTTGGTAATTTTAATAATTGGTCAACAAATAGGGAAATAAGCAAATAATGCGGACGGGAGAGATTTTCAACAAACTCTCAAAGTATATGAAATATGGTGGTTTTTAAATTATAATGCTCAGCACAATACAATGTTAATTTAATCTCTTGTTCTAACTTTGTCTCCATTACGAGTTTTGGGTTGAGACACCTCTCCTGTGTTCCCTCCTAACGCTCAGTCTTGATTAAATAGACTCGGCTCTGGTGAAATACTGCTCACTCTTTTTTAATTGCAACACAAAAACTAGTTTTATTATTATTACTCTTTCCATAGGGAAGAAAGCCTGACTTTCTTTTTTCCAAATTAGACAATAATGTGGGCAAGGCAAAGCCCTGAAAATGTTGTGTCCGTTTGTTTATGAACTACTGGTATTGATCTAGCTGTACAAGGATTCAATAAAGGGCAAAGTTAGGAATAAATTTTTGTAACAAGGGCAGTAACTCCATTAGTGTAGCTCTGATAGGTGCATAGAGCTTGATAATGTACACACCATCTGATTTGTCTTTCACAGTAACACTGCAAAATGGGGATTACCAATCTCATTTACACTTGGAAAAGTATTTTCAAAAGTTAAGGATTTTTTAAAGGTCAAGCTGAAATTTCAACCCATGGCTCTCCAAAGCCTATAGTGCTGTCCTTTATTTCACACTGCAGTATCTTGTTAAGTACAGAACAAATAGAGCTACATCTCATAGATGATAAATCTATAACCAGTTAAGTAGCATTCTAGTTTTGGAGGAAGAAGAGAAAGAAAGGGAGGAGAAAAATTTCTAATTTTGGCTTTGATTTGTGTGATGGGACTCACAATTTTTATTATCTTTTTACTATGATATATTCAGTTCCTCTGGATTCTATTAGAAAATAATCAAATGTTTCATATTTTATTGTCTCAATGTTCAGTACTTTTAAGGGAAGAATGTACTCAGGTTTACTAAGCATTTGTACACTAAAAAGTAAACTATTTCAATACACTAAATTGTATAGATGTTTGATTATGACACATATGGAAATAAATTTACATTTATATGAATCAATGGATTTGGTATTATTCCATGAACAAGAAAAGAAAATCAAATCTAGGACCTTTTCCATAAGTATTAAAATTCATGATCTAAATGCTAAATTACCAATCATTTATTTATTATATCAAAATTTTGTTCTTTCTGAACTTTAGAGGCTTTATTTTGCATAACATTTAAAACAGCATTTAATTATAAAAAAGAATGCAATAGTGAATCATTTGGCATACTATTTAGTGTCTTTCATCCACATCTAAGTTTTTTGACTCTTTAGAAAAGTTCTATTATTCACAAAATAATTATAGTCATTGACCTTTTAAAAGCCATTTTTACATAAAAATGGGACATTTTTGCATATATTCTCAAATATTTGTCCAATGTCCAAGCATTATGAATATTTCAAACCTAAATATATCCTAAATTACAGGGCATATTTTAATGGCTGTACGAATGTTTTAAATATTTTGATTTTCATGTAAACTAAAAATGACTCATTGAATGTGCTCCATTGTTAATAGTGTGAACGAAAAGAAGACATTTTTTCATGTATACTATAATATAGTATGAGACCACATGAAGTGTCTTCTCCAAATTAATATCTTATAAAGTTACAATTAATTTCAAAAATTCCCAACTGAAAAATGTATATTAAAATAATTTTATCCTTGTTTACAGGATAGTTGAAGTAACTTACAATTTTGGCTTTAATTCAGTGAGTATAGCTCAGCATCCTAAAATTTTAAATAGTAAGAGAATTACAAATGTATGAAATACTTATAGATTTAAGTAATTTAAACCATCTTCTAGCCTTACCATATCTATTTATATTAGGAACATAAATATATGATCTTTAAAAGTTTGTAAGTAAAGAGTTTTTATTGTTCACAAACTTTATTCTTTAACATAATACACTTTCAAATGAATCGATAATTCAAGGTTTTAGTAGTACGCAGGCCTTTTTTTGTTCATTGCCTCCCATTATTTCTGGCATAAACACTTCTCTGGCCTGACACATACACACACTTTGCAAACTACTGGAAAGCAGCGATTGTCTCTGTCATCCTTCTAATTTGCAAAGCAATTAATGAACTGCTTTTGCGTAGTGGTTTCAATAAAGTGCTTTCAATGACTACACGTTGTTTGGAATTAAAATATATGGATATAGGATGAGTGTAAAATTTATGTAGAATGCCAATTGCAAAGTTATCCTTATGCATTAATATTCATTACAAACATTTTCATCAGAAATAATAGCCTGCTATATAATTATATGTAAATGAGATGCATTAAATGAGATTTTTGTTATGTGTACAGAGGTCAAAAAAATAGAATAATATCTATATATCTTCTTAGAAACTAAAGTAAATATAAAGTAATATAATTTGGTATAATACATAAACTGATTTTTGCGTTTTATGTTATGTACATTCTATACATATATATTATTTACATTTTCATATAATGTATAAAATTTTATTAGAAGATTTTCAGTTAGTGAAAGAACCTAGTAATAAATTATGAAGAATAAAAAATTGCTGTACACTGTACTTAGAGAAAATGGATCTGTAATCAAAGTTATTTTTCAATTAATGTAAACAGATTAAAAGTTAGATTAATGCAATTTATTCCATGTTTAACAGGAAATATTGATGAAGCAGAACGAGAATGGAAAGCAGGATTCCATCGCTGGAACAATTACATGATGGACTGGAAAAATCAATTTAACGATTACACTAGCAAGAAAGAAAGCTGTTCAGGTCTCTAATTAATAGATTTACCCTTTATAGAAGGTTCCTTGTCCTGTAGATCAAGGCAAAAATATCAGTAGCTTTCTCACACACCTAATAGGAAAGTTCTTATGTAGCCTAAACAAAAATGCCAGAAGGATAATATCGATTCCTCACTTCTTTCATTTAGTGTTGTACCTAGCATTTCAAAATCCAAATGGCTAGAACGTGTTTAATTAAATTTCACAATATAAAGTTTGACAATTAATTGTATGCATATTAAAATGATTTGCAGCTTCTAACTCTCTGTTTCCCGAATAACTTTAAAAAATGTTTCCCCTGAAAGTATCTACATTCTGGTTTTAGTTGCATATATATTTTCATTACCACTCATAAAAAGGTATCTTTTTAAAATGAATTAGGTCTTGAAACACTGGCCACTATAATCTACAGTACTGCTTCTTTTAATTTATAAATTTAATGTCAATATGAGATATTAAAATGAACGGAGAAAATAAGTGGCCCCTTTGTTTTTTATGTAAAAGCATGAGAAAATCTTAAAATAAAACCTCGGTCACTTGGAAACATCTTATGATAGAAACAAAATGTTGCTGCCAAGAGACAAAATGTAAAAGAATGGAATTATTTCTGTTTCGTATTTTTAAAAATATGTATGCTTAGAGTCCTCCAATTGTATTCCTTATTCTTTCAACTGTTCCCTTTCCTCATCTGCCTGCTTCTAGACTCTCCCTAAACGTTTACATATGTAAATTACTGTTTCTGTGTCTCAAAAATAAAAACTATAGATGAGCAGCAATCTAAAATCAGATGTCATGTACCATCTGGGATAGGGGAAAACTTGGCTGGACTCACAAATATTAAGATTTTAATAGGGAAATTGTTCACTTCCAGGAGAGAAATGGTTATACCTTCTGCAGACAAATGATAGTATTTTTATAATTTAAAAACTTACGAGGATGCATTTACTAACTTGCATGGCATGGTAACACATCCAGTGACTAAATTCACTAAGTAATTCACTGAAAGGGAGAAGTTGAAGGATTTTAAGTTCCAGAAAAGGGCATACTTATTGATCATGCTAATTACGCATTGAAAACTAGCACTCAGGATAGGACAAAGTGAGTCTATAGGTCTCTGGAGTGTTGGTTAAGGCATGCACCATTGTTCCTTGGTCCTAAGTATGTCTATAGTTAGATCCAATATGGGTCTGCCATCCTCATTCAAAGAGTCACTCAAAGATCATGGTACTTTCTCAGTTTCAGCTGGTTACAGAGAATTGCTATACAAGCAAAGTTAGTTTTGATATTACTTCAGTGCTGCTGTAAATGGACATTTTGCTTTACAGTTCTTTCCTCCTCCTGAGATGAAACACACACACACACACAAATGACTAGAGAATTATCAGGCCTCCCATTCTATACCACGATCTTGGTTTCAGGTGCCATTCTTCCAGAATCCATTATGTTTTTCTGAATCACTTGAGCCTCCTTTTGAAGCAAGCGCCTCTGACATATGAAACAAGAGGATGATGGCTGTTCAACAGCATTAAAGACCCTTTAAAAATACTCTTGGGGCTGGCCCGGTGGCATAGTGGTTAAGTTCTCATGCTCTGTTTTGGCATCCCGGGCTTTGCCAGTTCGGATCCTGGGCATGGACCTGCACACCACTTAACAAGCCATGCTGAGGCAGTGTTCCCCCATGGAAGAAACAGAAGGACATACAACTAGGATATATAACTATGTACTGGGACTTTGGGGAGAAAAAAAAAATACTCTTGATGAGAATAATAATTAGGAAAACATAACTAATGTTTGCAGAATACCTGTAACCTTCCTCACATGACAAACCCCAGTCATATAAAAAGATCCCATCAACTACTTGTCCCACCTTGGACAACTAGTTGCTTTGTTCTTGAATGTCAGCCAGACTCCCTTCACTTACTCTGAAGCTTTTACCCAAAGGCAACAAGAAGTGTTAGCCAGCACATAAACCCCTCTGAGGTTATTCTTTGAATAAACTAATGTGAATCCACTGTGTCCAGCATCGCTGCAGGAAGTCAGGTTAAGGCTTTTTTTAAAAAAACACTCATATAATAGAGTCTATATCATTTCCCTTATAATTTCTCTTATGGTTGTCATTAAAGGGCAGTTTAAAAGCAGGATTCTAATTCAGGGACCCCAAACCAGGGAAGGAACTTATGCATAAAGTAAGGGAAATCAGTATCTCTGACTTCTTGGAAATTTGCGTTTCAGGAGGCTCACAGATGAGAGAAAGTTTGGTTACGCGAGATATTAACGATATATAAGTATTAAAACCTCAAAATGGCAGAAAACCCTTCCCAGAAGGCAGAGTGTGGGGAGCTGTTAACTTATCATGTGTACCCAAAGCCACAGAGGTTATGAACTAATTTTCGTAAATTTTTTAGGTACATTTCTAAAAAACTTGAGGGACAGTTAAGGTAAAAGTTTACAACAGAACAAATGTAATTTGTCCAACCAGTGTCAGGATACCTAGCTTAATCAATTATTTCAGTGAAAAAGTGTTATTATTTCTTGTGGTGTGGCACCATCTGTAAGACTTTACACTATATATCCTTACTGAAAAATGATTATCCCTTATGGTTTAGTATCCATGTAATATTTATAAGGATTAAGGTAACAAGTCACATATCTTAAGAAAATACCATTATAACTAGTTTTGTTTTTCCAAAAAAAATGTCTGCTGAATATTATTAGCATGCAGGGTATAATTTTTAAAAGTAAGGCAATTAATTTCTGCCCAATCAGAAATTAAATTTCATGGATAAACCTTAACATAATTGCAGCTGTGACATTTTTATCAGAATATTCTAATAAATGGAACCTTCCTGACATTACTGAAGAAGGATGACAAACTCAACTGTTAGAGTTTCCCTTTGCAGCTGTAGCCTTACTGAATTCAGCAAAAGTGTTCTCATTACAAATAGTTTGTT
Organism: Equus caballus; assembly: GCF_041296265.1. Classification (NCBI taxonomy): domain Eukaryota; kingdom Metazoa; phylum Chordata; class Mammalia; order Perissodactyla; family Equidae; genus Equus; species Equus caballus. The sequence goes on along the minus strand of NC_091702.1, from coordinate 16,282,631 downwards.
TTAAAATTAGGGTAGTAAGAAAAATAAGAAATGTAAGTTTTTTGACTAAATGTACTTAATATAAATGTAAACCAAGAGTGCTGTTTATCAACACAATCTTGGTGAAGCTTTAGACTGTCAGAGAATAAAGCAAAGACTACCAGAATTAAACACAGGTACATGCGCATTTGCCTTCATATATACAGCCAGGAGTCCAGCAAGGGATCACAGTGAAGAAATTCATGGAATGGTTCGAAGAGGGTGGAATAAACAAGGGTTTTGGAGTGTTCAAAAACAAGAGTGTGGGCCAGCCTCAGTGGCCTAGTGGTTAAGTTCAGCACGCTCCACTTCAGTGGCCCGGGTTTGGCTCCTGGGTGTGGATCTACACCACTCTGGTAGCAGCCATGCTGTGCTGGCAGCCCTCATGCTAAAAAATAGAGGAAGATTGACATACATGTTAGCTCAGGGAGAATTTTCTTCAGCAAAATAAAATAACAAAACAAGAGTGCATACGGCCGTATGATGGTCACATGGTCATCTAATCAAACATCAAAAACTAAAGTAAGATATAAAATATATTTCATAAATACAAATGCAGTATATATTTATTGTGCATAAATATATAATTATAAAAACAATGTTAAAATATATAAGACAATATATATTATATTAGGGCCAGTTGTGATAAAAGAAAATAGACATTTTGGTATGTCATTGGTAAGTGCTGCTGTAATGGGAAAACATTTTATTTACAAATTAATTGAACAGACAGATAATAGACTGAGTATATGTCAGTAACTGAGGAACATTGTCAATCAAAATATGAGGAAGGCACTGCAAGGAGCAGAAAAGATAAAACCATTACATATCCATGCAACAAGTTTAATGCTATATCCAAATGTGAACAACATCTAAAATTCAGAATTTTCTTGGAAACAAAGAAAGACAGAGAGGCAGGGAGGGAAAGAGGGAGAGAGGAAGGGAGGAAGGTAGGAAGGAGGAAAGAAGGAGTGAGAGAGGAAATACAGGACTGGGAGAAGGAAGGAAGGAAGCAAGGAACTTCCTTTCTCAATTAGGACCCAACTTTCATGAGTTTAGCTTGCCTTGTTTTGTCTTATCCCTGGTCCAAAATCTCACTATGAGAGTTATCAATTGATGACCTAATAAGGCAATATAAGTGGCATATTGATTTTAGAAGTGAATGCTAACATAAGTAGCCATACGTGCACAACACAAAACCTCAGTTATCTCACAAAAGAAGGCTGTTTTTCCCTCCAGATATTGCCCATTTTCTTAGCCTAGTTTAATCCTTTATGGATTTCACATGAAAGGTGAAAAACACGAACTGTCAACGCCTTGATGTTCACCTCCAGATTCACCCCTGGGTTCCCAGCCAGGAGCCGCTTGCACAATGCCACCACTCTGGGGATGGTGCTTATTGATTGAGTAGGTGAATGGGAGGATGACATACAGCAGAGTCCAGTTTCGCCGTGTAGGAGAAAATTGCATTGTGAGTCTTTGGGGGCCCAGGAGGGAGCATGATAAAAAAGTAGAAAAGAAGACGAAGAAGAAAAGGAGGAGGAGGAGAAAAGGGAGAGCCACCACTGCCAGGCGCTGGAACTGAATTTATCCAGATGAGCTGTCCAGGCACTTGAGAGTTTCAGGGTAGAAGAGGTGATGAGATATTAACAACCTCTGACCTTGACTACACGTTAGAATCCCTGGGGATAACTGTGGCCTGTGCACAGCAGGCCAATTAAATCAGAATAGCTAAGATTAGAGTCTAGACATCAGTATTTTTTAAAAGTGTTGCAGGTGATTCTGATTTCATCAGGTTGAGATGTGCTGATTGACTTCCCTGTGATAGCACTGCTTGCCTTGAAAGGCTTAAGGAGGATGTTTCTCTAGAGAAGAAATTATAGATCCTAGATTAGGAATTTCCAAACTTTGTCACATGTTAGAATCACCCAGGAAGTTATTAAAAATCCTAGTATCCATGCCACACCCCATACCAATTAAATCGCAATGTAGGGGTGGCAGCCAGGCATCAGTGTTTCTTTCTTCTGCTGCCAATCCTCCTCTTTTTGCTGAGGAAGGCTGGCCCTGAGCTAACATCCATGCCCATCTTCCATCTACTTTATGCGTGGGATGCCTACCACAGCATGGCTTGCTATGAGGTGCCATGTCCGAACCCAGGATCCAAACTGGCGAACCAGGGGCTGCCAAAGCAGAATGTGTGAACCTAACCGCTGCGCCACCAGGCAGGCCACAAGTCAGTATTTCTTAATGATCCCTGATTGTTTCCAGCATACAGCAACGTTTGGGAACCAAGGGCTCTTTCTACATGGTTAATTGAAAGAACTGGGAGGATATTCATATTGTTTTAGTATTCATAAGCAGATAACTATAAAATTTGAAACTTTGTGTGAGAAAGAAATGTACTTATTACTGATATATGAGAACCTAATAGTTTTTCTCTGAACAAGGAGCTGCAACAGAGATTCCTGAATGTGTAGAATAAATTTGGGGTGCGCACATTTTTCTAAGACCTCTACACTGGAAAATTATCTTTTCAGGGTATCATTTTTACTGATAAATCTATGCTTTGGGGAGAGGAATGTTTGAAAAGTAAGAACGAGTAAATGAAATATATATAATATTTTACACCGGTTTGTATAATAGCAGTTATTAAGGAAGATCATTGTTGGCTTTGAGCTAACCCAGAATTTACTCACTTGACAATAACTGATAATAATAATTCAGAGTTAAGAAAAGGAATTTTAATTCAGTTTTTCCATTGCACATTTCATGTAAAAAGTATCGACTGTCCAGTGAATTCTCAAAAATACAAGTAATCATTCTTGCCAGGCTCATAAAGAGGTATTGTCGGGCTTAATTACTTAACGATTATTAAACTAGGTAGGTGAGTACTAAGAGTTGATTTCCCCTCAGAAGAATTAGCAGAAGTCCTTTGCTTGAAGCAATTACTTTTAACTTGTTTTTCTGAAGTGAGACCTTCCATTCTCTTTTAATTGTTTTTTATCTCCTTCAATGGTTCAGGGAGAAAAAGGGAAAAAATATCTTATCAAAGAAGTCTCTGGGGAATAAACTATAAAAACGTATTTAACAATGTTAAGCATTCTCAAATTCTTGAAATGAATATGAGAAGAGAATATCGATCAAAGGATCTGTCTATCTATCATCTATGTATTTATCACCTATCTAGGATAACCGCTGCCAATTTTAGCCTAAGGGGGAATGAAAACCAGAGGAAAACCACATACTAATATGTCTGATCCAGCCGGAATGTAAATTCAAAATCGTTGCCTTGACCAGCATAGTCTTAACATTCCCCTGCACTTGCTTAAACTTTCGACAGATTTCTTCCTGACTATATGCCTCTGACCTCTTGTTTTTAGAGCATTTACTTCAGAAGTTTTGCAGTTGTAAATTCTTTCTCTGCCCCTTTAAAATGTATGTAAATCTCCCAGCCTCTTGCCACTTTTACTATCTAGGAAAGGTCTTTCTCAAGGATCTGGGAACTATCACTTTGAAATTAAACATTAAAAGAGAGTGCCTCCGTCTCCCAGCTCTGTGGGAAAGTAGGAGCCGAACTTCAGTGAGAGCCAATTACCAAGCACAGGTGGCCTAGTCTCAGAGAAAAACATTTGCAAACTCAAAAATAACTCTATGTGCTCAACACATCCCATTGGCCAACCCGCTCCCAAATGTCCACCAGCACTTTGCCACCAGTTCACCTCAGCGCTTAAGAATCCTCACAGCTGTTGCGTCAGCAGCAGGGTTGAGTTCTGTCTCTCTCCCCTATCTCACTGGTCTTGAATGAAGTCTTCCTTGACTGTTGAACTTTGCCCAGAGCAATTTTAACTTTAAAAGCCTAAACTAAAATCCGACACTCCTTACAGTGCATAGGGCATCCTCAAATTTCTGCCAATTTTCTATTACCATATCAGCAAAGTATACATATTTTTCTGGTAGCAGATGTCCTTCAGAAAGAGTGATTCCCTTGACAATCTAATGAGGAGAGTGGCAGGACTGGCATTATGAGGTGTTGAATATCCATTTTTTTCCCAATATCTTTTAGAGCTTAGGCAGGTAATAATTTCCCTACCTGTGTTAATCTCAATTTTTTGGCACTTTTTACTTTTAGCATTTCTTAACGTTTTAGAGTATTTTTTTCTTCTTTCTTTCTACATCAAACTTATTTTCATGGTCATATTATTTTCCTGATAGAATTGCTGTCAAGAAATGGATTCTCTTTTCTTGAAATAGGATTTTTTTAGTTTCCTTTTTTCTGTCTCTCCTGTCCTCGTTCTTTTTGCTTTTTCATTAATGCAGACAAATAGCTAAAGATACTTGTGCTGTGGTCTAGGACTCACTGGTGATATAAAGAAGGACATTTACATCTGTAATGCATATTTTCATTATACTGTTAAGCCTTTGGGAACAGACCTTAGAAAATAACCTTTTCCCAGCGAAAGATTTATCGTGAAGCTAATATAACTTAAACTTTAGGAATTCTCACTTTCAAGGACTGCTTTGAAAGCACCATATGTAATTTTGCATTATTATCCTTAAACAGGGTTCTTAGAAATACATAAGTTTCAGAATGAACAAAATTTTGTTTAGCTGTTGATTTTTACCACATCAACATAAATGAGCCTTTAGTCTACAGCTCCAGGCACAAAACAACATTTTTAGTCCAGGAGGACTCCTCCTCTCCCACTGCTCTTAAAGATATTTCCATGGTTTTCTTTAGCTGAAATGCACTATCTTTGTTTTACAACATTGTAATATGCTAATTTCAAGTTACTATCTTTGTGCAAAGTAATAAGTGAGTGAAAAACTCAAATGCTAACATCTGCTGTGGCATTTCAATTTTAAACCAAATGTGTGTATAATATTCTCTTTGGTAAGTGAATTAACATTTTGACATAACCGTGAAAGATAAAATTTTAATAATCTCCTTTGGAGTTGTTTCTTTGAAGTCATGTGCAAAATATTAAGCGAGAATTCTAACAGAACACCATTCCTTCTTTCTTTAGATTTTTGAAGATTTCAAAGACGGCGCGTGTGTACCATGTTCTCCATCTCAGTTCACCTGGTGTTACAGCCAGTTAGAGAGGAAGCTATGTACTTAATCTTCAAGTAGATGGAAGGCTACCAAGGAATGCCTCTAATTCCAGAGCACCTAAGCTCCTTGATGGTTCACTGGCCCTGCTATATGGAATTCTACCACTTCATATACACTTTTCAGCACCTGAAAAACATTCTAACTTTTCCTAGGATATTTTTCAATCATCTTTTAAATCTCTTTTTGACCATCACCATCCCTTGGAAGAATAAAAATTTGAACTATTATATGCTAATGTCCTAATGAACAGTGTTTGATTTATCCCACTACTATTACCAGTCCAATGCATAGGGTGTAAATTTCAGTAAAGTGAGTCTGGCTTGGATCCCACCTAAAGAAATTCAGTGGTGAAATGTTTTGGGACATTATCCCATTTAAATTTAGGCAGAGGGAACAAATGAGAAGGCCCTGGGGAGAACTTCTCCTCGCCTACTGTGTTCAGGGAACAGCCCGGAGGCCTAAGCTGCTGGAGGAAATAAGGCAGGGTGGTAGGAGATGAGGCTGGGAAGTTAAGAGAGGGGCCGATTAGAAGGCATCATAGGGCTTTGAGCAGATGAGTAACATGATCACAATCATACTTTATCTTAGAAGGATCACTCTGGTTCCTTGGAGTCTAGACTACATGAAGGCAAGAGTGAGTGTAGTTTAATTCTCCCATGCAAGAGATAAGAGAGGCGTAAGCTAGGTAGTAAGTACTTAGGGGAGTAAGAGGTGTTATATTTCTTATATTTCTAAGCAACAGACAAGAGGATTTGCTAAAAGACAGAAAGGAGTAAACAATAAGTACAAGATTTTTTGCCTAAATAACTGACTCAATGGATTTATCATATTCTGAGACAGGGAAAGCTGTAGGTTCAGCAGGTCTAAATAGAGAAATTAGGGTTTGGTTCAGGACAGGTTAACTTTCAAATGCCCATTAGATATCTAAGAAAGAGGCAGAGATGACACTTTGTTAAGTGACAGTAGAGTTGAGAGGGGATGTCTAGATTAGAAATATAAATTAGGATGTTTCCAGCATAAAGATGGTACATAAAGACATAGGACTGAAGGAGAATCGCTGGAAATTGAGTGTAAACGTGGACTGCACAAAGCCGGCACTCCAGCGCTGAGACTCAATTGCTGTTTAAGTCTCTGTTCAGCCACCGTGCTTACTGCTAGACATTTATGAAACAAATTCCCTCTTCTTAAGTTTCTAACCTTGACTTGTCTCCCATTCATGGGTAGTTCAACAAAATTTTTCTTCAGGAAAAGTAAACCAAGCCTTTTTATAGCTGAGAAAATCCTTTGGTTGCCTTCACAAATAAATAAATATTTGGTTGAATTTGTATCACCATTTAAATATATTTTCCTCAACTCCGTAGAATTCTCTACATATTAAAAGTCTGAGAACAATTAGATTTTTATTTCCATGCATATAATCTACATCTTCTGCTTGGATGCTTGCAAGATTTTTACATACATACATACATACATGCATGCATATATAAAATTCACAGGCTAACTCATGGCCCCCCAAAAGACATCCACTTCTTAACCCCTGGAATTTGTAAATGTTACCTTATATTGCGTAAAAGAATTTTGCAGAAGTGATTAAGTTGAAGACCTTGAGAGGGGGAGATAATATTGGATTGCCCAGGAGGGCACTAAAGGCAAGCAGATGTATCCTTATAAGGCAGAGGCAGAGGGAGAGCTGACCCACAGAAGAGGAGAAGGCAATGTGACCACAGAGGCAGAGACTGAGTGACGCAGCCACAAGCCAAAGAATGCCAGCTGCCGCCAGAAGCTAGAAGAGAAAAAGAATGAATTCTTCCATGGAGCCTGTGGGGAAGAGGTGGCTCTGCTAACACCTTGGTTTTAACAGTGAAACTGATTTCAAATTTCTTACCTCCAGGAACTGTGAGAGAATGCATTTCCATTGTTTAAGCCATCAGGTTTGTGTTAATGTACCACAGCAGCCATAGGAAACCGATGCATATGTATAAAATTTCACACAGATTTATCTAACATAATTTTCCCTAGGTTTTCAAAGATATTCTCAATCTGCCAGTAAATGTGTACCTTCATTTGGTGAAAGTTTTCATATATATGTCTTTGTTATTTTTGCTCTCTCTGCTCTGTTCTCACCTCCTGTGGTATCATACATGGGTCAGATTACCTAGTCTGTCTGACGTTAGCCTCACTTTAATTTTTCTTTATTCTTTTCCTCAAAAATATTCTGATTTGGGAACATTTCCTTCTAGCCTTTGCTCCTCCTCTCAGATTTATCTTCTATATCTAATCCATTATTTTTATTTCACTATTATTTTCAATAAATTTTATAATTTTTATTTTGCATCCCATATGTTTTTTATTTCAACCTAATCTCTATTCATGATTCATTGTTACAATTTCATAAATGCAAAAAATTCCTTTAATCTTTTAAAAATAAATTCTTATAAATTTATAAAAATTCCTTTTATTTCTGCACCAACAGAATTTCAAAAGTACGTTATCTTTGGATATAGTCATTCCTTTTAGATGAACTATTTTTCCACTAGTCTATGCTAAGTCAGTATTATGTGATATAAATTTTGGCAGAAATAGGTGGGAAGTCCTGGTGTAATTCTTCAGATAGAGGCAAAGGAAGAGGAGACAGATTATATTTAATACAACTTTAACTTATCAGTGGGGAAATCCCACATCTGGTAGGGTCTAAGAGACAATTCTAGTGGAGAGCCCTGCCACAGGAAGGGTATTTATCTGCATTCCACTCCACAATAGGTGTGACAGAAAATTGCCTTAGCAATGTCCCGTTTCAGCTTATTTTTCACTTTACTTATTGATTTTATTTCACATGATGTCAGCCTTGTGTGGCCATGGAATGTATCAGAGTTCAACTTCAGTCTGTCTACTCTTTGTCTGGCTCAATTTTCAGTACTAGAAATATGATTGGTTAAAACAGTAGAGTCCAATTGTTGCTTACCTGCATTTTTAAAGGTTTTTAAAATTCTAACAAAGTAAAGGGATGTAGGTTGGAATCGTGTGCAACACCAATGCAGAAATTCCTATTCTGGAAAAAGAAGAAAAAAAACAACATCCTCAAAAACAGTGGGTAAATCAGTGTGTCAGAAATCTTTCATCAGAATCTCAAAGAAACATATCACCCAAGAAAAAGTAACTCAGCCACACTGCTGGCGACTGGCAATCACAATACTGGTATTGCTTTTTCTATAGACAAAGACAACTAAAAATGTATGTCAACACCAGAAAATAGTCACAGGAACTATAAAATTATTTTTACTGAGTCATGGCACTACAGTTTTCAGTTTGAGTAGCACTTTTACCAACTATTTTATTTCATTGTTATAAGCTCAATAATTCTCAGACATACTTTATATAATATGCTTATATGTTCACTAGCACTTAAAGACTCTTTTTATTTTTCATTGAGGTGTTTTCTTTTTCCAAGAGTCAAGAGGCATGATGCTGCCAACCCTGAGCTGAAATAAATCAACTCGTTGCTTAGACAGATTAAATTCACCCAATGCCTCTTCTTTTCATTGTTTTAAGATGGCACTGGTTGGCGAAGATCAAGATTAACAAGTGGGGACCACTAAGCTAAGAGATTCTAAATGCCATAATTAAATATCAGAATTTATTTTGAATATAATAATAACATATTTCAATAATAAACTAAGGACATAATGTCCTAATTCAATAAAATCCTAAGCAAAGTTCATGCCTTATGCAAATTATTGGTCCCAGAACTCAACTCATTGAAGTTAAGAAACTAGCACAGGATTTACAGGAAAGCACTAGAACAAAAAGAAAATGAATATGAAAATAAATGATGGACAAATAACACTCACTTAGAAAAAAATGATTTCATGGAGCAGATAAAAATTGCTTTAATTGTATAAATAAAAGTTTAATATATTTCAATTAAAGAAAACATCTTAATGAAGCAAAAATTACATAACCAATAGTTCAAAGCAGAGATACAACAGTTTGGGAAAGATGTGGTAGGTAACAGAGAGAGACAACACAAAAGTTAGCAAAGCAAAGGAAAGAAGTAGGAGGAAAAGAAGAAAATCTCAGGTAAGAAGCCCACATTAGGAGCAGCATAAAAGAGAACAATCCTGGCTGAAACAGTGAAAACACGACAAGATTGAAAAATAAACAAAATGAAATAAAAGTAAAGAAAGAGTAAAAGCAGACAAAGAAGAATAGGAAAGCTTGGAAAGGAAATCCAATACAATCAGCTTGCTAAGTGTGAAAAAGCAAATAGAAGGACAAAAAGAATTGATGTAATTGAAATAAAAGTACAATATTTTGTCTGTAAATTGAAAAAGGGCACTTCCTCTAGGGGATAGATTGTTAGAGCCTATACATATCCTAGGAATTGCTTTTTTCTTTTTTGAAGATTGGCCCTGAGCTAACAGCTGTTGCCAATCTTTCTTTTTTTCTTCTTCTTCTTCTCCCCAAACCCCCCAGTACAAAGTTGTGTATTCTAATTGTAGGTCCTTCTGGTTGTGCTATGTGGGACGCTGCCTCAGCATGGCTTGATGAGCAGTGCTAGGTCCACGCCCAGGATCCAAACCAGCAAAACCCTGGGCCGCTGAAGTAGAGAGCACAAAATTAACCACTGGGCCACAGGGCCAGCCCCTATCCTAGGAATTCTACAAGACTGAAAAAATTCTTCTTTATTAGAAAGAGTAGAAAACAACATAAATGTTCACTAATAGGAAAGTATTGAAGCTGATTTACTTTATTCATAAGATGCAAAACCATGCAGCAATTAGATGGGGTAACTCTTTATGGGCTGATATGGAAAAGTCTCTAAGATTTTTTTAATTGGAAGAAAGCGATGTGAACCATATCATACATGTATTATGATTTCTATTTAAAAACAATGTATATCTGCTTGAACATACATAGATTATTTCTGGAAATATTTAAAAAATATAGCAGTGTATGCCTCTGGGGAAGGAATTAGGTGGCTGGGATAGAAACATCAGACCGAGAATTGTTTTTCATGTTCCATCTTTGAGTGTCCTTTATACTTTATAGCATGTGTATATATTGCATATTCAAAACAAATAAAATAATATGTAATCTTAAAAAGGCAGCCAAACTCATTGTTTAATTATTCTCAGGGAAAAAGAATGCAACAACAATAACTGAATACCCCTGCTATTGCTTTTGGCAGCCTTTGCTCAGCAATATAACCGATGATGCTAAATAATTCCATCCAACATGTTAATACCTTCAACTTCTTGGAGCAGAATTTTGCTGCTAACTGATCCTGGAGCACCTATGAAGGCAGTGCTGTTCAAAATTATACATTTGGCAAGAGATTTGCTAAAGTTCTTCAATGTCCGTGGATAACTGGTAACACCTGCCCTTAACATTCAGGCCAAAGCGGCTCTTCTAAGTTCTGTGGTGCAGAACTCTAGGATCTTAACCAAGGCATTGATTCGTTTTCAGACAAAAAACTAGCCAATAGAATTCCTTAAGTGAAAACAGAATTCATAACCTTTAATTTCCATAATGGAATGTTAAAATGGGCACTTATAGTTTGCTTCAATCAATATCAGAATGTATCTATAGCCTAAGTTGTTGGCAAGGATAAAATGGATGTGAGGACCTATCCAGATCCCAGACCATTCCCCCTTCTCATAAAATTAAGGAAAAGAAGCATCAAAATTTTGCTATCAACCACACCCAGGCAGAACTCCTTCAACCTTCATGTTACCCACACACACTCTTTTCCTCCCTTTTTCTGTTGATAAGATACAAGAGGAGGGTAACAAAAAGCAAAAAGTCAAAATATCACGCCTAGAGAGGTTCTTTGCCAGATAACCACGTCTGTTTTCTGATCAAGATAAAGACACTTCTCAGAATTTTCACCAAACTGGCTTCTGTAGTTTCTGAATAAAGCAAGTATGATTCTTACACATAAGATGTTAAAGCTGACATTTTTGTTACACAGCAAAACTTCCTTGATAAAGAAAAAGTGCATTGTTTTGCATTCTGTGCCAAGTTTCTTATTTCCATTTCCAACTACTCAGAAGGTCTTACTTAGACAAGCACTGTGCTAGCGTATACCTGGTAGTCGACTTTATGTTGAGAAGTCATAAATGGTTCCCCAAGTGAGGGATACCTAAGTCTGAGATAAAAATAACAAGAATGAGACCATTATGCAAATATCTGAGGGAGAGCATTTGAGGCTGATGCAAAAACCCCAAGGCAAAAGCAAGCTTATTGTGTTTGAAGAAAAGATTGGAATTCAGAAAGGGTGGCATGAGCCACAGGAGATGACGTTGAATTATGTAGGGTCTTATAAGAACATTAAGATTTTGCATTTTATTCTAAATTCAATGGAGAGCTATTAGGAGGGTAATACGCAGGGGAATGACATGATCAAATTTAGATTGTAAAAGATCATTCTGACTGCTGCGTGGCAAATGGATTCCTGGAAATGGTAGTCCAAGCAGAGCAGCGAGCCCAATACGGAGGCTATTAAAGCAGCGCAGACCAGAAACGACTGTAGCTTGAAAGTGAATAATAACAGTGAAGATTTAGATAAAATGATGGAATATGCTTTGAAGCTGAAATCATCGGAACTTTTTAATGGATTGAATATGGGAAAAAGGAAGACTTGAGAATGACTTAAAGATTTTTGGCTTAACTTAGTGTATTGTGCCGCAATGAGATTGGGAAGCTGACATGGGGAAACTCAGGAAGTGGAACAAGTTTATTAGTTGAGGGTGTAATTCAAGTGTCCTGTTCTAGACATGCTTACAATATATGTTTTTTACATTTAAATAAACCCATATTCCTTAGGAAAAATTATTAGATCTTCATTTCTGACCCAAGACTATCTCTCCAACCACATCTCTTGTTAATCCTAAGAAACATACATAAATCCCATTTTCCAAAATAAACCTGTTATTCCATTTCCCTTTGCCCAAACTACCTACATCTGCAAACTTTCCTTATCAAGTACTACAAATCCTATAAGCCCTAAGTATCCATCGGTTTCTTTCTATTGCTTTCCTTGACCCTTATCAGGGCAATTGCCTCTCCTGCACCAGTATCACTTCACTTTATTCATACTTTGTGGTAGAAGGTATCACACTGACATTCTCATCAACTCTACCATAAGTTCCTCAAGGGTGAGTCTTCCTAATTTATGTTAGGATTCCTGGAAACTAGCCCAATGCATAAATTCTCACTAAACTCAAATTTTCAAATTCACTCATGCTGAAAAACAGCTCACAAGCAGTATTTTCAGAACCACCCACATATATAAATAGCAGTAACTCTCTTTAGATGCATCTTCAAGTACAAAGGACAAAGGTACGGTTGGAAAATCAAAGATTTAATTTGAAAACGAATAACAAATATATGACTTTTTATCAAAGAAAACCTTTTTTTAAATGTATTTTTAGTTTTGTTGTAGAAAGATTTTGTTTTGAATTAGGAAGAAAAAAATACAATCTTCAAGTTTCTCAGTTCCTACTCCTTAGTTGGTAGTAAATATTGCAAGAGGAAGCATATTAATTCCATATTAAATTTGCACATTTGCAATTAAAGCAAAATGGTTTCCTCGCAAGTTGCCGATAGGGGTCAAGAATTTGGCAGTGACTCGGGACTAAGAGGCAACCACAGCAGTGAGTCCGGCTCAACTGTACGGCCCATTGCGGAGAAGGATGAATGCCAGCTGAATGCCTATGTGCTTTCTTTTTGCTTCTTTTAACAACTGTGGGGGGCTGCCAAAAATCTGTATGTTGCTGGCAGGCAAGCAAAGCCAATCCAAGCACCTGTGTTGCAAAACCCAGCAATTGGGTGATTGTCAGTACTGATCCATCTGTGAGGCTGGTACTGGCCACATGTCAGTTGACTCACATAAGGTGGCTTGGAAGGGAAATTCCATTAGATAAGGAGGACTGCAAAATTAATATATCATTTGTTCTTCTTTGTGATAAAAAAAAATATAGCAAACTGATGGAAAGTGAGAGTTTTACAAATAATTTGAACAGATTAGCAATGGCTGTTATACAACAATATGGAGACCTTTAATTCAACAAGAAAAATAAACAATATTATATAGTTTCAGGAACAAAGCTTTTACTGTCTTTAGTGACTCATTACACACAAATGGAGTACCACAGTCACTAGTCTGGGATAAAAGCAAAAGAACGATGTCTTATCAAAGAATCTAAAACATTAGGTGAGGTTCTTTAGCCTAAATTCTTAAATGACAAAGTCTCATTTACTGAGACTCAGAAATTTCAGGCTTTGTGGTGTCAGAACTTGTCTAAGCTAAAGATAAGACTGTATTACCAACCGAGGGGCTTAACAAAGATATCAATAATGTGAAAAATATGGGAAAATGTTGAAACTTTTGACTACAAATGTTTTTAGTACATTTTAGTCTGTCAATATACTAACAATGTTCAAATCAAAAGTAACCTACTAAGAGCAATTATCATAGTTCCTGAGTGTGTGACATGAACTGGGTGAGATGCTAAAAGCATTTTATTCTTTTATTTATTTATTTTTCTTCTTTTAAAGCTGTTAAGGTTTGAGATCTGGGGCTCAGAGAAGTAAGCTACATTAACCATTCAAGAAAATGACCTGTTTTATATTTGTTAAGATATGTTTTATTTCCATTATATTATTTTTGTGGCACCATTCAGTGGTGCCTATTAGGCAGTACTTGATAAACATCTCAGTCCCTAAGCTATTGAGATAGTACAATCCAATAGCATTGTATTATGAAGTACACATACAATACTGTACTAGCTGAGAAAATCAATAGAACATAAAATACCCATGGAATCGGTCAAGAGAAATCTGAAGGATAAAAACAAATATGTGTCATGATAAGGTTCCACTGGGAAATGATAAATTTGGATTTTAAGAAGCAGGGTTTCTGGCCAGATCTTTGAAATGATAAAGATAATACATGCCTCCCATATGTTTTCTTTAGTCTTTCTAACTTTTAAGAGAGCATTTATTAAAGCAAATTCTAAAAGAACATACAACAAAAATCTCTGAGTAGGGTGTACACAGATAATTTATATTTTCAGATTTTGTTTTCCCGTATTTCTAAAATGCGTAACTACTCATTGTGGAATTAAAAACTTGAAAGAAATATTCAAGATGACCCGTTGTAAGCAGTGAGCATGGTACACATTGAACTTAGAAACTCTAAAGATAAGTGAGCTTAAAATAATGTAAAGTACTATCTTGAAAGTAGGAGGAATAAAGATTCTCCTAGATTCTCAGGTGCACAGAAATATTAATTGAAAACGCACTCTTTATGTTAGGAGGTGCTGATTCATTAGGTATTTTTTTTCCCAACATTTCATTGAATAATTTTCAAACATACAGAAAAGTTGACAGGATTTTACAGTAAAAATTCATATATACACTATTATAGCACTACAATTAACATTTTACTATATTTTCTTTATCATATATCTATTCATCTGTATTCATCCACACAGCCCTCTAAGCATCAATTAATTTATCTTATTTTTTTAAACATTTCAGACAAAGTTACAGACATCTGTATATTCCCATAAACACTTCAACATGCATATTATAACCAGAGGTCAATATTTGTTTCCAATGCTTTCTTGTTGCTGTTATTGAGGTAAAATTTATATACAATTAAGTGTATAAATCCTTAGTGACCTTGCAATGAATTCTGACAAATGCATCTAAATGTTAATTTTAAAAGCGCATGAATTCATATTAAGCTCATCTTCTTATTGTTATTTTCTCAGTAGCTGTCCAGGTTGGTTGACTGAGGGCTATAAATGAAAATCAAACATTCAGCATTAATGAATTGTATTTTATGAGTATTGTCTTTCTTTATTGGGTAATTCTGAGTTACAAGCAACAGAAACCAACTCAAGTGGATTTAAATCTTTTCTGCCTAAGCAGAAAATAAATTTATTGAAAATATATGAGCTTATAGGTTTCAATTGAAGAGCATAGACAAAAGCACCAGGAAGCTGGAAGAGCCAGGCTTTGAAACTGGTAGAAACATGGGCTAAGGTAATAAGTAGGATCCTCAGACCCAGTCAGGGAAGCCACAGTGTGACAGACACTGAATACTGCCACAGCACCACTGCCACCACTGACTGGGAGGAGGTCGAGCTGACACAACTACTGGGCTGCCATGGCCCAACACAAAACCGACTCATGGCAACTCTATGTCATGCCATATGCAGTCCCTGGTGAATGCCCCTGAGTGGCCCACCTCGGTCACATGTTCATGCCTGAGATATGAGGGAGACTTAGAATGTGAGAATCTAGTGTTTTTAACTTCTGTGATGTGTGCAGGAACTTAGCTTCCCAACCAGAAGGATAAAGAAAGAAATTCTCTAAATATAGTGAGGAAGTTCATATGATTGACATCAAAAACATTGCAAATATTACTAACATATATAATTTCATTTTTCTGCTCAGCAATCCTATAGTGTCACAACTAGAACAAGCAAAACATTCTTGTTTCACAAATGAGGGAGTGTTTTAGACAACTGATATTTTGTCAATTTGGCCTTATTACTATATTTTCTGGTTTGCCTAGTGAGTACTTGTCAGGTTAGAACAGTGAGACCTTTCTCTGGACGCAGTAGCAGGGCTGCAGGACTTGTTGTGGTTAGACTAGGAGTGATACTTGATTGACACCAACTGGGCCAAATAGTTCCTTAGCAAGGAATCTAGATATTTAATCTCTATTATGGCACCCCTCCACAATATAAGATTCTAAACTTGAAGTAAAAGCAGCCATTTCCAACTAAGAGAAGAGGTTGGTCAGCACCAAGACTGAGCAAGGAAAGAGCCCAAAGCGGTCATTGAAGAGAAAGCCCTGCTAGCCATCACGGTGGTGGTTCCAGTTCTTTTCCTGAGGTCTAGAGGCTTGGGGCCCTTGTGAACTGTGAATTACCCTTATCTTATATTCTGGTAATAAAATTCCCTTTTTGTTTAAGAAATTTCCATGATTTTATTTGCCAGTAAGAGCTATAATCACTATACTAATTATAGGTAGATGATCCTGATCTGAAACCTCCTGTCACTCACATTGCCAAGATATATCACAATTTATTAGGTGTGGACCTCAACATTTTCTGAGTTTAATCTTTCTGAGACAGGAACCAGCCTAACGAGACAAAGCCATCTGGAAGGCCCCTGGCATAGCAAGGTAAGGCCTCTAACCACTCTGGCAGGCTAGGAGAATCAGATAGAGGCCAGCAAGATCCACATTCCACAGCCTCTGGACTTTCCTGGGCTTACGCATGCGCCCTAGCATGCAGGAGTCCACTGAAGGTGACCCTAGTCCCATTAGGATAGTAAAAATCACACCCAGAGATGGAGAGCTGACCTGCTAATGATACATGTGTGGCATGCAGTAGCATGCTACATGACAACACAGACACAGGCACAACCCTGCCCCTACATACCATGACAAGGCCCTCCTCTCCAGTCTTGCCTAATAAAAGCCCCATGATCCCATTCCCAAAGGAGGGTCACCTTGCCCCTTTCCTGTCCACACCGGCTCCCTTGTGCCTCTCCTGTGCACAAGCTAATAAACTTTCACTTTTCTACTCCTGTTTGGTTTGTTGTCTCTCTTGATTTCCATCCTGGGGGACAATAAGAACTCAATGCCATTACCATTTCCTTGAATCAATGCTGAAGTTAGTCCCTCCTTAATAAATAATGCCATAGAATCATAAGTTTCTTTTAAAACAAGGAATGCCTGCTTGTGCTCTTAGAAATAGCTGAGAGACCAAAAAAGGATCAAGAAGTACAGAAGAACCATCTCATCTCTATTTAAATTATTATCCATTTTATCTTCTCCACCCTGTTTCTATAAAATATTAATAAGGCTGTAAGTCTAAGCTCTTATGTCATTGTAACTGTGTGTAGCTTTTGGACTCTACAAGAGATTGACTCCAAATATGGTATTTTCTTGCTACAAGTAATGTGCATGTGAGAGGCAATAACTCATCTCGGCAAGCTCTAATTCCATAATAATTTATTCCAAGGCCTTGGCAGCTAATGCTTCACTCACTATTAATAGAAAACTGTGCAAGTAGTGTAGGTGGGACTTTCAGTTTAGTGATGCTGTAGTTAATTTCTTTAATTTATAAAGTATTTATAAATCTCATCTTTGCAAAGCTGCTGAAACTGTGTAGGCAGAACCCAGTTCTCTCCCTATCTCACAGCCTTCCAAACTGTATCCACTCCTGGAGCCCACATAATCACATATACTTCTCTTACTAAATCTGCTGCATGACCCCATCTGTTACTTTGCATGTTGTGAAATAGCTGATTATTTGTATGGTTCATGGTTAGGACTTATTTTGTTATTCCAATTACTCTACCTAAGGCAGCTTTTGTTACACAGGGCTTGGGGGCTTGTTTTAATCCAGATTCCTGGGCTCGCTCTCAGCACTAGAGTAGCATTTTCCACTTTTACCTTTCTGATTTTCCTTATTTATATCTGGTAATACCCTGTGCCCTGAAGCCTACTTTATCTGATCCTAGTAAAACCATATCAGCTTTATCATGCTCAATGTTTGCATGGTCCATCGTTTCTCATCCTTCTACCCTCCTATGTTATAATAAAACTTTATTTATGAACTCTGAAGTTTGAATTTCATATAATTTTTCACTTGTCACATAATATTTTCTTCTTTTGTTTTTTTCCAAGCATTTACAGCGCAAACACCATTCCTAGTTTGTGGGCCATACAAAAATAAGCTGTGGGCTGAATTTAGCCTATGAGGCATCATTTCCCAAGCCTCGCTCTCCAACACAAAATAAAGTTAATTCTATTTAAAATGTTAGAGTCCATATTTATAGTTCACTTTTATTTGCTCAATTGATATTTATTGATTATCTAAATTGGGCAAGTCTGCAAAATTGCAAAGTAAATAAATAACTCAGGCGAGACTTTATAATTCCAACAGGGGAAAGAATACATACAAATATGTAGAAAATCCAATATTAAATGTCGTAAGTGACAAGAGGGCATTATGTAGAACATTGGGCAGTGCTTTGAGGTTTTGTTGGGAGAGAATTTAATTGGAATAAAATGCACAGATTTAGGTGTATAGCCCAAGGAGTTTGACAATGTGGATTCCTGTGAAACCACCATCCCAATCAAGAAAAAAAAATATTTTCATCACCCTGAGAAAATACCATTTGTCCCTTTACAGTCAAACCTCCACCAAGAGCAATCATTATTGAGATTTCCTTCAGATTAGATACTTTATGTTCTAGAAATGTATGTAAATAAAATCCCAGTGTGTCCAACGATAACGATGGATTTCTCTAGTTCTCTCTTTAGTTCTGACAGTAATTACTTCATGTTTTGTTAAACTGTTATTAGGTATATGCAAGTTTAATATTTTTAGATCCTCTTGTTAAATTAACTCCTCTCTCATTATGAATATTCCTTATATCTGGTAATGCCCCATGTCCTGCAGTCTACTTTATCTGTTGTTAGTATAGTCATATCAGCTGTATTATGCTCTGTGTTATATAGTATATCTTCTCTGATATTTTTACTTTCAACTTTTCTGTGTTTAAAATTCATCTCTTATAAACTGCATATAGATGAGTCTTGCTTATTTCTTCAATTTTGCAATTTTTGACTCAATTGGAGCATTAAGTCCACTTATATTCAACGTAATTATTGATATGTTCGGGTTTAATTATACCTTCTTGCTATTTGTCTTCCATTTTTCATCATCTGTCCTTTGTCCCATTGTTCCTCCTTCACTGCCTTCTTTTATTTATTTTATTTTATTTTTTGGGGAAACAATAAAATGACTTTAATTTGCTACTATTCATTTTGAAAGGCCATTGTGGTATCATTGGCAAAATTCTACAAGGAAACATGGCCCTGGATGACTGCACTTGAGCATCACTGAGAAGCTTCAATCCTGCGTGTGGTAAAGGGCATGGGTGAGAGGGCTGGACTTCACAGGCCAGCATTTCTTCTTGCTTCCATCCAATCCAATCCTGAGCTAAGACAAGCCCGAGTGGCCCGAAGGTTTGGAGGAAACCAAGTTTATCTGTGATGAAAGCACCTGGCTGGGGGCTGGGAGGTAGGGATGCAGAGCACAGGGCTCCCCCTGGCAAGGATTCAGGTAGGAGAGTTCCCAGAGAGGCCACACTGTGGACTGAAGCCACTATGGAAGGTTTGGAGGTCCCAACGTTTCCAGCTAACTGAAAGGTGGCACGTGAGCTGTTTTCTTGGAAAGCTCTCTTCCACTATATTCTGGATGAGGCCCTTGAGCTCCTTTCTATTTTCATGAAGAACTTGCAGAATGTGGAAGGGAAGAGTGAGGGACACAGGTCCAACTACAACTATTTCGACTCCTTACCCTGAAGTCTGGGTGAGGGCCTGGGTGGACACACTTGATTAAAAGATCTGCAGAGAAATAAAGCACATTTCCTATTCCTATTAATTATCCAGGTTCTTACCTGATCCCTGAAAAACTAGAGGTCAATAATGCCTTTGAGAAGACCAGTCATGTCCAATAAAGAAAAGGTTCTTTTGGTGAAAGTGACATCCCAAGTTAGTTTCTCCAAACGTGGGGACAGAACTGGCATCCGAGGAAAGCACTGTTGTGCCAGTGCCAAAGATCAACCACAGGTTGTTGGTTCTAGTTCCTCCCATCTCCCTGGGTACTAAGAATCAGCCAGGATATTTAAAGTGTAGTGAACATAGAGCTAACCTGTATCCTAGGCCAGCTGAGGTACAAACCACCTGGGGTCACTTGTCCCTTGGCCAGCCACCTGTCTGCACTCCATGCCCAGGTCTGTGCTTCACAAACAACAAGTGGGATTGGAGAACAAGGTGTCCCCAGTCGTTTAGCTTAATACTGCTCAAATGATCAGAGTCCCCTTGGTTTCAAAGTCCCTATCAACCTGACACTCAGGAGGGAGCTTCCTCCCAGGAAGTGCTTTTAAACTTCCGTCCTGGCATTGGATCTTTGTAAATGTCCTGTCTTTTCTTTCTCATCACCAAATCTCCCTTTTGGTATTGATGCGGGGGATCCAAACATTAATGCCTGTTAACATTTTTCACAAGACCCACGAAGAGGGAAGGTTCAAGCACATTTGTTCTTTATTGTTCTAAAATCATGAGCAACTTTAAAAAAATTCTTACTGTGATTTCACATATCAGGGGCATGTTAGACTTGGGGGTGGGAGATAAAATCATTTGTTGGAGTTATTCCTTTGAGCCATTCTTGACCAGTCTCTTCTTCCCTTTTCTGGCTCCTCTGGCATTGGAGGTAGAAGGCATTGTGTGTCAGGAAGGTGAAAGGGTGACTTCCCTGCTGAGTGAAGACACGGTGTCCAGACCATATGTGATGACTGAATAGTATGGAGAGCCTGGCCTGGGCTGGGGATGGGTGAACATGTCAGGGGAGATCCCAGGTCTGGCAACCCAATGACTCTTTCAGGCTTGTGAGCTGGGACTCCTTCCCCTTCCCAGGGGAAAATGGACTGCTAGGACAAGACCTCTTCACAGATCTTGTGTGTGTTCTCTGTCTCCATCACAGTGTAGTCCACTGTTCTTGGGTCTGTGAAGATCTCATGGTCATTCCCACCTGCCATACTTTTGTCTCCAAAGGAAAAATGGTCTTATAACTGTCATCTTCCACAGGTCCAGGAAATACCTCTTCTCCTATCCATCAGGAAAGACTTTAAAGCTATCTGGCCTCCTAAGGGAAAAATGAGGCCTTTTCCTGAAAACTTTCCACAGATCTGGTACAAATTTTTGTCTTATATTTCCTTTGTATTGAGTTCTTTTTGGCTGCAGCTTCTTCCAATAGAGGCTGCATTTAACATACCATTTTGAAATTCAATGAAAGGACCCCTCTTCTTTGGGAGCTTAATTTTCCCAATGTAACTCAGATAGTAGTTGATTAAATCTTAGATTAGAGCCTCACTCTGGTGACCTTGAATAGTCTGTTTACGCAAGAGTTTCCCATCTTTATATACTTCCAAGCCATTTTCTGGAAACACAATCATTTTTTTTTTTTTTTTTTTTTTTGAGGAAGATTAGCCCTGAGCTAACTACCGCCAATCCTCCTCTTTTTGCTGAGGAAGCCTGGCCCTGAGCTAACATCGTGCCCATCTTCCTCTACTTTATATGTGGGACGCCTACCACAGCATGGTGTGCCAAGCGATGCCATGTCCTCATCCGGGATCCGAACCAGCGGACCCTGGGCCTCCAAGAAGTAGAACATGAGAACTTAACCACTGTGCACCAGGCTTGCCCCACACTTAATCATTTTTAAACCACAGCATTTCCCAGTTGCTCCCGCACTTTCTCAAAGTCCAACTCACCTACCACACTGACTCTGATCTTCTGCCTCAATTTTTGTAGACAGCCATCCATTTTTTTGGTAATTTTCTGCTTCAGGGCCATCAGGTCCAGTCCACAGGGAAGAGGCAGAGCGCCAGGCCAGGAGCCCTCAAGTCCCCAGTTTCAGTCCCCTCCTATCCCCTTCTTTTAAAGTAATTGACTGTTTTTAGTATTCCATTTTATCTCCTATATGGAATTTTGTTATTAACTCTTTCAGTTAGTTTTATAGTGGTTATTTCAGGGATTATAATATTCTTCCTTAACTTTTCCTCTACTTTGAATTAATATACTACTTCAAATATAATACAAGAATTATTTTCAGTCTCATTTTCTTCAGCCTAATTCACTTCTTGTAGTGGCTTTTGCAATGCTGCTCAGTTGGCAACTCATTCTCTTGAATTTTGTTTATCTGGAAGTTTATTTATTTTACCTTATTTTTTGAGCAATACTTTCACTGTATATAAAATTCTATGTAAATGTGTGTATGTTTTTAAACATTTTTAAGGTGTCATTTCATTGCCTTCTGCCCTGCACTACTTCTGTCCTACTTTACTGATGAATTAGCTGTTGTTTATTGTTTCTCCACTATATGCTTTGTTCTGTCTTTATTTACTGGTTTCTTTCAAGTTGTTCTCTTTATCTCTTATTTCTAGAAGTTTGACTATGTTGTGACCTGGTGTGGTTTTCTTGGTATTTATCCAGTTTGGGATTTCCTTTCTACTTGGCTATGTGGGTTGACATTTTAAAAAGCTACTGAAATTTTTAGGCAGTGTTAACATGATTTTTTCCACTTTCTCTCCTCCTTCTGGAACACTAGTTACATGTATTTTTAGACTGCTTGTTGTGATCCCCTAGTTACTGTGGCTGTTTATTTCTTTCAATTTTTTCTATCTGTGCTGCAGATTACATTAGTTTGCATTTTATAGTCTTTAAGAACAATGATAAGTCCACCCAATAATTTTATTTCAAATATTGTACATTTTTAGTTTTAAGACTTATTTTTTGGTACTTTGTAAACAAATTACTTATGTCTCCTGAAATTCCCTATCTCTTCACCATTGTAGTTATCTTTTGCTGTAAACCATTTAACATATTTATAATACTTATTTTGAAGTCCTTTTCAGCTACTTTCAACAAATGTGCCATCTGAGTATCTTATTCTTTTCACTGGTATTTTTCCTTTGATTATGGAAACCCCTTTCTTTTGCTTCCTCACATATCTAGTAAGTTTTATTTACTTACTACAATGAAATATTGTAGGTGATATATTGTATGGAATCTTGATTTCGTTATCTTCATCAGAAGAATGTTAAATTTTCCACCTGGCAGTTAAATTATTGGTGGATCTTCTCTCTCCTGTGAAGACTTTTGTTTTAGGCTTTGTTAGGGTGAATTTATGTTTATTCTATCATTCCTACAATATAGCTGTGTATTTTGGGAAAGATCATTCTTCCTAAGGCATTGGCCCATCTGTGTTTCACTCACATTCATGAAGTGTTTGCCAAATGTTTTCTATATGACCTGTTTAGGCAACTACAAAATTTTGACATATCTTCATCCATTTTTTGGCATTTTTACTCTCTAGTGTAAAAAGAATTTCTAGGCTCATCTTTTCCTTTCTCTTTCTCATAAATGAAATCAGGAGTTCTGGTTCATTTTGGTGGTCAATGGTATTTGAAAGCAAAGATCTGGCAGCTAGGTATCCTTATGTCTATGATATATAGATATATGGATGCTTTCAGTGAAAGAGATGGGAGAATTATTTTTTTTTAAATGATTTTGAGGGTATTTCCACTTCTGCCCATAAAGCACTGCTATGATAATGGTCCTGCTACTATAAACAACTAGAAAAACAAACATGTCTATACACACACATAACACCAGGTTTCAGACAGCAGACAACAGCCAAACAGGACTGTGATCCTTGAGAGAAAGGAAAAAAAATAATCCAGCCTTAAGATTGACATAGTTTACTACCTGAAGGCAGTTCCCTGGCTGTGGTGCAGGGAAAGAGAAACCAAACAAAGCAAACAAGAAGTCTCAATGAGTTGCTGAGCCAGAAGTCCAAGTTAAAGGAGGTAGAGTGGCTCAAAAGTCTTGGAAAGAATGAGACGAATCAACAGCACAGAGGGAGAGCTTCAGAGAACCGCACAGAGGTCTCTTTGAATATTTACTTCTTCCTGGTTTGTACCTGATGGGGGTGACATTCCATGAGGTGGTTAGGATAATAACAGTAGAAACAAATCCTAGAGCTTAAAAACTACCAAAAGCAGAAATACACGTAAATTTATGGAACATCAAGGATAGTCCACATATGGGTATCACTTTAGAAGTTGGGCCAAATCAGCCATAGACTAAAGACTTTTCTGAAGCCAGCCTCACAATGCTTAACAGCAGTCCCAGAAAAATCAAATTGGCTGAAAGTAACTTACCTCCATGCCAGAGAAAAGTCCAAACCTCTTTAAAGAAATAAAACAAAATCCATCACCTAACAATGCAAAATTCCTAACATCTAGGATCCAATACAAAATTACTCAGTATGCAAAGAAGCAGGAAAAAAATAGGCTATAACCAATAGAAAAATGAATCAAACGAAAGAGATGCTAAAGTGAAGTGACGTGCTTGAAGATGCAGTAATAGAATGGAGCACAAAGGGAATAGCCCCGGAGGGGGAAGAAAAAACATTTGAAGAAATAATGGCCAAAGAATATCCTAATTTGATGCAAACTGTGAACCCACAGATAGAAGAAGCTCAGCAAACCCAATCAGAGCACATATAAAGACAAGCACATCCATGTACATCATAGGCATATTTTGAAAACCATTGAAAAAGAAAAAATCCTACTTTTTTTAAATTCAGAATTAATAAAGATTTAGTGAAAACCTTTAGATGTACATTGATTGTTTTGAATCTTTACTAGGTCAGTGTGCTCACCAGATAATTCTACAAAGGGTCCAGGGTGTAAAAAGGGAATTACTAAATCAAAGGATAAGAAGTGAAGTACTGACGTAAAGAGATGATAACATGGACAACTAATAAGGACCTATTGACCAATAATTGTACTGCTTCAGGCAATGGCTGTTTTCCTCAATTATTTATGTCAATGAGCTTTTTTAATGCCTTTATCTTTTCTTTGTGAGTTTAGACTTGTGAGTACCTGGACCACAGAAAACTGTGTACATCTGCGTATATCCATGATTTAATGGCATACTATTTTAAGCATCTCCTGGAGATGCTGCAAGATTAATAATGCCAGATATATGATATAAAGCATCTCGCCACTTTGAATTTGCTGCTTGAGCAACTTTGCTTTAAAAAAGTGTATAAATTACCCAGTGGCATTTAATGACAAGACGTTTGCATTGATATTTACCGTTTAAAATCATTTATGTAGAAAGAAGGACTTTCTAAATACATTTAAATCTTCCTTAGAATAGGTTGATTTTTTAAAAAAATCCAAACACATATACCTTTAACTATCTCTCCATTTACCCAGCCATCAATCCATTTACCTTTTTGAGAAAGCTATATCAAATTATGAAACTTAATTACTGTGGGATTATGGAAAGTATTCTCAATAAAGAAAACATAAACATTAATATTTCACTAACAGCAGTCTAACAATAATCATGTCACGTTTACATTATGTTTAATACTTTACAAAGCGCATTTATACATATTATCTCATTAGAATTTTACAACCCTGTGAGAGGAGAAGAGAGCTAGTATAACCCCCATTTTAAATACAAGAAATGTAGCAATCACAGAAAACAAGAAATTTCTCAATGTCACATGGCTAACTCCGGACTTGAAGTCAGATATTTTGGTTGCTGTTCCAGTGCTTTTTCTATTATAAAACAAAACCTCTTTAGAAACAGAGACAAATTTATATATTACCCATACATGGATTATGCTTTCACTAAAAGTAAATATGGTATCATTATTATAATTTCTCAGATTAAACATGCAGTTAAATTTAATGAAATTTATCATTTTTTAATGCTTAAATCTCTTAACATTGAAGTATCCCAGCAGCTCAAACCACAATAGCATTGAACAGTGATTTAGATAGCATATTAGATTCTATTGCTGCATAACCAGTGATGACGAATATAGCAGCTTACAACTATGCCCATTTATTATCTTACAGTTTTGGTAGGTCAAAAATCTAGCCTAGCATAGGTGGATTCTCTGCTCAGTGTCTTACAAGGCTGATATCAAAGTGTTAGCAGGGCTGCAACTCAATCTAGGACTCCAGGTCCTTTGCCAAGATCACTAGCTATTGGCAGGATTCACTTCCTTCCCAAGCTTTCTGTGTGATTCCCTCCATCTTCAAGCCAGCAACAGCAGGTGGCAGGTCGAGGCCTCCTCATACTTCAAATCACTGATTTACCTTTTTCCCACATCTCTCTCATTTCCTCTTCTGATTTTATGGGCTCATGTGATTGCTTTGTGCCTACCCGGATAATCCAAGGTAAGCTTTCTCTCTTAAAGTCAACTGATTAGCAACATTAATTATATCTGAAGTCTTTTTGGCCATTTAATTTAACATTCATTGGTGTAACCCCAAGGGCAAAGGTTATGGAAACAAAATTCTGCCTGTTATGGATAGAGAAATAAGTTATGAAATATCTTGTGACAAGAAAGAGATACCAAATTAACTTTTGTCTGGGAATGAAGTCCTATCTACTCAAAATTAAGCTTTAAATGTTAAAAAGAAAATTGAAATTAATAGTCATTCAAAAGTATTTATTTTCAAATATTGAAAATGTCTCCTTTTGGAACTTAAGACTGCACATTAGAACATTAAAGTCTCTGAGAAGTTCTGTAGTAAAGAAAGATATTTTTGCTTAACCTCGTATGGAGCATTTCCCAAATTTCACTCTTTTTTTCTATTTCCATCCCCCCTTCCTTTATTCCTTCCTCCTTCCTTTCCTTTTGTCTCTCTCTTTCTGTTTTCTTCCTTCCTCCCTTCCTCCTTCTCTCTTTTCTTCCCCTCCTCTTCCTGTTTTCCAGGACACTGCTAAGATTTTATTGGCTTTGAGTAAGAAACACTAAGACCTACTTTGAATAACTGAATAATCCAACACAGAGATTCATCTAATGAAATCCCTACAGTTCTCTGTCTTATTAAGATGAAAAAAAAATGCCTAGAAAATAATGTCTAGTCTTACTCTTTGTCAATACTTCTGAAAAATAGCTTTCTCTTCTGTGAATCTTATTGGATTCTCTAGAGTAACATTTCTCAAACCTCAAAAAAAAAGTGGATTAACAACAAAAAAGACCATTCTTGATGCTATGAAGAGAAGGAATTATAGGCAGGAGGGAGGGAAGCAAGAGAGAAGTTAAGACGCAGTGGTGTTACTACCAGACAGAGATGGTGACCTCTGAACAGGGGTGGGGCTCTCATGCAGACAGACCTGGCTGCTTGACTCACTAGCTCTATGAAGCCGGTAATGTTGGCTTGCTAAACCCTAATTTACATGTTTCTAAGTTTCTAAAAAAGTGGTTAGTACAATCCAGCTCGGAGATTTTTTGGGGGGATCAAATGAGATAAAACAGAATGCCCAGCACATACTCAATGACATTCTATGAAGTCAAAGGATGGTGTGCTGGCAACAAAAAAAAGTATTTATTTGGTGCATAATAAAAGACAGTCAAGAGATATATATTTAGCACTTGCTATAAACCAATACTACTAGAATCAAGACAAAACTGTCTTAATATTTTGTTCTCCCTGATGGGTAGCACAGTATTTGACAAAAAATGTGCTAGTTTCACAAATAATCATAGAATAAAAAATTATCATCTCTGACCCCCAAAAACCCACAATGTATAAAGGGTAAGTGGCAGGCAAATGACAGTGAAAGAGAAAAAACAGTGTCTCTTCAGCTTGTGACCATAGTGTATCAGGGGTAAAAGGGCAGAAGATAAACCTGGAGAAGTGAGCAAGAACCAGATCATCAAAAGAAGGATTTGGAAAACTAACTCAAAAAAACAAACTGATAAAACAATCTACAGGCTTTTTATACTCTTTTGCTCTTTAATGTAAATTGGAAAACAGTGTTGTCTCTTCTAAGCCATATTGCAGTCAGGGGATAGAAGAATAAGAAGATATCACTAATATGTCTGCCCTACCAAATATGTTATAGGTATTGATAAATATATAACATATTTGGGTAAATAGTTTGTATTGTCTGTGGAATTATATAGTATAGATTATCACCTGTTCTATCTGTACATAATTTAAATCTCATGATCCATTACCAGATTCATTATTATGAGCAAGTACACATTTTCTCTGTGACCTGTGATTAGACACCAAGATAATTCTTTATGATTGCAAAATTGGTGAAATTATCATAATTGAACATATTTCATAATTGAACATATCTGATCACTTCTTTCACTGTTCAAAACTCTCAATGCCATCCTACTGCATTTAAGTTAGTCATAACCTTCTAACAAGCCCAGAAGACTGCATTTTAAAATCTCTGCCTATTTTTCCAAACTTTTCTCTGATATCTGTTATCCACCTATACTGTCCTTGCTACATTATCACCGTCATTTTTTTAAGTATGCTATACTATGTGTTTCCTTTCACCTCAGAGCCTTTTAATACTCTGTTCTTCCACACAAACTTCAGCCCAATTAACTCATAATAATTGTGTCAGTTGTAAATCAATCTTTTTCTTTTTTAAGAAATCATGGTTAGGGATAGATGTGGGTTTTTTTAAATAGAAAAAGATTTAAAAACTTTTACTTTCTTTTTCTACATTACGGAACATTTTAAATAGAATTGGGATGTTCTTATATTAAAAGTTTGATAAAATTCCCATTCTTCAGTTCAAGAGATTTGGGGAGTGGAGCGACAATATTCTTGTATTAGTCACTGAACCGTGACTTCCCTTCTGTTTGCTGTGTTCCTGCCTTCTGGAGATCTTAGTAGACAGATGTTGGGCATTGGAAGTCCTGGCTCCATGCTTTAATTTCTCTGACTTCCTACTTTCCATCTCTTTCGTTATTGTTGTTCTACTTTCCCGAAACTTTGCTCAAACTATTTTCCAAGGCTTATATTGAATTTATATTTCTGCCATAATATTTTAACCTCTAAGATCTCTTTCTTGTTCTCTCAATATTCTTTTATCATGATGTAATAATACTTATTTCTATATGCAATGTATTTGCTCTTTTTGAGAATGATTTTGAAATTTTTTCTGCTATCTCAATCTCTCTGTCTCTCTCTCTCTCTCTTATTATCTATATCTTTCATATTGGAGTATTTCCTTCATGTATATTTTAAGGTTTTAGGAGTGAGTAAAAGTCAATACAGAATTTAATTTTCCAGGTTTAATGACCATATCTAGTAAAATAAAAATCAAATGTAAGGTATTCTAATCCTCTAAAGCAGCTCAAATCTCTTAATTTTATAGGTTTTTTTTCTTTTAAAGATTGCCAGCTGAGCTAACAACTGTTGCTAATCTTCTCTTTTTTTCTGCTTTTTTCTCCCCAAATCCCTCCAGTACATAGTTGTATATTTTAGTTGTGGGTCCTTCTAGTTGTGGCATATGGGATGCCTCCTCAATGTTGCCTAATGAGTGGTGCCATGTCTGCGCCCAGCATCTGAACAGGCGAAACCCTGGGCCACCGAAGTGGAGCACAAGAACTTAACCACTTGGCCATGGGGCCAGCCCCTATAGTTATATTTTTATAAGTGCGATTTTTAGAGTAGCTTCTAAATCCTGGAGAAAAATGGCATTTACAATGCAATTTTCTAAATTGTCTGTCTGATCCTTAAATTTTATGTAAAGAAAACAAGTCCAACAGGTGATTAGTTTTATTATCTTGATTAGCAAAGGAACTAAGAAAGAGACATTAAATCAAAGCTCATGAGGATTCCCATGTTAAAACTTTGGCTCTGGGACTGGCCCAGTGGCGCAGCAGTTAAGTTCGCACCTTCTGCTTTGGCAACCCGCTGGTTCGGACCCCGGGTACAGACATAGCACCGCTTGGCATGCCGTGCTGTGGTAGGTGTCCCACATATAAAGTAGATGAAGATGGACACAGATGTTAGCTCAGGGCCAGTCTTCCTCAGCAAAAGGAGGACGATTGGCAGCAGATGTTAGCTCAGGGCTAATCTTCCTCAAAAAAAAAAAATGGCTCTATTGAGATACAATGAATAAACTGCCCCAAATCTTCACACCTGCCATGGACACATAATGAGTATAGTGCCCTTCTCTCTTCTGACTCTAGGCTTAGACATGTGATTGTTCTGGCTAATAGAGAGCAGATGACAGGATCAGTGAGCCAGTTCTGAGCTAAGAAAGCTCATGTTTTCTTGAGAAGAGTTTCCCTGGGTATATTAGTCAGGGCTCTCTGTAGACACAGAACAAATCGGATATGTATATGTTATGTGTTATACGGAATTGGCTCCCATGATTATGACAGCTGAGAAATCTCAAAATCTGCAGTCAGCAAGCCAGCAGCCTCAAGACTCAAGAAGAGCTGATATTTTGGTTGGAGTCCAAAGGCAGGAAACGACTCATGTTCTAGCTGAAGGTGGTCAGGAAGAGGAGTTCTTTCTTACCCTCAGGAGAGTGAGCCCTTTTGTTCTATTCAGACCTCCAGCTGATTGCATGAAGGCCACCTGCATTAGGGATGGTCATCTGGTTTACCTAGTCTATTAATTCAAATGTTAATCTGATCTGAAAACACCTTCACAGACACACCCAGAATAATACTGGCTAAATTTTTGGGTACCATGTGGCCCAGTCAAGTTTACACCTAAAATTAGCCAGTACACCTGGGTAGCTGCCAGCTCCACACCCTGGGCCCTAAGATGAACATAGCTAAAGTAGAGCTGGCCCAGCCAAGCCCAACCAGACCCACAGCCTGCAACACAGCCAGCAGCCAAGCATAGCCTATATGAGCAAACTCCGAGAATCCACAGAGGTAGGAGAATAAGTTAAGTTTTGTGTTAAGCCATTGAGTTTGGGGTGGTTGGGTATGCAGCAATAATTAACCTATACATCTAGCACTTCCCTACTAGATAACTGGATGGCCAAACATCGTTATGAGAAGACCCAGTACAAAGTCGTACTAATGTATTTAGTTTAAAGATCTCTACTGATATCTATATCCACCTCTTTATTTTGAGCCATTACCACATCTGCTGTATTGGAAACTGCAAAAGCATGCTTTTAGGTGGAAAACTAGTGTAAGTATAAATGTCAGTGTATATCCCACAGGTGATTGAAAGTAGTGTTTTAAAATGATAACCAAAATAAGCTTTGAAGCAATACTGAAGCGATTTTATTTTTCATTTTGAATGTGGCACGTCTCTGTAAGCATTTGTTTCTGTACTTGGTTTTCTAATATAGTTTCCCCTTTAATTTATGTTAAGCTAACCAATTTTCTGTTCGTGCACTTGTCATCACTTAATGCCTTTCCGATAAGTGTGTTATGACAACCACTTTCTAGTCTTCAGGAATCTAATCTGTCACAAGTGCGCTTCTAAAAATATCACTTGCAACTTTCCTAATTTCTACTGCACTTACTACAAAATCTACAAATGCGTGTGCCATGTGTTTCCAACACAGCACATTTTATTTCCCTGAAGAACATTTGATAACACCTGAATGCTACTAGAAGATCTTTCATAAAATGAGATAAATTTCCTCTTGCCTAAATTACACCTAAACTCCACTACAGATAGCTCTAATTTTTCTTGAAATGAAGACAAATCTATTAACAATTAAATCAAATGTTGAAACCAGATAGACACCTGAATTTGAATGGTGTGCCTACTACGTAGTCGCCATGTGATATTGGACAAATGCCTTATGTCTCCAGCCATTTGTTTCCTCAGCTTAACACCTAGCTTTTATGTATCTTATAACGATTAAATTAGATAATGCAAGTAGTAGATAATTTAGAAGTGGTAAGTTGTTCAACAGTGGTATTTCTTCTTTCTATTTTTATTTACAGAGGGCCCTTTTCATATATGGAGAGGCTTCTTAATGTCAGCTAATTGTGATCTTGCTATAGAAAGAAGCTTTTAATAGTGAAAATGTCAAGTGGCAGCTAACTTATAATAATTATAATAACAATAAGGAGAAGAAATCAGCAGAGTTAGGAGACCATAATTTGTGCCTATAGAAATACACTAAATAAATGCTTCTAATAGGTAGACAATCATTTTGTTATTTATAGCCATTAGAACCCTAGTCCAAGTGAGAAACTGCTATTAAGTTGTTAATAAAAACAGTGTCAGTATTTTCTTACCCCTCAGAGAAAGAGTCACAAAGGAAATATGGATTAAAATTGGTTGGATTATTTTATTCTGCTAAGCGCTGGGGTAAAAATCTTTTTGAACTCAGAGTATATGATAGTATAAACACAGAGAAAAGAGAAATCCATTTATTATATATAATAAAAATAGTATTTATGGCGAATTCACCAGGTTCTAAGTATTGCCACACATTTTATATATTAATTAGTTTAAAACTCACCACAAGGCTGTGAGACAGCTATTGTGATTATCTCCATTTTACAGGTAGGAAACATAAGTGCCAAGAATTTACGTCACTTGTCTAAAGTCACACAGCTGGAAGAAGGCAGAGCCACTGTCAGATAATAGCTGAAGCTCATTTACATCCATGGCCAACACTTAAACCTTGATGTTGATATCCTCCACTGTGGAAATTTAAATATAGTATTCTAATTTCAGACCAAAATTTTCTAATTTTTTATTTGTCTGAACAATTCATCTTCCTGTTACACTTCCAAATCCATGCTCCACCTCTATGTTTCTTGCTACATAAATCCATGATTCTCAAGTACCATTGTGTGTGAAATGCTCCCCACCATCTTCAACTCATTCCCAGGAAAACCCCACTTGGCAGAGGAAGAATGGACACTTCACACCCTCTGTTCCAAGCCATTACTACTCTCCTGTTGCCTCTTACTTGAGTAAGACAACCATCTCATCCCAGGAATCATAAATGCTTCATAATTCAGAGAAAATCTATTTTTATCTCTATACATCCAAAAAGTAACTCTTTATCCTCTCCCAGCAAACCCAGTCTTCCCTAAGTGGTACTAAGTGGTACTTTCTCAAGAGAGAATACTAGAAATTATTGTTTACACTTCATTTTCTCTCATCTTCCATTTCCATCAGCAGTTCTTTTAATCTTACCTCTTTCAAATCTCTAACATCTATCCTCTTTCCTTTGTCCCCATTCTCCTCCCTAGAACAATCTACTATAATCTCCTATTAGGGCTATTATGATGCAGTTCTACGAACTTGTTGCTCTGCATCCACTTTCACCCATCTCTACTAAGGCAATCAGTTCACAAAGCAAGTCTAATCAGGTCAAGATCCTTACTCAAATGCTTCAAAGTTTTAACAAAAAACTTTAATAAAACCTGATCTTACATTATTATTGGTTTCTGTGTCCTACCACACTGGTCTGCTTTCAATTGCTTAAATTGAAATGTAATTAAATCTTCACCACTAGGCCTTTTACATGTTCCTTGCTCTGTCTTCAATGTGCTTTTCCCTCTCTATGTGTTTATTTCCTACTATTCCTTCATATTACAGTTTAATTTCCTCAGGGAAGCCTCCCCTGACCCCCAATAATAGGTCGTTTCCCTACTCTCATGGCACTGTTTGATTTATCTTCACAGATCTTACTCTGTTGTAATTACAATGTTACATTTTGGGGGCCATTTTATTAATATCTGCTTCATGTACTAAAGATCTGTAAGTTTCACAATAACAGAGGTAGTGTCGATTATCGAGCTTTCAAAATAGAAAGTCTCTAATAAATATTTGCTGATTAATGGATTGATTGATATCAGTGTCATAGGGGTCCTTTATTTGACACCTTTTTGGACTTCCAAACTTTAGGATACTAAGATAGTAAATTTGTGTTGTTTTAGGCCACCAAGTTTGTGGTACTTTGTTAAAGCAGCAATAGGAAACTAATACACTGGTGTAGCATTTATAACTGTAGAACTTATTTAAAGCACAGAAGTGTAATTTTCTGTTTATTATGCCTCGCACCAGATCTTCCCTCGCAGTAGAGAGGAACTCTTTGGAGAGCCCGGTAACCTGCACGATGCTTGGCATGTAAGTTGATTGACTGAAAGAATAAATTATCATCTTCCAACAACCTGGTGAAAAGGAACATCTTCTTGTACATAATGGCAAAATTTTTATTCCTCTTGCATTTTGTATAACTTTTGTGACTACTTGCTGGTCTCTTTTTGAAAAAACAATAAAACTTGCTTCCCTTGATATTCATTTTTCTGCTTCATGGTAATAAATGTTTACTTCAAACTTAGCCTTGAACATTGTTTTACATTCTAATGACAATATAAATCAAATTAAGAAGAATAGGAGGGGCTGGCCCGGTGGCACAGAAGGTAAGTTCGCACGTTCCACTTAGGGGGCCCAGGGCTTGCTGGTTTGGATCCTGGCTGTGGGCCTACACACTGCTGGCAAGCCATGTTGTGGTAGGCGTCCCACATATAAAGTAGAGGAAAATGGGCATGGATGTTAGCTCAGGGCCAGACTTTCTCAGCAAAAAGAGGAGGATTGGCGGCAGATGTTAGCTCAGGGCTAATCTTCCCCCAAAACAAAAAAAGACTAGGAAAACATTATGGTTCATTTTTCCTACAACAATGGCGTTTGGAGCCATAGTTTTGCTACTTTTCCTGATTTCTTAGAAACCCTCTTTTCTGAAAAGATCAACATTCATAGTGGTCAGTTAATTGAAAAAAAATCTGGCAGGTGGGCAATAATTAATAAACTACATTCATACTTACAACAATATGCTTTAAGTTAAAACAAAAATGTTCTGATGTGAAGTTGAGTGTACATCTTCACTGTCGGCCTACTGACTGGAGTTGCGTGATTTCTAATAACCACAGCCATATGCAGTTGTATGGGGGTTTTTGAAGTAGAGTAATAATCTAATGAAAAGCAATCTGAGTGAAAATCCTTACAGTAAATACTTTAGAATTTTTTCACCATATCTTTAGCATTGTCCATGTATACCTAAATTGACAGCAATGCATTCAAAGTCTCGCCTAATCCTTTCCAAAACATTTAAAGGTTTTATATAAGTGATTTTTATTTCTTTCTGCTTCATCTCTTTATGCACTATTTAACTAACTATAAAATTATAATAAAAATTTGACTGACATAGCAATTTTAAGAATAAATGCAGCATGTGATGAACATACAACCCAACTGAGAGGAGGAGGGGAGCGTGGACTCCACCAGAAAGCAGCGTCCTGCCCCCAGCCTGCTTTGCGGCCCAGTCATGACAATTCGAAGAAGGGCCGTTAATCCAATTAGTTAAATGGAGGTTCCTTAACAGACCTACAATTGCATATGCTTTTCTTAATTCCACTCTCTTTTCTATCTGGAAATTTCTAATTCCTCTTTTAAAATTCAATTTACATATTACCTTCTCCAAGAGGCCTCCAACATCACCAGAAAGTCAACTATTCCTCTGTTCTCTCACCACACCTGTGGTACTTAAATTTTGTAATAGTCAATGTATTATTTGCCTGCTTCAGCAAAGTTTCTGTGCTCTCCAAAGTACAGAGATGGTAATCTGTTCATCATTATACCCCGCTGACCAGTGCAGGCCTGCTTCTGCACAAACAGATGATTAATGATTATTTTGTGTGTGAGTGAATGACATTCCAGATATAAACGTATGCTAGACAGAGCCTGGGTTCATACCTCTGGAAAAAATTGTTACCCTGAAGTAAACATAAAGGAAAATCATTGTAATGGATATTTGAGTGAAAGGTGTATGCTAAGAAAAGACTTAAAGGAAACAAAAGTTTTGAAGGAAAGAAGGATTGAATGCTAAGCTTTCATTTATACCCACATGGTTGCATATTAAGCAGAATCAGCACCAGGAAAATCATCACAAAACTGTCCAGAGACATGGGAGGTAGGACTAGAACAGAATGAAGCACTGGGGGTCAGGAGGCTGGAGTATTCCCGCCTTTAGCAAGCATTTATCAAGAATTTATTCATAGGTCTTGATGAAGTGGGGAGTTATTTAGAAGTGAGGAGGCCTTGACTGCAATGTATATAATTTTTAAGGAATTAATATTTAAGGAAAAGAAAAGAGGATATTGCTTGAGTCTTTAATTCTAAAGGCTAATTAAGGATGCAAGAAAAAGCTCAATCAAATACTTAAGAGAAAACGAAAAAAGGCTCTAATTAACATCCTCCAATAAAATATAAACTAATAGATAATATCAGGTATGATATTTAAAACATTTAAGAAGCAGTACAGCATGGACACTGACCAAACGGAATAGACACAGGCCAGTTGGTCGAATTGGAGCACATCTGCTCCTTGGCAGATGTGGATACAACGTTCTTCCCAATAGACACAAATTTATTTTCACTTCTTCAGAAATGTTGGGAATAATTTCCGCCTATTCTTTGAAGAATTAAATTCTTAGCACTCAGTGTCTTCTTTATTTAGCCCGTTATTCTATTCTTCCCCTAAGCCAGGTGTTTAGTCATCTACTTAAATTTTGAATTTTCAGCAGTTTTTAATAATGCTGACTTTTCAGAGTTTTTCGCTGTAATTTAAATTATAATTTTCAACAATATTTCTTTTCAGCATTATAATGTGCTTAGTGATATTCAGAAATATAATTGCTGTTTGGCTGAAAATTCATGGTTCAATAAATATGAAGAGAGTTTTATTCTGCCCTATCAAAAAAGCTTTTGACTAGAGCTACAAATATATTATAGATTTTTTTCAAAATAATTTTATAAATAAGGAAACAACATATATGTGTCTGTGTGTTTATTTTCTCTTTTTTATCAACAAAATACGTATACTGACATCTTTCCAGTATGACATACGTTATGTCTTATTTTTCTATTTATAGGCATGGACTGAATAGATTTCTCTATTTCTTTTCTTCATTTCCCTCAAATGAACAAATAAAGCCTCTGAACTGACATGCTGAAATGTAAACTTTTATTAAAATATATGCTTTTGAGTAAAACAGTAAGTAATTGGGTAAAATGATGAAAACATGAATACACCTAAATAAAAATTTTAAAATTCCTGATACTAACTAACTCTTCAAAATGTTCTATATAGTTTCACTAATCCTTCACTCATTCAATCATTCAAAAGATATTTATTGAGCATTTACTGTAAGCTGGGTATCCTGACCAATTGGTTGCTAGCAGAAGTGGTGTGTGTCACTTACAACTGAATATTTAGGAGCCCATGTATGTCCTTACACCTCTCCAAGGTGAGGGTTAAGCGAGAAATTAACCCTCATTATATTAAGCTACTGAGATTTTACAGTTTAATGCCTCACCACTGTAGAAAGTGGCCTCTCTGCCTAATGCACTAATTCACTTCATCATAATTTTATAGTCACCAAACAAACAATATAGGTTTGCTCTGCATATAACCGTAATTATTCAGAAAGAATGTATGATCAGGCCACCATGAAAATTCTTGTATATGTGCAGGTACATGTCCCATTGTCAATTAACATATCGGTACTAGGATTTTATGCATCTGTCCTCTTGTTTTGGTTAATTTTAGTCTTTAAAAAAGAAAACTATTTTTCCTACATACAAAATAAAGTTTTAGATACTTTACTAAAATACTGAGTTCCTGGCACAGAACTAAAGTAATTCCTCCACGAATGGTACTCTTACCTTATACACACAAATGCCCATGTCCTTCCTGGAAAATCTTTTGATGGACTTTCAGTCTGCCATCGCTGAATTAATTTAACTACTTTTTGCAATATACATTCAGAAAAATATTTATGAAAATCCTAGAAGCATGTGTATAGAGATAAAAATAAATAACATTGCTTTTTATCCAAGTAGCACTAAACATAATTCAACGTGTTTAGGAGTTTAGACTCTTGTCCTCAAAATGCTATCAAAGCACCAACTTCAGAAATGATTCAAGTATATAACAACACGGTTCAACTTTATGTTTAACCTTTTTTCTTGGTACAATTTAAGTACACTTTTATATGCTATGTTTTTGGTTTAAATAGAATTTTCAGTAACTTATTCCTCAAGATTCTCTTCTATGAACCAACCACCCTTTTTAGCCTTTTTATATATCTTATTTTCCAGGCCATTTAGTATTATCATCATTCATGACTGCACTCTCTGGGTTCTTTCCAGATTTTTTTTCTTCTTTAAAATTTATAACATAAAATTCTCAAAATAGTCTGAACTTGATACAAATAAAAAGAAATCTCCATATTTACTGATATGCTTGCCAGTCAATAGCTCAAGAAAAAGGCAAAAAAAAAAAAAATCTCCAAACATTGCCATGTCCTCTCGGGAGCAAAATTTCCCCCATTTGAAAACTATTGATAAAGACGATGCAGTTTTCCCATTCAAGTTTGAACTTACTGAAGAGTGTCTGGAATATTACAAGGAGTATTTGGGCAGAAGAACTGAGAAAAAAGGTAAGAAGATCGAGGATGTTCAATACTCACAGCGTTGGTAGCCCAGTTCTGAGACTGCCAGTTCAGAAGAAAGAAGTGATTCTGTGTCTGCTCCTACTTAGTGCAGTTTGCTGATCTGAAACAATTTCACTTATACTCAAAGCATGCGAAATCTTTTTCAATCTCTTAAGCTTTATGTTTTCACTCATCCTCCTGCATTGCAAGTATTTAAGGCCTCTTGGACCTCTTCTTAACTGACTTGTACAATCTACCTGGATAATCTTAACT
This sequence comes from Equus caballus, assembly GCF_041296265.1. Classification (NCBI taxonomy): domain Eukaryota; kingdom Metazoa; phylum Chordata; class Mammalia; order Perissodactyla; family Equidae; genus Equus; species Equus caballus. Next base: position 16,244,336 of record NC_091702.1, on the reverse strand, counting down.
ACTGTCATGGCTTCAAATAATATCACTGTCTGATATATCTACATCAGTGTGTCACCAATGCTGACTTTTATCCAGAAATTTCCATCCAAACTGAAAATTTCAAACTCAATTTCTTACTCCCCAAATCCTGTTCTTCATCTTTAATATGTTGCAGCTTCGTCATCTTCCTGACCGCTTGTGAGGAATCTATCTTGATTCTTTCTTCTTTTTCACAATCCTCTTCTCCATAGAGGAGTCTAATAGGAGTCCTATCTAGTCTTTTGTGTCCATGTCTCTTAAATCTTTCACCCTCGTTTCATCCTGCCCTCCTTCAGGCCTTTATCAACTTCAGCAGTCCTCCCATCTGGTCAGCCAGCTACCAATCTCTTTTTGAATTCTTGTTCACATGGCAGTATCGGTCCATTCATTTCTCATTTATTCATATATACGAAAATATTTATTGAACACTTGCTATGTATGCCTTGTGACAGACATTGGGATGAAGTGACAAAAAGGACAGGCATAACTCCTTCTTCTATGGAGTCTACATTGTAACGAGGGAGACAGGCAAACAGCAAGTAAGTTTAATAAAATAGGTATATAGGACAATACAAAAAATACAAACAAGATGCTGAGAGAGAGTGTAACTAGAGGCGCGAGGAGAGGCAAACTCAGGAGAATGTTGTCTGGGAAGACCCCTCGAGGAGGAATATTGATGTTGAAGCCTAAAGGAAGAACAGGAGCTAGATCTGTCAGTCAGGGTACTATTGAAGAAATAGAATCACCGGCAGTGATATATAAAAGATTTCTTACAGGAATTTGAGCTCACAGATTGTGGGAGCTGATTAACCCTATATAAACCTATAAAATCTTTGCATCTGGTACTGGAGGCTGAAGTCAGCAGGGCAGGAAGTTTGGAAGGGAAGATGGGTTTGAAGTGGGGAGAGTGAGGACAGCCTGGAACGGGTGAGGATGCATTGGAACTTGCAGCAGTTTCTCACCACCTCCAAGCTACCAACCTCAATGGTTCAAGTTACTTTCAGGAAAATTTGGAATCCTTGTCATGAAGCTAAACATGGACCTAGTACAGGAGCTGAAGAAGCCAAAGGAAGATCCGGTAGTTGCTTAAAGAGCTGCAGGCCCCACTGCTTCTCCTTGCTAACGAGGTGAGCCAGTCAAGAAGAAAAAGATGGTTTGGAAACACAATAGCGCCTGCACAGTTCCCATGCACAACTGTTGGAGTGAGAAAAAGAATATGTATTTGTTGCTCTTCTCTGCCTTTCAAATCTCATGCCAAATATCTCTCGCATTTGCTGCTAATTTGGAACTATGTAGAGAAGAGAATACTGGGAAATGTGGTTCCCACTTAGCTAAGTTGACATAATAAAATTCCACTGCACTAGTCAGGTGAGGAGGAGGGGAAATTGTTTCCTTAGCATTGAGACTCATGTGTGAAATCCCTGAGGCATTAAAGTGCTTGGGATGTTTGTTGAACTGGGAATGAAAGTGGTTGGACAATAGCAAAGGAGTAGAAGGGCACAAAATGATATTGAAGAGATAAACAGGGTTGAGACTGTGCAATGTCACATAGGCTGTGTGGGTTGTAAATGGTCACCATTTTCTTCAGTCTTCTGTTTTCTCCACAGTAAACCCAAGTCTCTTGACTTTGCCCGAAGTGGGGTTACAACATCTAACTATAGTAAGAATGAAGTGCTCTGAATGCACATTGCAATCACCTGGAGAAAGAATAAAAATCTTACTCTTGGCCTGACTGCCAGAGATTATATTTTGAATTGGTCTGAGCTATCTCCTAGTATCTACTGAACTAGAATAGCATAGAGATGGGCTCACACCACAGTACTCCTGGGTATCTGAGAGTTTTCGTTAGCAATTAGCTGCTCGTTTTCTCGAGCCCTGGAAGATGAAAAGTTAAAATAAAATAGTTTATTGGAGATAAAACACTGAGTCTTTTTGTAAGATAACACATTGGAATTTTGCCACACCTGCTTACATTCTTGATAGAGAAGGGATCTAGGTGACTACTTCCATTTGAGATGACTAACTGTGAGGACAGACTTGCAAGGTCACTTTCCTTTACCCCTCTCGTCCTTATCCTGGGTTTTGAGTGATGTAACTCTTCCTCCTGCCTTCCTCGCACATCCTCCACCTCATTCTTTGGAAAATGAACTAAGACTGAATACAATTTGTGAGGAGAATTACGGATTGTATTTTATCCTCTACTAGATTCCCCAGATATGCCTGATATTTAAATAGAAAAACTCCTTGGTAACGGATTATTCCTTTCTTCTGTCCACATATTAAGGCATAGCAAACAAGATAAAGGATATGGCTAATTTTCAGTTTTCAACTTCAAGTTTTAAGTTTTGGTGGGAACTAGTTGCCTCCACCATTTTCTATACCCTTCTACTACCCAACTCCAAATGATTCAGTGTAACGTTACTAAGCCAACCTTAGATTTGGTTAACTTTTTTAATTTCATAGGAGATACGTGGCAGATAGGAGATGGATATTCAGTATATTAGATTTTTGGAATATGTCTATCTGGCTATATAGAAATAAGCAATGTCGTAAGAGTAAAGTCTCTGGAATCAAATGGCTTCCTCCATCACTGTGCTGTGTGATTTTGGCCAAATCACTTCACTTCTTGGTGACTCATATTCCTTATCTGTAAAATAGTGATACTAATACCCCATAGACTTATTGTGAATTGTGAGGATTGAGTGAGTTACTGTATGAAGCACTTACGAAAGCACTGGACACTACAGAAACTTGCTTTTCATGTGTGCATGTGTGTGTGTATACACACATATGCATGGTTGTATTATCTGTTTGTGCAGTATATACTTGTGTTTATAATCTTTTAGATATTTATAATCTTTCATGTAAAAATTCTTGGGAAAATGCATAATTAAGAATTTTTGAAATTACCAGATAAAATCCCAGCATATTACTCCTGAGGATTTGCACAGCTGGGATATTATGGCCTGCTTAGGGGAGAGAAGATGAAGCTGTAGGTATTGAGCTTATTTATTCATTGTATCACTGAGAGATTTTGAGGTCTCATGTGGAACAGAAGGGAAAGTGAGATTCTCAGAATTGTCATGGAGCAGGAAAGCATTTCAATAGCATTTATGCTATTTGGAAAAGGTTATGGTCTCAAAAAGGTAATTTTTATTCAGCATTATTACAGGCTATACAATTGATACCATTCATTTCAGTAGAGGGAATCAGAATCAGAGACGATGAATCTCTTTTCAAAGAAAAACACTTTCAGCTTTAGAAGTAATTTATGAGGCTGTGTTCATGTCACGAACAGAACGAAGAATGACAAGAGATAGTAGCTCTGCCCCACTATTTACCAGTGGTCCTCCTGTCTTTCCCTTGATGTCTATTACTCTGTGAAGCGGTGTTTATTGGTCCTTCTTTTTCTCTTTCGTGTGAGAGAAAAATTGCTGTGCTCTTCATCACAAGATCACGTTGGCCTTCCTCCTCCCTACTGCTTTTTCCTACCGCTGTACATGACACACACTCTACAGTATCCCAGTCAGCAGAAAGATCAAGATAACTGTGCCAATCAGGAATTATCTTTATTGTTGTTGCTTTATCTTCATTGTTGTCATATTGATCTTGTATTTATTGATATTGACATTGTATTAATTTACGATGTCAGAAGATACTGTATAGTCAGCAAAGAGAATAGTTACCTCTGATGTCCCCAGTTGTTCCAATGAGATAATAGATGCATGGAATCAGAATTTTAGAGCTATGGCAGACTTGAGAATGTATCTAATCAAGACTCCTCATTTTACAGAAGAAGAACTAGAGATCCAGAGAGGTAACATGAGCACAGCTGAGTTTAAGTCTCTTTCTTCCTAATGAACCAACTACCATGGGCAAAAATAAAATCACCATAATCACATAAGAAAAGACTGACAATTTACCTAAAAAGGTCAAGCAATTATAAGGGCAAATGGAGAAATATGAAAAATTATGGGAATAAAGAACAAAGCTGGGGACAAAGAGGCCCTAGAGGTACCTTATTGTAAAGAAAGCCATCAGCAAATGTGGCCAGTTACCCCAAGATCTTAGTAAAAGTCTCAAATCCATCCCTGCTACTAGAGAAAAATATTACTAGTACCTTTATTTATCTTCCCCAAAGTGTCTAAGATCTAGAAACTGTACCATGTGGACATAGTTGAAGAAGTATGGATGCTTGGTCTATAAAAGAGGACTTTCATGAATACAGTAGTGGTATTTAAATTTTTTGAAGGTTTATCTAATGAAAATGGTACCAAATAGTCTATGCAACTACAGTGAAAATTAGGACAAATAAGACAGCCTAGAAGAGAGATACTTCCCAAATATAAGTATAAAAGAGGCAGAAAGTAAGCAAGCCAATCACTGGGAGTATTCAAATAGAGGGAGGAAGACCAGTATTAGGGACAAAATGTCAGGATGCCTTTTAGACAATAAATAATGGAAGGTTCATCCAAATAACATTGAAGACCCTTCCGCAAAGCTTCTATGATTCATGGCACAAAGTGAAGGACGTGTATAGCTCGCCCAGCAGGGGACAGTCAAAATGGACCGTGGAATGTAGAACGGGTTAAGGTACTAAGTGGCCTCTTCCTTCCCTCCTACCAAAATCGTAGCATTCTTTAAGATCTCTTTTGGATCCATTTCCTCCAGGAAGATTTCTGTTTCCAAGCTGACCTGCAATTATCTTAATCTCATTGACTGTAGTGCATTTGTTAGGGCTCAGATACATCTTTCGGGGCCTTAACTTTCTCGTCTGCAAACGCCTACCAAATTCATGACCACTTACATTCAGTTTGTCCTAATAATCTATCACATTCTGTTTCACGTGTTTCTACTTCAATCTTAGAATTCTTATCACATTTCATTTTAATTAGTTATTTACATGTCTGTCTCCTCCACAGGACTGGAAGTGCTTTGAAAGCAAGAACATTGCCTTGTTACTGTTATATTTTCTGTGCCTAGACTGTGCAAGGCACATTGAAAGTGTCCAGTAAATGTTTGTAGATTAATTGGACTAATGCAGACATAAATGAGTAAACAGATAAGAATGTCTTATCTGGTAACTTATAGTGGTACTTTTAAGGGCAGAGAGGATATGCTATATTTCATGGTATCACATAGCTCTTTTTGACTTGCATAGTATATAACAAATACTAAATATTACTGCGATATAATGTGTCTTTAGCTTATTTACACTGTCATGCCACAGCATCATATTATACTACATTATGTTTTGATTTATGTTTTATACATGCACCTATACAAAGTGAAGCAAATTTAGACTATATCATTTATAAAATTATTATAACTTATAGTATGCCACAGTCTTGAAATCTATTATCTTCCAGGCTACCATGTAAAGAACTCTAGAAATACACATCTACAGGGAAAAAAATTGAAAATCATGTGACCCTGCCTCATGGATATTCGTATGAGTGGAAAGTCACACTAACACAGAAAAGAGAAAAGGCAAGAAAGAAATTAGTTTCATGATATCACTCACTGGTCACTCACTCAACACACATTTATCAAATATCCGCTCCCCAAGAAGCTCTATAGCAGTTGCTAAGGCTCTGAAGATAAAACTTTCTCTTATCCTTTTCCTTATGTAAAAATAGCCATAGTAAGGACAAACATTTATTTAGCACTTTTTCTGCCAGTCTTTGTGCTAAGCTCCAAATACAAATCATCTCACAAAATTTTCACAGCAATTGAATAAAGAAAAGTATCCGTGTGTTACAGATGAGGGAACTGAGGCGCAGAGAGACGCCCAACATCCCACACTTGCTAAGGGGTGCAGTTAGGATTCACACTGGGGCAGGCTGCTCTGCAGCTGATTCCACAGAAGACCCCAGAGAACTCAGTCAGGGCTCCCCCTCGCTCACTGGGGAGCTGTCTGTCCAGAGCACCTGTTTCCCCAAAGAACCTGCCATAACTAAGCCTTGTTCAAATATGTTTTGTGCAATGTATTTCATTGGACAATATACCTGAAGTTTTATTTTTTTTAAATTATAAAGAACATAGTGTTACAAGGATTTCCAAGGATACACTTTCTCTCCTCTTTCCCCCTATCCCTGAGCAGTCCTCCACTTTTTCCCAAGGTTTCGCTTGAACTTGGAGCTCTTGTACCAGATTCTGTTAGGAGGACTTTTATTCTCCGTCAGAGGTAGTTTAATAAGAACTGAGTATGGCACAATATCGTATGTATTGAAGTCCTGCCCTGCCACTTGCTAACTCTGCTATTTCTCATAAGATTACTCAGCCTTTATGTTCTAATCAGTTAACAGAACAGGAAATGTCTACTGACAACAAACAGCATCAACTTCATTAAGGATGTCTGGTGACAATATCATGTGATAACATCAGCACTAGAAAATTCTCTGATGGGCAGTCTTGCTGAAGATTTCATTCATTCATTCAGGGCTGACATCTAGTCATTATTTCATGATAAACCAATACTGGTGACTAAAACATTGAAATACTTTCTGGAGAGTAAATAGTTGCTCTCTGCTTCCCAGACTGTCTCTTCCATCCCCTCTTAGATCCCGCAGACCTCCCAAATGTCCAGTAAATAAAGGATAATGCCTGCCCCAGCAGAACCTTCCAGCATCCTGCTCCAGTGCCACAGCTTGCATCCTTCCTAACTAAACAGAACTTTTGCTATACTGGTTGTAAATTAGCTTTAAAAAATACTCTTGCTTTTAACAAATATTTCTTGAGCATACTAAGTGCCTCTCAGAATGAGACATACACGGCCCTGTCAGAGAATTTAAGGTCTCTGTTTAACCTTTTGGAAAAGAGAACCAGTTTCAAAGAAATAAGCAGCATTGCTGGCAACTGTTGTAGCATATGATTATACGTCTGACTTGAGAAAGGGCTGTGAGTAATCAGTATGCTACACAATTTTCTTACCTGTTTATACTGTTCTCTCTACCACATAAGTGGCTTAGGCTTAATGAGAATTGGGGATTTAAGCATTCAGTTTTATTCTTTACTATAAGGTATAAATTGTTTGTGTTCTTCTGAATAGTTTGTAAACTCAACAAGAAGCCTTGGCACCTGGATTCCCATTGACATTTGGTTGTCTCTGAATGCTCCGTGTGCGGCAAAGGCATTTATTACTTTACAGCAATTTTCCCCTCACCTTAGTCACTAATGACTCATTACTGATCTATTATGGTCCAGCTATTCAACTTCTTTATCACAAAAGCTTGTATTTCATTTTCGAAAAATCTGTGCTTTCAATTTAGACCAGAGGAGCCATTGATGTACAGATGCAAAATATGCTTGAGTAAGCTTTCACATGGGAAATATTTTTCTGCAACATAAAACTTGTTTCATTAAAGGCAAGTAAAATGTTGACACTCAGAAAACTGATCAGAATCTTAGTCATTAACAGACTACCATATCAAGTGTAAGTATACAGGAGAGAACAATTTGAGTGGAAGACAAAGCAAGTCCAAAAAATTCCGGTATTAATAGTGAAATCTATTTTATAGTTAATGCTATATTCACCTAATAGACAGTAAATTATTCAATGAGAAATGAATTCTATCGGGAACACTGAGGTCAGGTAGTAGAACCTAGACATCGAGTCTGCCATTCACAGAAGCGTTCATAGAAGATGGGAATGCTAATGTACATATCATGACTGATTAGTTTATTGTAATCCTGCATAGAATTTGTAAAAGCAAATGACATTCCCAGCCATCTTCCCTGCAGCTCAAAGAAGTTACAATTCTAATTACTTTCACAAGATTTTATGCATTAAAATAGATTCCTCCATCAAATTTGGTAATTACTCTACACATCCATGAGTTTAACTGTAGCACAAATATACAAGTAGACTAATTTCTGTGTGTTACCTCAGAGGGCTCTCTGTGGTTGTGAAGTTGAGTGGACCCTAAAGTTATACTAAGCAATGGATTTCTTTGAAATGTAAATTAAATGTAAAACAAGTTTGAAGACGATGTCAGGCATCACTCTTCCCTCAATATCTGTTGGCTCCTTTCTGCAACTTTTCAATGAGAAGAATACAAATCAGAATACAAAATTCTTCACTGAATGAAAAATCTCAATGACATTTTAGGAATGAGAATAACAAACTAGTAGAGCCCAAAAAAGATATTTGATAGTCAAAAAGAAGGAAGAAGTATATAAGGGAGCATAGATTAGATTGAATTTATTCCAAAACATACTGAAACTTATCTCAACACTGAAGAAACCAAAGTTTACTTTTCTGATACACACTTTTTGTGAAAGCTTCCTTCCTGAAAAGAGCCTTATACAGAATTGGTAAATATTAGAGACTGACGATTGCTATTTTTTTGGACTGTTTCATAGCTCTTCTCTCCCCTGAGTAATTAGTTTGATTTTTCCGTTTCTCCAAAGTTGCTGAGTGACATTTAGGATGTGATTTAAAGTATCCAAATTTTGTGATTGATACAGAACATATAGTCCAAAAGACTTCAGAGAAAAATAAGAAAACACTTACTACATAAGACAAAAAAAATTAAAATTCAGTTAATAAATAATTCAATTTTAATTACTTTCAAAAGATTTGTGAAATACTTTTATAAAACAAGCATTGGGTTCTAACTCTACCACTTAATGCACAATAGTTACTTGTTTGGCATCGATTTCTGATGCAGGATGAATTAAACGATTGGCATTCATTGACTAGTTATCTTAGGCCAGTCACTAATAACATCTAAAGTAATTTGTTAGAGTCAGATTACATGATTGGCTTTTGAGAAGTTTAAAATATAATTGGTGAAAATACACAAAAAGTAATAAATAACAATAATTGAAGACCAAAACTGATTTTTTTAATATGAGCTTAATGATATTATAGGTTTTCAGAAAAGAGAGAGCTTGAATTAGGATGAAGGACTTAAGCCAAAAAAAAAAAAGGAAAGAAAGAAAAGGAAAAAAGAGACCCTCATAGAGTAACTGGAGCTATAAAGCTGGAATTAAGTACTGAAAAATGACTCCAATGTTGACAAGTAGTAAGAATGCATGAAGAATTTCAAGGATGAGCTTATTCCAAAATGGTAATGCCAATGTGCACAGTTGGAAATAAGTAAAGTACATGTATAGGACACAGGGGAGAGAAATTGGAAGAAATGAATCATTAAATGGATGCTGACTTAAGAGACAGATTTTGGCATCTGCAGCAACATAGGCCAGCTGGATACAGAAAAAAATAAAGGACACTGATGGAATGTACCAAGAAAGCTAATGTGCTTGGAGAGGCTGGACCATTTGCAAGACACTAGATGTTTGAATGTATAGCACTGGCAGAGGCAAAGCAAGTTCAGACATGATTTTGAAAGTCTGTGTGGCACTAAAGAGAAACAAATGTTCCAACTTAATGAGATAGAAAACAGCAGAGGATCTCACAGAGCATGGTACCTTTAAGACAAAAGCTTAAAAATGCATTCTCCCAAGTAATTTATCCATTAATGTGTGGCCTCCAACCAGGTGAGTCAAGGTAAAGAGAAAGTAGAAGCTACCTCAACTTCCGAAGGCAAACCAGGTATTAATGCCCTAGCAAAACCAGTCTCTAATCTCAGCAAAGTACCGGAATGTTATTAAGAAAAATCAGAGTATAAACTCAAGTAACGCAGAGAACATAGAGGGAAAGGATAACGGCAGACAAATAGATAACCCTAAGATAGATTTTGCCTGCAGACACATTTTATTTAGCTTTCTCAGTGTTTTAAGCAAATATTTAATGAATTTTTAACATTTAGAAATTATAATATTTAATATTATGAAAAAAAGCCCTGGAATTCTACTTCTGAAAAACCTAATTGAAAAGTTGGGTTCTTATTCCCGAACGGCAAGCAGTATGTATTACTCCATTAGGGCAGCTTCTCTTGAATTCACCGGAGTCCCTATTTCACCTGCTTAATACAGTTATGTTACCTGCCTGGCTGCTACATACACTAACATTTTAATCCCTGGTTTAAACAGCAGTCTTCAAGCTGAGATCTAAGCCTCTAGCGCTCACAAAGATTTTCCAGTGTGTACACGAGTATGGATGGTTTTAAGAGAATCAAATTTCAAATCTTTAATATACACATATTCTCTTCAAATTTTTCTGCCTGGGAGGGCCAGCCTGGTAGCACAGCAGTTAAGTTTGAGCACTCTGCTTCAGCAGTCTGGTGTTTGCAGTTTCAGATCCCAGGCGCAGACCTACACACCGCTCATCAAGTCATGATGTGGCAGTGACCATATACAAAATAGGCACAGATGTTGGCTCAGGGATAATCTTCCTCAAAGAAAAAGAGGAAGATTGGTAAGAGATGTTAGGGCAGGGCCAATCTTCCTCACACAAAAACCCCCAAAACAAGCAAAAACATTTATCTGCCTGAATAGACATTTGGTGGAGGCAACCAGCCTATTTTCTTCCTCTTCACAAGTGTCCCTCCCTACTTCTCACTAATTTCAAGTCTTACTATGTTGCATTGCCCCAGGATGTCGAAGCCTCTAGGTGGACAAACTATAGGGAAAATTCAAAGTATTGATATCAGTAACAGCTGCTATAGACCAAATAGGACAAACCATATATAGAGCTTTATATCTTTTGCCAATCTTAAATTAATTCTATATTTTATTTATTTATTTATCTGTTTGCATCTGTTGCCAATCTTCTTTTTTTTCTTCTTCTTCTCCCCAAAGCCCCCCAGTACATAGTTGTAGGTCCTTCTGGTTTTGCTATGTGGGACGCTGCCTCAGCACAGCCTGAGTGCTGCCATATGCGTGCCCAGGATTCAAACCAACGAAACCCTTGGCCACTGAAGAGGAGTGCACAAACAACCACTCAGCCATGGGGCTGGCCCTCTTGCCAATCTTACTAACTTGAAAAATGGCTTTAGAAATGATGCATTTTGACTAATGCTGGAATTCTCTGAATTTAAGTATTTTACAGAGTAGAATTTAAGGAATGTGAAAATGTTCATTTATTTATATTGCTTCCTTACTCCACACTACCTCTTTCCAATTATTGTTGAAAAATTCATTGTTGTATGTGGGACACCGCCTTTGTAATTTAAGATATAAGATAGACGTTCTTTTACAGATAGAATCAACCAAATCTGAAGACATAGTGTCTCAGTAAAAATATTTTTCAAGTGCATGTTAATATAGAAGCATTTCATCAAATAATATTATACTGAATATATTTATGAAATTTCAATTTTCCCAGCCCTTTTGGATGCTTTAATTAAAAGGATAATAGACATTTTAGCTAGTGATCATTTGATAAGACTAAATAAAGCATTTTGACTACTTCTAAATAACTAAGAAAGGGCTGAGTAACACATTCTTTTACATCAGTAGATTCCAAATTTAATTTAAAAAATATGAAGAAAAATAACTGAGTCGTACATTGATAGAGCAATGAAAATAGGATGCCATATCACAACATGGCTTCTGGAATATAACTTTGAAGGAGTTCAAAGGAGCTGTAACAGTGCTATACCAATATTTCTTTCATTTCTATCAACTTAGTTATATGAACTTTTTTTCCTCAAACTTATATCTGTAAAATAGAAATAGGAATAGAAGTGATGTCAAATAATGTCCCATAGTAGTCGTAATATCCATCTATAGATCATAGTCTAGTTGAAAAATAAGACATAATCCTTTATATGTTAAGATGCATTATCCTCTAACATTGCATTATTTATAATAATTATAAATGTAAACTCAACATATATTTATGGAGTTACAATAAATATGCATTGATAATAATCATAACAACAACACAATCCAAATTTTTTAACATTGAGCCTATAGTGATATGAAATTTATGAAATGAATTAAATTTAAATACATACAGGGGCTGGCCCTGTGGCCGAGTGGTTAAGTTCGCGCGCTCCACTGCAGGTGGCCCAGTGTTTCGTTGGTTCGAATCCTGGGCGCGGACATGGCACTGCTCATCAAACCACACTGAAGCAGCGTCCCACATGCCACAACTAGAAGGACCCACAACGAAGAATATACAACTATGTACCAGGGGGCTTTGGGGAGAAAAAGTAAAAAAATTAAATCTTTAAAAAAAAAAAATTTAAATACATACACGTATTTTTGACACAGAGAAGTATGACAGATTGATCAATAAAATACTTACAAGCATAAACATATAATGGGTAAATTCTGAATGCAGAAAATAGAATGGAAATGTGAGTTTAAGGAGAAAAGGGAACATTGATAACTTCATACTCTGGCTTATTTATTTATATTTTTAAATTGATGATATTCGGTATCAGATTGATACAGTATTTTGATTCAAATGTATACATTTAAAAAAGTGAGCTAATAGTTTTATTTTTAAATGGCAATATTTACATAACGAAGGAAATTACACTCTTTCATACTATTTAAACTTGCAATGAAAGCTTTTTAGATCTCAGTTTACAAATATGTGAGGATGTGTATAATTTTTCAAAACCTTTCTAGAAGTATTCAAGGGGTAATAGTGGAAGATTACTTGTTTAGAGAAAATTGAGATTTGGAGGTGTCATGGGCCACCAAATCCCCTTCCTGATAAGGTAGTTACAGGTTTTTAGCTGCCTGCCTTTGTCACCCAGGAGTCTGGAGCACTGATATATAACACTTCCTAATGTGGTCATAAATGAATTAGAAAATTAGGCAGAACTGAATTTTTCCAAGAGATTCAGCTGTGAAAGCCTGGGGAAGGAAGATGGTAATAGAAGTGGGTAAAAGCAAAATGAAAATATTTGAGATTAGATTGTGGATAAGTGTGAAAATCAAGCAGAGGATTTTATATTAAGAATAAATAAAATGTCTATGAGTATTCTAAGTTGGCTACCTCAAAAGAATGTTGAGGAGAAATAAAGTAAAATTCAGAGTAAAGATATATGATATTTGGACTAAATAATCTAAGTGGTAGGTATAATAACAGGATTATCCAATCCAGGTATTATTGAATGACGGTAATGGATAAAAACGTAATACGTAAGATTGTATTAACAATCTACAATTAAAAGTTAATTTTATTATTATTGTGGATCGCTAAATTATGTCATTCTTATTTAAAGCATTAAGAGCAGATTGTGCTGGATAATAAGTAATATAATATCTTTAAAAATTTATAGAATACACCCACACATCACTTAACACAGGAATAGTGAGAAATGCCTTGTTAGGTGATTGCATCATTGTGTAAATATCATAGAGTGCACTTACACACACCTAGAGGGTATAGCCTACTGCATACCTAGGCTATATGGTACAAATCTTATCAGACCATCATCATATATGCAGTCCATCATTGACTGAAACATCATTATGAGGCTCATGACTGTATGAAAAAACTTTAAATCCTGATATTTAATAAAAATCATTATTACCAAATTTACTGACTGCTTGCTAGAGACCAGGAACTATTCTCAATATTTACCTGCATTAACTTGTTTTAATAACTCATTATCTTTTCTATCAGCCCTCTGAGAACTGTGTTATTATTATGTTAATAATTTTTTAGAAACTAAGGCACAGTCCATGAAGAATGAATCAAGAAGAAGAAGAAAATGCTTAAATCAGACAACTTATTTTTCATCCAGTTCATAAGATAGGAAAGCTTAAAATTTATAGCTTTTTATTTATTTATTTATTTTTATTTTTTTTATTTTGGTGAGGAAGATTGGCCCTGAGCTAATATCTGTTGCCAATCCTCCCCTTTTTGCTTGAGGAAGAGTGTCACTGAGCTAACATCTATGCCAATCTTCCTCTATTTTGTATGTGGGATGCCACTGCAGCATGGCTTGATGAGCACTGTGTAGGTCCATGTCCAGGATCCAAACCTATGAATCCTGGGTTGCCAAAGCAGAGCGTGCAAACCCAACCACTATGCCACCAGGCCAGCCCCAAATCTGTAGCTTTTTAGAACTAAAAGATGAATCCAAGTGTCCTTGACACAGAGTCATTTTATTGATGAAGCAATTGAGCGTTGTGCCTCAGCCAAAAGCAAGATCACAATTGGATACAAGCTCTCCGAACTCTTCATCCAGGACCTTAACATAGCCATATATTTCATTACTAATAGAAGGAAAATAATAATAATGTCAAAATGTTGCTTCCAGAAGTATATTATCAAAGGGTTTGTTTGAGAAGTAAACTCATTAATCCTCATAAAACACTTAGAAGAGTGCCTGATATATAATTAGCACTCAATCAATTTGAGCTAATATTGTGTAGACTAATGACTAATTTTCTTTCACCTTTAAATATTTCATTTCTTTTGCAATTCTCAGATTTCTTTCATGTTGTTCCATCAACTTCAGGCTTTAATCTTTTTACAGATTAATTAGTTACACAAATGCTCAAAGCCCAAAATTCTTTGCTTAATGACTTAAAAATACAATTATTGAAAGCTGCTATTGTACTGTTTAAAGTTGAAAATGTTTGATGTTTGCATGTACTGACCCCATATTTCTGGCAATCAATAAATCATGTCTAAACAATCTAATGCTGTTTTAAACATAGCCATCATGTTATATGCCTAATGATATATGCAAGATTGAAGTTAACTCTGAAACAATAACATATAACTTCTTTTTTTTCCCTGGCATAGGATGGTTTTCCAGTGCATAATTAATTTTTAGTGCAGTGCTGCTAAAGATGGGAGGTTAGGAGATTTAGGGTAAAAGGGACTACATAGTTCTAGCAATTTATCAGTCTCAGGCAGTGGGTGAATTTATAGATTGAGAAAGCCCTCACACCCAAACCAAATATATCCTCAGAGAACACACCTCTAGTCATACACATTAAGAACCTGGGCCCTAAGGAAATAGGACTAATACTGAGGCTAAATAGGAATCTGGGGCTATGTTGCACGTATTTGTTAGAAAAAAGAGTAGAATGATTAACTTTTGAATAAATTTACGAGATGGTTTTAGAACAATATTTATTTAGAATATTGTATAGAACAATATTGTTTTAGAACAATACCTGGATAAAAATTAAAATCTTTAAGATAAATTTAAAATTTATGGGTTTGGAGTACTCAAAATAAACCCCAAGTATTTGTAAACATTCAGAATTTCAACTGAAAATTTCTACTCTTGCAGATGGTTAGCCTCATAAAAGACAGATCCTCAGTTCCTTTCAGCTTTTTGTGGGGGCAGGAAGGGGAGCAGGTAGTTTACAAGGAGAAACTGGTGCCACATCTGTAATATTTTGTGGCCAGGAAATTATAATTCCATTGTTAACTTCTTTAGTATCATATTGTCAATTTCTACTCCATCTCTATTTATTAATTGTTCTTTGATGGAAAATAGTGGTTTTCACTCAAATTTATTAAGAGTTTAAAAGTTTTCTAGAACATTTCATGTAAAAAAAAGAATTCCACAAGTCATTATTTACGTAGATTTTTTCCTGAAATGAGTTCGGTTTGTGCTACATGAATCTACAGTATATCATTTTAGCGTGTACATAATTGACATTTACCACAGTTGTTAAATATTCAGTTAAAATGTTCACAGTACAGTCTTGTCAGCTTGAAAACTATTGGACTCCAGGTGCTGCTTATGGGAATCTGTGTTTCAATAAAATATCCTCCAACATGAGCAGCTGTGTTTTGTCAAGAAGTTTCAGATCCATAATATTCAGTTCCTTCTTCCCTTCTTACATTCTACAAGCACTCCCATTCAGATAACAAAATAAATACCTGAGAAAGAAAAGATGTGGAGAGACAGAAAGAGAGAGAAAAAGAGAAAGAGCAAAGGAAAGGGAAAGGGAGAGGAAAAGGGAGAGAGAAAAACAGAACTGATTGTGATCCACTTAGAGCATTTTCTCTTGAGCTGTTCACAAACCTTGCATGGACGAGAGAACTAATGACTGGTTATTTTCATCCCCATGAGATATTACTGCATCATTTGGAAATTTTAAAGATTATGACATATTTTTCTTAATTTAGATCAGAACAGTTTAGACCACTTCTTTGATCTTAATTCAACCAAACAATTAAATATTTATATTAAAATACAAATAAGACCCTAAAGAATTTAATTTGTCTTACTACAACCATTACTAACTCAAGTCACATAATCCTCATCTTCAAGATGAGAACACTTTCATGTCTTCCTGTTAAACAGTGTTTTTCTCTCCTCCTCTTATTGTCTTGCCAGCCAGCTTATACTTAGCATTTTCTCTCTTTTTAAAATTTGGATACATTCTACACATAATGGTGACAAGTAAACACTGAAGTTTTTAAAAATAATCAACATTTATTTTTATCAAAAAATTTAATAAGAGGCTTTCTAGTTAAAGAAGATAGAATGAAGGCACATGTTTATATTTGTTCCATCCCCAAAACCCTATTAAAATGATAGTAATGTTTAAGTCACAAAGTACCTAAAAGGACACAGCAAACAGGAGAGGAATTAACAAAACAGTTGTAGAAGCTGTAGAACAGATTTATGAATGGTCACTTAACACACCCCAGGAAGCCCCATCCTAGAGCTCACTTCTAAAGCCACGGAGTTTATAATAAAGCAACTGAGTTTACACTGTGGGGACTTAAAGTTTCCGGGATTGTTAGTATCTGCTATCTCTCAGAAAAAGGGCGTGGGAGTGAGGCTGCATTAAAACAAGATAGTTTGAAGGTTTGTTTAAGAAGGAGTGAGACCCTACAGACTCTCCCACACTCCGTGCTGCCAGGCAACTTCTCTTCCTTTGCACCATCAGAAATCTGGAGTCTTTACAGAGGGCTGGACATTTTCTGTCAATAAAAGTACTGCATCTCTGTGAAAAGAATAAGATGCCATATAAAACAACAGAGACAGCAAAAAAAGTGCTGGCAAATTAATAATTTTATAGTATTAACGAAGGGAAGAGACATATAGTTGAAGAATCTTCCGGAAGAGAAAGCGAGGAACATGGAAAATTAGGAAAAGTTTTAAAGAACTATTTCAGAGGTTCCAAATACAAATGACAGGAGTTCTAGAAAGGAAAACCAAAATGGAGCAGAGAAAAATATGAGACAAGCAAGGTTAAAATGTCTAAGAACTGAGAGAGGTGAATTTCCTGATTATAAAGGATCACTGATTGCCTAGCAAAACAACCGAAAAAAGATCAATATCAATATGTATCATCCTAAAATTTTAGAGCACAGAGAATAAACTATTCTAAAAGTTTTCAGAGAGAAATAGTAATATTAATTATTAATACAAAGGATTTATAGAAGAAATTGCATGAAACTTTTCAACAGCAACAATAGAAGCAAAAGAAAATGAAATAAAGCTTTTAAAATTCTGAGGAAAAATAACTTGCACCCAGAGTTAGATATCCAAACAAATTATCTACTAGATGCAAAGGTAGAATAAGGACATTTTCGGTATGCAAAATCCCCCCAAGATTACCTGTGTCACTTTTCTCAGATCTTAGAAAAATTTTAAGTGTAAATTGTTTAGATTTAAGTTTTGTTTACTTAACAAGCGTCTTCAACTGTGGAAAAAATGAAGTCAAATTACTTATATAAAACAAACTGCTCCCTTACCTGTAAGCACAAACTAACAATTATATATCGTTATATACTTCAGAATTATCAGTATATGATAAAAAAAAAAAAAAGCTGACCCTGGATAAAGAAAATTATGCCCATGACATAAACAAAGTGCAGTATAGACGAAAAATTGAAAACAAAATTGTGTAAAGTTTTCCTGAAATTAAGGAAGGATTGAATTTTCTGAAATGGAAATGGTCCATCCTAATTTAGGGAAAGCTCATCAAAGGCATCCATGCTGAGACAGATCATTATTTCAAGCATAACGAACTTCTCAAACATTTAGAGACGGAAACAATGCAAGTCATACGTCGAAGGCCTCCAGAGCCATGATGAGCAAATCCCTGACGACAATGGAGCACTGACTGTAACGTTGTGACGGCCAAGAAAGATGAAGAAAGGTGTGCCCATCCACATGTGTTACAGTACCCAGGAATCAGGCGGACCTCTGCAAACATAAAAGCCTTTTTAGTTATAACTACCAGGAAAATCCAGTCCATTCAAAGAAAAAATGGTAAGACCGGATGAAAGACCAGTGATCAACACGGAAATCATTCATACACAAAACTATATTAAATGCGATTACAGACATTAAATGCCATATAGAGATATATATATATATAAATCCTATATATATACACACAGAGAAGTCATAATAACAACAAAAAACTGAGAGGCAAATGGAAAATAGTAGAAAATGGGATTCTATTAATTTTCTCAACTCTCTTGGTGGAGAATCAACAAAATATTGAAAAAACTTGAAAAAATAAAAATCTAATTAGTCATATACTGTTATAGAAGAAATGTTCGAAAAAATAATGATATCAAGGAGGTTAAGAAGAGAGGGAGGATAGTAGAAAGTGAAAATGAGCTGTTCGTATTTTTCATAACATAAATATTGTATAACATTGCTAAAATCAGGTGAAACGTGCATATTATAGCTACATTTGCATCAATCTCTATCTACATAGATTAAAATAACTACTAAAATAACTTAAAGGGTATTTGCATATCTATCCATCTATATCTTTTCATCTATATTGGCAGATAAATATTTATTTGGAGGAATGAAACAAAAATTTTAACAGATATTATTTTAGGGAGAGGACATGGCGAGTGAATAGCTTTTAATTTTTGTTTTATACATTTTGTATTATTGGAATTTTATACTATTTAAACATGTGTTTCTAGAAGTTTAAAACTTATCCATATATATTTTTTTGCTGGGGAATTCTGGATCTCTGTTTGTTAGTTTTAGGTTCAGCAACATGTAACAAAACAAAACTAAAATGAAAGCAAACAAACAAAATAAATAATTGATGATCAAGTAGTTTTTTGTCTCTCAAGGCATTTTAATCCAGGCCTTCTCTTCCAGAATTAGGTTCATTCTAACTTGATATTCCAACACAATTTTCTCAAACTGGGCAATCGTATGCAAATTACAGATGAGGAAAGAGGTAAATAAAGAACCAATCATTGCTGTTTAAGAATAATTCCCAGAGGACCCACAACAAAGAATAGACAACTATGTACTGGGGGCCTTTGGGGAGAAAAAGGAAAAATAAAATCTTTAAAAAAGAAAAAAAAAGAAGAATTCCCAGAAATATCTTTAAAGAAAAAAAGAGATCTTCTTACCTCTTACCAGTCAAAACTCGGTAGCTCTAATTGCAGGCGAGGCTGAGAAACATCATCCCTATCTGGATGCTTGGCTTCCCTAAGTGTATATATTTTTAACTTCCCAAGGAGAATGGATGATATTGGGATGAAAACTCGCCGTCTTTGCCACCAGGGCTTAGAGTGTGCTCTTTATTTTGTTCTGGATTGGCAGACTTCACAGTATTCTGTTTAAATATACAGTAAAATTCTTATAACAAACTGTTCTGTCAAAAAGAAAAAGCATTAACTATATCTATGTTATGTTTAAAAATCTGTAAAAATTATGTCTGTAAATGGACAATGGCTGAAATATAAACACGGAAAAAGTAAAAACCTCTGTAATTGCTGGGCTGATGAGGTTAGGAATTTTTTCCCCTCTCTTTTCTTTCAATTAAAGCTAATGTTCTACAATAAATATTTAACATTTTGAGAGAAGCAGTTGAAGCAAGAAAGCAGGGCCCCTGAAATTTTATCTTTGACCTTTGCAATAAGATTTTTGGGGGCAGTGATCATTAGAACGCTTGGACAACTGAAGGTCTTCAAGCGAGCCAAAGAATATTACACGTTGTACACCCATTTATTTTATTCTTTAAATTTTGTCCTGTAGTTGTGAGCACTTGATGTTTTAGTGGGAGTTTAGGAGGCATTGTCCAAATCATTTACGCTTTTAAAAGGTTGCTAATAAATTATTTATTTACTAATATCAGTACATGAAGGAATTTCTAACTATATAAACCAAAAAATTTTTTCTTCTTTACTGGTTTGGAAAGAAACTTCTACAATTTTAAGGAACCCTAGAATCTGCCTTTCCCATCATCAAAGTATGAAAGATGTTAATGTTGTTCACCTATATCTGACTTCTGTCACCTTCCAGGACATGGGAGAATGTACTCCGCCTCTCCCTCAGGGTGGGACAGGGCCAGCCATATAAGTAATTCCTGCTGGTGATCCGTAGGTGGAAGCCATGTACCTTACTTTCTGACTGGAAAAAATTACCAGAGACCCTACAGTCTTGCTTTCCTTGCGGTGGTGAATGTGAAAACTCTTCACTAAGTGCCTGATGAGCAAAGCCGCCAGCAGCCCTATGGGACTTGTGGACCAAGTGAGAAATAAACCTTCCTGTATTCGGCCACTGAGAACATGGGGCTATGTGTGCCCACGGCCTAACCCACCCTGTCCTGGTATGAGAATCTCAATATATGAATCAACAACTACATTGAAGTTGAAGTTTGTAAAGCCTGAGGAGACTATGTTTCTTTTCTGCACATTAAATTTCAAGTTATCCACAGCAATTGCTAAATCAGAGCTGTGTTTCTCTTTTTTTTTTTCCAAAGGAAGACTTGTGAACACTAGAATTTTAAATAGATTTATGGATGCCCCTTGCTGTATAATCTTGAACTCCACTTTCATTAAAATTCACCGATTATTTTCTTGGTACAAAATATTATTATAAAATAAGCTTAAAACAGAAAATCTCGATTGTCATTTGCATTTGGAATCTTAATATTTTTCTTAGATGTTTGAATTTTAGTAACATGGAGTTAGAAGGGTCAGTTCTAGTTTAAACAATTGTATGTTTATATGTATACGTCTAAGCCTATATATATGTGTTTGTATATAATTTGGGTCTAATTAATATAATAATAAAATAACCAGGCTTTAGATATTTGATTTGTTGAGTTCTGACAGTTTTGTAACTGTAGTCACTATCCATAAAAACATAAGAACATTTCATCACCTCAGAATATTCCCTTTTGCCCTTTCTGATCAATCTCCCTCTTTCACTCTCCAGGAAATCATTTTCTAGTTTCTAATATGATACATTAATTTTGCCTATTCTTAAATTTTATATAAATGGAACCAAAGAGATCGAACTCTTTGATTCCTGGCTTCTATACTTAACATAATGTTTTCACAATGATCCATGTTGTTGCATTTAGTTCATTCATTTTAATTGCTGAATATTATTCTATTGTATGGAGTTTCCATAGTCGTTTAAGCTTTTTTCTTTTGATGGATATTTGGGATTATTTCCAGTTTTCAGCTGTTATGAATAAGGCTGATATAAACATTTTTGTACAAGTCTTTTTGGCAAAATATGATTCCATATATCTTGAATAAGTATCTAAGGGTGAAATTGCTGGATCATAATGTAGAGATATATTTAACTGCAAAGAGTTCTATAAAGTGATTGTACTATTGTCATACCTGTTATGGATTGAATTGCATGCCTCCAAAATTCATTTGTTGAGTCCTAACCCCCAGAACCTCAGAATATGACTTTCTTTAGAAATAGAGTTGTTGCAGATGTAAAGTTAAAATGAAGTCGTTAGGGTTGGCCTTGATCCAATATGATTGATACTCTTATCCAACTGAGGAATTTGGAAACAGACACATCCATAGATGGAAAATACCACATGAACGTGAAGACAGTCATCTGTCTGCCAGCCAAAGACAGAGGCCTGGAAGAGATCCCTCCCTCACAGCTCTCAGAAGGAACCAACCCTGCCAATGCCTTCACTTCACACTTCTAGCCTCCGAACTGAGACAATAGATTTCTGCGTTTAAGCCACCCACTTTGTAGTACTTTGTTACAACAGCCCTAGCAAACTAATACAATAGCCATCAGCAACACTTGAGAGTTCCATTCAGCCCACATGCTTGACAACGGTTCATATTATTAGTTGGTTTTTTTTCCTTTGGTTAGCCTTTCTAGAGGAATGGATAGTATCTCGTTGTTGCTTTCCTTTGCATTTCCTCAATGATGAAAGATGTTGACCATCTTTTCATGTATTTATTGGCAATTCACTTACTTTTGTGAAGTGTCTCTTCAAGTCTTTTGCCACTTTTTTTACTGGGTTATTCTCTTTTTATTGTTCATTTGTAGGACGATGTATATGTTCTAAATATAAGTTCTTTTTGCAATCTATATATTCTGAATATATTTCACAGTGTGTGGATTATGCTTTGAGTTGTCTTTTGATGAGGAAATTTGTAAAATGTTGATAAAATATAATTTATCATTTTTTTCCTTTTAGAGTTGGTGCTTTTTGTATCCTGTTCAATAACTTCTGCCTACCACATACGTCAGATTTATCTTACATTTTCCTAATATTTATGCCACTTTTTGCCTGACTGGGAGATGAGCTACCTGGGGCCTCTGTGAAGCCTAATTCTGTCTTGATAAAGGTAAATATTAAGATATGCCAGAAAATTAAAACACAGAATTTTAAAAAATTTCTTGAGAAACTACTTCATATTCAATTTGCTTGATGCCTTCTTTTCACAGTAAATTTAACCTTATACTTTTAATGCCAAAATTAATTTCAAGAGTTAATTTCAAAAGGACTGAAATTATGCACAGATTTATATATAAGACTCCTTTTTTTTTTTTGGTAGAAAGCAGCAAATGGCTTCTTTTAAAGCAATTCAATCCCATCTTTTTTATGTAAAGTTTTTATAGAGTTTGCCATATGCAATTTTGGCAATTAGGATAACGAGAAAGATATTTTTTCATCTAAGTACAAATTTATAAGTATTAAAATTTTACTATGAAAAATGTGGTTTGACTATAAGAAGAAAAAACTCAGATTTTAAAGCCTGAATAATTTTTTATTACAGTTCATTTAATTATGTTTTCTCACTAACCTATACAAGTAAGCAGTCCCAGAACCTTTCAAAAAGACAGTGATAATAGGATAGACAATGTCTAAGATCTTAATAACATCAGAGGTCTTCAGGGAATGCGTCAAAGGTAAATCACAATATGCAAACTTGTTGGATAAGGTTTTCTGCAAACTCATGGACACAACTAAATGACAACTGTTTTGTGTTACATAAAATTCTCTTTCTTATTTTGGTGATTTATGTTAACTCGTGATTGATGGTTTGAGAATATAAAATTTACTCTAGAAAAGAGATCTGGCTTCAACTCTGGACTTTGCCATTACTTCTAGCCACTGAAAACATAAAATGTGATGCCTCTTTATAAAGTAATGTAAATATGGGCAATTTGGTGCCTAGGAAAGAAAGCCCCTATAAAAATTTACTACTTTAGTGTCACCAGTAGATTAATTCCCTTTTAGCTATAGGTAATCAACATAGGTACATAATTTCTCATAATTAGCATGCTTACAAACTTTGTTTCCCTGAGACAATTTTCCTGAACCTCCTTACCTCCGTTCCCCATCTGGGCCTTGGCTCCCTTCAGATGATTTTGCTCTCCAAGCCCAGTTTCTTCTAAATAATCTCCTCAGGCTATTTTTAGAAGAGGCAGCATACCTGGATTAGCCTGAGTTGCCCAGAAAGTAAAGTCTGAAGCATGGGCTTACTAACACATTAGGGAATGCATGTGTCTAGAGCCAGAGTTTGGGGAAAAGGTAGTGAAACAGGAAAGGCAGGAGAACCATTACAAGAGTGTCCTGCAAAGTTGCCTACCACGTACTGTAAGCACTAATGACTGCTTCATATCATGGGACTCTCTTCTATGAAAATGCGAAGACCACTACGTATTGTGGTAGTTGGGAAGGAAGGAAGAATCATTTATCCTCCCATCTGTTATTCTATTGTCAGAAGTTCATTTGTGGGGCATTAATTTACCCTTGCTTCCAAGTTGTAGGCCCTGAGTAGGCCCGCTGGCATCTCACACGTCAGCATCAACAGGTAAGCCAGAGGGAGTGGGGTAAGCATGGGGTGAGACATGCTTTGCTGATGTGACTCTTTTTGAAGACTACTCAGAATCAGCTAATGAGCAACAACAGCAAGGCTGGGAACAGTGGCCCAAAATGCGAGAAACAGGTAATGCAGACAGGATAGAAAATAGCATAGAGGAGGTGTCTGATACAGCATCAAAGCAAATTAATATTTTAAAAGGAATTCAAAATATAGTTATTTCCAGTGCATGAAAAGCTGTGAGGTTTACTTCCCCCCAAGTTATGTTTCTAGAGATAATCCCTAAAATTCTCTCACACTAATTTCTCTTCCAAACTGGAATTGTATATTTCTCCTCAGAGAATTCATTCCATCAAAACGTTTGAAGATTGGAGAGAGATGAATTCAACAAAGCCCTCAGTCAAAATTATCTTCATTCAGATCTGGTAAAGTCTAATTTGGTTTATGTGCTCTGATATGCATCAAGCTGTTTATAACATTTTGGCTGAAATTTGTGGAGCAATTGAGAATCCTTAGTGACACATGCCATGAGGAAGCAAGCACACTCCATGGTGGCAGTGGAATGATCAGAAGACAACGTAGTCTACAGAGGTAGGCAGAACTTAAGGAAGAGCTAGATTTGAGAAAAGGTGGCTGGGTCTTAGGTATTTTCACTCTGAACTCGCTTGAGAAAATCTGAATGTAAATACCCAGGAGAGAAACAGAAATGAAGGACTGATTCTTCAGAAAGATATTTGGGTTACAGGTGTAGACTTAGTACCATCCACGTAGGTAATAGTTGAGGCTAAGAAGATGAGTGCTATCTCTACTGGAGAGCAGAAAGAAAAAGAGAACTTGAGAGGTATCATTATTTTGGAGATAGGAGCTGAAAATCAGTAAAGAATAAAAGAAATAGAAGTAAAAAAAGTGGTTAACTCTAATAGAATAGCCTCATAAAGCTGAATGAAGAAAGGATGTCAAGGAAGAAATGTAAATCACTTAGGAATAGTGTTACTGTGACAAAGAATACTGTATAAGAGATATCATGTGGTGTAATACATATTTTTATGTTACCCAGAATTGGAACAACCTTTTTACTTCGAGGTTATCCTCAACTGTGCATATCTGAATGGAAGATATTATTAAATCAGAAGCCAGTTAAACTTCTCCCTGCTTTGTGATTCACTAGAGTGTGAATACTCAGGCTCTGATAATTAAATGCTCATGCTTCCAGGTTGAATCTTGAATCTTGAAAAGGTGACCAAATGGTATGTGTATATAGAATCCTTTTTTACGCTGTATTGGGAATCAGTGCTGCGAGGGTTCAGCACTGGAGGCAGTGAGAAGTACTCACTGGCGTTAGTGCCAGCAGTAACATCTTAACCAGGCTGTTCCTGAGGCATGATATTGACTTTCTTTTGAAACTGCTACCTAGAAGCTCTTGGTAGTTGCTCAGTGTCTGAGCCTGGTTTTCTAGCCTTCTGTTAATATTGTGAGCTACCACATATCCTTCCAGCAAATTCTTTCCCTGCTTGAGTTTTAAAAAATATACTGGAAACTATTATAGTCATTCTGTTGGGACAAGATGGACTCCCACCTAAAATTTGATTCTTATATCAAAACTGATGACACCACAAACACACACTCACCAAGAAGACTTGAAAAACTTTATCTTCTCACATTAATAAGCTGGCTGAGGAGAGTAGGGCTAGCTCCCAAGCTGGTCAGAAAATGATTTTAGAGAGCTGGGAAAGAAGACTGGCCTAACTTTTATGGTAATTAGGGCGCGTAGTTTGATAAAGTTTCTCACGTGTGCTGGCCTCAGTTGCATGGCTTGACCTTGCAGGTGCCAAAGGAAGCAGCATCTGAGCTTTATATCAGCTTGCCTAGATGTGGGTCAGGAGGGGAAGGGGAGTGAGGGTCTTTAAAGCTATTAGCAGCCAAACATCAAAAGTGGAGTTAGGGGCTGGCCTGGTGGCGCAGCTGTTAAGTTTGCACGTTCTGCTTCTCAATGGCCCAGGGTTCGCCGGTTCGGATCCGGGTGATGACATGGCACTGCTTGGCACACCATGCTGTGGTAGTCCCACATATAAAGTAGAGGAAAATGGGCACGATGTTAGCTCAGGGCCAGCCTTCCTCAGCAAAAAGAGGAGGACTGGCAGTAGTTAGCTCAGGGCTAATCTTCCTCAAAAAAGAAAAAAAAAGTGGAGTTAGAGTTGTTCTTAGAGGAACTACTATAAGTTAACCCAGACCAAATCAACCAGACCCAAATTACAATGAATACTTTTTAAGGGAATAAAAAGTAATGTTGCCTCATTAAGAAAGACTGAACACATTTATCTAAAATGTGGCGAATGGAAAATTCAAGTGCTTTGAATTAGATATGAATTAAATTCTGATCCTCCCTTCATTAGCTAAGTATTCTTTTGCTAGTTAGTTAATCTCTTTAAGCTTTTGTTTCATCATCTGTAATAAAGGTATCTACCAGTCTTGACAGGATCATGAGAGCAGATCTTGTTTTCAACCAGGACTCACAATAACAACTTTGTCCAGTATTAAGAATGCCATCTCAGGAGTCACAGGGCCTTGGTTAAAATCCCCACTCCACCATTTCCCAACTCAATAAACTTGGGCAAAGAATCAATTTCCTCGTGTAAAATGGGGTTAACCATAGTGCCATGACAGATATTGTTTGGGGAGTAAATGTGATCATGTGTTTGGCACAGAATAAGAATTCATTCACTAAATGTCAGCTGTTACTATTTTACCCAACCAATGGATCCAACTCCACCATTCATTAACAAAGATGGCATAGTTTACTGAAGATACCGTGGGAATATGTGACTGGGTTTCACGTTACCCACACATAAAAAGCTTACTCAAATTGCTTATTTCGTGCGTGCTTCTTCTCCATCAGGATTTTTTTCTGTACAAGTCATTTGCCTCCTTTCTTTTCCTCTAGACACTAAAATCATCCCAAGATTTGATTATTAAAAATTAGTTCTTATTCTCCACTCCTATACCTTAATGAATCAAATAAAAGCCCAGATGTCATCATTGTATTGAAATTTGTCCTCTAACGTGCTTACTGGAAAGGATCTTATTTGCTACCACACCACTAGTGACTTACCATATTATTAACTCAACAATGCACGTGTCTGTATGAAAGGACATATGTTTCCTAAGAAAATGACATATCTAAATAGTGCTTCATAGGAATTATTATACTTGCCTCATGAACTTGTGGAGAAGATTTGACTGGGTTATTTCGTTAAAGAATCTACTACAATACCCTGCTCTTAATAGGTGAAAAATTTTTGTTAGTAACTCATATTAGTTACTTTTATTTGTGCTGTTAAGAATCTATTCTATATTTCTCAGGATAGTATTTAATCTTAAAATGAATTTGACATTTTTAAATACTATTTGTTAAAAATCATTTCTTATTTGTGAAGCTAGTTTATTAAAGTTCAAATGCCAAATCAAACTTGATGCAATTGAAGGCAAAGTGGAAAAATAATTCCTTTAAAACCATAGCAGGGCAACTCTGGACTGATAAAATATACTATTTTCCTGGACTTTTAAAATCTTCATTAGTGTTTCAACTTTTCTTTTTCTCTTTAGATCTATGAAATATATATTTTCTTGGAAAAGAGAGAGAAAATTCTCTGATTTTACATCATGGAAAATATTCTAAGACTCTAAAATGTTTAGTTCATTTCTTTGCCCGATAGGTATTATTTTTATGCTTTCCAGAGCTTCTAAGCAAAAACTGCAAACCGATATATTGAGTTTATCACCCTTTAAATGTTTGGTGAGCATCTTTGCTTATATCTTGTTTTAAAAAACTGAGCAATGCTCAGTAATATTTGGGCAAAAGTTTAAAATATTATAACCTCCTCCCCCAACAAAACAAAAAAATGTCAAGTTTGCACATTCCCTTGCTGACCGTTTCTAGATCTCTACTATTAATGATATTGAAATTGAAGAATCCTAAATGAAACCCCATAGTCCCTTTCTCTCTTAAAGTACCAAGGCAGGCCAGGGTTAAATGAGAGAAAAAGGGGAGCAAAGATTCTTGCATTACTAACCTACAAAAATCCGCTATCTCATCTACTTCAGGAAGAATAAAAAAGTCCAGGTTATTTTTAAAAGGAAATACTATTGATATCGACAAATAATACCCTTGCCCTCCTTGCTGGAGGGCACATGCAAGAAGGTTAAAGTTTTGGCAAGAGATGGATAAAGGACAAGTTTTGGTGAGTGATTCTTACCCTGAAATCCTTTTCTTGAACATAATTCCACTCACTCTAATTTCACATTTCTGCACACTCTAAAGTTCTGCATTTTCATCAGGGAGAGAATACTATGTTAAAGATATTGGTGAGGAGGAAGAGTGTTTTCTAAGCCTGGTTAATCTATATTTAAAGATAAAAAACTATAAACACAGATACAAAAAAAAGTAACTATTTACTGAGCGAGCAATCAGAAAGAGCATCAACAAGTGGCCTATAAATATATTCATCCAGTGCATAAGGAACATGTGAGTCATTACCAAGTGTCAGAGCAATGTGTGTTAGAATCAGAAGTTACTCGGTAAATATTTATTGAATTTAATTGTGTGGATATCTTCCTAGATTGCTTTGATCCTGATTAGGAAAGTGAGATCTATTTCTTCACAAATAGGACAGGGGAGTAACTCTTGGCATGATTAATATGGGTCCAGAATAGCTGATGGTTTTTCAGTGAGTCTGTCTGAAAAATACTTAATGAATCCTGGGTTAAAGGTGACACTAGTCAATAGAAGGAACTCTCAGAATTCTGAGATGGCTTCACAGCTAAAAGACCTCCAAGATCCAGAAAATATCCTTTCTACTAAGAAGTCACCATATGTACAGCAGAACCAGAGCTATGCACATCAGCCAAGGAGTGCCTGCTTCACACTGTAGGGACACATTGTGCTTATCAAAATGGACATTCCAAGCTCCATTTCACACATCCTGCATTATGTAGCAGCTATGGAATTTTGGGAATTGACTCTGTTCTACCCAGTAGTGTGACTTGATTAGTCTA
Source organism: Equus caballus (assembly GCF_041296265.1). Taxonomy (NCBI): domain Eukaryota; kingdom Metazoa; phylum Chordata; class Mammalia; order Perissodactyla; family Equidae; genus Equus; species Equus caballus. The sequence continues at coordinate 16,215,382 of NC_091702.1, read as the reverse complement.
TTTATTCCTCTTGCTTGCATTTGGCTCAGATGTATACAGATTTAGCCACTTTCAGCCAATAAAATGTGTAGAGACTTTTGCCAGTGGAGCCATGGTAATTTGTGAGTCACAGTTTCTCGCCTGCTAGAGGCGAATGGGGAGCTTGTTGTCTGAGTTGCTGCAGTAGCCATCCTGCTGCCACAAAGGAAGTTACCCAATGATAAAGCCCATACAAGGAGAAGGGCGAAATTGAGAGAATCCCAAAGAAATGGAGTCAGAGCCACAATTATGTGACTCAATAAAATTCCTGTGGGTTAGGCCAGTTTAAGAGGAGTTTCAGCTTTCGAGGGAGAAAGTATCCTGATACAAGTCGCTGTGGAGTAGCTCTTCCTCTGTCTGAGAGGCCGGTGTGCAGGAGCACACAGACAACTGGGCAGTATTTGGGAGAACTGAGCCGAGCCCAGTCTTTCATCTGCTTCCTAAAAGACTTGAATCAGTCATTCATCTTTCAAACTTCGAATTTCTTGTTTGCTAAAAATCGTGAGAGCAATATTTACCATGAAAGGACTTTGAGATACTAATAGTTTGTGTGTTATAACAGCGATTTTCCAACATTTAAAACATTATAAGCTCTTTTTGTCAGGCATGGCTAGATTTGCAGCCTTCTAATGCTGGCTTTCCCCACATCTGAGGCCGCTTGGTTGACACTGTAGCATCGGCCCCTTTGCAATCACTGTCATCCGTGAAACACCCCTGCTCCCAAAAGGAAGCAAGATGGCAGTCTCTAGTTTAGGAGAAACAAAGCAGGGACTGAGTATAAGGGAATTTAGCCTGATAAACAATGACAATTTAATTGCTAAAATTAAATTGCCATAAGATTTATCAAAAAACAAAGCTATATGTCTTCTCTGGAAAAAAACAATAAAGATCTGTCTACAGGGCCCGCGTGCAGATGATGCCTTGGAGTCAGTAAGAGGCAGGTACTCTAGAGTTCACTTCCATTCCCATAATGCCCTGCTGTCTTGTAGCCAGCCACGTCACTCAAATTTTTGCCTTTGGTTCAATAGATTTTAATTTTGGTACCATGGTCCAACCCAATAGGGACTAATGCTAAAAATCAGTGACCTGTATGCTAACATAATTTTGCTCTTTGTGTCCCAAATCTGATTTTGGAGCTTGTCTCCTATGCCTGCAATCTTGTTCCCACCTTACACCCTGGTTTACTGGATCCTGTTTTGTTCCCCTGACCCCAAGTGTCTACCATGGTAATCTTTCATACGCATGTATATTCTAGGCCTTAATATTGCCAATTCCACCTTCTCCTCCAGAGACTGGGGCCTCTCTCTGAATTCCAGTATGTGCTGTTATAAATTCCTAAGACTATTGTCTGCATACATGCTTCTCTGAAGTTTAAAATTTCCTGCCATTAGATTCTTCATTCTCCATATAGTAGTAGGTAAACCCCTCCTCCAGGTTAATCTTGTTATATCCTGACACACACACCACCATAGAGCAGGGCTGCCTTTCAGAGAAGGAGCTCTGCCCACTGCAGGTTCTGTTTTCTGCTTATAAGAGCCCCCAACATGGTTTATACCTTTAGAACAGTCTCTTTCAGATTTAACTGCAGCCAAGACCTAAACAATAAAGTATTTGGAATTTCAAATCACTAAATTCCAATACTCTTTCACCAGAATTCCTAAAATCTCTCCTGTTTTGCATCTTTATGTATATTCATGAGACTTAAGTAATTCTCAAAGTTTACGGCTATCTAGTGAAAGTGTTAAGTTGCCCTGCCATTTTGGAGATGACTTACAAAGAATTAGACAAAATACTGTCACGATTTAAAGCAGGAATATCATGATATAATTGTCTAGCTGTTTCATCTGAAGAATGATGGGAGTCAGAATGACAATGCCCTGTTTACTCCATTTCTTGACTTCCTGGAGTTCAATGAAGATTTTCCTCATAGCATAGGATACTGAAGCACGGTACACTTAAATTTTCCAATTTCTTTGTGCTTCATTCTTTCAATTATTTTGAGGTACATTAAAATTTTATATGAATTTTAATAATCTGAACTTAAGAATAAGAACTGATTGAAATAAGGATATTGTTATTGTTTTCAATTTTTCCCCTATTTTACCTATTTAATTATAAACATCACCCTTACTATACATCTATTTTTATAAATTTTACATAATTTTGAGAAGTCTGAAATAGTAATTAATTACGTTTTATCACATAGCATAGTGTTAGTTATTTTTATTTTATCTTAGGCCAGATATATGAAGCTAGAAGGATAGATTGTTATTCTGGGAATTTTGGATTTCTATATCAAATTTATCATAATGTTATGAAGCAAAGGGCTTGATCTGCTCACTGCAAGATGAAGCCAATTAGTCAAGAGGCAAGATAGTGGTAGAGAAAGGACTTTATTAAATGGTGAACGAGCTGATCAGAAGATGGCAGACTAGCATCCTAAAAAAAAAATGTCTTAAGTGGGTACAGAATCTTGAAGTAGTTATGGCCCACTGGCTAATAGAGGAGGGGGTCAGGAATGTTAACCATCTGGTGTGGCGGACTTAAGTGGCCACACCAGGCCTTTCAGTTGTCACTGATGACGGATACCAGCATAGAATTTCAGCCCAAAGGTTATCACGTTCCTAAGGAAGTCAAAAGAACAAAGTTATCTCCTTTTTGTAGCTAGGAGTTATATATGAAATTAGAAGTCAGAAACCTCCAGAGGCTGCACACTTCCCAGAGGTTGCTTATCAATTCATCTAGAGTACATGCAAGCTCAAGTGCTCCCTATGACGGGAGAGAAGCAAACGTATAGAGAATTATAAGATGTCTTCCAAGTCTGGTTTGGCTTATAACAATATTCCCATAATCATTTTATAGCTTACTTTTGAACTTTATTATCTAATGACTTCATGTTTGTTAATAATAATTTATAATATGTATTATTAGACTATCAGAAGAATTAAAACTAATATTTTTTATAGAATTTAGAAAACTTTAAAGAAGTAACCTAAAAGTCAATGAATATCAGTGGATTATAAAAGGAGATATTTTAATCAATATTTGAAAAGTCTCATGAAGGCCATTTTATCATTTGACAAAATAATATTGTGTTTTACCCATGAAAAGAATTTTGAGAATGTTGGAAACATTCAGATTGATATTTATATTGATGTATGGAACTTAACGTTAGGAGAAATATAATTGAATAGATATTCGAATTATCATTGTTATTGAAATATCTGAAATAATTGAAATATGTACATAAATAGATAGATATAGATAAGTAGATATATGTGTGTATTTGTGTGTAATTTTTTAAAAGAATTGCTGAACACTTAAAATAATGAATCTATAGATCCCAGAAACAAAGCGAATAGAGGAAATTTAGAAGGCATTTAGGAGCCAAAGCCGTGTTTCTGCCAACACCTGGAAGCACTAAGCATCTAATTTGGGAACCACACGGGATATTGAGAACAGTATCTAGAGCCTATTTCCAATATCAGAAATATAATAAAATACCCCTTCGTAAGACTGAGACCTGGCATAAATTTGAGACCTGGAATAATTACAGCCTCAGTCTAAGGATGAATGAGAAATAAATCCCACTTTGAAGGACAGTCATCTGTCCTGAACCTGGTATTCAGTTGATGGGGCAAGATTCCCTGGGAATTTACAACCATAGAGTCACCATTTTGAGGGGTTTCATCCATAGTCACACTAATTCTTTGATCTGAAAAACATCACAGATTTTGACTTAAACTGCCACCTAGTTGTCTAGCAGGAGCAAGGCAAGTGCTCTCTAGAGAAACTGTACTTCAATCTACTCTCGAGAAAAATTCCACAAAGCTCTATGGAAAATGGTCAGGCTGCTCACCTTCCATTTCTCAAAGAGTCCGTGAAACAATACTCCATGCATCAAAACTAACAGACAGGGTAGAGAAAAGTTCATAATCGCACATCAAGATCAGGTACAAGATTTACCAAACGCAGAATACAAAATAACCATGTATAATGTTTTGGAAACTAAAGGAGAAAAAATGATATGGAACAACGGGAAACAAATCTGCTTTGCAAAATAACAAAATAGAACTTTTAAAAATAAATAATTTAAATTAAATTATTTATGCATGAATTAAACAATAAATTGAACACAGCTAAAAGAGAGTTAATGGAAAGAAGATAGAGCAAAATCAATTATGCAGAACTCAATCCAGAGCGACAAAGCTGAGGGAAATATGAAAGGCATCCTAAGAAGCAATAATGCTTCTTACATATGTCTGCTTGGAGTTCAGAAGGCTGTAACAGAGAGAAAACAAGAGACAATAAGTAAAAAATTGTGAATATAATTGCTTAAATGTTTCTATAATTGTAAGAAGGGGGGACCCCCACAAATCCTCATATCTGGAAAGCCCCTCTAATTACTTGTAAAATACATGAAAAAATTCCCAACCTAGCAATATCATAGTGTAAATGCAGATGACACATAAAACGAAAACTTTTCTGAGAGAAAGAGGGATTTTAAAAGTAACCAGAGACAAACAGTAAATCATCTAGAGTAAAACAATTATGCCAATTGCTCTTTTCTCAACAGCAACAATAGAAGACAGAATACAACGGAATCATTGTTCTGATTCCAAATAAAAAAAATCTATCTCATAGTTCTATGTGATGATAGAAAACAGCCATCAACATAAAATTCTATGCATAGTTGTGAGGAGTCACTGAAATGAGTGGCCAAGATCCCTCTTCAGGAATAAAGGACTTATTACAGCTGTACCTGAGAATGCTTCAGGAACACAGCTCTGAGCTCTTAGCCCTCTTTGAGTATTGTCTTAGCTGGTAACAGGTGGTTTACTGAGGTCACAGCTTCTTTCTCTTGCAGAACACAGCCAATGACTAATCAATGCCAAGGTTCAAAAGCTTGCTATCCTGGCCCAATGTGAAGTGGCTCTGAAGGGATACTCCATCATGTAAACTTCCAGTAAGGTTGACTAAAGCTTCCATTGAAGCTTGACTTCTCCCATTCCCCAGTTACATTTTCTTCCCTTTCCTTTCACAGGTGTTAATCCCCAAATTCCTAATATTGCTTGCTTTTCTGTATATCAAAGTTTGTTTCTTGGGCAACACAACCTATGACAATAGTGAAATTATATAGCAAGAAAGAGGATGAAATAAAAACCATTCTCAGAAATTAACTGCACCACCAAAAGACATACGTTAATGGAAATTCTAAGGAATGCATTAAGGAAGAGGAATGTTCTCAGATGAAAGACTGAAAATTTAAGAATGAAAGATGACTATAGATATTATAAGTAGAGTAAAATTGAGTTGATATTTATGGTATAAATCGATGTTAACAGTGTCTAATTACTGGGTTGAAAATAGATCAGAACTATAATACTGAATAAAAACTGGAAGAGGATAATTGAAATTATTTTTATTTATATTATATTTTTATTGTCCAAACAGAAGTTGAAGATGCTGACTAACTTTAGATTTTATTAAGTTAGCATTACTATTCAAATAATTATTAAAATTATAGACTTGAACATAATTCTCTTCTATGAAAGAATAAAGGGAAAAATGTAATAAATAAAAAATAATACCTTGAAAATTGAAATGAAAAAAGGGCATTATTAGAAGAAGAAAGCAACAAAGAAAACAAATTAGAAGACTGTGTATTATATGATAGAAATAAGTCCAAATATATCTCAAATATCACAATAAATTGAATAGACTACCCTGTTAAAGACTGTCAGACAGGATTTTAAGAAAGTACAGATGTCTGTCGTTTCAAAAGACATAAGGACATCGAAGGAATTGAAGTCAAATGAACAGTGAGCTATATCAAACAAATATTACCAAATGAATGGTTGTGTAGCTATATTAACAGCAGTCAAATAGACTTTAATACAAGCTTTCCCAAAATGAAAAAGGTGGGCTATAAACATAAAAGATTCAATTCAGGGGCTGGCCCGCTGGCACAGGGGTTAAGTTAGCACATTCTGCTTCGGTGGCCCAGGGTTCACCGGTTCGGATCCCAGGTGTGAACCTGCACAACACTTGTCAAGCCATGCTGTGACAGGTGCCCCACATATAAAGTAGAAGAAGATGGGCACAGATGTTAGCTCAGGGCCAGTCTTCCTCAACAAAAAGAGGAGGATTGGTGGCAGATGTTAGCTCAGGGCTAATCTTCCTGAAAAAAAGAAGATTCAATTTCACAGGATAATAAAACAATTTTAGACATGTTAAAATAAAAATGAATTAAACAGATAATTTCAAATAAAGTAAAATAAGCATTAAAGAACAATCTATATCAGCAATTAATTGATAAAGTGAAAAAATGGAAAGGATAGAAAAGATTTGAACAGCATAATTGATGTTTGATCTAAAACAGATGTTTTTATTTCAAGGCCACACATACTATTTTATTGACTTTATTTTGAGAGCAGTTTTAAGTTCACAGGAAAATTGAGAGGAGGGTACAGAGATTTTCCATATACCCCCACCATGCATAGCCTCACTCCTTATCAACATCTGCCACCAGAATGGTACATCTGCCATTCAAATGATGATCAACATCGATGCATCAGAGTAGCCCAAAGTCCATAGTATACATTTATTTTCATTCTTGTTGTACATTCTATGGGCCTATGGGTTTGGAAAAATGTTTAATGACATGTATTCATCATTATGGTATCATATAGAGTATTTTTACTACCCTAAAAATCCTCTGTGTTCTGCCTATTCATCTCCCCACACCCCTAATCTTTGGCAACCTCGCTCTGTTTACTGTCTCCACAGTTTTGCCTTTTCCAGAATGTCATATAGTATGTAGCCTTTTCAGATTGGCTTCTTTCACTTAGTAGTGCACACTGAAGGATCCTCTCATGTTTCTTCATGACTTGATAGCTCATTTTTTTTTCAGAAATTCCTTTTTAGGAACTTTCATGTCTTTTCAGAAATGAATAATTTTCCACTGTCTGGATATACCACAATTTTTTTTAATCTATTCACCTACTGAAGGACATCTTGTTTGCTTACAAATTTTGGCAATTACGAATAAAGCTGCTATTAGACACTTATGTGCAGGTTTTTATATGGACATACATTTTCAACTCCTTGAAGTAAATACTGAAGAGTGAAATTGCTGGATCCTATGGTAAGAGTATGTTTAATCTTGTAAGACACCTCCAGACTGTCTTCCTAAGTGGCTGCATCATTTTGCATTCTAACCAGCAACAAATAAAAGTTCCTATCCCTCCACTTACTCAGCAGCATTTTTTATCATCAATATGTAATTAATGACTCTGAATCATAAAGTATGTCCAACCAAGATATCAAACACAAAAAGACAAATTTGAGATTTTCACATGGTGTGATGTGGGATAAAATATCATTCTAGAATAAACACCTCCTACAATTTAATAACTAATAGTAACTCATGAAATGATTTCCCTAATGTTATAAACACATACCTTCCGCCTAATTTAGCTTTTACCTTATTCAATGTCTACACCACATTTATTTCCTAGATGCCCCTGTTTTATCTAGGTGTTAGTTGTCTCTTTCATTAAAATAAATTCCTCAAAATCAGGTGTCATCTCTTGACACTGCCAGAATTGAAACTGTTCTATACTTCTTTGGGCCAGTAAAATTCCTCAGATTACCTGTTTTCTCTTAATTTTAGGTTGAATTCGGTATTTAAATGATAAAAAACAATTAAAACTGAAAATTTAAATAAAGGCTTTTGGAGACGGGTGAAAGTTTTGTTATTATCAAATGAAAGCAACCTAAAGATGTTTGTGCCGGGCACTAAACTGGGCACTAACAGTACTAAAAGTGAATAAACATGGTTCTTCTATTAGATTTTAGCACTTCAAGGCTGGGAATAAATCTGGAGATGGAGTTGCCTAAGAGTGAACGCCAGAAATAAATAGTCCCAAGAATTAATCAAACCGAGAAGGATGCTTACCTAAGGAAACCCAGGATACCAAAAGTGTTTTCTAAACGATCATAAATAATAGCATGGAAAATGGAACCAAGTTTCGTAAATAAGCAGTGAAGTGAAAACAAAGGCTAAATAATGACCAGCATGTTTCATGTTAGCTGATGAAGACGGAATCAAAGCAGGATCAGACGGGATTTCTGAATTTAAGCGAAAAACAAGCCGCTTTCAAATATGGTAATCCCCAACACGCCCCTGGGGCCAGCATGACGGATTAAGAGAATAGCTCATGCCTGTACTCTATTTCAGTTATCATCAAGTATTTTACAGTTCCTTATGTATTTGTTCAATGCAAAATGTTTGAGCATTTTTTCTGTACGCTAAGCCGCGGAAGGCGTTAAAAAGAGAGCCTACCCCTTAGGATGCATTGACTCAAGTCGAAGAGACTCAATACCCCACAATGAGAGTAAACAGCTTTTGATTCAGAGCCAGAAAGAATAAACTGTGAAGACCTAGTGAGTCATCCTGAAGGCAGCTCCTAAATAGGCCTTACTGATTTTAGAGTCCGGATTCATGGAGGGAATAAAACCACCAAGTAGTTGGAGATGAGGCAAGAAATGAGGCTTTTTGATGAATGAGAGTAAGAAACTTGACTGTCCCTTAGTACTGAATCCTATAAAACAAAGGTTTCAGGTTGTTTGTGGATCACAGGATCATGGAATGGAGCACATCTAAGGAAGACCTTTAAGAAGATAGATGGGATGCTCCTGTTGTGAATGGTCAGCAAGGCCCATGGCCTTGAAAGATTGAAAAAAAGCTACTTGTAACTGAACTGACAAGGGGCAGCAGAGAAGGCAGCATAGTCCATTGGCAAGGGCTGAAAGGCCAGGAATTAAAACCTGACTTGGCTTATTTTACTCAGCATAGTGTCCTTCAGGTTCATCCATGTTGTTGCATATGGCAGGATTTCTTTCTTTCTTGGGGCTGAATAATACTCCATTGTGTATATATACCACATTTCTTTATCCATTCATCCATTCACGGACACTTAGATTACTTCCGTTTCTTGGCTACTTTGAATAATGTTACAATGAATATAAATTTGAGAATAAAGATATCTCTTCAAAATCCTCATTTCAATTCTTTTGTATATATGCCCAAAAGTGATATTACTGGATCATATGGTAGTTCTATTTGTAGTTTTCTGAGGAACTTTCATACTGTTTTTCATAGTGGTTGCACCATTTTACATTCCCACCAACAGTGTACAAGTGTTCCAAATTTTCCATGTCCTTGCCAACACTTATCTTTTGTTTTTTTGATAATGGCCATCCTAATAGGTCTGAGGTGATATCTCATTGTGGTTTTGATTTGCATTTCCCGAAAGTTAGTGATGTTGAGCATTTTTTCATATGCCTATTGACCATTTGTGTTTCTTCCTTGAAGAACCTTCTATTCAAGTCCTTTGCGATTTTTTAATTGGGTTATTTGTCACAAAAACAAATACATCATAATTCCATTTATATGAGGAATGTAAAATAGTCAAACTCACAGAAACACAGAGTAGGATAGTGGTTGCCAGGGAGTGTGGGGAGGAGGAAATGGGGAGTTGCTATTCACTGGGTAGAAAGTTGCAGTCACACAAGAAGAAGAAGTTCTAGAAGTCAGCTGTGAAATAATGTGCCTATAGCTAACAATGCTATAACATGCACTTAAAAATGTGTTAAGAGAGTAGATCTTGTCATGTGTTCTTGCCACAATCAAAAAAACAAGAAAACACTTCAGATGGAGCTTGATTGCAGGGAAAAAGGCAGCTGCAGTGACAACGTCTGGTAAACCCTAGCGTGTCCAAAAAGTCCCTCTTGTGTAGATCTAAGGAGGGGCCAAAATAGCTGACATTGGATTTCTTTTCTATTTTTGAGATTGGTACCCAAGTTGGGTTTACTTTGATTTCAAAATAGATCTTCTCAAATGAGTTTCCATTACAGAATTTCTCTAATGCCTGAGGCATCCACTGTGTGTAATAAATTAACTTATCCTTTATGCATGTAGAATGGTACTAGCTATGTACCTTCCTTGGGAGAACTGAAAAGACAATGGTGCTTAATTTTCTCAGAACTCTGCTTGAGAAAGGCTATTCTAGAGTCATAAATAAATGATAGGTGCTACACTCCAAGTGTTGTACCAAAGTTCACATATGTGGCATGTACTCAAAGATGTGGCGATAGTGAAGATCACAGACTGCATTAGGAACACTAGTTCTTCAATTTGGCTGGATAGTAACAAACATTTAGAGTTATGGTGAAAGACATACAAGACTTTTACCTAGGTGAAAAAATTTAGCCATCATCCATTAGATAATTATGAGTATTTTAAGTGTTTTGAGAGGATGTCGGGCGGCTCCTTTAAAGCCTATAACCCCATTTCACTGCAGCTGCTTCTGTTTTCTCCTTTTGGGCAGGTTCCTCCATGTTCCCTCACAAACTCTGCTGTATGGCCACAGAGAAATCAATTATACGAATCTTCTAACTTCGGAAAAATCCTATGCTTGCCTTAATATAATATTGTAGAGGCTAATAGAGTTGGACACAATTAAGGGTAACTTACTCTAAAGTTCTTAGAATCCAAAATTATTTCTATAGGCTCCTTGAGGTAGCTACTGCACTAATTCTCTTTGTGTGACTAATTCTCTACTTGGTGACTTCAAGCAGGTGGCAGACTTGTCAAAGAATCTAACTATGGATTTAGGCTGATTTTATCTGTATAGATTCCTTACCTACAGTTTATCTCTGAGGAGATGGCATTGTTCTTAAGCAGTACTCCAAGTTAGGTAAAGGGCCTTAAATCTTCTCTATTTCACCCAGAATAGAGAAATAATGTGATCAGAGCTCAACTGTAGGAATACTACTTTAACATCAATTAGAAGAGGAATGACTATAGTTGGGGATAGTTAGGAGGCATTTATGCTTCAGTCAGGGAGATGGGGGCTGGAATTATAAAAAGGAAAGAGAAGTGAATGCTTTTCAATAAGGAACTTATAATCAAGTTAAGGGCACAAAATGTGTATTCAAACCAATTAGTGAACAATATGTTTTAAAATGAAACAGCTCCATATTTGATAATCATTCAACAGCAAAATTTTAATTCCTGAAACTACAGGAAATAATTTAGAATCCACTGTTATGGTCTAATTCTCTTTTTTTCTCCAGAAATCAAGAAATAAAACAACTTCTTGGTCTAAGTAGCATGGCTAACTTAATGAATTTATAGGATGTGAATTATTTTCCTTTATGAGAACAACATATCTTTTCTTTGTGTTCCTCTTTTTTTGTTGTCTCTGTTTTTTAAATTTTCTTTCTAGAAATTGTTTTCCAATGTTAATGAAGGGTCAGTGCTATTGCTAGTTCTGGTCAAATTTGATAAAATTAAGAAAATTCATATGAATCAGAAAGTGACCCGGCTTCTCTGATTCTTTCACTCTTTGAATGTGTCTTTATCTGGTTAGGCATGGTGCTGGAAATTTGTGAGTTTCCCATATGCTGCAGGAGCCCTGAAGGTCAGAGTGCCAACATATTTTGGTTGGCATTAAAATGTCGCAGTATCCCAGCACAGTGGGGCTTTCCATTTCTTTACTAACTTGTTATCTTCAGGCAATACTGATGGTGAATTTGCTCACAAACAATCTAACAGTGTAACTAAAAAATATTTAAGGAGTTTGAAAGGAAATTAAGCAGTGAATAGGAAAACTTGCTAATTTGATCTATTTTAAATGAATGAATTAAAATTCCTCCATCTTAAATAAAATGGATTTGAAGTTAAATGGGAAATTTGGTATAGAAATAACACTTTACGGTAAACAACTTTATACACCCCCAGCTAAATATACATATGTGTCCCCAAAGGGAAACAAATGAATGGATATAATGCATTTAATTCATAGCAAAGATAACTTCAGACAAAAATGATTTAATAGACTCTAAATAGCCATTGACTGTTTCATTTGTACTGGTGAAGTTTTAAGAATCTATTGCTGTATAAAATCTGCGATCCTGGGGTGCTATGTAAACTCTAAGTATCAAGTTGAAAGCCAAAAACCAGATTAAAGCGGGAACAGAGACTCAGCTTGAATCTCCCTGTTGTCAGGACAAGCCCTGGGACTGTTGCTCAGAGGCCCTGAACCTCAGTAGAGATAGAATCCTGGCAGGGTCTTTGGCAAATTGCACGTACATGTTCATCCTCCACAGAAACCCTCACCTGACTGTCATGATGGATCTCTGGAGCCCAGGAGACAGCTGGCCTTGGTGAAACAGCATTGTCTCTCTGGTTATATTCACTTTCCTCACCCACAAATTCCACCCCAACTCTAAGAAACAGAAGAAAATTTCAGTTCCCCAGTTAATTTTCAGGAGAATTCATAAATAGGATGAGATGATTCTTCATTTCAGATCCTCTCACACGAATATCTTCCTAATGAAATTAAACACTGAGTAAAATTTTCATCAATATTAAAATCTAAATATGTGCTCTACTTCCTTTTAAAGTACAAATTGATTAGCTTACTAGAAAGGAAGGTATTCAGGCCAGTCAGTATTTTATACGGGAATCTGTCAGGCTTCAGGAATGATCATCAACAATTCACCACGTTTATACTATCAACCATTGCTAAATATATCTATCTGTTAAGAACAAGCATAAAATTTACAATTTTCATTTTTTCTCCCTATTTCACAATGTGAAATTTTTAGTCTAAATTACATGAGCTCCTTATAGGTGGCTTCATATTGATCCAGAGACAAAATTCATACATTAAAACTGCTGAATCGAAATCAGCAGAAACAGTATATGATGCTTTTGTAATTCTCCTTAAAAACATGTGTTTCTTTGTCTTCAAACCACATGTTTGAATGGATTGGTGGTCCTCAACTATGAAAAGAGCTAGTCTTCTAAATGTGAGTAATGTGGTTTTAGAATAAAAGTTAGCACAATATCATAGTTATCTAATTGTAGAAATAATTTAATAAGAACAACACAAAAATAAAAACGAAATTTTTATTTCAGACATACAAATGATAGATAGTCATTTAATTGACTTGTAACTAGCAAAATTCTAGCAAGTCAAATTATTTCATTATCTGTAAGTATATTTTGCAAAAACTTTATCTTGGCAACTTGGCAAATTTACATGGCTTTAAATTTGTGTTTGAGGGCACTTTATTGAGGTAATTTATGTGATCATTTAATACCTCAATTTATATGATGTCTAATTATTAGTGCAAGATTTATATCAAGTAATAATGTACTAGGACTCTCCGCTGAAAGATTCAAGTTATACATCCCTCCAAGCGTCTCACTCCCACCCCCATCTCAGTGTGGATGTAAAATATGCGTATTTCACATCCTTTAGTTCATTGTAGGATGGCCTCTGCAGAATTGGTGATGCGGCTAACCTGCTCTAAATGATGCTATATTATGTATATTTTATATTATACTACATTTTTTACAATAATTAGCTATTCCTGGCAGTATAACATGTTACATAAAATCTTCTTCTTGACAAACTATTGGAATTAATTCACTAAAAACATACTACCAGGAAAAACTGGATTTATTTTAAACAACTGGTTTATGTTAATCATCTATATGCGCTAAGAATCTTTTAACTGAATGTGTTTATCTCTTTAACTGTAGTCACCTTGGTAAAGAATATAGGACTTTATGGTAAAGATTTTCTGTACTAACCTTACCTTTATACTGGTCACATGATGATGTCATGTTAGCTTTTCTTAACCCCATGGAACTGTATGTAGTCACTTTGTAAATGCTTCCAAATCTCATTTGTTTAATCACAAGATTTAAAATATATATATTTAACAGCCTTATTGAGATATAATTGATGCACAATTTACACTCATATCTAAAGTGTACAATTTGATAGGTTTTAACTTATGTACACACCTGTGAAACTATGACCATGATTGAGATAGTGAACGTATCTATCATCTCCAAAAGTTTCTTCATGTGCATTTGTATTCCTCCCTCTCTGACCTGATCCCCCAACACCCCTAGTCAACCAATTAGCTACTTTCTGTCATTATGAATTTTCCTAGAATGAGATCCCATAGTATGTATTTTATATTTTTTGCACGTGATAATTTTGAGATTCATATTGCAATAGTTGCTTTCTTTTATTCTGAATAGTATTTCATTATATGGATATAGCAAAATTTTTTATTGATTTTCCTGTTGGTGGTCATTTGAATTTTTTCCAATTTGAGACTATGACAAATAAAACTGCTGTGAATATCCATGCACAGATCTCTATATAGACATATCTTTTTATTTCTCTTAAGGGATGACTTTGGAGTAGAACGGCTGGGACATATGGTAAGTCTAGGTTGGACTATTTGGAAAACATCAAACTATTTTCCAAAGTAGCTATACCATTTTGCATTCCCACCACTGTGCACGAGTGTTTCAGTTCTCTACATCTTTGCCAACACTTAGTATGTTCAGTGTTTTTAATTTTAGCCATTTATAAAGTGAGTAGTGGTAAATAGTTCAGCTTTAATTTTCATTTCCTTAATGACTAGCCATGTTCAGCATCTTTCCATGTGCTTATTTGCCACCCATAAATCTTTGGTTAAATGTTCAAATCTTTTGCCTATTTCTTAATCAGGTTGTTTGTTATCTTATTATAGAGATTTAAGATTTTTAAAAATATGCATATTTTCTGAATACTAGTCCTTTAGCAGATATATACTTTGCAAACTGTTTCTCCCTATCTGTGGGTTATCTTTTTGTTCTCTTAACAATGTCTTTCAAAGACTGGAAGTTTTTTCCTTTTGTTGACGTGTGATTTATTAATTTTTCCACTTTATAAATCATATTTTTTTATGTCATATTGAAGAAATATTTGCCTAACCCAAGGTCACACAGATTTTCTCTTATGTTTACTTGTAGAAGTTTTATAGTTTTGCTTTTTACACTTAAGACTATGATCCATTTTGATATATTTGCATATAGTGAAAGATATGGATTGAAGTTTATTTTTTACATATGAATATCCAATTGTTCCAGCATCATGTTTTGGAAAGACTGTCAGTTCTCTACAAAATTTCCTATTCATCTTTTTTTGAAATCAGTTGTCCATAAATATGTGAGTCTATCTCTGGAGTCTGCTTTGTTTCCTTGATCTACTTTGTCTTGATGAGAATAACCACACTGTTTTGATTACTGTAAATTTATAGTAATTCTCAAAATAAACTAGGGTTAATCCTCCAACTTTGCCTTTTTTTAAAAATCAAAGTTTTTTTTGGCTATTCTAGGACCTTTGTGCTTCCAGATGAACTTTAGAATCAATTTGCCAATTTCTACAAGAAAGGCTTGCTGGGATTTTGACTGGTACTACACTGAATATATAGATTGGTTTGGAAAGAACTGGCATCCTAGCAATAGTTATCTGAATTTTCTTTACATTAATTTAGGTTTTCTCTAATTTATCTGTTCTGCATATTGTTTTCATTTTACAAGTTTTACGCATTTTTTTGGCAGATTTATCCCTAAATAGTTCACATTTTAGATGCTATTTTAAATGGCATCGATTTTTAAATTTCAGTTTCTGACAGCTCATTGCTAGTATTTAGACATACAATTAATTCTTCTATATTAATCTTACATTCTGTAACCTTGCTAACCTCATTTAGCAGTTCTAGTGGCTTTTTGTAGATTCTATCAGATTTTCTACAGAGATGCTTTTAACTCCAGCCAACACACTCAAGCACCTCAAAGTCAACACCTGATCAAATGAGTTATAGGTATCTCACACACATCCACAATAAACACTCTCAGAAGTCTCTGGCCTCATTCACATCTTTTGTTTTTTAACACATAAAACCATTTTGTTTTTGGATTCATGTGACTCTTAAGTACTTAATTTTCAATCCCATTTCTGGTTTTATCCTTGTTCCTTTGAAGTAATGATAACTATCACTTCTCTGGTTGCTGACATTATTCAATATGCATGTTCCTGTTTAATTCATTTTAAGCCAGTTCTGGGTAATAATTCTTAGTCAATTTTTGGTCTCCGTTTCTTTGTTTTGTTTTTAGAGTACCTGCTTCTGTACTTAAAGGGAAATTTTAAAAATATAACCCAGGATTAGACCAAATAAAATACTCTCTAAATTTCTACAATGTTCAATAGACCCTATTCATAAATTATCTATCTCAGACATATTCTACCTTTGCTCACATGAACTATCAACACCCAGAAGGGGAAGGCATATTGACATCAAACATCTCTGCCTTGTAGCCAGCCAGGCCTTATCAGACTAATTTGGATAACTAAGCAGGTGCACTCTTCTTAATACTGTTCAGCTTTTCTTGTGAAAAGACGTGATTGGTCAACATTTCCAGATAGAAAATATTGATTATTTGTAGTTCTCCTGTTTAATTAGTGGCAGGACTAAACAAAACAGGAAGAACAGGAAGCATGAGAGGATGACAGCTGAGAGACCCAGAGAAATGTGAAAGTAGATCAGAGTTCATCACTGGGAGACAGAAAAACTAAATGTGTATAAAACATCATCCTTTGTGTTGGAAAGAGGTGTCAAAACTCAATTCACACAAAAGTTAAAGACCAGGAATCAATGTAAGAGTGGAAAGAATGAAGATGGAAGTCACATCATGGCTGAAGGTTAAACTATAAGGCATTATAGGGCTATAATCAAATCTTTATGATAAACATTAATATAATTGCTTTGAAGATACGTGCTTCTCTGAACTAAATTCATGGATATACGTAACAGTGTAAGGTAGATTGACATAATTTGTTTAAACAGTTTAAGATTACAATTTTTTAAGCCTCTTAACAATACAAATAATCTTTTGTTTTTTATTTTTTCTTTGTATTTTGATTGATGAAAACTACATTGTGAGACTTTTGCTGGAATAATAAGGACTGAATTTATGCTCCTGCCTGAAATAAACTTAAAAAAAAACACACACTCTGATAAAATATATGGAACGATGATTTTTAGGACACTGGACATTGGGCATCAGAGCACTACTGAGAGATAGGAAACAAATAAGATGAGTCCAACAAATGCCAAAGTCTTACTTCCTTGGTACAGTTTCCAAACTGTGTGCAGGTAGGGATAATGCAGGTGAAGCTTTGTAGTCTCCCTCTGCTGAGAAGATGGAGCTGGGAGCTCAGGAAGACCAAGGTGGTTAGTTCAAGGGAAAGAGTACCAGAAAGTAGAGAGCTGCCAGGAAGAAATTCTAGAGATCTGTAGGGAGTGCGCTCTGATATTTAGCTGAGTACTGACTAGTGCATGAGTTGAGGACACTATTCAAGGTCACTGAATGAAAACTCTGAGAAGTTTAGTGAGAACAACCTTGGAGCTTACATAGGTCCAGGCATGGTGCCTGTTCTTACTATCCAGAATGGAAAACTTAATAATTCATGGGTATCAGGTAGAGTACTCAGAAAGGTCCTGCCACAGAATTTGGCAAAATTAGTCCCAGACTGAATGCTGCCCTGATCCTGCCTAACAAAATTTAAAAGCAAGACCTGAAAAAAATCAAACACTTTCCAAGTAATTTAAACTTGTCCAAAAACTAAGCTAAAGAACATTATTTATGGATACACAAAAGTATTTAACTTCTAACATGATAAATTCAAAATGTCTGGCATCCAATAAAAAAATTACCAAGAATAAAAAGAAGCAGGAAAATAAGATCCATAATTAGGAAAAAAAAACAGATTAATCCACACTGACCCAGAAATTACATAGATGATAAAATTAATACATAAAGACTTGAATCATTATTATAACTATATTGTGTATGTTTGAGAAGCTGGTGGAGAGACTGAATATCTTAAGTGCAGACATGGAAGATACATATTTAAAAACATGGAACTTCTAGATATGAAAAATACTATGTCCAAGATATATACTGGGAGGAATTAACTGCAGATTAGACAATGTAGAAGAAAATACTGGTAAAATTGAGGACCTAGTAATAGAAACTATCCAAAATGAAACAGAGAAAAATACTCAAAAAAAACAAATGACCAAAAATAAAGTCTCAATAAGCATTAAGACAACATCAAGAATCTAAATACATGTGCAATTGAAATCCTCAAAGGAAAGGAAAAGGGGCGACTGAAAAAAATAATTGAAGAACTAATAATCAATTGTTTTTCAAATGTTATGAAAACTATCAATCCACAGATTCAAGCAGAAGAAACAGGAAGGAAATCACATTAAGGTACATCGTAATGAAATTTCTCAAAATCACTGATAAAGGGAAAATCTTGAAAGTGCTAGAGAAGGAAGATATAATGCAAAAAGAGGAACAAAGAGAAGGATGGCAACAGATTTCTCATCAGAAGGAGTGCAAGCCAGGAGACAGTTACTTTACTGTAAAGTAATTAAAGTGGGAAAAAAAACCCTATTAGCACAGAATGCTATACCCAGCAAGGTATCTTTCAAAAACAAGAGCAAAATAAAGACATTTTCAGAAATGCAAAAGCAGAAAGATTTCAATACCAGTAGAATTGCACTGCAAACAATGTTATAGGAAGTCTACCTCCACACAAACGAATGAAGGACACCAGAAATGGTAATTACACAAGTAAATTAAAAAGACATTTTTCTTATTATTATTATTTAAAACTCTTTAAAGGATCACTGAGTAAGGCTGGGGCCAGGGATGTTAAGTGACTACTAAGGGGCATGAAATTTCTCTATAAGATGATGAAAATATTCTAAAACTGGATTATGGTGATGGCTGCACAACTCCATAAATATACTAAAAATATTGAGTTCTATGCTTTAAATGGGTAAATCTTAGGCTGTTTATGTAAATCATATCTCAATAAAGCTGTTTAAAAAGATAATTTATTGTTTAAACTAAAAATAGTAACAATGTGTCATGGGTTTATGACACATGTGGAATTAAAATGCATAACAACAGTAGCACAAAGACCAGGAGAAGAGAAAGAGAATCATAAAAAATTCACAATTAATCCAAAAGAAGTCACAAAAAGAAGAAAAAGAAAATAAAGGAAAGATGGGTCAAACAGAAAGCAAATAGCAAGATAGTTGATTTAGACAATACCATATCAATAATCATAGTAATAATTAATGATCCAAGTGCTTTGATTAAAAGGCATAGACTGCCAGATTGGATAAAAAAGTAAGCCTAAATTATATTTGGCTTATGAGAAATCCACTTTAAATATAAAGACACAAAACGATGAAAAGTAGAAAAATAGAAAAAGATAAACCATATCAGAAGAAAGCTGGAGTGGCCCTATTAACATAAACAAAATATGTTTCAGAACAAAGCATATTAAGAGGCATAAAAAAAGTCATTTGAAAACAATGAAGTGTCGCATTTGCTAAAGTTACATAGCAATTTTAAACACTTATACATGTAATAAGAGAGTTTGAAAATATACAAAGCAAACCTAAAAAAACCTGGAGAGAAAATATGCAAATTTCCAGTTGTCACAAGATATTACAACACCTCTCTCTCATTAATGGATAAGAAAAGTAGACAGAAAATCAGTAGGCATATAGAAGACTTGAACAATATTACAACCAATTTCAGCTAATTAAACTTCATAGAACACTGCATATAAAAACAGCAGTATACACATTCTGTTCAAGTGTAGGGAGAAGTTATGAAAATACAGCATATTCTGAATCATAAAACTCAATTCAAGGAATTTAAAAAGAACCAATTCATACAAATGAAGTTCTCCAACCACAATAGAAGTAAGGCAATCAGTAACAGTAAAATACATAGAGTATTCATAAACATTTGGGAAATAAATAACACACTCTGAGATAACACTTGTCTTAAATAACTAATAAGAAGGGAAACTAGAAGCTATTTTAACTGAGGTAAAGATATCAGTATTTGTAGGATGCAGCTAAAGCAGTAGGTAGAGGGAAATTTATAACATTAAGTGACTACATTGGAAACAAAGAAAGATCTCAACTCAATGACCTCAGCTTCCACCTCAAGATGTCAGGAAAAATCCCAAATAGCCAAAGCAATCTTGAGAAAGAAGAGTAAAGCTGGAGGCATCATGTTCCCAGATTTCAAACTATTCTACAAACCTATAGTAATAAAAACAATATGATATTGGTGTAAAAACAGACACATAGATCAATGGAACAGAATAGAAAGCCTGGAAATAAACCCACACATGTATGGTCAATTAATTTATGACAAAGGAACCGAGACTATGTAAGAGGAAGGGAAAGTCTCTTCAATAGTGCTGGGAAAATTGGACAACAACATGCAAAAGAATGAAACTGGACCACTATCTTACACCATACACAAAAATTGACTCAAAATGCATTAAAGACTTGAATATAAGACCAGAAGCCATAAAACTCCTAGAAGAGAACATAGATGGTAAGCTGCTTAACGTTGGTCTTAGTGATTTCTTTTTGGATCTGATTCCAGAAGCGATGTCAACAAAAGCAAAAATAAACAAACAGGACTATTTCAAACTAAAAAGCTTCTGCACAGTGAAGGGAATCATCGACAAAATAAAAAGGCAAACTACTGCATGGGAGGAGATATTTGCAAATTGTATATCGGATAATGGGTTAATATCCAAAATTATAAAGAACTCATACAACTCAATAACAAAAAAAAAAATATTTCAGTTAAAAAATGAGCAGAGGATCTGAATAGACATTTTTCCAAAGAAGGTATTCATTTGGCCAACAGGGACATGAAAAGATGCTCAACATCGCTAATCATCAGGGATATGCAAATCAAAACCATAATAAGTTATCACCTCACACCTGTTAGAACAGCTATTATCAAAAAGACAAGAAATAACAAGTGTTGGCGAGCACAGAGAGGAAAGGGAACACTGGAGCACTGTTGGTGGGAATGTAAATTAGTGGAGCCACTATGTAAAACAGTTTGAAAATTCTTCAACAAGCTAAAAATAGGGGCCGGCACTGTGACTGAGTGGTTAAGTTAGCGTGCTCTGCTTTGGCGGCCCAGGGTTTCGCTGGTTTGGATCCTGGGCACAGACATGGCACCGGTGGTCAGGCCACACTGAGGTGGGGTCCCACAAGCCACAACTAGAAGGACACACAACTAAAATATACAACTATGTACTGGGGCGATTTGGGTAGAAAAAGCAGAGGAAAAAAAAGAAGAAGATTGGCAACAGTTGTTAGCTCAGCCAATCTTAAAAAAGAAAAAAAGCTTTGATTCTAGCACATTTAAAAAAAGAGAAAAACTGAAAATAGAACTACCGTATGATCCAGCAATTCACCTTTTAGATATTTATCTGAAGAAAATGTAAACACTCAGCCCAAAAGATATAAAGATGTATGCACTCTTATGTTCATTGTATCATGATTTACAATAGCCAAGATATGGAAACAACCTAAGTGTCCGTTGATGGATGAATGCATAAAAGAAATATATATATGCATATTTATGTATATATGTATATATTTACATTTATGTATATATGTATATATGTGTGTATATATTTATGTATATGTATATATATACATACATACACACAGTGGAATACTACTCAGCCATAAAAAAGACTGAAATCCTACCATTTGTGACAACATGGATGGACCTCAAGAGTATTATGCTAAGTGAAACAAGTCAGACAGAGAAGGAAAAATACCATATGATTTCACTTTTATCTGGAATCAAAACAACAAAACAAATGAACAAACAAAATAAAACTCATAGATACAGAGCCAGCCCTGAGGGCCTAGCAGTTAAAATTCAGTGCACTCTGCTTTGGTGGCTCAGGTTTGTCTCCTGGTTACAGAACCACATCACCTATCTGCTTGTTGCCATGCTGTGGTGATGGCTCACATAAAAGAACTAGAACAACTTAGATATGCAACCATGCACTGGGACTTTGAGGCGGAAAAGAAAAAGAGGAAGATTGTCAACAGAAGATAGCTCAGGGCAACCTGAACATAAACCCCTCATAGATACAGAGAAGAGATTAGTTATTGCCAGAGGGGAGGGGTCAGAGCCTAGGCAGAATGAGTGAAGAGGATCAAGAGGTACAAACTTCTAGTTATAAAATAAATAAGTCATGAGGATGTAATGTATAGCATGGGGACTACAGTCAATAATATTGCACTGCCAATTTGAAAGTTTCTTGAAAGTTCTCATTACAAGAAAAAAATGTAACGTGTGGTGAGAGATGGTAAATAGATTTAATGTGGTGATCCTTTCTCAATGCATAAAAATGTTGAGTCATTATGTTGTATACCTGAAACTAATGTAATGTTGTATCTCAATTATATATTTTTAAAAATAGATGTCTTTAAAGAAGGAGAAAAAAGAATATAGAAAAAAGAAAGATCAAGTGAAATCAATAGTAAGCAGAAGAAAGGGAAAGGAACAGTTTTGTGGGACAGAGGTCTTAACCTGTGGGATCTGACGCTGTCTTCAGTGGATAGTGTCAGAATTGAGTTAAATTTAGAACAGCCAGCTGATGTCGCAGAATTGCTTGATGTGTGCCAAACCCACACATCTGGTCACAGAGAGTTCTGTCTGACTAGTATAGGAGAAACACAGGAGTGTTTTCCCTTAGCAACCACTTGTTAATTTTGATGAAGACACTAAATCAAGAATGGAAGGCACTTCACTGTAAAGGCAACTTAGCCTAGGAACTCGGGATTCAAACTGCCTGGCCTTAAATCCTGGCATGGCCAAACACTGGTTGTGTCACCTTGAGAAAATTGTTTAGCATCTCTATGTCTCAATTTTGCTTGCAAAATGAGTATAGTATCAGCACCTAATCCAAAAGACCATTATAAGGATTCAAGCATTAGGAACAGGCCTAGTGCTCATAAAGAGCCCTGTGTGTTAAATAAGTATATTAGAAATTACCACATTTTATTCCCAGAGTTTTCATTAAAATATTATTTCCATATGTTGTTTGAATCCTATTGTAATTGTTGTTTTGTTCAAATAGATTTAAGAAACATATTTCTCGATATATTATAAGAGAAATGTATTACAATCATTTGACTCCTAGCGATGTACATCAATCAAATGGGCATTTGGTGTTATTCTAGGACAATCAACAGTGAGATAGATGATGAACTGGCAAATGAAAATAATTACTTTGGTGGCCTGTAAAGTTTATGGCTCCACAGAGTAGACAGACCCTGAGGGGGAGAAGAGAGAGTGTTCAAAAAAGCTTTACAAATGAGGAGGATGAAAGGAGGTGGAAGGTGCTTAACAGAGATAGATACTTGAAGACCACGATTAGCTTTCTAGCTTTTGCAGAGTTTGTTTTGTATTACTTATTTTTCCCATAAAAAATAAAAACTTGTTTTTAGCATTTTGGCTCATTGCAATAGATTTTGAATAGCACAATTAAAAAATTTTAGTTGTGAAGGTGTATAAAACAATGTGTAAATGCACTTAGGAACCACTTAGTATGTAATCAAGAGGTTCAAAACAGAGGGATTCATTTTGTTTTTATTTATTTTTTTAAAGATTGGCACCTAGGCTAACAACTGTTGCCAATCTTTCTTTTTTTTTTTTTTTCTTTTTCTGCTTTATCTCCCCAAACTCCCCCTGTACACAGTTTGTATATCTTAGTTGCAGGTCCTTTTAGTTGTGGGATGTGGGACGCCGCCTCAACGTGGCCTGATGAGCAGTGCCATGTCTGCGCCCAGGATCTGAACCCTGGGCCACCGCAGCGGAGCGCGCGAACTTAACCACTGGGCCACGGAGCCGGCCCGAGGGATTCATTTTAAATTGCAATATCATTAATAGAAATAAAAAATAAATAGAATAAATAAAAATCATTTATTTTAATATAAAATGACTTCTTATCTTTTGATTATTCAGAAATAAAAGAAAAAATATTTTCCAAAGTCTAATACGTTAAAACCGTTTGAGAATTCCCTGAATTCTGCTCCATGGATGAACAGAATCAAAAGAGACTCCTCAGGTAAGAGAATACAGGTTTTCTCTGGTAATCCTTCATACAATTTCTGCCCTTAATCCTTCCCCTCGCTTCCTTATTTGGGTTGGTTCTTAGAGGGTTTTCAGTAGGACTCCATATTTGGTAATGAATTGGGGGAGACTGATAAAATTAGATCAACACTGCTGCCTGTTACAATTAGTAGTATTAAATCTAGAAACACTTCAAACACTTAGAAGAATGAGAAGAAAATGAGTGCTCAAAACCGCAGGTGAGCTCTGTATATCTAAAGTATTTAATGTCTATTTTAACTAGTTGTTACTTATGTGAAATATTTCAATTTGACAGTATCATTTTATTTATTAATTTTTTTTAAAGATTTTTTTTTTTCCTTTTTCTCCCCAAAGCCCCCTCGGTACATAGTTGCGTATTCTTCGTTGTGAGTTCTTCTAGTTGTGGCATGTGGGACGCTGCCTCAGCGTGGTCTGATGAGCAGTGCCATGTCCGCGCCCAGGATTCGAACTAACGAAACACTGGGCCGCCTGCACCGGAGCGCGCGAACTTAACCACTCGGCCACGGGGCCAGCCCCAGTATCATTTTATTTTAATAGATTATTAAACATTTATACATGGATATGTGTTAAGAACAAATTGACTATTTTACTTCAAATAGTCATTTCTTTTGTGGCATTTTCATTTTTCAAAGATATATAATACTTGTATAATTTTCAAAATGAAAAAATATAAAAAACATTAATACACATCACAGGTTGCAAAATAAGCAAACAACAAATATAAATCTACTCAAACGGGACTGTATATTAGTGTTCTAAAAAGTGCTAAACTTTGAGTGATTGTAGTCTCTATACTTAACCTTTTAAAAATTACCGTCATTAAGATGATGCACTTTTTCCCATGTTCTGTTGTCCAAGAACTTACTAAAATAGCAGACCCCCCAAAAAATCCAATGAAAACTCTTAATTAACTCAATAATTGCGCATCAGCCCTTCACTCCAAAACAACTTCTTCCTGAGTTTACTCCTTCTGAAAATAGCAATCACACAAGCAGGAAATCTTGTTGACTGTATTCTTCTCTTTACTTTTAAGCTTTCTCTAACAATTAATTGGTAAGCCCGTCTTGTTTTTTTCCTCCCTGTCTCATACCTCAAAATAATGATCAGAAATTCTGGTGGAGATGCTGGATGAGTCACAACTTCTCAATATAACATAAAAGTTTTCCCTTATTTTAAAAATTATTGAAAAAACCCAAATAATATTTTTACACTAATTCATCTTCTGCATATTTCATAATTTTCTTTTTTTCTTTGACATTTGTTAGAAGTTATTATAAATAAAGCTGCAATGAACACTTGTGTAGGTCTTTGAGTTTTCATTTCCCATTGTGAATATGTAGGTGTTGAATGAATGGGACATATGATAGCTATATGTTTTCGCTTTTAAAGAAACTGCCATCCTATTTTCTCAATAGACTACAATTTTGCATCTCTGCCGGCAGTGTATGAAAATAACAGTCCACATTTTCAACAGCACATATCCATTCTTACTTTTTAATTTCTCTAAGTGTTTTTATCTTCTGAAAATGGAGATTGTTATGAAGATTAAATGAGATGTTTTTAACACACATAGTGTATCTAATTCAATAAATGGCAGTTATTGTAAATGCTACTTTTCTTTTGTTCAGTATAATTGTTTGTTTTCTCCAATTGTATAACCCCAACACATTGACATAGTGATTTCTGCATATAAGTAATCAAGAATTGTTTGTTCCCTGTTGAGGCAATGAATTACAGAGTTGGTAAGGAAGCGTACATGAAGGTTCACTGAAGTGGTGACAATGACACTAGAGCATCTGCCCGAATGTAGCCACACGGGGATTATGGGGAGAAGGATGAGACAATGCTCCTTTCAATAGTGCATCTGAGGTCAACTCTAGTGACTAAATGCTCATCCTCATGCTGGGTTCAGTACTATGACTTTTTTTAACATTTTAAAAAAGTTTAGCTTTATTGAGGTATAATTGATATATAAAATTCTAAGATATTTAAAGTGTACATTGTGCAGATTTGATGTAAGTGTACATTGTGAAAAGATTCCCCCAACTAGTTAACTTTCACATCCATTATCTCACATATCTATCTTCTTTTTTGGTGAGAACATTTAATTTCTATCCTCTTGGCAAATTTCCATTGCACGATAGAGTGTTATCAACTATAGTCACCATGTTATGCATTAGATTCTCAGATCTCATTCAATGTATAACGGAAAGTTTGTACTCTTTTACCAACCTCTCCCATATCCCCCATCCCCAGGTCCTAGCAACCACTTTTCTACTTTTTGTTTGTATGAATCTGACTTTTTTTCCCCCCTTTTTTTAAAGATTCCACATGCAAGTGATTCCATGCAGTATCTGTCTTCCTCTGTCTGGCTTATTTTAGTTAGCACAATGCCCTCAAGGTCCATCTATCCACCCATATTGTCCCAAATGATAGGATGACAGGATTTCTTTCTTTCTCATGGCTGAATAATATTCCATTATATATATATATATATCATATTTTCTTTTCTCATTCACCTGTTGATGGATACAAATTGTTTCCATATCTTGGCTATTGCAAATAATGCTGCAATGAACTTGGGAGTGCAGATATCTCTTCAATATGCTGCTTTCACTTCCTTTGGTTATAAACCCAGAAGTGGAATTGCTGGGTTATATGGTAATTCTATTTTTAACTTTTTGAGGCACTCCCACACTACTTTCCATGATAGCTGCACCAATTTACCTTCCTTCCAACAGTGCACAAGTGTTTCCTTTTCTCAACATCCTCACCCACACTTGTTATGTCTAGTCTTTTTGATGATAGCTATTCTAATAGATGTGAGGTCATATTTCATTGTGGGTTGTATTTGCATTTCCCTAATAATTACTGATATTGAGCACTTTTCATGTGCCTGTCAGCCATTTGTATGTCTTCTTTGGAAAAGTGTCTATTCAGTTCCTCTGCTGACTTTTTAATTGGATTATTTGTTTTTCACAATTGAATTGTATGAGTTCTTTATATATTTTGGATATTAACCCCTTGTCAGATATATAATTTGCAAATATTTTCTCCCATTCTATAGGTTGCCTTTTCACTTTCACTGATGGTTTCCTTTGCTGTACACAAGCTTTATAATTCTATGCAGTCCCATTTGTTTATTTTTGCTTTCTTGACTTTTGGTCAAATCCAAAAAATTGTCACCAAGAACAATGTCAAGGAGATTACCCTGTATGTTTACTTTTAGGAGTTTATGGTTTTAGGTCTTACGTCCATGTCTTCAATCCATTTTGAGTTCATTTTTCTGTATGGTGTAAGATACGGATCCAGTTTCATTCTCTTGCATGTGGGTGTCCAATTTTCCCAGCACCATTTACTGAAGAGGCTATGCTTTCCCCATTCTATATTCTTGGCTCCTTTGTCATAAATTAATTGACTGTGTATGCATGGGTTTATTTCTGGGCTATCCATACTGTTCCATTGATTCATATGTCTATTTATGCCAATACTATAATATTTTGATAACTATAGCTTTGTAATATAGTTTGAAGTCAAGAAGTGTGATGCCTCCAGCTTTGTTCTTCTTTCTGAAAATCGCTGGGGCTATTCAGGGACTTTTGTGGTTTCATGCAAATTTAGAATTGTTTTTTCTATTTATATTAGGATTTTTTACATGTAATAATGTAAAAAATATTTCTCCTTATATTTAAATTTTTTCATAAATGTAAATTCAAAATATATATAATGATCTATCTTACCTAAATAGTCTTTATTGATGGAAATGTAGATGTTTTTAAAGCTTTACTATAATAACTATTCTCAGTAATATCTTTGGGCATAATTTCACTCTATTTTTGTTTATTTTGTTAGAAGAGAATCCAAGAAATAAAATTAATGAGTAAAGGAATGTAAAAAACTTTAAGACAGAGCTGTCTTACAGAATGTTCCTCCAAATAACTTACTGACTTAAGAAATAACTGTTCCCATTCTGGAAAATTTACATTGGTCATGCTTTTAAATCATTTTCACAAAATTGTGTCTAGATTTTCTGTCTGTTCCTCTGAGATAACAGATAAGCATCTTTCTCCAACAAATTCCTTGAAAGTCCTTCCACCCTACTAGAAACTATTAGAGAGAGGCTTGAGAAGAGGCCAATACTTGTGGCAAAGCTGTGGTTCTTAGTATTAGCAGTGTCAGCAATGACTCTTAAAAAACTTTAAACAACTGGATTCCAGAATGTTAAAAACAAAATCCCACTTTTCCTAAAACTTTCATAGATTTTCAGGCAGTGTCATATTATATTTATCACTTAAGCACATTAACATTCCCTTAGCGTAGTCAGGAGTAAATTTTGTAGCTCTGAATTTAAAGAAAACACACAGAAGAAGTAACTGTTTGAGCAGTTGAAAATTGTCACAATACCGTTGAATATAAATTGTACTGCTATATGTAGTAACTGTTCTAGCACAAAAGCAATAAAAATTGCTGTATTCATATTGAGTATTAAAAGTTCCTGTGAAAAAAACAAGTAAGTCTGGCAGTCAAGATACAAAGAATGTTCTTTGTATTTTCAAGCGACCACCTGAAATGTAGGAAGTAAGAAGGGCTATGGATTACCCTGGTTGGAGCCAGGAGTCATTGGGTTATAGATGGCAGTTGTGGGGACTGGAATTGGCCACCCCAAGATATGTCTCTTTGGCATGAGGATTATTTGAGGCTGATTGCTTTTGATAAACCGGGACAGGGAAGGAGGCTCTAAGGAGTGGAATTTGCTTGCCTTTTGATAGGAGACATTTACATTTATAAGGTAAATCTCTATCTGTAAAAAGTGCCTCCCTCTCTGTACCAGGTAGAAAAAAGGAGATGACTTTGTCTCTAGAAACTCTCAATCAATGCCAAAGTCAAGGACTTAAATCTGCATTTTATTGTGCTTGTCTGGTAACCTCCTGTAACTGACTTCACTCCCCCTCCCAAAGTTGGCATTTCTTTAAGGATTAAGCATCTTTCCTTAGGCTAGGAACTTATTGCTCCTCTCACCTGTGACCACCCAGCACAAGACAATAGACTTGCCTCCTGCTATGCCCTCCAAGATAGCAGACCACTATCTGCTGTGTCCATCAAGTACTGTGCCCACAGGGCAATCTAGTGACTATTGTGGGAGGGACATTTCAATCATATGTGAAACACCCTGTTTGGGGGTATATAACCACTCTGTGCACCCCTACTTCTTCGGTGCCCTTTCTTCCTTCGGGAAGAAAGGCCCCGGGCCATCGTCCTCATAAAGCTTTGTTTAATTTTCTCTTCCTATTCTGTCTCATGTGAATTTAATTCATTCTCCAGCCAGACGAACACACATTAAGTAGAAGAAAAGTCTTCCTTCCCTACACAGTCAAAACCCAAGGTGGGGAAGAGAGAAATAAAGCAAAATATACAGTTAGTAAAACAGAACCCAGAGAACACCAACATTTAAAGGGGACTGGCAGCACAACAGCAGCAACAGAGACTGAAGATAGAGTCAGAAAGAAAACCCAGAAAGTATTATGGATTGGTTGGTTATCTACACAGAACACATTTCTCCTTTGCAGCAGAGTTGTGCCTTCTGTCCTGAGAATCGCTTTTCCTCCCTGTGAAGCCCTTGTGTTGCCAATGGAATCTATTCCAAGCACAACCTTCTTGGCTGGGCCTTGATTCTCAGTTGTGTATTCTGTTCCTTGAATTTGCATTAGAATCACCTGGAAAGTTTTTTAAAAACAGCATTACCCAATGTCCATCCCAGAGATTATGTTTTAATGGGTAAGAACGCAGGACCTCCTACGTTTTTAATCCCTCTTCCCTTGAGAGCTCTTAAAAAATACCAGTTTGGGACTAAGCACCAATTAAGTCATCAGCACTTCTGAATGTGAGAATGGGATGCAGGCATTCATTTTTTTAACAAAACTCTCCAGGTGAATCTAATCTACAGAGAGAGTTGAGAACAACTTCTCTAAAATGGAATTTTATCCCCATTTTTAGAGATCAGTTTAGAAAAGGATATATAACTCAAATTAGCCAAAAAATTAGAAAGGGAAAGGGTCAGTAGGTAGAGGAAAAGAAAAGTTCTGTCTCAGGAGAAATATCCTCTAGAGCCAGGCTGTCTGATATCGTAGTCATTGGCTGCATGTGGCTATTGAGTACTTGAAATGTGGCTAGTACAACTAAGAAATGGAATCTTCAATTTTATTTAATTTGAATTAATTGTAATTTAAATTTAAAAACTGATACTCAATTTTATTATTGGAAAACTTTTAAATATGTTTGAAAAGAACTTTGGAATGTGAGTCTACTTTCTCAACTGTACATTTTTTTATCCTTTTTCTCCCCAAAGCCCCCCAGTACATAGCTGTATATTCTTCGTTGTGGGTCCTTCTAGTTCTGGCATGTGGGACGCTGCCTCAGCATGGTTTGATAAGCAGTGCCATGTCCATGCCCAGGATTCGAACCAACGAAACACTGGGCCACCTGTAGCGGAGCACCCGAACTTAACCACTCGGCCATGGGGCCAGCCCCTCAACTGTACATTTTATGAAATATACATCAAATTCTTCTGATGAAAATTTGGTGTCCAAATTGAGACCTTCAATACAAATCAGATTGCCAAGACTTAGCGTGAAAGGGGGATTGCAAACTATCTCAGTGATTTCGTTATGTAGATTATATGCTGGAATAAGAATACTTTGAATATATTAGGTTAAATTAAATATACTGTTAACATGAATTTCACCTGGTTCTATTTACTCTTTTAAACATGCTGTCTAGAAATTTTAATTACATATCTGGCTTCCAGTATATTTCCTGGACAGCATTGGCTAGATACAAGTGAAGTTAAGGCATGCAGCTGCCACAGCCCTCTTGCTACCGGCATGAGGATAAAAATCATAGAGTGTGAGAAAGCCAAGCTAGGGACAGAGATATGAAACAAGAGCCCAGGTGTAAACCTGTGGATTTTGTCAGGCTGCCAAAAATTTTCAGTTCTTTCTCCATCCTTCCTGGATTAGTTATCTATTGCCACTTGACAAATTGCCCCTAATTTAATGGTTAACAAAATAGGCAATTCTTATTTACAGTTCCTGTGGGGCAGGAATCTAGATGTGTCTGAGCTAGGTACTTCTGCCTCAAGGCGTCTCACAAGGCTGTATTCAAGTAGTCAGCCAGGGCTGTGGGCTCATTTGGTGGCTTGATTCATTAATGATTCATAAATAATATAAATTTTAAAATTATATATACTATATTTATAATTACTATTTTGTATCCATTTACTATTAATATATATTATAATATATATCTACTTTCTTGGCCCTCTCAACATTATATGTATAAGTTATATCTATATTGATGTTGATACTGGATGATCTAGTTCATATAATTTACCTGCTATATAATATTTCACTTATGAATAAGCCACAGTTAATTTATGCAGTCACCTACTAAGGAATATTTAGGATTTGTTTATTTTTCATATTTACATTTCTATTACAAACAATGCTGCAATAGACACTTTTTTAAATGGTCTCTGTGTATATATGGAAGAGTCTCTGTAGACCCAGGATTACTGGGATATAAAGTATATGCAACTGCAAATTTATTAGACGTTGCCAAATTGCTTTGCAAAAAGTTATGCTAATTTGTGGTTTTGCCAGCAAAGCATATGAGTTTTTGTTTCACCAGCACTTGAATTTCTTGAATTTAACTACATTTTTCCATTTTGATGGCTTTAAAATCACATTTTATTATGGTTTTAATTTTCATCTCCCTGATTACTCATGATGTGCATATCCAACTCACTTTTATATGTGAATTTTGGCATTTAGAGTCCCTTCTCTGAAGCTTGTTGTCTATATACTTTGTCCCTTTTCTAATCAGTTCTTTGTGTTTTTTCTTATTTAGTCAGAGCTTTCTAATGTATTATTGATACAAACCCTTTAAACAATAAATGGGTGACAAATATCTCCTTCTAATATATGACTTGTCTTTTCTTTTGCTGAGGAAGAATATCCCTGAACTAACATCCATGCCAATCTTCTACTTCATATGTGGGTCACTGCCACAGCACAGCTGACAAGTGGTGTAGGTCTGTGCCCAGGATCCGAACCCACGAACCTGGGCTAATGAAGCAGAGTGCACTGAACTTAACCACTACACCACGAGGCCAGCCGGACTTGTCTTATTTCTAAATTGTTTACATGTCAATTTATACAAAAGAAATTTATTGCAATATTTCTTTTATGGTTTACAGTTTTTTATTTTGCTTCAGGAAATATTCTTAGCCTAAATTCATAAAAGGATTCTGTTTTTTCCTTTCCTCTTGTTTATCAATTATTTACTTTAAGGAAATTTTGTTTTTGATTTTGCTGTTTGTGTCCAGTATATCTAGGTGTTTAGTAGTAGATTTGGCTCAGTCTTTTTCCTTGCCTGAACCAGAGACAGTCCATGTTAATATTTAAACTACTCTGTGATATTTTTTTATTGCTTTCAATAAAGGGCACCCTAAATGAAACAAGAAGCAAAAATGTGTAGAATTTAATAAAAAATAAACTATTCAACAATTTAAAGTGCTATAGAGAGCTCAAGAAATATGAAGTTAAAATGTGCTCACTTGGTTTGTCATTGGTGATAACAAATCGTGAGAGTAGTTTAGACAGAAACCAGACATCAATGAGTTGAAAACTGTACCAGTCGTTAGTGCTGTTCTCTGACTGTTTCTACCTCTCAGGCTCCCCGGATCATGGTGAGATTGCACTTCTGGGCCCCATTGTGGTCTCCGTCTGACTAGTTTTGGCCAATGAGTTGTGGGGCGTCACATGCATCCCTTCAGGGTGGAATATTCCATTGTAGATTTCAGGTGTCTTCCCTCCATCACAGCAACCACCATGTTTCATGGTGTGCTCCTTTGTCTGGATGAGCCCAGCAGCGAGGAGATTTGCCCAAGAGAAAGCAAATCTTTCTCATTATAAACCATGGGGATTTTGGAATTTATCACCACAGAGCATATCCTAACCTATCCTGATAGTATATAAATAGACACAAGAGGGGTGTAAACTCATGCTCATAGCATAAGGATGGGCTAGATTATGCTGTTGTAACAAATAATGGGCTGACTCAGCAGCTTTAAACAATAAAGTTTCATTTTTTTCTCATGCTATGTGTCCATCATGAGTTAACTGTGGGCTCTGCTCCACATTTTCCTCTCTCTAGGCCCCAGGCCAACAGAGCAGTCACTATCTGGAATACTGCCAGTTGCCAGGGTAGAGAAAAAAAGTAGGCGGCAAGCCACACACAAGGCTCTTTAAGGCTGAGTATGACACGTCGATTCCACATATATGTATTTTTTTTTTCAGTTTGGGTTCACCAGAAGCAGCCCCTGAGCTAATGGTTCCTGTGAAAGTAATATAAGTACTGTTCACACCTAAAATCAGTAAGGAGAGTGAGGAAGTGGGACTGAAAGGAAAGGAAGCCAAGAAATGTTGCAATATCAAGCAAAGTGCCCTGAAATTTTGGCTCCATCATCAGAGTAGTTCTGGAGACTGGGCAAGTCAAGTCTGAAATTTGTCCTGACCAGGGGGACACAGAACCTGCATTATTGTTCCCTGCTGCTTGTCAGTTACTATTTTAGGGTTTCCACTGTGATGATATAAAATTCCAGGCTTTTTAGGCTCCAGCAGCCCAAAGAGAGTCACAGATTTGGATTTTGGCAGTGAAAACACATCAGTCTTTGTGCACTAAAAAAGCAAAGGGATCCTAGGGGATAGGAAGACACTGACAGCTCTGACATGCATTTCAATGCAAGGCACAACACACCTAAGTTAAGGCAGCAAAGTGCAATCCTATCACACTAGCAGGAGGAGGAACTGACAAGGGTCAGTGAATGGCACTGATCACATCGACAATGAAATGGGAGATCAAACAGAATGACTTAGAACTAAATCTTTCTTAGAGAAACATTACTGAATAACTAGCTGTTTCCAAGGGACAGTAGAAGGAAGGGAAGAAAAGAAGGTGACAGAAGGAGAGTAAAGAAGAAAGATGAAAAAAGCACAGGTTGAAGATTGAAAGAGGTTCTTTTGTTTGTTTTTTTTTAACATTAAAAGTCTTTGAGAATATGTAAATGCTGGTGTGTATATATAGTCAATATGGAAGATTGGTTTGAAGGTTAGGTAAGAAGAGATAATAAGTGAGACAAGGTTTTCCAGGAAACACAAGAGAATGAAATCAACTGATAGGTGAAAGCTTTATTTTCAGCAAGGTGAAGAGAAACCATTTACTTAAGTGAGGAAAAAAAAAGCAGAGGGATTGAGAACGCAAAAAAACCTACAGACATGAGCCTGGGGAGGTAAGGAAGAGCTCTGGGGTTGGCCTCCCTTTTCCCTCTGAAATAAAATCAAGTCATCTCTTGAGAGGATGGAAGTGGAAGAAGTGGGAACCGAGGAGTAAAGTAGAGATGAGTTTGGAATAAACACGGAGGGGAGACGATGGAGGTGCCCCTAGGTTTGTGATGGAGGGCAGATAGGAACAATGAAGGCCAAACAGGGCCCAGAATGTGAAATTGAAATGGACTCGCCCGCTTTGGCCCCCTGAGGCACTGAGCAGATCTGGTACTGTTGTGGAGAAGGGTTATTATTAAAGGGTGGAGCAGAGAATTGTAAGAGAGAAAACAGATTCATGCTTTTGGCCAGAGAGTGATTAAAGTGAGGTATTGTCTGGCATCATCTTGCAAAGAAATAAGAGAAGCTAAGAAAGGGCTGGAAGATAGGGACGTATAGAGTGTTAAGGGCTTGATCAGCCTGAATAGAACTAATGGCGTAAGACGCCTGTAAGGCAAGAAATTGTATACACATACAGTATAGAACCTTTGAATTTCAGGGATTCTGCTTTCAGAGCGATAACAAGATTAAATGCATGACATTAAGTTATGATCAAGAAATTACGAGGTTAGGGAAGGGTGTCGGCACTTTATTCGCATGGAGAACTTGATTTGGTTCCTGAGATGACCAGGAGATCAGACATAATGTTGTTGGAATTTTGGAGCACATTATTCTGTAGTGCAAAATGCACCGAGTTAATTGTTGAGACAACGCCACTGGAGTGCTAGACGTCTAGAATTCAGTGTCTGAGTCTATAAATTATGATAAATCCTATCTGTCCTACCTACTTCACTAGTTGTTATTAGTAATGATATTCTTTCTCTTGAGAATTAAATGCAATAATGAATGTGATGTCGTATCTAATATACAAAATGTTAGGCAAATATTACGTTGCGCAACTAGACTGTATACTCAAACTCTCACATAACAGCAAGCATAGTACAGCACATCCAAGCTGTCCAATGTGTGCTAAATTGAAGTGAGCCAATATGTGAAAATACCAGATATCTTTGCTCTTGTTCAAATGCACTGTGATTAGAGAAAAAGAGGTAACTGGCCTCAGATCATACGGTATTGATCAATTTTCTCCTTAAATAAACAAGAATAATTTGATATAAGTTACTATCTATCTTTGTCTAGGAAATACAATTGAATAGTCTGCAGGAAAACCAAATTGCAACTGCATTTAAGTAATAAGACACAGCAGGGTATGGTATTGTTACATTAAACACCCTGAAACAAGTTAATGTGATTATAATGTGGCTTCTTTAAACAAAGCAATTATAGTATGTGCAGGTAATAAATTATTATCAGGATTGGTATATGAAGCTTAATCTTGCATTTTCTGTTTATATATATGAAAATTTAAAATGCATTACCATAAAGTATAAACATTCTTATTTTACTGTTTTATAGTTCACCCAAGGAGAAATGTTTTACTCTTCATTGAATTTTTAATTCTTTCGTTCATGTTTACTCTTTCATTCTCTTATATAAAATACTGACCAAGTAAGGCTATGTGGGGATTCAAATGATACACGCTATATATGTGGTGCATGTGTGTGTTATGATTGTTTTGTTGAAAGAAGTCACATTATAACCGTTTTAACTCACTAGTCGGGGAGGAGAGGATTCTAATATGACAATAGCCCGGCCTGCTGTGTCTTAATAGTTAAAAGGATATGTCTTCAAGGAGTTTATAATCTGATAAGGGAAAAAACATATTCAGAACAATAACTCAAATGTCAGGAAAAAAATGTTTCAAGTTCCCCAGGGAGACAGAGCTGGAGTGTACACATGGTGAATTGGGGGAGGAGAAATAGCATTTCTTTGGAAGACTGAGAGAAAACTTCCTAGAGAAGAGACTATTTCAAATCTACCATGAAGGTAAAGCAAAATTTCCACAGCCATAAATGAGGAGAGTTGTTGAGAAAGAGTATACAATTAAGAGAGTGCTGAATAAGTTCATTGTGTAATGGGCATCCTCTTTGAAATTATTCTTTGACTAAAATAAAATGGAGGCATTTTTACATATCTTTCTATCAATACGTGCCTATGCAATTTTCAGTCCATTTTTCAAGGAAAATTCACTGAGCACTGCCTGTGTTCCAAATACAATGGAGAGAGATCAGGGTGACTTGACTTAACATGTTAGTGTTAAAAAAGGGAAATATTTAGGTTTATAATCTATTTAAAGTTAAAATTGATTGGCTTTGCTAATGGACTAGAAGAGTGTATGAGGAACGTAAATCATAACTATAAGATTTTGACTTTACCAACTGAATGAATGCTGCTGCTCCTTACTAAGAAGGAGGACAGGGACAGTGATCAAGAATTTGTAGGCCTGTTAGTCCAAGATACATGGGACCTATCTACTACAAAAAATGCTATAATAAATGTTTTTCTATACAGAGATTTTTCCATATTTATGGGGCTGTAGACTTGAGTACGTCTAACTTTTGGCCTCTCATCAACTGGGAACTTAAGTGGGTTTGTTCGTACACCTTCTCTGTCTGACCACTGAGACAATCCATCACTCTTCAGTCTCAGTACCATTCCTACATTAGCAATGAGGCAAGTCTGCACAAACCATTTCTTGATATATATTGCACCACATAAAAAGACATTGGCCAAACTTCTTGGAAATTCCTTCCCTCAGATCTGAGTAGGGAACTGAGCCACGTTTTCTCCTTCCTCACACCTCTGTAGGAACTGATAGCCTCCTTCACAGAAGTTTCGTTGACAAAAGATGACTTCCTTTCTCTCCTCAATTGTCAAACCAATTTGGTCAGTCTCACACCTGAGAGGAAACTAGTACTCTCATTTTGAGGAATCAGCCTTGGGGAAGTCAATAATTTTGTTTTCCATGGTCTTCTTTCTATTTTGTAAATGCTGCACTATTCAGGAATCTGCAAGAACAGGAAAATATTGGTTATAGTGTGTACTGGGTTTATTCCTTTGCTTTCAGAAAAAGCTAATACCCTTAAATAGATCTCTATTTAAAATTTTACGTCATTAATTATTATTTGCTGACTAATTAATCACTCTAGTCTACATAGTAAGCAAATCATTACTTCCTCCTCCATCAAAGGTCACTAGAATTCACTGCTGCAGGCAAAACTGTGGCTTCGGACTCCAGTTCTATCTTTGCTTTTCATGTCTAGAGTTGATTACCAGCTTGGGCTATGATTTTCTGATGTACTCACCATTACCCCTCCAACACACACACACACACACACACACACACACACAAAACCGAAAAACAGACCCTGTTACTGGTTTAATTGAAGAATCCCAACTTGGTGAGATTTAATTTTCCAGTAACTGCTATCAAGTGTGCTTTCTGGAATCACCCTTTCCCATGGGTTTGATTTCTCCCTAACAATATATCTTAGTTGCATAAAATTTCAGTCATATTAAGAAGTTTGGACTTATTCCTAATACTAGTAGAAAGTTATTTGTGAGTGTTAAGCTAAGGAGTGACATATTTAGTATTTGGAAAAGTTATTCTGAATCAATATACAGAAAGAATAGCTTGGAAATGTGAAAAAAAATATTAGTTGAGACTTTTTATGTTGTGAGAGGGAAAAAATTTTGTCATCTAAATTAAAAATGTGACAGAGGAAATGCAGGTAGATGGAAGTTTTTAAAATAAAATTAGGAAATAGAATCAACAGGAATTCAAGAATTAGAGATCTACTGATTGTGCAAAGTTAAGGAAAGAGGGACACATGGATTATTCTGGGTTTCTGGCTTTGACAGTGGGGTAGATGATAATGGTATTCTCTGAGGCAGGACATACCTAAGGAAAAGCAAGGAACAAACTATTGTCAGTTTTAATCATGTTGGTCCTGAGCTGACTGTGATGGTTTGTATTCAGTTGGACAGATGAATCTGAAGCTCATTAAGGTGGTGTTGGGTATCTAGATAAGGGAATCATGAGAACTGATGGGAACTGAGTCATGAGAGACTGTGTAAGAACTCTGAATATAATGAAAGCAGAGATAAGAGTTGAGAGAAGGAAGGATATTCTATGAGAAACCTGATAACATGTAGCAAGATAGAAAGAGGGAAACCCCGGATATGGTGACGTGAAAGCCCTGTTACACTTATTTCAAGAAGATGGGATACAATGTAAAATGTAGCAGGAATTTGATAAAACAAAAGTGTCCACTGTATTTCTCAAAAATAAAGATATTTGTGATATCACAGTACAAGTTTCAGAGGAAAGAGTGAGGACTGAAGCCAGATAACAGTGAATTGTGGCATGAATGGAAGTGAAGAAGCTGGGACACAAAGGAAATCAACATTTTGAAGGAATTTGGAAAGGGCTAGGGTAGACACTGGAGGGGAAGATGAAACAAAAGAAAATGCATAAATATCAGAGATACGAGCATATTTAAACACTTATGAGGAGACTATAGTAGAGAGAGAAGTTGAAGATATAGAAGCTGCATGGGTAATAGGTAGTATGGTCCCTTAGGAGCAAAATGTAATAAATTTCAGTGGCCTGGTGGAATGATTATCTTTAGAACTGGGAAATCTATTTCTATTTCATTTCAGAGGAAAGAAAAAGAATAAGATGAGTGAAATTACGGGTAATTGTTCAGGTTTGCTAGTTGAATTTGGAGGGAGAGCCCATCTGACAATCCTAGCTGTAAACAAATAAACGATGACGTCATCTCCAGAGTCTGACTAACAATCCTGGTAGAATCAGAGTTTTTAGAGAAGTAAAGAAGTGAAACTTCCTTTTTGTAGAAAAGGAGAAGCAGCTGACAAGACAACATAAAAAATTTCTGGGTTGCATTGCAGACCCAATCAAAGTTAGATAGCATGGATTTATAAAGGAAACCATCTACACAGTTGATCAGCGTTTTTCTTTCTTTTCTTTACCTTAAAGTGAAGGGTAATCTGGTTATTGGTTTATTAGCAGCTTGAATTGATTTGGTGTTGGAGACTTTCCGGGTGGTGCTTCAAAGAGCCAAAAGATGAGGACATTGGCCAGTGTTAGGAGGTGGAGACAAAGAATCAAAAAATGTCCTTTATTTGATAAATAATAAAAATGCTATGTCATTGCACAAGGTAGTGTTAGTTTTATAAATATAAAATGATATCTAAATTTACTGTAAAATATGATCTAATTTTCTTCTTTGATCTTCATAAGTTATTGAAAATATCACAATGTGTGTACATTTGCCCTAATGTCACATAGAAGACTTATTTTCTGGTCTGAATTAATGATTATTTAAAGATAAGTTTTTATAAATGTGTAATTATTTTTCTTTAGCATGATACCAAAGGCTATATTGTTATATATTTTGTGCTGCAATTTAAATAAAATAACCATGTTACACATATTTGAAAGTTAATGATTCTTGACTTATATATCTACCACTAAGAAAACAAATTGCTATGTCAAAGCATAATTGTCTTATAAAAATAAAGTGAGTATCCTTCAAAAAAATCTCAAAGTCTGGTTTTTTGTGATGCTAAATGAGAGATGGCCCTTCCCTTTGGTATGGAAAAGTTGATCTGGGGCTGAGCTTGGGTGTAGTGATTAGAGAGCGGAATCACTCTGCCTGATGAAGTGAAAAGAATTTGTATTCTTTATGGTTCCCAAGAACAAGATCTGTAGAGTCTGGAATGGCTTTACCATTGATGGAGTAGTAGCTGGAATGCCTTTAGGACGAGGAATATCTAATCTAATAAATTTTAACAAGTTTTTCACTGAAAAAATACAGAAATAAAAAGGTATAGAAATAAAAAATATACAGCTGAATGAATTTTCAATGAGAAAACATGTAGCCAGCTTCCATGCTGCTTAGAACAATTACCGTTATCAATGACTCCTTTCTTGGACACTCTAATCACTGTTCTCCTTCAAAGATAACCATTAAGCTGGCTTCTAGCATCTCAATGGATTTGATTAATTTGGCCTTGAAGTTTTCATACATGGTATTCAGTGTAAAACCCCTCTGTGTCTGGTTTCTTCTGTCCATGTGGTTACATGTAGTTTCCTCCATGGTTCTATAGTAGGGTTTCTCAATCTTGTACTATTTACATTTTGGGCCAGATAATTCCTTGTTATGGGAGGGTTGTCCTGTGCATGGCAGGATATTTAACAGTACACCTGACACCTACCCACTAGAAGCCAATAGCACTCCCCGAGTTTTGACAACTGAAAATGTCTCTAGACATTGTCAAACAATCTGCGAGTAAAACTGCCTCCAAATGAGAACCACTGCCTTATAAAATTCAATTTAATATACCCAAAGTTATTAATCTACTTTACTGTTGATTGACATTTGAGTTGACGTCCTTATTTTATTTGTTGTTAGGAAAATTTTGGCACATGACTTACGGCAAACATATGCAAATTTGTTGGGTATACACATAGAGGTGGAATTACTGGGTTAAAGGACATGCTTTAGTAGATATGTCAGTTTTCTAGAATGGTTGTGCCAATTTTTTCTCCTATCAAAAGTGTGTGAGCGTTACAGTTGCTGTACAGCACGTAGTACAGTCAGCCTTAAAGTTTAGCAGTTCTGGTAAATATGAAGTGTTTACTCCTGGTTTTCTTTTGCAGTCTCCTTTAAGTAATTAAGTGGAGTGTTTTTTTTCATGTTGAATGGATATTTGCGTATCTTCTTTTATGAAATGCACGTTCAAGACATTTGCAGATTTTTTAAATTAGTTTGACCATCTTTTCCTTGAAAATGTGTGAGAGTTTTATATATGTTAGATACAAATCTAGCAAATACATGTCTATATACACACACACATATAGTTGGATATATTTATGGCAAACATTTTCACCTAGTATGTGACGTGCCTTTTCATTTCATAAATAGTGGTTTTTGATGACCAGATATGTTTAATCTTAATACAATCCAAGTTATGATATTTTTTCCTTTATAATTAGTATTTTTGTGTCCTACTTAATAATTTTGTCTATTCTAAATATTGTCATATCTTTTCTTCTAGGAGTTTTTTAACTTTCATATTTAGAAGTACAATGCATATGAAATTGATATTTTATATAGAGTGAAATGGAGTAAAGTTAATTTTGTTCTATATTGATATCCAGTTGATACAGCATCATTTATTAAAACACGATTCTGTTCCATTGCAATTCATATGTATTCAATTCACTATTTTACGACATTATGACATCTATGTTACAAATCAGGTGACCACATATGTATGTGTCTAACTCTATTATGACTCTATTATCATAATGGATTATGATCCATTGGTCCATTTGTCTAATTTTAAGTCAATATACCATTGTCATAATTGCCTGAGGTTTATAGAAAGGCTTGATATCTAGCCATGTCCTTCAGCTGTGTTCTTCTTAATTAAGATCATCTTGATAATTCTTGACTCTTTGTATTTCCACAAGAATTTTAGATTCAGCTTTTAAATTTCTGTTCAAAGATACTGCTAAGAATTTGATAGACAATGTATTGCCCATCTCTTAGCTGGAAAGTAGACTCTAGTCACACTTCCAAGGAAGGAGCCATTCATCTGCCCACAATTTCTATTAAGAAAAAATGGCAAAAATCTCATGCAGTTGCAAAAACTGGAACATTACTTTTTTTTAAAAAATTGCTTTATTAAGGTATAATGATAGACAAAAAACTGGAGATATTTAATTTCTACAACTTGATAAGTTTGGACATATGGATATATCTGTGAAACCATGACAATCAAGGTGTTAAACATATCCATCACCTCCAAAATTTTCCTTGTCTTCTTTTTTTGTGGTAAGAACACTTAATATGAGATCTACTGTCAACAATTTTGTTTTTGTGCACAATATATTATTAACCATAAGTACTATGTTGTAAATAGATCTCTAGAACTTATTCATCTTGCATAATTGAGACTCTATGGCCATTAATTAGCAACTCTCCATTTCCCCTTCCCCCCAGCCCCTG
The DNA here is from genome assembly GCF_041296265.1 of Equus caballus. NCBI lineage: Eukaryota > Metazoa > Chordata > Mammalia > Perissodactyla > Equidae > Equus > Equus caballus. The sequence goes on along the minus strand of NC_091702.1, from coordinate 16,173,074 downwards.
GCAACCACAATTGTATTCTCTGATTCTAAGAGTTTGAGTATTTCAGATACCTCATATAAGCGGTATCATGCAGTACTTGTTCTTCTGTGACTGACCGACTTCACTTAGCATAATGTCCTCAAGGTTCATCCATGTTGTTATATATAATAGAATTCCCTTCTTTTCTAAGCTGAATAATATTTCATTGTATATATATATATCACATTTTCATTATCCATTCATCCATCAATAAATATTTAATTTGCTTCCATATCTTGGCTATTGTGAATAACGCTGCAATGAACAAGGGAGTGCAGATAAATTTTCAAGATCTTGATTTCAATTCTTTTTGATATATCTTCAGAAGTGGGATTGCTATATCATATGGTAGTTCTATTTTTAATTTTTTGAGGAGTCACTATACTGTTTCCCATAGCAGCTACAAAATTTTACATTTCCACCAACAGTGTACAAGGGTTCCAATTTCTATGCATCCTCACCAACATTTGTTATCTTTTGGTTTTTTTTGATAATTGCCACCCTAACAGGTATGAAGTATATCTTATTGTGATTTTGATTTGCATTTTCTTGATGACTAGTGATGTGAGCATCTTTTCATATACTTGTTAGTCATTTGTACATCTTGACCAATGCAATAGAATAGAGAGCCCAGAAACTAACCCACATATACATGGTCAACTGATCTTCGACAAGGTTACCAAGAATATACAATGGGGAATGGATAGTGTCTTCAGTGAATGGTGTTGGGAAAAATACATATTCACATGCAAAAGAATTAAATTGGACCCTATGTTACATCACCACAAAAATGTCCACAGAGGACATACAAATGGAGCATTTGATTTCTTGTTGATTCCCAGGGCTACATTCTACTGTAAATCATACCATTTTTCTATGATTTCTTTTTCGGAATAACAAAGAAGCTATATTGATAGGAATCTCAAATAACCCACAGACTCCGCTTTTGTCTCACTAACTACTTGTCCCTCTGGAACTGGCCAATATAGTTTTCTGATTAGTGATTCCATTCCAATGAATCTGTGGGGGCAAGAGCTATTTGGAATGAGATGCCATTATGAAAGATGAACCAGATGGCCTTTTTCTGAAAATCCCAGAGGAAGATAAATCCCTGGTCCATAGTTTTATGATAGCATAATTTTATTACTCACTCTGATGCCTCCATTATTGACGTCTCAGACCTTATATCTGTTCCCAATAACCTCTTGGGAAAAGATAGTTCATATCTAGAACATATAAAGGAGGCTGGACAATAAAATTCTCCATCAATCCACCTATATCCTTACTAAAACTCACCCAGTACATATTAATAAAAGAGACTATAAATGCTTGCGGCCAATCATATCACGTAGCTCCAAATAAGACACAAAATCCTCTTTATCAGCCCTTGTTGTGCCCCTTCTGCCCATCAAAAAGGCAAAATGGATGTGGTTACCACCTTCTACAAGATTTATGGGCCATGGGCATGTTCATACTTCCTTAACTCTCTGTAGTCCCCAACCATAATACCATTGTATTCTCCATCCCTGAGACAGCTAACATTGCAGTGGTAGATCTATATTCAGCAATTTTTATACGTATATCTTTCCAACTTGACTCATACTATCTTTTTGCATTTACTTAGGAAAATACAAAATATATGTGACAGTTACATTCCAGTCATGCAGAAGCATCCTCTTACTCTGTGCAAATATTCAGGCAGCACTCCACTCATATATAATCTTCTGCTCTGTTCTCCAGATTGAAAATCTTGAAGAATTGATTCTCTCTACCTGCTGCTAAAGCTTTTAAAAACAAACTCCAATTTCGTCAAATGAAAGTGTACTTTCTAGGTCGTGACAACATACAAAATGGTAACTATAGTTTCCTCAAAAATTGCAATCTATTTATCATTTTCCTTGACCAATTAACAGAGAAAAACTTGGAGGCATTCATGGTCCCATAGGATGCTGTGTATTGGATTTCTAACTTTCCTGAGCTGAATGCCCCTTTATATAATCTGATGAAAGCTGACAAATTCGAGCCTTTGGCTTGGACAGAATCACTAGAGATTATCTTCAGTAACATTAAGCATTTCCTTTGAAACTCCTTACCTTGAACTGCCCAATGACTGTAAGACTATTTCCATTGGTATCTGAAAATTTGGGACAAGCATTGGGGATTCTAACTTATCAGGACAACAGATATCAGAAACCCATTGTTTATTAAAAATTCTCCCTTAACATCACAACAAAAGCTTACTCTTCTTGTTTATGCACACTGGCAGCAATTCTACAGACAACGGATTCTGTGGAGGACACTACTCAGTTCTTGGGGCAACTCCAGCACCAAGTACTCCATTCTGAGAAAGCAAACAAACAACCAACAAAAAAAAACCTCCACACATTTGGGAATTGTTTTTCCCATGCACATGGTCTCAGGTCACACTAAGATGGTTCTACTGACTCCCTTGAAACATTGAAATGACTTCTATTAAAAATTTTAACCCATCATGTAAAAGAAACTAAAACCCACCTTAAATAAGGTAGAAAACTTCAATAAGACCACAGAGTATGTCCCTAATGCATGTCCCCTCTGTGAGCTCCACAATGCTGAGAAAGCTGTAAAGGTAAGTCATGAACATGAACCAACATCTTTAGGCTCCTTCAAACATATACAGATGGACTTAACTTAATTAAGCCTCATATGGCTATAAATATGTTCTTATTATTGCCTGTGTATTTTCTGTTTTGCTAGAGCCTTTTCTTGCCATAAAGCAGCTGCTCTGATAGTAGCAAGGCAACTTTTAGGTTTTGCATTTCCCTCTTGAGAAAACTCACTCACCTATTTGTCCAATAAGAGGGGTGCCCATTTCATTGGAGCAGTAATTAAGATACTTGGTAAGGCTCTGCCTGTTGCTTAAAATCTTCACTTTCGTAGTCCTTGGAGAAAGTGGAATGAATGAATGGTATACTAAAATTAAAATTATCTGAAGAACATTAGTGGCTGTGGCAAAGGTTTTCCCTTAGCTCTCAGGGCCATTGACGCCACTCCAACAGGAACTCATAGGCCATCGTCACATGAGATTCTTACTGGATTCCCCATGCATCTGGTGATCTCACCTCCTGCTTTCACTTTTCTCTTTTATAGTAGGCTGATCTGGACAAATTTTGTAAAGGTTTAATGAAAGCTTACTATCAACTTGTCTTTTCCCAACAATAAACCATAGGAACCACTGTATGATCTTCAGTCCATAAACCCAGTTTGCTAGAAATGATTCCAATTTAAGATTACTTTTGAACCTTATTGGAAAGAACCTTATATATATATTCCCAGCGAAAAAGACATCATACGTCCTCTTCCTGAACTTTTATGCATCACAAAAAATGTTTCTCAGGAAATTTGGGTCGAAAGCAGACTACTAGACAAAGCGTTTACCCAGATCCTTCAGATCAAGACACCTAAATGCAAGGAGCTAAAGCTGACCTTTGCCTCTTTCTCTTCCAAATTTTAATAAATTTGCTTTCTGTGTGTGCATGTGTGTTGGCTTAGAGTTCTTGACTGCTAATATGAGATTTTAAAAGTTTCTTGCCCAGTCTTGTTACTTTGAGTACCAGAGATTAAATCTTGACATTTAGATTACACTTTGTACCAATGAACTTACTTTCTAGCTAAAGAGTTTAATTGATCAGGTTGCTGAATTTGTACCATTTTCCCTGGGAAACTGTACTTTGTACCAGAAAATAAGGTCACTTTCCTTTCACTGTATACTGATAAAGAGACTTTAGGATGATTAATATCAAGAAAAATTAAAAGAGAAACACTATAGAATGTGATCCCCCATAAATATGTCATGTTTAATTTTATCTAATGATTTAAGGTACCTGAGAAGTACCCTTTCCAAAGAGATCAAAAAAGCACTTCCTTCTCCTAACCTCTATTGCCAAACTGAAGCATTCACTGCCTTCCATAATCCTATAAACAGTAGGTCTATTTGACCTACTGTTAGTCTTATTGCCACCTCTGCCCAATGTTAAGACCCTTTGAAGTTCAGGAGGAAAAGAATCTTGATCCATACCTACAGCGTCAGTCCTGCCAAAGTTCCTGCATTGCATAAAGAACTATATGTACCTGTGACAAAGTGTTATGGTTTTCACTTTCACAACCTCCTCAAATACATGAAATGGTTAAAGAAGAAAAAGATTTAACATTCATCTGGGGACTTTCATTCTTGAAAATCATTCAGGAATATAAACGAAACCATCCCCGCTTAGTACTTTTTTGATACTTAAATAAGGACTCTGGGTCATATTGTTTGAGTATTCCTGGATCTCTGGGACACAAGGTTATTAGAGAATTCCTACTAACTGGACAAGTATTGGTACCTATTTCCATTCCCACCAGTTTCCTGTTTTCCAATAACATGACCAAATTACTTTTAACTCTGTAAAAACTTTAGTCTTCTTTTTATTTCAGGTACTGAATTTTGACAATTATGGCCCCCATGTAGTAAGATATGATTATAAATTTCCAGGAGAATATTCACTGAAATTAAAAGAAAAACTTCTAATTTTTCTTAGGCTGAAGAAAGACATAACAAACTATATCTATCAATGAATCCTGGATTGCTGTTTTCTCTTCTAATTTGACAGCCATGTAAAAAGCTCAAAAACAGAATTCATTATGCCATGATTAAAACAACCATTAATAACCTAAGCAACTTAAGTAAGACTGTAAGAATAGGTATAAATTCAACAAGCTGAAGGGCAAGTAGACAGACTTCAAACACACTGAGAACACATAGCAGCACATGTGCTGACATAGGGAAAGAAGGATGGACCTGCCTACAAAGAGATATATTGGATAATGTTTTTAACATAAACAAGGTTAGGGAAGCTAACGAACAAATGAGAGGGAAAAACAAGTGTTAAGCAAACTTAATGATGTCAAGTGTGTTTCTCTATAGACTCAGAGTAGGAATGGGATCTATTCTCTTGGCTTAGTCAAAGGTCTTGACAAAGAGACCATTGTCCAAGGCATTCTGATGATTCTAATGTTAATATTTGTTTTCCTCAGAATTGTTTGCCATATTCTCTCCAGAGTCTTAAATGTTACTTCACAGAAACTCATTGGTCAGATAATTTAAATCCAACTACAAGGACAAAAGTCACAAGAAGCCCTAATGGTAACCATCACTGATGAATCTGGGACCACAATCAATATGTGCAGTGTCAATATAGAATCTGAACAAATCCACATGTGGTCAAATTATGAGATTCAGTCTCCCTCTTGAACAAGACAAGGAACTATGAGGAACACTGAAGGTCTAAAAATTTTCCTCTTGAGCCTTGTGTGACACTAGCTCCTACCTCTATCTGCCTGCATCCTTGTTGGTAGTCCTCTCACGACGTCTGAAGACACATTGCTCAAACAACTGCCATTAAACTACAAGAACAAACTTCCCTTCTTCTGAGAAGTATTTTTGACCAACTGGGGTTCTCCAAATTAGCTGAACTTCAGCTATTCTCTCTTTCTTAAATTCTACAAAACTCTATCCACTTTTCCCAGGAGAGAGATTCAGGTGGAAAATCTATAGTCTTTCTTTCCTATCTCAATAGGTATATAGCATTACTTCCGCCACAATTTGTTGGTCATTATATTAATTTCCTAGGGCTGTCATAACAAAGTACCACAAACTGGTGTGCTTAAAATGACAAAAATTTGTTGTCTTACAGTTCTGGAGGCTAGGAGTCCAAAATCAAGATGTCAGTAGGGTCAAACTCCCTCTGAAACCTGAATCCTTCCTTGCCTCTTTGTAGCTTGTGGTGGTTTTCTCACATTCTTTGGTGTTCCTTGAATTGTAGATGCATCACTTCAATCCTCTGTCTTCACATGGTGTCTTCCTTGTGTATCTCTGCCTTCACATGGCCATCTTCTTATAAGGACACCAGTCACATTGGAGTAGGGCAGACCCACCCTACTCCAATATGACTTCATCTTAACTTCACCAATTACATCTGCAATGACCCTATTTCAAATAAGGCCACACTCTGAGGTACTGGGGGTTGAGACTTTAACATATCTTTAATGAGGGGTGGGGGGAAGTGAGCACAATTCAACAGAACAGTTGTGACAGTCACAGCTCTGGTTCCAGGGGAAGGGGCACAGACTTCACTTCTTAATGGAGAAATGGCAAACATATTGAAAGAAGAGAAGGTAAGATATTTACTTAGTCATTTAGGAAAATACGATCTGCCACAGTATCTATCTCCAGGGATTTGATTCTCGACTTCCTCAATTTTGAATAATTTTAATTACATCTTTAAGTAATATCATTTAATAACTCGTATACATGCTTATATTTTTTAAACTTTAAATATATGATTATCTTTTTCATTTATTCTTTAACGTAAAACCATGCAATATAAACTTCTGGAAACCTCATACTACCAAAAGTTTTATAGATATTGCTCCATTAGTTTTCTGGTATTTAGTTTTTACTGTTTTTTTTTTTTAATGCAGATACATATATGATGTAGTTAAGTTGCTTTTGTTTCCTGTCAGAAGTTTAGAGGATATTTTTTAATTCTTAAAATTTCAAAAACTCCAACTTTTTATAAGTTTATTTCTATCAGTTGTGTCTAACATTCTGATGTTTGGATAAGATTGCTTTTTCTGACATCAGGAAATTCTTAAAAATTTTTCTTTTTTACACTTTGATTTCCTTTGATATTGATTTCTCTTTGATTAGCAAATAATAATGCTTTGTTATTTGTGTTTCATTAACATTTAATGTACATTCATGCTTGTTGGGGCTTCTTATCCTATGTAGAGGGATCTTTAGCTCTAATTAGTCTTTGCCATGGTTAAGGGTCTAATATGACTGCATTATGAGTGGACATTATAAATTTTACCACACATCAGAAACTAGGAAACGTTAGGGAAAAAATGATTAGATTTGATTAGCTTTACAAGAGCCACAGCCCAGAAATTTCTTGTGTATATCTACCAATGTCCTGAAAGCAAACCTCTGTCATTGTCTTCAATGGCTGCAAAAAGTGCTGGCTCTTATCTGAGGGTGTCTTGATATCATTGAGTTGTTTGAGCCTTTAATTCACAGGGACTTAAAAGGGTAGCATTGGGTTTAATTCAGAGGACCTCAGGACATCTTTGACTTATTTGTGAATTTAATGCACAGGGACTTAAAAAAAATGTAAAATTCTGACCATTTTCTTCAACTGCTGAAATCTGTATCTTGATGTGACAAAAAAGCAGCAAAAAAACCCACCCAGCCCAGAAAACGAAAGCCTCTTTAATTTGAGTAGATGATAAAATACCTTGGAACTTTGAAAATCATTAAGTTAAAATATTTAGGCAACCTTAACCTAAAGGAGATTGCCTAAACCTCACCAAGATTATTACCAGATGTAAACTGATTTATTTAATCATAATTCTTAAAAGTAAAAATTATAGAAACACAGAACCATCATTTTGGAAGTGACCTAAAAACCAAGTACATCCCAGTTAAAAAAATAAAAAGAAAAACTGAGGACAAATCAAGCTCTTAAAAGACTTGGCTAGGTTCATGGAACCAAAATTATAGCAGCCTTGTGCCTATGTCCTGGATTCACTGACTGCAAGTTAAGCTCTTTTAAGCAAATCTATTTTATCACATACAATTACATGAATGGGATATTCCAGAGTTATTTAATATATATGATTCTTTTTTTAATTAAAAGAGCGTGAGGATTCTAATGCCTCACAAAAACCCTGAGGTGTGAATCATTGTGCGTGACATAGCAAGTCATGTCACAATCAATGTCTTAGCTCACTCCCTACAAACAGACTGAAAAATTATTTTTCCAAAGCGCAATTTTAAGAAACATGCAAATCTCTGGAACATCAAAGGAAACATATATCATGTGTGTTGGTCTTGAAAATACCTTAAAAACCAAAAAACCTAAGAACAACAGCATCAATTCTCCTAAAATTTAACTGACAAGGGAAGACCTGTAACTCCTAAGTTTTTTCAAGTTTAAGAAACACAGAAGGTACAGAAAATAATTAAATTAATCTACCATCCAGGATTGACAATTGTGAGTCATTGTGGGTCACTTTTACTGAAGATTAAAAAAGAAAAAAGAAAACATATTAAGTCACTTTTTTTGTCTTCCTAGACCTCTTGAATTCATATTTTAAATAAAGGGAAAACACAGAAAAAAAACCTGACTACTTCAGTAAGGTTTAATAAAATATGTTTAAACCTTTGTGATAGTGACCATTGAATGGCTCTATGTATAAATGGAAAGCAGTGCAAAAAGGGCCCGACAGGAACATAGAGGACTAAAATCCGAATTCCAGACTTTGTTTTCACCCAATTTAAAATAACCGCATTCGATCATATCATTAAGCAGCATACCGATTGTTTCCCATCAGATTGGTGCTCAATTATGTCAAAAGTACACTGAGTACTCATTTTAAAATAAGAGACTATTATAAGAGATACAGGGACAACATGAGGAAATGGATATAGGAAAAAACAAAACCAAAAATTTTAAGTATTCATCTTGATACACGGAAGAAAGAAGGCTCAGACTTCAGCTGCAGGATTATTGTCTCTACACTGACAAAGATCTTGGCTAAATGTTGTGGATGTGGAAATCAAGCTGATAAGAGCCAAGGATTCTTTCTGTTCCGTATCCGTAATAAGTAGTCAATGGGTAAAGTCTAAGCTTATGTCCAGTGCAAAGACTGCTATGAGACTGTGGGGATACAGATGTCTAGCCCACTTTGGGGAGGTTTGTTGGATTTGTGACTAAATGAAACTGAATATGAGTTAATGGCACACACTCCAGATGGTTTCATTTATCAGACTGGAGAATTAGTATTCATTGAGCAGCTACTCTGTGTCTGTTCTTTGCTCACTATTTTATAATTATTACCTAATTTAATTTTCTCACAATTCCAGAAAGTATTATAAATAATATTCTCACTTTTAGATTGAATAAGTGAGCTTCAGGAAGGTTAATTATCTAGTCTAAACAAGTGGAAAGTGATAAAACCTCAATGTTCATGTAGAAATTCCTAAAACTGCAATCTTCGTTCTTTTTCATAAGAGGAAACAAACTTCTTAGAATGTGTGGTCTTCAGAATAAATGTGTAGCACTTCTCTCCTGGCAAAAGAAAAAAATCATTGACAGAATTTGATCCATATGTAAAATAAACTTGGAAGAAATCATTTATTTGACCTGAGAAACAAGATTTTCTCTTGATTTTCTCCTTCAGAAATGTTATTATGGGTTCTTGGCTTAAAAAAGAAATTGTCCTTGAGACTTAGATCTCAGTTGAGTCCTCTCCAGAAATTTCCATTGTCTGTCATAGGCCCTCCCTCAGATAGTGGAACTTGGGAAGGCAAATGACGAGATAAGCTAAAAGAAAAAGTCAACCAGATTAATCGCTTTATAAATTTATATTCTTTTTATAGGACTGACAAGACTCGAGAATTTTCTGAAGCCAAGAGTAAAGTTTTACAAAAGCCTGAATGATGAGGGGGAAAAAAGCTACGGCTCAGTTTTTTAGCTTCCTCAGTTTTTCTTTTTTTGATCTGGCACTATCTAGTGCCCCTTTCTACTACAGCATTTGCTGAAAAGATTCCTGTCCCTTGGTGTAAACATTCTGTTTGGAAAGAGCACTGTAATTACAGTGATCTATATAATCTGTGGAAATATTTTTAATGATATTTAGTAGCTTTTAATAGCATATATTGGCGGTGTTCAACACACAGTCACAACCATGTCGAAAGGTGAGGGGTGAGGATGGGGGGGCCAATCAATTAAATGTTTCAGGGATACCAGGCAGAAATTAATTGTTTGAAAACCAATAGTATTCCATAACCTGTTAATCAATAGCTGTAACATCAAATTTGATTTCCAAAAATCTGGCATAGTATTAATTATTATTCCTTCATTATTTAATGAATTAATTCAGAAATGAAGGCAGCATGGTCTCTGTCCTCAAGTAGAACACAGCCTAGTGAAGGGAGATGAAAAAGTACTAATGAAATGCAATAGCATATTGTCAGGCTTATAATATGAGGATAGCTCGAGGTCCACTTTCCCTGGGTGATAAGGATATCAGGGTAGACTTTCTAAAGTAGAAAACTCCACATATTTTGTATCTCTTTCACAAAACTTATATTCTCTACTCTCATAATCATTTGTCTGCAGTGCTGTCCCCTCACTCCATTCAGCACTGCACTACATGCTCCTCAAATGCATGCGCCTTCTACATCTCGTGTGCCTTTCTATAGAAAAGTCAAGATTCTTCAATATACGGTTTAATCTCCTAGTTGGATCTTAGTTTACTAGATAACACTGAAAGAAGAAACAACCACAGATAAAATATTTTAACAAAGCAAAAAAAGTTTTGTTAAGATTAATTGGTTTATTAATAACCTATTTAAATTATCATAGTTTATCAATCTTTATCGTACATTTGTTAAGTTGCTCATCTTAAAGACTTCACAGGGAAGTAGATTTGCTCAAAGCTAGGAGTTCATTTAAAATTTTTTATGTGATGATTATTCTTGTTGGTGACTATGCTTTTGTCGTTGGGAGGGACTGCAAAGTTAAGCCTTTAGTTGTGCTGCCATTAAATTTTTTTCAAAATTACACTATGATGGTGATGGGGTTCAGGGCAGTCTGTGCCAGAATATACCACTTTGGATGTGGATTATTTCAAGCTGAAGACAATCAAGGACCAAGAGACTCAAGAAGAGCTTTTTACCTCCCCCTTAATGGTCTAGAAAAATTCAGATAGGGGCCCTGTACCAGGAAAAGAGTTATTACCAGAGATAATTTTTTGTTTTTAAAGATCAGCAGCTGAGCTAACATCTGTTGCCAATCTTCTTTCTTCCTCTTCTTCTTCTTCTTTTTCTCCCCAAAGACCCCCAGTACATAGTTGTATATTCTAGTTGTAGGTCCTTCTGTCTCTGCTATGTGGGATGCCACCTCAGCATGGCTTGATGAGTGGTGCCATGTACTGCCCAGGATCCGAACCAGTGAAACCCTGGGCCACCAAAGGGGAGTATGTGAAAGCCACCACTCAGCCACAGGGCCAGCCCCCAGAGATAAGTTTTTATATCAGAAAGACTTATCTGTCCAGCACGGCAAACATCTGTTTACCAAACATTCATTCTTCCCATCTTCCTGTGAACTGTTTTCCTCCCCTTTGAAGTCCCAGATACCTACCCCTTTCTCGTTATCTCAGGATGGTATACAAGCCTCAATTGCCTGACCGTCTGGGAGTCTCATATCTTTGGGGTCCCATATGTATGAAATTGAATTTACCTTTTTTCCCTCCTCTTAGTCTGTCTTATGTCAATTTAATTATTAGACCAGCCAAAAAGCCTAGAAGAGGAGGGAAAAGTTTTCCTCCCCCAGAATGGCCAGTGCTCACAATAGGTTTTTGTTTTTTCTATCATAAGCAATTAATAAATTCTGATTGAATGTCTAGCTGACTGCTGCCAATCTTAGAGTATCATACCTGAAGGCAGAGATTATGTTGTCTTATTTTCTGCAGCACCTCACCTTCTGCATGTACTCAAGAAAACTTAGTTAAAATGAAGTATATTTCATTTTTTTCATGTTTCACAGTTAGCATTCCCTGTGCTTTGAATCAATATATAAAATAAGTATAAGAAAATGTATAGAATGTATAATAAATGACAAACTGAATGACAATTTTTATTGGTTTGATCTTAACCATTATACAACCCACATCATATGTAAGTCTGTTCAGCTATGCAACCATCTACGCAGTCACATTTTTTTTTTACACAAGTTCAGTGTCCTCAGAAATGTTCCTGCTCAATTCAGTCATTTTGTGCCATTTCTACTTGCAGTATTTATTTTACTATCCCATTATCCTTTGGCCCCTATGCCCTTATTTTACACTTATGGGTTCCTTTCTTCCAGAGTTAAGTTTAAAAATTTCCAGTACTATGAATAGTCTGTTGTACTTAATGGTCCTAAACCGTTGCTGCTTTATTTACCAACTTTTCCATTACCCTTTAGGCATTTCCTCCTTGTTTCACAAGCTGAATGGTACTTCTGTTTCCATCACTTCTTTTTTTCCCTCTACGTACCCTACCCGGGACAGAAGTTCTCCAGTTTCTTGCTGTTTTGTTTTTCATCCTTGAGATTGAATTGAATTTAACATTAAATGAAAAGGTAAAAAAGTTAATACAGAAAATCATGTGAATAAAACTATTGTGTAGGAGAAAATATTTTTCTTTAAATAGTGGCCACTTGCTTTGCTTGTATTATTAAAATGCCTTCAGCCAATTAGTAACTATTTGTGTGTCAAGTCCTCTGTTACACACTATTGGGGAAATATAATTAAAAAAAATTTCCTCTCAACTGAGAAAAATGTGCCACAAAAGTAGAAGAGAAAGAAAACAGTTTTAGTATTGAGTAAGCATTAAAGTAACTGCTATGCTGGCAGGAGGTTTATTTGGGTTTCAAAAAGATTACATCTATCTCCAAGGGACAGAAAAGAATTCACAGTTATAAGTCTTTTTAATAAAATGCTCTGACAGAAAGGGGCAGGGAAAGAGGTCTCTTTCCCTTTTTGTTCCGGGGATTGTTTTCCTGATTTGTGTGAACACTTGGGCTATGTATGGTTCTCATCAGGGAATGAATGTTGGTGAACTCATGAAGATCAGCTGAACAAGATTTTCACACTCACACACAGACACAAACACACACCCACTAGTCTCTATTTGGTACTCGCAGATTGTGATTTCTGTTTCTGATTTTTTTTGAACTTTTTAGATGTGTTCATTCTAAATAAAGACATATTTATGTCCTTTACTTGGTGATATTTTATTTATATAAGTGCCTTTTAATAATGTATAGTTCTTAATTTTTTTTTGTAATTTCTGTTCAACAAATAATAATTGGAGCTTGCGTTTGTGCGAAAGTCTGCTCTAGATTGTAGGGGCATGATACACTTCTTGCCGTTGTTATTTAAGGTATCTTACATTCTTCTGAAGTTTGAATATGTGTTTTTTTAAAAGTCATACATACACAAAACGTCTATTTTTAGGTTAAGAACTTAAATGATCTTTTAAAGAGTTTTTGAATAACTGTAAAATCTTATTAATTCATTTATCATACAGGAATCAATTTGTCCTCTCTGAAAATGGTTTATCATTTGTTCTTTTCAGTTTTGCCTTTTCCTTTACTGAAATTATACTTTTAAGTGACAATTAACAATCAATGCCTTTGCTACTTCTAGATAAATTTAGAACATCTGATGTAAAATCATCACAACAAAAGAACATTCTGATTCTTACAATGCGTGTCTCTCAAGTCCTGCAGGATATAGACAATCCACTCTGCATGGGCATATTTATTAAAACACTCTTTTACTGTAGCTTGGGGGTATTTTTCTTGATAAATACATTGACTTTTATCATTTATGTTCTGCATTTGATAATATTATATTCAAATACCTTAATTCGTTTAATTCTGCTGTACAGTCTCCCTCTTGTTTTTCTCATCTCCTCTCTTTTCTTCTCTTCTCTCTTTATCTCACTCTTTGTTCTACCATTTAAACATTTAAAGATAGTCTTAAATGCACAAGTAGAAAACACACACTTCCCATGGGCTGTTATACAGTAGTCTTAAGAGGATTCAAAATCTTATCTGTTTTGTGTTCTATTCCCATAGTTTGGGCTTTCATCATTACTTAATTCTGAGATTTAACTGGATTTCATATTCTTTGTATGATCACCATTTTTTGTGTGGATTACTTAATATTAATTGTATTTGTTTATTTAATTATGTATAAAATTATTACCTAAAGTTATCTCATTGAAAGGAGTCCAGTTGGGTGGTATGGCTATCACTGCGATAACAATGGAATTGGTTGCAATAATCATTCCTCTGATTAAGAATTAGAGAGTAGCATTCAAAACATTGAAAAACACATTAGAAACTCTGATATTTAGAGACAGTAAATCCTAGAGTTCTCAAGTAATTTATAAGAGGATTCAGTTAATTATGAAAACATTATGCCAAAACATAATTTTAAAATAGCAAGTCTCAAATCAGCTTAGATTTCTCCAACTACTGATAATTTTTCAATTCTTTGGCTAGAATAAGTTGTTTTATTCTTCTGAAAGTAGTAGCGTACTCCAAACAAAACAACTCAAAACACCGCTATGTCTAAATTCAGCCTCTCTGAAGCAGTATTTCCAAGGATATTATAGATTTTTTTTTTTTTAAAGAGCACCAGTCAATTCCCCAAGGGCATTAGCCTTTATTAACGTGGGCTTTTATACAGTGTTTTTCTCTCCTACATTCAGAGGCAACTGAATAATAAGATTAAAAATACACGTAGGAAAATTCCCATATTATCCAAGACCCTTAACCTGAAACCTCTTAGTAAAAACTCATACATTTTATCAGTCATCAAAATGTCTCCTCAGGGATTTATTATCACAGCAGTTTTTTTAAAAAAAACACGTTTCCTTTGTCACCTGATGTTGACGTTCCTATTTTAGTTCAGTCCAAAATTAAGTGACTAAGTACAAAATTCCACAGTGGTTAAGAACTGTAGTTGATCCTACAAGATAAAAAGAAAGAATTCTGTATGACAAAAACAGAATTCTGTATTTCAATATCAGAGAAGATTCCAGAATTTCTATGCATGCATCATTAGAGGTAGTGGTTTTCAAATTTAACTTGCATCAGAATCATCTGGAGGTCTTATTGAAACACAGAATCTTGGGCCCCTCTCCCAGAAGTTCTAAGTCAGTATGTTTGGGAGCAGCCAGGCAAGAATTTGCATTTCTGACAAGTTTCCAGGTGATGCTATGCTACTGGTCTAGAAGTAACTCTTTGAAAATTACCCTCTTAGAAAACAAGGAAACTTCTGCTGAAGTGTCATATGCACAGTAACCTCACTGTTATTTATTAGATGAAGTTTTTATAAAGACTATATTGTTCACATTTTACACTGAGAAAATGTCAAATGCCCATGTTAAGATTTGTTTTTTAATTTGAAGTGACTTTGGAGAAAATACAGAAATAATGTGGGAAATGAAGCCTAGGTTGGAAATAAGTATGAATCTACACTATACTTTTGGGGTGCTAAGTGGTATTAAAGTCTGTAGAAAAAATTAATGTTTGATGGAGTCGATGGGAATAGTATTAAAGGAAGGAAAGACTATAAAGGGTTTAGTAAACAAAACAGTTCCCAATATTATAGAGCTCATAACTCCTGAAAGACCATGTCAACACATGTCTTATCTTTTCCTCTACTCAGATTTATTTTTACTTTTTTTTCCTGGAAAGAAGAGACTGGACTCTCCATTTGATGGGATCTATACGATATATTAAACAAAACTCAGTGAGAAGTTTTAAAACGCCTTTTTTGTTGTTCTAAGGAAATTGTTTTTAATAGGAAATCACAATTTCATATTGAATTCACAATGGACAGGAAGGTTGCACAGCCAGAGTAAACCAAATAAAGGAATAACCTGCTTAATGAAACAAGTTTCTTCTCCTTATTATTAAAGTCACATTGCTATAGTTACCCAAAGATATCTTGGGCCCAGAAAGTAGAGTCGTAAATTACCAGTAATTTTCAAGGAACTTAACAACATTAAAAGGGTCTTTTGGTAGTCTCATTTTTCTCCCACTCTTTACTATAACTTCTGCGTTTTTTTTTACTATCATTCTAATTTTGTCTTTTTTGAATAATCATTTGATAATGATTATATATAATTTCCTCTCCAGCTATAAAATCTCTACTCTTGCTTTATTTACTATGTATGATGTATGCTATGTTTAGCACACGAAGAGATCCCTTATGAATTAATAACTTACAGCAAGTTAAGAGATTGTTTTCTTAAGAAAGAAAGGACAAGTGCTCTATATGTAAGGTACTAGTATCTATTGTTCTAAAAAATAAAATGATAGGCAACCTTTTCATTAGTGCTGTTTGCAAAGAAGACATGGTACCGAATATGCAATCATTTAACTGATGGCATGATTAGCAAACTCAATGCTTTAAAAATCTTTTAAAATTCATTCATTATTTATAAATATTTGTCATGTTCTTTTGGATCAGAAGTTAGAAAAATCAAAATACATGGAAATAATATTTTTATTAGACTTCTATTTATCTTGAAAATAAAATGATCTTACTAAAATAAAGGAAATTTAGAGTTGAAGGAACACTTGGATACCACCTCGTTGAACATTTATTTGATGTAGGAATTATTTCTTTCACATTAATTCATTCATTAATTTAAAAATATTTATTGAATCCCTGTGTTTGGGGTAGGACACTGTCCAATGTACTAGGTTCTTACAAATAATTAATAGTTTCTGTTTGAACAAATTTGCAAACATCTAGGGCAAAGAGTCAAGCATATAAGTTTTTATTGTATTAAGTGTAGAAGTTAAGGGGGCACAAAGAAGAAAATGTGTGTTTGACACTGTTCGCTTTCCCTTTGTCTTGCGTATACAAACTCTACTCTGTCCAGTTCATATTGGAGATCCCTTAATCTCAACAGTTTCCCCAAGGGATAGTTGGTGTTGATTTAACTTAGTCGTGGTAGTATGATTTCCTTTGACCAGCCATGTATTCCGCTTAATACCAATGAGGCCTCAGCAGAAGTAAACTGAGTGGGATTCCTAGGAAAACTTTTAGTTTCCTGATAAAAAGAGAAATAATCAACAGGCATTGCCCCTTTGGCATTTTGCCTATCATTCTATTTCCTTTCTGAAATGTTTTGAATACCTTCATGGGCACAAGCAGAAGAAAAGTCCAAGGGATTTGGAGATATGCTGTCCATGACTGCCCATCCACTGTATCAGTCTTATAAGATGGCTATCTCTAGGCTCCTTGGCATCACATAACAAAATGTCTATCTGCTTCAACTAATATTAATCAAGGTTTCTGTTGCTCACCGTCAAACTCACTCTTAACTCATACTGATTCATCATATTTCCTACATTGTCTGCATGAACACTATCAATTACAAGTAACATTATTTGCCAAGGTGATATATTCTGTTCTCCAGATCAAATATTTTAGAGAGTACTTATTTCATTAAAATTAAGTGAAATAAATTTTAAAGAGACACACTCCATAGACTGGCAATAGATCTGGGTACACGGAGTTTTAAGTTCAGATACAAATAGTAGTAACCTTGATTCTATCAAAACCTTTGTGGTATTTGAGAACCTAAGCATTTGAGCCCCAGTGGAATACTGAGAGAGCAGGAAAGAATACTGTTAGACATTCTCTCTGCACACAACTGAAGAGTTTCTCTAGATAATATACAAGAAGTAAAATTTCTGAGTATATAGAGTACGTTTATTTTCCAATCTGTTAAAAATTGTGAGTTGCTTTCTCAAGTTGTTGCTATGATTTACACTGTGCTCAACAGTGCTTAAGTCTTTCCACTTCTCTATAAATTTGTAAATAGTTCATATCATTAGATCTTTAATATTTTTGCCATCTGATGGGTGTAAAATTGAATCTTACTGTTTTAATTTGCATTGCCCTGATTACTAGTTGGTTAAGTAGCTCTTCATGTGTTTATTAGACATTTGTATTTTATCTTCTTAGAAATACTCATACATATTCTTTGCCTATTTTCTCACTGAGTAATTTTTTTTATGATTGATTTGTAAATATTCTGTCAATGGTATTGACACGAATATTTTCTCTACTAGATCTGTGGAAAATAGCTTATTCCAGTCTTCCCTTTTATTAACTTTGCATATGTGATACTTTCTTGTAAAAATGTTTAATATTTTATATAATCAGATACATTAATCTTTTCCTTATGATTTCTGTTTTGTATTTGCCTAGGTATCATTTTTTATCCTGAGTTTCCTAAGATGGATATGTTATTCCAATACTAACAAGTATCTGTATATTCTTGTTTATCATCTGTATATCAATTGCTTATCCCAGTTGGAATTTATTTTATGCCTATACGAATGTATTTTTTTTTTCCTCCATAAGGCAGTTGCTTCAATGCAGTTTATTGAATAGTCCATCCGATTCTCACTGATTTTGTTTTTTTTACCAAATTCTCACAGTTCTTTGGAAAACAACTGGCAATATTTACCTTGGTGGCAAATCCTCATACTTCATTATTTATTTTAAGAACATCCCACGACCTTCCATTTCTTTTCTTTTTTCAGAATTGTCTTGGGTAATCTTGATCTGAACTTTTACACTTTTATAAGAATTTTAGAATAAATTTATTAAGATCCCTCCCCTAAAAAAGATATTGGGATTTTGACTGTAATTATATTATCATATTTTAATTTGGGGAAATTTAATGTTTTCGATATTAAGCTTTAATATTCACAAACATGAATATCTTTTCATTTATTCAAATCTTCTTTGATGATTCTCAATGATGTTTTATAATTTTCTCTCTAGAGCTCTTTCACTTTAACAGTTTTTTAACCATGATTTATTACAGTATTCATCCCATTAATTTTTCTATTTGATATAAAGTAAAAATACAATAAAATATTCCGAGATTTTAATGATCTATTTAGTGGGGGTTTTTTAATGATGTATATAGTATTCTTATGTAGAGTTAATGTATAAACATAAATTTTGGATTCACATCAAATTGAAAAATAGTGATTTCCTCTGGGGATAGAAAGAAAAAGACATGAGATGAAGGAGAACACAGAGGGTTATGGCTTCATCTCTAAGTTAGTATTTCTTTAGAAAGAGAGAGCGAATAATCAGAAGTATAAAACATTTTCACCTTTGAATAGTGGGCATATGTGTATTAATTGTATCCTTGTAATCATGTTTATTTAATTTTCCAGAAAATTAAATTAGAAAATTAAATTTAAATTAAAATTTAAAAAGAAATAAATCACGGCAAGACTCTAAAAAAGAAACATAGTAAAATGAAATTTAGCAAAACATCTAGAAATGGAATATGCAATTCTGCACTAGCCATTGTTGATTTATCTGAGAGGGGTATTCCCAGTCACCAAAGAAGGGACATTTCAGGGTCAACAACTTCAATATTCTCTTCAATACTCTACTTAGAATCCTAAACATCTGCTGTACACTGCTGGTTGTCAGCAGATTGACACTTAACCTGACACTGCAAGGCCAGTTAATAGCACATAATTCACATTCTTCTAAATCTTACATAACTGTATCCTTATACCTATGCTGCCCTGTGCTTCCTCTCGAGCACCTCCCGGTCATCTCCAACAGCCCAGTTCATTACAAACACATCCTCCTTTAACCTGAAACTCTTCACTGAATTCTCCCTTCCTGTCCTTGCCTGGGTCTAAGACTTGACATTTTTTTCCCCTGAAGCTCTTTTAAGGGGAGGAAGATGTTCATTCTTCCGCATTTTGCCCATTTCTGGACAAGGAAATAATTTTGTTAGTATTCTTTCAGTGTTTCATTGTCACTTCCAGACAGGTTTTCCTTAAAAAGTAGCAAGAAGGCAATGTTTATAGACTCTGAGATCAGATTGCCTGGGCCTGAAGTCTGGCTCCACCAATTCGTAGCTGTATGATCTTGCAAAATTAGTAATTCTTTCTTCATCTCAATGCCCTCATCTGAAAATCAGAGATAAAAAAGTACTTGGCTTCTAGACTTCTTGTGTGAATTCAATGAGTTAATATACGTAAAGCACATAGAAAGTGTTTTTTTGAAACATAAGCTTATTGTACAATATTTTTTTCACACACATGCATTCATTACTATGATGTTTATTAGAAGAGCCCAATCTGTATCTTTTAAGTCCCACTATTGGTTTCATATATGATCTCTGTAATGGCACAAACTCTCAAATATTTCAATTTTTTAAAAAATAAAACACTAATGTTTCCCTTTAGTTTTCTCTCTGGAGAATTCTAATCATTTATTAGATGTATTCTCTTGGGATATGATTTCAGACAATTTATATAAGCTTACCTACTCCATATTTGCATGATGGTTTGATACTGATTCACATATAATTTTCAAAAGGACATACAGACATTAGAATACTGATTGGTTATAAGTAGGTGAACTAAGAAAAAAGCTCATAAAATAATAGTTTAGACTGTTATTAGTGTTAGACTATACAGCGAATAGTTTTTAAATGTATAGAATCAAGAAGAATTAAAGCAAATATATGAAACATAATATAAGGAAAAAGTAGGGTATTTTTTATTATCCATAAACAAAAAGAGTCTACATTATAATGCAGACCTAGATGTGTTGCCCTACAGTGAACACTCCATGGCTCAAGTCAATAATTTACACTCAATTCAACAGGATAGAATCTCATCCTGTGGGAGCTGTGGCACACTGAAGAATTTTGGTTGTCTCCCCAGAGCCCACTAAATTAGAATAAAGACAAAAACCAATGAAAATTTAATTATGGCTCTAGAGATTATATCTACAAATTTATTCTTTACTACAAGTTGGAAAACCTTTAATAAAAATTGGGAAAACTCGTGTATATTAAGATAAGTAGCCTGGTCTAACGCTTTCTAGATTGTTCCCTTTTGAATGATATAATGAAGGTAAGGTACACATTCAAACAATAATAGACTTAAGACACTTGCACAACTTTCCTCAATTCTTTAAGCAAGAATTCTGTCCTTACATAGTCTTGAATTGGCATTAATTCTATGACAGCTCCCAAAACATAAAAAATCAAGTTGGACCAACTTGATGTGTTACATTTGTTTTATGAAAGTCCAAATTTGCAATCTAAGTCCGCTGCTCTGAGCTTCTTTGTCATTGACTGCTTTAATAAAAAGTACTCTATAACACTACAATGGCAGCGTTAGTCTTCAAGTCTTCATAGTTTTTAAATAAAAATTAGTGCCTCTCCAATTGCAGTCTACAGACACCTAGGTGTCCTCACTATTGTTCCAGAAGAATCCAAGAGAGTAAGAAAATTTTACTAATAATACTAAGACGTTATTCGCCTTTTTCACTGTGATAGCATTGATAGTTCAAAAGCAATGGCACATAAAGCTCCAGGCACTTAAACAGGAGCCAAAGAAATGGCACCTAACTGTGCTAGCAATCGTTGAATTATTTCCGGCAACAAACTTGAATTAAAAAGAAAAATCTTAAAATTTTTTCACTTAAAAATGTCTTTGATCAAGCAGTGAAAATTATTCATTTTATTAAATATCAATCATTTAGTAAAATTTTTTCAATATTCCATATGATGAAATGGAAAGTGTGTATAAAGCTCTTCTATTCAGAACTGAATCACTGTGGTCATACAGAGGAAAAGCACTTGTGCAATTATTTGAGTTGTGAGCAGATCTGCCTGCTTTTTTTGTGAAACATCATTTTATTTGAAAGAACTAAAGAAAGACCAAGTATGTTTGTTCAGTTTTGGATATTCAGCAAATATTTTCTTCAATATGAATTAAACAAGTCTGCCCTTTCAAAGAAAACAATTGAATTTAATGGTTAATGATAAAATTTGAGATTTCAAGTAAAACATTAGAAATTTGGAAAACGTATATCCATCATCATGAGCTGGATAGTTCCCAATACACAGAGAGTTTTCTGATGTGATCGGTAGTGATAAAGATGAATGTGATTTAATTTTTAGTATTTAAAAAATATGTGTCATTATTGGGAGATCTGCATAATTCCAGGAAACAACATTTTTGAAATGATCAATCCATGTGTAAAAGGGTGCATTCACAATGCAAGATGGACCAATGGATTTTAGTGTAATGGAGTATGAAAAGCTCCATGATGTGGTTATATAGTTTTGATATAGTAACAAAGAAAAATATTCTTAATTAAATGAAAAGGCTATTAAAATACTCTTCACTTGTCCAAGAACATGTTTTTGAGGCTGAACTTTCTTCATATATTTAAATCAAAATAAAACACTCTGCAACAGATTGAATGCCAAGCAGATATGAGAATCCAGGTGACCTCTATTAGTCCAGATATTAAGCAAATTTGGAAAACTGTAAAATAATACCAATATTCTCTTTAATGTTTTCTCCTGTTTTGGAAAAATAGCTATTTTTCATTAAAAATTGGCTCTGTATGTTAACATACGGTTGATTTATTATTCTTATTATTTTTAATGAGTTGGTTCTGAGCTGTCATTTTCAAAGAAATCCTAGAAGAAGAAACTTTGCTGTTAGTCCATATGGCAATATTTCATTCATTCACTAAATTATTTATTCAACAAACAATTTTTGATTCGATTTTGGGAATTACAGAGTTGAGCAAGTCACCATCCTGTTGTCTAGGATCCTAGATTCCTGTTAAGGGGCAGATATGTTAACAGTTACAAACAGTGGAATGTTAAAGGTGCCATAGGAGAATTAGGGAAAGGGTGCAGAAAGGACCACAGGAAGGCAGACACTGTGTCTATTTGATCACCACGTTATCTTGGCCTATAGCACAGAGCCTTTTACATAGTAGGCATTCAACATATTACTGAACAAATGGTGTTTAGGCAAAGCTTCATGGATAAGGTTACCTGGTAACCTGAGCCTTGAAAGGTGATGCCTTTGGTGATAACTTCTCTTCCACTCGACCTTGTTTCTTCCTTGGCAACATCAATAATTTTTAGGTGATCTCTGACCCACTACTATCTTGACTCTTGTCTCATTCACCATATGTCTTTGCATTTTTATTAACCCTACAATGGTACTTCAATTCTGCCTCAATTTCAATTAAACCTGTTCTGTCCTCCTAACTTTCTGTCCCTGCTTCAAAAAGGCCATGTCTTCTTGTATCCTAACAAAGATGCAGACCAGTTTTCTAAAATTCTCTCCTGCTCCCTGAAGTATATTGTTTTTAGAAATATGTTCTTCCTCTAGATTTCAGGTTGACAGTCCATTTTCTTTCATCTGTGGTATTCTGGAACTTATCCTGCAATGAAGGGAGATATAGCAAGAACTACTAATTGGCAAAGATGTATTGTGGCTTTCTCTTGACACCCTTCACGGTCCATTTTGATGTTGGTGGAATCCTTTTCTCAGACATCCAACTGGAAGATAGTATAATCTGCACAGCTTAGTGCAATTTCCGATGTCTAGGAAACATTTATTGCTTTAGTGTTGCTTTGTAGTCTTGAATTAGAATCTTCTCCTACATGTAGTATATGGTAAGTTGACATTCTAATTGGATGAAATGTGCACACACATACACAAAACTGTAGTCTTCAGAATATACCCTTATCAGAACTCCTCCTGTGTCTATCATCACCAAAAGCATGATATTTGTTGGAACCACACTTCCCTCAGTGCAGTGCATCTACCACCAGACTATGCCTAACCACTCTCTGCCATCAAGCACATAAGTGCACAACTTTCTGCACCATTGTTTTATGGAAATATATTTATTAAACTAGGACTTGCAGTTTCTAAATAAATTTAGAAAGAAAGAACTGTTGGTGAGGTCAGGAAGAGCAGAATAAAATTCTGTCTTGAAATGCAGAACCCAAGTAATTGAATAACGGATTTCTAATATTTTGGTCAACCCAGACCCTAGACTTCTAAACGAGAGGACAACAATCTAGAGATAAATAGAATGTCTAGCTTCCTTCTTTGGCTTTATAGGCCTGTTTCATTTGAGGTGATGGAGCATGCATTGTCCTTGACTTTGACTCTCAAGTCAGCCTTATAAGACAGAATTACTCTAAATTTCTTCCAAATTCAGGCAATGGATTTTCCAATAGTCTTAGCTGCTGGTGAGATTATGAGTTCTTACTGTTTTGTGCATCCTAAATAGGAATTTTAGTAGAAAGTTGACAAAGGTTATTTTAGGTACTGGTAAGCAAATTCCATTTAAAATCAGAAACCCTGACGTATTACATCTTTACTCATTCACTGATTCATCCAACAAATATTTATTAGATGCAAACTGTGTGCCTGGCACTATGGTAGACACTGATAGTAAAAAACCAGCCCCTGTTCCTTTGAACGTTACAGTCTACAGGGTATTTTAAACTGCAAGGAATTATAATACAATTTGATAAATGCTTCAAGATGAAATACAAGGAGCTCCTTCTCTACAGTCTGGTCAATGAACCAGATATAGTGGGAGAAAACACTAGAATAAAAGGTTGGAGCTTGGTACTGAAGGATCTTTAATATCAAGTTAATAAATTTAGACTTTGACAGAGAGCCACTGAAGAATTTAGTGCAAGAGAACAGGTGACCTGTTTAAAGCAATATCTTAGGAATTTACTCCAGCAGCCAAGTAAGGGGTGGAATCAAATGAGAAAAGAGAGGAGCAGGAAGGCCATTCAAGGAGGCTAGCCCACTTGTCCAGTACAGAAGTTCTGAGAACTTGAATTAAGCATAGGAGCAGTGGAAACAGAGAGGAACAACAGACATTAAAGAATCTGGCAATCGACTGCATGTGGTGATGAGGAGCAGGAACACTGGCGATAACACCAAGGTTCTAAGTACCTGGGAAGATAGGGGAGTCATGCACCCAAACAGGAAAGCCAGAATTAGAAGCAGTACTGGGAGAAGAGGGAGAGTGTGGCTTCGGACTTGAGAGGAATAGTACCCACCTGTCTACTCTTTGCTTCGTACTTTTATACACTCTATTAAATCCATTATTAGGTTCTAACATATGAGATGTTGAAAGGGTCTACAAAGAAAAGTCAAAATAGACCACTTGGAGAAGATATCAAGGCAGAAGCAATGCAGTCATGCTAACTCATCACTTGATTTCATAAGCTTGGGGTCAAATGTAGCTAACTGGTGCTTTTCATCATCAAAATGCCCCCTACTTCACACAAAGCAATTAACTTTCTTTGCACTCCCAAAGGGTGGGTATTCATTGTAATTTTCCATCTGGAGCTAGCTGGGGCAAAAATGCGGGGTCATGGGCCCAAATCACAAAGAATGTCAACTATTGGAACAGAAACAGTGTTCCAGATATCTGTTTATTCAGTCTTAAATATTAAAAGCTTGTCACTAATTTGAGGGGAGAGGGTGAGAATAAAATTTACTCTTCTTTAGATTTACCAAAATCTGTTTTTTGTCTCCAGGATTTGGGTTCCCAATGAAATCCCACTCCAATTTGCCAATCACTTAGGTCTGTGGGTATAATAAATGAGAAGTCACAGATTAATTTTCATCATGAGAGTCAGCTCGACTTTCAGGGAGAGAATACGGAAGGAAGGACATGAGTAGTTAAAATGCACAGATAGCACAAACGCCCAATTTAACCAGCAACTTCAAATCCTCCTCCACTGAATTTTTTTTTCACTAGAGGTGCCAAGTAGCAAGGCTCAGTCCACCCCCTGGAGCTTGATCTAAAGAAAGGCAAACTCATCAGAAGGTAAGCAGGTGGGCGCAAGAAGAAGAACAATAAGGATTTGGGGATTTGGGGCCTTTCTGAAATGGAAAATCGGCCATTCTTTCTCACTCTGTTGGTTTTTTTTAAAAAAGAATCATAATATCAGCATTGTTGGTGTAAACTGGGGGCTGCCTGAGAGAATTCTTAGAAAGTCCAGCTCATTCTTTACTTACCACTAAAAGGCAGCTCACAGATAGAGGACCCCCCTGCATAAAGTGGGTTTTCAGTGACTGCAGGCAGAATGAAGTGACAGAGCAGAAGCTGGTCTCCCAGAGCAGAGACCCTTCTCATTTGCATCAAGATTTAAACTTTACCAGTTTGAACTTCTAATATGACACAGATCCAACCCAGACTGCAACTGCCAGCATTTTAGACTTCCTTAGACCAAGCCCTTCCCAAACTTCATATGGCCTCTCGTTTGCCTGCCCTTCAAGGCTGCACATGATCTAACCGGAATCAGACCTTACTTCCCACTGTTCTCCAAACCACATACATCAACATTTGCCTAGATTTACCCTCTGGTGTTGGAACGTATCTGCACTTCCCACCATCTTTCCTTTGCTCCTCTCATTCCTTAAACCCCCAAATGTAGGCATTTTTCAAGGTCAGCCCTTCCATGAAAACTTCTCTGTTTCCCCAAAGTCAGAGTAATCACTATCTCATATGACAGCACTTTACCAGTGTCTTTTATGACGCTACACTATGCATGCTATTACAGCACAGTAGCTTATGTCCTCTGTGACTTGAATGTCACAGAATATGTACATATACACCACGATTTCTTTATCCATTCATCTATCAATGGACACTTAGGTTGTTCCCACATATTGGCTATTGTGAATAAAGCTGCTATGAACAAAGAAGTTCATATGTCTTATCAAGTTAGTGTTTTCATTTTCTTCAGATAGATACCCAGAAGTGGAATTGCCGGACCATATGGTAATTCTATTTTTAATTTTTTGAGGAACTTCCATACTGTTTTTCATGGTGGCTGCAGCAATTTACATTCCCACCAATGGTGGACAAGGGTTTCCTTTTCTCCACATCCTCACCAGCACTTGTTGTTTCTAATCTTTTTAATAATAGCCTTTATAACAAGTGTGAGGTGATACCTCACTGTGGTTTTGACTTGTATTTCCCTGATGATTAATGATGTAGAGAGTCTTTTCATATACTTGCTTGCCATCTGTATGTCTCCTTTTGAAAAATGTCTATTCAGATCTTCTGCCCATATTTTAATTGGATTGTTTTCTTACTATAGAGTTGTATGAGTTCTTTATGTATTTGGGATTATTTGCCCATTATCAGATATATGATTTGCAAAAATTTTCTCTCATTCAGTGGATTACCTTTGAATTTTGTTGATAGTTTTCTTTACTGTGCAGAAGCTTTTCAGTTTGATGAAGTCCCACTGTTGACTTTTGCTTTTGTTGCTTTTGCTTTTGGTGGCAGTTTAAAACAATCATTACCAAGGCTTATGTCAAGGAGCTTACTTACTGCCTATGTTTTCTTTTTTAAGGAATTTTATGGGTTCAGGTCTTACATTCAAGTCTTTAATCCATTTTGAGTCAATTTTTGTGTATAGTGTAAGATAGTGGTCTAGTTTCCTTCTTTTCCACGTGGCTGTTCAATTTTTCCAACATCATTTATTGAAGAGATTCTCCTTTCCCTATCGTATATTCTTGGCTCCTTTGTCATAAATTAATTGACCTTATAGGTGTTGGTTTATTTCTGGGCTTTCTAATCTGTTCAATGCATCTATGTGTCTGTTTTTATGCCAATACCATATTGTTTTAATTATTATAGCTTTGTAACATAGTGTGAAAACAGGGATCATGATACCTCCCAAGTTTCATTTTCTTCCTCAAGATTTCTTTGGTTATTTGGAGTCTTATATTGTTCCATAAAAATTTTAGGATTCTTTTTCTAATTCTGTGTAAATGCTATTGGGATTTTGATAGAGATTGCCTTGAATCTATATATTACTTTGGGAAGTATGGACATTTTAACAAGATTAGTTTTTCCAATCAATAAGCATGGGGTATCTTTCCATTTATTTGTATCTTCTTCAGTTTTTTTCATTAATGTCCTGTAGTTTTTAATGTACAAGTCTTTCACCTCCTTGGTTAAATTTATTCCTAGGTATTTTATTCTTTTTGATGCAATTATAAATGAGATTTTCTTCATTTCTCTTTCTGATAGTTCATTATTAATGTATAGAAACATAGATTTTTGTGTATTGATTTTATATCCTGCAACTTTATTGAATGTATTAGTTCAAACAGTTTTTTAATAAGAATCTTTAGGGTTTTCTATATATGATATTATGTCATCAGCAAATAATGACAGTTTTACTTCTTCCTTTCCAATCTGGATGCCTTTTATTTCTTTTGCTTGCATAATTGCTGTGGTTATGACTTCCAATACTATGTTGAATAAAAGTGGTGAGAGGGAGCATCCTTGTCTTGTTCATGATCTTAGAGGAAAAGCTTTCAGCTTTTCACCATTGACTATGCTGTTACCTGTGGGCTTGCCGTATATGGCCTTTATTATGTTGAGGTATGTTCCCTCTATACACACTTTGTTGGGAGTTTTTATCATAAGTGGATGTTGAATTCTGTCAAATGCTTCCTCTGCATCTATTGAGATGATCATGTGATTTATTCTTAATTTTGTCAATGTAGTGCATCACATTGACTGATTTGTAGCTATCGATCCATCTTTGCATCCCTGGAATAAACCCCACTTGATCATGATGTATGATTCTTTTAACGTATTGTTCAATTCAGTTTGCTAATATTTTGTTGAGGATTTTGCATCTATGTTCATCAGGAATACTGGCCTGTAATTTTATTTTCTTGTGGCATCCTTGTCTGGTTTTGGTCTCAGGTTAATACTAGCTCCATAAAATGAGTTTGGAAGAGTTTCCTCCTCTTCTTTTTTGGAAGAGTGTGAGAAGAATTGGTATTAAGTCTTTTTTGAAGGTTTAGTAAAATGCACCAGTGAAGTCATCTGGTCCTGGTCTTTTGTTTTTTGGGAGGTTTTTGATCACTGATTCAATCTCCTACTGCTAATTGGTCTATTCAGATTTTCTATTTCTTCATGGTTCAATTTTGGAAAATTGTACGTTTCTAGGAATTTATCCATTTATTCTAGGTTGTCCAATTTGTTGGTCTGTTGTTTATAGTAGTATCTTATGATCTTTTGTAATTGTATGGTATCAGTTGTAACATCTTTCATTTCTTATTTTATTTATTTGCGTGCTGTCTTTTTTATTTCCTTGGTGATTCTGGGTAAAGGTTTGCCAATTTTGTCTACCTTTTCAAAGAAGCAGCTCTTTTCTATCATCTTTTTAGTCTCTATTTCAATTAATTCTGGTCTAACCTTTGTTATTTCCTTCCTTCAACTAATTTGGGCTTCATTTGTTCTTCTTTTTATGTTTCCTTGAGGTGTAAAGTTAGGTGTTTTATTTGAGACTTTTCTTGTTCCTTGAGGAGGCATTTTATCACTATGAACTTCCCTCTTGGAACTGCTTTTGCTGCATCCCATAAATTTTGATATGTTACATTTTCATTTGTCTCAAGGTATTTTTTGAATTCTCTTTTGATTTCTTCTTTGATCCATTGGTTGTTTAGTACCAAGTTGCTTAATCTCCACATATTTGTGAATTTTCTAGTTATCTTCATGTAATTAATTTCCAGTTTCATACCATTCTGGTTGGAAATTGTAATTGATATGATTTCAATCCTCTTAAATTTATTAAGATTTGTTTTGCAGCCTAACATATGATCTATCTTGGAAAATTATTTTTAAATGAAATAAAACATTTAAAATATCCTTACAGGATAAATATCAATAAATGCAATCCTTATAAACAAAATTTTTTTGGAATCTTTTATTATTTCTAAGAGTAAAAGAGTCTCAAGATGAGAAATTTTGAGAAACACTGATTTAGATCAAAGATCAATTGCTTTCTTAGGACATACATCTAGATTTCCTCTCCTGGAGCAGGAAATTTCACTAGTTCTCTGCAGACATATCATGGAAGAAGGTTTCTTTTCAACTTACTACAGCAGTGCTTCCTAGTGTCTGATTTAGGGCTTAATGGTATGATTTTCCAATACATTTCTGTTTTTTTCACAGCAAGTCTGGCTCACCAAAATATCATATTTTTCATAAAACTTTTTCAGCCACATTTCTGTAATAAAATTACTAGTTAAAAGCTAATTAAATGTTTGCTTTTATTTCTATTAATATCCATTTTTAATTTGGTTTATTTTTCAAATACATCAATATTTTGTAACTGAGTTTTCTACTGTAATGTTAACCTCTTCCAACTCTGTATAATCTGAAAATTTAAATTTGGCTCCTAAAGTTCATTAACAAAATGCATTTAACAGAGTATTGATAACAGCAAACTTTTTTTCACTTTGTTATAGCCTGAGAGATTATCAGTAAATAATCAATGTTATTGGTACATTTTTAATCAATAGTAGAACCAATGACTATACCCTTATTAATTGCATATTCGATCATCTTACCAAAAGAAGAAGAAGAAGAAGATGAAGGTGAAGAAGACAAAAAAGAAGAAAAAGAAGAAGAAGAGGACTATGATATGGACTCTGCCGAACATTTTTTTTTTCTGAAATCAAGATATTATTTATGATCTACCAGTCTAAAAGAGAAATCAACTGATTTTCTCTGCCTCTATTTAGTGAAACTGTGATGGGTTCCTTGTGATCCTTACATTATTATTCCTAAGTTTTCACAATATTTTGTGAAGCATTAATGTCAAGCTTGTCTGTATGTTTTCAGAGACTTCTATGCTTACTGCATACTTTTTAAAAATGGAACATTTTCTTGTAGGCTGCCTCCAGAACCCCCCACTTTTACTTCTATTTCTTAAAGATTACCAATAGTAATTTTTGCTTGCCCCATGAACATTTCAGTGAAATGTATGGAATATTTAAAGGAGTTTATAATGTTCATATTCTGGTTTTGTCCTATTAGGACATTCACAATTCCCAGTGTGACTTTGTATGATGTTATTTTAATTTTCATCTAAGGAGATATGGAAAGCACTAGGGTAAAGAGCTTCCATGATGGCCCCCAATGATCCCTGTTTCTTAGTATCCTAGCCCTGTGCAATCTCTTTCTCTTGTGTGTGGGCTAGACTTATGACTCAATTGTATTGGATAGAATGTAGTACAAGTGCTGGAATGTCACTTCCAGGATCAGGTTATAAAAAGACTATGGTTTCTGTTTTGGCCGTACTCTCTCACACTTTCTCTTGGATTACTCACCTTGAGAAAAATCAGCTGCCATATTGTATGACAACTCTGTAGACAGGCCTATGTGATGAGGGATCAAGTCTTGCCAACAGCTACATGAGTGAGTTTGAAGACAGATCTTCCTCCCTGCAATGGATGTTTCATATGAGACCATAGCCACAGCTGACAACTTGAGAACAACCTCATGATAGACTTCAAGCCAGTGGTTCTTGGCTAAGCCATATCCAAATACCTGACCCACAGAAACTGTAAGATAATAAACAATTATTTGTTTAAGCTGCAAAGTTTTGAGGTAATTTGTTAGAGATTATCAATATAGCTACCAATGTGGGTTTTCTTAGTGTAGAATTTGAATTTTATGTTGCTTTCACTATAGGTTTTTATACGTTTTATCAGTAATTGAAAAGCCAGCTAGATTAATAACAAAGAAAATCGGGCAGAAAATGCCAAATTCTCTCAGCCAATAACTACAGCATTAATAGTGCTGAAGCCAAGTCTTAAAATCTATCTATAAGGATATTAATTAACAGGGTAATTAAGAGTAATAGCCCTTGAAGCACATACAAATGCTGCAGGGAGGTATTTTATTACAGTTTTACCCAATTATTGATTGTTCAGTGGCTTGGTCTTAATGGATATGTGATGGAACACCAGATTGAATAAATTCAATATTATTTATAAAGATTGCTTTTAGAGAGAAAGTAATATTTTCCCCTTGGAGTTATTATTATTTTACTAAGGACAAAACTGAGTCCTGAAGAAATATATATTCACATTACTGCTTTTGGGTTTGAGTTATTGTGTGTAGCAACAATAACCACACTCATATAATATGTCTGTTTTACTGTTCACTCAGTAACTTTCTGAAGTAGTTATTATTATGGCCACTATTTTAAAAGAGACATTGAGACCAAGAGAGTTTTGATAGCTTTCTTGGCAATATCTCAACTAATATGTAGTGAGCTGAAGAGCAAACAAATTATGTCAGATTTCAAGTCTCATTTAAATAATAAGAATTGGGATCCATTATTTTAGATTTAATGATCTTTTGCCCATTTTTAAATTGGGTTGTTTGTTTTCTTATTGTTGAATTTTAAGAGTTCTTTGTGTATTTTGGACACAAGACTTTTATCAGATATCTATTTTGCAAATATCTTCTTCCCAGTATACGACTTGTCTATTTACCTCCTTAATGTTTTTTGTCACAGAACAGAAATGTCTTATTTTAATAAAGTGCAATTTACTATGCTTACATTTCATGGATCATGATTTTGGTGCTGTTTGTACCTAAAAAAATCATTGCCAAACTCAAGGTCACCTAGATTTTTCCTATGCTATCTTCTAGAAATTTTACAATTTTGCATTTTATATTTAGGTTTATTACCCATTTTTTGGGGGGGGGATTTCTTTTTACTTTTTTTTTTTTTTGAGGAAGATTAGCCCTCAGCTAACATCTGCTGCCAATCCTCCTCTTTTTGCTGAGGAAGACTGACCCTGGGCTAACATCTATGCCCATCTTCCTCTACTTTATATGTGGGACGCCTACCATAGCATGGCTTGCCAAGAGGTGCCATGTCCGCACCCGGGATCTGAACTGGCACACCCCAGGCTGCCAAAGCGGAACGTGTGCACTTAACCCCTGGGCCACCGGGCCAGCCCCAGCCCATTTTGAATTAATTTTGTGGAAGGGCATAATGTCAGTGTTTAGATTAAATTTTTGCATCTATTCGTGTCTTCATATTTAAAGCAGATTTCTTGTAAACAACATATAGTTGGGTTTTGTTATTTTATCCACTCTGTCAGTCTTTGTCTTTTAATCTGCATATGTAGACTATTCACATTTAAAGTGACAAATGATATAGTTGGTTTGACATCTACCATATTGATTATAGCTTTCTATTCATTGCACTTGTTCTTTGTCTCTTTTTGTAATCTTCCTCAACTTTTCTGCCATCTCTG
The DNA here is from genome assembly GCF_041296265.1 of Equus caballus. Taxonomy (NCBI): domain Eukaryota; kingdom Metazoa; phylum Chordata; class Mammalia; order Perissodactyla; family Equidae; genus Equus; species Equus caballus. The sequence goes on along the minus strand of NC_091702.1, from coordinate 16,140,447 downwards.
GTTTTGGTTGAGCATATTATATAATTTCATTTTTTGTCTTCTCTTAGCATATCAATTATACTTCTTTTAAAAATATTTTATTGCTTTCCTTGTGGTTTGTAGTATACATCTATGACCAAGTCCACTTTATATAACAGTATATAATTTCATGGGTAATACAGACTCCTGACAACAAAGTATTCTCAATTCCTCCCTCCTGTCCTTTCTTTCATTTATTTCACTTATAATAAGCCATAATCAACATTATATAATCAACATATATAATTCACTGTTGCTATTATTATTTTGGATGAATACTTATCTATTATTCAGTTGATAATAAGAAAAATAAAAGGTTTTATTTTACCTTCGTTTATTTCATTTCTTACCTTCTTCCTTTCTTTATGTAGATCTGAGTTTCTGACATTTTACTCTTCCCTGAAGCACTTCTTCCAATATTTCTTTCAAGGCAGATGTAGTGGTGACAAATACCCTCAGTTTTGGATTGCCTGAGAAAATCTTTATTTCTTCTTCTCTTTTGAAAGATAATTTCACTGGTTAAAGAATTCTAGGTTGCTGGGTTTTCTCTTTCAACACTTTAAATATTTCATTCCTCTCTACTCTTTCTTGTATGATTTGTGAAGAGAAGTCCAATGGAATTCTTATTCTTCTTCCTCTACAGGTAAGGGCATTTTTTTCCCTCTGACTTCTAAGGTTTTCTCTTTGTCATTGGTTCCCTGTAGTTTAAATACGATATGCTTAAGTGTAGACTTTTTGATATTTATTTTGCTTGGTTATGCTGAGCTTCCTGGGTCTGTGGTTTAGTGTCTGTTAGTAATTTTGGAAAATTTCAGCCATCGACTTCAAATATTTTTCCTTCTCATTTCTCTCTTCTTCTGGCATTCCCCTTAAGTATAAATTACATTTTTATATTTATTCCTCAGTTTTTAGATATTGTGTTCCATCTTTTCCTTTTTTCCTCTCTTTTTGAGTTTTAGTTTGGAAAGTCTATCAATATCTTCAAGATTACTACTTTCCTTGGTCTTGTCCAGTGGGCTAAAGCACGTTCTTCATTTCTGCTAAAGGTTTTTTGATTTCTAGGATTTCTTATTGATTCTTTTATGGAGTTTTCATCTTTCTGCTTATGCTACCTATCTATTCTTGCATATTATCTACTTTTTCCATGAGACTTTAGCATGTTAATCATAGTTACTATATATCTCATGTCGAATAATTCTGAGATCTTTGCCATATATGAGTCAGATTCTGATACTTCCTCTGTCTTTTCAAATTGTGGGGTGTTTTCTTTTTTGCCTTTTAGGATGGGTTATAATTTTTTGTTTAAACCATGGCAGGATGTTTCAGGTAAAAGGAACTGAGGTAAATAGGCCTTTAACATGAGGTTTTATGTTTATCTGGCTAGAAATCAGATTGTGTTTACTGTTTGCTGTAGCTATTAAGTGTCAAAGACTAAAATTTTCAGTAATGTATTTGTTTTTATATTTCTTGTTGTCTTTGGGTTTACCTCATGACTTCTTCTCAACTGCTGCTCTCGAAACTGGTGAGAGAGGCATACAGAAAATGACAGCTTGTTGGGAACAGAATTCCACCAATGGAGCCAATACCACCACTAATCAACATCACTAATTATCAGGGAAATGCTAATAAAAACCACAATGAGATATCACCACCTCTGTTAGGATGGTTATCCTAAAAAAGACAGGAGACAATAAGTGTAGGCAAGGGTGTAGAGAAAAGGGAACCTTTGTACACTATTGGTGGGTATGTAAATTGGTAGAGCTATTATGGAAAACAGTATGGAGTATTCTAAAAAAAAATTAAAAGTAGAACTACCATATGATCCAGCAATCCTACTTCTGGGTATATATGCAAAGGAAATGAAATCTGTACCTCAAAGAGTTATCTGCTCTCCCATGTTTATCGCAGCATTATTCACAATAGCCAAGATTATAAACCTAACTGTTCACTGATGAATGAATGGGCAAAGAAAATGTAATATATATAAATATACAATGGAAGACTATTCATCCATAAAAAGAAGGAAATCCTCTCATCTGCAACAACACAGATAAACTTGGAAAACATTATGCTAAGTGAAATAAGCCACATACAGAAAGACACATACTATCTCACCTCATTTATGTGTAGAATCTAAAAAAGTCAAACACACAGAAACAGATAGTAGAATGGTGGTTGCCAGGGTCTGAGGCATGGGAGAAATGGTAAAATGAGCAGTCAAAGGATACAAACTTTCAGTTAAAAGATAAATAAATTCCGTATGTTTAATGTACAGCACCATGAATACAGTTAATAATACTGTATTGTATATTGAAATTTGTTAAAAGAGTAGATCTTAAGTGTTCTTACTACATACACAAAAAATGATACATATGTAAGGTGATAGATGTGATCATTATCTTGATTGTGGTAACATTCCACTATATATATATATATATATATATATATATATATATATCTCAAATCATCTCATTGTACATTTGAAATATATACTTTTATCTGTCAATTATACTTTAATAAAGCTGGGGGAAAAATGTTTGCCTCTGACATAATTTTCAGCAGTCTTATGATGTTTCTAGATTTATTGTTCTTTCTATTTATCTTGCTAAAGTTTTCATAGATTCTTGAATCTGTGGAATTACTAAAGCTATTAAAAATTTGTGCTCATTAATTTTGACTTCTATCCCATTCTCTTGTTTGTCTCTGTCTGATTTTCCAATTAGACTTCTGTAAGACCTTTTCACCTTGTTCCATCTATCTTTAATGCTTTTTAATCCACTCTTTTACTTCATTTATCTGTGCTTCAGTTTGTATGTTTTCTATTAACTTGTCTGCCAGTTCTTTAATTTTGTTTTCTGTCATTTGTAATTTGCTATTAAACCAAAGTAACAACAGTTTCTAGTTTTACATATTTTATCTCTCAAAACTAGAATTTTAGTGATTTAATTTTCTAATAAAATTCTCCATTTTCCATCTTTTTATTATATGTATACCTATTTTCTTAAACATGGCAAATATAGTTATATTAAAGTATTTTTTGAAATCTAGTTTATATTTGCATACCTATGGGTGTTTCCATTGTATTATTTCTTTTTTTTCTTTAGTCATCTTGTGCTATCCTGTGATGTTCCTATTATTTTCTGGTTGAATAATTAATATGTTATTAAAAATGTAAATGCTCTATTTAATGATATCTTATTTCAAAAGGAGACTGATTCACATAATGCACTTCCTCAGACTCAGATTTGGATTTAATTTTAGCCAAGAAATGGACACCACAAAACTTGAGATTTATATTCCAGAAATAAAAATTTTAATATCTAATGTAAAAAATCCTTGCATGGGCTTAACAACAAATTAAGCACTAAAGAAAAACAATCAGTTAACTTGAAAACAGTCAGTGGAAATTATCCAAACTGAAGCAAAAGAGAAAAAACTAGAAAGTATAATCAACAAAGTCTCAGTGACCTGTGGTATAATATAAACTAATTTGGGCAGTAGTTTCCCAGAAGAGAAGAAGGAGAGGTCAGGGAACAAAAATATTTAAAGATGTAAAGTACAAACACTTTTTATGTTTGATGAAAAATTTAATTTCCAGGTCAAAAAATATCACACCTAGACACATCATAGTCAATTTCTTCAACCAGAGATAAATTAAAATTTTTTTAAAAATCAGGAAAAAAATACAAATTACATATAAGGAAACAATCATAAAAATACTTCAGATCTGTCATAAGTTATAATAATGCTTAAAAAAGTGTAATTACAACTTTAGAGCACTAAAGTGAAAACAAATGTCTTTTGATGTAGAATTCTATATCCAATGAAAATGTACTTCAAAAATGTTACTTTTAGATAAACGGAAACTTGGTGAATTAGTCACTAACAGTCTTCAAAAACGAGAAATGTTAAAGAATATCTTTCAGGTTCAAAGGAAGTTCTATAGATGGAAGCAAAATACAGAAAAAGTATAAGAGTGCTAGAAATGGTGAATATTTGAAATAATAGAACAGATTTTCACCTGATTTCTTAATTTATTTTAAAAAATAAATTGAGTAAAGCAACAGTAATAACATTGTATTGTGGGGACAATGGGGCAATGTATGTGTGAAAAATGGGACAAATAGAAATCAATAGATGATGGTAGGTTTAAGGCCAACTAAACTAATTATTACATTAAATGTAAATGGGCCAAAACGTTCAACATTTCCAAGTACTTAAGTAAGAGTAGTGTATACATATGAAGCAAATTCACTGTCTGATATTTCTGTTTCTACTGAAGAGTTATGAGAAAATCATCTACAAACTGTTCACACAATGCACAAATTCAAAGAACACTTTTCTTATTTTGTAAAATTCTCATTTTTTCCTTCAATGATTATATGATTTTCACAATATATTGCGTAGTAAACAAATGACGATTTTAGAATAATGCACTAAAAAGTATCTGAGACACACACACAGGTTAGTACACCTCAGGAAAATGATGATTCTGTAACTGGTTTATGAGCATATGGACAAATTTTAAATACCAAATGAATTCTACAATTTGTACCTCTCTTTTAAAAGTACAAATGAAATACATGAATCTTTCAGTGCCATATGATTTTAATACAAAATTTTAAATTTTATTCTTAAATTTAATTTAAAACATAAATGCAGTATGTTTTGTTCATTTGAGAGCTGTATGCCAGAATGTTAAATCTTTGCAAAAAGTTCTGAATCCAGAAGATGCCAGAAAAGAAAAACACAAGCCAAATAAAATAAATGTCTTTTTTATATGGAAGTAGATCTTACATATCTTATCAACTGAGAAAACATCCTATAGAAAATTATTTTAATTTATATAGTTGAACATTCATTCCTACCAAGTACAGTGATTTATATTTGCCTACTTTTATTAATATGTTGGCTATTTATAACTCCTGATCAACAGTAAAGAGGAGAGAGGAACATGTTAAACCACACTATGAGGATAGTGTAGTTTAAAAAAGTGGAGCTACATCTTTAAAGTACTAAAACGGAAATAAATCTCTTGAGGTAGAATTCTAAATCTAACGAAAATTTACTTCCCAATATAAATCCTAAGTGTAGGAAACTACAATAGAAGAAACCTAGCTTCTTCTCTTTTAATTTAATTTAATTTTAAGGAATAAAATAAATTATAAAGAAAACTAAATATTAAAAAATAGTTTAATGTAGAAATTTGTTAACTTTTTCAAACTAAAAATTATGAGACAAATGGAAATTTGAACACTGATGAAATAGTTCATATTTTATTAAAATACTCAATATTTACTTATGATAATGTTTTAATGAGAGAAAATTTATCTTTTAAAAATATTTGCTAAACTATTTTTGGACTAAGTTATTTAACATCTGGGACTAACTTTGAGCAATATAGAAAAATGAGAAATGGATTTATGAATGAGGTATGTGTGGGGCAGAATCAACCAAATGTTGGTGGTTTGGGGAGGGTGGTATGTTTATGAGGGTTCATTATACTATTTTCACTACTTGTGTATATGTTCAAAAATTTCTCCATAAAAGAGAAAAGAAAAAAAAAATATGGCTTATTAAATGTCCTTGTGACATTTATTTGAGAAGAATGGATGTTATATTCAATGGTCTATGTGTTATTGATTTAAGACTTGTTGGAGAGAAACATTTTGAATGGTAGACAGTCTATAAAAGAGTAACATTTTAAAGCAAAAGAAAGAAAATATAGAATAATGTAAGGGTACCAGAAGAAACTAGAAAGAAAATTATTACCAAGGAGAGAATTATAGGAGAGAAATCCTCAGTTTTTTCACGGTATCAGATATGATTAGAAAACTAACAGATGTAATGAGAAACATACAATTTCACAGAAATAAGAAAATGAATCATCAAGAAAGGGAAAGTCTTTTTTGGTGAGGGAAGTGCAAATATCTTTTTCAAACTTCAAATGTATTATCAAGCATTGTTACTCCTTGGAAATTATTTCTGTTGATACAGAATACTATAAATAATTAAATCTCCCATCCTCGTCCTTTCACAATCCCACAGCATCTGTACATATATTCATGAAACACATTAAACTGTGATCATGGTTTGAATTTTCTATCTTCCCCACTTATCTATAAACTTCTTTCTGGAAGGGATAATGTTTTATCTGCTTTGTGTCTGCAACATATCAAGTGCTACGTATGAAGCACGAACTGAACCAATAATTGTTGAATAGATCAACCCTGGTACCACTAGAAGGATAAATAAACAAGTTTAAAACAAACCAGCAACATTTTATTATTAAATAATTGTCTCAACCTAAAGTTAGCCTGGGAGATTTTGCTTTTTTACTATCCTCTTTCCTACATCACCTTATTTATGCAGCTGTCAGACCAAAGTACATGCCTGAACGTATATGTTATTGCAGATTTCAAGAGAAAGTTATGCCAAAGACATTATTTGTAGTGATACTTGCATGTAAATTTTTTTCTAAAAGAAAATGAAAATAGAAACTTCAAGAAAATTTTTGTCTTATATTGCATTAATCACAAAAGTATCATTTTCTTCTGAGAATGAAGAATTTGTAAATTCAAAGAAATCAAACAGCTCTCATTCAAACATAAATCCATATATGAGAGAAGCGTGCATAAAAACTAAGGATCTCTGATTCATTTTATAATGAAAAAGAAATGATAGAGAACATATTAAATGGAACTGACAATCTGAAAAATGTTGATAGTAACTGAAGATAATTTTTGAAGGCAACAAAATAACTTTGTGATGGCTTCTTTCATCTTTGTTTCACTAAATCATTGTTACAGAAAAACTGACAAGTTTCATATTATCAAAGAATTCCTATAAATCAATTTTTACTTCCATTTTATTTAAATGAAGCAAATTACTAAGCCAAGTTTCTGAAAAAGTAATACATTTACATAATTAAAACTTTGAAAAGCATAAAAAAGTGAGGTATATAGAGACATTCTCTCCTGTTCTCCTAATTCCCGTGTGTTAATTCTCTTCCACACAGGCAATGAAATTTAATCTTTTTTTGCATATGATTCCAGACATATATTTTTCCCTCAGGCTCTGTTCCTGGAAAGGAACAGTCTGAGATAGAAGATAGAAATCTTTCATATCAGCTATTAGATCATTTCCAAGTATTTTTTAAAGCTATCATAAATCTTATTTTTTAATGCTATTTTCTGATCTTTTTGGCTGATGTATTAGTTTGCTGCCATAACAAACACCACAGACTGGGTGGCTTGAACAACAGAAATCTATTTTCTCAAAGTTCAGAGGCTGGAAGTCAAAGATCCAGGTGTTGGCAGGTTTGGTTTCTCCTAAGGTTTCTCTCCTTGACTTGCAATGGGCTTTCTTCTGTGGGTGTGCCCCCCTGGTGTCTCTTCCTCTTCTTATAAGGACATCAGTCATACTGGATTAAGTTCCCACCCTTATGACCACATTTAACCTTAGTTACCTCTTTAAAAATGGCCTATCTCTATCTTCAAATACAGACACATTGTGGTTTAGGTCTTCAACTTATGAATTTTGGGGGGCACAATTCAGTCCATAGAACTCCGCCCATTAGTTTCCCAAAATGCATGTTCTTCTCATATGCAAAATACATTTACCCCCATCCCAACATCCTCCAAACTCTTAACCCATTCCAGCATCAACTCTAAGATGAAAGTCTCATCTAAATATCATTTAAATCAACTACAGTTGAAACTCAATGTGTGATTCAGCCTGATGCAAAATTCATCTCCAGTTGTGAAGCCGTGAAACTAGACAAGCTATATGCTTCCAAAATACAATGGTAGGACAAACATAGAACAGACATTGCCATTCCAAAAGGGAGAAATAAGAAAGAAGGAAGAGATGATGAGTCCAAAGCAAACCTAAAACCTGGCAAGGCAAATTCCACTAGATTTTTAAGACTTAAGAAAAATCTTCTTTGGGTGGATGTTCTGCCCTCTGGGCCCACCATGGTTGTGGCCCTACGCACTTAGTCTTGGGCAGTGGCCCTGTCCCCATAGAACCAGCTGGTGGCCTTTATCCTGAGCCTGGTGTACTGAAATCAAGGAAGCAGGCTTACCCTCTGAAACCAAGGAGGAGACAGCCTTGTCCCCTGAGCCTGTACTCTGGGCCTGTAGGGGAAGTGGCAGTCTAACTGATCTCTGAGTTATTTTCAGTATCATTGTTTCCTTTTCTGGAAGGATAATGTATGTTTACAGCCAAACAGCTCTATTGTCCTGTCCTGTGGAATCTCAGAAATCCCACAGCTTTCCTTTATTCTGTCCTGTCTCTGTCCCCCTTAGTCTCAACTGGCAGTATCTCTGCTGCTATAATCCCATCTCTATTCCTGGCTCTATTCCTTCTGAGATGGCTGACTGGATCCATGAATTGCACCCAAGATCTCTCTCTCTCTCTCTTTAGCAGCTTAAAACAACACACGTTTATTATCTCATCATTCCTTTGGGTCAGGAGTTTGGGCATGGCTTACCTGGGTTCTCTGAGTCAGGGCCTCACAAGGCGGCAATCAAAGTGTTAGCCAGGGTGTGGTTCTCATCGGAGGCTCAACTAGGGAAGGATATGCTTCCTTACTCATGCAATTGTTGACAGCGTTTAATTTCTTTCAGCTGAGGGTTCACGGATGCGTCAATCTTCAAAGCCAGCAACAAAGACTAGAGCAAGCCATTTAGCAGGGCTCACTTAACGTATCCAGCCTCAGTTGCTGCATAGTTCTGTAGGTGAGAAGTCCAGGTGGGCTCAACTGGATTCTCTGCTGAGGGTCTCACAAGGCTGAAGTGAAGCTGTCAGATTGACTGGGCTCTTACCTGGAGACTCTAGGGAAGAATCTACTCCCAAATTCATTCTAGTTGCAGAATCCAGTTCTTTGTGGTTATGGGAATATCTCTGTGTTCTTGCTGGCTGTTGGCCAGAGGTCACTCAATTCCCAGAGGCCGTTCCCCAAGTCCTTTCATCTCCAAGTTAGCAATGGCATGTCAAATCATTATCTGGCTTGGAATCTCTCTAGCCACCCCTTCTGTTCTACCCATGATCTCTTTATCAAGTGATTTCCCAGCCACATCCTTGGTATGTATCTCTCCAGAACATACTTTCTCTTTTTTGCAATATGGATAGCCATAATTTTTCAAATCTTCAAGTTCTGGTTCCTTCAATTTATCTCTCTCCTTTTGCATTTTACTATAAGCAGTAAAGAGAAACCAGGCTGCACCTTTAACATTTTGCTTAGAAAACAGTTAGTTAAATATCTAAGTTAATGACTAAACTTTCACTTTCCACAAAACACTAGAACATGATTCAGCAAAAGTTCTTTGCCACTTTATAATAAGGATCACTTTTCCTCCAGTTTTCAATAAGATGCTCCTCATTTCTACCTGAGATCTCATCAGAATTGCTTTTAATGTCCATATTCCTATTAATATTCTCTTCAAGGTAATCTATGCTATTTCTAATACGCACCTCAAAACACTTCCAGCCTCTATGTAGTAATCACATTGGGGCCAGCCCCGTGGCTGAGTGGTTAAGTTTGTGCACTCCGCTTCAGCCGCCCGGGGTTCCATGGTTCAAATCCTGGGTGCAGACATGGCACCACTCATTAGGCCATGCTGGTGCTCATCCCACATAGCACAACCAGAGGCACTCACAACTAGAATATAAAACTATGTACTGGGGGACTTTGGGGAGAAGAAGAAAAACAAAGTAGAAGATTGGCAACAGTTACTAGCTCAGGTGTCAATCTTTAAAAATCAAAACAAAACAAAACTCTTCCAGCCTCTATTCATTACCCAGTTCCAAAGTCACTTCCACATTTCTATGAATTCATTATAGCAGCATTCCACTCTCAGTACCAAAGTCTGTATTAAATTGATAGGACTTTCATAACAAAGTACCACAGACTAGGTGGCATAAACAACAGAAATTTGTTTTCTCACAGTTCTGAAGGTTGGAAGTCACAGATCCAGTTGTTGGCGGGTTTGGTTTCCCTTGAAGTCTCTTCTTGGCTTGCAGACGGCTGCTTTCTTGTTGTGTCCTCACATGGCCTTTCCTCTGTGTGTGTGTGTGTGTGTGTGTGTCTAGCATCTCTTTCTTTTCTTAAAAGGACATCAGTCAGATTGGATTAGGTCCCCACCTTTGTGACCACATTTAACCTTTGTTACCTCTTTAAAGGGCCTGTCTCCAAATACAATCATATTGGTTTTTATGGCTTTGACATATGAGTTTCGGGGGGGACATAATTTAGTCCATAAAAGCTGATCTATAGAAACACAAATTCATGTGTATTGACTTTGTATTAAAGAAACTTAACAGGTTAATTTATTTCTAAGGATTTATACATATTTTTTTACACACATAAGCAATTAGTCATCTCAAATAGTGATAAGTATTTTCATTTCCAATTCCTTTAGCTATTATTTATTTTTTTGCCTAACTGCACAGCTGAGGACTCTTAGCATAATGACAAGTAAAAGGACAATAGCAGGTAGCCTTGTCTTGTTTCCTATCTCAAAGGAAGCTTTCAACATTTAACATCAAGATTGTTGTAAATATATTTTACCAGAATAAGAAATTTATCATTTATTCCTTTTTTTTTGCACTTTATCTTGAATGAATATAGAATTTTGTTAAAGGATTTTCCTCAATGAATGGAGACAAGATGATTTTCTTCCTAGAGGTTGTTTATCTGATGAATAACATTGGTTGGAATTTAAATATTGCAACCCATCTCTGTTTCTGTAGTAAACTCAATTACTTATGATAAATAGTTTTTTATATTTATCTGAAATTCATTTGCTAGTACTTTCCTTAGGAGTTTACTATAATACACACAAATGAAAATTTATTTTTCTTTAGCCTACTTGGAATTTGTCAGGCCCTTATTTTTGGCTTGGTATATTTTGTTTTTTACAACTCTCAATTAAATAACTTCAAAAATTGCTTTGGCACATTCTCTTTGTCTTCTCCTTTTAGAATTATCACTGTATTCTCCTTACATTTTGCTCTCTCTTTTTCTATATTTTATACCATTTTGTTCCCTTGTGCTTTGTTCTAGATATTTCCTTTTAACTTGTTTTCCAGCTTGCTATCTTTTCTTTAGCTCTATCTAATATTATAAGCCTATCTATTGAGCTCTTAATTTACTATACTTTTTGAGTTCTAGAATTTCAGTTATGTTCTTTTTTATAATTCCAAGTTCTCTGATAGGATTATCAATTTTGCTTTTTAATGTCTGCCACTAGTAACTCCATTATTTGTAGATCTTTTTTTATGATCTGTTGTTTCTGCTTATCTTTTTCTATTTTTCATCTCCTCCTTTATCTAATTATTTGTATTGAGTACTCAATGTTTTACTTTCAAAAATATTTGTATAAATAATTTGAGACCTGCATGAAGTACTGTTTCTCTAAAGACATATATTTTCTGCTAGGTGCCTGGGTCACCATCAGTTTGGAATCATTCTAATGAATGAATCTGGTTTTGAGGGGATTTAAAATTGGAATGTAATCCTAGTTGACTTGAGTTTATATTTACTCTTAAATTAGTGCACTAAAAGGTTTATGCACAAAGTAAGTGTTGTTCACCTGGCGTCCTGCTTGACGCATCCTAGACTTCATGCCCTGCCCCTGTAGCCATAAAACCTGTTAGGGTGTGCCCTTCAACACCTCAGCCACTATATCTTGAGTAAACAAGTGCCTTTTGGAGAAAAGGTTCCAAACAGAGTGTACAAATCCCTGGAACTTCATCCTTCCCCAGAAGAATGGCCCAGATCTTCTTTGCTCTCATGTTACCACTCCAATATTTTCAAGTAAATCTTTATTTGTTTAATTGTTTGTCCATGTGTTCTACTTTTCTTCAGTAATGAGGGTCTAGAGAAGGTAGGTTCACTATTACTGGCTGGGAATAATTATTATTTAATTACTACAATCCAAGCAGGAATATTTAGGTATAATATGATTTGCCTGTCCAATAGTGACACTATCTTATAATAAATATTGTTATATCTTATTTTTTGTTTAAGTCTTATCCACTCTCTCCACTTATTTTTCTGAAATCCTTTTTTGCAGGAAGTTTATATTTCAAATGGTGTAGTAATGTGTTTCAGACTAACTGGAGATTTTCTGATGATTCAGGATTTCGAATTTTAGTTTTTTGAGACTTCACTCTTTGTCAATGATAATAGGCAACAGTGTAGTTTCTCCCTTCCTTACTCTTCCATGCAACGATTTTTTTCTTCCTATTCTATTTCCTATGATTATATTTGTGTATGTAGTTTCCCACTTAGTTCTGTCTCCTCTGTTTCTAGCCAGTTCCTTCCTGATGCCATTGTTGCAATGAAGATATTTATTTTTTGCACCTTACCTTAAATGTTTTTCTCTATATTCAAAGAGTAATTTTTGCTGGACCTCCTGAGATGGAGGAATGGCATCATCTATTAGAGATATCTTTTATGTACTTCCACCTGTTTGACTTCCCTGATGAATATGCACTGTTGGGAACATTATTTCCATCCATTTTGGATTTCAAGTGTTAGATCCTTCTGTTTTCACCTAATATAGAGTTTATATATTTCTCATAAATGTTGTGGTTGTTGAACGATTTCTTGGAAAATAATGGAGCAAACAATATTTAGAACACTGAAGTCTGATGATTATATGCAATATGCACTTTTTAATAAGTGATAACATCTTGAATAGTTAGTTTATAGGAAAAAATTCAACAAACTAATAAATTATGCAATCAACACATAATTGTTCTGAACTTGAAAAAACGTGAACAGTATATACACTATTACATACTTGAAAGTTGATATTTGTAATTACGTACTTGGCTAAATCACTACCCTGAACAGTTTCATGAACTGTAAAATGTTTTGGAGGGAACTGACAATTTCTAAGGTCATCTTCTGCTCTAAATATCCATTATTTACTTCAAGAAAACTCTGGCTTGTCAAAGTTTAGTTATATGACAATAATTTTTCAATTAAATTAATGAATTCTGACTACATAAATATTTTGTAAGGGATATATTTATCTTAAAAAAGTTAAATTTCAAGATCTCATCAAGATAGCAGTGTAGGCAGACTCTGAACTCATCTCCTCCTATGAACACAACTAGGTTACAACTATTTTTGGAAAAATTACCCTGAATAGAAAACTGAAAACTAGATAAAAGGAACCCCCACAATAAGGGACAAACCTGACTAAGGTGGTTTTGACCTGCATTGACTGGGTGGCTTGACCCTCTACAGGCGGGTGAGTGTGTCTGCCTCTGTGGGGCAGTGGCTATGTGAGGACTAGGTGAACTGTGGGGGTCATTGGTGGAGAAGTGGGGGCCTCTGCAGTGGGGTGTCAGGGTATGCTCCAGGGGGTTGGGGAGCATGCACAAACCAGGACTGTGTTGATGGTGAGTGTGGTCCTGTGTGGGGGGTGAGGCTTATCAGTGGCAGAAGACCTGTGCTATCACAAATAGCCATAAAAAGGATCGGCCCCACCTTCCAGAGCCTGAAACAATTGAGTGATCCTGTGCCTAGGGCAAGTCTGACTGAGCTGCACACCTAAGAGAACTTACAACAGCCTTGGAGGCCTGAGGCCTATAGCAACTATACGCCCCTGAGCCTAGCAACCAGCTACACTGGGTACCTACCCAATTAACAGGAAAACTGCAACAGAAGTGTGCTGTTAGAACTGCAGCAAATGCTGTTGAAGCTCCCCAAACCAGATTTACAATCAATACTGGAACATAATAGTGGAAATGAAAAATTCACTAGAAGGACTCAATAGAAGAGTACATGATACAGAAGAACATATGAGTGAGCTAGATGAAAGACTAGAGGAAATCACCCAAGCCGAACAGAAAAAAGAAAAGAATTGGACAGAATGAGAACAGTCTAAGGGAACTCTGGGAGAATATCCAGCACACTAACATTAGTATTATAGGTGACCCAGAAGGAGAAGAGAGAGACAAAGGGGCAGAAAATCTATATGAAGAAATAATAGCTGAAAATTTTCCTAACCTAAGGAAGGAAACAGACATCCAAGTACAGGAAGCACAGAGAGCTCCAAACAAGATAAGCCAAAAGAGGTCTATACCAAGACATTATAATTAAAATGTCCAAAATTAAAAATAAAGAGAGACTCTTAAAAGCAGCAAGAGAAAAGCAACAAGTGCCATGCAAAGGAAAGCCCATAAGGCTATCAGTGGACTTCTCAGCAAAAGCCATACGGCAAGAGGAGAATAGCATGACATGTTTAAAGTGCTAAAAGGAAAAAACTACAGCCAAGAATACTCCGTCCATCAAGGTTGTCATTAAGAATGGAAGGAGAGATAAAGAGCATCCCAGACAAGCAAAAATTAAAGGAGTTTATCACCAAGAAACCAGTTCTACAGGAAATGCTAACAGAACTTATTTAAGTTGGAAAGTGATGACCACAAATAAGGATAAAAAAATTATCAAAAAAAACCCTCCAACAAACTAGGCAATAAAATTACTGGTAAAGGTAAAAATATACTAAAGTTAGCAGATAAACCACCTGTGAAGAGAATATGAAGGTTAAAAGACAAAAGTACTAAAATTGCATATTTCAATGATAAGAGGGTAATGGATAGACACACACAAAACAAGAGATTAGATATGATTTCAAAAACATAAAATGTGGGAGGAGGAGGGTTAAAAAGTAGAGCTTTTAGAAAGAAGTCAAGCTAAAGAGTCTATCAAATAAATATAGACTGTTATATACATAGAATATTAAATAGGATCCTCATAGTAATTACAAATCAGGAACCTATAATAAGTAAGTAAATGAGTAAGATAAAAGAAATCAAATATAGAAAGCCATCAAACCACAAGGGAAGAGAGCAAGATAAATAGAAAGGAAAAGAGAAGAACTACTAAAACACCCAGAAAAAAAGTAACAAAATGGCAATAAATACGTTTATCCATAGCTACTTTAAATGTCAATGGACTAAATGCTCCAATCAAAAGCATAGGGAGGCCAATTGGATGAAAATCAAGACCCATATATATGCTGCATCCAAGAGACACACTTCAGACCTAAAGACACTCACAAACTGAAAGTGAACGGATGGAAAAAGATATCCCATGCAAATGGCAAAGAAAAGAAAGCTGGGGTAGCAATACTTATATCAGACAAAATAGACTTTAAAACAAAAACTGTAACAAGAGACAAAGATGGGCACTACATAATGATAAAGGGAACAATCCAACAAGAAGATATAACACTTGTAAATATCTATGCACCCAAAATAGGAGCACCTAAATATATAAAGCAATTATTAACAGACATAAAAAGAGAAATAGACAGTAACACAACAATAGTAGAGGATTTTAACACTCCACTTACACCAATGGATAGATCATCCAAACAGAAGATCAATAAGGAAATACTGGCCTTAAAAAACACATTTGACCAGATGAACTTAGTGGATAGATATAGAACATTCCATCCAAAAACCACAGAATAGAATTCTTTTCAAATGCACATGGAACAGTCTCCAGGATTGATCACATATTAGGCCACAAAACAAGTCTCAATAAATTTAAGGAGATCGAAATAACAATGTGTCTTTTCTGACCACAAAGGTATGAAACTAGAAATCAACTACAGGAAGAAAATCAGAAAAGCCACAAAAATGTGGAGATTAAACAAAATGCTACTGAACAATGATTGGGTCAATGAAGAACTTAAAGGAGAAATCAAAAAATTCTGGGAGACAAATAAAAATGAATATAAGACATGCTGAAATCTACAGGCTACAGCGAAAGCAGTTCTAAGAGAGAAGTTTACAGCAATTCAGGCCTAACTCAACAAAGAAGTAAAATCCCAAATAAACAATCTAATAGCACACCTAAATGTACTGGAAAAAGAAGAATAAAGCCCAAAATCAGCAGGAGGAAAGAAATAATAAAAATCAGAGCAGAAATTAACAAAATACACACTAAAACTACAATAGAAAAAATTAATGAAACCAAGAGCTGGTTCTTTGAAAAGATAAACAAAATTGACAAACCCTTAGCTAGACTCACCAAGAAAAAAAGAGAGTAGGCTCAAATAAATAAAATCAGAAATGAATGAGGAGAAATTACAACAGACACCTCAGAAATACAAAAGATAATAAAAGAATATGATAAAAAGCTATATGCCAACAAATTGGGTAATCTAGAAGAAATGGATAAATTCCTACAAACATACAACCTTCCAAAACTGGACCAAGAAGAAGTAGAGAATTTGAATAGACCAATCACCAGTAAGGAGATTGAAACAGCAATCAAAGACCTCCCAAAAGCTAAAAGTCTAGGACCAGACAGCTTCCCTGGTGAATTCTACCAAACATTCAAAGACTTAATACCTATCCTTCTCAAAATCATCCAAAAAACTGAAGAGGAGGGGAGGCTTTGTAACTCATTCTATGAAGCCAAGATTACACTGATACCAAAACCAGACAAGGACAACACAGAAAAAGATAATTATAGGCCCATATCACTGATGAACATCTATGCAAAAATCCTCAACAAAATTCTAGAAAATCAAAAATTGCAATACATTAAAAAGATCATACATCATGATCAAGTGGGTTTCATTCCAGGGATTCAGGGATGGTTCAACATCTGCAAATCTATCAACGTGATACACAACATTAACAAAATGAAGAATAAAAATCACATGATCATATCAATAGATGCAGAGAACCCATTTGACAAAATTCAGCATCCATTTATGATAAAAACTCTAAGTAAAATTGGTATAGAAGGAAAATACCTCAACATAATAAAGACCATATATGACAAACCCACAGCAAATATGATTCTCAATGGAGAAAAACTGAAAGCTATCCCTCTAAGAACAGGAACCAGACAAGGATGCCTACTTTCGCCACTCTTATTTAACATAGTATTGGAAGCCATAGCCAGAGCAATCAGGCAAGAAAAAGAAATAAAAGGGATCCATATTGGAAAAGAAGAAGTGAAACTGTCAGTCTTTGCAGATGGCATGATTTTACATATAGAAAACACTAAAGAATCCACGAAAAATCTTTTAGAAGTAGTAAACGAATACAGACAAGTCACAGGATACAAAATCAACATACAAAAATCGGTTGTGTTTCTATATACTAACAACGAAGTAGTAGAAAGAGAAATTAAGAATACAATCTCATTTACAATTGCAAAAAAAAGAATGAAACACCTGGGAATAAACTTAACTAAAGAGGTGAAAGATCTTTACACCAAAAACTATAAAACATTGTTGAAAGAAATCAAAGAAGACACAAAGAAATGGAAAGACATTCCGTTCTCTTGGATTAGAAGAATTAACATCGTTAAAATGTCCATTCTTCCTAAAGGAATCTATGGATTCAATGCAATCCCTATCAACGTTCCAACAATATTTTTCACAGAAATAGAACAAAGAATCCTAAAATTTATATGGAACAACAAAAGACCTCAAATAGCCAAAGGATTCCTGAGAAAAAACAACGAAGCTTGAGGTATTACACTCCCTGATTTCAAAATAATCTACAAAGCCATAGTAACCTAAACATCATGGTACTGGCACAAAAACAGACACACAGATCAATGGAACAGAATTGAAAGCCCCAAAGTAAACCCACACATTTATGGACAGCTAATATTCGACAAGGAAGCCAAGAACATACAATGGAGAAAGGAGAGTCTCTCCAATAAATGGTGTTGAGAAAACTGGACAGCCACATGCAAAAGAAGGAAAGAAGCCCATTATCTTACACCATATGCAAAATCAACTCAAAAGGGATTAAAGACTTGAATGTAAGACCCAAAACCATGAAACTTCTAGAAGAAAACATAGGCAGTATCCTCTTTGACAATGGTCTTAGCAGCATATTTTAAAGTACCATGTCTGACCGTGCAAAGGAAACAAAAGAAAAAAATGAACAAATGGGACTACATCAAACTAAAAAGCTTCTGCACAGCAAAGGAAACCATCGTCAAAACTAAAAGACAACCAAACAATTGGGAGAAGATATTTGCAAACTATATATCAGAGAAGGGGTTAATAGCCAAAATATACAAAGAATTCATACATCTCAACAACAGAAAAACCAGCAACCTAATTAAAAAATAAGCAAAAGATCTGAACACAGATTTCTCCAAAGAAGATATACAAATGGCCCACAGGCACGTGAAAAGATGCTCAACACCATTAGCTATCAGGGAAATGCAAATCAAAACTACAGTGAGATATCACCTCACTCTGGTCAGAATGGCTATAATTAACAAGACAGGAAACAAGTGTTGGAGAGGACATGAAGAGAAGGGAACCCTCGTACTCTGCTGGTGGGAGTGCAAACTGGTGCAGCCACTATGGAAAGCAGTATGGAGTATCCTCAGCAAATTAAGAATAGATCTACCATATGAACCAGTTATCCCACTGCTGGGTATTTATCCAAAGACCTTGAAAACACAAATGCATAAAGATACATGCACACCTATGTTCGTTGCAGCATTATACACAACAGCCAACACTTGGAAGCAACCTAGGTGCCCATCAAGGGACCAATGGGTAAAGAAGATGTGGTGTATATACGTAATGGAATGCTACTCAGCCATAAGAAATGAGGAAATACTGTCATTTGTGACAACATGGATGGACCTTGAGGGTATTATGCCAAGCGAAATAAGTTAAAGGGAGAAAGTCAAATACCGTACTCATAAGTAGAAGATAAAAACAACGACAAAAAAACACATAACATTGGAGATTGGATTGGTGGTTACCATAGGGGAAGGGGGGAGGGGGGAGGGCAAAAGGGGTGGTTAGGCTCACTTGTGTGATGAAAGACTGTAGTTAGTTTTTGAGTGGTGAACATGATGTAATCTACAGAGAATTCGAAATATATTATGATGTACATCTGAAAGCTATACAATGCTATAATCCAATGTGACTGCAATAAAAAAAAGTTAACTTTCCATCACATTTCTTAAAAACCTCTTACTTTATAATGTAAAAATTACTTAAATTTTCTAAAAATTATGACATGTAATTGTGCCTGAATGTTTCAATCTGTTTTAATATGAAAATGTAACTGTATTTTTTCTTTGCTTTGCTATGTTAAAGGGATGGAACACAAAATTTCTCCTCACTTCTACAGAAATTTTTAAGTATTAAGCTTTCTCTTTTCCTCAAGGAAAGAATAAATGGTTTTAGGGTTGTTGATTTTTCCAAATCTAGATTTAATAGGTCTTAAATGTCTTCTAGTAAGAAAGAAAAAAGAAGAAGATGTATTTTAAAAAGAGATAAGAGATATACAGTTCTTCTGGGGGAAGCCATAAAGAAGGAATAAAGCCATAAAGAAGTTCAGAGGATTGAGGAGACAGCTGCCGAGCCAGAGAGTTGATCCTGTGAAGTTCAGTATGACTCATACCCTGGAAAGAGCTGAGGGGGTGGATCAAGTAAAGAGTCACTATGAAAAGCCTTATGGGAAAGCCCTGGAACCCTATTGGATTGGAAACATTGCCCAAACACTTCACAGTCTTTACTTTATAGGGAACTTCTCATTGTCTTAGTCCAGAAGATTATTATCATCTCAAGTGGTCATTATCAAGACACAGGGAAGAAAAAAAATCACTTATTACAGCATATTTTCCAAATAACTTTAGTAATACATTTACTCAGATTGGATAAATTTTAAATGTATGAATTAAATCAGAACATCTGGAACTTTCAAGATTATTGCCTAGAGATCAAGTATAATGGCCATTTATTCAGCACATTATTACTTTTTCAAAGAACAATTAAGCTCATGATCTTATTTTCTCTCCATAATAAAAGCTGACAGTGAATCACAATTGAAAATTTCTGGCCTACTACTCAAGAATCCAAGACCCAATTTGGGTTTGTTTCCAAAGTCACTTAACTTCAGTGTGAAAAGTCAGTTAATTTCAGTATGCATCAAGAGCTGGAATGTGGTTCTGTTGTTTTTGCCTGTCCAACATTAAATCCCACTTATTTGGTAACAAAACAGCATTTTCCTTAATCTATTAGAAGTTATATTGTTTATATGGGATAAGTCCCTTCACTGGCTCAAAAGATGAGGCCATTGCCTGGATATCAGTGATGTATTCATGAATGCACATGCGCACCAATTACGAACAGTAACAATAATACCTGAGAGTTTTGTTAGAGCTATACAAAAAAAAGTTCTTTCCCCTGGGTTCAGTAAACTGGTAGAATGAAAACCTGGAGATCTGGAAGCCCCCACATGGACGGCCTGCCAGTAAACAAGGCCAATGTGAGGGCAAATAGAATAGGTACTGGGAAAGACAGGGCCTTCTTGATTCAACATGATTTCCTGTACTCAGTTACGTTTGTCCAATAATTTTTTTTAAGACAGTTTGAGTTGGAATTCTGTCATTTGCAAGAGGACAAGTTATGACTCATATACTATCTTCAACTATCAAAGCATAGAAGTAGCTGGGTGATGATTTCTGAAGTTAAATCACTGTAATGCAAACCCTAAGACGAAGTAATTCAATACAAAATCTAAGCTCTTTATCTGCAGGGATTATCTGATTTTGATTTTTCTACACTGCTAATTCATCAGCACCAAGAACAGTATCTGGCACATTGTGAATGCTCAACACATATTTGTTGAACGAAGGAATGGATTTTCATCTTAAGATGGGGAAGTGATTTTCTAATTCTGCCCCTCATATCAGTCTACTAGAAGAAAATAAAATGCAATATCACATATTTGCAGTTGAGTGTGGGACTAAATTAAGTCTTATCATTACTTGTCTATCAGGTTTCCTAAACAGTTTGGGGACCCTAGGAGTCTTTCTTATCTTCATGAAATGAAAAACATGGACAATTCTCTATCATTCTTACAGGTGTGGCTGACCATGAATAAAGTGAATCATATCCATGAAGATATAAATCATCTATTTTATCACAATTGGATCTTTATTTGAACATATATTTTTCACAGGTTTATATTATGCGTGACTAACTCCATGGTTATTGAATATTTATTGAGGACTGACTGTGTGCTAGGAATTGTGCTATTGCAATATTTTATGAAGAAATAGCAAAATAACTCTTCAATTTTCTTCTATGTTAGATATGAGCAGTATGTTTACCTAATAGGGTGTGTAAGGGTAAAAAGATAAAAATATAATTATACATGTGAAAATGCAATGCAAACTGTAAAAATTAATATGTACATCTAAGGTGTTTCTTAAGGGCAACCCAAATTAGGACTTAAAATTGGGTCCTATTTCATGGACATGAGCAGTTGTACTGATCCATGAAAGGTGGGACCATTTCTGTAGAATATAGTATAAATGCAGACTATTGTAGAATGTAGAATTCTGTAGCATGGTCCCCCTAGAGCACAACTCTAAGAAGTATCATTCACAGAAATGATACAAAGTTGTTGTCCTGGGTCACCCCATTAATAAAAACCCATTTATCTCAATAGTTCCCTCATCTTGTTGTCACTGAAACTTTAGTCCCTGTTAAAGTATCCTAAAACATATGTATATTCCAAAGGCTATATTGTATATACTCATGGATAAGTCCTGTAACCATATGGATTCTGCCCTCTTTATTATCTCCAGATTCAGCTTCCCAAAGGGACATCCGTTGCCAAGACCAGTCTGTTTGAACACTGTAGGAAGGCACTTTGACTTACACTGTCCCCAGTGGCTTAACTGTCTCCATCAGGCATTGACATCAATTTTATCCATCTTTACTGCTGTCATTGGCACTGTCATTTTTTCTGGGCATTACTGCTGCCTCTTCCTCTGCCAGGAACTTCCAATCCTGCTGAGATGAATATCTCAGAGAGCCAATGTGGCTCTTGTAGAAGAAAGAAAAAGAACACTAGCTCAAGCCTTTTATTGTAACACGGGAACAGCTCATGACTGTTTTATGCAAAGCAAGAAGCTTGAAGCCTTTATAGGAAAAACTGAGGTTGACCAGGCAAAGTCCAATTTCTTCAGAGAATTTTCACTGTTCAAATTCTTGAAAGGTATGAAGAAACTGAGGTTGTGTTAATCACAGGACAAGATGCAGGGACAACAGGACTGATTCCATGGTTTAGTACCTGCTGATCAACTGGGTTTAGGAATAGGTATGGGAAGAACATTTGTGAGCTAAATTCTTGCTAGTGTCAGTGAAATTTTTTTATTTCTTTGCATCTTTTACTCTCTGGCCCCAGTAGATTCTCCATGGACACTATGTTCAATGCAGAAGTGAAGAATGCGTTTCTCACTTTTGCTCTTACATTTTACCACAGGATTATTATAGTGCCTCACAACCTACATCTCTCAAAGTCTCCAGAGGATTTAGACACAAATCTGTGGGCATCAGAAGCAGGGACTAACTTTTTGACAAGTACAATATTGTACTTAGAAGCATCCCTCCTATTATGAACTGAATTGTATCTCCCCAAAATTCATATGTTAAAGTTCTAACCTCCATACCTCAGGGGTAACTATTTGGATATAGGACCTTCAAAGAGGTATATAAGTTAAAGTGAGGTCACTAGGGTGGGCCCTATTCCAATGTGATGAATGTTCTTATAGGAAAAGGAAATTTGGACACAGACATGTACAGAGGGAAGACCATATGAAAACATAAGGAGACGGTCATCTAAAATCCAAGGAGAGAGGCCTTAGAACAAATCAACATTGTCAGCACCTTGATCTCAAATTTCTAGCCTCCCAAACTATGAGAAAATAAATTTGTGTTGTGTAAGCCACACAATCTGTGTTAATTTGCTAGGGCAGCCATATGAAACTAATACATTTCCCTTCTTAGATCTAAAGTTCTGTTAATATAGGAGACCTGTTCTCATGTCTCTTAAAATAAATTCTCCCTCAAAGGCCTCTCCAGTCCTGTGCCACATGAATCCCCCTGACATATCCAGCAGGTCTGAATCCCAGTGTTGGGTGTAATTTGTTTGAGATGAGCCACACACTCTCTCTTCTCAACCCAAACACTCTTATTATACTTTTAATGAACTGTCACAGCACTATTGTTGGCCCCATCATTATAATAGATGCTCCTTTTAAAAGGTAAGAATGACTTTGCTGTAAATCAGTCTATTATTAAGGTTCACAGACATGAGCTAATATAGTGTAAAGGGCAAACTCTTCTTAAAAGAGAGAGTAATGCATCTGTTCAACTGCTTCCACTTTGTAATAACATCTTTAGGAGAACCTCCCAATTGCTCTTCTGTTTGTAAGTTTTGGTCAATACCTGAAGTAATGGTCTTATCATTAGGCTTGCTTAAACATAAAAGCTTTGTGGTGTCAGAAAGAACTCTCATTGAAAAAGGAATTGACTATATGGCACACTTGATTGTGCTTGTACTTCTAAATGAATTTGTAAGCTCATCCTGATTGATGGCACATTGGGCAACATCTTGCAGGGTTGGAGAAGAAAATTAAATACACACAGATTGCACACTGATAAAGGGTGAGTGCTCTTTTCTTTGCTCACTGTGATTTAAAATCTTGTTATATGTTAGAGTAATTCATTTTTCTCTCATTATAAATTAAAAGGTAGACTATAAACACTGGAGTTAAGCAAAAATGAATTTAAATACTGACTCTCCTACTTAGTACTTTAAGACCCCTCCCCCTCCCATACAAATTAGAATATCCTAATCTGTAAACTAAGGATAATAATGCCTATTCCACAGTAGTTGTGAGGATTATTAACGCATAGTGCCTGGAAATTCAGAAAAGTTCAATAAATGTTAGTTGCTTTCAATAAGGTTAGTCAGCAGAGGCAAAAATGTTGGCATTACAATAAAATTAATTTGAATATAAAATGTGCTTATATTGCATATTTCCTTTGAGAGAGTATAATGGTTTCCTAGAGGTGCCATAACAAAGTACCACAAATTGGGTGGCTCAAGAAAGCAGAAATGAATTTTCTCACAGTTCTGGAGGCTAGAAGTCTCAATTCAAGGTGTTGGCAAGGTCAGTTCCTTCCGAAAGCTCTGAGGGAGCAACTGTCTCATGCCTCTCTCCTAGCTTCTGGTGGTTACCAGTAATCCTTGGTGTTCCTTGGTTTCTAGATACACCACTCCAATTTTTGTCTCCATCTTCACATGGCCTTCTTCCCTGTGTATCACCACATGGCCTTCTCATCAGTATGTCAGTCATTGGATTTAGGGCCCACCCTAATCATGGATGACCTCATCTTACGCTAACTAATGATAGCTGCAAAGGCACTGTTTCCAAATAAGCTCACATTCTTAGATTCTAGGTGGGCATGAATTTTGGAGTGATAGTATTCAACTACATATAGTCTGCCCTCTGTTCCACCCAAATTCACATCTATCCCATGGGCAAGACATTCACCCCATCCCAAAATGCCCAAAAGTCTTAATCCATTCCTGCATTAACTCTACTTCTAAAATTATCAACTGAAAAAGTTCCAAATCCCATCATGTAAATCATCTAAGGCAAGTATGGTTGAGACTCTGGGGATGATCCATCCTGCAATAAGATTCTTCTCTATCTGTGGACATGGAAAACTAGAAAACAAGTCATCTGCTTCCACACTGCAATGGTAGGACAAGCAGACAATAGACATTCTCATTCTGAAAGAAAGAACATGGAAAGAATAAAGAGGTCACTGGTCTAAAGCAAGTTCACAATCAGCAGGGTAAGTTGCATTAGGTTTCAAAGCCTGAATAATCCTTTGTGGCTAGATGCTTTGCCCTGTGGAGGCCCCTTACTGGCCACAACCACTGAGCTACCCTCAGAGTCATTTTTCCTTCATTTTGTCTCATCTCTTTCCATTTCAGTCCAGGCTGTCAGTGTTCCTCTTGGTAAAAAAAATTCTCAAAAAGCTTGTCAGTCTTCCATGTATGTCAAAGATATCTACACCATTAGATAGAATTTTCCACCATTTCTTCCTAGATCATCCTGTCTCTATCCTTTGCCTCTGCTAAGATGCTTCATTAGATCATGGAGTTACACACCCAAACCTCTTCACCAAAATGTTGTTCAGCCATGGTCTTGGAGTTTTCTCCAGTAAATGCTGTGACATCTTTTACAATTTGGATAGGCTGAGAATTTCCCAAATCGAGTTCTGATTCCTTGTTGCTTCGTAGTTTGTTCTTCAATTTACCTCTCTCTTCTTGCATTTTACAATATACAGCAAGGAGAAATCAGGCCACAGTTTCCATATTTTGCTTAGAAATTTCCTCAGCTAAGTATCCAAGGTCATTGCTTACAAGTTCTACTTTCCATTCAACAATAGAACACAATTCAATGAAGTTTTCTGCCACTTAATAACAAGAATCAAGACTCACCTTTTCTCCAGTGTCCAAGGACATGCTTTTGATTTCCTTCTAAGAATTTGCTAGAAGCATCTGTAACATTCATATTTCTACCAAGATCCTGCTCATGATGAGCGTTCTATTCACGTATTCTCTAAGATGATAGAAGCATTCTCTATCGTCCTCTTCACTTGCATCTGAGCCTTCACCAGAATCAACTTTAACATCCATGTTTCTACAAATCTTCTCTTCAAGGCAATATAGGCTTTTTCTATGAAGTTCCTTTACCCATTACCCAATTCCAAAGCCACTTTCACAGTTTTAGGTATTCGTTACAGCAGCACCTCACTCCCCAGTACCAAAGTCTATACAGTTTCCTAGGGCTGCTGTAACAAAGTACCACAAACTGGGCAGCGTAAAACAACAGAAATGTATTCTCTCACAGTTCTGGAGCCTAAAAGTATGAATTCAAGGTGTTGGCAGTGTTGGTTTCTTCTGGAGACCATGAGAGAGAAACTGTTCGTGTCTCTCTCCTTGCATCTGGTGGTTGCTTGCATTCCTTGGTGCTCCTTGTCGCTCCTTGTCTTACAGATGTATCACTCTAATCTCTGCCTCCATCTTCACATGTCTTTCTTACCAGTATGTCTTCACACGGCCTTCTTTCCACGTAAGGTCATATTCTGAGGTTCCTGGTGGACATGGATTTTGGAGGACACTATCCAACTCAGTAAAGGGGGCTATGTGTTCTAAATTAGGACATAAATCCACAGTTAATGTACTGTCTATGACGAATGGAGATCACTTAATGGAGCATTGATTGAGACACAATTTACCAACAAGAAGCATTATTCTCCTTCTATTTCCACACAAAGCATTTTTCCAGTACAATATGCTTTCATAGAAAAATTTAATCTTGTTAGTGCAAATGTTTTTCAGGTTTCCACAGAAAACAGGAATTTAAAATACAGCTACAAATATATATTGAGCAAACACAAAACAATAAAAAATTAAAATGATTTTTCTGCCTTTAATTTCAGAGTAGTAAAGGCAACAATTGCTAAAGGAATTTAGAAAGACAAAATTAACTATAGGCTGAAATCATCACTCTATCCAATTCTTTACATTATGCTTCAAATTAAATATAATATTTAGATAACAGGGAATTAATTTCAAGTTGCTTGTTGTTTGATTTTCCAAACTAATAATGCTCCTAGGTTCCTGGTCGTTTTAAGCTCTGACATCAGGCAGACTTGAGGTGCAAAGGGACAGGGAAGGCAGTGGAAGAATATGCTCCATCCTGTGGTGCTGGGCTGCTTGGTAGAGGCTCCCCCAGGTGCTTGGCCTGGTCCTGAGTGAGCTGCATGACTGGGAAGAGGGCCCCTGTGACTCCTGCCAGCCACACTCCCTTCACTGACAAGGGCCGAATGACTTTGAATAAGGACTCAGAAGAATAGCATGACTGAGGCAGAATATTGTGGTGGACAGAACAGTGAAGATGAAAGTAAAATGAAGCAGAATAAGCAGGCAGGAGCCGGCAGACTGATGAAATACTCAATCAAATGCCACCTGTTTCCTATCATTCCCACTGCTGGCCATTCCTTATTCAATGAAGGAGAGTTACTCAGAAACACTTGTTTGGAGCTCAGTCCTGAGCATTTGGGTTAGAAGTGAGATATTCTTAAATTTACCTGGTGCTTCTTTTGCTTGGAGAGGCCACTTTTTTACTCGTATTAAAATCTACTAATATCTGAGGACTTGGTCCCAAGCATGAGCTCTTAAGTAATTCTAATATACATTTTTTATTGTTATTAAAAACTACTAGAAAAGAAATATAATTTGTTACTCTATGTACCCTAGCATGAGCCTTTATGCCCTGACCACACTGGCTTGAGTAGCACAAGCATCAATACTACTCTCCAGCCTGCTTTGGCAAAACCTCCAGTTTCTTGCCAATTCTTCCCCAGTTTCAGGGGTTATCCAGGAGTAGGGTCACAGAGGGATTTCACATGTGCTGCTAAACAGTCTTGACAGCCTCAACGTGAATTCACCTTCTTACCATTTTCCTGCTGAGACTCGTCTTTCGTTGTGTTCACTGGTAAGTTTTTCGCTGCCTCCATGAAGCTGCCCTGCCAATGCTTCCAGCAATATTAGTCCATTGGCCTCCGTCTGGGCACCGTTGCTGTGGCTGTGGCACACTGACTGTCTGCTGCACATGTGCTGAATGGAAGGAGCTTCTCTTCACTACAAGACTGAGTGTTCCTGTGCCCACTGTCCACCACACAGAGTGAAGAAAAGACCTCATTCCCTCTTTAAATCTATTGTCTTCCATTGGTTCTAAAGCAGTACCCCGCAATGTTCCAATCCCTTACAGAGTTTTTAGTGAAACAAGCTCTCATTTTCAATTTCATTAGTATGAAGGGAGGGTTAATAACAAATGAATATTTCTGGACAAAGAGTTCAAAAGAGTTTGCAGTCAAAAGTACTTGTCTCCCTAAACCATTTAGTTAACTTCAGTGGCAATAAATTTTACACAGATCTTTTGAATAATACATCTACATGTTTTCTCACTAAAATCATAGCATAGAAATCATACTTCTGTGCAATCATTTTTTTAAACCAAACATAACTTGGAAATTAGTAAATATCTTATTATTTACAATAACTGCCTTCATTATTTCATTTTTTTATTGTACCATAATAATGGATATTTTAAATGCTTTAGTCTTTTGCTATTTCCAGAAATAGCCAAAATTGATAACCTCATACATATATATTTTTCCACTTATGGGAATCTATCTGGAGGATAGATTCCTGTAAGTAGAATTCATTGGTCAAAGCTTATGTGCATTTAAAATTGTAATAAATATTGCAATGTTGCACTCCATAAAAACTGTACCCAAATAAACTCTACAATAATGTTGTTTCCCCATAGTTATGCTGCATTTTGATCTTTACCAATCTGAATGGTGAAAAATAGAATTTTCTTATAATTTTAATATGCATTTCCGATAATATAATTTATGTTGAGCTTATTTTCATGCATTTTAAAGCCATTTTTTTCATTTGATGTGAACTTTTGTCATGTATGTAACCCTTTTGAATTATTGTTTTCTCATTAATTTGTTAGGGCTTTAAAATATTTAGATAAATAGTATTTTTCTATGATGAATATTCAAAACCTTTTTCTACTTTATCATTTTTCTTTGATTTTGTAGATTATTTTCCATATCAAGTTTTTAAATGGCTTCAGGTCATCAACAGTCCACAATGGACTACTAGAAAAACTTCTTGATCAAGCAAAGCTGAATTTAATAAAGTTGCTACAGCAAGGAAGACACCACTCTGAGAGAATCTTAGTAGTGTCTCAAAGGGAAGATGTTAGGAAATGGTATTCAGGGAGTTTATGGGTCTACACTCAAATGGTTGAAGGCATGTCTATCAAGGTAAAGAACTGGTTGGAACTGGGCAAAGTTCATGACAGCAAAGCAAGGGTATTGAAGTACTTCTTGGTGAGCAAATTATTGTCCCAGTAAGTGAGTTGTTCATCCGGATGAGCAAACCGTTTTCCCAGACGAATTGATTTACAAAAATTTCCTAAAGTAAACAGTGAAGTTTTTTATTGATCTTCAGTCTTAACTTCCTGGGCAAAAATTTTATGAAGCAGACAGTTAAATTATGTTGACACAGGTGGTCTCAGTTCTCAATCCTAAAGATTAATTATATCGATGCAGGTGGTCTCAGTTCTTGTGCTTTTTGTTTAATATTTATAGAGGACTTCCCCATTTCAAAATTATTTTTAAAAATATTTTTAAAAATCGAATTTTCTTCTAATAATTTTATAGTTTCCTCTTCCTCTCCTCCTCTTTCATATTCCTAATTTAATTATTTGCTCCAACTGGAATTGATTATGATATAAGAAATGAGGTTGTTTTACAACCTTGCGTTTTTTACATGCCTAACCAATTGCCCAACATCATTATTAATTAATCCGCATGATCTTCACTGACATAAAATGCCACTTTTATCGTTTACTAAATGCCCTTTATAATTAATTTTAACTTTGCCTTCTCTTCCAACTTTTATACCTCATTTCTTTCTCATGAAAATTCCGTTAACTAGTACATTTACAAAAATATTAAATATAAGTGACGGTAGTCAATTTTCTTATTTGTTCTCAACTTTAATACAAATTGTTATTTTTTATGATAAAAGATACATGTATATATATTCTATGCACATTTAGATATATTCACATGTTATATATGTATATATAAACATTTATATATACATGCAAAATATACACATAGAGAGAGGAATTGCCTTTATCTATACAATATAACATATTAACGAAGTATATACCTTAGCAATCTTATCCAGTGTGAATGTAGCCTTTGATGAAAATAATTTGCAGTATCAAAAGATATAATCTTTTCTCTATATTTATAGTAAATTGTACTTATTGATTTCTTAATATTGACTCATCTTTGAACTGCTGATATAAGCTCTAAATGGTTTTTTTTATTATCCTTTTAATCATTTGAAATTGCACTAAAAAATACATAATTGCCTAATTTTCCTGCGGATAAAGTGATGAGGTTGACTAAAAGGCTTCAACAAAGGAGGAAATTTATCTGCTGGTGGAGTGGTGCCTTCTCTTGGTGGAGTAAGTTGCTAATAATATTGCCTATTCAAAGTGAAGATACGGTCAGGTCCTTCAGAAAAACTCACTCCCCAAGTTCTCAAGTAGGACTTGATTCCTTGATTCCTGATTCCTTCAAACGCCTCTGGAGACAGCGATTTGAATATCCCTGCTTGTAATGCGCACACCCCATGCACATTTCTGGGTATTTCCAGGGAACCTTGGATAATGGAACCTCAATTTCCTAGGAAAATTATCCTCTAAAAACACCTGAGGGCTATTTCTGAAAATATATATCAGCTAGATATACTTTATGTATTACATAATTTTGGACTTCTATGGCTTTATGTATTTTTGGTCCACGTGAAATGCCACTGGCAAAAGAGATAAATTAATTAAAGTATCCTACTCCTGAAATGTTACTGAAAATTTCCTTACAGTTTTTTTATTTCCTGAATTTCATTGATATATTTATTTACATATCGTGATAGGTAACTGTAAAACTTTTA
Organism: Equus caballus; assembly: GCF_041296265.1. Taxonomy (NCBI): domain Eukaryota; kingdom Metazoa; phylum Chordata; class Mammalia; order Perissodactyla; family Equidae; genus Equus; species Equus caballus. The sequence continues at coordinate 16,109,973 of NC_091702.1, read as the reverse complement.
TGAATTGAATTTATTGTACTGTAATGCATTTGCCTTGAATCAACATTACGTGCTATTAATACCGTATCTCCTGCCTTTTTTGTTGTTGTTGCTCTATTTGCTGATAACTTTGTCCATCTTTTGAATTTCTATTTTTTCTCATTTAGTTTTAATGCATTTTATACATAGTATCCAGTTCGATTTTACTTTGTCATTCACATATATTTTTCTTAGTTCTTTATATTAATTTACTTAAAAAATTAACATATACATTCACTACTCAATTTGTCAGTTTTAAAAAAACATCTTTTGACCTTCAGCTATAAAGCAAGAGGAAATCGTCAATTATAATACTTCTTCCTTCTTTCCCACTTATACTCTTGACTTTTGATAGTAGTGATGATATTTCTATATTGACATAGTTTATACTTATAGTCTATTTATAACAATAATTTCCACAACTGCATTAATTTTAGTACTGCAATTAAATGAAAAAAATAAATAAATGAGCACAATGATCATTGCCAATCTTTTACGCTAGTGTCTATGTTTACTACTATGTTGACCAATTTGTCCTCTAGACGTTTCTGCCACAGAGCTCATGAGGAATATATTGTGTTCTTGTGTGTTTGAAATTGTGTATCAGGATGAAATATTGACTGAGCATAAAATACTCAGGCTCCTCTTTGCTCGAGAAATTGAAAAGAGCTGGAATATGTGAGGCCTTCTGTTCTTTACCATCTACCTGCATCTTTACCCTTTTTTCTCAAAACCCGAACGATTAATCTTTAACTTTGAACTCCAAGAAGCATAGTGGGTATTGTTGCAGTTTTATCTTAGACAGGGCTTGCCCGTTCAACCTACACATTAAAATTTTACTTATCAGTTTATACACTAAAGATGTTTTCATTGTTTTAGAAAAAATCTTTGCATTACATCTTGAGATTGTTGTTTCCTTTGGTTCTTTTATTCAAGGACATCAATTGCATGTATTTTGGATCTGTTTTGGGTATCTTATTTATTGGTCAGTTCTCTCTAATTCCTTTAATTTTACTCATTGTCTTTCTACTTTAATTCTATTTTAGTCTATTTTCCAGTCTAACTTTCCACTCCCTTCCCAGCAGAGTCTATTTCCCTTTGATGTCTTCTTGGTGGGATCATTTCTCTGAAGGTTTATTTTCTCTTCTTCTTGTCTCAAGCTCTGTAGTTTCTTTTATGCATATACATATGTAGGCAGGTATGTATGTATTTATCTAATATCGTTCTCATTCTCTTATATCTCTGCTTTAAGCTCCTAGTTTATATTTTCCATATGGTTTGGTCAAAATTCTGTTTCTTCTCCACTGTGATATTTTTCTGCTATGTTTTCCTTATTGGCCACTTGCATTTTTCCTGTTCCCTAATTTTTAACTTGTAGAATATTTGTGAATTGAACATTTTAAAGAATTAATTATTTTTGAGTGAAGTGAACTCCCCTCATGCCACCATCTCCTGTTAGGAGGTTTCGGTGTAGAAGAGTGAGAATGGTTTACAGGCTACCAGGATATCTCCTTGGTTCATGGAGAAATTTCTTATTACATAAGCTATCAAGTTTATGTGTGTATGTGCACATGATTTACACAAATACACACGCACACATACAACATAGAGAGAATTATACAAAAATAGAGAAGAATTATTTACCTTTTACTTCTCCCAGTTGAAAGCAAACAGCAATTGCAGGGATCCTTCCAGTTCAAAGGCTGTATCCCTCCTCCCTGGCAGATTGCTTTCCGTACATTCTGCGTGTTTGTGTACTTTTCTCTTCAGCCTCATCTCTTTAGTTCTCTGTGATGCTAAACAACATCTAGATAAGTTCCCACAGCTCATCCCACCATTCTAGAAATGCAGTGTTAGTGATATTTTATCCTTCAGGGTAATCACCTACACTGCAGAGTTCTCTGTGCCAGTATCATCTGATGGTGCAGCCATAGGCTTCTTTTCTCAGCCTATTCTTGCATCATATTGTTTTGTCACTGGATTTAGCAGATATTTTTCATGTGTTTTTTAGGGTTACAGATATTTTCTAGTTTCATCAAACATGGAGCTGTGTTTCTCATCTCTTTCTTACAATTCTGATTGTTTTGGAATGATTTCAGAGAGAAGAGGCAAAGGCAATAGAGAGGTCATTATTATGCCATTGTAAACCACAACTCAATTGTTCCAATTTTATTTTGTGTTACCTTCTATGTCCATTGTAAATTGTGGACTTAGTCATTAGTCTACTGAGGATTAATGTGGGGAGAAGTCTGAGACATTGCTGTTGGATCAAACAAATGTCTTCAGGATATTTGAGGTATGCTCTTATCAGGAGACTCCTGATAACCTGGTTCCAGTACAACACTCATCCTGCCAATATAGGGGTCATAGCTTCAGTTCAAAATCAGAATACTACCACTATAAAACAACAGACATAGGAAAGAGGGAAATGTTAGACAATGAAAACTATTGGTGGAGGGATTGGGAGTGCTGAGGCAGGGGAAACAAACTAGCTTGGTTTGGGAGAAAGGTGTCTTTCAGGGGAAGGATTCCTAAAGAAAGTAATACATGAGTTGGATCTTGAAGGATGGCTAAGTATCTACCAGGCAGACATAGACTGAAATTAGAGGGAACAATGAGTGAAAGGCAAGGAGATGTGAGAAAGCATGTTAGATGGTTCCACTGCTGCAGAATAAATTACCACATACTTAGCACCTCAAAAAACACCCATAGACTATCTCATAGTTGGTTAGGTCAGAATTCTGGATATATCTTTGCTGAGTTGTCTGCTTAGTGTCTCACAACGCTGCAATCCAAATGTCAGCCAGGTTGGGGTTCTTATCTGGAGTTTTGAGTCTGCTTCCTAACTTATTCAGGTTGTTGGCTGAAATCAATTCCTTGTGGTTGTAGGGCTGATTTTGCCTGTGGCCAGGAGAGCATCTGCTGCAGCTTCACATGTCTCTTACTTCTTCAACTCTGAGTTTCACATCCTCTTTTAAAATGGCTCACCTGATTGAGTCAGGCCCACCTACACTCAAAGGGAGGTATTATACAAAACGTGCACACCCAGAGGTAAGGATATTGTGAAAGCCATCTTAGAATTCTGCCTGTGACACATGATTTTTGGAAGAGATTGGAGATCTTGGGTATGATTGTTATACAGACTGGAAGCAGACAAGTTGGATTAGCAGGTAAAGGCCTGACATCTACATGTGATGGAGTGTGAATTTACCTTTGTAGGCACCAGAGTAGAGTACTATACTCCACTACTATCATATAATACCATATACTACACAAAATCGCATACTACTATAGTATAGTACCATATACTACATACGATACTATACTATTATAGTGTAGTACTATATACTACAAACTATACTATACTGCTATAGTAGGGCACTATACTACACCACTATAGTACAGTACTATATACTATATACTATGCTATACTACTATAGTAGGGTACAGTAGACAAATTTCAAGCAGGTAAGATCTTTTCTGATTTAGCGACGGTGTTAAAGATTAATTGATGGTGTATAAACTATAGAAAAAGCTATTTTAATAGTGAATATTAAATTATTCCTAGAAAGAACTAATAAACTAAAGCTGTGATAGTACATGCACAGATAGAGGTTTATCGTTAGATATTAAGGAGATAAATTTGATAGATTGAATGTATACATCATATATTTTTACATATTTATTCAATATCTATTATGTGCCAAACAATATTCCAGCCATTGGGTCAGAAATGAATATAAAACAATGTTCTTTGCCTTAAAATGCAAGGAAAGACACACAAAAAACAAGGAAATGCATAAATAAGCAAGGGAATTTCAAATTTTATTGCCTGCATTAAGACAACTGGACAGGGTAATGAACTAGAAAGCACATCAATTAAGCTACTTTGGTCTGCAATTAACATGAGACCCAACTTTAAATGGCTTAAGTAACAATGAGATTTATTATCTCATATAAAAAGACTAGAGTGAGTGTAGTGTGAGTAGTTGGCAGGATCAGCTCCTGTGGTCCCTGAAGGTCCTCAGAAGGAGTCTGCACCAAGCACAGTGACATGTTATCTGAGTATGAAGCTTGATAGCAGCAGGATAGGATTTACTCTCTTTCTAATCACTTGGGTGTGAGGGAATGAATCATGCAGCGCACTTAAGTGAGAAGAGGGGAGTCCATCAGCAGTTTATTCAGTTGTCCCCAGTGATAGCTTTGGAGAGGAAGAAAAGCGACTAGATATAAAAGCAAAACTAGTAGGTGTCACTGATGAATTTGTTATGGTAGGTAAGGAAAAGAAAGAAAAAGAGAGACTGGATCCCTCCTATGTTTAAGGGGCTGAACAACTGGGGAAATGTGGGATGGTGTGATCGACCAACAGAGGAACAAAGTAAACAGAAAGTTAAAAATTGATTTTTTTAAAGAAAATTAATATTGGAGAAAGATATCAAGGTATCAGTTGAAACAAATAACAAACATGCTAACCAATGCATGTAAATTACACTAGGCACCATGACAAAATAACACACAAGGCTCTAGCTTATTGCAAATATGAGCTATAACTTTTAAAAAACCCATCCAAAAACAAACTCTGATGAATGTTAAAGATAACAACAACAACTTGTAATGGTAGTGTAAGACTAACAAGTATCAAAAAAATGTCCAGAACACTTTAGGGAAGTCATTAGTGCCACACACTATAAAACTGTAGGCAAGAGTTTCACCAAAGTTATCAAACAGAGGAGGTCATTTGCCTTGAATATATTTAAGAAAAACACTTCCTAGAGAGGAAACTAGAGAAGTTCTCAGTTCCATACAACCCATCATGTTCCTTCACAAGCATACTCTTACATATTCATGCATTACACCCAACTACATTAAGATTTTCAGGAAAGAGCAAATCAGATTGTACTTTGTATTCTTGACAAGTTAACTGAACACCACAGAATATATCAACTACTACCTTTAGGAATTTGTTGACTAAAAGAAGGAAAATTTGCTGAAAGTTTATTTTCCTGTCGGTAGCTGACTTGGAAAAATTAAGAGTAACCACACAGTGGAAAGGTATTTTCAGGTACCAATACTGTGGCAAGTTATTCCGATGTAAAAGAATATCCATGAAATAATTTTTTGCAAGCCCAATTTTACTAACTAAAATTAAAAAAATAAAATTATCCTGCTCATAAAGATGTACAATAGCTGTTTATAAAATTGAAACTAATAAAATATTTTTCAGGATCTTGTCCTATGACATCACAATATTCTGTTCAAGAGGTAAAAAAGAAATATGACTTCATTCATTCATTCAGTGAATATTTATTGAATGTCTACATTCTACAGACTCTATTCTGGGCACTGAACAAACATAAAATTCTTGTTCTCATAAAGTTTATATTCTAGTGGTGGAGGAACAAAAAATAAACAAACCCACAAAGAAACAAAATAGATAAAAAAGAAAAATATTAATATAGTTTCTATGTAGGACATAAATTAGACCGATGTGGTGGAGCGTAAATGACTGCCTGCTTTAATTTAGGTCATCAGGGAAGGTCTCTGGCCTGTGTAGGTCCTTAACAAAAAGCAAAAGCCAGCCATGGAGGGATCTGAGGAAAAGCATTCCAGATGAAGTGAACAGCCTATGCAAAGGAGTCAAGGCACTTCATGTGTTTGAAGATCTAAAAGAAGGCCATTATGGTCGGCATGTCGTGGATGATGCGGACTGTACTAGTTTCCTAGGGCTTCCATAAGAAATCACCACGAACTGATGACCTAAAGCAAAAGAAATTTATTCTCTCACAGTTCTGGAGGCGAGAAGTCTGAAATCCAGATGTCTGTTGGGTCATGTTCTCTTTGAAGGCTCCAGGGAAGAATCCTTTCTTGCCTCTTTCTGGATTCTGATGGTTGCGGGCAATCCTTGGCATTCCTTGGCTGTAGCAGCACACTCCAATTTCTGCCTCCAATTTCACACAGCTGTCTTCTCTCTGTGTGCGTCTGTGTCCCTGTGTCCAAATCTGCCTCTGCTTATAAGAACATCAGTCATTGGATTTAGGGGCCACCTAATTCACTATGACCATATCTTAAATTGATTACATCTGCAAAGGCCCTATTTTCAAATAAGGTCACATTCTCAAGTACTAGGAGTTAGAACTTCAACTTACCTTTTTGGGGAACACAATTCAACCAACACCAGAAACTAAAAAAAAAATCTGTTAGGAACTAAATATGAAAATATGATATCAACTAGATGAGTGTAAACATATTCACAGTTTTCTTTTGTGATAATGTAAAATGTTTTTTTCTCTAAGAAAAAGTAGTGACCACAAATTAATATTAAGTAAGTAAGCCATCTCATGGGGCTTACTCCTATTACAGGAGATTATGCTCCCTACAACTCTTTTGATAACTTACATCTCTAATCTATCATACTTAAAAACATGCGTATCTACTGTTTTGCACATTAGTAAAGGCAAGTCAAAGACAAGGAGACAATCAGTCATATGAAGCTCTTGCCAGTGAAGAGAAAATGTTCCTGTTCCTCAAGGGAAGTACATTTTTTCCTAGAACTTTGCTATGTAAGCAGCTTCTCACTTGGAGATTCATACTGAGGGCACTTGGAGTGGATTTACACTCTGTTGAGGATTACATTCCACAGCAAGTTTCAAAGCTTGTTTCACAGAGCAAGTCAAAAACCCAAGTGAAGAAAGCTACTATTTAGGTCATTAAGAGCATGTGATCCAACCCTACTCAAATCAATGCTTCTAATCTTTTTCTGCCTTCAATTCATTCACATCTACAAGATAGTCCTGTAAGTAAGATATCTCATTAGAACATATGATTCTCAACCAGGAGGACGATAAGAAACTTGTTATGGTGCAGGGCCAGGGTGGGAAGAGAAGGCAATTAGAATTTCCAGGGAGACTAAGATAGAGAAAAACGTTTTCTCAATCCTCGCTTTGATACGTCACCTTTTAACCATTAAAAATCAGTGATTTAAAATAACTAGTGTATCCATCTATCTCACTTAGGGGTATCTACCTAAAAACCATAATAATAGTGACTAACAACATTTAGTGTTCACGAAGTGTCAGGCACTGTACTAAGTGTGTAAGTACTTCACTTATTTAATGCTCAAACTGACCCTTGATGAGAAAATTGAGGCACAAAGAAGTTAAGTGGCTTTGTTGAGATCACACAGCTAGGCAGTGACAGATCTGGGATTCAAAATCAGGCACATATACCAGAGATTGTGACGTTAACCACAATATTATTCTGCTTGTGATTGCGTGGAGATCTATAATGATTAACAAATGTAAATACATAACCATGGTTAAAATATATCATTATTCAATTGCTCATTCATGAATGCTTTTGTATTTAGTCCATTTATTTTTGGTAAGATCAGGAGAATCCAATACTATATTCTTGTGAGTATTCAACAAGCCCTTGGAGCTTCTATAGCTCTGATTTGGATGCTGTGAGCTAGCTCCCCACTTCTGGGTTTACTGATCACTTTCAAGAAGTCTTGCCTCAAATTGGGTTCTGATCCTTCAAGAGGCGACACTTACTTATGGTTCATTCCGACAACTTTACTGATTAACAGTATCCTTATTCGGAAGTCCACTAGATCAGGAAAATATCAACCATAGCGTTAAAAACAACACTAGGAGCCACCCACTTCCCCCTTTGTTTCCAGATTTGCATCACTATGAGTCGGGGATGCAGTGATTAAATTCATAGGCCCCGTTCTACACCATTGCAGAGCTCCTGTACCTCTGTCTGACAGTTTCCTTGTTTATAAAAAACCACAGGCATCTAGTGAGAAATAAATTTTAAAATATGAATATATAAACACTTGGCAGAGTGCCTGGCATATGTAAATAATCAATAAATGGCATATGTCAGTTTTATTAACCTATATGTCTAACAGAAACAGGTTTTTGGCTAAGCAATTTTATAGAGGGCCCACTCTTAAGGTAATCATTAATAGAAAATAGAAGGTGCTTATATTGAGATTGAATATAAACATCAATTATTGAAAATAATTATCCTCATATATTTATTTATTGCATCTATTATTTTACACTTTTTTAGCTCATTTATAGATGCAGAAATTCTATGTAACACATATACACACTGTGTACACACATGCATACACAATGAATGCGTAGGTAGATCTATGTTGACATAGTTTGCCTTTCCTTATGCTTAATTACTTATGGTACCCCTTCCGAAGCCCTAGAAATTTCTATTTTTTCCTCCTGCCTACTGAAATGTAACTGTACTTCATCATTTTCTTTCTGAAAAAACTCTCTTCTTTCAAAGCTGTTACTTACCAAATATGATGATAATGTCCTGTTAATAGTGTGATGGCAAAGTATTCCAGCACCTATTTCTAGATTCAGATAATAAATAACCATTCCAAAAATATCGAGAGTGTTCCTGGGAAACTCCCGAAGACAATGATTTCACATCTGTTGTATTTTCCAGAAGAGTGATTTTGATGATGGGAATTTAAAGGCAGAAAAAAGAGGAAATGATAACAAGGTAGGATGTAAAAGGTGATTTGAGGTGGTTGTTAGGATTTTCAAGGATTATCCAATTTCACCTTCATAATTTCTTTCCATTTATCAATAATTATATATTTAAACTAATTCAATAAAGTTACTTCACACTTCAGGAACTGCCAATATAAAAAGTTTTTAGATTTTTAGCAGCAAATGACAGAGGCATTTTTAATTACACAATAAAAGAAAAATCACATATCCAGCATTTGTTATGTACCTATTCAAACACTCATTCTTTGAAAAAATATCCCACGAGTGCCACAATGTTCAAGGCATCATTAGTTACTACGTGCTCCAGAATATAATATATGCTCTGTGGACAAGGAGCTTACAGTCCAATTGAAAAAATAAAAGCAAAACATCAGAGTATTGAAATGTATGGGCAAACATTAAATTATTTGACTCACACTACTAGGACTCTGGATGGCTATCAATATCTTAAGTTTGACTTATTCAAATCCAAATCCATCACATGCTTCCAAAAGATCATTTTACCTTTACCCTACTTTTCTGCTCTTCCATCTGCTCATCCTTCCAAGAGTCTTGCCTTTTTGCCTTCTATCCTTCTAACACCAACTTGACCACCAAAACAATTCTAAATTCTACCTCTGCCATTCTGATTTTCCCTTTTCTGATCATTGTGATATTTTCCATTGAATATAGAAAATCCACAGGCACTCTTTCATGACTAGGCAGTTATTTCATATATTAGTCGTGCTTCTTCAAATAGATGCAAACTTCTGGAAGGCAGGAACCATGTCTCTATTTTTTGTAATATAGCTAAGAACATCTTACCAAGTGTGTGTGTGCAACAAAATTTTGATAAACACATTAATTGAAAAGATCTAGGAGCGGCATTTCTTTTAGCATCCACATTTTTCCTTGTGACTGTTAAGCTTTAATTAACTCTAAGAATCTCAAGCTTCAATATTTTATTTTTCATGTTAGTAGTGCCCAAAATTCACTCAAAATATTAAGGCTAGATATTTTGAGTTCCTATGAATTATTTCTAAAGTAAATTATATTTTTACTGTTATTTGACCAAATGATATAAAATATAGATCCAGAAGAACATGAGCACAAATAAAGATGGTTCACATACACGAGAATAAATATGATTCAGTTGATAGCCAAGTAGTACTTTAGTTCCCATGGGTAATATTGACGGTCACGAAGCAACATTCATGATATGTCACACTTCAATGAAAATGATTGCAATTAGAATAACATGCAATTTAGTTGGCTCTGATCAGACAATGACTATGACTGAGTAAATCTCAGTAGATTTCAGGGGATGGCCTTAGACAAAGGTTGCTAACACCAACATTTTCACACATAACTAGAACATATTCATGCTGTGTAATATTTTCATTCTACAGCCTTTATTCGCAAACGGTATTTTAATAGAGGACTATTCCATTAGTAAACAGACTAGTCTTGCTGACACATCTTTCCTTTTAAAATATACTTTGGCTGAATTCTACCAAAACCATTTTGAATGCAAAAGGGATGCTTTTCAAGCCAGATGGTTTATCTAATAGGAATGTTTTCTGATTAGAGAAACAGCAGTAGACTCATGATCACAGCAGGTGCCAAACTGGTCCTGTAGTTTACATGAATTTGCAACTGAACAAGTCATGAACTAAAGGAAATCTGTTTTATAATGTGCCATGGACTATTCTGAGAGGAAGCGGGATATAAAAGATGTTACCATGTCAGATGGATTTCATATATAATTTCTTGATATGACGTAGCCATTATTGCATTTGTGATAAAATTTATTTATATACTAAATTTCTTGAGTATTTTGTGGTTCCTATTAATAAGATTTCAAAATCATAAAAACTTGCAGAGGATTTTATGATGGAATTATAATCTAAAGTATATTTTTATCAAAATAATTAAGAATCTTTTAAATTAAACATATATCACTGTTTTTCTTTCTCATTGTCCTTATTTCCTATACCTGTATTTTCTCTTTGTTTCAAGAAACAATTTTTTGATGTACTGGTAATCAGGGAAGCAGAATATTATTAGTATGCTAGGCACCGCTATGCCTAAGTGTGCATAAGATGCACACTTGCAGAGATGGCGTGGAGATGCAGGTTCCTGAATAACAGAATTATTGCCTTTTAAAATAGTGTAAGTTGTTTCTTAGTGCAAGCATAACTATTGGGACATAGTAGGCAGTGAGCCCACAGGTCCACTCTCTGACTCAGCAGTACTCATTTCCAATGGTTTCCCGAGACCATCAAACTGTGTAGCACCTCCCCAAGGTGTAAGATGCAAAGTGTGTAGTCATAACCACCCACCTACTTTCTTATCTTATTTACATCAGATGCTCTGTTTATTTGCTGCTTTGGAAGAAAATCAAGGTAAAAGTAACCTAGAATTGAGTCCAATTCATCATTCTTAGTCATCTTCACCCCAGGCAAATTCTATGGTCTGTTCTAGAACAGTTGGTTAAACAGTAGAGACTATTGGTACCTGGAACACATTCAAATCAGAGATATATTATCCAGAAGAATCGTAATTTCCTAATTGCTTAATGGTTTTATAATCTTATAATTATCTAAAGTAATCTTCTCTAAAGGTGTTAAGTAAGCATCAAAATATGTCAAGTTGAAATTGGCGATCCCATTTTCTGATGAAGTACAATGATTTGGCCAGTTTTTTTATACATGGATTTGGGATTAAAGTAATCAGAATTTTACTATGGTTCATTGTTATAAGAATCTTTACAAGGCAAACTTCTGTATCTTATATAATTTGTACTAGTTAATCAAATTCCTTTAGAATTTTTAAAGTATTTATTATTTTTACCATTTGTCTTGGCAGTTGTTCATACACAGACTTGAAACCCTGTACTACATAACTATTTGATGTAGTAACTTGTTATTTTAGGTTAGCTATAAGCATTTATAGTACAGGAAACACATCTTCCATATTGCGTTCAAGTCCTTCACAATTCTGTATTAGGCAGGGTTGATGATCAATGTACTTATTTTATTGAATTGGTTACATTGCTTATGGGAGGACAGATTCTATTGAAATAGAGGGACCTGTTTGTGACTCTTTGCTCAAGTTTTATAGGGCTATAATAAAAGTTGCTCCTGCATTAAGTAACATTGTAGCATCTTTCATCCTTACCTTACTGAATGAACTAAGTGACCAAAAACCTGCACTTCCTTTCTTTTGAAATGTTTTCACCTTGCTGTGGGTCAGTGATTCTTAAACAGTATAAAGGAGTGCAAATGTATTTTGGTAATCCACAAGTTCTCAATGAGACTAGTTTAATTTTCCTCTTCATTTTAGTAATATTTTAATATATATGCATGAGCTCATATCAGGTTACCTGGATGGTCACTATAAACAAGGACTGCCGTGGGGTTCCACTGCCTGCGTTGGAAATGAGTTGGTGTCATGAGGGAATACCTTACTGGTACTGAGAAAAGAACAGAGGTAGTTTTAGAACATCAGTTATATGATCTTTCTCCATTTACGATGTGCTTAGTTAAGAAGTCAAGCCCAAATGATGCCAATTTTTTCTGTTCCAAAGGAGGTTTCATAGTAACGTGAATGGAGAAAAATAGAGGGAGAACTCAGTCATCACATGGAGTGCAGTAGGGCCCATGTGCCAAACTCAAAAGACCCTACATCATTCAGGTAGTGCCATTTGCATGCTTCAAGCACTGATTTAGTTAGTGCAAGATAACATCATCATTAAACCCACTTAATGTTAATTTTATTTTTAATAATTTACATATATCTTGCAGTAAACTAAAGCTATAAAAAAGAGTGTACATATAGTCATTTTTCTTCATGTATATAATAAAAGTAATTTAAGTTATTATTCATGGTCTAGAATAGTTTTTATCCTTCAAAGGGATTATTTACATTTCTCAATTATAAGAAATGTTGCTGTAGTCCATGTGTACTCTCTATGGTTTCTGGGTATTAGTTTACTATTGTGATGGGGTAGGACACAAGGGTCAATTAGTTCAGTTCAGGAGTGAACAAATGTTTTCCATAAAAGGCCAGATAGTAAAGATTTTAGGCTTTGCAGTCCACACAGTCCGTGTTGCAACTACTCAACTCTACTGCTACAGCAAAGAAGCGGCCATAGACAATATGCAAATGAATGGGCCGATGTGTTCCAATAAAACTTTATTTGCAAAAACATGTAGTGGGCCATGAGCTGCAGTTTTTTGTTCCCTGAACTAGGTGAGTGGACTCAGGATATAGTGTTAATAAAATATTTCAGGAGCTTTTACCAAGCTTCTCAAAAGGGGAAATTAGTACTTACTAGCACAGTTCTCCAAAAGAAAGCTGAAAAATCACACAAAACTTTTCAGTTCTTTCTTACTTTAACTTAGAAATTGTTTATTATTTAGAGAGGTTGAACAAAATCTACCTGAAGTAAAACAGATAAGCTTCGTAGAGCTCAAAAATTTGACAGTGGCATAAATTAGCCACACTATTAAATATTTAAAAAGAAATGATCACTATTCCTAAAGCCAGCCTTTTATTTTCTTCTCTTACACATAAATTTTCAGAAAGTTTCAGGGTTGTGTTTTTATGAATGTGGCTACTTTTCTTGGAAGAAACAACATGGTAAAGTAACACGTTTTAGTAATGGGAGCAAACCAGCTTTCTGATGACAGCGTGGATGTGTCTAATGCATTCTAAGTACCCTGGGTTCTGGACCATGCATTTCCCATCTTTTGAATAGTTACTACCTTTAGATGGAATAAATGTAACACATCAGGTACTTTCCCTTCTTGCCAACTGAAAGTTACTAATTGAAAAGCAATGCACAAATAACCAAGAAAAATGTATAATTTTTAAAAATGTTTTCATATTAAATATGACTAAATATGATATGAAAAACTGACAATTCAATTCTTTTAAAAAAATAGCAATTTTTGTACTCATGATACATCTATGTAATTACAAGAAAATCCTAATTCTTTGAAGAAATCCAATGAATGAAATAAGTGTTATTACAATTCAAGCAATTTTGTAGCAAACTTAATTTGTTGTATTTAATAATGTATGTGACCATGTTCTATTTTGTTTGTAAAATAAACACAAAATAGTAAATAACTTCCATTAATGTCTAATAGATATTACTTCCACCTAGTTAAATTTTAATGTTTAGCTTCTTTTTATTTTTTAATCATTTGCAGAAGATTGTAACTTTCTAATATGTCATACTCATTTTTCTTTAGTTCCTCTACTGTTAAACGTTATTTTGTGTATCCTTTCATTCATCCTTTCTCCTATTAAATCATTTATTTATTCATTATTTTTTGTTTCTTTAATTTCCCAATATTTATTAATCATTTTACATTGAGTTAAGCTGGTACATGCCTGGTACACTGCACCTGATGGTTTACATAGAAAGCAGTCATGTATAGAATGATAAATGACATAACAACAGCAGGAGGGTCTAACCTTATCGAGGCAAGGTGTGGAGAGCATCAGCTTTCCGGTAACCCTTGTGTACAATTTAAAGTAAGCATGAAAGAAGTGACAGCTCATTGAAAATATTCAATAATACAGAAGTATATAAAGTGAAAGTAATTTTTTCATATCTATCCCTCGAAGCTCTTACACACTAGTTATAATCTGTGAGCATACTGATGTGTACAATTAAGAATTTGCACATGCAAGTATATATGTGTATATATATATATGTATGTATATGCATACATATATGTGTATATAGGAAAAATACACAAGAATATATTTATTCTTACAAAATTAAACCTGACTGTGTACTGCTCTGCAATTAGCATTTTTCTCTACCCCACAAACAAAATGGCATGGGCATCCTTGCACTTCAGTAAATTTCATTCTTCTAACAGCCAGCTACTCCAAGTTGTAAACATATCTCCCTTTACTAAACCATCCTCATATTAATAAAATATAACATTACTTCATTTTCTTTATTTCCTAAAAATAATGCAATAATCAACAGCTAAGTGGGAGAATTTCTACGGGATTAAATTCTGCAGGTGGATTTTTCTATTCAAAGTGTTTGCATGTTTCAAAGATTGATAGAAGTAATTTGTCCTTAAATTTACTTTTTCTACCAACTGTGTATGTTTCCCACCTTGCCACATTCACTAATAACTGCTTTAAAGAAAAAAAAAAAGTTAGCCTGATAGAGAAATTTTGAATTGCATTGTTTTCAAATATATTCCTTAATGCCTACATTTGATGTTTCCATATGATTGTTGCACTTATTTATTTCTTCTTCTATGAATTACTTTCACATTCTTCATCTATTGTTCTGGTACATTGTTTAAGTATTTCTCACTGATCGTATAATTCATTAATATATAATGGCCATTAATCCATAGTTTACTATGTTGCTTACCATTTACAACTAATCAGGGCTGTGGTTATCCATGAATAACTTTTAAAATAATGATATGTAGAGATATTTCTTGACTTAACGATGGGGTTAAGTCCTGATAAACCCATCCTAAGATTAAAATATCACAAACTGAAAATGCATTTAACACACCTAACCTCCCAAACACCATAGCCTAGCCTAATCTACCTTAAATGTGCTCAGAACACTTATGTTAGCCTACAGTTGGGCAAAATCCTCTAACAGAAAGCCTATTTTATAGTAAAATGTAGAATAGCTCATGTAATTTATTGAACACAGCACTGAAAGTGACAAACAGAATGGCTGTCTGGGTGCAGAATGGTTGGAAGCCTATTGGTTTTTCACTTTCACGGTTGCAGGGCTGACTGGGATGGGTGCCTCGCTGCAGCTGCCCAGCACCATGAGAGAGTATCGTACCCCATATCGCTAGCCTGGGAAAAAGCAAAATTCAAAATTCAAAGTAGTTTCCACTGAATGCATAGTGCTTTCACACCATCATAAAGTAGAAAAATCATGAAGTCATATCATCATAAGTTGGGACCATCTGTAGTTACATTTGTCATTATTTTATATTGTTTCCACGCTATGTGTCTTGAATAAGAGAGTCTGTCAAGTCAAGATAATAAAAACATTCTGTTAATATTTTTTCTTTAAATATTTTATATGTAACCATTGTGACCTACTTAATAAGTTTGGAGTACATTTCTTTTTTCTTTCTTTTTTCGTTCACTAGCCCAAGCCACACCTGGCCTTAACAGTTAGATGAATGGAATTTTCATCTTCCTCCTTTTGCACATGAAAGACCCAAGAACACTAGTAGCTTACTCAGTCCAAAAGGGATGGGAGCAGCTCTACCGCTTCCTCCCCTTGGTCCCACAGATAGAGGGAGCTGTGATAGTTCACACTCGTATGGGCAGCCATGAAAGCATAAAATATTCATGATAGTGAATTTTATGTGTCAACTTGGCTAGGCCATGGTACCCAAATATTTGTTCAAAAATTATTTTAGATGTTTCTGTAAAGGTATTTTTTTAAGATGAGATGAACATTTAAATCACAGACTTTGAATAAAGCAGACTATCCTCATAATGTGGGTAGGCCTCGTTCAATCAGTTGAATGCCTTAATAGGAAAAGTCTGACTTCCCCAGAAGAAGAGGAAATTATACCAGCAAACCATCTTTGGACTCAAACTGCAACTCTTCCCTGGGTCTCCAGCCTGCCAGCCTACCCTGAGATTTTAGATTTGCCATGACTCTCTATCTCATAAGCCAATTCCTTAAAGTAAAGCTCTCCCCCTTTGCATATATATGTATATGCATATATATACACATACATATGTATACATATACACGTACACATACACATGTGTGCGTATACATGTACATATCCTGTTGGTTCTATTTCTGTGGACAAGACTGCCCAATACCACAGTGTCAGCTTGATTGGATGCAGAAGGCCTTCCTGTTTCATCTACACACATTATTGAACCAGCCTTGACAAATAAACAACCCTGAGGTTCTTGAAATGCTACTGTCTTCACTCCTGATGAATTCCTTCTATGGGCTCTGGTGACTCCCTGCTGGAGATCTTGGTCAGGACCATATGAGTCTATCCTTTTAGATCTATAAATCTTCAAATCTCAGAGTCCAGGAACTTAAGTAGGTATTTTCCTTCCCTGAGCACCCCTAGAATCTTTATGGAAATCATATTTCTCCTATATATATACATACATTACTCTTCCTCTGTATTGTTTTAATTAATATAACTGTATAGCACGTTTGCTATCTACCAGAGATATCCTATCACTTTGAGTAATTTATTTCCAAAATTTCAACATATTCACAGTTAAGTTCTGCTAGTTTAAATTACTTTTTAAAGAAATTTTTTATTTTATCTAAATTTTCAAATATGTACAATAAAATTCATGAAAGAGTTATTTTAAAATCTAATCTTTGGTTATGTTCCTTTTTAAGTACTAACTAAGTTTTTCTCTTTGTTCTTAGTCAAAATTATCAGATGTATTTTTTTATATTTATCAAGTAACTTTTCCTTCGGTTTCAATTTCAATACTTTTATTTGAACATTGCTGTAATTAAACTCCAGACTTATTTGGATTTCATGAGTTCTTCCTTTATTGTCCTCTTACTCTTCCGCGATTCAAACCAGGCTACCCTATGGCATATAGTTGCCCCATTTCCATAGTATCCTCTGAGCTGTGGTAGTTTTCCAGTCTTTCCTGATTTTCATGACTTGAAAGCCCTGAGGCATACTGGGCAGGTATCTTGCTGAATGCCCCCAAATATGGATCTATCTGTTGTTTCTCTCATGCTTAGACTGGGATTCTGGGTTTGGGGAAAGAATACCACAGGGAGAAAGGCCTTTTTCATCACATCATATCAGAGGGTAATGATGTCCACGTGGCATCACTGGTGATGTTAACCTTCATCATTTGGTTAAGGTAGTGTTAGCCAAGTTCCTCCATTGTAAATTTACCATTTTTCCTTTTCTCTATACAGTTCTTTGGAAGATATCAGCCAAGTCTAGCCCATCCTCAATGGGCCGATGTGGGGAAGGGATAAGAATTAAGCTCCACCTCCTAGGGGGTGAGTATCTCCATATAGTATTCGGACTTTTTCTGTGAAAATGATTTCTCACTTCTTCCTCATTTAAATAATTTTTTATATTTATTGATTTCTTTCTTTTTCTTCAATTGACTGTTAACTTCCTAAAATGCCTCCAGAAATATCATCAATCAAGCAAAGCTGAGTTTATTAGACTTGATTCAGTAAAGAAGAATACCACCTGAATAGAGTACTAGTGTAGCATCTGAGAAAGGGAAAGTCAGAGGGAGAAGAGATGTTTGTTAGGTGGTAGTGCCTGGACTGAAGTCTTGTCAGGAGGGAAACTGGTTGGGATTTAGGGGGATTTAAGAAATAATACTTTTGGATTGATGGGCACCATGAAGTGAGGGTCTTGAAATGAGTATTGACGAACAAGCTATTAGTCTTGATTAAAAAGCCATTTTAGTTGGTTCATAGTCTTATCTTCCAAGAGCAAGTATCTCCCAGAGCAAGTAACTGACTTGTTTTTGCTTGTTCTCTGTATTGTTTAATAGAGAGACAGAAGGGAAGCTTAGACTCAGTTTTATGTAACACACTAACAATTTCTATTGGCTTTGGTTCTGAATTTTTTTTTTTGGCTTATTTTGTTGTTTCCTAGATTCTTGAGGTGAATGCAAATTTCATTTATTATCAGGCTTTCAAAACAAATTGATTTAATGCATAAAATTTTGGGGGGTATGATTTAATATATGATTTGATACATAGTAAAATTCATTTCTAAATAATCTCTAATTTCAGTTTTGATTTTCTCTCTGACACAAATGATATAGAAAAGTATATTTTTATTTGCAAAAAATTCATTAATTTTGGCTATTTTAGCTTTTAACTTCTAATTCTATTCTATTGTCTTTCATTATTATAACATGCGAATTTTGTTTGCATTTTATAGATTTTTTAACTAATATATTCTATGAGTATTTTGGAAAAAATTCTATATTCTCTGCTTACTGGAAATTTTTTAATCTATTATTTTGTGAAATTCTATTTCTTCTTTTTCTTTTTTGAGAAATATTAACCCTGAGCTGATATATGCTGCCAATCTTCCACTTTTTGCTGAGGAAGACTGGCCCTGAGCTAACATCTGTGCCCATCTTCCTCTATGTAGGACACCTGTCAAAGTATGGCTTGCTAAGCGGTGCCATATCCACACCAGGGATCTGAAACGGTGAGCCCCGGGCCACTAAAGCAGAATGTGCACACTTCAGCGCTGCGCCACCAGGCTGGCCCTGTGAAATTCTATTTATAATAATAGTTTTGCTTTGTATGACTTGTAGCCATGTTTTTAGTACATACATGCTTATGATGGCTGCATCTTCCTGGTGGGTCGTACCTTTCGTCTTTTGCTCCTCAAGCTCCACACTTCACCTCTGCTGCCTAGCTCACCACTGCTGTGCTCAGAGCCCAAGAAGGACTCCAGGAAAACAGCTCCTTTGTCTTTTGGTATTCAGTCTTTAATTTTCCATCAGCGAGTACTCAGAATTGTACACAGGACAAGCTGTTGTTTTCTTGAACAGTCAAGTCTCATCCTATTAAAAAAATCAGATGTCAGTCTGCAGAGATGTACCACGGTGACCACATTTTCCATTATTATACAGAGCATTTTTACTGCTTATAATGAATAATCTGAAATAACTTTTCTCATAGTAGAGTCTGCTTTTTATTTACCTAGTTATATGGTTCATTCAAGCGATTTTTTTCAAACAATAGAATCTGTCTTAAAGATATGTTACTTCTCTTTCAAAACAGAAACTCACTATTTCCTTTGAAACATCACAAGTCTTTGCAATTCTACTCTCTCCTTCAAAATTTCAAAGAATCTAGGGGCCACATCAGAGTTCAATTTCAAAGCAACCAGTCATATACTCTCTGAAGTCTCTGCAAGAAAGAAGCTTTCCCCAAGCTTCTCCTAAGCCCACAAGAGCAATTTAATATAGTCAGTGATGCCAGTCACTCATTAGGGGCAGGTGACACCTGGTTTAGTTCTTATTGTTCTGCCATTTGCTGTGAGACCTTGAGCAATTTACTTAATTTCTTTACAACTAAATTTATTTATGCAAAGTGGAAATTATACCAGAAACTGCCTTATACCACTGTTGTCAGGATTTAATGAGATAAGATCTGGAATGTTGCAAGAGCTCGGCACAGAGTGAGGGCTCAATACAAGACAGCTATTATTAGTAATGGAAGCTCCATCCTGAGATGATAAATATGTGCCTGGCTTGCATATCCTGTTCCAGGGATCATTACCTTCTCCCTGGGCAGAGATCACTGTTACACCTAGAAGCAAGGGCCAAGGACCCGTCAGTATCTGGAGAAGCACATGGAGTAACAGAAGACAGGATACAGGAAGCAGGTGCTGAGTGATCCACTTAATTCGGATGGATGGCATGTGTCTGGCCTAGGGCTATTTTTAACAGGCCAGCAAAACTGCAGCAGATTTGCTCTGTAGCCTCTTCAAAGCATTGCCAGCACCTGCTGGGCTTCAGGACCAATGGGAGCTTTGTGTAAAGGTGTTTGTTATCCTTTCTGGCCAAGGACTGTTCTTTAATTACGACTTAAATCCCTTGTCACATTATTTAATAATATGCTTCATTCTCACTATCCATCTATCCATTATAAAACAGTAAAAAAGTAAATCGCTAGTGCTAGATGCTAATTTTCTTTTTTTATACTCCTTAAGTTTCTGAGAGTTGGCTGCTGCCTCACAACAGCAAGGTGAGTCTGTAGATAAGTGACCACACGTGTGCACTGCAAAAGCACCTCATTCCCTAAATCCTCCTCCTGAGAATAAAAAGAACATGGCTGCCGCTTCACTTCCGCCTTCCAAATCTCACACAAAATGTCTCCTATGACCCCTCTAGAACTATTCAGGGAAGGGAACTTTGGGAAACATAATTCTCGATTGGCTCAATTGACCCCCCCAATACTAACCAAAGTGACCTCTAATTGGATGTCTTTAGGCACCTCAACTCAACATCTCCAAACATAACCTCTTGATTCCTATTATTTTCTGCCCTCAACTTTCTTGTCTTCCAATGTTCCATATGAAAGAAAATGGCACCACCACTTATCTAGTTGCTCAGGATTAAAATGTTGCAGTCACATTTCATTCTTCTATTTCTCTTACACCTCATATATAATCTCTCAATGAATAGTAGAGCAAAGGTAATCAGAGCTACCTTGAGAATATGTTCTTATTTTCACTCTTCTCGCCACCTCCACCACCACCACCCTCAATAACCTAGTTGAAGTCATTACCATATCTAATGTGGACAACTTCTGTAGCCTCCTAACTTGTCTCATTGCTTGCTGTCTTGCATTTCTCAGTCTGTTCTCCAATAGCAGCAAGAATGATATGTCTAAGTGGCAAATCAGGTAATGTTACTCCTCACAAAATCTGTCAATGATTTCCCATCATACTTAGAATAAATTCCTCAGTTCTCCCTACTGCTTATAAGTCACCACTTGGTCTTGTCTCTAGATTTCTCTGTGTCTTCATTTCCTACCATTCTATTGTGCCTACTTCTGCCTAGCCACTATAGTTCCCTTGCTATTCCTTAAGTGCTCTGAGCACACTCTTGTCTCAGGAGCGTGCACTTGCTATTCCCCCACACTGAAATACTATTCTTCCACATACTTGCATGGCAGGGTCACTTACTCATTTCATTCAGCTTTCTGTTCATATGTTCTCTTACAGAGTAGCTTTTCTGTTTATATTGCCACTTCAAAGAGAAGTTGCTTTTTTTCCCTAAAATAGCATCCATATCTGTCTATCCTATTTTCTTGCTTCATTTTCCTTCATAGCACTTATTACTCTCCAATGTTTTCTTCTAACTATTTTTATTTTATTATTATCTGTTCCCCCATTACACTAGAACGTAAGCTGCATGAGAATGGGGCTAGGTCTGTACTATTCACTTTTGAGTTCCCAACACTTATAACACAGCTTGCCTCATCGTAGACACTCATAAAGTGAATCTTCTGTTTATTGGTAGGTATAGGTTTGTTTCCTCTTTGTAGTAATTGGAGCATGTCCTACTGAGGGCCCTAATAGAAACTCTGCTATATGGAACTGATGCTGGGTCATTAGCTATATATTTGCAGCTTGTGCGCTTCAGAAGACACTACAGAATGCAAGGGGCACCCCTTGGATTTGCGTCATATACAAATTCTGCAGCTGTTTGTATCAGCCATGTAAACAGGAAGGAAATGATTGGACGGAGACCCAACCTTGAGGCTAACAGAGATGCACCAGGTAAAAGTGATAAATTTCAAGCAGGTGTAGTAATAGCATCCTTAAGTCCACTGTTGATCATATCACACAGGTGGTAAGACTAGGGACCATGATCTTTACTGAGGTCATTTTTCTCACATAGATAAGATATAATAAATGCATAATTTTAGGCCACTAAAATGTGTGTGATTAACATTTAATAAAAAGAATGTGTAAGCTGAACAATATCACATTAGATAGATAAAGTTAAATAATATATGAAATTGAATTAATGAAATGTATCTGGAAGCACAAAGAGAAATGGCAATAACTGATATAAAACTAAACATGTTCATGGTATTTTTTCTTTCAATCTCTTAGGAATTTTATTAATTTAGGAGGCTTCAGGAAGAGATAAATGCTCTGTATGTCTTTTTTCATCCGTCCCCATGCAATGAGGTGAGAGAGATTTCAAACTGAAATGCACTTTGAAGTCATCAGGACAGAAGAGTCATCAATTTTAAGGTCTTTCTCTCTTTTAATTTCTACTGTTCCTCAGGTCATTTTATGCCCTGAACCATTTAACTCCCTCTTTCTTAGGTCTCTATCACTCATCTCAGTTCTCTCTAACTTCTCTATTCTCGCATTTCACCTCTGCCTTCCTCCCATTAAACTCACCACAAGGCCCACAAATCATGGCCTCTGGGGAGTCATTTATCTTCTGTACTTCAGTTCCATCATCTATAAAATAAAAATACTACCAGTCTTTTAAGTATTTTACAAATATAGTATGGCATAAAGCAAATAATATATGTGGAGAATGACGGAAGATACTATGAGACTATCTGACGGTAAGGAAAGTAGAGGAAGCTAGATCACTAAAGGAGCTGTCACTAATAGAGGAACAAGACCAAGCAGGAGTCTAAAGAAAAAGACAAGGAGCCAAAAGTGGGAAGCAGGTGATGGAGAAGGTGACTGCACATAAGAGCTTACGGGAACAGTATGGAAATTAACGGAACAGCTTGTGTAGGTACAAGATAAGCACAAGTAAATACAATCTTTTTGCTCATCAGGGATAGTGAGGCACCATGGTAAACTAAATATATGTTTATGTGCATTGGAAATTGATTAATAAAAACATGGGCTGGCTTACTTATAGTGAGTTAGGAATTAGAATTAAGTAATGATTGCTCTTGCTGTGTTTGGGTTTGGGTGGAACTGCATTATGATTAGGCTAATAGAATAAGACATAAGTGCAAAATCTATTGACGGCTCAGCCTCTCACTCCTATCAAAGGCGTAAGAAAATGAGCAAGAAATAATAGTCCATTAGAGTCGACCAACTACCAATCCCAAGAGATTTCTGTGCAAAAGCCAACAGTAGAGGTTGTTCAGAACAGGGATGTGGATGATCAGAGTAGAAGATTGTCTGCTGGCCTAAGGCTGTGACTGCTCTTCATGCATCTTAAGCCTAAAAGACTTGATGTACCTCTCGCAGTGGGATATGTCTTAGGAAATCCCAAGGAAAATGGATGAAAGTTGCAAACGTTAGGTTCTGATATAAACAGATCCTCTGATTCTTTCAGAATTAGATGTTAATGAGACTTCAGACTACTGCTCCTCCGCAGGGAGAAAATCACTAGGGCAATTCCTCTTTCCTATTTTGGGACTCTGAAGAGGTGGCTAATTCTTGGTGAGAAGAGTTGTTCTAACTGTATTTGTGTTCTCAGTTATCCAGGCTTTGGAGTGCAAGGAAGTAAATTCCTAGTAAATAAATTAAAATCATTTTTCTATTTTACACATTAATTGGATGAAAAGCTATATCACTGTTATGCCACGGATCCACATCCCAAATTCTTGGAAATTAGAGTTTTGTCTTTTATTGATTATTATCTCTATATATTTTCCTCTCTGGAAAAGAATTTTTAACAGTTTAACACTAAACTCCAAACATGACATTAAAAAGGAAATTTAAGAATTATATTTTTGTTTGCCTTGCAGTAAATAAAAGATTCATATCAATAGGAAAAATCAGGTAACTAAATACATTGTTTTATCTGACAATTTTATTTTATTTTATACTATTTATTGACGTGGAAGAACTTATAGAGATGATTCAGGTGGTATAGAAATCAACTTATTGTTCAAAATATCACAAGATCATGAATATTTTTTACATCAATTTAATGGATTTAATTTAAAAAAGCATCTTTTTTTTTCTAGGAAATATATATTGTATTAAATCTTAGATTTCTATTTTGCTCTATAATGTAAAACTGTTTGTATTTATTTCCACCAGTTTATTTACTCAGCAAATATTTGTGTAATATCTACTATGTGCCAAGCACTATTCTAGGTAATAGAGATAGAGAAGAAAACAAGGAGAACAATGTTCCTGTTCTCACAGTGCTTGTTCTAGTAGTGGGAAGAATAGATAGATAGATAGATAGAGAGATAGATAGATAGATAGATAGACAGATAAATAGATAGATAGATAGGTAGATAGATAGACTGTCATGATAAAAATAAATAGATAAAGGTGCTAGACTTCTTGGTAATCTAAAACGTCAACCTGAACTGTAAGATTTGGAGAAAAAATATTCTTGTCAGGGAAATGACAATGACAAAGTCTAAAGACAAGAACTAGCTTGATTTTAGAAAACAGGCAAAAAGTCAGTGTCATTGGAACAAAGCGAGCACAGTGAATAGTATGACATGAGGTTGGGGAATAGGGAGAAAGTAGATCATTCAGGGCCTTGTAGGATAAGGCAGGAGTTTTATTTTATTCTATGTTCGATGTTGTATTACCTGTCTGTTCTGTGCAACAAACCACTTCAAAACTTAGCAGCTTAAACCACATTAATTTATTTTGCTTACAAATCTGCAATTTTCCATGCAGTATCAGCTGAAAGTGGTTCAACAAGGGGCTGAAAGATTAAAAATGGCTTACTCACATGACCACCAACTTGATGCTGGCTATCAGATGAGAGCTCAGTCTGGACTATAGGCCAAGGGCTTAGGTTCTTCTTCACACGGCCCTCTCCACACGGGTCTCTTAGGAGTGGCTAGGTTTTAGAAGCAAGCATTCTAAGTGAAGTAGAAAGCTGTATCATGCTTTATGACCTACTCACAAAAGCCATATAGCATTCATTGTTACAATCCTGCCCAGGCTCAAGGGCAGGGAATAGCTCTTGATGGGAAGGGTATCAAAATCATACTGTAAGAAGAAAAAGTGAGATGGGAGATCCTGTTACGGCCATCTTTGAAAAATACAATCTGCCACAGTTTGTCTTCAGGCTATAACGATTTGTATCCCTCCCACATACAAAATATACTCATTCCCATACCCAGGACTGAAAAGTATCATTCCATAATTGCATCAGCTCAAAGTCAAGAATCTTATCCTCTAAATCAAATCTAGGTATAGGTGACACTCTTTGTGTGCACTTCCTCAAATACAGCTCTTTGAGCACACTTTCTTATGATATAATGAAATGTGACACCTCTGACATCAAGAGAATATTTCTAGGTCTCCAAATACTCAAAATAAAATGGTGGGACAGGCTTTGAATAATTGCTATGGACAATCCCATTCAAAATGACACAGTAGTCACTGCTCCCTATCAATTCTGAAATCCAGCCAGGCACAAGTTGCCAGTTCCTTTTCAGTCCTACTCCCTGGAAGTTATTCTCCAGAGCTCTTCATTCAACTCAGTGAGCTCATGGTCCTTCCCTCTGAGTCCACTTTCTTTTTCCCTAAGTATCTTAAGCCTGTTGCCTACTTCTAAAGGTTTGAGCATTCAGGGCCCTTTCTCATGTTGTGCTATTTCTTTTCCTCTTATTGCAAGCTGATACAATTCCTTTAACAATTTGAGTGGGCTTTCTGTATATTGATTTAGAATTCATTTCATCAGACAAAAGCTATAACCACAAATCTTTTCCAGATAAACCATTCTCTTCCTTAACCTCACCATGACACTGCTGTGGGATGACATCTTCAAAACTCTCATAAGCCTTATTGTATAATGGAGAGGACTGAAAATCACACTATTATGATCCTTAGAAGGTCTTTTTTCTGTTTAAAGATTCTATGAATAACCATCTCAGATCTCTCTGAGATCTTAATGGATTTTACAGTACAATTGATCTTCTCCCTTAAGCCAGTCCTTTATTTGAGCATCATTTGCCACCTAGAGAGATTTGGAAAGAGAGACAGATTCATTTTGGAACTAAAAAAGTTCTGGGTCCCTTATATTTAAGAGTTCACTTTTAGCTCATACCTCTCTTCTCACATTATATCATAGGCAATAAAAAGAATTCAGGTGACACTCAATATTCTGCCTGAAAATTCCCTTAGCTTGATCATCGAGTTCATCAGAACATTTCCTATCTCCTATGTTACTTCAGGCAATAGTGTTGTCAAAATTTCCATCACTACAAACATCTTCCAATCACATTTTTATTTTTAATTTTCCTTTGAGCTGCCAGAGACAGACTCCTCAAGATTCTTTAGGCTTTTGTTAAGATTTTTGCAAGCCTTCTAGCTTCCTCATGTGGCCTGTCCCAAAGCCAATGCTACATGTTTTAGGGATTTTACAGCAGCATCTTTAGGTACCAAAATTTGTGTCAGTTTTCTATTACTGTATATATATTTTAAAAATTATCCCACAACTTAGTGACTTAAAACAACAATAATTTCCTTTGCTCATAGTTCTGTAATCTCATTAGGGCTTGGTGTGGATAGCTCATCTTTGTTCCAGATGTCAAGATGGCTCACTCACGTGGCTGGCAAATTAATACTGGTCGTTGACTGGTAACTTAGCAGAGATGAGGAGGCCTAGGTTTCTCTCTATATATGGGCTGCTCCACAGGCTACAGGGGCTTATTCAGGTACGGTGACTGCTGTTCGAAAGCAAGTGTCCCAAGAGAACTAGGCATGGTTTTATCTGATTTTATTACCTATAGTGTCACTTCCACGCGAATCATAGGGCCATCCAGATTTAAAGGGAGGGGATATAGACCCCTATCTTTAAGTGGTAGGAATATCATGTCACATTAGAAGAGTAGAGTGTGAGAGCCATCTCTGGAAAATAAAATTTGCTGATGAGAGAATATATTGAATGGATTTGAACAAGATTAGTAACGTAATCTGATTTTTGTTGAAAAAGATCATTCTGGCTATTATGTGAAAGATAGACTAATGTGTGGTAAGACCAGAAGAAAGGAGCCTATTAAAGAGGTTATTTCCAGAGTTTAGGAAAGACATGATATGATGCCAGCTTGTCCTGGGAAGAAGAAGTGGAGATAAAGAAAAGTTTGAGATACTTTGCAGAGGTAAAATCAGTGGAAATACATTAGGTGCAGTCGTTGAGAGAAAGGAATCAAAATATACTTCTAAATTCTGTGCTTGAGAAATTGTGTGAATTGTAGTCCTGTTTGCTAAGATGAGGACGACTAGGGAATACATAAGTTTTATGTTCGGTTTTACAGGAAGAGAAGTTCAAGAGCTCAGATTTGTATGTGTTAAGTTTGAGTTCTTATTAAATATCCAAGTGTCGATGTTAAGTAGAACATTTCATATATATGCCTAGAATTCAGAGGAGACATCAGAGATAGAAATGCCATGTGGTGGGAGAGAAGAGGTCATCTGCATATGAATGGGCTATGATGAAATAACAGCAATTCAGTTGGGTATATAGAAAAGAATGGGCATCCCAGTATCCTGGAGCACTGTGATAGAGAGCTGGTCACAGACATAGGAGCCAATGAAAGCAAATTAGAAGGAAAGGCTAGTGAAGATGGGGGAAATTCAAAATGCCTATTATTGTAGAGGTCAAAACAAATGTTTCAGTTACTATGGCTCTGTAACAAAAACACTCTTATACTCCAAAACGTAGGCTGCTAATTTTTCTTTTTTTTTGAATCAGCAACCTGAGCAGGCCTCTACTCTACTCCGTTTCACTAAATATCAGCTGGGGCAGCTTGAGGCAACAAGCTGAAATCATGCGAAAGCTTGCTTCCTCACTCATGTGTCTGGTGCCTATACTGGGAGCTGGAACAGCTGGAGTTCCTAAGGCATCTTTCTCTATCATTATGTAGTGCCTCCATGTTATCATTCCAGAATGGAGGCTTCAGGGTAGCTAGACTTCTTACATATCAGCTCAGGGATCCCAAGGTGTGTGTCACAAGAAAGAGAGCCAGGTGAAAGCCACATCTTTTATTACCTAGCCTACCTAACATTAAATCCATATTTTAATGGTCAACTCACTTTCAAAGATACACTGAAGTTCAAGGAGAGAGAATATAGACCCCATCTCTCAATGGAAGGGAGAAAATAGATACCATCTCTCAATGTCACTTTATTGAGAGCATGTGAGAAATACTGGCGCAGCCATCTTTGGAAAACATAAACTGCTACAATAAGTAAAGTATATCAGGTAAGGTCAGGAAGAGTTGATTCCATAAGATATCTAGTAAATTGAGCCTACAAGAGTGAGCAGTGGATGTGGCAACTGTTGGAGGTCACCCATAACTTTGGCATGAGCAATGGCAAAGGAGGTAAAGGGATGAAAATTAGACCGGGGAGGGGTAAAAAAGGAGAGAGAGAGAAGGTGAGAATAGTAACTATAGATGACCTTTTTGAGAAAATTTGGTGTTGAAGGGAGCTACAAAATACAGTAAAAGCTGGAAAGATACATAAGTTCAAGGGAAGCCTTTCTGAAAGACAGGAAATATTTGTATGCTGATGGGAATAATCTAGGAGAAAGAGAGGGAGATTGACGATGGAAAGAAAAAAGCGAGGAGGAGGGCGGACACGAAGTCTTCGAGAAGGAAAGAGGGCCAGAGGATCAGAGTACAGTTGAAGGAAATGTACTTTTATGGGAGAATGGACTCTATCCACGGCCTCCTGAGGGAAGTCAGAGGCTGTAAATAAAGATGCACGATTTACTAGTTCAGTGAAAACAAATCATGGTTTTGTGAATATAGCGAAAGAAAACTCATTCCAAGAAATTGGCAATGCCATTTTTGATTCATATGTTCTTAAGTATAAAATTAAGGTAACCGTTATCATAGGCAAGATCATACAATTATTCCTTCATCTTAATCATGTCTCTCCCTCTAATGATCTGAAATTAAACTCCACTCTTCTTCAATTTTACTCATCTTCTCTCTACTAACTCTTTGGTTTCTGTGTATCTGCAAAATTTTAGCTGAAAGAATACTAATTGGGAGTCATCCAAAATAGATTTCGGTCTTTGGTCTGCTATTTATTTAGTTAGTGTTGACAACTCAATTTTGTTGGTCCTTAGTTTCTTCTTTTGGAATGGGATTTTTAGATTACATGATAATGGTGATAAAAATAGTATCTTGCTTTATATAACAATGGAAAATTTTAACATTTTTAGATATACGCCTTTTTCCTCTAAATTATTATGTTCTAAGAGAAAGTTTAAATTTAAGATAAGACTAAATTCATATTTCTCAATGCTTCATATTTTAACCTCATATGCAACACGTTTTTTACAACATGACTTTGTAATTAATCTTGTGGTTTATGTGTGAACGTGTAATGTTTAACTTTCACCATAATGTTCTCTCATAAAACTAGAAAAGCTTGCGTCCTCTTTATTTATTTTTTTTTTGCCTTTAAAGTGCTGAAAGCCCACAGCAGACGCATAATATATGCTTAGTGATGGTAATGAAGGCAATGCATCAATATACAGAGTTTTGTTTTTGATAATGAAGATGTTACTTGATGTCCAGTACTCTTCTAAGTATTTGAAATATATTATTTCATGCTCACAACCATGTGAGATAGTTACTATTTCTGCAGCAATTAAAATTAGATACAGAGTGATTAACTAAGGTCAAATAGCTAGCAATTCTGGATGCAGCGTCCCTAATCTTAACCATTAATAAAAGTTGCCTCTCTGATGACGGTGAAATTAATGACCATGATGGTTAAGAAAATGATATTGAGAATTATGTAGCTGAGAGTTAGGTAAATAAATGAAGCTTAATTCTAAGAATAAAATGCTTAAAGCAAGGTAAAAGAGAGTGATGCAGAGGAAATTAGCTTGCAAGTGGACTAGTACCACCAGAACACAGAGAGAGTGGCAGGGAACAAGACTAAGTAACCAGTTGTCTGAAATGAAGGTGTGAAATACAGTCTCTTTTATGACATTAATGGTGTATGACCAATCAAAATTTGATCATTAAACAAAATCAACCTCTTGGATTATGGATCCATAAGGAAAACACATTTAATTCCTCTTTCTAGCAAGACCCAAAGTTAAGTTGAATTGATGATCAACAATATAAGTGCATAACTATTTTAGTCAGGATTTATATATATATATATATTTATATATATATATAAACACAGACTAATACAGAAGTATTAGAATATAATATAAATGTATACTTATGTATGATGATTAGATAGATATAAGAAGATTCCTTATAGAGAATTGGCTCCTGCAATTATGGAGGCTGGGAAGTCCCAAGATCCGCAGTCCCAGGAGAGCAACGTGTAATTCCAGTCTGAGTCCAAAGGCCTGAGAACCAGGAGAGCTGATGGTATAAGTTCCGGTCCAAAAGCTGGCAGTCTTGAGACCCAAGAACTGATTTTCAGTCTGAGTCCAAAGGCTGGAAAAGAACAATGTCCCAGCTCAAACAGTCAGGCAGGAGGAGATCCCTCTTACTCAGCCTTCCTGTTCTGTTCAGGTCTTCAATTGATTGGCTGGTGCCCATGCACGTTAGGGAGTAGAATCTGTTGTATTCAGTCTACTGATTCAAATGTTAATCTCATCTAGAAATACCCTCATGACACAATCCCTTTTAAATATCCACCAGCAATATATAAGAGTTCCAGACATTGCACATCTTTACCAAAATTTGATTCTTTCAGTATTTTTAATATTAACATTCAACTAGTGAAAGAGTATCTCACTGTAGTTAAACAATTATATTCTAAATAAACCAAATAAATATGCTGACACATTTGATTGTGAAAACACAGAACTGGCAGTACTTAGTGGCCAATTCTCCAATTACAAAAGTGAATTCTTTGAGTAGAGAATATAGACCTTGAATATTTGAACTGCAAATATGAAATTAAATAGTGATGAGCTCAGTGATAATTTAGACTCCATATATGGGGCCTTCAAAATAAGAAATAAGTTATCTCATTTCCTTTCTCGCTTTTTTCTATCTTTTGTTTTTTTTGTAGATTTTGCCCTAAATCTTATTTTTGCTCACTTCCATGGTTAGGGAAATAAAAGTTTTTAAACTCATTGTCCTTATTGATTAGAAGCAAATACTATTGCAAGATTTTGCTTAAAGTTTAATTGGTACATATTTCCTGACTCAAACAAAATCACTTTGATGACTTCTGGTTGAAGGTATTTTTAATTTAAAAAAAAAACAAATAATTTATGAAGAAGGATGACACATTAGGGTCTGACTTCTGTCAGATAAAAGTAGGAGAAATATGGATGGGCTTTATAAGATCTTTAAATTAAGTTTTAGGCTCTGAAGCGTTAGCCAGTGGTTACATAAAAATTGTTTGTGGGTCAGAATCAAACAAATTGGTTTTCGATTATCTAGTTTAAAATCAAACAGATGATGAGATCCTTTCCTGAAGTCACGGAAAGTTAGGAACGACTTTGAGACTGCTGACAACAGACACATTGTGTTTGATTTGCACAGTGTTTATCATGTTTAAAAATCCCAAATTTAAAAATTTTCTTATTTAACATAAAAATCCTGATCTGACTCCCTTGAAAAATGGAAAGATCTGATTAGAATAGCACTACATTCATACCAGAAATCACCTAAGGGCAGGTAGTGACTTCCACCTGCAGAGGAGCTACAAGCCCTGTCTTTACTTGCCTCAAGCACTCCCATTTCCTCATATTCTGTTTCACTAATTTAGGTTATATATTTAGGCCATATAAGCATTTGAGTATGTGACCCTCATCTAGAGCGTATCTCTGATTTAAAGACAAAAAACATTGAGTCCTATTGATATTATTATTATTGGTAACACGAACATCACTTTTACTATATGCCAGGGACTATTCTAAGTGACCAATATATATTTCCTAATTTAGCCTTCAACTTAACCCTTTAGTGTAGTATCTTTATTACCCCCATTTTAAAGTTAAGAAAACTGAGTCACAAATAGATTAAAAGACTAGTCCAAGTCTCACACTGAGCTTCTAACAAACTGGTGCTGGCACAGGTATTATGATTCTTAGTGTAATCATTTGTCAGCCACCTCCTAGATGCAGTCCTCTGATCTGTGATTTAGTTCTCAGCAGCGAATTGATACATTATGCCCAGCCCTTTAAGCTGAGGGGGGAAAAGGACTTATTCTAGAGGATAGGTTACTCAATAAAGCAATTTTTTCTAAAAGTCCCAAGAAAAGGAAAGTATATTGTTTTTCATTTCTCTGATAAATTTTCTGATCTCCCTTTTCTGATATCAGCCCATCATTTCTCGTTGACCACAGGGATGTGCACATGACTCAGGCTTTTTAGATTCAGTTAATGGCTCATATGTGAGCACATGACCCAGAAGCTACAGTTATTTCCTGGGCTTGATTTTCAGGTGTGGTGGAGTGCAGCTTTCCGTCTGCTTCCTCCTAGGATCCTAAACAGGCAAACTGGATTTTGCTGCGAGCTGTGATCACTTTCCCTCAAAGTAGAGAAGGTCTATCTACAGGATATAACCAAAGAACTACAGAGGAAAGTGAAGGCCAGGAAGTGGGGCATGGGAGAAGCTATGGAAACCACTCTTTCCCGTTTAATTTTGCTTAAGCTAGTGCATTTTGGCATTTGGTCATTTGTCTTTAGTAATACAGTAGTCCTAATTAATACATAGTCCTGATTAATACAGCAGGACATCGGACAAGCTGAGACTCCTGGGAAAGCAGCTGATAGTCCTAAAGTTAAAATGGTATAAAGCTGAAAAAATCTAATTACCAGCTAAATACAGAGATCTAGAAAGATCTAGTTCCAGAGATTCAGGACAAGGGCCAAGATCCAGGAATTCAAAGTAGGGACTACCTAAACCCCAAATTCTGGGCAAAAAGGCAAGAGGAGGATGTGGCCCCCACAATATTAGCCAATATTGTCCTGTGGCTTGAGATCAAAGTTAGCACTTCCTTAAGACTTTAGTTACCAGGAGGTAAAAGGAAAAACCCACAGATTTTTTAAATCTGAGTGATAAGAGGGTATTTTCATATCCACCTAGCGACACCACAGCAAACCCATCTCAAGAGAACACGGGAGGATCTGGAATTGCATGAAGCTACTATGATTCACTTACCTGTGAAGAAGAGGTAGCACGGCCAGTAAACACCTGTCCGTACTTCCAGGAAACAGTTGAAACAGGGAAACAGCCTGTTATATGTTCACATATACTAATGATTGCAAATCGTTTAAAAAATAAAAACAAAAGGAGCCATCTTTGACCTCCCGCTTGAGTTTTTTTTTAAAAATTCTCAAGAGTATTATGAAAGCCAGTTGAAAATAAACATCAAATGCCCCTGGGCTGGTCTCATTATGGCAAACCCATTGATTGTAGATATAGCATACGAAGATTCTATACCCACTCACCTCCAAGCTGATGGAGTGCTTCCAAACTTTTCTTTTTCATCGACTTTAATAACCGTAGCAATGCATAGGTCTCCTAAAAGTCTGCTTTTGCATCTTAACTCCCTTTTCTTGCTTTGGCTCTACTGGATTTTATAGCCAGTGTTTACTTTAGTTCCTCTCATATGTATAGTGAAGGGCAACCCCCTACCATGCTCTTTCATTGGGTCATCATCAATCCTGACCCCTTCAAGAGGGGAAGAAGATGAGTAAATACAAATATATGTGAAGAAATCCATGGACAGTACAAAAACTGGAGCTGCAACTGAAGATAAGCAAATAAGACTATTTTCCCTCTCTCAGATAATAGCTAGAGAATCTGAGAAAAAACACTCAAAAGCACACAAATGAGACTATACAGTGAAGACAGCCATTGAAACAATTCATGCTGTCTTTTTATTTCAAAATAAGGAAAGTGGGTAGAAATTCTAGCTCAGCACTGCTCATTTAAATTTAGAATTTTAAAGAATTAATAGGAGAGCCTCAATTCACTCTTGCTAATGGCTAAAATGCTTCTATTGGTGTTTTCAGTTGTGTTCACTCTCAGTCCCTCTTGGAGCTTATTGAGGAAAAACAATGTGTCTACAAGCTTTTAATAGAACAAAGAGTGTATCTGTCAGCTCTACCCACGATTTTAGGCATTGGTGCCTCTGATCATCAATTTACTTTAGCTTTGCTCCTGACTCACAAGAATGCTAAGTACTCAAGGGATTAAATTCTAGTCCCTTGGGGTTCTGTACAAAAATAGGCTGATTTGGTCTAGTAATCAAATGAGATTTGTTTTACAAGTACATATGAGCACAATTACTGAAACTAAACGCAAATAGAGGAGAGAGTTGCCAAGCCAAAAAGAGTGTCAATATTTTAGAACAGGGAGATAAAAACTATAATAAGGCATCCGCTGTGAATGAGACAAATATCTGCCCAATTCTAGAAGAAAGTCCTTGGCTAAAATCCTCCTCTTAAACACTAGACATTTTATAACATGAAGTGATACAACCCTATTTATATTCCTACCTTTTTTAATTCCCTAGTAACAAACACAGCTATGGCTTAATTTAGCAATATAGAGACCCCCAGAAGAATTTACAAGTAGAAGAAATGATAATACATCTAAAAATGTGGGAATACTATTGGAAAAATAGAAATAACTCTTCTTTTCATTCTCATATTTTTTCCCAATATCTGGTATTTTCCTAATTTATGCCAACATCTAGGGACTGTTGGAGGGGGAAGGAGACGAGGCTCTATTTAATTACTTTGTGCATAGATCACAGCAAGAAGCTAGATAATTTAATGTTAATTTATTCCATGTATTAGCCTAGCACTATGCATATTGGAGGATTTATAAAATAATATATAATTTTATAATAGTGTAGGTTATAAATACAAAAATAAAATAAGTAGTAATAAATGATGAGCCTAATAGCTTTAAAGTGCTGTTTAATACATATTTCAAACAAAATATAAATTTAAAAAGATCATTTTTGCATGAATTATAATTAAAATGAATTAGAAAATAAGCTTATTTCTTATTTACTACATTTATCAGTGGTTGATTCCTTTTTATTGCTGAGCAGTTTTTCATTGTACAGATTTATCTCAATTTGTTCATCCATTCACCTGTGGATGGATGTTTATATCAGTTTCCATTTTGGGTTATTATGAAAAAAACTACTGTAAATATTAATGTATAAGTCATTGTGTGGACATATTGCTTTCATTTATCTTGGGTAAGTACTTAGTAGTGAGGTTCCTGGGTTGTAAGGTAAGTATATATTTTCTTTTATATACAAGAGCCAAACTGTTTTCCATATTGGCTGTACCATTTTCCATTCCCCTCAGCAACGTCTGAGAGTTCCACTTGCTCAGCAATTCAAATTCTCAGGGATTTTTTTTCTGTCATTTGTTCGTTTGTTTGCCATTCCAATAGATATGCAGTGGTATCTCATTGAGCGTTTAATTGCTTTCTCTAACGGAGCTACTTAGACTGCGTCATCAGGCGACATGCAAAGGAAGCCCATCTTGAGAAACGAAAATCAATAAAGATGAGAAGTAGGGATGTAGAGAGAATAATTTGAAGTTTCCTCCAGCCATCGCCACAGAGACTCATGCTTCAAATTCTGAGGTCCATCAGTCTACTTCCTTGATTTTGTGAAATTCTTAGCAAATTTTTAGTGGTCTAGTTAAGTCAATCCCTATAATGAACACTATTTGCTTTGTTTGTACAAAGTAGTTTGATTTGCCAATTATGTTTCACCAAGAGTCCAAATTAATACCCAAAGTTAGGAGTTGTAGTAGGCAAATTATCTCAGCGTATAAAAGAGTATTTTGTTGGAAGACTTTTGATTACAGATTCCATCTCCTGACTAGGTACAGATCTATTTGGATTTTCTATTTCTTCATGATTCAGTCTTGGTAGGTTGTGTGCTTTTAGGAATTTATCCATTTACTTTAGCATCAAAAAGAATAAAATATTTAGGAATAAATTCAACCAGGAGGTGGAAGATCAGTGCACAGAAAACTATAAACACATGATGAAATATATTGAAAAAGATACAAGTAAATGGAAAGATATTACACATTTATGGATTGGAAGCCTTAATATTGTTAAAATGTCCGTACTACTCAAAGTGATCTACAGATTCAATATAATCTCTATCAAAATTCCAATAGCATTCTCACAGTAATAGAAAAACAATTCTAAAATTCGTATTGAACCTCAAAAGACCTTGAATAGCAAAGTCAATCTTAGAAAGAAGAAGAAAGCTGGAAGTATCACACTTCCTGATTTCAAATGATATTACAAAGCTATGGCAACCAAAACAGTATGGAATTGTTATAAAAACATAGATATAGATGAGTGGAACAGAATAGAGAGCCCAGAAATAAATCCACACATATATGGTCAATTTCTGACAAAGGAGCCAAGAATATGCCAATGGGGGAAGAATAGTCTCTTCAATAAATAGTGCTGGGAAAACTGGATATCTACATGCTGAAGCATGAAAGAGGACCCCTACCTCCCACCACACACAAAAATCAACTTAAATAAAAATTTAAATATAGAACCCAAAACCATAAAACCCTAGAGGAAAACATAGTGAAAAAGCTCTTTGATATTGGTCTTGGCAATGACTTTTTTTGGATTTGACACAAAAGCAAAAATAAACAAGTGGAGCTACATCAAACTAAAAAGCTTCTGCACAGCAAAGGAAACCATCAACAAAATGAAAAATCAAACTATGGAAAGGTAGAAAATATTTGCGAATCACATATCCAATAAGGGGTTAATATCCAAAATATACAAGGAACTCCTACAACTCAAATACAAATAAGCCGATTAAAAAATAGGCAAAGGACCTGAATGGACATTTTTCCAAAGAAGACATACAGATGTCCAACAGGTACATGAAAAGATGCTCAACATCACTAATATCAGGGAAATGCAATTCAAAACCATAGTGAGATATCATCTCATACTTGTGAGAATGGCTGTCATTCAAAAGACAAGAGATAAAAAATGCTAGCAAGTATGTGGAAACAAGGGAACCCTTGTACATTGTTGGTGGGAATGTAAACTGGTACAACCACTATAGGAGACAGTATGAAAGTTCTTCAAGAAATTAAAAATAGAATTAACATATGATCCAGAAATCACACTTCTGGGTATATATCTAAAGGAAACAAAATCATTATCTTGAAGAGATATCTGTACTCTCATGTTCATTGCAATATTAGTCACAATCCAAGGCATGGAAACAATCTAGGTGTCCACCAAAAGATGAATGGATAAAGATGTGATATATATGTATATATAATGTAATATTATTCAACTTTTAAAAAGAAGGAAATCTCACCATTTGCCACAACATAGGTGAACCTGGAAAGCATTATGCTAAATGAAATAAGCCAGACAAATACTGCATTGTCTCACTTATATGTGGAATCTAAAAACAAAGTCAAACTCTTAGAAACAGAGAGTAGAATGGTGGATGCCAGGGTCTGAAGAGTAGAGGGAATAGTAACAGGTTGGTAAAAGGTTACAAACTTTCAGTTATAAACTGAATAAAGTCTGAGAATCTAATGTGTAACATGATGAACATAGTTGATAATAACTGTATGGCATAACTGAAATTTACTAAGAGAGTAGAACTGAAATGTTCTCACCAAAAAAGGAAAAAAAGGTAAATACGTGAGGTGATAGATGTGTTAATTAATTCCTTCGTGGGAATCCTTTCACAACATATATGTATATCCAATTATCACATTGTACACTTTAAATATATTACAGTTTTCTTAAATATACCTTAATAAAGCTGAAAAAAACATTAATAAGGTAGTCTGTTCCCTAAATTTCACCCTTAAAATATAATCCTGTTTTATCTTTTGATTTTAGTGATGTGAACAAAAACTCTGGCCATTAAGAAAGTAACAGGCTGTGTATTTCAAGACTTCATTAATGATAAATTATTTCACCAACCAATGTACTTTCTCAAGTAGCAGCTATGTGGAAATTTGGAGCATATATTGATGGTTTCAAGCAAATAGACTAAGGTCAAATACAGTGGAATAATGCTTTGCTGGATATGATTTTGAACTGAATTATTTTGGTTTTAATTTAACTTTATACTTTTCTGTGCTTTCTTGGTTGCCATAAATGTAATAAATTTCCAGTAAAAATAGGCATACATGAATCTACACCTATGCATACACACACACACACACGCGTGCACATTAGCTGGGCTACTATTGCTCTGAAAAATCATTAATTATTATCACATGAACAAATCTCTAAGGCTGTTTACAGTGTGCTACTGAGAGCTGCCCCTATTGCGACAGTGCAGCTGAAAATTAGCCCTTGCAATTCTGAACATTTGCCTTTGTAACTGATTTTCGGGGATCAGATTTCAAACGCCTATTTATTTTCTGTAAGATTTCTTTTTCTTTTTAATTGAAGTATGTCTTTTAGCAAGATGCACAAGCTGTAAGTGAACATTTAAATGAATTTTTACATATTTATTCATATGCCTCTATTAAACACAAGCCACGTTTTAGAATATTTCCAGCTTCCCAGCAGGGTCCCTCACACTCTTCCCCAGTCAATCACACCACTTCACTCCTGAGATAATGGTTATGATATTTTAATGCACACTGTCTCTCTCTATAAATATAAAAGGTTTCTTATAGCACCTCATGTTTGGCTGCTCAGGTGAATGACTGCCTTTTCGAGGTGCTTCCAGACTTCACCCTCCAAATGAATTTCATATATTTCACATAGCACAAAATTTAATTCACACGATTCCAAACATATTCACTAAATTTGATGAGAATTTATAATTTATTTTTCAATGCTGTTGGAAGATGACTGCCTCTCTCTTTTAAGGATGTTCTGAGCTCCAAAACACAAAATTTCAAAACAGTCAGTTTTGAAAATAGCTCATTCCAAACGTATTCTCCAAACTTGGTAACAATGTATCTAGCTGACTTCTAATGAGATGATAACAGATAAATAGGCTGAAATTTACAGACATAATATATTTTCATTTATATTACATCTGTACTATCTGTAAGATAGAAGTTAGTCTGCAAAGGATAACAATTTCTTGTCGAATAGTTGAAGATGATAATGAGATAACACAAGGAGAATATGGAGAAAGTTTGTTCTTCACCTGCTAAGGCCAGAACCAAACCAATAATTATAATCATCTGAAACTGAAGCATGAGCATTTTAGGTTAGGAACAATTACACATTTCTCACAGTGAGAATTGTTAAATATATAGAATCTCTCTCTCCAGAGGTCTATAAAAGTACAAAAGATACCAATCTGTTGGAGGTGAGTTAGTTGCAGTACTTTCTGAAACTGGATAATGACCTGTAAAGACCCCTTTTATCCCTAGGAAATTTCCCTTCATCTTAAAGATTTATTTTAAAATATATATATTAAAAAGAAAGTTTACCATTAGCAAGTAGATGTTAAAAAATCAAGTAGGTAATATCAAACTTTCTTTACCCTGGTAATATCCAGTTCATAGCATATTTGTATGGAGCTACAATGTGTTACAATTGGAAAGATCAAAGATTTAGATTTTGCAAAACAAGAGAGATGCCTTTGACAGAAACTTAAAATCAAGTTATTCTTCAAAGAGCCATACTTCCTATTAAATTTAAGTGAAATTGAACATGATACTCTTTGGGAAAGGATATACAATACGATTGTTTTGCCCTACAAAGAAGTTTCATACAAAATCCTTTAGTGGTTACTCATATTAACAGATAGTAATCCTTGATTATGCAAGTTATTTTTACAACTTTTGAAGATGGGTCAACATATTCACAGAATGTTTTAAGATTTTTCCTTTTCCAATTAGAACTACAGTCATACAGTCCAAAAGTAATAAACAATTAATCTTCTTCAGATACTATTTAGCAGTAAAATTTACTATTAAGGTAAGCTACATTCTTTTTTTTTTTTATTTGAGGAAGATTAGCCCTGAGCTAACATCTGCTGCCAATACTCCTCTTTTTGCTGAGGAAGACTGGCCCTGAGCTAACATCCATGCCCATCTTCCTCTACTTTATATGTGGGACGCCTAC
Source organism: Equus caballus (assembly GCF_041296265.1). Taxonomy (NCBI): domain Eukaryota; kingdom Metazoa; phylum Chordata; class Mammalia; order Perissodactyla; family Equidae; genus Equus; species Equus caballus. The sequence continues at coordinate 16,069,908 of NC_091702.1, read as the reverse complement.
CACAGCATGGCTTGCCAAGTGGTGCCATGTCCGCACCCGGAATCCAAACCGGTCAACCGTGGGCTGCCGAAGCAGAACGTCGACCTTAACCGCTGCCCCACCGGGCCGGCCCTACATGCTTTATTTAGATTTCAGAGGTTTTGTTTCTGTTTGTATTTGTGTGTGAGTGTTCCTCTGAGTTTTCTTTTAAGAGTGAAACTAATACAAATAGATCCAACAACTGAAATTCTCAATATAATAATATAATAGGATATAAAAGAATATCATAATGAAGAGAAAACAAAATATAATATATATCCTAAGTTGATTGCTAAAAGATAGAATAGTAAAGCATTTAATAGATTCTTGGTATGTTATAGAGTCTCAATAGTAATAATGAGAAAAACTGATCCAGATATTTCCATGTATAAACTCTCTCCTAGGAAAATATTTCACATATTTGGTAAGACAGCATTGCAAATAATGAGATATCCTTGGAAAGGTAATTTCCTGGAAACATTTTATCAAAACATGACTAAAGTCATCTCTAATAGATGGACCTTCTGGTCAACTCACCAACCCAGGGGAACTCTGAACTGCATGTGTGTTTGTGGGGATGAAATTAAGGATAAGACTTATATAATGGATCTCTAAGTGAAACTCTGTATCTATTGTTGATTGTCCCTGGGATTTTTAAGAAATAACAATTGTTTAATTTAATGATAAATATGAAAACAGGAATAATTATATAATGAATTGTTATTTGTGATGTTTCAGTAGGAAAGAAAAAGAGCCCTGTGGAATCCTGATGGAGGTCTTTACCACCCTGTGAGGCAAAATTGTAGGTAGGTAGCAAATTCTGATAACCATAGAGTTTTGATGTATTATCTGTGAATAACTTGCTTTTCCTGAATTGTATTCTTTAATACTTTTTGTACAAAATATATCCAATAATTAGTGGTTAAGTCCAAAGCCATAAAATCCTAGAACTGTTTGTTTTCCATTAAACGTTGTGGAGTCAGTCAGGCCAGGGTTATAGGAAATTATTACAAGTAAATCTTCAGAGAAGATTGGCTCACCTTCAAAACTGGTAGCATTCAAACACCATTCAACATTTCACATACTCAAGGAAGATGATACAAAAGAACCCTATGTCTTTAAAAGCAATGCTTTTGTTATTATTATATTTTTACATTAGGAATCTCTGAGTCTGATCTGATCCTTAATGAGTCTCACCATGTTTCTTAGAAAAGTCAGCCCAAGCAACAGACTGTGCTGCTTGGCGCCATAGTATCATCAAATTCCGTGTGAAACATGGCCAATGATAGATGACTCCAAAGAAAATGCCAAAGCACCATAATCATGTAATTTAATAATGCTAAACCACAGGGAAATTCCTTCTCAACTAAAGTTTGTGCAGTAATCCCTGAAAGCACAATTCTTACTTCATTCTAACTTTAGATACAATTTTACTTTACAAAACCCTTTCATCTCTCAAAATATTTTGTCTTAATAATATTACAGTAACTCTCAATGGCTCAAAGTGCTGCTTTAATCTTTCTAAGCAACATTCTATTCCCAAGTGGTGAATTTAACTCAGATCTACAGAAAATTCTACCCCAGAAACAACAACAATAATTATAAACAGAGAAATGCCAAGCTTTCCAAACAAACATAATTATAAACAAATTATCAACTGTGAAAAGTAACATTATTACATTGTTATATTTTTAATTTTATAACCACTTGATGCACTTACTGCATTTCATGATAGATTACAATATTGTTAACTTCTAGATACATCCCGATACTGAAAATATGTAAAATTGTGATGATCATCATCAAACAAAATTCTAAGTATTTTTAAGTACATGATGGGGACACATGAAAATTGATTCTTTCTTCTCATATAATATTTGCTATGTTTTTAATCTTAAAATATGTTCTAAACATTAGTTAAACTAAACAGTAACTAATTCAGATTAGCAAAATTGATATTCACATTTACCCTCCCATGCTTATGCATAGATTTTCACCCTAGGAAATGATTGTCTTAAATTTATATTCTTAAGCATGAACTTTCCGGTCACTAGTCATAAAGAGCAATTGAGTTAAAATGTTTATTATATAGCATCAATTATGATATAATCCTCAGTTGAATAGATTTACTCTGTCTACTAGGAATGTTGGTCAATATGTGACACAATACATGAAACCAACTTACGCATTTCACAATAAAAGGTTATATAATTGTTTTTGGAAAAATCAAGATGCCTGCTGATTACTACTATAGACTAAAATTTTATTTTTAATATAAATAAAAAATCAAATTATATTTGGCATTTATAAGAATTGCCCCTTTAAGAGTTGCCAAAAAGTGCCAATCTCAACTTCTGTCAACCTACCACCACCACAGCTACCCTACTAATCACCCAGTCTTCACTGGCATTAACCCTAGACATGGGAGTTACTTAGATTAGGTAATATGATGTTATTTCTGTGCTTAAGAGTAATATCACAGGCAAGTCTTTATTAATTATATGAGCAAAGTTTTCCCATTCTGTTTATTCAAGCTTTCAGCTCAATTCCAAATGTCTGCCTTTTTCTCAGTTGTAAAAGTAGTCCTCATACTTTCAAACTGTTCAAGATAAACTTTTAAATTCACAAACACAAATTTTCCACAAGGACTTTTACTCTTACATTAAACCACATCTAGAAACTACAAATGTCAATATCATTTCTACTCTGCTGAATCAGCCCAAAACTAAAATTGCATTTTGGAGACAGAAAATTAAAATGATTTTTTTCTCTTCGTACATTTGAAGTATCTTAAAGATATGTTGAATATATATGGTGCATTCAATGTTGTCTAAAATCTAATTTACCCTTTAAATCTTCCTAGCGTAATGAACTGACAAGTCATGTAATTTTCACTTTCATAATTTAATGCTCTTGAAATATACACATATCAACACTTTCAGAAAGCTAACTTTTCAAACAGTAATCTTGGCAAAGGGTAGTCAAACTGTTTACTTTCTTATATAAACAATGAAGTTTATAATGAACATTTGAAGTCTGGTTGAAATGTCTCAGCTATTCTGACTGGAAACCAACAACTGTAATTACTCCAAATCCCATGATAATATCTCTTTGTGAATCATAATTGTATTGTAATCAGAGCTCTAATATAGACAATCTACATTATACAAGATATGCTTTCTTCTTAGGTTGTACTCATGTGCACTGCTCTTTGTTGCCTAATCTGATAAACGTGTGATGTTTCATCAGATTGATGCTTCATCCCCAGTCTCTTCGTCCCTCTATCACACTTAGAGCTAAGAAGGGGCTGGGGAAAGAGAAACTGAGAGGCAATTTTAAAAATGCTGTGGTGTCTAAAAAGTGGTGGAAACAAGGCACAATTTAGAAGTAAATAAAATAGATGTAGTGTTACCTTAGCAATTTATTAACCTGTGACACTCTGAATTGTGGGTTTTTAATTTCCTTCCCTTATTCTGGTTTCTGATTACAGAAAATCTCCCATTAAACACCCTACCCAAATCCACTATTCTGAACAGTGTTTCCCATTGTATTTGTTAACCATAGTTGTATAATAGATTTCCCAAAAGTTCATTGTTTAAAACAAAATGTATTTATTATCTCTCAGTTCTTTGGGTCAGGAATTTCTGTACTGCTCAGTTTAGCGGTTCTGGTTCAGTATCTCTCAAGAAATGGCACTCTAGGGCTACAGTCATCTCAAAGCTCAATTGGAGAAAGACCTCTTCCAAACTCATGCCTGTGGCTGTTGGCAGGCCTCAGGTCCTCGACAGCTCTTGGCTGACAACATCAGCTCTTTGTCACATGGGCTCCTTTTAACATGGCAGCTGGATTCCCTCAGAGAAAGTGAGTGAGAGCACAATAGAGGGCACCCAACACAGAAGTCACCATCTTTTTGTAACCTAATTTCAGAAGTGCCAACCAATTACTTTTGCCTTATCCTTTTCATTAGAAGCAAGTCAATAAATCAGCCATACTCAAGGGGAGGGGATTACACAGAGCCCACTATCAGGAGATGGGGATCATGAGGGGTCATCTTGGGAGCCCTGACCATACCCATGTTCAAAAAAATGAGTTCTTGTTCCACTCCTCAATTAAATATTATCTTATTTGTAAAATGGAAATACCTAATTGTCTACTATGTGCCATGTTTAGTCTCTAGTGAAATGATGCAGATATGGCTAGCTTTCCTTCTAGAGAGATGAGAACAGAAAAATCAGAATCCAACAACATAAGTGCCATAAAGAAAAAAAATAAAAGAGAATAATCGAACAGAGTGACTGGTTGATATGATGAGGGGCTAATTATTTTAATTAATCAGGAAAAGTTTATCTAAGGAAGTACTTTTGAGATGAGAACTGAATGGTAGGAAAGAACTAGCCTTATGTTCTCACTGGCACATTCTTGGGAGCAGAATATTGCTCACAAACAGAAGAACAAGGGAAAAGATTCAAGGATAGGAAAATCTTTGACAATTAGGAAAATTGGGGGATGTCCTTGAGACTTATATGGAATTAAAGGGACCAGATCATCTAGAACCTTGTAGGTCACGGGAAGGATTTGGACGTAGTGAAAGTACAATGGGAAACCAGTGCGTCTTCTAAGTGGTTGGGTATCAATATTTTTTTAAACGATCATTCTAGCTACTGTGTGGGAAATGTATTTTGCAGGGGAAAATGCGGCCACAGAAGATCAGGTAGCTATCTCAGTGTTCCAGATAAGAAATGATAGTAGCTTGAACTAAGGTTATACAGTAGAGTGAAAGACACAGATGGGTACAAGATATATATTGAAGGTAAAGCAGAGAGTCTTTTGTAATGGATTAGATCTGGGGAGTGAACTTTTGTCATCTTTTAGCCTCCAGCATGATTGAACATATTTCTATATTTTTTAATTTGGCAATTATGAGTGCCCTCTGACTAAAAGTTAAGTCTGAAAATTCACTTTCCCACCCCTCTTTGGAGGTGGGGCATAGACGCATGAACTAGGTTCTGTGAATCAGACATACAAAGAACAGACTGGTGCAGAAGAGAAAAATCTGAGATAAGAGGTACAGATAGAGGTCATCTAAAAAGCCAGGGCAGGAATGTGTGTCCAGAAGTAGAGAATGTTCAACTATGTTGAATGCTGCTAGTAGGTTTGACTACAAAGAGCATAAAGATGTGAATGTTCTTTTAGCAACAAACAAGTCATAACAGGCAAGGAGACGTATACAATTGGAAGCCTTATTTGAGCAAGATATGGCATACATGAGATGTTAGGAAGAGGAAATAGTAACTATAAAGAGGTATCTTTCACACTAAGTTTCGCTATTAAAGGAGCAGAAAAAGTGAGTGGTAACTAGGGGAAGTTAAAGATTTAAGGGAGATTCCTTTTAAAAAAAAAGAGATATTAAAATCATGTTAGTATGCTGAATGGAATTATCTAGAAAAGAGGGAGATGCTGATAATACAGGAGAAAGAGGTAGGTTCATTATTCATTTTTCATCAACTATTTATTGACTATTACACACCAGGCTCTGTTCTAGACCCAGGAGATATCGAACTTATTTTCTAATGTGGATAAAAAAATAATAAAAAAGAAATATTAAGTAAAATATATGATGTATCAGTTTACTGAAGAGAAAAATAATGCAGGCAATTTTAGATAGGGTGACCAGGTAAAGTCTCACTGAGAAAATAATATTTGAGTAAAGGTTTGAAAAAAGTTAGAAACTGCATCATGCAGAGCTACACCATAGAAGGAAGAACTTACCAGAAGAGGGAGCAGCAAGTGCAAAGGTCCTAATTCAAGAGTATGCTGACTATGCTTGAGGAACAGCAAGAAGGTCACTGGAGCCAAGGTCAAGTATATAAGAGCGTGGAGAAAATAGAGATAATAGGAAATCAGATCTTGTGGGTTTGGTAGATCAGTTAAGGATTTTAGTTTCTATTCAGAATGGGAAGGGAAGGCATTGGAGGATACTGAGCAGAAGAATAGTGCAATTTCAATATATTTTGAAGGTAGAGTTGTGATGTATCAATATGGGTTGTGAGAGAAAGGAGTCAAGTATGATGTATGGGTTTTTGATGGAGTACCGGAAGAATGGAGTTGTCCTTTACTGAGATGTGGAAGACTGAGGGTGCATCTATGTGGGACAAATGTCATGAGATCAGTTTTGAATATATTAAGACAAGCTGCCTAATAGACCTTTAAGTGGAGATACTGATTAGGCAGTTTTATATAGAATTCTACAGTTTAAAGAAAATGTCTGGATTGGAGAGAGAAATTTTGGAGCCACTGGCAGATAGATCTGTGAAACTGGATGATTACTTAGAGAGTAAGTGTAGATATTAAAAAGGAAGATTCCAAGCCCTAAGCCCTGAGGAGCAAATATATGTGTTATATCAAATATATATAAATATCAAGAAAATGAAGAGGGGCTGGCCCAGCGGCACAGCAGTTAAGTTCCCATGTTCCACTACAGTGGCCCAGGGTTTGCCAGTTTGGATCACAGGTGTGGACCTATGCAGAGGTTGTTAGGCCATGCTGTGGCTTATTTAGTTACGTCAAATTTGTTTCTTAAAGCCATTTATATAATAAAATACCTGTTCCATTGAGGATATAATATACATAATAAGGATTTGTGATAAGTAATTCAAGTCTATGTATTATCTCATTTAACAAAGCAGAATGCTTTGTATAACTTTCAAGATAATATCCAAAAGTTTTACTGTGGTATCTATTGCCTTCACAATCTGACTTCATCTCTTCTTACTGACTCCCTCATCTCTTCTCATCTCACATGCTACAGTTGAAATAAGTTTAATCTCTTGCTGCTCTCTGAATGAGAGATGCTCTCCTTGGATCTTTATCTAAGCTACTTCCTCTGTCTGCACCCCTTTTCGAACTTCTCCCGGCTAGCTCCTACTCAGGACAGACCCCTCCTTTCCTGATGTCCGTGGTCTGTGTCCAAAAGTGCCCACATCTTTCACAGTACAAACATACTCTAGTAATATCATCTGCCTGCCTATCTTACTCTGAACTAGGAAATAAACTTCTCAAGGGTGGTGTAATGGCTTTTTTGATATGCCAACTTGGGTAGGCTCTTGTCCCTAGTGGTTCAATCAAACACTAATCTTGGTTTTGCTGTGAAGATATTTTGCCAATTCTTAATCAGTTGACTTTAAATAAGGGAGATTATCCTGGATAAACTTGGTGGACTTGGCAGAATCAGTCGGAAGGCCTTTAAAGTAGGTCTGAGTCTTCCCTGAAAGAGAGAAGACAGTCCCCTGTGGATGATAGCTCCAAAACACCCACAGAATTTCCTCTGGGTTGTGATCTTTCCTAGTGGTCCTGCTTCTCTGGTTGAACTATAACTGACACACATGGGTTCAACTTCTTTTTGTTATCCATGTCCCGTGCAAAACGCAGTGCCTGGCAAATAACATGCACTTAATACACTTTTAAACGAATAAAAATCAAGAATAAATCAATTCTGGAACAGCCAAGACTTCTGTCAGCAACTAGCCCACAGAGAGCCCTTGGAGAAAATTACACAGGTCAGTACCATTGCAAACATGTATGTTCTCCAACTTTTACAGGGTCATAAAAATTGCTTGGAAAACTTTTAACTGTCTCTTAACTGCTCCGTCTCCAATTCTGCTCAGCAAAAATTTGTTTTATTTCTCTTATGTTCCTCAACAGTCTGTGACCCTTATGATAAACAGATTTTTTAGCCTTCTATGTCACAAGCAAAATGAAGGACTCTAGGTATGAAATCCTTTACCTCAAAACATATACTTACATACCTAACTGTATGCCTTTGCCGCAAGTTTCAAAGGAAGAAGGTTCTCTTTTTCAGTCCAGACCTAAATCCAAAACCTTGTCTTAAATTATTTACTCTTTCATCTTCTGTAAAATTTTGCTTCCTCAGTTTCACTATCTCATATTCCGTTTCTTTTTCCTGATAATCTCTGTTCTTAAGAGAAAATTATAAATAACTTTCTCTTTTTACCTGTCTATCCCATACATTTCTCTACTGAAGTTACTCTTACTGAGGTCAAAAAAAACCTCCCAACATGATGGACTTATCTCAAAGAACATATAATTAGTAAGAGAAAGCTCCTTTCAAAAACATTGCACACCCATGCTCATGGCAGCATGGTTCACACTAGCCAAGAAGTGGAAACAAATAAATCTCCATCAGTGGACTAATGGATAAAGAGAAAGTGGTATATACATACAACGGAACATTATTCAACCTTAAAAAAGAAGGAAATTCTGACATATGTTGAGGGGGAGATGATGGGGACACAGGAAACATAAAGACATTATGTTAAGTGAAATAAGCCAGTCACAAAAAGATAAACACTGCATGATTCTACATATAGGAGGTCTCTAAAGTAGTCAGACTCTTAGAAAGTAGAATGTTGGTTGACAGGGGCTGAGGGAAGGGGAGTTATAGTTCTGTGAGTATAGAATTTCAATTTTGCAAGACAAAAAAGTTCTAGAGATATCTTGAACAATAATGCGCATATAGTTAACACTGTACACTTAAAAATGGTTAATATGTTATGTTTTTATGTTGTGTTTTTTACCACAATAAAGTGGGAAAAAACAAGAAACAAAACTAAACTAAAGAAACTAACTCCTGTGCTGTTTGTTAATATAATATCTGACTCAACTGAAAATTGAAAAGATGCACCTATAGAGAGAGGCATATTAGCATGTGATTGCAGGTATGCAAAGAGAGGGTTTTTATTGTAAGAACAAATGTACCATTAGTACCAGTTTCCTTTTGTATCTTTCTCACAAGTGATGAACCACTTTTATCACCTACTGAAAGTCTTGCTCCAAAGAACATTACCATGGATACTTGGAGGTTGGGATCCACCTCATTTAAAAGCCAGGATGATTCACACTCTGTCAGTCATCTTGAGTACCCTGATTTCCTGGATCCTACTACTTCTTGCATGCCCTTGTTTGTGTCTTCTTCTAGTCACAGTCAACTTCTTGTGTTGTTCCTCAAAATATTACCCCAATCCATACTCAAATCTTGTTTCTCACTTTTGGAACAAAATGACTTAATTAAGGCAACATAGACACCAAAGGCAAGGGTGGTGGGAGCAAATCTGGAAAGTGATGGCTGTTAACCATTGGTCAAGGACAGACAGCTTCCTTCACTTTCAGGCAAAGATATTAACCAAAATTAAGTTCAGATAATTAATACTATTGAAGCCTAAATACATGGTAATGCACCAAAGGAACAAAGGAATACATGTTAATACACCAGAGGAACAAAGTATTTGAAAGAAATTCAATCCTTAAAAGCCCCTGAACAATAAAGACATCTGCAAATTGCAATACTTGTTCTTTTCTATTTACATTTTATGGCTTGGACACACATAATTAAACATATGCTTATTCAGAAGGTTTTGGTGTAAGGTAAGGTGAAATGTCTCTGGTCTGAAAGGTTTTCTTTGCCTTTTGTTTATATTCTTTAAAATTCTTTAAAATTGCTTTGCTTCTTTATAGTCTGGAACTTTTATGATCACTGCTTCAAATGATCATTGGAGGAAATTTTTCGTCCATTTTATCTTTTGCCTATATTTAGATTTACATGCATTATCTGGGGGTAACTGCAGTGGTTTAACTTCTTGGTAATATCAGTGTTGCTACAAGCTTCTTTCCCTAATATTTGGGACTTGTCTGTGTGTGATTAATGACCTACCCCACCTTGAGTAACTGTTGTGATAAAACCTCTAGAAAATCATCAGAATTCCTTGAAAAAAAATTTTTTTGATAAGTGGCCTTCTAGGAGGTCTTCTTAGCATTTATCGAATTCTTGAATACTTAAGTAATTATATACCAAGGCATTTGGAATCCTGGCCTGAAATTTTATTTCTTCATTATCTCGGTTTCCATAATTTCTCAAGCAAAATTGTTTTGTAGTATATTGTCATAAACTGCACTAGTGCTGTCTTATGCTTATTTTGTGATAGAAAGAATAAATTCTCCCTAAAATAAGTTAAAGATGATTTTTTAAATGAAAATCAATCTCAAGCCTAAGTTTATTTTTAAATGATAAGGAGAAACAAAAATTCTAAACTAATATTTGTTTGATTTTTATATTCTAAATGTACAGATTTTATGCTTATTTCAATTAGGGGTATAATTCATAATTATCTTCATCATAGATTTTTGTGGTCAGTTACTCAACCAGATCATTGCTCAACCTCTTGTGTACCTCAATCAATAGTAAAAATTGAAGGACTTTGTATAAAGTTCACAGGGTGAGACACAGGTTGTCGATTTAACTGGCAGTAGAAGAATAAACCTACATAGGCTTCATATGTCCCAATACAGCACCCAGTTCCTGCCCAAAGCAACAAATTTTACATTTTTCTAAGGAACTGGTTTTCAATATAATATTAATGTAGCTGTGTGGGAGTAGATGTCATCTGCCAAGAGGAGTTTATAAAAAGTATGGGGGGATTCACTCCAGGCCCCATGCACGGTTTCTTTGAAATATAGTGATAATCATTATGTTTGGGCTTTTTAAAATGGCACTATTTTCCTTTTCTGGCAGATGAAATTCAATTTTTCAAACAAGTCAGCCCCCTTTGTCTAATCCTAAATGTAGGGGCAGCTTTATCACTTACATTTGGCATGTAAGGCTATGCAAATCCGTTTGGCTGGTCTAATTCACTTGAAAAAGGTGATTTTCTAAATAGCCTCTATTGGCCTGAGAGAGTTAAGGTGCTGCCAGATGGGTAATGTAGTCCTTTCTCACTGGCACAAGTACATCAGGACATAAATGAGATCCTTACTACTGGTTTCTGTACACACAAACAAGCACAACACCTAACTAAGCAAATGGATTAGTACACTTTCTGTATTGGTAGGTTTCTCTTGGTCTTTGGAACCAAAATATTTATTTTAAAAAGTATTTCTAGGGGGCCAGCCCAGTGGCATAGTGGTTAAGTTCGTGTGTTCCACTTTGGCTGCCTGGCATTTGCAGGTTTGGATGCCGGGAGCAGACGTAGCACTGCTTGTCAAGTCACGCAGTGGCAGCATCCCACATAAAATAGAGTAAGATTGGCACAGATGTTAGCTCTGCAACAATCTTCCTCAAGCAAAGAGAGGAAGATTGGCAATGGATGTTAGCTCAGGGCCAATTTTCGTCACACACACACACACACACACACACACACACAAAGTATTTCTATTATAGTAACACTCAGGATTTTTTTCTTTGAGGAAGATTAGCCCTGAGCTAACATCTGCTGCCAGTCCTCCTCTTTTTGCCTGAGGAAGAGTGACCCTGAGCTAACATCTGTGCCCATCTTCCTCTACTTTATATGTGGGACGCCTGCCAGAGGATGGCTTGACAAGCAGTGCATAGATCCACACTCGGGATCTGAACCGGCGAACCCTGTGTCACCAAAGCAGAACGTGCGAACTTAACACTCCACCACTGGGCTGGCCGCAATGATCAAGAATTTTAAATGTTTGTATTATGAATTATAATACATACAGAAAAGTGCACAAAGCAGGTCTATTGTGCAACAGCGTATCACAGAGAACAACCAAGTAACAATTATCCAGGTCAAGAAACAGACCACAGCCAGAGAAGCCCCTTTATGTTTCTTCTTCACACTTCCCTCCTTCCCGAAAGGGATCACTACTCTGCTATCTGATATTATAGCTTAAATTAGCCAGTTTTAGAATTTTTTATAAGTAGAATAATACAGTTTACATTCTTTTTAATCTAACTGTATACTTAAGATTCTTACTTTTGTTTTGGTAGCCATAGTTCATTCACTTTCATTGCTGCAAAGATTCTGTTGTATGCGAGCAGCTATGAACATTTTTATAGTCTTTCTGTGCATGCCTTTCTCTTGCTATCTACCAAGCGGTGAAATTATTGGTATGCAAATCAGCAGCACTAGTAGATGATGCTAAATTGTTTTCCAAAACGTTTGCACCCATTTGCTCTCCTACTAGGAGTATTTGGTAATTCCTTAATGCTCCATATCTTCTCCAATACTTTGTATTATAGTTCTTTACATTTTATCCATTCTGATGGATTATAATATGGTAATATATGAAAGACTTTCCTTGTATGTCCCTGAATATTAGTGAATTCACTTTTTAAATGAATGTATAGGACATTTTGATATTCTCTTTTGTAAAGTGTCTCCTCATGTCCCTTGTTCATTTTTCCTACTGAGTAGTAAACAGACACACTTTCCCTTCATCAGTTACCTGTGTTGAAAATATTTTCTCACATTTTGTTTTACAATCTTAACCTGTTAATAGGGTTTTATTGTGAACAGATGTTCTTAATTTAGCATAGTCAAATTTATCATTCTTTGCTTCTATAAATAATGCTTTCTTGGTACTACTTAAAAGTTTTCCCTCTCCAAATACCATGAAGATATTCTACTCTATACTTCTTGCATGTCACATATAGGTATTAAAATCCACTTGGGATTGATTTTGGAGTATGGTGTGGTATAAGGGTCAGGTTTATTTTTTTATCGAGTTGCTATTCAGTTGATTTATAAAATAGATTGTCCTTCCTCCACTGCTTCTCGGTAATACCATAAATCAAGTGTCCGTGTGGATGTGGGCTCTCTATTCTATTTCACTGATCTATATATCTAAGTTTGCTTTAATACCACAGTTCCTTAATCACTGTAGCATTGTAAAGAGACTTGCTGAAAGTCCCCGAACTAGGTTATTATTCATCAAGAATGTCTTGTCTAATCTTGGCTCATGGCATTTCCCTATGAATTTTAGAATCAGCTTGTCAATTTTCACAAAAACGCCCATTGGAGTTTTCCCGCACATTGCAGTGTATCTATATAAAAATAGGTGAGGAATTTGACACCTTTACCATGTGCAATCTTCCAATTCATGAAGAGTGTATCTATTCCTTTATGTCTTAATAATTCTTTATGCTGTCTGAGTAGAGTTCTTAACTGCTGAATTAGTCAGGGTCAAAATTAACTATCACATATGGTTTTAATGAATTTAATTTATAAGTATTATATTTTATGCATTGAAAATGATATTTTTTAAAAGATATTTTATTTTGCCATTTGCATTTCGTATGTAGATATACTTTTTTCTATTTCAATTATTTTTATCATTTTAAGTTATTTTTATTAATTGTAATTTCACTGAGCCTTTGGACTAACAGACAAGATTTCCATATATTTGTAATACCGCTTTAGCTATCCTGGCTATTCTGTACCATACAAAAGACGACTTTGCACATTTCAATATTTTCATTTGTGTGACTATATTTTTTCCAGTGAACTCTATTTTAGGAATGTGATTAAAAAATCATAGTTTTTAAATTCCTTATTTCAAAGTAAAATACCAATGAGACATGTTAAACATTTATCCAGTTGCATCTGTAAAATTTCAGTTTTAAACAAAAAAAATTCCATAGTTGGAAAACTCCACAGCAATTTTTGTGATATTTAGAATGGATTACAATTTCATAGTTTTACAAATTTCCAGTTTAAAGTGATCCTTAACCTAGCATATTTAGCAAAACCTCTACACTCACCATGTCCCAAATGGAAGACTATACATCTCTTTAAATTTAATTTTTTAATAAAAATCGTATACATTTAACGTGTACAACATGGTAGTTTGCTATATATATACATAGCAAAATGATTACTAGTCAAGCTAATTAACATATGGACTCCTTGCATAGTTACCGTTTTTATATTCATGTGATGAGAGCCCCTGAAATCTCCTCTCTTAGCAAATTTCCAGTATTCAATACAGTGTTATTAACGATAATTATGGCTCTGTACAGTAGATCTCTAGACTTATTCATCCTACATAACTGCCGATTTGTACTCTTTGACCAACATCTCTCCATTTTCCTCACCTTCCTGCCCCTGGTAACTGCCATTCTACTCTCTGTTCCTATGTATTCACATTTTTTAGATTCACGATATAAGCGACATCATGCAGCTCTTTTTTCTTTTTGTGTTTGGCCTATTTTACTTAGCATAATGTCCTCCAGATCATCCACGTTGCTGTAAATAGCAGGATTTCCTTTTTTAAGACTGAATAATGTTCCATTGTTGATTTTTCTAGGTCTGTCCATTTCATCTAAATTTTAAAATTTAGAGTAAAATTGTTCATGATATCCTCTTGGTGTGTTAATGTTTACAGTTTCTGACATTAGATATTCCTCTGCTCTCTCTCTCTTTCTCTCTTTTTCCAGAAGTCTTAATATATTTTACCCAGCAGTGGGTTTCTTTTCATTTTTTTGTTTTTGTCATTCATAGGTCTTTGTGGTTTGCTATTGGTTGTGGTCAGTTTGGAAAAAATTCTTGGAAATTATGTCTTTCAGATATTGCTTCTTCTCCATTTTCTCCATCCCTTTTTGGGACTTCTCTTACATATATATTTGATCATCTCACTTTGTCCTGTTTGTCTCTTAAACACTCTTCTGTGTTTATGATACTTTGTCTTTTCTTGCCTCATTTTTGGAATTTCCTTCTAACCTATTTCAAGCTCACTGTTTTTCTAGCATGTCTATTTCATTAGTGAATCAAACTATTAAGTGCCTAATTTTAATTCTTGTTTTTACAAGTTGTGGAGTACTCACTTGACTATCTAAAAAGTTTTTTCTTATAGTCTTCCAAAAAATTGAATCTTATCACTTATCTCCCTGAATATAATAAGCATAGTTGTTCAAACTCTTGAATGAAGCTAAAGGTACCAGGAATCTGGTATTACCTTAATTCAGTTTCAATTTTGAGATGATTTGAAACTAGGCATCAGTTCACGGGAGAACTATACTACATGTTGCTCAACTTTTTCCTCTAGCCTTGAGAGAGTTTCAACTGGACTGCTCAGCTTCTCAAACACGGAGCTAACTCTTTCAGAATAAGCTAATGTTCCTCAGGAGAAAGTGGTATAAAACACCAATCACCTTTAGATTCCTACCAATCAAATTTTTGCCTTGTAACTTTTCACAGCCTTGTTAGATCTACAGTGCTTTCAATCAATTTGTTTTTGACTTTATCCACCTTTTTAAAGTTGTCTTCTGTATGAAGATGGATTCACATTACCCAATCTCCTATTACAAAAACTGTAAATCTGAATAACCCGTTTAAAACTTTCTGAAGAATAACATCAAGACAAAAGATCTTTTTAAGTCTTTATAATTTTCAGGAGATATATTTCTAAAATGTGAATAAAAGAACATTTCTGCAGAATGAAGAAGGATGAATTCAATTAGTTATTTTTTAAACTGACAAAACATAAGCACAGAAACATTCATTTCCATAGAATTTTCTGTTGTAATCTTTACACATCTTCCAATAACATTAAACACGGCAGTGGTAAAAGTGTATCCTCGTCAGTGTCTTGGCACATTAGACAGTGCCTGGTGTATTGGAAATGCTCTACACATCTTGTAAAATTGAATGTATTTGATAAAATTAAGAGAATTTTTATCATAGAACTCAGGGTCTACTTTAAAGTAGCTACTTTTACCCTGGCTGTCTACAAAGATGCATATAAAAATAAAACTAAACATCATTGTAAAATTGTATCTTTTTTTTAGGTTCTGAGGCCTAAAATGTCAATATAACAACCCAATAAAGAAATTCATAATGTAAATTTTATATGCTAAAATATTATATATATCTATCCAAATGTGTCAGTAAAAACAATAATTTCTTTACAATAATCTACAATAACTCCTGTTTCAAATATCACATAATATTTATTGATAATTTTCTAGTTCTTTGTGATTATCTAAAACCCCTGTAGTCACTCAAATTCATGAACTAAACAAGTTCAGCATTTTTCATATTCAAGTATAAGAGTCACTTGAAGATGTAGCCTCAGTTATTATTCTTTTCAAGGTACCTGGTGTGACTGCTTTCTTTTGAATCAAGAACTAGACAGGAATTACCCTTGGCAGCATATACAGTCTTGCTATGGCTCATAGTGAAATCACCTTTAGTTGTGTTTGATTCCACCTTGCTTGCCAATATACTGTCTAATTCCTTCAAATTATGTTCAGGATATACTTAATGGTATAGGACTGCTAGACAGAGTTTTGTCTCTAAGTGATGGACTGGCAGAGTCTATACTTAGAGAAATGTCGGTATTCAGCCCCTTTTGCTTGTGGCTCTAGCTCTCGAAAATAAAAGTACTATTTCCTCTTTTTCTTTCAATGTCTAGGGTCCCCTTTCTCTTTTGTTCCAATCAGAGTCACTCCTCACCCCTCCGCATTCTCTTCTATACGCAGTCCACTCTTATGTGGTCTTAGGTTGCTCTGTAAGCACGTGGTTGAATCTCTCTATCACGTACTTACATGTAAGTCTTTGTTTCTGTTTATCCACCAACAATTGAGAGGGAATAAGACGGCCTTCAAAAACATTGCGAAGAGAGTGAGGAAAATACACAGAAGACACGCATTAATATTTAGAGATATAATCCTGTCATGTACCTTATCTTATGTATCTAAATATCTGAAAAGACAGAAAAACAGCCTTTATTTTATGCCTACTATGTGCCAGAGAGCATGAAAAGTTGTTTAACATTTAACAAGAACTACAATCCTTTAAGGCAGGTGTTTATAGAAAAGGAAACTAAATTTCAGGGCAGTTAATTGATTTGCCAAATGTCACACAGTGAGTAAGAAAAATAGAATTTAAACCCAGGTCCTGCTAGCTTCTAAGCGAGGCCACCATTTTTCTACTTCATACTTATAATTCTGTAAGAGATATAAAAATCCAAATGTCTTAATCTATGTCTTTTCTCATTTTAGATGTCACATGTGGCTTCTTTCTCACAGACAAGTAATTTTTCACAGGCCTAAATATCTGGAGATGATGAATTTTCACAGGTAATGAATTAATCTGTATAAAATTATAATTAAATATTAGATGTTTTGATTAGGTTAAGGTAGGATCTTTTTTTCTTGTCCTATTCCTTATATTCCAGCTAAAAGGGGACAAAAAATGGGTTAGGTCTCCTCCTGATCCACTGTGGCTGCCATTTCAAATGGGTAGTTACACCCAAGGACCCAAGTTATTATACAAATGTTATTTAAATATGATGGTTGGACAAATAGGAAGAAGTAGTCTTGTGTAGGAGAGTGGGCTAACAAAGAATAATATTGATCTTACTTACATTTGATCAGCACTGATTATTAGGCAGGCAAATTACAGACAGCTTTACATGTATTATCTAATTGGTAATGATGTGGGTCATTAAATCTTCACCATAACCCTACGGAATAGTGGTATCTTGTTCTCATTTTATAAATGATGAAACAGAATGGAGAAGGCATAAGAATAATTTTACTGTAGTATAACTTTAATTAGTTTAAAATTTTAATTTGGCCACCTTTCCAATTTTTGTCATTTGTGCTTTACTTTGGTGCTTCCAAAAATCTTAGGGCACATACAAATCATCTAGGGATCTTATTAAAATGCAGATTCCAGGGGCTGGCCCCGTGGCAGAGTGGTTGGGTTCGCGCGCTCCGCTGCAGGCGTCCCAGTGTTTCGTTGGTTGGAATCCTGGGCGCGGACATGGCACTGCTCATCAAACCATGCTGAGGCAGCGTCCCACATACCACAACTAGAAGAACCGACAACGAGAAATATACAACTATGTACTGGGGGGCTTTGGGGAGAAAAAGGAAAAAATAAAATCTTTAAAAAAAAAAAATGCAGATTCCAACTCAGTAGGTCTCAGGTGGGGTTTGAGATTCTGCATTCAAACACCTGCCATAGACAACGCTTTGAAAAACAAGGGTTTAGAACACTGATTTTTCCATCAAACCAAGTCTCATTCCTAAAAGCCCTTCATCTTGATTTTGTGTTAGTTGAAAATTAACTGAGTATTAATCCTTAGATTGATTAAATAAAATTGATGACCATATATATTTAAAAACCAAAAGGCCGTTCTCACAAAAACAACAGTTTAGAGAAAATTTAAGAAGCACACCTCCTTTTCCCCCTCCTTCAACATGGTTTCTGTATACAAAGCACACTAGCATACATATCCTATACCAATAAAAATAGTTGTCATGGGGCTGGCCAGGTGGCATAGTGGTTAAGTTCACTTTCTCTGCTTCTGCAGCCTGGGGTTTGTAGATTCAGATCCTGGGCTAGGACCTATGCATCGCTCATCAAGCCACGCTGCAGCAGAGTCCCATATACAAAATACAGGAAGATTGACACAGATGTTAGCTCAGGGACAATCTTCCTCACCAAAAATGAAAAATAGTTGTCATTTATAAAGTCTTTCCTATGTGCCAGAGACTATACTAAGAGCTTTCAGTGTTTTATTTTATTCAGTACTATTAGTAATCTCAGAAGTGGTATTATTCTCCAAATTTTACATACAGAGAAGTAGAAGCATTGACAGATTAACTGTCCAATGTTGCTAGCACTGACTAATTTCAGTTTTTTCTGATTCAATTCTTATCTTGTGTTTCATGTCACCTCTCTCTGAATTTTGCCATATAACAATCCCACTGTTTATTTCTGCTCTGTACATTGCTTCCTGATTGTAAGCACTGAGATCTTTCCGAGTTAGCATCTGGACCCAGAGGTCAAGGTGAAAGTCTTATAAGATAGGCTGTAGCAGACAGTGGAACAAAGCAGTCTGCAGGAGAAGAATCAAAATCATACTCAAGCTGGGACTGGATTATGTCACAGCTGCGATGACAGCTAGTAAAGCTGTGGCAAGGTTCAAGGCAGCAAACAAAAGAATGAGTGACAGGAACAGAATATGGCAGGATCCACAGTAGAGAAGGCTCAAGTAGATGAAGCTGGTTATAGCAGAACCGAGGCACAAATGATAGAGTATTGGCATTCCATGTGGACTGGGTGCTGTCTCTGTAATCTCACAGCACACCTGATGATGGATAACAGACTGTGCAAGAAGAAATGATTATAAACTTTGTACATCATAACTATGAATCTGGCTATCCATCTTATCAGTGTCTCCATAGACTGGCTTGACTTTCCTGGCTTTATACACATGCTGGACAATGTTCCCAATCAGGCACTGCTCCATGAACTTTTGAATTTGTTCTAGCTTTGTATTAGTTTTCTATTACCATAAATTCAGTGGCTTTAAACACCATGAATTTATTATTTTCCAGTTTCATAGGTCAGAACTCTCATGGGCGTTAGAGTAGATTCCATTTTCTTTCATTCAGGTTATTAACAGAATCCTGTTCCATTCAGCTCCTTTCAGTTGTAGAAATAAGGTCTCCATTTCCTCGCTGATTGTCACCTGAGGGTCACTCAGCTTCTGGAGATCACCTGCATTCCTTGGCTCATGGCCCCCTTCCTCCATCTCTGAAGGTGGCAAGCACAGATAGAATCATTCTTTTGCTTAAAGTCCTTTCTTCTTTTTCGTCTCTCTGTCTCTATCTCCAGACCCAGCGGAAAAAAGTTCTCTGCTTTTAAGGACTTATGTGATTAGATGGGGCCCACCTGGATAATCCAGGATACCCTCCCCATTCCAAGATCTGTAATCTTAATCACATCTGCAAAAATCCTATTTTACCATGAGACTTCATATATTCACAGGTTCCAAGGATTAAGACATGGACATCTTTGGGGACAATTATTCTGTCTAACACTAGCCTGCTATGTAGGAGCGGCATATTTTAATTAGGTTTAGTAGTTGCAAAAAAGAGAAAAACTAGGTAAATAAGAACATTAAATGATACATGTTAGTCTTTAGAAGTTCCAGGAGGGCCAGACAACTGGGTTTAGAAATTATACCACCAGAAATGATACCAAAACAACACCACTAAACTCCTCACAGGATTGATTTCAGCACAGGCATGGTACACCATGACCAAAGGAACCTATCTTCAGCAATTCTGTCACAGCTGCCTCTCAAACTCATTGTCTCTGTCAAGCTCTGCCGTATTCACCAGGTCTGACTTCCTCAAAAAGCCTGCCTCTTCTATTCTTTCCCTGCTGAACTGAAGCATTGTGTAGTTACATTTCACTGGGGGAAATCTTGGTCAAATGTTTGTTTCCTACCCGCCAAGAAGGTAGAGAAATTCAATCTTGTAATCTTTGGTATCAATATAAGAGGAAAATATACAAAAAAAATAAAGCAGGGCCACAAGTATGACCTTACATAATTATATGATCCTGTTTCTCAGAAGAAGCTCTGAGAGGGTAATACTGGCCTGGCTAGTCTTCACCTCCAAGGTAGGATGAGAATGCTTATCCAGGCCTCCCTAAATGCCAGAGAGTTCTATCTACACTGTGCTAATGATCATGGTTGTATTTTGAAATGATTACACCATTTAAAGAATAAAAAAACATCATAGAATCATAAAAGTTAAGTCCTAAATATTTAAGAGCTCCTATAATTCTTCAGCAGGGATAATTTTGATACTTTTGATATTTGCAGAATTTCACATCAACTCAGGATATTTTTTCCCAGTTTCTATACTCTGAAGCCTGGATTAAATGACACTAATAATAGCTTGTGTTGCATACTTTACTTTTCAGCTTACAAATCACATTAATCACAGCAATATTTTCTGTCATATTTCATGTTTATGAAATACTATGAGCAATATACATATTGTCATCTTTATTTTCCTACAGAATAATCACAAGATTGTTTAAGTTGGGAAGACATAGATTTTAATTCCCTCTGTTTCTCATTTTCCTCATCTCAAATTGGGATGTTAATATTTATTTCATGAAATTGTTTTCAGAATTAAAAGAGATAAGATGTACATAAACTGATTTCTATTAATTTAATATAAATTCAGGACCAGGAAGGAGTTTAGAGAATATTTAAGATAATTTCTCAAGCGTGGCCCAGTTGGTCAACTGATAACTCAGGGTTGGTGATGGGAAAGGGCCAATGTTTGCTCACATTTGGTTCAAGATTTTCCTTTGTAGAACAAGACAGGCATTTTTAGCTAGAGTTGAAACTAGAGTTGGGGGTAGGAACTCTGCGGAAAAAGAAAGTTTCCCTGGAAAATCTAATTTTCCCTCTAAGACTGAATCAGTGGCCCTAGCCATGAGCTCTCTGGAATCATGATATGCAGTATAAACTGTAACTTAAAGGCATTTCCATAAATGGCTAACCACGAAATCATGTCACAAGAACAGATCAAGTGATTTAGTCAAGCGACTCACTATACACATAATTTATTCAATAGTAATGTTTGAATTCACTGAGAAATATATCCATGAATTTGATGCTCCTGGCCTGTCAGCTACCAAAAATGACAAATACTCAAAATAGTCCCTAAAGCATTGCACATGGAGTTAGCAGCTTGGGCTTGAATTTCCTTCCCTGACAGTTACTAGCTGTGGGCCCATACCATCATTTGATTAATAAGCAATTCCTCATTGCATGCCTGCTGCAAGGCCCAGCTAGGAGCTGAGGCTGGGTTCACCAGGCAGACACCATCCCAGTCTTCAAAGAAGTTATAGCTTAAGGATGCTACTTGCTGAATGACAGCGATTCAACAACTAATTACACAATTATTCAACTACAGTTTGGATCAGAGCTACCAAAATTAAACAATATACTCTGTATAATAAATTTATTCCTAACTTCAGAATCTGCAAAATATGATTTCCCCCAAAGGAAATCATGTCCTATGCCACTCATTATAGAAAGAATAAAGTAGAAACTATAGCTTCTAAGTATCCTAATTTTAGAGGTGGTTTAAGGATGCCAAGTAAAAGAAGAAGTTACTTTCTAACATTTTATCAGTTAACTCTTTTCTTAAATATCACTTTTAATTTGAATGTAGCTTCTTTCAATTTCTTACAGCTTGGTCAGAATTTATTCCATGCTGCACCACCATACGATCTAAAACAATTGCTTTATTAACAACATGCAAGAATAATTACTGTCTGATTATCAGAACCAATCTATGATAGTTGGGTTCATAGTATTATTGCTGGTCTTTTAAAGTGAGTACATCAATACTAATATATTCCCAAAGAGCACAAGTCAATGAAACATTCAATGTACTTTATCCTATAGATTCTATTATTTTAATACCTTAATTGTCAATAAATATAACCTGCCTTATTTATCTACCAGTCCTAAAATAGTAATGTAATTTGAGATGCTAGAATTTAGCACCCTTAAACAAATAAAGTTTAGGGTGACCATTCCAAGGTCACATATTAAAAATTTTGCAAAAGTAAATATGATTAGGGAGTGATGTCAGCATCATGGTACAATGAGTTGTTCCCTTAGTATTTCCCATTTAAGTTACAATTAAATGGGCCTTCATTAACTAGCAGAGGATTCCCTGCACAGCACAAAAGGACATCTGAGAGATCTGAGGAGCTATACATCTAAAGATAGATGGCCTGGATCCCTGGGAGGCAGTGGAACTAAGTGAGTGCACTCTTTCCCCTCCCTAGGGACAGCAAGCCTGGTGGGGGATCCCCACGCAGTGGCTGGCCAGTGTGACTGTAAGAGGAGCTGGGAACAGCCTAACCTGCTTGAATGCTTTCAGAGTTGCAACCTGGCCGGCAGAAGCACCCAGTATGCCACAGTGGCCCCACTGGTGGGAAGGCTCTACGCCAAGTAACAGCTGCTCAGCCCCCATGAAGGTGCCCACCTCCTCAGCATAGCACAGATGAGAAGGCTCCCTGCCCACATAGAGGGTGTCCCCACTTGCAGAACACAGCAGTCCACGGGACCCACTTAGTGGCTGCTCAGCCTCTGCATGGGCACCCCTCCCCCTAGTGCAATTCAGGGCAGAAGGCACCTTGCTAGTGCAGAAGGAGCCTCGCCTGTGGAACATGGCAGCCCTGGGACTCACTGAGGGGCAGCTCACCTCTCGTGTAGGCCCCCCTCCCTCATAGTGCACAGCAGCTCAGCTGGTCCCCTGCTGAGCACAGAGGCCCCACCTAGGATGCCCAACTTGTCTGCTCACCAAGGAGGCCCTGCTCATGTGAAGGCAACCTGAAGAGTGGCTGCAGCTAGATGGGAAAATGCAGAGTAGCTCTACCAAAACAACTTCCTGCAGAGGAGGCAGGATCAGAAAACACAGCTCCTGCTCCTCCCCATGTGGTGGCACGTGGAATCTGTGACCTCATACTACCACAAATGTGCTGGAAAATGATTAATTCATCAAACAAAATGAAGAACTATATTAACACTTCAGAGCAGAAGGAAAATGGCAAGTGTCCAGAAATCAATCCTGAAGTCAGAATTTTACAATCTAAGTGACAAAGAATTCAAAATAGTTGTCATAAAGAAACTCAATGTGTTACAAGAAAACTCAGAAAGATGGGTCAATGAGCTGACAAATAAAATTAATGAGCAGAAGGAATACTTCACCAAAGAGATTGAAACTCTAAAATAACCCAAACAGAAAGCCTAGATATGAAGAACACAATTACTGAGACCACAAAAAAAAAAAAAAAAAAAAATCTAGAAACCATAAAAATAGAGCTGATGTTATGGAGGACAGAATTAGTGAATTACAGGAGAGAAATATAGAAGTGTTTCAGGTAGAGGAGGAGAGAGAATTAAGAGTTTAAAAAAATGAAGAAATTCTTCATGAAATATCCAACTCAATTAGGAAAAGCAATATAAGGATTATAGGTATTCCAGAGGGAGAAGAGAGGCAGACAGGAGCAGACAGCTTGTTCAAAGAAACAATAGTTGAGAACTTCCCAAACCTAGGGAAAGAAGTGGACTTACAAGTACATGAAGCCAATAGAACTTCTAATTACTTCAATGCAAAAAGCCCTTTTCCAAGTCATATAATAGTAAGACTGGAAAAAGTTAATGACAAAGAAAAAATATTAAGGGAAGCAATGCAGAAGAAAATAACCTACAAAGGAAACCCTATCAGGCTTTCAGAGGATTTCTCAGCAGAAACCTTACAGGCTAGGAGAGAATGGAATGATATATTCAAAATACTGAAAGACAAAAACTTTCAGCCTAGAATATTCTATCCATCAAAACTATACTTCAGATATGATGGAGAAATAAAGGCTTTCCCAGATAAACAAAAACTGAGGGAGTTCCTTGTCACTAGCCCTCCCTTACAAGAAATGATGAGGGAAGCCCTCATACCTGAAACAAAAAGGCAGGGGTTGACAAAGTTTTGAGCAAGGAGATAAATAGACAAAATCAGAAAATTGCTGTTCTCGATCAGAACAGATTAGCAAATAATTAATTATACCATAAAAGATAAAGGGAAAAAAAGCATCAAAAATAAATATAAACACTTCAATTTAGTCACAAACTCAGCACAAAAAGAAGAATTCATGACAACAAGAACTTAGGGAAGAGGACAGGGAGGTAACCCACTATGCCTATGGAGATAAGAGACTATCAGAAAATGGACTATCTCATCTATGAGATCTTTTATACAAACTTCATGGTAACCACTAATCAAATAATCAGAATAGAGCCACAAATGTTAAATAAAGAGAAAACGAAGAAAACCATCTCAGAAAACCACCAAACAAATGACAGTTAGAAATACAACAGAAGAGAAATAATGGAACTATATAACAACAGGAAAATAAGAGATAAAATGACAATATCAAGCCCTCATATATCAATAATCACTCTAAGTGTAAATGGATTTAACTCTCCAATCAAAAGACACAGAATGACTGGATGGATTAAAAAACAATACCCAACAACGTGCTGCCTCCAGGACACACATTTCAGCTCTAAAGAGAAACATTAGGCTCCGAGTGAAGGGATGAAAGATGATACTTCAAACAAATGGCAAGCAAAAGAAAGCAGGTGTTGCCATGCTTATATCAGACAAAGAAGACTTCAAGATAAAAAAAGGCAATGAGAGACAAAGGGGGCAGTATATAATGATAAAAGGGACATTCCACCAAGAGGAAATAACACTTATGAATATATATGCACATAACACTGGAGTGCCAAATTATGTAAAGCAACTATTAACAGACCTAAAGGGAAAAATAGACAGCAATAAAATAGTAGGGGACCTCAACACCCCACTTACATCAACGGATAGATCATCCAGACAGAAAGTCAACAAGGAAACAGTGGCTTTAAATGAAACACTAGACCGGAAGGACTCAATAGTTATACATAGAACATTCCATCCAAAAGAACAAAATACACATTCTTCTCAAGTGCACATGAAACATTCTCAAAAATAAGCCATATTTTCGAAAAACAAAGCAAGCCTCAATAAATTTAAGAAGAATCAAAATCATATGAAGCATCTTTTCCAAACACAATGCTATGAAACCAGAAATCAACTACAAGAAAGAAGCTTGACAAGCCACCAATATGTGGAGACTAAACAACATGCTACTGAACAACCATTGGATAGATGAAGAAATCAGAGAAGAAATAAAAAATATACCTGGAGCCAAATCAAGAGATGAAAATACAACATGCCAACTCTTATAGGATGCAGCAAAAGTGGTTCTAAGAGGGAAATTTATAGCGATACAGGCCCACCTCAACAAACAAGAAAAATATCAAATAAATAGTCCTAAACTACACCAAACTGAACTAGAAAAAGAAAATAAATAAAGCCTAAAGTCAGCAGAAGGAGAGAAACAATAAAAATTAGTGCAGAAGTAAATGAAATAGAGACAAAAAAAAAGGACAAAGGATGAATGAAACTAAGAGCTTTTTCTTTAAGAAGATATACAAAATTGACAAACCCTTAGCCCAACTCACTAGGCAAAAAAGAAAGAATGCTCAAATAAGTGAAATTAGAAATGAAAAAGCAGAAATTACAAGACACACCACAGAAATACAAAGGATTATAAGAGCTCAAATAAGTGAAATTAGAAATGAAAAAGCAGAAATTACAAGACACACCACAGAAATACAAAGGATTATAAGAGCATACTATGAAAAACTATATGCCAACAAATTGGATAACCTAAAGGAAATGGACAAGTTCTTAGACTCATACAACCTCCCAAAACTGAACTCAAGAAGAAGAAGAGAGTCTGAATAGACCAATCACAAGTAAAGATATTGAAACAGTAATCATAAACCTCCCAAAAAACAAAAGTCCGGGGCCAGATGGCTTCTCTGGAGAATTCTACCAAACATTCAAAGAAGAATTAATAACTATGCCTCTCAAACTATTCCAAAAAATTGAAGAAGATGGAATGCTTCTCAGCTTATTCTATGAGCCCAACATCACCCTCATCCTAAAACAAGACAAGGACAACAAAAAGAAGGAAAATTACACGCCAATATTGCTGATGAACATAGATGCAAAAATCTTCAACAAAATAATGGGAAACAGCAATACACTGAAAGGATCATACGCCATGATAAAGTGGGATTTATAGCAGGCACACAAGGATCGTTCAACATTCACAAAGCGATGTGATACACCACATTAACAAAATGAATAATAGAAACTGCATGATCCTCTCAATGATGCAGAGAAAGCATCTGACAAGATTCAACATCCATTTATGATAAAAACTCTCAGTAAAATGGGTATAGAAGGAAACTACCTCAACATAATAACTGCCATATATGACAAGCCAACATCATACTTAACAGTGGAAAACTGAAAACCTTCCCTCTGAGAACAGGAACAAAACGAGGATGTCCACTCTTGCCATTCCTATTCAGCATTGTACTGGAAGTTTTGACCAGAAGAATTAGGCAAGAAAAAGAAGTAAAAGGTATCCAAATTGGAAAGGAAGAAGTAAAACTCTCACTGTTTGCAAACAACATGATTATATATAGAAAGGAATCCACCAGAAAACTATTATAAATAATCAACAACTACAGTAAAGTTGCAGGGTGCAAAGTCAACTTACAAAAATCAGTTACATTTCTATACACTAATAAAAAACTAGCATAAAGAAATGTCGAGCATATGATCCCATTTACAATTGCAACAATAAGAATAAAATATACAGGAATAAATTTAACCAAGGAAGTGAAAGACCTATACACTGAAAACAATAAGACGTTGTTGAAAGAAATTGAAGAAGACATAAAGAAATGGAAAGATATTCCATGTTCATGGATTGGAAGAATAAACATAGTTAAAATATCTATATTACCTAAGCAATCTACAGATTCAATGCAATCCCAATCAGAATCCCAATGATGTTCTTCATGGAAATAGAACAAAGAATCCTAAAATTTATATGGAACAACAAAAGACTCCAAATGGCTACAGCAAACCTGAGAAAAAATAACAAAGCTGGAGGGATCACAATCCCTGACTTCAAAATATACTACAAAGCTATATTAATCAAAGCAGCATAATACTGGCACATAAACAGAAAAACAGATCAATGGAACAGAATTGAAAGTCCAGAAATAAAACCACACATCTTTGGACAGCTAATCTTCTACAAGGGAGCCAAGAACATACAATGCAGAAACAAAAGTCTTTTCAATAAATGTTGTTGAGAAAACTGGACAGCCACATGCAAAAGAATGAAAGTAGAGCATTATCTTACACCATACACAAAAAATAACTCAAAGTCGACTAAAGACTTGAATGTAAGACCTGAAACCATAAAACTCCTAGAAGAAAATACAGGCAGTACACTCTTTGACATCTGTCTTAGCAGCATCTTTTCGAATCCACGTCTACCAAGGCAAGAGAAACAAAAGAAAAAATAAACAAATGGGACTATATCAGACTATAAAGCCCTTTCTACAAGGCAAAGGAAACCACGAATAAAATGAAAAGACAACCCACCAACTGGGAGAAAATATTTGAAAATCGTATATCTGACAAGAGGTTAATTTTCAAAATAGATAAAGAACTCATACAACTCAACAACAACAAAACAAACAACCCAATCAAAAAATAGTCAAAATGAACAGACATTTTTCCAAAGAAGATATTCAGATGGCCAACAGGCACATGAAAAGATGTTCAACATCACTAATTATTAGGGAAATGAAAATCAAAACTACAAGGAGATAGCACCTTACACCTGTTAGAATGGCAATAAGTACCAAGAGACAAAGTAACAAATGTGGAGAAAAGGGAACCTTCATACACTACTGGTGGGAATGCAAACTGGTGCAGCCACTATGGAAAACAGTATGGAGATTTCTCAAAAAAATTAAAAGTAGAAATACCATATGATCCAGCTATCCCACTGCTGGGTATTTATCCAAAGAACTTGAAATCAACAATTGAAAGAGATTTATGCACCCCCATGTTCATTGCAGCATTATTCACAATAGCCAAGATGTGAAAGCAACCCAAGTGACCATTAACTGATAAATGGATAAAGAAGATGTAGTATATATATATACTATGGAATACTACTCAGCCATTAAAAAGGCAAAATAGTCCTTTTTGCAAAAACATGGTTGGACCTTGAGCCTATGATGTTAAGCGAAATAATCCAGACAGAGAAAAACAAACAGCTATGATTTCACACACATGTGGAAGATAAACAAACACATGGATAAAGAGAACAGTTTAGTGATTACCAGAGGGGAAGAGGAAGAGGGGATGAGCAAGAGGGGTAAAGGGGCATATATGTACGGTGACGGATAAAAATTAGTCTATTGATGGTGAGCATAATGCAGTCTATACAGAAACTGATATATAATAATGTACACCTGAAATTACATAATGTTATAAACCAATATGACCTCAATAAAATAATTGAAAATAAAAGTAAATATGATTACTTATACTCTCTCTAGAGTACTTTTCCCAACTCAAAACTGTTTTATTGCTACAAAATTAATCATTATACCCTAAAGTTCATTTTTATTAAAAAATAAGTTATCTGTAAATTCTTTGGCAAATTTCATTTCTTTTTAACTTTGTTATGAAATTTTACCTAAGTCCCTGAATAAGAATGTCTCCTTTCAAATTAGGTTGCTATTGTAAAATGTAATCACTCATGTTATCACTTGTACTGATTCAACACGTTAAAACTATAGCTCTCTGGCACTGACACCAGGAATCATATGCTTCTCTTTAACACCAGAGTGTCTCCTTTTGAAGCTGTTACAATATTACTGGAAATGGTTTAGCTTGTCTGTGTGATGCATTTTCACTAAAAATATCTTATTTGGGATAAATCATAATGATTCAACTGATGCCTGCAAAAGACAATAACGCACACAGCCACTGAGCGTTAGTATTATTTTTAATACAGGGTGTTTTACCTTGCTGACAAAAAAATTATGTTTATACTAAAGAAAAGATGCATTATTATTACTTAGTATCACAAATATTTTTCATAATTCAAGATGTTAAACATAGCTTCATGGTAAAGAAACAAAGCACTTGGCGTTTATGATTTTCTTGAGCATTCAAAACGAAATGCTTCTGACTTTAGAAAGAAATGTTCCTACTGCACTTCTATTTGACAGCATAGCCCTGTTTGAAAACTGATTTGAGATTCAGCAAGTTACAAGAGAGCAGGCTTAGTTTTATAAGCATATGTGAGGAAAGTATTTTTTCCATCATGATATCACACAAAACTACTACGCAGACTTATCTAATCACTGCAACACATATTAGAGGAAAAAACAGTTAAAAGCGCTTTCTGTCATAGTAATTATTAATGATGAAATCTTTATCTGCTTAGCAATGGGAGCCTGTCCAATTAGTTTCTGTGGCTCTCAAGTTCTGCATAAATATGATAAAATTTGCTTGTTTCCATCGTGATTTTTCTGAGGCCTTTTCCTGGGCGAATCTCCAGATTGGCAAGCTCAAGCAGATTTTAAAATATCCTTTCCATACATCACCCACACTTGTCCTGCTTGCGGATGGATTGACGTCTAAGCTCAGAGGGTTTGTAATAAGCTGCTTTTCTCGGCAGAAAAGTTCATTTTGCTTCAGCTGTCGCAGATATCTCCCTTACCTCCCACTAACTCAGTGTTTTCTGATTGTTCCAGCCTGTTTCCAACTGCTCAGGCACACTGTTCAAGGATTACAGTTAAGAATGCCAAGTAAGGGCATCCTTTTCAGAGGGCAGGTCCAAAGTCATTCTTCTCTCTTGACACATTACATAACCTGTCCACATGGATACGGTATGATAATGTATTTTATTTGTCATTTCAGTTCAGGCAGGGAACAACTGACACACTGGCTGACTTAAGGTTTGTTTTTGAAATTTAGACATTTCATTTCCTATTTAGTCCTTGTAATTTAGCTGGTTAAGTGATTTAAAAATACTCCAAGAACTACCTCTATTTACTCTGTGCACTTTGGTTCTTTTCTAAGAGCAAAGGTTTCTAAATGAGCATAGAGCTAGGAAGAAGAGGATCTCAAAACAGAAATTAGAAATTAAGAATATCAAATCCAACAGTATCTGTCACATATAAAAAGTAACCTTGTATATTTGATGTGGGTCTAATTTTGACTATTAATATGCTACTAATGAGCTCTAGGTCATAGAATCATAGAATGTCACAATAGACCTAAAGGGAATCTTCCAGGTGATCTAGGTCAAAACTCCAAACTCCTCACTTTAAAGGAGAGGAAAATGATTCTCATAAAGTTAAGTGACTTGGCTAAAGTCAAACGGCTACTTACAAAGCAGAAATTAAACCCTAAGCCCCCTGACTTCTGTGCCACTGCACTTTCTTCTGAGTGATTAATGCAGCCTATGCAACCCCTCATTAACTGCAAAATCAACCCAGGAATATGCCCTTTGACAGTGGATCAGAGCCATCATCTTCGTATTCACATGGCAAACTCCATCACTCAAAAACTGATCAAGAGTCATGCTGAAGCACAGAATTTTCCACCTGATCACTAGGTTGCATCTAAATGTCCATGGTTTTCTTTTCACAAACAAAAGTAGAAAAATAGTGAAATAGTACTCATAAGTTCATAAGTCTCTGTCAAAGTTGTATGAAAATAGTTTAAATGTGTATTCAGCTGTTTTTAATAGTAGTCAGGTGTTCAGAGTATATTTAGCCTATTGAAGATTATAGTGGTTGAGAAGCAAATTTTGTGAGCCAGAGTGACAGGTCAGACTCCAGTTTCCCCTTATGTAAAACAGGGGAAAAAAAGTACTGACCTCATGGGATTGTTTGGGGATTAAATATGCTAACATGCCTATGCTGTTAATGTCATTGTTATTATTGTCACCACCACCATTATTATTATTTTCCTCAAATATCTGTAATGGTAAATTATTTTTTAAATCATTGCTATATTTTGTTCATAATAGTCTGTTCTCTATAAAGGATACGTTCTTTTTAATAAAACATTTACTGGAAAATTGCATCTGAGGCATTTTTTGAGTTGAATTTGGAGCCACGAGCAATAAGATTTCAACATTAAAAATGTATTGTATATAAATGACTTTATACTGAGTTCCAACTAAAAATAATTGCTGATCAAAGTGTTAAAAATGTAAAGTAAAAAGTTGTCTCACATAGATCCTCTGTACCTCAGTTGACTTCACATTCTCTTCCTCAGTTTACTTTT
Source organism: Equus caballus (assembly GCF_041296265.1). NCBI lineage: Eukaryota > Metazoa > Chordata > Mammalia > Perissodactyla > Equidae > Equus > Equus caballus. The sequence continues at coordinate 16,038,446 of NC_091702.1, read as the reverse complement.
GGAGAAAAAGTATATTGGACAAGGTGAGAGATCACTAAGGAGCTTCCGGTCCTAAAGGTTTATGAATACATTTTTTTATTCTACCATTTTCAAAGGGAGCTTTTCCTCTCTCAGCTTTTCCATACTCACCCCAATTTTTGCTAAGAAGTATTTTAGCTTCAGATAATAAATTGATCATCTTTTGGATGATCTATGGTATTTTTATACGTCTTTCTGAATTTTTTGGAGATCTCAGTCTCCAAAAAGAACATTGCAGTAATTTGGCACAGGGAATAGCTTTGTTGAGAGTAAAAGGCAGGGGATCTACATAGAAATTAAGTAAATTTATAATTCTAAAAATTATTTTAGAATAGATTAAGAGCTAAATACTGGCATAAAATTCATAGGACACAAAGTTTACTTCAAGATAAGTTGAGAGTCGAGATTTTTATAAGTGCATATACAGAACTTTAACCATCACAAGGATTGACTGAAGTATTGACTGGGGCGGAAAGTCTGGATGGAGATGCTACTTGTATGTAGGTAGTTTTCTAGAATATATAAAGGAGAGCCTAATGTGACATGAATCACTTAATAAAAACAGGATGCCTACTTGTAGCAGATGTTGTTGTTGTCCCGCCCCAATCCCCTGGGATTGCTTTTACTGCTTCTTGGGGGTGCTTCTGCCAATGCCTCACATTGACTGACATTTTCGGGAGGGTTTCACTCAGGTTATGGAATTCATCTCTCACTGTATTAGTCAAGGTTCTCCAGAGAAACAGAACCAATATATATTGAGAGAGAGAGTTTTATTAAATAAGGAGTTATCTCACCAATTATGGAAGCTGACAAGTCCCAAGATTTGTAGTTGGAAAGCTGAAGACCCAACTATGCCAATGGTGTAGTTCCAGTCTGAGTCCAAAGGCCTGAGAACCAGGAAAGCCAGTAGTGCACTTCCAGTCCAAGGACCGGCTGGCTTGAGATCCAGGAAGAGTCAATGTGTCAGTTCAAGTCTAAAGGCAGGAAAAAAGTGACTGTCCCTGCTGGAGGGTGATCAGATGGAGGAGTTCTTCCTTAATCATACAGTGAGCTTTTTGTTCTACACAGGCCTTCAACTGACTGAATGAGGCTCAGTCAGATTGGAAAGGGTAATTTGCTTTACTCTATTGATTCAAATGTTAATCTCAGCCAGAAACATTCTCACAGACACACTCACAATAATGTTTGACCAAATGTCAGGGTACCCTGTGGCCCAGTCAAGTTGACATATAAAATTAACCATTACAATCACCTTCCCAAGAGTAACTAGGAGTTAACTGGGCCATGCTCTCCCTCCTTCCATCCTGAAGCTCATAGTCATGACAAACTGGGATGTTGGAAGTATACAAAAGCCCTGCTTCCTGACTTCAAGTCATGAAAGACCATCTTGTCATTTAGTCTGCAAATCTCCTAGGGGATTACAAGGAACTCAGACTTTATCTGAAACCACCTCTTGTGCAGCTGCTTCCTCTTCCCTATCCTCCTTATCTCATTGTCTTACTGACTCCTCCTGGGACTACTCCCTTAATATATCACGAGTACAAAGTTTCCCACTGCAGCTCTGCTTCTAGAGAACTAGACACAAAAGATAGCTTTGCAGCCTTTGGGGAAGCCTTGGGGGAAAACTGAGACAGAAGATAGAACTTTGGACTTTCTTCAACCTCTTCTCATCTAATCTTCACCTCTCAAGTTTTGTATTTATAAACCTTAAGTATATAGAAGTATTACATAGAAACAAATTATATAATCTAATTATATAACAATCACTTATACAAATTAATATCTAGTATTTATGTACTAGTTTGTAGTTATACTTCTCTTCTATGCTTTATTTATAGGTTTCCTAAAATGAAAGACCATTAAACAGCATTTAAAATCTAAGACCATGTGAACAAGTATCCAATGTAGAATCAAGTTGTGGGACTGGATCTATAGGGAAAGAAATATAATGTGATGTTCTTCAAAAATTACCATTCAAAGAAGAATGTTCCAAGTCTGAAGTCAACAGGTCTTCTTTCTGATCACTTATCTTCTGCTGTGCCACGCTTAGCTCATGCTGCCTCTCAATATCCAATGCCATTTCCTTTCTTTACTTTTTCCATTTTGCTGAATAACATTTTTTCTTTTCAAATAATATCCTTGGTTGGTTAACATTTCACAGCCATGTCCCTTTAACAGAAAAGAAGTACACTTTCAAACTCATTTTAGGAACCAAGCATTGCTCTGATACCAAAGACAGACAAAAACACTACAAGAAAAGAAAACTATAGGCCAATATTCTTGATGAACATAGATACAAAAATCCTCAACAAAATACTAGCGAACCACATTTAACAGAATATTAAAAGAATCATATACTGTAACCAAGTGAGATTTATCCCTGGGCTGCAAGGATAGTTCAACACACGAAATCAATATACACCATATTAATGGAATTAATAATAAAAATAACATGGTCATCTCAACAGATAAAGAAAAAGCATTTGATAAAAGCACTTTCATGATAAAAACTCTCAACAAACTATAAAGAGAAGAAAATTATATCAAATTAGTAAAGGCCATATATGAAAAACCAACAGCTAATATACACAATTGTGACAAAATGAAAGGTTTTCCTCTAAGATCAGGATCAAGGCAAGGATGCTCCCTCTTACCACTTCTATTCAACATAGTACTGGAAGTCTAGCCACAGCAATCAGACAAGAAAAAGAGATAAAAGGCATGCAAATCAGAAAGGAAGAAGTAAAATGTCCTTGTTTTACATGACATAGTCTTAAATAAAGAAATCCCTAAAGACTCCACAAAAAAACCTGTTAGACCTAATAAACAAATTCTATAAAGTCAACATACAAAAATCAGTTGCATTTCTTTACTGTGAAAATGAACTATATGAAAAGGAAATTTGGGAAACAATCTTATTTACAATATCACCAAAAAGAATAAAATACTTAACAACAAATTTAACTAAAGAGGTGAAAGATTTGTACACTGAAGACTAAAAAACATTGATGAAAGTAATTAAAGAAGATACAAACAAATGGAAAGATATCCCGTGTTCATGGAATGAAGACTTAATATTGTTAATCCATACTACCCAAAGTGATCTAAAGATGCAATAGACTCTTTATCAAAATTCCAATGGAATGTTTTACAGAAATAGAAAAAACAATACTAAAATTCATACAGAATCATAAGGACACTGAATAACCAAAACAATTTTGAAAAATAAGAACAAAGGTGGAGGCATCACATTTCCTAAATTCAAAATATATTACAAATCTACAGTAATTAAAGCAGTATGATACTGGCGTAAAACAGACATATAGGCCAATGGAACAGAGTAGAGAGCCCAGAAATCAGTCCACACGTGTAAGGTTAACTGATCTTCAACAAGGGTATCAAGGACACAAGTGAGGAAAGGATAGTCTCTTGCACAAATGGTGCTGGGAAAACTTGAAATCCACATACAAAAGAGTGAAATTGGACCCCTATCTCACACCACATACAAAATTAAAATCAAAATGTATTAAAGACTCAAATGTAAGACCTGAAACTGCAAAACTCCTCGTAGAAAACATAGGGAAAAAGCTTTGTTATATTGGCCTTGGCAATTATTTCATTGGTATGACAACAAAACCACAGGCAACAAAGCAAAAAGAGACAAGTAGGACTTCCTCAAACTAAAAACTTTCTGCATAACAAAGCAAACAGTCAACAGATTAAAAGGCAATCAACATAATGGAAGAAAATATTTGCAAACCATATGTCAGATAAGGGATTAATAACCAAAATATATAAGGAACTCAAACAACTAAACATCAAAAAACCAAAAGATCTGATTTTAAAACAGTCTAAAGATTTGAACAGACGTTTTTCCAAAAAAGACATGCAAATGGCCAACACGTAGAAGAAAAGATATTCACCAGAAATCCCATTTCTGGGTATTTATTCAAAAGAATTGAAATCAAGATCTCAAAGAGATATTAGCACAGCAGTGTTCATTGAAGCACTATTCACAATAGCCAAGACGTGGGAACAACCTAAATGCCCATCAACAGATGAATGGATAAAGAAAATGTGGTATATACATACAATAGAATATTACTCACTGTTTAAGCAGAAGGCAATTTTGCCTTTTGTGAAAACATGGATAAACCTGGAGGACATTATCCTAAGTGAAATTAGCTAGTCACAGAAAGACAAATATTGCATGATTCCACTTATATGGGGTATCTTAAATAGTCAAACTCATAGAATCAAGAGTCAAATGGTGGTTACCAGGGACTGGGAAGAGGAAAAATGGAGAGTTGCAAATGAATGGGCATAAAGTTTCAGTTATGTAAGATGAATAAATTCTAGAGATCTACTGTACAACATTATCCCTACAGTTAAAAATACTGTATTACACACACAAAAATTTCTTAAGAGGGTAGATCTCATGTTGTTCTTACCACAATAAAATAAAATTAAAAATAGTAGAGGAACCATATATTACAGAATCCACTGACACCATCAGTTCAAAAGAGTTACACAAATGTAAGATAAACTCCTAGTCCAGTGTATCTCAAAGTGTGATCCACAGAACAGTAATCCCACAAGATGTCCTACAAGGGAGAAACATTTTTTCAGGTTCAAATAGATTAGGGAAATACTGCTTAGTGTACTTTTAGAAATACACTTCACATTGGTATATTAAATACTCTAAATTTTTCTACATTTAAAACAAAGGAAATCAATCCTAAATGAAAAACAAACCACAAAAAAATTATGTTTATCCTTATTCAACTAAGAATTACCAATAATGGATCCAGGGAACTATTTTCAAATGACATCTATTTACAAGAGCAAGAGTTCTGGGTACCATACTTTGGGTAATAAATAAATTGGGTAGTAATTTTTAGTTTTAGGCTAAAAAACTAAACGTTATTGAGGATTAGAGCATTGCCAATCATTTTTAAATAAATAAGAGAGTACTAGATTAGTACTAATTAGTACTAGAATCTCCTTGATTCAAAGAACTAACTGAACAATAGACAGGACTTGTTCTCAGGTATTTTTAACACTAGGGAAAGGGAAATTCATGAAGCCATAAGCTTTCTAAGTTCAGTACATATTTACTGCAAAGAATTGGGTATTTCATATGGTATCCTATTTTTTAGATATTATTTTCTTGAAACGAAGTAATGGTATTTGTGGCTCTTAGATAATTATTTAAAATCATGAAAATTTCTCAAGTAACAGTAAATTCTGATGCCTTAAAAGCCCTGCTTAATTAAAAAGTAGGTGGAAGACCAATACATAATCATAGTTCTTCAGTTAATTGTGTTCTCAGAAAATTCACTTGACCTTGGACAATTTAGTACATACGTTTTTAAGAGATAACAATCACACTTACTTTAGGCTTCTTCAGAATTATGGCTAGGATCAAATAAAATATAGAAGAGACTACTGAAAAGTATTGCAAAACATGGTATAATGAAAAACACTTCTTAAACTGTGGCTTTCTCTTTGAAATATCTTAAATTCTGTTAATCTTAGCATTTACATAGAAAACAAAATTCACTTATTCAACAAATATTTATTGAGCTTAGTGTCAACTATGTGTCAGTCCTTGTTCTGGGGTCTTTAGATACATCATGGAGCAAAATAGACAAACATCTTTGTAGAATTATTATCTTGCAGGATACCACAGTGTAATATCTTCACTGTTTCTAGTTGCTTATAAACCTTACCATGCTTTCTGCCAACTCTAGAATAAGAAATAGTTACCAGAGAGTTCTCAGTTAGGGAATACATGATTTTTCATGACGAATTGTTGTACAACTGATATTGTCACATTATTAAGAGACAGCACTCATTGAAACGATCACTTTAGGCTTATAAATTGTGTTATGTGGAGAAGTTAAATTTTAATTTGTTTACACAATAGCAAAAACCACTCATTCATTCAACTAATGTTTATTCAGCGTCTTCTATGTTCTCAGCATTGTTCTAGGGTCTTTAGACATGTCACTGAAGACATAGATGATACTCCTCCCCTGGTGGGGTTTATATTACAATGCAGGATACGTGCAGATCCTATCTCCCTGGTAGAGATTTTGAGAAAGAAATAGGAAAATGAAAACTACTTAGCACATTGCCTGGCAAGAAGTTGATAGTCATTAAATGGTAACTAAAAAATAATCTTTCTGTAAATTATGTTTTACTATCAAGGGGAAAATTTGTTGCTAATACCGATGTAGTCTCAAGATGAATAATTTTATTAGTCACAAATTTAAGACTGTATCTATTCAAATTTCACTAAGGTTACTTTTACAAAACAGGGAGATATTAGGAGAATTCATCAAAAATCAAATTTCCAAATTTTGAAGTTATACAAAAGTAAACTATTTCACCAGCTGAGAACTTTGTGAATGGTAGCCTTTTTCTCATCAGGGAGTTGGCAGGTAATGACTGGGCAGAATGCATGGTGAGATTGCCATTTAGCAACAATGCAGGCAACGTAACATTGCATCCAGTAAGATACCAATTCTGCAAAGCAAATTACTAAGAGAATGTGTTTCTGGTAGAAATTGTATTTGCATTGTCCAGGAGATTGAAAAGGACCACTATGCAATTGTAGGCTGCTTAACACCAGCCCTTCACAGGTGGAGGGAAAGTCCTGAATTACAGCATTTGCCAATGTCTGTGGTGCTCTGATTTTGTACTGTTTAATTATTATAATGTTTATTCAGCATTGCCAGGGAGTGAAACAAAATTATTATTGAAGTATAGGTCCACTTAAGAAACCTTGAAACGTGCAGAAAGATAGAGACTATATAATGCAGCACTCATGTGTCCGTGTCCCAGCGGGAAAAATGTTAACGCTTCTGTCATATTTCCTTCAGATACGTATACCTTAGGTTTTGAAAACTATATTCTCACAAAATAAATAATTCATTAAAAAACAGTGAGAATAACATAAATTAACCTTAAAAATTTTTTGAAATATACTTGATTATTTAATGTAAAAATTAATATAAAACTTGAAAAAATATGAAATAATTCCAAGTGTCATTCATCTTTACCTATGAGTGAAAAGAGTAAGAAGAAAGGTACTTTCTACATTTTATATATATATATGTATGTGCGTGTGTGTATATATATATATGTATATATTTATGAAATAACATCTGATACCAACTACCCAGACTTGGGCCAAACTCCCTAGGTTAAGGACACACTCCTCCAAAGAGTGCCTTCACTTCGGATACCAGCTGCAAGTTTGGGAGTCCCCAGGTCACTCACTCTTCTGACTAGCTAACTACAAATTCAGGGATTTCCACTACCCCCTCAGGTTTAAGAGTTCACTAGAATGACTCATAGAACTCGAGATAGTGTTATACGTATGATTACAGGTTTATTATAGCACAAGGATACAAATCAGAAGGAGCTAAAAGAAGAGATGCATGGCGCAATGCATGGGAAGGTCCCAAACAGGAAGTTTCCATTGCCATCTCTCGGTGGAGTCAGGATATGTCACCAACCGGGCCCATCAATGTGTGCCAACCAGGGAAGCTCACCTGAGCTGTAGTTTCCAGAGCTTTTATCGGGGCTTCATTACACAGGCATATGGATTCAATCATTGGCTATGAGATTGAAACTCAGTCTCCAGCCACACTCTCCTACCCAGAGATTGGGCTAATACCACATGGCTCAAAACCTCCAACCTTATAATTAAGTGATTGATCTTTCTTGCTTGGCCAGTTCCTATTCTGAGTCATCTCATTAGCACAAACTATCTAAGGGTCCCCCATTAGTCACCTCCTTAGCATAAATTTATCATCAGGGCCCACCAGGAATAACAAAGAGACTCCTATCACTAAGGAAATTCCAAGGATTTAGAGACTATCTCCCAGGAGTTGGGAACAAAGGCCAGACAAATTCCTTATTACATAGCAGTTTATTTTGATTCTTTTCTCCAATCAATATACTCTAAAACATATCTGTTATTATTCAACACTATGTTAATTATTCTTATTATGAGTTGAATATTGAGAAAACCAGAAATACCCACTTCTACAAAGGTTACTATAGTAGACAATCTCTGGCTAGAGAGTCTATACACCAAGTTTGTGCTTCAAGGTGGTGGAAAAGAGTGTGAGGTTCAAGTCAGAGGCCATTGGCTCCAGCTCTAGTTCTGCTTTATAGTAACAGGATGATACTATATACATCATAGACTTTGGGTCTCAATTGACTACTGCAAAATAAGTATAATAATAATTCCTGCTCTGCCCAAATAATAAACTGGTTGTAAAGCTTATAGGAAATGGCTAATGGATATGAAAGTAAAATTGTAAAACTCTTTATAAATGTTATTTTTAAATTCTACTTCTGCCACTCTTTACCTGTCTAACCTGATGAAACTTGTAAGGAAATAAGGGATATGTAAATGTTCTGTGACCACAATGTCTGATTCACAATTCATTTAAATTACCCAGTCTCTTAAACAAACCTGAGAAGAAGGTGTGATTATCTGCATTTTTACAGTAAAGGAAAGTAAAGTCAGAAAGATTAAGTACCTTGACTGAGTTCACGTGAGAGACTGCCAGAGCCTATTTAGGTTATACTTTTCCATATGACCTATCTAAATGGTGGAGTTGAACTACATAATCCCTAAAATCTCTTCCAGCTCTAAAATTCCATAACTGTTTTCCTCACAAATGGATTATAGACCATGTGGCTGAAACATACTAATGGAATGGCCCTCTGACCCCAGCAGAGTAGAGGTCGAGGTGCTGGGTGGGAAATGGTGTATAGCTCTGAAAGCAAATAATGTAATTGTTTTTCACAGAAAGTTGATAAGTACTACATAAGAAGGTTATTTTAGCAGTTGATATAAGCTAGGTTAGGTGAGGTTATGCTACATATGATAACAAAGTACATTAAAATCTCAGTGGCTTAACATTACTAAAATTGATTTCTCATTCATACTACAGAAAGAACACCAAGGGTTCCACTCCTATTAGATACTTAACAGCCCAGCTTACCCAGAAGTTTAATCTTGATTCAAGCTTTCCTAGAAAGGGAAGATCGAAAATCATGGACTGGCTTGTAAAGTTTCTGCTTTGGCCATTTGTTTAGCTTTAAAAGGACAACAAAGGACAATTCCATTGTATGTTCAGAAGAAGGAAAGCTGGACATATTTAGTAAAGAACTGTAATAACTACTATTTTAATTTGTAGTAGTTTTACTTTCCATTTTATGATATTTTTAAAGTTACAAATCACCTTCTTACACATCATTTCATCAAAGATGACAATGAGAAGCTACACTGAGATGGCTCAGAAATAAGCAGGTATCCCATATATAACTTTAATGCAGTGTCATAAAATGTACCGATCTCCTTGCCATTTCCCTACTGTTCTCCTGGAAGATTAACCAGCTTATCTGACCATGTAATTCAAGCAGAGAGCAGGCACTCAGTGCCTTGACTCAAATAAGTTAACGATATGAAAATTTTAGCATTAGGGATTTGCAACCAAAGTAATGTTTTGAGGTAGAAACTGGTGACATCTTTATAGGAGAACCATTTAGTTCATGGTCCAGGAAAGAAATGAAAATAATGAGGCAAGTTCAGTATTTCTCTATTCTCTCTCACAAATACACTCAAATGCAAGTAGAAAAACTATGTAATTTAACTGCCCCATGGGCATATTTGAGAGTAAAAGGAGATATTATTAATAGTTACAGTAGGAAAACAAGTACAAAGCAGGGCTGTTCCACATAAAGAAAAATATATTATCATCTTAAAAGACTTTAGAGGTAAACTATCATTTAAAAATCAGCCTATCTTTTCTTTTTCTTCCAGGCCATAATATATATACATAATAGTGGCAATTGAGAATGCATTTCTTCATCTGCTTACTTATTTGGTAAACATTTCTGTGTATACTTTATGCCAGACACTGTTCTACTACAGAGAAGAGAAGTATTGTTTGGCTTAGATGAGAAATACAAAATGGAATTTGTGGGGACTGGAATTGGCCACCCCAAGATGTGTCTCTTTGGCATGAGGATCATTTGAGGCTGATTGCTTTTGATAAACTGCGACAGGGAAGGAGGCTCTGAGGAGTGGCACTTGCTTGCCCTTTGTTAGGAGACATTTACATTTGTAAGGTAAATCTCTATCTGTAAAAGATGCCTCCCTCTCTGTACCAGAAAGAAGAAAGGAGATGACCTTGTCTCTAGAAACTCTTAATCAATGGGGAAGGCAAGGACTTAAATCTGCTTTTTGTTTACTGTACTTGTGTGGTAATCACCCATGATCGACTCTCCCTCCCAACGTTGGCATTTCTTTAAGGATTAAGCATCTTTCCTTAGGCTAGGAACTGATTGCTGAGCTCACCTGTGACCACCCAGCTCAAGACAATAGACTTGCCTCCTGCTACGTCCACCAAGATAGCAGACCCACTATCTGCTGTGTCCATCAAGCGCTGTGCAGACAGGGCAATCTTATGACTATTGTGGGAAGGACATTTCAATCACATGTGAAATATCTTGTTTGGGGGTATATAACCACTCTGTGCACCCCACTTCTTCGGTGCCCTTTCTTCCTTGGGGAAGAAATGCCCCGGGCCATGGTCCTCATAAAGCTTTGTTTAATTTTCTCTTGCTATTCTGTCTCATGTGAATTTAATTTGTTCTCCAGCCAGACAAACCCACATTAGGTAGAGGAAAAGTCTTCCTCCCCTACAAATTCATAGGTAAGAAGTATTCAGCTGACATGCTTTATAAGCTTAAAGGTAAATAATAATGTCATAATTAATTTTGAAGGGAGCTCTAGCAAACATTTTCCAAATCTTAAGTTTAAATCATTTGCTTCAGTTTAAAAATATAAACTATTTTCAGTAGAAATTTCAACCTAAATATATATGTGCATATATATTTTTATGCTTAAAATTAATATAAATAAGTTGAAATTTCAACTACAACCTTTGCTTAGTGATCCTAGTCTCATTAAATGTGTTTTATTTGTGCTAAAGATATAAAATTTAAAAACAAGAACTATGTAATGGGTAGAATCTCTTTAAAAGGTTCAATAATGATGGAAGTGTTTCATACTTGAACTTGAAATGTAATAACATGAAGATTTCTAAGGAAGAATGTTCCAGCTCTAACATTCTTAAGTCTACAATATATTTTTGTTTGTTATTTTTTTTAAATAAGTACCATTTTTTAAAATATTTTTAATTATTTCTAGACAAATTAATAGAACCTGGTATTATTTGAGGTAATAAATATTTGAAACAATATTACTCTGTTTTAAAAATAGGAAGATTGATTTTTGAAAAAAATTCGTTGTGAGATTAAAAAAGGTTATGTGATTTCAAAATGAAATGAGAATTTGTGATACCAGCTCAACACAAAGTTGGCATAAGGGAGACCATATTGTAACTTTGAATGACTTCTGACTAACTAGCCCAGTGGGATCAGCACCCTCCAGGAGATCTAACTGCTCTGTAGATTTTATGACCCCTGCTTGTGGGTTCATATACCTCCCAGCTGTGATAAGATGATAACTTTGTTCTTTTGAGTTCCTTAGGAATGTGATGACCCTCAGACTGAGAATCTATATAGTGTAGCCACTCCCAGTCTGTAACACCAAAGAGTCAACATTCCTAGCGCCCTTCCCTATAATCCACTGGCCTCTATAACTGCTTCAAGATTCTGTGCCCCCCTTAAGATGGTTCTTTTGGACATTAGTCGACCGTCTTCCTCCTTGCTGGCAAGCCGTGATAAAATGCCCTTTCTCTGCCCCCATCTTGCCTGTTGACGATTGGCTTTTGTCTTGAGGTGAGCAGATTGTGCCCTTTGTGCAGTAATATTTGGAATATATAGAAAGTTTAATGTAGATATTTTGGTAAATGAAATATTTCAATCATAAGTCACTTTTAGTTGTGAAGAGGGGGATTTAAAAGTTATCTAAAAATACAATAAAGATAAATCCAAACACAATAACCATAGTAAATGATCCCCTGAAAAATAAATAATGTACGTAAAATATTTTAAAAGCTAATCTAATATGGAAATGATGGCTTGGCTACTCATTCAGGACTTTCGGCACTTAAGAAACTTAAAACCAAGGGACTCAGGAAATGGACTCAAAATCACTAACATGTGGGATTTCCACCAAAACAGCTTACAGCTCACAGCTACATGTTAAATAGCACATGAGGAAATCCGCTTCATGAGAGTTAGCAGACACAACAGTTGATTTTACCTTTTATCTGAAAATTATCTTTTAATATTACCCCAAAAGGCATTACAAAAATATTTTCAAATAGTTACAAAGGTGGTTTGATAGCAAAAGATAAGCATTCTGGGAGGGAGTATTTTTTCAGCAGCAAAATATCCAAGAACTGTGACAAGGAAGAGAGACACATGTGAGTCAGAGGTCTCTGGCACACAACTGACCAAATTGTCAGAATGAGTGGAGGTCAGTGAAACAAGGAAGAAAATGAAGTGAAAGAAAGGAGCGACAAGGGAGGTTGTTCAGTAAATTGTTGCAAAGAGAAAATAAAAGGAAGCTACTGACATGGAGACTGAATTAAAACAAAGTTAGCAAAAGGATCTGATGAGAAAGACAATAATGACTGTCAATGACAACAAACGCCCCCTCTGAAAGTTCTGAAGACACAGAGGAGTGTGAATGGGTCAGTGATAAGGCACAATTTCCCTTTAAAAATGCAAGACAAGGTAAACCACAGAGGAAACACCAGAGGCAGATGAATAGAAACAGAAGAAAGTCACGTTTTCTTTATCAATACAATTCTTTCAGATTGCATCAAAGTATCAAATACTTGAAATTCCTCTTCATCCTTTATCCACTACTTTCACTTTCACATGATCTTGAGTAAAATGCGCATTTTCTTTTCCCTGGCATCACTCCACCTTCCTCACCCTTCTCACCTCTTTCTCCTTTCCTTTCAACTGTTATCTCTTAAAGAGATTCAGTGACAGTCAGCATTGCATTTTAAAGGAATAATTCTTAAATTTTATGACTACAAGTGTGAAAAAGAATTCAAAAGAAAGTGCCAGTTGAAGTGTAATACATGAACAGGGAGGTTGTTTTCCGTATTTTACCATTAACACAACCACAAAACAAGCAGAAGCGTACCATTTCAATAGTCTTTATAAGGACAGATTATGACTGTTCTCTCAGTACTAGTAATAAACTCAGCCGATACATATCAGTTTGAGTATTGTTATATTACCTATGGTGATCTGTCTTGTGTAATGTCTAGTCGGACACACTTTAACAACTCCCTGGCTCTTAGATTTAGTCTCTTGGAAAATAATGGTAAATTTTAGCAAAGTATAATTAAATGAAAGAATCATATTACTGACAAATAACAATGGCAAGCAATAGGATATATTGGAGAATATGAGGAAGCCATTTGGTATAAACCTAATTCAGCCTGACCTTGTCTTTCCAAAAGGGCCTGACCGTGGCTGTTGAGCATGCATTGTATATCTGTTTTAGGTATTCCCTATGGCAAGAACAAAGGCCCTTGAGATAAAGGTGCAACTTCCCTCCCCTTCCCAACGTTGGCTTCTCCTTAAGGATTAAGTATCTTTCCTTAGGGTAGAAACTGATTGCTGTGCGCACCTGTGACCACCCAGCCTGAGACAATAGACTTGCCTCCTGCTACGCCCACCAAGATAGCAGACCCACTACCTGCTGTGTCCATCAAGTGCTGTGCCGACAGGGCAATCTTGTGACTATTGTGGAAGGGACATTTCAATCATATGTGAAACACCCTGTTTGGGGGTAGATAACCACTCTGGGCACCCCACTTCTTCGGTGCCCTTTCTTTCTTTGGGAAGAAAATCCCCGGGCCATGGTCCTCAGATTTCAGCTCAGAATAAACTCACCCAAATTTTCATTTATAGATTGGTTATGGATTATTTTTGTCGACAATTACCAAACTCCAGTACATTATCAGGAATTTTTTTTTTCTATAGAGAAAATGTGTAACATGCAAAATGCGTGTATCACCTTATTTGAAATTGCTTTGTCATCATTTTTCAAAACATAGATTTCATACTATAATAGTAGCAAGAATAATAATAAAAACATTGGCAAGGAACATATCCAGATATTCTGCCTTATTTTATTCATGGTAATATATGAGCAGAAAGAGTTAAATTCAAGTTTTTGTCATGGTCATCATTCTCTTTTTAAGAATTAAGCTTTATTAAAATTTGCAAATTTTCTTATAAAATATGCTTTTAAATCATGCATTTAAAAATTAGGATATGGATATTGGTCACATTTTATGGTTATTGATAAGAATTAGCTAACATTCAATTCATTCATATTTATTACTATTTCATATTTTCAGATAAACTGAGAAAAAGAGCACTGAAAGAAATTTTCCTAGACTGCAATTGTATATTTCCAATAATTTACTAATTTTATCTGTGTTATGCCCTGAACAATTAATTTTGTTTTCAGTTCTCATCTCTACCTTAGAATTTATACGCTTTTGTTTTTAAGTTCAATCCAACCTAACTAAAAATTTCCAAAATATTATATAAAGCATCTGTGGGGACCCACTTGGACTCCAGAGTTGGTATATATACGAAATTGGCTTATGCAACTATGAAGGCTAAGTTTCCAGACTCAGGAAAGCCAAGGGTGTAGTTATGAGAATCAGGACAGTCACTGATATAAATCCCAGTAGAAGGCAGAACAAGACAGACGGCCTAGCTCAGGCAGAGTGAATTTGTTCTTACACTGTCTTTTTGTTCTGTTCAAGCCGTCAGTGGATTGGATGATGCCCAGTCACATTGGGGAGGGAAATCTGCTTAATTCAGTCCACCATTCAAATGCTAATCTCCTCCAGAAGCATCCTCACAGACACACCCAGAAATAATGTTTAATCAGGGTATCCCATGTCCCAGTCAAGTTGACAAATAAAATTAACCATCACAAAAAGTATTCAAGAAATGTAGGATGTGTCTTTGTTATGGGAAAAAAAAAGAGTAATTTTGTCCTAAAGTAGTTGTTTAGAGGTTGTTTAAAGGTTGCTCCAAAATGAGAAAAAGGAAAGTGTAACACAAAAACCTGAATAGATACAGAAAGTTGTCAAGGGTCTGCAGTAAAGAAGAGAGAGAGAGAGACAGAGAGAATATCTTACCTTGTGTGATAGCTAAGATTGAATAGATGTATTATAAGGTTTTAAAATGGGCTTTAATATCAATAATGAACCAATCCAAAAATCTGAGTTTGGTTTTCTCTCTCAAAAAGACAAAGTTTCTTGGATTATTGGTCTGCTGTTAATAAGAGAGTAAAAAGGTTTTCTTTTGAGTAATCTGTCTAGAACAGAAAGATTCTGTATCTTATCAGAATGATTTCCTGTGCTTTATGTTGTCTTTATCACGTCCTTGATTATTTAAGAGAAGTTTTTTGTTAAAAGATTTAATTTTTTTTGTTTCTTTTACAGTCATGTTACCTCCTACTTATACTTTCCAAATCTTTTATTCTCACTTTGGTTTGAACAGAAAACTAAAACACAGGTTACAGTTTTATAGTGCCCTGCGATGCTATTTAAGAAAGTGTTCAGAACTTTTGATATTCTGCCTTTCCAAAATCAAATCCTATGTAAAATCTTGATCTTGAGCTGACTTTAAGTTTTCCCAGAGGGACCCTAAATATCTCAAAGAGTTTGCTCTTTCACGTTGTAAAAAGAGAAATGTTTAAAAAATAATTAGGCTTATTTGATGTGTTGACTGGCATGAAAAGCATTGCCATATAAGAAGAGATGCTTAACCATCCCTAGGTTATATTTGTACGGGCAAATGTTATCAATATAAATATTTCAGAAATTATATGAAATTCCTAGAAATTTTTCAGTGGCCTTCTGTCCACAATATGTCCTTATGCTGTTTTGTCTGATAGCAGAAAACAATGGTATAATATCATTCATAATTCCACTTATTATTTAAAATGTATGTCACAGAAACAACCAAATTTCCTTATCAAGCACATTATTTTAATAAACTCTCTTCAGATCTTTAACCACAGCTATTTTAAGTCTCTTGATATCTACAGATAGGTATTGTTTTACTCTGATGCTTTCCTAAAAGCTCTTGCAGGGTCCGGCCTCATGGATGAGTGGTTAAAGTTCCATGCTCTCTGCTTCAGACGTCCCAGTTCACAGGTGTGGATCCTGGGTGTGGACCTACTCCACTCATCAGCCATGCTGTGAAAGCACACCACATACAAACTAGAGGAAGACTGGCACAGATGTTAGCTCAGGGCTATCTTTCCTCGATAGAAAAAAGAGGAGGACTGGCAATGGATGTTAGCTCAGGAAGAATCTTCCTCACAAAAAAATAATAATAAAAGAAGCTCTTGCAATCAGCTACAAGCCAGAATACTTCATCTTCAACAAAAGGTTATGTCTCAGAGACCCATGGAAAGGACTATGGCAGGTACTCTGAGGTATAGGCTTCTGATAGCATTAACGACTTTGAAATCACACCACTGAACTGAGTAAGGATTTTTGGAACTCTGGTGGAGAAGCTGATGGTTCATGAAACTACGAACCCAAGATCAAGCAGAACAAGAATTAACTACTTGGGATTAAATGAAGTGATAAATAACTATTATAAATTTTTTATGAACTCTTTTTGGAAAATTGCTGGTTCTTTCATGTTCTACTTTCCATATTTAAGCTATCTATAACTTATAGAAATGTAATAGATTATACTTTTGTAAACAGAAATGAAACATTTATCTTCTCTCCCTCCCTAATCCCTCTAGAATTTAGAAACTTTCATTAAGTATTCTTACATGGCGATATAGTTATTTGCATAAATTCAGTAAGAATCTGTTCTCCTCGTAACAGCACATATTTGGGAAAATTGACCCAATAATCAAGGCTTTAACTGGATGTCATATTTGAGCATGATGTGCATAGAATTAGACATGACCAGACAGTTTTAAGGAACTAAGATTGACTTTATGATCCAATGCTTACAAAGTCCTCTTGGGAAAAACTGGCCTGATACTTGGCATATAAGAGTTCTGATTCTTAAGGTAAGTGAGGAAGGTCACTTTCTGGTAGGCCTAGGAACCTGAGGATATTTTGGGGACCTTACAAAGAGAGGAAGTCACCCAAAATCTATAGGAACTACAAATGAAGTATGATGATGAGTACTTGGCTTGGCTTCTAAAAGTCCAATCTGAGACTTCGTATAAAAATTCCAGTAAAGCAGACTTAAAAAAAAAATAACAAACCTATGTGGTCAATTACTATTTTTCTTTCACTTATGTAAATAATTAGGCCAAATTTAATGAGACTAGATTAGTTTGTAAACAAAAATCATTTTACTTTGATTATTTTTCATCAACATGGGAGTTATTGTAGAGATAAATTTTATGTTTCAATGGAAAACTATAATCCACTACATGGCATATCAGATTCTGGTCTTGTTCATTGTTTTAGAGCTATTTTTTTACCTCTTTGTAAATTAGATCCTGCTATCTTGAGCATTTTGTAATTAAATTGTCAATAATTTCATGTTTTCAATTTTGCTCCTACTCTCTGGACTTGGTGTCACTGAGAACTAAAAACTGATAGCCCAGATCTTTATTGAGACTCTAGCTTGTGCAGTAGCTTATCTTTTCCCAAAGCCCTGCATGCTAAAGTTAGACAACTTGAGATAAACTTTGAAGGACTTACATCATAACAAAAAGTTCACCAGAACACCTTTATCTTTCACGTTCTCCTCCTGAAAATAACTGGCTATGACACTGATGTCTGTGCCACCACCAGACACTCAAACTACAAACCAGGAAATCTACCAGATTACTTTTGCCATCATCACCCCATCATCTAAAGACACATTGAGCCTAACATCTAGAATCTTCTTGATTATCTGCATACTCGACTCAAAAACTAGGTTTATAGTTTGCTCCAACCATTGGTCTTTTTTTAAATTCTTTTTTCCTGTAGAAATGCCCCTCATAGGATGCTTGATTGCTGCCACCATGTAGAAGCCTTATTCTGATGTGTGCTATCCTCCCACCTGTACCACCACCTCCTTTAGATGAGACACAACCGTTTAACTAGACTGATCTACCTGTTCTCAGGACGGGAGACTGGTTCAATGGGATATGGGGCAATGTCCTCAGATTTGTCCTCTCCTGTTTATTCATCCCTCTTTTAATCAGTCCTCTCTTGCTACTTTGCAGATTTCTTACCTAACAATTTCTAACCTGAATTTCTCTCCACATCAATCAATACTTTTTTGTGAAACCTCTAGGGAAGTTTCAAATGAGGGAAATGTAGGGACCCCCTAGGACCTTCGGAGTTGGTATAAAGATCATTGTAAAGTAAAAACATTTGAGCTACAGAAGGTGCAGAAAGAATCTTATCTTAACTTCCTTTATCCGACTAAAGCAGAGCCTCCTGAAAATACAGCTGCCATTAACTTCACTAATAGGAAGTTTCCTGTGATTTCAGCTGTCCTGGAGACAGACTGCCTATTCCTATTAGCACTAAAAAAGCCCAATAGAACCTTCCATTCCTTCCTGTTGAAGCCCTAAATCCCCCCTCTCCATTTTTGGTATATGAACCTTTATTTCTGGCTATTCAGTGAGTTGCTCATCACTGAGCAACTTCCACAAGCAAGTGTAAATAAACTTTGCCTTTTCTTCTGTTAATCTCTTATTGTCAGTTAATTTGTAGACCCACAAACAGCAGACCCAAGTAGGCAGAGGAAAAAGATTTTCCTCCCAACACATCTTACATATATTCCAAAGATTGGCATGTAGTGAAAGTGATATATTATTACTAAGTATGTGTTTCTGTTATTCAACTGGACACTTAACAACTTTAATTCAATGCAATTCATACAGTGTAATCAAAACAAAAATGTGTTAAGTTATGGTAGGTTAAATTCTGGTTGAAAATGACAAACTAACCACAAATGTTTTCCTATCCTCCATTCTAAGTTTTGAATTTAAATGGCAAGAAAAGTATTATAAAAATAATATTAGCTGGAAATATAATGAAACCACAATAGCACTAGGAAAAGGAGAACTTCCATTAGAGGACCTGAAAGATGAAAGATAATTGGATGATGGAAAAAAGACAACCATAAAATCTTAACCTGAGAAAAAACAAGGTATGCATTGTCCTTTCCAAGAAAGCTTTGGGGATGCTACAACCTCACAATAAACAAATACACAGAACACGAGGCTGAGCAATAACAGTATTCAGAACAGCTGACCAAGTTGGGCCTTGGCCCCTTTTACCTTCTTAAACCAACCATCAGGAAGGAGTGGACTTTGCCTTGTGGCGGCCTAACCCTCTACAGAAGGAGAGCTCTTTCTCTGCACAGGACTCCTGGTAAGAGCTCTGAGACTTGAAAGAAAAGCAGACCAGAACTAAGCCACTTCATCAGTTTGCAAAAATATCCTAAAATAAAAGGAAAGCAAAGGTATCCAGGGAAGAAGGAGACTAAAAAATACCATCTCACAAGTCCACTTTAATTTGGAAATGGTGGGTGTTACCAACTTAACTGGCCTCTTGTTGTCCATGTATTCCACAGGAAACCCTGACTGTCAAAATATACAACCCACTTACACAGAACATACAGTCACTATCCCATGCAAAAGTGAGGCCTGTTATGTCACAATAAAAACCATTGCAAGTCTCTTATATAAATCAACATATTTTACCTGTCAACCTGAATGAAGATTCAAGGATCACTAGGCACTGCGGGGAAAAAATCAATACAATGAATGAGATAGACAAAAAGGAAAAATGGAATAAGTGACTCTAAGAGACACAGAAAAACTTCAGGATACAAAGATAACACAAAAGATTCTAATTATTATACTCAATGAGATTTAACATAAAATCATTAAGCAAGAAAATAAATAATGGAAAAGGAACAATGTGAAATAGAAAGATCCTCATGAAGAACATTACATAAAACAGGGAGATAGACAAGACAGGTAAAACATGGAGATTACTAAGCGTTCTTCAGCGTGGTGCTGGGCCCAACTTTCTATTTACTGGGCTCTTTTACAACCTAAAGGGTCTGAGGTTAATGTATGAATTTTTGACTGGTAGAAATGCAAATATTTTTTTCTCTTAAAAAAGATCTCCCTAAAGCTTACAGGCTATGGGCATTAACCAGTTTGAACGGGATCCAGCAATCTTATGCTATCACTGCCTAAAAGTCCTCACTTCATAAATGCTCCTCGATATGGCTTTATCGTGGTGTTGGTTCCCTCATCAACTACAGAGTTGAAGGAGTTGAATAAAATCTTTGAAACACATTTATTTTATATGGCATAAGAATCATGTTTTTTAATCTTTAACAATTGTGGGGGTCATTTCCTGTGATGCCCAGGTGGACTTACCTTTTGAAGTAAAGAAAAACTACATTGCTAGAAAAGTGCACCTCGAGGGCTGCTTAAGGCCTGGCAAATCTTTTTTGATTCTGAGTGGAGCCTAGAACTTTACATTTCCTGGTTCTCTTATAGTGTTTTCTAAATTTTTTTTTCCTAGTAATTTTGAGTTTTGCTTTCGGGTCCAATTTGTGCAGAGCTGATAAGTTGTTCACATTTATGGCTGCAGTAATTTGGAATTTGGTTTTATGGTTTAACCATTTGAAGATCTCAGTAGGCTGGATGATGGCAATCTATTTTCTTTGGGATGAGAGGTGACAAAATGTTTTGCTAGTCTTCTTATTTGTTTGTTATCTACTTATGAATTCAAATCTGTTAAGAATGCTGTACCCACTGGGAAAGGAAATAGCTTTTGATATCTGAACTGGTGGATTTTGTGTTTATGGTTTACTTCTGACCTGTGATTGATGTAGAACTAAAACTATAAGCTCTCTACGTGTCTGTAACTCAGGAACGCTTTGACTTTCCTTATGTGAGTGACGTCTTTCCTACCGCCAGAGGGCGTTAATAAGTAAGATGACTAGGTTTCATAACGTAGCTCTGTTCTGATTGTTTTATAAAGATAAATACCCATCCATAAATCCAATGTTCCTAAAGCCACAGAAAATAAGGAAAGTGAGCTTCTAATACCTTAAGGACGCTAGACATCTTAAGAAAAAATTCTTCTTAAGGAAATTGCTACATCAGAACATTTTAAAAATCCAAATTCACATAATTCAAAGGGCTCTTTGGACAAATAAGGCTTATTTAATACTTTGGGTTTAAAAATATAAATAATAAGCCTCTGTCTTTGGCATGGGGTTTATCGTTATGGGAATAATGCAAACATATGTTTTATTTTTAAAAGATTTG
This sequence comes from Equus caballus, assembly GCF_041296265.1. Classification (NCBI taxonomy): domain Eukaryota; kingdom Metazoa; phylum Chordata; class Mammalia; order Perissodactyla; family Equidae; genus Equus; species Equus caballus. The sequence continues at coordinate 16,017,100 of NC_091702.1, read as the reverse complement.
GGCTGTTTTTTTCATGAAGAGATTAATCTGAACTTCCTAAACTTTTTATATTGGTTTATTGATCAAATAAGCTATTATTACTCCTACATAATGTTTAAGATTATTAAAAAAAGTAAATTTGTATTCAACTAAATTGAATCATAATTATGACAAACTTTTTTTTATAACAGTAATTATATTTGTAGCATGGCAGACTAACCATAAACTTCAAGATTCTTAGGAAACTTACAACTATGGACAATCATTAGAACCTTAATTTCAGAGTATGACTTATTGACACACTGATTACTAAGGATCATTTTAAATGTCTATAGTTTTTGCTCTTATTTTTATATACTATAAAAAGGCTATATCTTTGGGTTATGATAATAAGTGAGTTCATATTTGCAACTTTAAAATGGTGCCAATTGACTTGTATGGCTGCATCAAGTCAGCTTTGGTAATCTGGTAAAATGCTTATATATGAAAGATCTCAATTAGCTACTTCTCAGTTTGTTTTTAATAGAAGTTAGTTACTTTGATTAAAAGTTATAATGAGCAAAGGTAGTTAAGACTCTACTTGGGATAATGGTAGCAGTGAAATTTGAATGCGTAAACAAAGTAAGGTAGTATGGTTTTATTCATCGAGATAAAAAAAGAGTAGTTTTGTCTTAAACTGTCTGCTGTCTAGAATGTGAACGAGGATAGCGAAACACAAAACTAGAATAGCTGTAAAAAGTTGTAGGTTTGCAGAAAGGGAATTTTTATTTGCCTTGGTTTAAACTATCTACACATATTAAGGTCTGAAAAGAAGCAATGAAATGTCTTAAAATTTTGCCAAAATTTGGTTTTATTCATAAGAAATAAAAGCCTATTTCTTTATTGCAAATAGTATATTTGACTTTATCTCTGTTAAAATGATAGATTGGTTTTAGGATTTTAACACAGAATGGTAAAAATTACTCTTTACCTTCCTTTGTAATTTATCTAGATAGATAGGGGGTTCAGGTTTCTCTAGAATAACTTTCTCCATTTTGTGTTTACTTCATTATATTCTTGATTATTTACAATAAAGGCAATAGCAATACAAAAAAACACAAAGAACAAAGGTTTCTCTTTTGCGAAAGACTAAAGTTCCTTATAATATTGCTACTTTCCTCAGTGTTTATTTTAAAAGATTTCATCACTTTGATTAAATAGGCAAACAAGTACAGTTTCTCAGCCACTTCAGATCCTAATTTTGTTAAATGACCAAATCTCCTTTGACAAATCTTTTGATTTTGTTGTCCAAAGATCAAATCCTAAGTTAAAAACTAAAATAAAATAAAATATCCAGGTTATCTTTCACAGTTAAAACTATCTTTAAGTTTTCTCAGAGGACTCCAGGAAAATCACAGATTTGTTATTTCATCTTATGACATTGGGGGTGGGTTCTAAAATGATTAGCTTTGTTTAACGGGCTCCGCCTTTCTTAATTAGCTCAATACCATCGTAAGAACTACCTGGGAAGAACTATCAAACCAGGAGAGTCACTCGCCTTTCCCAAGTTAAGTTTACAGGAAAAATATTATCAGTATTAATATTTCAGAAATTGTATTCTTCTTGATAAGGCCTTGGAGTTTTCTCAATGTCCTCACTGTCCAGAAAATCTTCTTGTCCTTCATGTGAAATATTGATCAAACTCCTATAAAATAGTTATTTGGCATACCTCAACAGAGAATTTTGCTTTTTTCCATTCTGATATTATTGGCTATTGTAGTAAATTAACAGTCTCATTATCAAGCAGGTTTTTCTTTCCTGATGTTTGCCAGAAGGTTCTGTTATGAGTTACAGACTAGAATTAGTATTTTCAACAAAGACAGTCTCAGCACCTCATGGAAAGGAATATTCCAAATATTTTGAACTACTGATATGTCAATAGTTCAAAGAACATACTCTTTGGTAAACAGTTTTAAGCTCACACTGCTTAGACAACTTTCAGATTGTACTAGTGGACTGAGTCAGAATTTCCTGCACTCTTGTCAGTCTGCAAACGGACATACTCTGTGAAAGTTCTCTGCTAATCCAAGATTCAGTGGAAAAACAATTACTAACATAGGACTGAATACATGGACAAAGAAAATTTTATTGTTTTTATTTGTTTGGAATATTGTTAGAGTTGTATTAATTTATATTCTTTTATATATATATAGGAAAAAACCCAGTTACTTTCTTCTTTATTTATCTCTAACCTTCAATTTAGTAAATCATACTTTTGTAAACTGAAATGACCCTTTCTAAATGGTACCAGATTCTCTCCATCTCATCAGAATTCAGAAATATACACTTTTACTGAGTCTCATTATTTTTCATGGTAATGCAGTTATTTGCATAGTTTCAATAAGAATCTGTCCTATTTTACCAGGACATATTTGAACAAATTGACTATACACCTAAGGCCATAACTGGAGTTTTATATTTGAGAATAAATCTCATTTACACAGGCAGGACAAGCCTACTACTAACCATTTGTTTACTGATAAGTGGACTCAGGCACAAGTGAGGAAAAGTAACACCATTCTTTTGCACCACCCTACCTGGAAGTTTCTTTGTGGACTTTTCCCTGTGCCTCCTCACTGAGGATTTTCCCGTAGTTTTTTCAGTCACTTAGTGAAAATTTCTGTCCAATTTAAACTTCCAAACTTTCATGCAATTAAATCTTCTTACTTCTGCCCACTCTAACCTGTCTTAGATCAGATAATCTATGATGTGGAAACTTGGAGTGATTTTTTAAATCTCCTTGTTCTAATTTATTCTCCTCTCAGTAACTACTGTTTTAGGCCCTTTCAGGGTTAGAAAAGGAGAAACCTGATAACTTTATAAAGAAATTTCCATGAGCCTTTTTAACTTTCTTCCTTTTATATAATTTCAAGGTGAATAAAGATCAAAAGCTAGCTGAAAAGTCAAACAAACGCTTCCTATGTCCTATACAGGTGAGATGCCACATTGAAGTTTGGAATGAGGGGCCATTTACACTTCTCATATTATTCTTGGCCTTAGGGATCTCTGCCTAAACCTGAGATGACAGAAAAGCGACAGTTAACATCCTGTCACCATAACAGATGTTAGTGCTTCTCACAAGACAAGCACTTTTCTGACCACTTTATGTGTATTAATTCATTTAATTCTCAAACTACTAATGAAGTTAATTCATTTAATCCTCAATCTTACTAAAAGGTCACATAATTACTCCCATTTAAATATAATCAAAACTGTGATGCAAAGACATTAAGTAACCTGTCCAAGTTAGTGGCGGGGTTAAATCAAAACTTTTCCCTGGAGTGAATTTAAGGATAAGGAGGTCACTATACGATGAAATAGAAGAAATAAGATGTAACTATGATGATCTGGTGTGGTCTATTAGAATAATCATAAACATATGAAACACTGAACAAAAGTAGAAGAAATTTATAATCCAAAAACATAGTGAAAGATTTTAATGCATATCTTAAAACTGATAGACTAAATACATTAAAAAATTAGAAAGGAGTCAAATATTTGAACCACACTCTTAACAAATAAGATATTCTATTCAATTAGAGCCCATACTTTCTTTTTCCTTCCTTAACTATGGTCCAGAAAGATGCACTCTAATTACAGGGAAGAAAGTATGTGTGAGAAGAGAGGGCAAAGAATGGGATGGAGAGGGGCAGCCTTTAGATATATTTGCAATGTTTTATTCTTTAAAAAAGAAAAGTGATCAGAAGTAAATATGATAAAAATCTTAACATTAAATCTAAGTGATGGGCATGTTAGTGACTGTAACATCATGCTTTTTAATTTTTTGGCTTTACCATATATTTAAAATAGTGACAGTTTCAAAAATAATAACTTAAAAATTCTTCTGAGGCAAACATCACTGGTATCTCTGACATCTAGAAGAAAGTTTTAGTTATAAAATATACTGCTTTTCTTGCACTCTGCTTGCCTGCTCAGGAAAGTTCTTTGCATCTGTTGCTTGCAGTTGTTGCCAGTGCAGCGGCCTCCTGGAGGAAGCTAAGGCTTTTACTTCTTTATTACTAGCCACACAGTTCCCATTCACCACTTTGGGTTCCAAACTGGCTTCTCAATTGGTTGTCCTTTTTGCCAAAACAAGGTGTGTGTGAGTGTGCGCGTGTGTGCAGATGTGTGTAGGATAGGGAAGGCAGGTGTGCAGGGGTGGAAAACAAGTGGGACAAACAGAAAACAACTAGAAGGTAAATTTAAATTCATCCCTATCTATAGTTACACTAAATTTAAGTAGTCTAAGCCTAATAGGTAGAGATTGACAGACTGGATAAAAAGGAGGACACAACTATATATTGTTTTCCAGATATAACTATAAATATAAAAAATTAGGTAGAGAAAAAAAGGCTATGAAAAAAGATATACCATGCAAGCACTAAACATAAGAATCCTACTGTGGTTATAATAACATAAAACAAAGAAGACTTCCATGAAAAGATTATTAATGCGGATAGAGTCATTTTTACAATGAGAAACGTTCAATTCACCAAGAATAAATAACAATCCTAATGTTTAACGCTTAATTATAGAACGTTAAAATACATGCAGCAAAAACTTAACTAAAAGCAGATTTGAGGGCAGAAATAAATCCACAATCTTAGATATTTTTAACATCCCTCTCTAAGTGGACAACACAGACAAAAAATCAGTGTGTTGAAAATGTGATCAAAACTATCAAACCACTTGACCTAAGTATTAGAATGATAGCATACATAACAAGTTCTACCCAGCAACAGAAGAATACATATTCTCATCAGGCACAGATACAACATCCACAAAGAGTGGCCATATGGTGGACCATAAAATGAGTCTCAATAAAGTCCACAGTACTGAAGTATAGAGTATGTTCCCTGATCACAAGAGAATTAAATTTGAAATCAAGAAAAACAAGTCAGAAAATCCTCAAATAGGGATATTTCTGCAACACATTTTTAAATAAGAAGGAATCAAAAAGAGCAGAAGTAAAGTAGAACTTATGTTGAACTGAATGAAAATGGAAACACATGACAGGAAATACCAAGGTAAGAGAAAAGTAGAAATCAGTGTAATAGAAAACAAACAATAGAGAAAATTAACAAAGTCAAAATGTGTTCTTTCAAAGGATTAATAAAACTGGTAAATTCATAGGAAAACTGGACAAGAAAAGAGGGGAAAGAGAGAGAGAGGAAGAGAAGAGAGACAGAGAGAAAGAGAGAGAGAAAAATTTACCAATATGAGAAAGGAAAGAGGGAATAACCCACACAAATATTGTAGGAAGAATAATGAGATGTTACTTAAAATTCTTCCAATAAATTCAAGAACTTATATAAGATGCACAAACAACTTGGAAAATACAATTGAAAACCAACATGGGATGGTGGCAGAAAATTTGAGATTCCTATATATGTTGAAGATACTGAAATTATAATTAAGAACCTTTGCAAAAATAAACTCCAGACCTGGGTGACTTGAGTGATAAATTTTATAAAACGTGTAAGGAGAAATTAATAACAATATTACACAAATTCTTTCAGGAAATAGAGGAGGGGGTACTTCCCAACTGACTTTTTGAGGGCAGAATAACTCAGATATCAAAATCTAGCAAGGACATTTCCATAAAGGAACATTGTATACCAATACCTCTCACAAATATACACGCAAAACTCCTCAACAAAACGTTAGTAAATCAAATCCAGTAATACATAAAATAGATACTCCATCATGAAAATACCAGGCTTAACGGAGGGATTGAAGCTTGTTTTAGAACTTGGAAAACAGCTGGTACAATTCATCACATTATCAGAATAAAAATGAAAAGTTATATAATGATCTAAATAGAAGCAAAAAAAGGCATCTGACAACATTTAACATTCATTCATGATTTTAAAAAAATCTTTAGGAAGCTAGAAATAGAAGGAAACTTCCTCAACCTAAGAGGACATCTCTGACAAACCTACAGCTAACATAGCTACTGATAAAATATTTTGAACTTTCTCAGAAGATTGGAAACAAGACAAAATATTTGCTCTCACCACTTCTCTTCAACATTGTACTGGAGTTCTCAGCCAATGCAACAAGGCAAGGAAAAAAGTCATAAAATTTGGAAAGGAAGAAGTAAAATTTTTCATTCAGAGACAATTTGACATATACATAAAAATCCTAAAGTATATAAAATAATTAAGTGAATTTAGCAGGGTGTAAGGATACATAGTCAATATTAAACAAATTGTATTTTCATATATTAACAATACAAAATTGGAATATAAACATTTTATAAATATTTATTAGCATCAAAACAATCAAAAATAAACAGGAATAAATGTAATAAAAATTGGACAAAAATTCAACAATGAAATCTACAAAACATTGCTGTGCAAAATTAAGGGGAACCTAAACACATGAACAGAAATACCACGCTCACAGATTTCAAGATTCAGTATTGTTAAGATAATTCTTCCCAAGTTGATTCATAGATTCAATGTAATCTCACCCCTCTGAATCCTAATAGGCTTTTTTTTGGGTAAAAAATTGACGAATTTATTTTCATAATTTACGTATTTACGTATAAATTTTGTAAAATTTGCAAAGGATCTAGAGTAGCCAAAATGATCTTGAGGAAGCAGAACAAAGTTGGAGGATTTACATTATCTGAATTCAAAAGCTATGTTAAATAGTAAAGAAGATACTTTTGTACTGGTGAGGGAGAGACAAATTGATCAATGGAACAGAAAAGCAAGTTCAGAAATAAACCCATATGTATATGTATATATATACGGCTGGCAATTTGACAAAGACTCCAAGGTAATTTCATGTTGAAAGGAAAATATTTTCAACAAATGGAACTGGAACAATTGGATGTCTGTACAGAAAACAATGAACAGCAACGAAAATGAAAAACCCAGTCTCTGCCTTCTGTTGTAGGGGAAAACAGCAGGTCAGTCTACCTCCTGTGTGTTTTTTTTACTATTCACCCAAAACACTTCACTTCTGACACTTCTAGTTACCAAATATGTGGGGGAGTCTCCCCAAAAGAACAAGCAAGCCTCCGACACCATCTGAGTGTCCTCCAATTTAACTCAGTTCTGATACTATCCACTCAGGGATTGCACCAGATCCCACAAGTAAGGTCTCAGTCCCACAAGACTGTCCCCTTCTCATCCCCATTTCAGATGCCAGTCACAAGCCCAGGTTATCATCTGTGCTTCTGATCAATTGCCTATAGATCAGAGGTTCCAATGATCCCGTCCTCAGGTTTGATTAATTTGCTAGAGTTGCTCACAGAACTCAATTATATTTACCAGTTTATTAAGAGATATGATAAAGGACAGATGAACAGGGGCCTGCCTGGTGGCACAGCAGTTAAGTTCGCACGTTCCGCTTCTCTGCGGCCCGGGTTTGCTGGTTCAGATCACAGGTGCAGACATGGCACCGCCTGGCAAAAGCCATGCTGTGGTAGGCATCCCACGTATTCAGTAGAGGAAGATGGGCATGGATGTTAGCTCAGGGCCAGTCTTCTTCAGAAAAAAGAGGAGGATTGGCAGTGGTTAGCTCAGGGCTAATCTCCCTCAAAAAAAAAAAGGACAGATGAACAGCCAGATGAAGAGATACATGGGGCCATGTCTGGAAGATTCTTGAGCACAGGAGCTTCTGTCCCTGTGTAGTTGGGGTGTGTCCCCCTCCTGGTGTGCATGTGTTCCCCAGTCCAGAAGCTCTCCTAACCCCATACTATTGGAATTTGATAGAGGTTTTCTCAGGTAGGTATGATCAATTATTAATTCCATTTCTAGTGGCTCTCTCCTCTCTGTAGGATGAGGGGTGGGGCTGAAAATTCCAAGCTTCTAATCATGGCATGGTCTTTCTGGTTATTAGCCCCCATTCAGGAACCATCCAAGATCCACCCAGAGTCACCTCATTAGAATAAAGATGCTCCTAATGCTCTTATCACTTAGGAATTTACAATGGTTTTAAGAGCCCTGTGTCAGGAACTGGGGACAGAGACCAACATACTTGTTTCTTATTATTTCATATCAACACATACTGCACTTTATACAAAAATTAATTTGAGTGGAGCACAGATGACATGTTAAAACTAAAACTATAAGGCTTCTGAAAGAAGGCATAGGAACATATCTTTGCAACTTTGAAATAGGAAAAATAAATAAATGAATAAGACAAAAAACAGTAACCAAAAAACAAATAGATAAATTAAAAATTCATGAAAATTTAAAAATTTTGTTCATCAAAAGACACCATTAACTAAAAACTTGCAGAGTGCACAAAAAGAAAATGACATATCAATCTCATTTATGAATATTAATGCAAATTTCCCAAATATTACCCAGAAGCACACTAAAAGTTTTATTATCATAACCAAGCACAGTTTATTTCTGTAGTGCAAGATTGGTTCAGTATTATGAAGTCTATTAAAGTAATTCATCAGAATAATAGATATAAAGAGAAAAATCATATCTCCATAAATGGCAAAAAGGAATTTGACAAAATTTAATAGCTAACCTTGCTGAAAATATTGAGTAAAATAGGAATCAGTGGGTATATCTTTAAAATCATGTCAGTCATGTAATGCAAGGATGCTCACAGGCATTGCTACAATTTAGCACTGTACTGGAGGGATTAGCCAAAGAAATTAAACAAGGGAAAGATACTAAAGTTACAAAAACTGGCATAGAGGACATAATACTCTCATTATTTGCATATGCTAACTGTATGTCTGGAATATAGCAGAGAACAAACTGCACACCTACTATAAGTAATAAAATAATGTGATAACATATTACAGTACAAAATTAATATACAGAAATCAATGGCCACCTTGTCATACAAAATCATTATCAATTAGAAGATATAGTGGAAAAAAAGACTGAAAGTCATAACACATTCTTGTATAAGAAGCCCCATCTTCAAAAAAGTATCAATTCTCCCTTACCTATTTTTCAAATTTAACATTACCCAACAAAAAGACCACACACACATAAATTTGGATAAGCTGAATCTAAATTTCACATGAAAAATTAAATAAAGAAAAATAATTAGGAAAATCCTGAAGGATGACAGTTGAAGTAGGATGTCATAGCCCATCTTCAATGTGGCCCTCAGTGATCCTAATTACACCATTCTGAAGGCCCCTCCCATGGTGAATAGGGCCAACCTGTATTATCAATTGAATATGTAGTTATAGTCAGCACTCCATATCCATGACTTCTGCACCTGCAGATTCAACCAACCATGAATCGAAGGGCCCACGATGGTTGTGTCTATACTGAACATGTACAGATTTTTCTTTCTTGTCATTTTATTTCCTACACAATACAGTATGATGACTGTTTGCATGGCATTTACATCATACTAGGTATTATAAGTAATCCAGACTGTTTAAAGCATACCGGAGGATGTACATAGGTTACATGCAAATACTATGCCATTTTACATAAGGGACTTGAGCATCTACAAATTTTAGTATCTGCAGTTGTGGGGGTGGGGGATTGGTCCTGGAACCAATCCCCCATGGATACCAAGGGATGACTATACAATGATGTGTGACATCCAAGAATATTTCACAGGAGACTGATACTTCCTCCTTGCTCCCTTTTGGATCACTATCTCTCAGGGAAGTCAGCCATCATGTTGTGAGAACACTCAAGCAGCCCAATGGAGAAATACAGGTGATAAAGAACTGAGGCCCTATGGCAACAGCTGATACTAACTTCCTAATTATATGAGAATCAATTTGAATACGGATTCTGCAGCCTCAGTCAAACCTTAAGATGGCTGCACTACTGGGCAACACCTTGACTGAAACCTCTTGAGACTCTGAGTCAAGCAATTTCCTCTGGAATTTCAGACCCACAGACACCGTGTGAGATAAAAATTTGGTAATTGTTTTAAGTCAGTATGTTTTGAGGGTCATTTTCTATATGGCGATAACTTGTAAAAAAAAAAAGTGGGTGTAGCCCTAATATATATTCAGTATTTCATAAAGTCTCAATAATTAAAATGGTTTGGGATTTGCTGCAGCATTTCATAAACCTCTGAAACTTTACACGTGGGAAAACAAAACACTCTAAACAGTTAAAAAACAAATGATAGCACTTTTGGTTTTAGCTGACATGTCTTGGAAGTTGTCTCTGCGGTCATCACAGTAAGTAAAACACTGAACAATCAACATTAATGACTGTTCTTGGACCCATAAGCGAAATGAGGTTACTGGTTAATTGCCACCCAGAAATCTGGTGAGACAAGTAAATATAGAGAATCACAGCTAAGATCAGCTTACATGGAACCAAAGTGGCTGGAGCCATAAACTGATAGGAAAACGAATAATAATTTTGACAAAGTGTTGAAAGCTGAGTGCAGACTATTATGAGTGTGAGAAATGTCTGGGGTCACTGTCTTAGGAAGACTCCTATGCTTTTGTGTGTTTTACCTCCCAAACTCTACCAGATTATCAAAGAAAAGCTAAGAAAAATTCCCTCGGGTCCCTGGCAGGAATAGGGGCAAAAAATTTTTAAAATATACCCAGAGCATTCTCCATAACAAAGTCCTTTTCTCTAGGGGAAAAGACCTTACCAGAGCCCTGCATCATCTAGCAGGGAGACCATTTACCCAACTACAGCCCCTTTAGTCTTGCAGTCTCACCTAAGCGAGGGTGGGGAAAGTTAAGAAATACTTGTGAAGGTCACAGCCCCATGATATAGGCCCAGTAAAAGATTGAGATTAAATCATAAGATTATAGAATGCTTTCTCCCCACTTCTGCCATATTGGCAGTGGATTACAAAGGAAAGACCTACAGCGCCAGATTCCATTTAAAGAGAAGTTCTTTGAGAAACTCGAAGACAAGAGGAGAGACGAAAACAAGGACACTAGAGGTATTTGAAGCTTCTGGTACATATAGCAACAGCAAACATTTAAAACAACCCAACCTCTAGCCAGATTAACTATGCTAAAGGCCCATTTAGCTTAGTTCCTATTGTCTAATACATCATGTCTGGCTTTCAAAAAAACATTACAAGCCATGCAAAAAGGCAAGAAAAAATGCAGTCTGAGAAAAAAAACAAGCATCCAATATGACATGTTTCAGAATTACCAGATAGGGAATTTAAAACAATTATGATCAATATGTTAAGGGCTCTAATGGAAAGGATTGACAACATGCAAGAACAGATGTGCAATGTAAACAAAGAAATGGAAATGTTAAGAAAGAATCAAAAGGAGATGCTAAAAATCAACTCAATGAAAATGATTATAGACCTAAATGTAAAATGCAAACTGATAACTTTTAGAAGAAAACGTAGGAGGAAAATCTACATTACCTTAAGTTTGGCAATGGGTTTTTAGACACAACACAGAAGGCATGATCCATAAAGTAAAAATTTAATGAAATTAAAAATTGCTCTGTAAAAGACACTGTTAAGGGAATGAAAAGGAAAGCCATAGACGGGAGAAAATATCTGCAAAACATACCTGATGAAGGACTGTTATCCAAAATATATGAAGAAATCTTAAAACTCAACAATAACAAAACAAACACCACAATTTAAAAAACGGGCAAAAGATCTAAATCGACACCTCACTAAAGAAGATACACCAATGGCAAATAAACATATGAAAAGATGTTCAACATTGTGATTAAGGAATTGCAAATCACAACAGTCAGACATAACTACACACTCATTAAGAATGGATAAAATGCAAAAATTTGACAGTACCAAATGCATTCAAGGTTTCAGAGCAACTCCTTTCACTGCTGATGGAGATGCAAAATGGTATAGTCACTTTGGAAGACAGTTTGGAAGTTTCTTACAAAACACTTGCTGTACAATTCAGCAATCATCTTCCCAGGTATTTACCCAAATTATCTGAAAGCATGTCTACATAAAAACCTGCACACAAATGTTTATAGCAGCTTTACTCATAATCACCAAAAATTGAAGTTAACCAAGACGTCCTTCTATAGGTGAATAGTTAGACTGTGGTATATCCATACAATGGAACATTATTCAGCATTAAAATAGAAGTGAACTACCAGTCTACAAAAAAAAAACAGTTGGACCTTAAATGCATATTGTTAAGTGAAAGAAGCAAGTCTGAAAAAGCTATATACTATATGATTTCAATTATATATCCTTTTGGAAAATGCAAAACTATAGAGACGGTACAAAGATCAGTGGTTTGTAGGGGTTCTGGGAGGAGAAGATTAAATAGATGAAGTTTATGAAATTTTTTAGGCAGTGAGAATATTCTGTATAATGTATTGTTGGATATAAAATTATGTATTTGTCAAAACCCATCAAACTTTAAAGCACAAAGGTGAACCTTAATGTATGCAAATTAAAAAAAATCATTTAGGTGTTTGGGGAACCCCAGAAACAAAGACTATGAGAAGAGAATCTGACTGTATTACAAATGCATGAAACGACCTCACTAAAGGAGAAAAACTGCTGACCTAAGTAACTCTGGAAATGAGTTGAGTCTGTAAAACTAAAGGCAATAGGACTACACATACGCACTGTACTTTAGTTCTTATCGGGGTACCAGTTAACAATTTTGATACTTCTATACATATATTGGAATTGAATAATTAAGTAAATGGATGGTAGATTGTGGAAGCCAAGTTTTTCACTGTTAGAGTGAGAATTTATAGCTAAGCAAGGGGAGGGGGGTAGAATGACCCATGTGGTAATACATTAGAGTTGGAGACACCTGTATGAACTCATGTTTAATTAATATGGATATGAATAGTTACATATAGAAAGAACACACACACACACACACACACAGGAAGTAGTACACACTCACATATTTCCTTGCTCTGTCAGCTGAGACGGACTGAAGCCAACACTGCCCTCACATAAAGCACACATAGTGCCCAGAATTTGATTTCTAATATCGTTCTACAAAAAAGGACCCAAGACTCTTTGAAGGAGTGGCTGACTCTAGGACTGGAAAAGTAAATATATAAGATGACACTAGAGCATCTTGGAGTGTTAGCAAGTGACGAAATTCTCAAAGAAACCAACCAGACGTTAATGAGGTTATGTCGAAAAGACACAGGAGCCAAGTGAAAGAGCTCTCAATGGACAAAATTTTTTGAGCAACAAAATATATAAAGTAGTATTGGACTATAACCCAATGTACAAAATAAAATTTATATTTCATACTGATATAAGTAAATGAATAAATACATTAAGGGAGTATAATAAATACGTCTTCCATGCAGAAAAATTCCAAATGATTTATGTAGATACTTCCTCCTTGAGTAAGGGGAGCATAACTCCTCATGCTTAAATATTAGTTGAGCATAGTGACTTTCTTCTAAAGAATATGCTACGGAAAAAGGGTGGGGTGGGACAGTAACTTTATAAGGGAGAAACCTACAAACACTACCTCAGCCAGGTGATCAAGGTCAATATCAACTGTGATGAATCATGCGACAGTATATACTCTTGACATGATGTGATGAAAATGGTACTTTATCTCTGTGATCTTCCTCTCCAAACCCATAACTTCAGTCTAGTCATAAAAAAATCAGAAAATTCCAACAGAGGGATAGCATATAAAATATCTGAATAGTACTCTTCAAAACAGTCAAGGTCAACGAAAACAAGGAAAATCCGACAAACTTTCATAGTCAAGAAGAGTCTGCTATGGACTTTTTGTCTCCCCAAATTCACGTGTTGAAGCTCGAATCCCCAATGTGACAGTATTTGGAGGTGGGGCCTTTGGGAGGTAATTGGTTTTAGATGCAGTCATGAAGGTGGAGCCCCCATGATGGGATAAATGCCCTTAAAAACAGAGGAAGAGACAAGAGATCTCTCTTTCTGAGTGCATGCACCAGGAAAGGCTGTAACCAGGAAGAGGGCTCTCATCAAGAACCCCACACTACTGGCACCCTTATCTCAGTCTGCTAGTCTCCAGAATTGTGAAAAATAAATGGATGTTGCTTAAGCCACCTGGTCTATGGTATTTGATCATAGCAGCCTGAACTGACTAAGAGCCTAAGGAGGCCTGATGACTGAAGGTAATATGGTAGCCTGGATGGAATCCAGAAACAGAAAACCAAAACTGAACCAAACAAACCAAAAAACCCATTAGATAAAAACCAAGGAAATCCGAAGAAAATATGGCCTTGAGTTAATAATAATATATCAATATTAATTCATTAATTATAATAAATGTAACATTCTAATGTGAGATATTAATAAGGGAAACTGAGTGTAAGATATCCAAGAACTCTCTGTACTATCTCCTTAATTTTTCTGTAAGTCTAAGACTGTTCTAAAAAATAAGATCTACTTTAAAAAACAAAATCCTGAAAAAAAATTCAAATCACATTGCATTCAAGGGTCAATCTCCTGAATATATAAAAAGAATTCCTAGGGGCCAGCCCGTGGCCTATTGGTTAAGTTTGTGTGCTCCGCTTCGGTGGGCCAGGGTTTCACCAGTTCAAAACCTGGGCATGGACATGGCAGTGCTCATCAAGCATGCTGAGGCGGCATCCCACATGCCGCAACTAGAAGGACCCACAACCAAAAATACACAACTGTGTACCGGGGGGCTTTGGGAGAAAAATGAAAAAAAAACCTTAAAAAAAAAAAGAATTCCTAGATAGTTATATTAAAAAAAAGACCAATGGTCCAATTTCTAAAAATAGGCAAATGTTATGAACAGAAAAGGAAGTATAAATTGGTCCTGAAAAAATGGAAAAGTGCTCACCATAATATCTAATAAGAAAAATTAACATTAATGCTATAATGAGATAACATTTTTTGTCCTATTTGGGGATAAAATCTAAATGTTTGCCAACATATTTTGTTAGCAGGGCTATGCGCAAATAAAGACTCTCGGACATTGCTGGTGGAACTGCATATTAAAAATCATAAAAAAGGGTAGTTGGAAACATCTATCAAAATTACAAAGGCAGTCACATTTTCACCCAGTAACCTGACTTCTAGGAATTTATCCTATAGATATACTTGCATATGATTTTCTGTCCAAGATTATTTACTGCAGTATCGGTTAGAACAAAAAGAAAAGTTTGGAAGCAAAATGATTTTGCATTAGTAGATCATTGACAAAAAAATTATGGTTCATCTATGGAACGGGATATTATGAAGCTGAAA
This sequence comes from Equus caballus, assembly GCF_041296265.1. NCBI lineage: Eukaryota > Metazoa > Chordata > Mammalia > Perissodactyla > Equidae > Equus > Equus caballus. The sequence goes on along the minus strand of NC_091702.1, from coordinate 16,001,959 downwards.
TGTATTACACTGTAAAGTTTAAGAGCACAGATTGTGGTGAGACAAACAGGTTCAAATCCCTACTTTACCCCTTGATATTTGTGAGATTTGGAGCAAGATTCATAAACAGGTCTTCTTCATCTATAAATTAGGATGAAATAAATACACATTTCCTAGTGTGGTGTTCAAAAATATACTATTACATATGTCTTGACATATGTAAAACACTTAAAACATTTAAAATACTGCTTTGCGTATGCTAATTACCATAAAAATGTTGACTATTCTGATTCAGCTGTAAAACAGAAATGAAGACATTCTCTGATTTTGACATGAAATGATCTCGAAGATATAATGATAAGTTAAAACAAAATATATATAAAACAGTGTGTGACCACCATTAATATATGAAGAAAAAAATAATATATATTAACTCGTACTTGCTACTATTTGCATAAAGAAAATCTAGAAGCAGGCACCCACACACAAATAAATGTGGTTATCTACAGATAAGGGGCAGGAGACTTGTAAAGGCAAGATGGGGGAGTTTTTACTGTACAGTTTTTTATACTACTTTTTTTAAAAAAAACTATTTGAACAGTTTACCTATTGAAGATGATATTAAATTCATAATACAAATATTTATAAGTATAAATATATATAAGGCAGATAACAATAAGGAGTTAGACACTTGAAATTCTGTATCACATTTAATATTTATATCCATCAAATGCGGTAGGTTCTATTTTCCCCAATACACTAAGGAATTGAGACTCAGAGAATTAGGTAATTTTTCTAATGCTATAAAAATAGATTATCGTTCAAGTCCAGATCTCTGACTTCAAGGTCTATGGTCTTAACCACTGTCCTCTTCCTGATTTGAAAGGCACATGCATAACAAGTCAGAATGACACATCGGGTAACGGAAAATGCCCTGGGGAGCCAAGTGCTGGTCCTAGCTCCACTACCTCCCTGGGCGTCTCTTTTCTCATTATTAAAGTGGTTGTTTTGGGCTAGTGGGTCCCTAAGCCTCCTTATAACCATAATATCTTGTAAATTCTTTGTCTCTTTAAATATAAATTCCCTGGCACAAATCTTATGTAAAGAACAGTAAACACTAACCTATTTTGAAATATATAATGTCATTATAACATTAAATATTATTAAATATTAAAATTTAACATCACATGTTATAGGTAATATTTCTTAATTTTAACTAATTAGGTTCCCATCACCATTAAACAATTGAAATATTTAACTCATATTTCTGAATTGATAAAACATTTTGTTATATTTCTGAAAATATTAAAATAATATTTCAAATTGTTACATATATAATTTAAATTCTATTTAATATTATTTGTAATTTACCTGCTATTATTAATTGCAACATTCTTGATTGTTAATTTTAGTTATTTATAACTTTAAGATAAAGATTGCTATGGAATATGGATTTATTCTGAAACAGGCCAGTATTTCTCACTCAAGGGGTACTTTTTAAAAATGCAGATTCTGAGTCCTAATTCCTGAAGATTCTTTGTCAGTAGGACTAGGATGGGATTGAGGATTTTTTTCAACAAGTGATTAACGCAGTAGTCCTTTGAAAAGACTTTGAGCAACATTGTTACAGAACGCCTCAAAGGAGGAAGCAAAACTCTCCCTTCTAGCCTAACACACAACTAATATACTTTTCACTTCAATGTATGGCACCTGAGGAAGGTTTATGATTGTGTGTCACGTGAAATTTTTGCTAATATTAAGGTGTCACAACTAAAAACAAAATATTAACACTGAACTAGACATTGGTATCTATCACACCAGCACTCGGAACATGATTCCCCCTGGCCAACTGATATTTGTATAAACAAAAGGCTTTCTATTTTTTTCTTACATGATAGAGAGGGCTATATCTGACTCATTTTTGTTTTAAACAGTCATTGATTTTTGTTGGTTGTTATTTTTAAATTGAAAGACAGATGAGGAATCATATTCAATTGAGTGCAATTTCTGAATTCAATAGTGTAATAAATCAGATAAAAAAGACAAAATAAAGATTTCCATTTCTCAGCAGAGATATATAAAACTGGGTATTCAAAAAACCATACTATATCATGTCAAATATAATCCACAAGGAATAGTGATCTCCATTCATATTCTCTGTCGTGTCTACTTTTTCATGGTGCTGGTAGATAGTAAAATATGTCTAATAACACCATCAGCTACAAGAGATTAAAAAGAAAACTATGTAAAATTGAAATATGTCTAATCCCTCATGGCTGTCTACTTTGTGGCTTTAAGATTTGCGCTTTAATCTTTTCTAAGGGTTGTTGAGTGCCATTGTATACTGCCTTTAGAATTTGAATTGCCTTCCTAAAAAGAGAAAAATGAAATGACTCGTATTTAAAAATGTGTTTTCAATAAGTGACTTTAGCTTCCTAGAGTTTAAACCTATGCCATATTTAGGGTTTTCTAACATTGTGAATCCCTCCCTTTGCCAGCAACTTCAAAATGGGAGTTGAGACCCAAAGGTGGATTAAAGAGCAATCACAGGTATCACATAGTATTGGAAAAGTTTACTGGATGAGATTTTTAACGCTCCCAATTTTCAGTTTGTAGTTGACTTCTATCAGTTTGTGGATAATTCCTGGCATATAATTTTCTCAAAATAATAATAATTACTATTATTATTATACCACAAAAACGGCTTGCCGCACCACAAAATTTGGTAACCAAAATATGATTGAAAGCAAAATAAATCCTTAACATAATTTCTGGAGAAGACACCAATAGAGTAATTTATATTTTTAATTAAAGCAGAAGGTCATAAAATTTCTTTTCTTTTCTTACTCTCATAAGCAGGATAGAGTCTCCTCAAAATTCTCTTTTCTTCTCAGAAGCACATTTTCCCTTGCGCAGATTCTTGTCTCTCTAGTCCATTTCCTCTTTATCTGATTATGCTGAGCATGGTAATGATTTTCCCCCATTAGTACCTCCAGTGCAAGTCGAGCTATCCCTCTGATGTAGACATGACTCAGAGCAAATCAATTAAAGATGCAACTCTCCAGCTCTCTCCAGTGCTGTGCTTTGTACGGTGAGGCTAGCTAACAACAATTCTGGTGGTAGAGAAAAGAAATGAAAAATTGAAAAGCCTGAGTAGACAAAGGTAAATTCTCCTTAGTGGCCATGGGAAGGAATTAAACATTGATACACATGTGCAAACCTTTTTCCCAGTCATCTTTCACCGAGTCAAATCAGTGCAGTATTCTACAAAGAGTGAGAAATTGCCAACCAATGAGAGCCAGTGATCATTTACATCCAGAGCCCAACACTGACTCTTTTCACTCTCTTGTTCTACGTGTAGGGCAGGATTCCTTTCTGATAACCCAGCAGTGATATGTGGCTTCCATTGGCTGCATGTGTCCATCAGGAACTCTTCTGGCTAATCTAATCAATTCCCAGGAAACAAGCACTTGTAAGTTAGGATTCAATAACTGTCAGTCATGGCGACTGTGCTTCTGGCTAGAGAAGGAAGATGGAATATTTACCGAGTCATGTTTTTCATGTGTGAATTCAGCCATAAGATGTCTCTTGGTGCTTCAGCTGAAGTCAGCCTCTGAAGGTCCAGGCAGACAGGAGAGTCTCAGTTACTTCTGCTTATCCATTCTGGTATCTACAAAATACCAAAGAACAGCAATCATTTGTGTGACTGGCTCTAACACAATCTTTCATCTGAACACTAGACTGGCTTCCAGGTAATGTTTCATAAACCAGAGTTGTAAAAAAAAAATTAGTTAACTGAATCATGCCCAGCATATATTTTAATAATGTTGAACAGAAAATATCAGAATACATTGCATGTATTAAGTGTAGAATTGTTCATTGAATATTTTCTTTCAGTTGTGTGTGCATATGTATAACGTATGTTTGTGTATGATGGATCCCGACGTAAAATGGATTTCTTTTGTGGGTCATAATCTAAAAAGTTTGAAAATCTAAAAAGTCTAAGGGTCTCATGATTAGGTTTGAATAATCCATATTTTCTAGTCCAGGAGGAAAGTGTCTATATACAACCTGACTTCAAAGAGCTGTGGCAAAATTTTTATCACTTCTGGATCCCTTGGTCTATTCTGATTTATTTTTTCTGGGTTTCATTTGTTTGCTTTACTCTCCCAAAGCTGCCATAGACCTCCCTATCTCTCTCTCTTCTCCCTTCTCTGTGTGTCTCTCTCTCATTCTTTCCATAGGCTATTTTTTAGAGCAGTTTTAGGTTCATAGCAAAATTGAGTGGAAAGCACAGAGAGTTCCCATATGCCTTTCCCCCACATTCAGAGTCTCCCTATCAACATCTCCCACCAGACTGATGTGTTTGTTACAATCAATGAACTGACATTGACACATCATCAACCCAAATCCGTAGTTTACATTAGAGTACACTCTTAGTGTTGCACATTCTGTGGGTTGTGAAAAATGTATAACATACCCACCATTATATTATCATACCGATTAGTTTCACTGCCTTAAAAATCCTCTGTGCTCTGCCTATTCATCCGTTCCTCTTCCCAGCCCCTGGCAACCGCTGATCTTTTTACTGCCTCCATAGTTTCACTTTTTCCAGAACATCATACAGGTGGAATCATACAGCATGTACCTTTTCAGGTTAACCTCTTTCATTTAGCAATGTGCATTTAAAGTTCCTCCATGTCTTTTCATGGCTTGATAGCACTGTATTATAAACTGTGGTATAAGTAGACAAGGAAATACTTTTATCCATTCAGATACTGAAGGACATCTTGGTTGCTTCCAAGTTTTGTAAATTATGAATAAACTTGCTGTAAACATGTGTGTGCAGCTTTTATGTGGACATAAGTTTTCAGCTTATTTGGGTAAATAACAAGGAGCACAACTGCAGGATTATAGGGTAAGCTTATGTTTAGTTTTGTGAGAAACTGCCAATCTCTCTTCAAAAGTGGCTGTACTATTTTCATTTTCATTTTCAGAAGCAATGAATTAGAGTTCCTGTTGCTCCCCATCCTCGGCAGCATTTGGTGTTGTCAGTGTTCCAGGATTTGGCCATTCTAATAGGTAAATAGTACTATCTCACTGCTGTTTTAATTTGCATTTTCCTGATGGCATGTGATGTGGAGCATCTTTTCATATGCTTATTTGCCATATGTTTATCCTCTTTAGTGAAGTGTCTATTTAGATCTCTTGCCCCTTTTTACAATTGGGTTGTTCATTTTCTTATTGCTGTGTTTTAAGGCTTCTTTGTATATTTTGGATAATGGTCCTTTATCAGATATGTATTTTGCAAATATTGTCTCCCATTCTGTGGCTTGTCTCCTCATACTTTTGATAGACATCTCTTTTTGTTCCTAGTAAAACGAGTTTCTCCAAAAGCACGGATTACAGCAACTGCTTAGGTTGCTGAAGGAGCCTAAGAGACGTTTTTCTTTTCCTTTGTTTTTCTTCTTTTAGATTTGTGATTATAAGCAGTTCAGCACTGATATCTTCAATGTCCAAATATTTGTAATTCTTCCAGCTGTGCTCTAACCATCTGTGTCCCACCTTTGCTGGGTTCTTCACAAGCACAGGGACTGTAGATGCAGTCCCTCCACACTGAATACCTAGCTGAAACTTTTCCCTCTTTCTGTTGATATATGGTTATGAATTCAATACATATACCTCGGGTACTCCACTCTGTTGAGTAATCTTTTCAAGTGTTGAGTCTGTAAGCCTATTCAATTCCATTATTCTGATCACTGAACTCCCAGTGACAGAAAATAAGCAGTAAAAATGCGCAGTGAGGAAAAACGAGGCTTGGGAACTCTCTGTGAATTTAATTACCGATATTTATTGTAACTTAACCCACAGGGAGAGATTTCAATACATTATCTCATTTGTTCTCAAATTACCCTTAGTATATTAAGGATTTGAATAATATACCTAAGCTATGTGTTATATTATTTCTCAACTTTTAAAAATTGGCTGTTAAAGTAATCTTGTGTGTGTGTATGTTTTCAAATTATGTCACGTCAAAAGCTTTTTGACATAGGCACAAAACAAATATAAAATATATAATGTATTATAAACTAAAGAGGTATTTTTCACTTGCCCTTTGATATTTTCTGTCATTTATTTGATAATTTTAATTATTTGGCTAAAAGGCTTTATTTGTAAATTAAATAATTATGTTCACAATGAAACAATTCCAGTAAAAGTTTATCCCAAGTAAACTTATTATAATCATTGTAACTGACTTGGCCATGAGGAATCTGCACTCAATCATATTTTAATGTATAACATACTATATATTTATTATATAGTATTTATTATACATAATAGATATATAATATATAATACTAATAAAAGTATTATTTATAAACTATAATTAATGATGTTTTGAGCATATTTAAATAGAATTACCAGTTGTGTCAAGTAAGTTTAGAAAATGGTAATGGTATGAGAGAATGACATTAATTCACTTACGAATTTATATTTAAACTTTGGTGATTTTTTTATAAAAATATGTTAGGATAAAAGTAAAATGCATTAATAAACACTATAGTCATTGAATGTTCATGTGGAATATTTTAAATAATATTCCTACAATCAGTAATAGAGAATAATAAAATCAGGACACATTTTATTTCTGAACTGTGTTTTCTACCACAGTTGTTTAAAATAATAATGAAAAAGGAAACTTAAAGACACAAAAGTGTACTGAAATTGTTTTCATTTCCCATAAAACTAGCATTGTTTAACTGTGAACAGGGAAAGTAAATCCCAGACTTGAAATATGTTATCTTGACTATAGCTCTTCCACATTTTAGTTTGGCCTACTTTAACAATTTAGCTGTTGGGAAATAAAAACTCCAATTCACTTTATATATTCTCAAGAAATAAAGTTTACTATTTGCTACCACAGAAACAACAAAGAAGAGATTTACCATGAACTGCACAAGAAACAAGACAACTTCCATATGTCTAGTGTACTTAAGTGTAGCTTCTATTAATCACACACTGAAATGTTACTCTAGAGGGTCAAGTCTTAAACCTGAGATGTGGAATATTTCAAAGTATTTTCTAAGATTTAGCTCTTGGATTTTAATATTTTACCTAGTAATCTGTTATATAAGTCACACAGTGATAGGGGCCATTATATCAGCTAAGCAGAAAGGAAAAATTAAGAAACAAAATGTATACTTAAAAACCCTCATTTTGTGATTCTCTTGCTTTTTGCAAATTTAAAATAGTCACTTTTATTGCCATCAGTGAGACACCTACATTTTTTGGACAATCTTAGAGAGTTACAATGCTAAGACTGACTTGAGTAAATCAACTTTTATGTGGAAGTTTGCTGTTTTTTCATAATTTCAGCTGAATTGAATTAAATTTTGTTAAAACATCTTAGAGCTTTAAATTACTACTTAAGTGCTTTTGACATCAAAAAACTGACCATGGGAGCCAGCCCTGTGGTGCAGTGGTTAAGTTTGGCACACTCCACTTTGGCGGCCCAGGTTCGCAGGCTCAGATCCCAGGTGTGGACCTATACTACTTGTCAGCCATGCTGTGGCAGTGTCCCACATACAAAATGGAAGAATATTGGCACAGCTGTTAGCTCAGGGCTAATCTTCCTCAGCAAACAAAACAAAACAAAAACTGATCATGGATGATCTGAACCACAGGAAAAGGAGATTCTATTATATATAATTAACCAATTTGAGACAAGGAAACTAATTTGCTATAAATGGTAAATGTGAATAGGAAATTAATGAATAATGATCAATAATGGAATGCCCATTTAAAAGATATTAATATGATTTCATGGTAGTTAATGACATAAATAATAGGCTACAAAACCTATTGCCAAAAAAATTAAAATCTCAGAATGAATTACTGGACTGAAATAAGAAAGCATTATTACGAAACAATAAATGAGAAAAATGGAAATAAAAGAGAAGAAGACCACTTTGTGAATTTAGTGTTATTTACACATTTGTAAAATGAATTCATAATTCCACAAATGTTAATTGAGGAAAAGCATAGGGTGTTGTGGATACAAATGTTTGTGCTACATACTGTGCTATCCCAAAGGATAAAAAGAACAAAGTTTTTCTCCTTAAATGTTTACTTACAATGTAATACTTAAGAAAATCATAGATTTTGCATTGGAATCGAACATTGTGAATCCAATATTCTCATTTTACAGATAAATAAACAGGGATCCTGAGAAGTTGATTATTTTCAGAATAATAGGGCACTGTGGTTAAGATGGTAGATTCTAGTGTCAAACATCCTGGTTTTGAATCCCAGATCCTCAGTTCATGAGCTGGAAAACGGTAATTATTTTTTTAATTTGTTCAAGTTTATTTCCTCATTGGTAAAAAGTGGGTAACAATAGTATTTTTCACATTGAGGATATGAAATCAATTAAAATTATTAAGGCAAAATGCTTAGCACAATGCCTGGTCAATTTTAAGTGTTTAGCACATGTTAGATATGGTAGTAGTAATAGTAATTAATATTATTACAATTTATCACTATTATTATTACTATCAGAGCAAGAGTCAGGTTCTCCTAATGACAAAGCCATTAAATTGGTATCATAGTCTTAACTTTGTGATTAGCTTCAGTGAATATTTCCCATGTTTAAAAAATCTATAATCCCTTCATATGCTAACCAAATCACTAAATATTTCTTGTTATTCTTTTCTGATTCTGTTAACTAGGTTATTTCAAAGGTTTATATTTTAAAAATTGTGGCCTCTAAAACGTTGATGCAGTCAGAACTTGGTAAAAAAAAAAAAGAAAAGCAAAAAAAGAGAACCAAAAAATGCTTATTTTTATTTAACAGATTAAATTGTTGCAATTAAATAACCTACGCAATAATAATGCACAGAATAATCCAGAAGGAACTATGGAGTCCTTCTTCAAGCAAAGTCAAAGGCACTTTATTACATTAAAATAACCTTCAAGTAAATATTTTTTTCCTAAAGAAATGAATAAACCTAATACAGATAGATTATAGGTAGATAGGTAGGTAAGGATGGATGGATGGATGGACAGACGGACAGAGAGACAGACAGATATAGAAAGTCACCACCCAAATTATGGTTTGTCCATGTTTACAATGATGAAACCACACGTGCTAATGAAGCCTCCATGCCTTCGCTATTGCCTGCAAGAGAATATATGTTCTAGGGAGATTTTGTGGAAGGAACCGTTATTGTAAAAAGTGGGATGTAGGAAAAATTCACTTTCGAGTAGATAATAAAATGGATAATTTTGAATTTCACTTCTTTACAAGTACAAAGAAACTAAATTGTTAGACAAAAATTTTTTTAAAATCCCAATTTCTAAGAAGAAGGGTAGACTCTGTGCTCACAGTCTTCTGTTTCACATATTTAAATTTAACTTAGACATATTATTTCAAATTTTGGCACTTTTAAGTTATAGATTTTTAAAATAGTATGTTAAAATTCATATATTTTTATGACAAATAATAATTAAAATTTATGACATCAATAATTATACAAATGTCTTTTTTTTTTAAAGATTAGCACCTGAGCTAACAACTGTTGCCAATTTTTTTGTTTGTTTGTCTGCTTTATCTCCCCAAATCCCCCCTGGTACACAGTTGTATATCTTAGTTGCAGGTCCTTCTAGTTGTGGCATGTGGGACTCCACCTCAACGTGGCCTGATGAGTGGTGCCATATCTGCACCCAAGATCCGAACCAGCGAAACCCTGGCCTGCTGCAGCAGAGTGCGCAAACTTAACCACTCGGCCACCGGGCTGGCCCCAAATGTCTTTTAAGTGTATACTTTGTAACATTATGTATGTAGCATGCTATTTATGGAATTTAATACTAGTGACACAACGTAAAGGATCATTTATGATATTCAATAAACAAGTTACATTTATAAGTTATTCAGGCTTCTGAATCTGTCAGGGATAAATTTATACCCATTTTTTACTTAACAAGTTTTATTTGTTCCTGAAAATTTTGCCTATACTCTCATGTATTTATATATGTGTATGTATATGTATATATGTACATATATGTGTGTGGATATACGTCCACCATTTTAATGCCAAAAATATGATGCATTCTATCCCAATCCAACATACTCAAATACAGAAAAATATTCATAGAAAAATATATCATAGAAAAGTATTTCATAGAAAAATATATCAATTGAGCAGTAAAAACATATTTACATCAGTAATAATAGTTTGGGAGTAAATAATATAGCTCATACATACAATGCAATTTACTGTGGAGGAAGAAAAGATTTTATAGGCAGTGGTGGCTAGTGGAGGAGGGGTGTGAAGGACTCATCTTTAGAAGGCGATATTCAGGTGATCGACCTTCTGGAAGGCATTTAATAGCAGAGTCAGAAGTAACTGATGATAATAGATACAAAAATGACATTATTTGTCTCATAGTTTTTTTTAGTGAAAAATTTATTCAGAGTTAAATTTTAAGCTGTTGGCTTTCTGTTAATAAACATTACAGAAAAGCAATGGAAAATACAATTCTAAATAATTACTCAGGCAAACATCTGTCAGGCACGTAAATGCCACATTCACAAGCATTACTGTAACAGTCGATTGACAATATGCAGGCTATACATTTTATTTCATTTCCACTATTGTGTCGGGTAGAGCAGAATAAGCCTGATTGTGAATTCATTGTAAATTTTTCCCAAGTAAAGATTAGGAAGGAAAAAAGTAAGACAGACAAAAAACTACTGAAACAAAACGAAATATTCATAGCTCCAGGGAGTTTTTGATTCAATACAGATGTCTTTTGGGGATTGGTTCACCCACTGCTTTGCAGGAATAGTTTGACATGTTCTAAGCAGACTGGCAGACAGTTTTCTAAAAATTTCATATCGTTCTTATGCCAATATTGACAGACAGAAGAAAAAAATTTAAATAAATCATAGTTTAGTATAAACGTAAAGGATATACTGCATGTGTAGGAATGACACTGAAAGATAAAAAACGTTTTCGCTGTTTGACATCCTTTCTCTGACCTTAGCAGTGTGCATAATGAGATGGTTAGCTAGGGTATAATAAAAGGTATGGAAGAGATAAAGAACCTGCTCCAGGAATAAAACTCACTTTGCCCAAGCAATTTCTTCAACTGGCCAGTATAAGGAAAGAAGATCCATGGTACATAAAACAAAAGAGCAATTAAGTAACTTATCCAAGGTCATGTAGCTTACGGATGGTAGATCTGAAATTTGATTCCGTCTCCCTTCAATAAATTCTCTCCTTCTGAAAACACGGCTACTGTATATGCTTATGTTTCTTGAACATATTAAATTATGCGATCAACACACACACCACACACACATATCAATTGAAGAGTGAAAACATCTTTACATAAGTATAAACAATAATCTGGAAATAAATTTATATAAGTTTTCATCCTACCATTAAATCTTCCTAAAGCTTAGGAATATTAATTAGCTTTCCCAGTGTCACTAAATTAACAAATAGCAGACACAAATTTGAATGTAGGTATTTCTAACTACAAAGCCAATGGCTCATATATTCCCATCTTTTTCTTCAGACTACAAAAAATATAAACAGTTGAGGGCCTGAAAAATGTAAAATTATATTTCTTCATTCTAAGCAACCATGTCATTATGCAAAACTGGAGGCCTATGTCAGCCTAGGCCAGGAGAGTTGTTTTGTTATTCTAAATTATGTTGAAATGTGTTCTTCTATTGTTAGAGTGTTTTTGGAGAGTAGAGAAAATTTGACAAAAGAAGGTAAAACAGAAGGTGAGAGATTATTAAATGTACAGAGAACAGCCTCATTCTGCTTCTCCCCATTGATTTTCCTTTATGTATCTCAGTGAAAGCATTGTCTAGATGTTTCCCTTACCCTATTTATATAATAAAGTAAAAGCATGACCATAGAAAATTTAGAGTTTAAAGTTTATAACTTAGTGCTAAATCACATAAATTATTTCTTCTGTGGATAGCACCAAAATCTCTATGGAAATTTATTATTTTCATATCTAATCTTTTTCTTCTCATTAAGAGAATTCTAAAAGTAAATATATTTGATATTTTTTTCAACAAATTTTTCTAAACTCCAGAAAATGATTATAGAATCACTTAGTCCCATTAAATTTTTAATGAGTGCCAGTTGGAAAACAATCAAATATTATTTAAATCTACCTCCAGATGTTTCAAAATCAAACTTACGAATGTACACTAATGGATATTATACAAACTTCCTAAGAGGCAATTAATTTGTTTCATAACAAACTTGGAAAGAGAAAAAGAAAGAAAGAGAGAGAGAAAACATTTAGTCTAGTGATTTTTCTTGCGGGCATTTATCCTCAGGAAGTAATCATAGAAATTCCAAAAGAATTACTTATAATGCCATTTATCACAATGCTATATAAAATAGCAAAATCAGAGGAAATTTAGAAATTGCATAAATAATTCAAAATAAGCAAATAGAAAGTTATTGTACGGTGATGAAAATATATACTAATCAAGATGACGTTAAATAAAATAGTATATATGATACGAACTACATTTTGTGTATAGATAAGGAAATAATGGCAGAAGACGAGATTTTGGAAAAGCATAAAAATACAGAATTGGTAAATATATTCAAGAAGAGGGTCTTTAAAATAAAATAAGACGATATACACAAAACTTTGGCAAGAATAATTAAGAGAAAATGAGAAAATCAAATAAAATTTTGATATAGACATAGGATCATAAGAGCTATGAGGGGTACTTTTTTAATTATAAAAGTATACAATTCTCCTGGTAATTTTGAAAATTATTTACAACTGTCTGATTAAAACTGAATTAAAAAATAACAAATAGAAAGCCATCAACTGAATTATGTAATATATTGAGTCATTAACCTGACCATATGAGACTTGGTCCCAGAATGCACAGGTAATTTTAAAATTAGAAAAATACAAAAGGCTGTTTTAAAAATAATAATGTCACAATGCTGAACAAGCATTTGATCAATTCAACACTCACTCCAAGTATACAGTCCTTGAAAATGGTGATTATCGGTGGATGTATAATTATATAACTGGAAAACAAAAGAAAATTGATTGTACTTTCTTTAGAAAGTTTATTAAAGGGCCTAGATTTAAAATAAATGTAAAAATATTAAGATTATTGTAAATTTTACTAATGGAATATATAATGAGGGTGATCATTCATGCTAACACCAACTCAATATAGATAAACATAATAAAAATCCTCGTGTCAGGATTTTAGGTTTCTTCTGGCCGTAGATGTTAAAAAAGAACAAATGGGCTTAATCAATAAGGTAATGTATTAGCACACATAACCAGGTGTACAAATGACAGCAACTGAATCAGTTTATTCAGCCCAGAGTAAGTTCACCAAGCACCTCGGTTGTTTCTGACTCTCTACTCTGCCTCTTCAGGGTTAACTTTATCTTCCCTTATTCTCCGCGGTAATTGTATGCTTGGGAAATTCAGCATTTTATCAAACATTGGCAAAATACTTTGCGTACGCAAAAGAAAGTTAGGATCTAGGTTCAGTGATGCGGCATATAGTACAACTGCTTATTCTTGGGCATTCCCTTAGGCATTGCAAGAGTGTTTAGCACACCTATATTCCACTGACAAAACAACAATAGCAGCCCCATCATAACTGTAACCGCTAAAGTACATATTTCTCCTAGATATTTCTAAAATGACGGAAGTAACACTACTTTTGTCACACACTGATGTGGACAATTTGAATTTGAATAGCAAAATTAACAAACTTGATCTGAAGGACATACTTACTACATCATACACAACATGTAGAAAATACCTATATTTTCTTTGCAAATATATATGGTACATTCCCAGAACTATCCATCTGAAGTAATGTTTTAGAAAATTTGGGAGATCTTTTCACTTTCTTGTGTGATCATGCCTGAGCCCTTCCATTAACATACTTTTTATTAGCATAGTTTGGCCCAAAAAGGAAAGCCTGAGACAAGGGTTTGCATGGAGTAGTTTATTTTGTAAAATCATTCCCAAGTAACTTGAGTAGGGAACTGAGAAGAGCTAAACAGACAAAGAGGAAAACCTATTCCTAGGATGGTCATTAAGGTAAACACCTGGGCTCAATTCCATCGGGGACTCTCTGAGGAACCATGTAAAATGTGTTTAACATTTATCTACCCCAGGAATGGAAAAGGGAACTATTTACTTACCAGCTGCTATCCCTATTGGTCTAGACCCTTTTTTGTCTGTGGAGTATTAACTTCCTTGTACTCCCAAGTTTGTGCATGTCTTAGGATGGCTAAGTGGGTTTTGGCAACTATCCTCCCCCAAAATACATTTTGTATATTTACATTTATATGAAATATCTATAATAATGGAAGGGAGATCAGTGGTTACCTAGGGCTGGGGAAAGTGTTGAATACAAAGGAGTATGAGGGAACTACATGGGGTGATGGAAATATTCTCTTTCTTGATTGGAGTGATGGTTATATGGGTGTATACATTTGTCAAAACATAACAAACTTTATACTTCAAGTGGGTGAATTTTATTTTATGTGAATATAACCAAATATATTTGATTCAAAAATATTGTATTTAAAGTTAAATCTAATCCTTATATTCTTGTAGCAGTAAAAAATAGGGCTCACAGTTACTAATTTTTCCTATCTAAAAACTAGAAAATCAGCAGTAATATTAATAAACTCAAATAATATAGAAGCAAAGGGATAATACAGGAACAGAAGTAACAAAATAGAAAACAAACATATAATAGACAGGCCAGCAATGATAAAAATTGGTTCTTTGAAAAGACTAGTAAGCAGAAAAATCACTGGCAAGATTAAATTAAGCAAAACAGAGAGGGCAAAGGGGAAAAAACCACAGATGCTACAGAGATTAACGAGCTAAGAAAATTTCAGGAACAAGTTTATACCAATACGTTTGAAAAGTTAGATGAAAGGAATAAATCCTTAGAAAAATATAATTAATTAATTCTGACTTGAGGAGAAATTAAAATCCTGAATAATTATAATCATTAAAAATGTAATCAGCTAAATGTCTTCCTGCAATGAAGACACAAGCCCAAATGTATTATGAGTGAGTTCTACCAACATTCAAGGAATAGTTCATTCCACTGTGTACCAGTTAGGGTTTAATCAGAGAAGCAGAACAACTAAGAGTGACAGGGAGATTAATTATAAGAATTAGACAGGGCCTTCTACATAATTTGGAGAACAAGTACAAAATGAAAATACAGAATCTCTTGTTCAAAAAGCAGGAAACAAATCTTTTCTTTTCTTCCCCAGTTTCTTTCTCTATCTATTGTGATGTCTTCTTTGCTATTTAATGTCATACTCCTTTGGGTAAAGGAAAATTTGTGGGTGAACAGACCCTCACAGGCAGCTGGGGCCAGCCCTGTGAGTTGATGCTTGGGGTACATGTGCCCAACCTCCACCCTTCCTGCTCTCGTGCCCAGGGTCCTGCTGGGTCCAGAGGACAGCAGCAAGTACTGTGCAGAGGCCAGAGAGTGGATGGCCAAGAACTCCTCTCAGGAAGGCAAGTCTGCATGTTAGCCAAGGCTCCAAGCACCCAGCTCATGCTTCATTGTCCCATCAGATTTTACTTATACAACACGTAGCCAAAGACAAAATTACTAAGCTTTTCAAAATGGCAACAACTGAACATGAGCACCCTTCTGAGTGTGTGCACTGGCTGCAGGTCCATGGGGCAGACTCTGGAATCAGTTCTTACACAATTGTGGAAGAAGATGAAAATGTCTATGGTAAATGGAGGAGGCTATGCATGTGTAGGGTCAGGGAACATATGGGAAATCTCTGTACTTTCTGCTCAATTTTACTATGAACCTAAAATTTCTCTAAAAAATAAAGTCTATCAAAGTGCAAAAAAAAAAGGATATGGAAAGCTGTTACGTCTGCATCTTGTATTGGACCTGAAGTCATTGTAAGTCCACATGGGTGGCAATTCAGGAGATAACATCTGGATATGAAGCAGAGGAGAGCAAAGATCAGCTGGAACCCACGAGGACAAACTGGACAATCTGGAATCCATGAGAATCTCTCACTACCTTCAATCTCCTGAAGAAGGAGTTATGCCCTGAGCCACAGGCATCTGGCTCAGGAGTCAGAGAAGCTGAAGGAGGATGAAGGACAGAAACGGAAAGACCTGAGGGCCCAAGATGAGCAAGCGCATCAACAAAAATATGCGCAAGCTGCCGTGGTGCCTCGCACTCTACACCGACCTCCAGAGGAGAGTGGCTGCTATTTAATTTTGTCTTCTCGTCTAAACAAACTTTTCTCATGGCCTACTCTTTCAGGGAACCAGAAAGGGGAGGGAGTTCTGGGAAATGAAGTTCCAGCTTAACTAACTTGACAGAGTACAAAATTACCATGCACTATTACATTAACACTCTCAGAGAACTGGCTAAGAGAGAACGCTCCTTAACTTGTTTTCAAACTTAAACAAATAGAGAAAGGAGCTTTACAAATCATTCTCATCCATGAATATTGAAGCAAGGATCCTATGGAAAATATTGACTAAACCAAAGGACAATACATAGAAAAGACCATGTTGGATTTGTTTCATCAATGCAGTCTTGTTTTAATATTAGAAAACTAATTAACAACTTTAGCATGATAAATGGGAAAAAATATCTTTTCCAAAGAAAGAAAAGAAAAAAAGAAATCCCTTAACTAAGAAGAGATGCAAATTCCTTTAACCTAGAGTGCCTATAATTCTTAAGTGAAACATCAAAATCTTCTACGTTATTTGTAATGTTCTACTTCTTCTTAACCTGGGAGATTAGTACAAGAATATTCATCTTATTATTATAGTTTCGACTACAAAGGTATATATTTTTCATTGCCGTATTCTATATTTCACAGTAAAAATCAAATGAGAGAAAAGAGAATATAAGAAGAAAGATGAGAGATCTAGAAGACTGATCCAGGAGGCCCAAGGCCTGACTAAATGAAGTTCTGGAAAAAAACTGAAAATGGAAAGTGAAGGACATTATCAAAGAAGTAACAGAATAAACCATCCAAGAACTTCATGAGTATCTGGCTTGGAAGATTACACAATACATCAAGGCACAGCATTATGGTTCAGAATCTGAGAAATAATGAAAGGGGTCTAAAGTCATTCAGAGAAAAACAACTCAAAAACAAGTGAGGTTCAGAAGGGCATCAGATTTTTCACTAGCCATATGACTCTACAAGCTACTGAAGCTATGAGCGGAAAAATAATTTTTAATATCCAAATAAAACTTAAGTCAAATTTTAAGGTAGAATAAAGACATATTCAGACATAAGGTATAATAAAAACTTAAAACATACTCGGACACATAAGGACCCATGAAAATATCCTCCCATGTACTATTTGTTAGGTGTGCTCTTAAAGATATGCTGCAGGGAAACAAGAGAGTATTGATCAACTAATCAATCAATGAATCAAATAAAGATAGAGGATTCAGGAAATTTGGATCCTAATACGAAAAACGGTGAGGAAATAAACCCAGACGACAAAAGAACCACCAGCTCAGGCTACTGTCGGAAAATGGAGGCAAGAAGGAATGAGTTTATGAAAAATAGGAACACTAATGAGTAAATTATCTGATTAAACATTTTGAAAAATCAAATATATATTTAAAGAATATATTACACAAGTGAAAACTGATGCAAGAAAGGAGTATATAGAAAAAGAAACATTCTTACACAAACTACTTAGATTTGAAGTGGCCTATATTGGCAGTCATCTGTTGTCAGAACTGATGAGTGCTTTTACTAATTTGGGAGAATTTGATAAAGAAGACATCATGATAGCACTAAATCCTCAGCAATCATGGCAGTGAATTAATAAATCATATTAATTTATAAATAAAAATAAGTGCCAATAAAACATATTTAGAAATATGTATTTAAATATCAGGGAAAAGGTAAAAGAAAGCCATGGCTTATGGAGTGGGGAATTATTGAGGAGAAGTAAAGTTTAAGATTACAAATTTTTTTCCAATTAAGATTTTTTTTAAGATTTTATTTTTCCTTTTTCTCCCCAAGGCCTCCCAGTACATAGTTGTATATTCTTCATTGTGGGTCTTTCTAGTTGTGGCATTTGGGATGCTGCCTCAGCGTGGCTTGATGAGCAGTGCCATGTCCACATCCAGGATTCGAACCAGCGAAACACTGGGCCGCCTGCAGCGGAGCACGCAAACTTAACCACTCTGCCACGGGGCCAGCCCCTCCAATTAAGATTTTTAACATTGTCAAAATTAAAATTTTTAATGTTATGACAATTGAATGCCACTTTGGTTTTTAAAAAGAAACTACAAATATATGTTTAAAGAAGATAGAGAAGCAACTTCAAGTCTAAAATAGCTAACTGAACACGTTGAGATATTCTCATTCTACAAAAAAGCAAAAATAAGTTCTTAAAAATTGCTAAATATATAACTAGTCTCAAAAGCCAAAATAGAAACTTTTCCTTGTACTAGAAACAGACATCTGTAGCAGAAGGAATCATCCAAAAAGCCATAACCAGAGCAGGGTACACATCAATTCTCCACAAGGCAAGTGCTGAATCACAACATGGAAGAAACAGAAATGGGCTATCCCGAGCTCTCAGATTGTGCTATAACATCGTAAGTTGACTCTCTGACATATATCTCTAACCCTCACATATATGCATTTCACAGTCCCCGGAGTGCTATAGGAATTGGATATTTTCTGGACGGCGAATATGCTTATTGTATTTCCATGTATACGATCTTGATTTATCTCTACAACAAACCCAAACACCTTAGATTGTATGTGAGGTTTGCCATGATCTGGGCCCTGTCTATCTCTTCAGTCATAGTATTTGCCATGATTCCTCTCATAACCTACACTCTGGCCATATCAAATGACTTACAGGTCACTAAGTATGCCACATGGTTTGATTCTTTGCCTTTGCCCAATCTAGTCTCTCTACTCAGAGGGCTAGCTCGTCTGGTTTTTTTCAATCCACTGACTACTTTCCCTAATAGGCTGTTTCATCTTTTAAGATACCTAGTGTCACTTCCTCTTTGGAGTCTTTCCTGACCCTCTAGATAAAGCTAAAAACCTTTTCTTTTTATTCTTTATAGGGTCTTATACTAATGTCTACAGTATACAGAAATTATACAGTCTACAGTATACAGAAAGCCAGGTGATTCTTTGATAAACTCTTTTTTTGGCCAAATTTACTCCTCACTACTGGTCTCTAAGTTCCTTGAGACAGACACCATGCCTTGATCTCTTCTCCATCCATGGTACTTCAAGTAATATCTTATATATAATAGGCATTTAATAAGTGTTTTAGTAATTCAATGCAAGATGAATGAATGAATGAAAAATAAATGTTCCTCTAAAAGTCTTCCGCAGGTTACAAAGTAGCTAACCTGTCAGTATAACATAGGCTGAGGCTGTCATCGTTTCTGACTTAGGATGAAAACCTAAGCACATTAAGATAAATGGCACTATTCCATATCTCAACAGAAAAATGATTGAAGGAGCAAAATTAGCAAAAGCGATTGTATTTAAAGTAACTGAATAACTGGTTTAACAGAGGCAACTGCCAAATGTCCAAATGTTTCTTTCTCTACATTAATCCAACTTTAGTGATAGGTTGATGAAATTTTATGGAAAAAGATGATAAAATTTCAAATGAGGAATTCACACTCAACATTTTCACCATTACATATGTTTTCTTTTTCATTGATTAGAAAAATTCCTAATTCCCTGTACTATTGGTAAAAGAAGTGTGGCTTTTAAGTAAATAAGATTAAAAAATCATTTTATTGATGTGATATATCTTCTTGAACATATAATCAATATATATAATAATATTTTAATTAATATTAATTAATTAAACATTCCCTTTACTGTGGTAGTTGAAATAAGTCTGTAGCTATTTTATTTTCATTTTTATTCAATTTATTTAAACTAAAAAAAACCCAAAACAGTTCACCCATTTAAAATAGTCTGTAGCTATTTTAAAACATCAAGCAAGGAGCGTTCTGGAAAGATAAAGGACTAGGAAGCCCCAGGAATTGGTCTCCCCACCTAGACAAAATTTGTACTGGCAGAATCTGATGTAACTATTTTGGAATTCTAGAGTCTATTGAAGGCTTGCAACTTCCAGGGAAAAGCTTGGATGGTAAATTGGTTAATTTCAGTCAATTTCCACTCTTAGCATATTAGCATTATGGATCCGCCTTCCCCAGACCTAGGCAAGCAGCTGTGTAAGTGTTGCTGGAGCAGCCTGCACACAGCCTGCAGGAGCCAGAGTGAAAATAAAAGGACTCTGTCCTCCAAATATTGGAGATCTCTGCTCTCATCACTGATTGCTGCTTTTAGTCTCAGAGATGCAGACAGAAAGGCAGGTGGCCATTATTGTTGGACCTTTCCATATCTTTGCATGTCCCTGCCCCTCAGGCTAAAGGTTTTCCAGGGGACTTATAGGGCTGGTGTCCTTTTTTCCCCTTAATTTTTCTCCTTTTGGAGGCCAGGCATAAAGACTAGGATATTCAAAAGCAACTGCATTTGTGGGATAAACTAGAAAGTGACTGCACATGCCTGGGGAAAGGCACAGGCTCAGAAAAGACCTGAGAAGACCTTAGGTTTTGACCTCAGGGTGATTCTCAGCACAAAGACAGGCTACAGCCATAAAACAAAACAAAAAAAAAAGCAAAACCCAGCAAATCCTGAGGAAGGGGGAGAACCCAATTTCCAGAGTTACCATATTATTAAATTCAAACGCATAGCTTTCAACAACAAAAAGTCACACAGCTTACAAAGAAACAGAAAACTATGGCCTGTTCAAAGAAAAAACTAAATCGACAGAAACTGTCCCTGAAAAAGACTTGATGGCAGATCTGCTAGACAAAGAGTTTAAAACAATAGTCTTAAAGATGTTAAAAGATCAAAGAAAGATAAAGTCAAGAAAATGATATTGAACAAAATGGAAATATCAATAAAGAGACACAAAACATAAAAAAAGCAATCAAAAAGAAATTCTAGAGCTGAAAAGTACAATAACTAAAATTAAAGATTTACTAGAGGAATTCAAAGGCAGCTTTGAGCAAGTAGAAGAGTTAGAGAACGTGAAGATATGACAATAGAAATTATTAAGTCTGAGAAATAGAAAGAAAAAAAAAATGAAACGTGAACAAAGCTTAAGGGACCTGTGGGACACCACTGGATAGGCCAACATAGAAATTATGAGAGCCCGAGAAAAAGAAGAGAGAGAAAGGAGCATAGAGAATATCTAACAAAATTATGGCTGAAAACTTTCCAAACTTGATAGAAGAAATGAATAAAAACATCTAAGAAGCTCAAAAACTTTAAATAAGATGAATTCAACATGACCCACTTCAAGAAACATTATAATCAACTTGACAAAGACAAAGAAAAAATCTTGAATGCAACAGAAAGAGAAATTCATCACATACAAGTGATCCTAAATAAGAATATGAGCAGATTTTTCATCAGAAACTTTAGAGGAAGGAAGGCAGTGGGCTAGTATATTCAAAGTGCTAATAGAAAAAAAACTATCAACTAAAAAAATCCCATATCTGGCAAACTGTTCTGCAAGAGTGAAAGAGAAATTAAAACAGTCCTGGATATAACAAAGCTGAGGGAGTTCATTATCACTAGACCTGCCCTGCAGGAAATGCTCAAGGGAGTCTGGCAGGGTGAAATGAAAGAACACTAAATGGTAACTTGAAGCCATATTAAGAAACAAAGATTTCAATAAATGTAAATGTAGGGGCGATTATAAAAACTAGTAATATTGTAACAATGGTTTGTAACTCTACTTTTTGTTTTATACATGATGTAAGACCAATACAAAAACAACAATAATTATTAGTCTAAAAACTAGTTTTATTGTAGCTTTGGTTTGTAACTCCACATTTCCCTTCCAATTTAATTTAACAGTCTAATGCATTTAAAAAATTAGCTTACTTTAGGGGCATGCTATGCATACAGATGTAATTTTATGACATCAATCAATAACTAAAAGGGGTGGAAAAAGAGTTGTAAATGAGCAGAGGTTTTGCATGTTGTTGAAGTTATGCTAGTATAAATTCAAATTACATTGTTATAACTTTAGGATGTTAAATGTATTCCCCATAGTAACCATAAAGAAAATACCTACAGAATATACCCAAAAGGAAATGAGAAAGGAGTCTAAACTTCACTACAAAAAAATCAACTAAACGCAAAAGAATACAGTAATGTAGAAAACGAGGGCCAAAAAAGCTATTAGACATATAGAAAACAAAAAGTAAAATGAGAGAGGTAAGTCCTTCCTTATCAGTAATTATTTAAAAATAAGTAAATTAAACTCTCCAATCAAAACACAGGGATGGCCAGAATGCCTAAAAACACATGATCAAACCAAATATTGTCTGTAAGAGACACATTTGAGATCCAAAGACACAAATAGAATGAAAGTTAGAGAATGGGAAAAGATATTCCATTCAATTAGTAACCAAAGCAAAAGTGGCTATGCTAACATGAGATAAAATAGACATTAAATCAACAAGGTTGCAAGAGGCAAAGAAGTACATTACATATAAAGAAAATGTTTAATATAGTAAGATGATATAGCAGTTATATACATTTACACAACTAATAACAGACCATCAAAACATATGAAGCAAAAACTTACAGAATTGATGTGAGAAATAGACAGTTATATAATAATAGAGACTTCAATACTCCACTCAGTAATGGCTAGAACAATCAGACAGAAAATAAGTAAGAAACAGAAGACTTAAACAACACAATAAACCAATCATATCTAATAGGCATATACAGAACACCCTACCCAACAAAAAAAGCATACACATTCTTCTCAAGTGTACATGGGATATTTTCCAGGATAGACCATATGTTAGGCCACAACTTAAGTCTCAATAGACTTAAAAAGACAGATATGATATAAAGTACCTTCTCTGACCACAACAGGATGAAGTTAAAACTCAACAACAGAAGTAAAACTAGAAAATTCACAAATTTGTGGAACTTAAAAAAACAGCCTATTTGAACTGTCAATGAGTCAATGAAGAAATCACAAGAAGAATTAGAAAATGCTTAGGGACAAATGGAAACAAAAACACAACATACCAAAACTTATGGGACATAGTGAAAGCAACGCTAAGGGGGAAATTTATATTTATAAACATATATTAAAAAACAAGAAATTGGGGCTGGCCTGGTAACATAGTGGTTACGTTTACACACTTTGCTTTGGTGGCCTGGCGTTTGCAGGTTTGTATCCTGGGTGTAGACCTACACACTGCTCATCAAGCAATGCTGTGGTAGCATCCCACATATAAAATGGAGGAATATTGGCACAGATGTTAGCTCAGGGACAATCTTCCTCAAGCAAAAAGAGGAAGATTGGCTACAGACGTTAGCTCAGGGCAAATCCTCCTCAACGAACACAAACAAACAACAAACAAGAAATGAGTGGGGGAAATAGGGAGACATTGGTAAAAGAGTACAAAATTTCAGCTATAAGATGAATATCTGAAGATCTAATGTAAAATATAGTGACTATAGTTGATAACACTGTATTGTATGATTGATATTTGGTAAGAGTAGAACTTAAATGTTCTCACTAAAATAAAAAAAGATAAATATGTGAGGTGATGATATGTTAATTAACTAGATGGAATGGATCCTTTCACAGTGTGTACACACATCAAATCACTACAATGTACACTTTAAATAGCTTCCAATTTTATATATTAATTATACCTCAATAAAACTGAAATTAAAAAATAAAAAATCAATATAATATACAAAACAAGAAACACATCTCAAAACTTTACACTTAAGGAACAAGAAAAAGAACAAATTAAACTGAAATCTAGCAGAAAGAAGAAAATAACAAAGTTAAAGCAGAGATAAACAAAATAAAGAAGAGAAAAACAATAGAGAAAAATCAATGAAACCAAAAGTTTGTTCTTGAAAAGATCAACAAAATTGGCAAACCTTTAGTTAGATGGATTTTTAAAAAAAGAGATAGACACATCACTCAAATCACTAAAATCAGGAGTGAAAGTGGGGACATTGCTATCAATTCTACAGAAATAGGTAGGATTATAATAGAGTATGATGAACAATTTTATGCCAACAAATTGGATAACTTAGATTAAATGGACAAATTCCTAGAAACACAAAACTTATCAAGACTAAATCACAAATAAATAGAAAACCTGAATTGATCTGTAACTAGTAAGAAAATTCAATCAGTAATCAAAAATCTTCTGACAAAGAGAACCCCAGGATCTGGTGACTTCACTGGTGAATTCTACCAAGCATTTAAAAAACTAATATCTATCCTTCCCAAACGTTTCCACAAATGAAGCAGAGGGAACACTTCCTAACTCATTCTTTGGGGCCAGCATTATCCTGATACTAAAGCCAGATAAAGACACCACAAAAAAGAAAGCTACAGACTAATATTTCTTATGAACATGAATGCAAAAGTCCTCGACAAAATACTAGTAAACCAAATTCAGCAGCCTATTAAATGGATTATACAACATGACCAAATGGAATTTATTCCTGGAATTCAAGGATGGCTCAACATATGAAAATCAATGTAATATACTACATTAGCAAAATGAAGCATAAAACCACATGATCATCTCAATGGATCTAGAAAAAGCATTTGACAAAATCAACAATTTTCATGATAAAAACAGTCAACATACTAGGACTAGAAGGAAACTACTTCAGTATAATAGAAGCCATATAAGAAAAAGCCCAGCAAACATCATACTCAATTGTCAATGACTGAAAGCTTTTCTTCAAAGATCAATAACAAGGTGAGGATGCCCACGTTTGCCATTTCTATTCAACATAATACTGGAATTTCTAGCCAGAGAAATTAGGCAAGAAAAAAAGAAATAGAAGACATCTAAATTGGAAAAGAAGAAGTAAAATGACTGCTGTTCACAGATGACATGATCTTATATGTAGAAAATCCTAAAGATTCCACAAAAAAACTATTTGAACTAATAAATTAGTTCAACAAAGTAACAGGATATAGTCAACACATAAAAATTAGTTTCATTTTTATACGCTAACACTGAATAATCTGAAAAGAAAATTATAAAAATATTACATTTATAAAAACATCAAAAAAATTGAAATATTTAGAAACTAACTCAAGCAAGGAGGTGAAAGACTTGTAAAATGAAAACAACAAAATTGCTGAAAAATTAAAGAAGATATAAATAAATGGAAACATATCCTATGTTCATGGATTGGAAGACTCCATATTCTGAAGATGTCAGTAGTACCCAAAGTGATATACAGATTCATGCAATCCTTATCAAAACCCCAATGATGTTTTTTTAAGAAATAGAAAATTCAACCCTAAAATTAATGTGGACTCTCAAAGAACTCTGAATAAACAAAATAATCTTGAAAAAGTAGAACAAACTTGGAGGGCTCACACTTCCTGATATCAAAACTTATAACAAAGCTACAGTAATCAAAACAATGTGGTACTAGCATAAAGGCAGACATACAGACCAACAGAAAAGAAGAGAGAAGTCCAGAAATAAACCCTCACTTATATGGTCAAATGATTTTTGACAAGTTGTCAAGACCATTCAATAGGGAAAGGATAGTCTTTCCAAAATATAGTATTAGGAAAACTGGATATCCACATGCAAAAGAGTGAAGTTGGACTTTTATCTAACAGCATATATAAAAATTACCTCAAAATGCATCAAAGACCTAAATGTAAAATGAAAAACTATAAAACTCTTAGAAGAAAATATGGGACAACAGCTTCACAACATTGGATTGGCAGTGATTTCTGTACACAAATGGCACAGGCAACAAACGAAAAAAAAACAAATTGTACTCCATGAAAGTTTTTAAAATTTTTGCATCAAAAGACACTATCAACAGAATAAAAAGGCAGCCCACAGAATGAGAGAAAATCTTTGCAAATCATATATGTGATAAGGGATTAACATCCAGAAAATACAGAGAACTCCTAAAATTCAACAACAAAAAATCCAATTAAAAAATGGACTAAGTATTTGAGTAGATATTTCTCCAAAAAAGATATACAAATGGTCAACAAGCACATGAAAAGATAATCAACATCACTAATAGTTAGGGAAATGCAAATCAAAACTACAATGAGATGACACCTCACACCCATTAGGATGGCTATGATAAAAAACAAAACAAAGGTCCAGCCTTGATGGCCTAGTGGTTAAAATTCAGCACATTGCGTTGGTGGCCCAGTTTGGTTCCTGGGTGTACAACCACAACACTTGTCTGTCAGTAGCCATGCTGTGTCAGCAGCTCATATAGAAGAACTAGAAGGACTTAAAACTAGAATATACAATTATGTACTGGGGCTTTGGGGAGGAAAGAAAAAAGGAGAGGAAGATTGGTAACAAAACTTAGCTCAGGGCGAATCTTTCCCAGCAAAACAGAACAAACCCAGAAAACAAGTGTTAGTGATGATGTCAAGTTGGAACTCCTTACTATTGGTAGGAATGTAAAATGGTAAAGCCACTGTGGAAAAAAATATGGCAGTTCCCCAAAAAATTAAAAACAGAATTACTGTATGATCCAGCAATTCCACTTCTACGTATATACGTAAAAGAATTGAAAGCAGGGTCTCAAAGAGATTATTTGTACACCCGTATTCACAGCATCATTGTTCATAGAGCTAAAACATGGAAGCAACCAAAGTGCCCATTGATGTATAAAAAGATAAGAAAAATGTAGTACATACATACAATGGAATATTATTCAGCCTTAAAGGAAGGAAATTCTGAAATACGCTATAGCATGGATGAACCTTGAGGACATTATGCTAAGTGAAATACACCAGCCACAAAAAGATAAGTACTCCATGATTCCACTCATATAAAGTATCTAAAGTAGGCAAGCTCTTAGAAACAGAAAGTAGCATGGTGGTTGCCAGGGGACAGGGGAAGGAGGAGTGAGGAGGAGTTATTTAATAAGTATAGAGTTTAGGTTTTTAAAATGAAAAGAGTTATGTAGATGGA
The DNA here is from genome assembly GCF_041296265.1 of Equus caballus. Taxonomy (NCBI): domain Eukaryota; kingdom Metazoa; phylum Chordata; class Mammalia; order Perissodactyla; family Equidae; genus Equus; species Equus caballus. The sequence continues at coordinate 15,974,868 of NC_091702.1, read as the reverse complement.
TTGGATGGTGGTGATGGTTGCACAAAATTATGAATGTATTTAATACCACTGAACTGTACGCTTAAAAATGACTAAGATGGTAAATTTTATGTTGTATGTATTTATCACAATAAAAATCTGATGAAAAAAGTCAACAACGTTTTTCTTAGAATTTCTTTTTCAAACTGAACAGTATCCTCGAAGGGACTATAATAGGCCCTTTTACCCAATCTCAGATGATTGGAAGCAATCTTTAACCGTAAGGCCATCTGGAGGGTTTGCAAACAGCAGCCAGAGAGCAGAGGTTAATGGGAATACAGTTACTTCCAGCTGGCATGTCAAAATTAGTATAACAAACTAAACCGACAAAACTATCTTTTCATTACCTGCTTTCTTTTTATGCATTTCCTCCAGAGCAATATGTACATTTACTTTCCTGAGAAAATCTCCTGCCCCTCTCTTCTGTTAAAATAATAACATCTCCATAAACCTGCTTCACTGGTAATATATTCTTTACTCTTCAGTACTCTCCCTTTCATTCAAAATCTCTAAAGAATAAAAACAAGTAGAATTACATTTCAATAATCTATCACTCTAAATTTTGGAATTATCAAGTACTGCCACTTAGGCAAACCTGAGGAGACAACTGTCTCGGTCTTAATTCAATATTCTTCACAAAGATACCCATTTCACATTGCTTATTAGTTCCTGCATATACAATAAAGAAGGCTATGGAGAGGTCATGGGGTTATGGATTTATTCATGAGATCCAGATAGACGATATGACTTTTTATGTTTAGAATGAATCCAATGAACTACATCACTTCTGTCATTTCAAGTGACTGTTGTCAGGATGCCGCGTCATCAATAAAAATGTTAATTATTAGTATACCACTTACTAATGCAATCAAATACATAATACAGTCATGTGTCGCTTAATGATGGGGATACATTCTGCAAAATGTGTCGTTAGGTGATTTCGTCATTGCGCAAACATCATAGAGTGTGCTTACAGAAACCTGGATGGTACAGACTACTACACACTTAGGCTGTATGGTACTGATATTACGGGACCACCATCACATAAGCAGTTTGTCGCTGGCCAAAACATCACGTGGTGCGTGACTGCATATTTTATAATTACAACTATTAAATCAATCCACGGATGAAGGATTAAGTCTGTAAAGCTGCAGTGATCATTTATACAAGCATTCTTAACACAACCACTAATTTTGATATCACTAATATTAGAAGTTGGATTTTGTGTGACTTAATATTAGGGTTTTGTGCTATGGTAGCTCTGTGATCAGATTCCTGGGTTCAATTCCCAGCTCTGCCACTTATATTTGAATGACCAGCTACCTGATCTCCCTAAGCTTCAGTCTCCTCATCTGTAAAACATGTATTATAGTTGTGTTATCTCATATGGTTTCTGTAAAGATAAAATGAAACATGATTTAGGAACTTAGCATAGTGTCTGACATATAGTCAGTGTTTAATTAATGTTGGTTTCTAGTATTTTTAATGAACCATACAAAGACATGTCTCTAACTTTCTTCTTATTAAACATAAAAATTATAATTCCTACAAAAATAATGCTATACTTCCTAAAAAATGTGAATCTATGGAGATATACCAGACAGGAAATACTTCTACATTATTATTATTTTTTTGCCTGTTGCATGTATGAAGATGAATAGAGGCAGCCTTCGGCAAAACTTTGAAGTTTCACATCCCCAGTTCTTTCTACAAAAAGTCTTGTTTTACAGCATGCCGACACAATTTTAGTCTCTGACTCATTATTTTTCTTCTCACTAGTCCTAAAACACATATATACCTATTTCTTCTTCTTCAACTCTATTTCTTAAAAAAAAATTATAGAGGGCAACACTAGGTGCTTAATTTTATTCAATCGGAATCTTCATACTATTTCCTTGTTCGGTTCCTTTCATTCATCTTTATCTGTCCCTCCTCTGCATCCTCTATATTTGTTTCAGGAAATTTTAAATTATACACTCAATCTACATATTCTCAGAAAGTTTGATCATATGACTACCTAGGAAACTGTTTTTCAATACTAAGAAAAATAATACCAGGATTAGTGTCTGCTTTTCTTCCACTGCAATTCTTTCCTTTTCTTTCTTTCTTTTTTTTAAAAACAGTTTATCTATCGACTATAGAGTTCCATTCCTTAGCAAACATAATATGCTTAATAATTTCCTATTAGGAGTCTCTGAACTCTGTTTATCTTTGCTAGAGCTAGCATTATCCAAATTGATTCTCATAAAATAAAATATATGGTCAATAATTAATTAGCCAAGCAAATACGTCTTTGTGTCTTCCTTACCATAGGCAATATTGGAAAGTTGAAATTGTAGAGACATTTTTGGGAGTGAAGGCTGCCATATTTTTGAAGGGACAAGGCAAGTCCTATGGACTAGCTCATTTAGATAGGGAACCCTAGGGACTAAAGATGAGTGGTCATCCAAAATGGTCAAAAGGAAGAAGAGACACCAGGTTAATACATGCCGTTTGAAATCAGGCAGTTGAATTCTAGAACGAGAAACAGAGAGGAGACTATGCCAACATCATCTGAAGCTGGATAGAAAGAAGAAAGAATATAGAAATAAGGAATGAGGACAACTGAATGATATATAAGTTGGCTTGGTTAAAAGTATAGTTTCAAGAAGACCCTGCAAAGCATTATATTAATAAAATACTTACCATGACCTTGACTTAATGTGATAACCCAATTTTGTAATCCAATTCAGCAAACATTTATTGAAAGCCTATTATGTATTATGCATAGTATTAAATAACACATTAACGATTATACTGTGTACTAATATGACGTTCTTCTTCTTACTATGATTATTGTCTAATAGAATAAATCAGTAAGGTTGTAAAATTTGATTTAATTTGGCAAAATTGTAAATTAATGACACGGAGTATGAATTAAGCTGGACAAGTCAAAGATGGTTGGTTATTTTTATGACCTATGATAAACTTGTAATATTATAAGAGAGGGAAAAGCAATTCTACGTGAATTCAAAACTTTAAATAATAAAATAAAAACAAATATTAATCTGAAATACAGAAAGTAAATGACATTCTAAGTACAGAAGCATTTGAAGATATCACAAAGGCAAATGGTGAGCAATGTGATACATAAGATTAAACTTTTTAAATTTCTTCCATTTCTTTTTTTTTTAAACAGTTTAATGGTTTCTTGTTTTGGGTGTTATTTTTTGCTGATGAAGATTCACACAGAGCTAACATCTGTTGCCAACCTTCCTTCTTTTGCATATGAGCTGCTGCAACAGCATGGCCATTGACAGAGAAGTGGCACAGGTCTGTGCCCAGGAATCGAATCTGGGCTGCCAAAGCAGAGTGCGCCGAACATAACCACTAGGCTACCAGGGCTGCTCCCTTCCGTTTGTTAACATTTGTAAGATGCAACAAACTGAAAAATTTGTCACAAAGATGACAGACAAATGCTTAATATTAATTCATAAACAAGTTTAAAAACCATTGCAAAGTTTATATTAATTTATCAGTGGAAAAAGTGGCATAAATATTCAAAAGACAATACACTGGGTAGGTAATGAAATGACTGTTAAACATTTAAATTTCCAATCACGTAATTCAAGAAAGTTCAGCTTAAAGAATAATGATATATTATTTCTCCTATTGATTTACCAAAACTTAAAGAAAAATATTACCCATGATCAGGACATAAAAAAAGAGTCAACAAAAAAGGAGAAATTAAAATAATAGAAGAAAAGTAAATGATGACAATTACCTTCTCAAGAAAAAAAAAAGGGGATTTGAGATAGAGCTTAGGTAAAGACGTTTCCTTAAAATGCTTTTTTTCCCCAGACGTCAGGGAAGGATGAAACAATCTGTACGTAGAGACAGTGATGGATTGAAATGTGGAGGTGAAATGAGAGAGCCTGGGACAAGTGTCTTGATTTTGGCTAAATGAGAAGCAAGATTAACAGCTAGAAGTAAAGAAGGATATGGAGAAATCAGAATAGTGAAAACCCTGAGCAGTTAATGAAAGGAGGCTGCCAGAGAGCAGCAAGAATAGGAATTATATTTGGACTTTGTAAATTGATGGTGGACCAAGTCTGTTACTGTGTAGAATTTTCTCCTCTCCTCCCTCATCTCCAGCAGCTACTCTGTCATCTACTTATAGACTGGATGCTTCAATGATTAGAGACCAGTAGTGTGCCAGGGAAGGGCATCAATAAAATAACTTACTCAGAGTCCCTTGATGGAAGAGTCCACTGAAGCGAGGGGAATGCTAACATTTGAAGAAAAAGTGTTGAGCCCTTGAAGTTTGTGGGTGAAATGAAAATAAAGTGATTTCTAAGGTGAATAGCATTAGTTGAGAAGTACATAATTGGGAATTCTGAAGGCTGAGGTGATGTCCTGGTACTTTTAAATCATGTAAATATGAGCTGGAGTAATCCCAGTAATATCCTCATTTTTACAGTGAACTAACTAAAACTTGAACAAGTCTTTTGACTATGCTTCTTTCAGTTCTGTGAGAGGTTCAAGCCTAAACATGCTTATATTTCTTATGGGCACTTATCTAAAAATCCAAAGGTCTATGCTTACTAGAAATATAGTGGGATGCTAGGGAATTGGTCAAGTTTGAAACCTTGATTAGTTAAAAGGCCAACCAATATCGCATTTCTTCAAAGCCCTTTGGATGTGGTGTGTTCCCACAATTGCTACAAATGGTTCCAACTACAAACAGTTTCCTAGACTGCCCCTGTCCCCTACTCCAACCACTCATAGATTCCCATCATTGAAATTACCCAGATTTTCTCAAGTCACTTTCCATGTTTTCCATCCTCAAAGATTCACCATTTAATCAGCTTTAACACTCTAAATGAATATCCACCCACTAATTGATGGATTATAAATTTGCCCTTGTTACTTAACAGCTCTGTGACCTTGGAAAAATCACTTCATCTTTCTGTACCTCAAATTTTTTGCCTGCAAAAATGAATATTATAAATATTTTTTGAGTAACGTATGAAAATACCCAGCACACAGTAAAGGCTTGATAAATAATAGTCTCCTTCCTTCTTCTCCCTCTCAACAGACCTTCTCTGCTCAGATCCTCCTAGATATTCTCCTCTGATCACTTCTGTCCAACTCTTCCCTCAGAGCTACACACAGATCTCAAATCTTAAACCTTTCCTGGAAGACTCTTCTATTCCCACAAGTTCCTCTTGGATCCGTCCTCACCATAAACATTTTCTCCTTATTTCCTCAGCACCCTTCACCGTTTAGAATCTGACCTCTTTCAAAAAAAAATGTCAAACAACTCCTAAAAATTACCTTATTTCCCCTCAGTTGTAGGAGATTGCCAGGCAGACTGACACTCGCCCTGCGACACTGCCTTTGTGAGCAGCTGCTTCAGGGCTGTGAGTGAGTGCCTGTGGCTCTGTGGTTTCCTTTGGCTCTCATGTGCCTAGAATTAGGAGTTAATGGAGGTGGAAGGAGCACGTGGTGGTCAATGATTTCATATGAAGTCCTGTTGGTTTGTTTCTGTGAAATGGAGAAAAGCAGCAGTAAATACTTTGAATAAATACGGATTACAAAAAAGCAAAGTATGTGTATAGAATAAAATTGAGCATTTACTTAAACTGATGTGCACTTTTCAGGAATTTTAATTGTTTATTTGTAAGAAAACAGCAATTTCTTTACAAGATGAAGAGATTTAAACTCACACATTCTAGACGTGTGCTAATAAATATGAAATGTTAACTTCATATACAATTTTAAATTTTCTAGTAGCTATGTTGAAAAATTGTTTTAAAGTAACAACATATTTTATTTGCTATAATATATCCGAAATCTCATTTCAACTTATAATCAATAAAAAATAAGGTATTTTACATTGCTTTTTTTGTACCAAGTCTTCTATATTCAGGGGTAATGATAGAGATAGGATGACACACCAATGTTGACTTGGTAGATACAAGTTATGGTAGGCTGATAATAGCCCACACCACCGCCAAAGATATCCACATCCTAATCTATGGAACTTGTGAATGTTACATTATATGTCAATAAAGAACTTTGTAGATGTGGTTAAATTAAAGATGTTGAAATGGGAGATGATCCTGGATTATCGGAGTGGGCTTTAAATATAATCACATGTCCTCATAAGAGGGAAACAGAGAGACATTATACCACAGAGGAAGAAGAGAAGTAAACAATGTGATGACAAAAGCAGAGACTGGAGTGATGTGGCCATGTGCCAAGGATCATTCACAGCCCCCAGAAGCTGGAAGAGTCAAGAAACAAATTCTCCCCTAGAGTCTTCAGAGGGAATGTGGCCATGACGACACCTTGATTCAGGTACAGTGACACTGATTGTGGACTTTTGGTAGCCCCAACTGTGAGAGAATAAATTTCAGTTGCTTTAAGCCCCAAGTTTGTGGTAATTTGTTACAGCAACTACAGGAAACTAATACACATGTCATTTAGAGTAAAGTAATAACATTATATTCTCTCCTTTTTTGTCAATGTCTAGACGAAGGCCATTGGTCCTATTCCCAGAAACTGCCAATGAAATGCTCAATAAATGTTAGTGATGAAAATGTCTTACTTAATCTTCCATCTCATATAGTTTCAACTCTACCCGTATGCTGAAAACTTCCAAATTTGTATTTCTATCTTTCACCACTCTTCTGTTCTCCAAAGTAATATTTCCAAATATCTCCTGCGCATTGCCACCTGCATGTACCACACTGATCAACAACTCATCATGTCCAGGTTGAATTTATCATCATAACTTAAAACTATCTCTCCCTTCCCTGGATTAGTTAATGGACCAGTCACTTGTATCTAGGGTGACCTTACTATGGGTTAGCCTAAGACAGCACTAGTTTATTCTTGTTCTTGCATCCTATTCAGTTTAGTCCTTGTTCTAAGTTTTCAACATATTTTTCATGAAGTCTTCCTATTTTTCAGAAGTTTTACAGTTAAGAAATGCCTTAAAATAACATGCATTTGGGAAACTTCCACTTTTTTGCCTCCAGGTTCTGCCATGGTGTCATTTAGTAGTGTGTGAGAACCAATTAAGTAAATAGAATATTCACTTTAACATGTAAGTAATCTGGAAAAAAAAAAAAAAAGGGACTAGCAGTAACACTTCTGTCTCTTCCTGATCCTCTCCAGAGATAACAACCACACATGGTACTGTATGCGTGATAGAACAAAATGTTCTCAGATGTAAGCATCACAGAGAGGTACCTCCTTTTAGTCTCAAGGGGCAATGGAAGAAGTATTAGACACTACTGTCTTTGTTGGCCACTTGGTGTCCTGGCCACTTGGAGTCCCAGCCACTTTTGCCTGGCCTGTTCCATGGCCTGTGAGTTTAACAGGATTGCTAAGCCTCCACTTAGCAGGGGTTGTATGAAATGTGGGAAGGTATAGGTTAAGTATATTTGTTATATATGTAGGAAAGAGAGGCTGAGAGGTCCTGCCATAGAGCGTATAGCAGCCATCACACTCTTGCTATAATGGCTTTGTTCTATATTTTACGCTGAATATTTTTAACTAATTTCACTGACTGCTGGAATTTTCATTTTGCAATAAACTCTTTTAGCAGCGAGCAACCAAAAAATTTAAAATCCAAGAAATAGATGTTCAGTGAAAAATATATTACTTGCACAAAACACTTGTTGAAATTTATTATCCACCATAAATCTGCAGGAGAAGAAACAGCATTTAGTTTAAAATTTTGCAAAGAAAACCATGCCAGTAGATCATGATTTAATTAATATAGTTACACAAAGTAGGTTTACATATTACTTTGTGAAACGTGACTTTTCATTTAGATAAATGACTATTCTAAATTAATTTCACTCTTTTTCAATCTCAAGTTTTCTTGTGTATATACAAAATGAATAGCAACAACTGCTCATGGGTTGGCTCTATTTTCCAAAGAAAAATTTTGCAAATGATTAAATAGTGAGTAGTTTAAACTAGTCTCAACAGTTATTTCAAATAGAAAGTCAGTTAGAGTCATCCCAATAATAGTATATTTTCATCTAAACCAGGGACTCTAGGTAAAGCTTTGGAAGTTAATTATTCTTTGGCGAAATACCTGAGAGTACTGTCATTATGATTCTAAAATTAGTTATAATTTCAATCTTGAAGGTTAAGATGATATGCTTTCAGGGAGATAAAATATAAATATCTGTTGACCACGAATAGTAGCAAAGGCAATATTCTTTTTGATTTAAGAAATAGATGGTGAGTAAATATATTGAGAATTGGTTGTATACACACAAGATTAATAATTATATCCAAACAATCTGTAATATTTTACCAATCTAATATACCAAGCTGTATGCTGTAGCCTCTGCACATACACAAACACACTGACACATTAAGAGGATTTTCACACTTTCTCTCTTTGCTGCCCATCATCAATAAATCCATAGAAATGTTTTAGCCTTTAAAAAACCTTTTAAACCAATCTAAGTGTCCCAAAATGGTATTAAGTTATGTTGTGAAAGGGTTTTCTAAGTTTTGCTTACTTTTTTTCCAACCCTTTTTTGTTGGAAATCCTTTAAAATGTCAAAAATTGTCAACTTTGACACTTTCAGAAAATTGAAATTGAAACCAAAACTTAGAAATAGAATACAAATTTTTTCCTACTGAAACAAACAAAAAAAGGAACTTAGAAAATCAGATGATGAGAGTTCAAACAGGGCACATAATTTATTTTTGAAAATTGAAAATCTATAATTGAGCTCCAGAATAAATTGTCTTCTGAGGAAAAACTTGAAGGTCCTCTTTTCAATTGAATAAATTTATATTCTGTACCAGAATAGAATGAAAATAGAAGGCCTTTGTTTTTTGCAGCATCAAAGTTTGAAAACAATCATAGAGACATCTTATTTGATGAAATTTTCTGTAAAAATATTTGTTGAAAAAAGTTACTTTGAATAAAAGTAAAAAGGCAGTGCTGTTGAAAACACTTGGGCTAAAATTTTTACACACTTCAATAAAAAAATGTAGAACGAAGAATGTTATTCATTTAGCAGAATTAACTCTGAGCTTACATGTACCTTCGGAAAAAGAAGGAAGGATTTTCTCAACCAAAAATATTTCAGGCCTATAGAACTTTAACAATAGAAGTCGTCAACAACTTCAAATTGATTAATGATAAAATGAAACTTTGAAAAAGATTACAAGCAATTTTATTTAAAAAAACAAATTTATTTGAACATATTTAAAAATACATTCTTCAGTGGCATGGTTTTAGAGACAGATATGGCTACGAAACTGATTAAAGTGTATGGAAGTGAACCAAAGATAATCATTCTACTTATGTAATTGTTTTTAAATGTTTTGCTTTGTTTTGATTTTTATTTGGAAACTAATCTAAAAAAAAAACAAAAAAACTAGTTTTTGAATAAATGTATTTTATATATTCACTAATGTAAAAACCAACAAATTCATTAAGAAATAAATGTCAACATAATAAACATTTGATTATTTTAGAACCCACTTTCACTTTCAGAAGTTTCCTGATTTGGTTAAACCTTCCTATCCAAACCTGAAATCATAGAGCCGTCCACCATCTTCCTTCTCTCTCACTGTCCTGACCTCACATGTAATAGATTACCATATCCTACCAATTTTTTTACCATATTTTCTTGTTTATCTTCACTTCCCTGGCTTCATTTAGGTCCTCATCATTCCTTGTAAAACTATGCGGTAACTACCTAGTTCAACACCCCCTTTACATACTCTCAATTCTTTAGACTGACTGCTCTCATATGAATTTTCAAAAACGAAAATCAGGGGCCAGCCCAATGGTGCAGTGGTTAAGTTCACACGTTCCACTTCGACAGCCCAGGGTTTGCCAGTTCAGATCCTGGGTGCGGGCCTATGAACTGCTTGGCAAGCCATGCTGCGGCAGGCGTCCCACATATAAAGTAGAGGAAGATGGGCAAGGATGTTAGCTCAGGGCCGGTCTTCCTCAGCAAAAAAGAGGAGGATTGGTGGCAGATGTTAGCTCAAGGCTAATCTCCCTCAAAAAACAGAAAAGACAGAAAATCAGACTTTGTCACTCAAATGCTATATGAGCATCAGGGGTGCAATACCAGCTATAGTCTAAATATCAAACTCCTTCAATGAAATTACAAAGTTTTCTATGATTTAGTTTCTGCTTTTGTCTTCATCATAGGCCTTGTCCCACCTCACTCATCTCAGGCCATATGCTCCTCTCTCTGCCTTTGCACATGACTTTTTCTCCCTCCTGGAGTTAGCATCTCTGTCTTAACTGCTTGGAAATCCCCTTGTTAGACTTCAAAACCTAGTTCAAGTGATGTTTCCTCTTGTTGCCTTCCTTATCCATGTTGCAAAGTTGAAATGACACTTCTCTTTGTCTGATGCCATGGTGTGCATGTGAGTGTAGATTTTAATCATTATTTTTAAGTCTTCCTTGCCTTCTGGACTATGAGACACCAAGCCATGACATTTAGCTTTGGATTTACAATGCCAACTGAAAATAGATACTCAGATATCTTTGTTTTCTCAGTGGATAGATGGATGGATAGATGAGTGAATGACCAGACTATTCACAGACTATTCAAGCTTGGTTCTTTATATTTTAGTATGCTATGTGTTTCTTATAGATATATGAAAACACACAAAATCAATGCAAAACTCAGAATATGTACAAGGCAAAAACTGAACAGATAGATAATGATAAAGGATTCAGTTTTATTTGTCAGATGTGTGTGAGTTTTTCCTTATTTTGTGTCCTAGATTTGGAAGTTTGCCTTCAACAATGCTGATCCTTGAATTTGCCAAGAATGCTTGCATTTGTGTATTTAATTAGACAATTTCTGGATTATTAAATAATTTAATTTTACATTGCATTATCATTGCTCAGCACAAATGGCACAAAGTGTACTGCATATCAAACTAATTTTTGTTATATTAATTTATTTTGTATCAGTATTCTTTTATTATAGTTACTCGAGAAAATGTAATTTCTTTCTCAGGTTCTATAACTGATATAAAACTGTGCTACTGGGGCCGGACCCATGGCCGAGTAGTTAAGGTTGCACGCTCCACTTCGGGGGCCCATGGTTTTGCCGGTTTGGATCCTGGACTCGGACATGGCACTGCTCGTCAGGCCACGTTGAAGTGGCATCCCACATGCCACAACTAGAAGGACCCACAACTAAAAATATGCAGCTACGTACCGGAGAGCTTTGGGAAGAAAAAGGAAAAATAAAATCTTTCAAAAAAACACAAAAAACAAAACTGTGTTACTGAAAACATAGTGCAGGAGGGTTAAATTTCAATATAAAGCATCAAATTATTTGTGATTGCCCAAAGGCTTTTTTGTGATTTCAACTTGGTCATGAAACAGTCTTGAAGCACCTAATAATTTCTTTTACTTGTACCTTCCAAATCCGCATTTTTTTGTACCTTCTTTTATTTGTCCAAGAGAGTTATTTAGAAATTTTGGCAGGTACCAGTATAGAATAGATCAAAAACAGTCAAAATTTGTGGCTGGCCCCATGGCCGAGTGATTAAGTTTGCATGGTCCTCTGCGGCAGCCCAGGGTTTTGCTGGTTCGGATCCTGGGTGCAGAGAAGGCACCACTCGTCAGGCCACATTGAGGTGGTGTCCCACATGCCACAACTAGAAGGACCTGCAGCTAAGATATACAACTATGTACCGGGGGGATTTGGGGGGATAAAGTAGAAAAATAATTTTAAAAAGATTGGCAACAGTTGTCAGCTCAGGTGCCAATCTTTAAAAAAAAAGTCAAAATTATATTTTCTACTTGAGAGTGTATTAATTTTGAATTCTGCCTTCTAAACCCATAAATACTGGGTTCAGATTTGTATATATCTTTGTGAGTGAGAGTTCTGGAATCTTCCATGGACTCCACTAAATTTGATGATAACCATAATGATACAAATCAGTGATGATGAAGATGGTAATAATTCTTTGCATGTTTTACAAACAACATTATTTCATAATAAGGTGTATTAATTAGACTCACATATTAATTGAAGAACTAAATTTAAGAGAAGCAACTAGACCAAATATACTCTACCTGGAAGAGGCTGGACACAAATGCAGGTCAAATTTAATGTTCTTTCCACTATCTATGTGTATGATTAGTGAGACTATTTGATTAGACTTAATCATTACAAAAATAAAATTAGTATCCTAATGTGATTGATTTTCAAGATAATAGATTTATAATTTTGAAGTAATGTCTTTAGTATCAAATTCTCCCTTGAATGATGAAATAGAAAAATTCCAGCCCCTTCAAAATAGCAGATAGTCCCACTTTAAAATATAATGTAGTTCACTGAGCATTATCCATCAGTAGGACAATAATATAGATGCAGAGAAGGAGACTATACATATTATCAACTCCCCTAAATTTAAGAACTCATGCTGCATTTCCAGGTACTTGGGCAACTTTGACCATTTGGGGATCTCAAGAACTATGAAAGTAAAGTTCTTTCTAAACAGCAACAAAGACCATGAGACCAGCATGCAGGTGAGAGAACAGAGATCCAGGAATCACGAACGTATAGAGAAAATTATTTGAAACGATAGTTATCTTATTTGTGCTCTTACAGAATCAACATTTAAAACTGAAACATTCTTCAGTAAACACTAAGATCAGGCATATCTGTTTGTACTAGAAAGAAAGAAATATATAAATAGTCCAGAGACGGAACACCATTCTGAATATTAAGAAACTGTAGCCAAAAATAATTCCGAAACTCATATTCCTTCATTTCTAAGTAAGTTATAATATAACTTGTCAAAAGCTTTTTTCTAAAATAGTTTTCTTGAGAGATACTATTTTGTGATTGTGTACTATCCCCAATCAGCTACTCCTGACATTCTAACAGAGAGATACCCTGCCTAAACCATGGGCTCCATTTCACTGAATGAACAGCCAATAGCTTTTCAGTAGAGAAAGCAGTAAAGATCATACAGTTAAATAATAGCTACATACCTGCCAGGTTACTGTGAGTTTTGGCATCCTTGGCATGCACTCTTAATTTGGCCAAATACTATTTCATTTGCTGCCATGTTGTTCCCCAAGGCACCCTTTGGCTTTTGAAATTGATCTGACATCTGCAGTGCTTCCAGGAATGAGGTTTAAAAATATAACAGTGATTCTGTGGAAATGTGTATAGAGACCTGGGAATTCAAATATACAGTTTTTTTCACTTACGAGTTACAATACATTCCCTATCTATGGCAAGCTTTACTTTAACATACATATTAACTCTTCATCTAAGCTTTAAAGCAAAGTATAAATATATGATGAAAGTTCAAAGCACTACAGCCATGTTGGTAAAATTTTATGTAGCTAAAAATCAGATTTTTTTTTAAAGAGAAGCTTTTAAAAACTATTCCTCCAACCCTGGCAGTGCAGCGACCCACCAGCCGCCTCTGACTTACAAACTCCCACTGCAGTCCCAAGGGAGCAAGGGAGACCCAGTGACTCCTTGTGAGTGGGCAGTGGCAAGTTGGAGCCCCAGCAAGCCTAATCCATGGTCCAGGGGGAAAATCCACAGTTCCACAGCAGCCGCAGGCAAAGCCTCTACTCAGAATTAGCGGAGAGGCCCCACCCAGCATTCAGAATGCTGGGAGGCCCTGGGGCAGGAGGAGCCTCTCCCTGTGCAGCAACCCACCAGCCACCTCTAACACACAAACTCCTGCTGTGGCCCAGAGGTGGCAAGGGAGACCCAGACAGACCATGTGACTGTGCAGTGGCAAATTGGAGACCAAGCAAGCCTGTTCCACAGTCCAGGGGGAAAATCCAGTCTCACAGCAGCCTCAGGGAAAGCCTCTGCACAGCATTAACAGAGCGGCCCCACTGGGCAATCACAAGGCTGGAAGGCCCTGAGGCAGAAGTAGCACAGCTGGGTGAGCTCACCACAGACTGCAGTAGATACCCATAACTCTGCTGTGTCCCATAGTGGACAAGTGAGATCTTATGGGCCCTGACATTGGCAGAGCTGTGAGTCTAGGTGAACCTGCTCCCAGATACTGTGAAAGCCCATAACACCACTGCAGACCCTAATGAGGGAGCACACCTAGGTGGTCTGTGACAATAGGCACCAGCAACCTGAGACCCCATTGCGATTGTCCCCACAGCTGAGGAGAGACCCCACAGGGCCACTGTGACCACGAGGAGGGGCCCAGGTCCAGTCAGCAACAGCTGACAGGGATCCTGGTCAGTCCAGATTACACAACTGCTCCCCCCGCCCTCCACTCCAGTAGAAGCAAGTGGAAGCAGTAACTAAACTCTATCTCTATGCAGGGGCACAAATCCATGCCATCAAGCAGTATTAAAAAAATATATTAAATCTCCATAACAAGGAAAATGACAAGTACCCAGAAAACAATCCCAAAGACACTGAAATCTATAACCTAAATGACAATGAATTCAAAATAGCCATCATTAAAAGCTCAATGAGTTAAAAGAGAATACAGATAGACAACTCAACGAGTTCAAGAGCTATGTCACAAAAGAGCTTGATACTATAAAGAAGAACCAATTAGAAATGTTGGAGATGAAGAATACAATGGAGGAGATTAAGAAAAATCTGGACTCTCTGAACAGTAGGGTCGATAATATGGAAGACAGAATTAGTAATTTGGAGGATAGGAATATAGAAATACTGCAGACAGAGGATGAGAGAGAACTAAGACTAAAAAGAAATGAAGAAACTCTCTGAGAAATATCCAACACAATTAGGAAATGCAACGTAAGGATTTTAGATATGCCAGAGGGAGAAGAGAAGGAGAAGAGGGCAGAAAGCCTGTTCAAAGATATAATGGCTGAGAACTTCCCAAACCTGGGGAGAGAGATGGAACTCCATGTGGCAGAAGCTAATGGATCGCCAAACTTTATCAATGTTAAAAGACGCACCCCAAGGCATATAGTAGTGAAGCTTGCAAAAGTCATTGACAAAAAAGAAAATACTAAAGGTGGCAAGGCAGAAGAAAATAACCTACAAAGGAACCCCATCAGGCTGTCAGCAGATTTCTCAGCAGATACCTTACAGGATAGAAGAGAGTGGAATGATATATTCAAAACTCTGAAGGACAAAAACTTGCAGCCAAGAATACTCTATCCAGTGAAAATATCCTTCAAATATGATGGATAAATAAAAACTTTCCCAGATAGACAAAAGTTAAAGGAGTTCATTGCCCCAAGATCCCCCCTACAAGAAATGCTCAGGAAGACCCTCATACCTGAAAAATCAAAGAAAGGAAAGGGGTTACAAAACGCAGAGCTAAGGAGACAAGTAGAAAGACAAAAACAGAAAGTTGCAGCTCTCCATCAGAACAGGTTAGCAAAGGCTAAGTACAACATTAAAGATAAAAGGAAGGGAAACACCAAGAATAAATATAATCTTGTCATTTTAACCACAAACTCATAACACAAGAAGGAAGAAAAAAAAATCTGGCAATAACAACCTAGAAGGGGAAGAGGAAAGGAATGAAATGGCTTAATCTAAGGAAATAAGAGGCTATCAGAAAACAGACTATCTCACATATGAGATGTTTTATACAAACCACATGGTAATCACTAAACAAATAACAAGACTAAAGACACAAATTACAAATAAGAAGAAAACCAATATAGAAATCTACCTACCTGAATTAGTAGTCCAAAAATCATGGGACAAGAAACAAAGGAAATGCAAGAGAGCTGGAAAACAAGTGATAAAATGGCAGCATCAGGCCCCCACATTTCAATAATCACTCTAAATGTAAATGGATTGAACTCTCCCATCAAAGACACAGAGTTGCAGGATGGATTAAAGAACAAGACCCAACAATATGTTGCCTCCAGGAAACACACCTCAGCCCCAAAGACAAACATAGACTCAAAGTGAAGGGATGGAAGATGATACTCCAAGCTAATAATGAACATAAGAAAGCAGGTGTCGCCATACTTATATCAGACAAAGTAGACTTCAAAGCAACACAGATAAAGAGAGACAAAGAGGGACAGTTTATAATGATAAAAGGGACACTTCACCAAGATGACATAACACTTATAAATATATAGGCACCCAACACAGGAGCACTAAAATATGTAAAGCAACTACTAACAAAACTAAAGGGAGATATCAACAACAATACAATAATAGTAGGGGAACTCGACACCCCTTAACACCAATGGATAGATCATCCAGGCAGAAAGTCAACAAGGAAATTATATAATTAAATGAAAAATTAGACCAGATGGACTTAATAGATATATATCCATCCAAAAACAGCAGGTTGCACATTTTTCTCAAGTGCACATGGAACATTCTCACAGATAGACCATATCTTGAGAAACAAAGCAAGCCACAAGAAATTCAAGAGGGTTGAAATAATAGCAAGCATCTTTTCCAATCATAATGCTATGAAACTAGAAATCAACTATGAGAATAAAGCTGGGAAAGGGGCAAACGTGTGAAGCCTAAACAACATGCTACTGAACAAACAATGGATTATTGAAGAAATCAAATATTATCTGGAGACAAATGAAAATTAAAACATGCCATACCAACTCATTTGGGATGCAGCAAAAGCAGTCCTAAAAGGGAAATTCATCGCAATACAGGCTCACCTCAATAAACAAGAAAAATTTCAGATAAGCAATCTCATATGACACCTAACAGAATTAGAAAAAAAAGAACAAACAAAGCCTAAACTCAGTAGAAGGAGGGAAATAATAAAAGAGCAGAAATAAACAATATTTAAACAAAAAAGACAGTAGAAAGGATCAATGAAACAAAGAGTTGGTTCTTCGAAAAAATAAACAAAATTGACAAACCCTTAGCCAGACTCACTAAGAAAAAAAGAGAGAAGACTCAAATAAATAAAATTAGAAATGAGAGAAGAGAAATCACTATGGATATCACAGAAATACAAAACATCATAAGAGAATACTATGAAGAACTATATGCCAACAAATTGAGCAGCCTAAATAAATGGATAAATTCTTAGACTCTTACAACCTCCCAAAACTGAAGCAGGAAGAAATAGAGAATCTGAATAGATCAATCACAAGTAAAGAAATTCAAACAGTAACCAAAAACCTCCCCAAAAATAAAAGTCCAGGATCAGACAGCTTCTCTGGAGAATTCTACCAAACATTCAAAGAAGATTTAATACCTATCCTTCTCAAACTATTCCAGAAAATTGAGGAAGATGGAGCACTCCCTATTCTATAAAGCCAACATCACCCTGATCCCAAAATCTGACAAGGACAACACAAAAAGGAAAACTAGAGCCAATATCCCTGATGAACATAGATGCAAAAATCCTCAAGAAAATTTTGGCCAACGGAATACAGCAACACATTAAAAAGATTATACACCATGATCAAGTGGGATTTATACCAGGGACACAGGGATGGTCCAACATCTGCAAGTCAATCAACATGATACATTAACAAAATGAGAAACAAAAACCACACGATCATCTCAATAGACACAGAGAAAGCATTCAACAAGATCCAACATCCATTTATGATAAAAGCTCTCAATAAAATGGTTATAGAAGGAAAGTACCTCAACATGATAGAGGCAGTATATGACAAACCCACAGCCGACATCATACTCAATGGGCAAAAACTGAAAGCCATCCCTCTGAGAACAGGAGCAAGACAAGGGTGTCCACTCTCGCCACTCTTATTCAACATAGTACTGGAGGTTTTGGCCAGAACAATTCGGCAGGAAAAAGAAATAAAAGGAATCCAAATAGGCAATGAAGAAGTGAAACTCTTGCTGTTTGCAGACAACATGATCTTATATATACAAAAGCCCAAAGAATCCATTGGAAAACTATTAGAAATAATCAACTACTGCAGCGAAATTCCAGGGTACAAAATCAACATACATAAATTAGTAGCATTTCTATACTCTTAACACCAAACTAACAGAAAAATAACTCAAGAACTCAATCCCATTCACAATCACAACAAAAAGAATAAAATACCTCAGGTAAATTTAACCAAGGAAGTGAAAGATCTATACAATAAAAACTACAAGACTTTCCTGAAAGAAATTGATGATGACATAAAGAGATGGAAAGACATTCCATGCACAAGAATTGGAAGAATAAACATAGTTAAAATGTCCATACTACCTAAAGCAATCTACAGATTCAATGCTATCCAAATCAGAATCCCAACGAAATTCTTTACAGAAATAGAACAAAGAATCCTAAAATTCACATGAGGCAACAAAAGTCCCCACATTGCTAAAGCAATCCTGAGAAAAAAGAACAAAGTTGGAGGCATCACAATCCCTGACTTCAAAACATACTACAAAGCTACAGTAATCAAAACAGCATGGCACTGGTACAAAAAACAGGTGCACAGATCAATGGAACAGAATTGAAAGCCCAGAAATAAAACCACACATCTATGGACAGCTAATCTTCAACAAAGGAGCTGAGGGCATACAATGGAGGAAAGAAAGCCTCTTCAACAAATGGTGCTGGGAAAACTGGACAGCCACATGTAAAAGAATGAAAATTGACCATTCTTTTTCACCATTCAGAAAAATAAACTCAAAATGGATCAAAGACCTAAAGATTAGACCTGAAAGAATGTCTTCTAGAGGAAAATATAGGCAGTACACTCTCTGACATCAGTATCAAAAGGATCTTTTCAGACACCATATCTCCTCAGACAAGGAAACAATAGAAAGAAAAAAATGGGACTTCATCAGACTAAAGAGCTTCTTCAAGGCAATGGGAAACAGGATTGAAACAAGAAAACAATCCACTAGTTGGGAAAAAATATTTACAAGTTATATATCCAACAAAGGGTTAATCTCCATAATATATAAAGAACTCACACAGCTCAACAACAAAAACTCAAACAGCCCAATCAAAAAATGGGCAAGGGACATGAACAGACATTTCTCCAAAGAAGATATATGGATGGCTAATAGACACATGAAAAGATGCTCATCATCACTAATCATCAGGGAAATGCAAATCAAAACTACACTAAGATATCACCTTAAACCTGTTAGAATGGCGAAAATAACCGAAACAAAAAGTGACAATTGCGGAGAGGTTGTGGAGAAAAAGGAACCCTCATACACTGTTGGTGGGAATGCAACCTGGTGCAGCCACTATGGAAAACAGTATGGAGATTTCTCAAAAAATTAAAAATATAAATACCATGTGACCCAGACCTCCCACTACTGGGTATCTATCCAAAGAACTTGAAATCAGCAATTCCAAATGTCACATGCACCCCTGTGTTCATTGCAGCATTATTTATAATAGCCAAGATGTGGAAGCAACCTAAGTGCCCAACAACTGATGACTGGATAAAGAAGATATGGTGTATATATATATATACAATGGAATACTACTCAACCATAAAAAGGATAAAATTGTCCCATTCACAACAACACGGATGGACCTTGAGGGTATTATTTTAAGTGAAATAAGCCAGACAGAGAAAGACGAACTCTGTATGGCTCCACTCATAGGTGGAAGTTAAACACCCTAGACAAAGAGAACTGATTGGTGGTTACCAGGGATAGGAGGGTGGTGGGGGTAGGGCACAAAGGGTGAAGTGGTGCAGCTACAACATGACTGACAATAATGTACAACTGAAATTTCACAAGGTTGTAAACTATCATAATCTTAATAAAAAGTTAAAAAAAAAAACTATTCCTCCACATTGTGTTAATGTTAAATATAAATTTCATGGAATTATTTCTCTCAATTTAAATCTCTCTAATCTCTACCTTGATTTAACTTTGAACTTTTGGTTTTACATCACTTTCTTTAACTATAACCAGGATATTTATGTTCCTGTTTTCTATCTTTTATAGACTTTCTAAAGCACAAGTTTGATAGTTTTATATTTTTATCTGACTACGTTACTTTCTGTTCAAGATTTCCCAATATTATTCTTCTAAATCTGTTACTACTTGAAAGTGTCCATTTTTCCTCTTTTGTTTTTGCTATTATTCTTCTTTTGTGGATTTCTACTCTTGGTTGCTTATCTGCAGTGTACTAAATTTTCTCTTTAGTGTATTTTTAGTCTCTTCCATCTACGTAGTTATTTCTAATTCTCTACAAAATTCTCAAAAACAAATATAACTTTTCTGTTCATTGAGACTTTATTTTAAACAACTGAAAAAACATGTTACCATCTTGTTACCATAATTCTTTTCCAAGTGGAATACTGTATTGCTTTAGACCAGCATTTCCAAAGGTTAATATGTTAAAGGGGTGGAAAACCGCTCCCGGGCCAACTCACTTCAGGATTCATTTTATTAAATATGATTAAATTAGCTTCTTTACCATGAAACTTTACAGAATAATAGACTAAAAAATTTTATAAATCCCTAATAGAATCTTCCAAACTCGTTTGCCCAAAGAATCTTTTTGTGTCCAAGAATCATATAGACTAATCCCATAAACTAACCAATTTAGGGGGAATGTGGATTAAATATCAATCACTTCAGTATCATAATGTACATAAACTATCTTTGTCTCTCTCTCTCTCTCTCATGTGTCCCTACCCTCCCAGGATAAATATCTAGTATGTTCCAATTATTATTCTCATGGTTGGAGATAGAGTGATGAAAGGGCAGGGAAGGTCACTGTTGAAAATAAAGTTTATATTTTAGAGAAGAGAAAAATAATATACAAGTAAGACAAATTCAGGTAATGATGAGTGCTATGCACAAAAAAGCCAGTGCATAAAACAGAGAGTACTGAGGTAGTTCTTTAGATTGGTTGTCAGGGAAGTTCTCTCTGAGAAGAAGACATTTTGGCCGAGACCTGAATGAAAAGAGGAAGGTACGCATGTGAGGATCAGAGGGTAGAGAGCTCTAAGCAGGGGAAAAAGCAGGTGCAAAGATTCAAGGGTAGAAGTAAGTTTGATGTTTTCCGGGAACTTAAAGCATCTTCGTGTAGTTAGAGTAAAGTCTTCGAGGAGTGGAGAGAGAGAATCATTAAGACTGGAGAATGAGGCAGTGACCATATCATGTAGAGACTTGTATAGAGCTTAGATTTTATTCTAATGCAATGAGATGCCACTGGAGGGTCTTGAGAAGAAGAATACCATGAGTTTTAAAGGATTACTCTGGCTGCTGTGTGGAGAATAGCTAATTAGAGAGCAAAGGTACAAACAGACAAACCATTAAATAGACTATTGCATTAGCCCAGATGAGTGAAAATTTTTTTGACTTGGGCAGTAGCAATGCAAATGAGAGGTATTTTGGAAAGAAACAACAGGATTTGTTGATGGGTAAGGTATGGGAGCTGAGAGAAAGACAATAATGATAATTCCTAAGTTACTTTAATCAAGAGAGTGGATGTGATACTATTTGTTGATAGGAGGAAGACTGGAGGAAGAGGATGGGAGGACAACAGGAAGATGAGAGGATAATTATGTTTTGAGACCCAAGTGGAGAAATCAAATAGACACTTGGATATACAAATTTGAAGTAGAGAAGAGAGATAAAGGCTGCAGAATGTTCACTATGGATAACATTAGAAGTTATGGGACTGGGGGCCGGCCCTGTAGCCAACTGGTTAAGTTCGCGCACTCCGCTTTGGCAACCCAGGGTTTCGCTCGTTTGGATCCTGGGTGCAGACATGGCACCACTCATCAGGCCACGGTGAGGTGGTGTCCCACATATCACAACCAGAGGCACTCATGACTAGAATATACAACTATGTACCGGGGGGGCTTTGGGGAAAAGAAGGAGGGGGGAAGAAAAAAAGAAGATTGGCAACAGTTGTTAGCTCAGGTACCAATCTTTAAAAAAAAAAAGAGGTTATGGGACTGGACAAGTCACCTAGAGAGGTAAAATTGATAGAAAAGAAGAGATGACCTAGGACCAAATCCTGGGAGATAGATATATTTTGAAATTTTAAGTTTAAAAACTGTAAGTTTTTAAATTACTTTGTGTCTTGAGAAGTGGACATATTCAGGAAGCTTTAGTATCCTCTGAGAATATACAGATCACAGTTCTGGGGAAATCCAAGAACTAAGCTACCAGATCAGACTGAAACCAGGTACTGGAATTATGTTCTCAACCAAAGAGGATAACTCTGTGAAGGCAAAAATCTGAAGTCTCATTATTCAGAAAAAGTACAACCGGTATGTTTCCTGTCCCCTTATTATTTTCTATAAGGAATTACCAGTTAGTTTCTGGTATATTAAGATATAACATTTGATTTTCTGAAAGAAGAACTGCAAGTATCTGGGCAAGGTATTCAGCAAAGTTATCCAGGTCATGTACTAAGCAAACCTTTACATTAATAGATCTATTAGAATAGATGCGTCATTGCCATAGGTAATTTAGGGACTTCTTTTAAAATGCTACTACAATCGCAATGCATATAACATATGATCAGTTCCAACGTGAAAATCTATTTCAGCAGTTAAAACAATTGAATAAAAAACCAGTAAATCCACAATAATGAAATTCACCAGCATTTAAATATCCATGTATGTATCTATATATCTATGTATCTATCTTTCTATCACTTAGTGCACTGATATATTATTTACAATCAATTAGCCAGTTTATTTTGTCCTCCAAATTTGATCTTTAAACAGCTTAAACATCTTCCAAATGTTTTCTTTTTCATTTTTAGAAGAAAACATCTTACTAGTGTTATTACATTGTTCCCAAGACAACTAAAAAACGAGCATAATGAAGTGATTCTATTTAAATATCTGCCTAAGTTAGGATAGCTCTTGGGGAAACTGAAGACTGTGTCATAAGAAAAAAGAGACCATAAATATTTAGTGAGTCATTAAGAAATTAATTACTAGATACATAACAGTATACATTATGGCTATATATATATGAGTATATATATCTCATACTAATATGTTTTCACTAGGAAATAATTAGTGGGTTGGGTTGCCAGCAGTTCCCGTTTTATAAAATATGTGTCATCACACTCTGGCTTCGTGCACTACAGATGATGATAAACTGTACAGCTCTAGCTCTGGGGATTTACAAATGAAGCCCGGGTTTCTGGAACCAGGAAGTGTTTACAAATTGTGTCAGACTCTTATTTTCAATCTACATCTGCTTTAGATTAGATTAGATAAATTCAGTTGTGATCAGTTTTGTGAACAATGACGTAACTTAGCGGTGGTGAAAAGCAGTGGCACAGAGGAAAACAGTAATAAAACTGAGACTGGAAGAAAAGATCTGAATCACTGTAGCAGATTGATGGGAAGGGAACAAAGTATCACCAATAACTGCTCAGACTTGGTCTGAAGGCATAGCTCATTTGATTCAGTTGCTGTTATGAAAAGGAGATTTTTCTACAGAGACAGTTATAAAGAGATACAAGGAAACATTTTTGTTTAATTCTATCAACATTTTCAAATAACACATGACTGCATCATCTTTACCTTTTTCCTCTTTCTACTTTTTTCCTCTTTAATGAAATGCATGATTATTCACTATTAGACAATTTTTCTTTATCTTTCTTCTTCTTTTTTTTTTTTTTTTTTTTTTTTGCTGAGGAAGAGTTTTTTGCCTGAGCTAACATCTGTTGCCATTCTTCCTCTTTTTTTGCTTGAGGAAGATTAGCCCTGAGCTAAGATTTGTGCCAATCTTCCTCTATTTTGTATGTGGGTTTCCACCACAGCATGGCTGACTAGGGTGTAGGTCAGTGCCTAGGATCTGAACCTGTGAACCCAGGCTGCCAAAGTGGAGCATGCTGAAATTAACCACTACACCATGGGGTCAACCTCCACTGTTAGACATTTTTGATAGCTCAATTATATAAAAGTTCTCAAAAGCTGTGTTAGATCATTATTACTTTTAAAGAAAACATAAATTTAATTCTTATGTTTATATTATTTTAATCCTATTTACATTTACTTTAGTGTTTATAAATAAGTCAGATTAACACATTTTGAAGATTTGATTAGGCATAGCACTATCTGAGGTAATTTGGGGCTGTGAAGAATAGCAAACAATGGCCTTATCCTCAAGCATCTTGAAATTGGCTTGGAAAACAAATGAAAATTATGTGGAAATGTAATTCCAACAGAACAGGAATTATATTGCAGTTTAAATAAATATTTTTAAAGACCATAAATAAATAAATATTAATAAAATATGGACGACACAGAAAGGCTCTGAGTGATATCAGCAAGATTGTGGAATAGGAAGCTCCAGCCCTCAACCCCCCATAGAAGTGCGGATTTGAAGAACTGCCTATCGACAAGAATAACTTTATGGGAGTTCAAGAGTCCAAGTGAGAGGTTCAATTACCTTATTAGAGCAAAACATCCAAGAACAAAAGCAGGAGAACGTAAGAAGAACAGTTTCACTTTATCTGTGTCACCCCTCCTCCAAGGCATCACAGCTCAGTGCCAGGAGAGACCCCCTCAGCCAGTGATTTCTCCCAAGGGGAAAAGTGAGAGCCAAGTGAATGCCTGGCTTCCCAAGCAGCGTGAAGCACTGCCCAGGAGGCCCACTGTCTTGCCCCACTCAGTACACTGAGGGAATCAGAATGGCTCAATCACTGAGGCAGCTAGAAGCAAGGAAAGGGGAGGGAGCTTACAGCAGGGGGACAAGGAGGGAACACTCCCAAATTTATTTTATGAGACCAGAATTATCCTGATATCAAAACCAGACAAGCACACATCAAGAAAAGAAAATTACAGGCCGATATCCCTGATAAACGTGCATGCAAAATCTTCAACAAAATACAAGTGAACTGAATTCAACAACACATTAAAAGAATCATACACCTGGGGGCTGGCCTGGTGGTGCAGCAGTTAATTTCAGATGCTCCACTTTGGCAGCCTGGGGTTCGCCGGTTTGGATCCCAGGCGTGGACATATGCATTGCTTATCAACCATGCTGTGGCAGACATCCCATGTATAAAGCAGAGGAAGATGGGCACGGATGTGAGCTCAGGGCCCATCTACCTCAGCAAAAAAAGAGGAGGATTGGTGGCAGATGTTAGCTCTTCCACACACACACACAAAAAGAATCATACATCTTGATCAAGCAGAATTTATCCCTGAGATGCAAGGATTGTACATCATTTGCAAATTAATAAATGTTATACACACTACATTAACATGATGAAGGATAAAAATCATATGATCATCTCAGATGCAGAAAAAGCATTTGACAAAATTCAACATTCATTCTTAATAAAAACTCCCAACAAACTAGGTATAGAAGGAATATACCTCAACTTAATAAAGGCCATATATGACAAGCCCACAGCTAACACTATACTCTATAAGGAAAAACAGAAAACTTTTTCACTAAGATCAGGAATAAGACAAGGACACTCATGCTTACAATTCCTATTTGGAATAGTACTGGAAATCCTAGCCAGAGCAATTAGGAAAGAAAAAGAAATAAAAGGCCTCCAAAGCAGAATGAAGATGTAAAATCATCTGTTTGCAGATGCCATGATTTTATATATAGGAAACACTCGAGTCTTCTAAAAATCTGTTAGAACCAATAAATTCAGTAAAGTTTCAGGATACAAAATCAACAAACAAAAATCAGGTGTGTTTCTATGAACAACAAATGTATAAAAAAAGAAATTAAGAAAACAATCCCATTTATAACAGCATCAAAAAGAATAAAATATTTAAGGATAAATTTAACTGAGGAAGTGAAAGATTTACACATTGAAAACTATAAAACACTGATGAGAGAATTTGAAGAAGATACAAATATATAGGAAGATATCTCATGTCCATGGACAGGAAGAGTTAAGATTGCTGCAATGTCCAGACTACCCAAGGTGATCTACAGATTCAGTTCAATCTCTATCAAAATTCCAATGGCATTTTTTACATAAATAGAAAAAAGACTTCTAAATTTCATATGGAACCACAAAAGACTTTGAATATTTAAAGCAATCTTAAGAAAGAAAAATGAAGCTGGACACACCACATTTCCTGATTTCAAACTATATTACAAAGCTATAGTAATCCACACAGTATTGTGCTGGCATAAGAACAGACATATAGACCAAGGGAACAAAACAAAGAGCCAAGAAATAATGCACACATATAAATAGCCAACTGATCTTCCCCAGGGGCTCCACAAACACAAAATGGGGAAAGGAAAGTCTCTTCAATGAATGGTACTGGAAAAACTGGATATCCACATACAAAAGAATAAAATCAGACTTGTATCTTACCATACACAAAAATCAACTCAAAGTGGATTGAAGATTTAAATGTAAGACCTGAAACAGTGAAACTTTTAGAAGAAAACAGAGGAAAACTCCTTGACGTTGGTATTAGCAATAATTTTTTTTGATATGACACCAAAAGCACAGCAACAAAAGCAAAAATAATTAAGTGGGATTACATCAATCTAAAAATCTTCTGCACAGCAAAGGATGCTATCAACAAAATAAACGGCAGCCCACAGAATGGGAGAAAATATTTGCAGCCCATATATCTAATAACTAGTTAGTATCCAAAATATGTAAGAAACTGATAGAACATATAAGGAAAAAACTCAAGTAGTCTAATTGAAAAATGGGCAAAGGACCTGAATAGACACATCACCAAAAAAGACATACAAATAATAAATGAGTATAGGAAAAGAATCTCAATGTCACTAGTCATCAGAGAAATGCCACAATAAGATATCACCTCATAACTTTTAGGATGGCTATTACTAAAAAAGCAATAATAACAAGTGTTAACAAGAATGTGGAGAAAAGAGAACCCTTGTGCACTGTTGGCGGGAATGTAAACTGTTGCAGCCATTATGCAAAAGAGTATGGAGGTTTAAAACTATAAATAGTTCTGTTTAAAAATAGAACTACCACATGATTCAGCAATCTCACTTCTGGGTATTTGTCCAAAGGAATCGAAATCAGAATCTTGAAGAGATACCTGCATTCCTTTGTTCATTGCAGCATTATTCACAATACCCAAGATGTGGAAACAACCTAAGTGCCTAGTCATGGATAAATGGATAAAGAAAATGTGATGTATAAGTATATGTGTATATATAATAAATATGTATATTATATATAATGGAATATTATTCAGCCTTAAAAAAGAAAATCCTGTCATTTGCAACAACATAAATGGATCTGGAGAACATCATACTAAGTAAAATAATCCAGACACAGAAGGACAAACACAGCACAATTCCACTTACATGTGGGATCTAAAGTAGTCCAACTCATACAGGCAGAGAGTAGAATGCTGGTTACCAGGGGCGATGGGGAGGAGGAAATGGGGAGCTCATGTTCAAAGGGTACAATGCTTCTGTTATTCAAGATGAATAAATTCTGAAAATCTACTATATAGCATAGTGCCTATAACTAACAATACTGTATTGTATATTTAAAAAAGAGTATAACTTATGTCGTATTTTTATCACACAGACACATGCACACACATACACTCACACACAAGTAATAAAAATAACAAAGGGGATGGGAGGAAACTTTGGGAGTTGATGGATATGTCTATGTCTATGTTGACAATGGTGATGTTTCCACAGTGTATACTTATCCCTAAATGCATCGAGCTGTATACATTAAATATGAACATATTTTTACATGTCAAGCGTACCTCAATAAAGTAGTAAAAAAATGAAAGGCAAAAATCTTGACATATTTCACTCATGTAGAAATGTTTAGGTGGAAAGTGGCTATATGAAAGAATTCTGTGTTCACCTACAGAGCGGTCAAAAATTCTAATACTTCTGTTATCCACGTTCTGGCTTTCCTTCCTTGTGAGGCATCATAGAGAAACAGAGGAAGAAAAAGAAAGTCCTACCAAGAAAAAGGTTTCAACAAATCCATGTCCAATTCAATTTATAGAAGCATCAAATCAATTAAATTCAACAATTATGCATTTTTTGTCTAATATATGCAAAGCACAATGCTAGATATTTTTCTAATAAGGTTCTGAATACAATTCCTTACTTTACCAACTTACAGAATCAACCACATATAGACTGTTGGAACTTTGAAAAATATTAGACTGCCAGACTGACTTAATTCAAAAAAGTCCTTTATTTGTTACCCTATGAAGATCTCTAGGCTATTTTGCATGCCAAACAGCTGTGAACTGGAAAAACTTATTAATTCCATAGAAACGGCATTAAAATGTGAACATAATATAAATTGAAGCTCACCTTCATTTTCTATGAAGGCATACGGACAGAGTGGCTGTAGTTTACAAATTAGGCACTTGTTTGAAGGCGTAAGAATCTTTTTAAATTAAAAAAACAACAAAAGTATGAAAATATTTAAATTTGTGTAAAAAGAGCCATAATCTTACTCTCCTCTTTTTACAGTTTTCCACACTAAAACACAAATGAATGTTTCATCTTAACAGTTGAAATAATAATGCATATATTAACAATATTTCTACTTCTCTTGAATATACATCTGCCCTGTCCAAAATGGTAGCAGTTTGCCATATATGGCTTTTGAGATTGGAAAAGTCGTTGGTCCAAATTGCAATGTGCTAGTAGTGTAAAATATGCACCAGATTTCAAAGATTTAGTAGCAAACAAATAATGGAAAATCTCTCATTGATCAGTCTTTTATATTAATTATAGGTTGAAATAATCTTCCAGATATTTTGACTAAATAAAATATATTGCAAAATTAACTTTACCCCTTTCTATTTACTTTTATAATGTGGCTACTAGAAAAATTAAAATAACATATTTGGCTCAGATAATATTTTATTTGAAAAGCACCTAACTATATAAGATTAATGCTTCACTTTTAATGCTCAAATAATATTTCTGTATATTAATTCATGGCAGCATTACTTATTAAATCATTCTAACATTGGGCAATCTGGCTGCTTCCATTAAATTCTTCTAATTGCGAATAATGCCACAATGAATAGTTTAATGTTTATAGTGTCCTATTTCTATTGAATTATTTAATGAGAAAAAGTGGTAGTAAACTGGGTTCACCAAGAGCATTCTAAAATTAGTTGTTATACATTTAAAAATATTGCTACTTTAATGGATATAAAGCACTCTCTCAAGCTTACTTTAATTTATATTTTTAGTCTCTTCGAAAGATGTTATATTTTTGTATTTATTAATTGATTCATCTTTTGCAAATTGTCTCCTCTTATCCTTTGCCTGTTTATTTGAATTTTTATGTTTTTAATAAATGTGAAGAAAGTATTTCCATTTCAGTAAAGGTGGTGAGGATGACAAAGGAGATTTGCCAATTATTGAATGCCTACTCTATTTCAAGTACTGTCTAGTAACTTTACATATTCACTTTATATTTAATTTTCACATTAACCTTAGACATAGGTGTTATTAATTCCATTCGTTTTAGTAAGCTTACCGAGAATCACAAGCCTATTACAAGAAAAGACATAAGGAGATTGTCTTCAAAGTCTGTATTCTTTCTACCATATGACTTTGTCTCTGTATAATAAATAATTCCTTTTGTCTATTAATTTTATGTAACTATTTTCCACTTTTTTTTGCTACCATTTAAATGCTCATTTTGCTATTTAAAAATAATACAGATGGACAAACAAATAAAAAACCCTCTTTTACTCATGGCAATATCTTCATGGAACTTTTTAATGTGGTAAAAAGTTTGGGGAGAAATTCTCGAAAAATCAGAAAAAGGTAAAAACCTAGATTTTGGAAAAAGACTAGGAGAAAAATGGAACGTTACAATTAAATTTGCATAATTCTGTAACCTATTTGCAAAATTCTATAACCTAGGCACTTGTGGACAGATTATACTGCATTCATTCAGCAAATATTCACTGAATATACAAATAATCTAAATGCCAAGGAGATGAGGCAGAGTGCCCCCTTAGAGGAGTGACTTATTCAAGTGACAAAGAACTCTAAGAGCAAAACAAAGCTGCCTAAATGTCACAGAATGATTCACCAAAAAAGGGACATGTAATCTCTATAGACGAGGAGGAATTTATTTAGTAACTAAGGTAGACGAGGATATTCCAGGCAGAGGAAGTAGCAAATAGATAAGAAAAGATTTCACATATTTGAAAAATGCTGAAAATCTCAGTTTATTGATGCTAGATTCCCAGGTTGGATGGGAAGGGATGCGTTAGAACAGACCTTAATTACCATGTATTGAATACCTCCTGTGTTCTTAACACTGTGGCAAGTGTTTTGCATGTATTTTCTCTAATTATCACAAAAGTTCTTTATGATCCTATTTACAAATGGGGATACTATGCTTTAAAGAAATAAATAATTTGTTTAAGCTCACACACAACTAGTTAAATGGGTGCATCCGGTGCTAACCCAAGTCTGTCTGACTGTAGGATCCCACTTTTTAAGCATCATGTCTCTTAAGTATCATATTTGTGAGAGGGCCTTTTAGATATGATATTTTGGGGGTAAATTACATTTAAATTAGTATTTATATTTTAAGGAGGCAAACCGTCTTAATGACGGTGATTGTGACCTGAAGGCTTGGGAAGTAAAGAGCTATTTAGAAGGCTACTGTGGGAGATCTGACAAGAATTAATAAGGATCCCAACCAAGACAGCAAAAGGCAGAATGGAAAGAGGGGGGAGGTTTCAAATCTACATAAGTTAGAACAAGTAATTCTTGGAATCTAACTACATTTAGGCAGCGGAGAGAGAAAATTTAAGAGTGACTACAATTTTCTAGCTTGGAAAACTGGTTGATGGTAATTATTCTGTTAATGTGAGAAGAGAAATAGGAAAGAATAATCAGGTGAGGAAGGCAGTGAATTCATTTGTTTGATTTTTGAATTTGTGAAGCCCGTAGAATACAAAGCTGGAGATATTAGAAAAGTCAGTTGAAAATATGTGTGCCTCTTAAATGAGAGGTTAGAGCTGAAAGTGCCCATGTTACCTATTGGCCTGACACAGTCAGTTAAAGCCACTGGAAGAGAAAAGACCAAGCACGCAACTGAATGTGACCGCAATGAAGACGTGACAGGAGAGAAGACTTGGGAAGTACCAACCGAGGCTCCAGTAGGCAGGAGACAGAGAAGGTGTGGTAGGATGGAGGCTGTGTAAGAGAATAAGGAAAGAAGGAACATCAAGAAGCAACTACCGAAGAGTTTTAAGAAGTAAATAAACTCCCTTCTATATAAGAAAATTCATATTTAAAATTTATAGTATATTTATATTTAACAACAAAAATAATAATAGTGGTAATATTACTTGCACGGTATTTCACAGTTTCCGGACATGGCTACTCATATACTCTTGTCCGAAGAGCAATCATTCTCTTTCTGAAACAATTTCAGGCAGATTTGAGAGCAGTGAGAAAAGATGTAAGCCTCAAAAGCAGGTCCTCTAACCCCAGACCCTGCACTCTTTCGGATTCATCATAGGATGCCTCTGATTCTACTGAACCCCAGTATTTTGCACAGTCAGGGAGAGGCTGATGTTCAGCAGAATGAACCCATAATTTGGCATTTGGGCTTGGGGAAATCCTGGACCTGCCATGCACAAGCTGTATGAGCCTCATTCCCTTGTCTGAACCAGAGGATGGTAATACCCGTCCTTGAGCTTGGCTGTGAAAATTAAACTTGAAAGCAAGTGAGAAACATGCGATAAGGAGCTGCCACTAAATATGTGTTTTCCTCTTTAACTTCTGAAAAAGAAATACTGTATGGTTATTTTAAAATATGACAAGTTATTAGTAACCATTATTTTAAATTAGCTAAGCAAGTAAAATAAACATGGCTAAAACACTGGGTTATTTTTTTTAATAAATCAAAGGAATGGGGCCATGTTCACAATCAGAAAAATATTCTGTTATTCAGTCTCTATAACTGTCTTACAGGCCATCACGTACAAGATTGGGTATTTCACAATTTAAAGCTGGTTATTTATAATTTTAGGTCTGAAATAAGTTTATGCTGCTGCTAAGTAATATTCAATAATATTTTTTATTATTATATATTTATTATTATTATTTATTATTGTTATAAAAGCTCTCAACATTTTTCCCCATAGTGAGAGGTACGTAGATATTTTGCAGAAAAACTTGCAAACATTTTCCTATATATGGGAATGATTACATTTCCATTTTCAATATCTTGTATAGAAAAAAAATCACTTCTGAAGCAATGATTTCATAGAAATATTTAGAATTTTTAGTAAAATAGAAAAAATTAAAATCAAGAATTATACTGGCAGTTTGCTCCTAAAGAGCTATGTTACTTCTGACAAGCCACCAATTTTTCTTTTTATAAAATTTTTATTTAATTTCTTTTTTTTGAGGTAACACTGGTTTATAACATTCCGTAAATTTCAGATGTACATCATTATATTTCAGTTTCTACGTAGCCTATATTGTGTTCATCACCCAAAGTCTAATAGCCGTCCATCACCACGCACATGCCTCTTCACCCCTTTCGCCCTTCTCCCTCCCGCTTCCCCTCTGGTTACCACCAATCTGTTCTGTGTCTATGTGTTTGTTTTTATCTTTCACCTACTCGTGAAATCATACTACAAGGTTTTCTTTCAGAGGTTTTCTCAGATTAAAAAAAATAGCTAAAAATTATTAAATATTATGTTCTAGGCATATTCATTTCCATGTATCAAGTCATCTCATCCTCTCAATAAGCATACGAGGCAACATTCTGTAGATGAGAAAACTAGTACACGGAAGATTTAACTCACACTGCTGAGAAATGCTGAGTCAGAATTAAAACCAAAGAATTCTGACACCAGAGTTTATGCCTTTGACTACTGCAGTCCTGCCCTTGGGGATGTCTGAAGTCACAGAATTCTAGAGATAGAAGGGCGTCAGCCACCCTCCTCCTGTTACACGTGAGGACAAGGAGGCATGGAGACGTTCCGTAATGTGTCAAGTTAGATCACAGCCAGATCTGGATCTATAGCCCAGCTCCCCCCAACTTTCTAATATCCTTGATCTCTCTCATCTGAGTATAAAATAATGATTTTATAAAACTAGTTTAATATGGGTTAATCTTGTAACTGCAGCTTCTACGTGGCATAGAAGGACATAATTATTATCGTGTACTTTGACATACATAGTAAAGTGTCGTGGAATGGGTTTCACAGATTTGCTGCTCCAAAATTGTTCCAGTTATCTTAATAGTACAGTTCTTTTATAGGCTTTGTCGGATTTTGAAATTCAGTAAGATCATTCACTGAGACGGTGGCAGAGACTATTCCCATGTGCGCCTCTTGATTTTCTAGTCACCCTTTCAATTATGTTGGTCATTTGGCTGCAAATGTAATACAGACAGAAGAGATGTAAGAAATTTACTGCTCTAGCCATTTAAAACACCACATCGAGCCTTCTGGCCCTCTCTTCTGCCGTGGTGACCTTGAAAGCCATGTTCTTCCAGGAGCGCGGCTAGAAGATGGAAATGGCTTAAATTCATGAGTCCATGGTTGGAGGAGAGACACCCAGCAGAGACACTTGGCTTGCATCTGACGATGTCTCAGTGAGAAATAAACATTTAAAGTATTAAGTCATCAATATTTTGGGTTTTATTTGATTCTTCAGCATGCTCTCGCCTATCCTGAGTAATGCATGTACTGGTTTCGGAAATAGAGTGCAACCATAGTGAAAAACCTACAATTTGTGGTAATTAGTTTAGCAAATGAATGGCAAGTAGTTAGGAAATTGCTGTCAGAGGCTGGAGAAATAGAGATGCATATTTTGCAGTGGCAAAACTTTCAGTGTAATTATAACACGTCTGTGGTAACTTGAAAAGCTATGTATATCTTACCAAATTCTCTTTAAGGTCAGACTCCTGAATTCTAGCATCTCTATCATTCCTACTACAGAAGGTTATGGTGGAGTTTTCACTTGGACACATAATTAAATGCTGAAAAGCATTTAAAATCCCTATAAAATGGAGATTGTAAGTTATTTCTCAAGGTTGAAGGGGATAAATCGCAGAATATTTCAAAGCATTTTGCACTAGTTAATATTTGAGTGGCCCTGAGCAACTTGAACAAAAGTAGAGAGAAAATGGTGAGAAGCAAACTGTGAGATAAACTATATTTAATTCTAGAACATATAAGATACCTCTAAAATATATTCAAGTTTCAATAATATGAAATTAGCTAATGGAACCAGTATTTCTAATTATAATTTTACTGCAATTTCTATAATTAACATGAAAAACTAAAGTTTAAAAACCTATCTCATGCACTTAATTGTTTATTTATTTCATATACATAATAAGGTACATTGTTATTGGTTAAAAGCGCAGATTTTAGAATCCAAAAGATCTGAGTTTAAATTAATTTATGACTAAATTGCAATTAGTAACTTAGTCCTTCTAAGCTTCAATTTTATCTAGAAAATGTAGATTGGAAAATTACATCAATTGTTGGTTAAATTAATTGAGAAAGTGCATGCTAATTAGTATATTTTCTGAATCATGAATAGCACTAAAATATTGTTAGCTATTTTGTTGTTGCAGCCACGATCATCACCACTATCTTTATACGTGCTCATTATCTTTCACCAAAGATAACTGATGAGCATAGTCTTCAGATATGGACTCAACAGGACCCAGACCCTTAAACTGAAAACAATGGAGTCACCAGAAACACTTGTATTATACTGAAACATTTCTCCCACACTTATAAAATGACCCCATCTTTCAGGGGATGGTTGGTTTATGTGAAAAGGATTTTCAGGAATTTAAAAGATTTTAAAAGTGCTTTAGGGGTCAGCCCTAGGGCATAGAGGTTAAGTTCAGTGTGCTCCAATTTGGTGGCCTGGATTTGCAGGTTCAGATCCCAGGCAGGGATCTACACCACTTGTCAGCCATGCCATGGTGGTGACCCACATAAAAAGTGAAGGAAGATTGGCACAGATGTTAGCTCAGGGCTAATCTTCTTCAGCAAAGAAATAAATAAATAAAAAAGTGCTTCAAAAATGATTTTAAAATCTGTGTATTGCAAAAAAATTAGTTCTGTCATTCTTCTAATTCAAAGTCAATATGAAGAGTAAATAGACTGTTTATGGGAAAAGGTGAATATAAATTGAACAACCAAACAAAATAACATCACAATTAATATCCAAAGGAAACCCAGGATTACCCATCAGTCATTATCTTAGTAATTCTGTATTTTTTGATTAAAATTTTAGTTTTTTAAATATGAAACATTTGTGTCATTCAATGAGATTGCGCTTTTGTTCTGTATGTCATCTTGGCAGATTATCACATATTGTTCTGAATGAGCTTTCATTAAT
The DNA here is from genome assembly GCF_041296265.1 of Equus caballus. Classification (NCBI taxonomy): domain Eukaryota; kingdom Metazoa; phylum Chordata; class Mammalia; order Perissodactyla; family Equidae; genus Equus; species Equus caballus. The sequence goes on along the minus strand of NC_091702.1, from coordinate 15,939,625 downwards.
TTGAAGCTTGAGGTTGGTAATCTGTTAGTTTTTTATAATGCAGCTGAAAACCATTTTGGCTCAATTAGTGACCCCTTTTCACAGGATATTTCATCTGGAGGCCTCTCAAAATTCTTAACTGGCCTCAATATTTCACTTACAGCTTTGGCAGGTTATTTTTAAAAGTACTCAAAAACTTTATGAGTTTATAGGAGGTAATTGCAGAACACCTGAGCAGTACTACACAGCAGGGAAAGAATGCTGGGCAAGAAGCACTTTGCAACAGGCTGTGAATAATGAGCTTCCACACTTTCTTTGCCACTCAGAAGAACTTCTGAACTATCCTGAATGTAAGCCCCAGCCTCCTGACTTTATGGCATACACTTTATTCTAGATCATACCAAAATCTATGAGTTGCTACGTCTGTAATAATGTGTATTAGTATTATTAATTTCATTTTTTCTCAAAAGTGCATAAATCTATCTATATTTTAAATTGAGTTGTGAGAAAAAATATTTCTCTCTAAACATTAGATTTTTAATCATAATTAATCAGAGCAAATGTATGGATGCCATCTTAAAGAAGCAGAAGGGATCTGAGGTCACAAGAACTGATTCTATCTTGACTGAATATATTAAAATATGTAGAGAAAGTGTATGTCTTTAAGAAGGAGAATTAGCTAGACATGAAATAAATCTAAAATCATTGAGCACTTTACTACCTTCCAGGCAGTATTCTAAGCTCTTTAGAGTATCTTTTATTTAATCCTTACACAAACACTATGAAATAAATATGATTATTATCATATTGAAACCGAGGCACAGAATTAAAGGAACTTGCCCAAGGCTACACAGTTGGTAAGTGCTGAAACCTGGTAAGAAAAAGAGAAGCACAGTGAAAAAATTTTCAGGACTCATCCTAGCACAGTTCAGAGTAAACATATTCCTATCCAATGGATTTGGAGTGTTTTGTTCCATAGGCAAAGCTATTCTAACTATGGCAATCATGGAGCAGGTTACCTGAATCTGCTGTCACTGGACATTCTTTTCTCCTAAAGAAATCTGTTTGTTCAGAATCCATAGTGGTCAGGCCATATATAATTTGGTTTTCTCATCTACACAGCTACAGCCCAATATGTTGAAATAAGTATTCTGGAAGGCTTGATAGTTAAGCTTCTCATAAATTTATAAAGTGCCATTTGGATTTATAAGCAATTGTTTGTAATAGGCATGTTTTCATCCAAAAGTAACAAGATACCAGACCAACAGTGGCTAAAACACACTAAGAGAGAAGGTCCATGTTCCTGATACCTGGATATTTTATCAGGGAAGAGAAAGCATTCCCAGATTCCTCAACAGACATTAGCCAGAGCTGTGTAACATGGCCACTCCTACCAGTAAAAAGATTAGAAAAGTGAGTGTTTATGTTTATATAGTATGAAAGAGAAAGTAGAAGAAAGTTGGGAAATGGTGCTGTGTTAGCCAACATAGAATGATACTCATAAAAGAGTTACTGCCTCTAAGGTTGTTGACAACTTTAGGCTGTGATTCTGTAAATTTAATAGCTGGACTCTGCCCATGATAGATACACCAAGGTGGAGGAAAGTATCAATGAAAGACATCACCTCTACAATACATTTTCATCCACTTTGAAATTACTAAAATTACAATTGAAAATTCCAAGTAACCCTTTGTCACTACAGTAGAAATATTTGTATTTATTATAATGTTCTATCAAATTCATTTCTCCATATCCACGTATCTATGGTCTCAGAGTAGATTCCTAAGAATAGGACACATCAAAAGTCTGGGCAAGTTCAAGACTGATGGGGCACCATAACCAACCAGGATTTTATTTACGTGAACACCTGTGAGTTTCATGGGAAAGATAGAGTCCTATGGTTGATGAAGCACACCAACAAAAAACGAGGAAAGAACAATCACTATTATCCACCATGGCATAAAAAGATTGGGAAAGAAACCCCACTTGAGGTAGAGAGTCCAGGTGCGTAGCCACGAGATGCTAGTGGATGCTGGGGAAAAGGGATGATTTTGACAGCAGAAATGGATAAGCATAAAATCTGTGGTCTGACTTATTCCCATATGCCTAGAAACAAGGGAATTGTGATCAAAGAATCAATGAGATGGAAAGATCTGTGAATCAAGACCATTCCAGTCTTCTCTTCATTCCATTCACAAAGATTTTCAAGTTGCAAACAGTAGTTACTTAGTAAATATTTGATTCAATAAGTCAACAAATATATATAAATAACAAATATATAGCTACAAGTGCTCTTGAAGTGAAAATATAGAAAGCTCAATGGGCGGGTCTCATGAATGTGGGGATGCTTATCTTTTCATAGTCCTGAGGCATGCTCAGTGGAGTGCAGTGAAAGATAAGTTATGGTACTGCCAACAGCAGCAACAGCGAGACTGAGGGTAAAGGCTTTTAGTCTAGTGGGAGGATTTCAGGATGTGCAAAGGAGAGGGAGGCAAAAGATTTGTAGCATGGTAGTTGAAAACACAGGCTTTGGAGATAAACATGATTGGTTTCAGTCTAAGTTCTTCCAGTAACTATGTGATCTTGGTCATGCAACCTTGTCATGAATATGGAGACACCTTTGCCCAGATGCCCCTTCAAGGAAGGATTTTTGCCCCAGCTGTTGAAGTGCTGCTGGCAGAAAGCCTGTGGCTGTCAGCTATTAAAGGATTGTTGGAACTGCAGACCTACCTCTCCCAACGTTACTCCCAAGGTGGCCCTTCCCGGAGGCCGCATCTACTGACTGTTGAAGTCAGGGGTATAAAAGCAGAACCATTTCAATTTCAGCCCAACCTGGGACAATTTTAACAGGTCAATTTTAACTCTGGAGCTCCCTGTGGGCTCTGCTGAGGCTCTAGCCAGCATCAAAGCTGGACCTGTACATCTGCCTGATCTAGCTTCCTTCTCCTCCCTTCCACAGATGTCACTTTCAAGGGCTGTTCCTAATGAATATCTTGCACTTAAACATCATCTGCTTCCTGAGAACCCAATAAACTTCACACAGCAGACTCATTATTGTCCTTTGTAAAATGGAAATTGGTAGTAATACTAATCTCATATTTTGGGGTTTTATATTTTGGTAAAAAGTCCAAGCAAAAGATATTGTTCTGATATTGTTTTACTCCCGTTTCACTATTGCTCTCTCAGGTAAGCTAAGCCTGAGAACATGTGAATACGTAAATTACATAAATAAAAATTAGCCTAGTGTCACATAGCAAATTGTTCAATGTTTAACTTGACAGAGATGACATCATGATACAATATCAAATGTGTTTACTTTCCTTTAATAATGTCAAACAAATATTGAACTTCTTTTTATTCATCTTGTCATTTATAACCAGGAATGTTGTCAAGGTTACATTATAATGATATAAATTATTACTAAATTTTTCTTCTAGAAATAAATTTTTTAGATGAAAGGTGTTTCTTTTATAATATTTTCCAGTAACTATTTTACTGTAGGACCACGGTTTACCTGTCACTGTAATTGCTACTTTAGATGTTTTAAAAATTTCATTATATAATTAGATTAACATTGCTCATGACATTATTTAATAAGAACATATTCACCTTTTAAACATTCTATGAACTAATTTTAGATATTTGTGATTTATAAAATATTTTTTCTGTTGGAGGAGACACATAGGTCTTTGAGATCGTTTAAGAGAGTGGTATTCCAGATTTTGGGAAGCGAACTACAGTTACCACCATTGTTACTGCAATTCATTTTATCAAATGTCACCACAGGCAATAGAAAAATTTAAACATAAATTCACCAGTGAGTTAATAGAACTATCATCAAGAACAAAGACTTTAGTATGTTTAAAACCTCATTCCCTGAGCTATGGAGACATATAAAGAAAATGGATGACACTATGTTACTACATTGCAGAATATATGGTATAATGTAAAAGATGATAGAGTTGAATAAATGGAAAGGAGATATAGGATCAGATGAAAACTATAGTCACTATAACAGCAAATCTTCAAACAAATATGGGAGCTTATTATCTAGAAAACTCCACGCTAAGCACTTCAGAAAACACAGAGATGAGTACATTTATGATTTATTATTCAAGGAACAAAAGTGCACAAAAATCAAGATATAGAAAGTATAAGAAGTGAAGGATATGTTAAAATGAAAAATATTGACAAATGCTAGCGGGAATCAAGAGAGAGAGACATCACACGTGTTTGATTGAAGAATTCGAAAAAGATTGGAGAAAATCGCTTTCATAAATTGCATCTATGATTTCAGCATTTAGAATGTGGGAGAGGCAGGGTGGGAAAGGCCTTCAAGCAGAGAAAAAGCATAAACAGGCTGTTCATGCTCAGGGTGATGCAAGGAAAATGTTTAGGGAACTGAAAATGGTAGAATTGAGAATTCAGGGTATGCTTAAAGAAGTAGGGGGTGATGAATGTAGAAGAAATGATTAGATGATAAATTATTGTTGAATAAATATATACATTCATATAAATGTCTTATATTCTAAATTTAAGAGTAAATCCTTACTTAATAAATATGTGCACGTTGGCCTGATTTTATACAGACTTTCTTAGAACAAGAGAACATGGAATGTAAAATGATTTTTTTAAAATTCATCTTCCCATTGGCTTCCAGTATCATTTAGGAGACATATTGCTGAAGGGGATAGGAATAGAAATGGTGCATTCCCAAACTAGAAAACAATAACTTAAAATTCACCCTGTCTGTTTCATCCTACTTAAACCTCTAATACTCCTTGTAAAGGCGTATGCTTGCAACTTTGAAAGCTCAGCCTCTCCCTGAGGCCTCAAATTAAAGTCAGAGGTTTTGTAACCTTCCCATCTACTAAGTTCCTCAGAAATGTGACTCCTTCAGTTAAAACAAAACGAACAGCTGGATCATTTTTCTCCTTTTTCCATGTTCCCCGTCATTCTTTTAATCCCATTTTTCCTATTGCCAATCTGTCTCCCACTTGACATCTGTTATATATGGTATATTCTGAAAGATGATATAGTTGAATGAACAAATGAAGAAATAGGATGAAAAGAAAAACTACACTCATGTCCTGTCATTCAGGCCCACACCATATTCTCATCAGCATGGATATGGCACAGAGCCTCTCCACCTTCAAGATCTCAAGTTAGGCACTTTCTCCCCATTATCATATACCTTTACCTTTTCGTTCTTCCAGGTTCACTAAATTTGCTCTTTTTATTCTCAGTGTAAACTCCTATCACTCAACCCTCCCATTTACTCAGCTCTTTAATCTCTAATTGCTATTGACTCCAGAACTCATCATGACCTTTGTTTGCACACTGTGCCCACCCCCAGTCTCAGATTTCCCCATAGTTTAATGCCTTTTCTCTACTTCCAGGCCATGAATTATTGTTGATTAAAGATTTAAATACACTAAGCCAAATTCCCCTAAAAAGAGCATGACACTCATCTTTGACTGGGAACTCACTATTGCAAAACATTATTTAATTCACGCATTTTTTTTCATTCCCTAGCACATGCCCAAGAAAGCAACACCAAAATTTGCATATCCTTATATCTTTTTTATTTTACTTTTTGAGGAAGATTAACCCTTCGCTAACTACTGCCAGTCTTCCTCTTTGTGCTGAGGAAGACTGGCCCCAAGCTAACATCCGTGCCCATCTTCCTCTCCTTTATATGTGGAACGCCTACCACAGCACGGTGTGCCAATCGGTGCCATGTCCTCACCTGGGCCACCAAGAAGCGGAACATGCGAACTTAACCGAATGTCTACCCGAATGTTCCACCACAAACCCTATCAAGACAAAAATCTAATTCATCACCTTGGTCTCTTCTCTTTTCATATACTTAACATAGTCAGCTAGTCTGAACTTTTGAACATATCCTCACTTGCCCTCACATCAGTTGTCAAGTTCTTTAAAATCTCTTTGCATAGTGTATATGTCATTGTTCTATCCCCTGCCTCTTTTCAATCCTGCATCGCCCAGATTTGAAAAGGCAGAACTCATGAGATACCTTGACTTCACTGTTGCAAAAACCTCTTAACTAGTTTAATCGATTCTGCTCTTATTTCTCTTCCATATATTATTGCCAAATTAATCTTCTGAAAACAATACACTATCACATTGTTTGCTTCCTTGACAGTATATCATTCGCCAAATAGTCTCAATTCATTAGTCTGATACTTAAGACCCTCCTGAATTGGCCAGCTGCATTTTTACAATTTTACAGTATTCCTCAAAATGATCTTTATACTTCACCCAAACAGGAATAATCACACAGTGTCTTACTGGACATTTATTGTGCTCTTTTACTGTCTAGCATCTTTTGAACACACTTCATGTGTTGAAAGGAATTTCCTGCTTTATGATTCCACTCCTCACCGGTGCCAGGGAACAGGCATGTAAACTCAGTTCCCTAATCAGATACACTGACTTGAAATGAAAGAAGATAAAGATAAGAAAAGAAAGTACTGTGTGGAACAACGCAGGTGAGGGGGCCAATGAGATACTCAGCATTCAAAGATAAAATTGAAAGTTTTCTCCACAAAATTCTCAATTTAGTGTTCTGTGCCAACTACTTTTATTTTATTATAACCTCTTACTCTCCTCAATCTCCTCAGTTTGGCTTGTTCGCCCACAAATATATAAACATGCCCTTTAAATCTTAAATTACTTTCCTATTGACTAATCAGATGTGTTGTTCTAGGTTTTACTTTTTGTAAATCTTACTGCCGTATTTTTCACCACTGACCAACTCTGCATTCTTAAAAAAGATCTTTTTGCCTCACACTGCATCCCCTTAGAGTTCCTTTTAACTGCTCTGTCATTGCCTTTCTGACCCTTTACTGGACGCTCCTCCTCACTAACCTTCCAAATCTAAGCATCCTGGAAGCTCAAAGAAGCAGTGCTGTTCTTTCTCTACATTTCTTCCCTTGCTGATTTAACCCTCAATAATAGCTATATACTGATAATGCTAAAAATAAATTGATCTCTGACTTCTTTTCTTGGTTTTTGTCATATATCTTCAACATCTTTCAAGATATTGGTATTGAATTTCTTAGTATATTTCCAAATTTCTTGCATCTAAAACTTAATTTAAAGAAGCCTTCTGTCCCAACTTTGTAGTTTCTGTCAATACCGCTATGACTCTTCCTATAGAACCACCTTGGAATGTTTGTCCTCTGGGACATCCGCATAAGGCAGAGTCATCACCAAACAGGAATATGAATTCTATGAAATAGTCACGTAATTCTTCTCCAAGGAACTGAAAAGCAAGCTAACAGGCTACCAAAAATTCTCTTCTTAATCCGAGGATAGAGTGGTAAGAACATCTTAACATCAAAAAGAGGGACTGTAATATTTCTTTTAAATGCAAGAGAGGGAAAACTATCCATGTAAGTTCAAGATAATCTTTATACTTGTTTAAAATATCTTTTAATGTTATGAAAGACATTTAAAATAAGGCTACAAACAATAAGAAATAAGCCACTTTATCAAATTTTCTTTATATATCTAAGATGTATAGGCCTTGTACTCCAACTTCTTTGATTCTTACAATGTAAAATTTATGATTTGTTTTCAAACTGCATTCAGTAAGACTATACAGATGAATTCAATGATAGACTTGTCCATTTTATGCTTGTAATAACTTTTATGAAATACTTTGATTTGGAGGGTGTGCCGTTGTTTAGCATAAACTGCATTGTATAAAAATACCTATTTCCAGATTCTGTCACTGACATTCAAAATTCAACATAAGGGCAGGCAGAGGAGATGAAAATGAAGGAGAATAAAGAAAGTTCTCCTAAATTGTTTGGAGAAGACATGAGGTCTATTGGGTGATATCGGGGGATAACTGGCATTTAATGAGGAAGGTAGAGAAAGAACAATACTTACAAGAGAGTAGAGTGCCTAAGCAAAGGATTAGCTAAGAAATAGGAAGACATAAGCATATTTAAGAATAAAAGAGGGCCAGCGGGTGGCGCAGCAAAGTTCGCACGTTCTGCTTTGGCGGCCCGGGGTTTACCGGTTTGGATCCTGGGTGTGGACATGGCACTGCTTGGCAAGCCATGCTATGGTAGGCTTCCACATATAAAGTAAAGGAAGATGGGCATGGATGTTAGCTCAGGGCCAGTCTTCCTCAGCAAAAAGAGGAGGATTGGTGGCACATGTTAGCTCGGGCTAATCTTCCTCAAAAAAAAAAAAAAAAAAAGAATAAAAGAATAAGGATAAGGGGCTGACCCTGTGGCCTATTGGTTAAGTTTGGCGCACTCCTTTTTGGCGGCCCAGGTTCGGTTCCTGGGCAGGGACCTACACCACTCTTTGGCAGCCATGTTGTGGTGGCAACACACATATAAAACAGAGGAAGATTGACACAGATGTTAGCTGAGGGTGAATCTTCCTCATCAAAAAAAAAGAGAAAAAGAAAAAGAACAACAAATAAGGATAAATTGGCATTGCTACCAATGGAAGAAATAGTTATAGCAGTGAACCTCAAAGGATATGACACAGAATACATTTGGAACATATATGAAGATGTTTTATTTAGAAAAGAGGAGAGAGATGTGACCCAGAATCATAAAGAGAAGGGTAAGTTACATTCAGAATTATCTGTTTACTAAGACAGGGCAGAGGGTTATTCATTTCAGAAAGATGTCTGTCAAACTGACTGGCACAAATGGATTGTGGAATGTGAGTGAGTTAAGTTTCTGATTCCAGTAATATAAATTCTAGGTATTCAAATATCTAAGAATGCATTGCAACATGCATATAATATTGGCAATATGAAATTTGCCTCACCCATTCTCTAGAACATTTACAGTAGCAAAAAAAGAATAAAGCAAAAACAAACAATAAATAAGAAATGATAAGTACTATCTTATATTTTCTTGTAATATGTGTATGAAATATCCACTCATTAACAAAAGCATAGATAATTTTCTTATCGAGTTAAATGGTGACTTGTTCCTTAATTCTTGCAAATGGGTCAGGGCATAATCTCAGGGATGTTGAGATAAATCTCGAGTTTTAATATTGGAAATGTATAGCAAATAAGGTGGAAAACTTTAATAGTGAGAACTTTATTGTAATAATAATTAACAATTCAAATTTCAGTGTTATTTACGCTAAAACCTTTTTTCCACGATGGCAGACATCTGTGTAAAATGTAAATATATCTATATTTACATATATATGTATACATGAAGTGGTAGTTTTAGTAGTGACCATGTAGAGTAAATAGTTCAATTTTTAATTAAAAATAAATATTGTAAATTTCATTCAAATTAAGTAAACCAAATTTTTCATTTCTAACCCACCAAATTTTCTCTCCTGTAAGCTGCGTGGTTGACTCACAGCTTCTTCCAGGCAGCGATGAGTTCACAGCCTCTGGTCCTTTCTGTAAGCTGCCTTATTTCTTACTTTGTATTATGTATCCTTTGGTGTTTCTGAGGTTGTATTTTCAAGTTAGGAGTTTTCCTTTAAATGACACATGGCAAAATGCCAGGAAAGTAACTGTAGTGGTTTTTTGACAGCTGAAGTAATCTTCAGTGTTCTAACATTTCCAGATTTTCTTTATGGGCTCGTCTGATTTCTATAACAAAAACAAGTTCACTAAACAATGGTAGTCTTTCTTAAAATCAACAGGTTGTTTCATTCATTGTATGAAACAGGTTATATCAATCAAGAAATGGAGTCCTGATCTTATTTCATGAATTACTACAAAATATACCAAAGAAATAAATACAACATACCTACCCATAGTGGCCTTTAAAGAGGAATCTTTTCTCACAGTTACGTCCCAACAAAACCATAGGATTTCATAGATTAACTTCCAAAAGGAAATGATGGGGATGAGGACAAAATGGTGATCACAAGATTGCTTGGCATCCTCAAGGACCAAGATCTCTCTCTCTCTCTCATTTAAAGGGCACTCAAGAATAACTTTGCTATTTTAAAGTAAGACAGTATTACAAGATTTAAGGAGGATCCTATACTTCCACACTGCAAAAGACGTCAGCTGTGCAAGTTCTTTTAACTGGAATGCTTTTAGCTAGGACAGTGTGTTGAAATCATAGTTCAGAATCACAATGTCCCGGCCTCTGAAGTCTACTACGATTGAAGTCACCTTGTGGGTGCGGAAGCAATCTACCAAGCCCTGTGTCCTCTCCCCACAGCTCTGGAATCTTGAAAATCCCTATTACCTGCTCAGCCATGACTCTGCCACCAGGGCTATTTCTGATCTTAGCCAGGAAGAATTTAAGATGTTTAGTTCAACCTAATGAAAATCGATATGAGGTCATACATTTATTTCTTCATTAAACAATATAAGGATAGAGAAACAAGTGTGTGCCCAAGACTGCTGGGTGCTGGTGCTACTGATATGACTAACATGGCAGATATACAGTGTGCTCGGACAGCACATAGCCAGTGCTTTGACCCCCGTTGAGAGGTCAAAGGAGAATTCATCACTAAGGAAGTGGCATGTGAGATGAAATCCAAAAGATGAGAAAGAATTAACAAGACACAGGGGCATGATAAAGACAGCAACCTAGAGGAAAAAAAGAGAAAGAAAGAAAGGAAGGAAGAAGAGAAAGAAAAAGGGAAGGAAGGAGAGGGGGAAGGAAGGAAGAAAGAAGGAAAGAGGAAGAAGGAAGAAAGGAAAGAAGGAAGGAAGGAGGAAGAGAAAGAAAGAAAGGAAGGAAGGAGGAAGAAGGAAGGAAGGAAGGAAAGAAAGAAGGAGGAGGAAAGTGGAAGGAAGGAAGGAAGGGGAAAAGCACTGTGTGCAATAGTCCTAAGGCAGGACTCATTCTAGAAACCGGAGGCAGGTGAGTGTGGCTGACTCATAGAGAACAGGGAAAGTGGTGTGAAATAGAGGCTAGAAGAGTAGGCAGGTAGTAGAAAACAAGGGAAGAAATCAGTCCCCAGACTTCATCCTAATGGAAGTTGGGAACCACTGAAGGGATGTAAGCATGGTAGAGACTTGTTTATGCCAGTATTTTTGTCTTTTTTGTTTTTCGGGTTTTTTTGGTGAGGAAGATTGGCCCTGAGCTAACATCCATACCAGTCTTCCTCTACTTTGTATATGGGATGCCACCACAGCGTGACTGGATGAGCAGTGTGCAGGTCTGCTCCTGGGATCTGAACCCATGAACACTGGGCCAACCTACTTGATCCTGTCTGGAAAAGCTTTTGGTTAACCAAAATGCCACAGGGCTGGCTCCACCAGTGTCTTTTAAAAAGGTAACTCTGGCTGAAATGTGAAGATTTCATTTGGCAAGACAAGAGAAGGAGAAAGACCAAATACGAGGCCATTGTAGTATTCTAGATGAGACTGGTACCACAGGAGATGGACATAAAGACAAATATTTGAAAAGCTTTTCCAGACAGGATCAACTAGACTTGATGACTTAAAAGTAGGGGTCAAGGGCGAGAGAGTTGTCAAGAATGACTCTTGGGTTTCTCAACCAGAATTTTCCTTAGCATATGTACCAGCTCTTAAACCTGTGTCTCAGCAGGCATAATTGCTTGTCTTGGTAATTTGTCCCATACTCCAATCTTTTAGGAGCTGTCTGACAGACATCCTGAGGCTGACTGTCTGACTGCTAACTTAAGACATTCAGTTATGCCTCTTCCTAGATTCTCCATTATCTGCATATTAGAGCATCCTACTTTCAAGTTTCTGACATTGAGTGACTGCTTTGACTGCTATATTTATTCTTCCTCCTACCTCACGTATTTTATTTATTTTATACTGCTTCATTAAAAGCTTAAGGCTACCTTTCAAATATCTATAATTAAATCACTGAAAATTAGGACTAAGGGAAAAAGCAGAAAAAGACAATGAAAGCTAGGCCAAATTTGTGCAGGTCATTAGGTTTATGAAGTTATTAAAAAGAGTTGAAATTTTAAATATCATCATGATTATCCAAACAAAACAAAAAAATGGCGGGGTGGCCTTGTGGTTAAGTTTGGTGCACTCTGCTTCAGAAGCCTGGGTTTGGTTCCTGGGCGTGGACCTACACCACATGTCACTGGCTGTGCTGTGGCAGCAGCCCACATACAAAATAGAGGAATATTGGCACAGATATTAGCTTAGGGTGAATCTTGCTCAATCAAAAAAGAGGAAGATTGGCAACAGATGTTAGATCAGAGTGAATCTTCCTCAGCAAAAAAAAAAAAAAAGAGAGACACATAATCTGCCTCATAGTTCACATTATCTACAAAGTATAAACATATCAATTATTTGAGAAAAGCAGAAGATTTGTTGGCACTTAGCAAAGAAATATCTCCCTTTGGGAGGTGCTAAATGTAGTGATACATCCCTAATAACCACCAGGTATGCATATTATACTGAATTTCACATAATTGCTTCTTCAAATTTCTGTCAATATTTCAATATGTGATGGTAGTGCAGAGTTATTATAAACATAATTCTGAATGCTGTCTAAATATGTGATTTGATTCAGGAATAAGTTCTAGAATATATAAAATAGATATGCATTGGAATAAAGAAAGAAGAATAAAAGGGACATATGCATCTTCTGGGAAGAACTTGATGTGGAGAGATCAATTTCCAACTATATCTATTCTTCACCCTGAGAGTAAAATGCTTACTAAGAGAATATTATCTCTGCTGTTCACTATCCAATCCATGAGATGTAGTGTACGCTTCAGTTACAGTAGAGGAAAAAAAAAAACACGTGAGAAATACTAGTATTGAGATATGCATAGTGGCCATATCCTTCAACCACCACTCCCTTTCCCATGACACACACACAAGTACGCATACACATATACACAATCTCACAACCTCAGCTAGACTTTTTAAAAAATAGATAGTTCAAGGTCATATATGTGAAGCAGAATTAGTAATGTGATTAACAGCATAGACCTTGGACAATCTGTCTAGATTTGATATTGGACAAGTTACTAAATCTCCCTGTAGCCCAGCTTCCTTATCATAAAATAGAAATATTACTGGTACCTACCCAATAAAATTTTGGGGAGGATTAAATAAATCAATTTTTACAAAACACTTAGAAAATTGCTTGGTATATAACATGCAGTATTCATTGTTTATTTAAAAAATACAAGAAACTTTCTATAAGGGTTTGGAGGATCAATGTTCTATATTGCTTAATCATTTGTTTATTTAACAAATATTTATTGCATATCTCTTGTGCCGAGCCCAGTACTAGAATACATTAAAGAATTGTGAATATGATAGACCTTCAGCTGCCAAGCCCTAAGCTCCCCAAACTAACTTTTAAACCTAATAACTGATTTCTCTGTCTCTGTTTCTTTGTTTTCTTTCTCTCTCCATTATTTATTTTTTAAAATTTTCTCACTATTTAACTGTTCAATAAAATATTGCACATGAGACACAGCTTAGAAAGCTGGTCTAGTTATATTGCTTGGAAATACATACTTTTCAGATCAACTGAAGAAATTCTAGTGCTAAATTTTGTGAGAGTAAATTGAAGACCCAAATCAGGAGTCCCCTTTTGTTTTGAGAGGGGTTTTTAAGAATTGAGTATTGTCTTAAAACATGGACGTAATCCCGGGGCGTACAGTTAACTCTGTTCATTCATGGGGGAAGTTTAGCTCTAGGCTCAAGTTTACTCCATATTTCTCTGCATTACCATGAGCCAGAATAACACACAACCACTGAGAGCTGTGATAGATCCAAACACCATGTATATTCCTGGTAACATTTGAATGTGACCAAAGTAATGCTCCATTTTAATAGACGCAAGTCACAAGCACAATCATGCACCATATAACAATGTTTTGGTCAATGACAGACCACATACATGACAGTGGTCCCATGAGATTAGTACCATTTAGCCTAGGTGTGTAGTAGGCTATATACCATCTGGGTTTGTGGGTACTATAGGAGAAGAAGGAATTTTCCTCTACCTTCTATATTCTTCTGGCTGGTCTAAGAACTAAATTGACATGAGACAGATTAATAGGAGAAAATCAAAACAAAGTTTAATAACATACGTACGTGGGAGAAACCCAGGAAAACTGAATAACACATCAAAATGGCTGAAGCCTGCACCCTAAATACCACCCTCAGCTAAAGACAAAAGAAGATTTAGTGGGGGGAAAAAGTCAGAAACTTCAAAGAGAAAGAAGGCAATTCACATGTAGGTGAAAAGGAGCACACTTTTAGTAAATGGTTATTTGGCCATAAACACAGAGCGGCACCCAATAAACAGGCCTTTCTAGGTTCCTAAGGCCTAACGTGATTTCCTTGTTGTGCAAAATCATAGAGTGTACTGAAGAGGAACAAAATTTGCCACCCCCAAGTGTCTCCCTTTAACATGAGGATTATTTTAGGCTGATTATTTTTAAGAAAGAAAAGATTCAGAAAATTTTCTTGTTACCTCCCTGTTAAATGCCTACAAAAATTCAGGAAAAAAACCTGTTCCAGGGAGCAAGCTATCACCTTAGCATAACATGAACTAAGTGGTCGACAAGGAGGAAACTAGAAAAGCCTGTTTATTGTGGCCCCTTGTATGTTCCTCTGTTTCTGTGTGGCCAAACAAACACTTGTTTTCCAAATGTTTGCTCTTTTTCACCTACCTGTGAATTGCCTTCCTTCCCTTTGTCCCTGACTCTCCCCACCCCCAACATCTTATTCTGTCTTTAGGTGTGGGTGGTATTTAAGGTGAAGGCTTCAGCCATTTTGATGAGTTATTCACTTTTCCTGGGTTTCTCTCATGTATACATGTTATTAAACTTTTATTGTTTTTCTCCTGTTAATCTATCTCATGTGAATTTAATTCTTAGATTAGCCAGAAGAACTTACAACAGTAGAGGAAAATTTCTTTCTCCCCTACACTGCTTACACAAACCTAGATGACACAGTCTACCACACACCTAGGCAGTATGGTACTAATCTTATGAGACCATCATTATACATGTGGTCTGCTGTTGACCAAAACATTGCTATGTAGCACATGACTTACGCAAGTATGCATAGTTTGAAATCAAGGTATGCTATTCAAACTGTCTTATATTAACATGCATATTTCTTAGGCTCTTAGATTAAAATTACGTATCTTTGAATATATTCACATCCTTTGTGTACATCCTGAATGCATATCAGGGAGCTAAAATTTAAATATTTTATCTTCATTTCTTGGCAGAAAAGCCACTTGTGATCTAAATTTTATTTCAAATTATTTGTGACATTGTTTTCTCCACTAAAGAAATGGAAATCCAAAGATACTCTGAGAATAAATTATATCATTATTTTTCTTAATGGAATAACATTCATTTTCATGTCAGGATTATTGTACTAATACCCCACAGGAAAATATTTTTACATATTAAGCATATGAAATATTTTAGGATAGTTATGTAAATCATGTAATGGGTTTACATGATTTAGTTTACCAAAGGACAATTTTCAACAAGTTAAATTTGATTTCTTAAAATTTTTACATTTATACTGTTAACTGAATTTACACAAAATTAATTTAAAACTTCAGGATTAAAAATTTTTGTTGTGAATTAACATTTATGGTAGAGAAATACATGCTGTTTTTACACATATTAAATTCTAAATTAATAATTACTCTTTACAAGAAATATACAAATTTTTACATCTCTGGGGGACTGGAATTAGCCACCCCACAGTATGTTTCTTTGGCATGAGGATTATTTTGGGCTAGTTACTTTTAAAAACTGCAGACAGAAAAGAAACTCTGAAAAGTAGAATTTATTTACCCTTTGTTAAGAGACATTTACATTTGTAAAGGAAATCTCCATCTATAAAAATGTCTCCCTCTCTGACCTTATCTCTAGAAACTCTTATCAATGCAGAAGGCAAGGACTTAAATCTGCATAGTAACCTTACTTTTGTTTACTGTGCTTTTCTGGTAATCTCCTATAACTGACTCGTCTTACCCTCAACATCCTTTGTCTTTAGCTGAGGGTGGCATTTAAGGGGACAGCTTCCGCCATTTTGGCAAGTGGCTCAGTTTGCCTGAGCCTCTCCAATGTTATAAAGCTTTGTTTAATTTTCTCCTGTTATTCTGTCTCATGTGAATTTAACTTGATGTCCGGCCAGAAAGACCCAGAGGGGGTAGAGGAAATATCCTCCTCCCTGACACATGATACAGGAGTTAGTAGCAACACTTCAGAAGGTCACCTTACTTTTAGTTTTGTTGGTTATAAAGTATTTATTAAAACATATCCTTAAATATATGAAATTTAAGAAATACATTTTGGAAGATAGTGCTTCATATATTTGAATATTTAAAAGTACTTACAAATGTATGTGCATATTTCCATTTTACTTATATATTTAATACCAAACTATATGGTATTGTAGTAGTCATATGTTTAAAGCAGTAGTTATCTGATCATAATAGCAAACAAATTTGTGTATGGATTCAAATGTCAGATGTTTTTGAAAAGACAAATTCATATTCAAGACCCATGTGATTTCCCTATTGACATCCATATTTTCATAGAATATTTTAGCACTAAAATTCTACTTTTACCAGTCTAATATTAAACTAATTTGACAGAGTACATATTCTCAATATTTGTAAACAAATTTTAATGTTACTTTTTAAATGTTAGCATAAAAAATAAAATATTAGTAAAAATAATCTTTGATAAATCTTTGGGAAAATAAACATTGCTGCAAAAAGAAAAAAGAAAGAAAACAAGAGCTGTAATTTCTCTTAGCTTTACCTATAGTACATATGTGATTTTTTTCCCAGAGTGACATTTTAAAATTAAACTAAATTTTATTTAGAATTTTTACTTCTAAAGGATAGTAATGTAGCAATGCAAAAAATACTATACAATCTATGGCATCACATGTGAATATAGACAATGGAAACACTTATTGCATTGTAAATAGAACAATAAATGTCGTGCTCAATAGATGCTATGAAACAATGATAATTGGTGTTCAGATAAAAATTTGATAAAAATAATTTAGTTTTTTCCACAATATTATGATATAGATCAAGGATTGACAAACTACTGACCACAAGCCAAATCTGGTCCACCAGTTGTTTCGTAAATAAAGTTTTATTGGAACAAAACCGCGTTCATTCCTTTACATATGGTCTATGGCTGCTTTTGTTCTAAAAAGGCAGAGTTAAATAGCCATGAGACCATATGGCCTGCAAAACTTAAAATATTTACTATCTGGCTCTTTACAGAGAAAGTTTGCTGACATTCAATACAGATTATTGTTATAAATAATCTATTGTTCTGATAAGATTGTTTAAAATGGTATTTTAAATGCTTCTTGGTTTCAAATGCATATTTGCAAAAAAAATTCATATTACTGTAGGAAGATTTTCTTTTTTCAAAGGTTAAAATTCCTAACAATAAAGATAAAAGTTTTTTTTCATAATGTTCTCTGATATTTTAAAAGTTCTAAAATAAAATAGGTTTCTAAAGTGTGATTTTAATGAAGTATTTGGTTTAATAAATTCTATATATCTGAATTATCACAAGGGAATTCAAACTCTACAATTGTTCTTTGTGAAATGAACTTGGAACATTCATGGACCTACGGAAAAATTAAATAATCTATTCTACATCACTGCTTGGTTTTATCTGTTATTAACAAGTAGATTTTTTAAATTTGAAAATATTTGTAAGAAACTATTTTTCTTATATACATGTGATTATCTGTATTTTTACATTCATTTAAACAGATATGAACTAATTTGCTCTTTGTTCTTTAGCAAACCAAATAAATGCTATGACTAGAATAAGTGTATAATTTTATAAATCCCTCTTGATAGACCTCAAATTTTTTTCTGATTTTCCAAATGAGCAATTCTTAGCTCCTGGCAAGCCATACACTGTTTTCATTTCAAGAATGTCACTTTCTGCTCAACTACAAAGATATATTGGTAAAGAGCATGATTTCTGATGATGTGGAGATTAATGCATGTATAGAGTCATTCAAGTAGTTATTATTCAATTTAAATCTAACTTCTGCATAATTACATCATAGTGTAGCTTTCATTTAGCTGCTAATATTCTTGATAAAATGTAATCTCCAGGTAATCACTAACCTAAGAGCAACCTCTGCTGGCAAACAGAGGCTGAGCTGCACGTCTTTTTACTGTCGTTTGACCATGTCATTTGACCATGTCAGGTTAAAAAGTATATTTGGGGAAAGATTTTAATATTTTACTGTATACAAAAGTGTGATAAATTATATATTTTTAAAATAAAATGAAAGTTTTATATTATATTATGTTGTTTTAGGACTAAACAAAAATCAGAAGATCTAGGTTAAATTCTATGCTTTGTGGCCTGAGGGTCATTTAGGGAAGACGATTAAGTGAGGATAAGACTCAGATTTCACAGGAATCTTATGAATACTGAATTAGAGGATGACGTATCCAAAACACTTACTGTAAAATGCAAAGTTCTATATAAATAAGTTAATTCTAAATTTTAAAGATTTTTCAGCACAATGAACATAATGGATGTGAATATCTTAATGAGGTTTCCTTTCCAGGTAAATATAATTGTAAAAGAGAGATCATATAGATGGGATAGGATAATACTCTCTTTTTAGAAGCATGTAAAAGAAATGTCACATAGATACGACTTTCAAAAATTACGTCTATTAAGTACACAATCTCTCTTCCTGGATCTATGTTACTGATGCACACGCAAAATTTGACTATAAAAATATAGCTTGCATAGTAGTCAACAATTGTTCAGTAAGTATATATAATTACCTTGTCCTTTGGGCTGAGTGCCATGAAGGATGTATATCATGTAAAGGCATGCACATCTAGTCTAACAAAAGTAACACACTGGGACAATAGTGAACAACTCAAATCCACATACACTGTGTGGACTACACAGTTATATGGCCTATAGCTATTTGACTTCTATACACTTTTTGGATAGAATCATTCCTCTGTGCTTCATGGAGACAACTCGATACAGCCTGAAAAACAAGTAAAATGTTAGATCTTATTTAATGTTTTAATACAGATCCCCTTATACAACAGAACTCTCAGCAGTCTGACTCTTACTTCTCCAAGTGTATTTCCAACATAAAACTGCTGCTCACATTTGTCTACTCAACTAATTCTTTGCACAGACCTTAGCTCTTCCTTCATGATAGTAATAATAGTGTGGTCAAGGATTCTGGATGTCCCCAAGACACTTTCATGGGATTCATGAGGTCAAAACTATTTTTGTAATACTCAACTGTTGTTTGCCATTTTCACTATATTGACATTTTCAGTGAAGGCGCAAGAACAAGGGTGGAGAAAACTGCTAGTGTCTCAACACAAATCAAGCCAGCGGCACCAAACTGTGCTATTAGCACTATATCCTTTACCACCACACACACAGTTAAAAAAAAAAGTTAGATTCACTTAAGATATCCATGAAGCCATAACAATTATTAATTTTATTGACTCACAACCCTTGATTATGTCTTTTTATTCTTCCATGTGATAAAATGGAAAATTTGCATAAGCACTTCTGCTGCCGACTAAAGCACGAGGGTCATTGCCAGAAAATAGTTGTGCAGTTGTTTGAGTTGAGAGTAGTACTAGCTGCTTTTTACAGGGAAAACATTTTTGCTTGAAAGAACATCTGACAGACAAACTACAATCATTCAGAGGGTTATTTGGCAAAAATGACAAAGTGAGTTTATACTTCAAGAAAAACAATTGACATAATCTGTTAATAATAAAATTCAAGATATCAAGCAGAAATAAGAAGGATAAAAAACTTGCATCTACCATCATAAGTTTAAGATCTTCCCAATAAAGACTCTTCTGATGTGATTGGTGGTGACATTAATAAATGTAATTTTCTGTTATTGTATAATGAAATATGTTAACAATTAGATCAACATAATTCAGTTAACCAATATTTTTCAAAGGACCAATGCATGATGCTATACAATTAATGTATCAGGAAAAGATGCATTCAAAGCACATGATAGCTCGATGGACTTTGATGTAACAGAGTTCAAAAATTTTATTGATATGGTTTTGGATTCCACATTGCAATTAACCTTTAAGAAGCTACAATTTGTTGAGTTTTGGTGTAGTATCAAAGAAGAATATCCACAATTATATGGAAAGGTTTTGAAAATATCCCTCCATTTTCCAACTATATATCTGTGTGAGACAAGATTTTCTTCATATGCTTCTACAAAAACAACACAGCACAGCAGATTGCATACAGAAGAAGATATGATAATCCAGCTCAGTTTTATTGAGGCAGATATTAGAGATTTGTAAAAATATAACAATGCCACTCTTTTCACTAAATATTTTTGTTTGGAAAATATAGTTATTTTTCCTAAAAAAAAGTCATTTATTTTAGCTTATAATGGGTTTGTTACTATAATTTTTAATTAATTTACACAGAAATATTTTTTAAATTCTTTTATAGTAAATATTGATAGCTATAAACCACATAAAAATACCTTCAGGTGCACAATAAGTTTTAAGTTTGTAAAATGGCCCTAAAACCCCAAATTTGAGAACTTTTAGCCTAAGACATCCAAGATACTAATCTAAGAACTTTGCAAGTATTGTTTCACTTAATCCTTGAAACAACGCTATGAGAGATTAATATTATTTTCATAATCTATAGATGAAATGGAGGTGTAATAATTTGTCAGAGGTTACATAGCTAAAATGGAATAAAGGCAGGATCTGAATGCCAAGTCCCATGCAGTTTACCATTATACTACCTTCTTGGTTTTTGTAATGAAGTTTCCCATAAAGGGCCTACCTGATGGTTTAAGTCCTTCATTGAATAGCACTATATCACAAATAGAATAATAACAAAACAGAATGCCTGAATATGACCCCCAACTCCACCATAAAATTCCTTGAGGTTCTGTAGCTCAAAAAGTGAGCAAATTAATAATGTTCATGGGTCCTGTAACAAGGAAATTAAAGAACACATATAAAATTTTTGTACAACTGAAAAGCATGCTGAAGTTCTTACTGCCTTTGCTTAATATCCCAATTGAAGACATTCCTCTTCTTAACTATCACATACCTCTACATCTGTGGCCTTCCTGAAGAATTATGGCACTTTCTAATGCACTCATTTAATAACTTGCTTCTCTTTTTATGTGTGTCTCCTATCTCCCTACCTATATTATAGGCTTTACAAGGCAGGGAATCTCTTACATCTAAGTGCATCCCCCAGCTTCTTACCTAAGGCCCTATGCCCAGTAAGCACCCAATAGATACTTTCTTATGAAATCAGTGCTGATTACCCTATTACTCAGGATTAACATTAGTCCACTCTGAGCTTTATGGCTCTGACCTAGCTTTTATTTAGGGAAGAGAGCCAGTAATGATCTTCTTACTGAGTTAAATAAAAGCCACAGGCTGGAGATATTTTAGAAAGGTGTTCATCTACCCAGGTATATTAAGGGAGACAAAATGAAACCACTGTTAAAAGGAAAGAGTATTTATGAGCTATACTTATAATGATCTATCATAAAGGTCTATCTATATGTATCTTGTCCTGTTTCGACTCAGTCCTTGTACACAAAGGCTGTAAATATTTTGTGTGTTGCCTTTGAGGTATGCGAACCTTGAGGATGTGATCTCAAATTAACGCTCCTAAAGGGGTCACAAAAATTGTATTGGGTTTCTGGATAACACAGAGATAACATTAAAGGGTTGAAGACTACACAGAATGAACTGATTTCTTCACAAATCCTATATTGCCAATGTCAGTGTCTAGTAAATCACAGCTGCTCCCTCTTCTCCATCAGGTGGAGATATTTACCATTCCAACAGCCCCTTCTTCCCTCCTTCTGATGGAGTGTTCTGTGGTATCTGTAACATCACCACCTTCCCTTTCCTACTAAAGTGCTTGTACAGTTTATTTTTAAACTCTGCCCAAATTGAGATAAATTCACATATTCTTCGTTCTCTTAGGTCCATATCCTTTTCCTTCTTTCCTCGCAGCACAGCAGAGCCCAAATTTAATACTCATGATCACCTGATTGTCCCTGTGGACTCGTTAGTAGGACTTGTTTATCCCTTGAGCATCCTGTAAACACTTAATGTTTGGATCTACATTCAAGAGCATAAGCACCAATACTCGTCACTCTGTAAAATGTTTGAGTGTATCTTTTTAATATATTTAGGTAATTCTTATTGTCGATGTGTTTCCTAATGTTCATGAATTACTTTCCAAAAAGTTAAAAAAATATCCAATTAGTTCAAACTTATTACCTTATTTTTTTAAACTCCACTTTTCTTTGTAAATCTTAACTACTTCTAAATGACATCAGACCTCTTTCACTGAAACATTTAATTGTTCATCTTCAGTTCACTGATGCATCAGGGTGTCGTTTTAAATAAAATACCAGCTCACTTACTGTATCAAAATAAAATTATTGTGCAGTAATTTAATGACATAGCTATTTCTTTTTATGAGCTCTGAAAATATCTCATTAACAGTTTCACAAATTACCACGATAACTTATGCTGACATGCTCATTTATTCATAAATCTGGTTGACAAGCCCAATGAAATATTGCAGGGAATTCCCTGCCTCTGATATGGATCAAGAACTAGAGAATCTCTAAATTGGGATTATTTGAGCACAAACACTTCACTATAAAAGGGAAATAATAGGTTCCATCAAATTTTACACTAAAAACGTCTTGTTAGCTAACACTTGTCCATAGTGCAAGGTGGAGATGTTCTTACTTCCCACTCATCAAGAACCACAGTGATCTCCACCATCTGCCTAATGCTTCAGGAGAGAAAACAATCCTGGAGAATTTTTCTGTCTTTAGAATATTATTTTGTGTTATTTTTTTTTTGCTTGTTGACTATGATAGGCCACCCTCAATGATTATTTTGCATAAGAGAAAGCATTCTAATGCACAAAATTATTTTGAAGTTGATCCAAATTCATTTATAGAAAAATAGTAGAAATTAACATTGTTATTAAGAGACTAATAAACAAAAAGTTATACTTCAATATTTGAGGTTTTAAAAATCATTTTAATTGTTTAAGCAAACAAAGGTGAACTTTTAAAATATAATTTGGGATATATATTTTTATTTAATTAAATACCTGTGTGGAAGATATTAACTAAACATTATACAAAGACTAATAAAGTAGGTATAGTTCCTATCCTTTAACACATTATAGTCTAATACACTTGAATATATTCACAGAAAGATGTATATTCACAAATTAATTTGTTTCCACATCTTTAATGTATCTCTTCCTTTGATATGAAAAATCTATTTATTCTCTCCTTCACCATCACAAAAGAGAGTGTGTATGACTAATCTAATTACAGTAACACTACTTTTTATAGCTTCAGATACATTTTTCATATTTATGGTATAAAAAGTACATCGTCTCTGATGTGGATACTATACTACACTAAACAATACTATACTGCGTAGAATGGTGCTTTGGCCATGATTGGGTTGAAATGTTTAAAGATAATAGATCTGAATCTATTCATCGGTCTCCTTTTCATCCAGTGGGTTTCATTACAAAATTAAAACATAAATTAATATAAATTCCAATTACTATTTGACAAAACATCTACTGAAGCACTTCTATTAATAACATAGTTCATATAGTTCTTGACTACCTCTGCCATATTACCTCTGACTATGCTCCCCCACTTTTACTGTATTCTAGTCATATTGCCCTCTTTCATTTCCTCAAGCCACCAAGCACATTCCTGCTGTTGGGCCTCGGCATATACTCTTCCTCCATCTGGACCTCTCTTCTCCCAGATCTTCACGTAGCTAACAGACTCATTATTTAGGTCCCAACTTAAGGATCACATCCTCAGATATGCTTTTGCTGAACAGTTTTCTTAATTTAAACCAAATCTGAAATCTATTTCTAGTACATTATTCTGTTTTCTTTTCTATAACAACGTGAAATAGATGTTTATTTTTCCACTTATTTGCTATCTCCTTCTCCCAAAAAAATAAAAGGAAGAATAAAAGCAACATGAAAACATGGCCCTGGATGGCCCTTGACGTCAGCATTATTTCACACAACAGTACCTGACTTCTAGTATGTCTTAATGAAATATTTACTGAATAACTGAATGAATGTATGAATGATTATATATTCTTGGTATCTAAAACCACATTTTCTAGAGAGAAGGGCAAATTACTAAACAAAAAATGTCAATAAAAGCTTTAAATGTTATAGCAAACATTTTTTTAACTGCCATAGGAACAAAAAGAAGGAAACAATGTTCTGCTATGAATACTTAGAGAAGCTTCACAAGTACATTAAATGGATGAGTTACACCTTAATAAAGAGATGATTATCTAAGTTTCATCCAAACCGGGATGCATTTAAGAGCAAAAGGGGAACAACAGGCATAAACTGGAAAATACAGATTGGAGGTTGCGTGGACGAGGGCAGAGAAACTGAAAAAGAGGATATGTTGGCATAGCATGGGATCAAATTATAAAGTGCATATAAAAAAGTGTAAATTTTATCCAAAAAGCAGTAGGTTCTCTTAAAGGCGTGGCAACGGCAAGATGATTTGTGTTTTTAAGATGCAGCTCTAACATTCAATGTCTTGGTAAAACTTTCCTAAATTCCCAAAGGCTGACTTGAGAGTGGAAAGAATGTAGCTGAGTAGAAGGGTAAGTAAAGAGTTGAGAAATCAACGATAAGGATGTGCTAGCTGGGTCACCCTTCTGCACCACAAAGACCGGCTGCACGGGTCCTCTGGTCTTCACCTACAGCCAAGAGTCTCTGGACCGCAGGCAGAGCTAAGTGAGTTAAAACAAAGACCTGAAATTTCAGAGTTAGGTGAGAAGGAATGAAAAAAGAAAAGTCTTGGAGTTCAAATAAATGAGATAACACTGAAGATAACTTTTTTAAAAACAAAAGGCAAAAGATTGCTATTTCAATAGAAAACAAGAAGGATAACACATAGAAAGCCAGACTTTGCTGATCTGTTTTAGACCTTCTGACAACAGCCAAACCGATTGCATGCACTGACGCAATAAGTATTCAATATATTTTTATAGAACAATGGCTATATAATTTTATTAGCCATTTCCACTATGGAACAAGGCAACAAAAAACAAGCAAGAACAAAACTAAGTCCTCTGCATTTTTAGTTAAATTGATGAAACAAGTATAAATCTGACTTAATACCTTTGCCAATTTCATGTTCTATTTTAAACACCTTTTAATTAAAATTCTACTGGAATTGGTGAATGAAAGCTATTATCAAGGTAGATTTTCCTGTTAGGATTTAGGATAACTAAGCCAGATAAGGATATAAAAGAAAAATATAAAGAGCATGTTGGACTGTGTGCGTTAGGTTAGGAAAGCAGGACTCTGTATCACTGTGCTTCATACCCCTAAGGAATGCCAGTCTCTTTACAGGCTGCATATAAAGTGGTCCTTTCTTCCTCTGTTAAAATGCAGAGCTGTTCTGTTCTGCTCAAACAACTTTTTGCAATAATGGCTTTACTAGTGGAAGCGAAGAATAATTCATTTAATTGAAACTTAAAGTGCTATAGATAGGCAGAAAATAATTACCTGTGATACAAACTATCCAGGTTACTGGGAATAACATTCATATCTTTATGAAAAGTGCTATGAAATTATTCAAGACCATGAGCATGAGGACACCCATTTACATCTTATCTGCACCTCTCAGAGGTCTAGAGGATGCATAAATAGGACTAGAGTTAATAAGAACAGCAAGGTAATCCTCCTATTATCTTCAGCACTGGTGAGATCCTACTGCGTCTAGTTTCACACCCCACAATTTAAGAAGGATGAAGAGATTTCAGGATAGAGGAAGAAAAATAATTGAAGGGATAGAAAATGAGAATTCCAAGAAGGGTTAAAAAGATTTATATTATTTAGGCTAGAGTAGAGCTGGTTGAAAGGTCATTATTAATGGTCTTCAGTGAAGGATCATTCCACAGATTGTGGTGACCAGCTCTTTTCAGTTTTGTTGAAAACATAACAGAGGAAAATAAATTTTAATAGCAAAACAAGGGAAGAAAGAAGCTTTTGATAACAGAAAAGGCTGCTCAACACTAAATGGGTTCCCAAAGGATTTAAGAACATTGCAATTGTGGAAACCTTTTAAAAATACAATTTCAAATATATGACGCCTAGAGGTCAAGAGAAGGACAAGATGACCAGTCATTCCATGCCTACAATTCAAAGACTGTTACAAAGGAGGAAAGGATGTCCACTATTCACTAAGATGAATTGTGTAGATAGCGGAAGCAAAAATAAGTACAAAACGCAGAAAATTTGGCACCTCTTCTCGAAGTTATTTACCTAATTTGATTGTACAAAGGCTTTCTTCATGTGTGGGTGAGAGAAGCACATTATTTTTTCTTCCTTATTTGACATGCACATAGACATATACACACTCTTCCAAGAAAAAAAAAAGAGAAAATAACTACTTCCAACAATGAGAATTTTCCCTCTCAAGACAAGTTCCTTCCTGATTCATATAAGATGGAATCACTAGCATTATACTATAGCAGAAATAAACAAGGGAAAGCCTTATAGAGCTGCTAACTTAACCCTTCTGTCGCCATGTGGGAAAGTTTTGGATTGAGAATATAGAACAGGCTTCTCAAATTTAGCACGCAGTCTCCCACAGGTTTGTCAAAAATGCAGATCCATGGCTCAAGCCCTCAGAGATTCCACTTCAGTTGGTCTGAGGTAGACCCAGGGATCTGCAGTCTCAGTACCAGCTCAGGTAATTATGATGCAGGTTGTCTGAGGACTGATGACAGAAACAATGGTTTAGAAATTTTGGTTCTGGTTCATGTACACACTTATTCAATATTTTTGTTCTAATAACTATATATAGTTAGGTCACATCTTCTATGGAGAGTAAGTTATAAAGTCACCATGGGAAAATCATATGTAATCAAAATCATCCGTGGAGGTCCTATAAATCACCAATAAATTACAGTATGATGTCGTGGGATATAAAAACTTCCATAGTAATCAAGCCCTATGGTTTAAGAAGTACTTAGACACACAAAGAAATATTTAGAGGCAACTCTGTTTGCCACAGCATTGCTATTCACACTGGACTGCCATTAAGATTTATTTATTTATTTATTTTTACAGAAGATTAGCCCTGAGCTAACATCTGCTGCCAATCCTCCTCTTCTTGCTGAGGAAGACTGGCCCTGAGTTCACATCCATGCCTCTCTTCCTCTACTTTGTATGTGGGACGCCTACCACAGCATGGCTTGCCAAGCTGTGCCATGTCCACACCTGCGATCCAAACTGGTGAACCCCAGGCCACCGAAGCAGAACGTGAAAACTTAACCACTGCACCACCGGGCTGGCCTTAAGATTTAATAATTTATTTTTAACTGTGAAAGTAGAATTAGTGGATAATTCTAAAATGAAATGTTTGTTAACAGGGTTTGGTATTAATCCTATGTAACTGTATATGTTAATAACTCCAAATGTGGTTGTGAGGATTAAATGTGATAATAAATGTGGAAGTACTTAATACAGGGTCTGGGGTATTGAAAATGCTCAATCGGTCTTTTTCTGAATTTGAAATTAAATTTTGCCAAATTATTGCCACAAGCAGGTTGTTTTTGCTTTTGTTTTTTCACTTTGAAAAGCTGTGGAGAAGGATTTGGCAACTAGATTATTGATTCTCCAATTTTCCATTCCCTAACACAATCTCCCCTTCTCCATTATCTTTTCATTGCAATAAGGACTGGTCTCATGGCATTTTAGGCTCTCACCAGAGTTTGATTATAAAAGTAGCTGATAAATTAAACGCTGACGTGTCTGTAATACCATTTGGTGATTTTGAGTCTGAGTTTTCTCAATTAGAGGGTTCAGGCTAAATGAATTAAAAAATGTGTTCACAGCTTTAAGTTTCATGATTCTACATAGTTTTTATATTCTTACTTGTTTTGTTTTTCTCCCAGGTTTCAAACACCACGTCACCACTTATAGTGCCCTCTCAAGCCATTTCCTCGTTCTGATCCAGATATCAAAAGGCAGGACAGAAAAGAGGTTAAGGTCACAGTTATAAATATTGTTCTTATCTGGACTTGAAAAGTAGCTTTGACATTTAGTAACTGTGTTACCTAGGGGCATTCATTAAGCATTCCCAAAGTTATTTTTTATTATTTAAATGGGTAAAATACTATAAATCCTTCACAGGTGTTGAAAAAATCAAATACTGTGTATAAAGAACTTAGCATGACGCCTGGCATAAAGTAAGCACTCACTAAGTCCTGCATGTAGTTTTCATCCTCATCCTGCAATGGTCACTATCACTGTTACCGAATCTGAAGTGAGTTCGCTCACCCGTTGCGCAGGAAGCCAATCTCTGACACTGGGTGTGGTGGAAGAAAGTAGGAATTTTATTTTTTGCACAGCGCTGAGCAAGGAGAGAAGGCAGCTAACGCTCAAATCCCAAACTTCCGGAAAAGCTAAAAGGAAGGGTTTTTATTTGGGGTTTTAGGTAGGGAAGGGGGAGCATACAGCCTTGCTGGTCAGACCTTTCCCACCAGCCTGTCTTTGGCCTTGAGACACTTGCAGAGAGGAGGGAGCTCATGACCTTGGTGGTCAGCAGCTTTCCCACCAGCCCGTATCTCTTTGCGGGAGGAGATAGTCCAGGTACTTGTCCTTGACGGTGTCTGTCTCCATGGACGATAGTGGATTCTGGAGCCAGGAAGCCAGAGAGTAAGCAGGGAATGAGTGTTTTGGTTTTAACCTCATATACGCTGGGTTTAATGTGGGGAAACTGATATCAGGGTCGATATCATCACCACTCCTAAACCTGCCTTCTTTCTAATTTTTGTTTATGTAGGAATGAAAAAGACATCATGAAAAATAACTGCAAAATTGGAATATCAGCAATTCGTTAATTAGGATCCTGTTTATACTTGTTAACAATAAGACTGATCTAATTAAATAGAGCCCTCTCAACTATTAAGATAAATTATGTTGTTATATTACAAATATTTGAATTGCACGTATCATGTTTTCCTATAGAAAACAGGTTTTAGAGAAGTATTCATCTTCTGTTAATAAGTGATTGTCTCTCTTAAAGTAATTTCATATAAAAAATAAATCTGATAATAGCCTGACCTTGGCCTTACATTAGCCCTGTTCCTAAGATAGTAGATTTGGTCATTTACATTAATAATAACATAGCCCTTATAACATAAATCATGATGGAACTCACAGAGAGAAACAATACAAGCCAGCGGCATTCTAAATTTTATTCTCAAGTTCATCAAGTAATGACTTTGTTTTTTGAAGTTTATTACAAAAGAATAAGATGTTCCCCCAAGCATGTTGGACAAAATTTTTTACAAGTTAGTTTAAATTACAAAGACTGCTTTTACAGCAAAGAAAATTTAAAAGGAAAACACTTCAGAATTATATTGAATAAATTATATAATTTCTAATGCTTGTTTGGCCTGAACAATGATAAAGAAACTATTATTCAATCCCATTAGGAAAAGTGGTTTCAATTTTCACATATTCTGTTTACTATAAAGTTTTCGTGTATGTATATGAGACTCACCTATTTTCATAGAATTAGCCTACATCAGTATCCATTAAAATTACTTTGTGCACAACTTAATTACTGAAGATTTAGAAAGTAATTCAAGATGTTCTAGTGCTCTGGGCTATCATTAAAAAATGAGTAACCCTTATAACCAGAAATTTCTACTTAATATATTCCTAGAAAGCACTGTTCCTAACTCTATTTTCTCATTTTTAGTCAGTTCTCATTCAATATTCTGAGCTCATCAATTCACAGTGTCTCTGAAACTCAGTCCCCAATTTTCCCATTCCCTCTTTAACATTTCCGTCAGGCTTTCTTCAAAGTCTTCTTTCATTCCTACTAGAAGTACATTAGGAAGTCCTTAAATTTTAAGCACAACAAAGGAAAGAGGATAAAAAACTTTTTAATTGTATTTCTCTTCCACTGCTCACTGGTTTTCTAGCAGTGACAAAACCATTCAAGACATGATATATGTCATTATTTTTTCATGATCAACCCATTCATTATCTTTTCAATACATGAAATCTGGCTGCCTTTCTAGAATCTTCTTTTTTAAAATTTTCTATTCTTATCACAAGTTTAATCAGAAGTTTAATAGAAAAAAGTATTTCTATTTTTTCTTGTTCAGCAGTCTGCAGTAGTGTCCTATTCCCCACTACATCAAGTAAAAATTTTTCTGTCCAGCTTTCCAGATTTGCCATGATCTAATTTAACTTATCCTATTGGATAAGAAGTTATTCTGTAATATACACACACAATTCCAGTCAAGCCAGCATTTTCACAAGCCCCACTGCATACAATGTTTCTTTTTAACATTGTCCCCTTCTCAGTGTTCTTTCTTTCTACAAGAGATTCTAGTGGTCAACGAGAACTGATGATTTCCTAGGTGAGTAATTTCCTGCCAAAAAGTATCTCAAGCAGAGAGAGAAATAAATTCCATTGCTTATAATAAAAATAAATTGCCCACAATTTTAAAGTACTCATCTCTTTAACAAAATATGTACATTCTTTCTGTAGTTCTTGCCAAATATTTGGAAATATAAGCTACAAATGTCTCTGGCCTCAGGTTCATTTTCTTAAAACAGATTTTGACATCCTTTTTACATTTTCTGGTAAAGTGATACAGATTCAAATTAGCATTTCTAACTCTAATAATATGAATACATTATATTAATAGCTCTTTTAGAATACAGACATGAAAATGGTATTCTCATTATAACTATTCATAAAGATAATGCATATCATTTTCTAATATTTGAGGGAGTATCATTTGATATCTACATTTGAATTCAAAGAGATTTACATCTGTATAAGGATTATATCAGGACCTTTATTATGTTTTGGTTCTATTGTATGAATTTTGTCTAAGACATTATTTTGGTGTGTTATAATTCTTTTTGTAGTGTATTACCATTTCAAATAAGGAAGACATTGTGACACTTTGTGGAATTCAGTCTATTTCTTCACAGGAAAAAGAAAATTAGGAATCGAGGAAAACTTTCTAACTTTTGTCAATCCAGAATTATCATATGTGACACAGGAATCTAACTTGTTCTTGAAGAGGAAGTTCTGCTTCTGGGAGGGTCTGGTTCAGGGATAAATAGGGACGTTCTTGTTCCAGGAGGCAAGCTGTTCCCTGTCAGATACAAATGACCCAATGAGAATGAAGGAGATGATTAAAGGGAAAAAATTCTGGCCTGTCATGAGGTTAAAGTAGTGTCTCAGACCTCCTGCTGTTTAAAGCCTGCATTTATGCTCTGAAGTTGAGCAGCCTTGACTAGTGTCTCTCTGTAGGGTTTAGGCAATTGAGAACGTAGGAGAGATAATCTGAGAAAACAGGAATGTGAGAATGCCTCAGCGTGGAAAAGGATCTGCCTTCTGTACATGCACAAAAAAGGGAAGATTGCATTTAAATTAATACAGTCTTTTCAGTGGCAAGTTTTTATTTCTTTCTCCATTTCACAAGCTCCTATTTGCCTATTTTTTTTTTCCTTTGGCTATTTGGGGCTTTTTGTTGTTGTTTTGCACAGGATGAGAGCAATGAAAATAAAAACAAACTAGGCTTTCATGTAGTATTCCCCCCTTAAAAGTAAGTGAGCAGCACCTTACTATATGCCTTCTAATGAATTAATCAATTTAGCACACTTCTATTGGAAATCGCAACATGTCAACTCTGAAAAACGCCATTTATTTACAAAGCAAATAGTTTACAGTACAAACAGACTTAGAAAGGAAAGCTATTCCACTACTTGGAATTCATATAATGAGAGATTCCACCATATCTTGATAGCCTGGAAGCAAACTGCAACCAATTTTGCAGAAGCTTTATATTCAAATACAGTAATAGTAAAGTGTCAGACCTTACCTTCAGGCCAATCTCAATATAGCACTTATTGATAATACTAAAAACAACAATAACCTGAATAAATAGAATGCATTTTCTTCCTAGCATCTCAAAATGCTTCTCCTAAATTATCTCATTTATTCTCCTGACATAATTCTATAGGGAGAAGAAAGCAGATATTGTACATAACATCAGTCTACACTTTACCAAATAACTTTGAGAGGATCCTGTGACATTCTGGCACTAAAACCTGAGGCTTACAGCCAACTGGCTGCATGCCTGGTAGGCCAACAGCAGCCGGGCTCTCTAATGGACATCTTGGAGCTGGAGGAAGTGTTGGCTTTATAGTGAGGGTAGAGCACGTGATTACCCAAGAAAGTGTGTTTGAGGGATGCTTAGAACATATGCTAATATATTAAAGCACCCCTACCAAAGCACAATGTGGTTTACACACCAGGTTCGTTTTTGCCCTCTGCCTAGAAAGCCAAACACCAAGATGATGAGGTCACAGCGGAGAGGGTGTTTAATCACAAGGCAGCCATGCAAGGAAGCGAGAGCATGAGTCCCAAATCTGCTTCCCCAAAAATAGGGACTCAGGGATATTTATGCGAGAGGGGGCAAGGTGGTCTGAAATGTGGAGGTAGGTGATTGCAAGTGAGGAGGGGAGCGAATTGATCATCTCACAAGCGTAGTCAGACTCCACGCCTCTTCATGGGACCCATGTTCACAAAACGACAGCATTAGCATGATCTGAGAGTGGAGTTTTTAGCCTCTTGATGTCAAAAGGTCGCTCATTGGACATCTGCGGAGACCCAGTTAATGAGTTGGTCTCAAGCGGCCTGGAGTGGACAAAGGAGTTCCAACTCCTGAAAAAAAGCCCACACACCCATTACCATGGTGACCCAGGCTCCAGGGAGAAGTTATCTATAGCAATCTAGTGGGAGTCAGCATATTGCCTAAGCAGCACAGTTAACAATGGGTAGGTTAAACAACTAAAATCTATAATTAGTAATTGCAAAAAGAAAAAAACCTTTACTTCCTAGCTACTTAATCATGAATGGCTAACTCTGCCGCTTCCAATATGTACTAATACATGAAATTTCACTATTAGTTGGGCTTTAGGCAACAACGCCCTGCTTACGAGCAAGTACGGCCCTACAGGTTACACTTTCATTTAGGAATAACTATAAAGGTCTTAGCATGAATTATTTCACCAATACTTTTATTAATTGCTAGTTTACAATGGAAGAAAAACACATCAATTAGGTTTGGCTAGAGAAGACAAAATGAATACCTTCATAAGAATTTCATAATTAAGCTGTCATTTATGATCTTAATATTGTAATAGTTCTGATAGAGAAAGAACAAAGAAAACCAAGGATATTCAGGCATAGACAAGGCACCAGAATTCTAGAGAGGTGGCAGGAAAACCCAGGAGAGAGGAGAGTAAGTAAAGGGAAGATTTATCAAAAGGAAAGGTGATGAAGACAAACGGATATCTTTTATTATATTGCATACCATTAGAGCTAGAAATGAGATGGCTATAACTCTGGGTTTTGTAGATTGTTTCAGACTTTATGTTTCAGTCCTAAACTTCTTATCTAGAGTTATTACAGACATTTGCTCTCTGACGAGAGAACCAAATATATTAGTAAATTCAAAAGTATCCCAGCAACTTTGGCTAACCCTTTGGGCCCAAAGCAATGTTCATGTATTTTGGAGGTTTGCCAGAACAGAGAGAAACTCCTAGAGAACAGATTGCAGTAGCCACCATCCAAGAGGAATTAACTATATAAACTAAATTTGCTATCATTAGGGTTATCTCAACTATTACAAGATTATTTTAGGAATAGCAAAAAAAAATGCCTGAATAGCTTATTTTTGTCTTATTTAAACTATATGGAGTCAATATGTAAAAGATATGTCGACCTTTCCACTTAGTACAAGAAGAAATTTCACATTGTTATATCCATTTTACAAAGGAGAATATGACATCTCTCCAGGAGAAACAAGTAACTTGTCTCCTGTCTGTCAGAAGCTAGTTTATTTCTTAGTCCACTTAAATACAATCTGATTTTTAAAATGGTTTTGCTACTGTTACTGAAAGAATATTTTTTCTCATGCTGTCAAGTCTTCCTCATACTTAATTTTCCTCAACTCTCTCTAATATTCCCCTTCTACAATTATCTTTTTTTAATGCCAAAAGAAGCTGATATAAATTAAGCCAGGAATCTCTTTAGGCAGGCTCTCCAGAGAAAAACCACATTCCCATTTAAAGTATTCGCTAGAATGATATACTTTTATTTTCAATACAGCTTTACTCCCAACCTCATAATAATATGACAGACTTTTATTCAGCTGTGAGCTTGCATTCTGGCTCACCTCCTTGTTAGTCATGTCACACAGAGGCAACCATTTAGGGTTTCTGAGTTTAAGTTAGCACACCTGCTGAAACGGAAAAATCAGGGTCATATGATGGCCAAAGCTTTAAGTTTAAAAAAGGAAATGGGATTTAAGTACCAGCTCTATCATTTAGGAGCTGTTGGTCTCAGACAAGTCATTTAAAATCTGGAACTTCCTGGTTTTTCCTATGTAAAACGTGAATAACATCTCTTTTGTTTTCATTATGAGACTGTAATAAGAAAAAGGTGTGTAAATGTGTTTGACGGCATTTTTAAGTATAAAGCTTTATTACTGTGGGCTTATCATATACTAATTAGTCTGCTAGGCATTTCCTAAACTACGGAAAGAGACAGAATAGAGCATTGGTCTCTGTCCTCCAGGCTCTTACAAGCAAGCATCCAAAAAGGAGATTTAGTGAGAAAAATTAGGTAATACAAAGAGGTTAAATGGAAATGTTAACAAATTTATAAACTCTTGATCTTAGGGCAATGTTCAGCTAGGGTCCCCTTCTCCGGCATATAAAAATCTATCATGAAGGTGTATTAATAATTATCACAAAATCACAAATCCCCATAGCCTTTGAAAATGATGTTCTCATAACATACTGTTTATAGACATCTGTAGTCCCTGTGCAAATGCTTTTTTTCCTAGTTACATAAAAATCTAGAAGTGATCTCTCTCACTTTGATATCTGGCTGTCAATTTCTGGGCCTCACTGTGCTGGAACACTATCTCAGACCATCAACAACCACATTTCCAGGTTTTTAGCATTTATCATTCCT
This sequence comes from Equus caballus, assembly GCF_041296265.1. NCBI lineage: Eukaryota > Metazoa > Chordata > Mammalia > Perissodactyla > Equidae > Equus > Equus caballus. The sequence continues at coordinate 15,904,536 of NC_091702.1, read as the reverse complement.
GACATCTCTTGGGGCCATTGCTTCTACTTGCTTTCATTCCCTGTGTATTAAACCACCCAAGCATTCATTTATGAATAGCTAAACCAGAGGTAGTGCAATTCCACAGATATCATGAGATCAGCATCCATCCAAGCATCTGTGCTGAGTTTTTGCCACAGGGCCTTGCATTGATAATTAGCTGGGATAAATTTCAAAATATTGTGTTCTCTAAAGAGAATCAGAACATGGCTTTGAACCCAGAGTAGATGAGATAGCGGAGCTGTTACAAAATTATAATTCATCTGCAGAAGGAATGCATTCATTTTTGGAAAGAAGACCACTCGGTTTCTTTTAAAGTGTGAAGCTTTATGAAGGATTAAGCATAAACTCATTTGCTTCTATAATTTAAAATGCTTGCTTTAGGTTGCTTGGTAAATTTTCCTTAAGATTTTTTTGTAATACATTTGTCTATTCGCTTTACATTGGAGGATTCTTAGAATCATAACACTTAAAGACTATCTAGTCCATTGCCTCTTATTTTTACAAGAGATGAAAGTAAGGCTTATAATGAAGTGACTTACCCAAGACTACTCTCTTAGTTAGTAGAAATTTGTTTTCTAATATCTAGTGAAGATTATTTTTACTGCAAAATATTGTGTTCCTAGGACAGGGATTATATTTTATTATTTCCAATATTATTCCCTCTTTTCCCTAGACTGTTAACTGTCTATCATTTCAATAAAGAAAATAAGGGTATTTTTGATGTAGATGTTTAAAGTATGGATGAAGGTACAGTGGAAGGAAATTCAAAATATGGGAATTAATAGACAAAAAGTTTCACATACAATTTTAACTAAAATCTGTGGAAGACGTAGAAATGAGAACTACATCTTGAAAATATTAATAGAAACAAATCTACTAGAAATCTTTAAAAATAATTGATGTTTACTGAATAAGCACTGTGATACAAACTTTTAGTATCTCATTTTAATCTCAAGATAATCCCATGAGTTATCTCTTATTTTTACCATGCCTTTTTGCAGGAGAAAAGTCAGGTGCTATATGACTTCACAGTTAAAATGTATATGACATTTTAATATTGTGAATAGTAAAACATTTATTCAATGTATTTACATGTTTAAAAGATTTAAAATGCATAGCACTTGTATACCATATATATGGCAATTATCATATATTGCTGTTGGAGTAGTACCTCCTTATCTGTGATTTTGCTTTCTGTAGTTTCGGTTACCACGGTCAACCATGGTCCAAAATATTAAATGAAAAATTCCACAAATAAACAATTCATAAGTTTTAAATTTCACACTGTTCTGAGTAGTGTGATGAAATCTCTTGCCATTCTGTTCCCTCCTTCCTGGAACATGAGTCATTCTCTTATCCAGGGTATCTATGCTGTATATGCTACCTTCCTACTAGTCACTTAATAGCCATTTCAGTTATCAGATTGACTGTTGCAGCATTACATTGCCCATGTTCAAGTAACACTTATTTTATTTAATAATGACTCGAAACCACAAGAGTAGTGATGTTGGCAATTCAGATATTCTTTTATTGTGCCTACGTTTAAATTAAACTTTATCATGGGTACATACATATAGGGAAAAACATAGTATATATAGAGTTCAGTACTATCCACAGTTTCAGGCATCCACTGGAGATCTTGGAATGTATCCCCTGCAGATAAGGGGGAACTACTGCAGTGAGTTTTCCTTTACTAGAGTTAATGCAACAAAGGTTCTCCTAACATTCATCTGTGCTTCCTACCAGCCCCGAATCTATGATTAGCAGGGAGGTGACATAACAGAATTGCATCCCTAAAGCACATACTATAGGAACCACTACTCCTCTCCATATCACTGCATTGTTCCTATTTTAAGATAGGACTCTTATCACTTCCATTTCATTAGCACTGGATTTACTTCTTGTTTTGCTGACATTTTTAAAAAAGAAAGAGCCCCAAGTATGAAAGACAATGCGAAACATTATCAGTATCATTTCAGTTATTAAAATTACTATGTTAAAATAAAGATACTACAGAATATTCTTTATGTATCATAAAATATATTCTTAATACAAAAGCACAAAACCTTTGTGTTTGAATCTCCTTAAAACATCTGTCTTTAAAAAAATGAGCACTAAGATTAAATTAATTGAAATAAAACACATTTCATTAAAATTACATTCAGATATTCTTGAAAGACACAGAACCATATGCCATCCTATGATGCCCCAGTGTCAGATTCTGTGAATTAATCAGTCATGTATTTAACACTACAGAAGTATGAGCCTGGTAAATGGAACTTTCATTTGCCAATAGCATAACATTCCAACTATGTTCAAAAATGCAGCTTGTATAAAAGGAAGTGTAATTTACTAGGAAATAGATACATGAAAGCAAGTTCTTCAAATTGCATTAATATTAAAGAGAGAAAAAAGTGTGCAGAGTTTATTAAAAAATCAATTAAAGTGTTCGAAAGGTACATAAGCCTGTAAGCCAGCAGTCCTACCCTTGTTTCCATCTGTCAACTTTATCTACAACTCAAGGTTCTGATTTAAACTGAAAATAAGCATCAGAGACACATAAGTGAATAGATTTTTCCTATGTATTTTCTGTCACATTATATTATGGTGCTTTGGCTGCAACAGAGATCGTACCATGGAGCGTGTAAAAGAACAGGTTACCTCAGAAGTGACAGTGCAACAGAACTAAACAGAATTGCTATAGATACAGTAGCAACATTTCCTTTTAGCAGAATTACCACAAGATTGTATTATCTGTTTACATAATGCAAATATATTGGCTCTTGTTACAACTTTTTGTTCTCTCTGTAGTACTGTAATAATTTCATGTTGTATTTTCCTCTTATTATATTATATATTATATACTAATAATAGTATTTATATTTGATATAGATTTGTATCAAAGTCTTCATTATGAATTTATTTTCCTGACTCTCTGGAGACTATGGGCAATAAATATCCAAAACTATTACTAATTTTGAATATTTTCAATCTTCCGGGATTCCAAAAAAATTCCAACTGTGAAAATATGTTTTATTAACTATTATTATAATTAAGTTGAATTGTGGATTCCGACATATCCAAATAAACATGCACACAACTTAATCTATATTCTTTGAGTTTACATTCTAGAATCTCACAAATTGAATAGAATCATCATGTATAGAGAAAATTATTTTAAAATTTTCGTAGTCCTCAGTTAAGAAATGAATGAATACTTATATGATATTATACCTACTAACCAAAATCAAAATGCTGTAGAATAACAAATCATATGTGAATGCACATATTTATCCTGGGAAGCACATCTTAATCAATACCCTGGAGTATTAGAGTTTAATATTAGAATTTAAATTTGGTAACTATGGCCTTTCCAGAATCATTCCCAGGGCACAATCTGCCAATAACTCTGGAACTGGAACCTGGGAATTTTCCAAGTCTCTTAGTTGTTTTGCTTTAGAGTCCGCCAAGAGATAGCTTAAACTACCAGTATAACTCAAGCGGGAAAAAAATAGTTAGCATTTATTGGGTCTGGGAAGATCAAAGCAAGTTTCAAATGATGATGATGTTTCAGTGCCTTAATTTAAAGATGACGCTAGCATGTCAAACATAAGTATGCTTCTATAATGTCATTCTAAGCGCAACCAGGTAAATAGTAGGAGATCATGTTAAAAACACAAATGAATGAATAGCTGGATGGGGGCATCAATCAGTCAGTCACTCTAGCAGATATGTTTGTGCGGGAAATGGCTTTCTTCTGAGTATTCCAAAAATATTCTTGGTATTCAGGTTTCTGATTTTAGCCCTCTGTGTTTATTGATCTATATAATCTCCCTGGCAACCAATTAATCCACATTCACTTTGAATCCATGTACTTAGATTTTCTCAGACACCAATTCTGGAAGAATCTATTAGTGGCATTACTTCTGTGAAAACTAAAGCCTTGGTGAGTTAGTACCTCTTTACTAGGACATTCAGTAAACTCCTACAAGTGTCAGTGTTTCTACCTAAAATGGTGTCAGACTTTGAAACCAGTAGGTAATTGTTTCAAGGCTCTTCTGCACTCCCATTTCTAGGATTGTATTCTTCCTATATCAGCTATAAGATTGTTGCTTCATTAATTTACTATTTAATTTGGTGTGAATACCCTACACCGTTGTTTCCAAAATAATTCTTCCAACAAGTCTAGAAAAATCTCTTTACTTTATGAGGGGCTGGACTCTCAAGAAAAATTGTTCATTCAACAAAAGTTTGATGAGGATCAACAAATAAGCCAGATTTATAAAGATAAAACAATTGCCAGTGAAAATGCACTAATTAGTTCTCAGATTAGTGGTGAAGATTGGCATGTAGACATGTGAGTTGCAATATAAGTGATGCTTCTGATGGCAGAGGTGTAAATCTAATGCTTCAGAGTGCCCATCTCTCTATAAGAGCCAAAAGCAGCCTCAGAGTAGGTATTACATATAAGATAGCACTTGAAAGCAGAGTCTGATAAGTGAAGAAAGAGGAAATTTTTCCAGAAGAAAAATAGCAAAAGTCACAGTCTAAGGAAAAAGACTTCTTGTGTTTGTAAATCAGTGAGAAATATGTAAATACCATAATGTTTATAAGAAAGAAGACAAAGGGTAAGACAGAAAGCCAGGAACTGGGGAGAGGTAAAGATCAACCATATTGGAAAGAGGACTATTTTCCAGCCTAAGGAATTTTGATTTACCTTTGTAAGTTAATGGGTAGCATAAATTGCATTTTTAAAACAGTAACTAATATGGGAGAAGATTAACAAGGGGAGTGATCAGAGGCAGCAGTTATAAAAACCCCAGTAAGGGATCATGAGAGTTCAACTCTGTTTTTGACATGGAAAGTGGAGAGAAGCCAGGTCCAAGAGATTCTTCTGAGATTCAGCTTCATCAAGGACAGGATGAGCACAGGTGCCAGCTTTTTTGTGTGTTTCTATGGCTGAAATCTTTCAAGAGTCACCTGATGTGCCCTATAGAAGCTTATAAAGCACTGCTATTTGGACAATAGGAAATCTCCATTTGCCTTGGCTATTCTACACAAATTATTCTCATTTTTAAGTTTTCTTTTGGGTAGTCCACACAACTAGCAGCTGTTTGCAGCTAACAGAGGCAATTTCTCTTCTTTGGAGAAACCCCAGTTAATCATGAGATTGTTTCTCTTGACTATATTATCCTTGGCAACTGTAGAAGATACTCTTCTTTCTCTCCAGTGCAAATTAGACTAGATCCCTTTATCATATTGTCTCCTGTCAAAATTTCAATGAGGATGAAACAGTTAGATCCCTCCATTTAGGAATTCTTAAATTGTTGGGAGGTATAACAAGAATCTAGACTTGCATGCAAAATTTCCCAACCAAAAAATTTGAGTGCCAAATGGCTCTTAGGCAAATAGTTTTCAGGAGTACCAGAGGGGCAATATAAATGCCAGTAGCACTACATATTTAGCTAAATAATTAGCTTAGTAAAAAATATTCTGGATATGTTGAAGATAATTGTCATTGAACACACACTGCAGAGGAGTGATCTCAGCATCATGGTGGAGTGAACTGCTCCCGGTAGCCTCTTGCTGTAAGTTACAAGTAAATGGACATTCATTAACCAATAAAAGTTTCCCTACAAAGCACAAAAGGACATCTTAAAGATCCTTGCAGCTATACATCTGAAGGTAGGGGTACTGGATCCCCAGGAAGCAGAGGAAAAAGATGAATGGATCTTCTTCCCCTTCCCAGTGGCAACAACCTAGGTGATGGGTCCTCATGCAGCAGCTGGTGTGCAAATGTAAGAGGAGGCAGGGGAGCAGGAAGGTCATCACATGAACACTTTTGCTTTTGGAGTTATATCCTGGCCTGAGGGAAGACTCCATGTTAAGTGGTGTGTCTCAGCCACTGTGTGGGCACCCTCATCAAGAACAGCAGCCAAGATAAACTGTGAGTGAGCACAGAGTGGGCCAGCACATGCACAAAAGAAAGTGCCCCTCCCTCCTCCATCTGGCACACTATCTTGGCCAGTCCCTGGCCAACACAGCAGATCTGCACCAGAGCACCTGTGAGTATGTGTGTGACCTACAAAGTGTCTGCGGCCAATGGACAAAGACAGATGAGCCCTATCAGCACATCTTCCAGCAGATACAGTCGATTCAGAAAACACAGCTCCCGGCCCCCACTACTGGTGTCCAATGGAATCTGTGACCTGATATAAACACTATGTGTCAGCAAAGGATCACTTCATCAAACACTATGAAGAACTACATTAACACTTCAGAGCATAAGGAAAATGATAAGTCTCCAGAAACAAATACTGAAGTGACAGAAATTTACAATCTAAATGACAGAGAATTCAAAATAATTGTCATAAAAAACTTCAGTGAGTTACAAGAAAACTCAGAAAGACAGTTCATTAAACTCAGGAATAAAATTAATGAGCAGAAGGAATTCTTCACAAAACAGAATGATACTTAAAAAAATACCAAACAGAAATTCTGGAGATGAAGAACTCAATGAATGAGATAAAAAAAAATGTAGAAACCTAAAAGAAGAGAGCTGAAGTGATGGAGGACAGATTGAGTAATTTTGAGGACAGAAATATAGAAATGCTTCAGATGGAGGAGGAGAGAGGACTAAGACTAAAAAAAAAAAAAGAAGAAATTCTTCAGTAAATATCCAACTCCAATAGGAAATACAACATAAGGTTTATAGGTATTACAGAGGGAGAAGAGAGGGGGAAAGGAACAGAGAGCTTGTTCAAAGATATAATAGCTGAGAACTTCCCAAATCTGGGAAAAGCATTGGACTTCCAAGTATATGAAACCAGTAGAACTCTTAATTACAAAAATTGCAAAAAGAGCTTCTCCAAGGTATATAATAGTAAAACTTGCAAAAGTCAGTGAATGACAAAGTAAGAAGATTAAGGGCAGCAAGACAGAAGAGAATAATCTAAAAAGGAACCTTTCTCAGGCTTATTCAAAATACTGAAAGATAGAAACTTTCAGACAAGAATATTCTATCCAGTGAAACTATCCTTCAGTTATGATGGAGAAATCAAAACTTTCCCAAATAAACAAAAGCTAAGGGAGTTCATTGCCACTAAACCTTCCTTACAAGAAATGATCAAAGATGCCTTCATAACAAAGAGGCAAAGGTTTACAAAACCTTGAGCAAGCAGATAAATAGGACAAGAAAATAGAAAATTGCAGCTCTCTATCAGTATAGGTTAGCAAACATTTAATTATAAAATAAAAGATATATGGAAGGAAAGCATCAAAAATAACTATAAACACTTAATTTTAATCACAAACTCACAAAACAGAATAATTTATAACAAAATAATTTAGACAAGCAAGAAGAAAGGGATGGAACCTGCTTAGGCTAATGAAGGTAAGAGGCAATCTGAATATGGATTATGCCACCTATGAGATCTTTTATACAAACTCATGATAACCACTAAACAAAAAATCACAGCAGAGTCACACATTATAAATAAAGAGAAAACTGACAAAACCATCACAGCAAACAACCAAATTGAAACGGCAGTCAGAAATACAAAGGAAGAGAAAAAAGGGAAATATAGAACAACTGGAAAACAAGAGATAAAATGGCTCATATATCAATAATCACTCAAAATGTAAATGGATTGAATTCTCCAATCAAAAGACACAGTGACTGGATGGATTAAAAAACAAGACTCAACAATGTGCTGCCTCCAGGAAACACTTGTCAACTCTAAAGAAAAACATGGGCTCAGAGTAAAGGAATGGAAGACAATACTCCAAATAAATGGCAAGCAAAATAAAGCAGGGTTTCCATACTTATATCAGACAAAGTGGACAACAAGATAAAAAAAGCAATGAGAGACAAAGAGGGCAGTATATAATGATGAAAGGGACATACCACCAAGAGGATATAACACTTAGGAATATACATGCACCTAACACATGAGCACCAAAGTAAATAAAGTAACTATTAACAGACCTAAAGGGAGAAATTAACAGTCATACAATAATACTAGGGGACTTCAATATGCCACTTACATCAATGGATAGATTATCCGGACAGAGTGTCAACAAGGAATAAGTGGACTTAAATGAAAAACTAGACAAGATGAACTTAATAGATAAATATAGAACATTCCATCCCAAAACAATAGAATACACATTCTTCTCAAGTGCACATGGAACTTTCTCAAAGATAGACCATATGTTAGGAAACAAGGCAAACCTCAATAAATTTAAGAAGAATTGAAATCATATCAATCATCTTTTCTAACAATAATGATATGAAACTAGAAATCAACTACAAGAAAAAAGTGGGGAAAGCCACAAATATGTGGAGACTAAACAACACACTACGGAACAACTATTGGATGAAGAAATCAAAGGAGAAATAAAAAATAGCTGGAGACAAATGAAAATGAAAATACATCATATCAACTCTTATGGGATGCAGCAAAAGCAGTTCTAAGAGGGAAATTCATAGCGATACAGGTCCACTTCCAGAACCAAGAAAATCCTCAAATTAGTAATCTTAAATTACACCTAATAGAACTAGAAAAAGAAGACTAAACAAAGCTCAAATTTAGCATAATGAGAGAAATAATAAAAATTAGAGCAGAAATAAATGAAATAGAAACCAAGAAAAAATAAAGCACTGAAAAGGGTCAATGAAACTAAGAGCTGTTTCTTTGAGAAGATAAAGAAAATTGACAGACTCTTAGCCAGACTTACTAGGAAAAAAAGAGAGAAGCCTCAAATAAATAAAACTAGAAATGAAAGAGGAAAAATTACAACACTTACCACAGAAACACAAAGGATTATAAGAGAATACTATGAAAAACTATAAGCCAACAAATTGGATAATCTAGAAGAAATGGATAAATTCTTAGACTCATGTAATCTCCCAAAACTGAATAAATAAGAAATAGAGAATCTGACCAGATCAATCACAAGCAAAGAATTGAAACAGTAATAAAAAAACTCACAGAAAACAAAATTCCAGGATGAGATTGCTTCTCTGGAGAATTCTACCAAACACTCAAAGAAGAATTAATACCTATCCTTCTCAAACTATTCCAAAATACTGAAGAAGATGGACCACTTCCTAGCTCATTCTATGAGGTCAACATCACCCGGAAACCAAAACTAGAAAAGGACAACACAAAGAAGAAAAATTACAGGCTAATATCTCCGATGAACATAAAGGCAAAAATCCTCAACAAAATATTGGCAAACAAAATACAGCAATACATTACAAAGACTATATACTATGATCAAGTGGGATTTATACCAGGGATGCCAGGATGGCTTAACATCTGAAAATCAATCAATGTGATACACCACATTAACAACATGAGGAATAAAATTCAAAATGATCATCTCAATAGATACAAAGAAAGCATCTGACAAGATCCAACATCCAGTTATGATAAAAACTCTCAATAAAATGGGTATAGAAGGAAAGTTCCTCAACATAATAAAGGCCATATAGGACAATCCCACAGCAAATATCATACCTATTGGTGAAAAACTGAAAGCCATCTCTCTGAGAACAGGAATAAGACATGGGTGCCAACTCTGACCACTCCTATTCAACATAGTACTGAACGTTTTCGTCAGAGCAATTAGCTAAGAAAGAGAAATAAAAGGTATCAAAATTGGAAAGGAAGAAATGAAACTCACTGTTTGTGGACCATATGATCCTATTTATAGAAAACCCTAAAGAATCCAGTAGAAGACTATCAGAAATAATCAACAAGCACAGTAAATTTGGAGGGTACAAAATTAGCTCACAAGGGTCTGGCCCCATGGCCGAGTGGTTAAATTCTCGCGCTCCGCTGCAGGCGGCCCAGTGTTTCATTGGTTCAAATCCTGGGCGCAGACATGGCACTGCTCATCAAATCACGCTGAGGCAGCATCCCACATGCCACAACTAGAAGGACCCACAACAAAGAATATACAACTATGTACCAGGGGGTCTCTGAGGAGAAAAAGGAAAAAAATAAAAAATCTCTTAAAAAAAAAAAACTAAAATTAATAAAAAAAAATTAGCTCACAAAAAACAGTTGCATTTCTATACCCTAATAATAAACTAGCAGAAAAAGAAGTCAAGAATACAATCCCATTTATAACTGCAAGAAAAAGAATAAAATGCCTAAGAATAAACTAAATCAAGGAAGTGAAAGACTAATACACTGAAAACTATAAGACATTATTCAAATAAATCATAGAAGACATAAAGAAATGGAAAGATATTCCATGCACATGGATAGGAAGAATAGACATAGTTAAAATGCCCATGTTGCCTAAAGCAATCTACAGATTCAATGCAATCCCGATCAGAATCTCAATGACATTATTCATGAAAATAGAACAAAGAATCCTAAAATTTATATGGAAGAACAAAAGCTCTAAATAGCCAAGAAATCCTGAGAAAAAGTAACAAAGCAGGAAGCATCACAATCCCTGACTTCAAAATATACTATAAAATGATAATAATCAAAACGACATGGTATTGGTACAAAAACAGACACACAGATCAATGGAACAGAATTGAAAGCCCAGAAATGAAACTACACATCTATGGACAGCTAATCTTCAACAAAGGAGCCAAGAACATACAACAGAGAAAGGAAAGTCTCCTCAATAAATGGGGTTGGGAAAACTGGAAAGCCACATGCAAAAGAATGAAAGTAGACCATTATCTTACACCTACACAAAAAATAACTCAAAATGCGTTAAAGACTTCAATGGAAGATCTGAAACTGTAAAACTACTCTAAAATAATATAGGCAGTACACTCTTTGACATCAGTCTTAGCAATATCCTTTTGCATATGTCTCCTCAAGCAAGGGAAACAAAGAAAAAATAAATGGGACCACATCAAATTACATAATTTTGTTAACAACTTCCTTTTCCTTGTGACTGCTGAAAAAGAAAAGCAAAGAAGGAAAAAACCACTCACTTAAGTGGACAGTCACCAGTAAAAGTGTAATTGGAGAGGAGATTGAACAAGATAAGGTCCAGAATAACAGATTGTTTCCACTTTACTTAGAAAGAAGTGAAGGATTCATTATTATGAGAGAACAGTTACTCTCTATAGTTTAAGATATCCAGAATTTAAAAATTTCTTATTTAAGTATATGCAAGTTTAACAACATTAAAAATAAAATCAAATTTGAAAGTAATAACTAAGGCAAATAAGAATGTTTTTCAAATGCACTAAAATGGTTATACAATGCAGTTATAAGAATAACTTTTTGTAGTATTATGCAAAGTAGATGCATGGGATTAATGTCAAGAATCAAAGACTCAGAATAATCCTTGGAAATAAAGAAAAATACAGTATTGGGCTGACTCCGTGGCTGAGTGGTTAAGTTCACGCGCTCCGCTGCAGGCAGCCCTGTGTTTCGTTGGTTTGAATCCTGGGCGCGGACATGGCACTGCTCATCTAAACCATGCTGAGGCAGCGTTCCACATCACAACTAGAAAGACCCACAACGAAGAATATACAACTATGTACTGGGGGGTTTTGGGGAGAAAAAGGAAAAAAATAAAATCTTTAAAAAAAAAAGAAAAATACAATATTACAGAGGAGCTAATTTATATTGCTACTTTTTCAAATACAGAAATTTGTGAATCTAATGAAACAATAGTCAATATCCTCCTTTTATTTGTATTATTTATTCAGATGTATACTACTATCTATTCAAACAAGTATGTTTCCCAGAAATAAATTAATGTCTTATTTTCTTCTAAGATTAAGAGCAATGAAGTGTGAAAATTTTGCTTAAACACTTCATTTTCCAATTTACATAGTTTCCCACCCACTCTGAAGTCCTTCAAAGTATAAGGGGATAACTCTGTACAAACTACTATCAAAGTGAAAATTAGAAAGCCCATGCTTTAACTGAATGCAACAAGATACAAGTGCTCCATAAATACATGAAAAGGAAAATTTATGACAAAGAAGATAGTAAGAACTAATTCTAAGGAAGGTGTACAACATATATTCTTAGCATATACCCAAAAAGTAGGGAGTAAAAGGAATTGGGTTGAAAGGTCTCTGAGCCTACTTAGTCAAGAAACTGGGAAAAGAAAAATAGGAAGACCTCAAATATGACAGTACTTTTTGGTGTATTAATAGCAATGAAGAGGCCAAAAAAAAAAAAAAAAGAAAGAAGAAAGAAAAGAAACATTAAAGTATCAAAATGATTACCAATACTCCATATTTATATTTAATTAAACTGTTGAAGAAAAAAAAATTCAATGACACTTGTTAAAGATGGTAAGGCAGGGGCCAGCCCCATGTCATAGTGGTTAAGTCTGGCGCACTCTGCTTTGGCGGCCCAGGTTCATGGGTTCCGATTCTGGGCATGGACCTATACCACTCATCAAGCCATGTTGTGGCAGCAACCCATGTACAAAATAGAAGAAGATTGGCACAGATGTTAGCTCAGGGCTAATCTTCAAGCAAAAAAAATGAGGAAGATTGGCAACAAATGTTAGCTTAGGGTGAATCTTCACCAAAAATAAGACGGTAAGGCAGACTTTATTCAGGACCAATGGGATAGGTTACAGGGACCACGGAATGGGGAGAAACCAATGACAACAGAAGCAGAAGCTATCCATATATTATCACAGGCTTCAAATTCAGCTGGGGGCATGACAAAGCATAATGAGTGAGTGTCAAGTCAGCAGCATCAATATCAAATGCCCAGATTCCTACTCTTTCGGGCCATCTGCTGTCCAAATATTATGAAATAGTTGAGTGTGTGTGGCAAGACGATATTTTATAAGAATATATTCTAGAATTTAGTTGCTTCTAGAGTTTCAGGAATGGGATTAAGTCACAACAGAGACATGAACAGCAGAATAATGTACCTAAAGATGTGACCTCAAAAATTGGGTAGCTTTTCTTATGTGTTTCAAGGCATGCTGGCCATTTCCTTGCAGACAGGAAACAAAAACTAGCCCGCTATTCCTTTAAAAATGCCTCAATCTCTGGATACCTCAATTTCTATGATAACCATAAGGCTATTGCTACTTGGAGAAGGGTTACCAAAACTCACAGATTAGCATCAAGCTGTACTGGAGTCTCAAATTTCTCCAAAAGCAGCCTGCAGCAACTGTCAGATGAATGTCAAATTTGTCTCTTGACAGTCAGTATCCAGAATTCCTTATGAAAAGTGACTCTGGTCCCTAGTGCCATCTCTTCAAGAAGCTCCTGGGTAAGTTAGGGTATCTGCATGTGGGTCAAACAGACTTAAGAGCTGTTATATACTGGCCAAACACGAGGTTGTATTTCAGATTCTGCTATGGGATATCCAGGCCCTCCAAAGAAATGTTCTCTGAACAACTAAGCGAGATGCCTAAGCCACAATATAAATTGTTCACTCAACTGATATTAGGTAGTTACTAAACTAATATTAGGTAGTTACTCAACTTACAGTAGGTACTCAACTACTAGTAGTTGAGTACTACTAATTGCTTAACTTATAGTAGCTACTCAACTTATAGTAGGTAACAAAGGTCTCTAACCTCCAGGAAAACTTTAAAAATGGAGTAATCTACCGAGTTTTGTGAGGAAATAATGGAGGGAAGCAGGGGACTGTGGACCAAGTACCAAGGTTTAGCATGAGGAGAGGAATAAAGACAGCAGAGAGTTGCATCATCAGAATGGAAGTAAAGATTAGAAACTCTAACTTGGAATGCAAATGGAAAGACAAATCATAAATTTTGCGAATTTACTTACAACTAAAATATTTAAACTTACAATTAAAGTTGTAAATGCTGTGCATTTCCCATGACAGACAGGGAGTAGATGAGTGATGTTGGTAGACTAATTTGTTGGAGGGCTTCTTATCTTGAGAATGCCAGTTATTTTACCACTTATATGTTTTGCAGACATATTCTGATTCTGTGCTTTCTCTCTTAGTGCTAGTGGTGGTTATGGTGTCCTTTGCCAACCAAAAGTTTTAAATTTGGTTAGCACAAATTTAAATCCTTGTCCTTTAGCATGCTAACTTTGCTATCTTTTTTAGGGAGGCTTTCTCCATGAGAAGATTATAAAAATAGTCTTGTATCTTTTAGCTTTTGTAAATGCTTACATCTTTAATCCATCTGGCACTTCATTTGGGATATGATTTAAGATAGGCACCCCAAAGTTTACTCTCCCAAAGCATAGCAATTTTCCCCAAAATTTTTATTGAATATTCTCTTTTTTCCTCATCAATTCAAAGTCATCATATACTATATTCACAAATATACATAGACAAGATTTTGGATTCTTTCTTTCATCTACTTGTCTTGACTCTATACTTGTGGCATCTGAGCAGCCACAGTCATTTTTTTAAATTTTTGATATTCAGTTCAAAGTGCTACTCCCTATCTCTACCCCAATAAATTAAAAAAGAGTTTGACATATAAATCTTCTAAATAAACCTTAGAACAAGCGTGTAAACCCACCCTTACACCAATGCTTTAGGAATTTGATTGCAATTGCTTTGATCACAGATTAAACTGAGGAAGTTAAATTCCCCAAATGAATTGGAGAAGAAGGGACAACTGTCACAGTCTAGGTTCGGTGGGAAAGAGACTTGGAGACCAAGGTGGCGTGCACAATTTTATTAAGAAAAGCCTTGAGAAAGAGAAGCAAAGTAAACAGTAATGGTCAGAGGGAGAAGCTGAGGTGCTACAGTTTCATTAACAGCCTCAGCCAACCTCACTCGGAGCTCTGGAGTTAGAATGGCTGTCAGAGTTGCCCCAAGTCAGGCCGAAATGGCCCAATTTCCTCATCCACCTGTCACTGGGCATGAGAGACCAGGGAAAGGCCATAGCCCTAGGCAAGGCAGTTCTCTTCAGCTGAGACAGTTTCTAAAGGGAATAAACAGCTGAAGGCTGTCTGTCGATAGCATTCCTCACTCACAGTTATGGGAACAACTCTTTCAATGAAGAAGAATTTGTATGGTGCATCACACTGTCCTCTGTCACCCTGTCCAAAACTTCACTATATTGATTCTTTTTATCCTGATGTTAATCTCCATTTATTCTGGCCTTTAATTATGACTAGTAAAGAAATTATAAGTTTCTTCATGTAGGCCTTGAATGTTTGGCTAAAATTTAAGAATTTTATAGTTTCTAATGCTATTGGAAAGTCTCTCTCCCTCTCTCTCTCTCTTTTTTAACATGTTTTCTTTCATTAGATATAAGAAAGCTGTTGATTTCTGCACACTAATCCAACAGCTTCTTTCCATTTTGTTCACTTTTCTCTTTCTAGCTTTTAATTGTTGTTGTTATTGAGTGCTTGGTTCACATATTTTTAGTCTCTTCTATAATGACTATGTTGAAGGACAACAGTTTTCTCCTGAAGCCTGTTTAGGTCTTACTCTATACTTGTTGACTAGCTGTATTTTCAAAATATTTTTCTTCTTAATATTCTGTAACTTCAGTTTTCATTTTGTATTTAGTCCAGGAGTATTTTAGATGTTTTGTTTAAATTTTTCTAAATTGGCTTACTATTTTTGTAATTATTCTATTTATCAATTAAATTTGATTGAAGAGTATGTCTCATATGAATTCTTAATTTGGTAGCATTTTTAGTTAACTTATGACAGTTACCAGAAAAACAAACAAATGATAGGGAGAATACTTTGGTTCAATTTTCTAGATGACTAGTTTGTTGATTTGGTGCTTTTATTCCCTTATCTATCCTTACATTAATTTTTTGTTTGTTTTATTTTGTCAAACTTTTTAATGTTCTCTACTTCTTTTTATAGCAGCCTCTTTTTTTTTTTTTTGGTGAGGAAGATTGACCCTGAGCTAATGTCTGTGCCAATCTTCCTCCACTTTATATGTGGGATTATGGCCACAGCATGGCTTCATGAGTGATGTGTAGGTTCATGCCTAGGATTAAAATCTGTGAACCCAGGGCCACCAAAGCAGAGTGCATGAACTTAACCACTACACCACCAGGCCAGCCCCTTATAGCACCTTCTTATTGTACAAATTCTCTATTTTGACTCTAAATTCTTGAATATAGAAAAATTTCTATTCTATTTCCTCCATTAACATTTTTTGAATCTAACATGGTTTCTCTATTAATTTTGGAATATTTATTGCTGTTGGATTAGTGAGTCTCTCATTGAGAAAAGAACGGGGAAAAATGTAAGTAGGGAAGAAAAACAAAACGTGAAAGTAAAAATAATAAAGTTGTATTTATGGAGTAAAGACAGAAATGACCATATTTTATAAAACATCTTTCCTGAGCAAAAAATTAGTTGCCGTAATATTTAGGGCAACATTTCAAGGTCGATATACTTTCTTTCCTATAATCATAGGAAATCAAGCCATGCTGAGGTGGTGTCCCACAAGCCACAACTAGAAGGACCTACAACTAAAAAGATATATACAACTATGTGCCGGGGGGCTTTGAGGAGAAGAAGGAAAAAAAATCTTTTTAAATCTTAAAAAAAAAATACCAGAAAGGTTCCATGCATTTGCCATTACCTCTGTATTGGTAATTTCATGTAAATAACTTCAGTGTTTCCCATGCCAAGACTGAGTGGATGAAATATTTGCCATGGGATAATTTGGTGGATTTTGATGTAGAGGACATGAGTCTGATCTAGAGAGGAAAGGAATATATCTGATATCTATATCCTTATATATATATATATATAATGTATGTATTATGATATACATCCTTAGGAAAATAAACCTTGTCTGATCTAAAGAAGTCCAAAGCAGGAATAAAAGACCATGACCACTAAATAGAAACTATCCATGTATTTATGACAAGAGTCCAATAGGAAAGCACAATACTGAGTGAGTTGCTGGTGATCAACCTTCACATACATGCTTAGATTGTAAACCCCAGACAACACCCCTTTCAGTTATGCATAGAAGAATTGTACTGTGTAAGAATATGTGAGCTTAAGTGGTGTCGTGGTTAATAGGGTGAGTCTAGAAAAGACTTCATCAGCAATAGAAAGGGTATGAAACCCAAAAGCCTCTATTTCTTCTCTAAAAGGTTGAATAACATGTCTTATTTGGGAAGTTATGTAAAATATATTTTTATGTTTTAAAATATAACTGTTGGGACCAGCCCGGTGGTGCGGCAGTTAAGTTCGCACATTCCACTTCTCGGCAGCCCAGGGTTTGCTGGTTCTGATCTCAGGTGTGGACATGGCACTGCTTGGCATGCCATGCTATGGCAGGCGTCCCACATATAAAGTAGAGGAAGATGGGCACGGATGTTAGCTCAGGGCCAGGCTTCCTCAGCAAAAAGAGGAGGCCTGGCAATAGTTAGCTCGGGGCCAGTATTCATCAAAAAAAATAAATAAATAAAAATTAAAAAAATAAAATAAAATATAACTTTTACTATCAGCATAAATAATTAAAAACAACTTTTAAAAAGCCAGTACTTTAATAAAAACATTAGACTTTTTGCTAGAAGCTGAGAAGACAGAGGTAAATAAGAGCAGATCTTTGATTTCTGATATAACCACAGCATTACATCTTTTATGACTCCTATATTCTGTTTCATACCTAACTATTTTTCTTACATCCTGTCCTAGACTGTAAACTCATCTAGTCAGAGACTACATTGTCATGTTGTAGCTATTATTGTTTTTACCATCCTGCCTTACATAGAGTCTTGTATATCGCGGAAACTTTGTAGATATTTATGAATGAATAAATGTATGTGAAAATGAATGAATGAATAATAATTTTAACATAATAGTTCTGTATAACATATACTGGAGATTATATTTTATCTAATACAAAGATGAAAAAAACTTCAAATGTTTGTTATTCAAAGGAGGGAAATAATTATGATTAATTCTAAATAAATCAATGCAAATCAATATACTTATTATCAAACTTATGCAAGAAACTGTTTAAAGCGTTACACAGGATTACTTAATCCAAGACATAACCACTAACCACAAGGCACTGGGAACGAAGTACACTGCTTGGAAATCTGAATCAATGAATCAATATTTATAAAATACCTGATATTTGTTATATTCTACATATTGTAACTCAACTATGGGGAAATAATTCAGCTAATATTTCTGGTTCTTGAGGAACCATGCAGGCTATCCCAACTGTAAAAATGGGGTTTCCAGGATTATTTTTCAGGCAAACGAAGCATTATGGTGAAATGAGGGGTCATTATTCTAGGACATCAGGTCTCAATCAGCTTTGGCTTTCAGAAACCAGGCAGGAAGGGCGATGAAGAGAATTAGGCAGTGTACTCGAGTTTCAGCCAAATGAATTGGGAAAGACGGGAAGATCCAGTCATTCAGTCATTCTTTTAATTACTGGATAGGCGCACAATGAATTTCTATTATACGCCAAGCACTGTGCTACGTGGTGAATTTTCAAACATGGTCCTTGCCTTCGTGGAGTTTAAGGTCTAGTTACTCAAAGAATTAGAAACAGATGAATCAAAAGGACTATAGAATGGCATAATTGCAAGATAATGGTGATATTGGAAGAAAACTTTGAACTGGCCCCAGCAATAGCCAATTTATTACTACTGTGACTGTACTGCAGTCTGTATAATTTAGGTTTTGGGGTTGAAGTTGAAAAATTGATAGAAACTTATGCATGTTCTTAAAAATGAAGAGCACCATTATTCTATACAAATAGAAGTAATTTTTTGATTAAAGGCAATTTCCATAATTAAATTAAAATCTTCTTTTTTTAATGTGTTACTGAATTTACCAGTTTAGAAGAAAATGGTACTTATAATTAATGCAACCAATATTAGATGGGCCCTTATTGTAACAATTAGGATTTCCTTTTTTAATTTTGACATGGAAAACTGTCTTACAGTAATACTACACAGGAAGGAGTATTTGAGGACATCGTTAATATATTTTATTAACAATACCAGGAAATATTACACTATTAATATAACTATATTACATATTAGAACCATTTTCAGAGGTATTACAAAGGTGTTTGTGCACAGAGTAAAATGTATTAGAACTTAAATTGCATAACTTTTATTCAAATATGTCCTGCTAGGTATGCAGAAGTACAGGTCTCAGAAGAAACCTGTCACCCCATCTCAGCCCCTTACCTGTACTCAGCACACACCTGCCAACTGTCCCATGAGTGCCCCCAAAACCTTTTCAGGTGTCTACTTGCTACTTTGGAAATTTCTCAGACATCTTCCCCATTTACTCTCTGTTACTGCTCATTACTCAATTCTGTCGGTTTTACTGCCCATGTTGCTCCATTCCTTGGCTCCTAGACTTTATCTAGCTATTGTTTACTATTGTCTGTACCAGCTTAAACCTCTGCAATGCTCAGGGAAAGGATCTCTGGATCCACCATTCATCTCCAGGCAACCTCATGTAAAAGTGCTCCTGCCTCTTCTCAGGCCCCAGGCCTGTTCCTAGTGGCTCTCTACGTAAGAGGCAAAGAGGATTAAATAGAACACTATACTTCTTTAAATACTGCAATACTTTTCTCATTTAAAATATATACAAAAGTGTATAATAATTATGGTAAATAATTTTTGTAATATATTATTCTTAATTGTCCTACAGCCATCACTTGTCCTATTGCTATTGCCTATGGATTACAAACCTATAGTAGCTATGATCTAGCAAGAGGTTACAAATAGCAGGGTTCTGAAAATGGTCTTTTAGGTCACAATGCAAACAACATCCAAAGAGATATTCCCAGAATCTTTACATCTTCTGCTCTCCAACTAAAAAAATTAAGTAAAATAAATAATTTAAAATATAAAAGCAAGATTTTAAACCGACATTAGCTGACTTTACGGAAAATAATAGTTCCACTGAAAGAAGACTAAAGGAAAGATTCTTCAAAAACACTATTAGCTTTATTTATAATGTTACAATCAAATGAACTAGTTTTACAAAAGCGAATTTTCAGACAATTGAAATAAATCCATTTAAGAGCCAAAGTTGTATTTCTTTGATAATCTTTGATGAACTCTTTATACAAATATTATAAACTTCACTGGTTTTTTAAAATAATTAGCATCAATATGTGCCTTAGTTACTATACTGAGACTTAATATAAAGATTCCTCATTTGGCATAAAGGCAAATATGTAAGAATGATTTCCTTAGATTAAATGGCCTCAAATCACTAAGCTTTTTACTCTTGTTTTTCATTTGTTTGTTTTTTATAGTTATCTCTCCCTTCCCTTATTATCAGCCTGCTATTTCTTTTCACGTTGTTATCATGTTACTTTGATTTAAAGCTTTTATTTTAGTGTGACATGGATTTTAAGAGGCTTTGGGGCAATCTTCTACATTTTCCTGGGGTTTTAGACAGGTAAGTCAGCCAGAAAAGGAGCTTCCTGATAAATGAGGTGTCACTGCAGTTAATTAATGTTATCAAGCCCCATCTGTTGACCTTAATGAGTGCTATAAGAGATACGGAAAAATAAAAGAATGAAACATTTTACTTTTAGCATTGAATAGATTTAAAAAGTAATTCCATAAATATAATCTAAATTACATATTATCTAAATGTGCAATTTAATCCAACGTTAAACATGGAAATACTGAAACCCTTGGTTTCACATGTTGACATTATTTTAGCATCGTTATTTCAACTCGGATGCAGTTCTTCATTTGTTTTGCTATTCCGAACAAAATGTCATAAGCCAGTCCTAGGCTCCTTCACTCTGCTGATTAATAGGGATTTCTCATATTTCCTATCAGCAAATCTCTTTGGCCTGATTCAGTGCAGCATTATCCTTCATTAGGGAGTCGGATTTCATGCTATCAGAGAACACTGCGGTAGGAAGGGACCTCAGAGATCATTTGCCCATCTCTTTTATTTTAGAGATTAAAAAGGGATTTTAGAAAGATGCTGCCTTTTGGAAAATCTCTTTTGTTCTGATTAAAATTTATCCTCTTTTGGTACACTTAAATAAGTTTCTTATATCTTCTTTACATAAGCAATCTCACTCTTATATAAGGCCAGCTAACTGGTATTGTACTTCAATCAGACATTGCCATGCTGAGGAAAGAAAGAAAACAACATGATTTTGTTTAAAATTTCATACATAGTAATGTTCATAAATTACATCTATAAGTTACAGTTTTATCCTAAAGAAGTTCTCAACTATGACCAAATAATCCCTATCACGTCTTATCTTTCCTTTTTTATGTTATTTCCTATTTTATGTTAATTGGGTATGGGGGAGTTATCTGGAAAAAGTCACATTAGTGGTATTTCTAAGAATAAAGGAATATTTTAGGACTTTTTTTCTGATCATAATGGTAATGCAAAATATGAGAAATAACGTATATAGCATAAATAATAGTGACCCATTATGTGTTCATCCAAAGGTTGAATATCCTGAGACATTTCTATTTTGTCTTTCTGCTATGCTTTTTTTTCACATGCATATATACATATGTAATTTGCAAGCCTGGCTACTGTCTTAAAAGATAATTCATCAGATTTTTTTTGGTTCTGCTGTAACACACTAAAGACAGGCCTGCAGAATCATTCTCAAAAACTTGTCGTTCTGCGTCCACCATTAAGTCTTAGCTCGACTCAAGAAAAGGACAACATGACTTAGAAGAAGTCAAAGAAAAGTTCACCCCGCTTTAATCCTGGAAAAATTGTAGAAAAGAGAAGGAATGCTTTGCTGACAAAAGCATCAACAGCAGGAAATTCTCCCAGGAATACCTATTTCAACCACTGGCACGAGGTGACTTTGCACGGTATTTCATAAAAAAAACAAGAGCAAACTGTCATCAAGGAGACAGAAGCTTTGAAATTCAGCTTTCTCAGGCTAGTTTTACTTCCTGTATGGACTAGAAGTGAACTGAGGACCAGAGGATCTACCCCGGCATCTGTCATGATGTTGCGAGGTGACATCTGTCAGACCATGGGCTGATAGCAGTGGTTGGCAGCTTGAGAGTGCTGAGGAGAAGGTGAGTCAGCAATAGGAAGATAGTTGAGAGGTCTTCAGTACCCAAACCAAAAAGAATAGAATGCAAATTCACCTGCAGGTTGTGTTCTGAGCAAGTAGAGAAGAGTTATTGCTCTGGAGACCAGTAAGTGCCTTTATACACCCAAAGACCAACACAAAGTTCCTTTGTCCTCAAATTTACAAAGACAGAAAAACTCACCTCTCTCATTCATGTAGGATGATGGTGGTTTTAGGGTTGAGGAGATAATTTGAGAAACTGAAGTTTTATCCCAAAATAAACAAACACTAAATAAGACTTTAAATAATTGAATTGCTTTTTACAGAATCATTTTGGTAATCACACACTTTTCCCCTCCGCCACACACACACTGTTCATAGTTTGGAATACAGGAGAAATATTCACAGATTATAGCAAAAACAAAGCAGTTCCTTTTTCTCTGTACAATCACAGAATAGAATGAATTAAAATCCCACAGGTTTGCTTCATATGCATTTACTTTCCCTAAATTTCTGTAGATAATGTGTGCTTTAGGCGGCCATACCTTAAGTTTGTTAAAGCATTGTACTATTAGTGATAAGATCAGGGGTTTTACTCCATTGTCGACCAATTTGCCATGTGCCTATCTAGAGCTGAGCTGTTCCTAAAAGCCATCAGGCAAAAGCATGCCACTGTATAAAATGTAACAGACAGTGTGAGGATAGACCACCTTGTCCCTTTGCCAATGTGAGGAATACAATGAAGGACACTGTCTTATTTGGTAAGAGCTTTAGAGCAAATAGTGTTTTTATATGAAGCTTTCATACAAAAGTTAGTGAAGCCACAAAATTGTTACTGCCACTGTTTAAATTTTATTTATTTATTTTTATTTAAAACCTAGATTCTTTTATCATATGTACTGAACAGCTATAATACAGAAGATATGCCCAAAGCAAAAGATCCACACCAACTGAAAGAATCTATGTTTCATCTTCTCTTTAAGAGGAATTCTCCTGAATTATGTATTCCTGATTTTGAATAGAACCCATCTTCTAGTCAATTTGGCAATTGCAATTAGTTGCTGCAGGTTGATACCCCAAGATACATCCCTCTCTTTAAAGAGAGATCCAGAGAAGTTACAGTCGTTAAAGAAAATCACACCTAATTGAGACTTTATAATCTGATGTTTTGAAAGAATATTAAAAAGAGAAATCTTCAAGGAAAGAATGGAGAATTGTCAAATATTTTATACAAAGAACCAATATTTCATTACATTGCTTATTTGAGTTGTTCTGTGACTGAGCAGATATTCTGTATTAGAAATATTATTATTTTTTTAGAATGCTGGTAGACATATACTTTCCTATAACTCTAG
Source organism: Equus caballus (assembly GCF_041296265.1). NCBI lineage: Eukaryota > Metazoa > Chordata > Mammalia > Perissodactyla > Equidae > Equus > Equus caballus. Next base: position 15,881,212 of record NC_091702.1, on the reverse strand, counting down.
ATCCAAGTTTAGAAAATGGAGAGCCATGAGATAAGTAGTACTATTCCTACTTTAACATGGACAATTTAACATGGTACCTGGAAATCCGATTCCAGAAATCATTTCATTGGGATTTAGTCTGGGGCATCTACAGACATGAATGCTAATGATAACAGCTAAAACATTCTTATGAAACTACCATTTACAAAATGCTTTCACAATTTCTAAGAGATATGGCAACATAAATATCCTGAATCTTACTAGTACTAATAAGTAGCATTTATTTCATGTTTAGTTCATCCTTTTTTGGTCCCCTATTTAGAAACAGAAGGTTTAGCATGGTTAATTAACTTGTCCTAAATGGTATAGCTTGTAAATGTTAAAGTCAGAAATCAAAATCAGGGTTTAAAGAGGGAGATAACTTCTACTGCATTGGAAGTTAAAACCAAAAGCGTTTTTAAATGTGTCTATTAATTCATTTTAAAATAACAAAAATAAACTCAATACATGTTAATATAAACATATTTATAAGAACAAAACAAAATTAGGCTTTCCATAAAAAAATATACTGATAAGCCCGACATCATTTTACACTTTTGCAGATCGCTTTATCGGCTTCATAGAAGGCAGCTGGACACTCTCGGGCATTCAGTCAGGGAACCTCCAGGAAATCTCGCTGTATACTCACGTGAGAATGAAACTGAAAAGGAAATAACACCTTTACATTAAGAAATTAGTTTTGACCTCTCTGTATCCCTCAGAGAATCTCAGGGATGCCCAGATTTTGATTAAAAGTTCTCTATAGTTCTTTCTAATTCTGTAATCCTAAATCTTAATTGGTGATTTCCATCTCTGAAATCAGCCTTTTGTTTTGTGGATATGATCAGATTTTTTTTTAAGACATCTTGAATCAGCATTGAAGAAGAGAGCCTGAAAGAAAGACAAGGAGAATTCAGAAAACTACAGTAATAAGAAATAGACCATAGCGATAACAGGAGTGCAGAGTAGAATAGATTCAAAGCCAATCTAAATAGAATCAGGCCCACGGTTGAAGCTGAACTGAATACAGATGGCATGAATGCATGATTGGATATTGATCAGCTCAAAGTCACCAAGCAGAGGCTGACAGATGATTACATATTTGTGAGAGTATGTCCAGTCCTATGACATCCAGTTAAATGAGCACCACAGATATTTACCACTGCCTTGCTGTTGGAACACTCTACCCAGTTTTCTTAGAAGATATGCTAAAATAATGGGAAAGTAATGACTCTAAAATGACACACTTGCTAAACATCTTTCACTCAGGATGAGACAATGTTTTAGGATGAAAGTCCTTGAACAGGGGACGGAAGTTCCACATCCTCTATAAACTACATGTGAAATACAGGTAAATAGCTTAATCTCTCTAGGCCTCAGTAATTCTAAATGAAGGAGATAAACAGAATGACATCTAACATTTTTAAAAATACAATATATAATGTAACAAACAGTAGAAAGCACAGAAGACATTATGAAACATCTGATTGGTGTTACTAAAATTAAGTAACAAAGTATATTTGCTACCCTCATTTTGTTGAAAGAGGCTCTGATTATTTTATCATTATTTTTGCTATTGCTTTAAAGTCTTTTCAGTCTTGAAGAAAGTCTTTAAAGTCTTGAAAAATGTTTAAACTACTCTAAGAACAGTTTAGTTTCCTTTTAGGAACTGAGAGTGAGAGGGAGGTGACCAGTTCAGAAATATACCACTGGGAATTAGGAGCATATAGAAGGGATGTCGGTCCTAGGTAAGGGAAAGAATGTAAAAATGTCTCAAGGAGTCAAAGTCCATCCCTGTAGTCACACAGCAAGCACCTACAGCCAAAGAAAGACAAAGTGGCTTCTATGAGGAACTGAGAAATTAAGCAGAAAGGAGATCACAAAAGAATTGCATTTCCTGGTGCCTAGAGCAAAGAAAAGGGATAGGAAATGTGGGAGATGTTTCCAAGAGGGAAATGAGATGGACTGAAGCAGAAGAAATAATCTACATCCTAAATTAATCAGAAAAAATTCTTTAGATTAAAGAGAACTGAGAAGGCAGATCCAAACTACTACTATATCGTAAGAAAAAAATCAATAATAAGAGACAAACTACATATAGCCTAGCAAATTTTTAATTTATAAAGATAAATAAATCTGAGTCATCCATATAGAAAAGGGAATAAACAACAGGTTAGTTTCAGATCTTTCCTCTGCAGAAAACAATGACGTAATGTGATAAGAATTTTAAATGAAAATGTTAAAAATCAGAAATTTTGTGCCCCTTCAACATATTTCCCATTCATGCAGAAAACTAAAAGTCATCCTCAGATATGTGTGGGCTCAGAAATAATGGCACTACTAAATTTTCTTAAACTGAAGATAAACATCTATTAAATCTAACTCCAAAAGAATCTGGAAGTAGATCATAATTTACAATTTAAAAGTGAAAAAAAAATTGTGATATTAATGGATTAACAGAACTTTGTATTCTGTTTGGACCCTAGAGTCAAAAATCAATTCTGCAGCCTAAAGTATGAGGCTTAATCCTGTAAGACTACCTGCAGCTGTTTCTTCTTTCCTCCTTTCCCTGTACTGGGAAATATCTCTGGAGCACACATCCTTCAAGAGTACAGATGGAATCCTGAGTTGAAAGAAGCTTACAATAAGAAATAGCGCTTTTTTCTTCAGGCACTTGCAAATAATATCTAAACTATACAGTTGAGCTACTAGGCTCAGTGAATTACTAAACCAAAGTTTGCTTGCCTCTCAAAGTTATTAATTTGCTTAGAGCAACATAAAAGCCATTTTAATGGCTAACAAACAATTAGTGATTTTCTTCATAATTAAAATTTGTATTGAATTACTTGATCAATTGTGTTGCTGTGATGATAATTGAGATTTTTATAATTGATAACAAATCACTCAGCATGTGATATTATCTGTCATTTAGCCCCTTTTCATGTCCTGTTGAATCTCAGACCAGTAATGTTTCTTCAGTAACAATGTAATATTCCAAATAAACACATATACATATAAAAGATCAGTATATAAAAGAAGTATACCAAAAATATTGAGTTGTTACTTATGATATCAAATTCTAAACAGTTTTTAGTATTTTTAATGTACTCATTTTTTCAAAGTGAAAATGTTGTTTTCATACATATAAAACATGACTAGGAGGTAAATATTTTAAAGTTTTGTATATAGAAACTAATCACAACTAAATAAGATTGAAAAACTGGAGCTAAAATATTAACAATACTTTTCTCAAGATGTTGGCATTATGAGTATTTTTATTTGGAACTTTTTATATCTTTTTATTTTTGTGAAATTTTCTATAATGAACATTCATTTTTATACTATAAGGAATGCACTAGTCAATATAGTATATTTTGTCTTGTTAGTCTACTTTTTCATCATGATTGGGCATAACTGGCAGATTGGAACGCGTCGTTTAGAGCACTTTCACAGACACTGTGTCAGTTGTGTATATCTTTCCCTCGACTGAACTGCCATCTCCTAAAAGAGCAAAGCAGGCCTGCCCGTGACATCGCAGGGCCTGGGACATGGTACATATGCAGGCCCACATATCATACATCTTAATGTTTAAAACTATAAATTAAACTAACAAAGTGTTAAATAATACATGTTCTATCCTCTTACCTTAGCAAATATACCTTCCTAAAGACAAAATAATAAAAAGAAAAATATTACGCTATCATTTTCAGAAGACTGAGTTAGTAACATATCAAAGATAAATAGATGTGGCTCCCGCACTACACATGCCTGGATGCTGCTGATGTTAGGATGGTAAATACATATGCGCCCGCGCACACACACACAGTGTCTCTCTCTCTCTCTCTCTATATATATATTTCATATATGATTACATATCTATTTCACAAAACATATTTTCCTTGCCTTCATTTCAGCAAAATTACTGATCGTGGTGATAATAATCAAGATTTTCTCATAAGGACTTAAAGAAATAAATAAAATGTAATTATTCCAAGTTATGTAAAAATTCAATACATTTTAATCAAAATGTTTAAAAATTAAATTTAATTTAAAAAGTAAATGCAAAATTAAAAATATTTTCATATATTTATTTTTCTAAAATATTCAAAATACTGTAGTAAAATAGAAATATATAAATTATCATTAATGAATATTAATTTTTTAATTTTATAAAGATGAATTGACCTTTATGAAATTTTTATTTAAAATAATTATTTTTATGAAAGTACAACTATTCACAAGTCTGTCATTCAGTGTCCATCTACTTACCTATGTACAGAACTGGTATCATGCTTTATGCATATTATATCTAGACGTACATTTATTCAAATTTAAGAGTAATATGAATTGTTGAATAGTGAAAATTTCCTCAGCCAGAATGTGCAACAGTTGTGAAAAATGTCCTTATTTCTGAGTACCTAAAGGGTGGCAAATTAGAGAACAAAGATCACAAAAGTTTGTGGAGGAAAATGGGCACTCAGAATTCCTGGGAAATTGCTTCATTATGTAAGAATATAATACATTCATGTTAGCTGAAAGAAAGGATTTTAAAAATTAATTAATTTGCCAGGGTTTTTTTTAAGCGCTTCTACCTCTCAAATTTTTCCTGCACGCCGAAGCAGTATGTCAGTTTTTGTCATTGGCAATGGTGCAGCCCACAAATTGTCAAAACATCTGGATACAGCCACATTTTGCTTCAAAAACAAGTGCCAAGATAAGCAGAGAAGCTTTTCCTGGGATCTGAATGGTGTTCATCACGAGAGCAAATGTTTAGGGTTATGAGTTGTGCTGAGCAGAAGTATCCATGTGTTCTTTAATAAATGTATTTATTTTTTTTTAAGGCCCTCTGACTTGTGGTGCTGTTTTGCACTGATCTACAGACAGTATTTGTGGGAACCCTGTCTTACCCGCCTTGCCCATACAGTTCTTAATACAGTATCACATTGCACAGTAAGTGCTCAACAACTGTAGGATTTGTTGAATTAACTTGAAATGTGATAATCAAGAAATTGCTAAAGACATACATAGGAGAGGGTCTTAAACACGTATTATGATACTTTTTGGGATCCACCAAATGAATGAGTAAACTGACATAAAGAATGTAATTAAGGATTTAAGATTGAGACAAGGAGCAAAACAAAAGGGGATACATGGTGGGGACTGCTTGCAATATTCCCTCCTTCTTTAGAGTATAGCTATGCATCTGAAAGTTCATAGTCTTAAAAATGATAAAATAAATCATTAAAAATGCTATCATTACAAGTAAAATAAATGTTTATAGCCCCTTTCAAAAGCAAGTCCGACTTTACTTCTGAGAGAGAATCTGTTTACACTGTAAGTGCACAGCATGCATCCTTTTGTGAATCCAAAGCTTGCATCTTTCTTGTGCTAGAAATGTCTTAATTTTTACAAGCATGGAGCATTATTTAACACAACTGTGTTGCTAAGGGAAATTATGAAATGTAGCCTAATAGTTATTAAGGAAAAAAAGTACTTTTTACTGTCAATTTGTTGAAGCAAGTATCAGGCAATGTCATTCTACTGTGGTCATATCTCAAAATATCTCTATTTTTACTCCAAAATAAGAAACACTCTGTAAAGTATTTGCACATCTCAAGACAATTTCACTGAAACCAGTGCAGGGTTTCAATAAGGTAATCAAATTCTTCAGAGACTCTTCTAAATATAATTCTTAACCTGTAAGGTAGTTTATATTCTCTTTAAAAGAATACCTGACAGAAATAAAATATGAAAGGATTTCCTTCTTAGTCCCCAAAGACGTGCAGTGGATCTGATTCTGTTTCAGCCTCGGTCAACAAAAGGTATTAATAGAAGTACTATAACTCAGTATGATCCACGTTGCTAAAGTTGACAAAAATAGTCTAAGGGTAAAAAAACAATAGAAAAGCTTAAATGTTAGTAGTTCATCGCAAACCTTGCAAACTAAAATAGTCATTAATTCTGTATTTTGATGATACTCTCTTTCAAATACATATTTAAGTATTTAAGTCTATATTTTAATGATACTCTCTTTAAGTTTATATTATTGTCTATACTTTAATGATATTCTCTTTGTTTATATTGTTAAGTCTATATTTTGATGATAGCCTCTTTGAAATATATATTTACACATTTTGTACATATATATACAGATCTTCCTCGACTTACAATGGGGTTATGTCCCGATAAACCTATTGTGAGTTGAAAATATTGTAAGTTAAAAGTGCATTTAATACACCTAAACTACCAAACATCATAGCCTAGCCTCGGCTACCTTAAATGTGCTCAGAACCCTTACATTAGCCTATAGTTGTGCAAAACCATCTGACACAAAGCCTATTTTAGAGTACAATGTTGAATATCTCATGTAATTTATTGAATAGTGTACTGAAAGTGACAAACAGAATGGTTGTCTGGGTACAGAATGGTTAGAAGCCTATTGGTTGTTTATCTTCGTGACCACGTGGCTGACTGGGAGCTGTGTTCGCTGCCCTGCCCAGCATCATGAGACAGTATTGTGCTGCATATCACCAGCCTGGGAAAAGTGCAAAATTCAAAATTCGAAGTACGGTTTCTACTGAATGCCTATTGCTTTCGCACCATGGTAAAGCTAAAGAATGGTTAAGTTGAATCACTGTAAGTCAGAGACTGTATATATTTTTAAATGAACCATTCTCAACATATTTCTGTTTTATATCGCTACCTAAATGGTTCCAAAAACTACTTTCTTTAGGAATAAGGTTTTATTTTATACTCATAATTTTTAGTGCCATATAATAAAATATCATTTTTCCCTGGCTCAAATTCTAGTTAAATGATTTTTAAATGCCATTCTGTCAGTTTTTTTCAATAACTAAAACATAATTTTGCTTTTCTAAAAATTCTAAAAAGGATAGGAACTTAAAATTTTAGAACCAGAGCAGAGTTTTCAGCTAATTTATATGTGATTTATGGCTTATTCTGAAAGAGTTTTTCTGCTACAATGTGTATTTACTGTAAAATGAATTAGTCATATACAGCCGGTAAACAGGGGAATGATGTCGATGTTATGTGGAAATTGCATTGGTTCATACATGACATTCCCTAGCACTTTAGTGCTTTGTGCCAAGTAACTGCCGAATGCAGCAAGCCAGGAAAGAATATAGTATTTTACCTGGTGCCCACTGATCCCACAATCTTGGATAATATTGGAAAACTCTTCTGACTTGAAAATGTTTATTACATAGTTTTCTGTAATACTTGTGCACTGGGTGAAATGTAACCCTAAAAAAATATGTCCACGTTGTAATTCCTGGAACCTATGAATATTGCCTTATTTGGAAAAAGGGTCTTTGCAGATGTAATTAAGGATCTTGAGATGAAGATGTCCTCTTGGAATATCTGGATGAGTCCTAAATCCAGTGACAAATGTCCTCATAAGAGGAAGACAGAGGGAGATTTGAGACAGACAGAAAAAGAGAAGACATGCAGAGAACATGGCCATGTGAAAATGAAGGCAGAGATCAGAGCAGCACAACCACCAGCTGAAAGAGGCAAAGAACAGAATTTCCCCCAGAGGGAGCATTGCTCTGTGCACACATTGATTATAGACTCGCTGCCTCCAGAATTATGAGAGAATAAATGTGTGAAGCCTCTAGTTTGTGGTAATCTGTTATGGCATCCCTAGAAAAGGAATACATCTTGTAATTTTTATTTTCATCTCCAGAATAGAGCAAGCTAACTCAAACCTTCCTTATTCCTCCTTCCAGAGCTAACGTTTTTACCTTTTGGTAAATAAAGTCCTATATGCACTGTAATATTCACACTTATTAGGAATTTCACATATCTTTTTAACTTCACCAGTATATTTATAAGGAATGTCATTATTTGTTTGTTTTAATGTTCCAGTTGCAAAGTTTTAGAGATTCTGAGTGGCCTTGCCTATCTTTAATTTTACTACAGAGCCCTGACATTTTTAATATGAGATTTTGCAAAAGATCTCAAAATCTTTAAGAAATAGCTATTTTGTGAGATAATAGAAATGCCTATATTTTATGTGGATAGATGTCTCATCAAAAAACTTAATTCTATATAAAAACTGACAGCATAAAATATTGGTGCTTATTTAAAAGTTTTTCATAATTCCTAGGACACACAACATCACAGAAGCAGAGAATTGGGTGTGATCTTGATGATCATTTTGTCCAACTTCCAGACTGATGCAGGAAACCTCTCCGGAATATTTCTATGAGATTGTCATCCAATAACTGTTTGAAGATTTCTGTTGAAGGAATACTCACGGCTTCACGATACAGCCCCTTCAAATTAGTCATATAACCATCTATGGTTTCTAAATTGCAACTTTTTGAAGTATATTTAATTCTTACTTTTTCATCTTTACTTTTACTTACACTTATATTTTCCTCTGAGTTTGCATATTTAATTTGATTTAAATATTCTTTTTTTAGGTAAAATAAAACTTGATAGCTGACTAAGAGTTTGGTACAGTGAAAATACAGAGATCCAGGAGCAATAAAATTCTCTAAGGAGATATTGGAAAGCAAAACTATGACCTGCATAAAACAACCCAAATGTTCACTGTCTTATGAATGGGTAAACAACATGTGGTAGGTATATCCATATAATGGAATATTACTCAGTAAAACAAAAATAGTACAAGATGGGATGAGCCTAGAAAACATAATGCTAAGTGAAAGAAGCCACTTACAAAAAAGCAAAACACACATACATTTTATGACTCACTTTTAATGAAAAACCCAGAATAGGCAAATCTATGCAGCAGATAGGAGATTAGTTGTTGCCGGGGACTGGCAGTGAGAGGTAAGGCAGAATGACTGTTAAAATGTTTCTTTTTAAGGTGATAAACACTTTCTAGTATTAGATAATTGTAGTTGTATAACTCTATGAATATGCTAAAACCGACTGGATTGTACATTTTAAAATGTGAATTTTATGATACATGAATTATATCTCAGAGCTGTTATAAAACACACACGACACAAAACAAAACAAAAAACAAAACAAAATAAGATCCACATGATATCAGCAGCTATGAGAAAGGAAGAAGGGAGATGACAAAGGGAATTTGGGTAGAACTGAGAGCCTGAGAACCTTCCTATCTCCTACAGATGAACGATACTCCGTAAAAACTTGGCCAGCTAATCAGAGCACAGCAGCCAAAACTGGGTCAGGGTTGTGTACATTCAATTCAAAGGCATGTGTAAGGAGACTGTCTAAAGCCTGTGGTGGAAGAGGCTGGGCCCTATGGACCCTTGAAACCCTCTAACCAGATGTCCTTTCCAGAACAGTCCTACATTGGGAGAAGCTGTTGGATATAGAATTTAAGTTGAAAAGTTTCAGATATAATTGGGAAAGGAAAAGAGAACCAACAGATTTTAAAAATACATGGCTCTATTTTTTTAACATCTAGGAAAGTAACAGAAGGGTTCTAGAGCCACCGAGTCAGGAACACTATCTTGATGTATCCTCTTCTTTAAATTGACAGGAAGGAAGATTAATTTCATTTGAACATGAGCAATAGGAAAAGATTGTAGTAAAGCCCATGAAAATATGTTATAAATGAAATAAATAAAAGCAGAATAACTTGCCTACAGCAGATAAAGGCACACCAGGAAAACGAAACAAAAACAGAAATCTGACTTAGTATTTCAAAACAAGCTAAATAAACTTAATAAGATGATAGAACAATGAAAGAAAAACTCCGTAATTAGAAAAACATATATGAGTGATTGGAGAAGACAGAATTGCAAGAGATCTTACATAATTTAAGAAATAATTAGAAGGAAAATAAAGAAACCATTTCAGAAATAGAAACTAAATTAGAAGTTTTATACTTCCTCTAAAGAGAAATAGAAGATAGAAAAGATGAAATGGTTTTAATCAAAAACAAGAGAATGAGTAGATACAAGGTTCTTAAAAGATATTGAGAGACAGAGGCAAATAAAATCAAAATAATGAAATGTAGTAAAAACTAAAAACTATAATTTAAGAAACATTTTTCTGAAATAAAAGACTTGAAACAACATATTGAAATGACAGACTACATACCTGGGAAATTTGACCCAGATGAGCCAAAACAAGACAGACACTGGTAAAGCCAATGGACTTTAAAAACAGAGACCTTTTTTTCTTATAGGCAAAAAGACCAAGTGACTTACAGAGGAAAAGAAATCAGATTTGCTACCTGATTATTCAAGCTTAACATGCCAGGAAACAATAGAAAGATATATTTATGAAACTCAAGGAAAGAAAATATGAGACAAAGATTTTGTTTACAACCAAACTTGCTTTCAAGTCAATAAGCTACAAACTACTGTGAACAGGGACTATTGTTCTTAATGACCCTTCCCTGAGAAGAGCGTCACACTAACTGAAATACTGAATAAACATGAGTATAAAGATTTGTAGTAAACATTAAGTATAAACTATACCTAAAATTAAGTGATAGTTATAAGGAAGTTAAAAAGTAAATAATGTCTATATACTCTGAATATATACAACTATCGATAAAACGGTGTGGAGGAACACAGAGAGTAAATGATAAGCGAATAAAGTCACAGAGTGCCTTGCTGGTATTAGCTTAAAGTAAAATAAAAATATTTTATATTATGTGCTGTTCGGATTCATTATACTCTTCTCTTCTTTCATATACGTTTGAAATTATTCATAATAAGAGTGTTAATAAAAGAGAGAACTTTTGCGTTTGCGGCTTAGAAGTTCTTGCAGTAGGCTGGACAAGAGAAATGAAGACTTGAAACATGGAGATAACAAGGGGAACAGAAAGGAGAGAACCGATATATTGTTAGAATCGGCAGGAGTTTGTAACCTGTGGAGATAAAAGGATAGAGGCGCCAAAGATGACTCCATGGTTCTGGCTGAGATGACTTGAAAGGTGTGGCTGTCATAAGTGAGACATGAGACACGTGAGGAGGACGGTGATGAAATGACTCAGATGGGAGCACAGAAGAATAAATTTGGCACAGAGGGTGATGAGATATCTGCAGGGATTAAATTTACCAAAAGCAGGAAAGTAAAATGGAATGGTTAGCTATAACAACATTTTGAATTCTAAGCCCAATTCAATAATAAATTCTATCAAATAACTTGAGTTGACTTTCTCATCTCTCTCTTTCTTTCCCTCTACTTTGGTTTGTGAAGAGCTTTCCTCTGTAAATTCCTCTCTCCTGCTTTCTCCTCTATTCTTACATTTAAAATATTTTATTGTTTTTAGCAAATGATTTGTGTCCTTGTTTTAAAGATCAAAATTATAGGAGACAAACGCTAAAAGTTGTTGAAAAGAAAAACAGGCCACTGCCTTCTAATTGTGCTCCCCAGAAGTAAGGGACTTAAAGTTCTTTTAATTGTTTATCCTGGCATTTACTTTTGTATTTTAAAATTACACACAAATTCTACCAACTCTGAATTTATCAATTAATAGACTATTGTCCTCCCATTAGAATAAATAAAGATTTAGTTCTTATACTCACATGTTCTCTGATCCCAATACAACTATGTCCGAGTCATGTTAAATCAGCATTTGGTGCTTTCATTATTAGGAGTGGTTATATAGTTACTCTTGAGCCAGTTAGTGCACTCTGATAACATTTTGTTTTTATTTTTGGACAAACTTTCTTTGTTTTTCATGGAGTTTGTATTTACTACATTTTTTCACATTTTTAATTTTCTTTGGTTCTTTCTAATTTGCCTTCTCACATCATCCAATAGTCCCTCAAATAGATTTTCTCCTTTTGTATCTTTCTCTGATAGAAGTAAAATAGTGAATTCTATTATCCAGGAGGTCAAACATCACATAGTCTATCAGTTTCTCCTCTAGCCCCCAAAGACCTGGAGAGACACATATCTTTCAAAGGCTACTGCATAGCTGTGGCCTTGAACTTCTCATCTTCATAATTCTGAGAATTTCTTTCCCAGGACTGCACAGGGAGAGGTGGCATATTGTATGGTTTACAAGCATGGATTTTCAGGTCAATTCTAACTGGGTTCTAATCCTACTTCTCAGGGGTGTTATGAGATATGAGTAAATTAATATGGATAAGTTGTTTTAGAGCAGTTAATTTACAAAGTGAAAAAATATAAAGTAATTTTAAATAAAACTTTTCTCCCTGCATCATATCCATGGCTTCCTCTGTCTTGGCTTCCTCTGCTGTTTTGGTGGAACAGATGTTCCAGGAGCTCATGAGGAAGGATAGGAGATAAACTGTTTAGATGCTACATATTGAAAATGTACTTCTTCTACCCTTACACTTGCTCAGAATTCTAGTTTAAAACTCTTTCAACTGTATGATTAAATCAATTAAAATTGCAATCGGTCATGTGATTCAATCAGTCTCTATTGGGCAATTGATTAAAAAGCTTTTTAAAATCTTAGAGTAGTAGAATAAGGATTCCTTGCATCACAAAGCTGAAGCTAAATTAGTAAGTTCTGACACAGAAGACTCTCCATGATTAATGAGAGCAGAGAAGCAGGACACTGGCCCCAAGTAATGAAATATATTATTGCAAGGCCTTTGGAACCTCACACAGAAAATGAGCTCCCTATATTCCCCAAAGCTTTCCTGTAACTTAACCATTGCTCAACCACTGAAGCTAAGTCTCCAGCAATCGTAATCTACATTCATTACCAGAGATTCTCCTGGTTCATAATAGTTTGTAGATTAAATACTGAAAATCAGTTGGGTTGTAAATGAAATCTTTGGCTCTAACTTTACTGAGAAAATATACTCTAGCCACCAGCTACCAGTTTGGCTCAAATTAAATCCTTATCCTTAAAAAGGAATGGAAAATATGGAGACATCAAACATTTCAGGAAAATAACATTAAAGAAAGTTTTTACCAAAATAAAAACAACAAACAAAATGATCACTGTCAACAAGAAAAAGGCAGAACTAACCAGGGTCTAAGGAAATAAACTTAATGAAAGAAATGAAATTAACAGAAGAAAAAGTCTAAAATATTAAAATAAGTAAATAAATTTAAAGTAAATAAGTGAAATAAGTAAAAATATTAAAATATTTTTGATACTTAATTTGTATTTTAATATTAAAGTAAGTAAAATATGAAAATAAGTAAATAAACTATAAAGTAAATAAATAAAATAAATAAGTAAGACTACTAAAGCAAAACTTTAAGAAATATAAAATTAAATGTTACACTGGAAAGTGAAAAAAAAGGAACTATTTTTTAAATTCAGTTCCTGAAACTCAAAATGCTAATCTATCCTCCTACACAAAACAAAACAACCAAAAAACTTAACTGTTAATATACACACTAAAGAGCAAATAGGACAGGATTATACATAAAATTAATAAATTGGAAGAACAAGCATAAGTATTATTCTAAAAGGGAAATTAAATGCTAAGAGACATGACGTATATATCCATATCTCCATAACATCCATTGATAAATTATTCTAGAAGATAAGAATGGATAGGATGGAGGGGAAAAATAATCAAAGAAATAATATAAGAAAATGTCTTCAAATTGAAGAAAGATAAGAGACTTTAGACTGAAAATTACCACCAAATGGCAAAAGAAATTCACCCAAAAAATACATAAATGTGAAAACGTTGAACACTGACTAGAAAAATAAAAGAAGATTACAAATTTTCAGGAAAAACACACACAAAGGTATAGCAATCATACTAATATTTGATTTTTCATTTACAATCTTGACCTATAATGCATGAAATGAGCTAGAGTCTAGATTTTGTCTCTTCAGTCTTACCTTATACCTCTTGCTCCCTTCTGCTGCAATCATATAAACTTTCTTTCTGTACCTTGAACAAACCAAGCCTGTTCATTCATCAGGACTTTTGAATGTGCTGGTCCCTCTGCTTGGGATGCCTTTACCTTGACTCTTTGCAACTGCCTTTTCATCATTCAAATTTCAGTCGTAAAGTCATTTCCTCACTCTAACCTGACTTCTCAATCTGACTTCCATTCCCACTCACTTCTTAGTTACTCCCCAATACAGAAATTTTCACTTTTTGAAAATATCATGCTTCCTAATCTGATTACCTGCTTCTTATCAGTCTCCTATCAGTAGAATACAAGATGTAAGACGATAGGAAATTTCTCCTTTTTATCCTCTTCTTCTTCCTCCTCCTTTTTCTATTATTATTATTTTCTATCTCCCTAGCAATAGAATTATGTCTAATACATATTAGGTGTTCTGTAAGTATCTGCTATGTATGAATTAATGAACAACATGCTAGTTTTCAATGGACAAGTCACTTAACCACTCAGACTCAGTTACCTCATAGAAAAATAATGAAGAAGCTAATTTAGATGGTTTCTGCGATTCCTTACAGCTTAAATTTTCATGAATCAAGGTTGGCTACTTATACTTAACTCATCAATCTCTTTAATTACTTCTATACAATAGTAGATATTTGTCTTTTTCTTGTGGTTATAGCTCTTGTTACCCTGAATATGAACTCTCTTTCTATGTTGGAACATACCTACTCTATTAGTCTTAGTTACTGGTAGAACTGATCCCAAACTCTAGAAGCAAAAGAGCCCAGATAAAGACAAAGAAATCCTTCCCAGGTCTTCTCTTATTGTTAGGGCATGAGCAAGTGACCTAAGTAAAAGACTCAGATGCTCTTTTTCAGACAGCAGAGGATCCATTCTGGTGACAGAAGATGGCAGTGCTTCCCAGGGACAGAAGTGGGGGTGACACTCATGGCCACATCCAGAGTCTAGTGTTGCCAGTAGCAGGAGAGCAAGCAGTGGCGTCCAGTGATCAGCAGCACTGGCATGGAGGAACTCTGTTGAAATGATTTTGGCTACAGGGCTGGGTACTGCCTAACTTCTCTTATTTCTCCCCATATTCTGTTTGGTGATTTTTTTTGACATACTCAATATCCTTTCAATAAATTTCTTTTCAGTTTATAACAACTACATTCTCTTTTTGTAAGCTTTCAGCGAAGATTGCTAACTAATATCTGGCAATACAGTTATAGGACATTCTTGAAACAGTCCCAGTAAGTTCTTAGAAATATGTTTACAGAAATTATAATTCCATAATTGTTAGAAATAATGTTGTCAAATTAATTATTTTAAGTAAAGATACATATGACGAATACTCAGCAAAAATATATATAGCAACACATATACTTATATATAGACATATATTTGTTTATATATAAAAATTATATTTTATATATATATTTTTTGCTGAGGAAGATTAGCCCTGAACTAACATCTGTTGCAAATCCTCTTCTTTTTTTGTTATGTGGGCTGCCACCACAGCATGGCTGCTTACAGACAAGTGGTTAGGTCCACACCTAGGACCTGAACCCAGGCAGCCAAAGCAGAGCACACTGAACTTAACCACCAGGCCACTGGGGCTGGCCCCAAAATAAATTACTCAGAGTACATTGTGAACTCTTTCAAGCAGGAAGTTCTCTGTATTTCAAATATTTGGTGTGTATGTGTGCATACATGTATTAGGAACTAATTAATATTTGTTGAATTTTAAAAAATAAGTTATTAGACTTCTGACAAATGTTGAGATACTTTATGCAAGTATTTAGAGCATTGAAAATAAAGGGAAGCACAATATACAGAGAAAATGGAATTCAAAGCAAAACCTTTCAATAGGAAAACAAAATAGTGTATATTAATAAAAAGTAGATAATACCAAAAATATATACCAAATAATCATAAACTTTTATCATAAGATATTAAATATATCTTCAATTTTTATAATTATAGGAAGAAAAAATATATCCTTAAATCAAATATTATTCATAAGTTAGATTGGAGATCTATACACAGATGACTTTCAAAATAAAACCATAACTGTATAAAAAGTTGAGTATGAAAAATAACAAGCTTGATATGTATGAGCATAATATTTTGCACCTAATATAGCGAAATATACTTCTTTTTAAGCAGTCATGCTGACTTTACAAAAAAATGTATTAGGCTGTGAAGATAATTTCAAACTATTTCACAAAGAAAAAAATGCAAATGATACTAGGGAAATGATTAGATCAAAATAAAATGCAAGACAAATTAAAAAATTTATAAATTAATTTGTTACTAGAAATTAACAGGGAGATCTCGTCAAGACGGTGGTGTAAGCAGACTCTGAACTCATCTCCTCCAACGAACACAACCAGGTTACAACTATTTTTGGAAAAATTACCTTGGATTGAATACTGAAAACTGGGTAAAAAGAACCCCCACAAGAAGGGACAGTCCTGACTAAGGAGGAAGATGCAGAAATTTCTGCTGGAGAGGAAAAAAACCACCTTTGGGAGCAGTGGAGCTTCTCAGCTGCTCAGGCAGGAGACACCCTAAGGTATGCAGCCCTCCTTGGAGGAGTGAAGTCTGGAGCAGGGGCCAAAACTGCTATAATGCTATAAGCATCCTTCAGAGTCACCCCAACTGAGATGGGGGTCTTACTGTCTGGCTTCACTGGCTATTAACTGCAGCGAGGAGAACCCCAGAAAAGCTATCTGCCAAAAGCCAAAAGACCCAGGTCTTAAAGGGCCCACACAAAACTCACTCATAGCAAGAACCTAATATCACCAGAGAGAAGGCTGATAGTCCTTTGGTGAAATGAGACTCATCTGGTGGGCTCTGGGGGCATCTTGGTGAGAGGAGGGACCTCTCCAGAAACTGAGACATTGGTGGGGGCCATTGTTCTGAACTGGTCCAGGTGTGCTGACACAGACCCCAGGGGGCGCCATTGAGGTTCATCCCTTGGCCTGTTAGCCCAGGGGTCTGCCATGCCTACTGGAGCACAGATTTAACATAGTTCAGCCAGGGCAGGCAACCTGCCCAAGGGACTGGCCACACCTAACAACAAGCCCTCAGGCTACTTTTCAGCCTGCATTGACTGGGTGCCTTGATCCTCTACAAGCAGGGAAGGGTGTCTGCCTCTGTGGGGCAGGGCCTGTGTGAGGACCAGGTGAACTGTGGGGGGCATTGGTGGAGAGGTGGGGGCCTCTGCAATGCAGCCTCTGGGTAGACTCCAGGGGGTTGCACTTAGCTGCACTCCTAAGAGAACTGACAACAGCCTTGTAGGCCTGAGGCCTATCACAACTGTAAGCCCCTGAGCCTAGCAACCAGCTACACTGGGTACTAATCCAATTAAGAGGAAAACTGCAATAGGAGTGTGCTGATAGACTTTGTAGCCAACAGTTCTGAGGCTCCCCAAACCGAGTTGACAAACATCTGGCCAGGGAAGGAAAGACTAGACTCCCTGGCTACCTGAAGTGGGAGCAACACTGCCACAGCAGAGGGACACAAGTAGCCCACCAAGGGGTCACTCCTGGAACTTCTGGACTGGTGATGAGAGGGAAGCACACTGCTTGGCCTCATAAGGCATCTCATACATAAGGCCACTTCTCCAAGATCAGGAGACATAGCTGACTCACTTAATACATAGAAATATGCACAGAGAAAGAGGCATAATGAGGAGAGAAAGGAATACTTTCCAAGCAAGGGAATAGGTCAAAACCCCCCAAAAAGGACTAAATTAACCAGAAACAAGCAAGCTACTCAACAAAGAGTTCAAACAAAATATCACGAGGATGCGCACAAATAGTGGGAGAAGAATGGATGAACACAGTGAGCTCATCAGCAAAGAACTGGAAGATCCAAAGAAAAAAATCAGAAATGAAGAATACAATACTGGAAACGAGAAATTCACTAGAGGGACTCAATAGAAAAGTAGAGGGTGCAGAAGAACAGAATCAGCGAGCTAGATGAAAGACTAGAGGAAATCACAAATCAGAACAGAAAAAAGAAAAATGAATTAGACAGAATGAGAACAGCCTAAGGGAACTCTGGGACAATATCAACCTTGCTAATATTTGGATTATAGGTGTCCCAGAAGGAGAAGAGAGAGACAAAGGGGCAGAAAATTTATTTGAATTAATAATAGATGAAAATTTTCCTAACCTGAGGAAGGAAACAGACATCCTAGTTCAGGAAGCAAAGAGAGCTCCAAACAAGATAAGCCCAAAGTGGCCCACATCAAGACATATTATAATTAGAATGTCCAAAATTAAAGATAAAGAGAGAATTCTAAAAGCAGCAAGAGAAAGGCCACAAGTGACATACAAAAGGAAGTCCATCAGGATATCAGTGGACTTCTCAGCCCAGACCCTACAGGCTAGAAGAGAATGGCACAATGCATTTAAAGTGCTAAAAGGAAAACCCTACAGCCAAGAATACTCTATCCATCAAAGTTGTCATTCAGAATGGAAGGAGAGATAAAGTGCTTCCCAGACAAGCAAAAATTAAAGGGGTTTATCACCAAGAAACCAGTTCTGCAAGAAATGCTGAAGGGACTTACTTAAGTAAGAAAGCAATGACCACAAATAGAGATAAAAAAAAATTATCAAAAAACAAAACAACAACCAAAAATAGCAGGCAATAAAAACACTTGTAAAAGTAAAAATATAGTAAGGGTAGCAGATCAAGTACCTGTGAAGATAATATGAAGGTTAAATCACAAATGTACTAAAACCACCTATTTCAGTGATAAGAGGTTTATGGATAGATACACACTAAGCAAGAGACTATATATGACTTCAAAAACATAAAATGTGGGAGGAGGGGAGTGAAAAAGTAGAGCTTTTAGAAAGAGGTCAAGCCAAAGAGTCTATAAGCTCAATATAGACTGTTATATACATAGAATATTAAATAGGATCCTCATGGTAATCACAAATCAAAAAGCTACAATAAGAAAGAAAAAAAGTAAGACAAAAGAAATCAAACATATTACTAAAGATAGCCATCAAACCACAAGGGAAGAGAGCAAGAGAAAAACAAAGGAACAGAGAAGAACTACTAAAACACCCGCCAAAATAGTAACAAAATGACAATAAATACATATTTATCAATAGCTACTTTAAATGTCAATAGACTAAATGCTCCAATGAAATGCCACAGGGAGGCCAACTGGATAAAAAACAAGACCCATGTATATGCTGCATACAAGAGACACACTTCAGAACTAAAGACACTCACAAACGAAAAGGGAAAGGATGGAAAAAGATATTCCATGCAAATTACAAAGAAAAGAAAGCTGGGATAGCAATACTTATATCAGACAAAATAGACTTTGAAACAAAAACTGTAACAAGAGACAAAGATGGGCACTACATAATGATAAAGGGAACAATCCAACAAGAAGATATAACACTTGTAAATATCTATGCACCCAACATAGGAGCACCTAAATATATAAAACAATTATTAACAGACATAAAAGGAGAAATAGACAGTAACACAATCATACTAGGGCACTTTAACACTCCACTTACACCAACGGATAGATTATCCAAACAGAAGATCAATAAGGAAACACTGGCCTTAAATGACACATTTGACAGATGGACTTATTAGATAGAACATTCTATCGCAAAACCACAGAATACACATTCTTTTCAAATGCACATGGATCATTCGCCAGGACTGATCACATATTAGGTCACAAAACAAGTCTCAATAAATTTAAGAAGATGGAAATAATACCATGCATCTTTTCTGACCACAAAGGTATGAAAGTGAAATCAACTACAGGAAGAAAACCAGAAAAGCCACAAAAATGTGGAGATTAAACAAAATGCTACAGAACAACGATTGGGTCAATGAAGAAATCAAAGGAGAAATCAAAAAATTCCTGGAGACAAATGAAAATGAAAATATGCATGCCAAAATCTGTGGGATACAGCAAAAGTGGTTCTAAGAGGGAAGTTTATAGCAATTCAGGCCTACCTCAACAAAGAAGAAAAATCCCAAATAGACAATCTAAAAGCACATCTAAAGGTACTGGAAAAAGAACAACAGACAAATCCCAAAATCAGCAGAAGGAAGGAAATAATAAAAATCAGAGCAGAAATAAATGAAATAGAGACTAAAAAACAATAGAAAAAATTAATGAAACCAAGAGCTGGTTCTTTGAAAGATAAACAAAATTGACAAACCCTTAGCTAGACTCACCAAGAAAAAAGAGAGAAGGCTCAGATAAGTAAAATCAGAAATGAAAGAGGAGAGATTACAAGGGACACCTCAGAAATACAAAAGATAATAAGAGAATACTATGAAAAGCTATACATCAACAAACAGGATAATCAAGAAGAAATGGATAAATTCTTAGAAACATACAACCTTCCAAAACTGAAGCAAGAAGAAGTAGAAAATTTGAACAGATGGATGGCGAGTAAGGAGATCGAAAGAGTAATCAAAAACATTCCAAAAAATAGAAGTCCAGGACCACATGGCTTCCCTGGTGAATTCTGCTAAATATTCATAGAAGACTTAACACCTATCCTTCTCAAACTCTTCCAAAAAATTGAAGAGGAGGGGAGGCTTTCTAACTCCTTCTATGAAGCCAACATTATCCTGATACGGAAACCAGACAAGGACAACACAATAAAAGAAAATTCTAGGCCCATATCACTGATGAACATCTATGCAAAAATCCTCAACAAAATACTAGCAAATCAAAAACTACAATACATTAAAAAGATCATACATAATGAGCAAGTGGGTTTCATTCCAGGGATGCAGGGATGGTTCATCATCCACAAATCTATCAACGTGATAGACCACATTAACAAAATGAAGAGTAAAAATCACATTATCATTTCAATGGATGCAGAGAAATTATATGACAAAATACAGCATCCATTTATGATAAAAAATCTAAATAAAATGGGTATAAAAGGAAAATCCCTCAACATAATAAAGGCAATATGTGACAAATCCACAGCAAATATCATTCTCAATGGAGAAAAACTGAAAGCTATCCCTCTAAGAACAGGAACCAGACAAGCATGCCCACTGTCATCACTCTTATTTAACATAGTGTTGGAAGCCCTAGTCAGAGCAATCAGGCAAGAAAAAGAAATAAAAGGGATCCACATTGGAAAATAAGAAGTGAAACTGTCACTCTTTGCAGAGGACATGATTTGATATCTATAAAACCCTAAAGAATCCACTAAAAAACTTTTAGAAACAATAAAGGAATACAGTCAAGTCACGGGATACAAAATCAACGTACAAAAATCCATTGTGTTTCTATACACTAACAACGAAGTAGCAGAAAGAGAAATTAAGAATACAATCCCTTTTACAATTGCAACAAAGAGAATAAAATACCTAGGAATAAACTTAACCAAAGAGGTGAAAAATCTGTACACCAAAAACTATAAAACATTGTTGAAAGAAATTGAAGAAGACACAAAGAAATGGAAAGATATTCTGTGCTCTTGGATTGGAAGAATTAACATCATTAAAATGTCTATACTTCCTAAAGTAATCTATAGATTCAATGCAACCCCTATCAAAGTTCCAACAACATTTTTCACAGAAATAGAACAAAGAATGCTAAACTTTATATGGAACAACAAAAGCCCCCGAATAGCCAAAGGATTCCTGAGAAAAAAGAACAAAGTGGGAGGTATCACACTCCCTGATTTCAAAATATACTACAAAGCAATAGTAACCAAAACAGCATGGTACTGGCACAAAAACAGACACACATATCAGTGGAACACAATTGAGAGCCCAGAAGTAAACCCACACATTTATGGACAGCTAATATTTGACAAGGGAGCCAAGAGCGTACGATGGAGAAAGGAGAGTCTCTTCAGTAAATGGTGTTGGGAAAACTGGACAGCCACATGCAATAGAATCAAAGTAGACCATTCTCCTACACCATGCACAAAAATCTACTCAAAATGGATTAAAGACTTGAATGTAAGACCCGAAACCATGAGACTTCTAGAAGAAGACATAGGCAGTACGCTCCTTGACATCAGTCTTAGCAGCATATTTTCAAGTCCCATGTCTGACCGGGCAAGGGAGACAAAAGAAAAAACGAACAAATGGGACTACATCAAACTAAAAGGCTTCTGCACAGCAAAGGAAACCATCAACAAAATGAAAAGACAACCTAACAATTGGGAGAAGATATTTGCAAACCATATATCAGATAAGGGGTTAACATCAAAAATATACAAGGAACTCATACAGCTCCACAACAAAAAAAACAACCACCCAATTTAAAAATGGGCTAAGGATCTGAACAGAAATTTCTCCAAAGAAGATATATGGATGGCCAACAGTCATATGGAAAGAAGCTCAACATCATTAGCTATCAGGGAAATGCAAATCAAAACTACAATGAGATATCACCTCACTCTGGTCAGAATGGCTATAATTAACAAGACAGGAAACAACAAACATTGGAGAGGATGTGGAGAGATGGGAACCCTTGTACACTGCTTGTGGGAGTGCAAACTGGCACAGCTATTATGGAAAGCAGTATGCAGTATCCTCAGAAAATTAAGAATAGATATACCATATGATCCAGCTATCCCACTGCTGGGTATTTATCCAAAGAACTTGAAAATGCAAAGGCATAAAGATACCTGCACTCCTATGTTCAGTGCAGCATTATACACAATAGCCAAGACATGGAAGCAACCTAGCTGCCCATCAAGGGATGAATGGATAAAGAAGATATGGTATTTATACACAATAGAATACTACTCAGCCATAAGAAATGATGAAATCCGGCCATTGGTGACAACATGGATGGAACTTGAGGGTATTATGCTGAGTGAAATAAGTCAGAGGGAGAAAGTCAGATACCGTGTGATCTCACTCATAAGTAGAAGATAAAAACGACAAACAAACACATAGTATTGGAGATTGGATTGGTGGTTACCATAGGGGAAGGGGGAGGGGGGAGGGAAAAAGGGGTGATTAGGCTCACATGTGAGGGGATGCACTATAATTAGTTTTTGGGTGGTGAACATGATGTATTCCACACAGAATTCTAAATATATTTTCATGGACATATGAAGGTTATATAATGTTATAATCCAATGTTACTGCAATTAAAAAAATAAATAAATAAAATAAAATAAGAAATTAACAAGAAAGTCCAAAGAACAATAAACATGCAAAACTTTAGAATACTCAAGGGTTTAAAGAAGAAATCAAAACAGAATTATAGACAATTTAGAAATAAAAGACAGTAAAAACAATACATCTCAAAAAACTATGAATCTAGTCAAGAAACTATAGGAAAAAAACAAGATCCTTAAGGAAGTGAAAGGATAAATCAAAAAGATGAAGCAACAATAGTAGTCTTAGACACCATTAATAAATTCAAGCAATAAAATCAAACATAGGCTTTAGGAAATATTAACAACAAGAGAAATATCAACAAGAGAGAAACCTTTTAGGATGTGTTAAAATTTAAAAAAATACTATAATAAACTGCATTAGGCATAGGGAAAGAACGTAAATATAAGTACATATTTTTAAGTGTTAGGGAAGACTATGTATAACTTTAAGGTAACAAGCTTCTTTTACATTATCAGACAATTTCTTATAATATCTTAACTCCCAAATTTGATAATAAAGGTAAAAACACCTGAATAAAATATTTAGATAAAATTAAAAACGTAGTCAAACAAATCCAACCTCTAAATAAACACTTGATCAAATTCAGCACCTATTCATGATATTATGTGTGACATTATATTGTCATATTATATTATACACAAATGATACATAATAAAAATAATGTGAGATTCTAGCATAATGGCCAAGTTTAAAATAGACATGTTTCAACCATTACATTGGCAAAAGTTTTTGAAAATTGAGATCCCAGAGAAATGGGACTAGCATACAATGTAAGTTTTACCGCATACTGGTATACACTTTTTGAAGGACAATTTTAAATGTGCATATTCTTTGTCCCAGAAAGGAATTCGTATTGCTGAAATACCTCAATATATATACAATATATCTTATTCACAGCATTGTTGGTAAGAATGAAAAATACTAAATGTCCGACAATGATGAATGGTTAAATAAAACATGGTATGTTTATCTTAGGGAACATTCTGCAGATTTAAAAAAGCATGATGTCATGTCTATGAAATGAGAACAATAAAATGCATTTTAATTATAAGCATGTAGACGCCACATTTTAATTTTGGTGCTAGGATTCACCTGTACAATGTTTGACGCCTTAGTTCTTTTTATTTAATTCAAATTAAATCTGGCCCTGAGCCCATGCAGGAAACATGTTGTAAAGGATACAAACCAGACTATTAAAAATAGGGATGAAAGAGATATCCAAAGAAAACCTATAGAAAAAAATCATTTTATTCTATAATCCTTTTATTTATATATTCATTTATTTATTTTTAATAGTAAGCATGTATTTGCTTTTTACTTTAGTCTTAACATCCTTTAAAAATGTGTAAACAAATACGGTAAATGCAGTTTCCAATTTCTTACTATTTTTGATGCTTTCTCTTGTAGCAGTGCCTATTAGCAGCTCTAGTAGCAATTATTTTAGTACTGCCTTACCAGGCATACATAAGGAAAAAAGATTCAGTTGTAGTAAAATCACACAAAAGTTTAGGAGAAGTGATAAAATTAACAATATCACTAAGCTGCTGAAAATGTATCGAGATTCACTAAGTGCTACACAAAAGAAAGCAAACAAACAAGACTTCATTACATAGTTGACTAAACTCTGCATCTGATGGGCAATCCTCATTGCCTTGTGACATTCAGGTTCCCATTAGCGATTTCAGGACAGCAGAGGAGACAATAAAATCGGGTGCATGCTGCCAAGGTGAAGTTTTAAGAGTTATGATTCAGAATTTATTAAGAAACATATAAGATTAATTGATGGCAAACAGATTTGGAACGTCTTTGCATAAGAAGTTAGGAGATTCTAGTCCTAAATCCAAAAAACTTAACATATTAAGAAAAATAGGACACTAGGAAACAGAGAAGAAAGAAGTTGTCAAATAAATCTGACATATTTTCAGAGTTCTTTGTATAAAAGATAATGATAATCAATGAAAAATGGCTATGCCCATAATTCTCTATTATTTTCTCATAAATTTGACTTTAAGGAAATCATATTAATGCTTCTTGGGGATGAGGTTTATAAACAAAAACTAGTCATTTACCTGCACATAAAATAACAATCTTTAGTAACATCTCTGATTGCCTTAAATGCAGTTCAAAATCGAAATCTGTATTTTATCGTGAAGTAATGTACCCCTAGGCAAGAAAGACAAATCATAGGTCACATTTCCAATCTTTTAACAGGGAGAGAGAGGCTTGCAAAGCCAAACAGATTGCCCTGCAAAGGATTCTGACTTGGTTTTCTTTCTTTCTTTCTTTTTTTATCAGAGAGACCTGCCAGCTATCAACAGAAAAATCTCAACCGAAGGATTTATAGAGCTTAATCTACTAGATTAATCTGAAAAACAGTTCACAAGGCTCTCTTAGTCTTAGTAAGAGTGGTATAATAATATTTTAGAAGCATTAATAGGATTTCTAAAACCTGGTGTCAGCTTTCTAAAATTGTGGTTAATATTTCAGTTTTCAACAATAATTTTATCAGATCATATTTAGAGTTTTCTTTCTGAAAAATAAAGTTTAACACCATGTGATACATAATATAAAGTTATTTGACATTATCCCCGTATATAAACCCAGATTGACCTTTCAACATTAACTCTTAAAAATTCTGACCATATATTTTTCTTGGGGATTTTAGTTCTTTTGGATATTGTAAAAATTATAAAGTTACATCATGTGAAAATAATGAGGAAACCGTAATTTTAATAGTTAAAATATGTTACTAGAAATTATACTACTAATATTCTCAAATAACTAAGCAATCAAAAATCATAAGATAAAATATATGTATTTCTTAACCAGAAATCATTAAATTTAGAATACTTGTCACATATGAATCTATTTTTGAAACAATGTGGTTTCAAAATATGCTGTTTTTAAGTTTACTTTTGTATACCAAGTGGCCTAACTCTAAGCAAGAATCACTTGAAAAAATAAAAACAACATGAAAACTGGAGAGGCCTAGAAGTTGAACATTATACTTTTTAAAAAAATGAGGTAACTTTGGTTTATAACATTAAACAAATTTCAAGTGGACATCATTATATTTTGATTTCTGTGTAGACTATATCATGTTCACCACCCTAAAACTAATTACCAGCCATCACACTATACACATGCCCTCTCTCTCCTTTCCCCCTCTTTCCTCTCCCCTTCCCCTCTAGTAAACACCAATCTGTTCTCCGCATCCATGTATTTGTTTCTTGTTCTTGTTTTTGTCTTCTAATTATGAATGAAATCACACAGTACTTGACTTTCTCTGTCTGACTTATTTCACTTAGCATAATACACTCAAGGTCCATCCATGTTGTCACAAATGGCAGGAGTTCATCTTTTTTTATAGCTGAGTGGCATTCCATAGTGTATATATACCACATCTTCTTTATTCATTCATCCATTGATGGGCACTTAGCTTGTTTCTAAGTCTTGACTACTGTAAATAATGCTGTAATGAACATAGGGGTGCATATATCTTTATGCATTCATGTTTTCACGTTCTTTGGATAAAACCCCAGAAGTGGAATAGCTGAATCATATGGCAGTTCTATTCTTAATTTTTTAAGGAATCTCAATAATGTTTTCCATAGTGGCTCCACCACTTTACATTCCTACTAGCAGTGTATGAGAATTCCCTTTTCTCCACATCCTCTCCAACACTTGTTACTTCCTGTCTTTTTAATAATAGCCATTCTGATGGGCATGAGGTGATATCTCATTGGTTTTTATTTGCATTTCCCTAATGATTAATGATGTTGTATGTCTGTAAATATGCCTATTGGCCATCTGTATATCTTCTTTCGAAAAATGTCTGTTTAGATATTTTGCCCACTTTTAACTTGGTTGTTTGATTTTTTGTTGTTGTTGAGTTGTATGGGTCCCTTATATATTTTGGTTATTAACCCCTTATTGGA
This sequence comes from Equus caballus, assembly GCF_041296265.1. NCBI lineage: Eukaryota > Metazoa > Chordata > Mammalia > Perissodactyla > Equidae > Equus > Equus caballus. The sequence goes on along the minus strand of NC_091702.1, from coordinate 15,854,309 downwards.
TATATGATTTACAAATATCTTCTCCCAGCTATAGGCTGTCTATTCATTTTGCTGATGGTTTCCTTTGCCGAGCAGAAGCTTTTCAGTTTGATATAGTCCCATTTGTTTATTTTTTCTTGTTTCCTTTCCCTGGTGAGACAGGGTATTTGGAAAGATGCTGCTAAGATTGATGTCAAAGAGTGTACTGCCTATGTTTTCTTCTAGAAGTTTGATGGTTTCAGATCTTACATACAAGTGTTTAATACATTTTGAATTAATTTTTGTGCACGGTGTAACATAATGGTCTACTTTCATTCTTTTGCATGTAGCTGTCCAGTTTTCACAACACAGTTTATTGAAGAGACTATCCTTCCTCCATTGTATGTTCTTGGCGCCCTTGTTGAAGATTAGCTATCCATAGATGTGTGCACTTATTTCAAGGTTCTCGATTCTGTTCCATTAATCTGTATGTCTGTTTTTCTGCGAGTACTATGATGTTTTGATTACTGTGGCTTTGTAGTATATTTTGAAATCAGGGGGTGTCCAGCTTTGTTCTTTTTTCTCAGCACACCTTTGGCTATTTGGGGTCTGTCGTTGTTCCTTATAAATGTTAAAATTCTTTGTTCTATTTCTGTGAAAAATGTCAACGAGACTTTTGTAGGGATGACATTGAATCTGTGGATTGCCTTAAGAAGTATGGACATTTTAACTGTATTAATTTTTCCAATCTGTGAGCACAGAATATCTTTCCATTTCTTTGTGTCTTCTTCAATTTCTTTCAACATTGTCTTATAGTTTTCAGTGTACAGATAGTTCACCTCTTTGGTTAAATTTATTTTTAGGTATTTTATTATTTTTGTTGTGATTCTAAATGGGATTATATTCTTAATTTTCCTTTCTGCTATTTCATTGTTGGTGTAGAGAAATACAACTGAGTTTTGCATGGTGATTTTACATCCTGCAACTTTGCTGTACTCATTTATTATTTCTAATAATTTATTGGCAAATTCGTTAGGGCTTTCTATATATAAAATCATGTCATCTGCAAATACTAACAGTTTACTTATTCCTTTCCAATTTGGATCCCTTTTTATTTCTTTTTCTTGACTAATTGCTCTGGCTAACATTTCCTATACTATGTTAAATAAGTGGCAGAAGTGAGCATCCTAGTCTGGTTCCTGTTTTTAAAGGGATAGCTTTCAGTTTTTCACCATTGAGTATGATATTAGCTATGGGTTTGTCATATATGGCCTTTATTACATTGAGATACTTTCCTTCTTTCTATACCTGTTTTGTTCACAGTTTTCAGCATAAATGGATGCTGAATCTTGTCAAATTCTTTCTCTGTATCTATTGAGATGATAATCTGATTTTTATTCTTCACCTGTTGCTGTGGCAGATCACATTGATTGATTTGTGGGTGCTGAACCATTCTTGCATCCCTGGAATAAATCCCGCTTGACCATGGCATATGATCTTTTTAATGTATTGCATTCAATTTGCTAGCATTCTGTTGAGGATTTTTGCATTTATGTTCATCAGTGATATTTGCCTGCAATTTTCTTTTTTTTGTTGTCCTTGTCTGGTTTTGGTATCAGGGTAATGTTGGCCTCATAAAATGAGTTAGGGAGATTCCCTCCTCTTTGATTTTTTGGAATAGTTTGAGAAGGATAGGTATTAAGTCTTCTTTGAATGTTTGGTAAAATTCACCAGGGAAACTCTCTGGTCCTGGATTTATTGGGAGGCTTTTGATTGATTACTATTTTGATCTCTTTACTGATGATTGGTCTATTCAAATTATCTATTTCTTCTTGATTCAGTTTTGGAAGGTTATATGATTCTAAGAACTTATCCCTTTGATCTAGATTCTCCAATCTGTTGGTGTATAACTTTCCATAGTATTCTGTTATAATCCTTTGTATTTCTCAGGTGTCCATTGTAATTGTTCTTCTTTCATTTCTGATTTTATTTATTTGAGCCTTCTCTCTTTTTTTCTTGGTGAGTCCAGTTAAAGGTTTGTCAGTTTTGTTTATCTTTTCAAAGAATCAGATCTTGGTTTCATTGATTTGTCTTCTACTGTCTTTTTAGTCTCTATTTCATTTATTTCCACTCTGATTTTTATTATTTCCTTCCTTCTACTGATTTTGGACTTTGGTGTTCTTCTTCCAGTTCCTTTAGGTGCACTGTTATATTGTTTATTTTACATTTTTCCTGTTTCTTGAGGTAGGCCTGTATTGCTATAAACTTCCCTCTTGGTACCAATTTGCTATATCCCATAAATTTTATGTCATATTTTCATTTTCATTTGTCTCCAGATATTTTTGATTTCTCCTTTGATATCTTTGTTGACCCAATTATTTTTATGTAGCATTTTGTTTAATCTCCACAAATTTGTGGCTTTTCCAGCTTTCTTCTTTCAGTTGATTTCTAGTTTCATACCACTGTGGTCAGAAAAGATGCTTGGTATTATTTCAATCTTTGTAAATTTACTGAGACTTGTTTTGTAGCCTAATATGTGATCTATCCTGTGGAATGTTCCATGTACATTTGAAAAGGATATATATTCTGCAGTTTTTGGATGGAATGTTCTGTGTATATCTACTAAGTCCATCTGGCCTAATGTTTTAGTTAAGGTCAATGTTTCCTTATTGATCTTCTGTTTGGATGCTCTATCAATCGATATAACTGGAGTGTTAAATTTCCCTACTATTATTGTGTTACTGTCTATTTCTCCTCTTATGCCCGTTAATAATCTCTTTATATATTTAGGTGCTTCTATGTTGGGTGCATAGATATTTACAAGTGTTATATCTTCTTGTTGGATTGTTGCCTTTATCATTATGTAGTGCCCGTCTTTGTCTTTTGTTACAGTTTTGTTTCAAGTCTATTTTGTCTGATATAAGTATTGTTATCCTGGCTTTCTCTTTATTGCTATTTGCATGGGGTATCTTTATCCATCTTTTCACTTTCCATTTGTGAGTGTCTTTAGGTCTGAAGTGTGTCTCTTGTATGCAGCATACACATGGGTCTTGTTTTTCTATCCATTCAGCCACCCTATGTCTTTTGATTGGAGTATTTAGCCCATTGACATTTAAAGTGGCTATTAATAACTATGTACTTATTGCCATTTTCTTACTCTTTTTTTCTGCGTGTTTTAGTTGTTTTCCTCTTTTCCTTTCTTCCTTTCTTGCTCTCTTCCCTTGTAATTTAATGGCTTTCTTTAGTACTATGTTTGGGCTCCTTTTTCTTAATATTTTTGCATTTATTATAGATTTCTGGTTTGTGATTACTGTGAGGTTCATATATAATAACCTACGTATATAGCTATCTATATTAAATTGATGGTATATTAAATTTTACCTCTTACTAAAAGCCCTACACTTTTACTCTCTTTCCCCTCCATTTATATTTTTGATGTCATATTAAACTTCTTTGTGTGTGAGTGTATCCTTTAACCTCTTATCATGGAAATAGATAATTTTAGTTCTTTTGTCTTTTGACCTTCATGTTAGCTTTATAGGTGGTTTATAGCTATCTTTACTATATATTTGCCTTTACCAGTCATTTTTTTTTTCTTTGATCATTTTCTTATTCCTATTTCTAGTCTTTTCTTTTCCACTTAAATAAGTCCCTTTACCATTTCTTGTAAGGCCTGTCTAGTGGTGATGGACTCTTTAGTTTTTGATTGTCTGGAAAACTATCTCTCCTTCCATTTTGAATGATAACCTTGATGGGTAGAGTATTCTCAGTTGTAGGCTTTTTTCCTTTCAGCACTTTGAATATATTATGCCACTCCCGTCTAGCCTGTAAGGTTTCTGCTGAGAAGTGAGCTGACAGCCTTATGAGATTTCCTTTGTGTGTAACTTATTGCCTTTCTCTTGAAGCTTTTAGGATTCTCTCTTTACCTTTAATTCTTGACATTTTAATTATAATGTGTCATGGTGTGAGCCTCTTTGGGTTCATCTAGTTTGGTGCTCTCTGTGCTTCCTGTAACTGGATGTCTGTTTCCTTTATTAGGGTAAGAAAGTTTTCAGCTATTATTTCTTCAAATAAGTTATCTGCCCCTTTGCCTCTCTCTTCTCCTTCTGGGATACATACAATATGGATGTTAGTATGCTTGATATCCCAGAGTTCCCTTAGACTGTCCTCATTCTTTTTCATTCTCTTCCCTTTTTTCTTTTCAGCTTGGGTGATTTCCTCTACTCTCTCGTCCAGTTCTCTAATCCGTTCATTTGTGTCCTCAACTCTGCTGTTGATTCCCACTAGCGAATTTTTCATTTCCATTATTGTATTCTTCAGTTCTAAGTGGTTCTTTTCTATATTTTCCAATTCTCTGTTGAAGTTCTCAATGAGCTCATCTTTCTTCTCCCAAGATCAGTGAGTATGCTTATAACTATTATTTTTCACTCTTTATCAGGTAGATTGTTTATCTCTGTTTCATTTAGTTCTTTTACTGAGGATGTGTCATGTTCTCTTATTTGGAACATATTCCTTTGTCTCCTCATTTTGCCTACTTCTCTGTTCTTATATCTACGTATTAGGTAGATCAGCTACATCTCCCAATTTTGCACATGTGGCCTTTGGTAGGTGATGGGGTACAGAAATGTGCTTCCCTTTTGTCACTAGTTCCAAATATTCCAGGAGTGCCCCTGTGTGGTCTAGATATGGCTTTCTGTTGTGGTGTGGTCGCTCTTGTTGCAGGTTCATAGGAAGGCTAGATTGGCCCCCAGGCCAGCTGGTTGTAAGGCTCAGCTGTGTGTGTTTGTTACAACTACTTTAGTCACTTTATTTCGCTGGGCAACCTGCAGCACAGCTGGCTGCAAGGTCTAATAGCACACATCTGCTGCTATTTTGCTGTTAAGTGAGTCAGGCCCCAAGTGTGGATGGTTGCCAGGCTCAGGGGCTCACAACTGATGTATGCCTCCGGCCTGTTATCAGCTCTCTCATGAGTGCAGCTAGGTGGGACCGGCCTCAGGCATGGGAGCACTCAATTGCTTCAGGCATTTTAGGCTGGGGAAAATCCTCTGTGTTGCTCTTTGAGAAGGCCAGTGGCACAAATCTGCTGCAGCTGACATGCCCCAGCACCTGTGGTCCCACACACGTTGCCTGCACAGTCCTTCCCTGTGTATGCACCTTGCACATGGAGGTAGACCTCCTTGCCCCACTGCAGAGGTCCCAAATGCTCAGCCTAAGTTCCCTGTGGGCTTGCTGGTGGGAGGGGCCGGTCCTTAGGGAGGGCTGCCTGTCTTAGCTGAGCCGGATTAAATTGGTTCTCTAGCAGGCAGGGAAAACCTCTATGCTAACAGGTCAAAGGGTGAAGTCTAATGGCATCTGAGAGCATCTGTGTCAGCATGCCTGGACTAGGTCACAATAATGGCTGCTGCCAGGATCTCAGTCCCTGGGGAGGTAGGTCCAGCCACCTCCTGCCTCTCTGAGATGCACTCAGGGTTTATCAAGTGAATCTCTTTTACCGAAAGAATATGCACCTTGTTTCTGGTGATTTTGTGTTTGTTTCCAGAATAGGTGAATCTGTGTGTGGGCCCTTTAGGAGCAGTCTTTTCTTTTTCTCATTTTAGGTAGCTTTTCTGGAGGTATTCCCCATTTGTTTTAATAGCCAGCAAAGTTAGGTATTATAGCACTCATCTCAGTTGTGCTGAATCCAAAGTCTGATTATTGTAGCATAGCTCTCCTGCTCAGATCCCCTGCTCCTCCAGGAAAAGCTTCATACTTAAGATTGTGCCCAGCCATGAAGCACCATGGCTAGAATGCGGTTTTTTCCTCAGCAGATAGGTATTTCTGCCTCTTCCACCTCTGTTAGTGTTATCCCTTGCTGTGGAGTTTCTTTTTATCCAGTTTCCAGTGGTCTCTCAGAAGGAATTGTTCCACATGTAGCTGTAGGTTTGTTGTGTCTGTGGCAGGAGGTGAGTTTAGAGTCCTCTTACAATGCCATCTTCCCAGAAATTTCTGAACATTATACTTTTAAATTAAGGAGATTGAAGCCCAGTGAGATTAAATAATTTTTACAAAGTCACACTGCTAGAAGAGAAGAAGCCTGCTGTAGAATCTACGGTCTCCTGACTACCAGTCTATTTTTCCACTCCATTCTTTTGGGCCATCATTTTAAATTAAATGTTAACTTTGCTAAAATTTACATAATTGAAGAAATTAGAAACAAACTATTGAATATCTTATAAACTAAGCTGTGTTTATCATTCTTAGTAATCTTATAGATATATAATTATTCTAATTCTGTAAAGAGAATATTTATAAATTCAAAGTTTATCAGATATTCTGAACTATCATGAATTGTATGGCACAGAAAAGCATAGACACACATAGCAAAACCATAAACTTTTGAGTTTAAAAGGTAAATTTCATATTTTGTAAGCCTCATATTTTTAATTTTTATCAGCCATCATTAAATATTCTTTTTTATTCATACACTCAGTCTTCTCCAGATTAACGGCAGTATTTGTCAGTCCTAAAATTTAACACTCAATATTTAATCAGTTTAAATCTATCCATTTTATTAAAACAAATAATTAACTCTGGGACTCCAAAGCAAATTTGACCCCAAAGATAAATATGCATATAGGCAGAAGAACTCTCTGACTTTTCTTATCAACTATAATTTACACCTTATATAAGTTAGGACTGAGCACCCTTAAACTCCTTTACTAACTAAGGAACTGTTCACATCATTCAGCAAATAGTTTTTCTCTCTCCCCATCTTAGAGATTCATCCTCTTCTCAAGTCCGGCTCCTACCAACCTTCCACTTAGCACAAAGGCCATTGCAGGTATAGTCCTTTGAGGCATTGATATAAGGTGATATTCTTTACAAATTCAAAGCAAAACAAGCAGTTCGGCTCCATGAAAATGCTGACTCAGAGCAATAAATGTCTTAGCACTTGGCTCTTCACTAGCAATGAAACGTGTGCATCTGTCTGCTGTAGTCCAAAAAGGTCAGTGATTCTCAAGTCAACAGCTCCCTCCACTGGCCCAACCATCACTATATGCTCTGAAGTTTATAGCCACTTGAGTTCCCCTACTACCAAGTTTGCATACAGACCACAGAATGCTAGAGCTGCTTGAGAATTTATAAACACTGAATTAAAAGGTGGGTCAGTCAGCAGCTAAGAGGTGACAACCCTGATAGAGCACTAAGATCTCAATGGAAATTTAATGAGATGAAGAAATACATATTAATAGATATAAATTCCAGAACTCCTTTCAGGGAGAGCAGAGATGAGGTTGGAAGACACACTGTAAAAAGTAGCTTGCAGTTCTGAGAGGGTATGATGATAACAAAGGGAAGAACAATGATCTCTAAAATATGGTCAGAGGATAATGGGTCTGACTGGGCTTTTATTTTGCTGAGTGGCTATTAAAGTTTAGGGATTGCACTGAATTGCTTGGTCAGAGTAGAGACTGAATATTTACTTAATGTTATACTTCTTTTCCCTTTTATCATAACACACTCATCCTTTCCTAAAGAATATTTTCACTTCAAGAGGATACTCATTATTAGCTTATCTTGGGGGTATATTTCTTTGCCCTAGAAATTGTGCAGGCCAACTTTTTTTTCTTTTTTTTTTTTTTACAAGTGAAGAGGTTCCAAAAGACGAAATGGTTTACCAAAAATGCCCACACCTGAGCCCTGGCCAGATCACCTGACTCTTAATCTGGTATTCTTTATTGGAGCAAAACTTTTCCCAAAGCGTAGTCCCTAACCCACCACCAGCAGCAGCATCACATGACACTTGTTAAAAATGCAAATTATCAGGCCCCACCACATACCCACTGAATCAGAAACTCAGTGGGGAGGAGCAGTAATCTGTATTTTAACAAGCCCTCCAGATGATTATGATGTACATTAATGTATGAAAACTTTACTCTTGACGGTTGTAATCAAAATTTTAAAGTAAATTATTTAATAACATTAATGAAAACAATAAATTTCAACAGTTGTTTATATACCAAATTTTAGTGAGTAAAATAAACTTATGAGTAATGTCCAGACTGACTGTCTTCAGTTGATCAAAGGTGGACAAATTGTCACCCATGCTGACTGTATGCCTCCCAATATCCCCTTCTATATTGGTTAAAAATATCTATTCATCGTTCAGGGTCACTCAAGGGACAGTCTATGTGTGATTTTCTTTTCTCCTACAACTCATCAGAGCTCCAGATCAAATTGGCTTTTCCCTAATACTATAGGCATATTTCTACCAAAGCAATTTTAATACTTCACTTCCTCATTCATAATAACTTTCATTATTAGATTCCATATGTTTGAGGGGCCAAAAAGTGTTTTATCCATCTTTGCATATCACCCCTCCCCCCAAGCAAAATATCTAGTACAGAGTAAGCATTTAATACATGTTTTTTAAATGAATGGACTAATGAACCTTATCTGGTTCTCATGACTTTTAAGATTCTTACAACCACCTGCCTTAATGGAGAATTCTATTAAGAACTATCATTTAGATCATTCTCTGCTCAACTGAAGAGTTTAAAAAATTACTGATGTCTGGATCCCTTCCATACTGCACCAAAAGGCTCTGATTTAATCGTTAAGGAATGCAGTCAGGGCATCAGAACTTTAAAAAACTCCTCAGGTGATTCTCATGTGAAGTCAAAGCTAAGAACCACTGACCCTGAATGATCTCCAAGTCAGTATCAAGAGCTGTACTAAAATAACAGGAATCAAGCTATACCACCACTTCTATAGCAAACTTGTTGTGTAAATATGTCTGGTTTAAGTCTACTGAATTGGCTTACTGAGTTTATCTACCATCTCCACGCAAAACGAAGAAAAACATGTTGTGAAAGGCAGAGAACTCGGTGTTTAGAAAACAACAATGAAGGGGAAACATTTCTACTACTGAGAATACACATTAATTGTGTCAACAAATAAGAGGCATAAACTGCAAGAGAAGCAAAAAGTTTATTTAGCGTCTCAAGAACTGCAATTCAGTATTCGAGTAGAAACTCAAATGTGCTCTGATTACAGGGGAAGGGCTCAGGGTGTTTACGGGAAAATTGGAGGAAGATGAGGTAAGTTGTATTAAGGAAGAATTCGTTGGTGCTAGATGAGGTAAAGGCTAGATTTGTATTTCATAGATTGGCTTGAGATTTGGTCATCAGGCAAAAGCCTAGACTTCTACTTCATTGATTGGTTAGCAATTCAGTCTTCAGAAAAGTCCAGTTTCATCAGTCCTTACAAGCAGGATATTCTTGTCCTTACTGACTTCTTGAATTGTTGGTGATTTGTTCCAGTTTGGAAGATAAAACAAGGCATGCGAGGCAATTCCTCTGAAATGGCTGCTCCAGCTCTATTTTAATTTAGCTCCACTCATGTCATCTTTCGCGATTGCCTCAAAAATCTTACCTAAACCCTCCCCCAAGTCCACAGCTGACATATTGAAGTACAACTTTAATAGATAAAAATCTCACAAGCCTCTGCCTCAGTCAACAATAGCATTTTGGGATTCTATGCAAGATTTATTTGCTTGGCTAGACAGTTTCTCAGAGCCACATTCTGCTTCTTTAATGAAAATGCTATTCTTGGCATATCAATCCCTACTGCCAACTATTTGAATAGATTTCTAATATAATGTTAATACATTCTTACTTAGTCTGCTTTTTAAAAAATATCAAACACTTTGATCGTCTGGGGATGATCAAACTAGTTTCAAACTAGTGCATCCAGATATATATGCTGTACGATATTCAAAAACAAAGTGGAAAAAGTAAAAAGGACAAGACAAAAAATTAGAAAAGCTTTTTTTAATTTTGGAGATATTTAAAATGTGAATTTCTGGGTTTTTAAAAAAGTAAAACCGGGAATGTTTGGCAATAGTAGGCAACACGCTTCATGATACACGAGAATGAAATCCGGAAGCTACATCTCCAGTACTCACTCCTGATAGGTCTCACACTCTTCAGTTCACTACACTCCTCATGAAGACAGCTTCACTCATTTTCTAACTGCTTGGATCTTGTTACTCTATGCGTAGGTGGAGCTCAGGTTTCACTGATGAGGGTATTAACGCTAAGTGGGAAGATGGGGAGAGGGTGAAGCAGATTTAAGTTAAATTCAACGGAGGATGGTAAAGAGATTTCTCCCTGTTAAGTCAACCTGATAACCTTATTTTTGTTAAACCCAGTGCTACAAAGTGATGAGTCCCATGAAAGGACCAAGCTTACAGTAATTGTACACTGTCCAAGTATTTTAAAAGAGAACTAAGGACAACATGCCTGAGAGGGGAAAAAAAAAAGAAAAGAAAAAATATGTGGAGGAAAGAAATCTTAATTTAGAAACAAACTGCCTGGGTGTAGAGATGGTTTATGAATTCCAAATGTCAATGTGTCTTGTAAATTATAATTCAGAAAGGACTAAATAAATCAGTTTATACATGTACATGTGCACACATAGTAGCAATTAATTTCTCATATTGTCATCTTTTCTCTTTGTTCTTGCTTAAATTTAAGATGTTTGACGCTCTCCAGTGCCTTTGTTTTGTATATTTTGTCTTTACAAATCTTCTGATGTTGGTGACTACAACTTTTGAAATATCTTTCTTGTTACAATCCAAAACATGTCAAATATAGGAATCTAGCCATTCCAATTTTGTTTTGAGCTGCCTCCAACCTCACCGACTACATTTTCTTTGCCTTTCTTTGATCACTTCATATGGTAGATGCTTACTATCCCCACCCTCTCCAACTATTTAAGTTTGAATATTCTCCTCAAGTAGTTACATGTCTGTGTCTATGAATCTCCAAGTTAAGAAAGAGAAGAACAAACTCTCAAATATGCCAAGAGAAAAATATTTCTGAGAAATATTTTAAAGACATAACTTTCAAATTGTTTTTCTCTTTTCATTGCTTCTCAACACTGACAGAAGGTCAAAGACTCAAATACACTAATATTCTAGAACTTCAGGCTTTAACTTTGTGCTGTGACAAGCTTTATTCTAGCATCAATATTTTTTTATTTTGGACTGGGGATCAGATATCAGAATGAAAGCCATTTCTTCTATTCTAGTTAGAACTAGAGAATATTTACTCCATTAGAGAATAAATTGTGTTCTCAGAGACGATTATAGTGATAGCTTGCCACAGCTTTTCTAGCCAGTAAAAGGAGAGGCAGGATTTCAGAATTTCCAGAGAATCATAAGTATATGCATTGATACACACTATCTGGATATCTACACACGTGAGCAGATATTCACTCCATCCTATATAAACTTACTTAGTCCAAGGACGTACAACCCCAGTACTATTGACATTTTGGGCCAAATAATTCTTTGTTTTGAGAGGCTGTTCTGTGCATTGTAGAATGTTTACCAGCATCTCTAGTGTCTCCCCACTAGATGCCAGTATCACCCCCGCAGGTCACATGGCAAAAACCAAGAATGTTTCCAGACATTGCCAAATAAACCTTGGAGAACAAAATTGTCCCCTGGTGAGAACGATTGATTTACTCCTTTCTAAATGGATATGCCTACTCATCTCTAAGAAATATATTTTGCATATGAACTTTAAATGAAACTGGAAAGAGTATTAATATCTAGCAGTATTATTTGAGCTAAATTGTAAATCGCCATAGTCGTCACTAGTAAATAGCTACGGAGCACCAACGATAGTATGCAAACTCTATTCTCCCCTTTCGGTCCTATTAAAATTCACTATGAGATACAGGGTCAGACTTACATAATGGCTTAATCAGACATGACATGATTTTAAGGAGAAAGAAAGTTAATTTTAAACCAACAAATATTTACCGTACTAATACCAATTCTTCACTTTTTTAAAACTGCCTAAAAGTTAAAGACTTATTTTGGCTTAACAAGTTTTTTTTTATATTCCAAAATATAAGTCTCTTGGTAATGATAGATGTTTTGATTCATTCTCAACTTCACCTGCATTTGCGTATTCTGATTTGTCTTCCTCCTACTGCTGTAGCTGAGATATGCATACTAGTAAGACACATTTTGACAGAGTCAGAAGAAAATGAGAAGGTTAAATTTTACTCCTGTAAATCCTTCAAAGTAGGGAGAGTTGTGGTGACAATGTTGAACTTTACATAAGACCTATGCTCCTGGAAAATAGAAAAGGTTAAGACACCCTCTCAGTTATTTGTATTCAGAGAAACTGCAGAAGACCGCCCAGCCCATGGGTACTCTACAATAAAACCCACCTCCACCCTTCCTCGCTGGGTCCTTTGTTTTACTAAACCTCTAGGTGTCTCCTGGTTCTTTGAGACTTTCTCATCCATGAACATTCTCCCTATGGTAACAGCCAGAATAAAATCACATCCTTACTTATTTCGTACATTTTGCCTCCACAGTAGCTTTTTTTATTCATTTTTTTGTTTGTTGCATGGCTTTTGTTTGTTTGTTTGTTTTGTTTTATTTATATTTAGGCAGGTTGAGTGGAGGAGCTCAGCAATCTCTGAAGATCATGAGACAATGTCACAAACTATGCTTGAGCAATCTGTCATCATTTAACAAGATTTCCAGGTTATTCACATGCACATTCAAATTTGAGTTGCATTATCTAAAACTTTTCCTAGATATTCTTTCTAGTAATGCATAAGCTATTGCGTTTTCATGCTTTCCTTGCTTCTACTTATATCCAGTGAACTTTTTCTGTTATTATAGTACTTCCAAGTGGATAGTTATGTTTGAACAGTGAGTATCACCATTTCTGAAACATATCAAGATCAAACCAGTCTTCGCATATTTCTGAGCCTACAATAACCTCTTCTCTTATCAAAATCCTACTCATTGTATCATAATACATCATTATTCATGTCGTTCTCCTCTAGACCGTGAACATCCTGGAAGCTGAGACTATTATTTTCTTCATCTTATCATTAGAAAAATGACTAGAACATAGTGTGTGCTCAATATATGTTTAGTTAATCACTTGAACTGAATAAAAAAGACATAAGAAAAGGGGATTGATTTATGTATTCAATCAATAATTATGAAAGACTTAGTTCTACAGCAAACATTGTTTCAGAATAATGGGCATTGGAGGTGAGCAAGATATAGAAGGTTCTTACCCACACTTAGTCATTTCACATCATGATATGTACTTTGACGTAATATTAACTAGGAAGCTGATAATGTTAATATTTAGAAAGCATCTGGTTTACAAAGAAGGTGGCCCCTCACAGGGTAGGATATTTGAGCTGTGATAGGACAAGTAAAGGACTTGATAGAGACACCTGGAGAGGTAAGAGACAGTATATCATAAGCAGAGGGAAGAAGAAGGCCCAGAGACAGGAAAGACTGTGGTGTTTCCAGCTGACAGAAAGGAAGCCAGTGTGGCTGGATCACGGCAAATAATAAGAAGAGTAATATGAACTGAAAATGGAGAGAGAGGTTGAAATTTTAAAATATCACAGTTACTGCTGTTCGGAGAAGAGACGGGTAGCAAGAGTAAAAACAGAAAAGACTATATGAGATAGAAGACAGGAAAGATAAACTTTACCTACTCTGAAATTTTGCCTGAATCAGCAGTGCTGAAAGGATAAAATGATATTCCAAAAACAGAAGAAATTCGTTGGACAGAGGGAGAAGCAGGGAAAGTCACAAGAAAATGCCACATCCTATATGATACCAGAAGGAGTTTGTTTTCCAGAGACTAAGGAGAAGATCTTTTAGACCAGTGCTTCTCACAGTTTAATGGACATAGGATCATCTGGTGATCTTGTTAAAATGCAGATTCTGACTCAGTAGGTCTAAAGTAGGGCCCTAGATTCTGCATTTTTAACAAGCTCCTGGGTGATACCAATGCTGGTGGTCTGCAGACACATTTTGAGTAGCAAAATTTTAGATGATGGCCTAACTAAGGTAAAGGTATATGATGTTAAGAAAAGGACCAGAAAGATTAAGTCATTTTGAAAACAAAATTGAAGGCTGCCATGACTGGTTTCAGGATTCCTACTTGAAGTATTAAATGGTCAGGCACAAGGGCCTGGACAAACTTTATTCTGATTTATGTAGACCACTGTTAGAGACTGGTCAATTTTTCTCCTACAATTGTTATGATTCCTTAAGTCTGGAAGCTCTAAAAGAGACAGAGTCTCAAAACTATTTTGAAGACCTGCTGGTGGCTCAGTTCTCTAAGGTAGCCTTGTTTGGTAAAATTACCTTATAAAACATTACTGTTGGTATTTCTTTGGATCTCTTGCGTGGGTCAAAGACATACATTCTCTTCTCTAGCATGCTGTTGTGGGGTTCCTGGACTCATAAGATCACTTACTCTTTTTTTAAAAAATTATTTATCTACTATTTTGTTGTTGTTGTTAGAACATTGACAGACTTGGCAAAATATTCTGGAATGAGTAAAAGACCAACACTCACTTTTACTAAAATATATATATTTTTAAATGTAGATTGACTTCATACATTTTTGGAATGAATAAAGCGACAAAATGAACCTCAGAAGGAATTAAAGACTGATATTCTAACTTTACAGTTTAATTTACTGATTTGGACCTACATAAGTTATCTCAATATTAAAGTATGGACAGCCAGGTCAAGGAATTAGTTACATTAAATTTGAAATTTTACTTTCTATTAATTAAAGACAATGATTAAATGAATGGTGTCCAATTTTCTCCTATGGTGTATTGAGTCTTATAACATTTCAGAGATCACTCTAAAATGAAGGGTATACTTATGATTAACATACTTTCTTATTGCAGATAGTATCTGGATGTTTTAAACATTACACACTTCCGGGTTTCTCTAGGTAAAAATTTCAAAATAGTACACTGGAGACACACAGATTAACAGATTTTCCATGTTTTTCTAACACATTTGGCACAGAACACAGTTAAAAATAACAAATCCCTATTTTCAATATTACACAGGCATGCTATTACAGAGATCACAATTGGGAACAAAATGTAACAAATGCTATGATGATTTAGGGATATGCAGCTCTAATAAAAGCACAACATGATTTCTTATTTCTTTAAAAGGTTAATACACAATATTAATTTCTTGCATTTCACACATTTCATCTTCATCTAACTTTATAAAAACTCTTAGGAAACATCAAAATCTTACTTTTTGTTTGGCAAAATTATAACTCATTGCTTTTGGAAGTCTTACTCTTTCTACTAATTATTATTTTCCTTTCTAAAATGCTTTCAAACTTCCCTTTTTCATATCTTTACAAGGTACCCAGTGTTTCACTTCTCATTCACGTGAATAATACCAGGGTGTGCACAAAGCTTAACACACTAAATTTCAACTCAGAACTTTCTTTCAGTTTAATATGTACGTCAACCAAAAAGACCTCCTGTTGGTCTGAAAACTTTTCGGAGACTATCAAATGATAAAAAGGAGAATCAATTTTCAGTACAATCATGTAGACTATCCCTTGATGTCAGTGTCCAACACTGACATACATTCATCAAATTCACGTCAGGCCTATGAACCAACTGGATATAGTCCCTAACTTTTCTCATAATTTGTTGATGGGTCAAATAAATAATAATAGGTTAATGTTATGAGTGACAGAGATAAAATGGATTTCTTTCAAGATGATCTTCATACAGCCTTTTAAAAATTGATATAGGTCTGTGATTTGAAAATGGGAGAAATTAACAAAGTGGAAAGTCTCAACAAAAGAGAGGAAATGGCTTGAGAAGCAGGAGGAATTCACTACAGAATAGTCAGTCTTATGACATAAAATTTGAAAACAAAATTTGAAATCAGAATTTGCATTATCTTTAATATTACATAGTTTCAAAGAAGTATATGTCAATTTTGATTTTATTGGAGTATATTTGGACGTTTCTAGCTTCCCCAATGTTGTCATGACTGACTGGAAGAATTCTTGAGACTTCTTAGATGAACAAAGAGGGACTTGAAAGACCATTCTTAGGATTTCCATTACTTGTGAGAATCATGATGGGAAACATCTCCTCGTTTTCAAATATTAATTAATCAACGTCTCAAATATCAACTTCTTTCAAAAGTGTGAAAACCATAAGTGTTCTAGTGTTTAAGAGTATGTGATTCCTACATGTAAGATGGAGGACTCAAGGGAGCTAGTCATGTTTGTCTCTCATTGCTGTGCTAAATTTCTTTCGTGGGGGTATTCATTCTCTTATCTTTGAACAAAAGTTCATACAGTTCTTCAAGTTTTCGGCTCACTCTCAAATAATAGAAAGTCACTTTGAGTCACCAAAATTCAGTCAATACTCAGTAAATAAAAGTGAACATCTTGACAGCTGCTTCTGGCCAAGTTGGAATAGCAGAAACAGAATTTGCCTTCCCATCTGAAACAAACAAATGACTTGGAAAATATATAAAACAATGATTTTTAAGATACTAGGCATCAGACGATGAAGGACAGTGATACTTGAGACAAGAACAAATGAGGCGAGAGAAAATAACAAACGTCAATTCATACTAACACCACATACAAAGATTAACTCAATTGCATTATAATTTAAATGTAAAAACTAAAATTATAAAGCTTCTAGAAAAAGAAAATAGACAAAAATCTTTGTGCCCCTGAGTTAGGCAAAGGTTTCTTAGATACAATACCAAAACCAGGATCAAGGAAGCAGCAAATTGATAATTTGAATTTTATCACAATTAAAAACTTCTGTCCTTCAAAGACACTGTTAAGAGTGAAAAGACAAGCCACAGACAGGGAGAAAATGTTTGTGAATTGTGTATCTGATCCAGAATACGTAAAGAATTCTCACAACTCAATAAGAAGACAAGCAACCTAATTTAAAAAGAAATAGGCAAAAGATTTGAACAAACACTTACTTTACCACAGAAGATATACAGATAGCAAATAAAGTCATGACAAACATTATGACCAAGAAGACATATGGATAGAGGTTAGGCTCATGAAAAGATGCTCAACATTTTTTATTAGGGAAATGCAAATTAAAACCACAATGAGGTACCACTATACATATGTTAGAATGGGTAACATTCAAAAGACTGACAATACCAGGTCTTATGAATGAGGTGAAGCAACAAGAATTCTCACACACTACTTGTAAGAATGTAAATTGGTATAACCACTTTGGAAAACACTTTGGCAGTTTTCTCAAAATTTAAACATATACTTTCTGTATGATCCAGACATTCCATCTAAGATATTTCCCTTCCAAAATTTAAGCATATGTCAGTGCAGTGCCTTGTAAACAGATGTTCAGAGCATATTTATTTGTAATAGCCCCCATATGGAAACAATTCAAATATTCACCAATGGGTGAATGGATAAACCAAAGGGTGGTGTATCCAGGCAATGGAATAGCACTTGGCAATAAAAAGGAATAAACTGTTGATGCATGCAAAACATGAACAAGCTTCAAAATAATCATACTGAGTGAACAAAGACTAGACAAAAACAGAGTTCATACTGTATGATTCCGTTTATATAAAATTCTAGAAAATGCAAAGAAATCTAATGTGACAAAAAACAGAAGAGAGGTTGCCTAGGACCAAGAATGGAGGGATAACAAAGAGGTATGAGAAAAACCTTTGGAGTGATGGACATGTTCATCATCTTGAGTGTAGTGATGGTTTCATGGCTGTGTGCATATGTTAAAACTTAATAAATTGTATATTTTATATATATGCAGTTGGTAGGATGTCAATTATATCTCAACAAAACTGTTGAAACAAAAGGTGATCATTCTAAGATGTGTTTCTGGTTTCCATTCACAATGTTCTAAACATTCCATTTCCTTCCAATATATTCAGCACTTCTATTTCAATTAAGCAAGTAAGATTCCATCACAACACAAACAGCTAGGGCTGATTGTCTTTGAGGAAGAGGATATAGTTAGCTTCTTTCTTTCTCACTCAGTAGCTAATGTTTTTGACACTTCAGGGGTAGGACTGGGAAGAGGTATAGAGGTGTAAAAAGTTCTAATATGATTGCCTCTATCATGTAATGGACTGGCAATCTCTGAGTCTGATAGAAATTTAAAGCTGACTTTTTCTCTCATGGGATATTACCATAGGTTCTCTAGAGCTGAACTGTCCAACATGGTATTTGTCTAATTTGAAGCTACTGAGCACTTGAAGTGTGGTTATTATGAGAGTAAAACACATGCTGATTTCAAAGATTTAGTATGAAAATATAATGCAAAGTAGCTCATTGATATTTTTTTAATTTTGACTGTAATGTTGAAATAAAAATATTAAATTATATTTCAAATTAGAAAAACAGGAAATAATGTAAACTACTAAATGTGATTAAAATTATTTTAATTCTTTCTTTTCCATTTTTTAAAATATGGCAACTAAAATGTTTAAAATTACATATATGGTGCACATCACATTTCTAATGGACAGTGCTGGTTACGAGAGTCCTCTCTTAGGCCTCCTGATATAATGTCATTGACGAGCAGTGCTCTTCCTTCAGCTGGTTATTTGAAATACACCCTTGGCTTGTGTCCCAAGGATACAACCCATTACACTTACTACCAGAGTCCCTTCACATTGGAAGGCATAAGACTCCAGGCTGACATTTCCTCTGTGGTTCCTCATCTAGATCTTGGATTTACGAAGATGCTGTGATGTGCTGCCCAGATTCTCCTTCAGAAAGGAAGGACTAAATCCCCCACATAATGGGAAAGTTACTCTTAGCTATCAGCTCTCTTTGGGGATGTCTCATGTATGTTCACACTTCCTTCCATGGGCAGCCAGCATCCAAAGACTGATTAACATGGGGACGTAAAGGACCTGCCCTCTTGTCCTAAACCAGGCAAACTCTGAACAGCCATTCAGCTTCGCAGTTCAACCTCTCCCTCAGCCCTCCCTTCCACAGATGTTGATCCTAATAACTGGTATAGTTGATCCCAAAACATTTTTCACAAGCTAGCCAGTCTCTGTTTCAGGATCTGCTTTCTGGGAAGGCAACACACAATAACATTAGAGAACATTAACTCATGAAAAACAAGTATAGGTTCTTTCCACAAAAAAACCTGTTCACTCCGTTGACACTAGCCCCTTTAGCTTTCTTGGTCCAATCTCAAGTACCAGCCCATTAAGCCTCTCAATTACCCAGGACACAAACCAAGTTCTCAAAGTAAACTCATTGAAATCTTGCACATTAGTCTTGCAGTTAAGGGCAGACATTCTTCTCCTTCCATTTAATGGGAAGTAAGACTCATAGCACAACTCTCCCCAAAGGAAACCTCTTCAAAAATTCCCTATATCATTCTTCTGTCTCTTCCTTATCCCCCTTGAGAGTCAGTCACAAGTACTTGGCCATGGCAATACAGCACTGTTTTTTTTTTAATGCCTCAACATAAACTTAGGTAAGAAAGGAAGAGGGAATAGTTTATTGAAGATCTGGTTACTTGTATAAGGTCTGAGATTCCCACATCTCTGAAGCTTTAAAACACCAGAATGATATAAGCTAAGTATAGATATCACAAGACTAAGAGCTAATCAAAGTTAAAAAAAATTTATACTAATTCAAATTACTTTTAAATGATTTTTAATATCGCAAATTATCTTTCAAAAATATTTCTTTTTATTATTCAATGAATTCCTAAATTTCTAAATTTATAACATTTATATTAAGAGACAAACCATAAATACACCTGATCAAGACTAGGAGACAAGACAAATACCCATCCTAATTCCTTTTCTATGTAGGAGTATTGTATTAATGTGACACAATTTAACTCACAGATTTTTCTGAAATTCAAATAAAAGGAGTAGCTATAATTAGTTGTAATCAAATTTTAAGCGATTAAACGAGGAGTCAATCTAGTATAAAAGGTATAAACACTATCATCTACTTTAATATTGTATTCAATTTACAAATAAGCTTTTATATTATTTTAATTAGAATTTTTTTTCACAAAATCCTGCAAAGTGTACAGAACAAGTGTTATCTCCATTAGTTGCCTAAGAAGGTTGAATATCTTGCTCAAGGTCACATAACTTACAAGTGGAGGATGAACTTAGAATTCGTCTTTTCATTTACATATTACTTCCCATTTCATCGCCTATCTGTGAGTAAGCCTGTTTTTCCTATTAAACATTCTTTCCCCCTCTCTCGCTATTGGCTACATATATAAATTTTATCACGCAATTTAGTATTTCATTTTATACTAACAATAATTATTTTCTAATTGTTTAATATTGTTTAGATACTTTTCCCAAACACATTTATTATCTCCTTATTTTCTTTATTGTGAGAGAGCTAGCTAGCAAACTTAATAAAATCTTTGGAACATTTTGTATAAAGTTTATACAAAATAGGTATATAATTATACATAATAGGTTTTAAAAAGCTAATCTGCATCTCCTTTTATTCAATACCTACTCTATAAAATGATTATTATAAGTCATTATGAGGAATGGAATATACTTACTAAAATATTATTTTGTATCTAACTAAAATGGAAAAATATTTTTGAAAATTGGATTTCATATTGAGCCACATTTTGAAAATTAGTATTAAGACTGACCCTTCAATTTTATACTACTACAAAGCTTTCATGACATAGTAGTATGTCTCTCTGGTCTTTCCTCAATATGTAAAACATAAGATTAGTTTTTAAGTTTGGATTTTTTATTTTGGTCTTTAATCAAGTGAAAGAACACATTGATTTAAATTCCCTCATACTCTATTTAAATAAATCACTGTATACGAAATAACAGCTCACTTAGATAAGTGTTCCAAGGTGAGAGGCAAAAGATAAGCCCTACTGCTGGCAAGAAGAGGATTTAGAACAAGGCTTCTTAAGGATATTCTTAGGTATATGCTTTGGCATTTATTTTAAAAGCTATACTTCCTCATATGGTAGGCCAAAAAAGAATGATAAAGTTACAACACAAGTTAGATGTAACATGATTTGTGAGGTCAACCATAAAAACAGTGCTGACTTTCCAATGCAAAGATGACATTTTCTGACCCACTACCAGGAAAGCATCCACTCTGGTTTCTTTTAAGACTGACGATGATGGATTTGCAGCAACTGATCCATATTCTCTCACAGGGTCCTTCTTGAAAGTGTAGAAATGGCCTGGGTCAATGTCCATGTCCACGTAAGGAAGAGGAAGCTAACAGGATTGAATCTCCACTATTGGCCTCACTAGCATGTTTCAAAAAAGTGAATCATTAGCCTCAGAAACCATATTAGCATTTTGGTAATATTACTAGAAGTAGTAATGTTACTTCTACTATTTGGTGTAGAGGTAGAACAAACAACTTCCTAGTTTCCTGGTTCAGTCTATTCATTTATTTAATAAATCTTTACTGGGTTATTGTACTAAACTCCATGAAAGAAATAAATAATGTGGACCCTGTTCTCCAGAAACTTTCAGTTTCATTATTAAGCAATATATGCACACAAAAAAAATTCAAATAGTATTTATAGAGCAGTGCTTTTTCTGTAACTACTTTCGTGAATTCTAAGTCTATTGATCTATTTCCATTGACTACAGCAGAGTAAGGTCTCAAATCCTTAGGTAGCACATACTATACAACAGGTCCATAAAGCTACTGCCTAGTAAACTTTCACAGCACACTCTTTATGCCTTTGTTGCGTTGAAATGCACATTCTTACTTCCAGAATTCCTACTCATCTTTCAGATCTTCTTTACATATGACTTCTATTGAAATCATCCCCAAATCCTCCAAACAGAATTAACTAAAATCTGAGTTTGTTTCAACACCACCAGAGAGGTACCATAATGAAATTGGAAAAGCACAGACTTTGGTGTTGGGTTGCTCCTATTGATTCTGGTCCCTACTTCTGACCTGCTGTGCAACCTTAGACAACCATTTGCCCACATGAGCCTCAGCCTCCTATTTCATAAAATGGAAGTAGTAATACCTATGTCATAGGACTTACTGAATGAACATATGGAAAGCACGGGACCTGGTACCTGATAAAGTATACAATCATATAAAACATCATTATGTAATTATGATATATATAAAATGCCTGGAATTTAATAGGTGAGCAATAATACTATTTTGTAATAATAATAATGTTTAGGCCTCTATTTCCTTTATTAGCCTTCATTAGTATATTTATATATCATCTTTTATTAATAGAATTAAAGATAGGAACTATATCTTCCTCATTTTATGTCCTTGGTTCAGCTAGGTCTCTCACTTATAGTAGGTATTCACTGAATGTTTGTGGAATTATGGGCCAATAAATGAAGGGCACAAAAGCTGAAATGATCATGTGTTTTGGTAAACTGGAATAACTTTCCAGGATGTAATGCAGTAAAAGTATGTTGAAAAATAATAAGTGGGGAACACAGGGATGGAGGTTGAGTTAGTAGCACTAGATTATGGGGACTCTGGTGGCATGGGGAGGGAACATAGGTTCTTTGTGGGACAGTGGTGGTTATATTGTTCCCCTTGCTCTTAGTATTTTGGTGACTATGTCTGTTTTGTTCACCACTGTATAACAGATAGTGACACAATATTTATTTTAAATGATAACTTAATTCTATTAATAAAGGATAATAAATAAATATACTATTAAAGGAAATAGAGACCTAAACATTATTATTATTATTATAAAATAGAATAAGCACTGTAATTACAGGCACAAATTAGCACTGTAAAGATGATAAGCCAGTATGGGAGACTAGAAACCTCCCTGAGGCTACAGATGTGTGTCGTTATGACCACACATCCAATCCTTGGCAAGACTGAGTCACCCACTGAAATCCAACCAGGCCAATGCTGTTTTCCCCTCTCCTGTTCCTTTCCATCCTTGATCAGATAAGGAAGGACTCAATGTCCTGGCCACTCACAGGCAGCCTTTATCTAAGAGGACTGGATGTGTTTCTTATTATTGTTTATACAGTCTTTCTGAGTCTATGACTCTGTCTGATTTTAGGCAAGTTATTTATTATCTGCCTCATTTTCCCCATCTATAAAACGGTGATAATACCATTCCTGGCCTGGTAGGATTGCTGTGAGGGTTAAATGAGGTCAACCATGCAAGACACAGCATTCAGTAAGCATTTGGTACACAATAAGCATAGAATTGTTACCTATCACCAGAATTAGTGAAGACTCTTACTGTACAGGAAAAAGATCTTATTTCATTCCTACCTCTAGAACTAGAAAGTTATTTCTTAATCATATTACTACACTGAATTAAGGCACAGATGTTCTCCTTTGCCTCAGTCACTAACTTGTTAAGGGACCTTGACTAGGTCACTTAGCCTCTCTGGGTTTGGGGCTCCTCATCTGTGAAATAAATGCTTCAACTAAATGGTCTCTGTGGTCCCTTCTCACACTGTTTATAACCCAATGCACTGGTAAGGGCGAGTGATATATGAAGAAGATCAGTCCTGCCTATGCAAGGTACTGACCTTTTGTAAGATCATTGGTCTATAGAGCAGCGAGATAGAAATGAAAATTCATGAAATTAAGAAAAGGGAAAATGGAAAGTGGAAGTAGAGAGCATAAACAACCTGATTGTAAAGGAATGAGCTATAAAGGAATAGGATAGCAAGTCAAGGTAAAAGATTATAAGGCAGAGGACGTATAGCTATGTTCGAAGACAAAAGGAAGATATCAGTATTTAAAGAAGTTAAAATGCACATCTTTCATATCTGTTAATTTCTAAAATTAGTCTAATTATTACCTGTTTTTCTATCATTTTCATCAACTAAGAAGTGCTTTTCACTAACTCTAGCAGTCATTCTTTTCTGAATTTTCCTCACTTTATCATTTCAGAAAGCCCAAGCAACACACTAAACTTTGTTGCCAACTTAAGAAAGTTGACTTAAAACTGAAGGTGGAATTTAATGCTAACTGTCTTCAGTGCCATTTCTTTTGTTCCATAGAACCATAGTACAACCAGAAGAATTTTTATCAAATAAAGTAAATACAACCCACGATCTAGCTCTCTGTACTGCTCTGCACTTTGAACATAATGAGACACTTGCCCATTTTAGCTGAGCTAAGGATGCTGTAATTAGTGAGGCATATGAAAAGAAGGCAAACTAGAGAACGAGTCAAAGGAAGGAAAATGGAGGTAATAGTTTAAAAATGAGGATACACATAACATTCCATGCTCTGGCTGAGACAAAGTTGTTTTAACCAAGGGGAAGAAACTGAAAACATTTGGTAGAATTAGAGCTCAATGATTTACCATTACGGGTAGGTCCAGAATCTCTAACAAAACAAACACTTGGTATATATAATACCATCAAGACAATTCAAAACCATTAGAAAATAAATGTAAAGGGACATGTTTCAATTAAAACACATTGTCCCTGAATATCTATGTTATTGTTTTATGACAATAACATTGACAATTACTAACATTTGTATCCAATCTAACAGACTAAAATTACTTTCTTTATTATCACATATCAAGCGAGGCAGATGATAGGCAGATGATAGACAGATAGACAGATTAACATAGACCTTACTATGTGCCAGACACTTCACTAATTGACATAAATTACATCATTTAATTCTCATAAAAAACCTACAAAGTAATATTATCTCCATTTTACAGACAATGAAACTAAGACTCAGAAGTATCAAGCCATTTTCCCAAAATGACATATAATTAATGGCATAGCAGAGACTCAAACTCAGGCTCGTCTCTATCAAAAAAAAATACAAGTTCGGGGAGAGAATAAGGGAAAACATACTAGAGAAGAATCACTTGTTAAAAATTCCAATTCAGGACACTTTAGCAATGTAGGAAACAGAAATCAGGGGCAAAATAAGAAACTGATTGAAAAACTTTTGAACCACAGAAATTCAGAAGAAAAAATTACGTTATTTTAAATCAAGGCCCTCTTGGTTAATTTATAGCCATTGCCTGCATCTGATGCTATGAACTCGTGTTTCTCACATTTTAGCTGCATCAGAATCACCAGGAGGGCCATTAAAAGAGACTGCTGGACTTCTCCCCATGAGGTTCAGATACAGTGCGCCTCTGGGAAAAGAGTCTGAGAATTTGCATTTCAAACAAGTTTCCAGGTGATGCTTATGCCGCTGGTACAGGGACCTCACTTTGAGAAACCACTGTGTAAGGTATTAAATCTGTCTATTTAAAATAGTGTACCTAAAAGCTCTATGACATAATGTAAAGCAGTAGTGACTTTGCAAAATAAATCATTCAACACAGAAATTTAAAAAGAATAAAAATATATGATTTTTTAGAAAAATTAATGAAATGCTTTGAAACCTATCTTTTTTTAGAGGAAGATTAGCCCTGAGCTAACCATCTGTGCCTATCTTTCTCTACTTTACATGTGGGACACCTGCCACAGAATAGCTTGATAAGTTGTGCCTAGGTCCACACCTGGGATCTGAATCGACGAAACCCAGGCCACTGAAGCAGAGCGCACAAACTTAACCACTATGCCCCCAGGCCAGCCCTGAAAACTATCTTTCGTATCCATTCAATATTTCTCAGAAAATCATTTCTGAAATTTATTTTTAAAGTTAAAACGCCAAGCAGAATAAAGGATTTAGAATTATATTGCAGATTTTCTTTCTTTTAATTTACCTTCCTTAAGTACTCTAGACTCAGGCCTTAAAGAAGAATGGTATTCACTGATTACAGGGATTCAGACTTTACATGAGAAAATAGAAATCATTCATCAAGGAGAACACAACTGCCACTCGTTGGAGTCATGTGGGAGTATGCCTTTATATACAAAATTGGATTATACTGCTTGAAATATCTTCATATAATCATATAAATTATAAAATTTCTGGTTTAGTTCATGCTTGTTCAAGGTCAACCTTAAAAGGAAAAGAGACACATCAAATTTAAAAGAATAGAAAACGTACAATATCAGCTCTCAGATCACAATGGAATTAAACTAGAAATCAATAACAAAAAGATAACTGGAAAATCCCAAAGTATGTGGAGATTAAACAACACACTTCTAAATAACACATAGGAAAAAGAAGAATTATCAAGAGAAATTTTGAAATGTTTTGAACTGATGAAAATGAAAACACAACTTATGAAAATGTGTGGGATACAGAGAAAGCAGTGCTTACGGGGAAATTTACAGCATGGAATGCATATGTTAGAAAAGAAGAAAGATCTAAAATCAACAATCTAAGTTTTCACCTTAGGACACTAGAAAAAAAATGAGTGAATTAAATGTGAAATAAGTAGAAAAAAGAAATAACAAGAATTAGAGCAGAAATCAATAAATTGAAAACAGGAAACCAATAGAGAAAATTAACAAAGCAAGAGCTGGTTCTTCAAGAAAAATCAATAAAATCAATAAGACTTTAGCTAGGCTAACTAAGAAAAAAAGGGAGATGACACAAATTTCTAATATCAGAAATGAAGAGGGGACATCACTACAGATCCCACGCAAATTAAAAGGATAATGAAGGAATACTACGAACAACCTTAATTTGATAACTCACACATTTGACAACCTAGATGAAATGGACCAATTCCCTGAAAGACACAAGCTGCCAGAACTCACACAATAAGAAATAGACCATCTAAATAGCCTTATATCCACTAAAGACATTGAATAAATAATGTTTTCCCAAAACAGAAAGCACTTGGTAGAGATGGGTTCACTGGTAAATTCTACCAAATATTTAAGAAAGAAATTATATAATTCTCTACAATCTATCTGAGAGGATAGAAGCAGAGGGAATACTTCCTTATTCTATGAGGCCAGTGCTACTCTAACACCAAATCCAGACAAATACATTACAAGAAAAGAAAGCTAAAGACCAATACCGCTCACAAACATAGATGCAAAAATCCTCAATAAAATATTAGCAAATCAAATTCAGCAGTGTATAAAAAGAATTCTAAATATAACCGAATGCTATTTATTCCAAGTATGAAAGGCTAGTTCAACATTTAAAATCAATTAAAATAATCCATCACATCAACAGGCTAAAAAAGAAAAATCACCTGATCATATTAATATATGCAGGAAAAGCATTTGACAAAATTTAACACTCACTCATAATAAAACCTCTCAGGAAACTAGGAGTAGAGGGGAACTTCCTTACCTTGATAAAGAATATCTACAAAAAAATTACAGCTGACATCCTACTTAATGGTGAGAAACTTAAACCTTTCTCACTAAATCAGATACAATGCAATGATGTCCTCTTTCACTACTCCTTTTCAACATTGCACTGTAGGATCTAGCTGATGCAATAAAACAAGAAAAGGAAATAAAACGTAAACACATTGAGAAAGAAGAAATAAAACTGTTCTTGTTCCCAGAAGATATGATTGTCTATACAAAAAATCCAAAAGAATGAAAAACAAAAACCTCCTAGAACTAATAAGCAATTATGAAAAGGTTATAGGACACAGGTAAATATACAAAAGTCAATCACTTTCTTGTATACCAACAATAAACAAGTGGAATTTGAAATTTAAAATACACTATCACTTACATTAGTACCACCCAAAATGAAATACTTACGTACAAACCTAACAAAATTTAGAGGAAATCAAAGAACTAAATAAATGGAGAGAGATTCTATGTTCACGGAAAGGAAGACTCAATATTATCAAGATGTCAGTTCTTCCCAACTCGATCGATAGATTTAATATACTCCAAATCAAAACCCAAGTTATGTGTGGATATCAACAAACTAATTCTAAAGTTCATATGGAGAGGCAAAAGATTCAAAACAGCCAACTCAATATTGAAAGGGAAGAACAAAGTTGGAGGACTAACACTATTTGACATAAAAACTTACAATAAAGCTGCAGTGATCAAAACTGTCATATTACTGAAAGAACAGACAAATAGATCAACGGAATAGAACAGAGAGCTCAGAAACAAATCCATATACATATAGTCAACTTATTTTTTAAAAAGGAGCAAAAGCAATACAATGGAGCAAAGATAGTCTTTTCAACAAACAATTCTGGAACAACAGGACATTCACATGCAAAAAAATAAATCAAGACAGAGATCATACACCCTTCACAAAATTAACTCATAGACCCAAATGTGAAACACAAAACTATAAAACTAGAAAACAACAGAGTGAAAAACCCAGATGACCTTTGGTATGACAATGACTTTTCAGATAGAATACCAAAGGCACAATCCATGAAAGAAATAATTGATAAGCTGAACTTCATTAAAATAAAAAAACTTTACAAAAGACAATGTCAAGAGAATGAGAAAACAAGCCACAGGCTTAGAGAAAATATTTCAGAAAGAAACATCTGAGAAAGGACTGTTACCCTAATTATACAAACAACTCTGAAAACTAAACAATAAGAACATAAACAAGCCAATTGAAAAATAGACCAAAGATCTTAACAGACACCTCACCAAAGAAGACATATAGATGACAAATAATCACATGAAAAAATGCTCCACATCATATACCAGAGGAAAATGCAAATTAAAACGAGATACCACTACACACCTACTAGAATGGCCAGAATTGCAACACTGACAATAACAAATGCTAGTGAGGAGTTTAGAAGACAGTTTGGCAGTTTCTTAGAAAACTAAACATACTCTTATCATACAATGCACCAATTGCACTCCTTGGTGTTTATCCCAAGGAGTTGAAAACGCATGTCCACACAAAAACCTGCACACAGCTATCTATAGTCTCCCTATTCATAATTGCTAAAATTTGGAGGCAACCAAGACGTCTTTCAGCAGGTGAATGGATAAACTGTGGTGCACACAGACGATAGAATATTAATCATCACTAAAAAGAAATGAGTTACCAAACCATGAAAAGACACAGAGGAACCTTAAATGCATATTACTAAGTGAGAGAAGCTAATCTGAAGAGGCTACAAATTGTATGATTCCAACTATATGACATTTTGGAAAAGGCAAAACTAGGAAGACAGTAAAAAGATCAGTGCTTGCCAGGGACTTGGGTTTGGGAGAGGAATGAATAGGCAGGACATAGAGGAATTTGAAAGCAGTGAAACTACTCTGGATGATACCATAATGGTGGATACATGTCATTATGCATTTGCCCAAACCCATAGAATGTACAACAACAAGAGTGAGCCCTAGAATAAATTACAGACTTTGGGTGATTATGATGTGGCAATGTAAGTTTATCAGTTGTAACAAATGTACCACTCTGGTAGAGGATACTGATAATGGGGGAGGCTATGCATGTGTGAGAGCAAGGGGTTTATGAAAAGTCTCTGTACCTGCTGCTCAATTTTACTGTGAACCTAAAACTCATTTTAAAAATGTCTTTAAAAAGTTAAACAATTAAAAAGGAAAGGAGAAGAATGAGAAGGAGAAAAGAAGTTATTGAAATTGCCATATCATTTTCAGCAACGTGTTAGCAGGCTCTGGTGGTCTTTACTGAGGAGACCTCTGATATTTCTATAAGACACATGTCTTTTTTATCCTGTCTATCCCTGCTCTGTGGCTCACCCCTTCATCTTGTATTCAACAACTAAGGAGAATGTCAATAGTTTCCACAATAAATGTCCAATTCTCTTCTGGTGTTTTCTCTCAACACTTCAGGGATATTAAAATAAAGCAAAATTAGTAAATGACAACTTCTGCTTAACTTTGATTTGTTGAATTTTATAAGGGGGCATTGGGACAACTAAGACAGCTGAATCAGTGAGGCCTCCCTTCAACCCTTATCCCCAAGCAGAGCACAGACAGAATTCCTTGGCGGAGAATTTCATCTCAGGGTTACAAAAACTCTTTCCTTATCTACTCTGACTGGAGTTTTCTATTTGTTTCAAACCTGAGATTGACTACTCCTGAAGAAATGGTCTCAGGAAGAATGAGAGCTCATTTTCTAAGTACAGTAAAGGTAGACTATTAGTTGGAGTGGCTTTAAATCTGCATGGTCTTTGTTATATATGCAGATTACACCTTGAAGGGCTTATAGCTAAACCATTCCCAGATCATATCTTGATAAGGACTAGTTCTCGAAGAATTGAAAAGTAGGATGAAGGATATAAGAGGTAGAGTAAGAAAGGGTAATCATTTTAAACCCTTAACTCTATATACCTAGATATAACTCTGTATACCTCTAGATACTAGTAGGCACTTTAACTCTCTTCACAACTCGAGAAAATTGAGATCAAGGCATAGGATGGATAGAATATAGCCAAAATCTTTAATTCCCAGAATCTGATTTTTCCACTAAATGGAGTAAGAGTCCAGAAAAATCTCAAAGACAATTCTTAAATGGAATGTTTAAAATTATTTACCACACTAATATCTGCTTTAGATAAACATTGTAAAACAGCTTTTTGTTTGCAACAATAATATGCCTAAAGTTTAGTATTATCTACCTCTATCATCTCCCAAATTATAAATAAAATGTCTTTGGAGGCAGCCCTGATGACCTAGTGGTTAAATTTCAGCACTCACTACTTGGCGGCCCAGGTTTGCTTCCCGGTTGCGGAACCACACCACCATCTGTCAGTTGCCATGCTGTGGCAGCAGCTCATGTAGAAGAACTAGAATGACCTACAACTCAGATATACAACTATATGCTGGTGCTTTGGGGAGAAAAGAAAAAAAGAGGAAGATTGGCAACAGATGTTAGCTCAGGGTGAATCTTTCCCTGCAAAAAAAAGAAAATATCTTTGGCAATTTTCCATTTACTTATTTTGAACAAATTTTCTTTAACATTTAATGTGTGATGCAGCCTTTTTCTTTAAAATAATTAGAAATGCATAGATAAATGACTTAATAGTTTTAGCACTTTGGGCTTTTAAAGACAATAATGTGGATCAAATATTAATCCCTAAAATCTATCTGAAGGTCTGCAGGGTTCATCACACAAAAAAAAAAGAAAACAAAAACAAAACATCGTCTTTGTTTCTTTTGTCAGCATTTTTTTGGGGCATACTTAAAAATGAAAACACTGTTTTCACATCCACAAACTGCTTTTCCTCCTTTAAATGTGACATATGACAGGTGAAACGAAATTAATGTATTTGGATCAAGAGCAAAATTATTTTTCTACTAATCTGCTGCTTCATAGCCTTCTTTATAACTTGGCATTAAGTCTTTTCATCCCATTTAGACCAGCTTAAGTCTTGTTCTTTAGTCAACCTGCCCCTGACTCACCATTTCCGGTTACGGAGTCACCCAACATACAGTTCTCTCTGAATAGAAGTTTCTTGCTAAACTTCTCTAAGAAAGAGCATTCTTTCCCTCTTTTGAGACTCTCTTCAGGACTTCCTTATTCCATTAAATATTTCTAATTTTACCCCACTTCATTCCTCATTTTTTGTTAAATGATAGTCAAGGGAGGGCAGTAGGAAGGTAAAATACACGTAAGACAGACTCAAATGGCTTTCCTTAGTACCATCCTGAACAGGACCATAGACAAAAGAGCTGAGGCTTGCAGCCATTTGACGTCATTCAAAAGATTACCTGATACTACCTGAGTGTTGAAGCCAAGTCACCTCTTCATTCTATACTAGTGGACGTAGGTCTTCCATTCTGTGCCCAAGAGTTTGAAATCCAAATCCAACTTCCCTCACATGAACACCTGCTTCCTTCTTTCAGTGGGGATAATACTCAAGGAGTCTTATATGGAAAAGAAAGGCAAACATCAGTTTGGGGTAGAACCTCAGAATTATGATATCAAACACACTATATAAGGTTAAAGTTTAGAATATCTTGAATAATTAAGTTAACATTTCCCCAAGGCTATCCCTCTCAAGTGATATTCATGGGAGCTTAATAGTATAATTAAAATTAGTAGGTAAAGGGGTAGATGTTAAAGGATTTTGAACTGAGAAGAAGTAAAACAAGAGTTGTTCTGATTTGACAGCTAGAAGAGAGTGTTATGATGGTCAAATGATTGATTATGAAGGCCTGAAATTGATCTTGGAAGTAAATAAGAAAGAAGATGGATTCTAAAGGTATCATTAGAGATGAAAGCATTAAGATTTGAAAACTTTTTTGCTATGATGGGGATAAAGTATGGAGAAAGGGGACCAGGAAGAACAAGGACTCTAGCATACATGACTAGAAAAGACTAATGTCCTTAACAGAAAAGACACCTAAAGGAGTGGGTGTGTTGCATGTGTATTTTGCAGGGTGGGTGGTCAGCACAGGGCTATGAATTTTGTTAGGTTTTATATATGTTGAATTTGAGTAGATATGAAGATAACCAGAAGAGATGGTTAGCAAAGTGTCAGAAATGCAGAACTGGAAAAAGACAAGACTGATTTAAGATATATCAGCCCTGAGAAGATATTTTAGACCACATCAATGGATACAATAAAAATTATAAAGATATAAATAGAAAATAGGACCAAGAACAAAATCTCAGTGAGTGACTAAAATTAGGAAGTAGAAAGAGGAGGAAATCAAATGCTGTTTATCCCTCAGCAATAATATCAATCGATCATCTGCTTCACCAAGATGGCAGAATGACACTGTTAGTACTTGATAATTTATAATAACACTATTTATTATTCCATTTCTCTTACATTAACAAAAAATATTACTATTTTGCGAATATTTCCAGTAATGCAATTCATCCTCTATCCATGCATAAGATATGTACTCATAAGTGTAAGGTAACATGTTAGGTGTTGGGAGATAAGTAGATTAATAGCATATGGTACCTTTCTTCAAGGAACTTATCCTGAAGGGTGTCAAACATCTCTAGTACATATTTATGAAGCACAATACTCATTCAGATTAAGGTAACTACTACTTAAACTCCTTCTCATCAATAACTTACCCTTGAATAGGACTTTTAGTATTTTTACATACAAATTTTCACATTTATCAACACATTTGATCTTTATAACAACCTTCTTCAGAAAGACAGGCAGGTTTGTTTCCCCATCTGACAGCTTCTTCTGGTCTAACCAGCCACATCCTCATCTCTTAAGAGATCTGTCGGTAGGGGCAGAGTGTTGGTGATGGTAAATGTGGTGCACCTCCAGCTCCCCTTCTTCTTAGGGAATACTGAAAACCTGTGGCTTCCTTGGAAAGGTTTCTCCTATCACTAAACGTCAAATCTTTTCCACAATTCCTGGTCATCAGAGGTGCATGCACTTTCCCTCAGATTTTGTTTGTGGTTTTGTTGATTCAAAATTATATAATATAGAAGCATATTTTAACATTTATTTTCTGCATATAAAGGTGACAAATTCATTATACAACATCTGAGACTACAAAATAGTAATAAGAAAAGCATCAATCACATCAATTTTAATGCCTCTAAAATTGCCACTTAAGAGGCAATTATCATTGGGGCTGGCCCCGTGGCCGAGCGGTTAAGTTCGCGCGCTCCGCTGCAGGCGGCCCAGTGTTTCGTTGGTTCGAATCCTGGGCGCGGACATGACACTGCTCATCAAGCCACGCTGAGGCAGCGTCCCATATGCCACAACTAGAAGGACCCACAACCAAGAATATACAACTATGTACCGGGGGGGCTTTGGGGAGAAAAAGGAAAAAATAAAATCTTTAAAAAAAAAAAAAAAAAAAAAAGAGGCAATTATCATTAAGATTCTGGTGTTATCTATAGCTAGAGCTAGGTCTATATTTCTATCTACATCTATGTATCTATAGTGATGTCATATTTTGCATTCAAATTTGTACCCTACTTTTATCACTTAACATTATTTTATTACTTAATAAAATCATTTTCCCTGTGATACTATTCAATTCCATTCTATAAATGGAACATAATTTACTTCACTATTTCTTACAGAAGAGTTACATTTGAAAGTTTTGTCTGGGAAAGGTGGAGCATAATCTTTATCCATAAGCCTCATTTCTATAGTATTCCATGAAAATAAAGAGATCTTTAAAAAAACATAGGTGAAAAACACTAAAGAGAATATCCACAGCACTATATAATCCCATTAACTCTGAACTTAGCCTACTCACGTTTTTATTAATGATTTGGATAAACGTGTCTGTGGGATATTCTGATCAACTGTGCAGATGGCATGAAACTGGGAGAAATAATAAACATGTTGGATGATGAAATCATAATCCAAAAGGATCAGGCAGGTTGAAATGATGGGCTTAAATGAAAGAAGAGCGCATTTGTAAAAGGATGAATATAAATTTCCATGCTTGAGTTAGAAACGAAAAAAATCAGTAGTATATGACATGAAATGTAATTTAACAGAAAGTTCATGCAAAATAGAAACAAAGAAAGAGACAATGGTATAACGTGACTGACAATAAAGCTAATGTAATTTTTGATGTTTTAATAAAAATACTATGTCCAAAACCAGAAAACTGAACAGTTATTTTCATTTAAACTGTTCAGATCAAATGTGGAGTTTGTTCGGTTCTCTGTTCTGTACCTTAAGAAGGATATTTCAAATGGTCGCCATTTCATAGAGAGTGCTTATGTTGCAAAAAAATCTCAAAATATAACACGCAAAGAGAGCTGAAGATATTAAGGATATTTAGCCAGGAGACAATTATAGTTAATTCTAGAAATTAACTCAATAGCTGTATTAAAATATGTGGAGGGATTTAGGAAAATTAACTTGACTTGTCCTAATAGACTTGTTTTGTGTTCTGTGAAAGCAAAATTAGGACCTAAATAGGTTCTGATACCAGTTCCAATGTGTGTTGTTGGGGGGAAGTTTCCCTATATCAACAAGCAATTCTCGGGACACCAGCTGGGTGTCATACAATTCAACTCAATTCTGACACTATCTACTTGGAGATAGCATCAGATTCCACAGGTTAGGGACTCAGTCCCACAAGATTGCCCTCCATTCAGATGCCAATCGCAAGTCTGGTTACCTGTGCTTCTGACTCGACTGGTTGCAAACTGGAGATTCCAACAATTCCCTCCAACTCAGCATGTCAACTGCAAGTCCAGGTTGTTATCTGTACTTCTGACAGAATGGCTATAAAGCAAAGGTTCCCATGACCCCCACTTTGGGTTCCATTAGTTTTCTAGAAGGGCTCACAGAACTCAGGAAACCCATTTACTCCCTAGATTACCAATTTATTACAAAAGATATGAATCAACAGAGGGATGAAAGATATATATGGCAAGGTCCCGAACAAAGGAACTCTGTCCTCAGGGAGCTTGTGGTCCAGCACGGTGGCACATGGAAGGGTTCTGTTTCCCCAACCTGGAAGCTCTATGAACACTTTCCTTTTGGATTTTTATGGAGGCCTCATTACATGGGCATGGTTGATTACCTCATTGGTCATTGGTGATTGATTCAACATCTAGCACCTCTCCCCTCCCTGGAAATCAGGAGGTGGGACTGAAAGTTACAACCCTCTATTTATGGTCGGTTCCCCTAGGAGCCAGCCCCCATCTTTAGATTCTTTCCAAAAGTCACTTTCATTAACATAAACCCAGTTGTGGTAAAATGGGTTTGTTATGAATAACAAGACATCCATTTCACTTTTAGGGCTCTGAAGCATTTTTCCAGGAACCAAGGACAAGCAACCAAATATTACAACAAAAGATGCTCCCATTATTCTTACTGCTCAGGAAATTCCAAGGTTTTTGGGAACTGTGAGCCAGGAACTGTGGATGAACACCAAATATATATGAGAAATATATTTTGTCATCTAAATGACCAAATTTATATATTTCTTATACATCACAAAATTGCAGGACTAAAGAATGATAGTTATGAAAAGATTAATTTTGGCTCAATACAAGGAATTTGGCTCAATATGTAACAATATATAAAAATAATAATATAAAACAGTTTAAAGTATCTAAAAATAGAATGGGCTGTCCCAATCTACCTCATGACTTTAAGAATTTTCAGTCTCTGGAGCTGTTCAAGCAAAAATCAGATAACTATATAATCATCTACACTCCTCCCCGCACAGTCTCATCTATTCGCATTGCTTAAATTGCCACTATTGATGATTCTAAATATTGATTTCAAGTCTCATCTGTATCCTAAATTCTAGACACTCAGTTACCCCACCCTCCTTGTTGTCTCTCTATCAGTGGTTCTCTACTGGAGGCGATTTTGTCCTTGCCTCAGAGAACACTTGGAAAAGTCTGGGGACATTTTTGGTTGGCACAACCTGAGAGGGGTGGGTACAGGCCAGGGATATTGCTAAACATCCCAAAATGCACAAGGCAGGCCCCCTACAACAAAGAACTATCCAGCACCAAACATCAATAGTACCAAGGTTAAGAAACATTGTTCTACATGCATGTCCAACAGGTTACAAACTGAGCAGGACTAACTCTCAACTCATTATCTCCACTCCACTATCCTACTTTTCCCTTAAAATCTGAAGTCTCCCCTCAATAAAGCTTACTTACTATTCCCTATTATGATTAATGACATCATTAGCTACCCAATCACATGAGCTAGAAATGTCAGTCATCCTTAACTCCTCACTTTCCCTCACCTGTTGATCTACTTCCAAAGTGCCTTTCTAAATCTTCCCCTCCTTTCCATCAATACTGCCACTGACTTAGCTCAGTCTCACACTCTATCCCAACAAGATGTTTGTTCTAATTCATCTTTCACATTGTTGCCACATGGCTTTTTAAAACACAAAAGCAATAGTCCTATTAGCCCACGCAGAAACCACAAGTAAGCCTCCAGGGTCCAATGAATAAAGTTCAAATTCTGAATTGACAGGGAAGGTGCTAAACAGTCTGGCCCCAAGTTCTCTCAACACTTTCATCCCCTACCACTACCTCCTCCCTGTGGATGCTAGATTATAATACTTTTAATGTCCTTCTTAAATACTGAGATTCCATACCTCTAATATTTTTCACTTAGGGATGGAGGAGACAGCAGTGTTCGCATTAAATATGTCCCATTGTATTGCTAACTTTATATGAACATCTAGTATCTTGTTTCTGATAAGGCTTTGAGTAGACCTTCTTAGAATATATCAGGAACTGGAAATGTAAAATGGTCTCTTCCCTACCATAGTGATTACAGCTGTTTTATATATTTGGTAGCAAAAGAAAGACACTAGAAGGTATTTATAGTTTGCTCTGTGATATTTTTTAAATATTTACATTTTATGAATAAATACTTCCAAAGATCAGGAATCCAAAATGCCAGCACATGTTATATTCTCCCACTGTGTATGTTACATTTTCTTTTTATGGAGTATTAAAATTTCTTCAGGGAAGGTTAAAAATGTAATAGTCCTTTGAGGGTAGTATTGAAAGGAAAACAAATATTTGACTCTCTAATGTGTGTAGCCAGGGTGAGATGACTGGACGTACAGATGGTTAAATGTTAAGCATGAAGCTAAGGGAGACCTCATAAAATATATTCAAGTATGCACTGTATTGAAATATATTACAGGTAACACAAATCTCAAAATCTCTTTTAATATGGTGGAAAAAAGAGGCATGTTTTGTGGTGCACAAAACAGTACGCCCGAACCCTTTATATTTGCCTTTGGAATCTGGACTCCTCTATACTGTCACACACTGGTTCACAAACAGTCTCCTCCTCTGTCTTGAAGCTGAGCCCTTCCTAAGTAGACTATGCTGCTGGCAGCCAAAAACAAAGTTAGGTGTTGCAGGGAAGCAGGTCTGGGGTTAGAGCCAAGTCTCTCCAAAGCGGAGAGTTCTCTAAATAATTAAGAGTTGACTGTGATGGCAAAAGTCTTCTTGCAGGTGCAGATGCCTGTATTTTGGAACACAAATAGCCGCTTTAAGATGCCGCCCCTATCCCACCAGGATCACCTGATTTTCACAGTGTTCTAATCTTAGTGGAGCTCTTAACTCAGGGATCTCTTTCCAAACTCTTCCAGGTGTGGGATGGAGCAGACAAGCAGAGAAGACAGGAGAAGGTGTTGCATAGAAATAAAAACAAAATAATAAAAATGTGGCAGGGGATAAAGGCCCTTCTGCTATTTCCCAGGCCTTT
The DNA here is from genome assembly GCF_041296265.1 of Equus caballus. Taxonomy (NCBI): domain Eukaryota; kingdom Metazoa; phylum Chordata; class Mammalia; order Perissodactyla; family Equidae; genus Equus; species Equus caballus. The sequence continues at coordinate 15,816,506 of NC_091702.1, read as the reverse complement.
ATCTGCCTTTAACCACATAATTTGATGAATTACATTCAGATTTAATACCTGAGAATGAGCCTTCATGCATACATTGCTGACATTTTGGGTCATAAGTAGACTACTCTATCAAAATGAAGCTCCAGACATCAATTAAGATATCTGTGTCATCACCGCAGCTTTTTGAAGAAAGCATATTTCCTGGAGTTTTATTGGCTGAAATTCTTTTATTTCTATTAGTCTCCTGCATTCCACATTTATCTTTGTAATAAATTAGTTTCGATATAATTTAATTTGTTATCAGATCCTAAGAAACCATTCCACAACAACAATTTTGGAACACTTCATTCCCTACGGGCCATACAGGAAATTTCCTCAACAATACTTTTTATAATAAAACCCAAATCAGTAATTGATCTGTTTAAGTAGAGTTTTAGGCAAAATTCAACAGAGCAATTTCTCAAGCTCTGCAGTTTGCTTATCAGCAGTAAATGAAAGTTAAAAATTGCAGAGCAATTTTCAAAGTATCATTTTCTGATATCTAGCCTAATAATTATACAAACCTAGATTTTTCATAATCTCCTCAATGTTATGTGGATCATCAAATCAGCTAAACAGTATCCTTTTCTTATTGGTGGAGTTTTTCATATCTCACAAACTCAATACATTATTTCTTTGGCCATTTGTAATTTGTCCAATCTTGCAGTAATGACAAAGGCTGGGGTGACTCTCCACTTTTATTTTACAGAACAATTTCAACATGCAACAGTGAAGTAACCTAAGAAATATATCCACAAAGCTTAAAAAGATGTACTCTAAAAACTATGATGGTACATATGAAAAGTGTCTTTGAAATTGACCTTCAAAATCATAAGCATACATCAGAATAATTTGTTACAATGAATTTTACCCCAAATTTTAATTTTTATTTTAATAAATGGGTACAAATTTGACAAAGCTAGTCTGTAGTGAATCTCATTTCCTGTATGTGAGATGTCCACATAATAAGCTCCCTTTGACACTGGCTAGAAGATTTCACGTAGAAAGTGGCAAGTAACGAGACTCTAGGAACCTTAGCAAACTGAAAAATCCATAAACATGCCAGAATAGAAGGTACTTTGCACAATGATAAGAATGAAAAATACCCAGAAATTTTGGTAACTAGAACTGGGTAGTACAAAACTATATTGTTATTGAGGATATATAAAAAGAACAGAGATAGGGAAAATTTCTAAGCTAAAGGATAGAAGAGGTCTTTACTTTGACGAAAAGTCATTTCTCAGGAACTAGGTGAAACGATCGGCATGATCATTTAGTCAGACAATCCTGGTCTTTTTGGGTTTTTTTCCCAGGTATATTCATAAATATTACCTCCCATCAGGACTGTCATCAGGATTCAATGCACAGCAAATGGGTAGTAATGTTATTGTCACTGTTGCCTACGTATCTCAAGGGCAAGGTTATTCGTTTGCATTATTTATAAACCCATTTAATGTTTGGCACAAAGCTCTGCATATGAATACTACATGCCTAAAGGACAATGATGATAGGTGCCTGAAATTTGCATACAAAATCATGAATACATAAAATCATACTGTAAAGTGCCTTTTTAGGATTCAGCCACCATTTGTTTGTTTTCTGTGTGTGGCTGGTCAACTGTGGAAGGTGAGAAGGCAAGTGGAAAAGGTCAAGAAGTTACAGCTAAAAGAGAATTTAGATAAAACCACAACCAGAGAAAGTGATTTTATTTTATTTATTTATTTATTTATTTATTGAAGAAGATAAGCCCTGAGCTAACTGCTGCCAATCCTCCTCTTTTTACTGAGGAAGACTGGCCCTGAGCTCACATCCATGCCTATCTTCCTCCACTTTATATGTGGGACGCCTACCACAGCATGGCTTGCCAAGCTTTGCCATGTCTGCACCCAGGATCTGAACTGGTGAACTCTGGGCCGCCAAAGCGGAATGTGCGCACTTAACTGCTGCACCACCGGGCCAGCCCTGAGAAAGTGATTTTACAAGCTAGAAATAAGAAGGCAGGGAAAAGGGCTGGCCCTGTGGCATCGTGGTTAAGTTCTCACACTCACTTTAGGGGCCCAGGGTTTGCCCATTCAGATCCTGGACACAGACCCACACATTCCTCATCAAGCCATGCTGTGGCAACGTCCCACATAAAATAACTAGAAGCACTTCCAGCTAAGATATACAGCTATGTAGTGGGACTTTGGGGAGTAAAAAAAAAAAAAAAGAAGAAGAAAGCAGGGAGGCCTGAAAAAGCCCCTCTTGCAGCTCCCTGAAGGTGAAGATGCAGGAGCTGCTCTGGACCCTCTGAAGAAGGAAAACATCAGAATGCACAGGCTAGGGAGGTAACTTGTCTGCAATATTTGCTGAGGAAGATTTTGATAATAACCTTCCAGTATCTAAATAGCACGCATTAAAAGGACAGTGATCAGCTTTTCTCAGTCTCCACTAAGATCAAGCAAGAACATGTGGGCTTATATAGCAGCAGGGGAGATTTTGGAAAGGGTTTAACTAACCCTTAACTAAGAATTTCACAACAATGCAGGTAATGGATTAGCAAGAGAAGATATAACATAGCTTCTTTGAAAGTGCTTTGAAATTGTAGAGATTCCCATTTCATCCCGAAAATCACTGCTCAAGCTCTTCTTTAGCTTTCTAAGATTTTAAGATTATATGTTAAGGGCCAATTCAAAAATATAACTATAGAGAACCTATAGGTTATATTTAACCAGATAAAGCCTAGTAATAAACTAGGAATGTCACTTTCCTATCAGTCAAATATCTAGCTTCCATTAAGTTTATCATTCCGTAACAGATCCATAAAATTAGTAGACGCAACTGAAAATGTTTCTGTAGCTGAAGATACAGCAAGGAATTCAATACCTTCAATAATAATTTTAAAGAAATTAATGTCAGGCAGTTTACTAATTCCTGAGAAAAACAGTTTTGGAGAATATTGGTGTTAGATATTAAAAATGTTTTCTTCATATCCTCTTAAGTAAATCACATCAAATACTCAAGACACAAAAAAAGCAAATATCCTAAAACCTTTGGTATCATTTTAAAGAATTAGTAGTATACATTTACCATAGAGAACTTTTTTAAAGTTATAAAATGTTTCTGTCAAGTACTAAAAATATTGAAAGTAGGAGTTGAAAAGTAATTCACTCAAAAACTGGTTCTTGAGAACCCTCTTTAAACGAGGCAGGAACCCTGTCCTCCAGGAGCTCCTTATGTAGTAGGCAAGGTCAATTTCATCAACTAATATCCAGTATGGAAGGCTGGAAAAATCTAAAGGAAATGCAAAGAAGGTAGAAGCTAATCCTATGATGTCTCACTTAAAAAAAGTCAAATCAAAAATTCAAAGCAGAGTTTTCAGTTTAGGTAGTTTCCAGCCAAGCTCTCCCACAGGAGGAGGGGAGGGGAAGCACAGGCGCAGTCCACTTCCAACCAATATCCAATGACTGCCAAATTTCTATGTGTCATCTTAAACTTCTCATCCTCTCTTCAGCCTCATTTTTCTGGTTGTCTGTATCTCTGGTTGCCATTTAATATATCATCAAAATCACCAAGGAAACTTGTTAAAAACAAAGGCAATGACCCACCTCAGATTCTGAATCTCTTAGCTTCACGTCTGGGAATTTGGATTGTTAACAAGCCTCCTGCCAGTCCCTCAACTCCCAGGGGACTTGCAAACCCTATCAGTGTGAGAGAGTGACATATCTATCAACCTCAATGTTAACACTGAGTCCTAGGACATATTCCTTAGGATCTCAATCTCTATATAATATTCAAATTGATCTTCACAAAAACCCTGTGCAGTGAGAATTACTGTTTCTGTTTTACACAAGAGGAAACTGAAGCTCAAAAAAATGAAATATCATGTCGAGCTATGAGTGCCGCCAGCATGCTGTGTGGACTGCATGGTGGGATGAAAGAGAGAACGGGCCTAGAGGTGAGACTTATATTTGAATCTTGGCAGTGCTACTAAAGCACCCTGATCGTGTCATTCAACCTCTTTGAGCCCCAGATAACCAAGGTAAAATGGTGATTATAATGCTGCCCCTCGTAGGTCGCAGCATATCATGAGCACTCAAAAGATATTAATCCATTTCCATTTGCAACTCTGTTTTCTCTTTGTCATTTCCTTAAGCGTGAAGCCATTTTAAAATGGTTCTTTTGGCCTGTTTACTTCTGAGAAGAAACACATTCCCTCCTTTAACAACCTTATTATTAGATGTTAATTAGTCATCTAAATATGATTATTTAGGAGGTACATCTGTTATGTAAAGCACTATATCAGGTCTGTTTATCAAGGTTAAAATTGGAAAGAATAGGAGAATTTCCAAAATTTGGAGATATTAAACAAAAGCAAAATTGTTAAATAAAATTATGATACAGCCACACAGTGTAATAATATGCAGTCACTAAAATTACAATTTTTAAAGAACTGCTAATGACATAATAAAATAATAGACACAAAACAGGACATAAAATTACATTTATTACACGATTTTAAATTAAAATATGTGTGTGCAAATGCATGTGTGTATATGAACGTATGTACATGCAAAGGCATCAAAAGATAGAAAGGAAATATGCCAAAGTGTTAATAGTTGTTATCTCTGGGTTGAGTAATTATGTCTTACTTTTGTTTTCTTCTTTGTAGTTTGTCTGTGTTTTACACATTTTCTACAAAATTATGTGTACATTTTATAGTGAGAAAAAGTAAACATCAAATAAAATAAAATCATTTATAAATAAAACATTTACAAATAAAACAAAACAAATAAAGAATGCTGCAAAGTATTAAAATGGGCCATGCTATCATTTGCTTCTTTTTATTCTGAGATCCATAACAGGAATGTATTTGTTTCCTACAAGGGTTTCTTCAGTTTCTATTATACCCAACATTGTAAAATGCGCAGTGAAAGATAAAGATCCTCTCAGATTACACACATTAGAAGTTTTTCTCTGACCATATTTGGCTTCCACTGGAATTCTACGAAAATATCTGCAACAGAAGGCTCTGAAGTCAGGGAACAAACTGTTCTTAACGGTGTGGGGTAATTTCTCATTTACATGGGAATCAGCCTTCCCAACAGAAAATCGCAGTATCCCCATCCCAGCATTTGGTACGAGTCTACTCTCTCCTAGGCACTGTTTTAGGCCTTTTACGTTCATTATTCTTCTCTCTGTGACTTTTGGCAAGTAACTTAACATTTCTGTGCCTCTATTTCTTACATAAAATAGAATGATAATAGTACTGACTTGATAAGGTATTTTTTTTTTGAGGATTAGCTCAGTTAATATTTAGAAAGCCCATGAGAAAATGACCATAGTATAATAATAATAATAGGTATTATTTTTAACCTTAACAACCACCTTCAAGAGGCATGTATACAATTGCCCCAGATAGTGGATGAAGGCACTGAAACAGAGTTTATTTACTTCTCACCTTATAAGTGGCACTGAGAGTCAAACGGAACTTTTACTGACATCAAAGCCCATGCATAGTCATTAAACCATCATGCAACAGACAACATTCATAAATATTCACAAACCTTTTGTAAACCAGACACAGACACTGAGCAATATTGGGCAAGACTCAGCTCTTGCCTTTAGTCTAGTGAGGAGGGCAGGCAGATCTTCAAGCAGTAAATGTGAACGCAAGGATGAGAATATGAGGCCATAACGGCAGAGAGAAAGGTGCCAAGAGTATTCTAGAGATTGGGGCAAAGCTACCTGGAGGAAGCCAGCACCACAGCAGAGATCTGAAGAATGAGTCGGAGTGAGCCGGCAAGCCGGTGAGGAACAACAAGCAGTTGGCATTTGCTTCCTTGTGTTCTGTGCTGGAACTCTGGAGCTGCCAACACTAACTTCATGCCAGGTGACAAATGATCTGAGTGCCCACAGCTGCAGCTGCCGCTTTATACCCTCTCCCTCCTACTTCCATCGTTAATGAGCCCGAGACCAGAAAAGAATACATCTTAGTAACCAAGAGCTCTTCTGTTAGCCTTTGGTCCAAAGATACAAGAGAAGTTCTCCACTCCTGTTAATAATACAGCCACAGATCCTTTGTTATTTTCTACTAGCACTTGCTAAAATAAAACTCTGCTGCTACTAACTCTCATTTTTATGTATCTGGGTGGCAGAGTGTTATATGTTCATAAATATATTCGTTATAAAAAAATACATGTTTCACCCCCCAGGAACAGCTCTAAAGCATATCAGTGCCCCCAAGGTTCCTTAAGGTTAATTCTTGCTACTAGGAACTCTTCTGATGTGCCCTAACTTTCAGCAGTTCTGACTTTGGAATATTCTACCTGCAGTTACAAAATACCCCAGAGACACAGGTGTGCCAGAAGGTATCTATTCCAGATGTAAATAGCTTTACCGAGTGGCGGCAAGTTTTGTGCCTTTAGAGACATCTCCATATTTCAAATATTATTTTTAAAACAGATGTCTCATTTCAAACAGTTGATTTGAGGAGAAGGAACTTTGTCCTTCTGTCGTGGTGTGTCAGGCGTAACATTCCCCGTATATGGAGCCTCTAGAAAGTCTTCCATTTTGCCCCTTACAAGTCACTAGTCTGTGACTACATCTACTTAAGTGAATGTGTAAAAAAATAAGAATTTAATCTTTATTTAATTGTCAACAAACAAACCAACTTCAGTGCTGTTTGTGGCTGGCAGTGTGTTTAGTATAGTAACAGGGAGATTCAAAGGAAGCACAGAAATTGTTTCCTTCCTTTAAGGAGTTTACAGTGTGATTGGAAAGGCTAAGAATCATGTTAAACTGATTCAGTGACACTCACTCTGGACAACAGTGACATCGGGACACCAGAGGAAGAAGAAAAGTTTTTCTACACTAAGAAAGAGTAGAATATGCCATCCAGCAGTGGAAAATTTCCATTATTTGTGTATATTTTGCATTTGTGTATTTTTGAATGCCTAGCCTTCCGGAGAACAAAGAAAAGCCCCCAGTACTTTTTCTAAGGCATTATATTTGTATCTTTCAAACGATCGGTTAAAGAAAATCATATGCTCTCCTGAAACAAGTATTTAAAAACGTAAGTTAGAGAATCTTGATCAAACTAGCTCCAGTCTATAAAGAAAAGTCTATTTCAACTGTTACAGGAAACAACAGCTTTAAGTCAACCACTAGGGGGAAAAGCCTGCAGTACACACTGCAGTATATTTCTCTGAAACTGAATATCCAGCTTTATTTGAAGAAGCTATGCTTCCCCTAATCCATTAGTCCCCAGGCCACACCATGCCCCAGGGCTTAGAATAAGGTGAAAGTCTTGGGTCACTATGTCTTGCTACCTCCTCTCACGTGGGCTAAAATACAGCACTCACAGCAGGTCCAGCAGGATGGAGACCAGGACTGGTGGGGAAATTTGTCATACTGACACTGAGGAGAGAAAAAGCCTGACTCTGCGCAGATCAGCTCAAAGTGAAACAAATCCTGCATCCTCAGTTTAACCAACACATATAAACCCCATCAACATATATTCTTAAACTGAGAAATTCCAAACTTGTATATTTTTAGATGAATTATATGAAACTAAATTAAGATATATAAATCATCATTACAGAGGAAAGGTCTCTCTTGGGCAAAAGGGGAAACTCCAGGTGTGTGTTTATTTTTTAATGTTGTTGGTTCAATGACATTGTTTATTTGGCCTTATTATTTGTAAGACACTGTACATTCACTTATAATTTAGTTGAGTGACCGACATTTATAAGCTCCTTTAAAATTTCTGCTTATTTTTATTTACTATCATCCTTTCGAATGACAAAAAATTATTTCTTCACTAATTTCTTCACGTATTGCCTGCTGCTGTCCATAAAAGACAGAGACGTCATTACACAGGGACAGAGAAAAGGACTGCCTCCGTATATGGGGGCTGGGTCCCCAAGCATGCCACCTCAGTACCCCGCAAAGCTACGGAAGCAAATGGCAAAGGATCTCTCAAGTGACCACTTTGCAGCCCCAGAATTATAGAGGCTCTAGAGAGTTTGACCTAAATTAAGTGGAGACAACCAAATATTTGAAGCATTCATGTAAAGAGGTAAACATATATTACAAGGTGCAAAGGCATTCCTCAAACTCTCCCACTGTTTCCCCGAACTTATTTGTTTAACTGCGTTACATATCCACTCTATGTCTACTGTACAGACATGAAGATGAACTGGTGAATTCTGTCTGAATAATTACGCAGTTCAGAATTATCTTACTAACCCTTTTAAAAATGTGAAGGCAAGACTATTCATGTAAGAGGTCAAAAACAGAGTAAGATTAAACCTCAATAGTGGCTATTCTAGGGAACTTGCTTTGCATTACCTGAGCCATAAAGACATAGCTCCCAAGATTTGGTAAATTTTGAGGCTGTCAATCATTGATGAGTATTAGGAAAACTAAATGCAAATAACATAGAATCCTGGCCTTATGCCCATTTTCCATTCATTCATTCATATGGTAGATAAATATTTTTCAAGAAATTTCCAGGTTCTGTGGATATAATACTGAAAAAGACTTCCATGTCTTGGAATTTCATTTAAATGTGATAGGTATACAATGAATAGATTATATTTTTTTAAAAACTTCATACTGGTTCTCACTATCATGCACAGCACTCAGTGTTTCTAAAAGAGTACTGAATGCCTATACTGTTAGTGGCACCAGGAATGAACTAATGATGAAATCCAGAATTTTCAGCCTGATATTCAAGACCATCTCCAACACTGCCCACCTACCTCTATAATATTATTCCTTACTGCTCACATCTGAAACCAATGATGAAGGCAGTACCAACACAAACTAAATATCTGACTGGACATTATCATCTTCACTCAGCAAAATCATTCTTTCCACCCCTCCGAGAAGAGTGCCTTCCAATATGAAGCCCTTACTAAAGCCCTTAAATCAGATTTCTCCCTCCATTTAGATGCTATACGCCTTGTGTATTCTCCTCTCTAACATTTATTTTGATTTGTATTTTACTGTATACTCATGTTCATGAATACGCCAATCCTAGTCACTTGACTGGCAACTTTTTGAGGGCAGGGACTGTTTCTAACTTCTCTTGGTATCCTAGGCTTGATTTAGCATACTATCTTACATAGTTAGCTCTCAATTCATACTTCTTAAGGCGAATTGTGTTATATTTGCTTATGTGCAATGGCAGAACATAAAATTCAGTGTCTGCTTCATGCACACATCTGTTATCAGGGAATACATACAAGTTTATAAGTAGTCTAACTTATAGGCTAGTTTTAGAGTAACAATACTAAGAGTAAAATCTCAGTCTCTGCTATTTCCAATTTAGTTCTGAACTTCTGAATCTTTCAATTTCTGGCTAGTTTCTAACGTAAACTCCTGGTCAGAGCTCTTGTGGATTCCAGCTACAGTAACTTCAAGTCCAGGGAACCTATATTTATATATCTGTGCATCCCATTTTGATATAACCACTTTGGCCAATATTTTATGCTCCAAATATAAAAAACAACCTTTCCTCAGTATTTAAAAGCATAGAAAACTAAGTGCATAATTGAATGAAACTTAGGACATTTAAAATATAACACTGAAACAAGTACATTCTTTAAATTCTGATTTATTATTTTGGCAATAGATAATCTACATACTAAGTTATCTAGATAGAAATATTATGTGTGAAAGTGCAAAAATCCATCCACATCCAACACAAGCATTTTTATAATTGTGCAATAATTCTGAATCTGGGTCACATATACATGTGACTATCTACACATACACAACACACATTCCCATGGCATATTAGACCATACAAAATGTATGTACACAAGATATGTATTTTTCATCATTAGTGTTTTCATAGCTACACAACATTCTTTCTGTCACACAGATGTGAAAATCATTCATATTTTATAGGTGTGATTATGTCTACACCTACAGGTAAAAATGATTGATTATCTAGTCCAGGGTAGTTAAACATATTTTTTTGGCTATTGTCTTTAAAAGTCATATCTGGTAAAACTACATGGTAATATGATTTAGGTTTACTTTCTTTCTTTCTTTCTTTTTCTCTAACAAAGAAACATAAAAGTATTACGGTGCCATTATCGTGTGTTTCTTTAGACCATTACTAAGGTCATATTTATATCAATAAACAATATTCTGTAAAGCTTTAATTATATCACGTTGGAAAATTAAAGAAAGATTGTGACTTCAAGCCCCCATGATCTAGGTGAGAATGAAATGAGGGTATACACGTAGGCACAATTCAGGACACAGAACGTTTGGTACACAAAGAATGATCAGACGGGTTCCTACCCAGCACAATTCCATTCAGTAGTTTCTCATGCACGTACCAGCTCAGCTGCCCACGATCCACGCTGCTTTTAAATACTACAAAGCAATTTACACTCCAACTGCCGCCCGCTTAAGTTCTTCCTTTTGCTCTCAGAAATGGAAATACTTGGACACTGAGTGATGCCCTGTTGCAGCTGCCTCCCAGAGTCCTTCAGCAACTCACCTCGGAGCCGCGCTGGGTTAAGCCCTGCCGCTCCAAGCTCATTCTCCTCAGCAGCTGGCAACTGGTCGGCCGCTGGGCGGAGAGAACGAGCACCAGGGCGCCATCTGGAGGCGCATCGAAGAGGCTGCAGCAAACTTAGAACAACTAGGTGCAACAAGAACGGTCAGCAAATTCTTTGTTAGATGAGCATAATGTTCTTATTTACACTTTTTTGTGCAGACCAAAAAAAGCAAGAAAGCCTCATTCTGTTGCCTACGAATGTTCTATTTCTTTCATATTTCACAATAAAGTAAAATCTGTGATCTCATATACGTACAAATAAGGGATAGCAAGTTAATTTTCTACTTCTTGACTCATCTCCAAGGAAAATAATGAACACTAGCTACTATCAGAACTTTCCAGGATTGGGGTATTTAATTCAACTCAAAGGTAGCCTTCCAAAAGAGAAGTATTATGCCTCTGAACCAACACAATCCAAGTGTGTTAAATATGCTCTGCTGCTTTAAAATATTACAAACCTTACCTCTGGAAATGTTTAGTGTGTTCCTTATCAATGCATTATACTGACTGGAGTATGAGAATACCGTAAAACGGTTTCAGTTATAGTTAGTGTGATAAGGTGTTCATATACCTTTAATATTTCAACAAAAGCCCCTTGAAGTAATTTCCCTCTAAATATCTCTCTAAGCTTCTTTCCATTAAAGAGGATAATTTGTATACCTGAAGAAGATATAAGTTTAATTAATTAATAGAATAGAACACTTAAAGGCTTGTATACTGTGAAATGCATTTAGAAATGTGATTATTGGATGTTTCATTATTCCCTACAGATCAAAATGAATGTGCATCGCTGTCCCAGCCCCCACCCTCTTCCTACTTTCTGCTTGCATCAAGATCTATGATTTCACTTTTCCTTTAAAATTAAAATTTGACTTTGAAACTATTTAACAAGGGACCCATCTACAGTGACTGTATATTTTTCCAGGCAAATGTGGACCATAGCTTGATTATATCCTCTGTGGGGCCCCTTTGAGAAAGAGAAATTCTTAATTAGTTCAATTTCAAATCAGTGTTTGAGAATTTCTGGCAAGATAAACACAGAAATTTGTTTCATCAATATTTCACCTCAACTTTTTATTTCCATGTGTATGGTAAATGAACATATTGGTTTTTCCAACACATACCATTAAACATATTCTAAAGAAAAGTATGATTTTTTCTTTTAAATAGACTCTATATACAAAATATTCATATATTTCAATATTTAAATAGACTCTCTCTATATACAAAATATTCAAAACATAATTTTTATGAGTTGGTAAAGTCTGAAAATTTGTGTGCTGGTGGGATTAAAAATAATGTTAACTCTTCAAGTCTCTATACCTTCAACTCCTAGCATTGTGGAACGTGAAAGCATTAGTTTACTAACTGACTCCTAAATTATATGACTTATGCTGCACTATGGTTAGCGTTGTATAGAACTTCTTAGAAATACAAGACGCTCAAATATACAGTTTAAGAATGCAAGCAGAATAAATAGCATTTAGAAACTTATAAATAATAAAGTAACAAACACTGACCAAACACAGGTATGTCCAACTTTTACCAAGTAAAATTTGACATATGAACACTTAAATGTAACACACAGATAAATTAGGGGATAAAGTTTCCCACTATAAATATCTTGGCCTTACAAAATCATTCTTTAAGTAAAAACCCCCAAGAATTTCAAGAATGATTTTATTGAAAAAAATAGTCACATGCATAAAGAAACAAAAAAAAAATGAGACATTAAGGAGAGGAGTAGACGTGAATTTCACAGCCAAAGACACTGTGTCTATGCTCATCAGAACCAAAACGATAGGAGTTGATGCTACATGAAAAGGAGATGATTATGTGGCTAGGGGAGGGAGAAAAGTCTTATGGCCATGTGTTGTCCCATGAAAGAAAGTCTAATAGTAGTCTTAAGACACTAAGAGAAAATATAGGAAAAGAGTAAATCACCAAATAGAAGTATACTAAGGAAGTGGAGTAAATTATTTCTATTTCCACAATTTAGCCTGTAAAACTCAAAGAAAGCAAAAATATCCATGTCAAAGTCACTCGATGGGGTCTAATGAAGTAAAATAACATGGGGACTGAAAATATCTATTCTTTACAATCAACTAGAATAAAGGATCTGTGTTGTATTCTATTGCTACATAACAAATTACCACAACCTTAGTGGATTAAAACAAGGCACATTTATTATCTCAGTTTCTGTAGGTCAGCAGTCCTGGCATGACTTACATGAGTCCTCTGCTCAGAGTCTTATGAGGCTTCAATCTAGGTGTCATTTGGGCTCTGTACTTATCTGGAGACTTAGTTGGAGAAGAATGTGTGTCTTACAACAACCAGGTTGTTGGCAGAATTCATTTCCTTGGCTTCTTCAAGGCTACCAGGAGAATATGTCTTCATTTCAGGGAGGGCACCAGTCTTTTTTTTAAGGACTTTCACCTGATGAAGTCAGGCTGACCCAGAATAATCTCCCTTTCAAACTCAAAATCAACTGGTTTGGGACTTTAATTACCTCTGCAAAATCCCTTCACTTTTTCCATTTTATATTGGGTAGAAGCAAGTCACAGTTTCCACCCACACTAAACTAAAGAAGAGGGTACTATGCAAGGGTGTGACATATTAGGGGGTCACCTTAGGGTGTGTCCATGACAGGATCTATGTAAAGACACATGGGATTTCTTGCTTGACGTTCAAAAAAAATGGTGGAACTGCCTGGGTAGAATGGGAGGACAGGGGCATTTTGTTGTCTTTACGATCAAGGAAGAGCCATGGATATATTTATCACAGAAGTTTTGTAGATGCATAGTTATATCTAACAAAGAAATATAACAGAGAAAAATCAGAGAAGTCATTTGTTCAGGACGGAACATGGAGGCAGAAGGTAGGTGCATTGAATGGAGGAGTGATGTCAGACTCATGAGCAGGATTCGGAACAATGAAGAGCATTGATGCCGATGTGGCTGCAGTGGCTTTATGTACTGGACATGTTTTTGTTTCCTGGCTGCCTGCCCACAGCCTCCTACACCTAATCATCCATGCTCTGAAGTGGTTCAGCCTTATTAGACCAGGAGTATATACCTGACCCAAAAGGACACATCCATAGACTGGCCAGAAACTTATTGTTTGTGTGGTGTTACTGGAAAAAATAAGCATGTCCAATTAGATTTTCAGGAATTCAAATTAAAGTAAAAGAGAGAAGTTGCCAGTTGGTGGAGAATATCGCAGCTGAAAGGCCATGTAGCAATTATGAGCTGTGTGCTAGCTGATGCAGAGAAAGCAGTTTAGCAGAAAGAAAAAAACAATGATGCAGACTCAAAAAGAAGTAGAAATTAGAGAGAACATTGATTCATTTAATTCCTCTACTACGTTAGTTCCTGTTATGTGTTGGGCACTGTTCTAGGTGCCAGGAATGCCCCCAATGAGTAAATTGAAGTTTGTGTTCTCATGAAGCTTATTCTTGTAGTGGAAGATAGTAAATATGCACAAGCATGTAAACTATATTTCAATAGGTGAGAAAAATGTGGGAATGAAAATAAAGTAGGGCATGAAGTTTAAAACTCATGAGGGAATTGCTACTTAGGGTAGCACGGTCAGGGATACCCATTTGATCATTTTGATCATGTATCCTTTGAATAGAAACCTGAATGCAGTGAAGATGCCAGCCATGCTGATATTTGCGGAAAGGATGTTCTGGGCAGAGTGAACGGTAGTTGAAAAGATTCTGGGATAAGTGTGTGCTGGGTGAGTCAAAGGAACAGCAAGGGAGGAAATAAGTCTGGTATAGTGGGAGCAAGACAGTGAGTGACAGGGTATGAAGTCAGATATGGAGTGAGCAGGAAGAACACATGGGGCTTGTGAACCTGTGTCAGAACGCTTGTTTTACCTAGAGAGATGGGACGCCACTGGAGGGTTACTCGAAGATAATATCAAACTTACATTTTTAGAATCACTCTTGCTGCTGTAGAGAACAGATGGGAAGTGAGGGAGGTGACAGCGAGACCATGTGGACCCTGAGAGAGACAAAGTGTGGCCTAATTTCCAATTATGTTTCCCAGGAGGTCTGGCTGTACTTGTTTCAGTCCTTGAATTTCCGTGAAATAATGCTGTAAATCCTTTTTAAAAATTCCTCCTTTTCTTAAACTAGATTGCCAAAAATTCTAAGGAACACTAAAAGTGTTCAAGTCTTTGTTACTTTAGATTTTTATATATTTTGGCATAAGAGCTAAAAGGCAGTAGAATTTAAAAAACGTATTATCTTTTTATAAATGATAGGAAGTGCTTGCACATAGGGAGTTGATGTCAGCCTATTGTTGAACAGAGTTATCTTCCCAGGGTATTGGTTTAAGCCCACAGAAAAAGGTGAGTTCCCACAGATTATCTATCTGATCCTTTGTGACATGAGTGTTTCAAGAGTTTTCAACTCAATGAATATCATCATCCAATATCAACAAAAAGGATATTGAAGATGCATAGTTCAATTTTAATATCTCATGGATAACTATTTTTTCTGATATACTATAGAATGTTTGAAACTCGGTATGCCTCTCCTTCTAGAGACAAAACAATTTTTGCTGACAAAACAATTCAAAGATTTTGTAAGGAATCCATTAATTTCCAATTTTGTATCCTCCCAAACCACATGCATACAAAGATACACACACACATATGTATCATTTGCCTATGTGAAGGCATATTTTGGCTACTTTTCACAGCATTTCAAATGAAATATTACAAAATCAAACATAAAGTGTTTCAAGATGGAAGAGGGGGAGGCAGGGTTAGAAACACTCTGTCACTGTCTTAATCACGTAAGACATTTCACCACTACCTCTTCAATGAAAATATCCAACTAGACAAAGAAATAAGAAAATTAGTTTTAGGTCAGATTAGCCTTTGAAAATATTAAGGGTGCAACACTACATATACATGTTCAAATATGCAAATACTATTTATTTTTTATTCATATTTTCAGTGAAGCTTTATAGGAGGTGTTTGATGATATTTTTGGAAAGGGGTAAATTTATAGCATCATAAATTTGAGAGCATCACATTATTTGAAAATTTTTCCATGATTAACAAACAGTGATTGGTATCTTAGCTATGCCGCATATATTTATTAATTTTTTCTTCTTGTTATTTAGAAGATTTGCTAAAAATAACACTTGTAATAAACATTTTCCCACTCACCAAATTCTTAACATCACTACCATCACAGGGAATAAAATTCAGACAATTTACCTGTGAAAGAAGAGTATTTTGTTGGATATGATAGAAAAAAACTGGCACCCATGGAATCATATATTTTTCTTTAGTTACCCAAATATGAAAAGAATATGCAAAACATCAATTTCAATACTCAAAAGACAGAGTTACAGATATGGGAATCACTAAACATTAATTATAACAACACAGAAATGTGAAGGGAGATTTAGACAGAACATAAAGGGTAGAAGAAGCTATGTGCCTAAGTAACTCGGCAGAGTGGTATAAGGAATGCAGTCAATTCAAGGAAACTTTACTTTTTTGGATTTAAGTCACTTTAGGAATTGCTGACATTCAGATATATATTCAATGTTTCATATCATTCCTGTTCTATCTTTAAATGCAAGGTTGTACATAAGATTTCCATTATCTCTGAATTCCAGCACGCAGTCATATTAAAGCCTTTTATCTTGTCCCATGGTTGATGGGGAAAGAATTTTTCATTGGGCTTTATATTGAAATCAGCCTCATTTAAAAATATCCATTTCGTATTCATTTCTCGAATAGCTTTCAAAAATTCAAAGACCATGGGAAATTTGATTTGATTTATAAACATCTACGTGTACTGTTTAGGCTCTTTGACCTCTTTAGCTGATGCCGATACTATTCCTTTATGATGCTGTAGTTTATTTTAAATTTGTAGATTAAGAGGACACATACAGAACTTGAAATGTGGTGCCAAAGGGATTTCCATGAAAATTAGTTAAAACAGTTTGAATATTTCTGAAATAACTTTCACACACTATCGTGCCTTCTAACATTTTGTCACTTTAGTCGTTACTACAAATTCTATAGTTTCCTGGCTTCAATTATCTTATCAATTTAAATGACTCCATCTCTAGCCCCAAACCTTCTCTTGAAGACTGCTCTGCATTTCTACCTGCCAGATGAGTTTCTCTACATAAATATAAACCTAACTCAAATACGTAGGAAGTTCATTGACTTAGATTTTTAAACAAATCCTCAAGGGGTAACTAAGACAAACTAAGGAGAAGTAGAAAAAAAAATTTTTTTCAGTTTGCTTATAAAATTTTTTATCTGTTAGATTTCTCCAAAAATAAAATGGGCTGCCCTGAAATGTACTAAGCTCCACATTATAGGCAATATTAAAGCATAGTCTGGATAACAACTTGGCAAGGGATGGTGAAGTAGGGATCCGAATATCACATAACTGGTCAGACTAGATAATCTTTCAAGTCTCTCAATTCTGAGACTCTATGAGATTATAAAATGATGCTCATTCCCTTTTCTCATCATACATTTTCTTAAGAAAAACTTCCTTCACTGCTAAAACTTACGTGATTTACCTCTTTCCACTACATATAACACCTATTCTTTATTTCCTGGTGTATTATGCAACAATTTAATGCTTTTAAAAAATATATATTTGATTAATTTGTCCTTATCTTGGTTTTTTAGGGTTTTTGTTTTCCTCTCAGTAGTTTTAATCTTAAAATCTACCATCTATTAACCCTGATGAACTTTAGAAAATCTCTTTTCAAGGAAACAATAACTTTCTATGCTTAAGCCAGACTACAAATAAAATTTGGAAGCTTTGTTCATATTGGATAAATTATCTGGGCATCCTAAAATAGTTCACTTAACCTTTGAGATTAAAACACGTGTTTAATTAAAAAATAAACTGACGGTTCATTTAGTGGATGCCTACAAAGTGCTTCTAAATGTTTTAGTGAAACAGCATAGAAAAGATCAATGTCTAATTGAAATCTTGTAACTACTTCTCCATATTTATAGCTTGTTAGTTATGATGATCATGCAGCTATCACCCACAAATCTACGTTGACTCACTAAATTTTACAGGGTGCTTTTGGAAAAGCAAAGTTATCAATGGCTTTGGAACTTTTTCTACATGATAAATGTTTCTTCTATGGTGGTATAGGAAGATATATACAAACAAACATTTAAGTAAGTACACATCCCTCAGTCTGAATTGTTCCATCCTGTGAACTCTTTCAATAAATACTAACAAGCCTTCAAACAGAACAAGACTGAAAACATTTCTGTTTTACCACATTTTTATTTGCTTAATGTTTTGCAAGCTAAATTCCTATTTATAAAATCATGCGTGTAACTATATTTTCAATTGTTTCAACAGTGGTAGCAAAAGTTAATCAAATGAGGACAGAATTAGCTTTTTGATAACTATCAAAAATGTAGTTTGTTGGCTTAAAAATTATTTGGAATGGACCAAGAAAAAAAGAGGTAGGCTTCACGAATGTTTGTGCAATAGTTAAAAACAGATGAAATACAATATAGAGATGACTTAGGTATGCAATACATAATCATAAATTGCTGCAGAGTTTGGAATTTCTTGGCTGAATGCTCCATTATACCACAAAGTTTCTAGTATGACTTCAATTACTATTAAATCTTTCAAAAGACGTATTTATTTATTTTACTTAAATCAGAGTAAGTAAATATATACTAGACAGAAAAATATGCCTACTTTATTCATTTTAATACCATTGTCTGTCTCTGGAAAATGACAAAGTACTTAAAAGGAAACTATAAAATACTGTAATGTCTTTGTAACTAAAAATACGTATGTCAATCAGAAATATGAACATATTTAATCTTCGTTGAACTGAAAATTACATTCCGTATGGTATTTCTATGTTTTCCTTTTATCCATTCTGCATCATCAGTAACAAACAGTTTTTTCATGAGATTTCTTGCTTTCCGCAATGTAAATTATGTTTGATTAAAATGAAACTATGGCTGTGTAAATACCTTTGCAGAATGCACTAAAAAGTCACAACACAGAATCACTCAAAGGTCCATTACAATCACCCCGCAACATTTTTATCTGGCCTGAGATATCTGTGTTGGAAGTACTCACTTTTCACACTAACAGTCTATCCTAGCTTTTCAGTCTTCTGTGGTTCCCTAGTACCATTAGGCCATACCAACACCTGTTCAGAGTAAACATATTAACATATTCAGAGTCTTCTCATTAACAAATAGCCTTGAAAATCATGTAAAATGAAAACAGTTCCAAAAAGTTAAAGATTCACCTATTTTAGGAATGATGTTGCCTGATTTCTTTCAGGGTTACTCTAATATCCTCCAGCCCTGAGGCTCAGGGGCATGTGTGTGATTTTACACTTGCCCACATAGAATATGGTGTACTCAGGAGTGATTCTTCTCGAATTGAGCAACCACCTGAAAAGGCCAAAAACATCTCTGTGACTCATCAGCCTACTGATGTAGCTTAGTTTCTCCTAAATCAGCCTGATTTGTTATAGGGATGGACATTTTTTGCAACTTTTCCTGGATATACCTCTTTAAAACTCATTTTGGAGACCTAGTGAATGAAAAACCCAAGACAAACGTACTTTTCACATCCATGTCTTCACATATGTAAAACTCACACGGAAGCATTTATTATCCAAGAAAACACCAAGGAGAGGTTTGGAATTTGTGCCAATAGATCTGAAAAGCCATATTTAAAAGAATAGGTTTTGATGTTGTTGTGCTTTTATCATTTTCTAGGTCCTTGTAGATACCTTGTTAATCTAAATAATCTTAAAGAACACTGAGTATTTTGGAGAACAAATTGAAACATCATAAGTATGCTAGTTTTAAAAAAGCAATCTAAACTCACACCATGGATCACCAATACAGTTGCCATACTGAATTTGGCTAAAATCTATATAAAATCAAAAAAAAAAAAATCCACAGGCCACTGGTTTTCACTATGACCAGTTCCATCCCCTTTCCTCTTTTAATGAAGGTAACATGGAGGACTTGTGGTATTATATGCATATAATATTGAGTGACAATGGCATAACATAAGAGAGAGAAAGTCCATTAACTAAAGGCTAAAAGCACATCTCCAGGCCTGTTTCTCAAAGGTTTTCATACGTAAATCAAAAGAGAGTACTGTCTCTTTGAACGGGTTGAGTTAGAGTTCCTTTGAAAGCTTTTGAAAATCAGGCTGAGTTCATTTTACATCTACAATTATAATAGCTACACAACTTCTCTTGTCCTGGACAATTTATTGCATTCACTTCGGGAAGGAATGGCAAGAGATACAGAGATGATTCCCAGACTACCTCCTGTTCAGTTTGGGAGTTAGTGGAAGACCGCCCTCTCTCCAACACAGTCGCTGATGAAAGGGATCTATTAAAAAGAACTGCGTTGGTTTACACTGCAGATTGAATGGAGCACTAAATGACTGCATTAGCATGACTGCAGTGGGGGTAATGGTCGCATCCAGTGGGTATATAATGTTGTTATAATACTTTCACATATGTGCAATAATTGTTCAAGGGTCTTTTTAATTTGTCACGAAATCGTACCCAAATGCCCCTCACCCTACAGTTTTATTTTCCTCCCTATTAGCAAGTGTAAACAGATGAGGAAATATGTGTACTTTCAAACTGTCACCTATGCATCATGAAGGTGGGGGGCTACTGCAAATCTCTTGGAAACCGCTTCCAGGAGGCGTTTAGCGATACCGCCCACCAATACGGCTTAGACGCTCTTAATTTGATCACCCCGCCCGCCCACCCCGCCTCGGGCCTGGGCTGTAATTTTCCAAATAGCCATCTCTCATCTGCAAATAAAAGTTAAAATCAATCCACAGACACAGAATGCAGACTTCCTGTAACTCAATTTTACAGGGTTTCTCTTTGTAGAGCTGCCAGATTATAACCGATAAAGCAGAGAGAGAAAGAGAGACAGAGAGACAGAGAGACAGAGAGAGAGAGAGAGAGCGAGCGAGCGAGAGAGAGATCACTTGCTTCCTTGCTTCCTAAGCAGGGATTTGCCTGCGATGCGCGGCGAGAGGACTGCGGCGGCTGATTTACACAGTTGGCGCGGAGGAGGGGCCGGGGGTGCGGGGGGGACAAGCTGGCGGAGGCTCCGGCGATGGGCTGATCTGGGGGCTCCCGAGCGCCGCTCCCTCCGTGCGCGATTTGGGGGCGGCTGATGGCTTTGCATTCGGGCTCCAGCCCGGCGTTTCCTATATTGCCTCCTAGCACCCGACCTGGCGCTCCCAGTGTGCGTGCAGACGTTGGTAAGTAACGTGTAATCCGATTTTAGTTATTTCCTAGGCCATTAAAGTGGCACTTTTAAAGCAGGTCAGTCTTAAGCGATGCCGCCGCCGCGAGCGTCTCCTTGGCCTGAAACGTTCCGCGGTCCCCTTCCCCGCCCCCCACCCTCTTGGGCTCGAGAAGTGAGGGTGCTTGAATGGTGAGCTGTCAGGGAGCTCACTCTCTGCCAACAGGATCGCTTCACCTTCGTGCTTTGCCTGAGATCCCCCAAATCGAAGTGGAATTTGCTGTGTACAGCCATACTGTTGTATTTGTATCCTCTCTCTCTCTCTCTCTCCCTCCCCCCACCACCTTCGTCCTCTGGCCAATGCTGGGATCTGGGATCTAGTCGCCCCCTTGCTGCCTCCTTCCCGCCTCTCCCCACCCTCTTCTTCTCTCATTTTCACACCACCCACCCCAACTCCCACCCACCCAGAGTCAAGAGCAAAGACATCCGGAGAAGACGAGGGCTAGTTCCATCTCCTCGGATAGAAGGAGGCCTCGGGCAGGGACTGAGCTCTGAGTGGACAACCTTTCAGGAAGAGAGAAAGAGAGAGAAAACCCCAGAAATCGAGCCAGGGCTCTTGGGGACCGCGAAGCTCGCCACTGAATCGAGAGTACCGAGATTTTAAATCAAAGAACCCTGTCCTGGGACACTCACGTTGTCTGTCTGCCATCGAGGGCATGTAGAGCTGTGGTCGT
Organism: Equus caballus; assembly: GCF_041296265.1. Lineage (NCBI taxonomy): Eukaryota > Metazoa > Chordata > Mammalia > Perissodactyla > Equidae > Equus > Equus caballus. The sequence goes on along the minus strand of NC_091702.1, from coordinate 15,794,909 downwards.
GAGCTCCCTGTCACCGGCGTCGCCGCGCTAGGTGCGCGCCCGGCTCTCCCATTGGTATGCAGCGACCATTTGCCTGCAAGTCTCAAAGGTGGAAACACTTAAAAGGATTACAAGCGTGATTTGGTGGCCTTTCTGAAACTTGGTGGCCAGAGGAGGAGAAACTCAAGGCTACGGCATAATGGATACAATTCAGCCTCCCAGAGAGTTTGCGCCTCCCGCTGGGAAGCCCCTCGGAGCAAACCTCGGAGATCGTGAGCGCTCTGCACCGATAGGTACTCGCGGTCATCCATTCCTACTTTGCCTAATTGAAACCAGTATTTCTCGGTTGTAGGATGTATGTACATTGTAGAACAGAGAGAGTTTGGCCGCGGTGGCTTCTGTACGCTCACAGGTGCTAGGGGTTTGTTGCATTTTGGAACTGGATCATTTAGCTGTAAGGACGATGGTAGGAGGAGTGGTGCTGGAAACTAACATACATACCCTCGGACCCCTTTTATGGGGGAGGAAATCGTAAGTAACTCCAACAAATAGGCCAGGTGGCGGAGCGGAGGGCCCCTCCCCCAGTGGATCGCTAGCTCGTGTTGTAAAAGAGAGAAGGAAAACGACTTGAGCTTTTAACCATTTTCCATTTCTAAACAGACCCATTGTGCGTTTCGCCTGGCGATAGCAGATTAGAAAAGGATCTGTAGAAGGCTCAGAGCTCTTCAGAAAATGAATGATGCAGCATTTTAATTATTTGTTCTAGGGGAGATCGTTTTGCTTCCATATTGGAATATTTAATCTTAGATATGGAGAGATTAGTGGGCTGGAGATCAGGCAAAGGGGAGGGGGCGGTGGGAAGGGAGCACAGTGTGGAGAAAGGGCTTCTTGTCCTCCCCGTGGACAAACAAACGTTGCCTGGCGCTCACAGCAGGAAGAGGGGCTCAAGGCCCTTCATCCCCTAACTTTTGGAGCTCGTCCTATCGCTTAGACACGCTATGCTGAGATAAAGGAAGGCAAAAGGGTGAAATAGCTTTTAGGACATGGCCCAAATTAAGAACTTAGGGGGCTGTAGCTCAAGAGAGAATAAAGAATGATTGCAGAGAGAGCATTTACCGTCACTGGGAAGCTCAAGGAAGCTTCCCGGTTACCCATCGATTCCATCGCATCACCGGTTACGATAAGATCCGCTAAACAGTCACCGCCTCTGCACTTTGGGTACAGAAGGTGGTGTGTGTGTGTGTGAGGGGGGGCGGTTGGCAGCTGGGTATGGGATTGAGTATTGGCTTGCTCTGCTTCTGAGTTCAGGCTGTCGGTGTTCTGCTTCTCAGACCTATCTGAGAAACAGGGTGGGTCTGGAATATTAAGGGTGTAGACTTAGAGAATCCTGCCCGTCTGCTTACTTAAGTCTCTGATCGTTGTTTCCAATCTTAGCTACTGTGGAGCGGTGGACACAGGTGCGGCCATTTCAAATGCAAAATATCATGTAAATTTCCTATGACTGGCTTTTAAGCAACGTTTTGTTGAATTAGGTGACATGTATATTTAGAATGGTAAGAAACTGATACATAAGCTGAGGTTTTCTTTAAAATTTGGTTTTGCAAAAAGTCGTTTAAGGAAAGGCCGTCTCCACCCGCTAACTTTGAGCCCTTGGGCAACTGAGGTTCAGTCCACTTCTTTAGCGACCAGAAAGTCCCTCCCTTCCCCATGAGCTGGTGACAGGACTGGTGTGTGTGTGTGTGTGTGCGCGCGCGGGGGGTGCGGGGGGGGGGCATCGACGACGCACAGGTCCCCCTATGTAGGGGGGGCTCGTTTGCTGCACACTTGCCTCTCTCGTTTTCCCTCTAAGCTGCATTTCCTCCCATCAGGTAGGGCTGTAGAACCGTCAGTTGAGCCTTTAAAATTTCCTCTTAGAGCGTTCTGTGAACTATGATCTGATGTCCCCTCTTCACTGCAACATATTCCCTCATTCGCCCACCCCCATCCCCATGACTCCCTACCGTCTCCTTTCCCAAAGTATTACGGAGAAATATTTGAGCCCCCCGCCCCCCAAAAAAGGAAAGTAAAAGAAAACAAGGAAAGAAAAATAATAAAGACTCTAAACCCTGAAATGCTTCCCCCTATCCCCGAGAGGTCTTTGGTGGAAGAAAGTGAAATGTGCCATTGTCACCCAACTGGTCTGCGTCTCCTACCAGAGCATTGGTTTGTCTTTGTTTTTTGAAAGGTGGAAGCGAACACATGGCTGTTGAATTCAGGGGAAATCGAAGGCTTGAGCTGCAGCACAACAAAAGGATTCCTGGTGCAGAGAGATCGAAGCAAAACGCAGGAAAAACTCGGTCCAAGTCGCTCAGGTTGCCTGAGCTCTTATTTGGGACACCCAAGCAGAATCAGCTGGATTCAGCTCTTCTGCTTTGGGGACCGAATTTCCGTGTATCCCCGTCTTTAGAGGGAAGTGTCTGTCTGTGCTGTGAAAAGGATAATGTCGAAGAGCAGTCTTACTTTTCAACCAGTCTACACCAGAGAGAGGAGTTTTGGGAATTAGAGGAGCAAACCAGTCAGGCGGTGGTTCCCTTGAGAGTTAAAAGAAATAAGAAAAAGAAAAAAGTAAATGCCTATACCCTTCACCCCTCCCATGTTCTCCACCTTCCCCAGCAAAGGAATGTCTCCCTAGATTGTTCTCTTCTTCCTTCTTGTTTCTTATTTTGACAATTTGTCATCTCGACCCCTCCACTTATTTTCTCTCCCTTTAAACACACACACACACACACACACACACAAACTGTATAGTCAGGGCTTCCTAGTGCTCGCGCCCGATCCCATGCTAAGCGCGTTCCCCTGCTTGGAGTTCATTTTGGTGACGTGGAAAGCCGGATCCAGGGTTACAGCACATATTTAAAAAAAGAGAAAGCCAGCGCGAGAGAAGTCCGAGATTCTGCACTGTGATTGAGCCTGCTTTCCTCCCTGCCTTCCTCCCGCCCTTCCTCTCACTGCCCAATGATGTGCTGCCGGTACCCAGAGAGAGCAGCCACGGCGGCGGCGGCGGCGGCGGCAGCAAAGCTGGAAGCCTGCAGCAGCCCCTTCTCTTCCCTCCTCTATTGAGTGTGCCAAGCGGCAGTTCTGCATCCTAAAGAAGCCCATTGAAAGGCCTATTGCATTCCCAGCACGTCTCAAGCTTGCTGCCTTTTATTTTTTTCTCTTAGCCCCCACCCCCTCGCCCCCATCCCCCTTTGCTTCAGCTTCAGCAAAAGGAAGGGAGGGAGAGGGAAAGACAGAATCCTTAAACCCAAGCTTCTCCCCGCCCCCCCCCCCATGTTCTATGCTAAAAAAAAAAAAAAAACCTCCTGCAAAATAGGTAAGTCAAAGTCATCTGGAGTCTTTCTTGACTAAACCCCAGGGACCTTGAAAACAAGAAAAATATTTTTAAAAAAGAATGATGAAAAAAGAAAGAACTTAAGCAGATTTTAATATTTTATAAGGGAGACAGGGAAGAAGAATAACTGATACTGCAATGTAGCCTCATCTGCCTTCTCTCTTTTTTTTCATTTAATTGTTTCTAAAAATTGAGTACTGCATGCCTGAGGCAGGTTTCTCTTTGCTTTCTCATGGGCTCTCCTTTCCTTACAGCTGTGTACATTCTATGCAAGTGGAATGTGAAGATTCGTTCTCCCTTTAAATTATATCATTGTGTTTTAAGTTAAAGGGTTGACAAAATATTTCCTTAATGTATGTATCTATGTATGGAAGAAAAAGATATGCTAAAAACTCTGGTCTATTTTTATTGATTAAAAACAACCATTCAATTTTGATCAATATTTCAGAGACTCAGAAAGGGCAATCTAATAAAACTGCATTATTATAATTTATTAATGTATGCATCTTCATATACTGATGATATTAGGCAAGGAAAGAGAGACATAGAGGCAGGCTCTGTATTATTAGAACAATGCACTATATTTGTTTCTTCTGATTGAAAAAGAATGATGTCTTTCTTTGAAATGTCTTCATGTGATAGATCATTTATCAGCAGGTAAGAATCAAGGTTTCCAGCTTTTCTTGCCTTTAACTACCCACCTCTCCTCTAACCAGCTACCTGCCATGCTAGCTTTTTCCAGGGTTCCTCAGTTGATCTTGAAGGCACAGATACAAATTCAAAACTAAGCTCTGCAAGTGTTTAATACAGACACTCCCAGCCTCAGCAGCCTTTAGCTGTCACTATCTTTAGCTCTGACAATTGCATGGGCTTGTTTTAGAAAGGCTAATCACTCCTAATGGGTTTAAATAGCCAAATGATACACATATGTAGAAATTATTTAATTAATGGAGATGTTAATAATCTGAGCTTGGGCAAAAGGAGGTGGGGGGTATGGTGTGTTACTGAGCAGACACTATATTTAAGCATGTTGTGATCATTTCTTAAGAGAAATCTTAAGTTCTTCGGAGATACCACTCGTCTTATACATCTCAACATCTGATATTGGGAAATGGGCTCATACTTTATCATACTCTTTAATCTAATAACTTTGGGGTATGCCATGTCTTTTTATGAGTAGAAACCTATAGTTTAAAAAACATTATTGTTTTTTCCATCAGATTTCCGATCAGATCTATAATGGGCACCTCTGATATCAATGTGAGTTTTAACAGGCAAACAGGTGTAATCGCCAAATTGCCATTATTACTGAATCTGCCTGTACCTAAAAGGCATCACTGTAAACCAGTTCCCTGCTTGCTCTAACAGGCAATGAAGGTTGTCTCCGTTTGTATGGTATGCCCTTTACCAAGTATGGATTGGTTCAGGAAAATGTCATCGCATGGTACAATATTTCAGAGTCTCCTAAGTTTAAAATATAGGACATATTAAGCATGTTGACAGGTCGTTTTGAGTGTCATTTCAATAACTGCTGAAGTTTTTATATTACTCTTGAAAAGCCCCACATATAGGAGTCAATTATAATAGTGCGTATGACTAAAAGCTAAAAATCTGCATCTTTATTTCTGTTGCAGTTTTGTAATCAACCAGGAATGATGACATCTTCCATAGCTGAGATGCTTCACAGAGGGAGGATGTTGTGGATAATTCTTCTAAGCACAATTGCTCTAGGATGGACTACCCCAATTCCCCTAATAGAGGACTCAGAGGAAATAGACGAGCCCTGTTTTGATCCATGCTACTGTGAAGTTAAAGAAAGCCTCTTTCATATACATTGTGACAGTAAAGGATTTACAAATATTAGTCAGATTACTGAGTTCTGGTCAAGACCTTTTAAACTGTATCTGCAGAGGAATTCAATGAGGAAATTGTACACCAACAGTTTTCTTCATTTGAATAACGCTGTGTCCATTAACCTTGGGAACAACGCATTGCAGGACATTCAAACAGGAGCTTTCAATGGTCTTAAGATTTTAAAGCGGCTATATCTACATGAGAACAAACTAGATGTCTTCAGAAATGACACCTTCCTTGGCTTGGAAAGTCTGGAATATCTGCAGGCAGATTACAACGTCATTAAACGTATTGAGAGTGGGGCATTTCGGAACCTAAGTAAATTGAGGGTTCTGATTTTAAATGATAATCTCATCCCCATGCTTCCAACCAATTTATTTAAGGCTGTCTCCTTAACTCATTTGGACCTACGTGGAAACAGGTTAAAGGTTCTTTTTTACCGAGGAATGCTAGACCACATTGGCAGAAGCCTGATGGAGCTCCAGTTGGAAGAAAATCCTTGGAACTGTACATGTGAGATTGTGCAACTAAAGAGTTGGCTGGAACGCATTCCTTACACTGCCCTGGTGGGAGATATCACCTGTGAGACCCCTTTCCATTTCCATGGAAAGGATCTTCGAGAAATCAGGAAGACAGAACTCTGTCCTTTGTTGTCTGACTCTGAGGTGGAGGCTAGTTTGGGGATTCCTCACTTGTCATCAAGCAAGGAGAATGCATGGCCAACTAAGCCTTCCTCAATGCTGTCCTCTGTCCATTTGACTGCTTCCTCTGTTGAATACAAGTCCTCAAATAAACAGCCGAAGCCCACAAAACAGCCCCGAACACCAAGGCCACCCTCCACATCCCAAGCTCTATATCCTGGTCCAAACCAACCTCCCATTGCTCCTTACCAGACCAGACCACCCATTCCCATAATATGCCCTACTGGGTGTACCTGTAATTTGCACATCAATGACCTTGGTTTGACTGTAAACTGCAAAGAGCGAGGATTTAATAACATTTCTGAACTTCTTCCAAGGCCATTGAATGCCAAGAAACTGTACCTGAGTAGCAATCTGATTCAGAAAATATACCGTTCTGATTTCTGGAATTTCTCTTCCTTGGATCTCTTGCACCTGGGGAACAATCGTATTTCTTATGTCCAGGATGGGGCCTTCATTAACTTGCCCAACCTAAAGAGCCTCTTCCTCAATGGCAATGATATCGAGAAGCTGACACCAGGCATGTTTCGAGGCCTACAGAGTTTGCACTACTTGTACTTTGAGTTCAACGTCATCCGGGAAATCCAGCCTGCAGCCTTCAGCCTCATGCCCAACTTGAAGCTGCTATTCCTCAACAATAATTTGCTGAGGACCCTGCCAACAGATGCCTTTGCAGGCACATCCCTGGCTCGGCTCAACTTGAGGAAGAACTACTTCCTCTACCTTCCTGTGGCTGGTGTCCTAGAACACTTGAATGCCATTGTCCAGATAGACCTCAATGAGAATCCTTGGGACTGTACCTGTGACCTGGTCCCCTTCAAACAGTGGATAGAAACCATCAGCTCAGTCAGTGTGGTGGGCGATGTGCTTTGCAGGAGCCCTGAGAACCTCACCCACCGCGATGTGCGCACTATTGAGCTGGAAGTTCTCTGCCCAGAGATGCTGCACGTCCCACCAGCTGGAGCATCCCCAGCCCAGCCTGGAGAGTCTCACCTTGCTGGGGGTCCAACAAGTGCATCACCTTATGAGTTCTCTCCCCCTGGGGGCCCTGTGCCGCTTTCTGTGTTGATTCTCAGCCTGCTGGTTCTGTTCTTTTCAGCAGTCTTTGTTGCTGCAGGCCTCTTTGCTTATGTACTCCGACGGCGCCGGAAGAAGCTCCCCTTTAGAAGCAAGAGGCAGGAAGGTGTGGACCTTACTGGCATCCAGATGCAGTGCCACCGGCTTTTTGAGGATGGTGGAGGTGGTGGAGGTGGAGGTCGACCAACTCTTTCCTCCCCAGAGAAGGCCCCTCCTGTGGGTCATGTATATGAGTACATCCCCCATCCAGTTACTCAGATGTGCAACAACCCCATCTACAAGCCTCGGGAAGAGGAGGAGGTGGCTGTTTCATCAGTCCAGGAGGCAGGGAGTGCAGAACGTGGGGGCCCTGGGACACAACCACCAGGAATGGGTGAGGTTCTTCTAGGAAGTGAGCAGTTTTCTGAGACACCCAAGGAGAACCACAGCAACTACCGGACCTTGCTGGAAAAAGAAAAGGAGTGGGCCCTGGCAGTGTCCAGCTCCCAGCTCAACACCATAGTGACGGGGAATCATCATCATCCTCACCCTCACCACCCAGCAGTTGGTGGGGTTTCAGGGGTAGCTGCGGGAAGTGGGGGAGACTTGGCTGGGTTCCGCCACCATGAGAAGAATGGTGGGGTGGTGCTGTTTCCTCCCGGGGGAGGCTGTGGTGGTGGCAGTATGCTACTAGACCGAGACAGGCCACAGCCAGCTCCCTGCACAGTGGGATTCGTGGACTGCCTCTATGGCACAGTGCCCAAATTAAAGGAACTGCACGTCCACCCTCCTGGCATGCAATACCCAGACTTACAGCAGGACGCCAGGCTCAAAGAAACCCTTCTCTTCTCGGCTGGAAAGGGCTTCACAGACCACCAAACCCAAAAAAGTGATTACCTCGAGTTAAGGGCCAAACTTCAAACTAAGCCGGATTACCTCGAAGTCCTGGAGAAGACAACATATAGGTTCTAACAGAAAAAGAAAAATAAATTAGTGCTTTTTTTTTCCAAAAGAAAAAAGGAAAATAAAAGAAATATATCCCTTGCTCCCTTTCCAGTTGTCCCGATAAGTCCATTCTCACAAACTTTCCTGCCCTGAACAGAACTGAAACCGCATGATAACTAGAAAATACAGATGTATGCTCTCCCCTCTCAGATGTGATTTGGAGGAAGGGCCATACTCAGATCATTAATCAATGAAGTGCCTTCGCAGACTTTTGCCAGCAAATGTTATCATTATTTTTTTATACTGAAACTTGAGACTTTGACTGTGCCATGTATAAGGTATATTGGGGATCGTTGTATTGATCCTAATTAAGTAAAATTCAATGTGTCTTTTTATTTTCAGTAACTTTTTATTTTAGTTGTAGTTTTGTTTGACAGGGAGGGGGGAAACAAATTGACATTTGTGGCTTTCTTTCCTCTTCCCATCATGGCACAGATTCTGTACATGTATTAACAATGCAGTTTGCTGCATGCCTGGAAACTGCAAGACGGGGAGGGAGGGGGCGGGTCTTGCTCGAATGTTCTCACCCACTCTTTTTTCTCTCACACACATAACCACACGCAAATCACAAATTCCTGCACACAGTCAGGTCTTTATCCCTGCCGTCTCTTCTTTCTGGTGCAGGTGCACACACTCCACTCCTATTCAACCCAATCTCATGAGTTCGCGTTTGACCCATTCCTCTCCTCGCCACAGCTCCACCTTCCCTTTGCCTCTAGTGTACAGCTCATGACATCACTCCCACCACCCTGGGAAAAGGCACATTCTAGGCTGGATCCTACTGACGTGGAGGCCTGGGGGATGAACGGCAGGAGGCGCAGCCCTAGGGATGAGCACCCTCTTTGTGACACTTCATCCTAACGCCAAGATTTTTTGGAGAACATCTGCACTTTCTTATATATATATGATATTAAAAAAACATAAAAAAGCAACTGGGTATATATCACTAACAGCTTTGTAGGAAGCACTTTTAATGTTTTCTCTCTCACACACAAAGATTCAAAAGAAATGTGCATATATTTATTCTGTAATTTCAGTGATTATAAATTGTAAAGGTAATGTTTAATCATTGTATAGTGATTATGCGTCTGGTATAGCTTTCCTAATAAAAAGTTTTTGAAAAACATAATACATTATATATAGAGGATACAAAGCTTGAACCTTAAACTCCAGCTATGCCATGCCTTTTGTGCTCCCATTTTTTAAAAAAATTCTTTCTTTTACTTGTTATACAGAAAGCTAGTTTATTAACAAGTTTGATGCACTGTGATGTTGATAAATCTTATAACCCACCACCCTCATGCCATACCAGGATACAATTGGGAATTAAAAAAAAATCTGATTTATGTAGTTCACTCCTTTTGGATTATGAATTTCAAACTTAGTACCCCAATGATGCACCATTCTTCCTAGGCAGTATGCAGTTGAGAGAAAATAAAGTAACTAGACTGCTAAGAATTACAGGATTAATTAGAATGAGAGAATCAAGGATCCATGCATCTTAAGATAGTAAACGACACGAAGGAAAAGGAAAGTGAAAGTTATTCTTTCTAAAAATGTGCACTAAAATTACACACACACACCAACCAATCAAAATCTAAGGGCTTCGAGCCAATTTGACTGTCAGGATTCTGTTATCTGTGAAAGCTGTCACCGTTATATTTAGCTACTGACTTTTCCAACCACTTACTGCAACTGGCCCCAGTCATGCCTGAACTAAGACAGAGGATGCTGAGTTTTTCTTTCTGTATAACATTAAATGATGTTGCAGAATTAATCTGACCATAATCCAAGTTATCATCTATTTACATGAGAGTGAAACCAAAGAAAATCGGATTTTTAAGGTGCCAGGATCTTCTTTGCGGAGGAAACTAAACTGACACAAAGAAAGTCGAAAGCTTTGGGGCAGGCACTTATCTCATTGGGCCAGGAGAGGGCAGCAGAGCTCCAGAGATTCACCGATCCTGTAGCTGCAGAATTGTGCAGAGGCCAGTGTTCTCTGCTAGTGTTTCCTCAAGCTGCCCGTAGCAGAAATAATCATTATGTGTTGAATGTAATTCACCACGTCACTGATGCCTTACATCACTTTTTTTTCCCCATTAAAAAAAAGGAGACTAGCAGCTTCTAACGCTATGTGACTGATAATAAAACTAAGGCATTGTACTTAAAAAAAAAAGCTCCATGAATGTCTAGAAGAACATATTTAAATATCTCTTGATTAATTATATATGGGTATTAACATAGGTATGCATAAAGTGAAAAACACAAGTACATCAATATAAAAATGCAACTTTTCAGGGCTATATTTTGGAATTACTTCAGATGAAGAAAAGCCTGTAGACATGATTCACTATTTCTCTACATATAATACTAAAACGCAGCTCTTCTCATGCAAGAGGATCAGACCCACTATTAAATAGGTGTTGTTCTTCTCTGTTGGTTTATTCTCCTTTTCCTTTTCCTTTCCCATAAGTCACCTTCTTCATAGTTATCTCATTTTTCTTATTATTTCTAATCATCTCTCCCTCCTTCACTTGAAATCTTTTTTTAAGGCACAGAAAGTCAGTACTAACCTTTAAGTGTTTTAAAACCTCATCTATGGGAATCCCTCTAAACTAGTGATTTATCATGTCCCCTTTCCTCCTAATCAAATATTTTAGTGAATAGTAGAAAGCATGTGCATAATAAAAACTGAAAGTGCAAAGCTAGATCCTTCTGACGGTAATGACTTCCTTGATAACCATGCACATATTCGTAACATGGCATATTATACAAATCACATCAAAGTACAATCCCTAATAATCCTGGTGCTTCTGACATTGAAAAATGAGTGTCCAGAAACCATATCAAATTACAATATAACTTGATAATTAAAATGTTTATATTTTATTTATTAAATACAGAAAGTAAGACTGTCTTGTCTTAAATATAGGTCATAATTTTGCTCTTTATGAGAAATAACTTTAGTGAAAATAAATTTATATGGGAATGTAATTTTGTATTAAAGGAGATAAGTCTTTGCTTCCATGGAGTTTCTACCTCCTTGGCTAGGCCCCTTGTTTCAGCTGTGCATTAGAATTACTTAAGTTAGCTTTAATTTATAATACCAGATATGTTTTCTTAAAGTACTGTGAGTATTAATATAGATACTATGATTAGGATGTGATCTATGTTTTTGCTGTAGTAAAATGATTATTTTTGAGAGAAAGATTACTAATTCACTTCATAGTTATGATTAATTCAACTGAAGCAGACTCAGATCTGACATATATTTGCTATTATTCATTGCTATTTTATTAAAAATGACAGTAATAATATTTGAAAATAAAATGTATTGTCCCTTTATGAGATAGTGAGTGGAAAATAACAAAAAGTGAAATATTTGTTTGATTTAGTAATAGTTTTAACATATTATTTATCATATACAGTATTATTTATGTGGATGCATTCATGTTTTTATTTTAAAAGCTATATTATTTCATCTAATTGCAAAACACTAAAAAAAAATAAAGATGATGATCACCATATTTTAAATAAAAGTTCAGAAAGAGAGATTACAAAGAAAGCTTAATGACTGAGATTGAAAAGTTGTTTTATTCTTACCCAGGAATGTTAGTTTTAAACTCTTGATATCTGAAAAGAATATCTGGGTTTAATTGATAATGCAATTGCAGAACATAGGGACTTTTCTTTAACCATTGTGACAAATTATTTAGATACATTTCATGTAAATTCATGGTTCATACAGTCCTGTCCTTTTGCAATTATGTTGTCTAAGCCAATAAATGTCACACTTTTTAAAAATGTCTATGACAAAGGAAACATTGATGAAATGCTTCACAAAATGTGAGACATATAACGATTCAAGACAATATGAATGGAAATGGTAATAAAAGGACACTCCATCTTAAATGACTTGAGCTAGTTTAATTTGCGCTTAGACATTTATAATTTATACTTAGCTCAAAATCCTCAACTGTGAAAATTCAGGTGAACAGAACATAAACAACTATCAGTAATTTCACCATATAAATATTTTGTTTAATATATTATAGGCCTTTTAAAAGTAATAGGAGCAATAACGTGTAATTGGGCAATTGTGTGTGTGTAATTATAATAGCACTATTATATATGTATATACACTGTATATACATGTATATAGTTTGTATATGCTGGATTATACTTACATGTAAATTATGCATTTTTTCTCACATGTATAACAATTTTAGTTTTATGGATTTATTTTTCTTGCTTCTGTCTAGCTACCATCCAAATGAAGCTGGATGAAATTATGAGTCTTCACTTTGGGAATATTCACATGTAAAAAGTAACCCTGTAATTAATATTTCTGAATTTAAAAGTTCTCTTATATTCCAATTTGTGTCATTTTATTATTTAAGTCATAGGAGACAAATCTCAATCAACTTGTGATTTAAGTTAAATCCTCAAAGTAAAGAAACTAATCTTATAAATACACAATGTAAGTCAAATGAAAAACAAGTGCTCCTTTTTCATTTTTCTACTTCTAGAATAAATTTTACAGGTGGAAACAATTTCAGTAGCTTTATTAATTTGACAAGACCTTTGTAATTTATCTAGGTATGTAGAAAAAGTGAAATCTTGAAGGTAAATATAAAAGGAGTAAGGGCCTGTTAGGACATTCATCATCCTACTTTACTTCTTTTAATATCATCCCTCATTTAAAATGTATAATAACAGTAGTAATAAGAATCAACAGAGATGACCATTTTTACTATGCTTTTACAAAGTCTGAATCGAAGTAGACGACTTTTCCTATCAAGAAAGCAGGTGCACATCAGGGGTTGTGTTTGTGCAGAAGCAATGGTTTGGCTGGCTTCTCTGAGTCTGATAATATTTGTTCATGAAAATAAGATACATGTAATTTGTGAATATGTATCGTTTCCTCTCTACTGCATCGATATAAATGAATTTTCATATGATTTTAAAATTCTAATAGAAAATAACACTTGTGGTGAACTTAAAATATATATAGCCAAGGAGGCATTATAATAAATTTATGGTTGACCCAACTCCTACAATATCTTTGAACAATTATACACGGATGAGCATTAGTAAAAAGAAGGCATTCCTCATTACCACCCAGGACAAAAAGGCCTAATTAAATGTTTCTTTAGCATATTTAGTCCATCTACTTGTTTATAAAATGAGTAGCACAGTGAATTTATAGAGTTTGCTATGTATTAAACTGTATCAAAATCAAACAAACTTGATTAAAAAAAGTGTGCTAATGACCAGTAAAAACAAACCTGAATGCTTTATTTTCATTCAATTATAACAATTAGCAGGCTGTTCTCTTGATGATGAAAGGTACCACATTTCCAAAACTGTCTTATATGTGAATACAGGGCTTTTGTGCTTTTGACTACAAACGTTTGCGTATTTTACTACAAATTTTTAGATTTAGGGTTTATTTACATGATAGGAGATGGCATGATTTTTGGTAGTATTTAAAAAAAGTGCATAACTTTCCTAACCTGGGGTCTCTGGAAAAAGATGCTGAAGCAAAGATTTCATCCGATTGTATGGAGGGAAGGAAAGAAGTTCTCTTCTTCCTGGCCCTCTTCCTTTCATGATTCCTGACAGCCCTGCTTCTACTTCTGTTTCGGACTCAATACCAAGATATTCTTGTGACTAAGGGCACATTCACAGAGCTCAAATTAGGTGCCAAGTCAAGATCAAGGATTGATGAGAGTCCTCGCACCCAGTGACAAAATGTCCAATTCACTTATCTTTGTGCTTAGGCTGAGAAAATAGTTCAGCATATCTCCCTTCATTGTGAAACCATTTATAAGTCTGATGAAAAAAATAAGAACCTATAATAATAAAACTAGAACCACTTCCGCAAATCGAGAATCAGCATATGCTTTAAAAATATGTACCCTATCTTTAAAATCTCAAAGCCTTGCTTTTCCTTCTCTGAAATGCCCTTTGTCTTTGCCATGGCATCCAAAATATTGGCTTAATCAAAATTAAAATACAAATGTGAAATATTTGTATTAAGACCACATCCTCTTACTGGAATCCACACTTTTTCAGTAGTTTTTCTTTATTTACAATGTAAACTTTCTGACTATTCAGCTGTTATGTTGTTGCTTAGAATTCTAAGATTTTCCCCACCGGATTCTGGTAAAACAATTTATTTTAAAATGTCTTCCTCTTCTTCTTTTTTTGGTGTCTGGTAAATAGCTTTATAATGCAAACAAGTCTGTCAATATGTAAACTATTAACCGTATACTGTAATTGGGGAAAAAAAGAAACCCTTAAAGTCTATCTAAATTGGACATTTTATATGTATTAAATTGAGTTGGGATTTTTTTTTCCTACTTGTGCTCTTCTTCACCAGATTTGGATTCAAAAGTGAAATCCGTTCCTCTATTTCTAATTAACAGTTCATTAGATGCTTTACTTTTCTAACTGGCAATAAAAAGGAGGGGGGTATAGAAGATGTTCACAGGTATAGATAACCTGCCTGTGGAATGAGGCCCAGGAATCTCTCACTCTTCCTTCAGGAAGCCTTGCTCAACAAGGACAATGGAAAGAGAAGGGGAAAAAAATGCAAATCCTCTCCCTTTCTGAGGACCACCTGATAAAGGCTTTATGGAGAAAGTTTGAACTAGATTTTAATATTAACCTTTTGGTGTTCTATCTTTGGAAGAGTTTAAATTCCATAGTGGGTTCACTGTATTTTCTTGAAAATTTTTTTTTTGAGAAGATCAGCCCTGAGCTAACATCTGTCGCCAATCCTCCTGGTTTTGCTGAGGAAGACTGGCCCTGGGCTAACATCTGTGCCCATCTTCCTCTACTTTATGTGTGGGACGCCTGCCACAGCATGGCTTGACAAGCAGTGCTAGGTCCGCACCTGGGATCCGAACTGGTGAATCCCGGGCAGCCGAAGTGGAACGTGCGAACTTGACTGCTGTACCACCGGGCCGGCCCCACACTGTATTTTTCAACATGATTCCAAGCCACTCTACTTATCAGTTAACATAGTTATTGGACGTGAAATCAAGCCTTAACAGAAACTAAATCAACTACAATTAAAAGTAATTTTGAATGCAAAAGAAATTCCAAGGATATATTGTAGTAACAATGCATATTAAAAATTTAGCTTAATTCATGGTATAGATGTGCAAAATGAATTATGAAGTCTCCTTTTCCTTTCTTTTTTTAATTAGTAGTTTTTCCTGTACAAATAATAACTCTTCATTACCCCCTAGTTAATTTTTGGGCCATGTTAACATAACTTTCTCCTGAGCCTCATGCCAGAATTCATTTAAGAAACCCAATTATTAATATTTATCTAATAAAATTTATTAAAAATTGACTGTAATGTATCATATAATACATCCCAGAGCTATGACTATTCCAGAGCCAAACATATGCAGTTTAAAACATTTTTGATTAGCTACAATATTGTTCTCTGATTAAGATTTGAATTTTAATAGGATAAATGATACAGAAATTGCTCCTTAATTTGGATCATATACTATTCTCTCTTTATAAATGTGGATAACTGATACTGAACATTGCTCAAATGAATATATATATATATGGATTTTATTTACTAATATCTTTATCAAATAAGTGACAGTTTGCATAATGCATTACTGCACAAATGAAATTAAAAAAGGTTTAATTTCAAGGTTCAAAATAGCTAAGATATAGTGTGGAATGCTGAACAACATATAAAACCTAGTTGCTAATGTTTTATTTGTTAAATGAACCAGGTTTGGGTTTGACAGTAAATCATCCCTCATCTCATGTTAATTCAAACATGGCTCCCCAGTTCTGAGGAGACACCACATTCACTATGCCCATACCATTTCAAAGGAGTAAGTTACCATCTCGACAAATCACTGTGTCTTAAAGAAGGGAGGGTAAACATATTGATTCTGGGAAACTTTTCTGCAGACTACTCTCTGCCTATCCCAACTGCAACATGCACAGCTCTACTCTCATGTCCACTGCAAGGGGCATCATAGAATAATGGAAAGAAATATTGCAAACAGAAAGTGAAGAGAGAGAGAAGGCAATGTGTAGTCAGTTAGAAAAAGCTCCTGAGGTAATTCTGATATGCTCACTCATCAACCTACACTTTGAGAACTACTGCTCTCAGCAAGCATCTTT
Organism: Equus caballus; assembly: GCF_041296265.1. Classification (NCBI taxonomy): domain Eukaryota; kingdom Metazoa; phylum Chordata; class Mammalia; order Perissodactyla; family Equidae; genus Equus; species Equus caballus. The sequence continues at coordinate 15,778,775 of NC_091702.1, read as the reverse complement.
AGTTGCAACCAAGCAAATACTTTATCCTTCAATATATGCAGTTTGCTAATTTCCATTTTGTACAAATCACTGTGGTTCTTCTTTTATCTTCTCAAAATACACATCTCTCATGAGCATCAAAATTTACTTTCAGATTTCCTTCTTCCAGTAGGCCTTCTTGATACAGTGAGCTAAATTGTGAATATTCTGCCAAATACTTATGCACACTATTTACTCTGTGCTGATTTGGGTATGTAGGAATATTTTACCCTAAGTGTCCTTCAGTAACTCTGCCTGTTTGTGCCAAGAATTCTGGCTTTTAAATTATATTGTAAGTACTTGAGAATACAGACTGTATTCAAGGTCTTTCGCAGCCCAATGTCTAGGACCATATTTTGCACAGGCATAGGAAATACATTCTGATCAAACTTCTGAGTTTCATGGATCCTATCTTGTTTCTAGAATAGCCACATTACTACCTTTCTTCCCATTATTTCTAATACATAGCCTTAATAACAATAGACACTAGGTAAATATTTGTTGACTAAATGAAGAACAGAGTTTTAAAATATATATGGCCTATGAGTTCATCCTTCGGTATGTAACCCAGAGAAATCACAAAAAGGGATTTAGAGGAGTTTGGAGTACAAGAGAGGTGGCAAGAAGTGTGACAGTATGGGAAATGTAATAATTTCTTTTTTTTCTTGGATTTCTTTATTAGTAATATACACACTGACATCAAGGAAAACCGATTGTGGAAATGGTATGGGTATGAGTATGTCTCTAGGGAGAAACTAATGAAAAAAAAGAAGAAGGAAGAAAAGGAGGATCTATAAAACTGAGTTTTATTCATTAGCAGCCAAAGCAGAGAAAGGAGCATGCTCAGTAGTATGCAGATGTGGTATTAGTGAAGCTTGTGCTCAGCTACTTAAATGTTTACAAATAAGAGCAATGATTTAGTAGGCTTTGTTGATGTCTTCTTTGCTATAATTGCTTAACTGAAGGTCCTACCACTTTACTGAAAATTCTACTGAAATCCAGCCAAGAGTACTAAATAAAATAGGACATACATGAGTGTTATATGTACCACCTTCCTTTACAGAGATGAGCAATTTAAAATATTTTTCTCTCTTCTACACCAGCCAGATGTACAAGATTTCACACTTAGAGTGACAGGATAATACTATCTCTATTCTTGTATTTAGTCTTTGATACTGTTTTGTACAAATGTGAGGTAAAATTAGATGGCGAATGAAAAACTGCATGGATGAACATATGAATGAATACATAAAATATTGCTCTACCCTACAAGATGCAAATTTTAATGCATAGCTAACCGCATTTCACTTAAGTAATGTGAGACTTTAAAAAGAGAAGAAAAATCATTTGTGTTGTTATTAAAGTTTGAATTTTGAAATACTACTTTGATCATATTCTCCTCTATCTTACCAAAGGATACAATAAAGTACTTACGAGAGTTTAATTGATGGTAAATTTAGCCCAGTAAGAAATATTTAAGGCAAATACAAACAAAGACATACATTTTTTATAAACTTCAGACATTTATTTATTTTCATTAAACTTACAGATATCCTTATAAAAATCAGAGTCCTTTTTGGGTATCTGGAAGCTTGCCACTGTGGTGTACACCTTAGCTGTCTTAGATGTTTGACCCTGTGTTAAAACTGTATATTCTCATTGGAATTTTATGTTGTCCTTAAAATATACTTGTTTGAACTCTAATTCTACTAGAGAAAAGATGATCCTAAACTGTACATTTACATTTCTTAATGCATTTAGAGTATAATTCAAGTATTTTAGAAGTTGCTGTGCAAAAGAACAGAAGAATTTCAAACTGTTGTCAAAGCAAATAAATGGCATGCACTCTGGTATGTCTTAGAAGATGCAACATGAGAACATCTTGCTAGTCAATAGAATCAGGAATGTAGAGATGAGAGTCTTCAAACATAAGGTAGGCCTATATAAAATTAAAATCTAAAAGGATGATATTTTAGGACTATTTAATATATTAGGATGTTAAAGTAAAAATTCATAAATATAGATATGTGTACCAATATCCCACATACTTTTCGTATTATTTCCATTAATAAAAATGCTAAGATGATATAATTATATAGTAGTACATAAGTTAGTATACAACTTTAAAAACTATGAACATGAAACATGAATTACGTTTCATATCTTGACCCACTGTAAAAGTTAGTAAACATTTCAACCTGAATTTTCCCAAATAATCAGCTGTGTAAAAACATGATGTAATGAGAGCAGATAGGATAATAATTAATAACTACCAGGAAAACCTTTCCTATGCCTTAAAAATGCTCATAAACTGTTTTATTAGAGTTTTATACAGTGCTGATATCTAAGACATATAGAAAGCCTTTTGCATTGCCTATTAAAATGTACTTTTTAAATTGTTTGTATTTCTGAAATTGCTGTATGATCAGATTTGTTTCCAATAGTTGAGGATCTCCTATCATTGCAGTAGGTAGATTCTGCTCTCAGTCAATATTATTTCATTATGGATTATGTTCTTATCTTAAAAGATTTAAGTGTCAAACACAAATGAAGAATATAAAAAACAAAACTTAACAATATGAATCCTTGTTAAATGATTACTATAGGGAATTACTTTTCCTCTGTCTCCTGCTGTCATCAGGTGAAGTGATGGCTGAATAGGAATAGACTACAGCTTGTAATCTCATCCTTCCATCCAAGTTTCTCCACTAAAGTTCCTATAGTTTAGTGGAAAGCTAAGTCTAAAGAGGATCCCACAGATAACTAGAGATAATAGGTCTCACTGGTAAATGCCATTCTCCCTATGAAAACAGGACTCAGGATATTGGAACTCCTTTTTGTCCTAATAGTAAGATGGGTAGTCTGTGATAATATAACTAAATAATCCTTGAAGGTTTTTTAAGTAGTTTCAGTTGTTCACTGCACTCTAGAATGTAGGATGAGGTTAAACTTTAGAAGGATGCCTTCATGATCCAGCTGTTGCTTCATAAGAAAGGGGAGAATGATGCTCCATATTCAGAACATGGAACCTCTGCTAATGACCATCCTGTTGGAGACATTGACTTCTTTTGGGAAAGTGCTGAAATCATCACATAGAAAACCCACTAGTACAATGCTTAAAAGAGATCTTGTCAGATCTGGCTGAGAATCCCTGTTCAGCCATTAATACCTACATAATCTTCGACAGGTTGTTTTAATCTTTCTGAGCTGTTTAAACACTCTAAGTTACACGGTCAGATTTACATTATTAAAAGATCTCTCAAGTAGCTGTGAAGAACGGACTGAAGGGGACTAGGATGGTGGCTAAGAAAACAGTTTGGGTTTGCTTTTTTTTAAATTTTGTTTGCAATAATTTTAGATGTAGAGAAAAGTTGCAAAGACAGTAAAGAGAGTTCCCTGTATATCCTTCAATCAGGCTACACTAATGTTAACATTTGACATAATGATGGTGCATTTGTCAAAACTAAGAAATTAATGTTGGTACAACACTATTAGCTAAACTACAGATTTTATTTATATTTCAACAGTTTTTTCACTATTGTTCACTTCTGTTCCAGGATCCAACTCAGGATATCACTTTGCGTTTAATAGTGTTTCTTTTATATTTTACTTTTTTCCATATTTAAGCTTTTAGATACTGGTGGTCTGGACTAGTTAGTAGCAGTGAAGATAGAAGGAAGTAGAAATGAAACATATGTTGAAGCAAGGAGCAGCGGACTAGGTTGCTCAATGGATATGAGTCATGAAGCAAAGGAAAAAATCAAGGATGATTTGAAGTTTGTAGTTTGAAGAACTGAGTGGATGGTTGGTGACTTTTATTGAGACAGGATGACTGGAGGGTAAGACAAGAACATGTTTAGAAAGAAAATGATGAATTTCATTTTAGGCTTGTTAAGATGTGAGTATTAGCAATGACACATGTAAAACATTTAGATCAATGCCACATAGTAAGTGTTCAATAAATCATGGCCACTATGTAATGTTCCTCCTCATTGTTATTATTATGATCATCATCATCAGGAAGGAATTTCAATACTGCTTCAGGTTGAAAGGAAACTTTCTATGAAAGTGCCAGTGACAGAGGCATTCCTGATTTGGTTCCACACTTTTCTCTGTGGAGTGTTTCCAGAAATCTATCCCTTGGGAGTGTAAGCTGGAAATGCCAAGCCTTGTTTGAGGCTGCAGAAGGATATGTGTATAACATTCCTATTCTTCTCTATCCTGAATTGGGGTCCTAACTAGCGATCCTATAATACAGGGGCTCCTCTACAAGATGCAAAGTTGAGAGGGTACTGTACAACTTGGATAAAGCCATGGGGGTATAAAAGGTCATAAAATGTCAAGAAATTGAAAGAGGTTTGGTGAGTTTGAGGGAATGGCTGAAAGATGACATGAGTAAGGCAAATTGGGGCCACCCTGAGAAGGGCTTAAATGCATATTCTGGAGTTTGGAATTTATCCCAATAGAGGTGAGATTATATAATTTTGTAATTTCAAGATCCTTATCAGTGGGAAAACTATACCAATGTATAACAGAATTCTAATGTCAAAAATCCTTATAAGCAACATGATTTCCCATGAGTATTCCATTCTTAACCATAGTGCTCTTCAGAGTAGTAAGAATGGGTATCTTAAGGATGAGAATGGTGAATTTAGCAAAAGGAGTCACTTTTGCTTTTGATAGAAATATTTAGTAGATTCCTATGCTGGAAAAGGCCCAGGAATGCTGTAAAGGTTCAATTATGATGCTCCTTACCTCTATCCATCGTAAATCATTCCCTTCAAGTCAGAGAGAGTAAGAAGACTAAGTGCCAAAAATGAGGGATTGGCTTTAATTTCCTGTGCAGGATGGTAAAATATTTTAGATCCTGCTATAAGTTTCATCCAGAGTTAAACAACAGGAGTTAATTCTGGCTGAACCAAAAAAGTGCAGCATCTGCAGGTTAAGAAAGAACAGTATCTATTCATGACACTATGGGGATACTTTCTTTGGGTTGCACATAGCCAAATGGCCCAGATTTTGCCAATCACCTGATTTTACAAGTGGCAGCACATATGTGGCCTCCATGCCAATGATAAGCTATTCTGATTTGAATTGTATAGCTCATATTTAATCTTGCAGTGGGTTCATGTTGCACGTGCCTTGAACATCAAGGAGAGACAAAGGGGCAGCTTCAATATGCTGTGAATGTAAAAACAGAAAATGAGTGGTATACATACTAAAATATTAAAAATTAAGAGTTATTCTACCGTTCATTAGATGGAAGGTGGGTGCATGTATGTTAGTAGAAGGAAAACAAATGAGCAAGGATTCTTTCATACCTATAATCTTTTATACTCTATTGGCATTTTCCCCCTGCTTGCTTTATTGGGTATTATACACATTAAAGACTGTCTCACTGTGTTGACATAAGTCGTAAGACTCAGATTCTTCAATGTAAATGGTAGAGAAAGTACTCCAGCTACTTCACTTACCCTTCTATTTATGATCTTATATTTACTCTCTTCCTGGGGCCTTTGTATATTTTTTATGTATTAGATCGGCTTATATTTTATTCTCTGAGCACATGTACACGCTAAGCAGCAGAGAAGAAAAAATAAAGTTTAAAGCATTCAAAAACAAGGGGATGTTATTAAGCAAATGAATGTTTTCATTCAGGACTAGCACGGTAGAATCCAGGGCACGAATCCCATTAGTAGATTTTGTCCTTTAACTCCAGCCACTGGGGATAGATGAAACGCCAGTAAGGATTGACTTCACACAGGTGTATGAAGGATAAGAGTGTGGATGTTTAAAAACATCCTGACTTCTCTCTCATCCACAGGGTTATTTAATCCTGCTGGTGTTATCTGAAATAATGGTCTCAACTCTGCTCTGCATTTCCCATGCAGACCCCGTCACCACAGTGCTGAGTGGAGAATCTACTGTTTTCATAATTTAAATACTGTTAGAATAGACATAGAAGAAGACCCTTCAATAATGAATGTGTCATTTAATATATCTTTGAAAATTCTCTGGATAAGCTTCTATAGGCTTCTTCCTCAAAGTAAGAGATGTAATTTTTAAAGGCTTAATTTTGAATGCCTTTAACATTGCTGTCTGTGATCCTGCTGCCTGATTTTTCTCAGTTACACTAGTCCTTTTTCTGCACCAGTAATTTTTCCCCAATTTTTATATTTTATTGGCTTTTTGTTTGGGAGGAAGATTGGCCCTGAACTAACATCTGTTGCCAATCTTCATTTATCCACTTGAGGAAGATTGTCGCTGAGCTAACATCTGTACCAATCTTTATCTATTTTATGTGGGATGCTGCCACAGTGTGGCTTGATGAGCCAGCCTAGGTCTGAGCCTGGGATCCAAACCTGTGAACCTCGGGCCACTGAAGCAGAGTGCACGAACTTAACCACTGTACCACAGGGCCAGCCCCGTATCTTTTCTTGTTTTAAGTGAAGAATTTAATTCTATCACTTTAAATTTTAAAGTGCTATAAAACAGGCAACAAAGGGGCAGGAATGTTATAAATAAAATGTTGAAACATGATGCTTCTTAAATGATGTTTAAAATGTGACTTTAAGGTGTGTTCTGGGAATGATGCGAAGTCATTTACCAAGAAGTTGGTGAGGTATTGACAGTAATATATAGAACTATATTTTGCATAGAATTATTGAACATCTGCTGCTCCAAGGCAAGCCTTTGTGAATGCAGAACTATATGATCTCAAGAAAATGACAGACTAGTTTTGGGAGATGTGTCTTTCACATGCAAACTTATTTTAAGACGTTAAAAACTATTTGTGGAGACGGAACACACAATAGGAATTAAGGAGTTAAACTACTATTCGACAGAAAATGATGGTATCTAATCTGATGTCCTCAACACGCAGGTCGCGCCTGAGCAAGGATCTTTCGAAATGTTGAAGAACACAGCCGTCAAAGCTCCCTGTTCACAGCTCATTTCTGTTTCTCTATTAGCTCAGATCAACTATTAAGTGTGTAGAATAGCAAAGTCTGGAAATTATGAAGGAAAAGATGAACCACGATTCTACACTTAAAAGTCCTTAGCTGCAGAATCACTTAATGACACAGTTATAATTACTCAAACTACTGCATTTTTTAAAAAAGAGTTCTGGATTCGGAAAAATGCTGACTTGTTCAAACAACCACATCTGAAATCATTAAGCACTCCTTTTGCAAGAAAAAAGAATCTCGTATCATCATGGTTTAAAATATTCATTTAAGCATATTTTATGGAAATAAACCGCAGCTCCTTGAATTGGTTTGTACTGCCATCTTTATCTCTGGACTGATCCATAATCATTGTTTCCATGCAGCCTTCAATGGACGGTAGGAAAGGACCCACTTACACCATGACGAGAGAACGGCTGAGGTTAGAGTGGCTGCAGCGTTGGGGATCAGGTTTTTCCAGAATCTTCCAGGTTGCTATCACTGCTCTCACCACTCTGCACACATTCTACTAACTTATATAAATAATTATGGATTTCTGCAGTAAATCTATAGGAGTTAGTAATATTCTACTCCTTTGAACTTAGAAAGAGGCTTTAAAAATCATAAGCATGATACAATCAGCTCATAATGAAAAACATTAGCCATCTGCAGAATAGCTCATGCAGTTATTTCTGTGGAAGAGTTTCTTTTTTTTTCTTTCAGGTGAAGATTAGCCCTAAGCTAAGATCTGTTGCCAATCCTCCATCTCTTTTCTTCCTCCCCCCAACACCACCTCAAATCCCTAGTACATAGTTGTGTATAGTTATAAGTTCTTCTGGTTCTCCTATGTGAGCCTCTGCCACAGCATGGCTACTGACAGACAACTGGTGTGGTTCTGTGCCTGGGAACCAAACTCAGGCCACCAAAGTGGAGCAGCTGAACGTTAACTGCTAGGCCATCAGGCTGGCTCTAAGAGTTTCTTATATAATCACATTTGGTCAGAATGATTTAGGTGCAGTCTCAGGAATCCATGACAGGAACAAGATAGCTCCCTGATTTTATATCCCAAATATTTTTGGAATTATTTCTCTCCATCTCTCAGAACTCATTCTTTAAGCTGTCGTAATTTATTCCTGAACTACAGCAACACCTAATTATTCTAACCATAGTCACTCTTGACTGTATTCCCATAAACACCTTTTCAATAGCAGCTAAATTGGTAATTTTAAAATGCAATTCTACTCAGTTTATTCCTTGCTTAAAATCCCTTCAATAATTCTCCATGGTCCTTCTTAGAAAGTCCAAAATCTGTAATATATTCAGGGATGCCCTGACTGGTCTCCACCTCCCAAATCCTCATCTCTACACCCTCATCATTAATCGCTCTTCCCCTCATTGACTAAACTCCAGCTACATCCACTTTCTATTAATTATTTAAAATATCCAAGTTATTTCCCACCTGAGGATCTTGTTCCATGTCCCGACTGCTTAAAAGTCTCTTCCTCTACTTCTTTGATGGGTCCATCCTATTAACCCTCTAAGTCTTAGATTAAAAATCACTTCTGCAAGGAAGTCTTCCCTGACTGCCCCCAGAAACCTGGGTCCTCTATTTTGCAGTCTCATAACATCACTCAGTTCTTCAGAATGATAAAGAAGCTATTTGTGTGATTAGCAATTTATATGATTACCTCTTTAATAACTGACTCCATTACTAAAGTATAAGTTCAGTGAGGACAGACACCATGTCTGCCTTGTTAATGTGATGTTTTCACGGATTTACTCAGTGCTGTGCACGTGGTCTGTGCGCAATAAATATTGTTTAATGAATTAATCAATGAATAAATGAAAACTAAAACCTAATTAAGTTAGAGGAAGAACTATTAAAACCAAGGACTGACCAAAGGAAGTCAGTGAGCAAGAACCTGTCATTACTTCTCCAACACTCACTCAGGGATGTTGGTGCCTCATGAGGAAACACCAAGGTTAAGTGTCCTGCTATGAATGAAAATAAGTTTCCCATTAAGATTATCCAGCTACTACCCTTGCTTTGATTCTATGCTCACCAAACAATACTCTCTTCTTAATTTTTTATTTGCCTGTTATTTTTTCAGGACAAAAAGTCACTGTGAAACAGATCTAACTATCTTGATCTCTGTGACATAGTTCTCACTGTAAATAAATATGCTGATATTCTGGTTTATACATCAATCCTTTGTTATTTTAGTTAATATGAGTCAGTCTCACAAGTCTAAATACCTCTCCCTTGGTGGACAGAATGGGCAATAGCTCAGAAGACAGGATTTTGAAGACTGTAACCCAGTTAAGGCTGCAGTGAACCTTAAATCAAAGGCATGAGCATAATCTGATATAAGCAGGAATCTAGGTTCTAGCAGGATTAAAAAAATAATAATGTCTAGAAGAGACTTCAAGTATATAGTAGAGAAATTGCTGTCAAATGAAGGATATGGAGCTAGAATTCAACAGCCAAAGTAATGAAAATAGAGGAGGTTGAGTAGAACTGGAGAGTGGTCTGGGAGCTGTCTGCTGCAAGCACTGTTGTTCACAGTGGTGGGTACCAGAAGTAGTACGTCATAGCTGCTGGGTCAGCTGCATTTAAAGTACAACATGCATCAGAGATACTACGGAGTGCACATAAATGCAGCATCACAGTAAGTCTCAAAGCAACGCCAGGTAGCAACTGGTCGACTTCTCTAGGGAGGCAGGAGAATGTGGAGCTCCAGCATGTTGATTAAGAGATGGGCTCTGCAGTTGAAAGTCTGGTCCTGAATCCCAGCACTCCACCTAAGAACTACATGACATTGGGCAAGCGATTTCACATTTTTAAGCATTGGGAATTGATGTATACATTGCTGTTTGTCACAGTCCATGGCACAAAATAATGCTTTGTAACTGTAATGACAGTGCCCTAAATATAACAACCTACTATGTTCCAAGCACTGCAATGAGCACTCACAGGAGAAGGTGAGGCAGGGGTGAAGGAGGAGAAATGTGGAGACAAATGAGGATGAATTCCTATCATAGAGGTGTTTATGATTTAATATGTAAGATTTTCTGATTAAAAATTCAAGAGCCTATCCCGTCACTGTTTGCCCAGGCAGATGGGCTTAGTTATACAAGAAGGAAAAAAGATGAAGCACAGAGATTAAGTTGCTAGAACATGGGTAATTTATTTAACCATTTAAAAATTTATTTTGGTAAAATGGAATTAATAAAACTTACTAGAGGACAATTAGCAAGTGATTTAGGGACATGAAAAGTAAAATTACTGTTTAACCAAAGATATTATTTCATATTAAAATGAAGTCTTGATGCAAAAACTCACATCAAATAAAAGTGATCTGTAGTTTTGGACGTACTAATGTGTGTAATTGTGCAATAACTGAATGATGCTCACCTCCTTTGAAAGATTCTGAGTAATATTAACGGAACATTTATGTAATGGAGAAGTTTAAGATTTCAAAAATAGAAACTGCATCAGAGGAAGGAGAAGGAACATTGTGACGGGAATAAGGACAGTTCAGATCATGTACACTCTTGTACATTTATTCTAGGCAGGTGGCTGGCCGTTTGGGACAAACTATAACAGTAGCTATATTGAAATAGTAAATTATAAGAGCAAGGATATCAAGTCAATATTTTACCAGTAAAGCACAAGGTAGTGATTTGATATCAGGAAGCCATCTTGAGCAGCTTAAAGCATACTGGACTAGCAAGTGTTACCAGGAAGGCAGAGGAGCAAACTGTTAAGTCAGCATAGTAAGAAGCTGTTACATAACTAAGCCAAACATTGGTTTTGAGTTTTTGTTTGAAGTTATACTTATGAATCAATAAGAACGGGACTGAAAAGACAGAATGAATGAACTATAAAATATAAAAGAGCGAGCCTGGAGATTTGGCAGGTATGCATGTGCATAAAATAAATAAATAGATTTGACAGAAAACAAAAGGCTGAAAATTCAACTGACTAATAAGAATAAATAAGTGATAGCAAAAAACAAGAAAATGATATACAGAACATCAGTTGACCACACAAAGTGACCTCGCAAGTATGATAAAAATTTCCCACTTCCTGAAACTGCTGCAAATAAGAGACCAGATTTACCAAGATCCAAGACTCAGGGGATAAGATGAATTTCAATTCAGCAAATCAAAACAGACTTAGAGGTAAATTTACTGATTAAAGAAATACCAAACCAATATCCACATGTCTAAATGTTGCCAGTTATTAAAGTGTTTTGATTAAGATATTGTAATGTCAAAGCATAATCCTTGAACCTACTTGGAGAGGCCTTGAGAAAGGAAATTCCTGAGGACAGTCTCTCCTCACTGCAGCTGAGGCAGGGGCTGACTCCTGCTTCACTGCAGCCACAAGGACTTCTTTAAATTCTTAACAGCAGTTGAGGGTAATAATAAATTCTGTTTCATTGACAGGTGTTCACCTGTGTGCAAACGAAGACAGGCACCAAATTAAAAACCATAAAATTTGAGTTCCACATAAATATTCTGCCCTAAGTTTTTTTAAGGGTTTGCATTAACATATTTGTCTTTTTGTCAAAAGCATTTATTTTGCCTAATAATTTTATATTTGTGGATCATTATGCTACCTTTTATCATCTGAGGTTATACCTTCCAAGCTTGCTGTAGACATTTGTGTTCTAAAAGCTTTTTCTATACTAAATCATTACATTTTAAAATTTCAATTCATTAGTTTGATATTCCGGCTTGCACTGAAACCTCTGCAAATTTTCATTTTGTTTGTTTTTAATGTAACTTGTCTTTAAACATTTATTTCAAATGAATAATGGAAGGCAATTCCATTTACCCCAAACAAAAACAAAGTAGCAATGATTTCTCTCTTCATAGAAAAATCTATGGCAACATTAGGCACTGGAGAAGAGACATATCCTGCATGGACCTGTAAAAGCAAAGATCAAAACATACTGAGGCCCTGTTCCCATTTCACTAAGACTGCAACAATTAATGCTCTCGCCTTCCTCAAAAAATAAAAATTTTAATACCATGCTCAGAAGGTCATATTCAGTACTCAACTTCACAGCATTCTGCTCCTATTATTTAAAATGGAGTTTCAGAGGTTCATGGGAGAGCAAATTTTGCCACTTAAGATGTATGCTCACCCAGCTCCCAGGGGAAGAAAGAAAATACAGAATGTAGTTCTGATAAAATCTGTTTACACAATTAATCTTTTTCGTGATATAAAATATCCCAAACTTTCAAATACAAATTTTTTTAAATCAAAGTTTTTTAAGGAACCTATATTAATTATTTAGCCTTAGTAGACCAGAGCTTCAATGCTATCGCTTCTTAAAACAATGGGTTTTACCATCGTAACAAACTAGCAATTTATGAAATATTATGTTATGGGTAGGAAGGGTGGGGTGAAATTACGAATTCTTTTTAAACATGTGTTTCATTTGTTTTAAGATTGAAATACATATGAGATGATCACAAAACAATTGTATAAGGAAACATTTTAGATATAATTTTAAAGCATAAGTTAACAAATATCATTCTCCTCTCAACTATATGATAGCTCTTCTAAGGGGGAGAAATGCTAGTGGGAAAGTAATTTCAATCATACTCTGCCTTCCATACTTTGTCACAAAACATTTCAGTATGTTATTCATGCATTTAAAGGTGAAACTTCTATTTCTACACAAGAGCTTAACATTAATTCAGAAAATCAGCTAAAAATGCATTGTTTGCGTATAAAAATAAATTTTAAATCAGTACATTTTATTTCTAAGAAAAATCTAAATGAAAAATATATGAACCACCACTATCTAGCATAAATAAAAAGTGCAAAAATTTATAAAAGTCTGGATTTCTACTCTAAATGTAGGTAGTACACTTGCGGAAGGCTGGGTTTGAAGGTTCATATTGATGGGGTTGCTACGTTCGTTAAGCCTGAGAATATACCAACCAGGTGGGCTGGCATTGTTTTTATGAATGTGCTATAGATTGAATGATCGTGCCCCCCCTCGAATCTTTTATGCTAAATACTAACACCCAATGTGATGGTATTAGGAGGTGGGCCTTTGGGAGGTGACTAGGTCAGGAAGGTGGAAGCTTCATGAATGGGACTAGTGCCCTCAAAAAGAGATGCCAGAGAGCTCCCTTGCTCCTTCCATCATGCGAAGACAGTGAGAAGACTGTGGTTGATGAATCAGGAGGCAGGATCTCACCAGACACCAAATCTGTTGGTGGCTTGATCTTGGACTTTCCAGCCTCCAGAATGGTGAGAAATAAATTTCTGTTGTTTCTAAGTCACCCGGTCTAGGGTATTTTGTTATGGCAATCCAAATGGGCTAAGACAGAATGTCTAGGGGTTGACATGGAATACACATATATCGTTATCATTCCACTAAACAATGGCTTAATGATTTCTGTTTTAGCCAGGCCTTAGGAATGAGAAGAAAGTCCAGGAGAGGATATAAAAAAGGCTATTAGGCTATATAGGATAGTATGTGCCAGTCTTAATACACCAAAGGTCTATTAAAAAAAGGTCCATTTGTTTCTGTCTTTCCTTGCTTTTTTCTCAATGTATGCTGGTAACTTTCAGAGCTTACATAGAAATAGCACAAAAGGCTACAGACTTGAATAATATTCCTGAGGAATTTACGTTTTGGTGGGATAATTTCCCTGAATTGGCTGTAAAATATATGTTAGTTTCACCACCACAAAGAATACGAGAGTATATGGTTATAAAATCAGTTCGGCTTTTTTTCAGGGTCACATGAAAACTGGGAGGCATGTGAACTTTATCAGAAATTCTGTTTCCTTGGGAATGTATGCTGAGGATGTAGACTTATGAAAAGCTATCAAGAAGTTTTGGAGAGACTTTCATGTTGTAATGAGTCCTAACTAAAAGTACTCTGAAAGGATGTACATAGGAGCAGTCCTGTGACCGTATATAAATACTTGGTGTCAGTGGCTTTCATGAGTGGAACAAGGGTCACTTGTGAGATGTTAATGCTTTCAGGGATGGTTTAAGGTCTTTAATAAATTTCGTCAGTTTATTCAGGCCATTCCCGGCTCCTGACAGATAAACAGGAGTCCTACCACAGAAACTTGAAGGCCTGCACCTATTGCTTCTGGTGAGAGGGAAACTGGAACAAGTGGCCCTTGTTCCAACAACTGCCTATCTCTCAGTTTTAGAAGCCATCCACCTGTCCAGTGAGTACTTCTGGGAAGAGTATGAATAGCAGGAAAGGACTTAAGAAATGGTACTGGGAAAGGAGGGAGCGCAAAGGCTGAAGAGACAGTTGGTAGCAAATCTTCCTCAATCAACCAGGAACAATGACATGGTGTGTTTCAATTGGATCAGATTCCGCAATTTGGACAGACTGGACTAAGGTTTGGAAGGAGCTGGGATAGAACAATAAGCTTTGCTAGACCAGGGACAAGAAGAAATTTCCCCAGACTGTACAAGAGAGATTACACTAGCGAGACTAGACTAAAATAAAAATTGGAATTGGGAGGGTGTTTAAAATTTGGTCTGAATGGAATGGCATAACTGATAGTCTTAAAGGAGACACACTGAGTTGAGACAGGACGTTAGAATTGGGTAGCTATTTTTTTTTGCAAATTACTTTCATAAATTAATCCTTAAATGTAGTGATTAGAGTGAAGAAGAGACAGATTAGAGCTGAGTTATATCATTCTTTATATCTGTTCCAAGTTGCAAATTTTTACATCTGTATTCATGGTATATTAATATTCTGTAAAGCTGTGTCATTCCATTAATCTGTGTTGGAATGCAACAGGCTAAATACCTTACTTGAAAATATGTCATCTGAATTTAATGCACTTGTTTCCATTACAGGGAGTAGAAACTGACATATTCTTAAGTGTTGTGTAGTGATAAAGTGTCAATTCATTAAAAAAATTTTAGCGTTAAAACAAATTAAAAGCCATTTAAGCTCACTAATAGGACTGTAGTAGCTCTCTGGCTTTCAAGTAGCATCTATTGAGACTAAAAATAATAGGAAAGTTAACTTTGATGGCATAATAGATGTCTGTGTTATCTGGTACCTAAAAACAGGAGTGCAAGTATGAGGTAAGAAGGAAGTATGGTTCATATAAAAACGACAGGCACCCAGCCAGGACATAAGTTCTTTTAGTTAGTGCCTGAGGTCAGTAAAAGTACAAGGCACACCCTCACTAACTACGTGCTGTGGATAATTTTGGAATCCGTAAAACAGAGAGGAGGGACACATTTCAAAGGTCTTCTTTAAGAACTGGACTGAGAATTGTAAAACAAGGTTAGCCATAAAATTGGAATTTACTGATAGGCCTGCTGCACCCCCACATCTTACTTCCTAGTTAGGGAAACAGTAGGGAAGCAGAAGAAAAATAGTCCTAGTAATTCATAAGTCCTAGATAGAGCCTGGATTTTATCTTCTTTGACTTGAGATTAAAAAAAATATCTGGGCCCAAGAAGGTGGCATAGTACTTACATTCACACATTCCACTTTGGCAGCCCTGGAGTCACTGGTTCAGATCCTGGGCACGGACCTACACACTGCTCAGCAAGCCATGCTGCAGCAGCATCCCACAGACAAAACAGAGGAAGATTGGCACAGATGTTAGCTCACAGCCAATCTTCCTCAACAAAAAAAGAAAAAACTCCTCCTACTAAAATATTAGCTTTTACCATTTGACTGTAACCTTGTGGTCAGAGGCTGTGCACATCTTAGCATCGGGCAGAGTTTCTTGGGTATAAGACACTCAAAAAATATAGTCTGCTCTTATTCTAGGTAGTTACATTCTATAAAGGTTGGGGGAACCCTGCGTTAACAAATATTGAACTGTTATTCCTAGGGCAAATACATATATATGTATATGTATACATATATACATATATGCACACTATACACACACATATCTCATATAGATTGTAATCTTAAATCCTAAAAACAACTAACCCTGGCAGATTCTATTTTCTTTATTTTACATAAGAGGAAACAAGATTCAGAAATGCTGTGACTTGCCTGGGGCTGCCCCATTAATAGGTGCCAGTGCTGGGATCTAAATCCCGTCCAACTGGCCCCAGAGCTGGAGTTTATTGCATTACACTGCACTGGCCCCTAATGTCTCCATCCTCCGGTCATTTCTGAATGAGAACTGAACCCAGGCAGTGTGTTGCCATATTTAACTTCAGCTGGGAATATATACATTTTTAGCTGCTCTGCACATGTCCAGCAATTATCCTAGAAAGTGCCTCAACTATTAATTTGGGGGTTATAAATAAATTTTAGTAAGTGAATTTACAAATATCAGATCTGTGAATGCCAAGGATCCATTGTATATGAATGAATTGAATTCCATCTTCAAAAGAAATAGAAGGTAGATCTTCTCTGCTATGGAGGTGGCAAAAATTCACTGAAAGAACACTTTGATGTCCATCTTTGGATTCAGAGAGTGAAGAAACTGTAGAGTTTGGAAGACCACTGGAACATTTTTGTTCCTACTGATAAGTAGCCAATAACTATTTTCTACTAACCAGCAAAATCTTCATTAAGATGATTGTTCAGGCACACTCTATCTTTTGCCCTATATGACTAATTCACAATGCATGAAAATATAAAAATATATTTACTATTTACATAAATATTATATATTATACATACATAGATAAATACATAATTATCATTTTTTTCTGACATGTTGTAACATCAAGTAGTCTGAGGAACAACATTGCACAGTTGTTAAGCACACAGACTCTGAGATCAGATTGCCTGGGTTGAAAAGCCAGCTCCAAAACTTCCATGAGACATTGGGCAGGGGGTCATAAAGGATCATAATAAAGTCTACCTCATAGGAGTTCTGTAAATATTAATGAACAAACTTATTATGATACCAATACCAAACATATGTAAAATGTTTAGAACAGTACTTGGAGCACTGTAACCATTCCATCTTAGTCAGCTCCAGCTGCTATAACAAAATATCACAGACTGGATGTCTTAAACAACAGCGATTTATTTCTCACAGTTCTGAAGGCTAAAAGCCCAAGATCAAGGTGCCAGGAGATTGTTTTCCTAGGGAGGGCCCTCTTCTTGCCTTGCAGATGGCCGCCTTCTCACTATGTCCTCCAATGGTAGAGAGATAGAGAGCTCTGATCTTTCTTCCTCTGCTTATAAGGACACTGATTCCATCATGAGACTCCATTCTCTTGACCTCATCTAAACCTAACTACTTCCCCAGCCTCCACCTCTAAATACCACCACATTAGGAGTTAGGGCTTCAACATATGAATTCGGAGAGGAGGTACAAACAGGCAGTCCATAACACATTCTAAATCTTATTTACACTTCAACTATTGCTATTAATACTTTTATTAATTAAAGAAGTAGTAGAATTTGCTTATACTTACAAGGTGAAATTTAATTTTTTAATGTGTTTTTGGGGAGAAGATCACAGAGATAAAGTGACATGTTCATCTCATCATTCAAGGGGACATGCAGTCAATACGATTTATGACTACTGATGTTGATCTTGTTTACCTGGCTGAAGTACAGTCAGGTTTCTCCACTGTAAAGTTCCTGTTTAATTCCTCCTTTCTCTACTGTACACTTTGTGCAGCCCATAATTAAGAAGTGGGGAGTTACATTCCCACTCCTTTAGGGTATAGCTTCTACATAATTTGTTTGGAATTCTTCTGCGCAGGAGACTTGTCTTTTTTCCTCTATTACTTTATTCAATCACTTATTTATATCAGTATGGCATCGTGGATATTCATTTTATACTTTCGCTTATACTTTACTTTGCTGCTCAAATCTTTCACTTCACTCCTGTGCCCCTTTGATATGCCTCCAACAATGTGTTTTTTTGAGCACTTTCTTAACTTTTAGCATTATAAGGGGCTCCAGCTTGAGGCTCATCTTGTATATTTCCTGCACAGTCCTAGCCTGAGAAACAGCCGTTTCTACAACGAGCTCTGGTTCCTTTCAGTGGCAAATGATATTAGAAACCAAGATCTGGGTTCTAGTAATGCTTGTTGCTACTGGGATGCCATTTCTTTTAGGCTGTCGCAACTGAGCCAATAAATATATTTTTGTATACTAACCTCTGCTTATACACACATCTATGAATATTTCTATGTATAATCACATTAACTCAGTTAAACATGAGTTCTTCCTGATGACTCCAACTCTAATCCATTACCCCATGAATAATCCTAGTGTCTTTCCTCCTGCTAATTTGTAAATTCCCACTCCAATAGTAATATACCTGGCTCCCACCATCCATCATTCATTTACTTATTGAATTCTGGTATACATGTATAGCAGCATCAGATTTCTTACCTGTACCTCTGTGGGAAAAAACTTTATCAAACAGAGTACAGTGCTTGTGTGCAGTTCCTTTTGCCTTTAGTCTTGTAGACTTCATTCATTTCGAAAGTTACATAGGTCGGTACTTTTTGCCCCATCCCCTTCAGTGAAGTTATTTCATATGCTTGTAATAAAGCTACATTCTCTTGTCACAATCTATTCTTTCCTAAGACCTCCTGATTTCCTAAATCATCTTTTAAAAATTGCATACTTAAGTTTCACTCATCATGCTATAAAGTTCCATGGGTTTTGACAAATGCATAATATCATATCCCTTGTTTTGAGTTCAATCGTATCCCACCCCTCAAATATATGTTTGAGTCCTAACCCCTCTGTATCTCAGAATGTGACCTTATTGAGATAAGAGTCTTTGCAGAGGTAATAAGTAAAATGAGGTAATGTGGGTGGGAACTAATCTAGTATGACCAGTGACCTTATAAAAACAGGAAATTTGGATATGAAGACACACACAGGGAGACACCATGTGAAGATTAAGCAGAGAGCACAGTGATGTATCTACAAGCCAAAAAATGCAGACTGACAGCAAACCACCAGAAGCTAGGAGAGGGGCATGGGGCAGATTCTCCCTCACAGCCCTCAAAAGGAGCTAACCCTGCCAACACCTTGATCTCAGAGTTTTAGCCTCCAGAACTGTGAGACAATAAATTTCCATTCTAAGCCACCCAGTTTTTGGTAATTTTTTATGGGAGCTCTAGGAAAATAATACATCCACCATTACAGCATTATACAGAATAGTTTCACCACCTAAAAATGCTCTGTACTCTATCTTCATCCCTCACTCTCTCTCTCTGAGTCCTTGGCAACCTTGGATATTTTTAATGCCTCTATTGTTTTGCGTGTGAAGTGTAATTTTTAACTAGTTCTTTGGATCATGGTGGGGAACTACAGAAGGAAAGCAAGAAAGAGAGAAGAAAAGCACTTGGTTTTCAACTGTGACATCCAGGTACTTGTTGAAAGTTTTAGAAATAATTAAATGTGGGAACTAAGTAATATAAAAAGAACTGTCAGACTAAAGAATTCTTCTAGTGTTTTGAGGCTGTATATGGAATAAGGTAAAGCAGTAGGCCACAAATGGTAAAAACAAGTATAAAATCATAAAACTTAGTAACTACTGTGGTCAAATAAAGCAGATTAATCATCCTATCAAAGTAATGATAACTTAATTGGATAATAGAATTCATAATAACTGGAAACATCTGTATTGCTTTTTGCTGCATTAACAGGGGAATACACTTAGATTTAAGTTTGTTAACAAAGTATATAATGTGCAAAGCCTAAAAGATATAATGTTCATATATAGATGTGAATTTGTGCTCAGCAAAAGGTGTCAAAATTTATCAAAAACTTCTTAAAACATGTATGGAAATGAAAGATGATAAAGATTATATTCTTTTAATTGCCAGAGATAACTTTACAATGATTATTAACTAAATGGTCAATACTTTACTCTCTCTTTTTCGTCGATCATTCACTGCTGCATGGGGAAGTACATATCAAAGTTTAGGCATCAACTGATCACTTTCTAGAGGTAAATACTACTTCCAGTTGCTTCTAGTGAAAACTGACTTAGAAGAAAAAAGAGTGAAATATGCTTTGGGTTTAGCAATTCCATACAACTTATTTGCTTTTCACACACGACAGAATATTTTGTCAAGGAGTGAACATGTTATTTTGCAATCATTTGGGAGTTTTTATGTACTACAATATGGATCCACTATATTACACCACAACTAATTGTATGTGTGTGTGTCATTTGTCCCCTCTGCTAGACAGTGGGATTTGAAGACAATAGGGACTATGTGTTATTTATCTTCAATTCCCAAATACTTTAAATTTGGAACACAGTAGGTATTAATGAACACATGCCTTTAAAATTATTTTGCTTCTTAATCCAGATTATTAAAATGGGAGACACATAGAAAAATATAAAGTGAAATATTTAAATAACTAGAAAGATTTTACAAACTAAAATTAAATACTTATATTTTGATATATTTTCTTCTGACATTTTAAAAATGTACTCATACCTATCTATCTATATACATGTATATTACATAATTTGGATCAGATAAATTCTGTTTAGAGTCTCTTTATTTTGCTGAATAGTTTACATGCTAATTTTGCAATATCATTAAAATCACTGAAATATACCTTTAATGGCTATACAGTATACAATGTGTTTATTTAACCACTCTCACCTTGGTCAATTAATATTTTAAACTAAATTTATACTATATAAAATTTCATGATGAAGCAATAGGGTCTTAGAGTCTATGAGTATATACCATTATTATGCCTTAGTAAAGCTTTCTAATTTCTGTGCTGTATTACTTTTTGTACGATTTCTAGGGCATACTATTAAATTTGACAAATGGTAGGGCCAGGACCAGGGTGATGCAAGCAAAGAGCCTAAGGTACAAAATTTAAGGAGGCACTCATTCTCCAGAACAAATGCTGATCCTGCACTTGCATGAACCTGAGAGTGAGTGCTTCCTTAATTTGGCACCAGGTCTCATTTGCCTCACCTTAGTCCTGGCCCTGACAAAAACGTTAATCCTAATTTTTGTAGTCCCCTAAAAATATACTGTGTGAGATATATTATCCCATTCAGGATATTCTGATCCTAAAACCTAACCTGTATTTCACATTTAGAAAGCTTTCTTTGTAAATAACTATTTTCTATTTGGAGTTAATCATTACTTTTGGAGAGTATCATTACTTTTAAGTCAGTATTTTTATTTTTATTTATTTATTTATTTATTTAAAGATTGGCACCTGAACTAACAACTGTTGCCAATCTTTTTTTTTTTTCTGCTTTATCTCCTCAAGCGCCCCCGTACATAGTTGTATATCTTAGTTGCAGGTCCTTCTAGTTGTGGGATGTGGGATGCCACCTCAAAGTAGCCTGACGAGCGGTGCCATGTCCGTGCCCAGGATCAGAACCCTGGGCCACTGCAGCGGAGCATGCAAACTTAACCACATGGCCACGGAGCCGGACCCTAAGTCAGTATTTTTAAATCTTTCTGTTTTGTTATGGATAAAGTACATTACCTCTAACATAAAGATGTTTACAATAGAAACCAAAACAGTGTTATTTTCCATTTCAACACTTAGGAAACTTCACGCAAGTTTATGATCCAATAAACACTAAAGCTCACCACATAGGATTTTTGTAAAAATTATTAAATGACAGAGTATATATAAAGCACCTAACACAGGGCTTGGCACAGAGCAAGCACTAAAAGTGGAAGCTATTAGTTATTATTTATTAATTATTATTGATATAAATGTCTATCTCCTTTTTGCCTATCTTAGTACATGGTTTCTCCTACTGTTGGGCACTGACTCTGTCATGTGTGCTCTTAATTCTGCGTCATTCTGCCCCCTCAATCCTGTGACTATTAGCCAAATGTCTTAAATGTAGTCAACATTCACTTCACCTCTTAATCTGCCACCATTCATTTCTAAATATGACTAATGGCCTAGTCCTCAGAACCAGTGCAAAATCTACAGTCTTTACATCTTATTGAATCCCATTCTTCTTGACTGGCTTCTCTAACACCATTCAATCATGATTGTCTTTGTCTCTCTAATGACACCTTTGCTTAGTTTTTTATTTGCTTATTCATTTTCCTTTTTTGTTTGTTTATTTTGCTTTTCTGGAATGATAACAAGCAAAGAATAGAATTTGAAATATTAAGATGGTATATTCAAAGGGTTTTTTGGGAAATATTTTATAGTGAAGAATGGGAAAAGTAAAGAATAACTAAGTGGATGGAGGTTACAGAAAAAGGAATTACAGGAGAAGGAGCTTTCTTGGGAAAGGAAGTTCAGTTTGGTTGTATTGCGTTTGATAGGCGTGTAGGCCATTCAGATGTGAAGATCAAGGAAGCAGTTGAAATACACAGTTCTGAGAAATCTGGTTGGAGTTAAGAATTTGGCAGTGATCAGCATAGACGTGGTTATTCAAGTCTCTTGTTTGATTACATCCCCCAGAGATATTAAGCACAATAAGAACAAAAAGGAAAGGACAGAACTCTGGGGATGAAAAGGTAATGGCTGGGTAGAAAATGGAAATCCTGAAACTGAGCAGCACATGGTGGTTGATAACGGCAAGGCCTCTGAAAGGCCTTGTGATGACAGAGAAAGTGTCATTCGATTTGGCATTTATGAGGCTTTGAGTGTATGACCTTTGAGATTTCAATTTCAGGGAAGGGATGAGAGCAGATATCCAATACAAAAACTTAATAATGTAAACGAAACTGAAACACTGAATGAAAGCCTAATAAACACAAGAAATTTGGTGGTATGGAAGTTTAAGTGAAAACTGAATAGAAACAAAGATTTTCTTCATTAACTATTAAAAATGTGACCATGTTTACAGATTTAATCATGGGTTGACATTTAACTGTGGATAAATAAAAGAACAGACTGGTACAGTTAAGGGCTTCTCTGAAATTGATTACTTGACCTTTTAGGGAATTCAATCGGCAATTACATGACTTTTCTGTACTGTTTAGAATCATGCAAGTTAACAACATGAGAAAGGAAAACGTGAAGTTAGTGGGATTTGGGGAGAAGGAATGGAGGGAATATGAAAGGGGCAAGGAAATATTCTGAGCTTAATATCATGGAAACAGAGGTATTCCAAGTGATAAGCAGGTCAAAGGGGCAACTGTGCATGTGAGTTGTGAATGCTGGGAGCAGAGGACCTCAGGGATTGTAAAGTGAAGGTGCCAGAAAGGGCACCAAGGTGAAGCGGTATGGCATATATAACTGGGTAAGGCTGTGATAAAGTGGACTAACATATTCTTTCAGTGGTGCAGTTTGACCCTTGGTATTTTACCTCAAATAACTAAATCACTAATAAGTTCATCTGAATCATAAAATCATAAAACTTTAAAACTGAAATGGATATCTTAGAAAGACTTGCTGAACTGCTATCATTTTACAATTGAGGAAGTGGAGAAAATAGAAGTTGTCAGGTCACACTGCTCATGAGTGACAAAGTTAAAGCTACATAAACAACTTAGTACTTGGCTATATGTAATTTATATGGATAATATATTACTGATACTGAAGAGTGTTTTTCATCACGTGAAGAACATCTGTGGAATTTGTCCTTTCCACTGAGTTGAATTTTTAGCTCTTTGTTCTCCAGTATTTATTGGATTGGTAATGGTTTACCAATTGATAATAAGAGTTTATTTTTACATAAAAGATGTAGTTATGTAGAACAGACATGTTTTATTTTTTACTTATTTTTTTAGATCTTCAATCTTCCAGTCATATTAATTTATTTAGTAATTAGATGGGTAGCTAATTCCAGATTTTTGTGTTTCCAGACTATAAAACAATGTAGGAAAAATACTGATGAACTTACACTCAAGGTGGGGTAAAAACAGAGTTTCAAGGACAAAAGTATGAGATCAGGAATACACTGCAGTGACTGAAGTAGACACGCAATCTAAGTAGGACTATGTATATAAAGGAAGTGATCTAACTTTTAGATGTTTGAATTACCTTGGTTGCTGGACCTTTTTTTTAAAAAATTTTTTTATTTGTTTATTTTCAGATGTATATCATAATATATTTCTAATTCTTTGTAGATTACATCATGTTCACCACTCGAAAACTAATTATAGTCCATTCCCTCACATGTGAGCCTAATCACTCCTTTTGCCCTCCCCCAACCCTTCCCCTATGGTAACCACCAATCCAATCTCCAATGCTATGTGTTTGTTTGTCGTTGTTTTTATCTTCCACTTATAAGTGAGATCATATGGTATTTGACTTTCTCCCTCTGACTTATTTCACTTGGCATAATACACTCAAGGTCTATCCATGTTGTCACAAATGGCCGGATTTCATCATTTCTTTGGCTGAGTAGTATAGTAGTCCGTTGTGTATAAATACCACATCTTCTTTATCCATTCGTCCCTTTATGGGCACCTAGGTTGCTTCCAAGTCTTGGCCACTGTGTACAATGCTGCAATGAACATAGGGGTGCAAGTATCTTTATGCCTTTGTGTTTTCAGGTTCTTTGGATAAATACCCAGCAGTGGGATAGCTGGATCACATGGTAGATCTATCCTTAATTTTCTGAGGACACTCCATACTGCTTTCCATAGTGGCTGCACGTGTATGCTCTTTGACATCAGTCTGAGCAGCATATTTTCAAGTCCCATGTCTGACTGGGCAAGGGAAACAAAAGAAAAAATGAACAAATGGGACTACATCAAACTAAAAAGCTTCTGCACAGCAAAGGAAACCATCAACAAAACGAAAAGACAACCTAACAATTGGGAGAAGATATTTGCAAACCATATATCAGATAAGGGGTTAATATCCAAAATATACAAAGAACTAATATAGCTCAACAACAACAAAAACCAACAATCCAATTAGAAAATGGGCAAAAGATCTGAACAGAGATGTCCCCAAAGAAGATATAAGGATGGCCAACAGGCATATGAAAAGATGCTCAACACCATTAGCTATCAGGGAAATGCAAATCAAAACTACAATGAGGTATCACCTCACTCTGGTCAGAATGGCTATAATTAACAAGACAGGAAACAACAAATGTTGGAGAGGATGTGGGGAGAAGGGAACCCTTGTTCACTGCTGGTGGGAGAACAGACAAGTTTCAATTGGTTCTAACAGACTATATCACTTTTAGCAATTTGATATTTTACTTATAAGTTACATTGACTTAAAATGTATCCTCAAATTTTACCATTGGCTAGTACTGAATAATTACTGAATCATATTGTTCTTTGCCCAAACAAATATTGGTCAGTTTCTTTTAATTTTCCTGAGCTCAGTGGGAAAGGATTATTACTTTCTTCTTGGGTGTAGAATCACATAATAAAATTGTAGAATTACATTGCTAGAAAAGATTGGTGAGATTAATGAATCCTACTCCTTCATTCTTTAGATGAACAAAATGGAGATCAGAAAAGTTTAAACGATTGGGCCCAGATGACTTATGCTACATGCTTAGGTTTCTTAATTCCCTTGGCACTTTTCAAGCTCCTCCTATCCCAAATCTAAGTACTTGGTGACAATAGCTGTGGATGAATGGAGATTCTGAGTCTCAATCTCTACTACAATTCATTTTAGTGTATATCTTCTCTTCTCTCAGTACCATATCTTATTTAATTTAACTTTACATATTGATATACAGCCAATTCACAGCACATGCCAATAAGAAATTTACTTTTGGTTGACAGAAAAATATCCCCAGAAAGTTGCAGCCCAACAAGACAGAAATCCTTTTAGACAATAACTATTCTATTACAATAAAAAATCAAAGAGGCCCCAAGCCCATCCACATTAGCAAAGGCTCAGTGGGGAGACAGACTTCTACCCTCACAAGTATGTAATGAAGTGCCTCTGCACCCTCACTCAAAGGCCTCAGCAGAGATCAGACGAGGCGCCTGGACTTGAAACCTCACTAGGGAGTAACCATATGCTTCGTCCTTTGCCCTTTGGCATGGTGTCAAAGGAGGCTTAATGAAGTCAGAACTTTCACAGTCACCTGGCAGAAATGAGGTCACCCCCAGTGCAGCATCAATGGAGACCACTTGGGAAGCCAGAAATCCCACCCTAACCTGGTAAAATGAGAACCTTCCCTCTCATGTGTCAACGGAGACCAAGTGGGGAAACCTGGAATTCTACCTCCACCTGGTAGTAATAAGAAGATACCCCTTTTTCCCCTGATGGACTGAGCAGTATCAAAAGAAGCCAATTAAAACAGAAGATGTAAGTAAGATGCAAAGTCTCATAAAATATTCGTCTCAATCACAAACCACTCATCAACCAAGTACCAGAAGGATCTCCACCTAAATGAAAAAGATAATCAATAGATGCCAACACTTAGATGGCAGAGATGTTAGAATTATCTGAAAAAGGTTTTTAAGTAGCCATGATAAAAATACTTCAATAAACATTTATGATCATTCTTGAAAGAAATTAAAAAATAGAAACCTTCAACAAATAAATAGAAAGTTTTTTTTTTTTTTTTAAAGATTTTATTTTTTCCTTTTTCTCCCCAAATCCCCCCGGTACATAGTTGTGTATTCTTCGTTGTGGGTTCTTCTAGTTGTGGCACGTGGGACGCTGCCTCAGCGTGGTCTGATGAGCAGTGTCATGTCCGCGCCCAGGATTCGAACCAACGAAACACTGGGCCGCCTGCAGCGGAGCGCACGGACTTAACCACTCGGCCACGGGGCCAGCCCCTAAATAGAAAGTTTTGATAAAGGAACAGAAGTTATAAAAGAACCATTAAATGGAAATTTTAGACTGAAAAACATAATAATGAAAATAAAAATCTCAGTGAATGGGCTTGATTATAGACTGGAAGATACAAAAGAAAGAAGCTGTAATATGTAAGACGCAACAATAAAAATTATTAAATCTAAAGAGAGGAAAAATAGACTGGGGTAGAAAAAAGAACAGAACATCAAGAACCTGTTAAACTATAATAAAAGATCTACAATTTTTGTCATCAGAGTCCTGGAAGGAGAGGAGAGAAGGAGCAGGCTGAATAAATACTTGAAGAAATAATAGCTGAATACTCTGTAAATATGACAAGAGATGTGAACCCACAGATTCAAAAAATAAGTGAATCCCAAACAGGAGAAACCCAAGGAAATTCACCACGACATGTCATAATTAAGATGAAAACCAAAGACAAAAAAAAAATCCTGAAAGCAGTTAGAGAAAAATGATAGTATATCTCTAAGGAAAAAACAACTTAAATGACAAGAGATTTCTTATCAGAAAACATGGAGGACAGACGTAATTGGTATAACAGGAAGGAACTGTCACCCAGCATCTTATGCCCACTGAAAATAGCCATTAGAAATAAAGAGAAAATCAACACATTCTCAGATGAAGAAAACTAAGAGAATTTGTCACCAGAAGACGTCACCTAAAAAAAAGGCTAATTTCTCTAAACAGAAAGAAGATGATAAAAGAAGGAACCTTGAAAGAATAGATAGGAAGAAAGAACATACATGGCAAGCAAAAATATAGGTAAATACAACAAGTTTTCCTTCTCCTCCTGAGTTTTCTAATTTATGTTTTATGGTTAAAGCAAAAATTGTAACAGTTCCAAATGGATGTAGAGGAAATATCTAAAACATCTATATTATAAATGAGAGAAAAGAAAGGGATATAAAAGGAAATGAGTTTTCTATACTTCAAGAGAAAAGATAAAATGATGACCCCAGTTGACTGTGATAGTAAGTATGTATATATAATGTAATACCTATAGCAACTAGTAAAAAACACTATCATAGATATACTCAAAAAACACTAGAAATATACAATCGAAAATAAAGAAAAGAAAAAAAGCACAAATAAGAAAAAAAAAGCAGACTTAAGCCTTAACATATCATTAACTACTTTAATTTAAATGTTATAATTGGTCTAAATACATCAATTATAAGACAGAGTTTGGCAGACTGGATTAAAAACGATGCCCCATCTATATGCTGTCTACAGGAAACTCGTTTTATATATAACAATACATGCAAGTAGGAAGTATAAAGGTGGAAAATATATATCATAAAAAACGTTAATCAAACGAAAGCAGGAGTGGCTATGTGTATATCAAATAAAATACATTTCAGAGAAAAGAAAGTTACCAGACACAGAAAGTGACATTATATAATAATAAAAGGGTCAATCCACCAAGAAGACGCAATAATCCTAAATAAGTATGCATCAAACAACAAAACTGCAAACTATGTGAAGCAAAAACTGGTAAATTTGAAAGGAGAAATAGACAAATCCACAATTATCGTTAGAGATTTCAACAGTCTTCACCCAACAATTGATAGAAAAATTAGACAAAAAATCAACAAGGATATAAAAGATCTCAACAACATGAACCAACAGGATCTAATTAAAATTTATAGGGGTCGGCTCCATGGCCGAGTGGTTAAGTTCGCGTGCTCTGCTGTGGCGGCCCAGGGTTCAGATCCTGGCCGCGGACATGGCACCGCTCGTCAGGCCACGTTGAGGCGGTGTCCCACATCCCACAACTAGAAGGACCCACAACTAAGATATACAACTATGTACCAGGGGGGTTTGGGAAATAAAGCAGAAAAAAAAAAAAAAGATTGACAACATTTGTTAGCCCAGGTGCCAATCCTTAAAAAACAAAAACAAAAAAACAAAAAGGAAGATTGGCAACAGTTGTTAGCCTAGGTGCCAATCTATTAAAAAAAAAATTTATAGAAAATTCTACCCAACAGCAGCAGAATGCACATTTTTTTCATGTCCCACAGAATATATACCAAGATGGACCATATTCTGTGCAACAAAACAAATTTAAAAGAACTAAAACTACACAGAATGCATTCTCTGACCACAATAGAATAAACCAAAAATCAGTACAGAAATTAACAGGAAAATCTCCAAAGTCCTGAAAACTAAAAAACACAATTGTAAATAATCCATGTGTCAAGGAGGGAGTTTCAATGGAGATTTTAAAAAATACATTGAACTGAAGGAAAATGAAAATACTATATATCAAGTTTGTGGAATGCATCTAAAGCAATGCTGAGAGGGAAACTTATAGCACTAAGTGCATATATTAGAAAGGAAAAATTTCAAATCAATAATCTAAGTGTCATCTTAAGAGCCTAGAAAAAGATCAATATAAACCCAAAGTGAGCAGAAAGCATGTAAGATAAGAGTAAATTTAAGTTCAACTGAAAACAGAAAAATACAGAAAAATCAATGAAGAAAGAGTTAGTTCTTTGAAAAGATCAAAGAAATTTGACAAACCTCTAGCAAAACCAAAACAAAATCAAAAAACAAAAAATGTCAGGAATGAAACAGAGAATACCACTATAGACCATATAGATATCAAAGGAATAATAAGGGTAAACTCTGAACAACTTTATACATAGGACTTTGACCCAAGGAAGAAATGGACCAATTCTACAAAAACACAAACTATCACAACTCATCCAATATGAAATAGGTAATTTGAATAACTCTATAATTATTAAAGAAATTGAGGTCACAGATTTTGAAAATCCCAGAAAAGAAATATCCAGGTCCAGACAGTTTCACTGGAGAATTCTACCAAATATTTAAAGAGTTAACACCAATTCAAAACAATCTCTTCTGGAAAGTAGAAGGGAAGGGAAAACTTTCAAATTCATTTTATGAAGATAGTATTACTCAAATACCAAAATCAGACAAAGACAGTCAGCACACAAGAAAGAAAACTACAGATGTTGAATACAGACAAAAACATCCTTAACAAAATATTAGTAAGTATAATTCAGTAATATATTAAAAGAATTAAATATCATAACCAAATGAGGCTTATTCTAGAGATGCAAAGCAGGTTCAATATTTGAAGATCAATCAATGTACCTACCACATCAACAGGTTAAAGAAGAAAAGTCACATGATCATATCGAAAGATACAGAAAAAGCATTTGATGAATTTCAATACCCAAACATGATAAAAATAGAAATAAACTTGATAGAGAGTATCTACAAAAAACTACAGCTAACATTCTATTTAATAGAAAATGACTGAATGCTTTCCCCCCAAGTCTGAGAAGAAGACAACGATGTCCACTCTCACCACTCTTATTCAAGATAATTCCAGAAGTTCTACACAGTGCAATAAGGCAAGAAAAGGAAATAGGAGTTGTACAGATCAGAAAGGAAGAAATAAAACTGGCCTTATTTGCACATGAAATGATTGCCTACATACAAAAGTCAAGGAATCTACAAAAAAACAACAAAAAACTAGAACTAATAATGAGATCAGCAAGGTTGAAAGACATAAGATAAAAAAAGCAAAAGTCTATACTAGCAAGAATATATGGACACCAAAATTTAAAAAATAAAATAACTGCACAAAAATCAATGCTTAGATGTAAATTGAACAAAACATGTACTGCACTTGTATGCTGAAACTACATAAAGCTGATGAAAGAAATCAATGATGATCTAAATAAATAGTCATATGTGTGTTCATTTACTTGAAGACTCAACATAGTAAAGATGTCAGATCTCCCTAAATTGATGAACAATAAGTTAAATATAATTCTCATCAAATCCCAGCAAGATATGTTTGGAGATGTAGACAAGACTATTCTAAAATTTATATGGAAATAAAAAGGAGTTAGAATAACTAAAATAATTTTGAAAAAGAATAAAGTGAGAGTAATCAGTCTACCAATTTTAAGACATTACATAGCTACAGTAATCAAGACTGTGTGAAATAATAAATTCATAGATCAATGGGTAAGAATACAGAATACATATATAGACTCACATAAATATACACAAATGATTTATGAAAAATAAACAAAATCAGTCAATTAGAGGTATCATAGCCTTCCCAAAAAATGGTCCTGGAGCAATTGGATAACCATATGGGAAAAAAAATTCTCACATCTTATACAAAAATTAACTCAAAATGAATCATAGACTTGAATATAAAACTTTTAGGAATAAAGAATAAAAGAAAAACTTCAGGACCCAAGGCTAGGGAACTTCTTCTTAAATTTGACCCTAAAAGCACCTTAAATTTGACCATAAAAGAAAAAACTGATGAGCTTCAAAACAACATTAAAAACTCTTGTTCTGTGAAAGATCCTGTTAATATGATGGAAAGACAAGCTACAAAATGGGAGAAAATATTTGCATATGATTTATCCAACCAAGCACAACTATTTACAATGTATAAAGAAGTTTCAAAACTCAACAATAAGAAACAAACAAACCAATTAGAAAATTAGCAAAAGACAAGGGGAGACATTTCACTGATAAGCGTATACAGATGATAAATAAGCACAGGCATGCTCAACATCACTTGAGAAATGCAAATTAAAATGACAATAAATGAACAGATCATCCAGACAGAAAATCAATAAGGAAACACTGGCCTTAAATGATACATTAGACCAGGTGGACTTAGTAGATACAAAATATTCCATCCCCAAACAGAAGAATACATATTATTTTCAAATGCACATGAAACATTCTCCAGGATAGATCACATGCTAGGCCACAGAACAAGTCTCAATAAATTTAAGAAGATGGAAATCATATCTAGCATCTTTTTCAACCACAATAGTATGAACCTAGAAAGCAACTACAAGAAGAAAGCAGGAAAAATCACAAATATTTGGAGAGTAAACAACTTGCTACTGAACAACTACTAGGTCAATGAAGAAATCAAAAAACACCTGGCGAGAAATGAAGATGAAAATACAACATACCAAAATCTATGGGATATAGTAAGAGCAATATTAAAAATGAAATTCATAGCAGTACAGGCTTAAATTAAAAAACAAGAAAAATCTCAAATAAACAATCTACCCTTCCTAAAGGAACTAGAAAAAAGAACAAAGCCCAAAATCTGGAGAAGAAAAGAAATAATAAAAATCAGAGCAGAAATAAACTAGAAAGTAAAAAGACAATAGAAAAGAACAATGAAACTAAGAGCTGCTTCCTTGAAAAGATAAAGTTGAAAAATCTTTAGCTAGACTAAGGAAAAAAAGAGAAGGATAAAATAAACAAAATCATAAATGAAAGACATGCAATTACAATGAACCTCACAAAAATACAAATGATTATAAGAGATTACTATGAAAAGCTATATGCCAACAATTAGATAACCTAGAAGAAATGGATAAATTCTTGCAATAATACAATGTTTCAAAACTGAATCAAGAAGAAATACAGACTCTGAATAGACCAATCACTAGTAAGGAGATTACAACAGTAATCAAAATCCTCCCAAAAACAAAAGTCCAGGACCAGATGGCTTCCCTGGTGAATTCCACCAAACATTCAAAGACGAATTAATACCTATCTTTCTCAAATTCTTCCAAAAAACTGAAGAGTACAAGATACTTCCTAACTTATTCTATAAGGCCAACATTACCCTGGTACCAAAACCAGACAAAGACAACACACAAAAAAGAAGATTACAGGCCTATATTGTTGATGAACACAGATGCAAAAATCTTCAAGAAAAATTAGCAAATTGAATATGATAATACATTAAAAAGATTACACACCATGATCAAATGGGATTTATTCCAAGGATTCAAGGATGATTCAACACCCACAAATCAATCAATGTCATACACCACATTAACAAAGTGAAAAATAAAAATCACATGATTATCTTGATAAATGCAGAAAAAGCATTTGACAAGATTCAGCACCCATTTATGAAACAAATTCTGAATAAAACAGGTATAGAAGGAAAGTACCTCAACATAATAAAGGCCATAAATGACAAACCCACAGCTAACATCATATTCAACAGAGAAAAATTAAAAGCTATCCCTCTAAGAACAGAAACAAAACAAGGATGCCCATCTCATCACTCTTATTGAACACAGTATTGTAAGTCCTAGCCCAAGCAATTAGACAAGAAGAAATAAAAGGTATCCAAATTGGAAAGGAAGAAGTAAAACTGTCACTATTTGCAGATGACATGATTTTATATTTAGAAAACCCTAAAGAATCCACTATTAGAAATAGTAAATACAGAAAAGTTGTAGGGTACAAAATAAACATACAAAAATCAGTGGCATTTCTTTACACTAACAACGAAACTGCAGAGAGTGCAACCAAGAATACAATTACATTTACAATTGCAACAAAAAGAATAAAATACCTAGGAATAAATTTAAACAAGGAGAGAATAGACTTGTACACTGAAAACTATAAGACATTGTTGAAAGAAATCAAAGAAGATACAAAGAAATGGAAAGATATTCTGTGCTCATGGATTGGAAGAATGAATATACTTAAAATGTCCATATCACCTAAAGCAATCTACATATTCAGTGAAATCTCTAACGAAGTCCCAAAGACAATTTCATGGAAATAGAACAAAGAATTCGAAAATTTATATGGAACCACAAAAGATCCTGAATAGCCAAAGAAATCCTTAGAGAAATAGAAACAAAGCTAGAGGTATCACACCCTTCATTTCAAAGTATACTACAGAGATATAGTAATCAAAACAGCATGGAATTGGCAGAAAAACAGACACACATCAATGGAACAGAACTGAGAGTTCAGGAATAAATCCACACATTTTATGGACAGCTAATTTTTGACTAAGAAGCCAAGAACATACAATGGAGAAAGGAAAGTCTCCACAATAAATGGTGTTGGGAAAACTGAACAGCGACATGCAAAACAATGGAAATAGACCACTATCTTATACCATAGATGAAAATTAACTCAAAATGGATTAAGGATTCGAATGTAAGATCTGAAATCATAAAACTCTTAGAAGAAAACCTAAGCACTATGCTTTTTGACATTAGTCTTAGCAATATCATTTTGGATGTGGCTCCTCAGGCAAGGGAAACAAAAGAAAAAATAAATGGGACTACATCAAACTGAAAAGCTTCTGCACAGCAAAAGAAACTATCAACAAAAGACAACCCACTGGGAGAAGATATTTGTAAACCATACACCTGATAAGAGGTTAATATTCAAAATATATAGAGAACTCATACAACTCAACAACAAAAAACAACCCAATTAAAAAATGGGCATAAGATCTTACAGACATTTTTCCAAAGAAGATATGCAGATGGCCAACAGGTACACTAAAAGATGTTCAACATCACTAATCATTAGGGAAATGTAAATCAAAACCACAATGAGATATCACCTCATGCCAATCTAAATGGCTATTATTATAAAGACAAGAAATAATAAGTGTTGGAGAGGAGGTGGTGAAAAGGAAACCTTCTTACACTGCTGGTGGGAATCTAAACTGGAGTAGCCACTATGGAAATCAGTATGGAGAGTCCTAAAAAAATTAAAAATAGACCTACCATACGATCTAGCTATTCCACTTCTGGGTATATATGCAAAGAACATAAAAACACTAATTCTAAAAGATACATGCACCTCTGTGTTCAGTGCAGTGTTATTCACAATAGCCAAGATGTGGCAAACACCTAAGTTCCCATAGGTGGATGAATGGATATACAGAAGATGTGATATATTATATAATATATTATGTATATTATATTATATTTATATGGATATATATGCACAAAGGACTCCTCAGTCACAAAAATAGATGAAACCTTGCCACTTGTAACAACATGGATGGACTTTGAGGTTATTGTGCTAAGTGAAATAAGTCATATGGAGAAAGACAAATACTGTATAATTTCACTCATTTGTAGAAGATAAAACAACAGCAACAACAATAAACACATAAATACAGAGAACAGACTGGTGGTTATCAGAGAGGAAGGGGGTAGGGAGAGAGTGAAAGGGTGAAGGGGCACATTTGTAGAGTGATGGACGGAAACTAGACTTTTGGTGGTGAACACGATGTAGTCTACATAGAAGTCAAACTAAAATTATGTACAACATTTATATAATGTTATAAACCAATGTTACCTCAATAAAAAATAAATAAAATAATAAAAAAATAATGAGATATTATATACAAAAATGCCTAAAATAAAAAATAGTGAAAACATCAAATGGTGGCAAGGATTCAGGTAAACTGGATAGCTCATACATGGCTGGTGGGAATGTAAAATGGTAGAGCCACTCCCAAAATGTTCTGCAGTTTATATAAAACCAAACATGCAACTGCCATAATAATCAGAAATTGCCCTCTTGGGCATTGATCCCCCAAAAATGAAGACTTACATTCACACAAAAACCTGTACATGTATATTTATAACAGCTTTATTTGTAATTGCCCAACACTGGAAACAATCCAAAAGTTCAACTGGTGAATGATTAAATGAACTGTGGCATATCTATACCATGGAAAACTACTGAGAACTATCAAGGAACAAATTACTAATATATACAATTTGGATAAATCTCCAGAAAATTATGCTGAGTGAAAAAACTCAATCCCAAAATGCAAATTACTGTATGATTCCATTTATGTAACATTCTTAAAATAACAAAATTATAGAAATGGAGAACAGATGAGTGGTTGTTGGAAATTAGGAGAAAGTGGGGATTGGGTGTACAGTGGTTGTGGCTATAAAAAGACAACATGAGGGATCCCCGTAGCTATGGAAATGTTCTGCATCTTGACTGTATCAACACCAATATCTTGGTCCTGATATTGTACTATGGTTTTTTTCAAGATGTCGTTACTGAGAGAAACTTGGTACAAGGATACACGATATATCTCTGTATTATTTCTTACAATTACATGCAAGTCTACAATGATTTGAAAATAAGAAGTTTAATTAAACAATAAAATCCCAAACTCTCTCCCTCTCTTCCCTGACACTCACTCCATCAACAAAGGTTTCATCTTGCAAGTGGAACAAGGAAGTTATTCCCACTATATTTACAAAAAAAAAAAAAAAAAAAAGAAGCGATTGTAACATACTACTGACCACAAATGACCATAAATCTTTACATGGGATGGAAGCATGAAAAGAACCAGACAACACCAAATAATACATAATCCTCTGATAATAGTGTTTCTCTGTCTTTTATAAAGCTGTGGCCACTTTTGATAAATTTAAAAATCACAAATTTTCCCTTTAATATTATTGGAAATCCCAAAATAAATTATAATCACTAAACCATCCAAAACAGTAATCATTTCTGACTATCCTTTTCAACCTCCCTCGCAAAGACAGAACGCACTGTAATCAATAAGACACTAATGTAGAAGGAACACATGCTTGATCCGAGCCAGACAGTTCCGGCTGTTTGACCTGATGACATTGAGGTCTCTGCTGGTGTCCCAGGGACTTGGAATTGGACGTGACTGAGAAGAAGGTCAAACGAAAGTGAAAATATTTCACTCTCCTCAAAGTTGAGGCTTGACTGCACCTGGTTTGGGTAACATCATCACCAAGGCAAAGAGCAGCAGCCCACTGGAAGAGGATGTGGTTAGGGAACACGAGCGTAGCTTAAGAACTGGCGCTGGGTAGCGATGGTGGGGAGGGAAGACTTCAAGAGAAGGAAGCAAATAAACAGATGGCTGTTTCTTTCCTGTTGTCTCTCCCATTAAAAAAAAAAAAAAAACAGAAAATAAGTAAATATAAAAATAAATCTATCTCCAGAATCCACTTCTTAGCACCTCTATCACTACCATCCAACATCAAACCACCACCACGCTGCTCAGTTCTTGCAACAGATGTCTCCACTTCTAGAAGCCTTAGCCTACCATATTATCCACGGAACAGCCAGACCTCTTTACTCAACAGAGTTGGATGGATCGTGTTACTTCTCTGCGCCAAACCGCAGTGGCTCCCTTGAGTCTCAGTGAGGAGCCGAAATCCTCGAAGAGCCTACAAGGCCCTGCCACCCCATCGCACCTTCCCAGGAAACATCTCACTCGCCGCCGCCCGGGCGCGCCTGCTTCCAGCTCAGGCCACTCGCGGTCGCAGGAGCCCGAGAGCGCTGCCCCTACCCCACCTCAGCCCTGTCCACACCACAGGGCACCTGCGTGGACCCAAGGCCCACCCACACCCCTGCTAGCCCATGCCCTCCCCATCTTCCGGGATACAGCTACCTCCTCCCCTGCCCTAGTGCTCAGCGAAAGAGGGCCAGAGAGCAGCTCGGGCCGGAGGCGGGAACTCGGGCTCCGGTTCCCGGATGGAGGTCAAAGGTGGTGCTCCTGGAGCTGACGCCTGCCGGCAGAAGGCGGGCAGGGGCTGTCGGGAGCATGCGCACGGAGCAGAGCCCAGCAGCCCCGCGAATCATAGCTCTGGGGAGCTCTCTTGCTGCGGGTCCTTCCTCCCATGGCGGGTAATGCTGCTTCGGTTGTTTGTTGCCTGCGGTCCCTCTGCTTGGCCTGTTTGCTCCCGACGTGCACGTGGCTCACTCCTCCCTGCCTTCGAGCTGTTGCTCGCAGCACAGGTTCTCAAGGAGGCTTTATCTGACCTTGCTATTTCATTGCACAGCCCCTATGCCCACCCTTGCCATCCACGCCCCACTCCTGGTTTATTTTTCTTTTGTTCAAACCACTCTTCACTTTCTAAGGTAGGTATTTTTTTACATTTTTATTTTTTGTAACACTCTACTAGAAGGTAAACTTCTTAAGGGTAGGGAAAAAAATTCTCTAGCCATACCAGCTTCAGGTTTTAGTTCACCTCAGAATTTGTGTCCTACTTTCGATCTGGCTCTTTTCTTCCTGCTCACTATGACTGTCTAGATTCAAGCAAACATCCTTCACGTGAATTACCGAAAGAGCCTTCACTCTCAACACTCTCCAATGTATCTCCTTACATGCACTTAGAGAGATTTTTCTAAAATGCAAACTTCATTATGTTATTCCTCTGTCTGAAACCATTTAACGTTTTCCCTCTGCTTTTAGGGTTACATAGAAGTTGAGTGAGAAAGCTCATTTGAGAAATAGCAGGATGGTGAAACATCTTTAAGGACCCACTTAAGCTTGGAGATGATGGAATGATTCCCATTCCAGTGGGGCTTCTGAATATGGCCTTGGGGAGAGGGAGTGGTTGTGACTTGGGACACTTGGAATTTGTGAGAAACATGCGTAACTGTATGTGTTAGCCCTGATCAGTCTGGGCAGATGACTTTCTCCAGCAGCCTTCAGCATTCCAGGTTTAGAAACGGAGAAAGTGGTCAATGGGATTCTTCCAGGGTTTCTGTTTTACCAGTAGTTTAACAATATTGAAACTTGGACATTTATTAGCGTGAAAGGGACACTTTGTGAGGATTAGGAACAAAGTGAGAATGAAAGGGGAAGTGAAACAGGGCAGTATGAGAGCAATTGTTCAGAGGGATTTATAACAGTCCGTGGTATTTAGCAAAGATAATGTTCTCTGATGTGTGGCAGGAGGGGAGATGGTGAGGACAGCAGCCTGGTCTGCAGATGCTGCGAGCAGAAATTTGAGATCATGTAGAATCACTGACGCATAAAATGATAAAACTAGAAGATATCTTAGTAATATCTTAGTGTATAACTTGGTAATATCTTGGTATATACTTAGTATACTTAATATATTTACAGCTATTTCATTCCAGGTAAACTCTGTGAATGTTTTGCTAGTTTGAAACACCTGTATCTCAAGATGGAATGTGGATAAGAGTATCGTATCATTATGTAAATAATGTCATATTCTTATTAATTTCATATTCTTGTTAATTAGATTAATTTCCATTAGAACATGGATCATATCTGTCTTAATTGTTATTCCTCATTCCTAAAGAAATGCCTGGGAGCATGAATTTTACATTTTTGAATAAATGGATCACATTTAATAACTTTATATAATTTTAGTTTCATATCATATTACCATTATATGCACTAAAATTTAAAAAAAAATTTACCTGAGTGAGACTTTTGCGGTCTTATGATCTATTTATAACATCCTATGAAAGAGAACATATGAAGGATGGTTTGAAGGATGAATGTTCCTGGTAGATTGCCTTGAAGTCAGAGAACAGGAAAGCCCTATTATATGTATTTTAACTTAGATTATGTAATAGGTAGCAGTAGGTTCTTGTTGTGCAGTGAATTGACAATCCATTTAAGTTGTGGAAGCTGGATTTTAGTAGATATGATAATTCTTGGAAGAATATCACTCACATTATTTTCAACTGAAGCTAAAGGAAAATATGTCAAATCAAAAATTTGGATAAAAACATGTATGATAGGGAAATGGGTGTCTATTTTAATTATTGGAGAGTAAAATTCATGAGGGGCTGTTAAGGAGTAGTAAGTTTTCAATGTAGAGTATAAAAAATGCAAAAATTTATCCCAATTAAATTGTAAAGCTGTGGCGGAAGACTCAAAGGAAAAGTTTATATTTGAGTATAGCTGAAACATCAACACTTTGTCTAAGTTTAATAGTTTGTTTTTAAGGATATGTAGAGATTTTACAGTTTAATGAAAAATTTTGGAACTTTATTCGCCCATTATCTACTTAATTGAGAATCTACATCATACTAGTATATGGAGTCAAAGTCATTATCAACACATACACACGTGCATACATAGACACACACACATCACACCCCTCCTACATATACATATACCTATGTATATGCCTACTACATATATACCCATACCTATATAATTGCTATATTACTTACATATTCCTATATACCTATTACATATACACACATGCAAACCTGCCACTTATAATGTATATGTTTTCTGAGATGTAAGAGAAACTTCTAAAACATGGAAATTAAAATTGGAGACTAAAACCATTGTGAATGGGAAAGTAATTTTATAATTTTAATAGCATATGAATAAACATGGAGCTAAAAATCATTATCCAAGATTTAAAAATAAATAAGCATGATAAAAAGTCTATGTAACGTTATCAAATGTTGTCTAAGCAATGGCAGCTTCAATATGTAAATTTCCCTAGAATTGTGTCTTAGATATGTGGAAGCGTTCATATTGGAGCATGTGCTCAATTTTTAATTAGTGCTTTGTCATAATTTTAATTGCATCTTTTCAAGGTTTCTTCTGTTATCTCTGAAGGATTCACCTTGCTAAAATGATTATTCAATTTGAAAAGCATTCTGTTTTCAAAATGTTGTGAAAGAAAAGGAACCATGTTAATAAATTATTTAGCCCATTTTAAAATGGCACTGAATAAATATTCTGCTGGACCCTCTCTGTGCTTCCTGGAAACCTCTCTTTATGAGATGCATTGACTTGTTCAGGCTGTCAAGGTGCTCTTTAGTAAATTGCTTCACAGGGCGTCACTTTCTATGCACACCATTGCTGATGGCTCTTCTTTATCAGCCATTCTCACGAGTACTTTTTTTAAAAAGACCAGAAAAAATTGAATAAGTGAAATGAATGAAATATTTATCTTTCCCTTGGCAAATTTGATTGATTTATATAATAAATGTATTATATATTCTGAGTTTTTTGTTTTAATTAAATCACGTGCCTTGTAAAAGCGCGTTTCCCACCTGACCCATGCTTGCGTCTGCTATCTAATCATTTTTATGGCTGATTATCATAGGATGAGTGTACCGGACAAAGATCAATTTAAAACAAGCTCAGGAAAATGCTGTTATAATGTGGCTTGTTATTAAGTGGAACCACTTATTACATCAAATCTTGTCCTCCAAAATATTTAAAGTACTTGCTGTTAAAACTTGATAGACTGTTCACCTGAAAATAAAGTGATCATATTACATATGGATTAGGAAATACAGGAATGAGGAAAGTGTGTAGGGTAGGATGAAAAATCAAGAGTCAGTAGAAGAGGAGGTTGAGAAGGATGGTAGGCAAGAAACAAAACACTATTATAAAGAGAGAAAGATTTCAACACAACAAAGTGTTGTTACTTCTTAGTTATCTGGTCTCTTAGTTTCCTCGATATTTGTGACAATATGAGAATTTTCCATTTTAAATCACTGTCCTTGCATATGTAATACCCTCTCTCTCTGTTTCTTCCCCCTACATTTTTGCTAGCCAGGAAATGCTCTTGAAAAACTACTTCTGTTTAGCAATTGACTAAAGCTAGTGACTATCCTTTAGCATCGCGGCATTCAAGGAAAAGGTTCTTGCTGCTTTCAGTTTAAGTCTTTTAAAGCAATAGGCAAAAATCAATGTCAGATTGTTCTGAGGAAAATTTTCTAATGATTCTCCTATTATTTGTTTGCTTTGGGAGAAATGCTTTTATAGACAG
Organism: Equus caballus; assembly: GCF_041296265.1. Classification (NCBI taxonomy): domain Eukaryota; kingdom Metazoa; phylum Chordata; class Mammalia; order Perissodactyla; family Equidae; genus Equus; species Equus caballus. The sequence continues at coordinate 15,737,762 of NC_091702.1, read as the reverse complement.
TCAACATAACACTGTCCCACAAATCCATCTCTGTTTCTGGCCCATGACGTCGTCCCTGTGACTTCAGTGATAATGGAAGAATCCTATCTTGCTGAGCTCAAGAGTTCTTAAAATATAAAGAGATTCCCCAAATTCTTGTAGCATATGAATTGCCTAAGAATCTAACTGAAATGCAGGTTCTTGGGCCACTGCCTTTATGATTTGGATCCATTATTTCTGGGGCTGGGTCCAGGAGTCTGTTTTTGTTGAGTATTCCAAGTGATTTCTATGTGGCTTCTTTAAGGACCCCTATTTTAATAAAACATAAATAAACCTTGCTAAGAACAAGCCAGGTGGCTACTTCTCTGGTCATGCCTATTCTGGGTATCAGAAGTTTCAGGCGTTTGTCAGCATCTGTACTCTGTTTAGACAACTTTTTGTGACCATAATTGAAATTATTCGATAATTTATAATTTATGAAGATAACAGAAATAGTAGTTAAAATTACTGAGGCCACATTATTCAATGAGAGCTATATTCACTGTACATTTAACCTCAATAAGTGTTTATAACCAAAACAAGTGAGTATTATAATGCATTCCTTTAAACTCAGAAATCAGTAACTGCTTGGCATCCTAAAATTCCTTTTGTAAATTGGTAAACTTGTTTTTCCCAGTGAGTAGTGAAATTGTACAGTGCTGTTTGGTGGTGGTGTTTGTTCTTGTTTCATTTCAAAGATATTAAGTCATTTTCAAAATTCTTGAAGCTTTTTCTTTGTCTTTGAGCAAAGTACATCAAAGGTGGGTAGGTAGGAATAATAATAGTATTGCTATGTTATGCCTAGTCAGGTGAGATTGGAAGTGCCAATGCCATATTTTTCTTTCCTTTCACTCTATTACCTGATGTAATGAACCAACGTAGGAGATCTGTAGTCTTTTTCTTGTATTTATTCTTTTCTGAATTCCTCATTAGGGTGTCATCAGTGCATACTGCCGTATCTGGAATTCTAGAAAGCAGAGGTGCATAAAACTTTGGACAATTCAAAGAGTAATAGAAATTTGAGCTGAAGAATTTCACTTGGAAAACTGAGTATAAAAATAATTATTAAGAGGGGCTGGGGAAACAAAAGCCATGTTTCTCAAATGTGCCCATTCTAGGAATCACCTGGTAAAGCTGTTAAACGTGCGGATTTGGTAGGTCTTAGGTGGGCCCTGGAATCTATGTTCAACAATTGCACCAGCATTTTTATGACCTCACAAGTTTGGTAAACACTGAAATAGCATTAATTATGAATTAGCTTGGTGAGGGTGTGTTTGTAAAAGTCTTCACAGCTGAATCTGGGAGGAATTGATGACCCTGGCCATCAAATATAGGTGTGTCTTAGGTTCTTATTCAAAGTGCTTCTATAGTGTCTATAAACATTTTAAATTCAACTTTATTTAGAGTGTAATTTACAAACAATAAAATGTACCCATTGTAAATGTACCTTTTAATGAGTTTTGTCGCTATACAATTATAGTGATGAAATACTTGGTACATATTAATGTCTTGATGAAATACTTATTACTCTTTTCAAAATGGAAAATAACTCTCCATATGATTTTTTTTAAAAACCTTGGTATCATGAGAGCCTCAGAGAATGCCTTGGGATGTCTGTTGATATCTTCTGGTAGTTTGAGTATTTTGATAGTATGAATGCCTTCAAATCTAATTACTTATTCATAGTGTAAACAAATTACTTCCCATGAAGCTCTTACATGCCCTTCTTTCAGTGTTGAGTTGAAGTTCCACATTTGAAGATATACTGAAAGACATAACATCCAATAATCACCTTGAGATTATTCTAATATTGAAAAACATATAATAGTCCTGACAATTTTGGCAAAGGAACTGAAGAATGCTATAGAGAGTGTCTTTATAAGTCACAATCAGAATGCTTCTTATCTTACTTTTGGAGAAATTTATGAATACTTTTGCCAATACTATAGAATGCTATGTAGTTTGTCTTGTTACTTCTGAAAATTATGTAACTCCTGCACCTCACAATCATTTATGACATTCAAGACGTGTGTTCTAGGTGTTGTGAACTAAACAGGTAGTAGAGAGTAGACATTACTCTCAAGTGTCATCAAATTCAGATCTTTACCCAGCAAGCCTGTACAAAACCAGAGCACACTTACAACAACCCTGTAATTTATGGCTTTATTTCATTTATATTTGCTTAAAAATATCAGTAAACATGAAATTTCTTTGAACCGATAAATAGATATTCTTGATTTCTGTTTTCTCAGTTATTACAGAGGTTCAGTGGTTAAGAACATGTTCTAACTTAGTGACCAAGAATGTTCAGTAGATCTTGAAATGCTTTTCAAATATAAGTTTATAAATCTTGGGCAAAGTTTGGAAGTAAGGAATGTATTTGAGTGATTTACTTTCTCTTGAAATAGATGTCAATTGACCATTCTGGAGTGCTGTTTGTTTTATTTCGTATTATTTTACTTAAATCACCTTTAAGTTGAATGAAAAAAATTCCTTTTATCGTTCATTTGCAAATGTGCTTTATAAGACTGTTTTTCTATTCTAATCTTTAATTATGCAATTCAATTTTGTCTTTCTGAGGCTCTCGAACTTTTTTTTTGGAAGTAATTATAGCCATAGGGCGCTGCCATCTATTCCCTTTAATTTTCTCTCTTCATTCAAATGACTGGTCCATAAACTAACTTTGATTTCTGACCAACGTTTATGTATGTGACAATGCATCTTTTAGATAGTAAGAATGAGGCATAAGTTCACCACGATAAAATCAACTTACTAACTGAGTGTGATGGTAGGAGGGACAAATGTCGTAACAAAAAGGAAAATTTATACAATAAAACTTTGGTAGCTTTCAGTTTGGATTTGGCACTGGATACATTATACGTTAAAACTCTAAATCTGAGGTCTTCAAGAAAAACCATTTGCATGAGTTAGTGCACAGTTTCTTAGCCAAAGCGACTGTGAATTGCCAATGTTCTTCAGCCAGAATCAGTTCTAAAGATTATATTTATTATACAGCGTTTGTTGTATTGTTTTTATTTGAGGGAAGGATATATTAAAGTTATTTCCAATATTCCCAAAACAAAGTGAAATTAAAGAATGCATAGAAAGGAACATATGATCTTGACCAAAAGTAATACACATACTCAAGTTAACTAATTTCCAGTCCATGTTGTGCCATTTATCTTTAGTTGTCCCGGAGGTTACCTCCAAACCTGCCTCTCTCACAAGAATCCAAGACAAAATTAAATCCTAGACATTTTTCTTTTCAAATTATTTTGCTAAATAATACTTTTTTTTAAATAGGCAGGGAAAATGTATCATAAAAATGAATGAGGCACTGGCCCGGTGGCACAGCAATTAAGTTTGCACATTCCGCTCCTTGGCGGCCCGGGGTTCACTGGTTCAGATCCTGGGTGCGGACGTGACACCGCTTGGCAAGCCATGCTGTGGTAGGTGTGCCACGTATAAAGTAGAGGAAGATCGGCACAGATGTTAGCTCAGGGCCAGTCTTCCTCAGCAAATAGAGGAGGATTGGCAGTAGTTATCTCAGGGCTAATCTTCCTCAAAAAAAATAAAAAAGAATGATACAGTGTTTCAGCTTCACTGCTTGAAGGCAATTAAAGGTTAATAAGAAACTCTAAAGTCAACATACTGTAAATCCCATAAGTATTTAAGACTCCTAAGTTATATAATAACTACAAAGTTCATGTTAATCGAGAACAATTTAAGAAAATTTATATGTGCAGTTACATTTTTATATTGCTATGAAGATATTCTGTTTGAGAATGTACTCTATGATGTTGTGAATAGGTTATTAAAATTAACCAGACAACAGATGTAGTCTTTTTTGTCTGCAACAATCTTATGTCTCTGACCAAATCACTTAAATTTTCTGAGCTTAAATGTCTTCATTGGCACTGCTAGGAGATAGAGACCATTATTCTCATGTTACAAATTATGAAAGTTAAGTGTAGATGGGGTAAGTCACTTGTCAAGGACACAAAGCCAAGAAATAACAGAGCAAAACCTTACGCTTAGGTCTGTGGCCCCAAAGCCCATGACCTGATTTACTATATGTACTATCTTTCATGAAAATAAGATTTTATCTTGCTTTGTACTTCAGGTAAGCTGAGACAAATAGAGATTAGGGTACTCACCCAAGAATACATGGTCAATAAATGTGAAAGCTGAGACTTGCATACAGAGCTTCTATTCTCATTCTAGTTCTTTCCTCTGCACCAGGCAGCCTACCAAAGTGCATACCCAATGATGTTCAGCAGTAGTAAGAAGACTCTGGAAACAAGGACCGAATGTGTGTATATTTGTGTGCATACACGTATAGTGCATATACGCACACAGTATATATATATTACGTGAGTGTGTGTGTGTATGTTTTCCAGCAGATCTAGTGGGTTGTTTTGCAAATTTGGTAATACATGTACATGTTGCATATTATGCACATTATTTTCCTCCTTGATTTTTCCCTTGGAGGTCCTCCATATGTCACTATGTATCTGTTTTTATTTTGAATGGCTGCACAACATTCTCTTTTATATGTGTACCTTAAGTTATTTAACTAATTATAAAATAGTGAACTTATAAGTTCCAATTGTTTGCTCTTATAAACAAAACTGCAGTGAATATGCATCATTTGAATGTATGCATTTATACATGTATTAAAAAAGAGCTATGAATGTAATTGCTGAGTGAATGAACATATACATTTTTAATTTTACTGGATATTCCCAAAATTTCTGCTTGCCAAGCTGGCATGTTTCCCATCCAGCTGCACATATGAGAACGACTGTTTCCTACACACTCTCCATTGCAGTGTTATCCAATTATTTTATTGCTCCAGGGGCAACGTGATCTGGCAGTTTTAATATTTATACCTCTTCTCATGAGTGATTTTGAGCATGTTTATTTTCTAAGAGCCGTTTTTCTTTCTGGGTGATGCGAGTTCATATCTTTTGCCGTTTTTCGATTGCTCTATTTCTTACTGATTTGTAGGAACTTTTGTTAATTCTAGAAAGTAAACTTTTGCCTTTGACATGAATTACCAAAATTTTCTCAATTTGTCTTTTAATCTTCTCTTTGCAAAGGGTGTTTTGGAAAAGAAGATCATTTATAAGTTTTGTGTTTGATTTATCAATCTTTCCTCTTTATAGCTTTTGAGTTTTGAAATATACTTAGGTGCATTCCTTTTCAGTTTTTATTTTAAAAACAACTGAAGAGAATTAATAAGAGAACTTCTTGTTTTCTTCTAGTACTTTTATATTTTATTTATTTATTTATTTTGAGGAAGATTAGCCCTGAACTAACAGCTGCTACCGATCCTCCTCTTTTTGCTGAGGAAGACTGGCCCTGAGCTAACATCCATGCCCATCTTCCTCTACTTTCTATGTGGGATGCCTGCTGCAGCATGGCTTGACAAGCAGTGTGTAGGTCCGCACCCAGGATCTGAACTGGCAAACCCCGGGCCGCTGAAGTGGAATATGCGAATTTAACCACTGTGCCACCAGGCTGGCCCGCATATTTTATTTTTTAACGCTAAAATTTTTAATTCATCTAGCTCTTACTTTGGATTAGGGATGAGGTAAAAATCTAAAATTCTTTTTCTCCGGATGATTACCCTTTTTTTCTGACACCATTTATTGAATAACCTTTCATTTCCCAACATATTTGAACACAAACTTTAAGGTCGAGAATTATTTTTTTAAAGGTTTTATTTTTTCCTTTTTCTCCCCAAAGCCCCCCAGAACATAGTTGTGCATTTTCAGTTGTGAGTCCTTCTAGTTGTGTAGAATTTTTTATTAATAGTGTTTTATAAGCTATTTATAAAGTTATCTGCCCTCTGTTCTCTAAGTTTAGCACATGTCAGGGAGACATTGTAACGCTTCATAAGCCTTTGCATTACCTTAGAAGAAGTAACAGACTGCTTTGATCATATTTGTTTAGCTAAGTGTTTGTTTTAGTGCAACTTCCCTAAGCAAGATTTAGGTAATGATTAGGGGTAAAGAGAAAGGGTAAGTAAATCAAGTTAGCAAGGAACACCTGTCCATGGAAAATCTTGAAAGATCACAGCAGTACACTTACAGTTGTCTCCTCCTTAGGAAGAATCAATCATTAAAATAAACATTATAGCTGCTATTGGGAAATTTACAAGCTTTTAAAAATATAAGTTATCTTAGAATTTCTGGAGGTGGATGGGGAGTTGTAGATATACCTTGACCATACCAACACCCCTGGACAAGCAACAATCTTTATCTTTTGTATGCATTCGTAATTATCTATATAGTTCAAAACTCTCATCCCTTTTCCACATCTTCAGTCTCCATGGTTGAGAGAAAAATCAAATATGCTTTACTTGACAAAGTGCCTCCTTGGAAACTAGTCACTAGTATAACATGTGATTCCTGCATGTACATTCTCAGAATCAAGCTAATATTCTTATAAATAAAAATGACCCGATGAACTCTGGGACTTCACCCAGGTAATTCAGATAGGGCTAAGGAGCCTGTTTGTGCCCACATTGTGCATGAACACATTATATTTAAAATATATGATAGGGTAAACTCCAAAGTCATTCATGCTTTAATGCGTAGAGGGTGGCCTTTGGAGATAGAACTCTCTGGCTCTTCCACTGATGTGTATGCTGAACCTCGCCTTCCCCACCTGTAACTCTAGAACAGCTGTTCATTTTTTTTTTTTGAGGCTAAAATAAAATAATGAGAAAAAATAGCACAGTGTTTTCTAGAAAGGCTTAGTCAACGTGAACTCTCTTTCCTTTGCTCTCCTTCACTAGAAACTAGTGTCATTTCATAACACCACATGTTTTTACTTCAGAATTTGCTACATTTTCTCTCCCCATATGTTATCATTTTAAACCATCTTTATTCCTTGAAGTCATTTCTTGTGGAAACTAGTTTTAAATGTAGACTCCTTTTTCCTTAAGAACAAGGTAACTTCTTTATAGCATGACCTGAAATATCCAAAACATTTCAAGTAATTGCTTTTATTTCAATCAATATATTAATTTTTATAATAAAAAGCAACATAGTCTCATTACATTGTACATTTTTAGTGGTTAAATGACTTTGTTGATTTCTGATCATTTTTCTTTATGTTTTAAATACTATTATGTCTATGTTACATGACTTTTAGTCATTTGCCTTTGCAGCTTTATCTTCTTTTGGCTGTTTTTCCTAAAATTCCTTTGCTATTAGTGGTCTTGAAAGAAAAAATATAGGCTTATGACATTTCAAAAAAATTCACTTGAGCTTGTTGGCATTAACTTGAGTGTTGATGTAGCTGCAATAATAGAAATAATAGATTTTCTCCAAACAAATAGCGTGTACTCTCCCTTTTATTGCTCAAATTGACCAACAAAATATTCAAAATGAATTTAATCTGACGTAATTACAAACCTTTATTTCTTGCTTAATGTAGAAAATAAGTTTAGATGTTATTTATCACAACAAAATACATGTAGAAAGAGATATAATTTAAATTTACACCTCCCTACAACCAGGTTTATTTATTGCTTCTGGCATTCTTTTATATCCTGAGGCTAAACTTGAAACCAAGAAAATGTTGACTTGAAGAAATGAATATCGAATTTCTTTTGCATAATCGGCTTCCATTCTTGATTTCTGGAGAAATAGTTTAGGGAAAAGAGGTAATTCTGTATGATTAAAATTCTCTGATTATTTGGTCCTTATCAACAGATCTTGCCTGTTGATCTCTCTACTAGTAACAATCTGCATGTGCAATCCTTGTTTCTGTTATTATCCCAGTCACATCTGACGCAAATCTGTGGCCTTTATAGTTCATAAAGTAATCAAACAATATTAGTCATCTTATTCATTGTCTATTCACTCCCGAACTCTTCAGTCATCCTACCTGCAAAACTTCACATAATTGCTAGTAGACATCAGTGGACATCTTATCAGTAGGGTGATAGAATTCAAGGAAAGAAAAGGGATTAGTAAAGCAGAAAGGATATTTGCATTCAGGGAAAGTTCAAAGATATTAGGGAAAATAGTTATGGTCTACTCTTTTTGATTGTTTTCTTTTCTTCCAATTGCTTAATTAATCTTACATTTCTAGGAAAGTTGCATGGTTTGATTTGTAGTTCCCCATTTCATATGACCTATTAGATATTTTTATAGATATTACTACTCACTTACTTCCTAAGTTTTTTAAATCACATATCTTCAAGTTATAGCCATGCCATCTTAGGAAAGTAATACAACCCGCTCCCTAATCCACAGTTTATTTGTATACAAAGATAGTAAAACCTTCTTTAATATAATTTTGTGATAATTAAAGAGAATATGAACATGATGTGGCATACAAAGTCAAACATTAGTCTACCTTTCAATGCTTTTAATGTTTTATATTTGGTGTGAATCAGACTTTATACAAAGACTATTTGTTGCCTTATTTTATTCATAGTGTGTATTATTCCAGAATGATTTGGTAAGTAATAGTATGAGCAGTATAGGAAAATAATATGTCATATTCAGCAGGTCAGATTCTGGCAGGCTCATCTCTTAAGGGAAAGCTAGAACCAAGAAATAGGCACAAAAATTTTCTATGATGATGCATTGAAGTTCTTATTTAATATTTTTGGAAGATGGCTAAAGAATCTTATTTGGGGCCAGAGATATTTTAAATTATATGCTGATCTAATAAATATGGACATCTTATTTCTCATGCAACAGTAAATTAAATACCACAAATTAGATGAAAGAAGTTGGGTGTAAAAGACAAATGTAATATTAAGCCAGAAAATAACAATTTTAGTAACAATGAAAGAGAGAAAAACGCATGTTTTAGAGCCCCACAGCATTTATGGTCTGAAAGGTAACTCCGTGTCACAAAAAATACTACCCTCATATGCCATCTACAAGATTAACAAAGGAATAAGATAAGAAATATGGTTCAGAAATAATTGGTCCAAATGAATTGCAATTTTAAAATTAAGCTTCAATTCAATTATCTGAAATTTCTTTTACTTAGATACCCTCTTCTCCAAAAATTTCTGTTAAATAAAGTGTGGGTGTATGTATTAAAGGTTTCATTAAATGGTGAAAGAAAATAGATGGTGATACAATTTAAACATTTACAATTTAACATTTAACATTGTCTCTCTTCTATTCCACTATTTTCTCTCTTAAACCCAGTAAAATCAGGCATTAATCAACAGCATTCCAATAAAAATGCTCTTGTTTTTCAATTTCAAAACTCATGAATAACATACGCATTTCTCAAGCTGATGATCCCTTCTCAGTCTTCATCATCTTTGACCTGTCAGCAACATTTGACAGAGTTGATTAGTCCTTACTTCTTAATATACTTTCTTCACTTAGCTTCTATAACATCTCACTCCCCTCCTCCCCACAAATCACTAGTCATTTCGATATTCCTCTTCCCCATGACCTTGTAATGTTGAAGGTCCCCAGTTCTTGGTCTTTGGGCTTCTTCTGTCTACATATAACACTTTCTTTTTTGTTGCCTTTATTCAGTTCCATGGCTTATATTGAACTCTCATGGCACCCAAGCTTAAATCGCTAACTTAAACCTTTTCTCTAAACTCCAGATTCATGTACATAACTTCTTCCTCACCATTTCTACTAGGAGATCTAACATACGTAATAAACTTAACATCACCAAAACTAAAAACCAAGTCTTTCCTCATCCCCTCTTCCCAAACTTACCATTCTAATGGCAGCTCTTTCTAGATGTTTAGGCCATGACTTCTCTCCTCACACAGTCAGTGTTGTCTCTATCTTCAAAATATTTTCAAAATCATATTGGTTTTTACATCATCATTTTTTGCCTCTATCTCCTGAGACAGAAAGAGATCCAGGAGAAACCTACTTCTGCCTTGCAGAGAAAGAAAAAGAGACACTTAACACTCAGAAAGACTAAGGGAAATTTCCCATTTTCCTTTTTTTCCCTTTTTTTGTTCTCTCATGCTCCAGCCTGTAGGTCATCCTGTGGCAGTAATGGTGGTGTAGCAATAATGGCCCCAGCAGGAGCCTACAGGTATCTAAAACTCTGAGAGAAAAGAACCTTCCTCAAAAATGGGAAGAGCTCTTGCCCCGAGAAAGTGGGATAAATACCATTGCTTTTTAAAATTTCTGTATCCTCCCACTGTTTCAATCCACGCGTGGATGCAGTCATGGGAAGTGCATGGTAGAATAAGGTGACTAAAGCTTTAGCTTACTGAAAGAGCAATGCAAAGAGCAACCACAAGGAGCCAGGGAATGGTGAAGAAGGAGGCGCTCGATTCTGGAATAATGTTTATGAATTCCTGGACTCATTCTCAAGATGCACATGAGTGAATCTGAGCCTAATCAGCATATCAAAAACTTTTGAGAACTGAACTTTGAGATAGATGACTGTCCAGGGCCCAGAATGGCCATTGGGTGGCAACATGTGGACCAGTTCCAAATAGCATTGTCAAGGCTTTAATAATGGAACTGACATGGAAAACACAACCTGCAAAACAATTAGACTCTTTAGAATTTACAGCCTGTACCCAACTGTGTCAATTGTCCACTTAAACAAAATATAAACATTCTTCATAAGATTTAAACAGGAACCAAAGTCTAATAATGTAGTATTCAAATTGTCCAGTTTACAATTTACATTTATGCAGGAAAATCTCAACTCTCATTGGAAAAGATTATCAACAAACAATACCAATATGGCACATATGTTAGAATTATCCCACAGGGACTTTAACGGAGTATTATAAAATGCTCCAAAAAATAAGGGTGAATGTTCTTGAAATGATTGGAAAGAAAGTTTAAACAAACAAAAAAAGAGTTTTTCAAAGAAGGTAAAATGAAAAGCCAAAGGGAAATTTTATGACTGAAAAATAAAATCATAGAAATAAGAAAATGAAAACTCACTGGATGAGTTCAATAATGGAATGAAGATGACAGAGTGAAAATTAAGTGAACTTGAGAATACATCAACAGAAATTATCCCATCAGAGCATCAGTGAGTTAACAGGTTGAAAAAAAATTGGATGGAGCCTCAGGGAACTGTGGGACAATATCAAAAGGATTAACATTTGCACCATTGTAGTTCCAGCAGGAGTGGAGAAGGATATTGGTGCAGAAAAATATTTGAAGGAATAATGGCTGAATATTCCCAAAACAGCAAAATTCATAAATCTACAAATGCAAGAAGTTCAGTGAAGCACAAATAGGATAAACAAAAAAATCTGCACTGACATATCATAATCCAACTGCTCAAACCTAAAATGCAAAGAAAAAATTCTTGAAAGTATCCAGAGAAAACTGATAATTTACTTATAGAGGGACAACATTTAAATGATTGGAGATTCCTCATCAGAAGCCATAAACGCTAGAAAGAAGTGGAAGAACACGTCTTAAGTGCTAAAATAAAAGTATTGTCAATCCAGAATTCTTTATCCATCAAAAATAACTTTAAAGAATAAAAGTTAAAGACATTCTCTGATAAAGGAAGACTAAAACGGTTTATTGTCAGCTGACATGTCTAAAACAATGCTAAATGACACTCAGACAAATTCAAAATATTAGACAGAAACATGGAATATAAAAGGAAGAGCTGAAATGGCAAACATCTGGGTAAACCTAATGTCTCTTCTTGAGTTATTGAAAATGTGTCTGGTGGTTGAAAGCAAAAATTATAACTTTGCCTCATGAAGCTTTCATTGTACATAGAAGTATGTATGGTAACTACTACATAAAGCAGGGGAGGGCAAAGAGACTTGCAGATGGTATGGTTTCTACAATCCTCTTGAGGTGGTAAAATATTGATCCTAAGTAGTTTCTAAAATGTTAATACATGTATTTTTTTAATAGAGTTTATTTCTTAGAGCGGTTTTAAGTTCACAGCAAAATTGAGAGGAAGACAGAGAGATTGCCCGTATAACCCCTGTCCCCACGTACATACAGCCTCCATCAAAATCCCTCACCCAAGTGAATCATTTGTTGCAATGACTGCACATTAACCTGTCATTATCATATAAAGTTTATACCTTACACTGTGGTTAACTCTTAGTGTTGTACATTCTATAGGCTTAGACAAATGTATGATGACATGTGTTCACCATTATAGAAGCATGCACAGTAGTTTCATTGCCCTAAAAATGCTTTGTGCTCTGCCTATTCTGGACATAAGTTTCCAGGTTATTTGAGAAAATACCAAGGAGCATGACGGCCAGATCATATGATGAGTATGTTTAATTTTGTAAGAAATTACCAAACTGTCTTCCAAAGTGACTATGCCATTTTGCATTCCCAACAGCGATGAATCAAAGTTCCTGTTACTTCAAATCCTCGCCAGTGTTGGATGTTAGTGTTTTGGATTTTGGCTATTCTAATAGATGTGTAGTGAGTGGCATCTCATTATTGTTTTAATTTGCAATTCCCTAGTGACATATGATGTGACCATATTTTCATATGCTTATTTGCCATCTATATATCTTCTCTGGTGAGATATCTGTTCAGGTCTTTTGCCCATTTGTTAACTGGATTGTTCTTTTTCTTATTATTGAGTTTTGAGTTCTTCGTTTATTTTGAATGAGTCCTTTATCACATATGTCTTTTGCAAATATTTTATCCCAGTCTATAGTTTGTTTTCCTCTTCTCTTAACAGAGTCTTTTGCGGAGCAGAAGTTTTTAAATTTAGTGAAGCCTAAATTATCAATTCTTTTCTTCATGAATCATGTCTTTAGTGTTTTATCTAAACAGCCATTGCCATACCCAACGTCATCTAGGTTTTCCCCTATATTATCTTCTAGGTGTTTTGTAGTTTTTGGTTTTACATTAGGTCTATGATTCATTTTGAGTTCATTTTTGTTAAGAACGTGAAGTCTGTGTCTAGATTCAGTTTTTTGCATGTGAGTGTACAGTTGTCCCAGCACCATTTATTGAAAAGACTTTCTTTTCTCGATTGTATTGCATTTACTCCTGTGACTATATTCATGTGGGTCTATTTCCAGTCTTTTTATTCTGTGTCCTTGATCTAATTCTCCATTCTTTTGACAACATCACACTGTCTTCATTACTGTAGTTTTATAGTAAATCTTGAACTTGAGTTGTGCCTTTCCTCCAACTTTGTTTTTCTCCTTCAATATTGAGTTGGCTATTCTGGGTCTTTTGCCTCTCCTTGTAAACTTTAGACTCAGTTTGTTGATACCTACACAATAACTTACTGGGATTTAGATTAGGATATATTGGATCTAAGGATCATGTTGGGACAAAATAATATTTTGATAATATTGAGTCTTCCTATACATGAATATGGAGTATCTCTTCATTTATTTAGTTCTTCTTTGATTTCTTTCATCAGAGTTTTGTAGTTTTCCTCATATAGATCTTGTACATATTTTGTCACATTTATACATAATTGTTTCATTTTGAGGCAATGCTAATGTAAATGGTATTGTATTTTTAAGTTCTATTTCCACTTGTTTAATGCTACTATACAGTATAGGAAAACAATTGACTTTTGAATGTAACCGTTGTATCCTGCAACCTTGCTGTTATTGCTCCTTAGTTCTAAGAGACTTTTTGTTGATTCTTTTGGATTTTCTTCACAGACAATCATATTATCTGTCAACAAAGAGGTTTATTTCTTTCTTCACAATCTGTATACCTTTTCTTGTTTTATTGTATTAGATAAGACATCTAGTATGATGTTGAAAATGAGTGATAGTAAGGGACATCCTTTCCTGTTCCTCATCTCAGTAAGAAAGCTTCTAGTTTCTCACCATTAGCTATGATTTTAACTATAGGGTTTTTGTAAATCTTCTTTATCAGGTTGAGGAAATCCCTCCCTAGTCCTAGTTTGCCAAGAGTTTTTATCAGAAATGGGTGTTGGATTTTGACATGTATTCATATATCTATTTATAAAATCTTGTGATTATTCCTCTTTACCATGTTGATGTAATGGATTACATTGATTGATTTTTTGAATGATGACGCAGCCTTGCATACCTGGTGTGGAAGTTACATTTCTGTGTTAACTTGGCTGGCCTAAAGGATGTTTAGCTAGCTGGTAAAACATTATTTCTAGATGTGTTTGTGAGGGTGTTTTGGGAAGAGATTAGCATTTGAATCAGTAGACTGCGTAAAAATCTCTCCTCACCAATGTGAGCAGACATCATCCAATACATTGAGGACCTGAATAGAACAAAAAGGCAGACAAAGGCAAATTCTCTTCTCTCTTTTTGAGCTGGTACATCTTTCTTCTCCTGCCCTTCAACATCAGAGTTTCTGGTTCTCAGACCTTCCAGTTCTGGGACTTACACCAGCAGTGCCCGCCAGTTCTCTGAGCTTTCAGCCTCAGATTGAGAGTTACACAATCAACTCCTTGTTTCCCAGACCTTCAGATTCTGATGGACTTGTACCACAGGCTTTCCTGTTTCTCCAGCTTGCAGATGGAAGACTGTGGGACTTCTCAGCCTCCATAACTGTGTGAGCCAATTCCTTTAATCAGTATCCTCCTCTATCTAGCTATTTATGTATCTATCTATCATCTATCTATCCATCTTATATCCTATTGGTCTATTTTTCTGGAGAACCCTAATATACTTGAGATAAATGCCACTTGGCCATGTTATATAATTCTCTTTATACATTGTTGAATTTAACTTGATAATATTTCACTGATGATTTTTATGTTTACATTCCTGAGAGATATTGGTCTTTAGTTTTCTTTTCTTGTAATATCTTTGTCTGGTGGTGATACTAGAGTGATGCTGACCTCATGAAATGAGTTAGGAAGTATTCCTTCTGCTTCTATCTTCACAAAAATATTGTAGAGAATTGGCTAAACTTTTTCCTTAAATATTTGGTAAAATTTACCAGTCAACCCATGTGAGCCTGGTGCTTTCTATTTTGGAGAAACGTCAATTATTGATTCAATTTTTTAAATAGATATAGGACTATTCAGATTGTCTATTTCTTTTTGTGTAAGTTTTGACAGATTGTGTGTTTCAAGAAATTGGTCCATTTCATGTGGGCTATCAAATTTGTGGGCATAGAGTTGTTCATAAGTTTCTTTAATTATCCTTTTAATATCCATGGTATCTGCAGTGCTGTCCCTTCCTTTACTTTTGATACTAGTAACTTGTGTCTTCTATCTTTTTTCTTAGCCTGACAAGCAGCTTGTTGATTTTACTGATTCTTTCAAAAAAGGAGCTTTTGATTTTGTTGATTTTTCTCTATTAATTTCTGTTTTCAACTTCATTGATTTCTGCTCTCCTTTTTATTATTTCTCTTCATCTGCTTACTTTTGAATTAGTTTGCTCTTCTTTTTCTAGTTTCCTAAGGTGGAAGCTTAGATTATTTACTTTAGATCCTTACTCTTTTCTAATATGTGCATTCAATGCTGTAAATTTCCCTCCAAAGAGCAATACTTTCACTGCATCCCACAAATTTTGATAAGTTGCATTTTTATTTTTATTTAGTTCAAAATGTTTTAAAATTTCTTTTGAGATGTCTTCTTTGGCCCATGTATTATTTAGAAGTATGTTGTTTCATCTCCAAATATTTAGTCTTGACCAATTATCTCTCTATTACTAGTTTCAGGTTTAATTCCATTGTGGTTTGAAAGTAGATATTGTATGATTTCTATTATTTTAAATATGTTAAGGTCTGTCTTGTGGCACAGAATATGACCTAAACTAGATTGTTGTTTTATTTTAGCTTGAGAAGAATGTGTATTTAGCTGTTTTTGGATGAAGTAGTCAATACATGTCAGTTATGTCAAATTGATTGATGGTGCTGTTGAGTCAACTATGTCCTTACTGATTTTCTGCCTGCTAGATCTTTCCGTTTCTGATAGAGAGGTGTTGAAATTTCCAACTATAATAGAAAATTCATTCCTTTCTCCTTGCCATTCTATCAGTTTTTGCTTGATATATTTTGACACTCTGTTATTAGGTGTGTACGTCTTAGGGATTGTTATGTCTTCTTGGAGAATTGACTTCTTTATTATTATGTAATGCCCCTTTTTCTGATAACTTTTCTTGCTCTGAAATCTTCTCTGTCTGATATTAATATAACCACTCCTGCTTTTTTTTTTTTTTTTTGAGGAAGATTAGCCCTGAGCTAACATCTGCTGCAAATCCTCCTCTTTTTGCTGAGGAAGATTGGCCCTGAGCTAACATCCGTTCCTGTCTTCCTCTATTTTATATGTGGGATGCCTGCCACAGCATGGCTTGACAAGTGGTGCATAGGTCCACACCTGGATCTGAACTAGTGAACCCCCAGCTGCGGAAGCAGAACGTGCAAACTTAGCCACTACACCACTGGGCTGGCCCCTACTCCTGCTTTTTTTTGATTAATGTTAATGTGGGATATATTTCTCCATCCATTCACTTTTAATCTTTATGTATATTTTTTATTAAAGTGAATTTCTTGTAAACAACGTATAGTTGGGTTTTGCTTTTGATCCAGTATGACAATCTCTATATTTCGATAGGTATATTTAGACCATTGATATTTAAAGTGACTGTCGATACAATTGGGTTAATATCTACCATATTTATTACAGTTTTATATTTGTTGCTCCTGTTCTAATTTCCTATTTTTGTTTTCCCCTCTCTTTCTGCCTTTTGTGGTTTTAAGAAGCATTTTATGTTATTCCATTTTTCTACTTACTTAGAATATCAATCACACTTCTTTCATTACATTTTTTAGCAATAATGAATTTACAATATACATTTACAACTAACCCAAGTCCACTTCCAAATAACACTATACTACTTGACATGTAGTTCATCTTATAGTAACAACAAAATAATCCTAATTTCTCCCTCTCATGTACCTTGTAGCATTACTGTCATTCATTTCAGCTAAACATAAACATACTTAAGCATACAGACACACACACACACATAAGCATGTATATAATCGAATACATTTTTGCTTATATTATTTTGATCACATTGTTTTCTGTTAGATCAATTAAGAATAAGAAAAATTATTATATTCTTATATTATTTTATCATTTATTCCTCCTCTGATGCTTTTCCTTGTTTTATGTAGATCTGAGTTTCTGACCTATATCATTTTCCTTCTCTCTGAAGATGACTTTAACATTTCTTACAAGGCAGGTTGACTGACAAGAAATTCCTTCAATTTTTGTTTGTCTGAGAAAGTATTTCTCCTTCACTTTTGAAGGATAGTTTGCAGAGTATGGACTTCTAGGTTATTTTTTTCTCAACACCTTAAATATTTCACTCTCCTCTCTTCTTACTTGAGTTTTCTCTAAGGAGAAGTCAGATAACATTGTTAAATTTTTCCTTTATAAGTTAGGTTGTTTTCCCCTCTGGTGTCTTTTTGTTTTTGTCTTTATCTTTGATTTTTGTGTAGCTTAAGATGTTTTACCTAGATGTAGTTTTGTTTTCTTTTGCATTGTTTGGCATATGTACTGCTTGGTCTTCTCTGAGCTTTCTGGATCTATGGTTTGGTGTCTAACATTAATTTGGGGAAGTTCTTCGTTATTGTTGTAAATATTTTTTCTGGTCCTTTCACTCTTCTCCTTCTGGTATTCTCATTACACATACATTACACAATTTGTAGTTGTCCCACCGTTCTTGAATATTCTATTCTCTTTTTTTCAGTCTATTCTCTTTGTTTTATTATTTTGGAAGTTTCTATTGACATATGCTCAAGCTGAGAGATTCTTTCCTTGTCTGTGTTCAGTCTAGTGGGGGTCAATGAAAGACTCTCTTCATTTGTTTTACAGTGTTTTTCATCTCTAGCATTTCTTCTTGCTTCATTCTTAGGATTTTGATCTCTCTGTTTATATTGCCCATCTATCTTCTTCATCCATTGAGTCCTTAGCATCTTAATCATACTTGTTTTATATTCCTGAGGTGATAATTCCAACATCCCTGTCACATTTGAGCCAGGTTCTGATGCTTTCTCTGTATATTCAAATTGGGTTTTTTGCCTTTTGATATGCCTTATAATTTTTTTTATAGCTAGACATCATGTTCTGGGTAAAAGGAACTGTGGCATATACCCTTTAGTAATGTGTGGTAAGTGTGTGAGGAGGCAAAGCCTTCTATAGGTTTATGAGTAAGTCTCAGCCTTTTAATGTCCCTATGTTTCTGGATTGTGAACTTCTCAGGTGATTTTCAGTTTCTTTTCCCCTCCTTTGGTGGGATAAGATGTCTAGAGTGAGTTGGAGTTTGGTGTTTTCCTTCCCTCCACATAGATGGCTAGAGAGATCTATATAATTTCTTGTTCCAGATTGGCTAGGTCCTGGAAAAAAAAATCTCAATAGTTTACACTCTGGTAAAATTGCTTCTTCTGAGATCAGGCCCTGTTAAGAGGAACAGAATGCTCTCGCCTATTTACAAACAATTTGTTTTCCATCCCCTGCCAGAAGTACGAGTTGGTTTTTCTCCACTTATCACTGTGGGAACCTGTTTGAGCTTCTGGAAGTAAAACTCACAAAAGGTTGGGGGAAGCCTATGACTGGGTCCCCTGGAGTCACATCTCTCAGATTTATCCACAGTGAACCTCCAGTGATTCATCAGTTATAGTTTAGGTTTCCCTATCCCAACACTGGTTCCCAGGGACGTTTCTGCCCCAGCAAGTTGTGATTCTCTATATTTGCCTTTCTCTCCAATTTTGGCAGCAGCAGTTTGCCCTGTGACCTCACTTCTCCGACAGATCAAAGAAGAGTTGTTGATGGAGTAATGACTTCCAAGCCCATTACATGCTGGACTAGAAACTGGAAGTTCAGTACATGTATTTTAATACCTAGAAAACCTACTTTAAAAGTGGTACAAAGAAATATGCTGAAAAACTCAATATATAATTAAAATAGAATGCCAAAATGTCAAAATAGTCCAAAAAAGGGCAAGAAATAGTAAGGAAGTGAATGAAAAATTGAAGGAACAAAAGAAAGCAAATAATATAATATGTCTTAATCCAACTCTATCAATATTACACTAAATGTAAAACAGAAAAAATAGTACAGAAAAGCAATTAACTGAAAGCTGATTCTGTGAAAAGGTCAGTGAATAAATCTCCAAATAAGAGAGAGAGAGAGAGAATGAAAATATCAGAAATGGAAGAGAGGATATCACTATGTATCCCACAGACTTTAAAAGGATAATAAGAGAATGCTATTAGCAACTGTATATGTATAAATTAGACAACTTAAATGCACCAATTTCTCACAAACCACAAACTACTAATGCTTATCCAGATGAAACACATAGCCTAAATATTTCTGTAACTGTTTAAGATATTGAAATTATAATTAAAAGATCTTTTTAAAAAGTTTATATAACCAAGATATTTAAACTGGTGAATTCTCCCAACAATTTAAAGAAGAAATAACATCAATTCTATACAATATAGTCCAGAAAACCAAAGAGAGAATACTCCACAAGTATTTTTTTATGAAGCCAGCATAATTCTAATACTAAAACCAGAAAAATATTGTACAAGAAAAGAAACTACAGACCTGTATCTGTCTTGAACAGAGGCAAAAATCCTCAACGAAATGTTGGCAAGTAGAATCTAGCCATATGTTAAAAACAAAACAAAACACAAACACTAAGTCAAAGTGGGTTTCTCCCAAGAGTGCAAGACTGATTCAATATTCAAAAATCAATAATCCATGACATGATTGTATCAGTAATATGTTTGACAAAATTCATTATCCATTCATGATAGGAACTCTCAAGAAACTTGGATCAGTAGGAAACTTCCTCCATATGACAGAGGGCATATACAAAACACTTACAGCTAACATCATCCTTAATGTTGAAAGATTGAACGTTTTTCCTGTAATATCAAGGACAAGGTAAGGATATGTACTCTTATCTTTTCTATTCCACATTTTTCTGGAAGTTCTAGCCAGTACAATATGATAAGAAAAAGAAATAAACGTCATACAGGTTGAAAAGGAAGAAATATAATTGCCTTATTCATTGATGATGTGATTGTCTACTTAGAAAACACCAAGAAATATGGAATGGTTAGTTTCATGTGTAAACTTGGCTGGGCTATAATATGCCATCATTCAATCAAACACTAACATAGGTGTTGCAGTGAAGATATTTTATAGATGTGGTTAACACCTACAATCAGTTAACTTTAAACAAAGATGTTTATTCTTTATAATGTTAATGGCCTCGTTCAATCAGCTGGAAGGCCTTAAAGCAAAGTTGAAATTTCCCTGAGGAAAAAGAAATTCTGCCTCAAGATGACAGCATCAACTCCTACCCAGTAATTTCCAACCTGTTAACCTACCCTTTTGACTTGCCAGCTTCCACAGTTGTGGGAATCAGTTCCTTGAAATATGTTTATATCTTACTTTTTCTGTTTTTCTGGAGATCTCCAACTGATAACAGAATCTAAAAACAAACAAAACTCCTAGAATGGATGAGTTTAGCAAAGATAGCATACAAGGTCAACACACAGAAATTAATTGTATTTTTGTCTACCAGCAATGAACATTTGGAAACCTTAAGCAAAAAGAGGAACACTGGCAACAGATGTTAGCTCAGGGCCAATCTTCTTCAGCAAAAAAACCCAAAAAACAAAAAAAAAGTCCACCCCATAAACGTGTATACCAATAAAAGGCAATTTTAGTATATGTTAATTTAAAAAGAAAAAATATAAAGCATTTTAGAAATGTTATCCTTTGGCACACAAAATTACTTTCCACTCGTTTCCACGACATAGCTGTTATGTTCTAATATACTATATAATATACTTATTTAATATGTTGTTTATTGTATGTTACTTTCCCACTAGCTTACTAGGTAGGCTGCAATATGTAATGACAGAGATTTTATCTTTTCTTCTTCCTGCTGATTTAAGCCCAGTACATGAAGAGTGAGTTATACTTAGCGGGTTCTCAATAAATACTAATTGAATGAATAAATGAAAGCATTTTAGAACATAGTATAAGTGTTGACATATTACTATTTTAATTCAAAGTACGTGTGCATAATGATAGTTCATTGATAAGCTGGACTTTCTGTTCAAGTATTTTCATCAAATATAATTGCAATAAAATAGATAATTAAATGAAGAGGGAAGAATTGTTTCTGTACTTTGGTCTTATTATCACAGTGTACTTTGTGTTGTTAATCAACTGTATTTTATGTTTGCATCCTTTGCAGTGGAAAGTTAGTTATTAAAAAAATTGCTGTTGTCTTTTAATGCTTTATTTTATCAAAAAGAATGAATTTAAAATATTCGATTGTAATATAGTGTACCAACAATTATAGTTTTAGAATTGTACATTTTTATCTAATAAACATGTTTAATTTTCTTAATTATAAATGGAAATATTTGGGTTTTTAATAAAATTTAATAGACATTGGAGAAAACAAATTATCTTATTAAAAATATTTCATTCCTATAAACAATGTGCTGTCAGTTGTAATTAAACCAGAGTCTATTTAGAGGCTTTAGGCTTATTGCAATAATTTTCTTTACAGGTTCTGTTCCTTCAATATTGAAGAACAGACAAAAGGTACTTTTGTTCTTCATACCTAAATCACATTGCACATTTTCCGTTTACCTGCCAGTTACTAAAAAGTTTGGTGAAATGTATTGGCCATTATCAAAGAAACATAGTTTACTACTAATTAGCATAATATTTCACTTTTTAACAGCTTCATATGATATAGAAATTTCTCCCCTCTCTGATTCTACCAGACAATTTTAACTACTCAGCTCTAATTTTTTTACAATTTTCTGGGAAATGATTGTTCATATTTTTTAACAGACTGAGATCTTCTGTTATCTCTGACACCTGGCACAGGGCTTATTATATAACAAATGTTTGCCATATGAAAAAAAATGCAATATATACACTCACTACTAAATAGCTTCTATAAGGACAATGTAAGGACAATATGTTACTATTGATAATAAAATATTAATAACTACTTTTATTAAAAGATTGCAATGTGTCAGGCATTGAGAAAGCTTTGTATAATTTCTTAGCTAAGATTCTGTTTATAAACTATTTAAAGTATATTTTTCAATGTCTCTTTATAACAATGGAATACATTAAAGTTATCCGTGAAAGGCAGATGTATTCAGATGTATCCTAGGTATTTCTGATGCTTCAGTATGGTGGTTTTGCAAGTGTGACCCAGGGATCCCTGGGGTCCCCAGGACCACACAGGGGTTCCACAAATTCAAAACTGTTTTCACAATAATACAAAGACATTGTAGGCCTTTTTAATTTTCAGTTTTTCACAAGTGTATATAAAAAAGTAGTATTATAACATTGATGGCACAAGCAGAGATGAGAATCCATCTATCTTCTATTAAGCTAAACATTAAAAAAGATTTGCAAAAATGTAAAACAATACTACCTTCCTTATTATTTTTTGTTTGCAACAACGTATTTTCCCGAAAAATTTTCTTTATGTTAACATGTGATGGTTATTACAATACTTTTAAATGACAATATTTTTAATTATAATTTTTAATATCAAACATGGAAAATATTCATAGGTAAATCCCAGATAATCAAAAGTTCTTTTGGAATTTCAGTACCTTTTAAGAGGTACAGGATTCCTGAAGGTAAATTATTAGAGAACCACTGGCCTAGCTCATACAAAAAGAGAGCATAGCAGATTAGGGAAATGCATTTGTAAAAAACTGTAGACCTGAATTACTTAATCTCTCCAACATAAATTTTGGTTTCTGTAATTTGGAGATAATAATAGAGCCTAACGCAGAGGGCGTTGTAATATTTACATTCAGTGATTCGTGTAAATCTTTGTAAAGTGTCTGATACACAATAGGGGTTCAATAAATATACTCAAATGAACTTCTTGAAAGTCTATATTCATTAATTCATATTTGAATTCTCAATTAGCTATGTGAAAAGTTGATAATCTGTGTATATATAGATAATCTGTGCAGATATATATATATATCTCCATATGCCATAACATTCCATCTGTTAAGGTAGCAGAAGAACAAGTCCAATAATAAAGGAATTGACATACCCTTGCCTAGATAGAGAAATATCCTACTTTTGCATTGAGGAGGACTTAAGTAGTTTCTTCCCCTTGAGTTGAACTATTAATCCAAAACTTATCAAGAATTGGAATCAGTACTTAGCTTTGATCCCAGGATTCTGAATTTTAGAGTAGTAAAGAAATGGTTTTGACTTGAACATTTGTATGAACTTTACTTATTTATTTTACTTCAAATATAAATGACCCCTTAAAGATGTTTGACTTTTAGTTTTAGTTACATCTTGGTGGCTGAGAGAAATTATCAGCAACATATTTCCTGAAACAGTTGAATGCATTGACATTGTAAAATATCTGTCAAGTACAATTGCAGTTATGTGTCACAGAAAGATGTTTCAGTTAATGACAGACTGCATATATGATGGCGGTCCCATAAGATTAGTACCATATAGCTTAGGTGTTACTAGGCTATACCATCTAGGTTTTTGTAAGTGCTGTAGAGGAGGAAGAAATTTCCTCTACTTTTGCAGGTTCTTCTAGCTGGTCCAAGAATGAAATTGACATGGGATAGATTAACAGGAGGAAAACAAACAAAAGTTTAACAACATGTATATATGGAAGAAACCCAGGAAAACTGAGTAACTCACCAAAATGGTGAAGCTCTCACCTCAAATACCATCCTCAGCTAAACAAAAAAGAAGATGTTAGAGGTGGGGAGAGTTAGGGACTACAGAGGGAGAAGGAACGCAATTCACAGGTAGGTGAAAAGGAGCAGACACTTGGAAAATGAGTGTTTGGGCACACAGAGACAGAAGATCACAGAGGGTAGCCTAAGAAATAAGCTTTCCCAGGTTCCTCCCTGTCTACCACTAGTTCATGTTATGCTAAGGTGGTAGCTCACTTCCTGTGACTTTTTTGATCTGAATTCTTTTAGGCAGTTAAGGGGGAGGTAACAAGAAAAACTTTCTGAGTCTTTTGTTTCTTAAAAATAATCAGCCTAAAATAATTCTCATGTTAAAAAGACACATTTTGTTGTAGCTAATTTTGTTCCCCTTCAGTATACTTTATGATGTTCATATAACAAGGAAACGGCCTAATGAAACATTTCTCAGAACATACCCTGTTAAGGGACACTACAGTATTTTTATTTCAGCATAACTGATGTTAAGTCAAACTTTCTGACAATAATAATCCAATAGATGAGCTTCTTTTTACCTGTAATTCCTTGACTATTAGTTAAGAGGAGAAGGCTATGACAGGTGAACAGGTACCTTGTTCCCATCAATTTATTTAAACAAATGTCAAAGTAAAAGAACGCTTAGAGAAGGAATATGGTAAATTAAAGGGAGGCTTACCACAGAGTTTAGTATTTCCAATTTAGAATTGTAATCTGACCTGTGAAATTATATTCTTATGTATACTGATTTTAGGAATATTGCAGGCTTAGAAGGAGCATTAACAATCCAGCATTTGTTCCAGATAATAGAGCTTGGCTTGTGGAAGCACTATGAAATGGCAGTGTTGAAAGGGTCTTTAAATTTCATCTTCTACTCCAACCACCTAACTGATGATTATCTTCTTCTATAATAGTTCTGTCAACACATATTTTCTTCATTTTTCTATTATCAGAGTTAAATAGTTCACTCTTTTTCAAAGCAGCCTATGGAGCGATTGTCTTTATTAAACTAAAATATTTCTTACTATAACTTACATCAACTAACTCTTATCCCTTAGGAATATAAATAACAGTCTGTGTATTTTTTCTTCTTCTCCCCAAAGCCCTCAGTACACTGTTGTATATTCTAGTTGTAGGTCCTTCTGGTTGTGCTATGTGCGACACCGCCTCAGCATGGCATGATGAGCAGTGCCATGTCCATGTCCTGGACCCGAGCTGGCAAAACCCTGGGTCACCAAAGCAGAGTATGTGAACTTAACCACTGGGCCATGGGGCTGGCCCCGACAGTCTGTTTTCATATGGTGATTTGTCACACATTTGACTTTAGCTATTATGTTCCCTATTAAATCATCTCTTCTTCCAACTAAGTGTCACTAGTTCTTCTAAACACTTTTATCAAAATAGTAACAAAAATTTATAAAACATAGTTAAAAGTGTAAGTTCTGATTTTAACTATATGACCCTATGACTTTCAAATAAAACAGTTGTTGTGAGAATTACATTTTAAAAATGCAAAGTGTATGCCTGGCACATAGTAAGTGCTAAAATAAATGCTAGTTATTACTGTTACGTTGTTTTGAGTTCATTTGTCATCCCAGTTATTCCCATTGGAATGTATTCCGGTATTTCTTTGACACTCCTTTAATGAATTGCACAGAATGAGTCAAAATAATATGATAAAACATAAGGAAAAAGACCTTTACATACATACAACTAAAGTAAAATAAAATTACTTTTCCACGTACTCAATCTTAGTACCACTCCTTAGAGTTGATGTTTTTATCTATGTTTATTTACTATACTGCCAATTTTCTTTTGATTTTCTCAAACATTTTGTTAGATGCATACAAGCTCATCATGGTTATACCTTCTGGCCCTATTGTTACTTTTTCTATTACATAGCCTACATTTTTCTCCTTTTGATACTTTTTACATTGAAGGCTAATTTTTCAAGTTAATAAGATTGTTACCCCAACTTCCATTTCATTAATATTTACCAATTATTTACTAAGTATTTACCAATATCAATATTAATTAATACCAAATATACCACATATTTACCAATATATTCTTTTATTGTAAAACTCTCAACACCTTTTTTTTGTTTGTTTGTTTTTGATTTTTTGTTTTTGCTTTTTTGAGGAAGATTAGCCCTGAGCTAACATCTGCCACCAAGCCTCTTCTTTTTGCTGAGGAAGACTGGCCCTGAGCTAACATCCGTGCCCATCTTCCTCTACTTTATATGTAGGATGCCTAACGCAGCATGGCTTGCCAAATGGTGCCATGTCTGCACTCAGGATCCCAACTGGTGAACCTCAGATTGCTGAATTAGAATGTATGAACTTAACCGATATGCCACTGGGCAGGCCCCTCTCAGCATGTTTATATTTTAAGAGTATGTTTTGAATACATACTGATTCTGAGATTCTCTGGTATTCACTTAGAAGTTTATATCATACATATTAATTACTATTACATTAGAATTTATTTCTTAGGCTTTATTCATATTTTCATTTTCTGTACTTTTGCTCTACTCTAGATTTAAGTTCAATAGTTTTTTTCTATTAGGTTAGATTTTTTTTCGTATTGGTTTGTACTTACATTTTGTTTTTATTTTTTCAATGGTTCCCCTTGATGTAAAACCCATAATTATATTTATTTATCCCTCTTTTTCCTTTTAAATTTTTGAGTTCTTTAATATGCTTTCTTTTCTCTTTTGTCTCCCTTCACTCTAGCATTATGCTTCTATTGTCTGAAATTTTACTTCTGGGTTGTGATGGGTTTTCATTTTATCGTCACTACTTCCCATTTCTTGTAACTTTTTTCTGTTTATTTATCTTTGAATATTTCACTGAGTATATTAAAAATAGTTTTGTGGCAGAAATATAAGGCCCTGTCTATCTAAAAATGTTTTTCTTATTAACACAGTTATATGATGATTTGATAAGAGATTAAATATTAAGTTCAAAGTTTGTTTATTTGAAAATACACTAAGCCTTTATGCTGGGCTGATTAGTGAAGGTATTCACTTGCAAGGAGCTAGTCTGCAAAGACTAGGAGACTTAGCAGTATTTGAATGTCCATTTTTCAACAAAAGATCTCAAGGCATAAAAAGAAACGGAAACACGGCACATGTAAAGAAGCAAAGTAAACTCCAGAAGCCAACATAAAGAAAATAGACCTCAAATACCTTAACAAAAACTTTAAAACAACTGCCTTAAACATGTTCAGTAAACTAAAGAGAAGTACAGACAGACAACTAAACAAAATCAGGAAAATGATATATGAACAAAATGAGAATATCAACAAAGAGCTAGAAATTGTATTTTAAAAACTAAAGAGAAATTCTGGAGCTGAAAAATACAAAACCTGGATTGAAAGCTTTACTATAGGGTTCACCAGCAGACTCAAACAGGTAAAAAGAAGAATCAGGAAACTTGAAAACAACTCATTTGAAATTATCAAGTCTGAGGAGCAAAAAGCAAAAAGAATAAAGTCAAATGAAGATAATCTACAGGACTTGCAGAATACCAACAGTGGATCAATATATTCAGTATGAGCATCCCAAAAGAAGAAAGAAAGAAAGGAAGGAGCAGGATTCTTATTGGAAACTTCCAAAATTTGAGAGATGAAATGGATATTTAAATATAGGAAGTTCAACAAACTCCAAGAATGATAAACCAAAGAGTTCCACAACAAGACACATTATAATTAAAATGTCAAAAATAAAGGCAAAGAGAAAATCTTGAAAGTAGTGTAAACCTGCAAAATCAGAAACCATTTTAGGAAGCAAAGTGTTTATTTGCAATCAAAGAATTGTAATTCAGGAAGACTAGATTCAGGTAGAAACCTAAATAGTGTCCCAGTTACAGGAGAGGGGCTCAGAGTTTCTACGGGAAAAAGGGAGGAAGACGGTTTAAGTTATATAAGGAAGAGTTCTTTGGTGCTAGATGAGGTAAGGCTAGGTTTGGACTTCATAGATTGGCTTGAGAGTCAGTCATCAGGCAAAATGCTAGACTTTTACTTGATTGATTCATTAGTGATTCACTTGTCAGCACAGTCCAATTTCATCAGTCCTTGTAAACAGGATATTCTTGTCCTTACTGACTTCTTGGGATGTTGGTGGTTTGGTCCAGGTTGGAAGATAAGGAAAACAAGATGTACAAGGAAATTTTGAAATGGCTGCTCTGTTCTATTTTAAGATGGCTTCACTCTTGTCATCTTTCAAAGCAGCAAAAGAAAAGTGACTGATCACATACATAAGCACCTCTAGAAGATAATAAGCAGATTCCTCAGTGGAAAC
Organism: Equus caballus; assembly: GCF_041296265.1. NCBI lineage: Eukaryota > Metazoa > Chordata > Mammalia > Perissodactyla > Equidae > Equus > Equus caballus. The sequence continues at coordinate 15,709,772 of NC_091702.1, read as the reverse complement.
CTAGCAAGCCAGAAGGCAGAGGGATATCATATTTGGAGTGCTGAAAGAAAAAAATGCCAACTGATAATACTATAGATGACAAAAATCTTCTTCAAAAATGAGGGAAAAATTAAGATATTCCCAGATAAACAAGAGCAGGGGGAGTTCATTATTAGTAGACCTGCCCTATGACAAATGCCAAAAGGAATCATTCAAAATGATATGAAAGGACACTACATAGCAATTCAAAGCTTTATGAAAATGTAAAGCTCTCAGGAAAGGTAAATATAAGGAAATATAAAAACTGGTGTTCTTGAAATTTTTATTTGTAAATTCATTTTTAATTTTTTAACAAGATTTAAAAGAGGAAAGCATAAAAATATCTACAATTCTATGTTAAATGTCCACAATACATAAAGATGTAATTTTTGACATCAATATCATAAATAAGATAGATGCAGAGCTGCAGAGAAGTAGAATTTTTGCATATGATTTAAGTTATTATCAGTTTAAAATATATTGTTATAACTTTAGTATGTTTTATGTAATTCCCATGCTAATTTAAAGAATATATCTATATCATATGCACAAAAGGAAATGAGAAGGGGATCAAAATGGGTCACTATAGGAAATCAACTGAACACAAAAGAAGGCAACAGAGGAGGAAATGGGAGACAAAAAAAGCTATGAGACATACAGAAAACAATTAACAAAATGGCAATCATAAATACTTCCCTATCAGTAATTACCTTAAATGTAAAAAGACTGACAACTTGAATTAAAGACATAGCTTAATGGAATGGATAAAAAATAAGATGTACCTGTATATTGTCTATAAGAGACGCTATTTAGATTTAATCAAACAATAGGTTGAAAGTGAAAGGATGGAAAAAGATATTCCATGAAATAGTAACTAAAAGAGAGCAACAGTGGCTATACTAATATCAGACAAAGTAAACTCTAAGTCAAAAATTGTTACAAGAGACAATTAAAAGGACATTATGTGATTAATAATGGATCAATTCACAAAAATGATATAATAATTCTAAATATATTTGCACCAAACATCCTAGCTACTAAATATATGAAGCAAATATTGAAAGAATTAAAGGGATAAATAGATTTAAAATAATGTTAGAAGCTTTTAATACTCCACAATTATGGAGAGAACACCAGATAGAAGATGAGCAGAGATACCGAGAACTTGAAGAACACATATTAACATATGTGGAACACTCCACTCAAGGACAGCAAAATACACATTTTTCTCAAGTACGCATAGAACATTATCCAAAATAAACCATATGTTAGGCCACAAAATATGTCTTAATAAATTTTAAAAGATTATAACCATACAAAATGTCTTTTCCAATCCCAATGGAATGAAACTAGAAATCAATAGCAGAAGGAAAACTGGAAAATACACACGTATTTGAAAATTAAACAACACACTTTTTAAAAAATGGATTAAGAAAAAGAAAGAAAATTACAGAATATCTTGAGACATACAAAATGAAAACCCAACATACAAAAACTTATGGGATGCACCAAAAGCAGTGCTAACAGGAAAATTTATAGCTGCAAATACTTTGATTAAAAAAGAAGAAAGATCTAAGAGCAGAATCCCCTGCAGGGCACCAGCCCACCAGCCACTCCCGGGCCCACGGTCTCCAGCTGTGCCCGGGATGGTGCAAGAGGCACCCAGAGTTCCCGTGGACATGTGGGGGGCTGGGTGGAGCTCCAGCACCTGGCTCCGCTGCCCAGGGGGAAACTCTAGGGTCCTGCACCGCTGGCAAGGAAAGCCTCTGCTCTCCATTAGCAGAGAGGTCCCGCCCAGCATTCAGAATGCCGGGAAGCTCCCAAAGAACAGAATTTCCCAAAAGGCAGCAGCCTGCCAGCTGCCACCGGGCCCACAGACACTGGCCATGTCCCAGATGGGGCAAGAGGCTCCCAGAGATTCCGCGGGAGTGGTTTGGCGCTTGGTGGAGCTCCAGTGGAAGGGCTACATGGCCTAGAGGGGAACTCCAGGTTCCCACAGCAGCCTCCGTGAAAGCCTCTGCACCACACTAGTGGAGAAGTCCTGACTGGCAACCACAAGGCTGGAAGGCCCTGGGGCAAATGTAGCATAGCTAGGTGAGCTAACCATAGACTAAAGAAGATACCCATAGCTCTGTTGGGACCTATAGTGGACAAGTGTGATCCTGTGGGCTCTGACAGTGACAGAATTGCAATTATAGTTGATCCTGCTCCCTGCTGCTGGGAAAGCCCATAACACTGCTGCAGACCCCAAGAAGGGAGCGTGTCTAGGTGGTCTGCAACAGTAGGCACCAGCAGCCTGAGGCCCCCTTGCGATTGCCCCCACAACTGACGAGGGACCCCACAGGACCACTGTGACTATGAGGAGGGGCCAAGGTCCAGCCAGTAAGAGCTGACAGGGCTCCTGGTCAGTGCAGTCTAAACAGCTGCTCCCCCTCCCACACCAGTTGCAACAAGTGGAAGCAGTAACTAAACTTTATCTCTATGTGGAGGCATAAATCCACACCATTAAGCAGTCTGAAAAAATATATTAAATATCCAGGACAGAAGGAAAATGATAAGTACCCAGAAAACAATCCCAAAGACAATGAAATCTATAACCTAAATTATGATGATTTCAAAATAGCCATTATTAAAAAACTCAATGAGTTAATAGAGAATTCAGATAGACAACTCAATGAGTTCAGAAACTATGTCACAAAAGGGCTTGATACTATAAAGAAGAACCAATTAGAAATACTGGAGATGAAGAACACAATGGAGGAGATTAAGAAAAATCTGGACTCTCTGAACAGTAGGGTCGATAATATGGAGGACAGAATTAGCAATTTGGAGGATAGGAATATAGAAATGCTGCAGACAGAGGAGGAGAGAGAACTAAGACTAAAAAGAAATGAACAAACTCCCTGAGAATTATCTGACTCAATTAGGAACTGCAACATAAGGCTTATAGGTATACCAGAGAGAGAAGAGAAGGAGAAGGGGGCAGAAGGCCTTTTCAAAGAAATAATGGCTGAGAACTTTCCAAACTTGGGGAGAGAGATGGAACTTCATACGACAGAAGCCAATAGATCTCCAAACATTATCAATGTAAGAAGACCAACCCCAAGGCATATAGTAGTGAAGCTAGCAAAAGTCAACAACAAAGAGAAAATATTAAGGGCATCCAGGCAGAAGAAAATAACCTAAAAAGGAATGCCCATAAGGTTATCAGCAGATTTCTCAGGAGATACCTTACAGGCTAGAAGAGATTGGAATGAAATATTCAAAACTCTGAAGGACAAAAACCTGCAGCCAAGAATACTCTACACAGTGAAAATATCCTTCAAATACCATGGAGAAATAAAACCTTTCCCAGATAAACAAAATTTAAGGGAGTTCATTGCCACAAGACCTCCTCTTCAAGAAATGCTCAGGAAGAACCTCATACCTGAAAAATCAAAAAAAGGGAAGGGGTTACAAAATTCAGAACAAAGGAGGTAAGCAGAAGGACAATAACAGAAAGTAGCAGCTCTCCATCAGAACAGATTAGCAAAAGTTAAATAAAACATTAAAGATAAACGGAACCGAAACACAAAGAATAAATATGATCTAGTCATTTTAACCACAAAATCACAACACAAAAAGGAAGAGGGAAAAAAAAAATCTGACAATAACAACCTAGAAGGGGAAGAGAAAAGGAATGGAACGTTTTAATTTAAGGAAATAAGAGCCTATCAGAAAAAGGACTATCTCATCTACAAGATGTGTTATACAAACCACCTGGTAACCACTAAACAAATAACAAGAATAAAGACACAAATCACAAGTAAGAAGAAAGCCAATACAGAAATTTACCTACTTGAATTAGGAATCCAAAAATCATGGGACGAGAAACAAAGGAAATGCAAAAGAACCAGAAAACAAGTGATAAAATGGCAGCAGTAGGCCCCCACGTTTCAATAATCACTCTAAATGTAAATGGATTGAACTCTCCAATCAAAAGACACAGAGTGGCAGGATGGATCAAAGAACAAGACCCAACAATATGCTGCCTCCAGGAATCACACCTCAGCCCCAAAGACAAACACAGACTCAGAGTGAAGGGATGGAAGACAGTACTCCAAGCTAATAATGAACAAAAGAAAGCAGGTGTTGCCATACTTATATCAGACAAGTATACTTCAAAGCAAAACAGATAAAGAAAGACAAAGAGGGGCAGTATATAATGATAAAAGGGACACTCCACCAAGATGACATAACACTTATAAATACATATGCACCCAACACAGGAGCACCAAAATTTGTAAAGAAACTATTAACAAAACTAAAATGAGACATCAGCAACAATACAATAATAGTAGGGGACCTCAACACCCCATTAACACCAATGGACAGATCATCCAGACAGAAAATCAACAAGGAAATTATAGAATTAAATGAAAAATTAGACCAGATGGACTTAATAGATATATATAGAACACTTCATCCAAAAACAGCAGGTTACACATTCTTCTCAAGTGTGCATGGAAGTTTCTCAAGGATAGACCACATCCTGGGAAACAAAGCAAGCATCAATAAATTCAAGAGGGTTGAAATAATATAGAGCATCTTTTTGGATAATAATGCTATGAAACTAGAAATCAACTACAAGAATAAAGCTGGGAAAGGGGCAATAATGTGGAGACTAAACAACATGCTACTGAACAAACAATGGATTATTGAAAAAATTAAAGAAGAAATCAAATATTATCTGGAGACAAATGAAAATGAAAACATGCCATACCAACTTATTTGGGATGCAGCAAAGGCAGTCCTAAGAGGGAGATTCATTGCAATACAGGCTCACCTCAATAAGCAAGAAAAATCTTCCATAAACAACATCAAACAACACCTAACAGACTTAGAAAAAGAAGAACAAACCCCAAAGTCAGTAGAAGGAGGGAAATAATAAAAATTAGAGCAGAAATAAACGATATTGAAACAAAAAAGACAATAGAAAGGATCAATGAAACAAAGAGTTGGTTCTTTGAAGAAGTTAATAAAATCGATAAACCCTTAGCCAGACTCACTAAGAAAAAAAGAGAGAAGTCTCAAATAAATAAAATTAGAAATGAGAGAGGAGAAATCACAACAGATACTGAGGAAATACAATGGATCATAAGAGAATACTATGAAAAACTATATGCCAACAAATTGAACAACCTAGAAGAAATGATAAATTCCTAGAATCATACAACCTCCCCAAACTGAATCAGGAAGAAATAGAGAATCTGAATAGACCAATCACAAGTAAAGAAATAGAAACAGTAATCAAATGCCTCCCCAAAATTAAGACTCCAGGATCAGATGCCTTCTCTGGAGAATTCTACCAAACATTCAAAGAAGATTTAATACTTATCCTTCTCAAACTATTCCAGAAAATTGAGGAAGATGGAGCATTCTATGAAGCCAACATCACCCTGATCCCCAAACCTGACAAGGACAACACAAAAAAGGAAAACTACAGGCCAATATCTCTGATGAACATAGATGCAAAAATCCTCAACAAAATTTTGGCAAACCGAATACAGCAATACATCAAAAAGATTATACACCATGATCAAGTGGCATTTATACCAGGGACACAGGGATTGTTCAAAATCCACAAGTCAATAAACATGATTCACTACATTAACAAAATGAGAAACAAAAACCACATGATCATCTCAATAAATGCAGAGAAAGCATTTGAAAAGCTCCAACATCCATTTATGATAAAAACCCTCAATAAAATAGGTAGAGAAGGAAAATACCTCAACACTATAAAAGCCATATATGACAAACCCACAGCCAACATCATATTCAACAGACAAAAACTGAAGCCCATCCCTCTCAGAACAGGAACAAGACAAGTGTGCCCACTTTCACCACTCTTATAAAACATAGTACTAGAGGTGTTGGCCAGAGCAATTTGGTAGGAAAAAGAAATAAAAGGAATCCAAATAGGCAACGAAGAAGTAAAACTCTCACTGTTTGCAGACGACATGATCTTATATGTAGAAACCCCCAAAGCATCCATATGAAAACTATTAGAAACAATCAAAAGCTACAGCAAAGTTGCAGGGTATAAAATCAACATACAAAAATCAGTAGCATTTCTATACGCTAACAATGAACTAACAGAAAAAGATCTCAAGAACTCAATCCCATTCACGATCGCAACAAAAATAATAAAATACCTTGGGATAAATTTAACCAAGGAAGTGAAAGATCTGTACAATGAAAATTACAAGAATTTCTTGAAAGAAATCGATGATGACATAAAGGGATGGAAAGACATTCCATGCACATGGATTGGAAGAATAAGCATAGTTAAAATGGCCATACTACCTAAAGCAATCTACAGATTCAATGCTATCCCAATCAGAATCGCAATGACATTCTCTACAGAAATTGAACAAAGAATCCTAAAATTCATATGGGGCACAAAAGACCCGGAATTTAAATTGCTTTAGCAATCCTGAGAAAGAAGAACAAAGCTGGAGGCATCACAATCCCTGACTACAGTAATCAGGGGTTGGCCCCGTGGCCGAGTGGTTAAGTTCGCGCGCTCCGCTGCAGGCGGCCCAGTGTTTCGTTGGTTCAAATCCTGGGCGCGGACATGGCACTGCTCATCAGACCACACTGAGGCAGCGTCCCACATACCACAACTAGAAGAACCCACAACGAAGAATATACAACTATGTACCGGGGGGCTTTGGGGAGAAAAAGGAAATAATAAAAATCTTAAAAAAAAAAAAATACAGTAATCAAAACAACATGGTACTGGTACAAAAACAGGTGCACAGATCAATGGAACAGCATTGAAAGCCCAGAAGTAAAACCACACATCTATGGACAGGTAATGTTCGACAAAGGAGCTGAGGGCCTACAATGGAGAAAAGAAAGTCTCTTCAACAAATGGTGCTGGGAAAACTGGACAGCCACATGTAAAAGAATGAAAATTGACCATTCTTTTTCAGCATTCACTAAAATAAACTGAAAATCGATCAAAGACCTAAAGATTAGGCCTGAAACAATAAGTCTTCCAGAAGAGAATATAGGCAGTACACTCTTTGACATCAGTTTCAAAAGAATCTTTTCGGACACCATAACCCCTCAGACGAGGAAAACAATAGAAAGAATAAATAAATGGGACTTCATCAGACTAAAGAGCTTCTTCAAGGCAAGGGAAAACAGGATTGAAACACAAAAACAGCCCACTAATTGGGAAAAAATATTTACAAGTTATTTATCCAACAAAGGGTTAATCTCCATAATATATAAAGAACTCACACAGCTCAACAACACAAAATCAAACAACCCAATCAAAAAATGGGCAGGGGACATGAACAGACATTTCTCCAAAGAAGACATACGGATGGCCAATAGACACATGAAAAGATGCTCATCATCACTAATCATCAGCGAAATGCAAATTAAAACTACACAAAGATATCACCTTACACCTGTTAGAATGGCAAAAATATCCAAAACCAAGAGTGACAAATGTTGGAGAGGCTGTGGAGAAAAAGGAACCCTCATACACTGTTGGTGGGAATGCAAACTCGTGCAGCCACTATGGAAAACAGTATGGAGATTTCTCAAAAAGTTAAAAATAGAAATACCTTATGACCCAGCCATCCCATTACTGGGTATCTATCCTAAGAACCTGAAATCAGCAATTTCAAAAGTCCCATGAACCCCTATGTTTATCGCAGCATTATTCACAATAGCCAAGTCATGGAACCAACCTAAGTGTCCAGCAACTGATGATTGGATAAAGAAGATATGGTATATATATACAGTGGAATACTACTCAGTCATAAAAAAGGACAAAGTCGTCCCATTCACAACACCATGGATACACCTTGAGGGTATTATGTTGAGTGAAATAAGCCAGACAGAGAAAGATGAACTCTGTATGACTCCACTCATAGGTGGTAGTTAACATATAGACAAAGAGAACTGATCGGTGGTTACCAGGGGAAAGGGGGGGTGGGGGGAGGGCACTAAGGGTGAAGTGGTGTACCTACAACATGACTAATAATAATGTACAACTGTAATTTCACAAGGTTGTTAACTATCAAAATCTTAATAAAAAAAAGTAGTAAGATCTACATAACAACCTAACTTTACCCATTAAAGAACTAGAAAAAGAAGAGACCAAACCCCAAACTAGCAGAAGAAATTAAATAATAATGATCAGAACATAGAATGAATGAAATGGAGAATAGAAAAATAGAGAAAATCAATGAAACTGAGTTAGTTTTTTTAAGAATTCAGCAAAATTGATGAACCTTTAGGTAGATTGAATAAGAAACAAAAGGAAGGGACTGGCATGTTGGTGTAGTAGCTACGTTCATGTGTTCTGCTTCACCAGCCTGGGGTTCTCAGGTTCAGATTCCAGGTGTGGACCTACACACCATTCACCAATCCATGCTGTGGTGGCATCCCACCTACAAAAATAGAGGAAGATTGGCACAGATGTTAGCTCAGAGCTGATCTTTCTCACCAAAAAAAAAAAAGAAACAAACAAACCAAAAAAGATTACTAATTAAGTAAAATGAGAGATGATAGAGGAGCCACTACAGCTGGTTTTACAAAATTAAAAAGATTATAAACAGAAAGCACCATAAACAGATGTACACAAAAAAATTCAATAACCCCTAGGAAAAATGGATAAATTCCTAGGAAAAAACAACCAGCCAAGACTGAATCATGAAAGAATAGAAAATCCAGACAGACCTAGCAAAGATATTAAATCATTGATCAAAAACATCCCGGCAACAATTAAAAATAAAAAATTCCCATCAAAGAAAAACTCAGGATCATATGGATTGACCAGTAAATTCTACCAAATATTTAAAGAAAAATTAACATCAATTTTCCCTGAAATCTTCCCCCAAACTGAAGAAGTAAAGCTTCCAAACTCATTCAATAAGGCCAGACAAAGCCAGACGAACACACTACCAGAAAAGAAAACCACAGACTAATATCCTTAATGAATACTAAAGCAAAAATCCTCAAAAGAATACTAACAAACAAAATTCAATAGCACATTAAAAGACTTATACATCAGGACCAAGAAGGATTTATCCCAGGGATGCAAGAATGGTTCAACACATGGAAATCATTCAATGTCATGTACCGAATAAGAGAATGAAGGATTAAAATCACACTATCACCTCAACAGATACAGAAAAATCGTTTAACAAAATTCAATCTCCTTTCATGATAAAAAAACAGTCAAGAAACAAGGAATAGAAGGAAATTACCTCAATATAATAAAGGCCATTATGAAAACCTCACAGCTAACATCATACTCAATAGTAAGAGACTGAATATTTTCCTCTAATATCAGAAATGAGACATGGATCCTTGTTTTCACCACTTCTATTTAACATAGTACTGGAAGTCCTGGTTAAAGCAATTAGGCAAGAAAAAGAAATAAAAGTTATCCACATTGGAGAGGAAGAAGTAAAGTTATCTTTGTTTGCAAATGATATGAGTTTATATGTAGAAAACCCTAAAATTCCACACACAAAAACTATTAGAACTAATAATTGAATTCAGCCAAGTTGTAAGATACAAAATCAACGTACAAAATTCAATTTTGTTTGTATACACTAACAACAAACAATCAGAAAAGGAAATTAAGGAAAGAATTCCACGTATAATAGCATCAAAAAGAATAAAACACTTAGAAATAAACTTAACTAAGGAAGAAAAAGACTCATACATTGAAAAACACAAAACATTGCTGAAATTAAGAAAGACACAAATAAATGGAAAGACATCCAGGTTCATGGATTAAAAAGTTTAATATTATTAAGATGTCAATAGTACTCAAAATAATCCAAGATTAAAACAATCCTTATCAAAATCTCTATTGTATTTTATTGCAGAAATGGAAAAATACATCCTAAAATTCAGAGGGAATCTCATGGGATCCTGAATAGCCAAAACAATCTTGCAAATGAACACAGTTGGAGTTCTCACACTTCATGATTTTAAAATGTATTGCAAAATTACAGTAAACAAAAAAGTGTGGTACTGTCATAAAGACAGACCTATAGACCAATACAATAGAATAGTAAGCCCAGAAATAAACCTTTGCCTAGATGATGAAATGATTTTCAACCAAGATTCCAAGACCATTAAATGGGGGGAAAGATAATCTCTTCAAAAAATGATGGGAAACCGAGATATCCACATGCAAAACAATAAAGTTGGATCTTTACCTTACACTATATACAAAAATTAACTCATCATTGATTAAAGACCTAATAATAACAGCCAAAAAGATAAAACTCACAAGAAAATAGGGGAAAATCTTCACAACATTGAATTTGGCAATTATTTTTTTGATATGACACCAAAAGCACAGGGAGCAAAAGTAAAAATAAAGAAGTTGGACTACATAAAAATTAAAAACATCTGTGCATCAAAGGACTAAAGAAACAAAGTGAAAAGTTAACGTACAGAATGGAAGGAATTATTTGCAAGTCTTATATTGGCTAAGGGATAAATATCCTGAACATATATATTTTAAAAACTCCCATACTTCAATAACAAAAAAAAAAAATTTAAAAAATGGGCACAGGACTTGAATAGATTTTTCTCCAAAGAAGATTTACAAATGGCCAATAAGCACCTGGAAATATGTTCAATATCACTAATCATTAAGGAAATGCAAATCAAAGCCACAGTGAATTACCATCTCACATCCATTGGTATCAATTTTTTTAAAAAAGAAAAAATAGCAGAAGATACCAAGTGTTAGTGAGGAAATGGATAAATTGAAACCCTAGTACGCTGTTGGTTGGAACATAAAATGGTGCAGTACTATGGAAAACTGAATAATGATTCTTCAAAAAATTTAAAAATAGATTACCATGTGTCCAGCGATTCCATTTTGGTGTTTATACAAAAGAATTGAAAACAGGGTCTCAAAGAGATATTTTTATGCTTACATTCATAGCATTATTATTCACAATAGTCAAAAGGTGCAAGCCACCTAAACATCCATTGATGGATGAATGGATAAACAAAATGTCGTATATACATACAACGGGTTATTATCCAGCCTTGAAAAGGAAAGGAATTCTGAAACACTCTGTAATATGGATATTGGGGGCTTGGGGGAGAGGGATAGGTGGAGCAGTTGTTTAATGCAGAGATTTTTAAAAATTTTCATGCAGTCCAATTTATTTTTACTTCTGTCATCTGTGATTTTGGTGTGATATCCAAGAAATCATTGGCAAATTCAGTATCATGAAGATTTCCCTCTATGTGGTCTTCTAGGAGTTTTATAATATCTTCCATTAAAGTTTTAATCAGTTTTGAATTTAATTTTGTGTATGATGTAAGAGGAGTATCCAATTTTATTCCTTTGTTTGTGGATATCTAGTTTTCCCCAAACCATTTGTTGAAGAGACTGTCCTTTCCCTATTGTGCACTCTTGACATTCCACTTGAAGATTATTTGATCATATATGTGTACATTTATTTCGGGGCTCTCTATCCTGTTCTATTGATCTGTATGTCTGTGTTTATGCCAGTTCCACATTGTTTGAGTACTGTAGCTTTGTAAGATGTTTTGAATTCAGGAAGTGTGAAGACTCCAGCTTTGCTTTTCTTTCTCAAATTTTTTTTTTGCTATTTGGTGTCCTTTCTTGTTCCCTATGAATTTCATGATTCTTTTATCCGTTTCTGAGTAAAAACATCTCTGGGAACTTGATAAAGATTGCATTGGCTCTGAAGATCCCTTTGGATAACATGGACACATTAAACATATTAAGTCTTCCAATCTGTGGATGTGACCTATCTTTTCATTATCATATTTTTAAAGTTATAGTTTTTATACTTTTGTCTGTTAACTTCTATACCAGAATCAAAAGCATTTATGTACCTCTGTTACAGTTCTGTATTTTTCTTTATATTTGTCTTTACCAGCAAACTTTATATTTCATACATTTTCATGTTGCTATCTAGTGCCCTTTTCTTTCTGCTTGAAGGATTCCCTTTAATATTTCTATGGCTGGTGATGTGATAATGAAATCCTTCAGCTTTTGCTTATCTGGGAAAGTCTTTATTTCTCCTTCATTTTTTAAGGACAGTTTTTCAGATATAGTATTCTTGGTTGGTAGTTTTTTTCTTTCACCACTTTAAATATATTGTCTCATGCCCTTCTAACCTGTAAGACTTCTGCTTAGAAACCACTGAGAGTCTTATGAGGGCTCCCTGTATATGAAGAGTTGCTTTTTTCTTGCTGCTTTCAAACTTCTCTCTTTGTCATTGAATTTTGGCAATTTTATTATAATGTAATTCAGTGTGAACTTTTTTTGGTTCATTCTAGCTAGAGCTCATTGGAATTCTTGAATCTGGATATCTATTTCCTCCGTCTTAGTTTTGAGAAGTTTTCAACTGTTATTTTTTCAAATAAAGTCTCTGCCCCTTTCACACTCTTTTCTCCTTTGGGGACTCCCATAATGAATATTGTGCCTCCTTGGCAGTTCCCATAATCCCTTTGGCTATCTTCACTTTTTTTCATTCTCCTTCGTTTTTGCTCTTCTGATTCCATAATTTCAAATGATTTGTCTTCAACTTTATTTATTCTTTCTTCTGCTTAGTAGTCTGATGTTGAAATGTTCTAGTGAAATTTTCAATGGAATTGTTGTATTCTTCAGCTCTGAAATTTGTTTTGTTCTTTCTTATATTTTCTATATCTTTATTTATATTCTCATTTTTTATGCATATTTTTCCTGAGCTCCTTGAGTATCTTTGTTACAGTCATTTTTTTTTCTTTGTTAGTCAGCCATGTACCTCCATTTCCTCAGAGTCAGATTCTGGAGATTTGCTTTGTTTCTTTGATTTTCCATTTTTCCTTGTTTCTCCATGTGCCTTGTAACGTTGTGTTGAGTTCCACACATTTGAAAAAACAACCGCTTCTCCTATTATTTCCAGACTATCTTTGTACAGGGAAATACAGGATTCTCTTATCAGCCCAGATAGAGATTCTAAGGGCCTCTCAAAACTTTTCTATGGATATGTTTTCTCTGGACTTGTGTGCATAAATTCACAATTAGAGGGATTTGCATTGTTTTATTTAGGAGCTCATAATCTCTTTCTCCCTTTTGTATCTTTCTCTGGTACTGCAGATTCTCTAGAGCAGCCACACATGGATCAGCTCTCTTTTTATCTGAGCAGCTACTGAGCTTCTAGAGTATGCTGGCTCTTCTCAGTGTCCGCGTTTGGTGAGACAGAAACCAGTCCCTTGGGCAACCCCCTGAAAAGCTGGAATGTTAGATAGATGCTCCAAATCTTTCCCGCCATAGGCAGAATTTCAGAGTTGGAGATTTCATCTTGCTTGATTCCATGCTGAGCTGGGAGGAGGAACTATGATAAGTGAGTGTTTGTTACACCAAATCTTTGCCTTTGTTCTTATTGGTCCCTAATATAGCACTCTTTCCCATCACTTCTTATATTCAGGCAAGACAGAAGCCTGTCCTTTGGGAAGGTCCCCACAAAAAGGGAGAACATTAGATGTACAGTTTAGACTTCTTTATAATTTCCCAGGGAGAATCTGATTGCTGAGCATTTCCTCCTGATCACATTACACTGTGCTGGTGGGGAGAGTGAGTAAGTGACACTATGGCAAGCGAGTGCCACAAATTTTCCTACTTGCTTTGAATTGCCTGGTTTTATACTGGCTTAGAGTGCAGGTGCATCTTAACTGGTTTTTGGATTTCTTAAAAAGGGCACTGGTCTGTGTATTGTTGATGAGTCAGCATCTCCAGTGAGGGAAGGAGATTTGAGGCTTCCTATTCCACCATCTTGCTGATGTTCTACTGATACAGTCCCTGATATCAGTTTCCCTACATTGAAACCAGCATATATAGGGTTAAAACCAAAACACTCATTCTCTGCTTACTCCCTGGCTTCCTGGCTCAAGAATCCACTATCCTCCATGGAGACAGACACTGCAAGGACAAGGACCTGGATGCATTATATCCTCCCTGCAAGGAGATACAGGCTGGTGGGAAAGATGCTGGACAGCAGGCTGCTGGGAAAGATGTTGGCCTCTCTGCGAGTAGTCTCAAGGCCAAACACAGGCTTGTGGGAAAGCTCTGACTAGCAAGGCCATAGGCTCCCCATCCTCTACCTAAAAGCCCAAATAAAAACCCTTAGTTTTAGCTTTTCAGGGAGTTTGGGATTTCAGCATCAGCTGCCCTTTCTCCTTGCTCAGCACTGTGCAATAATAAAATTCCTACTTTCTTCCACGACACCCAATGTCAGAGATTGGCTTGCTGCACAACAGGTGAGTGAATTTACTTCAGGTTGGGTATCAATAGGGACATTTTTTAATTGCTTATAATATGTGGTTACTTGGGCTCTTCCTAAATCTATTGAACCCACTTAATAACCCTGTCAAAATGGAATTGAGATTATTTAGATATGACTCAATGAATCCACCAAAGATAATTTTTCTAATGTTTTCACAAAATTATTTTAATGCCTTAAAAATCATATATTGTAGAGTTTTGCCCTTGATTAACAAGTTTTGACAAGAATTATTGAAATGCTCCCCAAATAATTAGTTGTAGAATTTTTCCCTGAATCAATATGTAAGCTTAATAGTATTTAGTTCACAGATTCAGTTATTGTCCTTTGAAATAAGATTTTCTCATTTTGATAACACCATCTCTGCATCTTTCATTATTCCCTATATATAGTAATAAATTGTTAGCATTTTCCTAGGATTAAAAATTATCTTAGATAATATTAATCCAGAAATGAAATTTAATTTCAAAGTATAGAAGCCACATGCTGTTGTCCATCTTTGCCTATGTTAGGATTTATTCTTTCCTAGTTCTATTTTAGTGTGAAGGTCATTTTATTTCCCAGAGAAGATCTTCTTACACATAAGGAATAAAGTAGTTCTGGTGTCTGTCATTCAATACTACTAAACTGTTAGTCAAAAGGAGTAGGATTTTCCTTATTCATTTGTTAGTCCAAATATAGTTTGTGGACCATAGCGATTTTCACAAACTTCTCTTTTAAGACATTATGAGTCAGATATTCTTCTGAGTCAGATTATCCTAATGATTCATGTGACTCATATTTGTCTTTGTTTTTACTCTTTATTTCTATCATTGCTATATATGCTTTATAAAATTTAAGCTTTTTTGAGACCTGGCCTTGCAGTCATTCTGGGTTTTTTTCTCATTTTACTCTTCAGCATATTATTTGATTTCTATGTTGAAATTATGCCTAGTGAGATATTCCCAAAAATATTGGATTATCTTCTTTGGAGCATCCTGAATGGAATGAACAAGTTAACAGCATGAAAGAATATATAGCCATTTATTATTCTTAATTCTTCTGTAAGTGAAATGAAACAACAGTATCTGATCAAAATCAGGGGCTGGCCCCATGTCCAAGTGGTTGAGTTCATTTGCTCTGCTTCCTTGGCCTAGGGTTTCGCCAGTTCAGATACTGGGCATGGACATGGCATCACTCATCAGGCCACGCTGAAGCGGTGTCCCACATAGCAACAACCATAGGCATTCACAACTAGAATCTACCACTGAGGGGTTTGGGGAGAAGAATTAAAAAAAAGAAGATTGGCAACAGTTGTTAGCTCAAATGCCAATCTTTAAAAGAAAATCAGATGATTACTTTTCATGCAAACAAGAGTATTTTCAGAAGAATGCATAGGTATTTGAACATAATTTAAGCTGATTAATTTTCTTGCAATTTGAGGAAAATAAAGGGCTTCACACTTCAAAGATATAGAATATCACTCCTTAAGGCTTTAGGGGGAAGTTTCAGTTTATTTGAAGAACTCATTAGCTTAAAGAATTTGATGGGAACACCATTTCCTTAGATAGAATAGACTCATCCAAATGTGACATGGGTCTCCTTTCCTTTTCTTTCTTTTCCTTTTTTTTCTCTCCATTTTATTATTATTTTAATTTAGTAAAACTGAAGCATAAAATGACTTTAATTGTCAGGAATGAAACAGAAAACTATTGAATAATAGTTTAAAATCCAGTGAGGTGTAACAAGTAATAAATAATTGTCTTTTCTGTTATATACCTTGAATTCCTGATCCCCTCAAAATAACATTTGCATATCAATAAGGCAGGATCAATATATTGTTTTCACAGACTGTCTGATAAAACTAACAAAAAAGGCATGTAAAAATTTTTTGATTTTACGTTTCATTTTCCTGTATATCTAAAGGAAGGATTCAAATGAAATTTCACATTAAACATATTAAAATTTGCACTTTAATGAAAGTACCATTGCCCTGTTGAATAAGAGTGATTTCATCATTAATTTTAAAATATTTATGTAATGTATTCTGTTATTGAGTAGTACTATGAAGAATAAGGCAGATACAATGGACTTGTGCTCACACAGATTCCAACTGATTAGAAATTAGATGCGTAAATTATTAGATTCTAACTGAGGATGCAACCAAATAAACTGGTCATTACATTGAAGTGTCATTAGTGTTATGATGAAGTCACTTTACATTTTAGCTATTGTATTTCTTCAATTTAAATTTAATTTGTAACTTTAAATACATTTTCTTCAATAGATTTAAAGTTGTGTGACTTTAACACACTTCTTTTGAGTGCTTACAATATACAGGACACTTGATAAACACAGAGATAATTAGTCCACATTAACATATAGTTCTCATTCTGAAATTTGGTTGTAATCCAGCTTGAGAGACAAACTTGTAAATTGCTATCTATATTCTAAGGCTGAATAAAATAAGTTCTACTTTAGAGATTTAAGGAAAAAACACTGTATGGCTGGGGTAGGACCTTTGCGTGGAAAGAATGAAAGGAGGCACGGGATTGAGAAAAAGACTGAAGGGACATGGTGACGGTGTGAAATGACTTGTATATGGATCCCTCTAAATTCCTGAAATCTTGATACTGAAGTGTGACATTTATTATTTCTAAGCCTCCTCCTCAACAGAGGGATATTTGTATTGCCTGATGCTGCTCTGAGCTTCTGCCAACCTATGAGGTTAAAAGCCAAAGCCGTTCAAGGTCCCTTATTCTCATTGTGGCTTAATTGTCTCTAAGTGAAATTTTAAGAACTAAAGTTGCTCAGGCAACTGGAGACAATCCCTGGAAACGGACTGAGAACAGACTGTCCTGTTTAATTAAATGTTGAGTAAAGGATTGGTTCCCTATATAGATTACCAATTTAAAATATTATAAATATAAATTAATACACAATAAATGCTGATCATTAGAGAACATTTTCTGATAGTTCTTCTGAAGACACTTTTGGAGCGCATCTAAATTACACGATATGGATTAAATAAATTTTCATTCTCCAATATTTTGAGGAGATATTCTAGTAATATTTTATTTTCCTAATTGTTTGTATCAGTATATATGGATGCTTACTAAGATTGTTAACCTAATTTTGGTATGACTCTTTAAAAATCAAGTGTGATGGAAGTATCAATGGAAAGTTCAGAAATGGGTGGAAAGCCAAAGGATGCTAGGTAGTGCTAGGAAACAGCCATGATAAAGCCTAAGAATGATCTGCTTAGGATGCTGTCATCAATGTTAGACCCACCACTTTGCTATTTCCCAGTGAATCATCTCTGGTAGTTCATGTAGAGAATGGTAGAGCAGGGAAAAAGACTGTCTGCTCTTTTTATCCTGAGGGACAGTCCTTATTTCCCATGTCTTGGGGTCTTCCCACCCACAAAGGGTTTTGACATGTTATTCTATGCTTTTCTTTTAGCCAATCTTTATTTGAGGTAAAAGTGATTACATTGAATGTCCTTCATTGCTAAATGATAACATTAAGTAATGATATTATAAAAGAGGTGATATAGACAATTTAAAATTAATCAATGATGTCCTTTTTGAACACCCTCTCCAATATTTTGTTTTACGTAGTTTTCACATGTTGACATTTGGCAACATGTCTTTCAATTTCAGATTTTATTATCTGTGCATATTATCTATGACTCAGTGGGTTTTAATTGTGACTATAAATAACCCAGAATATACTTATATATGCACAATGATTTTATTATCCCTGCAAGCTGCCATTGCTTTACTTATCATTAAATGGAATAGTTTCATTTTCGCAAGACTCATGTTCATTAACTTACCAGTCAATCAAAAGTTATTTATTAAGTATCTGCTCTGTTTTCAGAGTGGAGTAGAGTTTAAAGAAAAATGAAATGTTTCTTGATATAGAGGGAGAAAACATATTATGTAGAAAGTTTTTCAAATTATAAATCAGAGTAGAATTGGACCCACATTTTGCTGTGTGATTTTAGGGTAAACATTAATCTCAGTCTCAATGAACCATCTGTAAAATGGGAATTATATTCTACTTAGCAAGGTTTACTAAGGATGAAGATTACCTAGTTAAGTCACTTAGGACGTAATATTCATAACTAAGTCGTACACAGCGGAAACCACTAGGGAGCAAAACAAGATGCACCTAATCTTAAATGCATTGTCCAAAGGTTATACAAATTCTGGTAAGACGAAAACTCTTAAGAGCTGAGATGATCAAAATGCTTGATGCAAGAACTGAAACATGAAAAATGATGGGTAGATTTTGAGGATGCTTACTATAGAAATGGTGGCATTAAAAGATCTTGAAAAATTTTATGATAAATTTTACAAGAAAAATGCTAAATTTGATTTCAGAGCTGTTGACTTTGAAGGATGTAAGTTCATTCAAATAAAAACGTGCAGTAGAATGTAAGGTATATTGCTGTTTAGGTGGGAAGACGAAACAAGAAAAATGTACAATAGAAAGTTAGGCATACTGTAGTTTAAGTGAGAAGATAAACTAGAAAAACAAATTTGGTAGTTTTCAGTATAGAAATGACAATTGGAGGATGAGTTCTCTGAGGGATAGGATGCTGAGAAAGAACAGAGCTCCAAAGCAATTTTGAAAGTCGATAAAACTTATTATTTTTTTGCTGTTCTATCTTTTATCACCTAACTCAATATTGCCTTGACAATCGTGAAAAATATGAAAATCCCACTTTCAGAAAGTGAATATTGTGCTCCTTAAAATAGTATCTGGAAAACAAAGATGCAAGTCTAATTATATTTTAACTAATATACTCATACAAAAAATATTTCATTTATAGATTAGTTAGGTACATTTTTTTTCTAACAGAAAATTTTTCCCCCCAAAATACTCTGCCCCTTTGGTACAGAAAATCTATGAGGAACAAGAAACTATCTTTATTTTTTTAGTAAAGTGCACTTTCTAAAAAAGGCCTACGGTAAACTTTAAAGAGAATGTATTTCTTTCTATGACCCTGAATTATAACTGAAAGTAAATTTGTTTTGTATTGCCAGTTTTTCATAAAAATGTTATATCAAATGCAAATGATTCCATTTCTTATGGATTCTTATTTAGCAGTCAGTTATGATTAGGGACAGCCACATTTGTATCCAGTACTTGCTTATTAGGACAAATTGTGTTTTTGAGATGTGAAATCATGAAGATCAACATAATCAAATATTTCATTCATGATTAATTATTGTTTCTAAGTTCTACAAATAATTTTAAGATTAGGGTACTAATCATTTATTTTCAAAAATTTTATCATGTCTCTTCATATCTTCGAATATTTTCTAGTTTAACCTAAATTCTCAAATATTACTTTTTCTCATATTCAAGATACTTGACTCAATGTAATATTTTAGGCATCTTTCTCATCTCATAAACTGAGTATTTACATCTTAATGCATTTGTTTTCCAGTATCCTTTCCTCACATTCTTCCAAAATGCCTGTTTTAAAAGAGAAGGAAAAAATGCTGTATAAGAAGGAAAGAAAAACGGATAACATTTAGATTTAGATCTTGAGTACTTGCATTCATTTTGAACACACACACACAGAACTTGTTGGGTTATATGGTTGAATTATTGCCACTCAATCTTATCTATCCTTCACTTTTAAGACCATAGAGCTAGAAATCCCCAGGAGAGTGAAATTCAGGCATGTTCTTGTCAGGTTCCTTTACTCTTGTAGGAAGATGTCAGATATACCCTCTGTTCAGCTGACCATTCAAGTGCCTGCAACAGCAAATAGCACTTGGGGTACCACTTGGTGAATGTAACCAAAGTCATTGCCAATTAATTCTTATCAAATACTCAATTTAGAGAGACAATGACACTGAAGAGAATGTTCACTATTCTACCCTTTACTTTTCACATACAATAATATTTACTTCTGGGATTTTACACATCTTCACATTTGACAACATAATTGCTTTACTAAATTCATTGAGCATCAGATGAGGAAAATTTTTGAAACTTTAATCACACCTAAGAACAGGTTTTTTTGGACACTCCTAATTGGATGTCCTAATTATGTGAAACACATACTTGTTATCACTAATAACAGAACTTTTTTTTTCATTTTCCACTATTGTTTATTTAAAGTATGGGCAAAACTCAGGAAAATACCCAAATGCAGTAGTTGCAAAAACATGGCTCTACAGAAAAAAACAACAAAGCTGCTCAAACTAAATTATAAGTTATTTTTAGGTAACATTGTATCTCAGTTTATGATTACTCAGAATACTTTTTCCTCTGGTGATGCTCAGAAGTGTAGACTGGAATACAAGGTAGTTTGGGGTATCAGTATATATCAAAAGCTGTAGGTGAATCAAAAATTGAAAATCATAAAAGATGGACATTCTAAAATCTATACTTGGATTAAGCCAGATAAGGAAAAATTTAATCTTAATATGTCATTTTTTAAAATAACTATGAATTGAGATTAGTTATACTGAAGTTTCCTTTGGCGGTTTTCTTTGGGCTAATTCTGAGGGGTGGCAGAAAGGACAAACCAGTGAAACTCATTGCCTAAGAGACTATAAAAGAGGAGGGGTGATGTTGATTCTGGAGTTTTATGCACAAAGGTACATGAGCTAAATACATTCACACTCTCAGTAGAAGGAATTGGTGTAAACTTCCTGAACAACTGGCTTGATTTTAACTAATGAACACTGGGAATTACATAAATGATTCTGACTTTCACTTGGCATAGGCTACTAAAGAGCATAGAACAAAATTGTGCTCATTGTTCTGGAATATTCAAGGAATTGTGTCATCAATTTTTGTATTATTATCAATCTTAATTTCTTTTAACTATGTTCATTCTCATCTCTCTCTCACTCTCTTACTTTTCTCATTCACTCATTTTAAATAATATATTTTAAGATGTATAGATTTATATCACTCTCAAATTTTTTTTGCTGTCACTGAGTTATATGTAAACAAATAGGACTGTAGGCTAATGCATTCAGTAATATTTACTGAGTACTTACTATTTGATAGGCCACAAGCTAACTAGTATTTGGCCATACGCTAAGTGGTTTGGAACACTGAAAGATTCTTAGTAAGACGGTTGGCAAATATACACAAATATTTATAAAACCAATTAGAAAAGAAAGACGTAAGAGAATCCAATGCACCATATGAAGTTTCAGAGATAATAGAAATTGCTAACAGGTAGGGTAGACAAGAGGTGTGGGAAAGTTCACAAAAGTCTTCATAATAGTGAGAACATCAGAGCTGAGCTCTAAGGAGTGGTATGATTTAAATATCAGCACTATGCTGTATGGAATATAATTCTTGTAAATACGGTGAAGTGAGTTTACTTCTAAAAATTTTAACTCACATTCCTTAGAGGTAGCAAGCAGCCTGTCCAAGTTTAATAAACTAAATAAGAGAAACAAATTTCTTCTTACATATTTTGTCAGGACAACCTTCCCAACAACAGCAGAGAGAATAAATGATTTTCTTCTTTGGGGTTTTGTATTAGATTTAGTTGAATTTCTTAATTAGCTTTGTATAAAATTTATTGATTTCCTCCTTTGTGCCAAACATGGTGCTCTACACTATGGAGGATACAAATATAATAAAAATAACAAAAACGAAAATAAGCACACAGTAAATTACATACTATTTCATGTTCATTGTATTAGAGAAACATTTCTAGTAAAATAATTTAAATAAATCAAACAAAAACTAATAGACAAAACATGCAAGTGTCCAAAACTCCAAATACAAAACCCCATAATGTCATTCTATTATAGTTAAAAATACAAAATAGATAAAATTAGAAAATAAGTAGAAAATAAGAATTATCAACTGATTTCTTATGTTTTTGATACAGAACATCAGATATCAGAAATTAAGAAGATAAAGTGTTAAAATGAGAAATCAAAAATCAAGCAAACAAAAACCATCTGCAAGTGAAGACTCATCCTTGAAATCTATAGAACTGTGATGGCCAATGATAATCAGACCCTCTCCTATTTGATTTTCAAGCACTTCACTTCTTAAATTACATTGTCATAAGTTCTGCCCTGGAATACCTTTTTTAATCATGATTGATTTTCACTTTGAGTTTTTTAAAGTAAATTTTCTTGCTTTTGTTTTTGTTTTTTACAAACAATGTGTCAGAATCTGCTAGAATTACCTGGATCATATAATCTTAGCCAATTGAGCTTAGTTTTGTTTATTTTTGTTTTGTTACAGTGCACTATAAATTTTATTTGGCAACGATTTTAATGTTATGTTTTGGGAAAATAATTGAAACGAATAATATTTTCTACTTTCCTCCTCCATTTATTTTATACTTTTTATTTCAAATACCTCTACTTTATTGGGGTTTTTTTGGTACTATAATTGAAAAGGTTCTACCTGTTTCCTTCTAATTCAAATTACATGCTTTTTTCTTGTTGCCTTTATTACTATTCCCTATAAAGGAATAATTTTTGAAGTGTTTTATAATAAAAACTGTAATTAACAAAGCAGGAGTGAC
Organism: Equus caballus; assembly: GCF_041296265.1. Lineage (NCBI taxonomy): Eukaryota > Metazoa > Chordata > Mammalia > Perissodactyla > Equidae > Equus > Equus caballus. The sequence goes on along the minus strand of NC_091702.1, from coordinate 15,686,897 downwards.
AAAAATAGGTTTGTAAAGAATGACAACAATATATGAACAAAATCACTTCTTTAGGCCCTTGAAAGAAAACACAAGAGAAGACAAAAAAAAAAAAGAACATAGAGGATCACTCTGTATGTTTCTTATTTTAAAACATGTTCATATTAAATAAGAAACACTTCAATGGATTACATTGTAATTGTGTAAGTTAAGTCTTCCATAATGGTAAAGGAAAAGTTAAATCAACTTACAGGCATTATTCTTACTTTTGTTTTTTTTCTAGAACAAAGATAAGCAAAAGTCAATGGTTCACTTAAGCTGCTTCAAGTGTATATGATTTGACCTGATTTTGAAATTTTCAGTGAAACCTTTCAAAGTAAAGGTCACACCATGGCAATTTCATCATACTTCTAAGATGTATTAGAAGTCTCAGCTCTCCTATATGATTTAATGAGGGGAACATCATTGCCTTGCGGAAGTGGCACAGCATTGTCAGAGAGGATGGTCTCTTATCATCCTCAACCATTGACACACTTTCTATTTTATTATTATAGTAATATGGAGGTTGATAAAAATATTTGAAAAGAAAATGTAGTTTCCTGTCAGGCATGTAAGAAGCTGAAAGTTGCTAATCCATCCTAACAAAAAATAAAAAGCTGAAAAAACTGAAAAATCAACTCTTCCTGTATTTGACAAAGATGTGGGATCACCGAGCAAATGACTAGTCTTGAAATTAAAGAGACTGATAGGTGAATGCAGGGACTCATTGATTGCTGGAGCAGAAACCCAGGAACACGAAACTCTATGGGAAACAGTGCCAAGGTAGGGAAGCCTGAATTGTAACTGATGAATTTCTGGAGACTTAGTGTGGGCAAATATGAGAGTGGAAAATTTTTCTGGGACCAGGTCTTCATGCTCCTAGACTTTTGTGAATTTTACCTCCAGGACCTCAGCTGGGTTCTCAAGGTGAATATCACGGAAAAATTACCTCATATTTTGGCAGGAGGAAGGGAAAAGGAACCATTATGAAATACTTCCGAGCATTCTGTTTTTCTTAACAAGGTCCACCCTCAGGAGAAACTATTTAAGCAGAGCCTAACCTAATGGGTTATTATCAAAGCCTAACTGATCTAGGGGAAGGGAGACATTGAACTCCAGCTGGTTCTAGCTTTCCACAGGGAGAAAGGGAGATCCTCAACTTCAGCCCCCTCTAGCCATGCTGTCCTACCTATGGTGGGGAGGGTAAAACACTAAGAAGCACATGCAAAGTTCGTGGTCCAGAGGTACAGGCTCACTGAAAGTCTGAGACCTATAGAATTCTTCCCCTCTACTTAGACTTTATCCATAGATTATTAAAGCCCCATTTATGGCAGTTCTTTATACCCAATATATCATATCTAGTTATGAGGAAAAAATTACAAGACTTACTAGAAAACACAGTTTGAAGAAACAGAGCAAGCATCAGAACAAGAATCAGACATGGCATGGATGTTGGAATTCTCAGACCAGGAATATAAAACAAATATGATTAAGATGCTAAAGGCTCTAAGGCATAAAGCAGAAAGTGAGAACAGATGGACAATTTTAGAAGAGAGATGGAAAGCCTAAGGAATAACCAAAATAAATTCTACAGATCAAAAACGCTGTAACAGAAATAAAGAATGCCTTTGATTGGCTTATTGGTAGATGGTATATGGTTGAGGAAAGACTCTCTTAGCTTAAGAATATCCCAATAGAAACCACCAAAACTAAAAAGCAAAGAGAAAAAGACCGCAAAAAAATGAAAAACATAACAGAATATTCAAGGACTGTGGTACAACTACAAAGGTGTAGCATGCTCATAATGGGGATTCCAGAAGGAGAAAAAAGAGAAAAAGGAACAGAAGAAATATTTGAAGCAATAATAACTGAGAATTTCTCCAAATTAATGTCAGATTTCAAACCACAGATCTAGGAATGTCAGAGAACTCTGGACAGGATAAATCCCTGAAAAACCACACATAGGCATATCATTTTCAAACTACAGAAAATCAAAGATTAAAATATATATCTTGAAAGAAACCAGAGAATAAAAACACTTTACGTGTAGAGGAACAATGATAAGAACTACAGCCAACTTCTCAGAAACGGTGTAAGTAAAAACAGAGTGCAGTGAAATATTTAAAGTGTTGAAAGAAAAGAAATCACTAACGTAGAATTGTGTACCCTGAAAAATCATCCTTCTAAAGTGAAGGAGAAATGGAAACCTTCTCAGACAAACAAAAATTGAAGGAATATGTTGCCAGTAGACATGTCTTTCAAGAAATGTTAAAGAAATTCTTTACAGAGAAGGAAAATAATAAAGGTCGGAAATTCGAATCTACATAAAGAAAAAAAGATAATTGGAGAAGGAATAAGTGAAGATATTCTTAATTGATCTAACAGTGTTCAAAGTAATAATAGCAAAAATGTATATGACTATGTATGCTTATATATATATGTGCTATGTATGCTTATATATAAGTGAAATGAATGACAATAATGATACAAAGGATGGAAGGAAGGGATTAGGATTATTTTGTTATTATAAGATACTCGTATTACCTGTGAAGTGGTAAAGTATTATTTGAAAGTGGACTTGAATTAGTTGTAAACGTGTATTGCAAACTCTAGGACAACCACTAAAAAAGTTTAAAAAGTAGTATAACTAATATGCTAATAAAAGAGAGAAAGTGGAATCATACAAAAATACTCATTTAAAACCACAAAAGGCAGAAAAAGAGTAGAAGGCAAAAATAGAAACAAAGAATGAGAGCAAAAAATAGAAGACAATAACAAATATGGTAGGTATCATTATAACAATATGAATAATCACTTTGAATGTCAATGATCTAAATGCACCAATTACTAGATAGAGGCTGTCACAATAGATCAAGAAACAAGACCCAACTGTATGTTGTCTACAAGAAACTCAAAAGACAAATATAGATTGAAAGAAAATGGATAGAAAAAATATATCATGCTAAGAATAATCAAAAGAAAGCAGGAGTAGACATATTAATTTCAGACAGAGTTTACTTCAGACCAAGGAAAGTTATTAGGGATAACAAGAAGCAACATATAATGATAAAGGGGTCTTTTCTTCAAGAAGATATAACTATTCTTAATGTGTAGGCTCCTACAACAGAGCATCAAAATATGTGAGGTGAAAACTGATAGAACTTTAAGGGGAAAAGATGAATTCACTATTATAGTTGGAGACTTCAACACCTATCTACCAGAAATGGACAAAATTAGAAGGCAGAAAATCAGTAAGGACATAGTTGAACTCAACAACACCATCTATCAACTAATTATAATGGACATCAATAGAATAATTTATCCAACAATAGCTTGTACACATTCTTCTCAAGGTCATAGGGGACCTTTGATAAGACAGACCATATTCTGGGCCATGAAACACACCTTAACAAATTTGAAAGAACAGAAATCATACAACTCAGACCACAATGGAATTAAATTAAAAATCTATAATAGATAAATATCTAGTAAATCCTAAAATACATGGAGATTAACTAACACTTCTAAACAACACATGGGTCAAAGAAGAAATCTCAAGAGAAATGTAAAAATTAGTTAGAACTAAATGAAAATGAAAATATACTTATCAAAATTTGTTAGATGCAGCCAAGCAGTGCTTAGAGGAAAATGTATAGCATTGAATGCCTATATTACAAAGAATAAAGACCTGAAATAAATCACCTAAGCTTCCATATTAAAAAACTAGAAAAAGAAAAGAAAATGAATTCCAAAGTAAGCAGAAGAAAAGAAATAATAAAAATTAGAACATAAATCAATGAAATTGAAAACAGGAAATTAATTTTAAAAAATCATAAAACAGGAAGACGTTTCTTTCAAAAGACTAATAAAATTGATACGCTTCTAGCTGGGCTTACTAAGGAAAAAAGAAACAGGACACAAATTACTAACATCAGAAGTGAAAGAGGGGGCATCACTACAAGATTCCACAAAGAAAATAAAGAAATACTGTGAACAATTGTATGTCCACAAATTTGATAACCTAGTTGAAATGAACCATTCCTTGAAAGACACGTTCTGCCAAAACTCACACTAGATGAAAAGGATAATCTAAATAGGCATATATCTTTTAAGGAATTTAAATCAGTAATTAATAACTTCCCAAAACAATAAGCCCTAATCCCAGATGGTTACAATTGTGAATTCTGCCCAACATTTAAGAATGAAATTATACCAAATCTCTACAATCTCTTTGAGAAGATAAAGCAGAGAGATTACTTCCAAACTGATTCTATGAGGCCAGCATCACCCTAATACTGAACCAAAGATATTACAAGAAAAGAAAAAAAGCTACAGACCAATATCTCTCATGAACACAGATGCAAAACTCGTCAACAAAATATTATCAAATCAAATCTTAAAGTACATAAAAATAATTACATTCCATGACCAAGAGGGATTTATCACAGATATGAAAGTCTGGTTAAACATTTGAAAATCAATTTAATCTATCACATCCATAAGTTGAAGAAGAAAATCACATGGTCATAACAATAGATGCAGAAACAGCGTCTGACAAAATCCAATACCATTCATGATAAAAATTCTCAGCAAAGTAGGAATAAAGGAGAAATCCCACATCTTGATAAAGAACATCTTTAAAAAACTTATAGCTAAAATAATACTTAATGGTGAGAAACTCAAAGCTTTCCTGCTAAGATCGGGAAGGAGGTAAGCATGTCCCTTCTCAACACTCCCTTTCAACATTGTACTGGAAGTCCCAGCTCATGCAATAAAACAAGAAAAGGAAATAAAAATTACGGATTGAGAAGGAAAAACTAAAAGCCTTGGTTTATAGATTACACAATTGTCTATGTAGAATATCCAAAAGAATTGACAAAAAAACCCTGGAACTAATAAATAATTATGCTAAGTTTGCAAAATACAAGGTTAGTACACAAAAGTAAATTGTTTTCTTATATGCCAGCAACAAACAAGTGAAACTTGAAATTAAAAGCACAATACCGTTTACATTAACACCTCCAAAAATGAAATACTTAGGTACAAATGTAACAAAATATGTACAGAATCTATGTGAGGAAAACTACAAAACTGATGAATGAAATCAAAGAATAATTAAATAAATGGAGAGTTATGCCATGTTTTCGATAAGACGACTCTATATGTGAAGATATCAGTTCTTCTCAACTGGATCTATAGCTTAAATGCAATCCCAACGAAAATCCCAGAAAATTATTTTGTGGATATCTATAAACTGATGTAAAGTTTACGTGGAGAGGCATAATGTTATCAATTTTTCTTCCCCGCATCCGACTTGAACCCACAATCAGTCCTTTCTTCTTCAGAGGGTCCTTTTTTGTTCGTTGTCACGGATTTGAAATGAAACCGAAGCTGAGCGAAGTTGTGTTCAGCAGCAGAAGCTTTTATTCAATGGCCAAAGAATGGAGAAGTGGGAACTATGTTCACAAATCAACTTCTCAGCTCCTGGGGTGATTAAGCAGCTGCTATAAGGGGTCTAGGTAAGGAAGGGGAGGATTATTCATAGTGATTCAGGGAAATGGGCAAGCTTTTCTGGGGAGCAAGGGCGCCACCTCTTTTCTTTCCTTGTTTGGTTATATCCTGACAGTGCCATGGCAGTTGTAAACTGTCATGGTGTCAGTGAGTGTGTTCTATAATATGGTGATGTGTTACAATGTACATATAATGAGCTGTGGGGTATATATCAGATCAAGTAGGACTGCCATGTTGCCTTCAACTAGTTTTAACTGGTTTCGACTATACGTCTCAGCGCTCTCCTTCCTCTCTTTGTGGTTTCCTATAAGCTAAAGAGAACATGTTAGGTTTGTTCTGAGGAGGTTGTGGTTAATGTCTTCTAGGGCCAGGGGAAGGGGCAACAACAAGACTTAGAAAGGCTAACTCTGTATTAAAAGACAAGAACAAAGTTGGAAGACTGACACTACCTGACTTCAAGAGTTACAATAAAGCAATAGTAATCAAGACAGTGTGGTATTGGTGAAAGAATGGATAAATATATCAATGGACAAAGAGAGAGCCCAGAAATAGACCCACATAAATATAGTCAACTGGTCTTTTAAAAGTAGCCAAGGCAATAAAATGGAGAGAGGAAAGTCTTTTCAGCATATGGTGCTGGAAAAACTGGACATCCAAATGCAAAAAATAAATCTAGACACAGACCTTACACACTTCACAAAAATGTAAAACAAGTAAATGTTTTGTAATATTTAAAATATATAAATGTAAAACACAATATTATAAAACTCAGAATGTAACATAGGGGAAAATCTTGATGACTTTGATTATGGAAATGATTACATACAATACCAAGGACATGACCCATAAGAGAAAAATTGATAAGCAGGACTTCAATAAAATTGAAAACTTCTGCTCTGCAAAAGACAATTTCAGGAGACTAAGAAGACAAGCTATAGACTGGAAGAAAATATTTTCAAAAAACACACTGATAAAAGGCTATCATCCAAGACATACAAACAACACTTAAAACTCAACAATAATAAAACAAACAACCAGATTAAAAAATGGGTCAAAGCTCATAATAGACACCTCACCAAAGAAGGTATACAGATGGCAAATAAGCATGTGAAAAGACACTCCACATCATATGTCATCAGGGAAATGCAAACTAAAACAACAGTGAGATACCATTACACACTTATTAGAATGGCCAAAATCCAGAACACTGACCAACACCAAATGGTAGTCAGGGTGTGGAGCAACAAGAAGTCTCATTCATTGCTGGTAGGAATGGAAAATATTACAGCCACTTGAGAGAGAGTTTGGCAGTTTCCTACAATATGATTCATCAATCCAATGGAGTTAAAAATTTATGTCCACACAAAACCTGAGCACAGATGTTTATAGCAATTTTACTCATAATTTCAAAACTTGGAAGCAACCAAGATATATTTCGTAGGTGAATGGATAAATAAACTGTGGTACATCCAGACAATGGAGTATTATTCAGTGCTAAAATGAAATGTACTATCAAGTCATGAAAAGACCTGAAAAAACCTTAAATGCATATTACTAAGTGAAAGAAGCTATCTGAAAAGGCTATATAGTGTACGATTCCAACTATAACATTCTGAAAAGGGCAAAACTATAGACGGCAAAAATATTAGTGTTTGCCAGGAATTGGGGGAAAGGAGGGGTGAATAGGCAGAGCACAAAGGATTTTTAGGTCAGTGAAACTACTCTGTATGATACTATAATGGTGAATATTTGTCATCACACCTTTATCCAAATCCACAGAATGCACAACACCAAAAGCAAACCTTAATGTAAATTCTGGACTCTGGATGATGATGATGTGTCAATTTAGGTTCATGAATTGTAACAAATATCCCAGTTTGGTAGGGGGTGTTGGTAATGAGCGTGGCAATACATGGATGGGGGCAGGAGATATAGGGGAAATCTCTATACCTTCTTGCCATTTTGCTGTAAAACTAAAACAGCTCTAAAAAAAGTCTATTAAAAAATGAAAATGTAGAAAAAGAAAATAACCACTTATATTTAGGCTAAAATAAAAGACAAGGGAAATAATCCTGGGATATGGTGAACTACATTTGTGGCTTAATGAACTACTCACATAAAGATGAAATTTAAATAAACATACAATAATTACTTACATTGGTTTACTTTTAATATTTAAAATGGAAGTGAAAACTATATTAGTTTAAAAACATTTAACAAATTCCTCCTTACATATTGAAGGTTCTAACAAAAAACAAAATCATACACAAACCAAATAGAGAGAGAGGTAGGAGACAACTGTATTTAAAATATTTACCCTTGAGTCTTTAGAATGTTAGAGATAAATATTACTCTGTTAAATTACTGTTTAATCATCTCTCTCTATCTCTCTCCCACTAAGTTGTGTAAGACAATGCATTGTCTTTTTATTACTATAATCCTTGTGCCTAGAAGAGTGCCTGTTACAGGGAGCTTGCTGAATAATTGTCAAATAAATTGTAAAAATTTAAAACACAAAATATACATTATAACAATTATTTTACAGAAAATGGCCTGGAGAAATCTGAGTAGATCTCATGTTATATTTTAACAAATGTATTTGTGATAAAAATATACTTAATATATAAAATATTTTAACTGGAAAATTATTTTATTGATTTTTTCTCCTTCACCTCATGAACTTATCAAATATTTATTTTAATTTAGAAGAATAAATGCTAAAATCAAGCACACTTGAAGTTTATGACATTTGACCTCCCATTCTAAATCAGAGCATATAGCTAATAGATTATAATGTCTCTGCAAGGAATTTAAATTGTATGTAAAAAATTTTAGTGTAATAAATATCTAGTACCAGATTGTTTCACTGGTAAATTCTACCAAACATTTGAGGAAGAAACAATACTATCACACAAAATTTTTCAGAGTATGTAAGAAGAGGAAGCACTTCCCAGTTCATTTAATGAATCTGACATTACACAGATACCAAAATCAAACAAATAAATTAGAGAAAATAAAAAGAAACAGATCAATATCCTCATGGAGATAGATTCAAAAAGCCTCAAGAAAATATAAGCAAATGAAACAAACATTATTTAAAAAGATAATACATTATGACCATGTAGGATTTATTCTGAGAACAGAGGATTTTTCCGAGTATTTGTAAACCAAACAAGAATAATTTAAAAGACCGAACAGGAATAAGCATTTGGTCATCTGAATAAATGTTGAAAAAAATCTTTTAAGAAAATGCGACATCCATTTCAGCAAATTAGGAAAAGAAAGTAATTTCCTCAACCTGATGAAGTGCATCTACAAAAAGAACCTTGCAAACAATATTATTCTTAGTGGTGAAAGATTGAATGATTCCCTTGCTGATGAACAATAAGGCAAGGTTGGCTGCTCATGTTGCCCCTATTTAGCATTTTACCATAAGTCCTAGACAGCGCAGTAAGGCAAGAGAAAAAAACTAGGCAAGGGGATTGAAAATAAAGAATAAAACTTTCTCAATAAGCAGATGACATTGGTCATCTATGTAAAAATTCCAATGTTTCTACAAAATAGTACTAGTATGTATGTTTAGCAAAATTACAGGATACAAGGTATATATACACAATTCAACCATTTTTCTATATTCTAATGATGAAGATTTGCATTTGTAATAAGAAAATATCATTTACACCAGCACCACAAAACAGAAAACAGTTAGGTATAAGTTTTTAAAATGTGGACAAGATGCATGCTGAAAACTTCTAATAAAAGAAATCAAAGAAGGCCTAAGTTAATAGGAAGATATACCATGTTAATGAATTGGAAGACTCAGTATTGTTAAGACATAAAATCTCCCCACAATGCTTTATAGATTCAATGCAATCACAAGTAAAATCCAAGCAGGAATTTTTGGTAGACATTGACAAACTTGTTCTAAAATGTAAATGGAAAAAGGCAACTAGAATATGTAAAGCACTTTTAAAAAAAAAAACAAAGCTGGGAGACTCATTCTACCAGAATTCTTTCCAGTATAACTGTGAAACAACAGACTGGGATATTTGAGACATGCTATACATACAGATCATTGGGATAGAATAGACGACATCAAGAAAAGTTGTGTTTTTGCAAATTATTCAATTTTGTTGTTGTTGTTGTCAAAGTGGTAGCATTATGATATTTCCAAATTTCCATATTCCAGGCAGAAGTCAGTCTCCACATGTTGAAGTGTGAGTAACATGAACTACTTTTGGAGAAATCATGTTGCTGAAACTGGCCTAGCAAAAAGTAGAAATTCTTAATAACTCAGTGTTTGCAGAAGAAGCTGATGTATTATTCCTTCCAAAACATGTCTTGGTGCAAGTTTTCATTTTGTGCTGGCAGCCTAGTGGCCATCCAAAGCATAGCACTAGATGTTTTCTGAGATGTTTTCCTCTGTTTTCCTCTGTTAGCTGGGAAACAGCAGAACAGTTAATGAAATGTGTATATTATAGATGATGTGTGACACGTGGACTTTTCCTGGCTTAGTATTTCTTTTAATATAATTTGCATAATGTAGCTCAAACCTAAAATTAACCCCAACTGTTAGTCTGACTTTATATTTTTGCTATAGATTTTCAGATATTCTGGGGAAAATGACTATAATGTTAGTATCTTAGCCTTGTTTTGTATTTTCTGAAAACATCAGGGAAGTTTGCTAACAACTTAAAATGACATCACTATGGCCTATGTTCTCATTTTAATTGGACTGTTTTTCTTTCGTGTCATAAACAGTTTAAGTTAGGACTTGCACCTGGTGCAAGATCTCACATACTTTATGAGGCAGTGATTGTAGAAATGGGAGTACCATTCATCTCTTTATCCTCCTGAATGAAGAGTTGGCATTTTGGTAACATATCAATAGGTTAGAATGGTCATAAAAAATCTCAAAATGTAGTGAATGTGAGTATTAGAGCTAGACAGTTTCTTACTTCAATGGTTGTTCATTGGCTTGGAAAACTTAGGAGTTAAATGAGCTTTTCACCCTATATTTTCCTACAAAAAACTTATATTTCATAAAACTATTTCTGATATGGATGAATACAAAAATGAATGTTGGAAAATAGCAGATGTAATCTTAATTGAATGTTTAGAAAGTTTACATCTTGATGCTCACTCAGAGGGAGTACTTCATTAATTTCAAATAATGTATATTTAAATTAATTTAAAATTCACTTTTAGTAATTATCAGTTAATAAATATTTTGTGAATTCTTACATGTGTACGCAAATAAACTGAAGTGTTTAGTCCATGTTTCATTGAGAACTTACTTGCATTGATAAAGCTTTTACAGCATTAGAATTGGAAATTTGTTAAGCACAGAGTTCTATGCAATTTTTACTTTCTCTTGTGTAGAATATAGAAATTGCCTCAGAGGAATTTAGAAAGCAGGTTTCTAAGCTTGCTCCGGTATTTTTAGCTTATTTGCCAAAGAAATATCACTTTAAGCCTCTAGTAAATATTTAATTAGCAGTGGGTAGATCTCACACTGCTAAGAGAATCAGATTAATTTTAGAACAGCCTTTAGTCACTTTATTTTTACTTTTCTCTGCTGTCATTTATAAAACTCCTGTTTCAGGAAGGAATATATTAAATAGCCATTCCAGAGAAAGTGTGGTGTGTTTACTCTAAATTCCTTTGTTAGTCTTCTTTTATTGGCTATTTCCCATATGTGAATGAATATTTCATACTCTAAAAGTGTTTTTTTCCTAAAATAAACCCCATAGAATCAAAATATGGAAATAGGGTAAAGAAGATTACTAACAAGTTGGAAATTTAGGACTGTTTTCAGGAACCAAATATCATTTTCAGTGATATTTACAATAATTAACAATGACAATTATAAAGATTATTCTCAGACATTCATTTTTATTAGTTATTTCTTTTTATGTAAACTTCATAGATCTCAGTATGACACAGACAAAATAGACTTCTTTAACATATCATATGATTGAAATTTAATAGATAGCAGTCTATTTTCCCTGTTCCAGTGATGATTAAATGGCAGGTTTTGAAAATTAACTTATAAGGAGTTCTCTGAGAACTTATATTTGAAATGAGCAATCCCTTCCCCCTTCAAGCCCACAGTTCACGTTCAAGAATGCAAATTTGACTAAAATAAATAAAACCTTTCCCATAAAATAGCAAAGCATGAGTGAGACCTCTTTTCATTTTACATTTCATTTTACAATCATTTATAGTGATGCCATTACTCCTTTTAAGAGTTTTATTATTTCTTATTAATCCTAGATGTTTACGCAGTGTATGTTTGCATATAGTTTCCAGCTTTGTGAAAATACTTGGCAAGCTACATAATGGAAGGCCGGAGGAGATATTGGATAATACACATAATCCAACTATCAACCTCTTGATCCATAGTGGGCACACTTAACATTTCATCATTAGAATTCATAATTTAATAGCCAATATCTATTCTCACCATCTGTATTTGATGAGAATAAAGTACTCTAATAAAGAGACTAAAATGTTCACTGGTTCAAAAAAGATAGATTATTTCTCTCTTATTTAATATTTCAGAGGAAGGTTAATGATCTAGGGCAAATAGATAGCTCTAGTCCACAAGGTGATTCAGGAATCTGAGACTTTTCTAACTTGTTATTTCACTGTCCTCTGGGGGATACACGGTCAAAGCTGAGTTACAGAACCACATTTGTGTTTGGCTCACAGAAAGAATTTAATAGAGGGTGTGGAGGGCAAGAAGTTTCTTCTTAAAAATGTAATATGGAAGTTGACTGTGTGAATTCTGCTTCAACCTCTCTGACTAGAACTTAGTTACATAGACAAAATTAGCATCATGAAAAACTGAAAAATGTAGTCTAGACTCATAACCATGTACCCTATTAAATTTAGGGGATTCTGCCACTAAAAGGAAGAAAAGAGAGAAAATGAAAAATTGGATCTGCTGCTGGTGAGACTGTGATAAACAATGTTTTTAAGTAGACCACATTTTTGTTGCAAGAATTGACTTTTGAATGTGTTGCTGCTTTGTTACCAATGACAGCCCCAGCTCCACTTTGCTCTTTCCACCTGTTAAACAAGGATTCTGATACCTAATAGTTGAATTACCCTTGGTTCTGGACTTTATCCAATTCAGACCTAATTCTTCCCTTCTCCAATTTCTCTTTTTAGTCACTTAGCACAAGTCCAAATCCTATAATAAACCCCTTCCAACTTTGTCTGACTAAGACAACCTCTTCTTTGTTTGACTACAATTGTGTTCCTGGTGGCCTTTGGTTGAGCGTTTGTGACCTTTGACAAGGGAGAATAGATAAAGGTATACTATTGGCTGTCACTGCTATGTTCTGCTCCATGAACAACACTGTGTGCTGTATTGTAAATTAAGTAAAGGTGAGGAAGGCATTGTCCTTGCTTTGTAAGTGTTTTCAGTCTCATGTGGGCAATAGAAGCAAGCATGGATAGCTTTAATGTGAGACAAGCTAAGATAGCACTGCAATACAAGTGTAAAATACATTGTTATGGAGGCGAAAACGGGAGAAATTAATACTCTTGAGTGTTGATGCAAATAGATACAATTTGAATTAAGGAAAGGCGTCCAGCTTCTGGACAAAATAAACATAGATGTGAGCCTGAGAAAGTAAAGAGGTTAGCAGATGGATTTGGCAGGAGAGTGGGTTGATTGTGGCATTTAAGATGAAATGGCAAACACAAAATATATATTTTTAAATATAAGATTAAGCAGTCTAGATCTTTACCTCTAGGCAGTAGATACTATTGGAATACTGTGCTGGGAATAAAACAAGCTGCACTATTTTCTTGGGGAGAGCTATGTGGATACTTTAGGGGTAAGAGAGAGAATTAGAATAATTGGAGTCTGGAAGAGCAGTTAGGAAACAATTACAGTAATGTAGGCTTGAAGTGATAACTTACAGCAGTAGCAGTAAAGCAGTAAAGTAAAGAAAGCATTGAATATAAGATATCAAAGGCAAGCCCATGCAGAATTAAACGTCTACATATGATGCTGAACAAAAAGGAGTTGAACATTTTGAGGCTGTGCGACCTGGAGAAAAGTGGAGCTATTAAGAGAGAGATAAAGAAGGGTCTGGATGGAAATGGTAATGAGTTCTGTTTTAGATCTGCTGAAGATGAGTTATCTGGAGATTCAGGTCTGAAGCTTTTAAGAATAGTCAAATCTAGATGTAAAAGCTGGAGAGTCAGCTGTGCCATTTGTCAGTGAATGATAAGACTGGGATACCAGCAATTGTTTATGCCCTATTTTCTGGCTCTGTTCACATAGTTCACCAACTCTTGGTCTCTCTAATGGTGCTGGCTTCTAGCTCCTTACTTCTAAACTCCTTTGCATCCAATATTTTAAATGCGTCCTAAGGCAGGAGCCTTGGCTTCTCTCTTTGTATTTGTTTCTACTACATCTGCTTCTGGCTTCTAGAGTTAACAATTTAAATCCAACAACTCCTAGTGCCTACTTCCATCCTTTCTCCCTTCCTCATGTGGCCATTTTCTTTCTAGATTTTTCACAGTTCTCTGAAAGAAATAGGACATTTTTGGTCATTTAGTGTTTTGGAGTACCTCTGTGTCATCTGTGCATCATATTCTGAAAATTAGATTTTCCTCTTCTGTTGTATTATGGTGGCCAGCAACACATGAAACTCTCATATTAAATAACATAATTTTTAACCTAAATTGTATGTTTGATATACATGGTTTAACCACTACATGTTTAAAATTGTGAAATGCAAATTATAAAGTCTAAGTACAGCAAAGTCTGTAAAAAGTAGTTGAGCTCTAATCGCTTCTGATTACTGAAAGTGTCAATCGCTAGGTATGGTTTAATTTTGTTCTTGGTGTTTACAAATTTTTTTGCCTATTGCCTACCCAACTCAATTTTTGTATTATTTTATTTCATGCAGTTTTAATTTTTTGTACAATTTTTATATTAATAAGCAAAAGTTTAAAAGTTAATAATTGCTTTTAAATAAAAACAATGTATTTTAGGTTAAAATGCCTTCTTTCATTAGTGTATATAATTTCCTAATGTCTATAACTGAGTAGGCTTATAATGTGGTTTTGTCTGAATTTACCTTTTAGACAATTCATGAGCACATTCCTCCCCTATTGGTTGAGGTTGATGAGTGGAGTCAAAACTAGCATGGGGGAAGATATGGAACAAACGGAACAAAAGAAATTACTCAAGGCAAAGGCCAGCTTGTGGAACCAGACAGGGAAATCTGGATATGAAATAGAGGATATGAACATTTTAAATCACATAACGATTTTTTAAATAGAGAGGACAAAAGCTCTTATTTAAAATATGTCTACACATAAGGGAATCTAGAAGATGACTAATTAAAACTTGACAGAGTTTTACAGTTTTAGTATAAAGATGTGAGAAGCTGGAAAGAGTGTTTGCACTCACTCTCAAAAGAAGGGGGAAAAAAGCTGGACAAACTGCTAATTAATTACTTTTATTTTCAACCAATCAGAAAACTGAAATTGCAGGGAAAGCAACTAACCCAAATGTTATGGTTGATTTCTGTTATTGCATGAAACAATCTTTGTAACTATTCATTGCTGAGTACTATTCCATTGTATGCACATGCTAGGTGTTGATAGATACCTGAATTGTTTTGAGTTTGGGGGAATTATAAACAAACGTGCTACAAACATTGATTTAGAAAATTTATAATCAACACATCTACTTACTGGGATCATTATTGAGATTATATACATATTTTTAAGTCATATGTACGTCACTATATTTCAACTTCTGTATAGACTATATCATGTTCACCACCAAAAGTCTAGTTAGCATCCATCACCATAGACATGTGCCCATTTACCCCTTTTGTCCTCCTCGCACCTTCCCCCCTGGTAACCACCAATTTATTCTCTGTATCTATATGGTTTTTTTGTTGTTTTTTTTTATCTTCCACATATGAGTGAAATCATACAGTATTTGGCTTTCCCCGTCTGACTTAGTTATCTTAGCATAATGCCCTCCAAGTCTATCCGCATTGTCAGAAATGGAAAAATTTCATTGTTTATTATGGCTGAGTAGTATTTCCTTGTGTATGTATATACCACATCTTCTTTACCCATTCATCCAATGATGGGCACTTAGGTTGTTTCCGAGTCTTGGCTACTGTGAAAAACGCTGCAATGAACATAGGGGTGCATATCTTTACACATTAATGTTTTCATGTTCTTTGGATAAACCCAGAAGTGAAATAGCTGGATCACATGGTAGTTCTATTCTTAATTTTTTGAGGAATCTCAATACTGTTTCCCACAGTGGCTGTGCCAGTTTACATTCCAATCCATGAGCACTGAATATCTTTCCATTTCTTTGTGCCATCAAGTTTCTTTCAACAATGTTTTATACGTCTCAGTGTACAAGGTTTTCACCTCCTTGGGCAAATTTATTCCTAGGCATTTTATTCTCTTTGTTTGATTGTAAATAAGATTGTATTCTTTTTTTTTTCTTGCTGAGGAAGGTTCGCCCTGAGCTAACATCTGTTGCCAATCTTCCTCTATTTTGTATGTGAGCCACCATCACAGCATGGCCATTGATAGACAAGTGGTACAGGTATGCACCCAGGAACTGAATCTGGGCCACTGAAACAGAGCGCACTGAACTTAACCACTAGGCCACCAGGGCTGACTCATAAGATTGTCTTCTTAATTTCTCTTTCTGCTATTTCCCTGTTAGGATATAGAAACAACTAATTTTTGTATGTTGATTTTGTATCCTGCAACTTTACTGTATTTGTTTATTACTTCAAATGGTTTTTTTCTGGTGGATTCTTTAGATTTTCTATATATAAAATCACATCATCTGCAAATAGTGGCAGTTTTACTTCTTCCTTTCCTATTTGGATCAATTTAATTTTTCTTTCTTGCCTGATTGCTCTGGCTAGGACTTCTAGTACTACATTAAATAAGAGTCGTAAAAGTGGGCATGTTTGTCTGGTTCCTGTTCTTAAGGGATAGCTTTCAGTTTTTCAACATTGAGAAGGATATTAGCTGTAGGTTTGTCATATATGGGCTGTGTTATGTTGAGATACTTTCCTTCTATACCCGTTTTATTCAGAGTTTTTATCATAATGGATGATGTATCTTGTCGAATGCTTTCTAGTTATCTATTGAGATGATCATGTGGTTTTTAGTCTTCATTTTGTTAATGTCACTTATCACATTGATTGATTTATAGATGTTGAACCATCCTTGTGTCCCTGGAATAAATATCACTTGCTTGTGCTGTATAATTTTTTAAATGCATTGTATTTGATTTGCTAATATTTTATTGAGGATTGGGATTAAATTGAATATGTAAATCTTATTACAAAGAATCAACAGCTTAACAATATTGAGATTTCTAATCCATGAATATGATTTATCTCCCTATTTATTTAGATCTTCTTTGACTTCTTTCATCAATATTTTGTTTTCAGAATAGAAATTCTGCATGTATTTTGTTAGATTTATACCCACTACTCATTTTTCATGCTATCATAAATTATCTCTCTATCCATTTATATCTATAGATATATGCTAGATAGATATGTCTCTAGCTGAAACTAATACCTATATTAGTTTCAGTTTCCCATTGTTCATTGTTGTTATGTAGGAACTGGTTTCCTTTTATTATTAACTTTATATCCTGTGACCTTTCTATAGTCACACTTTGATTACAGGAGGTTTGGATTGATTTACTAATATTTTCCATATATATAATTATGTGCTCTGTGAATAGAGCACTCATAAAATCTATTACATCGGATTTAGTTCTACCCACTGAGATCATTCTAGAATGATTCTAAGCTGATCTCCATATCACTTCACTTTATATAATGGAAGTTCTCCTTTATATACAGTAATCCATGCATCCACTTCTTTTACTTTCTCTTTAAACTCTTATTCAAGTTGCCTCAAAAAAACTACCTACTCTGTGTGACCACATTATTTTATTATATATTCCTTTGAAAAGGTAATGCCCAGATTATGTGCAGAACTCAGATACTAACCATTTCAGGGTCAAATTGTACTCTCTTTGTGATAGCAGAGCTTCAATAATAATAGAGTATGTTAGCTCATATAATTTTCACAATGTCCCTATGGGTAGATGTTTTCATTTTCACTTTATAGATAAAGAGACTTAGGCTTAAATAAATTAGCAAACTTGCCCATGATTTCTCAGGTATATAGTACAACTAGCATTTATTCCCAGGTCACTTACATCAAATTCTTTGCTGTTAAACACTATCCTAGCTTAAACCAGTCGTGTAGTTGATACTTTATTTTTTACTGTATGAAAGGGTGTTTACAATATAATTTTTGATAATTAAATGAGTGCCATAAATAATAAGTAAATAGATAAATAAAATGATTTTATTTCTGGATCGCTTGTTTACATATCTCTACTTTTAAATTTTATTCTTAAAGATTTTGTCAGTTCTTCAGTCTTAAGGTTAATAATGAGACACAGGAGATGACTTTTATTTAATCATTGCTTTTTATGAAATATTACCTTCTAATTATTACTTTCTGCAAATATTTTCCAGGTCCTAGCTTACCAATATGTTTTCACTTTCCAGTGAGAGTTTAAATTTCACACAATGAGATAAGACAGTTGTTAAAACAACATCGAAATAATAAAAGAAATAAAATTTAGAAAAGAGAAAATATAAATAAACACTTTTATGTTCTTAGGGTAGTTCATAGCTTCCAGAAATCAAAGACTATCTAAGAGCACAATTATTAATTAACCTAGGTTCCCAGAGAGAAATATTGATGCAAACTCTTTTCAGAGTTCAGGCTTTTTACAATTGCATGTTGAGCAGAAGTTTATTAAATACTGATAGGCTGGTGAGGGTGCAGTAAAACTTTATGAGTAGCTCAATATATAGCTGAGCAGTTTTCCCTGATCATTACTTTGGCAGCCTCAGCCTACTCTGGTACAACATAGCAAACAGAACAGGCTATGAAATAAGGTAAGTTTATGGATCATATTTCTTTGTTACTTTCATGGTTTCCAAGTAATTATGTGTTCCCTTAATTTATGTTAGCAATATTCCTGTCTATCTACACTTCTTTAAAATAGCAAAGATAACATATTTTCATTTGCCATTTTAAATATATAACCACTTGCACTAAAACAGGAGAAAACATTTCTAAATTTTTTTAAGATATCAGAATATTTTCTTTGCCCAGCTCTTCATCATAATTTTTGTCAGACTTAAGTGGAATCATGGCAGGTTTAATTTAGTTGCTCTGTATAGAAGAAAATAAGGATCAAAAAATGTTTTGAAAAATAAATACTTTAAGTATGATTAAATATATTTTATTTCAGAAAACATATATTGATGGAGTAGAATGCTACATTTATAAAACATTTAATCTTTTCTAGCACATCTTTTAAAGATCAGTCATAAAGCTACCATCTAATAAGGTATTACTCATTTTGTAAATAAATATACAGTGAAAGGACATCAATATATAATTTCCTCCAAAATATTTTGCTTAAAATTACTGTAATATGATCACTTGTAATTATCACCTACAACGTATGAAAAATTTTAGTGCTGATTCTTTATGAGTACTCATATGAATAATTTAATTTTGGTACATTAATTTTGTTCTGATACTTCTAAGTAAAAGAGAGTTTGCTTCATGACAATATGCATTTTTTTTAGACTCCCCTTAACAAAAGAAAAACACAATTTTTTTATTGGCTTCTTGATACCAAAGTAGGTTATTACTTAGAGTGAGACTTAAACTTACTTAAAATTAAACATTAAATGTAACTGTGTCGTTTCCTACATAACATGAGCATCTGGGTTTCATTTTCTAAAAAGCTTTATCTATCACCTGTCGCTTTGATTAAGTTTAGCTGGAATTCCGGCTCTCTGAAGATTACTGATGCAATAAACAACCTACATGTCTGTATTGGGAAATCATATACAAAATTTGAATGCTAATCTTTCAGCATTTGTTCATAAGGTATATTTAAAAAAATTGAGCTTGTGCTTACTCAATGTCAAGCTCTGAACTATTTTCATGATTCTTGCTAATAAGAATGTAACAGTCCAATGAAGGAAATTAATATATGAATAAATAATGGCGATAGATGTGCTATGTGCCGTGGTAAAATGGAAAACGGATAGATTAACTCTGCCTCTAAGAGCAGGAAAGAACTCAGAAAGGACATGGCATTTGAACTGGGCATGAATTGGAACTAACCTAGAATAGCAGATGTGGAAGTGTTGAGGAAAGATTAAACAGCACATACTAAGAAGTCATGTTGTCCAAAAAAGATGTTGCAGTGGTGGGCATAGGATAAGGGTATAATTCTGAAAATATTTTGGAGGTAGACTCAACTGGACTTGTTGAATGATTGAATTTGGTAGAAAGATATGGGAGGGGGACAAGAAGTTTTAGGTTGGGACAAGTAGATATAAGAACTGACATAGTTAAAAAAATTAATTTTAAAATTGGAAATTTATTAAAGCATTTACTGTGGAAATTCCCAATTCCTATCTGGGTATATGCCATTGAATTAAGATTTACATAAAAACCATAGAATATAGAAGAGCCATGGAAACTTGAAGACTAGGAAAGATGAGAAATGTGTGGTTAAAACTAAATTAAACAAATAAGCTTTAAGATAATTACTAAAGAAGAGCTCTTCCAAATATACATTTAGGTAGTCTTTGTGTGCTAACTCAAATGCGTAATGTTGTTTGAAAATAAATATATATTTTTGATATGAGAGTTTGGTATATTTTATTTGCTCTTTGAGGGAGGAATTTGGAGATCATGCAGTTTAAATCTTCTCTTTTAAGCAACCACTCCCAAATATATACTGCATATGTAAATTCTTTTCCACAATATTCACATCTATATTCTTTTATATATTTATATTCCTTCCCACATGTTTATATTTTTTCTAAAACATTGTTGTAAGAAAGCAGTGTTGGAACTGGAGATACAGTAGAAAGAACTGGATTTTTTGACTTTGAGAAAGTAAATTATTTTCTCTAAATTTGAAATTTCTAATGACTAAAATGCGAATAACAGCATCTCCTTCATAGAATTGTTGTGAGAATTAAAAAGCATAGTGCAAGTGTGAGGTTTCTTTGACTTGAAAAATGCTCTAACATGAGAGAGCAAGGCACACCTGCTTGGAGATCTTTTTTTCCCTCTGTAGCATGCTACTATAATGTGCATCGTGCGTTCACTCCCTTTACTTAAAATTGCATGTGTTGTTTCCCTTTTTGCCAATGTTTATTATTTTATATGATAAACTGATAGAGCTGTCTGCGCCTCTGCTTGTGTTTTGCTTAGTAAAAATATAAAAGGAAGGATATAATATCATGATAATGATGGTGGCTAATTGTAGTTATATTTTTTACATATTAAACTATATTCTTTTTCTTTCTTTAGATGGCAAAGAAGAAATTTACTCCTTTAGAAATCATTCTGATTGTCCTCTTTGTTATAGTTACTATAATAGCTATTGCCCTAATTATTGTTTTAGCAACTAAGACACCTGCTGTTGAAGGTAAGTAATGTTAAAAATACTTATACATTGGGACCGGCCCCTTGCCCGAGTGGTTGAGTTCGCATGCTCCGCTTTAGCGGCCCAGGGTTTATGGTTTGGATCCTGAGCGCAGACATGGCACCGCTCGTCAGGCCACAGTGAGGTGGCGTCCCACATGCCACAACTAGAAGGACCCACAACTAAAATATACACAATGTACTGGGGGAATTTGGGAAGAAAAAGCAGAGAGAAAAAAAAGAAGATTGGCAACGGTTGTTAGCACAGGTGCCAATCTTTAAAAAAAAAAAAATGCATTATAGTGAAATTAAGATAAAGTTTACTCATAATAATTATGGATTTTGAAAAGTAATCTATATGAGATGAAACGTGAAAAAAGATCTCAGGTAAGTTATTTAATTGTTCCAACTTTTTAATCTATTGTATCCTGGTTATTTCAATGAAGTGCCATTGTAATTAAGGAATCTATGTGCTTTGACATTAACGGCCTTTCCCAGATTGTGTTGCTTGAGAAATAGCAAAGAGGCCAAGGATCAAGGTGTTAATGGAAAGTGGAATAATTGTCTACTGCTAGCAGTGAGGTTCCTGTAATTAGTGGGAAGACTGGCTTTTTGCTCTGGCTTTCAGACACTTGCAAAGGGGGTAGGAAATTTGGAGGAATACACTCTTTGTCTTAGGCTCAGTTCTTTTTTAAGGAGAAAGAGGTTGTATGAGAAAAACAAGTAGAAGGAATGTGAACAAAGGCTTGAAGTGTTTATCTTTTTCCCCGAATATTTGTATGGTCCGCCTAACTTGCTTTCTCTTTCTTCATCATTCTCTCTTGACCAAATCAGAATTGGAAAGGATGTTACAGATCTTCTAGGCTAACTGTAGTTAGCGTTTTCTACTGCTGTTAGTCTTTTGTTTTACCTTCTTGCAGTAAACTGAAAGCTCACTACATTGAGAAGCAATCAATTTTGTCTTACCCATATCTGATTGCTAGAAAGTTCCTCTTTATTATATAGAGTTAGGATTTGTTTTTCTTTGCTATTCTCTGCTTTCTCTTCTATTCACTTCAAAGTACCTTCTTCCTCCTATTTTTCTCTTTTCTTCTCTAATTCTTGTGTCCTTCTCTACATCCTGTTCCCATCCACGTTTCTCCATCTTCCTTTTTCATCTATCAAACACAAATTGTAAATGTGGTGGGAATGTTGTTTGTACATTTTGTTTCCTTTTGAATCTACCTCACGCCCTTCTATGACTATATATTTTTTTCTGAAGAAACAGTCAACACGACTCTGCACAGTCAATTTCTAAATATCATTTGGATCATTTCGTTTGAATGATTGGGAACTGAATGTGCAAATAAATTTTTAATGCAAAATTTATTTTATTTTCATTATATATAAATTAATGTATTCTTTTAAATTGTATTCATTACTTGAAAAATCTGGAAAAAATTAATAGTATGTTTTATTTTATTGACCATTTTCTTTCCCAGGAGTTAGTACTTCTACTCCAGCTACTAGTACAACCACTGCATATCCTGGTTCAGAAAATTGTCCAAGTGAGCTAAATGATGCTATCAATGAGAGAATAAACTGCATTCCAGAACAATTTCCAACACAGGTTTGCAACAAAAGTCTTTAATGATGTTATGAATATATATTATATATTATAAGAATTATTTTAAAATAATTGCTCATATTGGATCAATTCCATATTTTTAAAGATCTAACCATCAACTAGGTTGAACTATCTTTTTATTATAGTTCTATAAAAACAGATGAGAGATAATAGAAATTACTGAGCTTGCTTTTCTGTACATGTATTCAATTCTAGTTAACAAGTTATTTTCCCATGCTTAACAAGCTATTGTTAATTTTATAAACCTCCCTGAAATTCTATCTTCTCAAATCCATTTCTTAAAGAAAAAGATGTATTTCCTTTGACAATATAGAATATTTGAGAGAGAATAGTGCTTCATTAGGGCATTTGTAATGATGGCATTAAGAAGTGTCTGTGGAAAGTAAAGTAACACTGATGTTTTGAAAATTATTATTATGTATTTTTATTACTTGCTAACTGGGGAGAAGAAGCTCAAATGGAGAAAATTAGGGTAACTAAATGGATTCATGTAACTCTAAATTGACTCTTTCTTGGTTTTCATAACCTGTATGGAAATAAAAGTCAATGAGTGTGTGTGTATGTGTGTGTGTATATTCACGTTTTGCAATATCTACATATGATATGCATATCTATAATATATTGCCATCTGTATATAATGTAAATATTCCATTATAAATCATATTGAAATTATTATACATTATATATTTACTATAATATATTATGCATGTCTATGATATATTGTATACTTTTATTATATGAATATGTCTGTAATATGTTATATCTATATCTATAATATGCATATCTGTATCTCGCCTCTCCCACTCCCGTCTTCACATACAAAATAACAAATAAACTATAAAGTTCTGTTAGCCCTATTCTACCATTGGTACATCGTAGTTAATACATAATTTTCTGATTAATTTACCATGAAAATTTGCTAATAGCTGAGATTCCTCTTGGGACAATATTAGGAATAGTGGATCCTATTGCTTACCTATTGATAAAAGAGCTGGATAACATACCGTTTACTATGACACACTGGAAAAATTGGCCAGATATTCTCTTTAGCTAATATTCTTCTTAGGAAAGATTGAAGCTTAAAATAGAATTCTATTAGGAACAATATGGCTGTTAGAATCTTAAAGGGAAACACCTTTTAAAACCCAATGGTTTAAGGTTTTGATGCCTACTATTAGTTTTTAATGTCAAACTGTTAGGTTGCTAAAGGATGTTTTCAGTGTGAAACAAATTAAACTTAAGAAGTTAACAAATTTCAGCTAATATATTTTATATTTGTCATTTAAGAAAAGATGGTGAACTTAAAGTGGTAATTCTATAATTCTACCTAGAGCATATTAGTCAGCTGGAGCTTCCATAATAAAATCTCACAGACTAGGTGGCTTAAACAACTGACATTTATTTTCTCACAGTTCTGGAGGCTAGAAGTCAAAGTGCCATCAGGGTTGGTTTCTGGTGAGACCTCTCTTCCTGGCTGGTAAACAGCTGCGTTCTTATGGTGTCTTCACAGGAATTTCCTCTGGGCAGGCACAGAGAGAGAGAGAGAGAAAGATCTCTGGTGTCTCTTCCTCTTCTTATGAGGACTCCAGTCCCATCAGATTAAAGTCCCATCGTTAGGACCTCACTTAATCTGAATTACCTCCTTAAAGGCCCTATCTCCAAATACAATCACTTTGGGGGTTAGGGATTCCTACATCTGAATTGTGGGGGGACACCATTCAGTTCATAGTCAAACCACTATGTATTATTACATATCATTCTGTATACATACACTGACATACAATAAAAATAAGAACCTAAGAAATGTATTGTATTGTTACCTACTTAAGTTATACCTATTGATGCATATTTAATGTTTTAATTCTTTGCTTTTTCAAATGTAGCAGAGAAAGAATTGAAGTTAGATTAAGAATTCAAGATAATCAGAGAAATGCCTGAAATCCTGAAAAATAGGTAGAGCAACTAAAAATAAATACCGCATCAAAATCTATACAAAGTAAACCAAAATTATTAGTATCGCAAAAGCAAGAATAAGGATATACATTTTAAACTAATATTTTGGTTTGTATATGTAGTGGGTTGAATGATGTCCTCCAAAAATTCGTGTTTACTTAGAGACTCAGAATCTGACCGTATTTGGAAATAGGGCCTTTGCAGATGTAGTTAGTTAAATTAAGTTATACTGAATTAGAGTGGACCCTAAATCCAATGACTGATGTCCATACAAGAGGAGTGGATGACACACAGAAAACCACAGGGAAGAAGTCTGTGTGAAGATGGAAGTAGAGGTTAGAGTAATGTATCTTCAAACCAAGAAGTACTGAGGATTACCAGGAGCCACTAGAAGCTGGGAACAGATCAGGAAGTATTCTTTCCTAGAGTCTCAGAGGGAGTTCGGTTTTGCTGACACCTTGAATTAGGACTTCTAGACCCCAGAACTGTGATAGAATAAACTTCTGTTGATTTGATTTAAACCACCATGTTCACGGCTGTTACAACAGCCCTAAGAAATCAATACAGTATGTTTGGAGGAACTTTGTGTAATTCCATCTTACTATATATTCTTTATATTATAAGATGCAATTATAATTTGCTTATTTCCTTTCTCTTGTTTTTTAAATTTGGCACCTTTACACCTTTCAAAATCAATATATCTATGTCTAATTCTACCTTTTTGTTTTGTACCACCATTTAAAAAAAGTCTTTCATAAAGGGTACTGTAAGTGACAATTTTTGTAGAACTCTCTCTTTGTATTGCTGGGACTATTTCTCTAAGTTAGATAGCAGAAGTAAAATTGCCTGATCACAAATCACACACTTTAGATTTGGTTAGATAATGACCCTCCACAATGGTCAGGTCCACTTGTACTCCTGTTTGCACTGTACGTATGTGTGTGTATTTCTGCACACATATGTGTATCTGATGCCACTTTAACTTGATATTAAAATAGGAGAGAAGTTAACATGTATAGTGTCAGCCACTATCAGTAGAGGCTTTAGCTTTTTTCAATGCAAAGAGCCAAGAAAAAAAAGCCCACAGGTGTTCAAATTATAAAAGTGTGTCACACTATTAAATTTAAATAAGTAGATTTTTAATTATACCAGTGTTAACACACAGCATAAACATGTGTTGAACTTTTTATATCAACATGTATACCTTTTCATTTTCTTTCACTTCACATAATCTTTCCATATAGATCACAAAATTACTGAGAATTCAATATTTTGCTTTATTCAATGCAGCAGCAGCAACTAGTTGCAAACCTGGCACATAAACTAGTTTAAATAGTTTAATTAAATATTGATCTAATAATTAGCTGGAAATAACTACCATAAACCTTATATTTAGGCTTGAATTCAGGGCCGTGTCTTCATCTTTATAGCCTGACTGGCAGCTTGATACATAATTAGTACACAATAAGTTTTTCAGCTCTTCTGCATTGACTGTATGACAACAGAATAGATTATAATTACCCAGAGGGCAAGAACCTGTAAAATACACGAGCTTACAATAATATGTATTGATATATAAATTTGATAAATCACATCTCAGAGCATCAATCTCTGATAGGGGTAATTAATTCAATTCTTCCAATATTTATATGTCTTCCAAATGAGAGAAACAAAAGAATAAGTGAAATTTTAACATAGTGTGTATTTTAAGAAATAAGGCATTTTTAAAACATTTATTCCAGCATTTATTAGAATGAGTGAATGTTTAAAACATAGAGACTGACACATATGATAACAATACTAATCATATGATTCTTCTTATAAATGTTTTTATCAGGCACTTTGTGCATCGCGGGGTTGCTGCTGGAGGCCATGGAATGACTCTGTTATTCCTTGGTGCTTCTTCGTAGATAACCATGGCTATAATGTTGAGGAAATGACAACAAATAATACTGGTGAGAAGTGTGCTATCATGGTGATCTCATATAATATATTTTAAGTGGAATGAAAAAAATATGTTTTAAATTTTTCTTTAGAAAAATTTCTTAAATACAATCAAATGGGAATTGTGTACACAAAAATGTTCAAATTGATTATATTAAGGATTCATTTTTTGAATGAGTGTATCTTCCAAGTTAAAAATATCATTATTTATGGTAAAGGCAGTAAAATTATAAAAATATTTAATAATTATTAATCTTTATGAATAAAGTCATCACTCATGTCAACTTTTTCCTTTCTTTAAGGGCTTGAAGCCAGATTAAACAGGATACCTTCACCTACACTATTTGGAGATGACATTAACAGTGTTCTCTTAACAACTCAAAGTCAGACACCCAATCGTTTCCGGTTCAAGGTTTGATTTTTGAGATTTCTAATGAAGGATTAATAATAAAAGGCATGATATGAGCACACCCGTCACCCTAATAAGACATTTTCCCTCTGAAGAAATATTTATTCCAAGCAAAGGACTATTTGGATTAGTTATTTCACTTCTCTGTGCCTGTTTAATCAAATACAACATAAGAAATAATTCCTCTGGCAGTTATTTTTGGAGAATTTAATAATATCTTCAATGTAAAATATTTGATACACTGTTAAAAGAAGAATAAACACTTAATAACCTGTAGTAATTTTTATTATAACAACAGATTATGATGAAGAATTAGTTTAAAATTTAATTTGAGAGAGGTATTAGTTGTGCTGCTTAAGTGTGACTTACACTCAGTAGTTCTTTTGATTGGTGTCACTTTATTTATGATTTCTAAGAAACTAATCCCTGCTGTTTTCTTAAGAAGTAGTTTACTAGCATGGCTTTTTGGATCTGGAAATGAAAACAACACCATATCCTTTGTATGTTATTTTTTAGAACAATTCACAGGAATTGAGTTTTTTTAAACAAAATTCAAGATTCTTATGAGATTTCTAACAGAGTGAACACTGAAAAGCAACAAGGAAATTAAATTTGTAAGAAGTATTGTTTAAGAATCAATATTTGGTAATACTGTCGTTAATTGTTTTATATCGGTCCAATAAACATCTTTATTTTATATACAATACTTTTATAAACAATTAATTCTATTTATTCCTTAACAAATTATAAAATTTATTCCGTGCATAGCCATTTAAAAATGTTAAAAAATTAAGTTTGTGACTAGATTAATTGCTCATTTATAAATTTATTAAATTTATTAATTTCTATTTAGAATTTGCATTTAACACAATTCAGAATTGGAAAGTAGTAGTTTTGAATCAAGTAATGCTAATTTGTTTAAATCTTTGCAGATTACAGATCCGAATAATAGAAGATATGAAGTTCCTCATCAGTTTGTAAAAGAACCTACTGGAACCACAGATTCTGAAACTTTATATGATGTGCAGGTTACAGAAAATCCATTTAGCATCAAAGTCATTAGAAAAAGCAATAATAGAACTTTGTGAGTAATTATCTCATTTTACACTTATATAAGTTTAAAGAACTGGTGATTTTATTCTATTATCACAGAATTAGTAGAGTCTTGATTTCAAGGCATTTTCAGAAAGAAGAAATTTTCTCCCAAAAGAACGTGGGTGTACATTTTTGTAAAAATTATAATGGCAAAGGAGTTTTATTTCCTGTAGATGAAAATTGTGAGAACGTGAATGAAAATCTAGAAATTGGGGCCAAAGGTGAAGGGGGAGAGCATCACTGGTACAATGTTAGCTGTGCCTATATTTGCATGCCTAGAATTCCTCTGTGTCCTTCCCACGTCATTTATCATGCACTGTTGCCAATTTGTAGAGTCAAATAGTTACTGTTCAGAGGGGGCCTAATATTCATAGTAATACTAAAGTTCTTTTCATATATATCTATGTATTAAGTTAAATATTGCTTGAATGCCTTCAGTATGAATGTATTTTGAAGGACATTTGTGGCAAGGAATTTAATAATTTTCAGAATAAATTCTCTTGCATCTCCAAGAAAAGTTAATTAAGCAATTGACGAGCTTGAATCTCAGCAATCGCTTTTCTTAAATATGTTTTAATAATTTTCAATTGACTGTTAAATCACAAAAATATTGAATGCCATTTACCATTTCTCGTAGTATATTTTTGATATGCGTAAAACACACAACCTTTTCTTTTTGGAAAAATGACTTTGAAGTTAATTTTACTATATATGTTAGAGGTGTGGAAGCCAGTATAGTACTATATATTATAACCCTGTCTCTGAAACGACCCAGAACTGTGTTTGAAATCTGGCTCTGCTGGCCACAGATTTGCCACCTTAGAAAACAAGAATTGATTCTCCCAATTTGTGTCATCTCTGCAATGGGACTGATAATGGTAGTTATACTTTGGGATTGTGATGAAGATTGAAGGAGAGAATTCTTGTTAAGAATCATGTTGGTGATGATGAAGTAAGTTGTGTTTGTGAAATTGGCAAGTTCTGGTTATGGTATAATTCATGTGTTCCTAAGAAGTGATCACAGCTAAAGACTGACATTTAAAATGAAATATTCTGGATGATAACATAGACCCATATTTGGTGGAACATTTTCTGTTTCAAGATCATTTATTTCTCTCTTTCATGGTGCAGGTTTGACACCAGCATCGGTCCCCTGGTGTACTCTGACCAGTATTTACAGATCTCAACCAGACTTCCCAGTGAATATATTTATGGTATTGGGGAACATATTCATAAGAGATTTCGTCATGATTTATATTGGAAAAAATGGCCACTTTTTACCCGGGATCAACTGCCTGGTGATGTAAGGAACTATATTTCTTGTTATAAATAAAATCATTATATTGGAGCAGAAGTTGATTTTAGCCTATTTGAAACCATCATTTATTTGATGTCAGTGATACCTAAATCCAGAAGCTTATTTACTTTAGGGATGAAGAGTGATAGAAAAGTCCTAAATTAACTCAATTAGTGATCAATAGACTTAATGAATGTTTAAAGAAGTATTTCCACTTTATGAATGTTTTATTTTGATTTTCATATTTTATTATTTCCTTTTTAGCCACTCTTGTATTTAAATCTGTCCATGGCTAGTCACTGCAGTAGAATAATTCCAAATGCTTCCCATATTCTACATAGATTTGTATGATATGTAGAAGAAATCTTTGTCTGCCTATCTATTGGATAGATCTATCTATGCCTACTTCCTTCTCTTCCATAACATATGATATCTTCCATAGATTCACATATTTGCACAGGGAATTAGTTCTCTTTGTATGTACTAAACTTTCAAGTTCTTTATCATTTATGCAATAAGCCATTGAGAGCTCATTTGAAGTTTTGCCTCATAAGAATTTCTCCCAAACTCCCTCATATAGAATTAGTCTTTCTTTTCTAACGCTTTTTTCATAATTTGATATGACAATCATCACCGTATATCATTTGTGTATGTGCTTGTCTATACTTCTAGAATATGAGATTCTTCAATGGCAAAGATCATAACATACTAAGAAATTATTTTTTATTGATTCATGATTGCTTTGAGTCAAATATTAGTGATTTTTTTAAATGCCAGTGCTAACTATTTCAGTCCCCCAAATGAATGTGTTTTTGTTTTAAAGAGCCTTATTTGGTACAGAACTACTAGTAATTTCAACTAATTTTTGTTTATGTCTTCTTTATCTGTAATAAACACCTAAAAAACACCAGGCTGGGAACCTCATAGCTATTTTCCATACATTCTTTCCTTTGAACCTCCATATCCAATCAGCCAAGAAGTCTTTTCTCTTTCACCTTATAAGTGTATTTCTAACTTGCCTCTACCATTTCATGCACTCATCAGCTCTCAACACATGTACTGCAAATGTTCTATAAGGGTAGACATCATCTTGGAGTTTCCTGCAGTGCCTTGGGCTTACATGGGGCATAATGGATGAACATGCCATTGCTCTATCATGAATTGCTCATTAAAACTTATGTAATCACAATAAAACATAAAGAAAAATTGTGATATGTTAATAGCATAATATATTATATGCTTTTATATCTTAATATATCAGTAATTAAAATAAGTTAGATGTTTTTTGTGCTGCAAGTTTTCATGTCGTACACACTGTAGAGAAAATTAGTGTGGAGATGTGAGGAGTAAATTACAGAAACAAATTGGAAGTCATACCATTTTAAATACATGATCTTTTTATTTTAAATATGCTTAAAGGTTAATTTTCAAATTTTTGCCTTATAGAACAATAATAATTTATATGGCCATCAAACGTTCTTCATGTGCATTGAAGATACTTCCGGAAAGTCTTTTGGTGTTTTCTTAATGAACAGCAATGCAATGGGTAAGAGTAATTTATCTGATAATATATTCAAATGAGATTTAACTTGAAATGTTTTAACTGCTCCCTGTATTCTAATCATAGATATCATGTATCAGAGGAAACTCTATTGTTAATGATTAGCGTGTGAAATTATTATAAGCAGGTTTTTTGGTTAGTGAGACAGTGGATTTTTGCATATCAGTGCTTCTATTTTGGGGAGAATATGCTATGTTGTGATCTTCAGGTACCCTTTTTTTTTTCTCTTCAGAGAAACATTGAAACACATCCATGCAAACGAATATTCCCATTCCTACAGCCTTATCTGTTAAGATAAGTTAATACGTCACTACAAACAAAAAAAAAAAGAAAAGAAAAAAGTCTATGTAGGGATTGAAAGAAGGAAGAATAGTTTTTTAGTTTATCATAATTCAACTAATGTAGAATCCTTTGTTTCTTTAATATTGTGAGTACAATACGTACATTTAATACATGAATCAGTGATGATATAATGTTATAAAAATTTATAATGTTCCAGCAGGAAAAGTATATATCATCTGGCTATCTAGGCAATTGCTATGTTTTACATATAGAAAAATTAAATTAAAAAGCTTTGTAGTATTTTCTTAGAAATTAACGTGATAAGGTGATCATTTAGAGAAACTTCAATTAAAATAACTAATTGACATTCGATTTTAGAAAGAAATCTTTTTGTTGTGCAAGGACTGATCGACTATCCCTTGCTCTGCAGTCTCCAGGGGAGCTTTGCCAGCCTCCGGAGAAGGAAACATCTGGGCTAGCCTGTCATAAACCTCAGACATGGTGGCATTCTACTTTTCTCCCATATTCTTCCTATCTTCACTGTCTTGTTTCATCTTAACTATTTAAAAATAGTGTAAACATTATGTGGTTGACAGGAAGTAGTTTAAGTAAACTCTGTAATTATTTTGTCACTCTGTATATTTTTACTATTTACATATGCTTTCCAATTTTTATTTTGTAGAGATTTTCATCCAGCCTACTCCAATAGTAACTTACAGAGTTATTGGTGGCATTCTGGACTTTTACATCTTTCTAGGAGATACACCAGAACAAGTAGTTCAACAGTATCAAGAGGTGCGTTTCAGGTCTATTTTATGAAATCCTTTCCTACCATGCTTTCCTTTCAGCGAACATGCCCACATATTTAAATGGCTTTCTTTAAGATATCTGGGGCCTGTTAGCTAAATACATTTTTAGATCTTATCATTTTTCAGATATGAGTAGGTGGTTTTTATTTTTCCTATACAATGAAGCTTATGTCTATTTAAACATCTATGTTTCTGATATCAGATTGTTTCTTGCTTGTAGGCAGCTGAGTTCAGTTGTTGGATTTCTTTGAGATGTTGCATATTAAATCTTTACTTATTCATGACCTACTTTGGTGGAATAAAGCAAAAGGAAGTATGTTATCCTCAAGACTGAGGACAGGCAATGGCTGTATAGGTCGTACATCCCTGTGATAAAAATCCTAGAGGCAACTGAGTTATGAGGAAGGCTAGTGAAACTTGCTGTCAATGCACAGTAGGTGAACTCCAGGAAAACTGGTTCTGGCATTCAGGCTTAGAAATGTAGATTTTGAGACATAGTCAGAAGTCTTATGTCTAAGGTCACTGTCTAAGCAACTCTCATTTACGTATTAAATAACATCTTAACGTGCCTGGGACCAAGATGGACCTTAGAGAGGTAAGGAATCCAGGGCTTACCTTGAACCTGATTTTAAAAGTTTCTTCCAAATAATTGTTCTCCTGTGACTGTTGGCATATGTAATTCCTGGTGTTATCATGGAAAAATAAACTATTTTTACTGGTATGTTATTTAAGGACGTGACTATTTTTAAATTCTTGTTTTATTGATATATCTTTTGAAATGTAATTCCCATTTCCTAAAATGATCTCAAAGGAGAAGTAATTACTATCAAAAACTTTTTTTTAATTAGGGTCCAAAAACCTGAAATAAGAGTAGCTAGGATTTTACAAAATTAACTAATTTACAATGTCTAACAATCCTCAAATTGCTGTTCATAGATGTGAATTTCAGAAAAGCACACAAACTTTACAGTCTCTGTAATATGAAATCATAATTACAGTGCTAGGCTGGCCTATACACAGACTTTGTGTGTGGTTATCACACCATCAGAACAGAGGACAGCACGTTTTTTGAAAGAATTTGATATTTGATTTGTGACATATTAGTTGGAATAGTTGTCTATTACATACTCAGAAAAGACTGTGCTCAGCAGTAGTTGCCTTTGGGTCATGCTTGACATGTGAATGCAGCATCCGTATGACAGTAGTGCGCTTGCTTATATCATTTTGTGGGTACTTGATTGAATTGACTTGAACTTAAGCAATAAAAGACTGGTGTAGAACATAGCACCATTAATCACTGCTGCGTTTAAATGAGGCAGGGATCATATAGAGAGTAGGCAAAAGAAACTTTATTGTTTGAAGAAAAACAAACCATATTCCTTGTATAATCTAACCTATTAGCGGTCTCAATATGTTAAAATTTAAAATATAATTAATTTGAATGACCAGTTTTAAGACAATGTATGCATAGAAAGTATAAAATTAATATTATATAAATTGATATAAGATTAATAAAATTTTACATACTTTAATGAAAAATAAACAAAAATAAATATATAGCACATACACGAGGGAATTTCAATCACATATCCAATCTCTAAAGAAATTTTGTGGAACATAAGATGTTTAAGAATAGATTTAAAAAATATAGACTTTTTGACAGTTTTATTTGATGCCAAGTTGTTTTTTAAACAAATTTAATGCTTAAATTTAAATAAAATGCAATAACCCAACATGAGTAGTTTTAACATAGTATATATTATACATATAATTATTAATTATACATAATATATTATTATATATTTGCCTAAGATTTTTAGGCAAATGTTATTTGCATATTACTACATATAGGTGTAAACCAAAGAAAATTCATCATGCAAAATAAAGTTGTCTTAATGTAACCTAATACTCAATTTTTAATTCTTTCTTTTTTCCAGAGGAATATTGGCCCTGAGCTAAAGTCTGTGCCAATCTTCCTCTACTTTGTATGTGGGTTGCCACCACAGCATAGCTGAGGAGTGATGTAGGTCCACGCCCAAGATCTAAACCCGTGAACCCAGGCCACCAAAGCACTATATGCCAAACTTAACCACTAGGTCACATGGCTGGCCCCACTAATTCTCAGTTTTCATTGAAAACAATTAATATCAGTTACACCCTTATTTCCACCTGCTAAATCATATTCTTTCTTGTTGTGATGAGACACTGATACTCGGTTGCGAGTGTGCCCTGGGCCTGCTTGGGCCCTGAGGGAGTGGAATGAGAAGGGGCTCCATCTGGCCCCTGGGGAAAGGGAAGAAACCAAGGCCCTGCATGTGAATGAGGAAAGTACCTGTGAGATAACTGGGTGAGAGCCCTGTCAAATATTTATTTTATTAATATTTTTGAAAACCAGGAGCAAAATCAGTGTCACAATGGAAGGGAATAGAAATTGTTTACTTTATGCATCTTTTCTCTTACACGATGACTGTTATTAATTCCTTCATTTTGTTGCTACAGGAAGTGGGAGTGTGCTGGCACAATTTCCTTTTTCTCTTATCTTTGGATGCTATTCTTTTATTCTCTTCTTAACTTTCCATGCTGCAAACTATATCTTTGCAATGCTAATTTCTCAAGCACTAACTTTCTAAGTTTTTAACACAAAATAAACCGAAGATGAGTGACAAAACATAAATGTAAGTTTTTCATAAAATTATAACAGAATATCCAGGACACATTTTAGAATGCAAATATCACTAAATCTTTGTTTAAAATTTTTAGTTAAACTTAAATGAATGTTAGAGATACAGCAAAATAAGAAACATATTAGCATTACTTTATAATGCTCTTTATTGAAACTAATTAAATATCCATTTACTTCAAGCTCATTGGACTACCAGCAATGCCATCATATTGGAGTCTTGGATTCCAACTGAGTCGCTGGAATTATAAGTCGCTTGATGTAGTAAAAGAAGTGGTAAGAAGAAATCGGGAAGCTGGCATACCATTTGTAAGTGGAATGAAGGTTTTGTGGGAATATATGTCAAGTTAAATGCTGTCACAATAAGAAATGTCGGAAATTGTCAGGATTATCATATATATGGATTATTAAGCTGCTTTTTAGCTATAAAGTACATATTAGGTCTATATGCAACACCAAGACCTACCTGAAATTTTGAGAACTGATTATGAATCACACCATAACAGAATACATGCTTAACTGTGAACAAAATCATTTCAGTTTTTTAATAGACTTTATCCTTTTGGAGCCTATATACTTTTTAATATAATAAAAACAATGTATTTTATGTAGAGTGTAAATTTTTGTTGTCTATGCAATGAATCCCATCATATATATATATGTAGCATTACAATATATATATATATGTAGGATTATGCTATAATAATAGCCTAGTACATATCCAGTGATCGTCACTGAAACAAATGTGAATAATCAGTTAATGCTTTTCTACTTTAGAATTAGGAAAACTAGTTTTATAAACAAAATCATTCTCTTTAATGGAATAAAATTAATCTAAGTTCATTTGCTTTTTATCATTATATTTTTAATACAAATTCGTTGTACTTAAATACTTTTTCAGTACTATTCAGTATATTTATTGAAATATACTCTGCTAATTTGCAGGATACACAGGTCACCGATATTGACTATATGGAAGACAAGAAAGACTTTACTTATGACAAAGTTACATTTAGAGGGCTCCCTGAATTTGTTCAAGATTTGCACGACCATGGACAGAAATATGTCATCATCTTGGTATTGACCGATTATTTACTAATACATTTTCAGTATTTACACATTTGTAAGTTATTAGATTTTCTATAGTTTATTCTTTCTATTATTAGGACCCTGCAATCTCCATAGACAGACGTGCTGACGGAACAGCATATGAAGCCTATGAGAGAGGAAATGCACAAAAAGTGTGGGTAAATGAGTCTGATGGGACTACAGCAATTATTGGTGAGGTAAATCATTACATTCATTAAAGTCTTTTTACTCAGATGTTCTATTGTGCAACAACAAAGTTTTCATAAGTGTGTGTATTTGTGTGTGTGTGCGTATGTCCATATTGCTTTCAGATCTGGGTTTGATGTTTTGGTTGTGTAGAGAAATGTTAGACAGAGGAAATACTCCAATTATCTCTAAAGAAGTTCTTGTAATAAGACAGATAATTTGTAATGCTGTACGCAATTAAAACTAAAGCTAAAAAATATACTTTGTCATTACAAAAATTCAGATAATTTTATGCAAAATAATTGTATATGTAAATTGAGTACTTATGTACTGGGTATTAAGTTTCATGGTTTACATTTAATTTCACAATAAAATGATGAGATAGCTATAGTTAAAATTCTTGGTTTACAGGTGAAAAAAGTGAATTTGAGAGAGGTGGACTAACTTTCCTAATATCACAGAGGTAATAAGCAACAGAGTCAAGAAACTAACTGCCTAGCTTCCAAATGCATAATTTTTAACTAGGATTAATATTTTTTTAAAGACAACTTTGTAAGACATCAAAAGCCATGATACCTAGATACATTGACTTGGTAATTCTACTTAAGTAATTTAGTCAAAAAAAAAAAAAAAAAAAAAAACAGGGGCTGGCCTGGTGGCGTATTGGTTAGGTCGCATGCTCTGCTTTGGTGGCCTGGAATTTGCAGGTTCAAATCCTGGGCCCAGACCTACACGCTTCTCAAGAGTAGCAGCATCCCAGAAACAAAATAGAGGAAGACGTGCACAGATGTTAGCTCAGGGCCAATCTTCCTCACCAAAAAAGGGAAGATTGGTAACATATATTAGCTCAGGGCTAATCTTCCTCCCACCAAAAAAACAGGAGAAAATATTAATTTATAGAAATATGTTTATTAGAGCATTATTTAAAATACTGAAGAATATCCTAACCATCACTTTTTATTACATTCACCAAAGTTAAAATTTCTGGTGAAAGTCTTCTTCAAATAGTTATGAGACCCATTAGGAAACAAAAACTGAATTTCATCCCCATAATGCCTATTAATATCTCACAGAGCACATTTTGTTAAGACGTTGCTCTGTCGGATATGGACAGATCAGATCAGATGGCCAATATGCACAACTTTGATATAAAACGATATTATTTATCTCAATTTATCTGAAATTGAATTTCTCTGGCCTAATGACATTTTTTTAAGTAATAGGCAAAATAATTTGAAGAAGCATAAATCATAAAGATGCAGCATAGTATGCAAAGTGTTTAATAGCATGCACTCAGATATGAGCTGCCTGGGTTTGAATTTCTTCTGTGACGCTTATTAGTGACGTGACCTTGAACAATGTATTTAACTTAGCTGTTCATCTCTTTTCCCACCTATAAAATGGGTTTGATTTTAGTACTTACCTCATCTGTACAGTGGTGAGAAAAAGAGTACCTTCGTCCTAAAGTTCTAGTGAACATTAAATGAGTTAATAATTATAAAAATGCTTGGAATAGTGCCCAGCACTTAAAAAGTGTCATATTTACATTCGTTAAATAAAAAATAAACATACAAGGACTTTTTTTACTTAAACTTTTTGAAAGCAAATCCCTTTGGTAATGAACTGATGTATTTCTTTTCAGACAATAAATATATAGGTTTGTGTTTGTTTGTTTTTTAACTTAACCAACTATGATGCCAAGAAATAAATTTAGGTGCAGTCAAAATAGCAGCCTCATCCCATGTTCTCATATTTTTCTCTTCCTAAATGATTCATGTTCTCATTCTTTTTTTTTTTTTTTTTTTTTTGGTGAGGAAGATTAGCCCTGAGCTAACTGCTGCCAATCCTCCTCTTTTCACTAAGGAAGACTGGCCCTGAGCTAACATCCGTGCCCATCTTCCTCTACTTTATACATGGGATGCCTACCACAGCATGGCTTTTGCCAAGTAGTGCCACGTCCGCACCCAGGATCCGAACTGCGAACCCCAGGCCGCGGAAGCGGAACATGGGAACTTAACCGCTCTGCCACTGGGCCGCACCCGTGTTCTCATTCTTTATTTTAACTACTGTCCGTTAAATTCATTTTAAAGTAAGCCTGAGATTATTGTAAATTTAGATGGCACATTGATCACATATACTTAAATAAGTACAATATTATAACTTTCATTTTTTTTTTTTACTATTTTTCTTCTCTCAATTAGTTTGAATTCTCACTTATCATTTTCCCTTTGACTTATGTGTATATGTGAATGATCTCTTCTTCTAGGTATGGCCAGGATTGACAGTATACCCTGATTTCACTAATCCAAGCTGCATAGATTGGTGGGCGAATGAATGCAGCATTTTCCATCAAGAAGTGCCCTATGATGGAATTTGGATTGTAAGTAGCGATTTTAAATCAGCGATTTTGGACAATGAACATAGAATTATTTTTCCATAAAATAATTATTGTTTACCTGATATATTTTTAATGTGTTAAACATAAAGTTAAAAGCTATTATAATAGTTTTCTAGAATGCACATCATGCTTGTCACCTTCATGGGGTCAGAAAAGAAAAAAAAAACTAAAGACTGCAAATTGGGATTTTCTTTCTCCAGTAATACACTTTATGGAATAAATTTTATTTCTGTCACTATGGTGTTGTATCTTTATGACAAATCATTTATGTTTGAAAAACAATCAAGATTTAGAGATAAGCCCATAGTAGTGCAACTCCGAAAGCATTTATTAAAGTCTAAAATAGTCAAGCAATTGCAGCCATATAGGCCTGAATAAACCCTCACTCTTTAGAAATTTCCTTTTCAGTAAGTTATAGAATAAAACAAATCAAAAGTGGCCATAGGTTGTGTTTTATCTCAAGATAAATTAACAACAAACAACATCCTAGATATTGGTAAAGTTATTAAAGGAAAACACTAGTGTTTAGAAGTTTCTTTAGGGCTGACCTGGTGGTGCAGTGGTTAAGTTTGCATGTTCCACTTCGGCAGCCCGGGGTTCCCTGGTTCGGATCCGGGTGCGGACATGGTACTGCTTGGCATGCCATGCTGTGGTAGGCGTCCCACATATGAAAAGTAGAGGAAGATGGGCACGGATCTTAGCTCAGGGCCAGTCTTTCTCAGCAAACAAAAGAGGATTGACAGCAGATGTTAGCTCAGGGCTAATCTTCCTCAAAAACAAAAAAAGTTTCTTTAGATAAAGTTTCATATCTGTGGCTATTGATAGCCTGCTGCTAGGTTTATTGTATAGAATAATGCTGGATGGTAGTCAATGATGCAGTGTCTTTTGTTATGGAAACTATAACCACATTTGGGGAGTGAAACTACTGGGTGACCCCAGGATTCTAAATTTCAGAAAAAAGGTCTAATAACCCGAGCACAGGAGAGCACCAAGGATTTTGTTCAAAGGTATTGCAACTGTACAGAATTTTGGAAGGAGAGATAGTGGATATCCTTGGGATAGCTATCATTTCTTTGGCTAAGTCCACAATATCTCCACTTTCCTGAAGAGCTCATTATTCATTATTTTAATTATCTGTTTAATAACTCATTTACTTGTTTTTTCAATCATTTAGTTAAAAAATATTTGTTTTGCACCATCGATATATAAAGTATGTTGTGGGGAATACAAAGATAAGAAAACTGTATTTTCTGCTGACAACATGGAATTGAGCAAAAGATTAGCATAATCTTCAGGATTCCTATGATGTAAAGGAATCAAGATGGAGAAGTTGTAGTTATTTCACACAAAATCAGTGAGGTCACAATTACAACATCTAGCTGCTACTGGAAGTAACAAAATAAATGCGCACTACTGTTGAGTTTTGTTTTTAATTCTAGCTCCAATTTCAATTGTATTATTTAATTTATATCATTTCGGTATCCATGTATTCATTTTTTGTTCCTGCTTAGAAAACAATTTGAATCCACTAGAGCAGAGTTACAAGTACAAATGATACTTTAGGAACAGTGAAAGAGCGTCTGACTGTGCTACAGAAAGAGAGAATACTCCATTTTCTACATCCATTGAAGACTGAAATACCTGATTAATCTCCAAAGGGAGGTGGGGAAGCGAGAAGGAAGAGCATCTGCGAAAGGCAGAGTTGTTCTGTTACTAACACAGAAGCATTTTGACTAATGCTTTAACAAAAGAAAACAACTCCATCATAATTAGTATGATTTCAAAGCTCACTAAATATCACAGAATTAATACATACTATGTATAAGCAGTGGATATTCTGCTGCCAGCTATCACTTGAATAACCAAATCTTACAGCTAAATTGTTTCTCTACTTCTTTCCCTATTTTCAGATTATTTTTTGATAGAATAATATACAGTAAAAATATGTTGTTATTTAATTGATAAAATTTTATTTTTATGGCAAATTTAAAAATAGTTTTATAATTTACTAGATTTCTAATTTAGATTTTATGCTAATGTCTTTGAATTTTAAGTTTAAATATTAAAATCACTTTGGAAATTGATGTGAGCTTAATTTTCACTGAAAAATAGATTTTTGCATATAAAGATATGCTTGAATTCTCTTTTTCTGCCCTGTTCTTGAAGAAATCTCCAAATCCTTGAGAAATAAGAGCACACTACTGAATTTGGTATAATTAAGACTAAAGCTGTGATTTCAAAATAAAAGTGTTAGTCAATATCTTTAAAATTCAAAAGTATTTCCATTTTTCTGAACAAATAGGCATATTCTTATGATCAATTTTTGTGGTTGTTATAATTTGATTCTTAAAAATCTAATACAAAATTGTACCATAAAGAAATCTAATAATTTAATATACGGTACTAGGAAACTTAAGATTCATTGAGAAGATACATCCACGTACATTCATATATCCAAATAACTGGAGGCTTACTTGGTTTTAGTCTCTGCACATTTTATGGAATTGTTATAAAAATTAAAGTATTTAAAAATTCTTTGAAAATTAAGACTATTTTTATTTAGATTTAGTTTAAATGTGAAGTTATGAAATGCCACCAGGTTTTTATATATAGTTTTCAGTGGATTTTAAATAAAAGAAGCTTCAGAAACATCGGTAAAAATGATGCTAACAATCCCTAGAAATAATCGTTACTAGACTTGAGATTATTTGAATGAAACTTGAATATCTGTAGGTGTATTTACTACTATCAATCCGCTGAGATCTTTGACGCGTGACTTACAGTGCTTTGAATCTCCTGATTGTAATACTGAAAATACTAACCGAATTCACTTGTACATGATGTTAAATAAACGTAGCATCACTTAAATCATTTGGTTAAATTAGAGAAGAGTATTTTCAGAATATTCAAAATGGCAAATACACAAAATACACTAAAAGAGATACAAGCAAATTCTATTAAATTAAGTGTAGTAAGTTTAATCTATTAATAATATCATCTTGCCAAGCATACAAGACATTTTAACAAAAGATAATCAAATCTCAAAGGCTGTATTTGTTGTAAAATATGGTTAAAAACATATAAAAGTGTTTACTTTTTCCTTTACTAGGTTAATAATTTATCTGCTGAAGTACAGAAGACTTTTTCCCCTTATGTTGTGAACTAGTAGATTTATCACATTCTGATTTAATCCTTTTTACCTGGTTGTATGATAAAACCATTAAATATTTTTGATCAATCCTTTCATGTGAAATCAATGAAATTTTTGTTAAACATTATTTTTATTGTTAAATTACATAAATGATGTCCATTTTGAGTTAATGTTGGAAGATTCTATGAATTTTATTTCAAGTTTGCAAATACATGAATTATGGAGAAGAACATTAATTTCATAGTTAAATGTTTTGCCATTACATTTTCTCAGTGAATATTATATACAAGAGTTGTTAAAATGGTTTAGAAAAAGACACTTGAAATTTAAAATAATGTGACTCAGTTCTCAATTACGAATGTCAACAGTTTGAAGTTGTTTTTGAATTTAATTTAATGGGTGAATTCATGAATAAAAAATACTTAGGTTTATCTAAAATTATTGGTTGTGTAACTATAGCATCTTTTTGTATTAATTTTACTGGACATAGGAAAAGAAAATTGAATATAATATTCCAGGTAATCTCAATAAAATATCCCCAATGTATACTTTGAATAACTACCTCCTTTCCCTTCTTCATGGTTCTTAAGAAAACATTTGGGAAATGAAAGCATTTACCTTTTAA
The DNA here is from genome assembly GCF_041296265.1 of Equus caballus. NCBI lineage: Eukaryota > Metazoa > Chordata > Mammalia > Perissodactyla > Equidae > Equus > Equus caballus. Next base: position 15,644,683 of record NC_091702.1, on the reverse strand, counting down.
AATCTGTATCACAGTAAGAAATGTATTCTTTTTCTCCCTCGAACACCCTAATTTCTCATATTAATTCCATCTGGGCATTATATGGATAGGAGAAGGGAAGAGTAATAAGGAGAATATACTTCTTCTGAGGAAAACAAATTTAGCAAGGACTTGACTGTGAGGCCTTTGTGAGAGTGTAGAACATATTTCAGAGATGTGGGAAATACGGCTCAAACATTTATAGACATTCTTCAGTGCAATTAACAGAGGAGAAAGAAATATATATTTCTTAAGCCTGTGTCGCATGACTTTATGTACATTATTCTTTTTAGTCCAAAGACTTGATTTAACTGGTTATTGTCACAGAACTAGTAAGTGACAAGTTTGGGACCTAGGTTTACATGGCAAGAAAATCCATAAACACAATACCCTACAACTCTTTCTCCAAGAGATGTTTAGGTCACGAGTTCTCATGAAATGGTCCAGCAACCCTAGGGTTCCCTGAGATTCTTCTAGGGATTTAGTAAGGTCATAACTGTTTCTTAGAATACTAAAATGCATTTTACCTTTTTTTCTCTTTTTTTCTCTTATGAGAGTGTAGGAGATGTGGTCTAGGCAAAGAGTGCTGTGCCTAGCTGCTAGCGAGGCACATCATGGAAACTAGACAAGTGCCAGCAGAAATGAACAAATTTTGTTGAATAAATAAGTGTGTACAATGAAACGTGTACAATGAGAGACTCACAGTGAGAAAATTGGTATAACTATTTACAAAAGACTGTTGCTCAATACTTGTAATTAATGTTTCATATGTATAATTAAAACTAGGTAGATGAAATACATTATGGTTGTATGCAATCCCTGAATTCCATCTAAGATATTTCTATTATCTAGTATATACATTTATGCAAAAGCTAGTAATACTAATTTTTTCAGCTTAATGACTTTTCCATCCCTAGAGGTACAATCAAGTAGTGAGTATAGCTAAGTAAGTTTGTTTTTAGGTTGATAGCTTATATTTGTCTTCTAGGAGTAAAAGAACATCATTTATCGCATGTAAATAACATATTTGCAAACATTTAGAAAGTTTCTGATTATACGATTGATAATTACTCAAAATCTACTCTTCTTCATTTTATATCTATTCAGGACATGAACGAAGTTTCCAGCTTTGTTCAAGGTTCATTGAAAGGATGTGATGTCAACAAACTAAATTATCCACCTTTTACTCCTGGTAAATTGCATTTGGTTATCTACTTACTATTAAGTGAGAATAATTTTCCTTGTTGACTGGCAAATTCTAGCATATATTTCTAAATCACAAACTTTAGCATAATTTTAAAACCCTGAAACTAATGTCCTTTTTTGTTTTACTTTTGGCCAAAATATTTGTGCCTAAGAAAAGGAGCATCACTTTAAATTTTGGTATAGCATATTGATTTATCTTTACCATTGATAAATTGCCAGTGATTAAATAATTAATTGTCTGTACCAAACGTGAATAGTTATATCTCACATATTCTAAAAAAGATGTTTTTCACTATTGAAAGTGGGTAAAAAATGTAACCAAAGAAAAAGATGTTATCTTAAGGGACTAGATCGCTATGAGAATCTGAAGAAAGATGAAAATAATTATTGCAAGACTATGTAAGCTTGGAAATCAAAGCACAATAAAAAACTGAAAAGCAGAGATTTGAGTGGTTTGTAATTGTGTAATAGGTCTACAGGTGTAAAATTAGATTATATATAAATAAACTAATCTACTATAAAACTTAATTGGTCTATAGTCATACGATGCACAATATAGATGCGTATATTTCCATATTCATGTTAAAGGCTATTTTCTCCATGGATTCATTCACTATTGAAGTTAGGAAGCAGAGTATTTATTAGTGTAAGTGTAAATCTAATGGTTAATCAACAGGAGTGTAGGATGGAGACCTAATTGGAACTTAGCTTAAATCGTTGTCTTGCACTATTTTTAAGCTAAGTATGGTATTACATAGCACATCATTTAAGGATTATAAAGTTTAAAATGGCAAAATACCTCTTAAGAAATGTTTATTATGTATTTTCTCTAAGATATTCTTGACAAACTCCTGTATTCCAAAACAATTTGCATGGACGCTGTGCAATACTGGGGGAAGCAGTACGATGTTCACAGCCTCTATGGATACAGCATGGCTATAGCCACAGAGCAGTAAGTACAATTTCACTCAGAAGCCCTTTCATATTTATTCTTTAGAAATATATTTGGTAATTTACTAATATGTTTGGAAAATCACAAAAGTAAGAAAGGAAAGAAACATAATATTTTCATGGTAAAAAATTAGGACATTAAGAGTATCAGTTCTTTTAATAATATTCATGAATTTGAAACTTCGTCATCAAGAACTACATGATGTATGTATTTACCTGATTCTTTTTTAACTCATAGATTTAAATTATCCTTCAAAATTTCTATTCAGTTTGCAGTCTCTGAATATAATTGTGTCCTAAGCGTCAACTTCACAGTTGGCCTGGGAGAATGTTACTTCTAGAACGGCTTTATTTTTCAAAAACAAAAGTTTCAATTAAGATGTAGTTTTGTATGCAGTATCTCCCAAAGTAATTTTCTAATGCAGTGTGTTACTTGTATATAAAAAAGGACCATGATACAAAACAAAGGAAGGAGACCATCATATGTTAATTGCCTGCTATTTTCCAAGCATTATATAAGGACCTATAACGCAATAGTCAATAAAACCCAGATCCCAGTCTCAATAAATTTTTAATTTTCTCATAATTACACAACTATTGTCAAGTTTTAATTCAAACCCATGTTTGTCTGGTTCCAAATCATACCATGATATCAAAACTTTTACATACTGTCTTCATAGTGTTTACTTCACTTTTAAAACTCAATAGAGCATTATATTATTGCACTGTATAAGTAAATAAATTCTGGAAGGAAAAAGTAACACTATAGTTCAATTTTATAGAGGTAATAATATAGAAAAAGCCCCTGAGAATACTATTATATTTTTACTAAGATAGTCTGGATAATTTTATATACTGAATTAAACTTTTGTATCTTTTCTTGATTATGTCCTATTTATGGAAAAAAAATTGTCAATAGTACTCAGATACCAATAGAAGTGAGATGAACAATGCTAGTAGTTGTGGATGGTGAATTTCTAGAAACAAACGAAATAAAATGTCTCTCAAATATGTAAGTTTTATCTTAACATTACTTGTTAATATTTGAAAATGTAGACATTAATATGTAATTAGTATCATTGCACCACAAAAATATGTATTGGCTTCAAGTTCAGATAACTATAGTTTACATTATAAAAGGATTTTAATGAGTTTAAATCGTATATTTCAAAAACAAATGTTGAGTGGATACAGAAAGGCACCTCTTTATTTAATTCGGTAAAGTCAGTCATTCAAAGCCTGAATCACTGGTAAAAGAATTCCTTTATCTGTGTTTGATCAGAATGTGTGTAAATAAGTAAATATTGATAGCTCAAAACAAAACTGATATAAAAGATTGCTAAAATAGTTCCAAATATTATAGCTTGGCTCTACTAATGGTAATATATGCATTTGAAATTAAAATTTTAGGATTTATAACTATCACTATTATTTTAAAACAAATCTTACTCATTACTTTGATTCTATTTTTAGAGCTGTACAAAAAGTTTTTCCTAATAAGAGAAGCTTTATTCTCACCCGGTCAACTTTTGCTGGATCTGGAAGCTATGCTGCCCATTGGTTAGGAGATAATACTGCTTCATGGGAACAAATGGAATGGTCTATCGCAGGAATGCTGGAGTTCGGTTTGTTTGGAATGCCTTTGGTAAGCAGTTTCATACAATGTTATTTATAACATTATGAATTACACTTAATTTTGTAATAATATCATTTTAATGATTTTTGGTAAAATGATTAAAGGTATGTCACAGAAAAATTCGATCTTTATTCTCAGGAAATTTACGAGAAAAATAAGAATATGGATGATGTCTATAACATTCAGTATTAGAGTGGGAAAACAAATGAAGAAAATTCAATCAAATAAAAATAATTCATGAAACAAATATCAATATAAACAAAGCAAAGAAAAGCTTATATAATAAAAATAAAGCACCATATAAGATGGTAGGGAAAAATTCAAATGCACTGGTAGTAAAAGTCAATGGTAAAAATCTAAATATATTTAAAATATTATATTACCACTTTGGATGAAAGATAAGCTAATGCTTTGTATTTAAAAGCTAAAATATAAAGATAGAGAAAATTTCAAAATTTTAAAAGCAAATAAAATTTATACTAGGAAATTCTAAACATAAGAAATCTGGTATTTGTATCAGGCCAAAAAGAAGTATGCAGCGTTGATGTTGAGCACTAAAGAGAACTACTACATAACAAAATCAATGTAAAATATATTATGAAGTTATAGTGATTCATTTATTCTTTCTTTGATATGCACTGAACAAAACGAAAACCAAAAACCAACCAAACAAAAAACAGCTAACACACCAACACACGAGTCTTGAATTTGAAAATTAAAAAGCATATTAGCAAATAATTCATGAGTTAAAAAATAAACTGAGTGGAAATGGGGGAAAAAAACCCTTATTACTGAATGATAACAATTGTACCTCAGGAGCCAGCCTAGTGGTGTAATGGTTAATTCTGCATGCTCTGCTTTGGCCTGGGGCCCGGGGTTCACCAGTTGAGATCCTGGGTATGGAGCTACACACCATTCGTCAAGCCATGCTGGGACAATATCCCATGTAGAAGGACCTACAACTAGGATATACAACTATGTACTGGGGCTTTGGGGAGGGAAACAAAAGAGGAAAACTGGCAATAGATGTTAGCTCAGGGCCAATCTTCCTCACCAAAAAATAAAAACATGGCTTTAAAATAAACAAACTATTGTACATCATATCAAAACTATGGGATATTGGCTAAATTGGTACTTAGAATATTTATGTTATATAAAATATATTAGAAATTCGTATTTACAGCCTTCAATAAAGAAAGGCTGAATAATAATTCAGTGAAATAATGAGTGAAATGCATGAACTAAGAAAAAGGAAAAAGAAATACAGAATAAACCTAAAGGAAGATGTTGGTAATGAAAATAAGAGAAGAAATTAATGCAATGAAAGCCAAGTCTCTAGAAAAATTTACACAAAGTACAGAGGTGACATTTTGAAAATTTGTCTATAATTGAACAATTTATAGAAAGTTTCGTCCAAAAATGGAGGGGAAAAAAGCAATGGTACAATATATTTTAAGATGAGGTGTTCTATATTATAGCAAAAAATTAACAAAATATAACCAGGAGTAAATATTAAAACTAAATTTTGGACTGTTTTTGAGAAAATTAAATAAAGATATACCATGTTCATCAATAAGAAGCCTCAATAGATTAGAAACATGCATTTTCCCCAAACTATTATCCAAATTTAGTGACATTCCAATTTAAACTATAAAGGAAATTTGAGGAACATAAAAGATTATCCTAAACTTCATATGAAAGACAACACAAATTAATTAAGAAAAGAGCTCAAAGATTCGCCCTACCAGATAAAACAGTAACATAACACAATGGTACTTGACCGTAGACATTCAAATAGATTAAAATGGCAAAATAAGACACAGGCCCATTGCATTAATGGACAATTGTTGAATGATAGCACTATCACCATAGATCAGTTTGAGGAAAGAATCAACTATTCATATAAACAATGGATTATCCATTTAAAAAATAAAGTAAAATGGATCCATGTCTCACACCATACAAAAAAATTAATCCCAAATGGATTAAAGACCTATGTGTGAAAAATAAACTTAAACATTTTAGAAGAAAATATAAATGGGTGAATTTATGACCTAGGGCTGGGGAAATAATTTCTTAAACAGAACGCAGAAGGCAAAAATAATAAAGAAATATGTATAAATTTGACTACAACAAAATGAAAACTTCTATTCATGGAAAGAGTATTGCAGGGGGCCAGCCCAGTGATGCAGTGGTTAAGTTCGAGTGTTCCACTTCGGTGGCCTGGGATTCACTGGTTCGGATCTCAGGTGCGGACCCATACACTGCTTGGCAAAGCCATGATGTGCCAGGTGTCCTACATATAAGTTAGAGGAAGATGGGCATGGATGTTGGCTCAGGGCCAGTCTTCTTCAGCAAAAAGAGGAATATTGGTGGCAGATGTTAGCTCAGGGCTAATCTTCCTAGGAAAAAAACCACAGCATTTTAAAAAGTTAAAAGTTACCTGAAAAACAAACAAACAAAAGTTACCCACATACTAGGAAATTATATTTTCAATTCATATCGCCAGTAAATAATTTATATTCAATGTAAAGTACCTACTAAAATCTATAGAATGTAAAAACAATAAAAAAATTATCAATGGATATAAACAGGCTATTCTATAGAAAGAGAAACCCACATAAATTCAATAAAAATATGACAAAATTCTCAACTTCTTTAGTAATAAGAGAAATGCAAGTAAAAACTTTGGTGAAGTACATTTCATATACATAGGTGGTAATAATTAAAAGTCTGAAAATATAAGGAATTATCATGAAAATGGAGCAATGGGAAATTTCATGTTCTGTCATTGTGCTTTCAAATGGTTACAACCAATTTTGATTAAACAATGGACATTTCTGGTAAACCAGGAAACTAATCATATGTATATACATATGTAATCATTGAATATGAATAACTTTTTTACATATTTACAAAGAAACCTATATATAAATGTTGTAGAAGCATTTTCATAGTCATTGGATCTGACACAATAAAGAACTAGAGCCACATTAACATAACAATTGCACAAGGATAGAGCTTTGAGAAAAAAGTGGAGTGCAATGTAATGCATACAACATGCCATTTATATAAAGTTGAGAAACATGCAAAACAATGTTATATATTGTTTATAGATATATATATTTAGAAAAATAAAAATACTTTTATAATTTATAAATTTAGCAAATACTAAATTAAGCATAGAAATTTTTTCTCAGGGTCCTTGAAGGAAGAGAAATGCAATTTTATATGGGTACACCTCTGGCAATGTTTTTTACTATTTTACTCCTACTGTAATACATTGTAAATGGGAAAATCAAATCATGGGAGGTGAATTTTGGATTAAGAAGCAACACGTTTTAATAATACAATTTCACCTTCTACATTGACTTAACAATGCTTAGATCAAAGAAGAAAAATACACAAGGCTAAGAAAATGTATAAAGAGACAGTGAAGAAAAGAGTGTAAAATAATGCAACTAGTGGCAAGTATGTAGCAAAAATGGAAAACAAACTAGGTTAAGGAAGAGTATATGAAGACAGTGAAACAAAAATATTGTAAGTAACGTAAATTAATCAGTCAACGCATAAAATGTGATGCTCTGGGAAAATTTGAGGATCTTCACACTATAAATAATAGATATATTTGATATTTAGGTTGGAGCAGATATCTGTGGATTTGTAGCTGATACCACAGAAGAGCTTTGCAGAAGATGGATGCAACTTGGAGCGTTTTATCCGTTTTCTAGAAACCATAATGCTGATGGATATGTGGTAATTGCTTCTTGTTCTCCATATTTTGAGATCAAACATAATCCTATTCTTAGCAACGTATTTAAATTAATTTATCTAGATGAGACAAAGTCTGAAAATTTGTAGCATAATTTGTAAAGTTAGAGACCTCATCTCAATGCCTGTAAATATTGTGTACATAAAAAATTGCCAAATAAGCAAATCATAAGGTAGTCACAACATAAATGTTTTATTTAAGCCTAAAGCATATACAAGTTTGATAAATCACAGTATTTTAAATTAAATCCAAAGCTTTCTGAGTCTGGATTCTTGGATTCTAATGGTATAAGTTACAGGTAACTTTTCTTTAATAAAAAATATAATATCAAGGATTTCCAGGTTTGGTTTCATTAAACGAAACACAAGAAAATAAAGACACTTGCAAAGGTGGTTGAGTCCAGAGTCTTTCTATAATAAGCAAAATTGGAATGACAGATTGGAAAAAATAAAACTAACACTTTTAAAACATGCATCTGAATTGCTAGGCACAGAAGCACAAGAATACTGAGCTATTCTACCAGCCCTGAGAATTCAGCATGCTGTGGCCTCTCATAGGCACGTTTTTTAGAGGGAGCGGGGAAATTAGGTGAAATCGTTAAGTGAATTAAGTGCCTGTTGGTTAAGAAATTATTCACTGTTCACTGACTAGTTACACATAGGGCCTTAATTCTGTTTGAGAAGAGGGACAATTGCTCAGAGGTCAGCCGGGAACAAGGCAGGATAGAGCAGAAGTTAAAGGTATAAATTGGATATTAGTCACTTCCTAATCTACCTAAAGCCAGCCCTGGCGGTCTAGTGGTTAAGATTCGATGCTCTCTCAGCTTGGGTTCCTTTCCTAGTCAGGGGAACCACACTACCTGTCTGTGTTGTCATACTGTGATGGCTGCATGTTGCTGTGATGCTGAAAGCTGTGTCACTGGTATTTCAAATAGTGGACAGATTTCAGTGGAGCTTTCAGACTAAGACAGACTGGGAAGAAGGACCTGGCCTCTCACTTCCAAAAGAGTTGGCCACAAAAGCCCTATGAATAGAAGTGTGGCATTGTCTCATATAGCACTGAAAGCTGAGAGGATGGTGCAGAAAGACTGGGCAGAGCTCTTCTCTGCTGGACACAGGGTCACTAGAGGGCGGAATGGATTCAACTGGCACTAACAACAAAGTAATCTACCTAAATGGTGCTTTCAAGAAATTTGTATTCATGGGAGGTCCAGATGCCAATTACATGATGCTCTGTTCATTTCTGTTCTCCAAAAAGCAGATGTCAAGACAGAATTAAAGACTTTAGAGATTTGTTGGTGAAACACTTGTGAAGGATAAAGGGGAGGAAGCAGGAGAAGAAAAGTGGAGGGAGCCTTCAGATCACAATCCAGATCTGAACCTGGTGAAGATGAAGGCAAGGATGGAGATTTGATAGGAAGAGTTGTGTACTGCAGTCCAATTCTAAGGATGTTTCAGCCAGCTCAATGGAGTGATCACGGCAAAGTTGCCCATTGGAAGAGTCCTGTATCTCCTGGAAATGGGCCTGAATACTATTCCCACCATGTTCATAGATTAGCTAGGATCAGCAAAGCGAAATATGTCTTCAGGGTAAACATGGTGGTGAATCCAGGGAGGCTGTAACTGATGCCCTCAGTTAACTTTGTTATCCATAGCAGGGGATCAAAGCAAGTTTGCTCACGACACTGCACCTTGGCTGAATGGCTAGCTTGAGCTCAGCAGGGAGACTGTTCTTCAAGTTGCAAGCCTGCAGGCTGGCCAGGCAGCTGTGTCCCCTATATACCTGGGACAGCAGATTATGTGGGCCTATCCTTCTACTGCCAATGTCAAGGCACAAGGTAGCAAGTTCTCAGGTAGCACATTTCAAGCCCTTACTTGAATATGTCACATGTATTAAGACTCCATTGGCCAGTGTATGTCATATAGCTGAGCACAAAGTCAAGTGGTGGGGAAGTCCACTCCACCTTTGGTGGTAGGGACCACAAGACTGTGTTGCAAATGTTGTGGGTATAAAAAGGCAGGAAAATTGGCACAATAATTCAATCTACCACAAATAATATAGGTGAAAAATTCTTTGCGAAAAGATTTTTAAATTTTATTTGTGTGTATGTAAATAAGAAATATCTAATTTAAAATAAATTTAATTAAAACATATATCATGGGGGCTGGCCCCACGGCTGAGTGATTAAGTTGGTGCGCTCCACTTCGGCTGCCCAGGGTTTTGCCGGTTCAGATCCTGGGCGCAGACATGGCACGACTCAGTAGGCCATGCTGAGGTGGCCTTCCACATGCCACAACTAGAAGGACCCACAACTAAAATATACAGCTATGTACTGGGGGAATTTGGGGAGAAAAAGCAGAAAAAAAAAAGATTGGCAACAGTTTTAGCTCAGGTGCCAATCTTTAAAAAACAAAAACAAACAAACAAGAATATATCCAAATGAAAACATAAAAACAAGAAATATTTGCATACTTTGATGATGAATAGCAGTAATCTCAACCTTTTATAAACAAGCTAAAATATGTACAATTTACTTTTTAAAAATAGATTAAATGTTTCTGTTTTAATTTTCATTAACATTTTAGCTTTCTTATTTCCCTTTCTCTTTTTATCCCATAGGAGCAGGATCCAGCATTTTTTGGACAGGATTCTCTTTTGGTTAGATCATCAAAATACTATTTGAATATTCGCTATAGCTTATTACCTTTCCTCTATACTCTGTTTTACAAAGCCCATAAGTTTGGAGAAACAGTAGCAAGGCCAATTCTTCATGAGTGAGTAGCATGTTTAAGAATTTTAATATCTTTTGAAGTACAATCAGATGTGTATTGAAAAATTAAGGGAGATAAATTAAGATGTCAGGCAGATTTCTTCAGCTCATTTTTACATTTGTGTAGTTTGATAAACTGCAGAATGATACTAGTAAACATAATTAATTTGGTAAATTGGAAAAGATTAAGCTAGAAACGTGAGAATTGAATATAACTTAAAAGGAAACAGATATAGAGATAGAATATATTGGGGAATCATCTCAGTAATTATTAAATATAGAATTTTTGAAAGCATAATCCTGTATATATTGTAAACTCTAAATAGAGGTCAAGAATATACTATAATTACAAAAGAATTAATTGTGCTTGTCTTTGTAAATCTTGACGAAAGCATGAACTTTCCTTGAGAAATGACAAAAGACCCTTTCAAATCCAAGTCAAAATGGGAGTTTATAGGGGCTGGCCTAGTGCATACTGGTTAAGTTTGTGCATGCTTGTGTGCATTTTGGTGGTCCAGAGTTCGCAGGTTTGGATCTTGGGAGCAGACCTATACACCACTCATCAAGCCATGTTGTGGTGGCATTGCACATATGAAATAGAGGAAGATTGGGACAGATGTTAGCTCAGGGCCCATCTTCCTCACCAAAGAAGGGAGTTTATAATGAAAAAGTTTAAAGGGAAGAAAATAAAATATGAAAGATTTATGATACCTTATGAGTATATCTTTCAGGAGAAAATGAATTAAACAAAATATTTGTTTATTACAGATAAAAAGTATCCTTTTCATATATGATAGAGTTTTCTGTGTCCCAGATGAACTATTTTCCTCCCTCCTTCCCTTCATCCCCTCCTCCTTTCTTCCCTCTCTCTCTCCTCTCCTTTCTTTCTTCTTTCTTAAGTGTCAGATCAAACCATAGGATGTAAGAACTATGGATTCAAAATTACGTATCAAACAAGTAAAATTAAAGCAAATAATTATTCCCAGGGAAACCTGAAAAGATAAACCAAACAAGAAATATGGATAAATTTATTTTGCATCTTTAGATTGTAAATGTTGTCATTGTTCTTAGGTTTTATGAGGATACGAATAGCTGGATTGAGGACACTCAGTTCTTATGGGGCCCTGCATTACTGATTACCCCTGTCTTGAAAGAGGTATGTTTTACAATTTTAATGGTTGTTGCTTAAACATAACTTTGTATAACCAAATCCATGCTAAATGACAAAACATCTGGGTGATAGATGTTACTCTATAGACTGTTTCAGCCAGATAAGTGTTGAATTGAATTCTAAAATGGAGAAGAAATTTTGAAAAATTTAAAAATATTAAGTAGATTTATGCTTTTCAAATATGTAATGTATAACTGGAGAGAAGAAAATTTTATAAAGTAAGTGTTTTTCTGAAAAAGAAAGCTTTATTTATGGAATCAAAATCAAATCTTATGGTAACAATGAACTCTCATTTAAGTAAACATAGACATTGAAATTTTGCTAAACTGTAAATAAAGGAGAACTTAAAAGCAAGCTGATCATATGAAAATTTTGAAAAGATAGTGGAGTGAGATATTTGGTTTTCCCTATTATTTAAAAGTCTATATGCCCAAGCAAATATACAGAAATGAATGTGTTCAAATTCACAATTGCCATGTAGATTATTACAATACAAGTGCATGCATGCATTATTTTAGTTGCCACTTAAATTAATTTCATCTTTGCTTTTGGTATAGTTTACATTATATTACCCAAAATGAGTAAAATAGCCTATTGATTATTGTTTATAGTAAATGTAGGAGTGTAACAACACAAAGGAAGTTTTTTCCTTTGACTATGAAAATCCAACAATATTTGATGTGATTCTCTTATGTTAAGTATCGAAGTAAAAATAAATAAATATAAATATATGTGTGTGTATATATATAAACATACATCCATATATATATATATATATTATCTTTATTTTAGGGAGCAGATACAGTGAGTGCATATATCCCTGATGCTACTTGGTATGATTACGAAACTGTAAGTAACTTTAATATAATAATATACTCACAAGTATTATATTGTCAAACTTCTGTCCATGGAACTTAACTCTAAACACATAGCATATCTATTATAAGTATTTCCGTTATTTTTATAAAAAAGAAGAAGAATTACAAATTTGAATAATGTGTATAAATTTTGTTGCAAATGATTAATAGAAATTTATATTCTTTAGTATAAAGAGTTATAGTATTTATTTTTAAATTGTGGAAATAAAAGATAAGAAGCAACTTTGGAAATGAATGGTGACTTATTTTAATACTTTTTCTATTTTATATATCTATCTTGTTGCCAGAAGAGTTGAGTATTGAGCTAGTCTTAAACATTTGTTTTTACATGGTACATTCAAACGTTTGGGAAAGGTTTTCATTACAACCTTGAAAAGGCAACATAGCAGCATTCATACACACAACCTATTTCTTTAATTAACCAAGAGTTTTTGAGAAGTATTTTAAAAGGCATTATTTTACATATCACATATATTTACTAAACAGACTCTTTATTTTTATAGAAACAATGATTTTTTTGAAAAATTCTTTCTAAAGACATCATTAACTTTAACCCAAAACAAAGAATAAAAAATAGCGCTAATTAAGAATAGTGTTAATTATTATACAAGGGGAATGTTTTCTCTGTTTGATTTTTTATTTTTTTAATTTTTTAATTTTTTTTTTTAAAGATTTTATTTATTTTTTTTTTCCTTTTTCTCCCCAAAGCCCCCCGGTACATAGTTGTATATTCTTAGTTGTGGGTCCTTCTAGTTGTGGTATGCGGGACGCTGCCTCAGCGTGGTTTGATGAGCAGTGCCATGTCCGCGCCCAGGATTCAAACCAACGAAACACTGGACCGCCTGCAGCAGAGCGCGCGGACTTAACCACTCAGCCACGGGGCCAGCCCCTGATTTTTTATTTTTTTGAGAAAGTTAACTTATTTTTCCCGTGCTTTTTTTGGAAAACTGAAAAATAAATGTTTTATTTAAAATTTAGAGAACGTATTAATATTCATTTAGATGACATGAATTGCCCATAATAAAAATTATTTCTATGTGTAAATTTTAATTCTTGTTAAATGTGGCTTAAAGTCTTCACTAATAACAAAAAATCTTTTTAACTTCCAAATAAGTTCCGAATCTTTTTAAATTCCAAAATCCTTACCTCCAAATTTTTAATTTTCGAATTTTAGGGAGCAAAAAGGCCATGGAGAAAACAACGTGTCAATATGTATCTTCCAGCAGACAAAATAGGATTACATCTTAGAGGAGGCTATATTATCCCCACTCAAGAACCTGCTGTAACTACAAATGCAAGGTAAATTGAAAAATTAACTGAAATCTGAAATATAATTCAAATTTTAATATTTCATATTTTTCTTAGGAATAAAAGATTGATGTTTAATTCCCCACCAGAAGATATTTTACATATGGAGGGAATTCTTAAATATAACCATCACAGTTATAAAAAGAAGAATCAAATTATGTATATTATTACAAATTTCTTAATTTAAAAGTGTACATAATTAGAATAGAAATTTATTTCCTATGTCAAAAATTTACTGACATTCTCTATAGAATATGTGTAATTAAAGGTAATTGTTGATTCTTAATAAAAATATGACATATTAAAGTAAGTTATATAATTAATAAAACTGTCAGTTGTTACATATTTGGAGTTTCAATACATAAATGTCACAGTGTTTTTCTTTCTGCTAAAATGTTTTAATTTTAAGTTGGTAAATGAGGTGGATATTTCTGTTTAGGTGAAAACAAGATAAGAAGTAAGTTTTTCAGTAAGAATAAATTCTAGAAATATTTTGAAAAAAAAAAGAAACTTGAAAATTCTGGTGCTCCATCTTGCAGCATTCATTCTGGGTACAAGGGCACAGAAGGTGTCATATTGAAGCCACTTATTTCCCCATATTCTGCAACACCCCAACAGAAAGTGACTCTCTGTTCCTTGTCCTGTTGTATCTTCTTCCTAACCTTAAGAATATTTGGAATTATATTGCTTACTTTTTCTTGTATGTGTTGTGTCTACTCCCCTAGACTATAAATTCCATGAAGGCAGGGACTTGACTTTCTACTTCTTTAGTCCCCAAACCAATAATAGTGTCCAGCCCCTAATAGGCTCACTATTTTCTCTAAATATTTGTTGAAGGAACAAATTCATGAGTGAATGAATGTGTGTTAGTAATTTAATTATTTTGGCATTCTAGAATTGAATATTTTTATACTGTAGCTGTTTCATGATTATGTTCTCAAAAAATTAGTTATACTCTAGAGCTATATTGAACAAGAGAAACATGCATGTTGGTGAATGCATGCTGGAAAGAACATATTCTGTAGAGAGCAGTTGCCTGGACTGGATAGCCTCAGGGGCACTATTTTAGGTTTAAAAACCTATAGTAATAAATAACTAAGAAAAATAGTTTTATTGATCATGTCTCATTTCTCACGATAGAATTAGTTTCACTTATAAAATTATTAGAGATTCCAATAAGCACTTAAAAAAGATTTTTATATTGTACATTTCATTATTTTGTATATAAGATGTAGCCCTGATAAATCACAATTTATGGTTGATATGTAGCAAATACATGTTGAATTGAATATTCATAAGATATATTTAATTTTTCTTGTTCAAATTGAAATATTGCTATACTGCTTCAATTTTTCTGATGTCTTAGTCTCCAAGAAATTTTAAATTGTATCTATATTCATGCCTTTCATTTATTTTCTAAGTACATAAATTATTTTTCTCATTGAAAAATTACCAAGTATATAAGCATGAATTTTATTAATATCAATTTTATCATGTGACTGCAGAACTAGAAATCTGTTAGGTTGAAATGACTTATTTATAGGATATTTCACTATTTGTTTATAATTTTATTTATTTATAAATTTATTTTTAATCATATATGCACCCAAACTTACTTTACAGCCGACAGAACCCTCTAGGACTTATCGTTCCGTTAGATGAAAATAACACAGCAAAAGGAGATTTTTTCTGGGATGATGGAGAAACTAAAGGCAAGTCTCAAAGTGATATGCTTTTAAATATTCATTCTGTTGATGGGAGATTTCGCCTTTCTTGGTATAAAGTTGTCGGTGTCGCAATCCAATATACACTTCAGGATAGATTTGGAGAGGGCTGATAACCACTCTGAGTTTGTTATAACCAGCATTTCAATATATATATAGCTTACATCTGTTAAACATACCTAGGTGTTCTGGATGAAGCAATTAGCGAATGCCAAGAATTCTTAGTGATTTCTCAAGGAGCCCTCTCTTGGCCTCTGTTTTGATATTATCATGTGATTGCTGTGCTCGTATATTTTTATCTCGGAGCAGGCAAGGTCTCCTAGGCAACGGCCCCTCCTGCTCCCGATATAGATATCCTGTCTCCATCTGTGCCCCCAGGTGACCGCACCTGTCTTAGGTTGCCTCCCCCTGGAGGTCTTACCGTCATTGGCTGACTGGCCTTCTCACCCTGGGTCACAGTTTGTTGGCAAGCCTCTTCCAGTGATTATTAAGCCTTCCTGCGTCGGGGGGGGGGCTACAAAAGTCACATCTGTTTAAAAAATATCACATTTTAACTTTTGATTGCTGTTTTTTATCTATCTCAGAGTTTTAGTATACCTTATGAAATTAAGGTTATTTTACAAAATTTAGATTACTTTATGAAATTTAAATTAATTGTTATTTAAATTATATATATTTAAAATACTTAAAACTAATTTGTATATTGGTTCATTGTAAAAGCCTTCAACAAGTGTAGGTATCTTTGTTTATTAGATTGTTATTTTTAATTAGCATAGTTATTAAATTCACAGATATACAAACTGAATCATATTTTCAACTGTCTTAAATGATGCTAGTTGTTAAAAATAAAATTTTTTATTACTATAAGTGAAAAGGAAGCAAATATTTAAGGCTTTAGTTAATTAATGAGAAGTTATTTGAGGTAAGAATACCATATAAATGTTTCAAAATTTATTTCAATTATTAAGTTTCTTTAATTTTATACCGTGAGCTCCAAACTTGAGAATTCAGTACACCAAGTAAATAAAAAACGAGCCATTTTTTTCTAATATCTGTTTATACCGTAGTAAATTTATCTGTTTAGATTTCATTTTTTATCCCATTTCTTTTAATAGAAAGCTCTTAGGTATGTGTTTTATATATGTGTGTATAAAAAAATTATAGTTTTGCTCCTGTTTCCTTCACTGCTTCTCAGGTGTGTTAAAGAATATTCTATATACCTTTATATGTATATGAAACATCCAAATATCTCTAACTTAACTCCAAGAAGTAGTCTATGTATTGGTGTGCTCCCTTATAATTTCAAAATAAATCTATAGGGGCTGGCCCCATGGCCAAATGGTTAAGTTCATGGGCTCTGCTGTGGCCGCCCAGGGTTTCACTGGTTCAGATCCTGGGTGTGGACATGGCACTGCTCGTCAGGCCATGTTGAGGCTGCATCCCACATGCCACAACTAGAAGGACCTGCAACTAAGATATACAACTATGTACAAGGGGGGATTTGAGGGGATAAAGCATAAAAAAAGAAAAGATTGGCAACAGCTGTTAGCTCAGGTGCCAATCTTTAAAAAATAAAAAAAGAAAACTATAAAAAAAAATTCTTGTTCTTTTTTAAGTCTTATCTGTCAATGAAAATGCAAATTGCCACAATACATCTCCTCCACCTACAGTCTTCCCCTTGTCAGTTGATGGTAATTTCAGCTTCACAAGATGCCGAAAGCCTTAGAGTTGACTCTTCTCTCTCACAACCTAAGAATTTCTCTTCATTCTACCTTGATCTGGGTTCTCTCATCAGCTCCACAACTATCATCACTATGTTTCACTTTGGTTACTATAGTAGCTCCATAACTGGGCTCCAGGTTTACAGCTCTTGCCAATCCCCTTTTACATTCTATTTACAATCCAGCAGGTAGAGTGATCCTTTTAAAAGATGATTCAGATCATCTCACCTCTCCTCAAAACCCTCTAATGATTCTCTGTTTTAGTCAGTTAGAAGCCATAGTCTTTACCAAGCACTAGAGTACTCACCATGGTCTGTATTTTTTGCATGTGTGCACATACAACATGCACACACATACACAGAATTATCTCTTTCTGCTCTCCACTTCTCATTCTACTCCAGCACAGGAGCTTTTTTGCACTTTCTCAAATACCTTAGAGTTGATGCACACTAGGGTGAGCTCTTCCATGAGAATATATTCCAAGCATTTACTACATAGAAATTCTGTAAAAATGGATTCCAGAAAAAATAAATTATTTGTAATCATCAATTAAAAAATGCTGTTAAGATAATACCTCTGTTGGTAGTCTATAGGACTTGATTTTAAGGTTATTCTTATTTCTCATATTATGTAAATATTCCCAAATATATTCCTTTCTTTCTGCTTGTAAAAATTTGTATTGATATTTTAATTTCATATAAAAAGAAGGTTAAAAGTATGAGAGAGATATGATATAATCAGGCATATAATATGGTAGCTATATAGTTATGTGTTTTGAAAAGTTGAAATCAGAATTTTCTGAACAGTCAATTTATAAGTAAATATGCAAACAATAAAATGACCTTCAATTCATGTCCTGACTCTAATTATATTTTCTAGGATTAAAATTATAGGTAAATTAATGTTATTGAAAGTACTGTTTGTAAACCTTAGGATTCCCTATACATTTTTACTCTGCTTCTTCCTAATTACTTTGGTCGTAATCTTTAGTTTCTCTGTTAAACAAATATGCTGATTAAAAACTTTTATTACATAGGTGGTGCAGAAAATCATTGACATTTCATTTTCCTCATTAAAGTTCATTTCAATCTTTAACATGTCTTCAGATTTACTTTCTTCCCTCAAATAATGAAAAAAAGTTAAAAGATGCAAAATAAAATTGTGGTATGCCTTGTATTCCCAAGATAAACTGAATGTTACATGGTTTAGTAGAAAGAGATAAAATATCATTAAAAATATTAAATTTATAATTTCATATGTTTTACCATGTTTTGCTATCTCTGAATTTCCAGAAATATTTGACAGTCTTTTAAAAATTCAACCAGGCAAATATGCATTCATACCTTTAATTACTGGGAAAATAAACTATCAAGATTGTTTTGTTTAGATATAATTAAAAACCTTAATTTAAAAAGATAATCTGTTTAATTTGCCTCATGAATAAACAGTATCTAATTTTTTCAAATTTCTTAAGTGTATTATTACTGTAAAAATAGAGCAAAGAATTTATCATTACATTTTCATCTGATAATGTTATTTTTTTCCCATTTCAGATACCATAGAAAATGGCAACTACATTTTATATACCTTTTCTGTTTCTGATGTAAGCATTCTCCTTGGGCACATAATTAAATGTATACCTTGTTAGTGTGTGGGTTATGCCTTTATTGTGGATCTTTTGGGAAAAGATGTTTACATTTACCTTCAGATTTCAATGGATATAAATTCAATAAGTTATAAAATTAAATTTTCAAATTAAATAAATTTTTAACTGTTTCCTTAAATTTTTACATTTAAATGTAATAAATGAGTTATGATGATGAAATTAATGCACAGAAATCTTCAGACTTCTTAAAGTACAATGTCTGGTTTAAGCAACATGCCACAGGAAAGTAATCTCAACATATACAAAAATGTTTTAAGACGTCAGTCACAGAAATACTTGTCATGGATTTTGAATGAGAATGAAAAATCTATGCATAAGGTTAAATTTTGAATAATTAAAAGCAATCCTTTTTGTAAATGTTAGATATCTTCATATATTCGTTTTTTTTCAAACCTAAGTTCTTCTTCATCAACATTAGTGCTAGAATGAGAAGGGACATATGTATAAGTTGCATCATGAGTAATTTAGGTTATCTCTGAAAATAAATTTTGTGGCATGTATACAAAAATAATTGAAAAGAGTTACTAATGAGTGCATTTATATATGCTACTTGGATGTGGAGAGCTGGCTGGCAGGCGTGGAGGGAAGATGATTGGTTTTCTTCTTATTTCACACCTGTATTGTTATTTCAGGTTTGTATCTAATGACCTTCTACCTAACATATAATCTTCTATACTTTTTTTCAGAACAAATTAGGTATTATATGCACACATTCATCGTACCAGGAAGGAACCGCTTTAGCATTTGAAACTATAAAAATCCTTGGGTTGACAGAGACTGTTACATACGTTTTAGTGGGGGAAGAAAATCGACCAACACAGGCTCATAGCAATTTCACTTATTATCCTTCCAACCAGGTAAATACAATTTTTAAAATATTTTAGCTGTCATACACTCACACATTTAGCATTATGTAACCATTCAGGCTTTTGGTTTTGTGATTTTTTTTTTCTTCCTGACATAGCTTTCTTTCTGTCTTTTCTTTTTGCTTCCAATATTCCATTTTAGGGCGTTCCAACTAGTATTTAGAAATCAACATGAAGGGGCCTCCTTGCTACTTCTCCCTCTCTATTTCATTTTATCTTGTATATGACTTCCCTATGCCTAATTTTTTTTATACCATTCTCCTACCCTGAACTCTAACGTACTCACTTGTTGCATACAATAAAGATTCTAAATGTTTTAGCTTCTCATTTAAGACTCTTTGAGATATTAATTTAATCCACTCCTTCAGTCATTCTCCCTGCTCTTCCTTCCATGGACACTCAATGTCCTCAATATATCTTGTACTGTTTTTCTTTAAATTTTCGTTTATATTGTCCCCTTCTAGTACAAGACCTTTCTTATCTTGTAATTTTTGTCTCTTTTAACGGTTGTATAGAGAAGGAAAATAAGTCACAGAATTGGGCTCAAAGATCACCCCTGCAGTCTGTGAATTTAAACATATTAAATTAATCTCATTATCTCAGCTTTCTCATCTGCAAAATGTAATATTTAAATCCTACTGTGGCTTTGGGTAATAAATTAATGTGTTTAAAATGTTACACAATAATAACATAAAACATGGAAATGATTCTTACTGGCATTTACTTTTTCACCATTCGTATAATACTAAATTATCAGTGATATCAGCATAAATAAATTCTAAACTGTTTGAGATATAGAACATTTTCTTAGAGTATTTTTTGTCTAACTCCTAAGCCCTCTGGCCCAGAGTTTTGTCTTAGCAACTTTTATAAAAATATGTATTGGTGACTTATTTTGTATTTAGTAAATATACTATAATTTATATATTCCTAGAGCTATAAGAATTAATCCACATAAATTAAATGAAACAGGCTTATTGAGAACTTTATGACTCTAACAAAAATTATCAAGAGGGTATAACACAAAAATCATTTTATTTGGGTTTTGCAATCTCAATTTATATCTGTTTGTTTTTATGCTTATGTAAAGATTTACACAGTCACTATTAGATACACCTTCTTAATTCTGCTGTGCTTAGACTGATCTTTATATGAATTTTCATTCCTGAATATAGACTTATGAAATTAAGTTGATATCAAAAAGTAAGTCATGCTGATGAAACTCGGGGATAATTTTTGCCCATGTTATTCCCAAAGTATATAATCAATGACCAAACATAACTTTGCAATGTTCTAATAATAGGAATAATTATGTTTTAGAATATATATATAACTATCCTCTCATCTTTTGCATAATGCCATATTATCTCCTCTCTATCTTGTCCCTCGAATATTGTAAGCAGTGGATAAAATTAGGGACAGAATTAAAGAAATAAGCATTCAACTCCTCTGACTCTGGGAGCCTCCAGATCAACCAAAGTGGTCACCTTTTCTCCCTGAGGGAACAAACATTTGTTGCAAACCTCCTCAGATGCTCCAGGCTTTTTCCTGGGTGCTTTACATGTCACATATCATTCAGTCTGTATAGCAACCCCTTTAGTCGGGGTCATTGTCCCCATTTTAAGGGGGACAAATTGATAGACAATTTTCATATAGACTCATGAGTATTAAACGACGGAACTGAGCATTCAACTCATGTCTGGATTTAAAGATAAATACTTTTCATCAGTACTCTACAATTTCCCCTAGTTGTCCTGTCTTGAGGCCCTAGCCATTTCAGTGGCATGACACGTCTTCTTCTTTCCAGTCTGTTCTTTAAGTATTATATTAAAACTATTAATGATTTGATTTGAAAAATTGCTGTGGTTGAGGCATTTTATAAATGTTAAGTATTTTAAAATTATCCAATAGTCATAAATATTCTTTAATATTTTCTTTGTTTTCAAAGAGTCTCCTAATTTACAATCTCAATTTTAACCTTGGAAGAAATTTTACCGTTCAATGGGACCAAAGTTTTCCAGAAAATGAAAAGTTTACTTGTTATCCAGATGCAGACGTTGCAACTGAAGAAAAGTGTAGACAACGTGGCTGTCTTTGGGAACCGGTAATAAAAATGTTAATTATGATTCATAATACGACTATCACATAAGCATTTGAATGTAAACTTTATATATTATAATTTTAATTCTACAACATAGAAACTAAATTCATCTAGAGAAGCATTTGGAATTTGAAATTAGGACTTCTGATAGACAGTTTGTATTTATCTTAATTAATTCTCCAAAGACATAGCTTAGTAAATGTCAGACTAAATGCATGTATGAGTTGCTTTCTAGGCACTTTGGATAGTCTAACTTTATTTCATAACACAGTACTCCATTTGTTGCTTTCTATGAGGTGTTGAGTGGGGCTGACTAGTTTAAGTGAACAAGGTGTTATGCCAGTAAGGGACAGTCTTTCAAAAGCATTGTCTCAAATTATAAAATTTCTGAAATTGATTGATGGTCCCTGTCTCTTCCTCTAAGAGGTGATAATGTGTGGTCAGTTAATTTGGTCATCTTTTCAACAGAATGATGAAGGCTATTGATGGCAGAAGTTTTAACAGCAAATGATATGGAAAGTGTCCCCTCTTGATATGCTTATTTTTCAAGTTCTGAGCTTTTGGTTACATCATTGAGTTTTGTCAGCAAAAACATTTATTTCACATAACCAGAAAAATAAATGCATGTGTTATACCACTGAGGAGAGTCAAGACATGTCTGCCAGCAACTTCCCAGAAATGTCTGTGCTTATATGAGGAAGTACATAGAATGTGTGCTACCAGAGAAATTTCTCCCATTCCTGTCCATTGCTTGATAAAGCAGCATGATCTTTACCATTAGGAATGTTTATGGAAGAATAGAAGATAAGAATTGAGGAGGAGAAAAGATCCTGAAATCAATAAAAGACAAATAGTGAAGTATATTTCCATGCCTACAATATCTTCTCTTTAAATTGCAGCTCTGCATTCAAATCCATGACCATGCCCCATTGCATTCAGTGCATGTTCACTTACTTCCGTTATCAAAATGAATCTAAAGGATGGGTACTAAAGCGAAAATAACTTCTAACAAGAAAATGTGAAAAATTTACTTTTCCCAGAACTGCTAGTATTTTAACACCTTACAGAATGTGAGGTCAAATAAATGAAGCTTTACCAATGAATGCCAGGCATAAAGAAATCCATTAAATATGATGATTTAGGGTACAGATAAACTTCCTTATACTTCTTTAGATGATACTGTTTATTCATTGATTCATTTGATAAATACTTATTGAAATCTACTGAGTTCTAGGCACTGTTTTAGGTGAACAAGAGAAGCAAAACTTTCTTCCCTAATAGAGCTTATATTCTAGGGTGGGAAAACAAACAAATAAGAATAAAATTATGTGTTATGTTAGATAAGTACTATGGGGAAAAATAACACAGGAAAGGAGAAAGGGGAAAGAATGCCAGCAGTGTAATTTTAATGACTGGACAGGGAAGATTTCTTTGAGAAGATGACATTTGTTAAAAGAAAAAAAAAAAAAAAAAGAGAGAGAGGAAAGAAAGAAAGGAGGAGCATAATATTCCAGAAAGAAGAAACATCAGCCTGAAGTACTTTGAAGTAAGAATGTACCTGGTATAGTCTGCAGACAACAAGGAGGCCATTGTGTCTGAAACAGAATGAGTGAAGGAAAGAGCAGCAGGAGACGATAGTATAGACATATGGAAGCAAATAATATAGCTCAATCACTTGGGCCATTTTTAGGATTATGATCTTTACTCTGAGATAGAATGCTCCTGGAGACTTTTGAACAGATAAATGAGAAGATTAAACTTCCATCTTAATGGGACCATATGGCTTCCGTGTTGAGAATGGACTGTTAGAGGATGAAGGCAGGGAGACCAGGAAAGAGGCTGTTTCAATAATCAGGGTAAAATATCACTGATAGAACTAGAATCAAAATGTATTTGTAATAAATTACTGACTTCTGCGTGTATTTTTAAGATAAAGCCAAAAAGGTTTGTTCTTTGATTGGTTGTGGAATATGAAAGAAGCAAAGAATAAAAAATGTCTTCAAGTTTTTGGTTCGAATAACTGGGAAAAAGAGAAAGTTGATATTAACATAGATTGGGAAAACTGTGGAGGAGCAGGCATGGAGGGAAAGAGTTACGTATAGGCAGATGAAGGTGTAGATGTCCAACACAAATCCAAGTGCAACTTGCCAACTGTGAGATGTATTTAAACTAATGAAATTGAGAATTTTATATCACAGATAAGTTATAAAATTCAGAGTCAGCATATACACAGTGATGGGATAAAGCCATGTGATGGTATGACATCATCAAGGGAATGAGCTTGGAGAGAAAGGGAAAAGTTCAAAAAGTAACCCAGAGTCATTCCAACATTTAGAATCAGGGAGTTGATGAGGAACCTGAGAAGACACTGAGAAATAATTAGCTTGAAAACAAAGAAAATGCCGGTTCCTGGAAGCCTAGGGAGCAAGGCATTTCAAGACGGAGAAAATTACACTTATAAATCAGTAAGATAAGAAGTGAAAACTAACATTTGGACTTGGCAGCATGGTGGTCTATGGTAACTTTTACGAGAGAAATATTGATGAAGTGCTGGGAGTAAAAGCCTGGTTAGAGTGAGAGTGAAAATTCAAGTGAGAATGGAGGGACAACTGGAGATAGAGTATGGTGAAATTTTTATGTTTTGTTCTAAAGAAAGAACAAAAAGTGGGGCAATAGTTGGAGAAATTAGTGAGGTGACAGTTTCTTTTGTTTCAGATGAGAGAAATAAAATTGGCTTATGCCATTGAGTGTAATCTATAATGAGTACAATATTAGAGATTCAGGAGAGAATATTGAGAATTGTAAGAGAAACATCTTAATAGGACAAGACACGTAGAGCTGAGGGCACAAATGAACTGGTTCACCTTAGATAGAAGCACAGGAAGTACATATCTTGTAACAGAAGGTGAAGTGGTAGGTGAGTAGAGGTGGTGTTTTCTTCTGATTTTTGTTCTGTTGATTTTGTTTTCACACTGAAATAATAAGGAAGACCATTAGGGGATAATGAGAATAGGGAAGGATTTGCTGGTGGTTGGAGAAGAAAAAAAAATACCATCCAGTGGTGTGTGATAGTGAATGAACTAGGAAAATGTAGTATGATTGCACCATTAGGATCCACTCTAACTTTCTTGACTATAGAAAGGGAGAGCTGTCTGCATGATTGGGTATGTTTCTCAAGCCATAATTGTAGGCATTGAGAATGTAGATGGTAGATTTTTTCCCAGGATTATTGTTTTGCAACTGAGAACATGAATGCAAGCAAGGGGCATAGGGATTGAGATTATATGAAATGGTGTGATTTAGAAAAAAAAAAAAAATGTTTGTTAAGAAAGGAAGTGAAGGCGTAAAGGGGTGAGAGACAAGTAATGGTTGGGTTGTGTGGTTGCTCTGGTGTGGTCACTCAGTGCATGAATGCTTAATTTGCCTAATCTGATTGGAAACCAAACACTGAAGAAAAAAATGATGCTTTCTCAATGCTTAATATAGCAAAGAATTGTTGACACTTCCTAAATTCCTGATAATGCAGAAAAAGAATTATCTAGAATTTCTTAGTACCTCTGTGATTCTTCAAAATCATCCCTGTATTTACCTAATTTCACATTGCTACTTAAAGCTCACATCAGATCACATGAACTCTGAGGTTCCTGTTGCTCTAATGTCATCTGAAAACCTCAGATTTAAAAATCTCAGAAGTGATATTCCAAGTGGTAACTTCTCTACTTCTAAAACATAGAGATGTGTGGAGGACAGGTTTGAGTACTGAAAAAACAAATTACTCAAAGATATATTTTAAATTTAATCAATTAGACCCTGCTTGGGTAAACCAAGTTTTAAAAAAAATTATCTGTTGAATATTAAGCCTATAGGTCCTTACACTGTTTTTGTAAATTAAGTAACAAGATTATTTTCATCCTAACTACAAGAATAGGAATGCTGATGACCTTTCAATAAGAAAGACAAATGAGAACACTTACAGAATGATAAAGGGGAAGTGATACTGGGTAGAAAGATAGCTATGAGGGAGACATATACAGACTTTGCAATTTTCTAAAGTCAGTTATATTCCTGGTTCTATTGGTACTCAATTTCTTGCATTTGGAGTGAGCACTGTAGTAGTCCTATCTGTTAAGGATTGCTTGAACCTAAGAGTATACAAGACCTAAAATCTGATTTGGTTAAACAAAAGAGGATTTATTTTTCTCTTACAAAAAGGAATCCCAGGTCTAATGTGCTGGCCTCTCAATGTCATCAATGCTCTATATTTATCATTTGTTTTGCATCTTCAAGGTTGCGTTACACCTTCTGCCATTATATTTTCGTTCCATACCTGGAAGGTGGAAAGGCAAAGGGTATCCTAATTTAACCACCTTCCACTCTTTTCTTTTAAGAACGTTTTGGGGTCATATACAACTTTCTCAAAAGAGATTGAGAAATGTAGACAGGCACACTGCTTCTTCTAACAATATAAGAAAGGTGGGAGACCGGATTGTGGTAACTAGCCCTCAATGCCACAGTTTATCATTCTTTTTCTTAGCTCCTAGCTTCCACTCCTATATAAACCAATTAGCTCTGATCTTTGGCCACAGTTCCTATTTCAAATACTGGTCAGGATATAACTGACCGGTATAAGGACCAGTCATGAAATAAGGAATAATATAGTTTCATTGTAAGTGAAAGAAAAGAATAAGTACATGCCCTTCTGATGGTTTATGTAAAGCCACTTTACACACAAAAGGCAATAGTCAATATGAAGAGTAAGAACAAGCATGGGATCAAAATTTTTCAGTATACTTAATTTTTGCAAAGGTAACACAATCATTCTATTTTCTGAATTGAAAAGCTATGCCACTTGATCCTTCTGCTCTACTGGTCAATCTTTAGAGTCAAAATATAAGTATGCTTGGTAACATATTAGAACATGGTATCTGAGGGTGCATAATAGATGTTTTGTATTGTGATTGCAATTTTATTTTAGTATTAAGCAGTAAAATTTGTAAATCATACAACATGTGATTAAACATGCCTACCTTATCTTTTTTAAGAGTCAAATATTGCAATGCTTCCAATTTCTGGCACTGACTATCCATTGTGTTTTTAGAGTTCTTTTGGATCCAGAGCACCTGACTGTTACTTTCCTAGAGAAGACAACCCTTATTTAGTCAGTTCAATTCAGTATTCATCAATGGGTGTAACAGCTGACCTCCAGCTGAATACTGCAAAAGCTCGAATAAACCTACCTTCTGAACCCGTCTCAACTCTTCGTGTGGAGGTGAAATATCACAAAAATGATATGCTGCAGTTTAAGGTATGTTTAATACAAACAATTTCAATGCATGACTTATCTCTCATGACAGGAGATTTTCAATAGAATAGGTGCTTGATTTTTAATATAGTATTAAGGATTATTAACAGGATTGAAGACATTTTGATTTCATAAAAATAAAGGTTTTGTTTCCTACACAGCTCATAGCTAGGTGCACAATAAATAAAGCTTCTGATTTTTGCTAACTGGGAATAATTAAACATATAGTGGCGATTTAAAAAAATAATTTAAATTCTTGCCAAAAAGCTAAGTCACCTAGAATTGAACTATGCTGGTAGTTCCATGAAAATAAACAAAACAGAAAAAAATAAAACAAGATGCTTACTATTTCCATTATTTTAAGTAGTAATCTGAATTTTATGACCAATGCAATAAGACATATAAGAGAAATAATTTCTTTCAACAGGCCACACTTAGCAGTTTTTTTAACTTAGGAGCTCAAATAAATCCATTAAGAAAACTATTAGAAATTAAAAGAAAGCTCAGCAAAATGAATGGATAGAAAATAATATCTCCAAAAAATAGTTTACTGTATACTGTCATTCACTCTATAGAAGCTGGCAAATTCCATTAGATAAATCAAATGAGGAAAATCATCAAATAAACAATTAAAATATAAAAAAGCATAGGGGTAAGTTGACTGTCTATAGGGGAAAAATGCTATTAAAAACGTGTCGATAGATATTAAGTGTTAAAGTCCTAAATAAGACTAATTTTTTAAAGTTAACTCATTTTAGATTAATTGATGCTTTTAAAGTATTTATATAGAAATCTAAATGGAATATTTTTTGAGATTTAATAAAATAACCATTACTTTCATGTGGAAAAATAAATATATGACAATGGCAACAGTTAAAACTTAAGAAAAACAGAGGAAGAGATAAAATTTACAAAATTCAAACAGTATCAAACTGCAGTTAGAATTACCTGAAAGTTTATTGAAAAAGAATGGCATAAAAGATGTATATGTATATATATATATATATATATATATATATATATATATATAATATAGAGAGAGATATAAAAAATACATATGTGTATATATAAAATAAATCAAACAAATGTAGGCCCAGAAAAAAAATTAGGTACATATTTATCTTGTATCTGGCTAGTAAAAGACTTTCAAACCACACATACAAAGGCATAAATCTTGTCAATAAAAATTTATATATGTTGTTACTTAAAAATTAAATGTTTCATCCTTTTTTATGGTTGAGTAGTATTCCATTGTGTATCTATACCATGTCTTCTTTATCAAATCATCAGTGGATGGGCACTTAGGTTGCTTCCATGTCCTGCCTATTGTAAATAATGCTGCAATGAACTTAGGGGTGCATGGGAATTTTGGAATTGCTGATTTCAAGTTCTTTGGATAGATACTCAGTAGTGGGATGGCTGGAAAATCATCCCATTCACAACAACATGGATGGACCTTGAGGGCATTACGTTAAGTAAAATAAGCCAGATAGCGAAAGACAATCTCTGTATGACTCCACTCATATGTGGAAGTTAAACATGTAGACAAAGTGAACAGACTAGTGGTTACAAGTGGAAAGGCAGGGGGTGGGAGGCGGGCACAAAGGGTGAAGTGGTGCACCTACAACATGACTGACAAACAATAATGTACAACTTAAATTTTACAATGTTGTAAACTATCATAATCTCAATAAAAAGTTAAAAAATTTAATGTTTCAATGTCAACAAACACTATAATCAATTAGAAGGCAAACAAAAATGGATAAATATCTGACATATATATGACAAACAGCAAGCAATTTCAACTCATATGATCAAGAAAAATATTGACCTCATAAGCAGACATTTAACAGAATAAGAAATAAAAATATTAAAATGCACTCATTAAAAATCAAAGGAACAAGAGGCAAATTCAAAGTTGGAAACCTAAATGTTGGCTAATGATGTAGAAAAAGGTTCATCCTCATTAGCAAGGAAATAACTGACAATTTTTGAAAAAAAGCACTTTTAGCAGTATAAGTAGTACATAGTAGTATAAAGTAGTATAAGAGTACCGTTTTTGGTGAGAATATTAATTAGTACACTTCTTCTGGAAAACAGTTTACTAATAGATATCAACGACACTACAAATGTTAGTACACTCTGACCTAATACTATCTCTTCTAAGATATGTACTGAGGAAATAGAGAGATGAATAAATATGAATTAGCACTAACATTCATTGTCAGATCATACATTTGACAAAAAATATTGAAACAACTTCTATGTCTAATGTGAAGTGGTAAATAACTTTGTATATCCACATAAGGGTATATTTAGCGCTAAAAGTTTTCTTTTTGAAGATTTCTCATTGTATGTCAAAATGAATTACAAAGCATTAAAAAAAGATAAAGTGTAATACATACTTTGATCCACATACATATATATATGTATGTATATGGAATTCTATATAGACATATGGGCCATGGATGCAGAATTAGGAATTATATAAACAAGAATTCTAAATATTCTTGTTTGAATCATTATTTAAATTATTTAATGATATTCATATGAAACTTCAGCACTAAGAGCAAAATACATCTATTCTGATTATTTCTCTGCAATAGATTTATGATGCCCAAAGTAAAAGATATGAAGTTCCAGTACCATTAAACATTCCAGATACGCCAACAAGTACTTATGAAAATAGACTTTATGATGTTGAAATCAAGGAAAATCCTTTTGGGATTCAGATTCGACGGAGAAGCACAGGAACAGTCATGTAAGTAACTGAATTGTTTGATATGGAATATATTTTGATTTTAGCTTAGGAAAGGAAAAGTAAGATGATTATTTTCACGGCCTTTGCTTTGCTAAAGTATCATCACACTAAAATGGTTTTAGTTGTATTAAATGACTTGGCCTATTTTAACATTCTTAAACTAAACAATAGCACACCTATGGGACTATCGTTAAGTGTTGGCCTAAAATTTCATTTACACTTTGGATGTGATTAATTTCATTGTTAAATATCAGATTGTCTTCTAATCAAGTTGAGAACCAACACCAAGATTCCTCTTGAAAAGCATGACGAGTGTTGGCAAAATAAGTAATTGGAAATGTCTTATGTAAATATTTTATTAGAACTGTTGAAATTGGAGTTTGGTAGTCCTGGAATTTAATATAATTAATACTATCTCTACCAGTAATTGATGAAAGGAAATTAAGATCTAGATATATTTTTATGTTACGATGAATAAATTTAGAGTAAAAAATTATTATCTTTATTTTAGGAAAAAACCCTACAAAGTATAGTATATTAAAAAAATACTTTTGTGTGATTTAAGTTTGCCATGAAATCTTTTAGAAGATATTGTCAGGATGGATACAAATAACGAAGAAAAATATGTCTGTATTGTTTTAAAAATTTTGTTGTTATGATAATGTTTTTGTTCCAAAGGATAAGAAATTAAATCATTTCGTACAGAATTCCTGGTGTAAAGGCATTATTTATGGTTACTTGGGAAGCATTATTCTTTAGTAAATACTTTTCCAAAATTGTTAATATAAAAATTTGAATATGTCCCCAATTTTTCATAATGCTTATATTTCCTTTCCCTGCCAACTTATTTATTTTCCTCCTCCTTTATATTCTGGCAAATGACTAGAAAAACAGTACATTCTCTGTAACACATTTCTTCTGGATTTCTTCATAAACACTGATTTTTATAAATATAAAGTAAAAGAAGGAAATGATTGGGAGTATAAGAGAAGGTTTGGAATTAAAACATCCATGTACTTGTATAGTTTGTTTTAATATTGATTTCTTTTTATTCTATGTGTAGAAAAAATTTACTGTGATTATCTCAACGGAATGGAAAAATGGAAGACTTTCAATTCCTAGAACATATATTACTTCTAGCTCATATATTATGTATAACTTTATATTCATTTTATTTAAAAAAAACAATATATGAGTAAAGGTAAATATATAAAATCACATTACGATTAATAGGATTATGTATTAATAATGCTGAATATGTGAAACGTGTTTTAGATATTCCTTAACCTAACCAAAGGAAAAGTGTATTTGAATAATTATTTCCATCTGGGTACAATAAGGTATATAGAGAAAAATGTTATTGCTTTTCAGATTACCTAAGAAAGAATTGCCATTATATCACAAATAATGTGATGTCACTTTGTATATGTTTACACAAATAGAATTTTTTTCTTTTCAGTTGGGATTCTCAACTACCTGGGTTTGCTTTTAATGACCAGTTCATTCAAATATCTACTCGCTTGCCTTCAGAATACATATATGGTTTTGGGGAAGTGGAACACACAGCATTTAAGCGAGATCTGAACTGGCATACTTGGGGAATGTTCACAAGAGACCAACCCCCTGGGGTAGGTACCAATGTTTGAATACCTCATGAGGCAGCTAAAACCATGATTAGGATCCCAAGCCACTTCTTTGTAGGCCTGTACCTCAGTATTGAAGTAATGGCAAAGGGGCTAGAGATCCCCAGAGCTGCTATGGTGATTTTTCTGAAAAACAAATAAAGTCACCATAAATCACAGGTGAAAGTAGAGGATTGGATGGATCACATCCTAGACTACAGTGAGAAGTGAGGTTGTGACCCAAACCCTTACTCTCTCAATAGCAGAGAAAGAAGATTCAGATTCAATATTCCTTGCCAAATCCATGTTTACTCTTAGCTTTAGAAAATAACTGTCTAGGATTCACCTTAAAATTCTTTTCTACTTCTTAGGCAATGATTTGATGCTAACTTTTTTCCTTTATAACACCCAGCTGCAGTTGTAGATTTTTATGAGGCCATACTGCTCTTTAGAAAATGTTTTTAAATGCTCATGTCACCTTTCCCAAAGTTTTGTCTTATTAATGAAATACATTTCGTGAATACTTAATGTACTACACAACTAATATTAACTATAATTATTCTAAACATATCATGAAAAAATACATTTTAATAAAAATACTAGCTCATTTCCATTTTCCACGTGTGATGTGTACTTAAAGTTATATTCAGTATGAGATCATAAATGTGTATACTATTGAAACCGTTTTTTATTGTTAGGTGCTCTAACAACATTTATTTGCATCACAATGGTTCAAACAGGTTATGAAAGCTGTTTTTCATTTATACCAACTTAGAAAACTATGTTTTATCAAAATTTACTTTTTGAAAACCCTTCAACATTAGTATTGGCAGTATTAGTTTAATACAATCTTAATTTTCAATATATAAATTTTCTTTCATATGCTAATCAATTACTGAGGTTCAGTGTGGGTCAAAGATGTCAATTTGATTAGGAATCATCAGCTTATAAGTTTTGTGACCTAGGGATCATTGGCTTATATGTCATTTCATGACCCTAAGTATAGATTTTCTATTCTGAAAAATGAAAAGGTCTAGCTGAAAATGAAATGAAATACTTTATAAATATAAACTATTCTATAAATGATATTATCATTTAAAACGTTATTATAAAATTTTATATAAACTTAGATATTATCATATTAATTACTTAAGGAATTTGGGTACTTTGAACACTTTAATCATTTCTAGGACAGTATTGAAAAAGAAGTGACAACTTATAAATAAATTAAGACATATAACCTGTGGAAAGAAACCCAAGTAGTCTAACACCTGTGGTTTTTACATCAGTTAATGTGGTGGTATTTGTGGATGTTACACCTTTGTCTATTCATTTTCATGATCTGAAGCAGCAACAGTTCAAATAATAAAGAAATTATTTTCTAAGGGAAATGCATTTATTTTAATTTGAACACAGTTTCTGTGTACAAAGAAGGGACATTTAAATTCCTAGGCTCAATCTTATAATGAATTTAAATATTACATTGACAAAACTCACATGCTATTATTTTTTTAAAATCTATTCTGTTTCTCTTTCTATTTTAGTATAAACTTAATTCCTATGGGTTTCATCCCTATTACATGGCTCTGGAAGATGAAAGCAATGCTCATGGAGTTTTCTTACTTAACAGCAATGGAATGGGTAAAACAATCACTTGTTGAATTTCTCATATTTAATGTGCCTCATTGATAAAATGATCTACATAGATAAAAATGTAATTATATTTTGGCTTTCCAGATGTTACATTTCAGCCAACTCCTGCTCTAACCTACCGCATAATTGGAGGAATTTTGGACTTTTATATGTTTTTGGGCCCACATCCAGAGGTTGCAACAAAGCAATATCATGAAGTATGATTACATATTTTTTAAACAAAACATAAATTTTTCTTTATAATATAAAGTAATTCTCCTAGTTCACAAATAATGTTTTTTTCAAAGGTAATTGGCCAACCAGTCATGCCACCTTATTGGTCTTTGGGATTCCAATTATGTCGTTATGGGTACAGAAACACTTCACAGGTTCAGCAAGTATATGAAGAGATGGTGGCTGCTAGGATCCCCTATGTATGTATACCAATTTTTAAGACAATGTTAAATATGTCATATATAAAAGCAGAATGAAATAATTAAACACTTGCATACTTTAAAATTGTTTTAAGCATTTGGCAATAATCAATGCTTAGTTTTTTAGTAGCACAAGTTCTATGAACCTGATTTGTGTTGAACTTGCTTTTCTCTCATAAACTTTGGGTCACATAGGTAGTCAGACACATTTCCCATGCTTTCCTTAGGTGAGAGTAAGAGTCCACAGGAACTTGTTTCATCAACTGATGTGACAGATTACAGAGAAGCAATTGGAGGTGAAACGGTGATTTTTGCCCTGGAATGGATGATAGTTGTAGTGTTAGAATATAGAATTAAAGGGCTTGCAGAATCTCCTCTTCCTTCAATGTTATGGAAACTAGATATTCCTAGGTGTCCAGAAATAATCAGTCTCTGTAATTTTATATTTTAGCAAGATTAAGGAATCCCAGAGATCCTCCTGGTATATAGTCTTGGTATATAAGAACTCATTTTAAAAAGAATGAGAAGGACCTCATTGTAAGGCATTGGTATATATAATAGAATCCGATATATGGTTCCTGAATAAATTATTATGGGGAAATTAATTACATAGATTGATCATATTGAAATACGCAAGTGGAATTTTTTTATAAAAAGGGAGATTTTCCATTATTAAGTCCACTATATCAGCCATATTTTTATAGCACCTAGAAGAAAAACTTGAGCTAATGTCTATTAACAGAAAATAATTAACAAATTTGTTATTTAGGCCTAAAATAAAATTTGTTATTTAGTCCATAATAAAATCAAACATTTATTAACTTAACCATGCTTGTCAATACTTATTTGTAAGCAATATTTTGCTTATTTAAGCTTGGGCTATTATTCCAAAAGTGACATTGTTGAAAAATAAAAGAATAATACAATAATGGATGTATTTACTAACAATTCTTTCTTATCCTTTAGTAAAATTAGAATTATTTTAAATTTTCCCATATTTGC
Source organism: Equus caballus (assembly GCF_041296265.1). Classification (NCBI taxonomy): domain Eukaryota; kingdom Metazoa; phylum Chordata; class Mammalia; order Perissodactyla; family Equidae; genus Equus; species Equus caballus. The sequence goes on along the minus strand of NC_091702.1, from coordinate 15,610,142 downwards.
TTGATGCTTCCAGAAATAGAGCAACACTTATTTCTGTATACACTGTACAAAATTCCAAATTGCCATTTAAAATAATTTCATAGCTTCATAAATCCTTGACTCCTGTATCTTCTTGTTTCCTTTCAAAATTATATAAAAGAAGATATTGGTTTGAAAGAATGTTTACTTCTAAATTAAAATTGCTAACCAACCGTTATCAAAACATAACATTTATATGAACTTGTTCTTAGAATATTTTGCATCTTTACAGCATTCTATTTTTATTCCTTGAACTTTGCATTACTTAGTTAATTCTCTTTAGGATCAAGCAAATAGGCATTGTAACTTTCATATTGCTGTTATTTTCCTAAGTATGATAGAATGTGATGTACTCACTCTTGTGATTCTTCTTACACTACTACAATTCTCATATCTTTCAGGATGTTCAGTACACAGACATTAATTACATGGAAAGGCAACTAGACTTTACAATTGGTGAAGCATTCTCTGACCTTCCTCAGTTTGTTGACAGAATAAGACAGGAAGGAATGAGATACATTATTATTCTGGTCAGTATTTATATTTTATATTTTATCTGAGTCTTATTATCTTGATTTTATTAAGATATCTCTCCTAGAATGACGGCAGGGGGAAGGTGTTTCAAAATATTCCTTCAAAATAGGAAGTATATAACTTTGGTTTCTACTCCCAAATCTAAAACTTTTTTTGATGCTTCACTTTATTTACATGCAATGCCACCAGGCTACCTTTATACTTAGGTCTGTCTTTAGAGATCTGTGACTGAAGCTAGGTGTCAAAGACAAGCTGTTTCCTAGTAATTACCCAAGCTACAACTGGCCTCAGTTTATAGAAGCTATCACAAAGTGACAAGGGATTTTCTATTCCTATACGATTCTCAGATCGTTCACTGAGACTGCTTCTTATGCTTGTCATGTTTAAAAATTTGCCTTCAAGTTAGTGATTCAGTGGGGAAGGTATTTTATCAATATCTTACAGGAAGCTAAGCTTGGCAGCCAGAAATCCCACTGGAGCAATAAAAACAAAACAAAAAACATTAGTAATCTTGCTTGAAATCATAGCTAATACATTTTCAAAAATTCTTAAAATATCCTTCTAAGGAATTTGGAAGACAATCTAGCTGGAACACTAAAATTTATACCATCGGTCCATTTGTCAGTTCATGTGAGAGCACAATATAATGATAATGTAATAATGGAAAATTGTAATGTGTCATAACAGCTACCCAAGTGGCTATAGTTTTATTCCACGGTTACCTGATTTGTATTTCATTTTAATTATAGGATCCAGCAATTTCAGGAAATGAAACACAGCCTTACCCTGCATTTGAAAGAGGACAGGAGAAAGATGTCTTTGTCAAATGGCCTAACACCAATGAGATTTGTTGGGCAAAGGTACTGAATTGATATGTAAAAATAAAATCAGTGTAAAAATATTATTTTATTTAAACTTTCTACTTAAGTGAAAACTTGCTAAAAACACCTTCAGGGCGAGATATATATTATACAGAAATGCAATAATTTAATAGCTAATAAATAAAATAATATATACCTTTTGAGTTCAATCCACCTTGTTAGAAACAGAAAAAGAATTCATACACATCATATGTACAATACGAATTGTTTCATCTTTAAATTGTCTTTGACTGTATTTCTTGGTACTTCTTGTCTGTTACCATTAAAGTACCATTAATAAGATGTCAGTTCATTATTCTATACGGCAAGAATAATTTAAGTGTTTGTTTTTCTCTTGAAAACATCTCCTTAATAAGAAGCAATGTCTTTAAGGGCTATACTTATATTCCTGACTTGAACACAGAATATAATTCACGGTATTTCATTTAAGCCACAATATTTAGACCTGGGTATGTAAATATGTGGTAGAAAATATCTGATTTGGCTTACTCATAAAGGAATAAAGAAAAAATATCCATAATTCATAACTGGATTGAAAACAATAACAAAATCCCATAATGGGAGACATAATTAAGTGCAATGTGGGATCCTTTTTGGATCTTGGAGTGAAAATAGGATATTAATGATAAGAGTGGTGAAATACAAACATGGCCTGTAAATCAGTTAATAGCACTGTATTAGCATTAATTTCTTCATTTTGTTAATTATTTAGTGGTTATAAATATTTTAACATTAGGGGAAACAAAATGAAGAGTATAGAAAAATTCCAGGTATAACTTTTGTGGCTTTTCTGTAAGTCTGAAAATATTACAAAATAAAAAGATAAAAGTAAAGTAGAAAAAATCCTATGATAAACTTAGCAAAGCATTATAATATTTTAAGAAACATGCAAATATATAATATGGCATATTGGTCATAGAAAAGGACTTTTTTCTTCCGACTTTCTTCTCGTTCTATATTTCTATTCATTTTCTCAGATTTCTACCCTCTGTTCCGTTCCTTTTTACCACTACCTATCAACAACTAATCCCTTGTAGGTAACTAGTCCTTTGGGGATATTTGCATTTTTATATGGGACTTTATAATTTCTACAACATAGATTCAAATTCCCAGAGCTTCTGCATGATTCAATTTGGCCTCTGTTTTGGGGTAAAGGAAAACTTTGGGAGGCAAGGAGGCAGAGGCAGGGGTGGGAGTGTAAGGGGAAAAGGAGAGGGGGGAACACCTCCTGGGAAAACCAAGATGATATTTGCCATAGCATGTCATCATCCAACTCAGATCTTCAATTACTCTCAAATAAAAATATGCTGATTGTTCTTAGATTTTAATCCTGGAGTAATTGTAGAAATCGTTTTTATATGCCACATTTAAATTTAAATTTGGTAAAGTTAAATTTAGTATATGCTTTTCATATTATTTCTTGACCAGATCTTTTGGTTTATGCATCACTTTCAAAATCACTACTTATCATGGATATTATCATTCTTTTTGTAATTTGTCATGTTAAAGAGGAGATTAATATGGAAAATGGGAATAGTTTGCAAATGATACATAAACTCAAACCCAACCTGAAAAAAATAACTGAAGGATACTAATCTGGGGATCTTGAGTCTATAATATGCCTCCAAAATTCTATTATAATTTATTTACAACACAGTCATATCATACTGAAATTATTTTAAGCTGTTTTCCAATTTCTTCTCTCTTTGTAGGTTTGGCCAGACTTGCCTAATATAACAATAGATGAAAGTCTAACAGAAGATGAAGCTGTTAATGTAAGTTTTACACTGATTAACTATATAGCTAAAAGAAATTCAGTACTTGGATTTAATGATCACTTTGACTAATAATTCAATTTGAATGCTTTCCTTAAAAAAGTAGATGGCTTATTTTCTAGTTCTCTATATCAGACAATATTTAAATGAAATTTATTTATTTTTTCCTAAATACCGACATGTCAGTCAGTACTATGCAATCTGACACTTTATCTTGTTTAATCCAAGCCATATTTTTTTTATTTTATTTTATTGTAGTAAGAAGATTTAACATGATATCTACCCTCTTAAACTTTTAAGTTTATAATGAAGTATTCTTGACCCTAGGGACAATGTTGTACAGCAGATTACTAGAATTTACTCATCTTGCGTAATTGAGAGTTTATGCCTATTGCGGAGTAACTCCCTGTTACCCTCAAGCCCCAGCCCTTGGCAACCACCATTTCACTCTCATTCTATGAATTTGACTACTTTAAATACCTCATGTAAATGAACTCATGCAGTATTTATCTTTCTGTGGCTGGCTTATTTCACTCAGCATAATATTCTCAAAATTCATCCATGTTGCTACATATTGCAGGATTTCCTTCTTTTATAAAACTGAATAGTATTCCATTGTATGTATATACCACATTTTCTTTTCTTTTTCTTTTTTTCTTTTATTTCCCTCAAAGCTAAAGCTGGCCATAAACTTCATCTGGGGCAATTTTTATTTCTTTTTTAAATATTTTATTTTATTTTATTTTTATTTTTTTCGGATGTACATCGTATTTCAAATTCTGGATACATTACATCATGTTCACCACCCGAACACTAATTATATATACCACTATTTCTTTATCAATTCATCCATCAATGGACATTTATGTTGTTTCAAATCTTCACTCTTGTGCATGGTTCAGTGATAAACATGGGAGTTCAGATATCTCTTTGAGATGCTGATTTTAAGGCTTTTTGCATAAATGCTCCCAAATAGGATTACTGGATCATATGGTAGTTCTACTTTTAATTTTTTGAGGAATCTCCATACTATATTCTTTAATGGCTGCACCAGTTTTCATTCCCAGCAACAGTGTACAAGGATTCCAATTTCTCCACATCCTTACAGACACTTACGGTTTTTGTATAATAACCCAAAGTGAAGTGATATTGCATTGTGTTTTGACTTTCATTTCCCTGTTGATAAATGTAGTTGGACATCTTTTCATCTCCCTGTTGGCCATTTGTATGATATTCTTTAGAGAAATGTCTATTCAAGTCTTTGCCCATTTTTTGAGGGAGTTATTAGTTTTTTTTCCTATTGAGTTGTAGGATTTCTCCATCCTTTATCTAATATGTGTTACGCAGATATTTTCTCCCATTCTGTAGGTTTCCTTTTTACTTTGTTGATTGTTTCCTTTGCTGTGCAGAAACTTTTTAGTTTGATTAGTCTTGCTGGTCTATTTTTCTTTTGTAGCCTGTGCTTTTGGTTTCATATACACAAAAATTTTGGCAAGACCAATGTCCTGAAGATTTTTCCCTATGTTTTCCCCTAGAAGTTTTGCAGTTTGAGTGCTACATTTATGCCTTTAAGTCCATATTGAGTTGATTTTTATATATGGTATATGATAAGGGTCCAATTTCCCTCTTCTGCATGTGGATATCCAGTTTTGCCAGCACCATTTGTTGAAGAGAATGTCTTCCCCTATTGCATATTCTTGGCATCTTTGTCAAAGATAAGTTGACTATATATATATATATGTGGATTGATTTCTCTACTGTCTATTCTGTGCCATCCATCTACGTGTTTATTTTTACGCCAGTAGCATACTGTTTTAATTATTGTAGCTTTGAATATATTTTGGAATCAGGAAATCTGATGCCTCCAGCTTTGCTCTACTTTCTTAAGATTCTTTTGGATATTCAGGATCTTTGTGGCCCCAAATGAATTGGACTTTTTTCTACTTCTGCAAAAGATGCCATTAAGATTGTGGTAGGGGTTGCATTGGATCTATAGGGTGATTTGGGTAATATGGACATTTTAACAATAGTAATTTTTCAAATCCATGAACACAGAATATCTTTCTATTTGTTTTTGTCTTCTTTAATATCTTTCAGCAATGTTTTTAGTTTTCATTGAACAAATCTTTCACCTCCTTAGTTAAATGTATTCCTAAGTATTTTATTTTGTAGCTATTGTAAATGGGATTGTTTTACTAATTTCTTTGTCAGGTAGTTCATAGTTAGTGTGTAGAAATGCAACTTACTTTTGCATGTTGATTTTGTATCCTGAAAAGTTACTGAATTAGTTTTATGTGTGTGTGTGGGGAGGTTCTGAAGAGTTTTCCACATATAAGATCATATCCTGTACAAACAGGGACACTTTTACCTCTTCTTTTCTGATTTGGATGCTTTTTCTTTTCCTTTTTATGCTGAATTATTCTGTCTAGGACTGCCAGTACTATGTTAAGTAGAAGTGGCAAGAGTGTGCATCCTTACCTTGTTCCTATTCTTAGAGGAAAAATTTTGCTTTCCCTGAATGAGTACCACGTTAGCAGTGGGTGTTTAATATACAGTCTTTATTAAGTTGAAGTAACTTCCTTCTATTTCTAGCTTGTTGAGAGTTTTTATCATGGATGGGTGTTGAATTTTCTCAAAAGCATTTTCTGCATTGTCTGTTGAAATGATCATAAAAATAAACTTTCATTCTTAATTCTGTTAATTTGGTATATCATTAATTGATTTTCATATGTTGAACAATCCTTGCACCATAGGGATAAATCCCACTCATTCATGGTGTATGATCCTTTTCAATGTGCTGTTGAATGTGATTTGCTAGAATTTTGTTGAAGAAATTTGCGTCTGTATTCATCAAATGCATTGCTTTTGTGTGTGTTATTTTTTACTTTGATATCAGGGTAATGCTAATCTCTTAAAATGAGTTTGGAAGTATTCTCTCTGCTTCGGTTTTGTGGGATGACTTTGAGAAAGATTGGCATTAATTGTTTGGAAGCATTCATTAGTGAAGCCATGTGGTGCTGGACTTTTGTTGGGAGATTTTGGATTATTGATTCGGATTTTCTATTTCTTCTGGATTCAGTCTTATGAGGTTGTATAAATCTAGAAATTTATCTGTTTCTTCTAGGTTATCTAGTTTGTCGGGGTATAATTCTTCATAGTAGTCTCTTATGATCCTTTACGTTTCTGTGGCATCAGTTGTAATGTCTGATCTTCCATGTGATTTTGTTTATTTGGTTTTTCTCTCTTGTTTTCTTAGTTAGTCCAGCTAACAGTTTGTCGATTTTGTATATGCTGTCTACAAGAAACTCAGTTTAGATTTAAGGATATACATAGACTGAAAGTGAAGCGATACACAAAGATATTCCATACAAATAGTAACCAAAAAAAGTAGGAGTGGCTATAGTTATATCAGACAAAATAGACTTCAAGTCAAAAACTGTCACAAGAGACTAAAAAGAACATTACTTTGTGTTCATAATGAACATAGAACAACCAGACAGAAAATCAACAAAGAAACAATGGGCTTGAGCAATACTATGGACCATATGGACATAAAAGACATATATAGAGCATTCTACCCAACAGCAGCAGAATATACTTTATTCTCAAGAGCACATGGAATATTCTCCAGAATATATGATGTTAGACCAGAAAACAAATCTTAACAAATTTAAGAATGTTGAAATCATACCAAGTATGCTCTCTGTATTCCACAGTGGAATACAGCTAAAATAAGTATCAGGAGAAAAACTGGAATATGTGGAAATTAAACAACATGCTTTTGAACAACCAATGGGTTAAAGAAGGAATCAAAAGAGAAATTAGAAAATATCTTGAGATGAGCAAAAATGAAAATAAAAGATACTAAAACTTATGTGATGCAGCAAAAGCAGTACTAAGAGGGAGTCTTATAATGATAAATGCCTACGTTAAAAAAGAAGAAAGATCTCAAATAAGCAACTTAACTTTACACCTCCAGGGACTAGGAAAAGAAGAACAAACTAAGTCCAAAACTAGCAGAAGAAAGAAAATTTAATAAAGATTAGACCAGAAGTAAATGAAGTAAAGAATATCAAATCAACAGAAAAAAGCCAATGAAATAAGAGTTGACAATCTTTTCAGTAGATCAAATTATAATTATTAAATCATAGAAGTTCATGTAAGTGTGAAAAATTAGAGGAGAATTCTTACTTAAAACTTACCAAATAATTTCTAAAGCAGAGTCGAGGAATTACTGAAGTATGTTGTTGCGGAAAAAAGTTAGAGTTTTATCTCAGTTGGAGTTCTACCCATTACTCTTGGGTAATATTGGCTACACTGGAGAGGAAGCCATGACTTCCTTATATAGATGTTGGAGGGCAGCTTCAATTTACAATGGCTTATGTAGAAGCACTTGGGATAGTCTTCCACAAAAGGAATAAGGAGTGTTGGATCACATGTCCCTGATGAAATTTCTGGATATAGCCAATGAATTGTATTAAAAAAATAAAAGCAGCCACCTAAAAAGAATCAAATAAACAGCAAAATCAATAACTTGTGGAAAGGGCAGAACAATAGAAATTACAAAAAAAATATGGTGTTACTTTTCTTACTGTTTCTTGTTGTGATCTATAGCAGATCCTAGGTAGAAAATATTCATTGAATATAACCCCACTAAGCCTTCTTTCCTTATGAGTAAGATATAAGTATTGGGCAAAATAATAAAATGAAGTGTCTTTCAATTCTAAAAATATCCATGATGTGTATATTTTGTCAATCCCTGCAATCCCTCCTCTCTGCATTTTCTCTCGCACAGCGCCCTCCCATGTCCTGTTCATGGAGAAGTCTGTTCTGGCAGTCACTACATAGTCTTAAAGTGTGACAGGAAAGTGTGCAGGTGATGCTGTGTTTTTCAGGCAGTTGATTTACCTGCAGGTCAATCTTCTACTAACACACAAACTCTAACCTTGGGATTTATATGGGTAGGCTGGAAAATAGGGAATTTTCTTAGTAGGAAAAGCAGTAAACCACCTCTTCCCTGCTGGGGTGAGAAGGGTTAGATGTGAGAGAGAAAGAGAAACAGTTGGTGGGGGTGGGAGAGTATATATTGGTTCTGGAAGGGCGGAAAGCTGGGAGGCAAATTTTTCTTTATCGGAAAAGCAGGCTAAACTAAGGCCCTTTCCTTCCCCATCATGCTCCGCAACAGTAAACCTGCAGTATATGGCTCTCAAGAAATGGAAAAAAAAAAACCCCTTCTTTATCATTCTAAAACGCATTGAAAATATCTTTCTATGTGTTTTGAACTGTTTCTTTACAATCCATATATGACCCCAAGGCAGTTCTCTTCTTGCTCCATGTATGTCTCTCTCTCTTTTTATTCCCCATTGCTGCTGGGGTGGTTGGAAAAAAATCATATATGTTCACGTAATTAAAGTTGAAATCAGGTTGCCTTCATTATCATTTGTGCACAGCTTGTGAATCTGACAGATAAGTGTCTGACTTACAACATGTGCTCTCTCTTATGACTTTCTACATGAGGGTCTGAATTTTGTTTTAACAGGCTTCCAGAGCTCATGCAGCTTTTCCAGATTTCTTCAGGAATTCCACAGCACAGTGGTGGGCAAAGGAAATTTTAGATTTCTACAATAACAAGATGAAGTTTGATGGGTTGTGGATTGTAAGTAAAATTTGAGAAATATACTTTTCATTATTTTTTTTAATTGCAGTAACATTGGATTATAACATTATATAGCTGTCAGATGTACATCATAATATATTTCGAATTCTGTGTAGATTACATCATGTTCCCCACCCAAAAACTAATTATAGTCCATCCACTCGCATGTGAGCCTAATCAACCCTTTTGTCCTCCCCCCTCCCCCCTTCCCCTATGGTAACCACCAAACCAATCTCCATTGCTATGTGTGTGTTTGTCGTTTTTATCTTCTACTTATGAGTGAGATCATACGGTATTTGACTTTCTCCCTCTGACTAATTTCACTCAGCATAATTCACTCAAGGACCATCCATGTTGTCACAAATCTGAGAAATTTACATTTTAAGTTATTAATTGTGTAGTGATTATACAAAATTCTTACTAGAGTCTAATAATGTCAATGAAGTACTCTTTGTGAAAGTTCATAATTTCATAGAACTGCTTTATGTAAAAGACTGCTAAAATAGAGTTTTAACAATTCAATTTATGTGTACGGATACTATTTCCTGAATTTTAAAGTTGAATATTTTCAATTTGGCCAAGGAACCAAAATAGCCTCTTTTTTCTAACCATTCATAAATACTTATAAACCTTCGCTTTATTTTCTTTCAATGGATGAGTAAATCTCACACTCAACTGTCAGTCTTTTGTGTAAGAAATCAAAATCTGTTATGAATTTAGCAAAATTATCTTTCAAACCATCTCCTAATTTTAGGTGTAACTTTAAAATTGTAAAAATATTTTTAATAATATAATTTTGAGATAGCATAAAAAAGAATACACTTTACCACAAGTAAATATTTAATACAGGAGATTTTACATAACACTTCTCTAGATGTTTGGAGGTGACATTTCTTACTCCATTGATTTTTCAACATATCTGCATTAATTTAGTTATTTTTTAATTGAAAAAACCTTTATAGAGGTTCAGTTATGCACAATCGTTGAGGATATAAAATTGTATAAAGCAGAGTTTTTTTTTAATTGATGGGAAATACAGGTTTGTTTGATGTATAAATTTATATACCATAAGGGATTGCATTGAATATATCCCAAGAATGATAGGTTGATCCAGAAAAGAAAACCTTTTTTTCAGGTAGGGGAATTACCTTTAAAGGGTAGCTAATTTATATATTTAGATGATGGTCTCTTTATATATGGCTACTGAGATCCTAAAATGTGTGCTCAATAGAGATACTCTTTGAACTTTTCTGTATTTGTAAACTATATCTTGTGGTTTTAAAAATGACAAACCATTGCTTTTTTAAGCAATGGATACAAGGTTCTGGGGAGGAATGGAGGAAGGATGTGGGAGGACCTGGGGGAGTATACAGTATTATAATTTAATTTTATGTCTAGAAAGCAATTCACTTTTATATGTATATCATATCCACAGAGAACAATAGGACATTTTATGTTTTTCAAAAGGAGGCATGCATTATAAAAAAGTTAAGAAACGTTGAGCTAAACTAAATTCTTTAGTATTGTTAAGATGCCCTTTATTTTTGCTTTTTAGAATTGTAATTGTGCTATTATTCAAATATGCTACTTTAATTTATTGGCTCTCTGAATTCATTCTTTTGAGAATATATGTTCTAAATTTGCTTTTTGTTTACTTTTTCTCTCTTTTTTTAAGGATATGAATGAGCCATCAAGTTTTGTAAATGGAACAACTACTAATCAATGCAGAAATGAAGGGCTAAATTATCCACCTTATTTCCCAGGTACAATATTGTTGCTTTGCCTTTGATATCATCATGTTATTATTATTTATTAACCAGTTTATATACCTTATGATGTAGGGAACAGGATTCACATTCCCAGGGCACACCATCTCTCTACACGCTGGACCATACTTCAACCAATTACCAATATTATTTAACACTATTTAGAGAAGAAAAATCAAGAAACATGTTTTATATATATGAATACATTTCTATATTTGCTTGAAATTGTTACTTCTCTTTTCTTAAGACTCTTTCTAGGTTTGAAAATTCTCAATATTCTTTAAGATTAAAAGAAAAACTCAAACTTTCATAAAGATTTTTTAAAAGTATTTCTTTACTAGGAAAAAATGAAAGAATAATGACACTTCTTTGGTTGTCCCTGACCTGGGAGGGAAAGGCCAAGCCTTCAGCGTACATCCTCATGCTCTCATGTAGTCAGGAGACTTCATAAACTGTTAACGTCTAAAGTGATGGCAAAGCTCTGAAAAAGGCATCTTAACACTGAGCAAAAGTATCAAAAGATAGTGTTATAACATTTACCTGCTCTCAACCCCAGGGCTTTATGTTACCAAATGGATTTTTTATAAAAATCTATTTAATCAATATTTCTTATCTATGTGCATGAAGCATAGTAGACATTTAGGAGTACACTTACTTTTCAGGTTTTTATTAGTTCATGTTAGTTAGTAAGATATTTGTTATTAAATACAGTAACATTTCTCACATATTTTTTAGTCACAATTAGAATGCAATTGTTACAATTTCAGACCATTTTTTCATATATAATTAGCAAAGACAAGGTGTACAAATGTCTAAAAAAATCAATAATATTTTAAAAGAATGATGAATGTTTTTTTTCCAAAAGAATTTATAGTTAGAATATACACATTTCAATAAAGGGTGCTTTATAACATACTAATATTTTTTCATTGATTTTCCCCAGAACTCACAAAAAGAACTGATGGATTACACTTCAGAACTTTGTGTATGGAAACCGAACAGATTCTTAGCGATGGGTCGTCTGTTTTGCATTACGATGTTCACAATTTATATGGATGGTCGCAAGTGAAACCTACTTATGAGTAAGCAATGTTCAAACTATCTTTCTGACTCTTTATCCCCTTTAGATGTTAGATTTAATGTTACCTACTTTAAGGGGCTTTCCCTGCTGACCTTATCTGGTAGCACTTTCCTACCTAATAGTCTCTGTAACTAACTTAGTCCTTCACGGCACTTAGAAAATTTGTGTTTCTCTCTCTCCGTCTCTCTCGCTTTCATCTGTATTATTGTTTTAAATTTTCATCTCATTCCAAGAAGAACCCTGAGCCATGAATTATTTAAGATGTTATTACATGAATGAATGACCACAGATTTATTCATCAAATTCCAATGAAGGGACACTAAGATCATGTAGAAAGACTAGGAAATGTCATTCTTAAGAGTAAACAAACTGGTCTTCAACAATGCCTTTTTGTCAGAACAAATGTTTGTTCCAATTAACTCTACTGGAACATAAGATTGCAGCACAGATATCCTAAGCTAACCTCACTTTACCATAAAACCGTAGATATTAAAAAGAACAAAAATCTTGAGAACTGACTGATGATCCTATTAGGAAAACTTATTCATTTTTGAGATGAAATTGAAAGAAATATTTTTGTTCATAGAGGTCAGTAAATTGAACTTTTGGAACACATTGCAGAATCTAGCATTGTTCCAAACACGTTGTGGGGTGCTTAGTAACTTTAAGTGAATCAATTCTTATCCCACAATAACTATCAAAATTGTAAAAATAAATTCAAAGTAAATGTAGGTAAATTTCTAAATTTGATATACAAAAGTATTTAGAGACTTGAAGGTCCGTTTTAACTCTTAAATAACATTATGAAGAAGATATCAGTACAATCTTCTGAAGAAAATCCTTTAATGTAAAGTCATGATACATTTCTTTAATTATGTTACTTTTGCTACTCTTCATAAAAGTTTTCAGGAGATGTTTCACCACATTTATTTAAATTAAACAGATTAATAAGTTTTAAATGTTGAGTTAAATAGCCCAATTTACACATAGCCATAGACCTTTCATATGTTTTAGATACTTTTTTAATGTTTCACTTTTCAGTTATATGAGAAACAAATTGTTGCACTCTCCTTCAGAAATTTTAGAGATTAAATATAGTCATTATATGTTTAAAGACCTAGACAAATGTAAAAGGGTGCTATAAATAAATAACATTTACATTTAAGCAAATGATGGCCGCTTCGGCATGTCACTCTTGTAAATGTTGGAAGGGAAGAAAGATGTCCTTCATGCCTGTTAGGATGTTATAGTATAAGGAAGGAAGAGTAACTTAGAAAGATCTAGCTGTAATAAGAGAAAACATAGACACCATAAATCAAATATTTTGTTTTTTATGAAGTAGTCATAAGTAGAAATATCTGAAGAAAATACCTTACATAAAAACTCATAGATCCTTCTCCATCTATATTAGTGCATTGCAGAGGACAACTGGCAAAAGAGGAATTGTTATTTCTCGTTCCACATATCCTACTGCTGGAAGATGGGGGGGACACTGGCTTGGAGACAACTATGCACGATGGGACAATATGGACAAATCCATCATTGGTATGTGAGCGTCACCATCTTTATCATTATTCTTTTGAGTTTTCTAATTAGATATTCACTTTTGCTGGTGCTAGTTCAATATACTTTATAAGTACTTCTCAGAAATATGCTTTTGGCTTCTATTGTACGACAAATAGCATCATGACAAGACAGTGGGCCAGAAAGCAAGATCTGGGATGCTGGGTAGAAACTAATGATATAGAACTAATTTATTTTGAAAAAATAATTTCATCCCTTTTTGTCTCAGTTTCCTTCTTGGAAAGGTCAGGAGCTGGGAAAAATAACATCTAGGCTGAGAATAGAAATGGGTAGAAATTCTAGATTATAGAGAATAAGAATCACTCACAGATACTAAAGACTGAAACATTTCAAACCAAATTCTGAAAGAGTTTTCTCACAATGGTTGCATAAATAGTAAATGAGATATTATCATTTTAAAGGGGAAATGCATAATTTTCTGTTTCAGATTTAGTCTTAAAAATTCATTACTATTTATGTTAGGATTCAAGGAAAATACTTAGTGTTCAGATATAGTCCTTTAAAAGAAGAGCAGAAGATTCTTCAGAAGATTTTATTTAGTAAGGATAATTCAATTTGTCTCAAATAATGAGGCCTGTGGTTAAATAATTACAGAGACAACCTTTTATTTTAAAAAAATGAAACCAAGGAAACCACTACCACTTTCTTCTCATACTGTAATGTATTCATAACAGTTTTGTGCTCTCAATATGTCATCTTGAAAGTGTCAAGGAAAGGTAGAGTGTCTTATTTTTACAAATGTCATTAACACTATAAAGTAAAAAATGTATGACTATTATAAGAAGAAATGATAGAAGTATATTAATAACCTGAAAAATGCTTCATTGAATTATAGGTTGATATTAGAAATACAACATCTTCATAAATAGAAAAAAAGCAGATATCAAAATAAATGAAATAGCTTTCTAAAATTTCCTTCCTAATTTTTTTTAGGTATGATGGAATTTAGTCTCTTTGGAATATCGTATGTAAGTAGCTCTGTTCCTTTTATCTTCATAACTTGTAAATATTAAAAAACAAACCATTAAAATTGATTAAATATAACAATATATTTTAGACTGGAGCAGATATCTGTGGTTTCTTCAATGATACGGAATATCAGCTCTGTGCCCGCTGGATGCAACTTGGAGCATTTTATCCATACTCAAGAAATCACAACATTGCGAATACTAGAGTATGTAATGACTTCTTTTACTCTCATTCCTTTCTCCCCACTAAACTTAGAAGTTTTTGAATAGAATTCACCCTACCTGGCTGATTTCCAGAGGAATGCTTTGAACCGCTTTACATTTACTGAGGATACCTGAACCCATCACTTTGTCAATTTTCTGACTTGGTTTACTCTTCTTTATACTTTTGGGTTCACAACATTGTTAGCTGGCATACTTACTGTTCTTCTATGTAATTTTGGAGTAGCGGGATTGGGGGCAACGTGGGATGGGGGATGGGACACTGTCTCTGGAACTTCTTCCAAACTGTGGCGGAACAGTAAAAAAATCAATTTCAAACTTCATAATTAGAAGTGAAAAGTCTGGCGGCCCAGTGGCCAAGTGGTTAAGTTCCTGTGCTCCACTTTGACGGCCCAGGGTTTCACCAGCTGAGGCAGTGTCCCACATAGCACAAGCAGAGGGACCTACAACTAAAATATACAACTATGTACTTGGGGACTTTGAGGGGAAGAAGAAGAAGAAGAAGAGAAAAGATTGGCAATAGATGTTAGCTCAGGTGCTAATCTTTAAAAAAAAAAATGTCCTAATTAAAATCCCTAAAACGTTGAAAAAAAAGGGAAAAAGTCATTTGAAATACTAGTATCAATGCATGAAATGGGCAGGTTTAAAAGGCAAATGTTAAAACGAGTTGAGAAATTGAGAAAAAAAAAGGAAAAGGGTATCATGAGAACTGATTTCTGTGTGATGGCACAACTATTCACTTTACTAAATTGTCTGGAGGCAATTTTTGAGTGGGGAGAGACAATACTAAAAATTACGGAAAAGTTTGAACAACTAAAGGCAATATCTAACTAAGTGTTAAATTTTGTGATATTGGCTTTCAGTGAAGAAGTGCAGAGGAAAGATAAATTAGCAAATTTCACCTCATGGGAGAGCTGTAGACATAGCTGGCCTTTGAAGGATGACTTGTATCCATAATACGGGACCGTATTTGGAAGAGTTGGAAAACTGTGCAATACAGATATGGTGGAGTAGGAATATTTTAACAGAAAAACTGGCTGTCAATAATGCAATTTAGAAAGCTGTAATATTGGTAGAGTGGGGCATGAATAAATAAAAACCCAGACAGGGATTCATTCAACGAGTGTTCATTGAGAGTCTACTTTTTAATATTTACAAAGTCCTTGCCCTAATGAATCATATAATGTATGAAGGATAGAGATAGTACACAATTTTATAAACACATGTAATATCAAGTACAAATAAATGCATATGAGGGAAAAATAGAGTAAGCTAAAGTGATAGAGATTTATGGGGTTTCTGTTTTAGAAGGGGTGTTCAGGGAGGTCCTCTTGAATGAAGTGACATTAACATTACGGCAGAGACTTGAGTGAGGGAGAGCAATCAAGGTAAATATATGCAGGAGGAGAAATCCAGATGGGGGAAATAATGAAAGACCTCAAGATGGGAATGTAGCTGGAGTATTTGAGAAGATGAAATGGAGGAAGGAAAGTGTAAAAATCTGCTGGAACAGAAGCCTCAACTTAAGTTTAGTTATGAGGTAATATAATTGAATTTAGCATGTATGGTTTAGAATTAAGTTTGTGTATCAACATGTTAAAACTGAACTATTATCAATGAAGTTAATAAGCAGCAGATGCGATGTTTGCCTCTTCTTGACTTTGGAACTAGTTAACAATAGGATCAGATATAGCTTAATGGTTCTTGGACCATTTTATTTTCAAGTTGTTGCCTATTCTAACACTACATATGACAGTGATAACACTCAGTCATCATTCAAGCTTTCTTGCTTCTGAAATATAAAAAAATTGGAATCTGTAGATATGGCAGAGTTCTTAAGGGCCCCATTCCTGTCGATATCAACAAAAAATTTATGTGGCAGCTTTGTTTGTTCCCCTGGTACAAATTGAAATATAAAATACAAATCACTTTCCTTATCTATTATTTTTTTAACCTGTAAGTGTAAGAACATTTTTTACAGGCTTTTAATCTTTCCAGTACCAGTTTTAGTCTTTTTACCTGAAGTTTGTATTCCAAAGCGGACTTGGGCATGTTATTTTCTTTTATTCAACATTAATTAGGTCTTCTCTTCCTCCTATGCTATTAATTCTTTAGTACTCTAATTTATTTATTTCTCATGAGAACACACAATGTGCAGGGTCACCATGATGGGCTCTGCATGTCTCTATTTCAGCCCACTTTGTATAGCATTTCTTTTTCTCCTAGACTTTTCACCCCTACACTGAGTATCACCATAATTGGATATGTCACCTATTCAAATGTGAACTGCTCTTTACGTATGTTCACAAAACGAAATCCAGTCATGGGCTTAATTTGCATTTTTCTTATTAAAATATTAATATTGTGCTCACTCTCAATCTTATGAGATATAAATATTATTGCATGAGATTTTTGTGAAGAAAGTATATAGCACTTGACAGTGAATTAATACTATTTCTTACTTGTGATTCTCCAAATATGTGTTTGAAAGTTATGATTTAAACAAGGACAAGAGTTTATGACCATTCACCATTTCTTTTTGCTTTGTTTCAGAGACAAGATCCTGCTTCCTGGAATGAAACTTTTGCTGCAATGTCAAGGGATATACTAAATGTTAGATACACTTTATTGCCCTATTTCTATACACAGTTGCATGAAGTTCATGTTCAAGGTGGCACTGTTATCCGACCCCTTTTGCATGAGTAAGTGCAAAAATTGTTTTCCTACTACAGAGAGAGAGCTTTCATTTAATTTACTCACTAATCTCTTATAGTTCAACACAGAATATTTTAAATTGGAAAATTTTTCATCTTTATTTTAGTATATGTTTTGGGTTAATAAACATACAAAAATCTAATAGACTAATATATGCTATTAAAATTAAACAATAATCAGTTATTAAAAATTAATAATTTTTCTTAGGAATAACTACAGTATACCAGGTGTTATTCTAGATGATTTACATACCTTAATTTCATTGAGTAATTTTTCTTGGACATAAGTAATATTACCTCTATACTATGATTGAATTTAAATTAAAGTTTACAGCAGTTAATAAATCAAGTTTCTTCCAGATTCTTATAGCACACTTGTCTCACAGTTCTCTCCCAGTGTTTATGATATTTGCTTCCTAGTTTGTTGATCTTCTACCAAGCAAGGTTAATATTCGTACCTCTGTGAGTTCTCTTCAAAGGAGATTGCTCATTCAGTTGGCCTTACTTGTCCATCACAATTCTCTGCATTTTGTCAGGAAATTTAGCTGTAGTCTAGATTTACTCATAAAGTATTGTACTACTGCACACTGAATTCCAAGTGACAGTATTGTTTTTGAATTTTTGTTAGTTTGGTTTTCATTTCAACCCACAAAAGTCCGTATTGCAAAATGTGATTTGAATAATTATTTTATAGTATTCGAAGAGATAAAGTTCTTTGATTTAACTATTTGTAATTATTTTATCAAGGTTCTTTAATGAAAAGCCAACCTGGGATATATTCAAGCAGTTCTTGTGGGGCCCGGCATTTATGGTTACCCCTGTAATGGAACCTGTAAGTCCTACCACATAATTTTGTTCACAAAATAATTTTTTCTTGATTTTCATGTTCTTAATGACTGTATTTTTAAATTTCAGAATGTTGACGTTGTACAAGGCTATGTCCCTAATGCTCGGTGGTTTGATTACCATACGGTAAGAAACTAAGGAATTCTGGGAAATTGACTAACAGAAGTGGGTAACAGTTTGAGTCTAGCCTGTTTATTAATGACATATTTGGTTTACTTTCCACTTAAAAAGAGTAAGATATTTCTTGCTAATTACAGCTGAAGCAAATTAAGACAGTGAAAGAGAGTTAATTTATTCCGCCATAATTTGTTATATAGTTATTCATTTATTTTACCAAATAAACATGGAAAGTGCACATTATATGCTAAAAGGTCAGTGCTTTCTATTGGATATGCAAAATGATCATTAAAGGTAATGCAGTCCTTTCAAGAATAATGTAGATGGCAAGTCAGGAATAGCTTTTGTGACCTTTCAAAACCCCATACATTTTCTGCATGTGTGCAGCACCAAAACAAGTAGTGTAAATTACTTTCAAGGCTATCAGTAAACTAAGAACTAAATATATGCTTTAAACAACATGATTTCCTGAATAAAGGTGTTTTTATTATTTTTTAAGTTGAAAAGTAGATCATTTGATTTTAAAAATGTGCCCCCTCAAATATCAATATTGTTGATGATTATACTTCTTGCTTCTTTTATTCTACCTTCCAACTATCTCATTTCCAGGGCGAAGATATTGGTTTCAGAGGAAATTTTCATGTATTTGATGCTCCTTTAGATAAAATAAACCTACATGTCCGTGGTGGTCACATCCTACCTTGTCAAGAGCCTGCTCAAAACACATTTTACAGGTACGCAAAGTGTTTACAGGGCTCAGATTAAATTTTGAGATACATCATGCTAGAATTGTCAAAAACCAGAAAGGGTCTGAGAGTTTACTCTATTTCCAAGCTCACAAGTTAGCCTGCCTCAGTTCCATGGATGCTGGGTCAGAGACAAAAGTCTTTCTTACTCATGGCATTGCAAGAAACGTGAGCTTCTTGTTTGCTTCAGTTTTTCCTGTCCCCCAAGTCTCACCAGGGTGACATGGAGTGGCCCAAGTGGATGCTGGACATGCAGGAGGTTTGTGTCTCAGCTGAGGAGCTCCAAGCTTAGGGACACTCAGTCTTTTATAATGGGCTGTAAGCAAACTTGTCCATTCTTTGCTTTGAAGGGAGATGTTATCTTTATTATACCGGACGGTAAAAACAATTTCAAATTAATTAAAAAACACACACTGCACTGTCTTCCAATACTGTTTACTTTAATAACATCTTTTAGAAAGATAGTTCATAAGAAAAACTGTCAGTGCCTCCGTATGCAAGATATACAGAAACTTAAGAAACTCATGGAAAACTATCTTCCAACATAATTTTCCCTCTTATAGTAAGTTTCTCAGTCGAAAATACCAACTGAAATGTAATGTCCTCTGTATAAATATGCAAAGGTATTAACAAATAAATGTCTTTTATTTTAAATGACCGCTGCAACTGTTTTCCTTGTGTTTCCTGCCTCTGACGTGAAAAGAAATATTATTTACTTTATTAAAACATGATTTTTTAATGAAATTTTTTATAGACTTTAAGCAGATATTGCTCAGAAAATTTCTCTCTTTCCATCTTTTCTGTTACCCTTTTTCTGCCTCCCTGTCAGTCTTGTGAAATAGTCTGTAACTCACTTTAGTCTATGAAAATGTAGATATCTATTGACCGTATCACTACTCCTTCAAACTTCTAAGTCCCCTTCTGTCCACAGAAGAACCAGAACTGTTTCTTTCTTTCTTTTTTTTTTTAAAGATTGGCACCTGGGCTAACAACTGTTGCCAATCTTTTTTTTTTTTTTTCCTTTTCTGCTTTACCTCCCCAAACCCCCTGTACACAGTTGCATATCTTAGTTGCAGGTCCTGCTAATTGTGGGATGTGGGACACCGCCTCAACGTGGCCTGACGATTGGTGCCATGTCCGCGTCCAGGATCCAAACCCTGGGCTGCTGCAGCGGAGTGTGTGAACTTAACCACTCGGCCACGGAGCCAGCCCCAGAACTGTTTCTTAGCAGCCTTGTCCTGTATAAATATGAAAGATAACTCAGATTTTCTATCCATTACCATTCATAACTGATCATCTAACTAAGACCCTCTCTTCTTTGCCTCAGGACCCCTTACCTGATATTCTCTTTGTCTCATTCAGCAATATGTCCAATCTACCTGGGATCATGTGTCCACTGTCTCCTGTGACTGACGTGAGGGTGAATCTCTCATACCAGTCACAGAGTCTCTACTCCCACTGCCTAAATTCCTGGCTTAGACATTGAGATTCTAGAGCACTCAGTCCCTGTTTCTCTTCTCTTCTCAAGTTGTATCCACTCTCTTGGTGATCTACATGCTCACAGCCTCAGTTGGTGTGCATAGACTTTATCTCCTGGAACCACCCAGAGCCATTTCTATCAGTCTTCTATCTTGGTATCTAGTAAAGAGGAGAAAAATGATTATATCTGAGAAGTGAGGGCTTCATGGAGGAGAGCATTCATAAGTTGTGCCTTGAAGAATCTTTTTGTTGTGACAGAGGAAGAGAGGCCATTCTGTGTGTGTGTGTGTGTGTGTGTGTGTGTGTGTGTAAGAGGGTAGAGTAAGTAGGATGTCAGGTTTAGGTATATATACAGGGTAGAATACAAGTTGAAAAACTCTTTTTAATCTCAATTTTTAACTATGTTGGAAAATTGTGGGTTAAACTGGATTTTTAATGTTACTAATAAAATATCTTTTACCCCAGTGACTATGAACCGAAATACATATATGCATTCATGCTAAGAAATGCTAACATCTTTACATGGAAAATATCAAGCAGCTCTGGAGATTTGAATTCTACATAGTCTGGATATTTTAAGAGACTTTCATGGCAGTACAGCCTTAATTTGTGATTGGAAATGGCAGATGGCTAAGCATAATTTACCTGAGAAAGCCTTCCTTACCAATATGAGACTGACAAACCAAGGCACTTGTACAATGAGCAAGGAAGCAGACATTTAGTTCACAGATAGGCCTGTGCAGGCACAAACTTAGGAGGTATTGTCCATTTCAAGAATAAGACTTATAACTTGTTAGCTACTCTCCACATTCTTATTAACAATTTCCAATGATAACTCAGTGATTTACGTTTGGGAATGGGAGGAAGGATTAAGTCATAAGAGATTAAAACAAAATGCTACTAAACTAGTGTCATATTTAATGGTCAATGATAGGATTACTACAGAGAAGAATACATATATCAATAAACTTAATATGGTTTTAATTATTATAAATGAGACCACTTCCAATTTGTTACAATAGGTGAACCCATGAGATCAAAAGATATGCATGATATTTTCTATTAAATATGAAGTATTTTAAGGTTTGCGTCATTCCCATTAACTCGGTAATAAAAGTAAAGTCCTTTAATTTTCTTTGTCTAAAACAGTTTTTATTCTCGTTGATTGATATTCTTATTTGTGTTCCTTTGGATAATTATATGAATGTCATATGATAACAAGACATATGCTACTCTCTAAAGATTGGTAAAGTTATATTTCTTTCTTATAGTCGACAAAATTACATGAGGCTCATCGTTGCAGCAGATGACAATCATACAGCACAAGGATCTCTGTTTTGGGATGATGGAGACACTATAAGTGAGTGTTCCATTTAGTAGATAAATGTAGTTGATGACATATTATCTCACATTACTTTTATGTTGCCTATTAATGTACTATGGAAGCTGAATAAAAGGCTAATAATATTCTTCAAAGCTAAAACAGTTTAATAAATGGTTGAATCAACTTAAAAAAATAGTTGCAAACATTTAAAGACTTTCTTCCTATCCTAAATATAATAATCCTTATGGTAAATGACTGGATAACTAAGAGATTTATGATGGCCAGGATTGTATATCGATCATCTTTGTATTCCCAAAAGCTAGCCCAATGCCAATCACGTAATACACACTCAGTCTGTATGAGGTCAATTCAGTTGCAAAGCAGTGTTCCACGTGTACATGTTGACACATAAAGGATGCTTCTAAAACATGAGATAGTCCAGCAACAAAACTCAATTTGGTCTCTGTACTTTATGGCTATTCTTTTGTTTTAACATTCAGCACTTTTTTACGTGAAAAGTTTAAGGATTTAAACTTAAATCAATATTTACTCCATGATTGTTCCTCCAGACCAGGCTGAACTGCTAAATTTTTGGCAGTGTGTGCTCTGCCAACCATTGTTATCAGTATCACCTCGGGTATTTGTAAAGAAGGCAGATTCTGGGGTCCATTTAAATTCCACTAATTTGGGGAGAGGTCCAGGACTCTGTCTTTGAGCAAAATGCTCCCACGTGATTATCATGCTGTTAAGTAGACACCAGCAGAGGATTAGTTTTACTGACTGCAATTAACAGTGCCAGCTCTATTAGCTGGGAGTTCTGAACGTTTTCTTGACACAAACCTCAGTCTTAAAAACTAACATCTGCATGGAGCTGAAGTTCTCCTGGGGTATTTCTCTGCAATTTAAATAACTTATCCACAGATGAGAGATTTTTTCATTAATAGCGAAGACATATCGTTCATCTTTTCAGGTAAATCATGGTTAATATTCTGCAACCATAAGAAATAGGACCCTGTTAGTAAATAAAGTATATCAGAAAGTTGATATAAGAAGCAAATGGTAATAAGCAAGACTCTTAAAAATTAAAAAAACCTCTCCCTAGTATTTTGTGATTCAGAAGGTGAAGAAATCAACTGCTGTTAGTTAAAATCCTATGCTTTTAGGCCTGACCTTCGTTAACACATTAACTGAGGTTCTACAAGGATTGCAGCCTTTCTTTCTCACCAGGGCCCAGTAAGATGCACTTTGATTTGCCTCCAATTTCCCAGGGGTGTAGATTCAAGGTATGCATAATTTGCATCCTTGTCTTGAGATCTTTGAGTCTTACTATCTAACAAATTGGGTCAATTTATTCTAACAGCAAGGAAGACAAAGCTTCTCTTAAAATTTTTTCTCCAGGTTTTCCTATCAAACTGAGATACAGATGACAGAACTTGGCATGACCTTTACCCTATTGAATGTTCATTGCAGATTTTTTTTTCATCACTGCAGAGTAACTGAGCATAATTCAGATATTTCTCTGTGATCTCTTCATGCGAGCATTCAAAATTGTTTAGGACCTTTATATCTACTTTTTGGGTTATATTTCATAATCTTATTATATTTGTCACTATTAAGTACAAAGATTTCAAATAATCCCCTGAAATTTCTTGAGTAAACAGCAACAGCAATACACAGCAAATGCTTAGAGTCTCTGGGTTTATTAGATTAGAATCTCCAAAGAAGTTTTCTCTCCCAGCAAGCTGGTCAATCTAGTTGATAGGTACTCATCTAAATGATTTCCTCCTTTAAATACATTCAAATTGTGTGGAATATTATTATTTGCTGCCATATTCTTTCTTCTCTCAAAGAAAATCAAAGATAAATCAAAATAAACTTCTCTTGAAACTTGTATAAATTAAGTAAATTTTGACCATTCTGGCTAATAAAGTTGTGGCTTAGTAAAATGTTAACTTGTCTTACTTATCTTAATGAAATAGGTATATGTGGACCCTTGACCAAGATCATATGTGGTATCTTTCTCTTATTCATTAAAAACAACAAAACTGCTCATAGCCTAATAGCTGTCACTTTTGTTTCCATTTATCTCATAGTCCTATATTTGAAAAATTGCTCTGAAAAACTTAAGCTATCATTGTATATTTAAAAATTAAAACTAAAATATTTTGCCTCAAAATGCATTTTAAGTAAGCCATGCATACTTGAGTATAGAAAGAGAAAAAAGTTTTAGGCAGGATATCATTTAATTTTAGCATAGGCAACATTAATTGAAAATTAAGCAATTTTTCAGAGGATTAACAAATACAATGCTGGCATGTATAAGTGGAAAAGGGAATTAAAATTTGTTGCTTTTCCTAACGCTTGTTTCAATCATGCATTTGAGTCTACTTTTACTTTCTGTCTCATGCATGATGGTGTGGTCTTACATCTGAACACAATCTAGAAGTCAGGAAAAACTGGACTTGATTCCAGACCTTGATAATAATTAGATGTTTCACTTTTGGCCATTTATTTAACTTCTCTGGGACTCACTTTCTCTTCTATACAGTGAGAATAATAGTAAAACATATCTCTTAAAGCAGTGTGATAAAGTACTTAGAATTTACAAATGGTAAGCACTTAATGAATTCTGACTGTAAAATTATTTTTAGAATTTATTTTAAATATGTCGAGATCATATGTTAGATAAAGAGATGGATATAAACCGTGTGTTTTATCGATTTGATTTCAGTTGACCTGTAATAATCTCTAAAAAATGAGTATTTTTCCTCAAATGACTCTAGGATAAGTTACCACTGTGTTCATTTTCCTTTATATTTTATTATTGTCAATCATTGAGGTGGCCAGTAAGTGAACACCACCGTCACCACCCAATTCTGTTTATTCTTGTACTTCCTCCACCCTCCCGGAGCTGTGTTAAGGTGGTATCAGGCCTGTCACTGCTTTAGTGTTGACTTCTACACACACAGACACATACACACCAAATACCCTCTCCTTCTAGGCCCCTTTCTGGTGACTCATCCTTCATATTTCAGTGATCCTTGGACTGTGTTTGGACAATTTAAATAAACTTAGAGAAAAATCGGATATGCATTGATGGTATTTGGTACCCTTCAGACTGGGAAAGAGAAGCAAAATATATTAATATTTACTGGAAATATAAATATGTCACCTTTTTTTTCTCTGCAGACACCTATGAAAGAGACCTGTATTTCTTGATACAATTTAATTATAATCACGTATGTATTCATGTCAGATCATTTACATGCAATTGTGTTAAATAATATGTGATGTTTTATGCCATATTTTATACTTACATATTTTTTATTTATTATATGACATACCTCATTTCAAATATGTAAATAAATAATTTGCTATACTATGAAATACATTTTGGTTAACAGAAATATATTTTTTAAAGATTTAATTGTTTGCACAAATGAGGGGTTTAAAGTACTTCTTTTTCTTTGTCTTTATAGACCACCTTGACAAGCACTGTATTGAAAAATGGTTACATAAACAGAAGCGAAATGAGGCTTGGGATCATCAACATATGGGGGAAAGGAAAGACTCCTGTTCAGCAGGTTCATCTCACATATGATGAAAATACATACAGTCTTCAGTTTACGCAAGAAGCAGACAAAGAGGTAAGTGACCTAAGAAAATATTTTTTTAAATGGAGCTATTCAAAACTTCTACATGGACGTCTTATATTTCTCAGCCCTGAAGAAACATAATTACGGGTCAGCTATGACCTTCCTTGTTTATTCATTTTAATTAAACTTCCATATGTATTCCCATATTATCATCTCTAGTAACTTGTTATACAAATCAACCTAATGGCATCCACTTTATAGTTATCCAGACATAATCAAAGCAAGATTAAATTTACATTAAACTTCTAAATCATTGTTATCCCTATATGGTGAAGTGCCTCAACATTTATTGTTTTTCAAAAATAAAATATCTACATTTAAGCATGTAATATGTCAGATAAAATATATTTGAAAATTCTTGCAAAATTAATAGAGCTATCTATTAGCACCCATGAATATTTGACATACAGGTGATGAGGACATGATTCCCACATTAAACCAAGAGTCAGGATTCTTATGTTAAAGTCCCGTTGCTGCCAGTTATTAGCTTCTTACTTTGAACAAATAACTTTAGACCCTCTTTTTCTTTCCAATTAAATAAGAATATGCAAGTAAACAATCTCTTGAGCTCCTTCCAATCCTAAATTCTGTGAAACTATGTCCTGTAAAGGTGGATTTCAAAAAAGGTGTATTCTAGAAAACAATTGTTGTGTTTGATCCAAGTTTAAGGCTACGTCTGTCTGCACTGCTTGCACTGTAGGTGTTTGTGCACATACCTATTTGTGTTGAATGAAAGCAACTAGCTATTAATCAACCAATCACTTCAGATGAATTTAATTTACAAAATAGTTGTTTGACTGACTTCAACCTAAAAATATAATAATTGTGTTTTGGACAGTCTTAGGTCCTCATGGATTTTATAGGATGTGAGAGTTGAACAGCACCTGAGAGACCATTTCATCCAGTTGAAATTTAACACCTGTCCTTTTGTTACTGCTATTCTGTAGGCAAGTGGGATTCCCCATTAAGATAGAACTAAGTCTTAATTGCTTCTTTGGCATTAAAATATTTTTATTTCTTTGAGTTATATTAAGGGTGGGAAATTAGAGTTTTGTATATTTAATGTCATTCCCTGTAAAGTAATAGCTGATAACCCAGTGTCTAACCCCCATTTTTCTTCTTTTTAAAATTTTACTGGTTTATAAAACTCCAAAGTAAAGGAATCACTGATTTAGTCCAGTGGTCTTATATGGCAAACCAAGAAACTGAGTCCCTAAAAGGAAAATTAATTCCCCAGGAATAGTCAATTGTTATCAATAACAATTAGAAATCAGTTAGTTTTTTTGAACTGCCCGTTGTTCAATCAGATCAAAGAAGGATAGCTTGCCTTATATATTTTCTTGCTCTTTACTTACTACTACAATGGTAAAGAATAAAGCTCACAGTTTTTATTACAAAAATAAATATAGTCAGATGAACAACATCAAATAAGATATTTTAACATATCAAGTATTATTTCAAGCTCATTTTGACCAAATACTTGGCATAAAAACACACCATTTGTAAGGAAAAGTTTGTTCCACTGCTTTCAAACACATTCACAAAGAATTTTAAGTATTAAGAAAAATTTTTTTACAATTTTTTATTACATCAATGATTCAAAAAGAAAATATTAATTTTAACTATTAACAATGGAGCAGTTCCTTCTCTGTGCATTTAAATAAAAGAAATATTCATGAGCACTTACTGTTGTACAAGCCTTTATAGATATATGGAAAAAGGAGAGAGTGGCCAATTTCCTTCTCTCTCCTGGTTGCCCTTCTCTGTGAGTGTGGGAATTGTGTGTAAAGAATGGTTTAGTTACTCTATCCATACAAATTTTAAAACATTCCTAGTAACAATTACGCCAAGTTGCCTTTTGTGCAGGTAGTAGAAGCTGTGTGATGTACTTGTTGCCTTTCAGTTTTGGTATAAAGGAATTAGGTTATATTTTGGTGTAAGATGGGTCAGTTTCAAATCTGGCTAATGGATATTAAGAAAATGATTTGTTTTACCTTTTAAAATTTTCTGCTATGAAATATGGGAAATAAATCCTAAGATGCTGTGCTTTAGTGAAGAATAGATTTTATAAAGTCCCAAGGAGAGTGCCTGGTATTCAGTAAGGAGTAAAGGAGTATTGATTCTCTTCCTCTTATATTGCATCTTTGATGATTGAATACAAACTTTCTGAGCTAAGGCACAGAGAGTCTTCTGAGCATATTGTAGAAAATGCAGTAATGGTAAAGTCTAATGAAATCATCATATCATAAAAATATTACAGATGATTGACTACAGCTGCTTAATTGGTCACCTCCATAATTAGTCCCTGTATGGTCCAATCAAAATTCTCTCCAGTGAAAGAAAGTCATACTCACAAAATTGAAATCATTGATAATAAATTCAGTATCCTAAAACCCTTTGAAACTGACATAAAAGAAAACATTTTTAATCTAAATTTGTGTATAAATGACTGGATAATATTTGAGGGTGGGAAGCATAGAGATTTATATAGTGCAATTATGAGCAACTTCATATTTAGGAGTCATGGAGAAAGAGTGAAGTAATATAAATTAAGTTAATTGATTAATAGACTTGATATTCCACTGTCTTTTAATGACCATTCTACCTCTCTGGAGTACATTGTCCTCTGTATAATGGCTGGATTGAGTGAGATTATTGCTGAAATGATTGTGGACTCTCTGGAATAAAAATTCGTCAAAATGAAAAAGAAAAGAAAAGTATATACTTTTTACTTAGAGAACATTTATTTATGGACACAGTCTTTATTTCAAAAAACCATGGTTATGATTAAAAAATTAATTACTGTTTTTCATTTTTTTAGATATTAAATATTGATCTGAGACCGAACAATTTTACTCTAGATGAACCAATAGAAATCAAGTGGTCATGAAGATCATCATCAATTCCTGTTGTAAAAGGGATATTAACAGTGGAACCTAAGTTTGACTGTACTTATAATTTTCCCTCTTAATTGGTTTCTTATATTGTGTAAAATATGATATTCATAACACCTATCTAAAGTTATTGAACAGTATACCTCAATATTAATACTAATTTTATTATATTAATGTAGCCTGGATTCAATTTTCTAAACATATTTAGTAGGATTTAAATAGTTCTAGTTACCCTTGCTAAGTATCAGATAAAACTGTAAACTAGTTACTAAATATATTTGTGTATAACTAAGCAAAAATTAAAACAAGTAATTTTTTAAATTAAGTGAAATTTTTGTGCAATTGTACATACAATATTTTCTTTAATGCTTAGTAGATTTAAGTTATGCACCAACATTTGTCATCAGATTTAATTATTTCTTCGTATGTACATTTCATTACAAAAGAGAAAATAAATGTACATAAGTATATACAATGTATGTTTTCTTTATTTTACAAAAGGAAATTGTCTTAGTTTGGGTTGCTGTAACAAATTACCATAGACTGGCTTGAATAATAAATATTTATTTCTTGTAGTTCTGAAGGCTGAGAAGTTTGAGATCAAGAACTTGAGATAAAGATTGATCTCAAACCAGCAGGTTTGGTGTCTGGTGAGGGCCCTCTTTCTAACCTGCAGAGAGCCATCTCCTCATTGTATCCGCACATGCAGAGAGCAAAGAGAAAGGACACAAGTTCTCTCACGTCTATTCTTATAGGGCACTAATCCCATGCATGAGTGCTCCACCCTCATGACCTAATTACCTCCCAAAGGCATTACCTCCAAATACCCTTATATTGGGGATTAGGGGTTCAATGTGTGATTTTGAAGGGAACATAAATATTCAGTCCAGGGTAGAAATCCAAATTTCTTTTCCTAGGTTTGCTTTATATATAGAAGAAAAAATATTGCTGTCTATTCTATTTAGTTAGTTGAATAAATCATCCTAGCACATTCATTTAGGTTGGAGGACTCTCTAAATCATGGTCTAAAATAGTACTCACTGTTTTTTGTGGGTTTTTTTGAGGAAGAATAGCCCTGCGCTAACTACTGCCAGTCCTCCTCTTTTTTGCTGAGGAAGACTGGCCCTGAGCTAACATCCCTGCCCATCTTCCTCTACTTTATATGTGGGATGCCTACCACAGCATGGCGTGCCAAGTGGTGCCATGTCTGCACCCAGGATCCTAACCAGCGAACCCTGGGCTGCTGAAGCAGAACGTGGGAAATTAACCACTGCGCCACCAGGCCGGCCCCTCACTGATATTTTTTAACACTTAAGTTGCTTTGAATTTACTTTATCAACTATTATCTGTAACTTAGTATAATTCTTTTGTAATTAAAAAGTTCGAATATTGTTATAATGGAATATTCGAGACAATTCATAACTCAGAATACAAGGATTTAGAAAAACAACAACAATGAGGATGATGGCTATTATCAAAAAGACAGGAAATAACAAGTGTTGGAGAGGGTGTGGAGAACAGTAAAGACTTGTGCACTGTTAGTGGGGTTGTAAATTGATGCAGCCACTATGGAAAACAGTATTGATGTTCTTCAAAAAGTTACAAATAGAACTACCGTATAATCTAGCAATTCTACTTCTGGGTATTTATCCAATGAAAATGAGAGCACTAACCTGAAAAGATATGTGCACCCCTATGTTCATTGCAGCATTATTTACAATAGTCAAGATATGGAAAAAAAAACTGTGTGCATCAATGGGTGAATGGATAAATTGTGGTGTGTATATACACACATATATATACACAATGTAATATTATATCCAGCCATACAAAGAATGAAATCTTGCCATTGTGACAACGTGGATGGACCTTAAGGGCATTATGCTAAGTGTAATAAGTCAGACAGAGAAAGACCAATACCGTATGCTCTCTCTTATATGGGATATCTAAAAAAACCCCAAAAACCAAAAAAGACAAGCTCATAGGTGCCGAGAATAAATTGGTAGTTGCCAGAAGTGGGTTGGTGGGAGGCAGTGTGGGAGAAATGGGTGAAGTGGGTCAAAAGGTAAAAAAAAAAATTTTAAAGAAAACAATTAGAATATTGTTATGATGGAATATTTAAGATAATTCATAACTCAGAATAAGAGGACCAGTGAAAACTAATAATGATAATAATGACGTTAGTAACGATAATAATAGCCAGCGCTGGTGGTCTAGTGATTAAGATTCGGTGCTTTCACTGCTGTGGCCCAGGCTTGTTTCCCCATCAGGGAACCACTCCACAGTATCTGTTGGTTGCTACACTGTGGCAGCTGTGTGTTACTGAAAGCTATGTCTCCAGTATCTCAAATACGAGCAGGATCACCCAGGTGGACAGGTTTCAGCAGAGCTACCAGACTAAGACAGACTAGGAAGAAGAACCTGGCCAACCACTCTCAAAAGAAAGTAGGCATGAAAACCCTACTAGCAGTGCAGCATTGTCTGATACAGCATCAGAAGGTGAGAGGATGGCAAAGAAAGACTAGGCAGGGTTCCACTGTGCTATACACAGGATCGCTAGGAGTCAGAATTGACCTGATGGTAGTAACAACAAATGATAATAATAATAATAATAAATTAAGTTTTCTTCCAAGAAATATTATAGCAATTGAGGGGAATTGACAGATTATAAATTAGAAAACCAGGTGCTGCCAAGGAATCCATAGTCACTACAGATGGGATTATAAATGAGTGCCACCATTTTTGAAGGACAATCATGCAGTATTCAGTAAAATTAAGTTTCTATATTCCCTCTGACCCATAGTTCCACCTTGAGATGCTCTCACAGAAGTGCACAAAGAAGTATATGAAAGCATATCTACTGTTTGTTGTTGGGAAAGAAAAAAGTTAATCATTGAGCACTGTCAGCTTGGAGCTGGCTTGACTTTATCAGGCCATGATGATTTTCTGTTGAAAAAAAACATTTTCACAGAACGCTGACATCAGATAAGGTCGCGCTGTAACTACAATGGACCAGGACAAGAACAAGACCACTCCGTAATCATTTTTGAGAACAGAAAATAAAAAGACTCTCCAAATCACAAAAATAGCAAACACCTCTTCTCTGGGATAGTACGAGTGACTTGCTTTTTTACCAATTGTAGGCTTAGTCTTATTTCGTTAATTCCATTTCCTAGGAAAAAGAAAACAAATTATTTATATAAAAGGCATCAACTTTCATTATGACAGCAAACAATTGGAGATCTTGTCTGTCCTGGTCAAGCTTCTAATTGACAATACTTTTTGTGGGGCCTAAGTCAATTTGCAACTAGAAATTTTGGTCTCTATGATGAAATTAGTTAAAATATGTTAGCATTAAATATAAAGCTAATTGGTGCAATGTGATTATCACTATAGGAATTGTATTTAGTTTTCAATGTCATATTTCGTATACAAGAATGTGAAGGCTTCTAGATATACATTTAAAAAGGGAATGATATGTTAATTGTAGCTGTCCACATAAAAGTGAGATTCCTATACTCGTCACTCCTAAACAACCTGATGCCATCTATGCCTCTGCTCTATGCCACTGCTGTTTAACCTTATAATGTCTCTAACTGACACGTCGACTTTCCCTTTCTGGGCAAGGAAGAACTGACTTACCTTGGGGAACTTCAGGCTGTCAAAGCAACTTCTCCCAGGGCCAGATATACCTTATTGTTTGGTAAAGAGGTTTACTTTTAACTTAGTCTCTCACACTCATTTTGTTTCTTCCTACCCTCGCTACCTAGAAGGCTGGTTCTTTCTGCCTTGTTCTCTCAACAGACCTCTGTTATCATAAAATAGCTAAACTTCTGTCAAATTAATGGGTATGACTTTCTAACTCCTCAAAACAAAATTAATTCTCTCTTCCTCCAGGTTCTCATAGTATTTCCTGTATTACATTAACTTGAAATTAAAATTGGCTACTTATATTTTATAACTAGATTATGGGCTTTTGAGGCCAAAGAACTGGTTGCCTTCCTTCTTCCAGTGTCCAATATCTAAATCAGTAGACATTATGTGTACTGATGGGTGCTAATTGTGGGTGCTATTCCACTGTTGGTGCTAATATTGTGGGTGCTAATAATGTGTTGAATAAGTACTAAAAAAGAAGAATAAGAAGAAGAATGAATTTCAAAACTTTATTACGTTCTTGAGGATTTAATGAGAGAGAACATAAATCAATCAATAAAGCTTATTCTTTGTCTAGAATTAGACAAGAAGAGAATAAGATATAAAGGATGAAATATAGATGTCTTACTGTTTTCTGCATCCAGAAAATTGCCAGTAAAAAGGTAAAAGAAAAGAAGAAAATGGTAATCTTATGCACTGTTCTCCCAACTATAGTGCATAAAAGCCCAGAGTGAAGACAAGGACATTTTATACTATGGGATGAGAATGAAGAATTCTTGACTCCCTATCCCGTGGGAATTTTACGAGGAAATTGATTTTCAGTATAAGGCCAACAAGACGGATGGGGAGCTGTAGACATGGAAAGAGAAGATGAGCTTGCACTCCTGAGATTCTTTTAGTTCTTAGGGGGTGAAACTGTCTCATTGTGCCCACTGAAATTGAAAGGAGACTCAATGCTGGGCTTCTAGGCAGAGACATCAGTGCAGAGAACCAATGGAAGGAACCATACTGCTGAAGACACAAAGCAGACTCCTGTGTCAGCTAAAGCTGAGTGGCCTTCAGGACCTGAAACAGATGAAAAAAAAAATTTACATATCAACAAGCAAGTTATTCTGCCTTTGAATAAACACATTTGTTTATGCCTAGGAGAAAGTATAAAGAGGGATTCATAATAAATCTCTTATTTTCTCAGATGAAATGTTTACATTTCTTACAGGGTAAATGGGAGATTGACAGAATATTGATAGTAAATTTGAGTCTATTGATTTTCAGTTTGTATGAATTTCTTTTATTTCCTTTTTTTTGCTGAGGAAGATTAGCTCTGAGCTAACATCTGTGCCAATCTTCCGCTATTTTATATGTGGGTCACTGCCACACCGTGGCTGACAAGAGCCATAGGTCTGCGCCCAGGATCTGAACCCATGAACCTGAGTCACTGAAGCAGAACTAGGCCATGGGGCCAGCCTCGGTTTATATCACTTTTGCAAATGTTAATACATTTTATAACAGCTTTATTGAGATACCATTGACATAACATAAAATTTGTTTTTTAAAGTGCATAGTCAGTGGTTTTTAATATATTCACAGAGTTGTGCAAACATCACCAGTATCTACTTTTAGATTGTTTTCATCACCCCCCTAAATACTCCAAACCCATTAGCAGCCACACCTCATTCTACCCTCCCTCCAGCCTTTGGCAACCACTAATCTACTTTCTGTCTACAGTTTTGTCCATTCTGTACATTTTATATAAATGGAATCAGACGGTATATGATCTTTTGTGACTGGATTCTTTCACTTAGCATAATGTTTCCAAGGTTCATTTATATTGTAACATGTATTAGTAATTCATTCATTCCCTTTTGTTACTGAATAATACTCCATTGTATGGATATACCACATTTGTTGATCCATTCTTCGATTGATAAACATGTAGATTAGTTCCACTTTTTAGCTATTGTGAATAATGCTACTGTAGTAAGTGCATACAGGTTTGTGTACAAGACATATATTTTCATTCCTCCTAGGTGTATATCTAGGAATGGAATTGCTAGGTGATATGGTAACTCCATGTTTAGCATTTTGAGAAACTTCAAAACTGTTTTCCAAAGTAGTTGCACTATTTTACATTCCCACTAGCAGTGTATGAAGGTTTCAATTTCTCCACAAGCTCACTAACACTTGATATTATCTATCTTTTTGGTTGTAGTCATCTTTGTGGGTGTGAAGTTATATCTCATTGTGGTCTTGATTTGCATTTCCCAAATGATGAATGATGTTGAGCATCTTTTCAGATGCTTATTGGCCATTTTTACATCTTCTGTGGAGAAAGTCTGTGTGACTTATATAACGGTATGTACACATGTACAGGAAAGTGTATAAAGGACTAATGCGAAAAAGTGCAAATAAGTAGGCCCACACATAAAGAGTCAATTAATTTTTTTTATTTAGGTGGAATGCAACTCATAGCAAAATGACAGTCTTTTCAACAAATGATTATGGAATACTTGGTCAACCATTTGTAAAAGAATAGACCTCAAGCCATCTCTTGCACCATATACAGAAATTAACTCAAAATAGTTTATGGACCTAAACGGAAAGGATATAAGAATTATACATCTAGAAGAAAATATAGGAAAATGTTTTGTCACCTTGGATTAGTCAAATATTTGTTTGATATGACATCAGAAACACAACATAACACAGAAAAAATTGATAAATTTCTTTTTATAAAATATAAAAACTTCTGCACTGCCAAAAATACTGTACAAAGAAGAAAAGACAAGTGACAGACTGAGAGAAAATATTTAGAAGTCATGTATCTGATAGAGACCATTAATCCAAATATATATAAAGAACTCTGAAAACATAATAACAAGAAAATAAATGAATCAAAAAATGGACAAAGACTTTAGTAACATTTCACCAAATAATGTATATAGATGGCAAATAAGCACTTGACAAGATGTCCAACATCATTAGTCATTAGGGAATGCAATTAAACCAAAATGGGATACCACTACACACACTAGAATGGCTAAAATAAAATTAAAAACTGACATTTATCGAATGCTGACAAGGTTCCAGAGCAGCCGCACCTCTTAAACATTGTTGGGAAGGCAAAACGGTATAGTCACTTTGGAAAGCAGTTTGGAATTCTTAAAAAGTTAAGTATTCATCTATCATGTGAGCCAACAATCTCATTAGTATGTATTTATCCAAGTTAAATAAAGACTTGTGCTCGCAGAAAAACCTTTATCCAAATGCTGCAGTGGCTTTATTCGTAATTGCCAAATCTGAAAACCAAATAAAGCTCTACTTGGAGATGGATAAATAAACTGTCATATATCCATGAAAAGAAATGAACTACTGAGACCTGTAAATCCATGAAAGAAACTCTAATGCACTACACTAAGTGCAGGAAGACAAACTCGAAGGACACATAGTCCATAATTATTCATTTTTTTTGAAACTCTGTAAAGGGAAAACTTTGAGACAGAAGACAGAACAGAATGGTCAGGAACAGGAGGTGGGGGAAGGGGTTGGCTACAATGGAGCACAGAGAAATATTTTGGGATGATGGAATTGATCTGTATCTTTATTTTGGTGGCAGTTACACAGATGTATGTGTTTCTCAAAAACTGAAGTCTGTAAACATGCAATGTGATGCCACATACATGAGGAATAAAAGGGAGGCAAAACCAATTGATGGTGATCGAAGTCAAGAGAGTTAGAGTGACTGGAGGGGCACAATCATGGTTTTCGTGTGCGGTAACATTCTTTTTCTTGATCAGGTTATTAGTTCCAAAGGTGAATTCACTTTTTGAAAATTCATTTAGTTCTGCACTTAACTTTTTGTGTATGTGTATTCCTATATCTACTTTTCAATGTGTACTAAAAAATTGAGGGATTCATCAGATGGGATAAATAGAACTATGTTTGATGACTTCAATTTAACTTCTATATTTTCTTTCTTGGAGAAGTGTCTGTCTTATCACATGAAAAAAGCCTGACCCACAATTCTGCATAACCGTAATTGCTATGTATAGGATAAAGATTATTTTATGGCATTAACTGTAGAACGTAGATATAGATGTACTTACACTTGCTCTTAAAACTGCATGACACCACACGATAAAATCCTGATAGAGCTTTCTTTTTAGAAATCATTTGCTCCAAATATGTTGGTATTTTCAACTAATAGTCTTCTACTGGTCTCTTTCTGCATTTTCTCTCTTGACGATCTTATCCATTTTCTTGGTTTCAAGTATGCTCTTGATGAGATCAACTATCCATGTCCATATCTCCCATGCGTTTTTCTGCTCAATTCCAAACTCATGTTTCAATCTGCCTTGAGGTATACTTTTTAAAATTCAGTTTTATGTAGTAATGGAGTCATATGGCTCAAAAATCATAAAGCACGTAAGTTGTGAAATTACTCTCTCAAATACCTGGCATTAACTACTCATTTGCCCTCCATGTGATGTTTCAGCTTCTTTTATAAACCACTGTCGCTATTTGTACATAAGAAACAAATCTATTTATATACTCTATTTCCACCACCACCACCGTTTAAATTACGCAAATGGTCAGGTCAATATGTCCTTTAGTCTTCTCAAGCTTACACAATTAGAAATTGAATATATAACATCTAACATCTCACAAAATGAGGATCAGAAAGATGTTCACAGGTCACAGAGCACATATATCCCCACATTTTCCCCAAATAGTCCCCCTTCCTAAGTTTTTTTCATTGAATAAGCCACAGTTCCATTCTCAGATTCTTGAAAACTTTGGTGTCATTTTTCATGTGTTTACAGTCTCTTCCAACTCATCCATCCAGCCTTTTTGGCACCAGTGTAGTTGCCAATTTTCTCCCTTCTTTTCTTCATAATTACAATGACCTAAATAAGATCCTTGTCACCATAAGTTGACATCATTAAATTACTTCTTAAGTAGCCTCTGTACCTTCAATCTCTCTGTCCTGAGCATCCAGTCTTCTCTGAACATGACCTCCAGAAAAGTTGTTCTCAAACTCGACTTTCATGCTTCCTTATATTCTTCTCAGCATGCTTGAAAGATTTCCCATTTCTTTCTGACAGAATTAAAGTCTAATACAGTTAGCCTATCATGAAAGTCTTTCTGCAATCTGAGGAGAAACTATGACATATTGAGTTAAGGACAGTGGCTGTGAAGTTGGAATGCCTATATCAAATACACGCTTCACAATACCGGATATATGATCATAGGCTATATTAATAGTTGAAACATTGACTTTGTGTGACATACCTTACAAACATTATCTTAATTTTTCTTCATTAACATTTAATAGCTATGTAATATCATCATCTCCATTTTATAAATGAGGGAAGTAAGAAATAGAAAATTAAATAACTTGCCCAAGGTCATATATCTAGTAAATACTGGAGATGAAATCCATCTGACTCTAGATACCACACTCTTTACTAATACACTATGTAGCCTCGCTTAAGCTTACAAATCCTCGTCTATACGGTGGTGGTTAGGCTGGAGCCTAATTCGTCAGCTTATTGACAGCATGAAAGGCACTTTGACTGTACCAGGCACATAGTAATTGTGTACTGAGAGACATCTTTCTATGTCTGAATCTGTGCGCTGTCTTCTGAGTTGGATTTCGAGAACACCCAGTCTTCACCACATTTTCATGCCCTTTCATGTATCTTTTTAAATCAATTAAAACATATTTCAATTTCTCCAGTTATTGTGTACATTTTTCATTTGATATTTATTCATATGATGGAGTGATCAATGAATTAATTCATCCATCTATCTAACTGATATATATCTTAAATTTAAATACAGCTATTCAAACTTTATGTCTTTTATTTCCTACTAGATATTCTTCTTTTGACAGAATTTTCCTATTGCTCTTTTCAATCACCAATGTTCTACAATTATGTCTTGCTATAGAAGGCATAACAAATATAGAATTGATCCTGAGAGACTTTCTCATGTTGCATCGACTGTAACTGATTTACCTGTGTTCGGAATTTCTTCATAGTCATCTACTCTGTTTTGAATGAATGCCTATCATCTGTTCAGAATATTCTTGCTTTCATATGCTTCTCTAGATTTGTCTTCTTTATAAAAAGTTAGCTTTGATTTATTAGTTTGTGGGTGAAAATACGACCACATTAAATTTCAAAAAACACCTCACTTAGACTTGTGGCAAAGTTTCCTACTTGTTTTGATGGCAATAAAGGGAAAATTTTACTCAAAATAAATAAATAAATTTTTACAGTATTTGCATTACCCAACACAATTTTCTTATAAAAATGGCAATAGGACCCTTAAATGCGAAAAAATAATTTTAATCTCACGTATACTTAAAAATTCTTATCTCTCTCAGCACTGAAGACAGTGCTGTTATATTTTTTGACATTACTTGATAGTTTGATGGCTAGAAATAATTTCAAACACAGTAACTTCCACTGCTAAACTCTATTCATTACATATTTTCTATACTCCTCTGTGTACTGTGACTTTATTGGCAGCAGAAGAATATATATAAATGCCTGAAAAGTGAATTTCTAATATTAACTTATATAACAGAATATAGTAGAGCCCTAATTTAGGTTTCTATAACTTTACTTAAAGGGTTAATATGTGTGAATAGAAATTTATTTATACTTGATTCACTTTTGAAGATTAAATCTACTATTAGCTTTTCTAAATATAATCTGCCAACATGGCACTAAATTTAGTGAATTTAACCCTCTTAGGAATTATTGAACTTGTTGTTACTCATTTCCCCTCTTGAACTCTGATAAATCCTAGGATGACTATGGGATGTGGGCCTTTGTGAACTGCAGGGAATTGGGAATTGGTCATAAGGAGAATTATTTAGAGTTATTTTCAAGTCTCCAAGACACTGTATTTGAGACAGTTCCAAAAGGAATTGATAGATTCTTATTGTAACAGCTTTGGCACTCAACTTTGATTAATCTAGATATTTTTGTCTTTGATTAGATTGTTTGAGATTGCAAGAGACTGACTGAGGCACTGGCCTTTATTGTATATAAAGTGGGGTAAGATGCACAGGTAGACTAAAGAGCATAGGCGAAAGAAAGGAGATCTGGCAGACTCAGAGAATTAGCAGCTTTAATAATCTGCCACTCTCCCCCACTTCTGTGTGACTACCAATGGCTTTTCTCTTCCTACTTTTGCCTCTGCTTACCCATGACTTTTATGTTCCATCTTCTCTCTACATTTCTTGGTTTCAGTCCCAAAGAAAAGTGGTGGTACCTATTGTTTTGTTCATCTGTTGCTATGTAAAACATCACTCCCAAATTTTGTGATTTAGAACAACAATTTTTTTATCTTTCCTGGTTTCATGAGCCTGCATTCAGTGTGTCACGAGATGTGTCAGATGTAGGTTGAGACTAAAGTCATTTGAAGGCCCAATTGACTGTAAATCCAAGATGACATCTTCACTTACGTTTGGCATCTCATTGTTCATCCCCATGACCTCTCTTTACAGAAGAGTTGCTCGGACTTCTTATGTGAAAGCACAGAGCTCCCTCAGGAAGTGATACAATAAGTTAAAGTCACAGACCAACCCAGCCTCAAGGAGATGAAGGAATAGACTCTCTCCATGGAGGAGTGGCAAAATGATGGCAGCACCTTTGTAGGAAAGCTACCAGATCTGTGAGTTTCATATTCTTTTCCTTCAGCTTCTCCTTTCTATCTTTTGCCTCATTGATGGTACTAGTAATCTTCATTGTCATTCCAGTATTAATTTCACTGGGATTTATATCTAAATAAATTGTCTCATTATATATATTAAGCAAGATTCCACTATTAGCAAATTAATTTTTACTCTATATATCAATTATTCCTCTAAATAATTTGAGATTAAAAAGATTAGAACAATACAAAAATATGAAAGTAAAAGAGGCGACTCTGGAAATTAAATCTGAGCTATGTAAAATATTGTGCACATTTCTGTTTTCGTTTAAATTTGTCCCTCATATGCAACATGAAATGAATTCATACCCAATGTATTTTCCTCTGATTAACAAGTCATTCAAATGGAAAATTTTTATATGGCATAAATAGAAATAATGGCTGGTTGGGTGATATATTAGAAAAAATAGGTAGAATTTTTAATAAATAAAAACAGAGAAAATGGCTTTTTTTTTTTTTGCATAGATTTGAGAAAGTCATATTAGGTGAGGATAAATCCAAGAATAAGGGAGAGGCAAGCTAATTGGTGTCATGCTTTCTGCAGGGAACAAAATATGTTTAACCTAGTGGATTTGAAGTTAATATTTTCACCTACATCAAAGGCTGTGAATGGCTATGCACCACGCACAAAGGACTCTCTCCTTGGGACATCTTTTGGTTCAATGAGGTAGGAAACATTGAGATTCATCTTTTGAGAAGTTGAAAGATTACAGAGGAGATTGAGGTGCTTTTATCTTTGGGTTGTTGTAGCATTTTATGGATGCGTGTTTCAAAATTAATATAGGCTCCATAACATTAGGGGTAATTAAATATTATTAGCCCATAATATGTTTTGTTTTTCAAGATACAATTCTTAGATTCCAGAGAGTGAATGAAGTGAGGAGCTAATCAATAAACAAATTCTCCCACAATCTCTCTTGGGGGAGTGTGTGTTATCTTGTGCTTTCTGAGTACTATGGTTAAAAGTTGCTCATTCATATGTTTTTCTTAAATTTTACACAGACCAAAATACATCATTTCTCAACATTTAAATATTTTTCACCTTATATTTTCTTATAATGAAATTTTTGGACTTTTTTTTCCAAGTCAAAGTTTGCAGAAATTGTTTGAAGTCTGTTCTTTTATAAAATGCTTTTTCTTCTGCTTCTTGTCTGTTTTTTTTTTTTTAGCCCTTCATCATATTGTTAGATATTTCAATAATTCGGGAAATTCTCCAGATAGCTGAATATAGGTTTGTTCCTTTCTAAAATTGACATATCATGTAGGACTTGAAATGATCAGCCTTTTGATCAAATAATTATTCCCTTAATCATCCAGGGCTTTTACGTGTTATTGCTGACTTGCATTCCTGCCAAATATCTGATTAAGCTCTTCCTCCTGTGACATATCATGCTATTCATGTTTTTAATGTCACCTTAGTAGGTATTTTAAGGCTCTTTGATGTAACTTTCTATTCACTATAGATACAAATATTGGCTTACTTATGATAGTATGTAGTGACCACTTACTAACATCATTTTACTTTAAAAATGAAACCACAATAAAATAGTTTAACTGGGAAAGAAAACACATATTACTGTACTTTTGTGCCATTGTCGCTGTAGACTTTGTACTTATTATCAACTGGTATCACATTTCTTGTTAGTAAGTTTGGGAAATAAATTATAGCTCACCTGGATGGAATTCATACTTTAAATAGATGAATGTGATATAATATACAAAAAAGTCACAATCACAATATATGATAGTTATTTGGGAGAATAATTATCTAGAAGTATATTAATGTTAAATAGCATTTACCATATGTTTACCCTTAAATTTCATCCAGTCCATTTAGTTAAAATGATAAGCTTATTATCAATACATAGATGTCATAGTAAGGCAAATCCTGAGAATTTGGAAGC
Organism: Equus caballus; assembly: GCF_041296265.1. Lineage (NCBI taxonomy): Eukaryota > Metazoa > Chordata > Mammalia > Perissodactyla > Equidae > Equus > Equus caballus. Next base: position 15,568,598 of record NC_091702.1, on the reverse strand, counting down.
AAAATTGTCTCTAAAATCAACATGCAAGGTCTCAGGGCAAAAATATGTCAACTAACCTTAGAGACATTCCACATCCCTCAACAACACTTAAAGTTTATATTTTTACCTCTATTTTAAAAATGAGGAAGCTGACTGTTAAGTTCGGGCAACAAGGAAACAGCAGGGCAGTTTTAGAATCTCAGCTGTTTGGTTACAAAGTACCCTTGTTTGATGCCCTAACATGCAGAAGAGAAAGTGTTTCCTCTAATAGAATGTTTGTTATTTAGCATGGGCATTCCCCGGGCACTCCATTTCTCTGTTTTTGTCTATTTTAAGTGATGTATCTTATAAGGAAACAGAAATCAGTATTATTTACCTTGGCACTGATGAGTTTCTGCATTTAAGTAGTCACTTATGTGGTAAAATTGAGTTGACCCAAGGAACATTCTCACTTGTATGAAACATCAAAATACAGGAAACATTTCATTTGATAGACTAAAAATATGAGTGCTTCCTTTTTCAGTTCAACACATCCTAATAGGTGTAAATTGTTTTAAAATGGGATTCAGAAATGTGTCTTATGTTTTCAAAAATTAACTTTTAAAATAGGCTTTGCTATAAAAAGAACAACATTTTCCTTGCTGGAAACAATGTTATAATATGAAAACTTTGGAAGCTGCATGCTACATTCTATGCTTATAACAGTGAAATCCCCACAAATACCCAAACACTGCCACAGCTACCATCACAAAACTACAGTAGCAAACACATTATTTCTTTGGAAAAACTTGGGATATTTGCCCAAACACAAGACCACAGTTCAGATAGTCATCCAGTTAAATGTTTGTGATCTGAAACCTTAAGCTTTGGTCTACTATGATACTCAATTGTGGTAAGCAGAATAATGGCCCCCTGAAAATGTCCATGTCCTGATCCCAAGAACCTATGACCATGTTAGGTTACATGGCAAAGGAAGATTAAGGTTGCAGAAGAAATGAAGATTTCTAATCAACTGACCTTGATATGAGAAAATTATCCAGATTATTTGAGTAGCCCTGGTGTAATCACAAGGATCCTTACATGTGGAAGAGAGAGGCAGAAGAGAGTGAGTGTTGGAGCGATGTAATTGGCTGTTTTTGGCTTTGAAGATGGAAGGGGGCACAAGACAAGAAACACATACAATTTCCAGAAGCTAAACAAAAGAAAATAGATTCTCACTTGCGGCCTCCAGAAAGAATGTTGCTCTGCAGACACCTGAATTTTAGCTGGTGAGGCTCATTTCAGACTTCCAATCTCCACAACAGTAAGATAACAAATTTGTGTCATTTTAACCCACTAAGTTTGTGGTATTTTGTTACATCAGCGGTAGAAAACTACTACACTGATATGTAAAGTATTACCTCAAATGACACTCAGAATTGCCTTTTTGATGTACAGAACTTTGGAATCTATAAGTAGTATTTTAGAAGAGAAGCACTAATAATATACATATCTAGAGTGAAATCTGTAACACTGTCTCAGGGATATGCCTGATCACTGCAGGAAAAACCTCACATCTACTTTCTGAAGATGGACATGTCCAGCCCAGGGCTGTCACCATGGAAGAATGATTTCTCTCCTGGTTTCTAGGTCCAACATAAGCTTCTCGAACAGGAGCTCTTTGGCAAGAAACTGACAAAGGTTTATAGGCCTAATGCTCCTCTGGTGAGAATTTAGAAAGACAGGTGTGGTATTGAATATCAACAAGCATAATTGGGAATATTACCTGTATGGCTTTGGACAAATTATGTAATTATTTTTATCTGGAATAAAGGCTAATAATAGTATCTACCTTGTATATTTGTAAGGATTAAAGGAAATGATCTGTGAAAATACTTTAAAGAAAGTCTGATCCACAGAAAGAGCTTAATTAGCATATCTATTCTTGTCTTAATTTCAGGAGAAAATGTTAAAATAATAATACATGCAAGAGTTTGTGGGCATGGATTTAAATCCTTATTATTGTATCACTTACTGCCTGTATACATTTACTAAATTACTTAATCCTCTAACTTTTCCTTTCTTCAACAGTAAAACGTAAACACATTCACCTATGAGATAACACATGGCTGGCACATGAGGTGATCAATAAACTGAAGTCAGTGTTATTATTAGGAATTATTATTATCATGAATATTAAATTTAAATTGAATATCTTCTGATTACATTAATTCATTTGTCTATCAACAAATGAAAGCTGAGTATAAAATATACAAACCTCAAGCACAGCTTGTGATTACATTGTAAGTCTAGATGTAGCTTGAGAAAGGATGTTAATTCATGGAGAGAATTTTCTCCCTATCCCCATCCCAGTCAAAAATGAATTTTATAAGAAACTCAACTGACTTAAAACCTGGGCTTTCTACTATATTCAGAGCCTGATAAAAGCTCACAATAAAAACAAATCATTTTTACAATGTCTATAAAATATTTTAAAGGTATTAGAAAGAGTTTTTGTTACTTTCAATTAATTGTCTTTTAGTTAAGTAAATATAGTGCATTGCTATTCTTTAAATCAAGCAAAGCAGAAAATTACAAAAAGAAAAAATTTTGAATCACTCCAAATTATACCACCCAGAAATGACTGTTATTTACATTTGATGATACCATTCTAGAGATCTCAGTAATTACATATGCAGAAAAACACCACAAACTGTTTTTGATTGAATATTTAATTTTTAGTGTTAATGTTGGAGCATAAAAATTCCAATAGCTTTTATACTCTTCTTTCTGTTCTTCTTAATCATTTTAAAACTATTATCTTAGAAAACTGTATAGGCTTCTAATTACAGGGGTTACCACACTACAGTTTAAATGATCTACTTCGATTGTCATTTGGAAAGTGTTAGAAAAGCTAATTAAGATTTTATTCTTTTACTTCTGTGACAAGAAAACAAAATCACTTTCCTTTTAATTTTGATTTTGCCTTCTAATGACCATATAACTACAGTTTTCCTAGTACAACATTGTTTTTTCTTATTTTCAGAGAGGAGTTTATTTAATTCTTATCTTTATCAGGAACAAAAAATTGTAAGCTCACTCTCAGGATTCAAATTTTCAAATTTATACATGGAATGAAATTTTGGGTAACATCCTTCAGCCCCACATTACAGTTATGGAGGAAGCAGACACAAGGGGAGAGGAGGGCAGCCACAGTGAATTTGTAATGCTGTGTGAAGCTAGGCTCAATTCCCAGATATATGCCCCGCTTCCACATATAAGACTTCCAGCATGTGTATGATTGAAATTTGTTTCACTGCAGAGTTGCACATTGCCATGCTGTAGACTTTCTGAGTCATTCGTGAATTGTCCAAACCAAGAATGCAAATGAAAGGTTTTATGGCATTTCATTTCAGATATTTATATTTGCACTTCTGGCTTGAATTTCAAGAGGTTGCTTCAAATTATTTACAGAAGACTATAATTTTGACTTTTCAGACTGCTTGAGAAAAATAAATTCACTCTTGGTGATTCGACAAAAATCATTCTCCTGAGTTTGCATGACTGCTGGGCAGGTTTCAGTACTTGGTTGGTTCAACAGGCAGTACTAACTTGTATCTACACAAACTGATGTCTCTGAATCACCATGGGCACGGCGGCCTACTTTCTTCTTACTAGAGATCTCAAAAATATGCATTTAAATTTTAGCACTGTGAACTTTTAAATAAATGTATTATTGTGCTTAAGAATAGAGTCAGCTAGATCTGATATTAATAATATCTAGATGTTCTTAATTTTTATAAGCCATTTTGACATAGTGGCACTACAAGTTGAACTTTGCAGAAATGAGAATTTCAGTGACGTACAGAATTACAGCACAAAGATGATCAATCACCAGGAGCCAAGCATCAAAAAGAACAGCAGCAGTGGAGAAAAGCTGGCTCAGCAGACCCTCTTGTGCTTTTCTTGTGTGGCTTGATAACTGGGAAGATGGTGGTACTACAACTGAGATATTGGGATGATGAGATAGGAAAGTCCCAGAATATATAGAGAGAGTTGCTGAGTTAATGCTAAGTCAACAGGCATTAGCTAAAATTAGCAAACTATTTCTTTCTTTCTTTTTTTTTTTGACGTGCAAGGAAGGAGAGGATCAGGTAGAAAGTGATCAAGCATCTCACCCAAAGTCCTGCAGCAAGCAGTAGTGAAATTAAATAGTCTAACCCAGTTCTTTCTGGCTCAAAATCAGTCTCTTACACAGTATAGCAGTTAAAATCATGTGGGTAAATGAAATAGCCCCTGAGTGGCATAAAACATACAGAAAACAATGGGCTAAGGATAGAACTCTGGGAAAGATCAACAGTGAAGATCAATTGGGATCAGCATGGATGATATGAAAAAGCAGAGAGAAGGATCTCCTGAAGTCAAAAGGAGAAAACAATCCCACATGTTTGAGAAAAACCATCAGAGAGGTGCAGGAAATAACAAAATAAAGACTTTTATCCAACTTCAATAGTGAAACGGTGTAGTGTAGTGTGAAAAATAAAATGAACTGAGAGCCAAAAGACATGGTCCAGTCCAAGCTGTGTCCCTAACTTCTCTAAGCCTCAGAATTTTCAAAGACCAAAAGAGCAGTTTACAGACAAAAACACTTTGGTCATCCTTACCAAATGTATAATAAGCCAGGAAGAATTCAACAATGTCTTTAAGAAAAGGTAGATATCTTATATTTAACTTCATTAAGGAAAAGGAGAATTGTTAAAACACATGAATAACTATCCTGACTTCAAATTAGAGCTATTTTATAGCCAATTCCAGATTGTTAAGACCTTTTTTTACCTTGTGTAGGTAATTTACTTCAATATAAACATACCATTTTCACTGTAATGCTCATTAATGCCAATAAAAAGGGAGAAAAATTTCAAAGAACGTCTAAGGAAGCAAAAAGGAAAAGTAACTAAAGTTTCCGGAGATAGAATCCATTTCCTTTTTTTTGTTGTTTAGGCAATTTCTTTCCTCTAGCTATTATATCAGCTATGTTTGGTCCTATGAGATGTGATTTTGTACTTAATACATGGCCAATGTTTACTAGAAATAGATAGAGTTCAGGATGCTTAAATAAAATTTCAATAGTGTTGAGTAAAGTGCCACATTAGCAAACAATGAGTAATAATTAGATTACTCATTAATAGTGAAAAATGACTGAGAATCAAAATGGTGATTCCCTAGGAGGGTGGTATTTCAATATCTTCTACTGTGTGAGTGACGTCAGGATTTACAATAAAAATATCTTGTGATAACAAGTTGTGATTGCTTATACTGTTTCATTCTTATGTGCAATAAAATATCATACAGTGCTGAATTAGATATATAGAGTCCATTTCTCAAAATATTTAAGGCAAAAAAGATCCTTTTCGTAGGTTTACATTCTGTAATAAAGTGTGACTGTTTTTTAATTTTTGATCCTAAAACAGAAGAATAGTTGTCTAACCTAACATAGCTACACAATTGATAAACAAACAATGGTTAATCAGAATACTTGTTTCTGAAGATGATTCTGGGAAAAAATTGAAAAATTCTGTGTACAAACTTCTTTATGCAGATTAAAATTTTCGTTAGCATGTGAAATATACTGTGAAACTTTGAAATATTGAAACATATAAATAAATCTACAGAGCGATTTTCAAATTTATGTCTATTAAATCTATTTTCCATAATAATATCTTTTAATATGTAGTTAAATTATTGTCTCAAAGAACATAATTAGTAGCATATTGATATAGTCCCCTTCTTAAAATTTACTTATTCTCCCTAGATTTGGGTTGTACCAATTCCGGGAAGGCAAGGGAACCCATTTTCTCAAATTCCTAGTTTTATGTCCTAGATTAAACAGATTATTTTCATAGTCAAATTTGATTAGCCTTACAATTATGATTTCCTATGTGCTACAATTACATCGTGATTCACTATCACTTTCCAAATTATCATAAGCATATTTTAGTAAAAATACTGGCTTTTTTCCCATTTTGCAGATAGAAGGCTAAAGTTTCTCATCTCAGAGTAACAGCAAACTATTAAAATATTTTGAATTAAAATCTATTTTTCTTTATTACCATTGAGTACTAGGCAATACTTCCGTCTGTTACTCAAATGATTCCCTGGGATATAAAAACAATAGTTTTATTCTGATTCTTTGAATATTGTCATGGGAATCTGTTACAATATGATAGGAACAAAAAGTCAATAGGTACTGGCCAGACATGTATATTCCTCAATGTCACTTCCTTTTTCAGCAAAGAAAGAAAATGAATTTTATATGATTAAACATTTCATAAACCTTTAGGATTTCTGAGAGATTTGAATATGTTATACCTACAATGTGTGTTTGTTTCCAAGATAATTTAATCATGGGTTCTTTTTTCTTTTCTCTTTCCCTCTCTCTTATAAGGAGTGTATCTCCACACCAGTATCCCTCAGAGGACGTTTTCAAAAAGGCTAGTATCATTTCCCATTATACTATCCTTAGGTTTTTGCAATTTAGAAAATAAAATATAAATAATTAAATACCTGTAAATATAAACAATTTGATTTAAAATTAAGTATTAGCAACATTTTATACAGTCATGGTTTTAAGTTCATTTTGCTACCTAGTAAAATCTCTCTCAATATCGTTGAGTCACATTGTTTAGATACTCTAGCAAGATGACATAGTCTTTTGGATTTTGGGGAAAAACATGAGTTGACAAATATGACCTTGAATCTGTACTTGAAAACAGAATATACATGGCTTTTAAGCTTCTTTTCTTTTCTTTTCTATAGCATAATTGCATTGCTCAGGAACAATCAGTTCCAGCTATTCTGTTTTGTAGCCTTGCAAAGTTGTGTATTGTTTTATATTCTGAAAGCTAGTGTGTGTTTGTGTGTGCATGTGAGCACGTGTGCTATTGAAGTTACTTACAGGTGACCTGTGGAGAAAGACCTACCCTGAAGACCCCTGCATGGAATATCTGCGCAAGTGTACAGGATTAGTTTTATTTCTACATTTTTTATATATTGAAAATAGAAGCAGAAAACTAGTGAAGAGTTTAGAAGCTGCTGGTAAATGCACAGAATTCGGCTTTATTCACCTCTACTTCCCTAATTCCTTGAATCCAAAATCATAGTATGCTGTCACTCAAAGCCCCCTGAGAAAGGAATGTGTTGAATAGACATGATGCAGTCTAAATTATTGAAACAAAGAACTGCATCATTGAGTAAGCTTACCAAGGAATTGGATTTTAAATTTATCTTGGAAATGGTAATTCAAAACTTCATCTATAAGCATTTACAAGTTCTATTTTTCCTCGCTTTCTACAAACCTAAAGCAGTTATTTCCAGAAAACATACACCTTGTTAGTGATGATCCTAAAATATAAATATTTACAAATAGAGTGAAAGAACAAGATATTTTGATTATGGTTTACGTATACCTAACGCATATAAAAGAAATAGAAGGGAAGACTAACGTAGAGTCAGATAATTACTTGCTAAATAAGGGAGAGATAAAACTGAGTATTCTGGAGGAAAGTGAAGAGAAAATTCAAAGGATATCTTGAAGTTCAGATCAATATGTATAAAGCCTGAAGTCAAAACAAGTGGTAAACATAAACTAAAATTATGTTAGAACTAACAAAGTAAATGGTACGCAAAGATTCAATAAACATCAAGTGAATGAGTAAATTAACATATGATAGTAACTTCTGATAATTTTAGCCAAATATAGAAAGATTAAAAGCTGCACACGGGGAAAGAACCAAGTATAGAACTCTCCAATTTCAATTGTTGACTGATATGAAAAGAAAGGAGAGAAAAATGTAAAGCAGAAAAACAAAAGAGGGAATTTTGAATAGTCATTAGAAAGCAATATAAAATAATTAGTAATTTTATGTCTATTTATAAATGAAGATAAATTAAAGATGGAGGCAAAATGAAGGATAAAATTGAGAATATTAAAGTGTCATGTAGGAAAACACTTTTACAAAGGAGCTTTATGTGTGTTGATCAAATGTAGTTTATAGTCTGCAAAAAAATAAGACACTAAGGACCATTCATGGGGCACTGCGGGCTACATCCCAAATAAGAAATAAAATTTCTAGAGTTTTAAAGGCAAGAGAGAGTTCTACGCAAAACCATGTTGTGGTATTGAAGAGACAGTGAAGATGCCAGTCATCATGATGACCAACCAAAGCTGGGTAGAAACTGAAGTTGGAAGAGGGCACAAAGCCATGTGTAAAGAGAAATGTCCACTTGAGCCCTGTTTATTAAGGGCCATAAAATTTACTTAATCTTTGACCTAGCAATACTACTCCTGAGATTCCATCAGGAGCATATGAGGCAAATAAAGTAAATATCAAGTAATAGACATCCATGTAAAAGAAGTTTTTTAGAGCCTATGCAGGGAAAATTATCAAATATTGTGTGTACAACAATTAAACCTCATGCATTTGAATAAATTCTGAAAAATGAAACATTTAACTCAAGTAAGCGTGCGTATTCAGGCAAAATTATTAGATTGACAGAGCTATATAAACTCTTTTGAGTTGAAATATACTTTGGGGGCCTAAGCATTTTTATGTTAAATGTAGCACATGCTCATTATAATAGAAATTGAGCAAGTGTAACAACAAGTAAGAACATCTACAATTCTTTCATCCAGAGATAACCACAGGTAACCTTTAATGCGTTTTTCTTTTAATCATATTGTAGTTATGAATCGCTTTATATCTGGTACACAGGCACTAGAAACATCCTATTGTGTTCCATTTTTTATTTACAATATGATAATGATTATTTTTATTGTTATTAAAGTCTTGATATTTAATGACTGCATAATATTTTTTAATCATTCTTCTGTTAATCAAAATTTGTGTCCATTGTCTGCTTCTTTTTATTTTGTAAATATCCTACTTTAGCATGAAATGGCAAGCCTATAGTCCCAAGAGTCTTGTTACTAGTATGTTTTGTTCTCTAACAGTTGGGTAAAAAGAACAAATGAGCAACGAAGAGATGGAGAACATGGAAGATGGCATGGTGTCTATTTCCTATCCTTGCTTCAGAACATAAATCTGACCCTTATCAAAGGATCTCTCAGGAGAACATGACGTTTGAACTGAGAAGTGAATAAGAAGAAGGAGGCAACGTGCAATGATGTGGTAGTAGCCTGGACTGGCGTGTGCGGAAGCCCTGAACTAAGAGCCAGGGTCTGGTGTTTGAAGATCAGTGAGGCCAGTGTGTCTGGTGAGGGACGAGTGAAGAGGAGATAGGAAGAAGGATGAGGGATAAGTAGGTACAGGCCATTTCAGGTGAGATGATTCAAGTTGCAGAAATCAAAATGTATTTTGTCTAATTGTAATGGGAAATAGGAGATGGATATGATCTGATTCATATTTTAAATAGTAAGACTACATTTGGTGATTGCTTAGACATTTGAAAAAACATACACAGTGCTAAAAATCTTTTCAAATGATGATTAAAGCAGAATCACTTATTTAAAAGAATAAAAATAACTCAAGCCATGTACAGATGGAAGGAAATATACTTTTCGTTTGAAAACAGCACGTGAATTGGTGGCATTTTTTTTGCCTAATCATGCTTATCTATCATTATGGCCCACAAATGCAGCTCAAAAGGAAAAAATAACTATTTTTTATAACTGTTGAAAAAATATATAGTTGAACTAAAAATATTTTTTAGCAATTAGATAATATCTGAGTAGTTTATAAAATTTCTTATTTTAATTAAAATCATAAATAATTAGAAATGTCTGTGTAAATTACTTAAAGGGAATAAAAGTGAGGGTAAATAAGATTATAATCTTTTAAAAGTAACTGAAAAAGAATATAATGTTTTGAAGTTGTTAGTGATGTATGTTCTCTTTCCTTATTCTTTTTTTGTGGTAAAAATATCTAAATATCTAATAAACAATATTATAAAAGACTATGGACAATGTTTAGTCGTATTTAAAAAAATGATTAAGTGGTATATCCATAAGAGTCAAAAATTTGATTCAAAACAAGTAGCCAGTAATAACAGATTTGGCAAAGAATGCAGATTCTTACGGCAAAGCAGAAGTTATAACACCATGGGTTGGGCAACAAGTGGCTAGAACATACAGAAAAGCAGATATTGAAACTGAAAAGGTTTAAATAGTGGTTATTTGAGGTTATTTTCTTTGTAAAGAATTGTCAAAATTTGAGGGAAGTTATGGTGATTGTACTTAACGTATGTAAATAATTTTCATAAAGGATCTGTGAAAATCAAAAGAGAAAATATATGCCAAAGGACTTTAAATAAATCAGAGGAGAGGAGGCAAGGAGTTTTCTTCTCCCCAGTGAGAAATCAAGTCTTTGACTTACGGGAATAGCTCTCCCCAAAAACTGGCTGGGAGAGGCGGCCTAGGACTAATTATCTGGAAGAAATGTGTGTTCCATTCTTCCTGGGCCCTCCTAATTAAAGCTTTGAATTGCTTAATTCTTTTATTCCCATTCTGTTCCTTGCCGTCACTAGCCTTCTTACTCATCTAGAGTACCCTTTTATTGATCCTTTGCCAATTTGGGTTCTTGCTGTGGTTCAGTCAGTCAGGAGCAGAGAATGTCTTCCACAGGCTCCTGGTCAAGAGCCCGTTCTTCTCTTTTGGACTCCTATAGCCTTGCTTCTTCAAATATAAAGATGTAATAAATGATATTATTATGGGTTGAAGAGTGTTCCCCAAAAGAGATATGTGGAACCCCCAGCAGCTTGGATTCTGACCTTATTTGGAAATATAGTCTTCATAGAGGTAAACAAGTTAAAATGAGTTCATTAGGGTGGGCTCTAATCCAATATGGCTAGTGTTCTCATCAAAACTGGAAATTTGGACACAGATCAGGCATGCACAGAGGGAAGATTACGTGAAGAGACATAGGGCGAATGTGATGTGAAGATGAAGGCAAGTATCGGAGTGATGCCTCTACAAGCCAAGGAAGGACAAAGACTGCCAGCAAACGACCATAAGCTGAGAGAGAGGCGTGGAACAGATTCTCCCTCACAACTCTCAGAAGGAACAGATCCCATTGATACCTTGATCCGTGACTTCTAGCCTCCAGAATTGTGAGACAATAAACTGCTGTTCTAAGCTACTTAGCTTCTGGTACTTTGTTAAATAACCTTAAAAAACTAATACAGTATGTTTTTAAGAGGAAGTGGATAGGCGACATGACATTAATCACTGACGAGTTATTTTAGGGCCCTCACCACTCTTTAACGCCTTTGTTCACCATCTGTATCACAGCCTTAATTACATTTTTTATTATTTTGGAGATATTGTCTGAGAATCAGTGCCTTTTAGTAGTTGTCGTAAATGATAGAAGATAATGTCATAAGTAAACAACATGTTAATTACTAATCTGTTTCTCGATTATTGCTGTCTAGATATTTTATTTATGCAATATTATTCAGCTAACAAAAAGTATTTTGAGGGCCTACTTTGCTCAGCATTGTACCAAGGCTTGAAATGGTGAAATATTCCTTGTCTTCATAGAAATGATGAGGCAGGGCCAAAATCTGAACTGTTTATATTTATGCAACTGCCTAGCTGTACCAGCGAGAAGAGTTTCACTTTCTACCCAAGGAATCTTATATTGTCCCCAGTAACTATTTATAATGTACCAGAAATTCATCTCAGAGGAGTAATCTGCATCCATTCATTCTACTTTTCTTTTTTTTTAAATTTCCTGGTAGGCAAGAATTAATGCATTTTAATGTTCTGAAAAATAGATCAGAAATATATGTTTTCTGGATTGGATCATATTTTATCATTTATAAGATAGTTTCTCATAGTTTTGCTTGTCACTTCTTTTGTTTAACACACCTTATACCAGTGAAAAGCAGAAAAGAAATCACATGCCTTTCACCATGGGAATCTGGGTGGCAGTGGGCAGTTGAAGACCAGAAACTGGGAAGTAAATACTAAAAGGGAGGGAACTGGAGTCCACTGGTATAGTCAAAATATCAAAACTCATTTCTTTCCGGAGTTCCTTAGGTGTATTCCTTGGGATTCTTTTCCTTTATTAGCAGGGGATGAGAGAATAGGGAGAATGGGATGATTTTCTTACGTATCCTCAAAAAGCTAAAAATACAATTGCATCATAAGACTAAGATGATTCTACTCCAGTTTATGTATAAAGCATTAGTGAAAAATGTATAATGGTAGTTATCTATAATTTCGTGATACATTTAGTAAGTACAGTATTCTGATACTGTAATTCTCTTACTTAAAACTATTTAACAGATCATTAAATGCTTCTATCTAAATTCTAATGTTGAGCAGAACTTGTAAGGCCCTTCTCAGTTTGGTCCACACTTCTCTCTTCTTGATCCTCCCTTCCTGTTATTTTTTCATATGCAAATACATATTACACTCTGGCCATATTTTTAAACAGAACATACTTATTTTATAGTTTTCCAATTTGCATATGGGGCTTGTGGTATACCGTTATTACCTTTTTTAAATCAAAGACTTTATTTTTTATAACATTTAGATTTTCAGAACGGTACATTGAGTAGGAAAATAGTTTCTATATACCTCTCCTCCCAATATTTTCCCCTATTATTAAATCTTGCACTAGTGTGGCAAATTTGTTTCAATTGATGAAGCAATATTGATATAGTATTATTAACCAAAGTCCAAAGTTCACATTAGGCTTTGCTCTTTGTGTCGTACATTTTATGGTTTTTGACAAATGTATAATGACATGTATCCACCGTTACAGTATCACACACAATGGTTCACTGCCCTAAAAACCCCCTGTAATCCACCTAGTCGTCCCTTCCTTCTTCCTTCCATCTGACTCCCTGGCAATCATTGATCTTTTTACTGTCTCTAGTTTTGCCTTTTTCAGATTGTCATATAGTTGGAATCATACAGTATATAGCCTTTTTAGATTGGCTTCTTTCACTTAGCAAAATGCATTTAAGGTTCTATATCTTCTCATGGCTTGATAACTCATTTTTTTCTTTCGCTGAATAATATTTCATTGTATAAAAGCACCACAGTTTTCTTATCCTTTCACCTATTGTAGGACATCTTGGTTCCTTTCAAGTTTTGCCAATTATAAATAAAGCTACTATAAATATTGTGTGCAGGTTTTTGTACGGATATAAGTTTTCCACTCATTTTGGAAAATACCAAGGAGCATGACTGCTGGATTATAATAAAATAGGATGCTTAGTTTTGTAGGAAACTACCAGACTGTCTTCTGGAGTGATCGTACCATTTTGTATTCACAACAGCAATGAATGAGGGCTCCTGTTGCCCCACATTGTCACCAGTCTTTTGATAGTACTTTTGCTTTGGGCCATTCTAATAGCTGTGTAGTGATATGACATTGCTGTTTTAATTTACGATTTCCTAATGACATATGATGTTGAGCATCTTTTCATATGCTTTTTTGCCATCTGTATATCTTTTTTAGTGATGTGTCTGTACAGCACTTTTTAAATTTTTAGTTGGGTTATTTTCCCATTGTTAAATTTTAAGAATTCTTTGTATATTTTTGATACCAGTCTATTATCAGATATGTATTTTGCAAACATTTTCTCCCAGCTGGTGACTTGGCTTTTCCTTCACTTAACAGTGTCTTTTGCAGAGCAGAAGTTTTTAATTTTAATGAAGCCTAACTTATCAATTTTTCCTTCCATAGATTGTGCTTTTCATATTATATCTAAAAGTCTCCTAACGTAATGTCACCTAGATTTTCACCATTATTATCTTCTAGAAGTTTTTCAGTTCTGCATTTAAAATTTAGATCTATGGTTTGTTTTGAAGTTTTTTTTTTTTTTTGGATAACACCCAAAAGCTGTGTCTAGATTAATTTTTTTTGCATGCAGCTGTCCAGTTGTCCCAGCACCATTTATTAAAAACTCTCTTCTTCCTCCTTGAATTGTCTTTGCTCCTTTGTCAAAGATCAGTTGACTACACCAGTGTGGGTCAATTTCTCGTCACCCTGCTCTGTTATCTTGATCTATCTATTCTTTTACCACACTGTCTTGATAACTGTAGATTTATAGTAAGTCTTGAGGGTGGGTAATGTCTGTCCTCTAACTTTATTCTTCTCTTCAATATTGTGTTGTCTATTCTGGGTCTTTTGCTTCTCCATATAAACTTCAGAATCAGTTTGTTGATATCCACAAAATAAATTGCAGGTATTTTTATCGAGATTGCATGGCATCGATAGATCAAGTTAGAAAGCATGGACATTTTATTAATATTGAATCTTCTTGTCCATGAACATGGAAAATGTTTTCATTTATTTTATGATTTCTTTCATCGGAGTTTTGTGGTTTTTCTCAAATATTCTTGCACATATTTTTGCTAGATTTATACCTAAGTATTTCAATTTTTTTCTGCCAATGTAAATGGTATTGTGTTTTTAACTTTAACTTCCAATTTTTTATTTCTGCTATACAGAAAGGCAATTGACTTTTGTATATTAAACTTGTATCCTACAGCTTTGCTACAATAGACCTTTTGGTGAGTCTTTGGGATTTTCTACATAGACATTATATCATCTGTCAACAAAGTTTTATTTCTTCTTTCTCAACCTGTATACGTTTTATTTCTTTTCCTTGTCTTATTTCATTAGCTAGAACTTCCAGTATATTACTAAAGAGAAGTGATGAGAGGAGTTATCCTTGCTTTTCCCTGATCTTGGTAAGAAAGCATCTATTTTCCCACCATTAAATATGATTTACCTGCAGATTTTTTCTTTTAGATATTCTTTATCAAGTTAAAGATATCCCCCTCTATAACTAGTTTTCTGAGTTTTTATATGAATGGCTGTTTGATAGAACCTACAGTTTTATATAAATTTTGTCTACAAATACATGTAAACATATAAGACATTTTGTCTCTAAATTACTTTAATTTCTGTTTTGAGGAATTTCTGCTGTCAGTTGAAAACCACAATATAAGCAATTTCAGTTTCTGCCATCTCCAATATTACTTCTAATTTTGGGGGCCTTTCATAGTATAAAGGCATTTGGAGGTAGCTCAATCCGGTAATAGATGTCATCAGTCGCTTTGGCTGTCAGCTCAGTCATTTACCTTCCCTTGGTCTTGGTTGAGGACAGTGTTTCCCTAAGTATCCTTGAATCCTCTCTTTTGATCTGTCGAGGTCTGGTCAGTCTCTGCTATAGTTTGCTATGTTTGAGGACGTGGGGATTATTCGGCTCCTCTCAGTTTATCTTGGGACATAGGAAATGTCTATGAGGTTTTCTCAGGCCATGTTCTAAACACAACTACTTCTTGAAGTTTTCTTGAGAATCTGTTGGGCAGGCGATCAGACTAGAAATTAGGGCAGAGTTTCCATGTTACAGTCTTGAGGCAAAATGCCTTCTTCTCCAGTAAACCTGTTTTAACTCTTAAGGACTTTGAATTACTGGATGAGGTCCACCTGCACTATGGAAGGTGTTCTCCCTTACATAATGTCAACTAATTGTAAATGTTAGTCACATCTACAAATACCTTCACAGCGACATCTAAACTAGGTATCACTGTGAAGTGTTTGACCAAATATCTGGGCACCATAGTCTAGCCAAGTTGACACATAATTTAACCAGCAAAGCCTCATTATTCTACTTTTTCATAAAATTTCCTGTAATCTTTTTCAGTGTTACATTATATTTTCTAGATTTTAAATTGCCCACACCTTATTTTCTGTAGAGAATAATATTTTTAACTAATAAGATACTCTCAGTACAGGTTCCAAGGAATTTGGTAAACTCATCCATTTCTGCTAAGTGGATGATATGCCTAATTCCATCATTTTGTGTTAAAAATTTATAAATATTTTGGCTTAAATATTTCCACAGAAACATTTTGTCCCCATTTAGAGCGCTTTTATTAAATAAATATTTTTTACAAAACTAAACTTTCAAAAGAGTTTTTATTCATGATGCCATTGAATTTTCGACAAATTTAGATTCTGCAAAATCATAGATTAGACTTTTTCAGTAAACAAGAGTTTTCAGGGGCCGGCTCAGCAGCTGAGTGGTTAAGTTTGCGTGCTCCGCTGCAGTGGCCCAGGATTCGGATCCTGGGCATGGACATGGCACCACTCATCAGGCCACGTTGAGGTGGTGTCCCATGAGCTACAACTAGAAGGACCTGCAACTAAGATATACAACTATGTACGGGGGGCGGGGAGGAGGGGAGCTGGGGAGATAAAGCAGAAAAAAAAAAGATTTGCCACAGTTGTTAGCTCAGGTGCCAATCTTTAAAAAAAAAAAATAAAAGAGTTTTGAACCATTGTTATATATTTTTTTAAAATGTGTTCCATATTAACAAAATAAATACTTGTAGATGATAAACATTATATGAAGAATGTTCAGATTAACTCTTTATACTTTCTACAACTGAAACTTGAGCCTCTGTTTCCAAGATGTATGTTACAGCCCCACCCGATAACTTCCCAAAGACATAACATGGGTCAGAGCATAACTGGCTATTATATAAATTGGCTGGCAGGGCAGAAGTATTGAATACTTTTTCCACTACCTCCTGAGACCAGAGGAATTTCCTATTTTTCTTAACTTTACTTCAGTCAAGCTTCCTATGCATGACAGTAAAGAGAAGTCATCAGTATCTCTGAGTTTTATTATCCTATGGTTAATGATCTCAGGGAAAAGAGAATATACATTTTTGTGAGATGATGATTTACTCCACTTGGGTCAACCATCTCTAAATCATCAGGGTCCCGAGGTGGATAGCATTTACCGATTGGGTAATACTGGTTAAGTGCCAGCCCAGTTCTTGGGAACACAGGACCATGAGATTGACAGCTCATGTAGATAAAAAACTGTTCTCAAATGGCAAGGATGTTGAGGAGACAAAAAGTACCAGATATTCACTATAACATCCTGGTGGAGGGTGTCTAGAAATTGGCCTTGATAGAGTGGAGGGTACATAATGTGATAGTGGAGGGATGACGTTTAGATAAGATGGGAAAGAATTAAGGGTAACCTTGAAATTCAAGCAGTTTTAGATTAATAAAAGGGAATACTAGAATGAAAAAGAAGAAGAATAAAATATTTTCTATACTGGTGTTCTCCCCAAATTTTCCATGAATTTTATTCTTTCTGTACTGAAAAGTAATACTGCTACAGTAACAGTTAAACTAGGTTTTGAGTAACGTGTTGCTCAAGGTTTGCATATGATTTGAGGCAAAAGTGTGCAGGATAAACTCAAGTTGCCCTAAGTTCCTTGATATCCTCCTTCAGATTAACTGTGGAATGTTTGCTTATGTCTATATGTTACAGTACTGTTAGGATCTAGCAAGCTCATGCATTAAAAACTAGAGTAGCAGTCATACACTTTATTCAATATAAATGGAAAATGGAAAACATTGAGGCATGTAATATGCATAGCTTAAAATCAGTTTTTGTGTCTTCTTACTACTTGCAAATTCTGAAGATAAAAGGATTTATTTATATACACTTTTATTTCAATAATTTATATAGTCTGCTCATTACTGTTGGAGACATTTAGAAATGTCCTTGACAATAAAAAGAAATTAGAAAGACAGCAAATACATTTGGTGAGAAAGGGTATAGAATGATTCATGACATCTATACACATTTGTGGTAAAGAGGACAAGGTCACAGCAGTGAGAATCAAATATAACCACAAATGGAATTCTCTTCAAAGACAGTAAAACATAGCTTTTTCAGATAGTGGTAATTATCTACAGCATTTAATGATAGAGAAGAGATAATGTTTGAGGAAGATAAGTAGTAGAATGCTCTGATAAAGAATGGAACATAAAAAAACATTTAGAGTATTTAAGTGTTGCTTAAAAGGTTAGATAAAATGAATCAGGAATGTGAGTCACAGATTTAGGCCTGGTTCACTAATTCACTGCATGGCTTCTGTCAAATAATTTCACACATTATTTTAACTCTTTGGGAAAATAAGCTGGGAAGATATTAAAATTATTAAAATTATTTTGTGACGGAATTTAGACTGGCATTAAAAAAAATCTTATATCAGGAAAGCTGATGACTGGAATGAACATAAATGGAACTGAAACATGACTCATTAGAGGTGGAGGGATACTAAATGTCAAAAGTTAATGTACAAGAGTCATTTCTAAGGATCTCAAAGCACGTTACACGAGTTTTCATGTATTACACCAATTGTTATTCAGGTATAAAAATAGTATGATTGCTGATCATTCAGACTATATTTTTGTTTAAAAGGAACCCAAGCTCTATTAAGGACCAGGGGCTTTCAAGTCAGTCATTGAAATAATTTATGAAAAATAGACCAAACATTCAAGGATGATTGTTCCCAGGATGATTTAGGGTAATGTTAATTTGTTTTCTCAAAGCTTATGAGTAATTTAACAATCATAAAGTAGACGTAAGTAACTCTGGACATCATATATGTAAATTATTCATGGCTTACTTCTACCTCTCCTCTACCAATTCTCCTTCAATAACGGCCTGTTATCAAAGTCTAAGTATATTTACCTTATTTCCTTATCTTGATATGATCATCTTCAGAGCATGCACAAAATGAATTAATTGTTATTCCTGGAATAGCACTAAACTATATTAAATACTTCGTGAATTGCCTAATTTTTTAATTTAGGAGAGCCATAGCATTATTCTGTTTAACATGGAATACTGACAATGGACTACCTGGATCAAATAGTCAAATCTTCAAGACTTTCAAAAAACAAAAAAAAATCATTGTGTTCTCTTCTCTACCAGAATAAGTAACTGTAAAATCTCTTTCTGCTGACATCTTTGAATTTCTTATATTAAAAATTATACTGAAATTCAGAAGTGTAGCTATTATGACAGAGTGGCTATAGGCACGTGCTCTCCTCAGAGTGTGCCAGTGTCCTGTACCTGACTTTATAAGGTTCTTTATTCGTGAACACCCTCATTGCTCTTCCTGGGATAGGAAGATACACTCAAAATAAAAACCAGAAATGGAGAGAAAGAAAAAAAAGTACCTGAGCGTGAACAGGTGGACACAGACAGAGACATAAAGAAAGGAAATGACCTAGGGGATAGGTGGGGCTTAGAAACCTGATGCATAAAAATTTTCTCCTCATTCCTGAAAAGGAGCCCTCTGACTTTCTCTTGTTTATAAGACATTTCCGTGGAAAGTGGTAAAAATATGAAGTTATTGATAGCAGCCAATAGGATCCAGATAGGCCAAAAAAAAATATCTAAAAGAAGTGTCTAAAATAGTTTGTTTAATAGAATTATAACACATGTACTTCTCTTCACTCTAATCCAAAACAGTAAAGTTTAAAATTTATAAACTCACAAGAAGAAGCAGAAGAGAGGAGACATCAGATGAGACATATAAAAACATTTTCGGAAGATGTGAAGTAAATAAACAGATCATTACAGACTTAATACACTGGAGAAAACATAAAGTCATTATTGGATCCTAGAATAGAATTTTACTTCTCAAAACATGAATGCTAAAAGACAATGGAGAAATATTCAAAATTCTGAAAGAAAATTATGTTTTTGGATTTAAGCTTAGCCAATCCAAAAGTAAATATTAGAGTAGAAAAAGAAATTTTCAGATACCTACAGACTCACAAAGTTACTTCCTGTATTAGTTTTCTAGGCCATGTGACAAATTACCATAAACTTAGCAGCTTACAACAACACACATTAATTATCTCAGTTTCTACCGGTCAGAAGTCCAAGCACAACTGAACCATATCTTCTCAGGGTCTCACAAGTCTGCAGTTAAGGTGGTAGCCAGGGCTTAGTTCTCCTCTGGAAGCTAAGCGAGGGAGGTATCCGCTTCTCTGGTCATATGGTTGTTGGTGGCATTTAGTCTCTGCAGTTGTAGGATTATGAGCTACAGGTTTGTTTTCTGGCTGGCTGGCAGAGTCTGATCTCACTTCCAGAAGCTGCCTGCAGCTCCTAGAGGCTGCCCCTAGTTCCTTGCTATGTAGGCTTCCCCAACTTGGCTGCTTACTTCTTCAAGTCAGCAAGGAGAGAGGGAGACACTCTAGCAAGATGGGTGCTTAAATCATATATAATAGTGCATATCCTACCCCATATGTTTCTTATGTTGCCTTGGTTAGAAGCAAGTCACAGGTGCAGCTCACAGTCAAGGGGAGATTACTCAAAGGCATGAATAGCAAGAGGGTAATCATGGGGGACAGCTGAGAGTAAGTTCGCCACACTTACCATGGCTCGTTCTCAAGAAGAAATGGAGTATGTGCTCCACAAAATAGCACATATAGAGGAATGTGTAGGGTATCATGGAAATGAGGGATACAACACAGGGAATAGGCAAAGGGAATTCCCATTGAAACCAGGACAAGAGCTGTACATCTGGCCAACTGAGAAATCAGGTTAGACCAAGGTGTGGGTATAGAGAGCATCAGGATGGACATTGTAAAAAATAGAAGAGATTACCTGAGGCATTCAATTTTGCATTTTATTGAATGGGCTTTTATAGTTCTATCGGAGAGTTAGGGGAGAAGTCATGATAAATACCTAACAAATTCAATAAATGGGGAGAAAAAAGGGCATTATTGACTCCAGAAAATATTAGAACAGATTACATTCCAGGAAAAATTTTAAAATAAAAAGGAAATTTAAATCATGCAGAAATTCACCTTCAGCAGTGAGCTGTAATTATCTCTTTAACAAAACACTGTTGAATATTATGTTCCAGGTATTGCTTAGTGCTAGAGATAGAGCGGGGCAGGGGACAAACCCCTGCACTCTTGGACTTTGCATTATTAGAAGGAAAGACAGAAAATAACCAAATATACAAATTAATATAAAAAGGAATATCGGGGGCTGGCCTATGGCCGAGTGGTTAAGTTCACATGTTCTGCTTCGGTGGCCCAGGGTTTCACCCGTTCAAATCCTGGGTGTGGATATGGACCGCTCTTCAGGCCATGCTGAGGTGGCATCCCACATAGCAAAACTAGAAGGACCTACAACTAAAAGGAAGATTGGTAATAGATGCTAGCTCAGTTGCCAATCTTTTTTGTTTTTTTTTAAAAAAGCAATATCAGGTAGTGAGAAGTGTTAAGAAAATTAAAGCAAGTTGGGGAGATAAAGAAGGGTAGAGTGAAAAGGACTAATACTGAGATAACTAAAAGCTTATAATTAAGCAGGTGAGATAAAAGAAAGTGAGGTGACACAATAATGTTCAAATCTCATCTTCCCTAATGAATAATTTGCAAAATTGATAAAATATTTTTAAACATAAATAAACAAGTGTCCAAGATAGAGTCAGTCCGACCACCTTCAGCTAGTCACACTGTCCTCAGAGAAACCCTGAGAAAGCATATGGCAGCTTGTGACAGTTAATGGGATCCATCACTTACTGGGATGGCAGGCATGACGTCTGAATAAACATGTGAGTTCCAAAATTAATTCCTATGTTCATTGTTTTCAATGCATAGTGCACAACCTTCCAAATTACCTGGGAGAGTAAAACCAGAAAAAAAGCAAAACCGAAGTTGATTAAGGATGACTATAGAATAAAGATACTATATATATGTTATTGAAAGCCAAGTTTATAAAAGAATGTACCAAAGCTCATACGTGTAACATATTTTCAAGGGTCTGATTTGGGTCTGATTTATGGAGTTTTCCTTAATTCCTCAGTCTTACAAGGAGGAGCCCATATGAGACCTTTAATCTGAAACTAAAATATTGTCGGCAGTAAGCAGCCTGGGGAGAGGAAGCATTCCCTAAGCAAAGATTGAGATTTCATTGACCAAATGACTCCGAAGGTTTACACTGGTTCTTTTGATAATAAAGGCCAGGTGCTGGCTGTTAAAAGTGATAAGAGAGAAGCTAGCACAAGGATTAGTTGGACTTTGAATGATAGAGAAGTTGTATCTTGTTCAATCAAGAAAAGAGAATTTTCCCTGGATTGGTGATTTGGGGAGTCTAAACTCAAGGCATAAAAAGTGAGCTTCCATTATTAAAATGACCTAAAACAGTTATTACATTGGCTAAGAACCCGTTTAACCTGCAGTCTGTTGTGATTATAAAGTTGATGTATTAAGAAATTAAGTATCAGTGAGTTTATCTCTTTTGAAGACTT
Source organism: Equus caballus (assembly GCF_041296265.1). Classification (NCBI taxonomy): domain Eukaryota; kingdom Metazoa; phylum Chordata; class Mammalia; order Perissodactyla; family Equidae; genus Equus; species Equus caballus. The sequence continues at coordinate 15,546,514 of NC_091702.1, read as the reverse complement.
GGTAAACATCTTCTCAACTCTGTCCAAGTCCCTGTGGTACCAGGTATGATAAGATACAGTGACTTCCTTCAAGTAGCTTGCTCTCTAGTGGGATACCCAGTCAAGGGTGGCAATGACTATAATATAGTATTGTGGGTCTGTAAAAATGTATGATGAACAGAATACTATGGGAAAATATAAATAGGAGTACGACATTACTGTATCTCTCAGGGCAGCTCTTCTAAAATGTGCCTTGGTGAATATCATTAGCCTGCATGAAATTCAATTATAAGAGAAAAAGCCCATGAAAGTAGTTGTGTCTATTTCAAGGATTCTGAGAAGATCTTTTTTCACTATATCACAGTATGGCTTCTCTGTGGATCACTGGAAAGTATTTTCTCTGTTCCTACCCATGTAGTTTTTCTGTGCAGTTAACATATTTTTATCTCAGTAAAAATGAGACTTGTTGCAAAGTTGTCCTTTTCCAAGTTGGCCGTTGGCTGGTAAAAGGAAAAGTTGTACAAAACATATATCTAATAAGAGGTAGAAGCATAAAATACTGTAAATTTTAGACTTATATCTAATTCTGGTTTGTCCTTACCCTCGTTTTTCTTCTTTATGACAATTTCTATTTGTGTTATTTTGTGTATTTTATATTTTTATACATATACATTGTATTTTATGTATCTACATTGAAATCATATATAAAATAAAGGTACAAAGCGATAAAGATATTAATTAACAAACCAACAAATATGTAAGTGTGCAGAACTGGAGTGAAGAGGGACGTAGGAGAGCAGCTTAAGGCGTGGTTAGAAAGCTAGATCATTAAGGGTCTTATGCGTTCAACTATGAACTTGGTGCTTTATCCTAAAAATCGTAGTTTCTAAATGTGTTTAACTCAAAGAGTTAGTCAAAGTTGTGTTTTAGAAAGTAGGCCTTTTTTAAAATATGAGATTTTGCATTGGTTTTTGAAAGACAAAGTGAATTTCCTAATATTGAGTGAGAAATGTATCTTAAGACCAGAAATCTTCTGTAACTATTCAGTGCCGGGCATATGATGGGGACACATTTCATATCAGTTGACTTCGCTGATTAATTACTTAATGCAGAAGACCTTCAGGATGTAATCATGCTCCTGTGTCAACATCGTAGACAACGATTTAGGGAGTGGGACCAGATGCTAAATGTGAATAGCTAAAAGAACACAGGCACCACCAATTGTTGAACTGTGACTATGAAAGTATTTATGTTCCTTGCACAGATCTTGAAAGAGAGATTTTAAAAGGGAAATAGATCAATTCTGCCTTCAGTTAACAAACACTAATTCACATTCTGTGAAAGAATGTCAGTTCTGCTTAGCTAGCTTGAGACAGTATTGTGAGAAATACTATCTAGAGTAATCCCCTTACCCACGGTTTCACTTTCTGCAGTTTCAGTTACCTGCAGTCAACTGAGGTCTGAAAATATTAAATGGAAAAGTCCAGAAGAAAAAATTCATATGTTTTAAATTGCTCCCCTTTCTGAGTAGCATGATGAAATCTGCCCTCTCGCTCTGTCGGGGATGAGAGATACGAATCAACCCTTTGTCCAGCGTATCCCTACTGTATACCTAGGCGCCAGTTAGTCGCTTAGTAACTGTTTCATTATCAGGTCGACTGTCGCAGTATCACAGTGCTTGTGTTCAAGGAACCTTTATTTTGTGTAATAATCTCCTCAAAGCACAAGAGCAGTGATACTAGCAATTCAGGTATGCCAAAAAGAAGCTGTAAAGTGCTTCCTTTAAGTGAAAAGGTGAAAATTCCTGACTTAATAAAGATAAAAAAATTGTATGCTGAGATTCCTAAGATCTACAGTAAGAGCAAATCTATCCATGGAATTATGAAGAACAAAAAGAAATCTGTGCTAGTTTTGCTGTGACACCAAAAATACGTATGTACGGAAAAAAATGTAGTGTATATACACACAGGGCTCAGTACTACCACACAGGGCTCAGTACTACCAGCGGTTTCAGGCACTCACTGGGAGTCAGCATGTATCCCTCCGGGTAAGGGGGACTACTGTAGTTATCTGAATTCTTCAATGGTTGAGATTCCAACTAAAGAAAGATTAGAACATTTTCTCCCAGTTTGCTCTAAAGTGAATTTGAGTTGACTAATTAATTTAGTCATAAATCTTTTTAAGTAAAATATTTATTTTCTGTTTTTAAAGACATTTTTCCTACGTTGAATTTATTCATTTACAACCTCAAGATGAGATTTTAAGATAACACACTTTTTTGCCTTTTGAAAGGAAACCATGTAAAAGCATTTGCTATATTTTAACTATAGTTGTTTTAGGAAATCAACAGCTAAAACATAACTAGAAAGAATGAGTAAGGTAAAAACCATAAAAAAATTAATAATCAACTAGGCTTAGAATAATTTGGCCTTGGTAACCTTATTTGGTGCCATGATAAATTTTAATCTTTATGAGAAAAATGTTTACATTTTTTACTGATAGATTTGATGACAGAGGGATAAAACCCCACTAACTGCTAACATATGCACATATAATATGTATACTTGGTCATTTGACCTTCATCCTGTCAGCCTTAGTTCAAAGTGACAAAATATGGGAAAAAGTCAACCCTATGAGGTAAGCGTGTTACTTTTATTTTGTTCTTGTGAAGTTCTAAGATCACTGTATTTCTGCATTTCTGAATTTATTTTAATAGACTAACAGAAGTTGAGGCCTATTCACCTGGTACAAATCTTATTTATACATTTACATTGCTGTGCTAACTTAATAGAGTAGGAATAATCTGCCCTTTTAAGACGTAAATACAGTTTAAAACTAATTTTCAAACAAAATATATTTTTTTAAACAATTAGGAAATATATTACTGATTAGTTTTTCATTACATTACTATGCATTTATTGATTCCACACATTCATCGAGCGCCGATATTGTGAATAATAAATGCATAAAATAAATTTTAGAGGGACATTAATTTATTATGATTGAAATTATAATTAAATTATATTTTATGGCAAACAGAAATATCTTAAATGTATTACACATTTTATGAAAAAAATAAACTGTTATTGAACATGCTTCTCTTAATGAGCTTAATGGGTTTTTTTTCAATTCTTGTATCTGAGTAATCATAAATTAATAGAATGAAATAGGACTCATTATCAGTTATACTCTTTTTTCACCTTTAAATATTGTTTGAGTTGATAAATGTTGCTCATGCAAATGAAAGAACTAAATGGGTTTTGTTACAACATAGGTCACTCAGTTCTTTAAACTTTTCTATTTTAAACAAAGCATATTTCTGTGTACCATCAAAACACTCAGAAACACTATTGCCTCTTTCCTTTTTGTAGTTTGAAAGCTAATAATTGGAAACATCTGACTTTGAATAGGACCTGTTACTAATTCATTAGAGTTGTCCATCCATCACGCTAATAGCACTTAGCCAAGATTTGGTAAAATAGCACTTTCATTTGACTTATCTGGCTTAATACAATATTCTCAGATAGGGCTAAAAAATTAAAATTAAAAATTTGTTAATTTCAATAAATCTTACCAAAACATTATTTTTTATAATTTCTTACCCCACGCCAAAACTTGAGAAAGAGTAAAATTATAACCACCAAATCAATAAATAGTATTTAGTAAGAGTTTATAGTGCATATAAGGACATTTTGTGAACTGAGAGCTTTCAAATTCAAATTCAGGGAAATGATGTCACAGGATGACTTACAGAGTGAAGACGAGGAAGCTGCTTAACTCCTACAATGATTGGTCATTACAAGGGGTCTGCATACTGCAGGCGACTGGTTAAAAGTGATTATCTCATACCATTTTTAGGAAGGTCACAAATTTCTTTTGCGATTATCATTTACAAAAACTAACCTAAATTCAGTTTTGATTATGTTCATAGAGTAAGCTAGATTTATGTTTGTTTATGTGACTTAAATGATTTTGTCTGCTCAGGGAATTTTCAAGTCCAATCTCCATTTTGTATTCAATTTTAACACACAAGATTCAGATAATTTTCATGAAAACTTAGGAGCTAAAGATTTAGCTCATTTGATGTATAGAAAATATCCACAACATAATGTAACTGGCAAAACAGACTTTGAGGTCAAATATACTTAGATGAACAATAAAAACAACAATTAAAAAAAAAACACTGAAAAATAAATTATGGAAGATATCTTATGAGACAAATTACTAGAGGCAGAACTTAAGTCAAGAAGATATCAAGGAGTATATATCTACTGAAATTAAATAATTTTCACTATTATACAACAAAATAAGAGATCCAAATGTTGATTCTCATTAATTATTTTGAAATTATGTAATATAATGTGTCCAAAATTTTTTAAACTGTCTTGAAGACAGAGTGTGATAAAAGACAAAACACCAGAGTTTGATACACTTATGCACACATTTCACCACTCTTTTCCTCAACACACACAAACCCCTCATGAAGTGTTGGAAAGTGGATGAATTTCGATTGAAACATAGGAGATAAAAAGAATGTAAAAGAAACGCTTACTAGATATTTAAAATGAAAACAACCCATGTCTGATACATTTTATTCCTCTTTTTCATCTTTAGAAGAATTTCATAGTGCCAAAAAATATTATTTCTCAATCTTTGTGATTTATCCTCATTTCAATTTGGATGTAGTATTGGTATATGTTTATATAAATTCCTCTCCTGTAAAATCATTTTACTGTATTTGATAAAGGTCATTACTCTGTAAAGGTCTTAATGCTCATTACATTACGGTCTGTAAATACGTGAACGTATCTCAGATTGTGTACACATGAGAATGTGGCCCTGATAATATTTCCCCTTAAAAGCAAGTGATTTGCAAGAACTAATCACTAGAAGTTTAATTATTATTTGCTTATATATCTAAGGATAATAAATATAGTTCAGAGTTTTATAATAAATTGCATATAGTTTCCAATTTCCAGTCATGTATGTGGTGTATTATCCAATTTGTTGATCATTTATTACATTTTGTGTATCATGCCAACACTTGCATGTATCGTCGCAGTTAACACTCATTCTACACATTTAAGGTAGGCAAAGTGATAAACCTTTTTCAGATGTGGTAATGGAGGCTCGGTATTTTTTTTCTTTTTTTTTTATTGAGTTATTGATAGGTTACAATCTTGTGAAATTTCAATTGTACATTAACGTTTGTCAGTCATGTTGTAGGTGCACCACTTCACCCTTTGTGCCCACCCCCCACCCCACCTTTCCCCTGGTATCCACTAAACTGTTCTTGGTCCATAGTTTTAAATTCCTCATATGAGTGGAGTCATACACAGATTATCTTTCTCTTGCTGGCTTATTTCACTTAACATAATTCTCTCAAGGTCCATCCATGTTATTGCAAATGGAATGATTTTGTTCTGTTTTGCAGCTGAGTAGTATTCCATTGTATATATGTACCACATCTTCTTTATCCATTCGTCTGTTGATGGGCACTTAGGTTGCTTCCACGTCTTGGCTATTGTAAACAGTGCTGCAATAAACATTGGGGTGCACAGGACTTTTGGGATTGCTGACTTCAGGCTCTTTGGATAAATACCCAGTAGTGGGATGGCTGGATCGTATGGTAGTTCTATTTTTAGTTTTTTGAGGAATCTCCATACTGTTTTCCATAGTGGCTGCACCAGTTTGCATTCCCACCAGCAGTGTATGAGGGTTCCTTTTTCTCCGCAACCTCTCCAACATTTGTTGCTATTAGTTTTAGATATTTTTGTCATTCTAACGGGTGTAAGGTGATATCTTAGTGTAGTTTTGATTTGCATTTCCCTGATGATCAGCGATGATGAGCATCTTTTCATGTGCCTATTGGCCATCGGTATATCTTCTTTGGAGAAATGTCTGTTCATGTCTCCAGCCCATTTTTTGATTGGGTTGTTTGATGTTTTGTGATTGAGTTGTGAGAGTTCTTTATATATTAAGGATATTAAGCCTTTGTCAGATATATGACTTGCAAATATTTTTTCCCAGTTAGTGGGTTGTTTTTTTGTTCAATTCTGTTTTCATTTGCCTTGAAAAAGCTCTTTAATCTGATGAAGTCCCATTTGTTTATTCTTTCTATTGTTTCCCTTCTCTGAGAAGGCATGGTGTCCGAAAAGATCCTTTTAATACTGATGTCAAAGAGTGTTCTGCCTACGTTTTCTTCCAGAAGCCTTATGGTTTCAGGTCTCACCTTTAGGTCTTTAATCCATTTTGAGTTTATTTTGGTGAATGGTGAAAAAGAATGGTCAATTTTCATTCTTTTACATGCGGCTTTCCAGTTTTCCCAGCACCATTTGTTGAAAAGACTTTCTTTTCTCCATTGTATGCCCTCAGCTCCTTTGTCAAAGATAAGCTGTCCATAGATGTGTGGTTTTATTTCTGGGCTTTCAATTTTGTTCCATTGATCTGTGCACCTGTTTTTGTACCAGTACCATGCTGTTTTGATTACTGTGGCTTTGTAGTATGTTTTGAAGTCAGGGATTGTGATACCTCCCGTTTTGTTCTTTTTTCTCAGGATTGCTTTAGCAATTCGGGGTCTTTTGTTGCCCCATATGAATTTTAGGATTCTTTGTTCTAATTCTGTAAAGAATGTCATTGGGATTCTGATTGGGATGGCGTTGAATCTGTAGATTGCTTTAGGTAGAATGGACATTTTAACTATGTTTATTCTTCCAATCCATGAACATGGAATGTCTTTCCATCTCCTTATGTCGTCATCCAATTCTCTCAGAAAGGCCTTGTAATTTTCATTATATAGGTCCTTCACTTCCTTAGTTAAATTTACCCCAAGGTATTTTATGCTTTTTGTTGCGATTGTGAATGGTATTGTATTCTTGAGTTCTTTTTCTGTTGGTTCATTACTGGAGTATAGAAATGCTACTGATTTATGCAAGTTGATTTTATACCCTGCAACTTTGCTGTAGTTGTTGATTACTTCTAACAGTTTTCCGATGGATTCTTTGGGGTTTTCTATATATAAGATCATGTCATCTGCAAACAGCGAGAGTTTCACTTCTTCCCTCCCTTTTTGGATTCCTTTTATTCCTTTTTCTTGCCTGATTGCTCTGGCCAGAACCTCCAGTACTATGTTAAATAAGAGTGGTGATAGAGGGCATCCTTGTCTTGTTCCTGTTTTCAGGGGGATGGGGTTCAGTTTTTGCCCATTGAGTATGATGTTGGCTATGGGTTTGTCGTATATGGCCTTTATTATGTTGAGGTAGTTTCCTTCTATGCCCATTTTGTTCAGAGTTTTTATCATAAATGGCTGTTGGATCTTGTCAAATGCCTTCTCTGCATCTATTGAGATGATCATGTGGTTTTTATTCCTCAGTTTGTTGATGTGGTGTATCACGTTGATTGATTTGCAGATGTTGAACCATCCCTTTGTCCCTGGTATGAATCCCACCTGATCCTGATGTATGATTCTTTTGATGAATTGCTGAATTCTGGTTGCCAAAATTTTGTTTAGAATTTTTCATCTATGTTCATCAGTGATATTGGCCTGTAGTTCTCTTTTTTCGTGGTGTCCTTGTCAGGTTTTGATATCAGCGTGCTGTTGGCCTCATAGAATGTGTTAGGAAGTGTTCCATCTTCCCTAATTTTTTGGAATAGCTTGAAAAGGATAGGTATTAAATCCTCTCTGAAAGTTTGGTAGAATTCCCCAGGAAAGCCATCTGGTCCTGGGGTTTTATTCTTTGGGATGTTTTTGATTGCTGTTTCAATCTCTTTCCTTGTGATTGGTCTGTTCAAATTGTCTTCCTCTTCTTGAGTGAGTTTTGGGAGATTGTAGGAGTCCAGGAATTTATCCATTTCCTCTAGGTTATCCATTCTGTTAGCATATAGTTTTTTGTAGTATTCTCTTATAATCTGTTGTATTTCTGCAGAGTCTGTTGTTATTTCTCCTCGCTCATTTCTGATTTTGTTTATTTGAGCTTTCTCCCTTTTTTTATTTGTAAGTCTGGCTAGTGGTTTGTCAATTTTATTTATCTTCTCAAAAAACCAGCTCTTGGTCTCATTGATCCTTTCTACTGCCTTTTTCATTTCAATAGTATTTATTTATGCTCTGATTTTTATTATTTCTCTCCTTCTGCTGACTTTGGGCTTCATTTGTTCTTTTTTCTCTAGTTCAGTTAGGTGTGCTTTAAGGTTGTTTATTTGGGATTTTTCTTGTTTGTTAAGATGTGCCTGTATTGCGATGAATTTTCCTCTTAATACAACTTTTGCTGTATCCCATATGAGTTGGTATGGCATGCTATCATTTTCATTTGTTTCCAGGTATTTTTTTATTTCTTCTTTAATTTCTTCAATGATCCATTGCTTGTTCAGTAGTGTGTTGTTTAGTCTCCACATCTTTGTGCCTTTCTCAGCTTTTTTCTTGCAATTAATTTCTAGCCTTATAGCATTATGATCAGAGAAGATGCTTGTTATTATTTCAATTTTTTTAAATTTGTAGAGGCTTGCCTTGTTTCCCAACATATGGTCTATCCTAGAGAATGTTCCATGTGCACTTGAGAAGAATGTGTATTCAGCTCCTTCAGGGTGGAGTGATCTATATATGTCTATTAAGTCCAATTGTTTTAGTTTTTCATTCAGCTCCACTATTTCCTTGTTGATTTTCTGTCTGGATGATCTGTCCATTGATGTGAGTGGGGTGTTGAGGTCCCCTACTATTATTGTGTTGTTTTTAACATCTTCCTTTAGGTCTGCTAATAGTTGCTTTATGAATCTTGGTGCTCCTGTGTTGGGTGCATAGATTTTTATAAGCGTTATTTCTTCTTGATGAAGTGTCCCTTTGATCATTATATATTGTCCCTCTGTGTCTCTCTTTACCTGTCTTATTTTGAAATCCACTTGGTCTGATATGAGAATTGCAACACCTGCCTTTTTTTGCTTGCTATTAGCTTGAAGTATTGTCCTCCACCCCTTCACCCTGAGTCTGTGTTTGTCCTTGGGGCTGAGGTGTGTTTCCTGGAGGCAACAAATTGTTGGATCTTGTTCTTTAATCCATTTTGCCACTCTGTGTCTTTTTATTGGAGAGTTCAATCCGTTCACATTGAGAGTGATTATTGATGCATGTGGACTTAATGCTGTCAATCTGTCGCTCATTATCTTGTTTTCCTGTGTTTCTTTTCCTGTGTGCTTTAGACTACCCATTTAATACTGCAATTTCTTATGCTGGGTTTATTAGATTTTTCCTTATCTATGATTTGTGACTCTGTTCTGTACTTTACTTTAGTGTCTACCTTGAAGTTTGTATGTAGAATCTCGTGTATAATATAGTCTATTCTCTGGTGGTCTCTTACTTACTCGACCAATACTGATTTAGACCCTTTGCTCTTCCCCTCCTAAATAATTATTTTCATTTTTTTATTCCAACTCGTCTTATTAATTTGTAGTTAGAGTGCTAAGATCGACCTTGTTTTGGTAGTTTCCTTATTTTTACCCTAATGCTATAGTTGAATATTTGCTATCCTGTTCTGGTTCTATCCACCGGTCTCCCTAGTCTGTGGATTGTGTCCCCTTTCTCCCTTTTTTCTTTTTTCAACTATGAGAGCCTTCTTGAGGATTTCTTGTAATGGAGGGCTTTTAGTTACAAATTCCCTTAACTTTTGTTTGTCTGGAAAAGATTTAATTTCTCCCTCATATCTGAAGGAAATTCTTGCTGGATAGAGTATTCTTGGCTGAAGGTTTTTATCCTTTAAAGCTTTGAATATATCACTCCATTCTCTCCTAGCTTGTAGGGTTTCTGTAGAGAAATCCGCTGACAGTCTGATAGGGGCTCCTTTATAGGTTATTCTCTTTTTTTTTCTTACTTCCCTGAGTATTCTTTCCTTATCATTCCTATGTGCCAACTTTACTATTATGTGCCTTGCGGTGGGTCTTTTTACATTGACAAATCTAGGAGATCTAAAACCCTCCTCTACACACATTTCTCCGTTGATCCCTAGATTTGGGAAGTTCTCTTCAATAATTTCGTTAAGCACACTTTCTGCTCCATTTTCCTTTTCCATATTCTCGGGAATTCCTATGATCCTTATGTTCTTACTCCTCATTGAATCCATTATCTCTTGGAGATTTTCCTCATTTTTTTAAATTCTTAGTTCTCTTTCTTCCTCTGTCTGGCGCCATTCAGCCTGTCTGTCCTCGATTATGCTGATTTGCTCCTCTAGGTTGTCTACACGGGCATTCAGGGAATCTGTATTCTGTTTTATCTGGTCCATTGTGTTTTTCATCTCAAGTAATTCTGTTTGATTCTTCTTTATGATTTCAATCTCTTTTGTGAAGTAACTCCAGAACTCGGCTTGTTTCTCTATCTTTCTCTCTACCTCATTGAGTTTTTTGATTATAGCTGCTCTGAATTCATTATCACTTAGTTTACCTAATTCCAAGTCCTCAGGACTTAATTCTGTGTTTTTATTGTTTTCCTTCTGGTCTGGGGCTTTTATAAATTGCTGGATGGTAGAGGAGCGGTTTTTTTCTCATGGTGGTAGAATTCAGTTGCAGTTACAGCCTGTCGCCACTAGATGGGGGTCGAGAGCGGCGTGTTATCTCTCCGCCTTGGGGCAAGATGGCTGCGCCCACTGGCTTTGCCGGGGGGGAGGGGCTGTTACTCACACACACGGGTCTGAGTTCAGATCAGTTCTGTTCTCTGGTCTCCCAAGGCCCTTGATTTATAGGGTCCCCTCGGACGGAAGCTTTCCCCCCTGAATCAGCGGCAGGAGTCCTGGATGATCCCCCGGTCGCGTGGCCCCTCCCCTGCTCCTTCCCGACCCGCGCCACAGCGATCGCAGACTCTAGGGGAGGGAGCGATGTTCTCTCCTACCGTTCCGGCGCCTTCGAACGTGTAAGCAAGGTTATGATCTCCGCCTTCTTGGTATTTTAGGTCTCTAACGAGCTGGCATTATGTTTATTCTCTGAAATTCAGTTCTTCCAATCTTTTGCTGTATTTTGGAGGGGAGAGAATCCCGGGTCAGCTCACCCCGCCATTTTGCTCCGCCTCTATCGAGGCTCGGTATTTTAACTAAACTACCTATTTGCTAGTGTGACAGATTTGCAGTTCCAGTTCCTGGCTCTCTGACAAAAAGTTGCTTTTTTTTCCTACTAAACCCTACTGAGTTTCATGATAAAGCATATTTTGTGGAAAAGAGCAGTGAGAATTTTCATTGGCATGGGCCAAATGAAGCTCTATGTGAAAATTTGAGATTGACATAATGGAAAATGACAAGTAATGCAATTCTTTGTGATGTTTTAACAGGCAGTGTGTGAACAGCGTGGCTGCAGTTGGCATCCACTGAATGAGTCTTTCCTTCCCTGGTGCTTCTTCGCAGACAATCGTCGCTATAAAGTTGACCCAAAGACAACAGCAGTTGCTGGAAAGGCACACCTTTCTCTACAAACAACATGTTCCTTAATTATACAGTCTTAGAGTGGTGCTCATGCTCTCGCTCTTGCTCTGTCTGTTTTTTCCCAATTTCTTTTAAAGGCTAGAATCCAAATTTAGCAGGAAAAAGTCAACTACTCTGTTGGGAAATGATATTACAGTGTGCTTCTCACAATGTGAATGGGCATAAGTGAGACCATCTTGTTAGGCTAAACTCGTTGTGATTAATTGGCTCAGATCGAGGTGAGCAGAGCGAGCCCATTGCTTGGTAACCACACCACCAAGCCACCCAGTGGCTTCTGGTTCAAGGTTTGGTTTTCCAGGTATTCAAATTATATTTTTCTTACATGTGCAAATGATTTATGCAAGGCTCATTTTTACTCTTTGATAATAAAACAGTATCTGAACACAGAGAGAGGTTATGGACTCCATTTAGAATCAAATCACAGAAATTTGGAAATAAAAAGGAACATGTGGATGATCTATTTTAGGTTATGTGTTTTATCTCTGTTTTTCTTTTTTTGTAATGTCTAACAATCTGAGACTCTAATAACAGCTATGGACTCCTCTCCAAAACAATGCACATACAAACGGAACTTTGTACATAGGTTAGGGACGTTACTGAAATGCATCCATGAGATACCCACTGGTTGAGAGGCACTGATGTAGTCAAATCAAGGTAACCTTAAGCTAAGAAATTAAAGGACCAGAACATGATGTGTCCATTATACAGAAGTAGCATCAAGATTTAAAATGAGCATCTATATTTTACTCCTAGAGTTTTTTGCTATTCTACCACAAATATGTATACTAATACCAATTTTTCTTAGTAGTTAGAATTTCATTATATTTGTATAAACTTTACAAAATGTTCAACTAATTACATCTATTTTACTAGTCATTTTATGTCCAGAACCTTATACTCTCATTCATATTGACCCTTTGCTTTTTAGAAGATGAACATAAAAAAAATACATTTTTACATATTTAATAAAAATTTAACACCTAGAAAAAATTCACTACATTCTGAGATTGAATTTTTCTAGAAATAAAAAAACAGTACTCCTTTCATCATGAATGGTAGGCCCAACTGTTATATGAATCTTTTTGTCCCCTAAATTTAGCAAGTGAAAATGACCAATTAGTAGTTTTAAAATGTCAAACTATATGAATGGCTTCAAGATTGTTTTGTTTAGTATATGCAAGAAAGAAAGTAAACTGAAAAATAAATATGATTAATGAAATTAGAAAAGTAGGTTAGGTTATTATATATAAACATTTGTAAATACTTATTCACCCAGTTTAGGCAATGGTAATGTCAGCAGCAACAAATTTCCACCAATTTTTAAAGTAAGTGTGCTTTGAAAACAGAAAATTCTAATTTTCAAAATTATGTAAATTAACATAACTTCAAATTATTTTATTCTTATGCTAAAACATGAAAATTATTTCATAATATTCTGGTAACATAAACATATAGATAGATTTATATTAACTCAAAAATGAAACCTATTTTAGGGGTAGCCTGGTGGCATAACAGTTAAATTCATGCACTCCATTTTTGCAGCCCAGGGTTTGCTGTTTTGAATCTTGGGCATGGACCTATGCACTGCTATCAAGCCATGCTTTGGCAGGTGTCCCACATATAAGGAGGCAGATGGGCACGGATGTTAGCTGAGGGCCAATATTCCTCACCAAAAAGAGGAGGATTGGTAAGGGATGTTAGCTCAGGGCTAATCTTCCTCAAAACCAAAAAAAAAAACAGAAATATGTTTTTTTAGCATAATCTTATCTACAGATTGACTTTAAAATTAGAAAATATTCATTGACTATGTCACTCTAGAAACTTGAGAAATAACATTTTGTATATAACACACATATACATATACATATATATATTTGTGTCTGTGAGGAAGATTGGCCCTGACCTAACATCTGTTGTCAATCTTCCTCTTTTTGCTCTAGAAAGATTGTCACTGAGCTAACATCTGTGCTGGTGTTCCTCCATTTTATGAGGATGCCACCACAGCGTGGCTTGACAAGTGGTGCTAGGTCTGTGCCCAGGATCTGAACCTGTGAACCCTGGGCCGCCAAAATGGAGTAGACAAACTTAACCACTATGCCACTGGGCCAGCCCTGACATTTATATTTTTAATAATGTATTCCCTTAGCTCCAGATGACTTCACTTTATGAATTGCGTACACCAGGTGTGTGACACTCTTGTTCTATATTTAATTAATGAACACAAGATACGAAGTCCCTCATCAATAAGTTAAAGAGTTCAATGGATCAGCAGCTTCTGACAAGCAGGAATCTGTTAAGTCATTGAGAGTTCCATTCAGCACTAAAGTGATAAGAAAAAGTAACAACAACGTTTTGTAAGTGATTTTTAATTTGACATTTCTCTAGTTTCAAACATGTATCTGACCTTTATTGCCATCATTTAGAAATCAAGTGTAGAAAAGATACAAGCTATTTCTTTTTCTGGTACACGACGTTTTTCTAAAAAATGAGATATTTTGCTATTTCTTTAGCAGACACTTCTATATAAAATATGAAAGTTCTGCATTATTCTCAATTTTGTCATTTAAGTCCTTTGATAAATGTTGCTAGGGAAACAAGAAAAGACAAAGTGAGCATGAGAGATTGAGGAAGAGATAAAAATAATTATCCCCAAAGAATTATATTTAGAATATATCAGAAATTAATATATCAAAAATTATATTTGGAAACTATCAGATGTTAAATCTTTATCTTTTAACCATGACTGTTTTTAACAGTATGGAAGTACCCTGTAGAAAGGTGGTTTATTTTGACAATGACAGTCTAAATGGTCATTGGCATTTAAAACAAAGAAGCAAGTATAACAACATACTTGATAAGCATAAAATAATTTCTTTAAAATTATAAATGCATTTGAATATGGCATTTCCCAACTCTAAAAACCCTTCTAGAGATTTAGGAAGTTCACAAAAAGTCAACTTGATTTACTTCTTTTTTATCACAGATTACTTCCGGATTCTCTAATTTCTCTTATCTTGACTTTAGCCACTAGTACTGCATTTGTCTTCCTTTTAAACTGCGGCTTTCAGTTATAAGAAGTCATATTGGGGCAATATCCCAGAAGCTACTTACGTTTAAAAAGTAGCCTCTCAAATACTCTGCTGGATCTTTCTACCAGGCTTGCTTACTGGACATGATGAGTAAAAGGATGATGTGGCCTTTTTCAGATTGTTGTTGAGGTTTAAATGACCCAGTCACCTTTTCTATTAGCACACTCCTGCTCTAATGTAAAGTCACAGGGGTGGTTCCTCTGGTAAGATGACATCTGCATAGTGACCACAGAAACAGAATTTGGAGACAGAGTGACTAGCAAGAACAAAGATGATTTGGGGACAATCTTGGCTTGTGTGATTGGTACAGAAGGAGTTTGGTAGATGAGGTAACAACAAAAAGGAGGGTGGTGGGTTGTGTTGGTCTGTGGAAGTCATTGTAAGGGCTTTGACTTTTACTCTGACCTCAATGGCTAGGCACCGATTGTTTGTGGGCAGTTAAGTGACATCTGAAAGCTATGAGAGAAAATATTCAGATGGAGCAAGGATGCAAGCAGTGGAAGGATAAGCTGCTACTGCAATAATCAAAGTTGATTGGATTAAGATGGTAATACTTGAAGAGGTTGAAATCTGCATATACTTAAAGTATAGCTAGAAGGAAGGATTTATTCATAGATGGATGTGGATTATACAACAAAAGAGGATTTCTGGAGTTTTTTTGTCCTAAGAAACTGAAACAATGTCAGTAATGAGTGACAGAAGACTTGGAAAGAAGCAGTTTTGGGTGAGTGGCTGGGTGAGAATAGAAATCTAAAGTTTGATTTTGGACATGCTATGTCTCAAATGTCTATTAGACATCTAAGTGCAGATGTGGAGTAGGCAGTTGGATTTTTGAATCTGGAGATCAAAGGAAGACTAGAGGTATTATTTAGGAATCATCAGAGCTTACATGATTCTTGAAGCCATGATGTTACATCTGAGAAATCAATGCATCCTAGAGCTGCATCTGGGAACGCTTCAACATTTATAGATTAGGAAGAGGAAAAGGATCTTGATAAGAAAGCAGAGAAGGAATGTACAATGTAATGAAAGCAAGAAACAAATTGCCTTAAGTCATTAAGCTTTTTCTACAATGGCTAGTATTACCATAACTAAATGCACCAGTTTACAGAGGCTGAAGTGTAAATAGAGTTCTGGTTGAAAAGCAAAAATCTAGTGATAAAGGCATAGTTATTCTTAAAAAGCCTCAATCTGGAAACAAAACATATCACTTTTCAGCACATACCAGGTGGTCAACATCTAGTTATGTGACCTTATCAGGATGAAGGAAAATTAAGTCACTAGCTGAATGGCTATATAGCAGAACAAGTCTCATAATGTAAAAGCTGGATTTATCTTTGGTGGACAGCTTTCTGCAATTACTGGATTTTTAAATATGTTATATGAAGGAACTTCAGATAGGAAAAAAATGAATGAGTGCATGTGTCTGTATGTAATTTGTTTCATTTATTCTGTGATTTAGTTTTGATGGTAGCATTGGATGTCTAGTTTATTCTGATCAGAACAAATCTCACCTAAACTTCCCAATGACTACTGTTATGACTTTGGAGAACACATTCGCAAACAATTGTCCTGACGTGAACTGGAAACTCTAGGCCATCTTTACCTGAAATTAATTGCCTGACAATGGAAGACACACTTCAAAAGTAATTAGTTAGCAGACATATTGATTTTTCGTAAGTTTAAAGTTTTATCTACCATCAAAATTATGTAATTTCTAAAGTCAATAAATGAAAAAACTTACTAAAATTGTTTAACCTAATGATTTCCAGAAGTCCATGTAAAGCACCTTATAAAATATTTGATACATTATAAGCATTCAATAGTTCTTATATTTTAGTCACTTTATTTTGGAATCAGGACCTTTATTGGCCCTAAAATTTAATAGTATACATTGAAATAGATAATGACGTAAATGTTTTGACATATCATGGTAGAGATGTATCACTATATTGCATCATTAAATACAGTAACCTTCTGATCAAGAAAATTATGAAATATCTATAGAGGCTATTATTCTAAGATAAATACATTTTGGGGGCATTGTTTGGTTTTGTAAAAGTCTTGTTGTATTTCGTGTCTTTTTCCTCCAGTCCATTACACTTAGTAATAAGGGTACATCTCAATTTTTTGAACATGAATTATTTTTTCACTTAATAAATTGACTTAAGAATTTCCCCATGTAGTTATTTGGTTCCCGTAAGCATCATTATTGGTGACTACACACAATTTCAATTGTCTACTATTATAAATAATAGTGCAAATGTTATTTGTGCCAAAACTTTTTCTGCCACTTAAAAGGCAAGTGATTTTGAACAAATCACTTGACCTCATCTGCAAGTTGTTCTTTTGATTGTGTCAAAAATCACTGGTTGCTAATGTCAAGAGTAGCATTGAATAATAACTTTTATTTTTCATACCACAATGGGCTTTTTAAGCCTTAAACTAGGATAATTCGTAGATTGCTTTGCAAATATAAGGCATCTTGAATATCTGATATAATATTAACAATAACAAAAAAAACCTGATTTTACAATTTAAAGCTTATAGCATGTATTGAATAGAATGTATCAGGTATTACATATTCATGATACAGCCACGTATTCTTTCAGAAATTTCTCTCTGTTTTTATTTTTCTTGCCAAATGACTTTGCCTTTACTTTAATCTTCTGTTACTCATATATTTTAAAGCTGCCTTAAATTGTTTGGGGAAAAATTTTAGGGTAAATATAGACAAATAAGACATCATTGCAATTATATTAGGACACATTCAATTAGAAAAAAATTGCCGTATTAAAATGACTTTCTGACACAGTTCAGTTTGCTTTATGTATTATATGACTGAACATTATGAATTTACATGAGGTAAAGAAACCATATGAAGAAAAAAGATAAATTAAATCATGAGTGCTAGAAGTGTACCATTTTTAAATATTAAATTAAAAATAATTTATTTCACTCATATGTGGAATATAAACAAACACATGGACAAAGAAAACAGTTCAATGGTCACCAGGGGGAGGGGAGTGGGGGCTGGGCACAGGGGGTGAAGGGGAGCACTTGCGTGATGACAGACAAGAAATAATGTACAACCGAAATCTCACAATGATGTAAACTATTATGAACTCAATAAAAAAAGATATTTTATGTTAAATCAGTACATGAATTAAAGGCAGCATTGGATTAAAAAATAATAATAATGTATTTGAATATTTGTATTTCAAAAACTGATTACAGGATAATTATTCACAATTTACACGACTATCACACATACTTCTTATGCTTGGAAGATGATAGTGGAAACTCATTTGGTGTTTTCTTAATGAATAGCAATACTATAGGTAAGTCATTGATCTAAAATACGTCTAATAAAACTTCACCTTGAATAATTCTTAAAAATTATATTTAGAAATAATCATAGACTTTAGTGAAGTAAATTTTGATATATGATTGCAGCACAGGCTCTTCTAGTATAAATGGACTATGATGTAGTAAGGCAAAAATACCCCAGAAATTTGGCAAGATTAAACATGTATAGTAATTGAACGTAATACTTTGAATACTAAGTAAATCAGAGTGAATAAAAGTGGAATTATTTTTAACATTGATTCAGAAATCAGTGTTACATTTGGTTCTAATACCAGACTGAACACAAAAATCTATATATTCTTAATATTATTAACTTGTTCAGTATTTTGAGAATAAACGCCAATTAGGAACTTTAGCTTTTGTAGAGCTTAAATGTGTGGATTTGCATTCATTATTTTCTAAAAGAATATACTGACAGCAACAATTGACACTGTAATTAGCTGTTTTTATGCACTGTATGATATTTGACACTTATGTTTCAAATTTTCTCCAGTGATCTTAATTGAGTCTATACCAATAATGATTTACAGGATTATTGGAGGCATTCTAGACTTGCATATTTTTCTGACAAATAATCCAGAATAAGTAGTACAGCAATATATGTAGGTATAATAAGGCCTGTATTACAGCACCTAATGCTTCCTTTATTGTTCATCCCAGCTTTGTAACATCTACATGTTTTTAAAAATTGTATCAAGTTAAGAAAAGATATGTTTAATAGAGGTAACTTTATTCACTGATAATTATGCTTCTTTTTCTGGTATAAATACTATCATTTCTTGTGCTATATCAATACACTATATATTTTATTATAAATTTCTCTAATTTATATTTCTTTATTACAGTTCTGGTGGTAAAATTATTTTTTTCCTTTGTAAAATACTTCCATTTAGGATCCAGAATTAGAAATAACTCTTGTTACTTTAGCAAGGAATTTGCTTTATAGAAGTGCCAATAGGTATTTAGCAACCCTCTTTAAGACCCTCAATGGGAAGGAAGAATTTCTCCAAATTGTCAAAATGTTTTTTGTATATTCTAAACAAAATAAAAATTTCTGAGGTGAGCTTTTGCTGACAATCATATAAAGCAATGGTACATGTTTGGGATAAGAAATTTGATGATGATGATCATGATGATAATGATGATTTTTAATTGAAAACATGGTTAATTGTAGAAATCCTATGTGACAGAGCTTTTGCCCCGAGTGAGGTTATACAAATATAGCATAGATTAAACTCAATCACTATAGGTAATTATACGTATTATTATAAATATCAGCTTATGTTTGTATATTCCTTGAGTAACAGGCTTTTACAACATCATCTTAAGACGGAGCACAAATGAAAGAGGAGAAGTTCTGGGAAGATGTGATTGAAATTGATTTCATTTGGATGAATAAATACAAAAAAACCCTAAAACTTAAAATGAAAATACTAATTCAATGTTTTGTTTACTTTTGCTTCCAAACTGAGCTTAAAGAAGTTTTTTTCTGATCTCAATATTTTTATGATTTAGATGTCAGTGACATGCTTGTGCAGGAGAAATTGAATTTGGCTGCTCAAGAGCTTAAGATAATTCACCTATGAAGTGTGGGGAACCTAGAAAATAGTGATTTTTCTTTTACCAAAAGTAGTAAACAAACATATATAGTTCTATAGATATTTATATTCATATACAAAACTTTGATGAAAACTCTGTTAAATACAGTTCACTGTCATTGAGAGCTCACTATAGACTGGGTACTATTTTAAGCTGCGTGCTTATTTCATTTAATTCCCAACAGCAGTCACTGAAATAGGAGAAGACAGTCTCTCATTTCAAGGATTTGTAACTGTCCAACTTTCCTCTTCACTCAGAGACAGAAATTATAGCCATTTTACCTAAAAAGTAGACTTTGCCTATTAGTGTTTCAAGTTGTTTTCTCTGAAACACTCCTTTAATGGCTACTCCGATTCACTGAATAGCAAAAAACTCCTCGTTTGTTATATGCCACTTGATCTAATTCTTATAGATTTATGTATATCAATTAAAATATATAGTGATAAGTTAAAATAACAAGTCAGGTTTGTCAAACTTTACAAAGTTTCAAGGTAAGGCATTTACAGCTCTGAGTGAACCCAGAATCTTTATTTTTCACAATTCAGGGGAATTTGGATCCTTATTATTAAAATATAATTAAATAAGTTCCTTACTTCTTATCTCTGCCCTTATTGCTTTGCCCAAGCTTATTGGACTACCACTGCCACCCTCATACTGGGTACTTGAATTCCACTTGGGCCACTGGAATTATTTAATTACAGATGATGTGAAAGAGGTGGTAGCTAGAAACTGGGAAGGAGGTGTTTCTTTCATAAGTTCAGTGAATAAATGCTTTCTCAAACACTTAATTATCTCAAAAATAACTAATGTCAACATTATTTCTTCATAGGTACATAAAAATATTTGTGTTTACATTGTGTATATGCTTCATATTTGTATGTAAAATGATTTTATTTGATAGATAATAAGCCAATATTTTATCATGGTTTTTATGGCCTTGTTTTTTATGAGGAGTAACATAAAGAAAAGTCATTATACTTTGATAAAATACAATGTTACATGTTTCTGTATGACTCATATGAAAATACCAAAGCCCACAACATATGTTTTTCTAATGCAGTTACAATTATTTTAACTCTCTGGAGTAATGTTTATACCATCCTGTGAATCAAAAGATAAGATACAGCAATATTAAAATTTTGAAACCTTCAGTTAGAGAACATATTGATGCTATAATTGATTTATATTAAAAGTTATTTCAAAGAAATATATATTTTTTCATGAATCCAAAACTACGAAATGCATATGTGATGCTGAATATTTTAAATCTCACGTAGTTACTATTGATTACTGAAATATGCAATTGTCTTTTAGGATATTCACTTCACTGATAACAATTACATGGAAGACATCAAAGACTTCACTTATGATAAAGTTAAATTCAAAGGCCTTTCTGAATTTCCTGAAGATTTGTACAACCGCGGTCAAAAATATGTCGTAATTCTGGCAATAGTAAAAGATATACTAATTAAAGTTCCTCATTTAAAAATAAATTGATTTTTCTAATGCTTTCCCTTTTGTTAAGAATCCTGTTGTTGTTATAGAAAAACACAGTAATAGAGGATCATATGAACCCTGTGACAGATAGACAGAAGGAAAGGTGTGGATTAATAAGTCCAATAGTGTTATGCCAATGTTGACAAGGTAACTAGTAAAAACCCAGTTTTGAACCAATTACAATGTTACTTAATTTTTTGGAAGAGGAGATTGGATTGAGGGGATAAGACTGTCCCATTTCACCTACCTTCCTCATATACTCAGAGCCTGAAATCACTCTACTAAACAGCTGCCAGGTGGAGAGTTATTGTGAAAATTGCAATTAATCTGTTCTGAACGTATTAGAAGAGAAAATAGAAAAGATAAGCATAATGTTGTTGGAAAAATTATGGTCACTTTCCTTCTGATCCCTTATTCTGGAAAGTTCAGCCCTTGTTTTCTCCACTCTATTTTTCTTCATGAACTTTCTCTTTCATCCAGTCTCAGTGCCCACAGATCTCTGTGGATCTTCTGGAAGTTATTTATAGAGGCCGATGATTTGCAGGTCAGCGGGTTCCTCCTCCTGAGACTATGCTACTTTCTTTAATACCGCTTTACCCTAAGGAACAGAAAGTCGTTAACAACAGAATAGATTGTTTTTCTGAAAGTAACCGTCTCCGTGAACGAACCTCAGCTCTTCGTTTTCCCTTCTCGAACTCCAGTCTCAAAGGGAAAGCCGTAAACCTGCTTCTGAGTCTCAGTTTCCCCTCTGGGGTTGAAAACAACCAGCAGCCTGCAGGCTTGGCCGTGTTCCTGCTTCTCAACAACAGTTTAGGGGAATATACGGTCAGAGCTCTCAGGGCACCTTGATGGGCTGATAGTCACGAAGCACGGAACTAAAACAGTCTCCTGGCTACTAAAGGACAAGTTGACGTTTCAGAAGGTCTGAGATATATGTGGGGGCATGCCGTCTAGCTCCCAAAATGAATTGAATCTTATAAGGTTATTGTGCTCAAAGGGACTATTTGATGTCATCCATCGTAACAATATCACTTGAGGCTTGTGTGGGTCACTGTTGCCCATGATTGGATGTGATTCCCACAACAACCCTGGTCATAGCTACTATAGAAATTATTATTCTTATTGTATAAGTTGAAAAAAGAAGTTCAGGGAATTTGTCTGCTCAAGTTTCTCGTTTCCAAATAGAGGTCCTACATTTCTTGCTTGTTTCTTGCTCGCTTCAGGATTGCTATGTGGATACGTATAATTTCATGTACATAATGCATTGAGTTAAAAGCACAGTTTTGGCACTTAGAGTATACTTAATAACTGTTTGCCAATAACAGTATAATAAAAGTAATATGCTATCAATTTTAAGGACTAGAGTTCCCATTTTCTGATTTGTGACCAAAGATAACTTCTAATACTCTTGCTCAACTGGTTCCCATATAGGATTTTAGCGCAATGTTTGGTACATAATAGGAATTCAATAAATATTTTCCAAATATATAGGTGCTTCTGAAACTTTTTATATAGAAGGAAATATATAGAAGTTATACCAAATAGCCGAATATTACAATGTTTACATTTTTCCTTTAAAACTATGTGTCACTTCAAAACAGTGGAGCTAGTTATGAGGAAAATATTAATAATACCAGAACTGCATAATTTTGCATTTAATACATGCATGAAATTCATTTCTTTGTTAAAGAGTTATATCCATAAGCAAAAGTCATGGTGTTCAAAACTGTTTGTTCCATCTTTGTGGTATGAACTGTATGTAAAAATCCTGAGAAATAAAAGCAATTACATTCTCTACTCGTGAAACATAGTGTGGTGTGTCTTTATGTTGAGATTAATCTCATGATATTTTAAACTTTAGTTGAAAATCAAAATGTTTTACCATGCATTAAGCCACCCTAAGCATTTTTCATTGTAGAGTATTTGGTGAACAGGGTAACCATATCAAATTCTAAGCCTGAAAAATATATTATTTATGTGGTTTTTTTCTTCTGACTATAGCAGGATGGCACAAGTTACATATTAATCTCTTGCCTTTTTGGGTGTGGTCAGAATTTACCCTAATTTTAGTAATCTGGCATTTGTAAATTGGTGGGTAAATGAATGTGAGTTTTTTCACCAGAAAGTGAAATTCAATGGTTTTAAAATTACAAGTAATTATTTTACACTTCAGTAAGGAAACAATGGTACACTTCATACATAATAAAATATCTTTCCCTTCCATTTAAAAACCATTTCTTTTAGCAATTATTCTAATTGTTTGGAATTCACAGTTCAGAAATAATTGCTACTCATACAGAGGGAGAGAGAAGGGGAAATCCATGCCCTGTCTCCATCTACTCCTCTCCCTGCTTCCTATCCATGAAATTAACACGTGAAAGTCTACCTTTTCCTTCTGGAGCTTACTGATTGCAAATTTAGGATGATCTCTCAATTATCAATGGCTTAAAATTTTGAGGTAATGGCAAAAGTTGCAGAAAAACAACAAAGTTTAACAGATCACTTGAGGACTGAAATCAGTAATTTAGCTGCATGTGAGTTAAGCAGCCCCTGATAAATTACAATTCTAATTCAAAAGTTGTTTTTGAACTTGGCGTATGTGCCAGGCAGTGTGTTAGGTAACAGCAGTGGTTCTTACCTGGTAGTGATTTTGTCCCTCTTAGGGACTTTTAGCAACGTTTGAAGGCAGTTTGTGTTGTTTCAACAGGAGAGTGCTACTCACATCAGTTGAATAGAGGCCAGGGATGCTCTCACCATGCACAGGACAGCCCCCCATGATAAAGAATCATCTGGCCCAAAGGTCAATAATGCTGAAAAACTGGAATGCAAGGATATGAAGATGAAGTAAACACACAGGTATGTATTTAAAAATCGTATCTACTATGTGCTAAGATCTATGATCATTTCGCACAATATTATCTTATTATTCAATATTCATCTAAGAAAAGATTTCACTCACAATTATATAACAAATTCTATTAAATGTTTTACATTTAATAAACTACATTCTCTTTTTTTTCAACTTTATTTATTTTTAATTGCAGTAACATTGGGTTATAACACTATATAGCTTTTGGATGTACATCGTAATATATTTCGATTTCTGTGTAGATTACATCATGTTCATCACCCAAAAACTAATTATAGTCCATGCCCTCACATGTGAGCCTAATCACCCCTTTTGCCCTCCCCTCTTTCCCCTATGGTAACCATCAATCCAGTCTCCATTGCCATGTGTTTGTTTGTCATTGTTTTTATCTTCCACTTATGAGTGAGATCATATGGTATTTGACTTTCTCCCTCTGACTTATTTCACTTCACATAATACCCTCAAGGTCCATCCATGTTGTCACAAATGGCCAGATTTCATCACTTCTTATGGGTGAGTAGTAGTCCATCATGTGTAAATACAACATCTTCTTTATCCATTCGTCTCTTGATGGGCACCTAGGTTGCTTCCAAGTCTTTGCTATTGTGTATAATGCTGCAATGAATATAGAGGTGCAGGTATCTTTATGCCTATGGGTTTTCAAGTTCTTTGGATAAATACCCAGCAGTGGGATACCTGGATCATATGGTAGATCCATGGTTAATTTTCTTAGGGTACTCCACACTGCTTTCCATAGTGGCTGCACCAGTTTGCACTCCCCTAGCAGTGTACAAGGGTTCCCTTCTCTCCACATCCTCTCCAACATTTGTTGTTTCCTGTCTTGTTAATTATAGCCATTCTGACTGGATTGAGGTGATACCTCATTGTAGTTTTGGTTTCCCTTTCCTTGATAGCTAATGATGTTGAGTGTCTGTTTATATGCCGGTTGGCCATCTGTATATCTTCTTTGGAGAAATCTCTGTGCTGATCTTTCGCCCATTTTTTTTAATTGGGTTTTTGGTTTTTTTGTTGTTGAGCTGTGTGAGTTCTTTGTATAATTTGGATATTAACCCCTTATCTGATATATGGTTTGCAAATATCTTCTCCCAATTGTGAGGTCGTCTTTTCATTTTGTTGATGGTTTTCTTTGCTGTGCAGAAGCTTTTTAGTTTGATGTAGTCCCATTTGTTCATTTTTTCTTTTGTTTCCCTTGCCCGGTCAGACATGGGACTTGAAAATATGCTGCTAAGACTGATGTCATAGAGCGTAGTGCATGTTTTCTTCTAGAAGTTTCAAGGTTTAGGGTCTTACATTCAAGTCTTTAATCCATTTTGAGTTGATTTTTGTGCATGGTGTAAGGGAATAGTCTACTTTCATTCTTTTGCATGCGGCTGTCCAGTTTTCCCAACACCATTTATTGAAGAGACTCTCCTTTCTCCATCGTATACTCTTGGCTACCTTGTCGAATATTAGCTATCCATAAATGTGTGGGTTTATTTCTGGGCTCTTGATTCTGTTCCATTGATCTGTGTATCTGTTTTTGTGCCAGTACCATTGCTATTTTGGTTACTATGGCTTTGTAGTATATTTTGAAATCAGGAAGTGGATGCCGCTAGGTTTGTTCTTTTTTCTCAGGAATCCTTTGGCTATTTGGGGTCTTTTGTTGTTCCATATAAATTTTAGGATTCTTTGTTCTATTTCTGTGAAAAATGTTGTTGGAACTTTGATAGGGATTGCCTTGAATCTATAGATTGCTTTAGGAAGTGTGGACATTTTAACGATGTTAATTCTTCCAATCCAAGAGCACAGAATATCTTTCCATTTCTGTGTGTCTTCCTCGATTTCTTTCAACAATGGTTTATAGTTTTAGGGGTACAGATCTTTCAGCTCTTTGGTTAAGTTTATTCCTAGATATTTTATTTTTTTTTTGTCGCAATTGGAAATGGGATTATATTCTTAATTTCTCTCTCTGAAACGTCGTTGTTAGTGTATAGAAATGCAACTGCTTTGTGTATGTAGATTTTGTATCCCACGACTTGACTGTATTTCTTTATTGTTTCTAAAAGTTTTTTAGTGGATTCCTTAGGGTTTTCTAGGTATAAAATCATGTCATCTGCAAAGAGTGACAGTTTTACTTCTTGTTTTCCAATGTGGATCCCTTTTAATTCTTTTTCTTGCCTGATTGCTCTGGCTAGGACTTCCAGTACTAAGTTAAATAAGAGTGGTGACAGTGGGCATCCTTGCCTGCTTCCTGTTCTTAGAGGGATAGCATTCAGTTTTTCTCCATTGAGAATGATATTTGCTGTGTGTTTGTCATATATGGCCTTTATTATGTTGAGGCATTTTCCTTCTATACCCATTTTATTTAGAGTTCTTATCATAAATGGATGCTGTATCTTGCCAAATGCTTTCTCTGCATCTATTGAGATGATCATGTGACTTTTCTTCTTCGTTTTGTTAATGTGGTGTACCAGGTTGATAAATTTCTGGATGTTGAACCATCCCTGCATCCCAGGAATGAAACCCACTTGATCAGGATGTATGATCTTTTTTAATGTATTGTTGTATTCGATTTGCTAATATTTTCTTGAGGATTTTTGCATTCATGTTCATCAGTGATATTGGCCTCTAATTTTCTTTTTTTGTGTTGTCCTTGTCTGGTTTTGGTATCAGGATAATGTTGACTTCTTAGAATGAGTTAGGAAGCCTCCCCTCCTCTTCAATTTTTTGGAAGAGTTTGAGAAGGATGGGTATTAAGTCTTCTTTGAATGTTTGGTAGAATTGACCAGGGAAGCCATCTGGTTCTGGACTTTTATTTTTGGGGAGGTTTTTTATTGCTGTTTCAATCTCCTTACTGGTGATCAGTCTATTCAAATTTTCTACTTCTTCTTGGTCCAGTTTTGGAAGGTTGTATGTTTCTAAGAATTTATCCATTTCTTCTAGATTACTCAATCTGTTGGCGTATAGCTTTTCATAGTATTCTCTTATTATCTTTTGTATTTCTGAGGTGTCCATTGTAACCTCTCCTCATTCGTTTCTGATTTTATTTATTTGAGGCTTCTCTCCTTTTTTCTTGGTGAGTCTAGCTAAGGATTTGTCAATTTGGTTTAACTTTTGAAAGAACCAGCTCTTGGTTTCATTAATTTTTTTCTATTTTTTTTTTAGTATGTATCTCGTTTATTTCTGGCCTATTTTTATTTTTTCTTTCCTTCTGCTGATTTGGGGTTTTGGTGATTGTTCTTTTTCCAGTACCTTTAGATGCACTTGTAGGTCGTCTATTTGGGATTTTTCTTCTTTGTTGAAGTAGACCTTAATTGCTATGAAATTCCATCTTAGAACCACTTTTGCTGTATCCCACAGATTTTGGCATGTCATATTTTCATTTTCATTTGTCTCCAGGAATTTTTGATTTCTCCTTTCATTTCATCATTGACCTAATTTTTGTTCAGTAGCATTTTGCTTATTCTCCCCTTTTTTGTGGCTTTTCTGTTTGTCTTCCTGTAGTTGAGTTCTAATTTCATTCCTTTGTGATCAGAAAAGATGCATGGTATTATTTCAATCTTCTCAAATTTATTGAGACTTGTTTTGT
Organism: Equus caballus; assembly: GCF_041296265.1. NCBI lineage: Eukaryota > Metazoa > Chordata > Mammalia > Perissodactyla > Equidae > Equus > Equus caballus. The sequence continues at coordinate 15,519,076 of NC_091702.1, read as the reverse complement.
GGCCTAATATGTGATCAATCCTGGAGAATGTTCCATGCGCATTTGAAAAGAATGAGTATTCTGTGGTTTTTGGATGGAATGTTCTGTAAATATCTACTAAGTCCATCTGGTCTAATGTGTCCTTTAAGGCCAGTGTTTCCTTATTGATCTTCTGTTTGGATGATCTATCCATTGGTGTAAGTGGAGTGTTAAAGTCCCCTACTATTATTGTGTTATTGTCTGTTTCTCCTTTTATGTCTGTTAATAATTGCTTTATATATTTAGGTGCTACTAGGTTGGGTGCACAGATATTTACAAGTGTTATATTTTCTTGTTAGATTGTTCCCTTTATCATTATTTAGTGCCCATCTTTGTCTCTTGTTACAGTTTTTGTTGTAAATTCTATTTTGTCTAATATAAGTATTGCTACCCCCACTTTCTTTTCTTTGCCATTTGCATGGAATATCTTTTTCCATCCTTTCACTTTCAGTTTGTGAGTGTCTTTAGGTCTCAAGAGTGTCTCTTGTATGCAGCATATACATGGGTCTTGTTTTTTTATCCAATTGGCCACCCTATGGCATTTGATTGGAGCAGTTAGTCCATTCACGTTTAAAGTAGCTATTGATAAATATGTATTTATTGCCATTTTGTTACTTTATTTTTTTCTGGGTGTTTTAGTAGTTCTTCTCTGTTCCTGTCTTTTTCTCTTGCTCACTTCCCTTGTGGGTTGATGGCTCTCTTTAGTAATATATTTGATTTCTTTTGTCTTACTTTCTTGCTTGCTTAGTATAGGTTTCTGATTTGTGATTTCCATGAGGATCCTATTTAATATTCTATGTATATAACAGTCTATATCAAGTTGATAGACTCTTTAGCTTCACCTCTTTCTAAAGCTCTACTTTTTCACTCCCCTCCTCCCACATTTAATGTTTTTCCAATCATATATTATCTCTTGTTTAGTGTGTATCTATCCATAAACCTCTTATCATTGAAATAGGTGATTTTAGTACGTTTGTCTTTCAACCTTCATATTATCTTCACAAGTAGTTGATCTGCTACCTTTACTATATTTTTACCTTTGCCAGTGATTTTATTGCCTGGTTTTTTCTTGTTGTTGTTTTGTTTTTTTATAATGATTTTTTTTTTCTATTTGTGGTCATTGCTTTCCCACTTAAATAAGTCTCTTCAGCATTTCTTGTAGAATTGGTTTTTTGGTGATAAAGTCCTTTAATTTTTGCTTGTCTGGTATGCGCTTTATCTCTCCTTCCATTCTGAAAGAGAACCTTGATGGATAGAGTGTTCTTGGCTGTAGGCTTTTTCCTTTTAGCACTTTAAATACCTTGTGCCATTCTCTTCCAGCCTGTACGGTCTCAGCTGAGAAGTCCACTGATAGCCTGATGGGCTTCCCTTTATATGTCACTTGTGGCCTTTCTCTTGCTGCTTTTAGGATTCTCTCTTTATCTTTAATTTTGGACATTTTAATTATAATATGGCTTGGTATGGATCTCTTTGGGCTTATCTTGCTTGGAGCTCTCTGTGCTTCCTGAACTTGGATGTCTGTTTCTTTCCTCAGATTAGGAAAAATTTCATCTACTATTTCTTCAAATAAATTTTCTGCCCCTTTGTCTCTCTCTTCTCCTTCTGGGACACCTATAATCGGACCGTTAGCACGCTTGATGTTGCCCGAGAGTTCCCTTAGACTGTTCTCATTCTGTCTAATTCTTTTTTCTCTTTTCTGTTCTGCTTGGGTGACTTCCTCTAGTCTTTCCTCTAGCTTGCTGATCCATTCTTCTGCATCCTCTACTCTGCTATTGAGTCCCTCTAGTGAATTTCTTATTTCCAGTATTGTATTCTTCATTTATGATTGGTTTTTTTAATATCTTCCAGTTCTTTGCTGATGTGCTGACTGTGTTCATTCATTCTTCTCCCCATATCTCTGAGCTTCCTCATGATTTTTTGTTTGAACTCTTTATTGAGTAGGTCACTTCTTTGTGTTTCATTTAGTCCTTTTTCTGGGGTTTTCTCCTATTCCCTTGCTTGGAATGTATTCCTTTGTCTCCTCATTATGCCTCTTTCTCTGTGCTTATTTCTATGTATTAGGTGAATTGGCTATGTCTCCTGATCTTGGCGAAGTGGCCTTATGTATGAGAAGCCTTTTGAGTGCCAGCAGTGTGCTTTCCTCTCATCAGCAGTACAGAAGATCCAGGAGTGACCCCTGTGTGGGCTACTTGTGTCCTTCTGCTGTGGCAGTGTTGCTTCCACTGCAGAAACCCAGGGAGTCTAGTCTTTCTTTCCCTGGCCAGCTATTTGTCAATCCTGTTTGGGGAGTACCGTGGGCTACAAAGTCTTTCAGCACACTCTTATTGCAATTTTCTTCTTAATTGGGTTGGTACCCAGTGTAGCTGGTTGCTAGGCTCAGGGGCTTACAGTTGTGATAGGCCTCAGGCCTACAAGACTGTTGTCAGTTCTCTTAGGAGTGCCCTGAGTGGGGCTGGCCCTAGGCAGGGAGCACTCAATTGTTTCAGGCTTTGGAAGGTGGGGCTGATCCTTTTTATGCCTATTTGTGAAGCACAAAGTTCTTCTGCCACTGATAAGCCTCAGATCCCCCAGCACCACACATGCTGTCAACAAAGTCCTGGTCCGTGCACACTTCTCAACCCCCTCGAGCGTACCCCAACACCGCAGTGTAGAGGCCCCCACCTCTCCACCAGTACCCTCCACAGTTCACCTGATCTTCACACAGGCCCTGCCCCACAGAGTCAGACATCCTTGCCTGCCTGTAGAGGATCCAAGCACCCAGTCAATGCAGGCTGAAAAGTAGCCTGAGGTGGGACCAGTCACTAGAGCGGGTTAAATCTGGCTGAACTGGATTAAATCTGTGCTCTAGTGCACCTGGCAAACCCCTGGGCTAACAGGACAAGGGATGAACCTCAATGGCACCCACCAGGGTTTGTGTCAAAACAATGCCCTCCTCCAATGTCTCAGTCTCTGCAGAGGTCCCTCCTCTCACCAAGATGTCCCCAGAACCCACCAGGTGACTCTTGTTTCACCAAAAGTCTCTCAGCCTCCTCTCTGGTTATTTTAGGTGGCTGCAATGAGTGAGTTTGTGTGTGGGCCCTTTAAGACCTGGGCTTTTCGACTTCCAGCCAATAGCTTTTCTGGGGTTATCCTTGCTGCAGTTAATAGCCAGCAAAGCCAGACAGTAAGACCCCCGTCAGTTGGGCTGAGTCTGAAGGATGCTTATAGCAGTGTCACCCCCGCTCCGGAGCTCACTCCTCCAGGGAGGGCTGCATACCTTAGGGTGGCTCCTGTCTGGCCAGCAGAGAAGCTCTGCTGCTCCCAAGGGTGGCTTTTTTTCCTCTCCAGCAGGAATTTCTGCCTGTTCCTCCTTAGTCAGGACTGTCCCTTGTCGTGGGGTTTCTTTTTATCCAGTTTTCAGTTTTCTCTCCAGGGTAATTTTTCCAAAAATAGTTGTAACCTGGTTGTGTTCATGGGAGGAGATGAGTTCAGAGTCTGTTTACACTGCCATCTTAAACTACATTCTCTTTTATTCCTCATAACAACTCTATGAAGCAAGTATTAATGTTATAACCTTTTGGGGGATGATAAATCTTAAGGGTACAGAAAGGTGACTAAACTGTCCAAGGTCACATAACTAGTTAGTGGCAATGCTGGATTCGAACTTAGTCATTCTGGCTCTGGAATCTTTGATTTTAAGCAACAAAATATTGAAAGTAATGTTATTGTAATTATTATGTTTGACTTTTTCTAATTAAGAAAAGCATAAAGAAATAAGATGCAAGTGTTGGTATTTTACTATGATTTCTAATTTTTATTTTACTTTACTATGGATAGTCACACTCTTGTGTATCATGATACTATTTTTTAAAAATATAGAAAAGATGATTGGGGCATGAAGCATTTCAAAAACTACTAAAAGCAAAACAAAGAACAACAGAAAAATAGATTCTAACATGTACAGTGCTATGGATGCAGCCAGCATGCAATAAACATTTAGGGGATAGATGGAAGGAATGACAATGGGTCCATCTGGATTATCTACATAAAAATTGAATAGATAGGTCTTTTAGATAGCACTATTTAGTATTATATTCAGCACTAAAAAAGTCTGCTCTGAACAAAGTTTTTGGTTTTAGTATTATTAATAGTGAGCAGTTCTTTCTGGTATGAATCAGACCAGAATATCGTTTTCCTAGTTGTTCATTTAAACATATTTATGTTTATATTGCAAAAATAATATTTATTCATTCATATACAAAAATATACTACAAAGTATAAAGTTAAGAAAGAAAACAAAATCACCCAAAATTAAACCACTCAAAAGATAACCACTGTTAGCATTTTGGTGAATATCCTCGTGTTGTTACTTTTTCTTTCAAAAACATATTAGTATTTTATGGAAAATGTTGAGAATGACTTCAAAGTTATTGCTATCAAAACTGTTCCGATGGAGAACTCATCTAGTAGGTCAGGAGTTTGGTCTGAGATTCTGAATTTTTAGAACCATATTCTGGCTTGTCTTGGTTGAAACAAGTTTGCAAAATCTTGACCTAAGGGTATCAATTTCTTCCAAAATATTTCAGATAAAGCTCTTCCCTCCAATGATTCTCAACCTGATTCACTATTGAAACTGATGATACTCTAATTGGCATTAATTGATACTATATGTCAGGAATATGGGTTTAAATTATGATGAAAGGCATAAGATCACTCCTTTTTTTAGTCGTTGGAAATGCCTCCTAATGAAAATAATTATGTCAAAGCCTTAATCATATAAATCATGGGACAGTATAAGAAATTTATGCATATATTGGCTCCCTGAGCTTTTTCTATAATAGTCCATTTCCTGGGCTTTTTCTTACTACTGCTTAGGTAGGTAAATTCCTTAAAGAAAATGATGACTTTTATGCAAAGGTGATTTCTGTAGATTGGAAGTAAATTTTTAAACAAGAAATGGTAGTAATTACATTTATGAGGTAGGAGACAGTAAATATCTTGATGCTAGAATGCTCAATTCCCTATCTAAGAGCATCTGGTAAAATATTAGGATACAATAACATTATTATACACTACAAATGTAATAATGTTACACGTGCTAAAGAGTAGGTTTTGAACAGTAGAAGAAATACACTCCTTTTAAGTAAATGTTTTATTTATTTTATTTTTTTGTTATTTACTTGTTTTTTGTTATGTTATTTGTTCTTTACTAGTTATTTTATGCTTTATTTATGTTTGCTTTTAAACATATACCATATACTATAAAATACACAAATATTGTATTCAGCTTGATGAATTTTTATATATTTTTATCTCTGTATAGCAATAGAAATGTAATTTTTAACTTATTGAAATGATTTTAGTAACTATTTCCTTTCTATAAAACGATTTCATGAGAATTCTGTTGTAAGTACTAACGCCTGGCTCTTACAGTGAAAGGTGGTCACTTGCTAAAGCCTGAATTAATTTTTAGTGAAGTATGATCCTTTAATAACTAATGTTGATAAAAATGAAGCATTTAAATATGGGAATCCTTTCATGTGTAATTTATACTTACTTGACAGAAGTTTTCTGTGAATGAGGATAAGATTTTAATTATAGAATATTATTTAAAGAGATTTAATTTGATTAATTTCTAGTAACATTAGATACATAAGAGATTATCTCCAGCCTCAGATTCATAGCTCTAAGGTCCCTTCTGGGTTTAAATTCTTTGAGCTAAATTCTGAATTTACCTTATTATCTTCCAAAAGAAGATCATAAATAAAAAATAATAGCTAATATTTATTGAGCACCTTCAAACTATGCTAAGGACTACTGGACTCAAGTAGACTTTATTTTATTTTATCTTTTCATTTCATGACCCTGAAAACTGGCAAGGGGCGATTTAGGGCCACGCCCTCCAAGTAACAAAAATGTATTTGAGGCTGAGAATTAGAGAGTTTATTATGCAGAACTGAGAGCAAGAAGTCATTTGGACCACAGAAAAGGCCTGGAAAGCCATCAGGATCCTCCTGCCATCTCTTTATGTGTGTGTGTGGCTGACAGAGTTTATTTGCTGTGCTGACCTATGGTCAAGGATTAGGTTCCAACCATAAGTTCTTTATTTACTGAAAAATCTGTGCATCTCGAACCTAGATATCTAGAACAGCTCAAGGATTCACCTGTGGTTCAAAGAACTTTGGTCAGAGTACCAGGTTCAGGGAATACACACATGGCTGTTTGGTCCATCTCTGTGTGGAAGTGGTACTACCCAGGTGGTAGCAGTAGTGATCTTAAAGCTAATCTAACAGTTACCATCTACACTGAGTATCAGGGAAGCTTAATTTGCTACGAGTCACGTATAACCAGGATATCACCAGGTTTGTCTCGAAACAAAGCCCTTATCCTTCCTCCTATACATTGCAGACTCACCTTAGATAAAGTAGCGTATTTAAGTTGATTTCGTTTTTTGCTAATTTTTAAAGTTATTTTATAGCTAAACTGTCAGCTATAAGATTGTTTTGCGTTTTGTGGACATTGTACTGTATTTAGAATAGAACATTGAACAAAATGCAAAAATCCCTTTCCTCTTTGAGCTAACTCAAAGAATATGAAAAGCCATGCACAAAAAAATCGGACTTTAACCAGGATATTTTATTAAAAATTGGGTAATTCCTCAAAATAAAACAATCTGATACCTCACTTCATTATTTCCTTCTAGAAGTCTTACATAAGGTTAAAGAATTGAAAATCCAAATTGTGTTGTAAACTATTTGTCTTATTACTTCAATGGCCTGGTAGTGGTGGTAGTAATGCTTTTAAACATTATTCAGGGACCTGACATTATCTAAATAAACAATATGTAGCTACCCCTCTTACACTCCATTTTTTCCTTTGCATTTCTGCTTTATTTTTTATTGTGCTGTGCATATGTATATACCACATTTCTTTATCTATTCAACCATCCATGAACTCATTGTCCTCATTAGGCAGTGTCTATACCATACTGGTTATTAAATAGTTTTATATCTACATCTGTGTCTAGATCTATCCATGCCTGTATATAGGAACGTGGTTCAAATCTTCAAGTTCTCCCACAACTAGAAGAACCTGCAACTAAGATACACAACTGTGCACAGGGGGGTTTGGGGAGATAAAGCAGAAAAAAAAAAAATCTTCAAGTTCTTTCAATCTTATGTTAGACAGATATCTAACAAGCTCTGTTCTGGTACTGTTCCATCCCTACCCTTCTATCTGCTCCTGTGACTGGGGCAAAATTGGTGGAACTTAAAAACTCACTGATTAAAGATATTTTTCTTTGTTATTGTTAGATGGATTTAATTTAAAAAGATCAAAAACTCAAAATATATAACAGCATACCAGCCAAGAGCTACTTATCAATATTAATTTATTGGATCCAATAGTACTTATACTTCGATTATCTTTGAGGCTACTACTGTTTTATACTAATGTCTGAAAATTAGCAATGCATCATTAAGGAATTATAAAACTATGTTCTGCGTCCTTAATTAGAGAAAGAAGAGAAATATTTAATTATTTTCACATCCTTTTATCAAAACTCTTTAAAATAAAAAATTTGGGGCTTAATAAATTAGAAATGAGTAATGTGATTGATGCTTCAAGAATGATAGTTCAAGAATGAACGACTGCTGCTCTCCCTTGGTAACTAGGTATAGTATGGAACATTTGTTTTACTTTTGAAAAGCAATTTTCTGTGTAGTAAGTAAGATGCCTGAATTGAAATAAAGGTATCTTAGAGAAGAATGTGCTTTTTTTGGAGGTTAGATACCCTATACCACCATCAAGAGAGAACAATAGCGAACTGCATAAATGAATGGTAAATTAAACCATATAAACTCTTAAAACGTCAGTGAGTTATTATTTAATCATGCATATTTATCTATGGTTATGCATTATTGTGATGTCACCAATGGAGTAAATGTCATTTCAGTGTTCTCCAAACGGGTGTGTTGGGGAATAATAGAACAAAACTCCAGACGAAACAAACATAGAAAAAACTCAACACATCTTACAAACACACATACACACATGCTGACATCGCAAAATAGTGTTCTATGTTCCAACATATAAAGGAAATACTGATGGAAAGAATGAAGAAGTAGCTTTACGAAGGGATTTCTCAGATGCTTCAATTTAGCATGCTGCTAGCACAATACGCACTGAGAATCTCCAAGAAGTAGGCACTCTGCATACCTTCACAAACATGTATCATCAGGGAAAGCTTTTCGGGTCACTCCTGTGAACATCTCTCAGAACAGGACTGCTGATTTACATCAATGTACTAGTTAGCTGTGGCTTTAGGAGTCAAAGTACACTTAAGGTTTATGGATGACTATTCTATAGAGCGAAATTTAGGAATAGCTAGTATAAGTTGAGGCAATGAAGCTATATGATTATTTACAAGGCTTTTTAGCCAATAAGAATCTCAAAAGAGATTCTTACCTGTGGAGCAGAACCTGAATTTGCAAATACATTTTTGGGTCAAAATTGCATATCACATTTGCTTTTAAAAAGAAAGTAATGAAACTAAAGTTCTACTTGGTTCATTTATACTTTTAAATAAAATTATACAGAATTCTTATCACTAAATTTAAATTAATAAAATACATACTTAAAATAGTTTAGATACAGAGTGTATTATCATTCTGATATCATTTTTGTAAAGTAAACGTATTTTTTAGCCTCAAGACCCAACATATTTTAGAATAACTTTCTTTTGATTAATATATTAAGGCACTGTTTGAACATTTGCTGTGAAATGTTACCTTATCTCTATACTCTATTTTATAAACCCCATGTAAATAGGACACAGTATCAAGGCCACATCTACATGAGTAAGTCAAGTATTCACAAATTTGTTTAATTTTCCAAATATATTCGGTTAGGTTTTAAAATATCACTGGGTATATATAGCAAGAAATTTGAAATAAAATAATTCAAGTAAATAGTAGCAATTTCCTTAAAGGTTGTCATTGTTGATGAGTAAATTGAAAATAACTATTCAGCAAAATATTGCAGATATTACTCATGCATTTAGAAATACTTTTATGATGAAATGTTCACCGTTGTACTTTGTACATCTCTGTTCCTTAGGTATTAGAGGAATAGGATTGGTGACTAACTGAAGGACCAATACTAAGTATCACCAACAAAGGGAATGATGGATGGAACATAATGTGATAAAGGAAGACAAGATTAGATTAAATTTGTGGTTATTCTTTTCAAATATTTTATATTCAGACACTTGAAAAACCAGATTAGAAGCTAAAATTTAAGAGTAAGAAAAGTTAGATCATGAGATTGGGGTGGTCTGGTATATTTTACCCTCCTGAAAAGAAATATGAATTATGTAAATAGTTATCCTGTTTGTCCCTAGTGAATGATCACCTTAATAGGGAGCTATATGTACATTCTTTATAAAAGATAACAAAATTATGACCTGGCAATTAAAATAAAAATTAGATATGGAGAGTAATTTTAGAACCTCATGGAGATACAGAATGGTTTACTTAAAACAAGAAAATTTAACGGTCATAATTTTTACTAATTATATCACAGGATTATTTTGCTTCATCTTAGGTTTTATTCTGATCCGAATACCTGGGCCAAGGGCACTCCATTCTTATAGGGCTCAACACTCCTTATCACTTCTCTCCTGAAGCAAGTGTGAGTTTTGGAATATTAGTTTATGTTTCTGTAAGAATTCTTAAATATAAGTATAAATATCTGCCAGATTTTCAATGATGTTTATTAATGAATAATCTTAATTGTATCTAGATCAGTTTACTATCCATCACACAATATTACAGCCCAATGATTATGATCATATATAAAATTTATAGCTAATCCGAAGAGAATGTATATGTTATCAAAATATTTTTTTGAAATAGCAGACAATAGACGAAAGTATAAAGAACATCTGTCATCTTCCTACCTTGAAGTAGCCACTATTCTCATATCACCAACTATCCTGTCAGGCCTTATAAATGTAAATATATGCAATTGTTTATTCATTTAGTTGGGTTTTTAGTTTTTCTGGGTTTTTTTTCAATAATTGCATTGTACTGCACACACTATTGTATCTTATTTTTTCTCACTTAAAATACAGCAGAACCTTTCCCAGTCAATATTAGACTAGTTCAGTTACAAAAGACCTTCAGTTGCCCATCTGCTATTGATATTTTAATACTCAGCCTGAAAATTAATAGAGAATAGTAACATCTATCGTCACGGACATAAACTTGAATTTATGACGGCTCAATCCTTAGCAAAAGCTGTGCTGGAAAAAATACTATTTAGAGAGAACAACCTGCGAAAATGCCGCTGTGCCTTTTGAGATGTATGATAAATGACCCTTGGATTCAGCCAGATGACCAGAGAGTGCTACGTAGGCTACGCGTGGTTTGAATTTGCTGAACTTTGCCTCAGCATAAGCTTACAAAAAAATGACGCTTTGATGTTCTCTGTTGTATTTTCTGCAGGCCTATCATTAAAAAACATTCTTTAGGGACCAGCCCGGTGGTGCAGCATGGAAGTGCTCATGTTCCACTTCGGTGGCCTGGGGTTCGCTGGTTTGGATCCTGGGTGTGGACATGGCACTGCTTCACAAGCCATGCTGTGGTAGGCATCCCACATATAAAGTGGAGGAAGATGGGCACGATGTTAGCTCAGGGCCAGTCTTCCTCAGCAAAAAGACGAGGATTGGCAGCAGATGTTAGCTCAGGGCTAATCTTCCTCAAAAACAAACAAACAAACAAAAATATTCTTTATAACATAGCATAACTACGTCATGAGGGTTTTCCTGGGGGAAATGTGCTTCTGCTGATCAACTAGCTTGTTTTTATCTTATGGGTATAAAATGATTTGACAGTTAATATGTCCTACTTTATGATAGCTAGCTGCAAATCCTAAAGATTTGCTACCTTGCTTTAGTAACTTTATGACTTGCTTATCAATGACATGTAATTTAAATTTTAATACTATATGCTTTTATTATTTTGTTCACCTTATTTTTCTGTTATGTTTTTAACTTCTTGCATATATTTTGTAAGTTAATTCAAACTCTTTTTATATATAAGCAAGGTAAAAATAATTATATAGAGAAAGATATAGGCAAATTAATAAAGGCAGTTCCTGGGCTGGCCTGGTGGTGTAACAATTAAGTTTGTGCACTCTGCTAAGGCAGCTCGGTGTTCACAGATTTGGATCCTGGGCACAGACCTACACACTGCTCATCAAGCCATGCTGTGGAGGTGTCCCACATACAAAATAGAGGAAGATTGACAACAGATGTTAGCTCAGGGCCAATCTTCCTCACCAAAAAGAAAAATTAAATAAAGGCAGTTCCTTTGTTTATATAAGGAAATTTGAGGAAAAAGAGGCCACATTTGGCTCTTCAGATTTAAGACCATTGGTAAATTATTTGGTTTCTGAATGTGGCTTATGGGAACAGAGGTTTGTAGACAGGGTCTGTAGTTATTAGGTTCATATGGTATTGAATGTTTGTCACAAGGGAAACTTGTGCTCAAATTCTCCTGTCAACTTACTCAATTTGGTTCACATATCTATTTAATATGACCTCAGTGACCTTGATAATATTCTTTGATTTTAAGGATTAAAAATAAAGAAAACATGCAGGGCTGGCCTGGTGAAGCAGCGGTTAAGTTCCTGTGCTCTGCTTCGGCAGACCCAGGCTCGCACATTTGGATCCCGGATGACGACCTATGCACCACTCATCAAGCCATGCTGTGGTAGGTGTCTCACATATAAAGTAGAGGAATATGGGCACAGATGTTAACTCTGGGCCAATTTTCCTCAGCAAAAAAGAGGAGGATTGGCGGCAGATGTTAACTCAGGGCTAATCTTCCTCAAAATAAATAAATAAATAAATAAATAAACAAACAAACATGCCAGGGCTCATTCTACATTGCCTGCCCTGGACCTGGAATTTTGCATTTCTCCAAGTAGTCATAATTCCTTTTTGTGAGAAATGATATTTAGAGCCTGCCTTCTGGAGGATAGGGTGCTTGTTGCTCATGGAATTGGTCACTGTTACCAAATTTGTTGCAAATAACAGAGCCAGGAAATATGAATAATTTCAAAGAGGAAGTATATTAGGAATTATATTAATACTTTCAATTTAAATTTAGGATTGTGGTGTTTTGTTTACCATCCTTACTATATCTTCTAATTTTTCTTTTACACTAAAATTCTTAGTTCCTAAACATTAGTATAATTATTTATTTGATATGCTTATTTCTGAATAAAGAGATTTTTATTTATTTATTTTCTATTTTTTTTTTAATTTTAATTTTTTTTTTGAGGAAGATTAGCCCTGAGCTAACTACTGCCAGTACTCCTCTGTTTTGCTGGGGAAGCCTGGCCCTCAGCTAGCATCCATGGCCATCTTCTTCTAATTTATACGTGGGACACCTACCACAGCATGGCTTGCCAAGCGGTGCCATGTCTGCATCCAGGATCCGAACCGGAGAACCCTGAGTCACTGGGAAGCAGAATGTGAGAACTTAACCACTGAGCCACCAGGCTTGCCCTGAATAAAGATATTATTATTACCTCTAACAGTATTACTAAAGGCTGCTTAAGGGGTTTTTTTCTCCCAGTTATTTTTATCCACAATCAAATTACTGTGCTTTGAGGCCACTTAAAATATTTCCTTTCTGCATAATGGAGCCACCAACTCAGGTTTATTTGTTCTATTTTGCTCATGGTTTTTAGATACTGTTTTTTTCTATTTTGATATAATTTTGTTTTATAATTTTGCATAAGTTTTACATGCCTCCAATGCCAAATCTACAAAATCTTCTGTTTCCTAATTCTCGTTTCTGTCTTCCACATAACGATTTATTACTTAATAGCTTATTCTTACATGTAAAACAAATTAAGCAAATGTGGATAATTTAAAATTTTATTTCTAAAATACTTTTTGCTATAAATATGTTTAATTATTTTCATACTTAAATTTATGTTATTATATCATTAGAATCCCACAGCACTCATAATTACTCTAACTGGCAATAATTTAGCAAAAGGAGACCTCTGGAATGATGGAGAGTCTACAGGTAGACATATCATATATAACATATCCCAGAGATGCCTTCATTGTTAAATGCCCAAACAGTCTAATAAAACTAGTAGGTAAACTCAATAACTTTTCTTTCACGTAAAATTAAAGCTAACTAAAATTTAACTAATTGATTTTCATATGTGATTTATGAAAGTCAAGATGGAATGTCATAATAGGCAAATGTTACTGAGGTAATTTACCATGTTTTCACACATACACATGTGGATAAAGGTAAAATAAAAAGAGAATAAATAGGAAGTAGAAACTAAGAAAAAGAATTTACAGTATGTATACACACACAAAGGTAAAAGGAGAAAGGAAGAAAAAGAAAGGAAGGAAGGAAGGGAGGGAGGGAAGAAGGAAGAAAGAAACAAAGAAAAAGAGGACAGGAGGGAGGTAGGCAAGGAGGAAGGAAGGAAAGCAAGAAAAATTAGAAACCAAGAAAAGATTTTTTTGTTTTGTTTTGTTTTGTTTTGTGTTTTTTTTGTTTTAATTTTTTTATTTTTTTTAATTGTGCTAATATTGGATTATAACAATATATAGCTTTCAGATGTACATCGTAATATATTTCGAATTCTCTATAGATTACATCATGTTAACCACCCAAAATCTAATTATAGTCCATCCCCTCACATGTGAACCTAGTCACCCCTTTGTTTTAAAAAAAATCTTTCGTAGATTCCTGAAATATTTATTAAATGCAGACTAAATATTTGGCTGATAGTCTTAGCAGTTAAAGAGAAGGGAAGTGCGTAATTAGATGTAAGATTCAAGTGTCATTACCTTAAAAATTAATCTCAGTCTCTCATAAGGAGCAAAGCCTTTCCTGGATGTTAGACATGATATCTCATAAAACAGACATTGAAAGATGTGAAAGACAACATATTTGGCAGCAACACTACAGTAAACATCACAGTGAGTATCACATGGGTGGCATTTGGAATGCCGTATAGTAAAAGGTGAAAGCATTGAGCTATAGTGATATCAACCAGAGAAATGTGTAGAAAGTAAATCTTAAAAGTTCTCATCACAAGAAAAAAACAGTAACTATGTGTGGTGATAGATGTTAATTAGACCCTTACAGGACATTTGGTACATTTGGTACAAAATGTCCATAAGACATTTGGTCCACACCAAAAGATCTTTGATATCTGGTCATATTTGGCCCTGTCCAAAACATCATGGAGACATTGAGTCCACACCAAAAGGTCCTTGATATTTGCAGGACCGTTTGGTCCTGTCCAAAACATCCGTCAGACATTTGGTGCAGGTCAAAGGTCCTAGATATCTGGTCAGATTTGATCTTGTCAAACATGTCCATGAAGACATTGGGTCCATACCTAAAGGTCCTTGATATTTGCTATTGTCTAAAACCATTTGGTATGGACCAAATATGCTCATGGAAGTTTTGGACAGGACTAAATTTCAAGGACCTTTTGGCATAAATCAAATATCTTATGGACCAAATGCCTTTGAACATTTTGGACAGGACCAAATGTCTTCTTCTAATCAACTAGACATTCTGGTGATCATTTCACAATATAAACATATATCAAATCATTATGTTGTACACCTGAAATTAATATAAAGTTATATGTCTAATATATCTCAATAAAAACATAGAAGAAGAAATTTGGGCAAAGAAATATCAAGAATGAATGGTTATAGGGAAAAGACCATGTGAGGACACAGCTGTAAAATGGCCATTTGCAAGCCAGGGAGAGAGGCCTCAGGAAAAATCAAACCTGTGGACACCTTAATCTTGGACTTTTACCCTCCAGAATGGTGAGAAAATAATTTTTTGTTGATCAAACCAAAAGAAAAGAAAAAAATGTACTGGTCTCAAAGAGAAATATTTTGAAGGGAAAAAATTAACGATTTATTCATATTTTAATGTTATAAAAACTTATAAAATACAGTCAGAAATATGTATATACATTTAGAAAATGAATATATTTAATGTAATTTACTATTACCATTACCATGCTCACTAAAAAATCCTTAAAACCCTAGTATAACAGAAAATATAGAAATATTCCAGTATTACATTCTTATGTTTCAAATGAAGAATCTATGTTTCAGAGAAATGGGGTGTGAGTAAAAATAAAAAGAATTGTAATGATAAAATCAGATGAAAACATAATTCCTTAATTCTGTTTTTTATTGTACCATGCCATCTCTGTCATGTATGAACCAGGAGAATCTGACTCTTATTCATTAGGATAGTAATATGTAGTATAACTTGTATTATGTCTGTGCATTGCCAAAATAAATGAGAACTAAAAACGTCCATAATCATAATTTCAGTTAGTAAAACAATTTTGCATACAGTGTCTCATTTGATGCTCACAGCAACCTTGAGATGTAGCAGTGATGACCCCATTTGTTAGATTAGAATAGGAGAGTTTCTCCAAACTTTTATAATTAATAAGTGAAAGGAAGAGATTCATATTCAGGGACTTTGATTCCAAATTAAGCTTTTTTTAATTAATCTGTAATTCTCAATATCATAACAACTTAATCTATTCGTTGAGTAGTCTATTCAATAAACGTTTTATTGAACATGTTTTGAATATTAATTATGATCTGAGGGGTAGAAAAACACATAATTGTGATAAAATTTAATTTCCACTCAACAAGATTTCGCAGTATATATAGGAAATAAAAGGACACTGGTCATTTTTATGACCAAAGTTAGTTATCTAAATATTCTAGTAATTAGTTCCTTCATTCGCTATTGTAAACTTTTTGCAACATGAATAATATCAAACGGTAACTCCCCAAAATTTGCCTGAGCTAGCACTACTCTAGAATAACATGTATTTAATTTGCTTTATTTAAGATATATACATGTATGTTTATCAGTATGCACAATGGTTGGCACTGTGAGAACTATTAGTATTTATAATAACAGTGAGAATTGTTAATAGTTATTATAATAACAGTAAGAACTACTGGTAATTATTATGTCTGCCTGTTATAATGAAAAGTCACCTTGGTTAAACAATGTATGCTAAATGGAAATTTTTCACTAAGAAGTTATTTCCTCTCTGTCTTTAAAAAATTATATTGATAATTTAAGAGGTCAAGTAAGAGCCACTGTGAAATGGGTTGAAAGGATTACTGGCATAATTCATCATTTACATATTGTATTACTAAAGAGCAAGACTTTTTTGAACTTTAATGAATGCCACGCTTGTCTTTGAAATTTACAAGTGATTTCCCCGTCATGATGTATCAGAGTCTGATTCAGAACTTCTTTTTCAGTAGACTATAAAGCACATTTAAACGAATGCTAGGAAAAGTGATCACCTGAATAAGATATGAAGGATTCCTTTTTGTTTTCTTTTACTTTGTTTTTCCAATGTAATTTAGTACTCCATAAATTTAATCCCCTTGATTTTCCATGCTTTTTCACCTTTTCCGTTGTTTCCCACCATTAAATACCTCATCAGGATAATGGTTGGTTCTAGATACCCACTTTGGAATCAAATAGACTGAGTTACAATTTGGGATCTGATTGAAACTAGTTATGTGACTATAGGTAAGTTATAACAGTTCTATGACTCACTTCCTGTGTAAAATGATGAGTTTTTAAACGACCCTTACACGGTTGTTACATAAAACTCATGTAGCATATGTAGTAAATAGACTCCAAGTTATAGCTATAACTATCATCCTCCTCCTCATTATAGTAACAGTTAAATTGAGGGATGTGAAGTTATTTTGAGTAGGATTAAACAATAAGACTATTGAGTGCTTAAACACTTAGTTACTGCCATGGGGGGAGAGAGAGAGATCCCTTGTCCTTCTCACATAAAATAGTGTTTTGTCTTGAGGAGAAAAGAAAAAATAAATTGAGAATCAGGAGTTTATGTAGATTAAAGATAAGAATGTATCTTTAGTTTTGGACAAATGTATAACTTAGTAAATTTCTGGCTTCTTTCGGTTAACTTGCCTCTTTAAACAATACGTATCTTAACAAACAAAAATTAAGATTATTTTTCTAGAAATGTTCTCATCCCTACTTTGGAATAATTTTTGTTTCTTTTTCACATAGAGAAATGGAACTATGTTTTGTATGAATTTTCAATCTCTAATGTAAGAATTTTCTTTGGCTAAAATGTTTCTTGTTTGCCTTTATAATGAAAAGTTTTATATTTTATGCTATTTAAACCTTGTTAAAAATATACTGTATTTTTATTATATATAAGTTTATATAAAATAAAGTTGTATAAGTTCATATAAAATAAATATTTATGTGAATTTCTTATCTTTAAGTCAAAATCAGTAAATAAACTTTTGAATTATCATTTTATGCATAAATAACCTGGATTTCTTTTTAAAGTAATGTGTATTTTTAGCTTAATACTTAGAAAAAGATGAGCTCTTGCAAAATTCAGTTATAATAGGCGGATTATTAAAGGAGGGAAAAAGAAAAGGCCTGTGATGAATTATTAATGAAACAAACTGTAAAACTCAATTTTAGACAGACATGAAAATTCTCAATGCATTTTTTTTAAACTAATAGATAGTGACTAGCTATTCTTTTATCTTCATTGAGGACAAGCAAAAGGAAATGACTATAGACTGCTTTAGGTTAGCTCTCAAGGAAATTGAATATGTAAAGAGCAGAGCTGTAGTTTGACTAAAATATTTATGACAGTGCATTGATTTCTGTGTTGTAGTGATAATTTTTTACCATGAGATGGAATAGTTGAATTGCTCATTGCTTTTATAAACTGATTTTATCTTGATGAAAATGTGAATTTTTGTAGCATCGTAAAACAAATACACTTATGGTAACTTATAGTTTATGTATTTAAAGAAATTAATGTTCCTTTGATGGTTACATAATTTCTTACCATTATGGCTCCTCATGGGAAGTTTGAAAGGAAGGTGCATATTCAGTTGCACCCTGCTTTGAGGGGAGATGTGTCTAAGCATGTTTAATTACGTTAAGAATGTGGCTGCGTAACTGCCTCAGGGATTTTTCTGCCTTTATTTTAGGTTCTCAATAGATTATCTAAGTGCTAATATTTAAAAAAGTTTTTTTCTTTCAGAATCACTTAGCATTGACTTGTACCGATTCACAATATTCAGGAACAAATCTGAGCTTTTCTGACCTTAAAGTTCTTGGAAAAGAGACCAGACCTGCATCAATTACAATAAACGAGAGCAATCACAAAGCATATGTGCTCCTTCTTTTAATTTTAGTGATATGAATAAGGTGAGGAAAACTTAATTATATATTTTATATGTAAAATATAGTCCTGGGCTATCTAGATTTATTACTTAAACAGACACTGAGAGAATATTTTAACTATTTTTTTCTACAATTCTAATTTAACTATTTTCTACTTATTTATATTGAATTCAGTTATTATATTTACCCCCTTCTTTCAATATTCTTTATCTTAATCATTAAATTGTTCCTAGATTGTACCAATAGCTTCCTAACCAGTCTAGATCTATACTGAATCTTGTTTAGCATCATTGGATACATTTTCTAAAATATTAAATTCATGAAATCGTGTACTTGAGAAAAAATCTACTGTGGACTCTAAATGTCTCCTATACAAAAATCCAAGTGAACCATGGTAGAATTCAGGGTTCTCCATTACCTGTGCCCAACCAACATTTCTGAAATGAGTGCCAGGAGCAATTTGTTCTGTAGCCACCTATTTAGTAAGTCATGGGTAATATGGCGGTAACAGCTACAGTAGTAATTGTCATAGTGGTTATAATGCATACTATTTATTTATACCAGACATTTCACAATAATTATCATATTAAATCTGTGCAAAAATCTTTTAAAAGAGACATTATTATCCTCACATTATAGATAGGAAGACTAAGATAGAGAAAAGTTATTGGTAACTAGCCCTAACTCAAGTAGCCAGAGGTGGCAGAGACAGTTTGTTTCTAGGTCCATTAGATGCTGAATTAAGTTCTTTTTGAAAGGTTAAATCAGGGTAATATTTGGCTCAATAAAAGACAATTATTCAAGTCTAATTTAGTGTCTGTCCATTTAATAATGTTTAACTTATTTTCTTCTACCTATTGTATTATGTAAACCATGAGCTTAAGTCAAAGCCAAATTTGTTTCCAGAGCAATTTAAAAATATAATTCTAATTCCTTTAGTTACTACATTCCATTTTCTGGAGTTTCTAGCTATTCAAGAATTACTTATAATTTAAAGAACTTTCAAATAAAATTCTTCCAAGAGACTTCTACCTGGCATCAAAGTTACTTCCAAAGATTTTAGGAAACAACTCAGTAGCCATACGGCTATGAACAAATCATTTCTTTATCCTCAGTCTTGCTTCACTCTTCTACCAAATGAAATGGCTGAACCAAACGTTCCCAAAGTTATCTTCCCTAAACTGTATGACTTGTTATCTAATATTGGTAGAAGTGTAACGCAGGAACCACCCAAAATCACTTCCAGGTGGCAATTCTTTTTTTAATATTATATATAGCTAAAGAGAGTACAGAGATAGACGAATGGATGGATTAACAGACAAATGATAGACCAATAGATGAAATCTAATACTATCTACAAACAACAATAAATATAAACATATATGATAAGTACAAATAGAAAAATTGAAGATTTTTTTCCCTGAGCCTTTAAAATATGCAGAATTTAAAGAGAAAGGAAAAAGACGATTATTCAGAGAACAAGGTTAATGATTGAAGGAGACTACCTATAAGTGGAAAGATTGGATGGGGGAGCTAAGACACTAAACTTTGGTAGCACATGTTGGTTGTTTCTATTATCTTTACATATTTAAATATTAAACAGGATTATGTTATTTGAAATTTGAATATAGAATTTAGGAGATGAAAATATACAATGAAATTCACAAAAATCTAAACATTTTATTACAATCACAGTTGTTTCAAATCCCTAAATTTGCAGTGTGCATTTCATCTCTTTGTTCTTCTTCTTCTTTTTTGTTTTTACTTTTTATAATGGAAAATTTCAAACACGTAGGAAACTGGTATAATGAATTCTTTTTTGCATATCACTCATCTCCAAAATTTATCAACCCATGATCAAATTTGTTTTATCTACACCCCCCACCACCACATCCCTATCTCTATTGCTACTGGGTTATGTCATAGAGAATTTCAACACCATATTACTTTATTCGTATTTATTTTAGTATATATTTGTAAAATATATGATTTATATAAAATCTTATCCACCATACTATTGTCATGCCTACACAGATTAACAATAGTTCCTTATTATCGTCAGATACTCATTTTGCATTAAATTTTCCCAATAGGCTTATAATTTTATTGTTTCTTTATTTTTATTTTATTTTACTTTTTTGGTGAGGAAGATTGTCTATGAGCTAACATCTGTTGCCAATCTTCCTCTATTTTATAAATGGGACACCATCACAGCTTGGCTTGATGAGCAGTGTGTAGGTCGACACCCAGGATCTGAACCTGCAAACCTGGAGCCGCCAAAGTGGAGTGTGCAAACTTAATCACTACGCCACCGGGCCAGCCCTGTTTGTTTCTTTAAATCAGAAGGCAAACAAATTTTAAACATTTTAAATTAATCATTTATAATTTAATTTATAGTTCCTCTTCTCTTTTTTTTGAAATATATTTATTGAAGAAGTAGGTTGTTTGTGGTGTATAATGCATGTGCTTCTAATAAAATGAGCATTGTTCCTGGATACATACGTATGAACTCTGGCCATTTCTATTTCTATCTGCACTCCTCTTTATTTCATCCATCTCTCAAGATTCAGCTTTAATACCACCACCTAAGAATCTTTTGGTTTTCCTCCTATCCCTCCAGGAAGTATTATATTCTTTTTGTAGGGACCTTAACACCGTAACAATTTTCTTATTGTTAATAAGTAAAGTTGATGCCACAATTTCTTCTTATTTTTCTTTTATCTGTCAATAGCACATAATATTAGTTTAGTAAGTTTTATTAAATAATAAAAGGATGACTATAAGAATTGTTCTGCACTGAATGATGATTGTGGTCCCTCCTCCCAAAGGTTCTCTGTATATTTGGACTCAATCTTCAGTTGGCAAAGTTCTACACAGTACTGTGGAGCTAGACACTGATGAGTGTTAAGTATCACACGTTTTAATAGAGTCATAGAGAGAACAGTCACATTATAGGACTCAAAATCATGGAAAATACAAATCTTATCCTTTGACTTGACTTCTTTGCTCTGATTATCTTAATTCTTTTTGTGTTCCCATCTCAGTGTTCTGTCTTTACTCAGGTTTCTTGCTCATATTCCAGATCTGTTGAGTTTATTTCCGTACATCAAGTCCTATCCCTTGAAAACGTTCAGTTGGATATGGCATCTCCTCCCTGAAACAAAGTGAGCAATCTGTCTGAACTTCTTACCTTATAGACGTGTGCCCCTTCATATTTTCCTCCCTATAGTAAGCAAACATCTTGAAAAAAGAATTTTCCTCTTAAATTTTTCTCTGTGCATTCCTGCAGTATCAACTTTACTGCTTTGCATAGAGATACTGACTAGTAAATTTGTGTTGAATTTAAATATGTGTCCATGTGTCTCTTGTTTATTATCTGAGCTGCTTTGATGACAAGGAGTTGACAGAAAACTATAATGAATTAGTGAGTTCCGTATTTGATACACGATAAGAAAGAGATCATCCCATGATGTTTGGAGCAAGAGCAAACAGGGACTCAGTGAACAGATGATGGAGTAAACAATAGAACAGCAGTTTCAAGGCTTCTAAATTTACTGCCCAGGCCACCAAAACTTTTCCATCTGTGGCTGAATAGTGTCTTTGCTTAGGAGACATTTGTAGGTGTTTATTTCCAGTTCCCAATCAGAACACAGTCCGTCCCTGTCAGTCCAACTTTGAGCAGCTACACTGAGCTCTGTTCATAGTACTCAATACCTGAAACACAGATGCAATGCCACTTGATGATCAGTGTAAAATCGACAACTGAATTAATCTTTCTAATTCTCAACTACTTAGTCTGTAAAATATTTATAACCATAATGCCTACCACGTAGGGCTACAAAAATGAAGCATGATTTTATTTATAAAAGGATTAAATGATGCCTGTATATAATGAGTAGTCGATGAATGATGTTATTATTTTTGTTATTGTTATTATCGTTATTAGAACCTATAGTCATACTTTAGGAATAATTCCAGATACTACATAAATGTTTGAGAATTAGTAAGTATTAATAGACATGTTGTCAACATTTGTTCTTCAGAGGATCCTCTGCACCTTGAGAAAATAGTGTTGCTTTTGTGATTTCAGACAAAACATGTGATGAAATGGTGTGGTGGGCAGAATAATTGCCTCCCAAATATGTCTACATCCTAATCCCTAGGACCTGTGAATTTGTTATTTCACATGGCAAAAGGAACTTTACAGATGCAATTGAGTCAAAGATCTTGAGGTGGGGAAATTATTTTGGATTATCTGTGTCCAATGTAATCACTAATATCCTTAAAGGAGAAAGAGGAAGGCAGGAGAGCCAAAGAGGGAGATGTGAGGATGGAAGCAGAGGTTAGTGTGAAAGAGAGATTGAAGGTGCTACGCTGCTGGCTTTGAAGATGGAAATAGGGGCCGTGAGCTAAGAAACACAGGCAGTCCCTTAAAGTTCAAAAGGCAAGGAAATGGATTCTTCCCTACAGTATCTGGAAGGAACAGAGTCCTGCTGGAACCCAATGAGACTTCTGACATCCAGAACTATAAGATGATGAATTTGTATTGTTTTAAGCTATGGAGTTTGTGGTAATTTGTTATTGAAGCAACAGGAACCTAATACAAAGGATAAAGTGGAAGGAGAATAAAAAATAAGGGAAAGTGGAAGAGAAAAGGAGAGAGATGATTTTATAAAGTTGTAAAGCAGGTGAAATTTCTTAGAAGCGATAAACTTCCTACCCATGTGTCTTTATTAAAGGACAGCCACCTCCTCGATGCTCAGTTGTCTACTCACATTAAAGTATAAATAGATGACATAGCTCAAGGTCTTATGAGGCTGAAAAGTTTTGCATTTTAATAACAGAAATCCCTAAAGTTAAGCTAATGAAGTTTTAATGGTGTAAGGTCATGCAAAAATCTGACCATTTGAAGATAATTATTTAGGGAGCAAGTGGGCTTCCCATGTTTCCAAATTTCCAATTCACCTAAATTTGAGCTTTGTCATAATATTATAATTGTTCCATCTTCCACAAAAAACTTCTGAACTCATCCTCTTTGAAACAACGCCCTCTCATTCATTCATCTCTCTTATCTTCTCATTTACCTTAATCCTCTTTTGTGCTTCACTGTAATATCCAATCCTCAAACCCAGTGTAGCTGCCTCCTCTCTTCTATCCTTTTGCTGATAACCAATCAGACAATTCCCACCCTTTCGTCTCTGCCCCTTCTTGTCAGCAAGTGCACTTTGCTGGAGAAGTCAGGTCAATGTGGTGACTGGGCCTCCGGGACTAATTTTTTTCTTTTTTCTATTCAAACATTGCTTGGCCTTCTCGATGCCTGACATCATTCATGCTTTTCAACTCTACTTAATTTCATAAATTATGTTTGTAACCATGGCTCCACTAGGACCAGTTCAAACTGGCCCCATCTCTTATCAACAGAGTGATTAAGAGTTGTTTTTCAGAAAATTTGCAAAGTCATATAGCCAGAGCACACACAGAAGAGGAAATATTGACCTGAAGTGACACTGGAACCAAAGAATCTCCCACTACATGGAACCAAGGGACTGGGACATGACCGGGATCTGAAAGTTGGACTCTTACCAGAGGCAAGGGGTCCATTTCTAGAAAGATCCACTGTTAAAACTCCTCCACATCTTACCATAAATGTCTAAAACCTTACTATAAATACTTAAAGCCCTCCAATGGAAACTTGCCCTGCCAGTGTTTCTGTGTATCAGCCTGTTCTCCCTAACTTCTTAAATTTCATCCCAAATCCTGAATTAGGGAGACAGATCTGAGAGCTTATGTCTCCCTCTCTTGCAGATTGATCTTGCAATAAAGACTTTTGTTTTCTCAAAAGCTCATGCCATAAATGGGCCATTAAAAGAAATAAATGGGCTTTTTATGTGCATCGGGTAGGAGAAACCATTCTTTGTGTGGTAACGTCTTTTCCTTTCTTACCTTAATTTCACCCCAAAAGCCTCTATCCCCAGAAAGCATGTTCCCTAACCTACAATCTTCCCCACCTCTTGAATGCCAGATCATCCTGGTACTTAATCCAAAATCAAGAAGCTATTACCGATGCTTTGTTTTCCCTCAACCCTACAGCAATCAACTTCATAAGAACTATCATTTCTCGCTTAAAACTGTGTCTCAACTCTGTCCATTTTTCTTCATATCTACTGCCACTATCCTAGTACCAACAACCCTCATTTTTTTTGGGGGGGGGGAAGATTAGCCCTGAGGTAACATCTGCTGCCAATCCTCCTCTTTTTGCTGAGGAAGGCTGGCCCTGAGCTATCATCTGTGCCCATCTTCCTCTACTTTATATGTGGAATGCCTACCATAGCATGGCTTGCCAAGCAGTGCCATGTCTGCATCCAGGAACCAGTCAACCCCAGGCTGCCAAAGCGGAGCGTGCAACGTGTGCACTAAACCGCCCCACCACCAGGCTGGCCTCATCCTCATTGTTTCTTTTTTTTTTTTTTTTTTTTTTTTTTTTTAAGATTTTATTTTTTCCTTTTTCTCCCCAAAGCCCCCCCGGTACATAGTTGTGCATTCTTCGTTGTGGGTTCCTCTAGTTGTGGCATGTGGGACGCTGCCTCAGCGTGGTCTGATGAGCAGTGCCATGTCCGCGCCCAGGATTCGAACCGACGAAACACTGGGCCGCCTGCAGCAGAGCGCGCGAACTTAACCGCTCGGCCACGGGGCCAGCCCCTCATCCTCATTGTTTCTTAACTGCTTCTTCTCACTTTCTCTTATGCTTTTTTTCAGGTCAGTCTCCATACAATATTCCAAATGATCTTAGAAAGTAAAGACCATATGTGGCCCTTGTTTAAATATTATAATGGCTTCTCATTGTACTTAGAGCAAAATTCAAATTCTATTATCTGTTATACAAAGTTCTTCATGAACTGACTCCTGCTTACTTCCCTAGGCTCATGTCTTCTTCTTTTTTTTTTTTTTTTTTTTTGAGGAAGATTAGCCCTGAGCTAAGTACTGCAAATCCTCCTCTTTTTGCTGAGGAAGACTGGCCCTGATCTAACATCCATGTCCATCTTCCTCTACTTTATACATGGGATGCTTGCCACAGCATGGCTTTTGCCAAGTGGTGCCATATCCACACCCAGGATCCCAACTGGCGATCTCCGGGCATCTGAGAAGCAGAATGTGCCAATTTAACTGCTGCACCATTGGGCTGGCCCCCAGGCTCATGTCTTATGTTCACACTTGCTCACTTATTTCCAGTCTTAACTCAAGTTATTTCAGTTCTTTCAACATGCTGTACCATTTTCTACTGGAAAACTTTTTTTTTTATCTTCAGAATCTTTATCTGGAATGACTCTCCTCCCATTTTTTACTTGGATAGTGTCATCTATTCCTTGAAATCTCATTTTAAATTTCAAATGCTTAAGGAGGAATTTTCTGTCCATTCATTTTAAAGCCTGATCTCTTCTCTCAATTCTTTTTTTATATCTCAGTCCACTGCATATATTTTTCAAAGCACATTATCTCTGTACACTATAGTATTTATAGTTTGGTATACTGTTTATCCATTTTCTTATTTTTTTAATTTGCCTCCTGTGCTAGAACAAAAATCATACGTTTCATTTTTCAACAAATCCTCAATGACCAGCACTGAGACTAATTTATGTAAACTCTCAAATGTGATTTGTTTAGTAAAGGAATAAGTGAAACCCTCCCTTTCATCCTGTGGCATTGGTTTCCTACAATAACAGAATGATAGAGACAGTCCAATGAGAATTCTTTCAAATTTCTACTTTTCACTTCAAATTTCTCCATATTTTAAATCATTTTATTCTCTCCAGTTTCAGCGAAACACTTATCTCAGCTACTCGAATGACTCGGCTCATCTTTGCCCAACTTTCCCAGAATTTCTCCTTTTCCTTTATATTTTTAGTTTCTCTCTTTCCCTCTAGTGACCCCTTCCACCTGGCTTCCAAGAACCCAAGAAATTCAGTCCCTGACAGTGCTGTCCTCTTTCTTGCCCTTCTATGTCTAATGTTTTGAAAGCATAGGCAATACTCTATTCTATTTTACAACCCATTCCATCACCTAATGTGGCCTCTGCCAAAAGCCCTTGCTAAAATGCTTCTCAAAAAAGATTGATTGACAATCATAAGCCTCTCTCTTAGGGTTTATTCCAGCTAGCCTTTCTACTGCATTTGATTCTGAGGCCGCCAGCTTGAGATTCTTGTGGCAATCTCAACTCTCAATTGATTTCACTCTGTATCTTTTCATACCTTCTCTTCTTTTACTCAACGTTTAAAGTGTGGGCACATTTCTATCTTAAATCTTGATCTTCTTTTGAATTATTCTCCCTCTTCTGAGTTTTACATCTTCTTCATTGTTCATTTATGTATAGAAATTCCAATCATTATTATGCTTTCTATACACTAAGTTCTCAGCAAACATTTGTCAAGTAGAATTGGCTTGAAGCAGTATGCCTTATCCCTACCTTTGTTCTTCCATCTGTTAAATGGGATGGACATCGCCACCCCAAAAGTATCTGTCTGATAGGTTGGATCAGTGGGAATAATCTGAATCAATGATTTCAAAGGCTATTTAAAAAGTAATATAGTCTGCAAGAGAAACAAAAAAATTTTCTATGAATTTCTTACATTAGATAACCATACCGGTTACTTCTCTGCATTGATGAAGAAAGGGAAATATTAAGAAGAGGACACTAGAGTTAGCATGTTTTATGCAATAATCATACCCTTCTTTTAATATTGAGTAATAAATGGTAGTTAAAAGTACAATGTTGAATTAAATTAGGTGGATAAAATCTTATTGATCCATTGTAAATCTAATTTAAAATAACCCAGAAAAGGTAAAGTCCCAGCCCTTTTACCACACCCCAACCTCCCCCAATGATATTTTGTCAAAGCTTCTGAGATCTGAGACATCTCTAGAAACATGATTGTCTCTGGTCTGTTAACACTGTTACTTCTAATCAAATAATATTAGTAGGCCTCAGCTTTAAGTGAGTTCTCTGACATTTGTAGCTTCAAAACATATATGGAGGTTCTAAAGGCAGTAGTGTAATCTGTATACAGAGAAATAAAAAATATGCGGCTAATGAGTTGCTTTGAAAATGGAAGGACAGAGATTGAATCAAGGTGGTAGGGTGAATACATGAATCAATCCCCATCAAGATTACAGAAAATATTTTAAATAGACAGTCCACCATAGCTATAAAATGACAAATACCATAAATAGAACAGCCTTTTTGAGATATGTCTAGAAGATAGTAATTTTAGAAGGTCAGAGAAATCAGGGCTCTGAAATCACAGCCTGGATCTCAGGTAGAAGGAGAAAAACAGAACAATTCTAGGCCCAGAAACAAGCAATACAATGAAGAAAAGGGGACCCTGGGATATTAATGAAGATAATGAATTAAAATACTGCCTTTGGAAGATCTGGCTGCTCGACCCCAGCCTTTCTCTATGTGTGCTGGTAGGCAACAGGAAAGGTGGTTGGTTACTCTTTGGCTGAAGTGTTGGCCCTACTCTCCAAAGCATGTGAGTAAAAGACTAGGAGCAGAATAGAGTCTTACTCTGGAAGAATGATTAACCTGGATATTTTCCCTCTGGATAATGATGTGCTTCTAACATAAGGTGTTGTCAAAAAAGATACTGGGGATGTAGAAAAAGAAAAGTGCCCCAGACATACGATGACCTGGACAGTTATGAACTTTGACAACCATAAACTACATATACATCCTGCCACCGCACCTCATATCTCCACCATCCACACGTTATTACCAGCTGTATACTCCTATAATGGGGAGCTCTGTTTACTACCAACATACACTGATTTTCATTTGGATGACAACACATATTCCAATTATCCA
Organism: Equus caballus; assembly: GCF_041296265.1. NCBI lineage: Eukaryota > Metazoa > Chordata > Mammalia > Perissodactyla > Equidae > Equus > Equus caballus. The sequence goes on along the minus strand of NC_091702.1, from coordinate 15,490,906 downwards.
TGACTGCTCTTATACCCTGCCCCTGACTATAAATATGGAAAAAAACTACACGTATAAAACAAGATTCACAAACATTAGAGGAAGACAACATGATGAAAAGAGGAAAAATTGTAGGACAGATCTCAATGAAACAGTTAATAGAGGAGGAGTTATTAAAAAGTATAATTCAAAAAACTGCAATAAGATTCAAATCTAGATGATATTGAATCTATAGAAAATTATCAAATTATTATAAGAAAAGTCTTCATATATATAAAAAAATCAAATCAGAATACTTGGAGATTGAAATATTTTTTCTAAGGGCAAAATATGTTTAAAAAGAAAGACACAAACCAGATTGAATTAGTGAGTTAGAAAAGGGAGCTGACTGATTTTTGAGGAAAATAAGTCTAAAATCCTCAAACACGTCTTTTCAACATGTCTTTACAAAAAGGCAAAGATATAAATACTAAAAGAGAAATAATAAAATCTATGAAGAAAAATTTGGAAGCCATGATATCTGTGTGTGATAAAAAAAAAATTCCACAATGAGAGAGCAGAAAGAATAGAGGGGAAATAAGTAAAAATAATAGAAAATATTTCTCTGAATTGAACATAAGCAAAAGATTTTAATTTGAAAAGAGTTATATGATAATGCATCAAACTTGGACATGTCTTCCTGGAATTACAAACTTTCAAGGTAGAAGGAGAATTCCTAAAGTTTCATTCTTGTGAAGGAGTGTCAAATTAGCAACGGACTGCTCATGACCAATAATACAGGAAAGTTCACTTACAGCGTTAATATATTTGATACAGTTGCCTAATAGAAGGCAGTTGAAGTTGGTCATCAGGCCTTTTATGTTACCTGGATTAAAGATAATGGCAGAATTGTTAAAATCAAATCTTATGTACAATACTTATTTCATAATTATAATAGTAAATAAAATAGTTGTATGTAAAATATATTACATAAAAGATATTACATAGCAGTATATTTTAGCATGATGAAAGATTATCTTATCGAATGTATCTAGTTTTACCTGTTTTGTGATGTTGAGGAATGGTGGTGCAGATGAAATAACATAGGACCTGATGAACATTAAACACCTTTATTTAATTATAATAATTCGATGGTGCAAAATTGCCTTATATCCAAGAAAAATTAGATCTATAATAGGGAAAGTCTGTTAAAAAAACAAAAACAAACTTAAGAAAATGACAAAAAATAAAGCTGATGCACCAAATACTCAAATCAGAATTTATCAGTAGTTTCAAATTAATGTCTTTGAATTTTTAAAATGCATAGCATCCACTTTCATCAAGAAGTATATGTACTTAGAGGAATTAACAAACAATTAATAGATAATTAGTAAACAATATGTAAAATAAATAAATATTGGCAAATAAAATTTAAAGATAAAGTGTTGGCAAAATCCACAAATATAAAGTGAAATTCTGTTTAACAGTCTCCATCAAGGGTTTGAAGCAGGATTTCTCAACCCTGACTGCACATTATCACCCCCTAGGGCGATTTAAAAAATACTGCTGCTGAGGACACAGTCCCAGAGATTCTGATTGAGTTGGCCTGGATGGCACCCCCGGAATGGCAGTTTTTAAAAGCTCCCTAGAAGATTCTAATGTTCAGCCAGGGATGAGAACCACTGGTTGGAATTAATACTACAGGTTTGTAGCTACTATTAGCACATGTAAAAATATATAAATCGATTTTATTTTATCCTTTAAAATATGCAGAAACCAGGTATGGGTCAGGACCTTATACGTCCCCTATCATATTCCTGCTTCTGCTTTGGTTACCACCAATGACAAGGAACTCACAGTGTCTGGCGTCCGGTAGTTAATTAAATAATTATTTGTTGAACTGTGAATTCCTCCCTCCTGAAGTTTCCTAATGCATCATTTCTTGTAATATTCGTCCTCAAAGTTTGTAAATACAGAAGTCCTTTTCCATGGCATAGTCAATGTAATCACCATCTGTATTTTCTACAATTGTTATGGCTCCATTAAAAACAGGATATTATATTTATATCTTATTTCATTCTCTTGGGATTCTCAATTACTCAGATTTGCTGCTCCTTTACCTATATACTCATTTTTATTATAGCTACTCATCTCCCACTCACTTCTTCATCACTGTTTAGATAACTTTAGACTAGGGAACAAGGAAGAACATTCACGCTAATCCAGCAGAAAAAGCAAGCATACTTTTGTATATAAAATGAAATAAAATTTATGTTTATTGGGAGGGCATTTATTAATCTTTAAATTCTCATTGAAAATGTTTGTAATTGCAGGCATTTTGGAGGAAAACAACCCACAGGCTAGGTGTAAGTCCCATGGATAAGTCCATGGCCACTCATCTGTGCTGCCACCTCCAGCAGATTATACAAGAACCCAAGAAAAAGAATTTATCCTTCTATGTTAAAGAAGCAACAGAATTGGACAGATGAGACAAGCCATAGAAATGCCATGCCATGGACTCAAGAATGATTTTGTATCAGGTATTGTTTTTTATGCGTGACAAATTACCACAAACTTAGTAGTTTATAACAACACAAATTGTGATCTCATATTTGTTATGGGTTAAGAGTCTTCTGAACCAGCCTTGGTGGCCTAGTGGTTAAAGTTCAATACACTCTACTTCTTCGGCCTGGGATTGGTTCCGTTGGGGGGGAAACACACGACTTGTCTGTCAGTAGCCATGCTGTGGCAGCAGCTCACTTAAAAGAACTAGAAGGACTTAGAACTAGAATATACAACTACATACTGGGGCTTTAGGCAGGAAAAGAAAAAGAAGAAAAAAGACAGGAAGATTGGCAAAAATTGTTAGCTCAGATTGAATCATTCCTTGCAAAAAGAAAAAAAAAATCCTCCACTTAGGGCCTCAGATTTCTAGGGAAATATGACGATGAAGACTTGTGGCATCAAGCAGCAGTGGAGAGTCCCTGGCAGCTCTGCATTACCAAGAATGTATCCAGGCTTTACAGGCAGAGGATGAAGTCTGCATTTTACCTTACATTTTTAGAGCTCCAGGGTAAAGAAACCAGACTGGAATGAGGATAAAGTAAAATAAACTGTTTTCCCTTAGTTTGGCTACACTGCTCTGTGTAGCTGGTTCTTAACCAGTGATTTTGCCTCCAGAGGACGTTTGAAATTATCTAGAGACATTTTTGGTTGTCTCAACTTTGAAGGCAGGAATGCTATTAGCATCTAGTGGGTAGAGACCAGGAATGCTGCTAAACATCCAGCAATGCACAGTACAGACCTCCTAAACAAGGAATTATCTGTTCCAAAAAGTCAGTACGTTGAGAAACCCTGCCAGAAGGCAATGAGTAATTAAAGAAGGGGCAGAGTTACTCTACTCCTCCTGTGGACAACTATCAAATTAGCCAGTTTCTGTAAAAGTGGCACTATTCTGTAAATGTGTCTGCAATTAATTTTGCTTCTTTCTTTCTCATGCTACAGACTTCAAAGATCATACAGCATTTCCAGATTTCTTAACATCAACAGCTGAAGGAAAAATGATGAAAACTGCAGAAATGTATATTACCATGCTGATCTGATGTTTGATGGCTTGTAGAGTGTAAGTTATATCTAATATATATAAACATAAGTCTTTCTATTCTTTTACGCATTAGAGATTATGTGAAGCTCTTTAGCATCAGATAATAATGCTGGCAATGTGACCTCTGTGAAAATAAGACTACCCATCTTTCCAGCAGTCTTTTTCTTGTAAAAATCTTGTTGAACTCCTGCTCTAATTCTTCAATTATAAGCATATTTCTTGTGCTTGCCATAGACGCTGTTACGGAGGTTGGGTAGAGCAGCATATCATTCCTGCCTGGACAATTTACATTTTTCCACGTGACTGACCACATACAATTATAAATAATCTATCTGTTTAAACAAACTTAAAATTTATGTCCTTTTTATAATCTACTTTTAGAAAAACAAAAAGAGATTTGCTTTTCTAGCTCAAGCCACTTGCACCACAAGATGATCTTTAGATGAGCCAACTTAGACTTAGGTATGCTTTCTCATTGCAGAAGGTTAACCGATCAGATAGTTAGATCAGTTTGATTTCTTTATTTAGGTAGAGAAATGAGCAATATTGTAGAAAAAAACCTTATAATAGTCTAGTTACATGATAAGTTAGATTGTAAGACTGCAGTTGTTAGTCTAATTGTATTACAGAGACTAAAGGAAAGGAGCCAGTCTCAGTTTTAAGTATTAATTCTCTCCCAGGAATTGGACCTACCCCTGCAGTTCCACTGCCAAGTCATGATACTGTGACCTAGATACTAACTCTCTCTATAGCTGTCATCCTAGGAAATTTCCATTGTCCACGCAAGAAGATAAGAATATTTGCTAAAATCAAATTTTCCATTTGTGACCTCACAGATGGTTTCGAGGTCACATGAGTGATGCCATGGCACCTTCTTGTGTGGTAGCAGTTTGTGAGGTCTTGATTTTGGTGTTTGGTTTGAGTCGTTTGTCTGGCTTGGAATAGTTAGCCTCAAATATTAGCCTCTAAAATGAGAGAAATCGAGTATGCATTCATTTTCACAAATCTATTTAAATTTTGTGTTAGTATAGGCAGTAAAATAATTCTAGTTAGTACTTTTATTCAGGGAATATTTTGTTAAGAGCTGTTAATCTAGATAGTTGTTTTTCTGCACTTAAAATGAGCTAGGGCTTAGGCTTCAGTCATACTTCAAATAAGGTTGGCCCACATTAAATAGGACATAATTGTTTAGTGTTTTTAAAAGAAGAATGAATGAAAATGTTAAAAATGAAGTTACATTGGATGTGAAAGTAATCTCCAAATCATAGAACTCTAGTATAAAGACTCTGGCCTTGGGGTTAAATGGAGAAAATAAAAGAATGACAGTATTCAGTGTTTTCACAGATATCATTAAGAAAGAGTCCAGGATGAAATTCTAAATAGGCTCAAGAATAATTTACATAAATCACAAATAAAGCACCAAAGGAATTTTGGACATTTGGGTTACATAATTACATTCCAGGATTTTTTTTTTTTTGGGAAAATTGCTCAAAGAGACGTGATGATTCTCTTCCCAAAGCCATTTTATTGCTCCTGCTAGATACAAAATATTATCCCAGTTGGACTATTTTAACAAGCAAGATGATTATCATGTACATAGAAATTATTAGAAAATATTAGACCCTGCAGTATAATAGAAAGAAAAGTGAATTTGAATCAGAATCGAGGTGCCTATCCGACTTTTGCTTCTGTATAGCTATATGGGTATAGGCAAGACAATTCATTTCCATGAGCCTTTTTTCAATGTAAAGTGAATAATAATTCCTTTCTTTATCTCATAAGTTTAATTAACACCAGGTGAAAACAAGTTTATAGGTCTTTGTAAGCATTAAACCAATGTTAAATATAAGTAATAGTAATAATTATTATTTTCATTTTGCCTTAATTACCCAGGGAAATTAACATACTGGTCCATCACCATGGCCATTTTTAAACAAATCACATCCATTGTAGAATACTTAATAATAATTTAAAAATATTTTTAGCTGACAAAGATTGATCTGAATGGTCTCATATAATTCAGATTTTTGATAAATTTCAGTGAAATGAGGAAACAATCTTCCTAAAAATTTAAAAGTGCTAAATACTTTGAAAAGTTCCTTTTAAGACCAATGTCAAAGAGTGTACTGCCTATACTTTCTTCTAGAAGTTTTATGTTTTCAGGTCTTACCTTCAAGTCTTTGATCCATTTTGACTTAATTTTTGTGTGCGGTGAAAGATAATGGTCTACTCTCATTCTTTTGCATGTGACCGTCCAGTCTTCCCCATACCATTTATTGAGGAGACTTTCCTTTCTCCATTGTATGTTCTTGGCTCCTTTGTCGAAGATTAGCTGTCCATAGAAGTGTGGTTTTATTTCTGGGCTTTCAGGTCTGTTCCATTGATTTGTGTGTCTGTTTTTGTACGAGTACCATGCTGTTTTGATTACTATAGGTTTGTAGCAATTTTTGAAGTCAGGGATTGCAATGCCTCCAGCTTTGTTCTTTTTTCTCAGAGTAGCTTTAGCTATTTGAGGTCTTTCATTGCCCCATATGAATTTTAAGATTCTTTGTTCTATTTTCATGAATACTGTCATTGGGATTCTGATTGGGATTGCATTGAATGTGTAGATTGCTTTGGCTCGTATGGACATTTTAACTATAGTTATTCTTCTGATCCATGTGCATGGAATATGTTTCCATTTCTTTATGTCATCATCAATTTCTTTCAGTAACATCTCATAGTTTTCATTGTATATGTCTTTCACCTCCTTGGCTAAATTTATTCCTAGATATTTTATTCTTTTTGATGTGATTGTAAATGGAATTGTGTTCTTGAATTCTCTTTCTGTTAGTTTGTTATTAGAGTATAGATGTTCCACTCATTTTTGTAAGTTGATTTTGTAACCTGCAACTTTTCTGTAATTGTTGATTGTTTCTAATAGTTTTCTGATAGATTCTTCAGGGTTTTCTATATATGAAAAGATGTTATCTGCAAACAGCAAAAGTGTTAAATCCTTCAATATTTATTTTAAGTTCCTTCAGGAAGTTAAAACACATAATTCAAAATTCGGACATTTTAGTATAACATCAACTAGTTGAGGAATAAACAACTTAAGGAAAAATTGAGGTGGTCCACACTAATGGATAAATCACGCCCTAAGAATATGGACCACTTTTGGAAATGAGAATTTCAGTTCCTTGAGGTTAATATTAACAGATATAAAATCTCTAGTTTTCTAAATGTCATCCCATGATTTCTATAAGGTTGACTTTACTTCCTTTACATGATTATTTTACAGGAAAGAGAAATCATTAAAAACATGTGTTAACAACTCATTTTAAAATAAGACCAAGAGAAGAAAATTTTGTATATGGAAAGTCAGAAGTAAGACTAATTCACTGAATTTGTTCTAAGAATGAGAAGCAATTTAGGTTAGAAAAAAAATTGTAAATTCTTTCTCCAAACAGCTCTTCTTTCATTACACTTTCTAAATCTAATATATATTTTCAAGTCATATTTAGACAAATATTTTTATTGTTGCAAACATAAGGAAAATATTTTTATTTTGCTCCTCCAAAGTGCCATAATAGCTGCTTCCTCAGTGAAGTGGACACATTGTTCAGTTGCCTTGTTCTGTTCTTTTGATGCGTTTCTCAGTGTAGCCACCAGGGTCCCTGCTGAACAGACAGTGAGCCATATGACTTCATCCCCAGCGTCAGTTGTTTCAAAAGGGCAGATTCTGATTCATGCTTGACTAATCTGTTTTTCCGTCTATGGAGTTCAGATTTGTAGTAAGGATACATTAATTCTACATAGTCCCTGCCAGCACTAGAATGAGGACTTGGCCAAAGAAGCAAAGAAAGAAAAGAGGAAGAAAGAGAGAGAAAACAAACAAAAAAGCAAACAAACAAAACCAGCATCTAACTCAGAGCAGAGGCAGAGAGAAGAAACCAAGTAGCTCTGGAAAAACTATTGTCCTAGTAGATTTCCAGTTCTATGCAAGTCCCAACTATACTTTCTGCTCTTGGTTTAATTAAGATATACCCTTTTCCCCTATATTAAATTCCCCTTTTCTGCTTAAGCCAGGCGTCATTTCAGCTACTTCCAACAAAATAATTTGCCTCTGGAATAAAAAGACACTAATTTGCACAATTTATACATTTGCAATTGAAGAAATTCATTTAAAGAACCTGAGATGGATTCACATGTCACACTGTCAGTGACAAAAGTGGATTAGAACTCAGTTATTCCATTGCTGCTGCTTTATTCAATGTTCTTTCCATATAGTCTATGTTATTTGCCTTCATACTATTTTTCTGTTTAGATTCCCCTATTATCTCTACCTTCCCACCCCCCACTAGATAACATGCAGCCTAAATCTAACACTGTGTACTTTAGCAAAGATAAAGTCCTACAACTTAGTGAGGAAAAATACACCCAAAGCAAAACATTTTCTAAGTTTTTGATTAGAGGACTACAGTTTTCAGAACTCATATCTTTAAAAGGTAGAGTTTTTAGTTGGCCATAAGCAACAGAACCTTCCTGGAGGATAGAGTATTGCATTCTTACCATTATTCTTGGGCAAGGGATCTATCTGAAACATAAGAAATTATACATGATGTATAGTTTATTAACATCTAACAGAAAAAAGAGAGCAGAGATAAGGATTTACTCATTCATTCATGAACATTTCTTACCAATTTTCTTACAAGGGAAGACTATAGATTTAGTGTATAGGGAACAAAATCCAACCAACAAGCATTTTTAGCACCTTACAATTAAGATCAAAGCCTTCTAAAAATCCAGCCGTGAATTTCTTTTAATTAGCTCGCTACTCAGTATAACACATGTTGCAAGTATTCCTTCTTGAATAACTTCCTTGAATAATGCAGCTGGGAGTATAGTCAGTTGAGCATTGATGCAGCTGGGTAGCTGAAAAGATGAAAATCAAATGTGAATTCTGATGAAGTAATTTCATTTTGAGCCTTTCATATTTCTTACCCCCTAAATTAAAAAGAAATGAAACCTCGAGTTCAGCTGGTTCACTGCCTACTTCATGCCAATTCGCGTTTTCAGATAATGAGTGTATTTTGCCCAAAATGAATACTAAATACAAAATTCTATTTTCTCACCTAATGGTGAGAATTTTTTTGATGTATGAAGCCTATACTAATTTGCTCTGATAATATAATAGCTGACCTGCTTTGTGAAGGGAGGTGAACACGTTATTACTGCGAATATAGTATAACGTTGCTGTAATTTCTCATTATGAGATGTTATCGTCTCTAAAAACATTCACTTATAGTATGTTCAGTTTCAGTAGGAATTCTATTGTGAAATAACTATGATGATTATCCTGGGATGATCTTTTCTTTGTGAAGTATTAGTAAGTTTTCAGAGACCATATTTTCACCACAGACTTATAATGCAGTGAATGCTTTCAGGAATTTAATCAGCTGATAACATCATAATTTCAAACAATATATCCATGAAATCCAATTAATATAATGGAAATACTCCCTTGTTTTAGTTATGTGTATGACAGCCCATTTTAGTTACTGAATAGACTTTAGTTTTTAGCTCTCATTTATTTTGTGTTAATATAATATTTAATTATATTGGACTTTAATATTCTAGAGTACAAAAAGTTCTTTATTAAGTCATTAAATTATTCATTTATTTATCCAACCCATTTATTGAGGACCCATTATGTGCCAGGTGGTATGTTAGGCACTGGAAAGACAGAAATGAACTATGTAAGTGTTGGCTTTCATATTCGCAGTTTTTTAGAGAAAGAGAGACCACCATACAAACAAAAAGAGTCTACATACCTGTCATAGTCTAAAAAAAAGTGGCAAAACAAAATGCTGATAAGATGTGAAGAAGTGGGGTCACTCATATATTACTGATGGGAAAGAAAAATATGTCAGCCACTGTAGCCACTTGTTTGGCAGTTTCTTGTAAAACTAAACAAGCAACTACCCTACGATCCAGCACTTATACTGTTGGGAATTTACCCCAGAGAAATGAAAATTTGTGTTTATACCAAAATCTGTACACAAATGTTCCTAGTAGCTTTATTCACAATATAGCCAAAAACCTGAAACAGCCCACCCGTCCTTCAAAGGGTGAATGGTTAAACAAGCTGAGATACATACATACCATAGAATGCTATCTACATATCAATAAAAAGGACCTAACTCTTGATTCATGCAATGACTTGGATGTAACTCCAGGGAATTATGTTGAGTGAAGGTATCCAATTCCCTAAAATTATAAATTGCATTATTCTATTAATATAGTATTTTTGAAATAATGAAATTATTGAAATGGAGAACAGATTAGTGGTTGCCAGTGGGAGTGAGGCAGATGTGATTATAAAAGGGGAATGAGGTATACTTGTGGAGATGACTGTTCAGTATCTTGACTGGGGTGATGGATGTAGGAACATACAAAGTGGTAACACTGTATAAAACTAAATACATACACACACCAAAGTGAGTACAGATAAAGTGGTGAAATCTGAATAAGAGCAGAGGATTGAATCAATTTCGATATTTTGGTACAATATTATGTTACAGTTTTTTTTTTTTTTTTTTTTAAGGATTGGCACCTGGGCTAACAACTGTTGCCAATCTTTTTTTTTTTTTCCTCTGCTTTATCTCCCCAATCCCCCCCGTACACAGTTGTGTATCTTAGTTGCAGGTGCTTCTAGTTGTGGGATGTGGGACGACGCCTCAACGTGGCCCGACGAGCGGTGCCATGTACGCGCCCAGGATCCGAACCCTGGGCCACCACAGCAGAGCGTGGGAACTTAACCATTCAGCCACGGAGCCGGCCACATGTTATAGTCTTGACAATGCTACTCATGGGGAAACTGAGTATAGTGTATCATTTCTTACAACAACAATGAATATACAAACATCTCAAAAATTTCAAAAAAATAATACAATGAAATGTGAGAGTTGCTTTCATAGAAGCCTACATAGGATATAAGAGGACGACAAGGAGAATGTAGTACATTAGCGCGATGCCACCATGTGCATTTTTCATACAGTTGATTAACTGGTTCACTTGTCCACTCATTCAGTATGGATCTGCTGAGCACCGAGTACATGCTAGGAACAGATTATATAACAATGCATGAAATACACAGGCATCTTGGCCTCATGTTGCTTCTATTCTAGTGGGGAGATAAAAAATTTTTTAAAAAGTGAGTGAAACATATAGTATATTAAATTGTGAAAAGTTATATGAAGAAAAATAAGACAGGGAATGGGGAAGAAAAATAAAGCCAGAAAGGATGAGGTGGGATAGGTGATAAATGCTTTGACATTTACTCTGAATGAAAAGGGCAATCTTGTAGAGAAATATCATTTTATTTTATTTTTGTTTATTTTTTGAAGAATAATATAATTACATAAAGTGCACATATCATATGTTTAAAGTTGGATGAATTTTTACTGAACCTATTGTGCAATCAACATCTGTATAAGAAACAAAACCCCACCTCCCGGAGCCCACCTCATGCCACCCTCTGGTCACAGCAAATGTCACAGGGAAATATATGAACAGATAAAAATAAAATTAATTCTTTCAATTTGAAAGCTATCTTTTGAATGAGGAGCCCAAAGACCTGTTTCTGAATACTGACTCAATCTCTAGCTACTCACACAGCTTTCAGTTTTCTTATTTATCAAATGTTGTGAAAGTTATAGGATGTTATGAATGTCTGAGATAATGAAAATGCCTTAAAATTATTAAGGCCTGTATACATTGAAGTTATTATTAGAATAAATAGAAAGCTTGATTTGCTTAACAGCTACAAGTCTAATTCTTTTTAAGGAGATTTTTTCATTTGAAAGTCATGTTGAGATATTCTAAATTCCCTATTTAATTCTTACATTCTCCTCGTAATTCAGGTATTAATTTGTTTTTCATTAACATCTTTTAACATATACCAACTTAATAACATGACTTTCTCTAGATACATTATTTCAATTGACAGATTTTTAGTAATATACTTTTTAAAAATGTATTGATTAAGTGTGACTAAAATTTGTATAAAGCTACATTTTTTTCCCCCAAATCACAGTTAACTAGTGACCTCTCAGGACGAGCATCTGATATTTTTGGATAAAATATATCATCTTTTATATTAACTTTCCATTAGTTTATTTTCACCACCTTCAGAGGTTTGGTCTCCCAGTGAGAGGATGAATGAAAAAATTTGTTATGTCAACTTACAAAATTCAATAAAATTCATTAACCTTTCTTAAGTCACTTCAATTTCATTTATGTGATAAGATTTCTTACAGTTACTCTATTCTGCAGGTGTTAGACATTTCACTTTTTTTTTCCAGGACACAGTAATATCATCATAACCATGTTTTACTTCTGATTTGTGACATCTAAAATTTTCCCCTTTTTGATCAAACTGTAACAATGATATTTTTTATCTGTTTTTCATTCTAACTGAAAAAAATAGTGTAATCACAACCTACAATATTTATTATAGTTAACCGTAGGGCAATAGTTTGCAATTAAATTTAAATGTGTGTATTTCAATATTCCCAGAATTTAAATCAATGTAAACCACTCATTTAGGATCATGCATAAATAGTAAGTGGTCAAATGTGCCTAGTGTGTTCTTTCTTACTAGAGAACTTCTCAAATTAGACTTGGTTTGTTTTTCTGTGTAAAATTACAAAAGCACACTTGGTGGCTACTGATAAAACCAATAAAGGCCCTTAGTGGCAGAGAGTAACTGGATTTTGATCTTTAAGCAAATAGTTATCAAGTGACTACTATGTGTTGAGGGTAAGTAAGTAATAAGAAAATGAGTAAGTTGTTCCAAGGGGAGGCCAATACCCTAGTGATAACGGATCTTTGACTGTCTTATTTCACATGCCCTGAAATAAGCCAATCTTCTCATAATTTCATTATTTACGTGACGTAAAATTAAACGAAATACTTTGTGTCAGCCTGCTTTCCCATGAATTATTAAAGATAAAGAGACAAGGTACACAGTTTTTAAGTATATTCAGAACTTCTTTATGTACTTAAATCATTTCCTCATATTAATTCTGTGCATAAGGCAAAGAAAAATGAAGAATGGCTAATTTCTTATTCAAAACAGTAATCATTTTATTTCTAATAGTTATATCATTTTAAGAGTTGTTTACTCTTGATGAATGAATTTAAATAGAACCTCAGAGATGAAAAATAATTCCAAAATTAGATTCATTCTATTTCAATAAAGTGACAATTTTCTTCAACAATTGCACTTGATAAAGATGAATTCAAATAGTATCAAACAATGCCAACCACAAAATTTAGACTCATGATTAAATAGTGACAGAATTTCTTTTCAATTTAAGGATATAGTTTTTAAAACAATCCAAAAAAATTTATATTCATCATGTTGAAATAACAGGATTATATACATTAGGAGTGACCACTCTTCTTTTCAAAAATAAATTTAAATCAAGATGTATAGGTACATATACATTTCTGATAAATATTGCAGTAAATCCACTAAGATAGGTATTGTCTTCTATATTATCCTTTTCTGGATATCCTTAGAATTGCAATCATGTGCAAAGTCATCTTCTAATGGAAATTTCTGTGACTATACAAGGAAGTGATAGTTAAAGGTTGTTTACATTTAGGTCATCATGTTTGTGGTGTAACTGCATTATTGTGTTCATAGGGATAGCCTCCTGACTAAAACGAAACCAACCTATAGCCTAGACTCTGCTGTCTAGACAGTAATCTGTGTGGTGGTTGACAGGCAGATACCACTCAACAGGATTTCCCTGGAGAAGTTACAAACACAAATGCCTAGAATGGCCAAATAACATGTGTTATGATGTTTGCAATTTTTTGAAAACTATTTCAGCATAGGCAGTGCTATATTGTGTGTGTGTGTGTGTTCATGTTAGTTAGATTAGGTTACACCCCAGGTAAACAATACTCAGATCAGGTGCCCACCCTTTAAGGTAGACAGCATGCAATCAGAAAGACCTCATTTGAGCGAAGGATACTTTAATTACTTCAAGCTACCTATGTACACGTGAAGTTTTGCTAATTAGCAAAATAAATGGCACAATTTTCTTATGAAAATATTGCAATCCATATTTTGCAGTTTTGCTAAAACATTCTTAGGACACTCCTTGCAAGAGATGCTTCTTGTGACACACCTCCCATCCTCCTAGCCTCACCTCTAATTCTAGTAGCTACTGCAGTAAACATTCCATGCAGGCTTCCACGTAGTTTATGACGACCAACATCCTATCAAATTTGACATGTCCTTAATTCAGTTTAAGAAGAAATATGAGAAAAGTATATCACACATCAAGAATTTATAGGCACAAGTAGCTGACTGGTGATCTGTAAAGCTCTGTTTTCTGTCCGGTGTTAACTTTTTTTTAATGCGCTCAATTATGTTAAGAAAACACCAATTAAAACAAAATTAAATTGGTTAATTTATTGTAGGACAACCCAGAACCCCTCATATGCTAAAGAATCCTGTGACTCTCAACGAAGATATTCTACACAATGTATATATCATTCACACCCAGCAAAACACACACAGTGGGGGAAGAAGGTACAGTAAGATATTAAGAGAACTTACACATGGTTAGCTATATGTAGTTTGTAGGTTATAGAGTTTCAACTGGGGTATATGCTACATTTATAATAAAGAAAAACTCAAAATATTATATATTTTCATTTCCCCATATTTATAGTTTTATACTTTTCAAATCTTTATTGTCAGGGAAACAAAATGATTTATTTAGGTTAGGGTGGTTGACCACCATTATCTTTATCAATTGCAGAAGGATTTTGTTAAGCTCCTCAGGAAATAGAGTAGAGATTTTTTCCTGATTGGATTCCCCCAGAAAACTGGAAATGATTTTCTGAACATATTTATTTTTCCCTGAGAAAGCCCATGGTGTCTGATTAGAAATAGGAGCTGTCCATGTCCGTTTTTAGAGCACCAGGAGAGTGGTTTAGCTACCTACCTTTTCAAGGCAGTGACGCTGGAGTACGCCAGACAAAACCATGAGGACACAGCTAGTGATTCTTACCAAAGATAGCAGAACACACGAGAAGTCAGTGAATCGCAGAATTTCTCTCCAATTTGCAGGATTTAGGTAACTCTTTCCACATCTGGAATTAATACTTTCTAGAATCGCGTGTGAACTCTAAACTAATTAAGGTTTGTGTTGCAGAAAATGATTTTCCAATTATAATGACTTTACTGAAACAGGGGTCCTATTTCTGGGGAAACTAGGAGAGGATCACACACCATGAGGCATTTAGCCATCTTCAGTACTGAGGATGAAAGATTGCAAATCAGTTTACAGTTTGGTTTATTTTGCTCTGTGTTTTGGCTTTCCTTTCCCACAAGGCTCCACTCTCCTTAAGGTCTAATTGATTTGTACATTTTACTCCTGAATATACTAATTTACCTGCTTGAAGTGTTTTGATCTACTTATGAATATTGATGTATAATATATGTTTAATAAGTTAAGGAATTTCAGTATGCAATCCAACTTTGATGTCTTTCATGAAATGTTCAAATAGATGTCCCTGTTGTAGTCTCTCAGAGACAGGAAACAGGTTGGCGGGACCATGAGTTTGGTCTAATAAAATAATATTCTAAACTGAAATTGCCTGGAATTATTCTAGCGTTTCCACAAGGCCCTATGCCTTATTTAACTGTCTTTTGTGATTTATTTGCATATAGTTTAAAAGAAAAGTAAATCTGATAGTCTTAACAAATCTATATCCAAAATAATAAATTATTTTCTTTGTAAGACAGCATAGAAATAACATTACATTTCTGATCTTCAGAATAATAGAGACAGTTATTACAAAAAGACTCATTCCCCACGGCAGTATACAGTATATAAACTTCTATAGGCCCCCTCAAATAAAAAAAAAATGGCAATGTTTTATCTAAAAATAACTTTATGTTATGTCTTGTTTTTCTTATTAAATTACCCTTTGTAATACTTTCTCAATTTCCTATTTTTAAAAAAATTAGACTAGGACCGCTTAATTTAAATATTATTTGTACCAAGCATTTGCTTGTTTTGCGACGTGATAGACAAACTGGTTGCTTAGTGTATCCACAGACACTTCCCATAGGGAGAAGCCATGCTTTTGATCACCCAGTGTCTACAGCTGGTACCTTAGGTGTTGCAGCTTCAGATAATTTATCAGACTATTGCAACTCAGTGGCCACTGCCTGCATAGATGACTATTACAACCTCACAGATGACTGGAACAGATCTTCATTGATTGTTCCAATTAGCGGTGCGTCCACTTATTGTGATAGGAACTGTTTCAGTTTTTGTAAGAGAAAGGATAAAGTAAATGACCAGATGTGGTCATTTAATTTCTAGACCTTCGTATGAGAAGCAATTGTTGAGAATCTATACTTTAAAATTGGATATTTAATTTAGTAAATACCAGATTTAAGGAAAACATATTAAAGCCTGTACTGAACTTGGAATGAGAATAATTTTCAAAGAATATTATGTGATGAGTTCTCACTATACATCAAGTAGTTAGACTTCATACTGCAAAGAGTATATATATTTATCTATATAACTCATATATATATAAATGAGAGTGGAGTATGGATAATAAAAATAGATAAATGGTGAATCCGTTATAAATATGGGAATAATATATAGTGGAATAATCATGTAAAAAATTCCATCTAGATTGTGCTCTCTTCCAAATTACCAGTGGAACTGTGGGACACTTGGGTTGTAAACATACATAACCACTATACAAATTTGTTATTTATGTATTTGAATTTGCACTTTTGATAGCAATGCAAAACTTGTAAATATACTAGGTCAACTGAATAATTTGATGTACAATCTGGATGGTTAGCTGACTGATTAGCATTATTTGCCTACAGCTTTGGGATTCACCCCTCAACAACTTCATCAGAGAAATTTTTTTTTTGTTTGCATATAATTGGAATAATATGGGAGTGTTCTGATAGGTGGGTAATATGATATGTTTTGATAATGCATGAAATGGAAGTTGTATGTAGGTAAAATGTACAGAATTATGGAATTATGTACAACAAATTGCTTTCTGTAAAGTTCAAAATAATTTGGAATCATAAATCTTAAATCTCAAAGTATTTATAGGTAATCATAAGATTCACACAGGTACGGTATGCAGGTGTTTATTTTGCTAGAATAGTTGAAGTAGGAAAAGTTCAGTGGGTTGCAAGTAACTAATATTCACAAAATAAATGAGAACTGGCTGAGTAAAGATATTGTAGGGAATAATCAGTATTTCCTCCTGGCTGGATTAGAGTGGTGATTGAAGGATTTGTCAAGCTATTCACTGTTTTTTCTTTGGGACTCATGATCTGTTCATATCAAGGGAGTTTATTGTGACTTGGTATCAAAAAGACCAAGAAAGTAGAGTTTAAAGTTAGTTCTTGACACTGTTTGACTGCAGTAAGAGAGATGCTGCAGTTAAAGGTAACAAATTGAGATAAACACGGAGGTGACAAGCCCAGGCAGTTTAGAGAAAGAATCAAGATCCCAAACCACTCCACACTATGACCCAGAGGCTCACACAGAGAACTTGAAGAATGGACAAAACATTCCAATCAATCAATGCAAGTTCAGAGTGTCACAATGGGGAGTTCCTAAACACAACCAACCTGACATGTAGTGGCAGCATACTAAACTTTGTGCAGATAATAATACTATGGGAAAAATACCAAGCCCAGGAAACAGAAGACCATGGTTGACTACCAAGTATGCCAAATGTAAAGGACATGTAAAAATCCACACCAGTGGGGAGTGGCCTGAAAAGGCCCCATGAAAGAAAATAGAACCTGGGACACTAGTACCAAGAGACTCGTTTGGTCATCAGGATAGTAAGATCACAAAATAGTTCATTTATTAAAAAAATTTTTTTTGAATACTTAAGATATGTCATGCACTGGGATGCTGGGGATGCAGTAATAACCAAAGTAACATGATTTTATAGAATTTGCCATCTAATGAGAAAGACAAGCAATAAACAAATACACAAATAGCTAGAAGAAATTCTGCTTAGTGAGAGAAGTAAGTAAGAGAATGTGAAAGAGAACTTTTTTACATGCTCTCATTTTAGATAATAGGATAAGAAAATGGGCTTTCTGAATTAGTGACAATTAAGGTGAAAATAAAAACAGGGCAGTCATGGGAAGAAGAGTGGCATGAGGTTGGCAGAATGTCAGACACAGAAATTCTGTTTTATTTTATCATAAAATATAAGCAGTGTGTTAAAAGAATCTATATCAATTTTGAATCTTCATTTCTATATACTAAACATATTTATTAAAATTATCAAAATTTATTAAATTTTTGAAAATTAAACATCACATCTCTAAAATCTAAATTTAAATGTCCAACTTAAAGTATTATTAAATTATCATCAAAAAGCCAAAAGAGTAGTGTTAGAGAGGATGTGGAGAGAAGGGAACACTTGTGCACTGTGGGTAGGAATGTAAATTGGTACAGTCACTATGGAAGACAATATGGACACCCCTCAAAAAATTAAAAATAGAAATATAATATGATTTAGCAACTCCATTTCTGGGTGTATATCCAAAGGAAATGAAAGGAGGATTTCCAAGATGTATATGTACTTCCCTGTTTATTTCAGCATTATTCACAATAGCCAAGAAAGGGAAGTAACCTAAGTGTCCATCGATGGAATAATAAAGAAAATCCTTACTTTTCAGAGTTCAAAAAGCATCTATAAACATTTAGTTGCATTTCATTTACATGGTCATTTAATTATCTCTATATATTTTATTTTATATATTTATATAAAATATATTAAATATTTATATAATTTTGACAATATCTATTAATATCATATCATATTTTCTGCCCATTTGAAGTTGTATTGGATGTTGCAATTTGGCCTACTATTTCAAATATTGTTACTGTGGGAAATGGATATCAAATACCAAACAGGTCATGACCTACAGAATTTGAGAAATCACCCTATAAGGCAGGCACTTTCCATAATTTTATTTATTTTTTTGTTAAAAGGACATTATGATTCTATATGATGTTACTCCAGCTGCAAAGTTTTCTCTGTATAAGAAACATTGGGATTTATCTTTTGATTTTTTATTGAATTTATTTTTTGACAAACAAAATCTCTTTATATTTAGGATATACAATGTGATGTTTTGAAATATGTATGCATTGTGAAATGATTACCACAATTAAACTAATTAACATTTCCATCTCCTCATATAGTTGCCTTTTTTTTGGTAAGAACAGTTGAGATCTACTCTCTTAGCAAATTTCAAGTTTACAGTACATTCTTATTCATTATAGTCACCATGCCCTACATTACGTCTCCAGAATTTATTCATCTTATAACTTAAAGTTTGTACCCTTTGATTAATATCTCACTTTCACCCCTCCCGCCTCCACTAGCTTCCAGTAACCACTATTCGTTCTACTCCGTTACTATGAGTTTGACCTTTTTTTTTAGATTCCACGTAAAAATGAGATCATGCCATATTTGTCTTTCTGTGTCTGGCTTATTTCACTTAGAGATCATTAAATGGCTATACACATAAAATGTAGCTGAATATTTTTAAATGCTTCTGGAACTCTGGAACCTGATGAGAAGTGTCCATTAATAATGGAAAGGAGATGAAAGTATAAAGGTAGTTTTAGGTTGTGAAGTCTTACAAGTGTCTTCCTGACTGATGCCACTGATTCCTACTAATGCCCTTTTATTCTGATACTTAGGATAATGTGATCCATGTTGCTGCCAGTGGCAGGATTTCCTTCTTTTTTAAGGATGAATTATATATAATGTATATATGTATATATGTCACATTTTCTTTATCTATTCATCTGTTCATGAACGCTTAAGTTGTTTCCACATCTTGGATATTGTGAATAATGCTGCAGCGAACATAGGAGTGCAAATACCTCTTTAAGATACTGATTTTTATTTTCTTTAGATATATACCCAGAAGTGGGATTGCTAGATCACAGGGTAGTTCTATTTTTAATTTAATTTTAAAATCTTACACAATGTTTTCAATAATGGCTATACTAGTTTACATTCCCACCAGCAGTCTACAAGGGTATCTTTTTCTCCATATCCTTAACAACACTCACTATCTTTTAAGATTTTGATAATAGCCATCGTAAAATGTGTGAAGTGATATCTCCCTGTGATTTTGATTTGCATTTCCCTGAGGATTAGTAATGTTTAGGCTTTTCTCATGTACCTCTTGGCCTTTTGTATGTCTTCTTTGTAAAAAGGTCTATTTGGGGCCTTTGCCAATTTTTTAATTGAGTTATGTATTTCTTTGCTATTGAGTTTGTTGACCTGAAACAAATAGATAGCCAGTTGTTTCTCCAGCAAAAATGGATTTAATTGAGATCAGCAAGAGATTGAAATTCAGGATATGAATGCTATGGCAAACCATAGGCAAATGTAGTGAGACAAAGGAAGGGGTTTGCTTTTATAGAGCAAAAAGGGGAGAAGGGAGGGGCTGTTCTGAATGAAATCCATTGGAGAAAAGTAGCAGTTCAGAGTGATGACAACTTCTCATTAGCTGAGCTGTGGCATCTCTCACTGGCTGGGCTGTTGCCAGGCAGGGAGAGAAATCTTCCTTCAGTAGTAAAGTAGTTATACTTCCTGCTGGAGAGTCAAGCCTACATCTCTTCCTGTTTGGAGAGTAGTTGATGAAGTATGATAGGCTGTGAGAGCTCCGCCTACTTTCTGACTCCAATTTAGTCAAGGCTTCTTTTATTAATTTCCACAAGTTGTAAGAATTCTCCAAATATTTTAGATACTAATACCCTATCAGATATATAGTTTGCAAATATTTTCTCCCATTCCGTATGTTCTCTTCATTTTGTTGATTGTATTCTTTGCTGTGCAGAAAATTTTTAGTTTGATGTAGTCTCACTGGTTTATTTTTCCTTATGTTTCCTGTGCTTATTATGTCAATTCCAAAAAATTATTACCAAGACCAATATGAAAGAGCTTTTTTCCTCTGTTTCCTTCTAGGAGTTGTACAATTCCAGGTCTTAAGTTTAAATCTTCAATCCATTTTTTTGGTTTGAAGAAGAATTGCCCTGAGTAAACATCTGTGCCAATTTTCCCCTATTTTTTGTATGTGGGATACCTCCATAGCACAGCTTATGAGTGTATTAGGTCCATACCCAGGATCTGAACCCACGAACCCAGGCAGCCAAAGCGGAGAATGTGGAACTTTAACCACTCGGCCCTCGGGCTGGCCCCTGTCTTCAATCCATTTTTAGGTTGATTTTTTTTGTGTGGTATAAGATGAGGGTTCAATTTCACTCTTTTGCATATGGATATCTAGTTTTAACAACACCATTTATTGAAAAGATTATCCTTTCTCCAGTGTATATTCTTGGCACCTTTGTCAAATGTCATCTGGCCTTATATGCATGGGATTATTTATGAACTCTCTATTCTGTTCCATTTTTCTATGTGTCTGTTTTATGTTAGTATCATACTGTTTGGATTATTATAGCTTTGTAATATAGTTTCAAGTCAGGAAGTGTGAGGCCTCCAGCTTTGTCCCTCTTGCTAAAGATTGCCTTAGCTCTTTGGGGTCTTTTGAGATTCAATACAAATTTTAGGGGATTTTTTTCTATTTCTGTGGAAAATGACATTGGAATTTTGATTGGGATTGCATTGAATCTGTAGATTGCTTTGGGTAGAATGGATATTTTAACAACATTAATTCTTCCAATCCACAAGTACGGGATATCTTTCCATTTGTGTCCTCTTTGATTGATTGATTTTTTGATTGGTTAAATAAAAATACTTTATTGATATAGCAAAAGAAATGCATATTATGAAAATTTCATTTTGGCATCTGTGTGTGAACTTTTGGTGTTTTCATGGCTTAGCAAATTACTTGAGAAGAACCTGATTTAAATGTATACTAGATAACAAAATAGTAATTCTGGAAAATATTCTCAAATCTTAAAAATAAAAACCTTCCTTTTCTTGTTGACATTTTGACAGATGACATACTAGAAAACCTCTGGTCATAGAATTTAAGATGCAATGGATGACAGTTTCTACTCAGCTAATTGACAGCTAGAGACAAAAATAAATCAAAGGAAATGCATTATGATATTACTTAAGGGAACACAGTCTGTTAGGAAATGTATAATGTTTATTTTTTGAAAATGAGACTGGACTGCATTTTTAAATTACAGCATTAAACAGTTGGTTACCTCTTGTAAAGAAAAACACTAGCAGCAAAAATAATGATTATGCAATTGAGAAGCTAATAGGCAGTGATGATAAGATCAAGAAAGTC
Source organism: Equus caballus (assembly GCF_041296265.1). Lineage (NCBI taxonomy): Eukaryota > Metazoa > Chordata > Mammalia > Perissodactyla > Equidae > Equus > Equus caballus. The sequence goes on along the minus strand of NC_091702.1, from coordinate 15,468,977 downwards.
CTTCCTTGAAGTATTTAATATGTTTCTATTTAAACAATTTAGCAGAGTTCTATGCATTATATTCAAAGAGATCTTAAAATTACAGTGGAATATCGTTATATAGCTTTTGTAGTTAATATTTTCATTCAAGTATAATAATCACAAATTTCAAAGTGCCATAGAAATCCCATGGGTGTCGTGATTTCTATCCTTATTGTTTTTCCTTGTAATGCATATGATAGAGATTCAAAATAAATTGCGTTTTCTCAAATAAAAATTATCTGAGTAGACTGTGGGAATATTAATAAAGGACTCACCCTTGAGTCTCATTATGTGATATAGGGAATGTAATAAGAATAAAAGTAAGTGCTTATATCTGTACATGTCTAAGAAGTAAGTAGGGAAATTTTAATCTTTTACAAAGTAAAATAATTTTTTTCCTGAAGTTTTCTAGCTAATTGCACCATTAGAAAGGAGGAGAACAAATTGGCTTTGAAAACCTGCTCTGTGGTTTTTATTGTGATGCATTCATACTGCTCAGTTCAACAAAATGTTCAAAAGTCCAAAGTAAAACGAGAAAAACATTACGTAAATTAGATTTTTTTTTTTTTTAAAGATTTTATTTTTTTCCTTTTTCTCTCCAAAGCCCCCTGGTACGTAGTTGTATATTCTTCGTTGTGGGTCCTTCCAGTTGTGGCATGTGGGACGCCGCCTCAGCGTGGTTTGATGAGCAGTGCCATGTCCCCGCCCAGGATTCGAACCAACGAAACACTGGGCCGCCTGCGGCAGAGCGCGCGGACTTAACCACTCGGCCACGGGGCCAGCCCCTAAATTAGATGTTTTTAAAAGTTAAATAAATATGTTTTAAGTTTACAAGATTCTGGTTTTATTCTGTTTATATCATTTATTGGTGTTAAAATGGTTTCATTTTATTATTTGATAATACATGATAGTTCCGAGTTTGCTTTTGTTTTTATTTGAAAGATGTGGAAAACATGCATGAGTCCCTGCAGGTTTTTGGAACTGCTATGGTTTCATGGAATGCAAAATTACAAAACTATGATTGACCCTCAGGAGATGTCTTCATAGTATTTACTAGGATTCCAATAGAATAGATGATAAATTGAAGCTCAAAGAAATAATGAACTTTTCCAAGGTCATCCAACAAATATTGAGGAGGTGATGGCAAATTCAAAGAGAAAACAAATTGAAATCTGTTGGGGGTTGATGAATTAATCTGTTAACTACTGTTGATTGAACTATTTATGGGTATTTTTCCCTCTCCTGGAAAAAATAAAATCATCTTTAAATGTGATACATAGAATAGTTCTTTTTGTCATATTTCTTTTTCTATTTTTTTCTTCTTTTAGCAAAGCTCCTTAGCTGCAGCTTTATTTTCTTTCCCCCCCAATGCCCAGTACATAGCTGTATATCCTAGTCAAAAGTCATTCTAGTTCTTCTATATGGGATACCACCACAGCATGGCTTGATGAGCTGTGTATAGGTCTGCAGCCATGATCCAAAACAGTGAACCTTGGGCAACCAAAGCAGAGCATGTGAACTTAATCACTCAGCCATGGGGCTGGACCCCTGTCATATTTCTTAGAGCCAGTTTATGATCTTTAAATGTGACACCTTGCCTGCTGTACCTGGAAATGCCTCTTCTTGTCTCTTGCAAAGCTAGGGTTTGGAGGCTAGAGTGTGATGTGAGTACGAGTAATGAAAGATGCATGTAAGACTGGGAGAGCCCATTGTTCGAGAGGTATAGACTGATTGTCTTTTCTTGAGCAAAAGATCAGAGGTAAGTTTTTTTGTTTGTTTTGTTTTGCAGAGGAAGATTTGCGCTAAGCTAACATCTGGTACCAATCTTCCTGCCGTTTTTTCTTCCTCCCCACCCTGCCAAAACCCTAGCACAAAGTTGTGTATAGTTGTATTTTATTTTTTATAGTTGTAAGCTCTTCTGGTTCTTCTATATGAGCCACTGCTGCAGCATGGATACTGATAGACAAGTGGTGTGGTTTCATGCCCGGGGAACCGAACCCAAGCCATGAAGCAGAGGGTGCCGAACTTTAACTGCTACGCCATCAGGGCTGGCTCCAGAAGTGAGTTTTAAAAATTAAAAATAGATCATTAAAATAAGGAAAGTCATGGTATAAAATGAGAAAGGTATGCAAGGTAATTAACTAAAATTGAAGCTAAATCTAAAAACCCTGGTGATCATCACAGCAGGGGGCAAATATGTAATCAATGGAAATCCAAGCAGCAGGTACATGTAGTAACTGAGGCAGGCAGTCCATGCTGGATGGAAGGGCCTTTCTAGGAAGCTGTGGTTCAGGGCAAAAAATCCAGTCCTGATTGGCGGAAGCCTTGGTTTGGAATTCAGTCCCAGGGTATAGAAATGGAAATCACTGAGCTACTAGGAAGAGTCACTATCTAATTCCTATTTTGGGAAAAGACTAGGGGCAAAGCAGACTACATTGCTGATGGTGAAGGGGGCGCGTGCAGGAGTTCTTAATTTAGTTCCCATCTGGACTACTGGTTCTTAACTGATTTTCACTTTAGCATTAACTGGATTCTCTTTCTTTCTCTCTCTCTCTCTTTTTTCAAAGTGTGCAAGACTAAAGAGCCTCCACTTACATATAATTAACATCTTTTAATTAATAATATAATAAACATAGGTGTAGAAGGCAGTTATTAGCAATTGAGCTATTTCCCTTTGGTGATTCTGGGGAATAGCCATTGCTAAGACCCCTGGGAGTGTTGCAGGCTCATAGAACTAAGCAACCCTTCAAAAAGTAATCAAAACATTTCAGAGTACAATGGATACAGACTCTAACACGCAAGAGATAGTTTACATTGATATTTTTGTGATTACATTCTTGGATTAAAAACTTCTAGTGAACAAGATGAAACATATAGTATTCGCAAAATTACTTAAGAAACAAAAAGAAATTGGAAGTTCGTAAAAGTGAAATGGAGAAGGAAATTACCTAATAGTACCATGTTAAATGGAAGTTCATTATGAAGTTCCACAAGTTTAAAGTAAAGTAATGACATTTATAACTGACATTGCTCATTAAAAAGTCAATCATTTTGGGTTATACATGAAAAGTTCTGAGAGTGCACTGAAGGGTAGGAGATAATGTTTATGAATGAAGTCATTTGGAAACACCTGATAATTTATTGGTTGAAGGAGAAAACCTTGAACTTAGAATGACTAAATAACAGCTGGTGAGTGGTTATGAAGCTGTTTCTGAATCTTTAAAGTGTACAAAAGTCTTCTAGGGATCTTGTTAAAATGCAAATTCTGATTTAATACGTTAGGGGTGAGACCAAAGAGTTTGCATTTCCAGCAAGCTCCCTGATGATGCCACTGCTAATGGTCCGTAGATAGCATTTTGAATAGCAATTCTCTAGTCTAGGCCATCAAAATAAGAGATAATCTGGGGTAGATTTATAGCTCAGCGGGGAAAAGTAAAGGTATTTGTTTCATGGTTTTATTTTTTAATATTATTAGTGACCCACTCCTTTCTTAGATTGTTTTCAAGTATTGGGGGCAGATTGTGCTAAGACAGCCACAGAGGACAACAGGATTCCATAATGTACTCCACGAATCTTAAAATGACAATCTTCCTCTGTAAGGAGTACATAAGTAATCAGTACTGAGTATTATAAATATATGGAGACATTTAATAACAAAAATTCAGAATGATTTTTTTGGAATTTATGACAGCAAAGGGTTGGATTTGCCACCAATCCTTCCAAGGATTAATTCTGTCACCTTTTCATGAAACTTGAGGTCTTATTAATCCCCAGATCAAAACCCTGGTTAGAAAAATGGTACAATTTGGTGTGTGTTTTGGGGGTTGGGGGTGTAGATTATGTAACAACTTATACACATTACAGAGCAAATTTCCCAGCCTGAGCCAAAATTGCATTCATTGAAGTAAGCAGAAAGTTCATGGAATGAATGACTGGGCTTTATTTCCATGTATTACAAGGAGTCTGCTAGGAAAGATCTCAAAATATTGCATAAGGCTTGGAAGGTTAGAATTATTCTAAGAGCTGTAACTGTCTGATCTTTAGAATGTATACTGGAGCCCAGAGGGTGGGAGACAGTAAGAAACTGAGAAAAAAAAAAACTGCAATAAGTTTTGTAAAACTCAAAGGAACTATTTCTATAAAATGTCTGTGTAACATCGGTGTGCAAAATATGAACAGCATTAGTCCCAGCATGAGCAGTAGAACCAAGGTGGCATTGGGTTCAGCACGATGGTGGTCAGTGCATTAACAACAGAAACAGTAACACTGGCTGTGGTTACAGCTGCTTTCGACCCCCCTCAACATTGAATGTTGATACTTTTACTGTAGAACCCACTCCTTTAAACCTTGGGCATCTACGGATTTGGAATAAATGGTAGCAGCAACAGCACCAACACACTGATGCCTTCGGGGAACCTTCATATCATACTCCTACTTTTAGTATCAGTAGGAAGCAGAGAGTTCGTAATCTAGAGCAGGAGCAATAGAATGTAAAATAGCAGTGACATGTTAGAAGACACATTATTGGAGCCCAATCCCTTTAGATTGACAAAACTGTTTGCGAGGAACTTCAAGGAGCTGGTTTTCCTTCAAATGGGAGAAATAGAACCACAGAGGAAATGCTTTGTAGCTGACATTGATATCTCCAGAAGTGCAGAACCCAGGGAAAATACATAATACATTTTTTAAAGTCTGTGGAGAAAAATGTACTTTATATATGCTTTATTATATGTTTGTAATTAAGAAACATCCCTAGAAACCTAAAAATCCTAATTGGGAAGGGAGTGGAAAATTTTAAGAAGAACCTGCCCAAGTGATGAATTCCAAAGTCAGGAGCATGAAAATAATCACTTTTGGTTTGGAAATTGCTTCTTGAGAAAGAAAAGTGATTGAAATTAAGGAAATATATTTGTACAGCCAGTAGAAAAGTAGAATGTGAGTGATATGATAACAGTGCACAGATTCTGTGCCCGGGAAATATTAACAAAAAAACAATTGAGTGAGGCAAGAAATGGAGAATCTCTTTCAGCAGTTGAAGCAGGTGCTTGAAGAATTAATGATATTAACATTAAAAATAAAAAGTATTCATCTATTTGGAAATCATTTTATAGCAGTGGAGCCAGTTAGGATAGGATAATTTTCTAAACAGCCTGGAGAATTGGCATCTACCTTTATTTGGCTTATTTTAACTTTTCTTTCCCTTAGAATAGAAATATAAGACAGCATGTAGATTAATGAGGTGACATTTTTGAAGACCAATGGGACATTTTTAGAACCACGTGACTATTTCTTTTCTGTAATTGCAAAAAGTATTCTGACTTCCTGGAGAGTGGAGCACATTTTTTTATGACTTAGTTCCATTTTGCTCAACTTTGCTAGTAAAATTATAATTTGCATTTGGAGGTCAGGCCTACAGCAAACGGAGGACTGAAGATACAGTGTAAGAAGTTCTCTTAGTTAGATTTTTCTGTAACTTTAATATTATGCCATGTGAGTCACTAATAACAATTAGCCACCAATAGAAGTCTTTATATTTTCCTATTTCCTCACCAACTTTAAAAAAGCAGTTATTAACTAACTCCCTCCCAATTCTGTTAAACCGGAATTATCTGCAAATGAGGATAATGGATATGGCCTTGCCATTTCTTTCATATTTTGGTACAAGATTCATATCTTTCTCAAGGATGTGTCAGGAGCTCAGCTGACCTGGGTGGGAGAGAGCTGAGCTGTCAGGTGTCAGAGTGGCTGATTAAAGCAGCAAGCCAAAATTGAATTAAACCTTTCATCACTTACTGTGATGGTATAAGCAAGATTCTAAACGTGGAGGAAGCACCCACTCCCTCATTCCATCTTCACCCACGGAACGGCACACCTGGCAAAGAGCAAGTGGATCAGTTCAGTGGTCATCTCGTTGTGGGACCCAAGAACAAAAGGCTTGGGGGTCAAGGGGAGGGTGAGAGGGAAGTTAGGGGTATAAAAGTACTAGGTATTGAATCAGAGTGGGCAACGTTGTCTTCAAGATTTCTCCCTCTTCCAGCAGGAGGTCTCAGCAGAGGTGCCTGAAGAAGACCTCTACCCAAAGCCTCATAATGTTGAACATCTAATTCTTGACATCAGAGATGGAGAGTTAGAGACTGGTAAGCTTATAAATTCTCCGACTGTCAACATTCAGAATTACTTTCTTTCTTCTTTCATGATTTTTTACAAATCTTCCCATCGTTCATGTTTGCTCAAAACAGACCTTACATTTTTGTTTTACCTCCATTTCTATAAACTAACCAATATAATATATTTTAAAACATAATTATGTAAATTTTACTTTATTTTTACTCTAATTTCCCAGTATGTTCTGAATTTTAAAATAAAATTTTAATAGTAGTTATAAATAATCACAAATAGTTAAACATTAAAGAACATATAAAAGGTGAATGTTTCTTAGGATCCTTTCTTTTCTGTTTCGGTAATTTCTTTGTGAGTATTTTCCATAAAGAATAAACTTACTGAGGGGATACTGTCTGTTTGGTCTTATTCTATTGGCACAAAAGGAGCAATGATATTTTTTAAAGGTTGTTAACTAACCAGGGCAGAAGAAAATCAGGAATGTGAAGCAACAAATTGATGAGAATAGACTTCAAGACTGTCTGCCTCTGGGAAAATGTAGTAACCAGCTCTACTCTGACTAGACAGACAATGGTGCCACACAGATTAAACAACATAAGAGGAGGCAGCAGGTTCAAAATCATGGGGGGAGTGGGGAAATGCAAGATAAAAATCAGTGTTATTAGCCAAGTAATAAAATATCAAAACACCACTGAAGAACTTAATGATAGGAGACTAAAATATACATATTTGGTTGGACTGAATTTAAACCACGTTCATTACATATTATACATCTCACAATTGCTTCTAATGGTTTCCTTAAAAAACTGTGATTTATATAGAATTACAGCGCCAATAGTTGGCAATTGCTATAAGAAATGACTAGGTAAAATCTGAGTAAACACTTGTTTTATTATTTATTTATTATTTATTCAGTGTTCTTTGAAGAAATAAAGACTGAACACAAAACTTAACTGACTATAAGTGGCAAAAACAATATTAAAAGATATCAAAGAGCCAATTTTATGCCCTATATAGTCATACTTTATAGTTCTTTTTCCATGACAACCCACATTAGAACCTAAGTTATATTTTCCACTGAAAAGTAATTTTTCTGGTGGTTAGAATTTCAATGTATGTAGATATTCAGCAACGTCTACCTCTCAGAGAATTCTTCCTTTGCCAATTGTATTAATTGCTCCTTTTCCTGTGGTAAATCTATGTAACATGGCTTTGACATTGGGTGTTCAGTTTATAAGAGGAAAAAATCTAGTCAGTGCATCCTTCCTTTTTCCAAAAGCTTTTTGAAATTGGATAGATCTCTAAGCCCTTCGATGATATGAAAGATAAATCTGATGTGGTCATCTATCTAGTTTTATAAAATATCCTTTACCATTAGAGATTTACCATTATCAGCCAAGGAATATTATTTTGCTTTTTGTGTTTTCTATCAAAGTAAGAGTCATAGAATGATTGGAAATATATTTCTATTTTCAAATCAATAGAAAAACATTCTGGGAGAAATCAAGCTTTCATACTAAGTATTTGTGATTTTTTTAAAGATGTATTCGTGCATATAATTTTTAGTCATTATTCAGCTTACCCAGACAAGAATAGAATTTCAAGGTTGCATAAAAAATAATATAAACGTGTTTCTGTTATTTCCTACCTAACAACTTTGAAATACTAAATAAGGTACCATATCATTTAATTGACACTATTTTGAGAATTGTGTTTTGGGGATCATTTTCATCAGATCTTCCCTCGGATCTCTGGCATTGACTTACTCCATCCAAGATAGTAAGCATAGATTTCTGTCGCTGAAAGTGGAAACTAGAAAGCCTTTGTTCTTAATTCACTTGTGCTGCTGTTACTCTGGCCCGTCTGAGTCATGCAAGGAGGTGCTGTCACCCTGACTGAACTCCAGCTTTTGAAAATAGCTATACCCCTGCCCAAATCTAGACAAACTAAATCCAAATTTGGGGGAGTGTGGTTAAGCATCTGATTTTTTAAAACTCACCAGGTAATTTAAAGTTTCATCTACAGTTTAGATACACTGGTCCAGAGCAATAAAATGCTTACTACCATGGCAGCTCCCTTGAGTGCCAGTTCAAGTCCTAAACAAGATACTCTCTCTTATGTTAGCTTCAATATTTTGGTGTCATGGGATAACAGCTAATAATAGACATTATGGTTTAGATAAGACAATCACCTTAGTCTACAGAACATTTTCCAACAGATATGACTCAATCATTCATTTTTGAAAAAACTGCTTGTGCAGGAGCAGAAAGTGGGAAGGCACGTTATACATTCTACCCCCTCACTACTGCACACACACACAGTGACACACTGATTACTCTCTTTATGGTAAGAAAATTGTCTACTCTTTTTTCTAAATTGTAATCAAGATGATACATGCATCTTATATCATTCACACACATAATGTCTAGCCTGCTGCACCTGCAGCCAGATTGAAAATGACCTCACAAGTTTTTCTCAGAACATTGTGTGGATAATCAATACACATTTGTTTAACTGAGATACCTACACTGAGGATTTTCTAAAAGAAGTCTGTTTCATGGTACCATCACTTAACTTTTTTGAAGAAGAAGAAGATTAGCCATGAGCTCACTACTGCCAATCCTCCTGTTTTTGCTGAGGAAGACTGGCCTTGAGCTAACATCCGTGCCCATCTTCCTCTACTTTATATGTGGGAAGCCTAGCACAGCAAGGCTTTTGCCAAGCGGTGCCATATCCGCACCTGGGATCCGAACCGGCGGACCTCGGGCCATGGAGAAGCAGAACGTGCACACTTAACCGCTGCACCACTGGGCCGGCCCCTAAATTTTTTAATAGAAAGCAAACTCTGAAATGGAACAGTGACTATGGGCAGGAGCTGCTGTAAGTACTTGGCAGGTATTAACTCATTTATTCTTAAAAACAACACTATGAGGTAGACTTTCTGAGGATCTTTGCAGTAAGGAAACAGAGGCATAGAGGTATTACTAACTTCCCAAGGTCATAGAGGTAATGAGGGACAGAGTCGGCTGTCCAACCTGGCTGCCTGGCTGCAACGCCAAGGTCTTATCTACAGCGTACTAATGTCTCCTGAGCCTTCAGTTGTGCAAACTGCTGGCAACCTCCTGACAAGTGCTTCTGTCCTGACACTGAGCATCTTACTACATGGAACTGAAACCACAGGGAATGAAATACAAATGATCAATGTGCAAATGAAATATTCTTTATGTTGACTAAATAGCCATTCATATGCATTTGAAAATGGACCCCAAGACTTCATGGTCACATCCCACTGCTATACAACTGAGAGAGACTTTGTGCTTGGTTGTTGCATAATTCTGCTAGCAAAATGTCCTGATGTATTTCCTTTGCTCCCCTTTTACAAATTGTCTTTATGTTTTATTAATACTATATGATCTTATTGTATTACCTTTTTATGGTCCATCTAATCATTTGCTTTTTGGAAGTAGATAGAATATAAATAAGCAAATACTTTGCTTTATAAAAAATTATCTTGATTTATATATTACCTTTATAAATAATTAAGTCAATTATATAGAAGCATTTCTAACATTATAACAAACAACTGAAAGTAGAGACAAACTTCCTGATGATGGAATTTTTTATTAGTTTTTTAAGACACTGGATGTCAATTCACCATTGACTAATTGGGTTCCTGTGATTGAGCAAGGCTTTTTACATTTGCAAAGAATAGAGTTATATTTATGGTGACACATTAACATGGCAGATTATTTGGAAACATGTATTATTTATCCCATTTTGCTATGGAATGAACCAAAATTTGGAAGTTTAGTTGGTGTCAGTTCCTACAGTTTCTAAGTAACAAAATCAAGATATTTTGTTAATATTTTGATCCTAGACTTAGTGTACCTTCCACATCATGAGTGTGGATAAATGCCTCAGTTATCTCTTTCTGTGACTTATACTTTGCAAAGGCTGATAGAGCACACAGGAGAAATTTCAAGCAGGGAACCCAGAAAGTTCCAGGAGATAAATATTAGGTCAGAATCTACAGATGACAAGTAGAAATGAAGCAATGCAGCAGTGTAGACTGGTGAATTATAATGATGGAAGTTTAGACAAAAATACAGATGACTTCAAGGGATCTAGCCACCATTGCTGAGTGGGTGACCTACATGATACATAAATAGCAATAATAAGCAAATGAATAATGCCAATTCATTTCAAGGAAACAAAGTCAAAAAACACCACCCCTCCCTAACCTCAGACACTTAATATTTGAGAATTCTCCGTTTTGAGAATTACCAGTGTGTATTTAGCAAGGTGATAGCTATATTCAGAGGCACAACCAAAGCTAGAAACTGTTTTATTTCAGAATTGATGTTCTCATCCTCCTAGAAAAGTCCTTTTCCCTTCTTGACATGAAATATCATAAACATAACAGTAAAGACTTTACACAAGTAATATGGTTAAGGTGTATGTCTGTCCCCAGGCTGGTCCAGATTATCTTCTTATAGTTTTCTGTATGTTTGTCATGTTGTTGTGTTTCATACATCCAGCAGTTCATATGTAACTTCTGGTTCATGAGTAACTCTCTAACGTCAAGGGGGAGACCATAAGTGAAATCAGGTGAAGGCATCTCTCTGCTTTAAGCAGTTTGGTCTGTTACTGAGAGTTCATGGACTTTCTTCCTTACCAAAATATTTGAAAAGTGATAGCCAATATTGATATTTACTCTCCTAATAGAGGAAGCCACATTGTCCTAGTGAAGTTCTCGTTGATTCGTTTGGATTTTATTTTGTTAGGAAAATACTCAGATTGGTAATCTTGGAATCAGAGCAAGAAGATGAGATAGATTAAATTTATAATGGGATCAGTCAAAAATTGCCGGATGTAACAAATTCCATATTAGGAAAAGTCAGTGTCATTTTGACGGAACTGGATTCTTTTACTACTTGGCTGGGATGACCCCTTCCCTGATAAGGCAGGGGTAGTTGCTATTTGAGGTAGACCACCCCCTCTACCTTTTCATAAAGCCATTCTTCCTAGACATGAAATAAAAGTTCAGTGACAGTGTAGTTACCTTGGAAGGGATTTGGACTCCCTCAGGTGACTTTGCATTTCATTACGCTTAATTCATGCCAAATAATTTCAGGTTCTTTTCTTTTTCTATTTTTTTTTTTTTGAATTGGTAGAAGAAAGAGAGACATATAGCAGCTTTTAAATTCTGACAAAAATAAGAGCAACAACAGCAAACATAACCTTCTTTTAAACTGAGTTCAATTTCATGATTTTTCAGTTTCCTCCTAGAAAAAATGTCTATATTTCCATTAAATTCTGAGATCTTTGAAAGGAGAGACCCTACCAGTAATCATCTTTGTATTCTCACTGCCCAGCATGGCATGCCACATGTGGGAGGCAACCAAAACACGTGCACTGAGTAAATAAACATATTGTTTATGTAGTTTTCAAAATGCTATTCATCAATTACTTTTTGTCTTTCATTGCTATGCTAATGTATGTGTATATAGTGATACTTTCCTAGAAATATTTTTAACATGTTTATTATATATCAGACGAATGAAGGGTAGAGTAAGAATGAGTGATCTACCGACACAGCAGAAAATATCGTTTCAAATATGAACAGATTGCATCACTTCTGATACTTCAAGATCCTTATAGAGCAGCTGATCACATTCGCAGTGGTAAAGGAGAACATTTATTTATAAATATGGATGTGGTGCTACACGCTGTAACTTCCTACAATGGCTACGTATAGTAATTAGGAATTAAAAGTAAAAACAACAATTGAAATATGTTGTTTCACAGATGTTAACAAGTCATTTAGAATTTGGGTCCAATATCTTCCACCTAATGTAGTTTATTAATAATTTTATTTCTTTTGGAAACTCAATTCTCTCAAATGTGTGTTCACCCAGGATGGTGAACACATTGTATTGAGGCACAAGTCTAACAATATTTAATATTAAAAGATAGTTTATGTGTCATATTTTATCAAGTTAGATTTTGTTAGTGATGTGCATTCACATAATTAAATTACATTCATGTCTACTAATAAAAATAACCATTAAGAAATATCGTGTGATTCACAGTATCAGATATTGTAACATCATACTAATATATTTTGATGAGATTAGTAATGCTTAATATATGATGAGACACCCAATAATGCCAGATGGACTAGGACAGATCAACAAGTCCTGAGGGTATATAATAATCATGTGGAGGAAGAAATATAATTACAAATTATAATTATATTTAACTTGAGTTTCTCAAGGAAATGAATAAAACATAATTGCTGTTTAAGTATACACTTGTAATTAATGAAAGCTGTTTCATAAGAGGAGAAAATATGAAGGGAGATTTTACAATAAGCTTTGAAGGCAAGAAACTGTGAATCAAAATAAGGAAGGAAATTTTTGGCAACAAATAAGATCTCAGATTGAAATTACTCATAGGAATGCCAGCAAAGATGCATACAATGGTTTACCTCTAGACTGAATAAGATCTGGGTAAACTGGGGCCGGCCTGATGGTGCAGCGGTTGAGTTTGCGCGTTCTGCTTCTCGGCGGCCCGGGGTTCGCCGGTTCGGATCCCAGGTGCAGACATGGCGCTGCTTGGCAAAAGCCATGCTGTGGTAGGCACCCCACGTATAAAGTAGAGGAAGATGGGCATGTAGAGGAAGATGGGCATGGATGTTAGCTCAGGTCCAGTCTTCCTCAGCAAAAACAGGAGGATTGGCAGTAGTTAACTCAGGGCTAATCTTCTTCTTCAAAAAAATATCTGGGTACGTAAGCAGTTATATAAATGAAACCCAGTGCTTGAGTGGATTTGTTGCCAAGCTGCAGACAGATTTCACAAATATTTGGGTACAGCTCCTATCATATAAATGAATCATAGTTCTATGAAATTTCATTTCTCCTAAGCAAAATCAAATGCCCATAAGCTGTGGTAAAACCTTCAAATTGTGATGCCTATATATGTTCTGATTTTTCTCAAATCAAAAATACGAGCAAACATTTTTAAATTAAGAAAAACGGTAAAACCAAAAAATATGTTATACGAATTGTGATTGGGGAGAATCCTGAGAAGGTTTTCCTGCTGGTGCTGAACTGGAGAGGAACAGTGCAGCTTCTGGACCCACCTCCCTTATTTCTACTATTGCAAAACAAGCCATAATGTTAAGGGAGAAGGGCAACAGTTTTTGCTGTTTTATTAGTGCCCTTAGGACAACAAAAACTGTTGCCCTTTGGGCACTAATGAAATCCCGTTGTAGTTGGGGAAAGACTATAAAAAAGCTCTCCACCCATAGGTGATGAACAGAAATCCGTGCTAAACCCAGCATCATAACCGAAGAAGGGCAAGATAATTGTGAAGGCCACGTACCCTACACTCAGTGACACAATGTCTTCCTAAAACCAAGCTTAATCCAAGTATCAGTCTCACCAGCAGGCTGAAATGCTTTCTGTAAAAATAACTGTAGAATACAGCTGAGAGAACTGCAAGAGGTAGATACTCTCTACGAGGTACAGTGCAAAGAGAAGACTAAATGTCAAGCGTTGGGCAGACATTGAGGAAAGAACTTGAAGCTGAGAAACCCCATCCTAAACACACTATGCCACTAATGGAATTTGATGGCTGCAAAGCACTGAGGATAACCACAGCAACAATAAATCTCAAATTCAGTTTAGCTCCTGACTAGATAACTACAAACTCCACTAAATTCCAAAATTATTTACCTCATTTTCTATGGTCCTATACAAGATGTTTAGGATTATTAAAAAAAAAAAAAAACATAAAGCTAATTAGCTAATGACAATGGTCATGCCAATTACCCAGTAAATTTAGGATGTGTGACAAATGGTACTGTCAAGTCTTCTTACTTGAAAGACTAGTTATTGTTTGTCTTGAGAACATGAGTGGAATGGGTTTTATCTACTTGGCTATATAAAAAAATGAGATTTCTTTGTCTTGGTAGTCTCTTTGCAATTGACTGTGATGTACATTACAATCTGGTTTAATGCTTATTCAATAATAAAATTGTTCTCTTTCTCTTCTACCTTTTTGGAGAAGTTTTCTGGTTTGAAAGCAAATTTTGTTTTAATTATATTGCCCCAACCATTCTGGTGAATAGCACAAGATGTCTGCTAGTTCCTCAATTGAACTGGCTGATGATCTGTGACCACACAATACTCAGATAAGAATTACCTGGACTATAAAAAGTCTCCCTTTTATCTCTCCACTCTTGGAATACTAGCCAGATGAACCATCCTCTCCAAATTCAAGATTTTACTATTGAAAAAGTATGGATGATGTGAGCTCTACAATCCCATTGGGATCGTCGTATGGTTGGGATATATTAGAAGCCAGGAATCTTGCCTGCAGGTCTCCCTCTTGAAGAGCTGGTATCTTTCTATCACATTTGGAATGGGTGTATGAGAATCCAGCCCTGCAGTTGCCTAAGGACGGTTCTTTTAATCTGGATAAATTGACATCAATTTCCCTGTAAAGATGGATGAGAATACAATTCTTTAGTTGGTAGTGAATTACCTGCTTTGTTTGAGGGCACAGGTTTGTGTGCCTGGTGTTCTAGCCATGAGTCCACTTTATGTCTTAGCCCAATTTCCTCCTCTAAAAGTCCCTTATCATCCATACACTTTGTAGGTAGGAAAACAGACATGATAAAGGGACCTGATCAAGGAGTAATTGAGAACTTGGATAAAAGATCGTGTCCTCATTCGAAGGCAACAGGATGGAAAGCAGCTGAACTAGTCACTTGAAAAAAAGCAAACAGACAAGGTATTAAGTTGAGGAATATCAACGTTAGAAACACAACCAAAGTGCCATATAATTTAAATTTTTCTTGAGTCAGTGCATGGAAACTGGCCTTTCTTATCTAGATCATCAGTAAGGTTGACGTCACTGAGGAACTACCCAGGATTCTTGGGTTATTCACATGCCTTCCTCACCGATAGGCATTACTCATTTAAAAGCTTCTTTGCCCTTTGAAGAAGTACTCCAAAGTATGTTTTCAGTTTACCTGCTTGGAGATGTGCATTGGCTACTGCATGGAATTCAGCTACCAGCAGACACTGTTCTTTTGATGAAGCAAGTACATTGAGGTCCTCATGATCATTACATCAAGGGAAATCGTGGCCAAGAGAAGCCGATGATCCACAACCTCCCACAACTAGGAAAGAATTAAGGTTGTTATAAACCAGTCAAGAGGGGTTGCCCATGGCAGTACTTGAAGGCATTCCAGCAAAGGTGAACTGGGAGAAGTTGCAGTGGTGTGTGGAGAAGATGGGTGGTTATCCCCTTTGATTTCCATTTGTGGTTTGCTGAGGCTCAAAATTCACTGGCATGGACCTTGGGACAGATCAAAATTACACTCTAGTCTTACCAAGCTTTGTCTGCTCTCTCTGGCTAACTATCCAAACCCAAGTTAAGGTGGTAGGATGGCAAGGTCAGATAATTACTCCAATCTTGGCAGCAGGTACTAGGTTTTAGGACTTTCTAGAGAAAGACAAAAGAAAAGGAAGGAGTTAAAGACTGCTGGACTGGCTGACCAGTTAGAACTCTTTACTAAAGGGCATACTGCCCCCTCTGGCCAATCTTTAAAGGAAAGACAGAAGGAAATGAGACTGTATGTCACTATTGCAAGAAGCTGGGATGTCTGAAAAAGGATTGCAGAAAGAGACTCTGTAGCATGCAGGAATTACAGAGACAAGAGAAATAGGAAAGCCTAGAAGGAAAGCCTGAAGTCCTCAGTTAGGAGACAATTGGCAAATGGCTCAAAATTGATAGTTGAGGGAATGTTGGAGGTGGGAATTTGTGAACCATATATGTCAATACCTTTTCTTCCGGCTAGTCTATCTATTCTTGCCCCTTCTGATAGATACGGGTGTTACTTATCCTGCAATTTTCTCAGAAATTTCTTACTTTCTTTTTGATAACGATAAATATGGGTTGTTAGTATTTTGTGTCAACCTTCTACTCTTTCCTTCTCCACAGCTGTTCCAATACACATAGTCCCTCTTACTGAGAGACACGCATTCTAACTTTCTCCTGATTCTTCCGTAAATCTACTGAGGAGAGACCTGCTGTGCAACTTAAAAGCTACCATAATCTGTACTACGAATAGAGTGTCTGCGGAACTCCTTGGAGAAAAGACACTTGAGTTGGTTTATATGTGCCTTATTTTTGTAGGAAAAAAAAGGGGGGCATGGCAGACAGCGGCAGTCTCATACCGTGCTGGAAAAGCACCCTGGTAAGATGCAAATGGAAGTATTGAAGCCCTAGGGAATAATGATACTGGCTTAATTTCAGATATAGAACTATCTGGCCTCACGCCCAGTTGGGTGAGCAGTGTGGGGTAGGTTGCAGAGAGACCAAAGAAAAGACCCAGAGTTGGCGAACGAGACATACAGATTTATGGGGAGTTACTTACAGGGATGTCCAGTGGTGGCTGGCTGGCTGGAAATGTGTGCCTGCTACCGCACGTGGGGAGGGAGTTTCTTATATAGGCAGGGGACACAAAGGCTGTAGGCTTGCCAAGAGATGCTGTCCCTGGTACGATCTGTGTTCCCAGAACAGTTCTTCACGCGGAGGGGCTCTGTGTCCCTTTAAGACATGATGTTCTTTAAGTGAGATAAGTTCGGATCCAGGCTGGCAAGGCCCTGGATCTTTACAAATCCCAGCAGCTGGGTGTCCTGTCCAGAAGGGAGCCAGAGGGGCGCATGGCTGCAATGGACTTGTGGGCTCTTGCTGAGCAAGCAAGGCCTGGGCCATACAAGAACCAATAAAAATAGTTGACAGAAAGAGTATGCCATGCCTATATGTAAAACAGTATTACATGTTGAGAGCTCAATTAAAAGAAATAAAACTAGTTTTAAAGAGTTATAAAAACAAAGAATAATTTGATAAGGGGCACTAACCCTATAATATTCCCAAACTTCCAGTAAAGAAGGATAGTAAATTTAATAAAGATGGGCAACCACTATGTAGATTTGTAGAAGATCTTAGCCATTAACCTCTGGTCCCTAACCCTGTAACCATTGTGAACTATTCTGACTCTGACTTTGGTACTGTTGTCTGCCCAGCTGATCTCTGTCTGCATCTTTGCTCTGCAGTTCCTGCCTCCCTCCCTTCCTTCCTTCTTTCTTTCTTTCTTTCCTTTCTTCCATCTTCCCTTCCTTCTTTCCTCCCTCCTTTCCTTCCTTCTTTTTTCCTTCCTTCCTTCCTCTCTTCCTCCCTCTTTTCCTCTTGTTCCTCTAATGGGCTAATCTGAATTCTTCTTTGATTTTCTTATGGAGTCCAGTATTTATGACAAAGGACAGCTCAAGGGTTTTGAGAGTCTTCTACTATTTTCTCTAGTTATTTAAAAACAAAAACAGATAATTTTTGAGACTAGTACAGCATTGTAGACAGTGGATTCCAGTTTTTGCATAATGAATAAAATCTCTGATAGAAAAATTGCATAATAATTCTTCAGATCTTCTGGTTTGGGCCCTGGAATATGCGGAGGCTTTTGAAAAACTGAAATTGGCTGCAATCTCTTCTCAAGCTTTGGGGATTCAAATTTTGAAAAATCTGGCCTTATTTATCTGATATCCCTATTCACATTGCATATTTGTTCATGTTTATTCATGGGTCGTGTGCTTGGGATAAAAGTGGTTCACTTAAGGCTTTCTGTGTTGTGATGATTTATCCTAAAACCTTAGAAGCTTATATTTTGTTTGCAATTGTCTGTATAAACAGAAAAGTTAATAGTAGTTACTACAGCTGCAATTCTTGATTCTGGATTTAATATGAAGATTTATATTATAAACATATATATATATATATATATATAATGTAATTTTGGTGTCTGTCATGCAACAGAGAAAGTTTTTTAAAATAGAGGACTTTCTACTTAAAAGGAGAATTAAAATATCTCATGAAAAATTTATACCTGCTTTGTCGAAAACTTTACAACTGCCTGTTCAGATATCAGTGATTTATTGTAGAGCTCACCCAGGGCAGAAGGACAAAGTTTCTGAAGGCAATGATTTTGCTGATAGAACTGCTATTAAACATGGCAGTCGTCAAACTTAGAAACTTCACTTTTAATAAATGAGAAACTTTTGTTCACTTTTAAAAATGTACTTCATGAAAGAAAATAGACAAATGGACTCTAAAACGAGCTAAAAGAAATTTGACAGGACTGCGGGAATCGCCTAACAACATAATTCCTACACCACAGTCCCTATTGGCTTTGTTAGTGTTGTATCATTAAAAAAAGTCATCTAAATAAAAGAAGGATTTTATAGACACTAGATTCTTACTGTGCCTACAAAAAAGAACAAAATTATTTAAACATATTAAAGAGACTTGGGATTTGTTAAACAGAATTTTTACAGGCCATTCCCAAGGCAAGCACAAGAAGTCCTGATCAACTTTCCTGGGAACCTGGTAGCAGACGGATTTCACTGAGCTAATGCCTGTAAAATTCAGAGATACTGTCTAGTTTTGATGTCTATGATGTCTGGATAGTCTGCGGTCTTTCCCTCTTCAAAAGCTGATATTTAACAATGGCAAAGAGTCTTTTAATAATTTCCACTTTGGGACACCAGAGGATTTGAATCAGACAGAAATAGTTATTTTATTTCTACGTCATCCAGGAATTATAAAAATGTTTACAGATTCTTTCCCCAAGTAGTGCTAACCTACAATTCAGATTTTAGCAATTTGCATCTGTTTTTATAGAAGTAGGACAATGTATCTTTTCTTCATAGCTTTATGGTTAAATTCTCATTTACGTGTGCTTCTATGTATGTGTATATATTAATGTATATGTGTATATAGATTGTATATAAGAAAAATTTTAGTTATATTTAATTATAATTTATAAGTTTCTACACTGAAATTTAAACCTCTATAAGAGCAGAAATCAATTTACTTAACACAATGCCTAACAAAAATAAATGCTTAATGAATATTTAATGAATGAATGGGTTTATGAATGAATAATTTATTTTTCCTGTTTTTAGCACCAAACTTACTTACTTGATAGTGAGGCTGTGACTACAGACACAACTCAACTTCAGAATCAACAACTGATTGTGTCCTTAAGTTGACATTTATTTTATTATTATTATTTTTTAAAATAAGTAGACATTTTTAGTATGGTGCATTGAGTTGTTAATTCAAAGTTGAAGATAAGAACTATCTTCATAATATATGCAGTTTTAGAGATGCTGGTGAATGTTTTAGATTTAATTTAAATGTATGGTTATTGCTTTATATATAGTATATATTTCAAGTGGCGTATAATCAGACAGTAAGAACACTTCCAACTCATGGAGTATTTTCAAATATTTTCAGAGTTCTGCGGGTTGCTTTGTGTTTACTCAGCTATTAATTCTTCTATAATTTAATACCTGTTTTCTATATGAGTACTAACAACTTTGATTTCTATACTGTTTTCCTGTGCTAGTATTTTGGTACATGTTATTCCCTGGTTTCTTGCTTTGTGGTTTTCCCATTCAAGCAAACATAGTCTTGTCCACGCAAATGAACCCTTCAAATAGAAAAAAAACATCCCAGCAGTGCTGCCTGCCTTGTTTCCTCAGACTGAAGTAGACAGAACTGACTTTCTAAACTTGTATTTAATAGTGAAAGAAAAGCGTTCCTCTGTCAAGTTGGAGGTGGAGGAGGCTAGAGAAGCTTTTATTTTTATAAGTTCGGAGCCTTCGTTTCTGATGGGAAATCAACCTCTATTGTGGGAGAAAAGAAGCAACATGAGACTTTTATACTCCTGGGCATAAAGACTGAGATGGAAGCACCGTAGACATAGAATAAAAAAAGAAAGGAAAAGTGATTGGTTGATGAGTCTTTATGGCAGCCAAAGTGAGAGATCATCCTGAGAGGAGTTTCAGGCTGCCCTGAGGACTGGAGGGTTTTGGGCCCCTGGAGAATTTAAAGGACAGATGTGAGTCAGCTTCATGGAGACTAGAGGTGGCCGCTTCCCAGGGGTGTCCATGTGAGCTCCCAGTGAAGACGATCATCAGGCCTCGCGCTCTTGTGGATACTTCACTTTGAATTCATCACAAACTATTGTAAATCCAGTATTTCCAGCCACCAGTCTGACTACAGG
This sequence comes from Equus caballus, assembly GCF_041296265.1. NCBI lineage: Eukaryota > Metazoa > Chordata > Mammalia > Perissodactyla > Equidae > Equus > Equus caballus. The sequence continues at coordinate 15,448,699 of NC_091702.1, read as the reverse complement.
AGCACTTAGGGAAAAGAGTAAATAAAATAGAAAGTATAAACAAAGAAATCATCTTTAAAATGTCCAGAATTAATGAAAGAATCTCTATATTTTAAGTATTTACCTATTGTCCAGTCCCCCAAAAATTTAAGAAAGAAAGAAAGGAGAAGGAAAGAGTCAAGCTAAGGTACATCATCATAAATGTCAAAACATCTGAGATAAAGTAAATGATCTGAGCTATTTCAGAAATGTATACAATAAATAAACAAAATGAACAAAAAATAAACATATTACATTAAAAGAAATCGTAATATGTTCAGTCTTAACATGTGAAAGACAACAGAGTGATGTCTTACAAATTCCACTGATAGGCTCTATTATTCCCAGTAAAGCTCCTGAGTGGGAACCCTGCCCCCCAACACACACGCCCTCCCTCACACGCCCCCCTACACACACTGGGAAGATGATATGAAGGAAGATGGGATCAGTGGAAACTAAATCTTCATTGATCGAAAAATAACATTGATACAACTTTTTAAATTGATAGGGAAATTTTTTTGAAAGTATATTATTTAAAAATAGAGATAAATACAAAAAAGAACATACAAATGTAACTAACATAATTGCTTTTGGGAACAGGACTGTGAAATAGAATAGGAGACTTTTGTTTTCCTTATACATCTTTAATGCTGCAGATTCTTTAAAATTATACTTGTGAATTATTTGATAAAAATAAATATTATGTAACAATTATTTGTTACTTATCAAATATTTCAAATTACATTTCATTCAATTAATTTGTAATGAAATTATTTACTGCCTGTATGAAGCAAATACTTGACTTGATACTATGGGTGTACATATATTAATAATATGATCCCTGCTCTCAAGGAGCATATAATTTTGGGAGAATGGTAGTCAGTTACTATAAAACTAGTTACATTAAGAATCTTCAACTGTAACACAAAGGGACCTCTTCTGTTTGTGAACAGGAAATAGTTATTTGTTATTGCATTTGGCATAGAGTAATTGTTTTAAAGTATATTCCTGGATTTTTCAAAACCACTCATGTTTGTCTTTGTTTATGTTCTTAAATTTACATTCGAATAGAAGCAAATTATTATTTTCTGGTAGAAATATCCTAAAAAAAGCATAATGTCTTGCTATTAGCTTTATGTTTTATTTTGTGTTCTTTGATAAATTTGACTTATAAAGTTTAATTTAAAATACTCACAAATCTATAGCTTTAAGTATTAAAGAGTAGCTCATTGAAAACACTGTAATTCATAACAAAATTTCCTATTGATGAGTATTCACTTTCTTTAAGTATTTTTGCTATTACCAGCAATATGGAAATGAACTTTCTGTAATTATTGCAAGCACTCCCTTACAGCACTTTTTAAATATAGAAATGCCTAAATAGATTTTGAATATTTTATATTTTGATATATATAGCTAATTATTCCAAACAGTTACAGCATACTGTACATCCTTTAGAAATGAGATTTTTTTTCACCAAACTCTGTCATAATTATGTTGCTAATTTTTTGTTAATGTTCATAAATCTGATGCTAAAGTAATATCTTTTCATTGTTTCAAATTAGTTGGTTTACTTACTTAGATTTTCATTTATTTGTAGCTTTTTCTACCATTGTATTTCTTTTAATATAAATTGTCCACTTGTATATCTAGTCAGTCAATTTTTCTTGATTTGTTGCTCTTTTTTTATAGTGAAATTAGCACTTTGTCCTTTTAAAATATTTTCTTCAATATCTTAACTGTTTTTCATATTTATTCTTAGCATGTTTCGAAGTTTAAAAAAATTTTACATATAGTGTTTTTCCCTTATGTTTCTATCTCCAGAGTCAGACAGTGAAAGGCTTTCTTCAATTTTAATTTTAGAAATATTCTTCCATATTTTTCCTAGAACCCTTTTGTTTGTTTTGCAGTGGATTTTTGTTTGCAAGCTGTTTTGGGTGTTAGTAGAGGTCTAAATTTAAATCATCACTTAATCTTCAATCTAGAAATAATGGTTCAATGAATAGATCTAATTTCCCTTTCTTCCTTATAGTAATATTATAAACCTAGCTAATTTAAAGCCCAATTTAAACTGTTTAGCAATATGAAGAACATTATTGGCTTACATCATTTAAAAATCCAGTGGTGGTTCTGACCTCAGTCTGACCTTCAACTCAGAGTTCAGATAACCTTCATTCTCAGGGTTCAAACAATGTCATCAGAATCCGGTCTTTTTAAAATTTTCGTCTGTTAGTTTTGCCTTGGCGTCATTTTCAGACTCACGTCAACTTAGCTAATAAATCTTAAGTTCACAGCTCCCAGTTTCAAATCCAAAGGAAAAGAGATGATTGTTTCTACAGTTTGAATAAAAATCCTGGTGTTAATTCTCATTGACTTGTACCTAGTCTAAAGCTCATTTCCAAAGCAAACATGGTCTGGGTCACTAGATGTTGCTGAGCGGGCTCCTCCTCTCCCTTACACTGCGTGCACTACTCCTTGAACCACATGAGAGTAAAATCAGGAGAGAATCTGAGTAATTTTACAAGAGAAAGGAAAATGAATTTGAACAGCAAGAAAAATATCCACTATTAGGAACTAATTATCCTGCCACCCTTTGAAATGTCGTGAACAATTTTTAACACTGATTTGAAGTATCATTTAGCACTAAGGCAAAATTTCTGTGTTGGATCTTTCCCCAAGCTCTGATTTGTATGAATATTTTTGGGGATTCTGTTGGGCACTATGATAATAGCAGGATATGACTGCATTGTTTGAATTGTAAATATCAACAAACTAGCCTTATATAGTATGAGTAATGGATCTTGTCAATGTCCCGCCTGTAGTCTTTGGCATACACTGATTCTTTGCATGTTGTCCTTTATACATCGTGTGAAATCATGTTCCTTAAATGTCAATGACTTCTACTGAAAACACCAATATCTCTTTGCCTAAGATCTTTTACTGCCTAAAAAATCATTCTCAGCCCATGTGTGGAGTAATCCAAAAATGCCAGGGAGTTAATGACCTGAGGAGCATTCTTCAAAATTCATGGAAGGGCTTTAGTGGATAAATACTTCAGATTTCTTGCCCTCAAATGGGACAACTCAGAGTCACACTATCTTCAGTGTCTCCGAAGTCTCCAGTGGGATCGAGTCTTAGTTGTCCACATCAGGAATCTTCTCACTAACTGCCTATATCAGCTTCCTTCCTTCTGCTCCGTCTCACTTCCCCACAATCTCTCCAGTGCTTGCAGGAGTCACTTACCAAATCAATTGTGCGCACTCAAATAATTATCAGCCTTTCTGGGAATCCAAACTAAAACTGAGATTTTCCTTGTTTAATATAGTCAAGATTCTACTATGCAATTTGTTGTGCAAACCTGGAAGTGTTGCATAACCTACAGTATATAAAACCTGTGCTATGTTCTATGTTCAGGTTTTATATTATCAATGTCATTTGCCAATGCATGGATTTATATGTTAGTGACTTCTTTTTCCCATGCATACCCTCCAAGTCTGCAACAAATATTGACACTAATGGACCCACATGGTGTAATATCTTCTGTTTCTCTTTGGTTTTCCTTTAAAGGAATGACAAAAAGGCACACACATAATTTGGAAGTTGACAAAGCAGTTCTTAATGCCAAGGTTTATAATTTCAGATGTGCGAGATATGAATATCAACTCTCACATAAAATACATTCATAGGGTTCCTGTGTCAGCACCATGCTTTTGGAAGCTCCAGTCCCTTTATCTATTTTTCTACTAGCTCTCAAATCATTTTAACCACTGTAATTTTAAAATTAATTTTAATACATAATATGCATGTATTCTTTTTCAATATTTTGGGTTATTCCAAACATCTTTTACTCCATATTAATCTGATTATAAATTCATCAACTTAAAATAACAAAGGCAAGTCTGTAAAGATTGGAACTGTATCTTATGTAATAAATATGGAGTGATGGAAATCTTTACTTTTAAATATTTCTATCCAGCCTCATGATATATTTCTTCTTTCATTCAGGTTTTGTTTTATGTTCTTTGATAACAATCTTTGTCTATGTCTTGTGTATGTCATTCCTCACAAAGTATTTTAGACTTTGTTACTATCATATCATATCCTTTTCTTCCCATTTTCTAACAGGAAGGTGTTTATATTAAACAATCCAAACTATTTCTCATGGGATTCTTTGCTTTTCCTTTTCAAATCACGAAGAAATTGTTTTGGCACACCACAAAGAGAAATGCTGAAATCATATTTCCAATTTTACCACCTTTTGTACATACACACAGTTCCTATGATTACAGAAGAAATTTCCAGGAGTTTGAAGGTGCATATGCACTTTCTTTTGGTTCATTCATTCCAGTTGAGAATTCACCCTTATAAGCATCTTAGCAGCAATCAACCATAAATAAGCATGTGCTCTACAATGGTCTTATCAGTGAGACAGACAAAAAAAGGAATTTGAGCAATCCGAGGGAAACATTTGGTGTCTGATTTTTACTGTAAAGTGGATTCTCCCTATAGAAAAACAAATGTCAGCTGCTGAAATGTCAGGTTGTTTTGACTTCATGATAAACAAGGAGAGAGAACCATGATTAAAGCAGTGAATGACCCAGAGTTTAACAAGGTAAGGGCAGGCGCCCTCAGGGATAGTGCTGCCCTGTTTCTTTAGCTGTTAGCAGGGGTCTGCTGATAGGGAAGGCAGCTTCCTAGAGACCAAAATCTGTGACTGCTGCGTTTTAGAGCACTGTCCTTGACTCAAGAATTTGTATAACTTATCATTTTGAAATGAGCATCCGGGATACTTGTCCCAATCTAACTAAATTGGTCAGAGATCTGACACCCAAGCAGCCATGGAAAAGCTCTATCAACCCTTTGTAGCTGCTTTAGGGATTGTTTAGGATATGAATTCTAGCAATGTTCTAACTGTTCCTTGAAATAAAAGGTTCTTCGATCCATTTCATTACTTTCCGTGGATGTAAGTATCACTGAATTTTAAGTGTGTGATTTTTTTATAAGATACTTTACTGCAAGGAAGATCACATTTCTAAATAGAATTAAATGAGTGCTTTTTAGGTGGGTTGAAAATAAAACCTCAGTAATTTTAATAACCTTCTTCCTCTCCCTGGAACCAGGCATTAAACATATAATATGCACTATTTCACACACATAAAGCCATTGTTGCATCAACTTATTCTGTGTGGGCTTTAACTAGCTTCGTGCAGGTACAACCTGAGAATATTTCCTCTCAGGCGCAGGCCTTGTGCCTGTCCCTCTCACCTCTGGGCTTCTCAGATAATATCTACTCTGGATATGCATTTGCCTTCCCTGACTGCACTACTTCTGCCAGCTCTCCCAGGTCTCACAGGAGTCTAATCTATTGACATGCTATCACGCACAACACTGTTTCCCACCAGGAGATACATTTTTATGGCAAAGGAGATGACACAATGGATGCACAGCGATAGGGTCCATTGGCTCTTTCATATTTTCCAGCACCGACCTATAGCTGATCTAATAGAAGATGAGATCCAGGATTAGAACTTCCTCTTCAAGGGAACACAACAAATGTTTCACTGAACTTGAAGCCACAACTAACACCTGGTCATTTTGAGGTTCTTAATGCCATTTATCCAGCAGGCACAGAAAAAGTTACTATTTTGGCAAGAATCACTGAACTCCGATTTCCGTCAGGAGCCAGAATTGTTGACAGACAGCAGGAGTATGAAAAATGTGTCCCAACACAGAGGACTAAGTGGGAAATGTATAATTAAAACAATCACAGCTTAACAAGGGTAAAGCAAGTAAGGTCTCAGATCCCTTGGTGATAAAGGCGAACAACACAGGCCAGTCAGCAGCTGGAAGCAAATGAAATGGGGAGATCGGGAAGAGAGCTGAATGTTCTCACAAACCAATGCAGCAATGCAGTTTTGTTCCCATAATCCTCTTCCCTTAAATCTTTTCAGAGACTGACACGGACCTTTCCGTTTGTGGCAATTCCGTGATGGATTAGACTTGATAGAGGATACAAATGTATCCAACTTGTTCTTATGTGAGGAGTTAACCTGGAAGCTCTCTTGTGCAGTATTTAAGCTGCTCTTGCCCTCAGTTTCCTTATTTCAGCTTCTGCTGCTGTAATCAGTTCCGCGGTCCTCTTCTACCCTGGAGTTTTGCTGTTGATGTTGAAGTGGAGACACTGAGAAGAACAGCTCATGCATTTCCTAAATTGGTCATATTCATGCCCCACGAGGACAGCTTTTGGCCAATGGTGTATAATTTTCTCTTTCATTTACCTGAGGGTCACTCTTGAGATGCATTTTATATGACTCTTCAGGAGATTCGGTTAGAATGAACAGTTCTTGGCTGACTGATTTATGCTCCTTTGTACTGGCTCTCTCTCCTTTCCTGCATCACATGTCTTCCTCACTCTTGCTCTCTGGACCACATTTTACAATAAAGTGCTTTCAAATTCTCTTTTCTGGAGAATTTGTGCTCCCACAGACTCCAGTGCATTCAATGTGAGCATTTTTCGAGGTTGCGCTTTGTTCTTTAGTCCATGAAAGACGGTGGTAAGCTGCTCATTGCCTGAGTCTGTGTGGTATAGAGGGGTTTAGGTGATTCCCTGCAGCTCAAGGAAGCCACCTCCTCCACTTGCCAAGCTTAGAACTAGTATTTTCATTACAATTTTCAGGGTGTTTATTGACCCATCTCCAACAACCACAGCCTCTACCTCCACTTTCAGGCCAATATCTTGCATGGTGATAGGAAATAGTTCCAGCCACACATTGCCTTTTTTATTCTTGTCTAGAAGAATTCAGCTTTCTCTATCTGGCCAGTATCTCCTCGTCAGTTCTTGGGAGCACGCAAGGATAACTTAGCGCAATTGCCATAAGCACAGCCTTTAAACATGTGAGAACTCTTCAGTCCCTCTTGGGATAATAAAAGTCAAATTTTCCCCAACTTAAAGCCTTGGCTACTTTTATTCTTTCCTAAAGAGCTTAACCTGAGAAAGTAAGACAGCTAATTTCTCATCTTTCTTACTTCGCAAATTTTTGGGGGGAAAACAATATTTATTTATTTTTGGTGAGGTGAGAAGAATACTAGACTTGGAAACTAGATACGATGTTGACTTTTTTTTTTTTAAACAATTCATACTTTTTTTTTTAAAGATTTTATTTTTTCCTTTTTCTCCCCAAAGCCCCCCGGTACATAGTTGTATATTCTTCGTTGTGGGTTCTTCTAGTTGTGGCATGTGGGACGCTGCCTCAGCGAGCTCTGATGAGCAGTGCCATGTCCGCGCCCAGGATTCGAACTAACGAAACACTGGGCCGCCTGCTGCGGAGTGCGCGAACTTAACCACTCGGCCACGGGGCCAGCCCCACGATGTTGACTTTGATATCTATGTCTTACTAAGTGTTATGTTTTCGAGCAGGTCTGAGCCTTAGTTTCCCCACCGTTAATTTGGGAACAAAAATATTTATAATACAAGATTTCTATCAGGATAACAAGCAGTAATATTGTGATAATTTATTGATAACTTATAGAAATGTAGAAAGTTTCCATTATTATGGTTATATAATATTCATGTTGACATAGTGTTGGCTATTTCTAAATAATTTTTCTCAAAAAAAGAATGCTATTAAATTGAAATGCATTTTAATGCGAAACAATAACAGAATATATCTCTGACTCATTTAAGATAACTAAAAATGTCCAGTGAGATCTCATTCTTCAAAGACCAGAGAAGGAGGTGCTGCTGACAGAGTTAGGAGTGGTTTTCCTGTTCCTTGTGAAGATCACTGATGTGTCAGTATGCATTATGCTGCATAGCATTAGCATATAGTGACAAAATAAAAGTTTATATGCATTAAAATTAAAAATAGAAGCATTGCTCACTAGATTAAAAATCATTCTTTTGCTATCTGGTTAAACTTCAATATTTACCCTCAGCGTTACTTATCCATAAAATAGGAATGAAAACACCTACCTTAGAAGGACTGATTTTTTTCTAAATAATTCCTTGCACTTTGAAATGTAATAAATGTTTAAGGAATGTTTACTGAAGGAATTTCTAATGAAAGATTTAAAGACTGGAAAGTACTAAGAAAATATAAAGTACAATTATCTTTTAAAGTATGCCTTTAATGCATTGTGCGTGATCAAAAATCTTTAAGTAGGATCATTAAATAATTGCACAGTATAAAGTGAATTTAAAATATCACAATTTTTTACTCCCACAGTTATGTCTCTGATGCACCACATTTTCATTACATTTGATCAGGAAAGAGTATACAAGAACCATATCAGTAAAAGAGATTCTTCTCATTTCATTGCTACTCGCTGCTGGCTGGCTTTCCTACTTGAATGTAGGTTTTTGTTCTCATTTCCTTTAATAGCTTTAAGGGCAATCCAGCTAGTCCTGGGTGGGAAATGAAGTGCACTGCGCTTTTGAACTCTATGAAAGCGTCTTGAATTCTAGATGATTTGTAGATTGTAGGCAGCAAGGCATGAAAGGCAAATTTCTGCACCAATTAGGAAAGACACAATGCACCGTTTTCTGTCATCTGCATAATTAAATTTGACTCTTATTTACAACGTTCAAACCAATGTTGAGAAAAGGATAAATGGATTTATTTTTCTTTTTTGAGGAAGATTAACCCTGAGCTAACATCCGCCACCAATCCTCCTCTTTTTGCTGAGAAAAAATGGCCCTGAGCTAAGGTCTGTGCCCATCTTCCTCTATTTTATATGTGGGACGCCTGCCACAGCATGGCTTGATAAGTGTGCGTAGGTCTGCACCTGGGATCTGAACCAGGGAACACAGGCTGCTGAAGCCAAGCACGCAAACTTAACCATTATGCCACCAGGCCAGTCCTTAAAATAAATGGATGTTTTTAAAACACACGTTAGAGATCTCTGAGTGCCTTCATTCTATGTAGTCTAAGTAGGAGATTATATTTTCTCTTTTATCAGTGATTTTTAAAAAGGAAAGGCTTTCTTTAGCCCAGAGAAATTGCACACTGCGTAGGTATCATGGCAGTTAAGAGAGACTGTTTTTCCCCTGGAAATTTACATATTGTATCTAGATTCTTTGGAAACAAAACTAAAGTCATTTTAAAAAAGAAAGTGACATTGTTTCAAACATTAATGAATTTACCTTTTTTTTGGATATTATGTTTCACCTTGCAAAAAACATTTTACTTTGATAAAATTTCAAACTCACAGAAAAGATTCAAGAATATTACAGATAATTCCCAAAGACACTTTATCCAGATTCACCAGTTGTTATTATTTTGCTACATTTGTTTTCTCATTGTCAGGCCTATACACACAGACACACACACATACTACCATTATTATTTCTTATGAACCAGCTGAGGATTGATTTTGCCATGGTTAAAAGTTTAGCAAAAACATTTATCTTTTGCATGTAAATTTGCTCTTTGAAGAATTCTCTAGCTCTGTTCCTCTGCTTTACCCGATGAATGTTGGACTATCAACTATGTTACTGTCTGCTTATGGTAAAAAATGATTCCTAATTGGTAAATTGCATGAATACTTGATAGTAAACAATATCTTGGGCTTCCCCGAGCGTGTTGACTCTTATAACTGGCATATGCTTTGCAGGGACCCTGGAAGCACCATATAGAAGTTATTAGAGATATTGAGTCCTGTGGAGCCTGAGATTTTGTGCTAGATCAGCTCTTGCAACCTCCTTATTTGGATCATGTCTCATAGCATTTAAGATGTTGGACTGCAGCAAGGATTTTGGAGAAGAGCAATTCCTGACACTCCCTTTCTAGCAAGCTGCAGTTCCCACCCTATTGCTTCTGATTAGAGTGGTACCAAGTGTGGCCTATGAGGATCTTGTGAGGCTGAATGACTAGTTGAGCCTAAGAAGAGCCTCAGGTTACACATGTCATGCCCCATGATCCTTAATGTTTTTAGTGTGTATTTCCAAAAAGCAAGGATATTATTTTTTATAACCATAGTACACTTAAAAATTTCAGGAAATTTTAAATTAATACAATAATTTTATCTAATTTACAGTCTGTATTCCAATTTTTTCTATTGGCTCAATAATGCCCTTTTTATAATTTTTTCCCCTTGAGTACAGGATCCAGTTCAGGATCATGTGTTGCATTTAGTTGTCATCTGTATTTTTCTTTCATCTGGAACAGTAATTCAGCCTTTCTTCATCTTTCATGACATGGGCATTTTTGAAAGATGAAGTTATATTATAGAATGTCTTTCAAGTTGAGATTGTCTGATTCTTCTTCAGGGTTAGATTCAGGTTATATATCCTCAGCCAGAATATTATGAAAGCAATGCATCTTTCTCAAGGTATCAGATCTGGAAGCATGTGATGCCCCTGTGCTCTGCACTGGTGATGTTAATTCAGATCATCTAGTCAAGTGGTTGTCTGTTTTCTCCATTGTATAGTTACTATTTTTCTCCTTGCAACTAACAAGCAATCTGGAAGGGATATACCATGAGATCATACAAACACCTTGGATCCATGAAAATCTCAACCCTCTGAGATTAGCACCCACTGATTATTTTTTCCCAAATTTACTGTGATGGTTGTAAACTATTCTCTCTATTCATCTTTCTTGCTCATGGACTGAATTTTGTTCCCTCAATATTCATATGTTCGAGCTCTAACCCCCGACTTGACTGTATTAAGGATAGCACCTTGAAAGATGCATTAAGGTTAAATGAGCTCCTAAGGTTGGGGTCCTTATCCAATAGAAATACTATCCTTATAAGAAGAGAAAAAGACAGAAGGAGCTTGCATACACAGAGGAAAAGGTCATATTAGGACGTATCAAGAAGGTAGCCATTTGCAAGCCAAGGTGAGGGGCCTCAGGAGAAACTAAACCCGCCCACACCCTGGTTTTGGACTTCAGCTTCTAGAACTGTGAGAAAATAAATTTCCGTTGTTTAAGCCGCTCAGTCTGTGATATCTTGTTGTGAGAGCCCTTACAGACTAATACTCTTTCTCTCTACCTCTTCCAACTAACTATCTATTTAATGTCAATGTGGATTTATGGATTGCTATTATACTCTAGGGTTATAATTGACTATTACTACTAGTGATGTCCTTGTTTAGTATGAATTTGCTAAATATAACTGCTAGTTACTACTGCCCTTGCTTACTACCGTCCTTGTTTAATTTGAAGCCAAGATTGTTCCAGATTTGAAATTATCTATGAGCTCCAAAAAGGAAAAATTGAAAGAAAACCATACCTTAACATATCTTAGTAGGTACACTGAATACTAAAGACAAATAGAAAATACTTAAAGCACTTAAATGAAATAGCTTCCAACACAGAATTTTATATCTAATAAAAACATCCTACAAAAGTGAAGCCGCTATAAAGATAAACCCAGATACTTCCCACCTTTCTCCCACTGCACTCCAGTCTCATCTTTGTGGTAAATCGGTGTGGATCTCTTTCTTTATATTCTCACTCTGTTCTTTTGGTCTATTTTGTCTGTCCTTGCACAAATACACAATGTCTTGATTACTGTAGCTTTATAATAAATTTTGATATTCACAAGCATAATCTTCCAATTTTTTAATTCCTTTTGAAGATTCTCTTTTGTGGAGGATTAACAATGGCCATAAATTCTTTGCAGCTTTTTCTGTAATGGGGTGGAGTCTGTTGCCCTTCTGTTTGAATCTTCACTTGGCCTCATAAGTTGTTTGATAAGGAGAATGTGGAAGTCATTACTGTGCGGCTTCTGAACTGAGCTCTCATGAGGCCTTGAAGATTTCACTCTTGCTTTCTTGCTGCTTTCAGCCTGCCAGGTAAGGAAGTCCGGGCTAACCCCCTGAAGGATGAGACACCACATAGAGAGAGAACCTAGCTGACCACCGGTGCCAACCGTCAACAAGTGACTGACACCCTCTTGGACCCATAGCCTCTGTAGAGCCACCAGCTTACTCACAGCATAAGTGAGTTCAGGGGAGACCAACCAAAGACATGTCTAGCTAACCTCAGTCCAAATTGCTAACCCACAAAGTGTTGAGCTAATAAATGACTATTGTGTAAATTTCCTAGTTTTGGGGGCGGTTTTTTATATAGCAATTAATAACGAATGCACCATGGCAGTTCCTGACCCTTTGCATTTCCAAATAAATATTAGATTCGGCTTGTTAATTTCCACCCAACAAACAAAATTCATTAGATTTTTGCTTGTGATTGCAGTGACTCTGACAATAATATTACAATATTTGAAAATTTTAAAGTTTTGAGATAATTCAATATCCATGTTTCCCAAACAGTTTTTCACTGAGTGTTATTACTCCTGTGACATACTCTAGCTCTCAGTGATGAAACAAAAAATGTATATATGATTAGATAAATGTGAAAACATTGCATGCCACATACAAAATAAAATACTATAGGCACATTAGGATATTATGGATCTTGAAAGTTTCTGTAGGAATAAAAATTATTATTTTACCTAGCTTATGAAACACTTCTGAAGTTGGACCCCAGGGGAGGGAAAAAATAGATATATATTTATTATATAACTGTGAATGAACTAGAAACTTTGAAAAACAGTTTGAGAAGCATTACTCATATACTAACTCATGTTTCCATGACAAATGCCCAGAGTAGGCGTGTGTATATTTTTGAAAGGACACAGAAATGCTTAAAGATGGAGTAAAATTTTTGCTATAACTAACTTAAAAATTCAAGACAAAAAATACAAAATTTTGCAAACAGAAAGAGAAACAGTGGAGAGAAAGAAAAAAAAGTGCAGTGAATTTAGAGGTTTAAATCCCAGAAACAATGGGAGACCCAGGGCAATCTGTGGCCTATTTCCGTGTTGACTGTCTTCTGGTGCCTATCATGTTTTTCAGTAAATGTTAGTAACATTTCTGACATAGCTGAACTATGTGGTGTAACTTTCTATCCAAAACCTTTAATGGTTCCAATGACAGTGTAAAACTCTCTGCAGCAGCATTTCCCAACCTTTTTCACATTACAGTACGTGGAGAAAAGGATCATATTTCCATGGCCCATTGTGGCAGGCCCACGAGGTTATGGGCTGCGAGTGACTGCTGGGAGATTTGGCCATTTCAGGGCCTGCCTGGCTTCCCGGGGGGAATCAGTCTCCCAGGCACACTGGTTCACAAATTGCTTTTTCCTCTTCATTAGGGGAAAAAAAATCCACTTTCCTTGGACTGGAATTAGGTGATTTATAGTTTCACGGTTATTTTTTAAAAGATTATTTTCATTATTTTCTAAAAATATTTTTATAGGAAATAGTTGTCTGGACACTTCTTGAGGGGAGGAACTCTCTGTATTATCTTAGTACATAGATCCTAGCAGGTTGCCTTGAACTTGATATAGACTCAATGAGTATACATTGAGTGAATTAATAATTAACTCTCTCTTGGAATCCTGTAAATAAAAATACCATGCAAAAAAAAAAATCAAAAGTCCATATATAATTTATTTCCTCACTTCTGTCAAGAAGAAAAGAACACTTCCACTGCATATATTGGTTCAATATATTTCACTTTATCCTGGGCCTTTCAATTAGCATACCCAATATAGTGATAGTATATATGCATCTATAATCAACTTTTAAATTATTTTCACAGCTCCTTGAATGATGCCTGCACATAATGAGCACTCATTACATCTTTGTTGGCATATTGAATCAAATCTGATCTTAATTGTTAATGTCTAATAAGATTAAGAGTTCGTGATCTTTCCAATATGAGCCTAGTGGGGACTTATTAGGATTCAATTCATCAGTAGACAGCTTGAGTCAATTAAAGTATATCTTTCACAATCTGCAAAGAGATTAAAATTCACACTAGTTTAGAAAGTCATTAATAAATCAAAAACGTTGGAAATTTCTTATCCTTTGACACAAACTGATGGTAAATATCAATTTAATTATATTCAGAAAATTTCATGTTAAGCATATATTATGTGCAAAACTCTCATCTCTACACTATGGAGACTACTACCAAAGTTAAAAAGGCATGGTAGGGGCCGGCCCAGTGGCGCAGCAGTTAAGTTCTCGCACTCCGTGTTGGCAGTCTGGGGTTCACTGGTTCAGGTCCCAGACACAGACCAAGTAGCTCTTATCCAGCCATGCTGTGGCAGACATCCCACATATGAAGTAGAGGAAGATGGGCACAGATGTTAGCTCAGGGCCAATCTTCCTCAGGAAAAAAAGACATAGTAAGTACAATAATGCTACTTTAGTATTTGAAAATTTAGTAAGCATTGTCTCTACTAGTCTGTCAACCAAGTATGTCCACTTATTTATTAAATCATTCATTATGCAAACATTTATTGAGCATCCCCATGTACAAGGCACTATTCTAGGTTCTAGGGTACAAGAGAAAACAAAATAGACCAAGTCTTTGCCCTTGTGGCAGTGACACTTTTGTGAGGCAGACAATAAATACATAAAATAGGAAGCATACAACATAACCAGATGGTCAGCTTTAACTGTTAAGTTATGCTGTGGTAATCAACAGTTCTGGACTCATTTTGCCTCACGTTGACTGAGGTTAGATGTGGCTCAACTCTAGTCATGACTTTGCTCTATGTATTTTATTCATTTTGGAATTTAGGCTAAAGAACCCAATCTGGGACAAAGTATTCTCATGGTAGACTCAAAAGCAAGAGACTGGAAAAAATCATAATGTGAGTATTAAAACCTCTGCTCTAACAAGAATACCACCACTCCTGTTCTCATTTCATTAGTCACACAAGTCATATAGTGAAGCGTGATTTCAATGAAGCAGACAACTATATTTGTCTCGCAGGATAGTACTGCAAATCACATGGCAGCATGTAGGCATGTGTAATCCTCCTAACATAGAATAGGACTGAATAATTGGAAAAACTAGTTCATTTCCTTCTCTGTGTGTAGGAGGAACAGGGGCCAAGATGAAGGACAGGTTTTATTTTTATATATTATTGGCAAGGAAGGTCTCAGTGATAAGTGACACATGAGAAGAAATCCGAAAAGAATAAGGGATTGACCCATGCCAATAGCTAAATTAAAATATTCCAGGCAGATGAAGAGTAGAGCCCAAGTGGCTAGAAGAGAATAAATGAGGAGGAAGAATTTGGATGATGAGGCCAGAGAAGTGGGAAGGTGTTTAGTCTGAGTAAATGCTTTAAAAGGCTAACTGGAGACACGAGTGGAACAAGGTGGAACTGTGCAGAAAAGTTAGGAGGCTCTTTCCAGCATTTGATGAGAGATCAAGAAGGTTTAGGCCAGAGTACAGAGATGAAGGTTGTGAGAAGTCAAAAGTCTGAATATATTTTGAAGGCAGAACCAGGATATTTTGTTGATGAATTGACTCTGCAATGGGACAGAAAGGGACGAGTCAGATTGACCTCAAGATTTGTGATCTGAGCAGTCGGAAGGATGGAGTTGCCATTTATTTAGATGAGGAAGCCTGTGGGAGGAGCACATTGAGGGAGAGTAAGATTTTCTTTTTAAGAGGAGATTGGCGCTGAGCTAACATCTGTTGCCAATCTCCCTCTTTTTTCCTTTTCTCCCCAAAGCCCCAGTATGTAGTTGTATATCCTAGTTGTAGGTCATTCTAGTTCCTCTATGTGGGATGCCACCACACCATGGCTTAGTGGTGGTACATAGGTCGGCACCCAGGATCCAAACCAGTAAACCCTGGGCCACCAGAGCAAGGCAACTGAACTTAACCACTCAGCCACAGGCTAGCTGCCAAGGGTAAGTTTTAAACCCAGAGATGTCTATCATAATTCTAAGAGTGAAAAGAGTCTGGCACTCCAGGGAGTGTTAAGGTGGGGATTGCAAGTGTACAGGAGTTATTTAAACCTATTTACTTGGATAAGGTCACAAAGGGAGTTGAGTCTCAAAAGAAAAAAGATCTGATGATAGAACCCTTGAATGGTTCAGTATTAGGAGTATAAGTTCATATAAGTTTCAGAGAGTGAAATGATATAAATCTATTAATTTTACAGATGAAGTAACTGAGTATTAGAAAAGCTAATCAACTTTTTCCAAATGAACAAGACTGAAAATAAGAATATTCTATAATTTATTAGCAGGACCAAGAATAAGTGTAGAAGGAAGAAAAATTTTAGAAGGACAAAAATCAGTTCTATTGTGTACATGAAAACATGTAGATATCAAGGATGACCAGAAATATGGAGAAAGAGCATAAATAAACTGGATAACAGAGAGTGTGCATATAGAAAAAAATAAAATCTTTCAGGTACCCATAAATGGTAAGGCAAATGATATATGTAGTGGAAACCTCTGAAATAACGTAAAGTAATATTATCTAGGTGTACTATGAAGACAAAAAGGAAGTAGATCTAAAGAGAGATGCATGCAGGATCTTTATATTTAAGGACTGGCTC
The DNA here is from genome assembly GCF_041296265.1 of Equus caballus. Lineage (NCBI taxonomy): Eukaryota > Metazoa > Chordata > Mammalia > Perissodactyla > Equidae > Equus > Equus caballus. Next base: position 15,432,299 of record NC_091702.1, on the reverse strand, counting down.
AAGGAAGAAAAAGGAGGAAAAGAAAATTAAATGGATAAGAAAAAAACAAAGCAGTGAAATATTATGGTAGTCAATGCTTCTTGGTATTGGGGGGTGGTTAAAAAGTAGAAACAGATACGATAATAACACAAATGATAGATTAATTATACAAGTATATTAAAAGTTATTATAACCATATCAGCCAGCCCTGGTGGTCTAGTGGTTGAGATTCAGTGCCCTCACTCCCATGGAGTAGGTTCCTTTCCTGGTCAGCGAATCACACCACCTGTCTGTCGGTTGTCATACTGCAGGGGCTGCAAGTTACTGTGATGCTGAAAGCTGTGCCACTGGTATCTCAAATACCAGCAGGGTTATCCATGGTGAATGGGTTTCAGTAATGTAGCTTCCAGATTGAGACACACTATGAAGAAGCACCTGGCCACCCACTTCCCAAAATAAAATTTGGCCATGAAAAATTTCGAATAGCAAAATTTCAATAGCTATGAATAGCAACAGAGCATTTTCTGATATAGTGCCAGAAGGAGAGAAGATTGTGCAAAAAGACCAGGCAGGGTACCGCTTTGCCATACACAGCATCGCTAGGAGTCAGTATCAACTTGTTGGCGCTAACAAATAACTATATTACACATTTTCAGAAGACATAGGAAGCATTTACCACGTTTAAGTAGAGACATAGGAGAAATAGGAAAGATCAAGTGGAACTTTTAGAGAAGAAAGATACGTTGAGATTTTCCAAAAATTTACTGTATAAGATTAGTAGAAGATTAGAAAATTCAAGGAAAATATTAGAGAACTTGAAGATGTAATAATAGAAATGATCCAATGAAATGTGCTTATTGATCACTTGTAAAACATTTTTGGCGAAATGTCTATTCAAATCTTTTGTGCATTTCTTAACTGGATTGATTTTATTCTTATTATTGAGTTCTAAGTTTTTTATATATTATGAATACAAGTTCTTTATCATATATTTTATTTAGAAATATTTTCACCTAATGTGTGGCTTGTCTCAACATTGAAGTAGAAAAAAAACGTTGAAGTTCTGATACTACCTAACTTTAAGACTTACTAGAAAGCTACAGAAGTCATGATAGCATTGGAAAAAAAACAGACAAAAAAATAGGAAGCCTATGAATGGACCCACAGAAATATACTTAACTGATCTTTGACAAAGGAGCAGAGGCCATACTATGGAGCAAAGATAGTCTTTTCAATAAATAGTGCTGAAACAACTGGATATAAACATGCAAAAATAAATCTAGACAGAGACAAAAATTAACAAAAATAACTCAAAATGGATCATAGACCTAAATGGAAAATGCAAAACTATAAAACCCGTAAAAGATGACAAAGGAGAAAACCTAGATGACCTGAAGGATGGAGATGACTTTTTAGTACAACACCAAAAGCACAATTTACTACAACAAAAGACATAATTGATACACTGGACTTCATTAAAATTAAAACCTTCTGCTGTACCAAAGACAAAGTCAAGAGAATGAGAAGACAAGCCACAGGCTGGGAGAAAATATTTGCAAAGGACATATCTGATAAAGGAATTATCCAAAATATACAAAGAACTCTCAAATTTCAACAATAAGAAAACAAACAAGCTGATTAAGAAATAGGCCAAGGACCTTAACAGACACCTCACTAAAGAAGATATACATTTGGCAAATAAGCATTTGAAAAGATACTTCACATTATATATCATCAGGAAAATACAGATTAATACAATGAGATACCACTGCATACCTATTAGATAACCAAAACCCAAAACACTGACGACATCAAATGCTGGTGAGGAAGTGGAGGAACAGGAATTCTAATTCATCGCTGGTGGGAATGCAAAATAGTACAGCCACTTTGGAAGATAGTTTGACAGATTCTTACAAAATTAAACATACTCTTATCATGTGATCTAGCAACCTGGTTCCTTAGGATTTAGCCAAAGGAGTGAAAAACTGATGCCCACGCAAAAACCTGCACACTGTTGTTTATAGCAGCTTTATTCATAATTGCCAAAACTTGGAAGCCACCAAGGTGTACTTCAATAGCTGAATGGATAAATAAGCTGTGGTATATCCAGACAATGGAATATTATTCAGCACTAAAAAGAATTGAGCTATCAAGCCACATAAAGGCATGGAGGAACCTTAAATTCATATTGATAATTGAACAAAGCTAATACTGTGATTGCAACTATATGACATTCTGGAAAAAGCAAAACTTTGAAGACAGAAAAAGATCAGTGGTTGCCAGGGATTGGGAGACAGGAGGACAGAATTGTAGACAAAGCACAGAGAATTTTCAGGGCAGTGAAAACACTCTGTATGGTAATTTAATAAGACATGCATGTCATTACATATTTGTCCAAACCCATAGACAAATAAACAACATCAAGTCTGAACTGTAATAGAAACTATAGACTTGGGTGATTATGATGTGTTAATGTAGGTTCATCATTTCTAACAAATGTACCACTATGGTGGGGAAAGTTGATAATGAGGGAGGCTATGCACATGTGTGGGCATAGGGTATATGGAAAAGTTCTGTATTCCCCTCCCCCCACCATTTTAGTATAAACCTAAAATTGCTTTTAAAAAAAATGAACTAAAAAAGTGAATATAAAGCCAGCCCTGATGGCCTAGTGGTTAAAGTTCAGTGTGCTCTGCTCCCACAGCCCAGGTATGGTTCCTGGGTGTGAAACCACACCACTCGTCTGCCAGTAGTAATGCTGTGGTAGCAGCTCACACACAAGAACTAGAAGGATCTACAACTAGAATATACATCTATGTACTGGGGTTTTTGCGGGGGGAGATAGGAAGACTGGCAACAGATGTTAGCTTGGGGCGAATCTTTCCCAGCCAAAAAAAAAAAGTAAAGTCTTGTTTTTTACTGAAAAAAGAAGACAATCTAAAAAACAATACACATTTTTTTGAAGTTCTCATGGGACATTTACTAAGATGTAACATATTTTGTAATCCAGAAAAGCCTCAGGAAATCTAAAAAGATTAACATCAAACAAAGTATATTCTCAGACCACCCAGAAATTTAATTAAAATCAATAACAGAAAGATATCTGGAACATATTCAAATATTTAAAAACCAAATTACACAATACTAAATAACCCATGGGTTAATGAAGAAATAAAAAGGGAAATTAGAAAGTATTATGAACTTAATGAAAATGAAAACATACCATTTTAAAACGTGGGAATGCAGTTAAATAGTACATATGACACAAAAATCTGTATTAGAAAAGAGGAAAGGCCTGAGATCAATGATCTAGCTATGATGTTAAGAAACTAGAAAATGAAATTCAACTCATATTCAAAAGAAGCAGAATATAGGGACTAATAAAGATAAAACCAGAAGTAACTGAAATAAGAAGCAAAAACAATACATAAAACCAATGAAGCAAAAATACAGGTTCTTCTTAAAGATCAATAAAACTGGAAAACTCTTCAGAATGATCGAGAAGAAAACAGATATGAATACTTGGGATGACAGAAGTAAAATCACTTTAGTTTGAACAGATAGGAAAATGATAGTAAGAGAATAATGTTAACTTCATATCAATAAATTCAACTTCAATAAAACAAGCATATTCTTTGAGAGACAAATCTAATAAAGCTCACTTAAGAATAAATCAGTCACCTGAAAACACCCAAATGAAAAATGACAAAAATTTGAACTACTTTACCAAAAAAGATATACAAATAAGAAGAAGCATATGCAAAGATTTTAAAGTTCATGAGTCATTAGGGAAATGTAAATTAAAATCAGAATAAGAAACCATGAGACAAAAAAAGAATGATTACAATTAAAAAATACGTATTAAATATATATATATGTATATATATATATTCATTCTACTAAGTGTTGCTAAGGATGTAGAGCAATTCGAAGTTTCTTATATTTCCGATGGGGAAGTAAAATGGTACAACCACTTTGCAGAATAGTTTGGCAATTTCTTGAAGTGTTACAGATACACCTAGTGTATGGCTCAGAATTTTACTCATTTGTCACAGCGCACATCCTCAGAAAAACTGGAAACAGCCTAAATGCTCATTAATAGGGAAATGGATAAAACATTTTGCTGTTAAACTGCTCTCAATGTGTCCAGTCTTAATGATTCAATGTCCCAGTTCTACTACTGAACTTTTGCTTGTTCTGAGATGCATAATTTGCCCCGTATTCCAGCTTTAGTTACTCCAATGCTTCTTTATTTATCTAAACGTGGGCCATTGTTCGGATACTCTGCCCTGTCCTGCTGTCATTGAGGATCACTCTCTTCCCTCTCACTTGTGTCCTCAGGGGAAGCGTCTGAGCTCAGACCCTACAGCACACCTTCTGTCTTGCTACCTGACTATTGAGTCTTTGCTTCTTGCCCACACCTGGACTTCCTGTTGCTAGACTCGTTAGCCTTTCTCTGAAGGGTTTTGTCATCTCTTCGTGGCTGTACCTTCTGCATATTGTCTGGACTTCCACCAATTTTCTTGCTCTATCGTTTCTAGATATCACACAGTGTCTAACTTTCAGTGAGGTTCCCACTAATGTATGCTACCCGTAGAAATAGTGGAGTTCCAGGTCTTAGAGATTTCTAGCTTGCCTGATTTCATTGAGGTTTGTCATCTCATGCCACAGAAGATAGCATATGCCTAATAATAAATAGACTTTAAAAGTGGGTAAAAATGATGCTAAAATGTGTCAAGAGGATATTATCTATTGTTAGCTTGTTGAGTTTCTTGTATTTGGGTCTGAGAAAAACAGCAATAAGTATTACCAAAAACACTATAATTAGATCAGTTTTGGGGAAATTTTACTTATATTCTGTAAAGAAAAACACATGCGAAACTCAGCAAATACACAGTGTAATTTTAAAAACTCATCCTTCATTTCTTCAAATTTAAATTAAAGCAATGATGCCCTAAAGAAATTGATAGAATATAAATCCCCTGTGGAAACAGTGTGAACAAGAGCAGACTTTTAGTCTAAATTTCCTTTAGGCATTATTTTCCTAATTTAAACTTGGAATAATGAAGGGTGATTTGCAAAGTGACTATGTAGGTTTCTTGTTTTAACACGGGCATTTCAAAAATTCCAAATGACAACTGCATAGTCACCACAAGTTTAGATAAATACTCTGGTGTGTGTGTGTGCTGTAGGTCTGAATAGCCCATTTAAGTAAATCTGCAAAGACAAAGGAGCTACGTACAGGAATACACAAATAATCACTTGATAACATATTACCTGGTAGTTCATAATTGTGAGATTTGAAAATTACCATAGATACTTCAAATGGATGTAGAGATCATTAAATGTATACAATCAATTAATAGTACTTGCAAAATTCTATGTTTGGGCATATTATCCTATAGATCTTTGTACTATAAAACAGAAGAAGCGGTCTGACTTTTGAAACATTAGTTGCACTTTTAGACAACGTGTGCTAACATTATCTGATCCTCCTATGTGGAGACTACTGTAAATAACCTTTAGAAATCTTGTTAAGTTTAAGGTAAGTTATGTGATTTTATGTAAATTTCATTATAAACAGATTTTTAAAATGCATTATCTCTTCAAGAAGCAGGTGATTGAATTGTTCAAAGATTTTTTGAGGCATTTTTAGAAAAAAATAAAACTTCAAAGAGTTGGGGATTAGGCCAGAGGTAATACTCAAATTAAAAGTATAAAAATAAATCAGTATATTGGAAAATAGCATCCAAATGTTTTATATATTCTTAGGGAATTTGTAACTATTCCAGCACAAGTGTAACAGAAGGCTTTCTTCTCAATCTCTCCTCTTTGAAAAGCTGATGTATGAACTAGAGATGTCCATCACAAGAAGTGAATTTCCTTATCATGAAATTATCACAGGGATTATTCTTACAGATATCAGCTTTGAAAGCACAAGATAAAGCCTTCTTTCAGAGAAATTAAACATGGGTAGCTAAGGTTTCATTTGCTACTCAATTGCCCTGAAACCCTAAATCACCAAAGCAACTTGAGGATGTAGGTAAGGAAAATAAATCAGAGGTCGTGTGGATAAACCTGTTCCAGGGACATAATTGGTAGATATTGCTATTTGCTGAACAGAATTTAACTGTGAGGAAATAATTAGTAGAGTCAACGGCGCCAGGTTGTCAAAGAAAATATGGACTGAGAAGAGGAATCATTGGTCACCTTTAAGAGAATCATTTAATATAGTGATGGAGACAGAAGCTAAGAAGCACGGGTTTCAAAGTAAATAGACAATGAGTAAGTTCAGCCAACAAACCTCAATGACTCACTTGTCAGAGCAAAACAAAAAATTGTTAAGTCGAAAAAGATTTGGTGAATGAATAGAAAAACATGTGAAATAAAAAGGAAATTATTTATAAAATCAGAAGAAAAAGAATGCACACTTCTTGAAAAAGTGAGGGAAAATCCTTCCTGTGAGAAGAAAATGCAAAGAAATTTTGGGGTGGAAAGGAAAAAATTGAGAGAACTCGCATGAATTCCCTGATCCCCTCAAGGTAATGAGGGTTGTCATCTGCATAGAGCAAAGGGTCAGACTTTTGGAAAGTGGAAAATTAGTTAAATAAGTCCTGAAAAATATAATGGGTAATCCATTCGAAATTAAGGCAAAGTTGACTGGGCTGTACATTAGGAAATTGCTGATTTTGGTTTTACTTCGGCACATCTAGTATTGATGTTTTTCAGTCAGTCCTTGACAGCCAATTGAAACTTATTTATCCAGTTCACACATTAATGAATCTTGATCATAATCAATACTAATAGCAATGTATTCAACTTACATTTACTGGACTCCTTCAAGTGACTCACACTGCACTTTGAAAAACATGCTTACCTGAATACTAAACACCATGTTAGAAATATGACACACCGTCTCTGTTCACCCTGTAGTGTCTCAGAGGGGTTGCTCAATAGAGCAGTACTTGAAGTCTTGAGATTTGAATAGTATAGGTGACAGCTTGATGTAGCAATTTAATAAGATAAGGAAGGTCATGCTAGGTCAATTTTTGAAGAAAAGTACCAAAGACATAGAACTTTCCCAATGAAAAGGAATGACTTCAGAAAATTTCCGATATGACTGAACGCAACATTAGTGTAGTGTTAAGCAAAAGGTAAAAAAGTTGAGAAAACGGACTTTGTAAAGCACAGAAATCTTTTTAATGGAGAATTGTAGCGCAGTACCTCTAATGTATTGGAATGAAATGTGAAAGTGCTTATAAAATGGGAGTGTGATGTAAGCAGAGAAGCACAGAGGGTTAATGGGATTTTCGGTGGTGTCCAGCACAAGCTAAGATGCTGCGAAGGCAGGCTCAGCAGTGGGACAATCGCAGAGCCTGTGAGCCACATACTCAGAAGACAGCTGCTCAGAAGAGGTAATCTGCTTCATCAGTCTTGGACAGAGGGTTAGCCAATGAATTATTTTGTTCAGAAGGTTTAAAAATACTGAGGGAGCACATAACTGGAGTATTTATGGACGGTTTTTGGTTTTTCTTTACCACATACTCGTAATTCTGATCCAATAACGTTTTTGGAAACTGTAACCAGTAAAAATAAGAGTTTTTACTCCCACTCCCTCACTCAATATGCTGCTTTTGTCTGCTTCAAGTTTGGAGCAGGAGACAGTGTAAAAGTAGGGGAGCAGAAAATGTGTTTATTGACTGATGCTGTCACAGGCTGCGCTCTGTGCTGCTTGAGCTTGGTTAGTGTTTAAAGCTAAACCTTTTCTCTCATGTCTGCTGCTATCTGTTTGAAAACATCCCATCACGGGTCATTCCTGCAGTTTTATTTTTTAAAGTGGAAAGACACAATTTCTTCACTGGTCACTTAAAAGTGCTTCTTCTGGCATCCAACTTCTATTCACAGAGAGCTCCTTGATCTCTAGGCAGGCTTCTTGGTCCAAATCCAAAATAACCTCCTGCCAACTCTGTCTTGAGTACTCCACAGGTGATCCACAGGAAAAACACACCTATCCTTTCATAGCTTTTCCTCCACCCCTCCTCCAAAAAATCTTGGAAGCATAGCAGGTGCCAACTCAACAACCTCTCTTTATCATTGGACCATCGGTCAGCCACAGTTCGCAGTCCTTTAGATTTCACAAACATATACCAGAAGCTCCAAGATATAAATCAATTTCTCTGAGTGTTGCATTAGAGCATATTTCTAAGACTTGAGCTCAAATGGAAAGCACACCTTTTCATTTCTTCACAGGGAAGAAAGGGAAGAAGATTCAGAGAATAGGACAGCTTTCCTTAAAAATCTTCTAGGGGCTGGCCTGGTGGCATAGGAGTTAAAAGTTCACGTGCTCCACTTCAGTGGCCTGGGGTTCACAGGTTCTGATCCTGGCATGGACCTACACACTGCTCATCAAACCATGCTGTGGCGGCATTCCACATACAAAATAGAGGAAGATTGGCACAGATGTTAGCTCAGGGGCAATTCTCCTCACTAAAAAAAAAAAAAGTTTCCTCTAAATTATGTATAGGCTATATACTACATTATAAAATAATAATATTGTATCAATTGAAATAAAAAGTTAAAAGTAAAGAAACGGAAAAGAATTGGTTCGCAAAAATGTAAAAGAGCAATGCAAGATCAAATAATAAAGTAATTAACTGCCAATTTCATGTTAAATTTAGTATTCATTACATTTTTCCATACAGCTGAAAAAAGTTCTTGGCATTTGGAAATACTTGCCATGTATTTTCTTGTGCTTCAGCCAAAACTAATTCAATTTCAATATAATGTAAAAAGAGTGCATCTATTTGGTATATTTGGATAGTATTTATTTTCCTACAATTTTTTATAACATTTGAATATATGAGGATTGATTAAGTAACACCAGCTTTGCTGAATAGTGATTAAATAAATGGGCCATAGAAAACAAATATTAGTTAACTGTTTATTTTTTTATGAAATAGCACATATATTTTAAAGTTTGGTATTAGGAAAATTTCACTCAAACACTTTCTTGTCTTGAACGGTATGTCTGAGTTTCTTTTAAAATATTCTTTTAAATATTTTTGTTCACTCTACTTCAGATTGGGTAGTTTCTACAAATAATCTTTTGAAGTTTACTCTTTTTCCTGCCGTTTCCATCCTGCTTTTTAGCCCGTACTGTGTATTTTTTATTTCAAATATTATTTTCTCTTCTTAAATATCCGTTTGGTGGTTTTTATATTTTCCAGTTCTCTGCTAAGATTTTCAATCCTTGTGTTCACTGAGATCATATTTTCCTCTTGTTTTTCAGCACAGTTATAATATAGGCTTTAAAATCTTTGTGTGCTAAGTCTAACATCTGTGTTGTCTCGAGATTGTCTTTTCTCTTATGAATACGTCACATTCTCCTGGTTCTTCTTACATTGAGAAATTCTTTTACTGACTCCTGGACGTTGTAAATGTGAAGTTATGGGAACTTTGGATTCTATCATATTCCTTCAAAGTGTGCTGAGGGTTTTTGTTTGTTTTAGCAAGCAATTGCCACGGTTGGATTCGAACTGCAAACTTTGTCTTTTGGGCAGCAGCTCAAACTGTGGTTCCGTTTTTTTCTCCTTAGCGAGGCTGCTTTGAGTTCTCCAGGTACGTTTATTCCGTTTGTCATCCAGAGACTTGAGCAGAGTTTAACCTGAAGTTTTCTTTTTCTGGCTCTTTCTCTTCTTGGCTTCTTCCTTCATCTTATCAGGACAGTATCAGTTTTCACTTTCACTCAAAATGGATAACTTACCCCATATTATTTCATTCTTCCAAAGGTTGGAGTCCCAAAAGAATATACCTCTTTCTGTTTACTTTCTGGGCCTTAAAGTAATTAAAAACTATTTTAATCAGAACTTATAGTTCTTTTCTGAGGTTTGATATGGTAGAAGCTTATTTGGCCATATCAGAAGCTGAGTTTGCAGTTTATGTTTATAAAATATATTTATCTTAGAGGATATTTTATCTCTATGTCTACACAATGATTATGAAGGCAATACTCTGGCAATAAAAACAACTGTAGTCTGCTGAATTTGGAAACATTTTCTTCTTGATATAGTCTAGCTTAATTGAGATCCCTACTGTGGCTTCTAAAGATTTGTTCGCAGAATCACACATTTTAAATAGTCCAAATCCTTTACCAATTATATCATTTACAACACAGCCAAATTAGCTCCCTCTCAAGGCTAGGAAAATCCATATTCTATAAGAAGTTATGCAGCACTATATTAAGAGAAGGAAAGAAGTAAACTTAGGTATTTTCTTCGCATGTTGATATCTTTCTTCTTTGGGCTTTAAAATTCTTTGGCAAATAGCCCCAACCAATGAGTCTCAATATTGGTATAACATTCAAGTACTGGTCAAGTACTTTTAGGAGCCATGCGTCAAACCTAAAGATGATATCCTGGTTATGAGAATTTAGAATAGTAAATAAGTAGAATGTGATAAATTTCTGTCTTAAGTCTTCCTAAAGCTTAGAGATATCTCCAAGATACTGTACAATCAAAGGAAATGGAGAGGTCTAAGAGGAGAATGTTAGGCTTATTAATGATCACAAAATGCCCTATGGATAAGGTAAAGGCCATCCCTGAAAATATATAAAAGAAGAGGAATAGAGACCTAAACCATAAAGTCGATTTTAGTCATCAACTCCAAGTTCTTTGAGGCATGTAGGGCTAGTGAACCCTAATTGACTTCACCTTTTTAAGCAATCCCAAAACTTAGGAAATGAAGGAACTATAACGTAATAAGATAAAGTATAATACTACTGACAGTAGGGAGCAAAAAAATTATAGTCACTGCAATACTAGAGCCATGAAACATATAGAATCATCCAATGTTAATCTAAGGACAATATTGGCAAATATTTCACTATAATCAATGATTTTGTATTTTTTTAAAACCTAAATTTTCTGGATTCGTTATAGTCACTACCTCTTTAAATAATAGTTTTCAGCTTTGGCTTGTGACTTAAAAGATCATCTTAGAAATATTACTATATTTCTTAGAAAATATAAATGTAAAGTGATTTTGACCAATAATAGAAACAATTTTCAATAAATATGATGAAGCAATAACTATTCATTACATTATGGTTATTTAAAATGTAGTTATGAAATAAAACAATAATACAATCAATTTTGAAAGCTAGATTTCTAAAAATTGCTTAATCAATTCTTAAAAATATAGTTCTTATTTAGATGTGAAATTTAACAAACGGTTTGAACTCTGTGAACACTGCCATTGTGAGCTGTTTAAAGCTGCACAACATCATTGGAAATATCCAAACAGGCAGTTAGGAGACAAGGTAGACGTTTTGGTAGACGAAGTGTATAGGCCAAGGAGTTACCATGGCCTCTCTTCTCTGTTCCCACTGACTTCATACCTGATTAAACAACAATGAGCTGATGAAACTTTATAGCAAATGAATGTTACTTTCCCTTTTTTAATAAACCTCATTTTCAGTATTCAAAAAGAAGAATATTTTCTGGCCATACTTAAACATTTTTTGTACAATTTAGTGTAATTAATCAGAGTCTTAATTCAACTATCCCTGCAGTTATTATAATATTGATATGTGCTCTTATAGTTTTTATAGTTTATATTCAACAAAGTTTTCTGGCATTTGATTGTTTATTTATATGCATATTTATTTAAATTTCTATTTGGGGATCATAAAAGGCTTGTAATCAAGACTTCAAATCAATGATTGCTTTCCTTTCATTTCTATCTGTTGCAGGTTTTATTTTCTAGCACTTTGGATTTCTAAAATGCAGAACTTGCATACTGTAATATAATGCTATTATCAAAGGTGAAGATGATAGTGATGACATTTCTAAAGCACAGTATGCATTGGAGTCTTACTATTCACAGATACCATAGAAATGGATCTCCTCAATCAAGAAAAAGAATATTTTTAATATCTTCAAGATATTTTTTCTTAGTTTTCAGTATTTTCCCAGACACATTTCTGTTATTGTCAAGTGACTGTTTGATGAAATTTTTCTATATATGGATAAAAAGACAAAATATAATGTTGGAAGTTACTACACATCAAGCAATTTTATTGCGATTTCTTCTAGGAAATACCTTAACGTAGGTTCTGACATCATAATCAAAAAGCATTTATTAAAAAACTAACTGGACAAAGTTTTGGGTAAAGATACATCTGAGAAAAAGAACTGTGTAGACAAATATCTATTTATGATTTTATCAGGTGGAACCATATGAAATTTACATTTTTTGTAGGTCAAAAATAGTTGAGTACCAACAATTTTGGATGGCTCAATGAAATTATAATTCAAGACGGAATTACATGCAACACCCTGAATTATGGATGAGCAGTCTTCTTTCTAGTCTACTTTTCAGACCTCAGAACTTCTTTTCATATAGGAGCTCTGCACACTATCATTTGATAGAACCAGGAATACTCTGCAGACGTAAGTCATAAAGAATATTTTTCCTCTTTTTTTAATATAAAATGCTACCTGAACTGAGATCTACAATGTCTGCTTATCCCACTTGCATGACTTTCATCTCGTGTGATTAAAATGTGACTATCTAATTATATGGGGATTAAAAGTTATAATTAATATGAAGCTTGAAGTATTTGTGATATAAGACCAAATCTTCCTTGCTTTTGGCTCCTTTCAAATAATGAAGTCCCTCATGTAAAAATCTCACTTACTATGGTAAAGTCAGTGTCTCTGCTCATAATTTCACAATGGACGGTATAACATATCTGGGAACGCTCATGAAGCAGACTGCACCACTTCCAGGGAAGCAAGGTGTTCCATTAAATTTGAGAGGCAGCATGACACGCATTGCAGATTATATTTAGACCAGACATATATGTCAAAATGAATCAGGATCCGTTATCCTTCTAAACTGTATGATGCCGAATAGCTTGATGTAATCTGACATTGGCAACAGCAAGCTTTATCTCCATTCAGTCCAGAAATCTCCTTAGCACTTCCATTCCCCAAATAATTGCTTTCTTCACAATTCAAATAAATAGGAATACGACAATTTCTATTACTGAGTAATCAGAAAGGAGATAGGCATGAAAGAAACTAGTTGTGGTTTTTAAAACTAATTGCTCCATCATAAAACAAATCTTGTGTCAGAAATAATAATATGAGGAACAGGAATACATGCATACAGTCATAGTTTTACAAATTCATTTAGTACTTTTTGCTTAAGCTTAGTTTAACAATAGTCGTTTAATAAGAAGAGATAACAGCATTTAAAAAGTAAATAAAAGCATGACTTTAATACCATTGTGGCCTGACTCTCTACCAAGGCACTTGACACTGGAATATTTTAAGTGCTGTTTACCTGCGAAAACTTCTTCATTCTCTTTGAAATCTGTATTTCTAGGGATAATGTTCTTGTTTAAGCAAATGGTGCTCTATATAATCAGATTACACCCAAGTGTACACTTTATTTGAACCATACACATGCATTCACAGTGAGATCAGTGCATAATGATAAAGATGAAATTTTTGCTAACATGATGTTTTTGTAGGATACAACAAGTGAGTCAGGATTGTGTTCTAAATTTGATCTTGTAACTAAAAATGCATCTGAAAACCTCATTTCAGAATGTCATAGAAAATTTTTTATAATTATTAGTTCTATGAGAACTTGTTATTCCATACAAATAAATTCAACTAAAATATAAAGTCAAATTTCAAATAAAATCAATGTACTCTTTTGGGAAAGTTTAGCCTATAGACCTGGAAGAATACAGAGTTCCTGTTTAAATCTGCTTCCTGAAAGTAAGACTCCTACTCTATTTTATGCCTCTTTGCACACATCTCTGGCCTGGAGTTGTCACTATAGGGAAATCATGCTTTGAAAAATCACAATGACAAACTGATGTCTCAGAGTATGTGGAAAACAAGAGGCATCTGTGACAATAAGGTGTTTTCTAATGCAAAGTATACGTGGTTGTATACTTTTTGGTAAAGTTAGGAAGTGCATTAGTCTGTCAAGTAGTTTCATAGTGGGATTTATGTAAATCTATTCCTCAGCTATAGAATTTAGAATAAAATAGAGTTTAAGAAATAATCATTGGTAAATTGAGGAGGTATTGTGCAATAGGTCATTTTATAATTCAAAGTGAAAATACAACCAAACTATCCCATGTGGTAATTTTAGGAAGCTTTGTTGTTGTTGCTTAATCATTAAGATATATATCTTGGAGTATGCTTCCACTTCACTACTTATTGTGTCAGGATAACTCTGCAGGAAAGAATTAGCTTTAACCAAGAAGAGGTTTAGCCTTTGCCCTTGGCTTCTAGGAGGTAATTTCAAAGCCCTTCTAATGTCCTACCTGATAAGAGTATCTTCTTAGGAGGTGGCCTTCTGGCCTTGTCTGGTAATCTATGCTAACAATGTGGTTTATGGTACAGGACTTTGGACCACTCAGTATCAGTTCAACCCTTGCAAGAGATGAAATTAAGGTCAGTCCTGTGGGGGGTCACTCATTTTTATATGATCGAGCCCTAATAAAAATTTTGTACACCAAGGTTCAGATGAGTTTTCCTGGTTAGTAATACTCCACGCATAACGTCACACATCTTGCTGGGAGAAGTAGGTGCTGTTTGTGCTACTCCACTGGGAGCTCTGCATCTTGATATCTCCTGGACCCTGCCCTATGGACTCTTCCCTCTGCTGATTTTAATCTAGATCCTTTCACCGTAAAAGTCCTAACAACGATTAAAACATCTTTTCTGGGGCTGGCCCTGTGGCACAGAGGTTAAGTTTGCATGTTCCGCTTCTTGGTGGCCCAGGGTTCGTGGTTCAGATGCCAGGTGCAGACATGGCACTGCTTGGCAAAAGCCATGCTGTGGTAGGCGTCCCATGTTTAAAGTAGAGGAAGATGGGCATGGATGTTAGCTCAGGGCCAGTCTTCCTCAGCAAACAGAGGAGGATTGGCAGTAGTTGGCTCAGGGCTAATCTTCCTCAAAAAAAAAATTAATTAATTAAAAAAAAAGTCTTTTCTGAGTTCTGTGAGTCCTTCTAGCAAATTTTTGAACATAAGAATGGTTTCGGGGACCCCGAAACTTGCAGATGTGAGGGTAGTCTTGAGATTCCCAAACTTTGTACCCTCAGAGGTCACTTTACCTCTTAACTGCACCAAATCATGAACTAAATCCATTTACTGGGAACAATATTTTCTTGTCTCTTTTTTGAGGGTTTGGAGTAAGGAAAAGAAGCTGCTTAACATCTATCAATTTCAATTTTCTCATTTGTGTAATGAGAATAAAAATGTCCATCACATAAAATATCTGTGACAATTAACTTTTTATAAATATGTAGATATTCTGTCAAATAAGTTTGGCATGTGGTATGGACTCAGTAAATGCTAGAATCTAGCTCTCCTTTTTGACTGAAATAATATATATCATAATAATTTATTGAGCTTTATAATCAATTCACTTTGAATTGTACACAAAAGAAAGTTATTTTCCTTTTTCTAATAGTATTTAGTTGTATTCATTTCGCCTAAAGTATTTTCTGTGTGTGTGTACTAAATTATATAGAAATATAACTAAAACATTTTGGTTGCTACGAATACTCTGATTCCATGAGTTAGCGGTGAGTCCACATATCTGCATGACAGCATTTTGTTGATTTTTCTTTTGAAAGGTTTTAAAGTTACGTAAAGGAAAAAATATATATAACTCCACACAGTTCTGAGACCTGCCATGATTGTGTTGGGAGTTATTTACTGAAGATCTATTTCTTCTGTTGGGAATACATAGTGCAAGTTTTCCTTATTCTTCTGGACATCTCACCCACTAAACCATTTGTTTTCTCTGAGGACAGAAGTAAATAGCACAATTTGTTCTCAAAGACGACTAGCTGTTTCTGAAATATGAGGAAGCTCATGGTAAATGGGCAGAATGTTAGAAATAAACAAGAAAAATGGGGCAGCAGAAATAAATCTTTTATGACGCCTTCTCTCGTTCATTTATATGGACGCAGTCTTTTGCCACAGCTACAGGTGACAAGAAATGACAGAGATTGCTAATTTGAAATATTCCTGAGAGAATAACTTTAGCATCAAAGTAATTTCATCAGCAGCCTCAAAAGGTATTTATGTAAACCTTTTTTAAAAAGTGCAAACCAAAGATTGGTTTACAGAGAACAACGATTTGTTTACTTACAATCCTGTGAATGTTATTTTGTTACTATTGAATTTAATTCTTATGATCCTCCTTTTTTTGCAGTAAACATTACATAATTCAGACATTAGAGATTAAGGAAAGAAATATTGGATTTCCAAAAATGTTGTAATGCTTTTCTCCAACTGAGTATAGCCACTTGTAAGTGGTAGCTTTATTAGTTGGCAGACAACAAATAGTTTTATCATCTTTTTCCCGGGAAATACTTTCTTCTCATTCAAAGTAATTGGAACAAGATAAATTGTCCTTCTACAAAAAGTATAGGAAACAACTACCACAATACGAGATAGAGGGGTACGATCAGACTAGGTCAGTACTTATTCAAGCTAAAGAAATTGTGGCAAATTATACTTTCCAAACATGGCCACACCCATATGCTTTCCATCTATTAAACTCTTATAATGTGAAGTCTAATCTCTTCCAGTTGAATACGGGCTAATCTCAGAAACTTGCTTCTATAGAATAGAACACTATAGGAGTGTCACTTTATGACTTCTGAGGATAGGTCATAAAAGACAATACAGCTTCCACATGGTGATCTTTCTTTCCTGAGACTCTCCCTGGATCTCAGCCACCATGCTGTGAAGAAGCCATGCTGCTACATTGTGTCAACAAAAGTTTCTGGAAAACAAAATTTTAGTTAGGAAAGTTTTACTGCGCACTTTGCAAACCAGGGAGCGGTGGCCTCCAGCAGCAAACCGAAAGGACACTCCTAGAGAACAAAGAAAGGGTCTGCCTTTATAGAAAAAGTTCTCGCCCGGGTTCCCACTCACGTCCGCTTGTACAAATGAGGGTTTCAAGCCTGCTTGGTCCTGATTGACTGGCGTGAATCACGGTTTTACTGGTTTCGTCCGGGTGGCTGGCACGTGCTTTTGTAAGATCAGAAACTTTACCCGTGTCACAGCTTGAGCGCGTTCGGTGGTTTTTCGCAGACAGAGTACACGACTGTACCTGGTCAGTCATGTCCTCTTGCACCATTCTGTCTTGAGGTCCCAATTAGCCACACAGAATCCACCCTGTTCTCAGGGGTCTTTTTGATTTCATCTTATTCCACAAGAGAAAGGAGACGTGAGTCTTCCGGTGGTAACCCCAGCTGGTAGCACAGCTTCAAGTACCAGATGCGTGGGTGAGTGAGTCTCTGAGGAGTCCAGCTCTCAGCTTTTGAGCCTCTGATGCCAAGTGGAACGGACATGACCCATCTTCAAGGATGCCTGCCCAAATTGCATGTTCTTGAGCAAAATAAATGTTGTTACTGTTTTTAATCATTAAATTTTGGATTTTTGTTTAATGTAGCAATAGATAACAGGAACACTAAATTTGAGGCAAAATGTTTAAGACAAGATTAGTCTTGTGTGTTATTCAAATAGTAAAGACGATATAGTCAGTGGAAATACTGCAAATTATGACTACCTCTGCTGCCTTTTAGTGGTGATCTTTGTGCATATTTGGGCATAACCAGTATTATTACGTCGACAAAGCCCCATATAAACAAACAGCACATACACAAGTAACTGAGGTTAAAATAGTCACAGATTTGATAATTATTAGGTAATCAGTATTTTACAATAAATTGTGCTAATATAGGATAATCCTAATATCGATAAACACCTAAAATGGTGTAACAATTAAACTTTTATTCCTATGTGTTGACTGGAAGGTTGCTTTATTTTAATAATTTGTTTTAAAGAAGCAACACACTTAATTGCCATGTGTTCTTGAGAATGTGAAAGATATTGTTTTCCATTCTTCATCATAATCATAGTATTTATTCTAAAGTGCACACTAACCCTATTGTAAAAGTAATTTTAAACATTCAAATGTCTCATCTATTTTACATAAATCATATGAACCCTAAAGGTATGATATATAGAGAAGATAATATGGCAACTTTTCTTTGTGTTCTTTTTTAAATAATTGCACTCAAATAAAAAGAATCACCTATTTTATTGAAAAGGGTAACTTTGTGCCTTTACATAATCGTGACATGAGTCCCTTACATAAAATTGAAAGACATATCTGTGCATGGTGTAGGAAGTGTGTCCTAAATAAATGGTGATGCACCCTTTCTTTGCACCCATTTATTTACAAGCTATCACCTTTTCTATCACCACTTTTGGGCTCATTCCCTCTTTTGTCACCTTCATAGGATACAGTTGAGCAGCAGGAACTTTTACTAATCTTTTTCTAGACTTGTGAAACAAGGAACAAAGAGAAAATCAGTTCTGTATTCTGCAGATGCATATTCAATCTTGTGCAAAGTTATACCCCTCAGACAGGGAGCCTCAAAAGGACACAGTCCAGCTCAGACCAGGGAACCAACAGAAAACTTGGCTCTGCACTCAGAAAATGGCCCAGCATGGTGCCATTCATGGTAGGAGGGCACTTATGGGTCAAGGTGTAAGATCAAAGAATGCGTCATTTTTTCCTATCCAATCCAAGAAGTCTCATTTTTAAGCCATTCTGGTTACAAATGAAAAATTTTCATTACATTTTATTCCAACTCAAGCAAAATGAACAAACTGCTAAGATTTTACTTAGAGAGTCTTTTCAGTCCCCTTAGCAAAAATAATTATAATACATTAATAATATCAATGGCCTAAAATTTGGATAAGACTTTCCAATGAGCTCAAAATAATTTCATTTTTCCTTGATATCTTCAGACATTTCTGAAAAATAAATAAAAGTTATTATTATTAATAGTAACATTAATAATAATAACTTAATTCAAAGACAGAAAAATTAAATAAAAAATTTAAATGAATCCCCTAAGCGCACATGGTGATATAGCGGTAAAATACAGAGGTTTAGTAAAAGAGTTCTATGTTAATGGCTTATTAAGAATGAATTGCTTGTTTTCCATCCTAACTTCTCCCTGTCTCTCTTTCTCTCCCTTCCATCCACAGATGTTGAATGAATACCTACTATGTGTCAGGTACTTAGGCTCTGAGAATATGAAAATTGTTTATCCATGATCTACACTTTCAAAGTGATCACCGTGTATTTTACTAGGAAGTAAGCAGGTGATTTATATTCAGGGAAATGCAGGACACGACTTGGTTGTTTTCTGTGGAGACCTTCCTTTCTGTCATTCTGAGTTTGGAGTCTCTCACATGGATCCCATAGTTCCTCTTTCCTTAGATCTTTTCAAATCTTATTGTAGTCAGTTATTTCTATGTAACATGCCATGTTTTGTCTAATATGATGTTCTTACCATGGGGCACAATGAATTAGACAAGGAATCAACATCCTAAGCAAAGACAGCCATCTCTAGGCTCAACGAAAGAGAGATAAATGATCCATATTCCATAGCAATTGATTGATCCAATCAAATCTTAGTCTCTTGGGAAAATTGAATGCAAGATACTCAGAGAAGGAGTGATAAAAACTGACAAAATCAGAGAATCTGAGACTAGAGAGAGAAGCAAAGTCATGATCATGGGGAAGTCAGAGGAGCAGGGAATAAGACTTCCATTTCCTACAGGGCAACAAAAGGCCAAGTCACCAGAGCTGCAGACTGGATCCCTAGAATTTCTTGTTTCTGGTCTCCATAAGGCTCAACTGTGGTATGTTTAGGTGGCTTTATATATTATATTTATATCTATTCATAATTTACATTTACACACATATATGTATATATGAAATTATATATAGTATATATACATATATATTTTTGCTGTCATAAAAAGAAACAAATCAATAATCAGTTACTTCTCATTCATGGGTATGGTGGCTCAGCCAGTCTCAGCTCCAGGCTGCAGGTAAAGTTCAAATTTGCTCCCTCTGCCTCCACTCCAGAGTCCAGGCTGAAGGCTCACTGGCTACCTGAGCCGTGATCTTCTCACATGTATAGAAGGAGCTCAAGAGGTCAAGCTGAAATACAAAGCATACATAAAAATCACCGTGCCTAAAAGTCGATGTTCTAGCATGTTCAACTTGTAGGAGAAGTATCTGAGAGTATTATATAGCTTCTTAAGAGCTAAAACTATAATTTTAAACTCATGAAATACCAGGAAACATTATATATAAATCAATTTAATAACTAAATAAATATATTTAAATGCCATTTAAAAATTGCCATCAAGATTTTTTAAAAGTCTAAAATACCTCAAAAAGTTTACATATTTTGTTTCATTTTCCACTATAAAAAAACCAAAACTGTATTATGTAAGAGCTATCTGAAACAACGGTAGACATGACACCCGAAATTCAGAAAATGATGCTAGATGTATAAAGCTTCAGAAGACAATATATTTTGGTACCATGAGTCAGTAGGCCTTGCAAAAAATCAAACATGCCTAATCTTGTCCCCACTCATGACCTTTGACTTTGTATTCCCTCTACCAGGAATTCTCTCTACCCAGATGTCTGCATGGCTCTCTTCCTCACTTCATTTGGGTCTTTGCTGCATGTCATTTTCCCAGAGGGGTCTTCTCTAACTATCCTCACTATGGCAATGTTAGAGCTCTGTTTTGTTTCTTCCAGCAATGCTTATCACAAATAAATATTGCATTATATACTTATTTGATTTTTCCCCCAATAGAGTAGAAACTTCATGAGGACAGGAGATGTGTACATCTTATTTAGTGAACTGTTACCAGGGCCCAGAATAGAGTCTGGCACTTGGGAAAAATAAGCTGAATAAATGAATTGTGCCTTTGAGTGTTAGACAGACAATGATAAATTCACATTCAAATTTAGAAGTCAAGAGACATTGGGATGGACTCGACAATTTATATTTTGATTTTATATGTGATTTCTCTTCCTCCCAACATTAGTTCTATCAGTGACCTGTACACATTCATTACTTTTCTGCCCAGGGATCCTTTTAATGTAAATTATTATAATGATATTTAAACTGTGATGGATTTGCCAGCAAGGAATGAGAGCTTGAGGATAAATAATATATTCAAGACATATTTAAATAAGCATATCAACAAATCTGGGAAAATGTTGTTTTAGTGTAATCTTTATCACAACATATGGATTAAAATCTAAGATTTTTCTATTTAAAAAATACAAAAATAAGTATTATTTGTATTGTAATTTGGCTTTTTAAAAACATTTATTTTTAAATTTAGTGTTAAATTATAAACATATATACGTTTCAGATTATATGTATGTGTTCTTGTTTGTGTATATATATATATATATATATATATATATATATATATATACACATATATTCAGTAGATGATAGGCAGTTTCCAAAATGAACATAGGTTAGGGGTCGGCCTGGTGGTGCAAGGGTTAAGTGCACACGTTCTGCTTCGGGGGCCTCGGGTTCGCCGGTTCAGATCCCAGGTGCGGACATGGCACCGCTTGACATGCCATGCTGTGGTAGGCGTCCCACATATAAAGTAGAGGAAGATGGGCACGGATGTTAGCTCAGGGCCAGTTTTCCTTAGTGAAAAGAGGAGGATTGGCAGCAGTTGTCTCAGGGCTAATCTTCCTCAAAAAAAAAAAAAAGAAATGAACATAGGTTAAATATCTAAGTCCTACTTCTCATAAAATTTAATATTCCCATTTGGCTGAATTGATTGTTAGGCTAAGATTTTGAAGATTAGTGATAATTCTGTTTAATTTAATACATATAAATGTAAATAATTACACAAAATTACAGTAGTTACGGTAGTTAGGCTTTTGCACAAATATTATGAAATTAGAAAAAAATATGCTTCAATTTAACATATAAATTTATACTTTTGTGTGTGTGTTTATTGTATAAAGCCCAGAAGCCGCCCGCATCATAGTATTTATAAAATCAAGAAAATGAGAGGCTATCACTTAGCCTGCAGAGTTACAATTAAGGATGGGCTTTGCCATTTAGGATCCTTCTGCTATTGATAAAGTTTCACATTAATACATATATACATCAAGAATAAAATGTATTTTTCAAATATTGTATAATATTAAATGTACAAGAATGTCTAAAAAGGAAACATAGGCATCATTATGTATGGTTAGGAAAACCATATCTACTAATTTAATAGAGTAGATGAGAGCTTTGTACACTGTCTTGTCTCCAAACAAATTTTTTGCTTTTACTTTGCAAAATTAAAATGTCCATTGAGGAAATTTTTCCACAAAAGTAAATATTTTCCACCAAAGTAATAAACTCTTCTCTCCTGGTCACGAGAAGGTTGCCAGGACTCTGAATGCTACATCCCTGAACACTGATTTCCAGTGGGAAGCGATTCTCTCTTTCTCCACTTATTTATCAATGATTAATACATTAAATGTTCAGAATTCCACTCTAGTTGGATCATCTTAGGTCAGAACCAATCACTGTCCCATTCTGAGGAAATATACCTCAACTGAGAGCCGTGATCAACATCAGCTTTTCAGATTAGGCTTTTCCAAAGCACTTGGCAAGAATGGGTAATCCAGTCCAGAGGTTAATATGACAGAAAACATATATTTCCTTTCTACAAGGAGCCTTTCACTTTTATACTCACAACACATTTATTTTTATGTATGTGTATGCATTAAGAATTCTTACCTAAAACACATATAGAAAAAGAAACGAAAGTATATGTAACAGTAATATACATTACTCAGAAGAGAAAAATTAAATTTGATTTCTTCCTAATGGGTTCACAATTTAAATCTTGTTTCACAAAGAATCTTGCTTTTCCTAGATAATGGATTCCTTTAAGAACCAATTAGGAGGCTTATTTGGAAGGATGTCGCCCATTGTTCTAAAAGCTAGTGAGCTGAGAAGTAAGAATTCTAGTCTTATGCTTTTTTACTTAATCAAGAAATATATTTTATTGAAGAGAAAACTTGAACTACAAAAATAACTATTCCATAAATAAATAATTTGAGACTCAAAGTTCAGAGTTTATGGAACCATATCTGGGGAAGATGAGATACTTCAAAGTAATTTTTTACGCTTTTCTTTGAATATTTGTGCTACCTTATTTTATTGGAACTATGATTTTACCAACTGTAAGACAATGCTGTTTTATGTTTTACTGTGAACGAAAAAAAGGCTACCAATTATAATAGTAAAATGTCCTTGATTGTTAATGATATTCTTATATCAGAGATGTCAAATCATGAAAACATGAGCGACTTACAGTTGAAGAAATGTAATTTCATCAGTTTTGGGGAAAACTATTTCAAAATATTATATACACCCCCCTATCAATTAAAAAGTGAGGAACTCATCAGGACTTGTCCTAGACAAGAATTATTCTTTGTTGATTAAATTTTTCAGAATACTTATTTGTAAGCTTAGAAGATAGACAATATATTCCCACAAGAAATCAGGACATTTCAAATAAATCAGTAATGTTTTTATATGGTAATTTTAAGAGGACATTTAATTATTTAATCTTTAATTTTATTAAATTGCTATTTTTGGTAGTATTGAAAACTAGATGGTGAAGATAACTAAGAAAACCCAATCAATCAATACCTTGAATAACGATTAAGGGCATACTTCAATAGTAGAATATTATGATATAAAAGAACCCAAGAAATTAACATTCAAATTTTTAGCACAGCTTTAATGATAATGGAAAGCAAGCAAGCAATTCATTCTCAAAATAAACATAATATGACTATTGCAGTCCCCTTATTTTTTTCCTCTGGAGTTGAGCAATCTCAATGGTATGCTCATCAGATCAAACATTAATTTATTTCAGCACACTATATTTGCACAGGCTTATTTCCTCTACTTGTTTTCATTTGTGTAGTGGTTGTCTAACCAAAAGAGTTTGGATAAGTCTGAGTGACCCCTGACAATCATTATGGAAGTGGTCAATTACACCACGAAAAGTACATTATTTGTCAAAATCTCTTTTAAGGTTAGTTATCAGTCATAAGTCTCAAGCCAAATTACTTAAAAATTTTGCTACTACATAAGTACCTCAAAATAAGAAGTTTGAATAACAGTTACTTTGCTAATTGCATCAAGGATACAATAATCCAAATGTCTAATCAAACTGTCGGAGCTGGTAGGAGGAAAGAACTGGTAGAAAAGAAATGAGGTAACCTCCCACTTCTTTTCTCAGAAATATCTCAGGTTGATTCCAAAAGACTTCAGATGGGAATGGGAATGTGCTAGAAAGTATTGATCTAGATGGTTCCCCTTAGTCCCATTTATCCCCTTATGCAATCTTATTTCATTATACCTATTGATGCTATACATAAGAATTGACTTTGTTAATAATTTTTTATCCCCATTTCCTTTTATAACATGGAAAAACCCACTGGTCCTACGGAAAATGTCTACTTGTAATTTTGGAATTATTTAAAATTTTGACTTGTGCAATCTGTTTTTTTAACTTGTTTTAAACAAATATTCATATCAAAATTTGGCTTTCTATGGTCAAGAAATGATATAAAATTGTTTTGAGAACGGAAATTAAATGAACAAAAAGAACAGCAAAATGCAACTAAACTGTGCTTTTTTTCTGTAAATGCCTATCAGGAACGTAATGTAAACCATATAAGTGCCCGTTCCTCCTTCCTCCCCTTACATGAGTCAACTCCAAGTTAACGGCACTCTTAATTTAAGCTCTGTCTTAGACACTGCGAGAGATATCTTAGAAAAGCCAGACATGGTTTCTACATTCAAAAGTCTAGCATTTTAATTGGAAAGATTAAATATTTCATGTAAAATAATAAGCAAAAACTACTTTAAAAGAATGACAAGTATGATAGAAGAAAATGAGGCCAAGTGACAAGCAGGCTAGAAGATAAGGAGGTCCCTGAGGAAGTAGCAGGCACTGGGACATGCAAGTCAACCTCCAAAATGCCCATTGTCACTCAATATTTCCTTGGGTCCACCACACAGATCCAAAGATGTCTTCAGGCAATGGCAAGATATGTTAAGTCAGGGAGCACTGATACTAAGTATGCAGAGGACAACATAGCATCCTGAATGGGCTTGGCCTGTGTAGGAGCGGAAGAAACCCATCCTCTATGTTGTCACAGCCCCTGCAGTGGTTACTTCTGTATAGACAGCAGGCTGTAGGCAAAAGGAACTCCACTGGCCTACCTGCACTGTGTTGTCCATTACTAGCTTACTATGATCTGAAACCCTTCTCCCTCCAGTGACATGAAAATTGACAAAGACTGTCCTCAAAGTACATAGAATCCAAGGATGAGTTGGGGTCCTGCTAGTGACTTGGAGTGAGCAATTACCTCCTTCAGATAAAAATAAACTTATCTCGCTTATTAATTTGTGTTTGTAAACCAGCTGAGAATCCTCCATACCTAGTCTAATATATGTCTTTATCACTTTATTAAAAGCAAAAGCCACTTGAAAAAAATTCTTTCAACTTTTATTCAAGATGAAAAGTTAAAAAAAACTTAAAAGTTTAGAAAGCAAAAACGTTACAGTAAGCTAAGTTTAATTTATTATTGAAGAAAGAAAATATTTTTACAGATTTAGTGTAGCCTAAGCGTACAGTGTTTATGACGTCTACAGTACTGTCCTGGGCCTTCACACTCACTCGCTGACTCACACAGAGCAATTTCCAGTCCTGCAAACTCCAGTCATGGTAAGTGTCCTATAAAGGTGTGCCATTTTTAATCTTTTATACTGTATTTTTACTGTGCCTTTTCAATATTTAGACATGTTTAGACACACAGATACTTACCGTTATGTCACAATGGCCTATGGTATACAGTACAGTAACATGCTGTACAGGTTTATGACCTAGAATCAATGGGCTACAGCATATAGCGCAGGTGTGCAGTGGGCTAGACCATCTAGTTTGTGTAAGTACAGTCTATGATGTTCGCACAACGACGAAATAATCTGACATCAAATTTCTCAGAATGCATCCCCATTGTTAAGTGACACATGACTGTACTAACAAGGGGAATCTAGAAATTGGAACTGATGACCTTGGATCAAAATATGTCTGAAGCTAGCCTAATCTCCATTGAATTCTAGTAGGTTAATATCTACCCGGCAATATTTTCTAGATATCCACTGATATCCATAGCTTGACGGTGAAGTAGAGGTCAATTCCCTGAAGCTGATGCTGGCAGAATGGAATCTCAGGTCTCTATGGTAAAGCTTTTCTCTCTTTGTAGAAACTTCCAATTTTGCTTTTCTCTCCACTTTTCAACTTTATTCAGCATGATTTATTATGAAAACTCCTGATTCAAAAATACATAGAAGAAGTATATTTCTGAGGTAGTAACAACAGTGAAGCTAGAGAACTACTGATCCTTTGAGCTTGAATCTTGTAGGAATGGGAAAATCCACCTACATTTTGAAAACATTAGACAGACAACTCCTAGGTTTAGAATGACAAGCCAGACAT
This sequence comes from Equus caballus, assembly GCF_041296265.1. Taxonomy (NCBI): domain Eukaryota; kingdom Metazoa; phylum Chordata; class Mammalia; order Perissodactyla; family Equidae; genus Equus; species Equus caballus. Next base: position 15,405,829 of record NC_091702.1, on the reverse strand, counting down.
GTTTTTCTTGGGCTAATGACAGAAAAATATGGAAAGCCTTTTGCTTCACTTTTTTGATTTTATTTTTGCTTTTCTTTTGCTTTGACTGTTCCTGCTTTTAACCCCCGGCTAATTCTTACTCCCTTTCTCTGTGCTCTAGGCTGTAAGCTTGAATCCATCTCATGCATTTTCTTCTTGCAAGTCAAACATTTTCAAAAAATAAATGAAAATGAGGTAATGCAGAAAGTGGAAACAGGAGATGGATTTTGGTAAAATGCTTTCTAGTCAGATTGAGTCTAGTAATAATGACGCTGATTTTTGTCTTGTTGATAATTTTATGAATGGTGGAAGCCAGTGTATGATAGTTGGAAAATATCCGAGGTTTGAGAATTGAGAATTTCAATTTGAGGTTTTAGGTTGTATATTGTGAGGCTAAGTTCAAGTGCCAGAATAAAGCCTAAGATAGTTACACCAAGGGCTGCTAATTAAATTAAATTTAATTAATTAATTAATTTATTTATTTATTTATTTTGGTGAGGAAGATTGGCCCTGAGCTAACACGTGTTGCCAATCTTCCTCTTTTTGCTTGAGGAAGACTGGCCCTGAGTGAATGTATGTGCCCATCTTCCTCTATTTCCTATGTAGGATGCCTCCACAGCATGGCTTGATGACTGGTATAGGTCTGCATCTGAGATCTGAACCTGGCAACCTGGACCAACAAAGCAAATCATGCTGAACTTAACCCCTATACCACCAGGCTGGCACCACGCACTGTTAATTTTAGATGATAAGGCACAGTTATCTCTGGGATGGCTGCTGGATAAATATTGTTAGAAATAAAGAATCTGGCAAAGATGCTTCCAATTAAAAGAAGTTTAATAGAGTTAACTAGAAAGAGATTACTTTCCTTAATTACAATTAAAAGTAGGAAAACGAGGTTGTCCTAGGAGTGCAAAGAAGATAATTCAAGTGCTGTAGATGGCTGTTAGGGATGTGGCAATAAGAGTAATTAGTAGGGCTGAGGCGTTGGTATACCATGTATTAGTGGTTTCAATAATTAGGTCTTTGGAGTGGAAACCTCTGAGGAAAGGTATGCTTGTTAGTGTGAGACTTCTGCTGATAAGTGAGGTTGTGGTGAAGGGTAATTAAGATTGGAATGATGGCTAGCAAGTTTATTTCAAAGCCAATTCAAATAATTAGTCAATGTGAACTTGTTATTACAATTACAGTTCCTAGAATGACAGTTATTAGGATAGTTGTGACGATGAGGGGGTTTGTTAGTGCAGGAAGGGTGTAATCCACATTTTGGGGATATGGGTTCAAGCTCTAATTTTGCCATTTGTCATCTCTGGCACTGTGGACAACTTAACTTATTTTTGTTCAGTTTCTTTATCTGCAAATGAGGACTCTAATTAATTTGATTGCCATGAGCAATAATTATGGTAAAAGATAAAATACTTTATGAATAGTTTCTAGCATATACTATTAGAGAAGCTTAACTTCTAAAACAATTCCAAATTCCAGTGGCCATTGGCAACTTCATAATTAAAGTTTATTTCTCAGTCTCACTTGCGTTCAATGCAGATGGAGATAAGTGATTTCCAGAAGGTAGCTCTGTGCCTCACAGGACCCTCTGACTCAGCGTCCTTCCATTGCATTGCTCTGCCCAACTCTATGTTATGAAAATTCACAAGTAGGTGAGGAAAGAGACTGAACATCACATGGGACATTTTTTACCAGTTATCTGGACTTGGTCACTTGAATTCCAGTGAGATCTTATTTGTCAGAACCCAGGAAAATGGCGAGATTAACTTCAAGGGAGGCAGAAACACCATGTCTTGCTTGAGTTCTGAAGGAAGAAGAGGGCACAATATTGATATTCACTTTCAGGCTCTACCACACACATTTTCCTTCTTTATAGATGTAAAATATTATTTTCCCTGTTATAACCGAGGTCCTATGCCCATTCATTTGAATATGGTAGAGACACATGCTCAACTTTTACCATCTATAGACTGTACAAGGGCTTAAATTTTTAAACCAAATCTGAAATTACAAAGAATTTTGAATGTTCTGGATTGCTTGGTTTGACTGGGTAACAGTAAAGATCAATATTTATGAATTTTCCTACCCGTATCTTCCATTATTCAGAGTAGAGTGGAAGAAATATACTTAGGATTTGTTTGTGACAGGTCATCCTAGCAGAGATAATAAGGACACAAAAAATTCAGTCAGCCCTTGGGGAGTGTTAAGTCTCAGTATAAAAACATGGAGTTCTTAAATAATTATGGCAATGTTTGCAAGCAGAAGAAATCTCTACAAAACAGAATATAGAGCAGAGGAGAAAAAGAGATCCCATGGGGCTTGGTAATGAACATCTATGCATTTATAAGGCATTTAATAAAACTCTGGCACTAGTTAGTGCTAACGATTCTTATTGAGAGCATGCATTGACTTTAATCAAGTAACCAAGAGAAAACGCCTTTCACAATTAAAATTGCATTAAGATTACAAAGCACGAATATAAGTAATTTTGACAACAATTCAAAATGTAGAAAACATTTCAAATAGAGTTTGTTTGGAGACACCTTTCTTTTGGTTAGGAATATTGGCCCTGAGCTAACATCTGTGCCAATCTTCTATTTAGTTTGCAGGATGCCACCACAGCATGGCTTGATGAACAGTGTTTAGATCAGTTCCTGGGAGCTGAATCCACGACCCCTAGGCTGCTGAAGCAGAGCACATGAAGCCAACTACCACACCACCGGGCCAGCTTTAGAGACACGTTTTTGTATTTATATTTATATGGCAAGTCATACTTTGGATTAATAATGATAAGTAACAGCCTCAATGGCGTTATTCCTGTCCACCCTCTTAACTGAACCATATTTTCTTGCAAGGAGTAGTACTGACTGATCAAGTACGATTTCACAGATTTGGCCTCATTTTTTAGAGTGTAACCTTAATAAGGCTGGATTGGGCAAAAGTCTTGTTTAACTTATTATCTTCTGATTCATCTCTTGGCTATTGTGATATAGATTTGCCTCTTTATATGAGTGTGGAACTATGTAAAATTTGGATTCTGGCTTGGCGTACAAGTGGACAACGTAGGCTGTTTGGCCTGAGTATCAGTTAAATAACATTGTTGTGGTGTCTTAAAAAGAATGAAAACGTCTGCAGTGGCTTTTGTCATTTATGTTCACTGCAAGACTCAGGCTAAAATATAGGAAAGGTCTCATACTGGAAAAACAAAGGAGACTATAGCCAGCTCTGTGTTGGCCTGTCAGACTTCTGTGTTGAAGTAATATAGATTATTCCTGCTTACCTTTTCTCAGTCAAAGCAAGTTACATGTCCTAGCCTGATATTAAAGGGTGGAGATACATAATCCTCTCTTAGATTGGCAAAGAAAATAATTTTGAACAATAATATAATCAAGACATGAGGAAGAAGGTGAAATAGGAGATGCCACTCTTGCATGCCCCCACAGCAACAATAATTTGGCAGCCGTCACAGATAAAAGTGACTTTGTGGGAGTTTTGGGATCCAGATAGGAGGTTATAAAACCCCAATGGAGCCGAAGACAGAGGAGGACTGTTTTGAGAAGGCAGGCCTGTGCCCAGGTGACAAGTTCACCTGCTGTAGTTGCAGCTACAGACCTGGAAACAGGTCCGTTTCCACCTATGCACTTAGCTACAGTTCCATTTGGCCTTGGTCCTGCCACCAGCACTATTCACCAAGGGACCTGGGAGGAGTCACACCCATCTGTGAGCTGTAACATGCCTGCTAACCTCAGTCTCGGCTGTGGATCCTGAAGCACTCTGTGACCCGACAAGGAAGGGCCATATCTTTAGTCTCTTTTTCCTTGAACCATTTTCTACAGTTGAAAAGATCAACTGAGCACAAGTTTAATTGATTCAAACATCTTTTCCATGAATTAAATTGGCCTTTCTTCCTCAAAGATCTCAGTTTTATCTGTTACTGGATGGAGAGAAGAATTAGCTCTGTATTCCAACCTTCCACACTTCTCTAATTTCTAGATTCTCTCTAATTTCCTTTCATCTTAATTTCCTTTTATTCTTTCTTGCAATTATTTTCTGAGCTCATTTATTTCTTGTAGCACCTTGTCAAATGCTGCCCATAGCAGCTACCTTCCATCTTGTTTCCCAGCCTCTTTGAATAAAGTTAAAAGATGATTCAAGAATGTTGCTTGCCTTCCAAATTATCACAAAGGATATTTTTTACAACATGTTTCACCATCAAATAATATAAATCACTGCCCTTCTAGCCTCCAATAATAGTTTCTTCACCATCCAATATGAAGTCCTGAAACCAAAGCCATATATATGTTTATTTTGAACTACTTTCTGTACTAATTAGCACACATGTATAATCTACTCACAGTTTTTTTTTATACACAGGCTTCCCCAGACTAGGTAAAGGCTTCTCTCTATATGGTTCTACATAAATCTATAATTCTAGAGATGGCTTGCCTTAGTTTTTTTCTGTCATATTTTCCCTCAGAGTTCACAAACACTGAGTAGTCAATGATATGACTTAATATCATCTTAATACCAAATCAGCATTCCCAAGGAGATTCGTACACCAATGGATTCTGTATCAGTGATTCTTGAGGGAGGATTTAAATCTGTAGAAAAGAAAAGCAAGTGTTGTTTAAATAAATGTTATGCACCTTGGTCCTGAAAACTTAAAATTAATATTGGAAGTATTTTAATTTCATTTTATAGTTTTCATTTTGACTGGATGATTTTGAAACCAGATGTGACAGTTCTCTTAATTTGCTTCCTAGCTACATACTAAAATGAGACCATGGCAACCATATACTTTGTAAAACCATTTCCTATTAAATGAGTTAACTGCGTCTTGTATTAGACTGTAAATATATATGGATTTAGAAGCAAAGGCTGTCCCAGATTTTCCTCTTTTGATACCAGTAGAGAATGTATACCTCATCTATTTTCATGTCCACTGATAGAAAAAATACCAATATGAATGAAAACAATTTTCACAATAATCCTAGAGTTAGGTATCATTATTACCATTCCCGTTTGACAGATGGATAAATTATGGCACAGAATGTCTCAATGTCTTGCGTATAAATAATAGTAAGAGAACTTTGGATTTTGACTACAGACTCTGGCTCCAGAGTTGTGTTCTTAACCAATCCATTTCACATTACATTTTACTGCCTCTTAAATGGATTAATGAATACATGTTATTTTGCTATAATCATGAGAAAATTAGATGAACAATAACAGAAGTGACTATTACACATACTCTATAGGTATTAAATTTCATATTGACTAAATAGCCCAACATCTAACAGTACAGTTTTCTTCTTGTTTGTACCCAATAAATGTATATTACATGAATCGATGAATCAGTAATGACAATCTAAGGCAGCAAATACGTTAAACGTTTTCAGCATATTTCACATACTAGATAATAAACCTTCAGATATTTTGAGAAAAACTTTTCTGTTGGTGTCAAGTTTGTTTTTATTAAACTAAATGAGACATTAGAAAAATAAAAAACAGAATTTTTTCTGAATGGGAAAAATAACTGACAATTATCTATTGTTCAGAAAATTAAAGGTGTTTTGGAATTTCCATAACAGACTCAAAATAGCTATAAATCAATTTTTTTTGTCTTCTGAGAATTTGATACTTTAAATGAACTAAAATGATGCTTTATTTGTTTTATAAGTCTCACCCAGTTATCTGATAATGACTTTCTGCAGATGGAGAGGTGTCTGTGGGTGGCAACAGTGAATGATAGATTGATATAATGAGGGACAAAATGACTTCAAGAGACTCTGCTTCTCTTGAATAATCCATCTGTGGTGACACAGTATTCAGAAATTAATGCAATTCCATAAATGAATAATGATTTAAATGTACTCTTAATAACTGTTAGTGCACAAGAATTTTGCTCTGCCATATAATCTGAAAAATTGATGTGGCTATGGCTACACTCAGGTTCTTTTTTAAAGTTATTCAACATAGATACTGACAAAGAATACAACAAAAACCTGATTCTAATATATAATACATTATGTAAAATAAATGGCAATACTCAAATTTTTCAAACCTGATGTCCTGAGATTGATAAAAAGATAATTTTTAATATTAGGATATATAAGTGTTTGTCTCTAGGGAAAGAAACTGTTAAATATGATGAAACTGACTATGTTAAATGTAATATATAATTCATACAATAAAAAATTTCAACAAGTAAAGATTAGTTCTTTCCATTGTTCAATAAAAGACAAAAGGGCAAAAGGAAAGTTAGATCCCAATTAAGTGCAACTTAAGAAAGAAACGTGGTACAGATGCTGCGTTTTTTTTAATCAAACATTTGTGAAATGACAATTTGCTGGTTTATACAAAATGCATCAAATTGAAAAATTTAAAAAGCAAATATTTCATCATTGAGGAATTTGCTGTCTATTAGGGAATCTGAGAAATTTAAAAACATGGTACAACAAGGTATGCACCATGATAAAGGTGTATATAAGTTAGCATGAAAGCATAGAGGAGATATGACTAGCCCAGGTTTTGGAGGAAAAGGGGTTATTGGACTCTGGTAACTGTGTGTGTGTGTGTGTGTGTGTGTGTGTGTGTGAATGTGTCTAATCTTCTGGTTGGTTTGATTATCTCCATCTCCACGCCACATGGTTCTTACGAGACTGTCATGTATTATATTCCTCTACCACGTCTGAATGAGCCTGTGACCCAAGAGTGCCAAGAAGTATTCCTCAACTCTAAGGACATTGCGTTTGGGTCTGGGATTGTCAGGTCTGTCCAAGTCTTCTCTCATATTGGGATTGAGATGTGGACATTGGGAAAGGACTGACATTACTAAACTGGGATGATATGAATGTTAATTAGCCAGCAGTCTCTTGCCCATTCTTGGAGAAGAATGAAACTAGAGACCAGCAAAGATAAGAAGTCCAGAGGAATAGCTTTCTGCTGATATTTCAGGCCCCTAAATGAAAACAAAAACTGTGTCAAAAAAATACAGAGACAACTTTCTTAAAATTTGAGCCTCTGATGCTGCTCCCAATCTGTTTTTTAAAACCAATTTATGTTTCTACTTGTAATTGAATGAGTTTTGCTACTATTATGGCTGGGATAAAAAGATGGAGTCTTCTTAGAAGTGGAGATAGTTAAGCTAAAAATTGAAGGATGATTATGGATGAGCTATTTGGTGATTCAGTGGGTGTGGGTATGCTCTATAACTGAACACAATGAACAGCTTGTATACATTATTAAATAGGAAAGAGTAAAATATTTCAGGGAATTATGCATGCTTAGATATTCTAGATAAAAGTGGTAGGTGGGGTTTAGTTTTTGAAAGACCTTCGATAATATGTTGAAGATTTGGAATTTATGTTGAAATTATGGAAAAGACATTAAAGGACTTAAGGAGGGGACTGAAATTATGAAAATTGTATTTTTATAATGATCTCATGGAGCATGATAGGGAAATATATTGGAGGCAAGGGACCTACTCAGAATTCTGTTGCAATTCACATGAGAAGTAACAAAGGCTTAAATTTAATTAGAGCACTTGCCAAGACATTTTAGTAGGGTAGAATCTATAGTATTTTATACCAGCATGATGTATGGAGTGAGGAGAAGAGCTTAGTTTAAATGACTACCAGTTTTCTGACTTGGGCAACACAGTGGCTGATGGTGTTAGTCACTGAGATAAGGGTGCCAAGAAGAAAGAAAATATAAAGAATGAATAAATTCTATATGTGATATACGTATCAGCTGAAACTTGTGTTTCAATAATTCTTTTAGCCACCTACTATAGCAATCCCTGTGAAGTCCCCACCTAAATATATTTGGCATTTCTCAAACATTTACGCATCAGCTGTCACATGTTTTTAGCCGTTTTTCCCCTGAAATGTCCCCCTTTTGCCTCTTCCATTGAATAGTCCATAAATATCAAGTGTGGTTTACATTTTGGGACACAACATTATCCCACCAGATATAGATACCGTGGTTTCTCGGCATGTGTAACTTTTTCTCCAGTCATCCCTTTTGCTTCCTCTGGACCATACTGAATATTTCAGTGTTTTCCAAACTGCACTGAACACTTCTGTTACTGCCAATGTTCTGGATTTCTTTGGTATCCATTGAAGCAGTATTTCTGCACAAAAGCTGTGTTCTATTTGGTGCAGAAGTTAAAAGGCAGAGTCTTCTCCCTTGAGAACTGTATTCTTCCACTTGAGCACCAAAGGAGTATTGCTTACAGCATCAGTGACTTAACAGAGGTTTAATGAAAAGTCTTTTTCCATTTTACTCACCAGGCTCCACTCTCCCCAAATCTGGACGTGGGTTGTGACACAATTTTGAATGGCAGTCACCGAGTTGCACTCTTGTAATATTAGAGAATGTTAATTCATCAGCTTGTATGATTGGATTTCTCTGCCTTAAAGACTAATTCTCACATAGGACCCTCAATCTAATCGACTTATTTTGCCAATTTGCCAGAAATGCTGACAACACGCCAGTTTTGCTTTTTAAATCCTTAGAATCCCCTGGGTATGACTGACTTGCACATGTTTACATGTTTCATGGTATCATACAAAGTATTTTTCCCCAAGGGACCGGAATGAATTCCTGACAAATGAGTTAAAGGCAGTCTTAACACTCCCATTAGGCAATTAGATCTTACATCATTAAGGATAGGGCTGTGGGTTTTGTAGGTTTACATTTTGCAGAATCAGAAATGATACTTTTCCCAGAGGAGATCTGAACAAATTCCTGATAAAGGAGTTTTCCTATAGCAATTGCATTGTCTTAAAATATTTTAGAAGGAGGTTTGTATAGATTTCTTCTTTAAAGGATTGCAGTGAAATTTTTAATCATGAAATTCAACTATACGTAAGAGAATTTTCTTTTGAAAATGTCTGAGGGTGATAGGAATAAGCAAGTCCTACGTGGTCTATTTAAGCTGATTCAATATTAAGTAACATGCTGTGTTCAAGGTATTCTTCCAAGCACTGGGGGTGCAGGAAGTGAGCAAGAATGGCACAGCCTGCCTTCAGGAAGCTTCTATCCTAGGGGAGTTCATGTGGCACTCATACCAGGAACATAGTGACTTGAGGCTTAAAGAACATCAGCTCACGCTTAAGTGATATGAAAGTAATTTAAATTTCAATTTGTGAAATGACCAATTCCTTCCTGCACTTTCAGCATACAAATGCAGTGTTTAGTTACAGAGATAGGCTCAAGAAAGTATAAATAAGAACGACTTTACTTGTATCTCTGGTATCTCGTTACGCACTTCCCAGGAAAACCCAATTGTAGGTCCCATAGCTTTACGTTCACTTGTAGGTGGTAAAAATTACGTCCACTCAAATACCTAAAAAAAAAATCTCATTTAATTCAAAGCTTTTCTTCTCCTAGAGTTAAGACCTGTTTCCTAACTTATTCTTTTACTCCTTTCCCTCCATTCACAGGCTGTATTTAAATTTGAATAGGTAATAGGGAGGAAAGGCACAAGAGAAAAATCCGACTTATCTGCAACAGTTGTGATCTGCTTTTGGTGCCCTTTAGATAAAGTGTCTCCTAAAATTCTAAAGGTTTTTTCTTTATTTCCTGAGGTGCTTTTGAGAGCTTTTGTTTTATCCCTCCTCTGCAGTGGGACTCTCAACTATAAGTTTTCTTGAAGTGAGTGATCTCTTCTTCGGTAACAAACAAAATATGAATCGGACATTGTCATATTTCTGTTTCTCACACCTCAATGACATCCTGTTACCCTTGGAATAAAATGAAAATTCCTCACCACTGCCCCTAATGCCAGTGTCCTCTGCCCTGAGTACCCTCCAGCTACAACGACCACCCTCTTGCTCAACTGCTTATGTGGTATGGATACAGATGCTTGTTTCCACCCTGCATCTATCCCATGTTCTGGTTCCCTCTGCCTGTTACAACCTCCTTCCAACTCTCAGTATCTTGTCCATCATTAAAGTCTCGGTTTAAATGTTAGCAGGTTAGATGAGCCTTTCATGAAAACATGATCTAAGTTGGCCTAACCCTTTATTTTTCATTTTAGCACATTAATTTGCAAATGCATATTCATATTTATTTATTTATTTTCTATCTCATTTCACCACACTGTAAGCTTCAACATGTCATGAGATTTGTGTTCATTTGTTGGCTAGCACTAACTTGTTAATAGGAATGCATCATGGATATTCAGGATGAATATTTAGTTGTGTGTAGTAGAAAATATTACAGTATATAAGCAAAAACATAGAAAGATAAAATATTTATCTGTAGTTAACATTTCATACGTTGCCAAGTAATGGATGTGTTCTCTGGAAATGGAGTTTAAAAATGTAGTTATGATTTTAATATCCCACAAATACTCTTAACCATATTCAGCATATACCCAAATAAGAGACTATCATGTTATTTTTCCAGTTTCTCAGGATTCTAAAGTAAGGCTGTACTGTCAGATATATATACATCAAAATTACAACACTTTAGTACTTAAAAGTATATTTCTGCTTGCTATAACCTTATACATCAGAGTTCCAAAGTTAAAACATACAAACCATGTAAAGTAAATTAGGTAACTTTTCTATTAACATAGCTCTCTAAATATCTATTTACTTTACAACTTAAAAAATGCTATCTTCCATAATTACTTGGTTATTAACAAGTTTTAAAGAAACGTATTATAAAACTGGAATAAAAGTTTATCAGTATAAGAAAACTGACCTTATAAAGTCATTTTAAATAAAACAATATAAAAATAAAAACAAATAGAAATTTCCCACACCCTAGAACGTAATAAAGACAATTTTTGCTATCAATTCAATTACATTAATATTTAATCAATGTATTGATGTGTTTTACTGATGTGTTATTAATTTAGCTATAATTTACTGAGATGATGTATTAAAATAATCAATTCAAAGGTGCTCTTCTCCCTACTTTGTCTGTATAGCTGGAGTCACTTGCTTTCAGCCCTGCCTCTATCAAGTATCTTCCTACCTAATTAAGACCTTCATTTGGTATATAAAAGAAGGTTTTATTGTCTACTCAGAAGAAAGAGGAAATAATAAGATGAAAGGCTGTTTCTCTCTTTAAAAGGAATGCCTTGTTAGTGAAATGGGATTTATAGAGATCTTGGAAGAAATGCAGTAACCCCACAGACAAACAGGATAGGAATGAGTTAGCAGCAACGAATATATTCATTAGATAGGATTTAAAGAAAAATTTTTTTGAAAATTCCAAAGGAAAAAGATGCTGATGTCTTAAAAAGGACAAGAAGGCTTGTCCTTGGCAAGAAGGTTTGGAGTGACTAAGGATAAGTAGCTTTTGACTAATCACATATGATCAGGATGAAGAAGATTTAAAGAAACCTTGAGGTCAAATGTGGCAGGCAGGGCGCTCTCTGATCGATTCAGGTTTTAAAAAGAAAACTCTGGAATGAGGCACATAGACAACGCCCAATCTAAATAGGAATGATGAACTTGTATCAGGATAGAGTCAGGAAGACTAATGTACAGAGTTAATTGGGGCTTCCAAAAATTTACAAGGAGAGAAATAACTTAGATTTAGCTTAGACTTCTGAACATCCAAATGAAGATTTGCAGATTGGATAAAGATAGGCTCTTCCTATATTCTATAAATAACTTTTATTGCTACATAGCTGTGATGGTTAATTTTATGTGAGACTTGAAAGGCCGCTGGGTGCCCAGATTAAATATTATTTCTGGGTGTATCTGTGAGGGTGTTTTCGGCTGAGATTAGTTTTCACATCAGTGAATTGAATTAGTAGATTGCCCTCAGTGTTGTTGGGCATCATTCGATCCTTCGAGGGCCTCAATCAAACAAAAGGTGGTGGAAGGAGGAATGCGCTCCTTTTTCTTCCTTCCTCACTGCTTGAGTGGAGACATCTCTTCTCTGGTCCTCAGACTGGGATTTACACCATGGGCTCCCCTGGTCCTCTGGCCTTTGAACTTGAACTGAAGTACATCGCCGACTTTCCTGGGTCTCCAGCTTGCAAACGGCCTATTGTGGGTCATCTCAGCCTCCACAATTGTGTGAGCTGCTTCCTCATAATGAATTATGTAGATATCTTACTGTTTGTGTGTCTCTGCAGAATTCTGATAAAATGTTTTATTTTTATCTACATTTCTTCTAAGGTACTACAGACTGCTCCAATCTAATTTTCCTGAGTTTCTAGACACAAGGATAATATATCCTAAATTTTCTTGAATTTTAATTTTATAATGAACTAAATATTGGAAATGGATGCCTTTGTAATCATATTCTCAGATGGTTATCAACTCCTGACTATATAGAATTTTCATATAAGACAAGCAAAGTTTATTGAATATTGCTATACGTTTTTTTTTTTTTTTTTGAGGAAGATTAGCCCTGAGCTAACATCTGCTGCTAATCCTCCTCTTTTTTGCTGAGGAAGACTGGCCCTGAGCTAACAACCGTGCCCATCTTCCTCTACTTTATATGTGGCATGCCTGCCACAGCATGGCTTGACAAGCGGTGCATGTGTCCTCACCTGGGATCTGAACCGGTGAACCCTAGGCTGCTGGAACAGAATGTGTGAACTTAACTGCTGCGCCACCAGGCCAGCCCCTGCCATACTATTTTTATAGTTGATCTCCAAGAATTACTACTTATTTACAAATTTGTGGAAAAAGTCAGAAATACTATTTTTCCTCTTAATACCATTGCTTTTTTTTTTACCCCTACTCTGAAACTGACTTGGCTTATGTATTCCTGGCTCCTTGGAGAACATCAATCACTTTCATGGTTTTAGGCAGAGTGTTCTAGGGTAATGATGTTTAAAGCACTTTACTTTCCTTTAATTCTGTTTTTCCATTGGGAAACAATTTTTAAATAAACTGGGATGTTGTTAAAGTGAGGTCAGTTGGAATTGGAGTAGAGCTCAGAGCCTCTCAATTAAGCATTATAGCTCTTTATATGGAACTACTCCTGTATTCAAGAAAAATATCGTCTTCTACACTCCATTTTCTTATTTATTAAAGCCAGCTACCAAGTAACAATTGGTAATTTCTTACTCTGTGATTTTCACTTTTCCTCTAATTGATATTAAAAATCTAAAATATCTTGCTCCTTACTAGGATATGAGGGACAGAGCCAATGAGGAAGACAGTCAGTTAGCCTTGGAAGCCCCAGCACGAACTCATGGAGTGATGTCAGATGTCCAGAGGACACAAGGAGAGGATGCAGACATTTCCTGGTTACAGCTGACTTCTGCAGTGGTGACCTGACTTATGTATCCCATCTCAATTATTATACACTTCCATATCCTTGTCATGGTGTGTGTTGTCATAACTTTTTTTTATTTGTGAGTCTTTTCTGGTCAGCTTTATTGAGGTAAAATTGATGAAGAAAATTGTAAGATATTCAAAGTGTGCAATGTGATGATTTGATATACATATACATTGTGAAAGGGTTCACCCCATTAAGCTAACCGACCTATACATCACTATATATATTTGTTTTTTTTTTTCTTTTTGGTGAGAATAGTTAAGTTCTACTCTCTTAGAAATTTCAATTACATAATACAGCATCATCAACTATAGTCACCATGTTATACATCAGATCTTCAGAACTTATTCATCTTATAGCTGAAAGTGTGTGCCCTTTTACCAACCTCTCCCTATTTCCCCACACGCCAGCCTCTGGCTACCACTTTTCTACACTGTTTTTATGAGTTTAATTTGTGTGTGTTTTTAGATTCCGTATGTAAGGGATATCATGTAGTATTTGACTTCCTCTGTCTGGCTTCTCTCACTTAGCATAATGCCCTCCAGGTTCACCCATGCTGTTGCAGATGACAGGATGTCCTTCTTTATTAAGACTGAATAATACTTCATTATATATGTATGTGTTTATATATATATATATATATTCCATTATATATATGCATATATACACCAAATTTTCTTTATCCATTCATCCATTGACAGACAGGTTGTTTCCATACCTTGGCTATTGTGAATAATGCTGCAGTGAACAGGGGAGTTCAGATAGCTCTTTGACGTAACAACTTTGTTTCCTTCAGATATATATACAGAAGTGGAATTCCTGGATCATATGAGAGTTCTATTTTTTAATTTTTTGAGGAACCTCCATGGTAGCTGTACCAATTTACATTCCGCCAACAATGTACAAGTGTTTCCTTTTCTTCACATCCTCACTGGCATTTATCTCATTTTTTTTTTATTAAGGTCACATTGGTTTACAGCATTATGTAAATGTCAGGTGTACATCAACTTCTGTATGGACTGCATCATGTTCACCACCAGAAGTCAAGTTGCCATCAGTCACCATACACATGTGCCCCTTTACCCCTTTTACCCACCCCCAGCCCCCAGTAACCACCAATCTGTTTTTCCTATCTATGTGTTTGTTTATCTTCCACGTATGAGTGAAGCTGTGTGGTAATTGTCTTTCTCTGTCTGACTTGTTTCACTTAGCATAATACCTTCAAGGTTCATCCATGTGGTCACAAATGGTAATGTATCATCTTTTTTATGGCTGAGTATTATTCCAGTGCGTGTGTGTGTGTGTGTGTATACAACATCTTTTTTATCAGTTCATCTGCTGATAATCACTTAGGTTGTTTCCAATCTTGGCTATTGTGAAAAATGCTGCAATGAATATAGGGGTGCATATATCTTCTTGAATTAATGCTTTTGTGTTCTTTGGACAAATATCCAGAAGTGGAATAGCAGCATCATATGGTATTTCTATTGTTAATTTTTTGAGGAATCTCCATACTGTTTTCCATAGTGGCTGCACTAATTTACATTCCCACCAGCAGTGGATGAGGATTCCTGTTGATAGTAATCTTGCTCATAGCTGTGAGGTGATATCCCACTGCGGTTTTGATTTGCATTTCCCTGATGACTAATGATGTTGAGCACCTTTTCATATACCTGTTGGCCATTCATATGTCTTCTTTGGAAAAATGCCTATTCAAGTTCTTTACCAAGTTTTTAACTGAGTTATTTATTTTTTTGTTTTGATTTTTGCTATTGAGTTCCATGTGTATTTTGGATATAAAATCCTTATTAGAGGTGTGGTTTGCAAATATTTTCTCCCATTTTATAACTTGTGTTTTTATTTTGTTCATTGTTTCCTTTGCTGAGGTGAAGCTTTATAGTTTGATGCAGTCCCACTTGCTTCTTCTTGCTTTTGTTGCCTTTGCTTTTGGTATCATATTCAAAAAATCATTGTCTAGACTAATGTCAAGGAGCTTATCTCCAATGTTTTCTTCTAGGAGTTTTATGGTTTCAAGTCTTAAGTTCAAGTCTTTAATCCATTTTGAGTTGATTTTTGTGTATGGTGTAAGATAGGACTCCAGTTTCATTCTTTTGCATGTTGCTATACAGTTTTCCCAGCACCGTTTATTAAAGAGACTATCCTTTCCCCATTGTGTATTCTTGACTCCTTTGTCTAAAATTAATTAAATGTATATGGATTTACTTCTGGACATTCTATTCTGTTCCATTGATTTATATGTCTGTTTTTATGCCAGTAACATACTACTTTTATTACTATAGGTATGCAATATAGTTTTAAATCTAGCAGTTTTGTGCCTCTAGCTTTGTTCTTCTTGCTCAGGATTGGCATTAATTCTTCTTTAAATGTTTGGTAGAATTCACCAGTGAAATAATCTAGTCCTGGACTTTTCTTGATTGGCAGGTTTTTGATTAGTGATTCAATCTCCTTACTAGTAAATAGTCCTTTCAGATTTTCTATTTCTTCATGATTCTGTCTTTAGAGGTTATATGTTTCTGGGAGTTTATCCATTTCTTCTAGGTGATCCGATTTGTTAGTATATAATTATTCATAGTAATCTCTTATGTTCCTTTGTATTTGTGTGGTATCAGTTATAATGTCTCCTTTTTCATTTATAATTTTATTTATTCAAGTCCTCTCTCTTTTTCTTCTTAATATAGCTGAAGGTTTAACTATGTTGTTTATCTTTTCAAACAACCAGCTTTTAGTTTCTTCCATCTTTCCTCCTGTCTTTTATTCTCTATTTCATTGATTTCCACTCCAGTTTTTGTTATTTCCTCCCTTCTTCTAACTTTAGGTTTAGTGTGTTCTTTTTCTAGTTCCTCGAGGTGTAAAGTTAGGTTGTTTATTTGTAGTTTTTCTTTTTTTCTTAATTGCTGTAAGTGTATTTTTTCTTTTCTTATTGCTATAAAGTTTCCCACTTAAAACTGCTTTTGCACATCCCATAAGTCTTGGTATATTGTGTATCCTTTTCACTTGTTTCAAGATTTTCTTTTTTATTTCCCTTTTGATTTTTTCTTTGACACATTGGTTGTTCAGTGTGTTGTCATATCTTGAATTATTGACTGGTAGGATTGGTTCCTTGACAAACATATATGTGTACTCAGGCAGTACTTGTGCACATAAAGGCAATGGACACCCAGGTCTGACTCAGTGCAGTACACAGAAAGCTTCCCCAAGTTCTGTCTAGACATAGTCCTCTTTGTCTATGGTGATTGACAAAACTGTTTTCCATTCTCTTTTATCAAAAGGATCTCCTATCTATGATACGACTCTTTCCATTCATTCTGTTTGTATGCTATCTCCTTACCACAAGTTGCTCTTGGAATTTACATTACCATCAGCTGGCTGTCATAGGGAACCAAGGAAAAATGGTGATATTGGTGACTCCATCTCCCGTGCTTTTCTCTTGTTTTCTACAGAAAAGAATGGGTGGTATTTTCTCCATTTACTTTGATAATTTTTCTTGCTTTAAATTTTGATAATCTGATAAATATAATTTTCTGCCTTATTATGTATGTCTTTGCTAAAAAAGTTCAAATTTGAAGTAGGGTTCAACATATGACTGTCCACATCTTATCCCACAATATGGCTTCATACGGGTAAGAATATCTCCCCAATGACTATAAGTAACCCTGTATTCATCTTAAAATTTCCGTAGAACAATGTTCTCAAAGTGCCATCCTTGGAACAACAGCATAAGCATCAGTGCAAATACAGATCCCTAACCTAGACGTACTGGAGCACAAGTGTTGGGATGGAACTCACCATTCTGAGCTCTTACAAACCCCCCAGAGGATCCTAGTGCAAACTAAATTTAAGAACTTATATATTAGAATATCAGAGGCAATTCTAATACAAAGAGCATACAATTTACAAGAAAAATCAAAAAGTGTTAAATTTAAATCATTATAGTGAATGGAAAATATCAGCAATACTACAGCCTAAGAGAAAGAAGAAGCATAACTCATTCATTCATTTAAAGATACTTATTAAGCATCTGTGATGTTTAATTCACCAGGGCTATGTGCTAACTATAAAGATGTGACAAAAGCTGTGCTCTTCAAGATTTCTGTATAATACAAATGAAGAACAATACTAAACACAAATATCATACAAGAAAAATATAATTACACACTTTGCTATTTTTATTTTTTTTTAAAGATTTTATTTTTTTTTTCCTTTTTCTCCCCAAAGCCCCCCTGGTACATAGTTGTATATTCTTAGCTGTGGGTCCTTCTAGTTGTGGCATGTGGGACGCCGCCTCAGCGTGGTGTGATGAGCAGTTCCATGTCCGCGCCCAGGATTCGAACCAACGGAAACACTGGGCCGCCTGCAGCGGAGCGTGGGAACTTAACCACTCGGCCACGGGGCCAGCCCCCACACTTTGTTATTTTTATATAGAAACCAAATACAGGTTTCTATGAAAGAGGTTAAAAGAAAAATATAATTTAGGTTTAGGGATCAGAGAAAAGCTTTCTGATGAATTTATATTTGCAAGATGACCTGAAAAACGAACTAAAACTTCCAGGCAATAGTGGTGGGGTGGCACAGAAGGGGAGCATTCCAGGCAAAGGAACAGAAAAATATATAAAAAGGGAGAGATGTTGGGAGAGATGTTGATCTGTTCAGATAAACCACACATAGTGGAGGCTATGAGGCTGTGAGGCACTCTTGTAGATTACCCCTTTAGAATGGAGGCACAGTCCTAGGCCCCTTGTCTCAATTAAGACTGACTCTGATGGACATCACTGAAGCTCTAGAGCTCTTTGTGGGACCAACCGAGGCTTTGGTTCTAACTGTATCCATGTTCAACTTCTTTTGCCTAGACCTACTACTTCCTTGCAGCTCCAATAGAACTCCACAATAAACCTCCTGAGCACAAGTCTCTATCTCAGAGTCCATTTACAGGGAACCTGACCCGACAGGAACAAGGTCATTGTAACTCAAGTGTAGTTAGAAAGGGGTAGAAGAGAGTGAGATGACCCTGGGCAGGTAGGCACAAGACACATGAAAGCTCACATTAAAGATAATGTATTTTGTTCTAAGTGCAATAGAAGGCCATTTTAAAGGGTTTTTAACAGAGGAGTTATCAAATATGATTCAAGATGATGACTCTGGTCACTAGATGGAAATAGAGTGGGAAAAGCTTTCTTCCTGCCTGTTAATGTAAAGTCAAGGAATTGTGCTTTTTCTCTTAGGATGATATTCTAATCCTAACATTATGTTGTCTTTCATATTTAGACTTCTCAATCACTGCCTTTCATAGAACAAGAATAAAATTATTTCAAAAGCGATAATTTCAAGTTTCTTGGAAAGGGCCCAAGTTTTCTAACACTGAATTCTCAGGATCTATTATCACGGTTCTGAATACACGGTAAATGCTCAATATTGGAGTTGAAATAAAAGTTGCTTTGGGCACATGGGTTGCAAGAAAGGCGTTGGCTCTCTCCAGGATGCCTCATCTGTCCTCATTATTTTTGAGTGTTCTCTGCAGCTGCCTGCACTCAGTTCTTTAGCCTTGGCAAACACAAGGACTGCATGTATCAACACACTAAGAATAGATTTGTCTCATGGGAGTAGGCTCACATTAACCAAGCCCCCAGAGACAGATGTTTAATGCCTAAACTCAAAGATGAATCAGCACATTTTCTTTCCTTCAGCAAGCTACACTAAAGGCCCAAATATGACTAAGATGCTATCAGTACATATGCTAGACTAAAAGTCAGATTACAATCACAAACAAATGTGTTTGGTAAGCACACAGTCAGAAAAAGGAAAGTTGCTGTGATCTGAACATGTAAATGCATCATTCACCTAAGACAACCTGATTCATTCATATCCAAAATATGGATTTTTCTGCTTATTAAGATCAGACAGCAAGTATCATGGTGCTTGAATGAGCATACACAAAATGTGCTTTCCTGATGTTTCCAGAGCCAAACAGAGCTCTTGTTGAGGAAATATATTTTTTCTTAATTATGTTAATTACTTTAATGAGGTTTTAGTCAATTCTTGCTAGAATAATTTTATGCCTTCAGGATGATTTTTTCCTGTCTCTGGCATGACTCTGTTAATGATAATTTAATAATTTAGCTGGAGATGTTTATGTTATTTCTGTCATATGAGAGGAGGGGAGCTTATTATTTGGGTAGAAGATAATTTTTGCCGTTTTTTTACCACTTGAGTGGTAATTAAACCCTAAGACTTTAGAGTGACAATTTCCGTTGTATAGCAGACAATACCTTTGAAACCCTTGTATTAGGAGCTGAAATTGGATAATAATATTTATTTCTCAAAAAATGAAGAGCAAAGGGGCTGGCCCCGTGGCCGAGTGGTTGAGTTCGCGCGCTCCGCTGCAGGCGGCCCAGTGTTTCGTTGGTTCGAATCCTGGGCGTGGACATGACACTGCTCATCAAGCCACGCTGAGGCAGCGTCCCACATGCCACAACTAGAAGGACCCACAACGAAGAATATACAACTATGTATCGGGGGGGCTTTGGGGAGAAAAAGGAAAAAATAAAATCTTTAAAAAAAAAAAAATGAAGAGCAAAGAGTGCTGTAGAACAGCACAATATTCATCAAATTGTAATTATCGGAATTTGTTATTAGTTAGGAAAGCACAGAACTGTCTATGTCAATGCTTGGAGATATACATAGCTTAAAAATATGGCTTCCAGAAAGATGTTTGAAGATTGCTCAGTTGATCCCTTTTGCTTCTAAGTTCCCTTTTATCACAAGCGTGAGGAAAATGATCAGATTATATTATAGTGTATATGTTTACGGAGAGTAATAATTAAATTATCAAATGCAGTTCTTCTGTTCCCAAGTTGAAAATAAATTAGAATTTCGTCCATTTAAGCTTAGACAAAATGTTTTATTCTCAATTAGGTCAATAATGATTTTGGACAGGTTCAGTATTTCAGTGATAAATTTTAATTTTGGCCAGATATTAAAAAAGTCCCTAGTGACAGCAAAGCAGTAGCAAGAATAGCAGTGTGATGGAGTAAAATAATTGAGGACTTAAAAGACTCTTGTTCTGTAATGACTGGGTAGCGTGAAATTATCTAGCATCTCTGATTAGGAGATTCCCCAACTATAAAATGGAGACAAGGGGTGCCCCATCCAAACTCCTTGCTTATTGAGGCTAATCGAAATAATGTATGTGAAAATAGAGCTTTATGCAAACGTTAGTGAAAAATATTATTAATAGCAACAAAAATATATTACTATTAATATAATAATATTATATTATGGGAATACTACTGAAAAGAATTGTTAATATTAACAAGAGTAAATCATTACGAATATAATGATAGTACTCACAATTGTTATTAATAGTAAGAATAATAAAATCAGGATATCTAGATTACCACAGCTCTGAACCTATTTAGTACAAGGAAAATGAGATGGAACTAAAAAATAAGAAGAAATTGGGGCCAGCTGAGTGGCCTAGTGGTTAAAGTTCCATGTGCTCCACTCAAGTGGCCCAGGGTTGCTGGTTTGGATCCCGGGCGTGAACCTATTGCACTCATAAGTCATGCTGTGGAGGCATCCGATATACAAAAAATACAGGAATATTGGCACACATGTTAGCCTGGGGCTAATCTTCCTCCAGCAAAAAATAAAAAGACGAAGATTGCCAATGGATGCTAGCTCACGGTGAATCTTCCTCACAAAAAAAAAAAAAAAAGAAAGAAAGGAAGAAAGAAAAGAAAAGAAGAAGAAGAGATTAATTTTTATTCCATTTTTTAAATAATCAAAATAAATATTTGAATATTAAGGCTCTTGCTTATTTCTTTCAAAATTAGGCTCTATGTTAACAAGCATATTGATGATGAAAGGGCAGAATATTTATGTTTTTTTTGTCATTTTGTCTTAGTTTTGTGTTCATTTTGTTTTAAGGCTAAAATTCAAGAGCAAAGACTTTTTCTTTTTTGGCCCTTTATTTTCTTCAGGCACAGGCACACTGATGTCAACTTTAATATAAATATGGAATGGATTTGCTTTAGATAGATTTGCTGCCAAATGTAGTGGATACAAAGGCTTTCCTTCTTTCTTTATTGCTTATGCATAATGCAAATGCTGTGATAGCTCAGTGAGATATCATAGGCCTAAATGTCAGATTGATTCAATTGATAGTATTTGTAATGTTGGATTTTTTTGCATTTGAAAGCATAGATGATAAGATGTTCAAAACATGGTTGACTCAAGTAGCAACCTCTAATAGAAATGTTTCTATCAACAGTGCCATGTAATTATTCCTCTAGCCTCATTTCAAATAACCACTGCCAAAATCAGCTTTCTAAACACATTTCATCCTGACACTCTCCTGCTCAAGGAGCTATGATTGATCCATACTGCTTACCACTCCAACCTGCAAATCCATCTTTCATTTATTTATTGAGTCAACAAATATTTATTGAGCTCCTACTAGGGTGAAACCATTCAAAGGGCTAGAAATACAGTGGTGATTACCACTGACATGCTCAACAGCCTCGCATTCTGCTTATCTAATTTTCTAAAGTCTACACCTACTATACCTAACTCAAGTCTATTATAGCTATTCCACTTGATTCTTTCTATAGCTTGAGTGCCATCCACTTATAAAATGTAGATTTTTCAGTTCTCTGGCTTTCAATTTGCTCTTTTCTTTTTCAGCTTTATTGAGGTATAATTGCCAAAATTGCAAGATATTTAGTGTGTACATTGTGATGATTTGATATATATATACATTGTGAAAGGATTCCCCCATCTAATTAATTAACTTATCTATCACCTAACATAGTTACCTTTTTTGGGGAATGGGGTGAGAACATGTACGTGTTACTGTCTTAGCAAATTTCAATTATACAATACAGTGTTATCAGCTATAGTCACCATGTTATACATTAGATCCTCAGACTTTATTTATCTTACAGGTGAAAGTTCTTACCCTTTTACCAACCTCTCCCTATTTTTCCCACCCCTTAGCCCCTGACAACCACTTTTCTACTCATTGTTTCTAGGAGTTGACTTTTTCTTAGATTCCGCATATAAGTGATACCATGCAGTGTTTGTCTTTCTCTGACTGGCTTATTTCGCTTAGCATAATGCTCTCAAGGTCCACCCATGTAGTTGCAAAAAGCAGGATGTCTTTCTTTCACATGGCTGAATAATATCCCATTGTGTGTGTATATATATATATATTTGTGTCATGTTCATCCATTCATCCTTTCACGGACACCCAAGTTGTTTCCATACCTTGGCTATGTGAATAATGCTGCAATGAACATGGGAGTGCAGATATCTCTTTAATATCTTGTTCTCATTTTCTTTGGATATATACCCATAAATGGGAGCACTTGATCATATGATAGTTCTGTTTAATTTTTTGAGGAACCTTCGTATTGTCTTCCATAGTGACTACACCAATTTGTATTCCCACAATGAGTACACAAGCATTTCTTTTTCTCCACATCCTTACCAACACTTATCTCGTCTTTTTGATGATAGCCAACTTAACAAGTATAAGATGATATCTCATTGTGGTTTAATTTGCATTTCCCTCATGGTTAGTGATGTTGAGCACCTTTTAGTATACCTGTTTGCTATTTATATATCTTCTTTGGAAATATGCCTATTAATTCCTCAACCTATTTTTTAATCAGATTTTTCTTTTTGCTATTGACTTGTATACGTTCTTTATATATTTTGGATATTAACGCCTCATCAGATATATGATTTGCAAATATTTTCTCCCAGACTCTACCAAAAAATGGTTAAAACTAATTAACGAATTTAGCAAAAATGCAGGATATAAAATCAATATACAAAAATCAATTGCATTTCTATACACTAACATAAGCTATCAGAAAGAGAAATTAGGAAAAAGATCCTATTTATGATTGCACTAATAAGAATAAAAATGTAGGAATAAATTTAACCAAGGAGATCAACTTGTTCTTAATTTTTACTTGAAATGTCCATTAATCTTTCGTCAGCCCATTGAACTTATTGTAATTGTCCTAAAGCCTATTTTCTCCACAAAGCTCATTTCTAGTTTTTCTACATCACGTATTTGTGCTTGTCACCAACACTCAGTTTATCACTTAATTATTTGTTAATATGTCCACATCCATTAATATTCTCTTTCTAACTAAATTACTGGCTGCCAGGGATATAGTCATATCATTCAAACGTACTTACCATGTCTACCTAATTTCTAGGTATTTATTGAATATCTAATGGACCTCTCATTGATCTGTAAAAATAGAAGACACTTTCAATGAACAATGTTAATACTGATTTAAGATTGAAACATTACTAGATGTAAATAAAAATAAGTAAATATATTTTAGATTTCGGGATTTGCTGCTCTGCTATTTTAATCATGTACTGTAATATACTTAAGAAATAAATATACCCTTTTTGACTTTACCATTCAGCTTGAAAACCTAATAGCTAATGTCTGACATGTTGTTTGTGACAAGAACTAGTGAACTGTGGCATACTTATTTCCACTTAGAAATTTTATTTTATTTTTATTTTTGTCTAATCCCAATTTTCATTTGCTTGTTTTTAGTAAAGTTTGAAAAGGCAGATTCATGGCCCATATTCCAAATTAACGAACACAGAATAGTAAAGACGTATCAGGTCTTTTAAAGCACATGTGAAGTTGGTCATGATGTTCAACTAGGCACATTTCCTTCTCACAAAAATTCCCAACATGCAATTCTTCTGTTTTAGCTATATGTGTATAGATTTTTGTTTTTAAAATAGGGTAGTAAATGTGCAAAATTTGTAAATATTCTCAGTAAGGATGACTAGAGAAAATAATACCTTTTTCAGAGTTTTGAATACTTCAGTTGATATTTGGAAGAAAACAACAAGCAATTGTTTTGAAAAATGAAGTTCTGACCTAGTTCTGATGTTTATGTTTTAGGAAAATTATTAAAGTATATTTCTACACCAAAGTGAATATTTGCTTCTGGGCAACTACACCTATGCCCTTGAATTTCCAATGATAAAATGAATTTTAAAGTAGTTCTAGTAAATTCTGAAAATAGTGCTATATTGAAGAGACTAAATTTTCCAGTGTGATTAATGACCATTTTATAATCCTCATTGCATTTCTTTCTTTATGAGTAACATCTATTTCAAAATATGGCATAACTGGAACTTTCCTGTTGAATGGAGTCATTAGGCAGATATTAGCTACAGAAGAAGAAAGTAGAAAAGAGAGAAGAAAATAAAGAATGTTGTGGAGTTAATTCTCCACAGAATTCTTTATTGGTAGAAGATTGCCAGCCTGAAAGACATACTAAGTCTCCTAATGCTATGGTTCAAGGGTTTGATTCCGTTGTGCTTTTAAAAACTTTCCTTGGAGCGCTTATAGCACATTCCATCTTCAAAATAGTTTAAAACTGTCAACTAGCTAGTTCTCGCAACACCCCTTTGAGGCAGGTAACCATTATTATTCTCATTTTACACTTGGGAAAAAAGGGTAAAATGGTTAAAAAAGAATAGTAAGTGACTCAGCCAGAACCCTGAAGCTGAATTCTAGCCTATTACACAGACCTATCCTCAACAAAGTTTTCTTTTAATAGCTACCCCTATAATCATGTAGGATTAGTTAATTCAAATATTCAGTAAGCAGCAACAACTCCAAACAATACTTAGTTTTTGAATAAATTTGATCTTACTTCTACAAAGGACTTATAAACTAACACACTCGCATGCATTTGTGCACACCCACAGAGACATGCATATGTGTGTGTTTGTGTGTCTGGAAGATGGCACTGCTGTAAAATGCAAACAAATAATGATCATTCATAACAGTAGGTTTTAAGCTACATGAGCAAGATGCGGTGATTCAAAAGAGAGAGGTCCTTCTACCTAAAAATGATCAATGAAAGTCTTACTGAGCAGTTGACCACCTGTCAAATATATATTGTAAATATCTTCACCTTTATCTCCATCCAAACTCTGGAGGCTTAAATCACCTCTCTCAACTATTCCATCTGCTGCTAAAATCAACACCCCTCAAGTCTTCCTATATATATCTGCCTACATCATTTTCTAACATCCAAACTTGATTATGTGTTTTTTGCCTTGTTTACAATTCTTCAAAGTCTCATCAACACAGAATCTCATGAAAGATTTATTCTTCTTAAGTAGCCTTGGTGATTTTTGTGACCAGACAAATTTAGAAAAGTGGACCTTGATGGATAAAATCTAACTTGTTTTCATTGAAGTAAGATCCCCCTGTCCTTTTTCTTTGACTCCAGCCTCACTGGTCCTTGATCACTTATCAGCAATGCTGCCTCTGCACTATGCTTCTACATGTCTTTATGATATCACTAGCTATGCTCTACTAGAATCATTCTTTTACTAGTTCACTTCCCCACTAAGCTGTCACTCACAGAATGTAGTACTGTCTCTTCATGTATTATCTTAAGAAATACCTATTTAATGTTACTCAAAGATCAAACGATCCACTTGAATGCAAAAGTTCTGTGCTTTCCAAAGTGCAGAGAATGTCTCAAGTAAATATCCCCAGTGATAACAGATTCATGACACAATTAGAAAACATCACATAATTCTGTTTGGCAGGAGCACTGGCTTTGACTAAAGGAGAAAAAGGACAGGGCAGAAGTTATTTGGGATCATATCATAGAGAATTTTGCATAGTGATATCTGTTCAGTTTCCCATTTTTCCTATCATTCATTCTCTCTTTTATTTTGATCTAAGTATTCTCTACCTCACTTTTTGGGTTCAATAAAGCATTTATCATTCCTTCTAATTTCTTCTTCTTCCCACAAACATTAATTTATCCCATATGCACAGACTACTAGATTAACGTGTCCACAGTACATCTTTTATCTTATCATTCTCTACTCTGAAAAACTTTAATGGTTCTCCATTATCTGTACCATACAGCCAGGATAAATTGATTTCAGCTTTTTCTTTGCCTTTATCTACATTTTTCTGAATAAAAAAACCTGCAAAATGTTACTGAGCTGAGGTAAATATACTGTAGCAATATTTTAAAAGAATAATTATTTGCCTTTGTGTACATTTATTCTCCATGTCAAATTGCTTGAAGACATATGGTGAAGAGGGCAGAATCTATGAAGAAAAAGAGTATTATAAACCCAAGGTTTGAAAAGCCTATTGAGGGAATATTTAATTTTCTAAATTTCTTTGGGGCTAAGGCTCATTATTAGGAACATATGGTCCTTTCATTTTTGGTAAAAACAATAAGAAGGATTTTAGTTAACCTATTTCACTACTATAATCTAAACTTGAGAAGATCATTTATAAAGATATATATTTTTTCTGGATATAAAATCTTTAAAGCTGTTAATCATTTCTTGTTCTCCTACACATAATTAAGTTTATTTTTTTTCTTCTGCTGCTATCAAAATTTTATCTTTGTCATTCAGCAGTCTGAATATGATTATTGTGATGTGGATTACTAGAGGTTTTTGAGAAGCTTGGATCTGTAGGTCAGCTTTTTCCCATTTTAAAATGAATTTTTAATTTACATCACTTTTAGATTGAAAGAGTTATTGCAAAGATAGTACAGAGAGTTTTCAAATAGCCCACATTCAGTTTCCCTTACTATTAACATCTTATGTAAGTTTGGTACATCTGTCACAATTAATGAACCAATATTGGCACATTATTAACTGAAATCCAAACTTTATTCAAATTTCCTCAGTTTTCCTCTAATGTCCTTTGGCTCTTCCAGGATACCACACTACATTTAGTAGTCATGTCTCCTCACGATCTCTTGGTTTTGACAATTTCTTAAGCTTTTCTTGTTTTTGATGATCTTGACATTTTTGAAGATTTCTGATCAGATATTTTGTAAAATATTCCACAGTTGAGATTTGTCTGATGTTTTTCCCATGATTAGGCTGGGGTAATATGTCTTGGGGAAAAAGGTCACAGAGATAAATTACTATTCTCATCACATCATATTAAGGGTATAAACTATTTATATGAGTTATCACTGTTGATGTTAACTTTGATTACCTGGGTTTAGGTAATGTTTGTGAAGTTTCTCCACTGTAGTTACTCATTTTCCTCCTGCCTTTCCATACCGTATTTTTTGGAAGAAAATCACAACATATAGTGTACACTTAAGGCATGAGGAATTATGTTCTGTCTCCTTACAAGTTGGAGAGTCTACATAAATTCTTCAGAATAATGTGCTTTTAAAATCAAATTTAGAAAGTTTTCAGCCATTATTTATTCAAATAGTATCTTCAGCCCGTTTCTCTGTCTCCTATCCTTTTAGGACTCCCATTACGTCTGTGGACAAAAATAATCCATAACCAACCTATAAATGAAAATTTGGGTGAGTTTATTCTGAGCTTAAATCTGAGGATTATAACCCGGGAGAGTCTTTCCACAAAGGAACAGAGCACTCCAAAGAAGTGGGGGTATCCAGGGTGGTTATATACCCTCAAAGAGTATGTTTCACATATGATTGAAATGTCCCTTTTACAATAGTCACGAGGCTGCTCTGTCAGCACAGTGATTGATGGAAACGGCAGATGGGTCTGCTGTCTCAGTGAACGCTGCGGGGTGGCAGGTGTGTTGCCTCTGGCTGGGTGGTCACAGATGAGCGCTGCAATAGCTTCCCAGCCTAAAGAAAGATGCTTAATCTTTAAGGAGATGCCAACGTTGGGAGGGGGAGAGAAGTTGCACCTTTATCTCAAGGGCGTTTGCTCTTGCCATAGGGAATCTCTAAAGCAGGTATACAGTGCATGCTCAATGGCCTCGGTCAGGCCCTTTTGGAAAGACAAGGTTGGGCCGAATTAGGTTTACACAAAGTGGCTTCCTCTTATACTCCAATATATCCTATTACTTGCCATTTTTATTTGCCACATCTATGTTCCTAATGCTTAAGATTGTTTCACGGTCACAGAGGCTTTGTTTATTTTACTTCAATCTTTTTTCTTTCTGTTTTATGGACTCACTAATTTTATCACTCTGCAAGGATACTGATTTTTCTTCTGCAATATCATGTCTTCTGCTGAGTCAATCTAGTGAATTCTTTATTTTCATTTTTCTTATTTTCAACTGTAAAATTTCCATATGGTTTTCTTTTGTCATTTGTTTCCCTGCTGAAATTCCCTATTTGTTGACTCGCCATCATTACAATTTGCTTTAATTCTTTGAACATCTTTGAAATAGCTTCTTTGAAGTCTTTAAATACTAAATCAAACATCTGTGCCTGCACAGAGCCAATTTCTATTGGCGCCATTAATTCTTGAGTATAGATCACATTTTCCTGTTTCCTTGCATGTCTTGTAACTTTTCATTGAAAATTGGAAATTTTACATACTATAATTCAGATAATATATCTGTATTCTGTTTTATTTTTCTTATTTTTTAAATAACTTACCTAGACTGCAGAATCTTTCCCTTCATGGTGTACAGTTGCTAATATCTCTGCTCAGCTCTTTTTTTTTCTCGTGGCTTACTAGTGGTTACACAGATTAGTGTGGTCAATGATTTCTGCAGAGCTTGTGTTCAAGCACTTTAATCTCTTCTGTAGCTCTCATCTCCAGGATCTTCCTGTGAATTTTTTGGTTGGTCTCCTGCTTATGCTAACTGGGATTACTATCTTAGGCTGGTAAAGCTGTGGGTTTTTTCCCATTCTCATTTTCTACCAAGTTTGTCACTTTTAACTGACAACACTGCAGGGTTTTTTGTCCCACCACAAATCAGTTTCACTCCTCTGGAAGCAAAGACTCTGATCTCTTTCATCCCCCTCCCCTGCCATCCACCTTTGCAATCCTACTGTTCTTGACAACTGAACTTGCTACCTCCCAGGGGGAGTTGTGTGCCCTTCACAAGACATACCAACAGTCAAGAGGTAAGGTGGTAGGAGAGAGAGGGTTTTTTTATTATAACTAGCTAGCAAGAGGGAAGATGGCTGACTAATGTCCAAAAGAACCATCTTACAGAACAAAGACTACAGGCCAATTATATAAGGGGCTGGTCTCCGGGTGGGAAAGGCATCTGGTCTTAGTTCCTGATTGACAGTCTTTTGTTTTACTGGATATGCATCAGAGACCAGTGCAACAGTTGTCATTGAGATGGCTATCTCCATAGACTTTCTGCCCCAGGGGTCATCACATTCCTAAGGAACTCAAAAGAACAAAGTTATCATCTTATTGCAGCTTGGAGGGGCCATAAAATCTACATAGCCTGTAAATCTCCAGGAGACAGGCCCTTACTTACCTAGGCAAACTAAAGCAAATATTCAAAGGGCCTGATGAGTCAGGGTTAGTTAATTAGAAGTCATTCAAAGTTATAATATAGTTTCTTTTCTACAATATGGCTTCCCTTATGTCAACCTTGTGTTGAGCTGGTTTCAAACCAAAGACATCAATGGGGAACCTCAGGCAAGTTGGGGGCAGAGTGTTGTTCTTACTCAAAGATCTAATAGTTTTCCAAGATTATATTATTTTCAATGTGTTGTCTGCCTTTGGCAGTTTTCAAAGCCTGAAAGATGGTTTTTGACAATTATATCCAGTTTTATACTTTTTGTGCATGTGTGTCTAAAGGACTAGCCAGCTTCTTCACACTGTCTTAATGGAAGCCCTTCTCTAGTACTCAAATCAGGGGCTACTGCTCACAGGGCCACTGCCCCTTCAAGTGACTACTCTCCAGTGATTAAAAAGATGTTTTATGAATATTTCATCTTCAGAACCTGTTGTGCAGGATACTGAAAGTTATTTTCTTAGAACTAATAAAACTTTTCTAAACTATATAAAAGAGGCATCCAATATGACCTAACACAACTACAGCTCATGCAAACTATATTTTATAGTTTAATATTAATAACACATTATAGAATTTTTTTCCAGACCATATACCATTTTAAATGATCTATTTGACACCTGATTATCTATTGGTACCAGTTGCTTATTTACAACTAGTATCGAATCTCAGGCACTTAGAAATTTATGTTAACTTCATATTAAATATATCATTTAAATAAATACTCACTCTTGATTAGTGCATGAGTATATATCCACAACAAAAATGTCTGTAGTAAGTGATAACATGAGAAAAGCAGAAAATTCAAATTATATATTTCTAAATGACAATATAGTGTGACCTTAGCATTAAATTTTCTCATTTATAACTTTTTCCGAAAGCAATGGCACTTAAGCAGTGCAAGAAACCAAAATTTTACCTTTTTTTATACATTTTCATTTTCTAGGTGGAAAACATGACAAATAAATAATTTTACAGAAAGATAAAAAACTTTAGCAAAAATGTTGCTAGCAACATATGTAGTCCTTTAGCACTTTATATAAAATCAGATGATATACTAATATATTATATTAATATATATTATATATTGGACTATATATTAGATCATATATTTTAGTTTATGCACTAATATATTATACTAATATATACTATATATTAGATTACATTTACACATCAGATTATATACTAATATTTTATTAGTCTATAAAATTCCAATAATTCCTTATTTATAAATTTATTGGTAAATAAATTTAAAATACATAGTATATAAACATATATAAAATATGAATGTAATATAAAATGTCTCATGTTATTTAAATAATATGATGTCAACAATGGAATCTCACTTTATAAGCAAATTTTGGGATATGTATGAATACATCTGATTTGTAAGGATATATAGAAGAAAAATATATACTATTCGACACATTTTATGCTAAATTAATAACTTACATCAAATTAAATAACTAATAAGATAAATTAACAGTCATTTATTTTTAATCAAAAATTTATAAACTGCAACTAACTAAATACAACACTGTTAATACTTTGAAAACAAAGCAAAATACCCTTCGTGAAAACTGTATAGCTTCAAATTTTCTGCATTTGGGGAGTAAAAGTTTTAATGCTTGACTTTGTATCCTGATTTAGAGACCTTGATGAATTCTAGATATGAACTAAATTAAATATAAGAACACTTAAATTGCTGTTCCTCGATTAGATTATTATGATGAAAATCTTCTTATTTTAGTTGATACAAGAATCTCTCTAAGGAAGGTATTTTATTCAAAAAAATAATAGAATAAACCCTTCACAATATTTCATTGATGTCAAAATTAGATTTTTTTCTATTTTAAAGTCAAGAGGTGTTTTGATTTTTGTGGGGAATGATATAATGGTGCACCTAAAATCAGTGGCAATTTCAATTAAACATAGATTATCTAAGATGTGTCTCTATGAGTCAGCAAGAAATAAAAGACGATATATGATATAGCTAAACTCTTTCCCATGAAATGAAACAATAGTTTGGGGACAACATGGTAGTGTAGCTAAACAACATTTAAGGACAAGATTGTCTTGGAATGTGAATAGTGCTTGGGGGCTGGATGCTCTGCCTGGCCAATGGGGTCATGTCTAGGCGCAGGCAGGCTGGTCACCTTAGCTTCTGTGGCTTAGGTGACATGGCTGCTTTTGAGCTGCCTGGTGGTCCTGTTGGCCATGCCCAGCTGTACACAGGCACCTGCCCCTATGAATACCAGCACCCATCATGGGGCTCCCTCCAACCTGGAAACCACTATCAGGTACTGCCCAAGACTAGGTAACTGCTGGGGCCACCCATCTAGTTTCTGCCTTTTGAGTATAAGGAGAGATAGATGGCACTGGGAGGCAAGGAGAGATCTGATCATTCTGAGGAAAGTTTCTATGCCTGTTCACGTTCATTTTTTGCGATCAGTCCATGACGAAAAAAAGAAACTGAAGTGATAATGCAGAAATCTTGTGACTTCACCACAAGAGATACTATATCCTAAATTATCACTCTAACAACAAGAAAAATATATGAAAAACATCGAAAGACTCATGGTTAAATATGGTGGATGGTTCTTTATCTTTGTTTTCTCCAGAGTACTTCACTAAAATGACAAAGAATAAAAAATATATAAATACTGAACAACAAAAAGAATGAGAGTCAAAATACAACAAAGATATCGATACTTGGAAGCTATAGCATGGGAAGAATGAGTGGTAACTAACAAACTAGAGAGAGTTGAAGGTTAGGTCTGCAGGGTAGAACAAAAAAGTAAGCCTGATTTCCACCACAGATCATTGCACTGTCAGCGCCCACAATAACAGCTCAACACAAGGTTGACATAAAGGAAACCATATTGTAGAAAAGAAACCCTGTTGTAATTTTGAATGACGTCTGATAAACTAACCCAGAAATGCTCTGTAGATTTTACATACTCTTCCAGCTGCCATGAGTTAATAACTTTGTTCTTTTGAGTTCCTTAGAAATGTGATGACCCCCCAGGCAGAGAGTCTGTGCTCATGGCCGTCATCAATGACAAGTGAAAGATCAGGGTATGGGACATTGCTCCAGTCTCTGATGCATATCAGTAAAACAAAAGACTATCATCAACTGAAACCAGATGTCTGCCCCCACCCGGAGATCAGATGGAGGCCTTACTGGGATTAGGTCTATTTTTCAGGGACTATTAAAATTCGGGTTGTCTATACTTACCTTCTGGTTGGATATTTGATTGTAAAGTGTGCCTTTAGATGTTATTCCAAGCTGTTGAGCAAGGTACAAAAATTCTAATAGTGCAAAATGTCAACCTGAAGCCTGGAAAAGGAGAATATTTCCAAATGAGTGCTAAACAGTTTCATTCCTCTAGCCCAGATCTATGCCCTGATTCATCAGGAAGTAGCTAGATTGGTCATTGCCCCAAATCCTTCAAGAATGAGGAATGACCAAAGAATAGGGGGCTCAAAACCGGCAAACAGCCATTGATGATTAAGTATCTAGGTACTAAAGTTATTTTTCCTTTCTGCAATTACCCATTATAGCTTTTAGCTGTTTAATCCACCCATTGTTAAATGTACTGCTCAGGCAATATGCTATCTGAGTCTCACTAGGTTCCTGTAGATAACATCTCTCTGGAGCATAGATCACCATTGTAATGAGTGTGTGAACTGTTTTTCAGGAATTAGAACTCCTTGTCTACTTCAGGTCGGTTGAGATCACTAACTCACCAACTGGGCCTGTGCAGATGTCCAATAGGTGACCTTTTGATGTCGAGAAGCTAAAAACTCCACCCTCAGATCATGCTAATGCAGCCATTTGGTGACCATGGGTCCTATGAAGAGGCATCAAGTCTGACTACGCTTGCACAGATCATCAATTACCTCACCTCTCCTCACCTCCAATCACCTACCTCCACATTTCAGACCACCTTGTCCCCATCCCATAAATATCTCTGAGTCCCTATTTTCAGGGAAGTGGATTTGATACTCATGCTCTCTCTTCCTCGCATGCCTGCCTTGTGATTAAACCCTCTCTCTGCTGCAATCTCATTGTCTCAGTGTTTGGCTTTCTGGGCGGTAGGCAAAAATGAACATGGTTGGGTAACACCTATAAACATAGGTTCCCTACCCACCACACAAGAGGGGCCAAATAAAAACTGGAATGTCAGACTTATGGTAAGGAAAGGGTTTTTACTTGGGGTGATATCAACCAGGAGATAAGAGTGAGTCCTCAAATCCATCTCGTTTCATTTTGTCTCCTCAAAAAATAGGAGGCAAGGGGTTTTAAAGGTTCAAGGAATGTTTCTCTTTGTAGGGATGAGGAGGTGCCCATGGCCTTGGGTGCTTTCCCACCAGCATGTGTTCAGCCCTGGGAAGCTGTTTACAGGGAGGAGGATGATGAGGGAATTTGCAGGTGGGTTTCCTTGGCTCTTTGTCTCCATGGCAGACAGTGGATGCTGAAGCCAGGAAGCCAGGGAGTAAGCAGCGAATGAGTGCTCTGGTTTTAACCCATATATGCTGGGTTTAATGTAGGGGAAGTGATATGAGGGCTGACATCACTACCCTTCCTAGAGCAGGGTGTGGCTGAAAATAAGAGGAATGATTTAAAGTCTTTAAAAACATCAGATTCTGTAATAGTTAATTTTATGTGTCAACTTGACTGGACTAAGGGATGCCCAGATAGCTGGTAAAATATTCGTGGTATTCTATGAAAGTGGTTCTGCAAAAGATTAACATTTGAATCAGTAGACTGAATAAAGAAGATCTTTCTGATCAGTGTAGATGGGCATCATCCAATTCCTTGAGGGCTTGAGTAGAGCAAAAAGGCAGAGGAAGGGCTACTTTGCTCTCTTCGCTTGAACTGGGCCATCCGTTTTCTCCTGCCCTCGGACATCAGTGCTCTGGCCTTTGGCCCTGGACAAGGACTTGCACCATTGGCCTCCTGATTTTCGGGCCTTTGAGCTCAGACTGGAACTTATACCATCACCTCCCTTGGTTATCAGGGCTTTGGACTTGGACTGAATTACACCACTGATTTTCCTGGTTTTCTAGGTTGCAGACAGCAAGGCCATGAGACTTCTCAGCCTCCATAACTGCATGAGGAAATTCCTATAATATATCTTCTCTTATCTATATCTGTATCTATCTATATTATTGGTTCTATTTCTCTGGAGAATCTTGATTAATGCAAATTGTGGTATTGAGAGTGGTTCTAGAGGAGCAGAGTTTTGTTTCTTTTTTTTAAAGATTGGCACCTGAGCTAACAACTATGGCCAATCTCTTTTTTTTTTTTCTGCTTTATCTCCCTAAATCCCCCCAGTACATAGGTGTATATCTTAGTTGCAGGTCCTTCTAGTTGTGGCATCTGGGATGCCGCCTCAACGTGGCCTGATGAGCTGTGCTGTGTCCGTGCCCAGGATCTGAACCAGTGAAACCCTGGACCGCTGCAGTGGAGTGCGCCAACTTAACCACTCAACCACAGGGCCAGCCCCCAAGCAGAGTTTTAAGGGTAAATTTTCTGAATTGTTTCTGGGGTTTCTGGAGTTGGCTCTTAAATCTGATTAGCCTCTATTTCTAGTAGTAGAGAGGGCACTGATGGTCCCTAGTGTGAACTATTTATAGAGATATGCCAAATGTATGCTTTGGATACTCCTAATCAACCATTTATAGGAAGTAAGGAGCTAAGCAATTCTGCACATGATACTTTCAAACATTTTTGGAAAACTAAGGAAGATAACGATATTGGCTGGTTACTCCTAATGTTGCTAGATAAAGGATGGAAGAAAAATACAAGCTCAGGGATTTGAATTCCCAGCTGAAATGCTGCGTAAAAAAGTTAAGAGCTTCTCTGTGTGCTTTGAAGGAGAGACTTATCTCCCATAGCTGCAGGGCTGAAGTTGCTGAAAATCAATAAATCAAAAGCGTTACCACATTCTCAGAGGCATTGCAGAGACTGGTGCCATCATCAACTACTTGAAAATTGCAGAGGTGGTGACCACACCATATTCCTGTTCAATTCACCTATTAGGTCTTTGTGAAAGACAGATCTTGAAGAATGGCAGTGGAATATCATAAGCTAAACCAGGTGGTGATTCCAATTCAAGCTATTGTACCAGATGTGGTTTCATTGCTTAATAAAACTGACACACCCTTTGGCGCCTGAGTATGCAGCTATTAATCTGCCAAATGCCTTTTTTTCCCATACCTGTCTGTAAGGTCCACCAGAGACAGTTTGCTTCCAGCTGGCAAGGCTAGCAACATACCTTCACTATGCTACTTCAAGGGTAGATCAATTCTCCAGCCCTATGTCATAATTCAGTTCACAGGGATATTTATTGTCTTTCCCTTCCACAAGATATCACACTGCTTCATTACATCAAGGACATTATGCTGATTGGACTTAGTAAGGGTGGAGTAGCAACTACTCTACTCTGATTGGTAACACATTTGCATGTCAGAGGGTGGGAAATATATCCAACTAAAATTCAGAGGCCTTCTACCTCAGTGAAATTTTAGGAGTCTAGTGGTGTGGGGCATGTCAAGATATCACTTCTAATGTGAAGGATAAGTTGTAGCATCTGGCCCCTCTGCAACCTAAAAGCAGGCACAATGTCTAGTGGGTCCCTTTGGATTTGGGAGGCAACACATTCCTCACTTGGGTAAGTTACTCTGGTCCATTTACCAAGTGACCCAAAAAGCTACTGGTTTTGAGTGAGGTCCAGAAACATGAAGGCTCTGCAAGAGATCCAGGTTATTGTGCAAGATGCTCAGTCACTGGGCCATATGATCCAGCAGATCTAATGGTGCTTGAAGTATTAGTGGCAGATAGGAATGCTGCTTGGAGCCTTTTGGAGGTGAACTGTAGCACAGGCCTTTAGGATTTTGGAGCAAGCCTCTGCCAACTACTGCAGATAACTACTCTCCTTTTGAGAAATAGCTCTCTGTCACATGCAGAAGATGAGGAGTCAAGATGGCATTGGGCTTCCATGTGGCAGAACTGGAGACCAGAAGTTGTCATGGCAGTACATTAAAATTGTGAAGCAAAATGATCTTCAATCTCATCTATAGCCAGGGAGTACACCAAAGGGAGTACACCAAAAAGAGAAAGATACAGAATGCAAGGAACAAATGATTTAACCCAGGAAGGATGCAGAGGTAATTCCTAAGAAAGGAGTTCTATGGTAAGAGCTATGCAGTTGTCTACAAGGGCAACTAGCACATATGGAATCAAGAAAATTGATCACCCAGGAAAGATATTTCCCAGGTTGGTGGAGGATAGGGGAAAATACATTAGTTATATAGCTAATGTATTTGAATGTATTGATATGTATTTTTGGTTTTATTCTAAAAGAGCAAAAAGGCATCAGGGGACAACTAGGTTATTGTGTTAATCAGTAATACTTAATTATGTGTAAAAATAAAATTTGATAGAATTTCACTTCATTCAATGCTCAAAACTAAAGAAAATATTTGTTTTTCTGCATAATATTCCCATGCATAATGGGGGGTGAGACTATGGGCAATCTCAGTCAATAAACGGTATCCTCATCGCATAGCATTAAAATTAACACATAATTAGAGCAGAGAAAAAAAGCATGTCCTAAGAGATAGACTGCTTCTCAGTACTACAATTACTTAAGTTCATCAATAGACTTACATAAAGATGAAAGGATAATTGTTCAGCCATGGAAGCATAAAAAAGTGATTCACAGAGGTCAATTTTGATGGTAACTTTGAGCCCTGACCAGGATAGAAGTCTTGGCTGAATATTTGTTTGCGTCGTTGTTGAGAGTGTTTTCAACTACAGCACCTGGGAGACACAGCTTAATATTATCTTAATATTTGTATTCTGATTCCATTCCCACAAAAACATCTTTTTGAGAGTTTAACTTCTCACACAATTTGTGTACAAGGAAAGGAAATGCTCTAGACAGAAAGGTACACAAGTTTCTGTATAAATAATTGCTTCTCTTCATTATTATAGGTTATGAAATTGTTATTCTGCTTTATAATTCAGCTTCTCACTGGAAGATAATTAAATTAATAAGTTGTTGTTCTGGTTTATAAACACTTATTCCTATGTGCATAGTATTGTGATTGTGAGAATGGTAAACAGAGTCATTTCCTTTGTTCAAAAATATCAGATTTGGGCTTGCAAAACTGAGTGAGGACCAGACATTGGAATTTGGTGAGTCCAAACAAACAAATAAATTCCACCTCGTGGTGTCCTATTTCTGAACCAGTTGTCCTCCTAATTCAGGGAAATACAAACAGAAATGCCTCCTCTAACCTGCCTCTACCTTTTGATGCTTTCAAAGCTTTGGTGTTGAAAGCTTTGGAAAGGTGAGAAGCACATTTCCTTTGGTGGTGACAATCTAGTTCTATATCTACCCACATCCTCTATTGTTCTCATGCTCTTTCATTGAGGGGAAAAAGAAAGCACAATGTGTAAATCTGAATTCCATGTTTCACTTGAAAAGTTTACAATGGAGAAAGAACAAAAAAAGGGGCCAACCTTGCACAAAGAGGAAAAGGAGAGATCACAAACTCTGCTTTTTCTCACCAATCTAGAGCCACCTTGCATGCCATTGAATACTGGACTCAAGAATTTTCAAAGAAGGCTAAAGACATTTCTGCTCTTCTGTGTTAACTTTTCCCCCCAGTTGCCTGTAATTTCACATGTGGAACAAATGTACATTTCAGAGAGAGTAGTGGGAGGCTTAAGTGCTGCTTTTGGAATTGAGGGCTCTGTGATGGAGGGCTTAGCATACCAAGATTATAAGGAGCGCAAAGGAGAGAACACTTGGAGACTGACAGTAGATAAAGAAAGACAAAAAAGAATGAAATACATTTTTACCTATCTGAAATGTTCTTAATACTAACTGTGCTGTTTTAAACTTTTCTCAAAAAACAAAAATCTAAGTTATCTGAGTCAGAAATTCCCTCTTCTCGCTGTATATAGATAACAGGGTGACATGAAGAGGAAGAGTAAACCAGGTCCTAGGAATTGTCTTCCATGTGACATATCTGTGTAATCTATCTCTGCAAATGTCACTGGTGTATTTTATATCTATCATGAAGCAAATTTAAAAAAGAGCTAGCTATGTTTTGCATTTTATTTAGATCATAGTTTCATAGAGTATACGTATTGGAAAGAATCTTAGAAATCATCTAATTCATACACTTCATTTTATCTGGAAGGAACCTGAGTGACACCAAAGGTTCTATCTAGTTTTAGATCCATAATATATTACCTGTAATTCCAAATCTAAACTCAAAAAATCTCGGAAATTAGTTTTTCATAACCTATGAGGTGACAATTCCCGCCCTGAACTGAATGAGGCAACTTAGAATATTTATTTTCATCCCACTTAGTATGACTATTCATATGTTTTGCTGCTGAAATATTAGTGTGTTTAACTATGGGAAGCTGCTTCATTCCTGTTGGGGCTGTTAAGCAATATACAATATATGTATTGATATCTAAGATTAAAATGACACACATGAATTAAGAACACATCTGACTCCAGAAGTTTTGAATAAAGGGCTGTGAACTCATTGAGGCAGAGTGACTAGAATCCATTATTTCTGATTCATGGATCCCCACCTTTTCTATTATTATAGGCTACCTCTCATCCAAAAATGCATCCACTCACACAATTAAAATTTACACAAGGGTAATTGGAAAAATAGCTATTCTCTTGTCATAGCCATGTCAGTTGATTCTCCAAGACCCATTCTATCCCAAATGATTAATCTAAATCATTCACAGTGATCTATTTTTCCTTCTTTTTTGCTAATACGTGTCTTAGAAACAGCAATGTGGCTCATTTCTTTCCAATCAAAATTGAGGCAAAGCACAGTGGTTGTCTTTTGGGAAATTTTTCTTTGCCCCAAAATAAGAGACACAAGAAAGAGAGAACACATGCTCTTTTTTCACTTGACAATTATTAAGTCATATCTGATCAACAAATTAAAAAGAAAGTAGGCTTAGTTAAGGGCAAATGAAACAATGAAGATGGCAACATTAAGTAATGGAGTTTGTACTTTTGATGACATCACTAGTTCACCTGCTGAGCCAGCTTTGGATCACAGCCCTACTACTGAGCTTTTTGTCAGTGATATAACAGATTATCATATTTTAAGCCAAATTGATTCATGGTTTTTGCTTATTTGTAAGTGAAATCATTTAAAGTTATATAATTATTTTAATATCTATCCATATTTTACTCTTTCCCACACAGTGTGAAATTATGCTTAGCTGACTATATGCCAAAATTAAAGACTAAGTTAAATATTATAATATGCTTTCAAATTCTGCACATTGGAAAACTACATTTTCAACTGAGCTTTACATTTGGTTTCGTCTTATTGGAATACAAAGATGAATACGTCAGATTTAAAAAAAATAAATCACTGGAAATTGTAATTGCTAGAAAAAAATAAGTTGTTTTAGGCCATGTACAAGTAATTCACTGGCAAAGAATCAAAAAAATTGAGCTTTTTTAAGGCTATAATTACCTCATATTAGTTTTACAAATGTTTTGATAAAGACAAACATTAAGTGCCTATAAAGTATCTGACCATATTACTGTAAAACTTTAAAAAAGATATTTTAACAGCATGTACTCCAGGCCTTATCAAAATTGTTGCAATCATTTAGTACTGTAACAGACAACTCAAATGACTACAGGGTCAAGTAAGTCTATATATCAATGAATTGGTCTAGGTGATGACAGGGGGATTTTAGAGGATGCAAAGCCCTTTTAAAGGAATCAGCTTCTATGTAGTTTAGGTAGAGATTCCAGTTTTCCCAAAGACTTCCTGTAAACTGTTGCTTTGGTGGCCTCCAATTAATCACACTTTCTATTATTCATGCCACTGTGAAATTGCCTTCCACAATAATTAGAGAATTTGTCATGTGAGTAGCTTTGCCCAATGGGATTTTTGTAAGTGTGACCAAGTAGAGTATTGATAAGTGACAAGTGTTTGCACTTAGAGGCAGTCCTCTTATAATATTTCCATTTGGAATCCCACCGCCATGATAGGAAGTATCCCACCAGCCAAGTGGAATGGCCCACACACAGGAAAACAAAGACACCCAGTCAATAGCCCCAGCTGAGTTCCCAATCTTACCTCTAGACTACTTCATGCCTCTCATTCTACACCATGTGTGAGAACAACCACCTATTCAACTACAGAATTATAAGACATTTTAAATTGTTGATCTCATTCACTAAACTTTGAGGTGGTTTATTACATAGAAAGAGATAATTGAGATACTCCTCAGATTCAGATTTTATGTGACCTCTTCATTTCAAAAAATTACTTTATTCTCACAGTATGAATGATAACCAGAAAAATATAGAATTTGTAACCTCTAATCTAGTTCAAACTCACTATTTTGCCAAAGAAACTGATGTTCGGGTGGTCAAGTGGTAAGTTCTCAAAATTAGTGATAGAGCCGGGCTATAGTATTAGTTTCAATAAATATGTGAGTGCTTTGCAGATGTTGGATACTGTATTTGGACCAGATTTATTCACAAGCCAGTCACAGATTGGTCTTCCAAGAAAGTCTGGGGAAGCTGAAAAATATGTAAACAAATAATTATTGTGCACTGTCTACCATACTAAACCACATTCAGTGTTCTTCTGATTATCCAGTTCTACCTACTTATGGGAATGGTTTCCTCAGCTTGTTGTATAATTAAGAAGAGGCAAGATGGCTGGTGGAATGCTGGAGTGAGGCCAAGAAAAGAAGGATGATTTATTTAAATTATTTGATAGAAGGTTAAAAAAATCCAAGATTAGTTTAATTTAGAAGCCATTCCCTCTAATTCATGAAGTATACCATATTTGTGTTCCTTAATGAGAAACTTCCATGTGTACAATGTTTTAAGGAAAATAATTCCATTCAGAATGTGAATTCTAAAGCATATCCTAGCATCTTACCATATGTATGTTTCATTTCAACACCCTTCTTGTCAACTAAATGTAAATAATTCTAAATTCTTCTTCCTCTCACTGTATCGTGAACAGTGGCTTAAAGTAGTCTGACAGTCAACAGAAGCTGTTATAAAGGCTTCTGTTATGAGACACAAGAGGAGCTTAAAGCAGAGGCCTGTCAGTCTGCAGAAAAAGAACATGTTGCTCGTGGCTGGTTATTCTCTTTCTAGAGCATGAACTTGGCAGTAAAATCAGTAGCAGTAAACGGCAGAGACATGGGACTGGCAGGGATACGACAGCACCTGTGGAGAGACAGTCTACGGATGACATAACAATAACCACAGGAGCTGCAGGCCTCTGCACGCATATTGGCTTCACAGGAGAACATAATTAAGTGGTAAGAATAAAGTTTAACTTTTCAAGATATAGATGCTTGGCTGCTCAGAAATATAAAGGAGGTGTTTAGAGGCAGGATATTCAATAAAATGCTTAGAGATGTGCAACTGAGGGCAATTAACATGAGAAAGAAAAAACCCCACTTTTATGGACAAAAATTCCATTCTATTTATTACTAAAATAGATTATGGAGAGAGATAATGTTTTTCTTTTCTCTCTCTCTCTCTAGATCACTAAAAGTTGTGTATAGTGATCATTAGGTCTTTTATTCTTTGTTTTAATTATTGCCTTGGCATTTTCAGTAGGTTACTTCTTAATATTTTTTTTTCTGAGGAAGATTAGACCTGAGCTAACATCTGTGCCAGTCTTCCTCCACTTTTATATGTGGGTTTCCACCTCAACACAACTGATGAGTGTGTAGTTCTGCGCCTGGGATCCGAACCTGCAAACCTGGGCCGCTGAAGTGGAGCTTAACCATTTATGCCACAGTGGTGGCCTCTCTTAGTTATTTTTATTTCTTTCTTGTTTTATTACATTGTTTCAATTAAGCTTGTTTGAAATAGGCTATATATAGATATTTAGACATGAAATAATTTAAAGAATTCTTTTACAATAGCCTCTGGCCACAAAATACCACTTCCCACTAAAAGATATCTGTACAATAACACGAAGTCTACTGGACGTGGAGTAACAGTGAACTGTAGTGCTAGAGCAGGTGCATTTGTACCCTACAGAACAGGGTATAGAACTGGCTTTTGCTCTGAGACTCTACTTACTATCACATATGTATTTGTTGAAGAGTTAATATTTTCACTTTCAAATGCCTTGTGAATAGTAAGTAATATGGCATTGAAAGATGATTTACTCATTTAGTAAGTTACTTAATTTTGAATTTGACACAAGCCGTGAGATTTTAATATAACTTCGTTTACCTTCTAATGTTTGACCTGCTACTTCATGATATCTCACTTCTTAGCTGTAACAATATATAAAGAGAACAGGATAATTGGTCTAACCACTTTGCAAACTGACAGTATTTCCTTAAAATAAATATATGTCTACCTTATGAAACACATAGTTACCCAAGAGAAATCATTGATTAGTATCAAAAGTGCTTATAA
This sequence comes from Equus caballus, assembly GCF_041296265.1. NCBI lineage: Eukaryota > Metazoa > Chordata > Mammalia > Perissodactyla > Equidae > Equus > Equus caballus. The sequence goes on along the minus strand of NC_091702.1, from coordinate 15,362,734 downwards.
TAATGCTCATTTCATCTTTATTCATAATAGTAAAAAAAACAAAAAATAAAAATAAAAACCTGTGGCTAAAATAGAGATGCACTGCTTAGATTCAACTTCAAGAAAAGACTTGCTGCCCAGCCTTCAGAATCTCTCTCATCTTCTGAACCAAAGTCATACTCTTCTCAGGGTGGCCCCTGGCAATTAACTGAGCAAAGTGATGGTATCTGAGGTCTTCTTTGAGCAGTGTCCAGCAAATGTATGAATAAGATAGTAACTGAGATTACAGTCTTTTGGAACCAACCTCTAACTAATGAATGACTACAGACCAAGCCATTTCTTGGCAATGTGGGACTCCTCTACTGGGTGATCTTTGCTGTGAACTTCCTACTGGGCTTGTTTGGATCACAATTTAACGACTCTCCCTTCTCCTTTCTCTCACTAGTCATCCCCCAATATAATTTTTGCACATTTGGTTTTGTCTCAGTATCTGCTTCCCAAAGAACTCAGTAAACACAAACCCATCCATCAATTATTAAATGATAAATAGTAATATAGTTACATAATGTAATACTCCATAGCACTAAAAATAAAGCAGTAATACACAAACTAACATGTATGAATCTCACAGCTATTTTGATGAACAAAAAGAGACAGACACAAAAGAATACATAATGTGTGATTTCATTAATATAAAGTTCAAGAAGTGGTACATCTGATCAATGGTGATAGAAACTATAACAGTGGTTACTGCTGGGTTGGGGGTGAACTGGGAAAAGACATGTTAGACATTTCTGGGTTATAACAATGTTCTTTATATTGATCTAGGTAGTCGTTCATGGGAGCAAATCAGTATAAAAACCATTGAGTTGTGCACATGAAATTTGTTCACCTTATGCACCGCACTGAATGCATATTTCTTTTTATTCTCCCATACATACATGCACAAAATAAACTTTGAATTACTCTTTATTCCTACTTTGTCTTAATCTATAATTGGGCAACTTAACATTGCTGGAAAAATTCTCGCAAGTATACATACCAGTAGAAAAATAATTAATGATCTTTATCTTCTACTAATCCTTAAATCCTGCCCTGAAAACCTTTTACACTTTTCTATTCATTTCTTTTGGCAATTTTTCATGGTGACTACTTAACACATTCTCCATGTCTCTAATTGTCTTAAAACTATGATCCTATCAGACCTCTGCCACACTTCTTACCAGTATATATAACCTCATCTCCATTTCAAAGAGAAAAAGGAATTAAATAGAATATAATTTACTGACATCAACAACATAATAAAAAAATAAGAAGTATAAGAATTGGAAAGGAAAAAATAAAATTGCAATTAATTGCAGATGATATTATTAAAAATACACAAAAATTAATGAATTTCACAGTGGATTTTAAGAAGGTTGCTGGACATAAGATCAACAGAAAAATATCAGTTGCATTTTTAATGCTGGCAAAAATTTGTAGAAACTAATTTAGGAAAGTGACATCATAGAAAATGACATAAGCTGTTCAAAGCCATCCTGGTGGTCTAGTGGTTAAGATTTGGTGCTCTCACCACTGTGTCCTGGGTTTGTTTCCTGATCAGGGAACCACACCACCTGTCTGTTGGTTGTCATACTGCAGTGTTGCTGTGATACTGAAAGCTATGCCACTGGTATTTCAAATACCAGCAGGATTACTCGTGGTAGAGAGATTTCAGTGGAACTTCCAGACTAATAAGAAGCCATCCACTTGCAAAAAAAAAAATCGGCCATGAAACCCTCTGAATAGCAGCAGAGCATTGTCTGATATAGCATCAGAAGGTGAAAGGATGGCATAGAAAGACCAGGCTGGGTTCCCTTCTGCAGCACACAGGGTCGCTAGGAGTTGGAATGCAATTGATGGCACCAACAACAAAGGTATTCAAAGAATCAATTCTTCCACAGAAGCAAGCATAAGCAGGCAAACACTGATAGAATCAACTTTTTGGATCTCTGAAATCTAATGCCAAGCTCACAGCAACCAAGTGACTGCTGAATGAAGAGAAGGACAGGTGAATTTCAGTAAGTGTGTTGTGGCAGTTTCACTTATCAGCTTACTATCTCTCATTCCCCAGTGAGGTGATGACCATGTGGATAGTGGCCCACATTTCTGGTCTAGCTTGCAGGTGCCAGGAGGCTAATATGGGCCTTACTTTTTTTTTGAAGGTTCACCCTGACCTAACATCTGTTGCCAATCTTCCTCTTTTTGGTTGAGGAAGAATCGCCTTTAGCCCAAATCTGTGCAAATCTTCCTCTATTTTGTATGCAGGTCACTGCCACAGCATGGCTGTTGATGAGTGGTGTAGGTCTGCGCTTGGGAACCAAACTCAGGTTGCTGAAGTGGAGCATCCCAAACTTAATCACAAGGCCACCGGACGCGTCCCTGGACTTTACTTTTAAACTACTGTGGTTGTCTCTGATGGTTTTCTGAGGGACAAGCCAAAAAGCTGACCTTAGGTTCATTGTCCTCTAACTTGGACTGCCATGGATTTCTGGATGTTGGTGGTGGTGTCTGTTGAAAAATTTAAAGGCATATACTGCCCATGCCTGCCTGAGGATGGGGACAGAAAATGGGGCAAGAAGCAGACAGATCCAAAAGCCAAGAAGGTGGAGTCTTAGGAGGAAGTTTCCTGCAGTAATAAGGGCTCAGAAAGGGTACCATATATAATGGGGCAAACAGATTGCAATGTGCATGCTCAGGACTAGATGTCTGTTCAGAAATTCCCTGAGAGAACTCTAAGCTTGCGTCTCTGGCAGATCTCTGGATCCCACAAAAGCAGGTGGTAAAGGCTAAGGCAGATCTGTAGGCAGCCTGGCTTAGCAGTGAAGGAGTGTCCCAGTTCCGAGCCAAGTGGAAAAGCCTGGGACAGGAGTATTTTTTTCTTTTTCTTTTGGCTCCAGGCATTTAAGCAAGTCTCTGACAGTGACTAGGTGACCACTAGATAGCAGAACAGAGACTTCAGGGATCACACATGACAAGGAATGCAGCTTTTGAAAAGCAGTTGGGAAAAGTCACTAAACAAATGGATGACTCCAGTTTAAAAATCAACAAGAACATATCCTGGGGAAAGGAGAGAATCTGATTTCTTGATTTACCACATTATAATATCCAAAATATTCAGTTTTCAAAAATAAATTGATAGAAACTCCCTAATAAAGTCTATACATTGGAATTAATAGACAAATACTTTAAATAAACTATTTAAATTTTAAGATTTAAGTATTTAAATATTTTTCTTTTTTTTTTTTAAAGATTTTATTTTTTTCTTTTTCTCCCCAAAGCCCTCCGGTACATAGTTGTGTATTCTTCGTTGTGGGTTCTTCTAGTTGTGGCATGTGGGACGCCACCTCAGCGTGGTCTGATGAGCAGTGCCATGTCCGCGCCCAGGATTCGAACCAACGAAACACTGGCCCGCCTGCAGCGGAGCGCACGAACTTAACCACTCGGCCACGGGGCCAGCCCTTAAATATTTTTCAATAGCTAAGAAGACTATGGACAAAGAATGAAAGAAAACCAGGAAAACTATGTGTGAACAAAATTAGAATTTCACTTAAGAAATAGAAATTATAAAAAGAAACCAAATAAAATTTCTAGAGCTGAAAATTACAATAAGGAACATGAAAAATTCACTGGATAAAAGCATACTGGAGTTGGCAAAAGGTAGAATCAACAAACTTGTAATAGATTACTAGAATTTATGCCATATGAAATATGAAAAGTTAAAGAATGAAGACAAATGAACAGAACCTCAGAGAAATGTGGGACACCATTAATTGTACCAATATACTCATAATGGAATTATTATGATTATGATTATCAGTAGGAAGATAAGAGAAAAAGTAATGGACAGAAAATACATTAAAATAAAGAATGACTAAAACTTCACACATTTCTTGAATACATTCATCTACACTTGAAGAAGCTCAACAGAATCCATGTTGGGTACCTGCATACATACAGTGGTATGCAGCAAAGAGCTACATACCCAGACACATAATAATACAAAGGTTGAAAGCCAACAATAAAGACAAAATTTTGAAAACATCAAGAGAATAATGACTTGACACACACAAGGTAACCTCAGTAAAATTAACACATGATTTTTCGTCAGAAACAATGATCATCAAAGGCATTGGAATGATGTTTTCAAGGTGCTGAAAGAAAAAAAAATAACCTGTCAACCAAGAATTCTACATCCAGCAAAACTATCTTTCAAAAGAAAAATAAAACCATTCCCAGATGAAAACACTACGGGATTTTTTTGCTATTAGACCTGTGTACTAAGAAATACCAAAGCAAGTTATTCAGGCTGAAAAGAAGTGACACAAAGAGTAATTCAAATCCACACGAGAAAACAAAAATTAAAGGGAAAGGGAACTGTATAGGTGATAGGAAACACAGTAAAACTGTGTATTTCTTCTCCTTCCTTCTCTTAAGTGATTTCATAAAAACTCTTTAAATATGTATTTGTTCTCCTTTATTCTATTAGCTTTTTTAAAAGATCTAAGATTGGATGAAGCAATATTTATAAGTATATATTATTGAGTTTGCAATGGTAGTGGTTGAACAATGACATAAATATTCTACAAATTCACTTAAAGCATATGCTTTAAATATTTTAATTTTGTGGTTTGTAAAATATATCTCAATAAAGCTTTTTTTTAGGAAAAAAGAGAGAGAGCCTACATGACTGAAATAGGAAAAAAGTAATATCTGTTTTAGAAGTAGCAAAAATCTAAAGAAATGCCATATGGAAAATAAAATTTAAAAATCTATTGTTTAATTCCCTTATTCCTACCGGCTAGTTTACTTTTCCCATTTTAGAATTTCTCAGAGTCATGTCAATGGAAACAGAGCATGGAGAAATTAAATGAGCGAGAGGGTTTTATTGCTGCTCCTGTTGCAATGGGATTATTTTTTGTCTGAATTAAAATCCTCATAAAGTTAGCTCAATGGGATTCAAATGTGCATTTACATAAGAAACTTGAGCTATGCCCAAACCATAAGACAAAATACCTAATAGACAGCGGTATTAAAAATTAATAAAATTACCACTGCTCTCTCTGTTGTTACCTACAGTAAACCTGTACCCTGATCCTGGAGCCTGGCATGTACAAAGAGGTGTTTTGAAAATCCCATTCAACATGTTTATTTTGAGAATAAAAGATGAGTTATATACAGCTACATGAGGTTCCAATTAATATATGTAGAATAGCTTAGTTCCAATCTCTTCAAATTAAAAAAAAGAACTGCTTATTATTATAAGAATCTCTTTAAACTTATTAAAGGAAAAACAGGAGCTGCTCTATCTCAATTGACTAGTGAGCACAAGCTTGCAGCTCCTGTTAGTGTTCTAATTCACTATTCCAATGTTATGTGTGAGCTTTAAAAGGATACAGTGGTGTTCATTGTATGTCCGTTCTAACCTTGCTTCTACTGCAGCAAGTATTATATGAGAAAGAAGCTGAAGAAGAAGAAAAAGGAAAACTGTATCTGTGGATATATGTCTCATGGTAAATTATGTTGTAGTTAAATTTTTACCATTTTCTTCACATTTTCAATGATATAACTTCAGGTTCAAATGAATGTTGTGTGTGTGTTCAAAAGGAAAAGAAAGAGCTAAATCAGGAAGGGTTAATTTCTGGAATGTAGTAAAATACATAATGAGTTTGTATGTTTGTGAATCTCAGCTTCTTTCTTACTTTATTTGTTGGCCTAATAAAACAGAGCTCCTCCGGTTGTTGTCTTCACCAATGTGCTTTAAAATAGATACAGCTTAGTGACAACTCTGATCTCAGATTACTATTAAGAAGACATTGTTTTTCAGCCAGTTCTTTTAATCTATAGAGGTTAAAAAACAAGGAGATCCTTGAATTTGGACATAGGTCATTGGTACTTTTAATATAGCTGATATTTCATATTTCCTAGGTTCTTTCCTGCAGTCTTTCTCTCAAGTACCTAATGCTAGTAGATAATTTGATTAAGAAGAACTCCAATTAGCCCTTTGGCGCTGGGCTTAGCAGAAATACTAAAGGGGTTCCAAAGGAAAGGTGTGCAATGATAATAACAATAATAATAATAGTGATTATAAAGCTTCCACTTATTAATTAATTTTTGTCAGATGCCTTACTTATATTGTCTCATTATTTCCTCAAGTGAGACATGCAAAGCAAGGTGTTACTATCCCCACTTTACAGATGAGGTAATAAATATGCTGAAAATTTAAGAAACTTTCCCAAGTTCACTCAGTGAGTAAACAGAAAAGACAGATTTCAAACTCACTGTTTTCCTGAATTGACTTTGTTTTGCAAATTCTAAAGCAGTTCTAGAATTATCATTGCTCTACCTTAACACACACACACAGACACACACATAGGCATGCATACACAATAGCATCACAGTTATATTTATTAGTCAGATTACCTTTCTCTCTTAGTGGAATAAATGCTATATTTGAAGATATTCATTCTTTGCATTGTAAGTGGAAAGAAAGATTTATTTTAGCTTTTATTAAGATATATTAAAGAAGAGTTCTGTTTAAATAAGAAAGAAGACCCCTTATTATATGTATATATAAACTGATGTTATGGGTAGAGTTTTCTTCTGATTCTTGTCTTTTTTATCTTTCTCTATTTTTAAAATTTATGCTCAGGAAATGACCTAGCTTTTAACTGTGATCTCCTGGGAAATTTTAAGTGACAAGCCATTTCTGAGCTGATCTGTTGTGGAATCAATACATGCAAAGAAAATCCATAATTTTATTTAAAAATTTTTTAAAAGATTCTCTACGTCCTGTGGTCAGAGTAGAAAATGCTACTGGAAGTGGAAGACATTCTCCTTGGTTTTGCTGTGTCACCAGCCTGAGGAAAACATTAGAGATGAATGAGGAGAAAGATGAGACTCACTGACAAGTGACTAACGAAAATACAATTGTTTTGTACCACATCACTTAAATGTAACTAAATTATACGTTGTGAGGATAACATTTCTCAATGATTTATTGATAAACTTTCCAAATATAAAGCATAAGCAACCAATTTTTCCAAGTTTAATTTTAAAATAAATAAAAATCTGTTTATTTTCTAGAGTAATTTCTTCTAAAGGATCAGTCCTCAAGTCCTGCCAATTTGCTTCTTCACTATAAATGGTAAGAGTAGAAAATATTTGAAGTGAAGATCTTTTCTGCTTTCATATCTGGGTCATTCAAGTTATAATCTATTTGAAGACTCAAATTGAATCTGGAGCACTGGGTGTAGATGTCCAAATATAGTAGGACTACCTCATTCAGAATAAGAAGATCTGCGAACTCAGACATTACTCAGCTTTTAACAATATTTGCATACTGTGACTGAAAGCCTAAATTGCTACAGGTAGGCACTATTTAGAAGTAGAGCAGATACATCTTTATTCACCCCCTACCCTCTTTTAGTTGCCCTAGTGGGCTCAGATCCTATCATTATCTTTCTGACTTCCAAGTCTCAGGGGTTACACTCAGACTATCTCTGCCCAACCAAGTGTTTTTGTTTCAAAATTACTCTTCTGTCTTGTCCCAAAATTGGGATGATTTTTTTCTTTGCTTTTTATATTCTCTTCTAGCAGATGTGGTGAATTAACCCATCCAAACTGATGCTACAGGGTTAGTGTGATCTCTCTCTCTCTTATTCTCTCTCTCTCATTTATTCTCCAAATCAATCATTTATTCACACATTTAATGAACTATAGGATATACCTGCTTTGTGTTTAACAGAGGATAAGTCCCTAGAGAATCAATTTCTTGAAAGAGAGTTCAAATCTAGCAAGATGTGACAGTTATATAAAAACAAATAATTAGAATATGAGATGATGATTATGTTAAGATATGTGTCAGTGTTTTTGAAAAGAAGATTTCTTTGTTATGAAAACAAAGAAAGGAAAAACAAATTTCATCTGAACATAATTGGAATCTTTTTAAGAAAGTGCTATTTGACATTTTAAAAATTTAAAAAGTGAATGGAAAGAAAAGCAAAGGCAGGCAAAGAAAACAGTAAGAACAAAGTATGACTGTTTAGAGAATAGTTCTCGAATTGTGCTCTCAAAATCAGGAGCATCAACCTCACATAATAAATCATTAGGAATGCAAATTTTGGGCCCAAGCCAGACGTGAATGAGAAACTCTGGGAGTGGGGACTAGTAATCTGACTAATAATCATGCCTCCCAGATGATTCTGAAGCGTTTTTTGAGAACTACAAAGGAAGTCTAACAAAAATGTAACTATTTGGTATGGCTCCAATGTAGGCCATACGGCTGTGAATTGAAAACAGGTTTGTGTTTTATTTAGTGGGCAGCTGGGAGCTATGAGATATCTTAAACATAAGATTGACATATTCAGAAGAATTTTTAGATGACAGCTCTGATGGTATTGTTGGCGTTTAACTAGGCTGATGAAGAGAATGGAGACCGTCAGTAGGATATGAATAAAGCTCTAGCATCAATAGTGACAGGAAGGATGAAGGGGAAGGGATAGATAAAAGAGAAGCTGGAGATGTAGAACTTTTCAGACAACTTGCGTGCTTCCCAACAGGATTTTCCGGAGACAAGATTTTACCAAAGAAAATCCAATACATGAAATTGTAAGCACCAGAGCTTGTTCATGGGGGGAATAAGGCCACTTGAAGGAGCTTTGTGCTAACCTTCTTCTACTTACAGTAATGTGCAGTATGCAACATGGAGGAAACAAAATGGACTCGTTGTCTTGGGCTCTTTGTGTTCTTCAAGTAAATTAGGTAGATCTGTGTGTCTCTAAACCCCAATTGTAGGTTAGATTTGAGTCAGTTCCCAAATGGCTCCTAGACTCCAGGCAAGCCCAAATGCCTCTCCAATCCAGGTTCCTGTCTAATCTAGACAAAATATTGCAACAATTAAGTGGTTTTCTGACAACATTTAAAAAGTGAACTCCTAAATTTGCCTGCAAAATTCAAAGAAAGCTTCAAAGAGAGGAGTTGGCTTTTGAGTTGAATCTTGAATGCTATACAGATATATGCTGACAGAAAAGGAAATAAGGTATCTTTGAGAGACGAACAATATGAACAAGGTTGCAAAATGGGTAGGCCTACAGCTACTTAGCAAAAAATAATTATTAGATTCAGAGGTGCCCATGCCTGTGTTTTGACAGCTCATTCTGGCTTTACCATGTATCATTTTCAGGAGGACTAAATTTGGAGGAAAGGAGGACAATAAATGTTCTCGATACTCTAAGTAGGAGAAGTGTGATGATGGAAGCGAGTACCAGTGGGGATTGCGGAGTTATTGGATTTGAAACATTTGGATCCCAAACCTGGGACAGCTAGTATCTTCCAGTTAGCAAGCAGCAAGCAGCCCTGAGCAGTTCACTTTCCTACTCTTCGTAGATTTACTAGGGTCTCTTGAAAGCAATTCCTGTTCACTGCTGCTCAAAAATGTCTGCCATATGTTTTGTTTTAATTTCACTTTGCTTTGAAGAGAAAACCACCACTTTAATCTATGAAGATTTTACTTAGCCTAAGCTCATCACACACATAAAAAAGGAGACCCCATTATTGTACTTTAGTCCAGGGAACTTGGGTTTGAAGTTTTGTTTTGGCTCTAGTTCTCTCTGGGCTCCAGTCCAGACTTCAATAGTAGAGCACTCTTATTTAGTTGTCTTCTCATCCCAGAAGAGTGTTGTCAGGGAGAGCAAGCCAGGAGCTGGCAATGAGGCTGCTGTACGCTAAGCCTTCTCAATCTCTCTGTCCATTCTCACCTTCCTCCCAACCACGAAGATAGCTTGACTAGTACACATAAGTAGCAGAACTTAAAATTAAGTGTAAATTTTTCAACTCCAAACACATGCTGTGTCTGTGAAATACCTAGGCTGACAGAAAAGTAAATATGCAAGTATAACATATTATGTTAAGTGTAAAGAAAGCCTCTCTTATGAGTTGAATAGTGTCCCCTTCAACAAAAAGATGTGTTAGAGTTCTAACCCTCAGTACCTCAGAATATGACCTTATTTGGAAATAGGGCCATTAAAGAGGCAAGCAAGTTAAAATCAGGTCTTTAGGATGAAGCTTAATCCAATGTGACTGGTGTCCTTACAAAAAATGGGCAATTTGGACACAGAGTCTGACAACCATACGTGAGAATGTCATCTGAAGATTGGAGTTAGGCTGGCACAAGCCAAGGAGCTTCGAAAGCTAGGAGAGAGACTCGGGACAGATCTTTCCTTAGTGCCTTCAGAGAGAACATGGCCCTGCTGACATCTTGATCTCAGACTTCTAGGCTCTTGAACTGGGACATGATAAGTTTCTGTTGCTTAAGCCACTCAGTTTGTGACACTTTGCCATGTTGGCTGTAGCAAGCTAATACAGGCACTTGACTCTTCCTTACTCTTATCATAAACTTTTTAAAATTTACCTATTTTATTGATTCCAGTTATTCTATATATTTCTTTAACTACCAATCTGCTGTCAATGTTTCAAATCAATTCCAATAAAAATTAATAAAACTAGTTTTTCCCATATGGCAAGATAATTTCTTGAGATAATAACTTATAATTGTTCTACTTCTACCTTCCAATTATAGAAATATAGCCAGAAATTTTGTATTTTCTTGTCTCAGGAATGGATGCTGTGGGGTTTGGGAATTTACAAAATGTAAACCAACTAAAGATACATCTCTAATAGTCATTGGTGGTGACCTCATCTCATTGAAAAGATTATGTTTGGTAAACCAGAGAGGAAGGAGAAGAGAGAGAAGGGATAGATTTCCCACAGAATGGGGAAAATAAAGAAGCCTATGGTTTTCAGGTTAGCAGGGATTTTCATCCCCTTGAAGAGCCCTTGAGTCGGGCAAAACCTCAGAGTGCAACAGCTGTGCAGGTGAGTGGGTGAAGTGAAGCCTAGACATGGAGGTCCGCGGCCTCATTTAAGATGTCCATGTGTGATAGGCAGAATTCTAAAGATATCCAGGAAGAGTCTTGTTCCCTGGCTAGTTAATCCAACACAAATCTAAGTACTGCTGTGGTGTAACTTTGCAATGTAATTAAAGTACCTACTGTAAAATAGGGAGATTATCCTGGATTAACTGGGGAGTCTCATCTAATCACATGAGACCCTAAAAGCAAAAAAATATTTCCCTGGCTGGTGTCAGAGAGACATGGCAGAACAGAGAGGCAGAAGAGAAGGTGGAAAAGGGAATCTTTGTGCGAGAAGGATTTGATATACCCTTGCTGGCTTTGAGATACAGGGCCTAAGTTCGAGTACCTGAGAGACATCCCCAGAAGCTAAACACAGTCATCAGCTGACAGCCAGCTAGGAAACTAGACCTCAGGCTGACCACCACAAGGTACTCGATTCTGCCAATAACCTGAATGTACTTCGAAGCATATTATTCCTGAGTATCCCAAAAAGACTCCAGCAACAACACTTTGATTTCAGTCTTGTGAAACCTGTAGCGGGGCAAACAGCCAAGCCAGCCTGGACTGCTGACCTATGGAACCATGAGACAATACCTGCATGTTGTTTTGAGTTTGGTTTGTGTTACCTTGTTATGGGCAGTAATAGAAAGCCGCTGCCACTCAAGGCCCCAAGGGATCTCAGACAAAAGAGGCCATCATCGGTGATCACAATACGGTGAGAACTGGAAGTCAATTTTCTATTTTGGGGGCAAAATTTAAGACTCCAAAATTCTTGTGTAACCTCAAGAACTAGGAGAGGGCTCCAATAATTATGAGCTGGGATTGAATTTAAACAAAACAAGGAAATGTTATCTTTTGCACATCTGAGTTTATGAACTAAGATTTATTTCTACTGCCCCAAGTCAAAATGTGAATTGGATTTATTCAGTATTTTTCATTTCCTTTGTGCTAATATTTCATATGTCAAGGACTTTTGTATTTATATTATATGATCCTCAAACCCCAGCTGGTTCCATCACCCTCACTTCATCAGCCCTTCTAAATTCTTCCCAGACCTTCATGCTCTGAACATCACCAACATATAAAGCTGGTTCTCTGGCATTGTCAGATAGATCAACTAATACGTTTTGACTACCTATTGTGTTGAACAGGTTCATCTACTTCTTTTGTGTGATAGCATTTAATTGTCCCTTTCATTCCTTCTATGAAAGAAATAATCTGTCTCTAGTGTATATCATGAAACTTAAACTCAAATAAAGACGGATCTTACTCAGAATGCTATATTTAGTAAGAGGGAGAGGAGGGTGCAAATCTATGTCTGCTTGTCTACCATTCTAAGATGCAACTACTTACACAAGTATCAGTTAGAAAACAACCATTTAACAAGAAAGTCCTATAGACAACATAATTGGGGGCCTCCTAATGCATTATCCTTCCCAGTGGTCTTTTCATGTTAACAAGCCACAAGGCCTTGAATTAAAGGAATTAAAGTCCAAGAATAGAAAACCCACCCAGGCAGTTGAAAGCAGGACTGCCATCCACACATGATCCCAGCTTCCACACCGTGCTTTGTAAAGATCACAGCTAGTAAATGGACTTGAATTTGCTTTTCTCTGGTTTCTCCTTCCTCCTAGGGGTAATACTGCTTGCAACTTGGGTTTATATTGTTATTACCACACCTCCTGCATCATGTTTTCTTCATTTCTTCCTCGTCTGTATGCACCTCTATAAAGTCAGCCTTTATGCATAAGCAGAAAGAAAGTCAGCCCAGGCACAGTCCTCAGCACCTCAGGAAGAGGGTGTTACATGCAGTCTGCCTATCAAATATTGGCCTTGTGCTAAGACTGGTCATATCACGCTGGGACAGCACTGAGATTCTTGATTCGTGCCTAGTTGTTTCCCTGTAATAGATAACAATAATGAAAAATTAATGGTTTCAAGCTAAAATTAATAGTTTTAAAAATAACAATATTCTTAACCATCTTAAAATTGTAACTTCAGTAAACTTCATTGACAGAGTAACACCGGCTTTTCGTTTGAATCACAGTTGAATAAACGCTGCCACTTTCATATGAAGAGGTGTATCATTAAAAGTTACTGTACTGGTTCTTTAAAAATTTGCAGAGTGTTATGTCAATATGACCTCAATAATTTTTAAAAAATGGAGGAAATTAGAAAGAATTCCTATTGTCCAAGTGCAAATATTCAAATTTTGAACTTTTAGCTTTAAAGCTTATAAACTATTTCTAGGGAAAAAAAGGGGGGAATGATAAAGATTGCCTTATAAAAATGCAAACAAGATGGAGCTTCACAAGAACAAAGCTGATGAAATACAGTAGTTTTAGTTTGCTCAAATAATTAACTCCTTTGTTAAACATATCATGCTGCAGATCAATATTTCTCTAAAGTTGAGTATTTTGAATATTAACCTGGGTAAATTGAATATTGTACTCTCTTTATTTCCAAAGAAAGATGCCTGGGTATCTCCCAGGCAGAGATTATTTTAAACAGCATTGGCTCAGCACAGTTACATAAACCGAACGCCCTCTGATGATCAGAATATGCCCTTTGAAGGACTTTGGTTCCCAGTTGGTAATTTTCCTATAAAACTTTTAGCAGTGTGAAATCCTCAGAGAATTGTGTGGTATATCATTAGATACTGGCAGCCCTTATTTCTTTATGAAATATTTGAAGCCAGACTTTATTCCTGAATAACTTCCATCAGAGCAATTAAAGAAATATTAGACTAGGATGTTCTGAATTTGTATTTTGGATCAACAATATATTAATTTTTAAAGATGGAATTTTAAAACCTGTGTGTATGGTTTATCTTTCAAATCTCAAAGATTTTACGTTGATAAAAGAGAGAAGAAAGTGATTACTGTTCTGTAATTTTAAGCTTATTGGCACATCACTGCCTTATTTTATCTTCTCCTTTATAATATTTTTCGAAGTAATTACTCAAAATTTAATAATGTTAGCATTCAAACTGAATGAAGGCAGCCATTTCAATATTGCTCATCTAGGAAATGTACACAGATGGTTGTGCTAAAATCCTGAGTGTTCTCCTTGATTCCAGTCTGTAACTAGTTTGCTGCATTCTATTCTTTTGTCTCTTGTTATCCATTCTCCAGCAATCAGACGGTCTTTTAAAAACTCCAACCAAATAGTGTTACTTCCAAGTTAAAATTCTCAAGTGACTCCTTTTGCGTTTAAATATCATCCAAACTCTCCCTTGACTTCAAGGCCCGACATCATCTGCCTCCTTTTCCAACCTCTCTTTATTTATTTATTTATGTTGGGTAAAGATTCAATAGTTTATTTTTTTAATTTATTTTATTGTGGTAAGAACACTTAACATGAGATTTATCCTCAGCAAATTTGTTAAGTGTTTGATACATTATTTTAACTATAGGTACAATGTTGTACAGCAGGTATCTAGAGTTTATTCACCTTACTTAACTGCAACTTTTTGCCTGCTGTTTAGTAACTTTCATTCTTATAACACTGGCCCTGCTCCTTTCCTATGGTCAAGCTAGACTTTGCTTCCTTTTCTTCCTGAAAAGCTTCAAGCTTGCTTTAAATTTAAGGTCTTCGGACTTGCTGAGCCTCATGCCTACCACGTCCTTGCCTTAGATCTGGGCATGGTTACATCCTGCTTGTCCTTAGGTCCAGTTTAAATGTCACCTTTTCAGAAGGACCTTCCCTGCCTGCTCAACAATAACTTGCCATGATTCTTTATGATGTTACTCTATTTATTTTCTTCCCAGCCTTGTTTGTTCGTTCATTCATTCATTCATTTTTCTTCTCAAGTTCTCATTTTGGATGTAAGTGCCAAGAAAACAGGAAGCTGTCTTTCAAGTTCACAACTACATCCCTGATGTCAAAAATACTTTCTGGTGCTTAATAGGTACTTAATAAATATTTGTTGATTGAATGAGCAAATGGATGAATAGATGAATGACAGTATATATGTCTTTATTATTTAGAAGCAAACTTTTTAAACTTCATTCTCTAAGAAAAATATTTTAAAGTAAATTCTGTAAAAAATCTTCTGCAATATACCTCAAAACCCAAATATGAGCATTTTGTTTGGCAAATTAAAAAATCAATGTGAACTGACAAACTGATGAAACATTTTATAAGTCAAAAGAGAAACAAGTCCTATATATACACCAAAATTATATATAAATATCTTCTTTTACATTTTCAAAAATCATCAAAGATAAAAGATCAAGCATAGATTAAAAATATGATATTAAATAAATTTTAATTCAAATAATTTTTCTGCCTCTTTGCCATGCAAGACAATATTATATATTTTCTCTCTCTCTCTTTCTTTTAAAAATCTAGGTAAAGAACTGTGATAAGTCCTCCTCTGCCTTAGCTTTTATTACTATTTAATTCAGTACTGTTAGGATAAACATTAAGAGAAGTTAAATAATACAAGTCTTCTGAGCACTTAACATATATTTTAACTATTTAAATAACAGGGATTTTTAACACAATACGCTATGAGCATCAAGTAAATAATAAGTTTGCAAATCGTCAATACCTGTATCTGTATAGGAATTCTGAGAGTCCTGACTGACTCAGGACAATTCCACTGTTTGGATGAGAAGTTAAAGCTCACAATTTGTTCGTTGAAACCTATGTTTAGTAGTTTCTTTTTACCTGTGAACAGAAGATGAATTGACCTTCTAACAATCAACCTCATTATCCACGTGTAAACATTTCCGTCGGCATAGTTCCTCACTGGTAGTGACTTAGGTGCTTAGAGAACCTATTAAGTCTAAACCAATAGGGTACCCCTTAATGAACTGCAGCAATAACACTCCAAGTAGTTCCCTTGTGGACGGAAGAGATTTGCTGTCCTAGATGCCTAAGTACTACCAGGGAGGAACTGAGACACTTAGAAAAATGCAGGCCTTGGAAACTGTATCTAGATAAGCAATGCAAAGTCAAGACTTAAGGCACTTTTCCAGATCATTCAAAGTAAAAGAAAAGTGGCTAATGCAACGTAGTTAAGTACTTGAGGAAAACAGAATTTCTCATTAAAATTTCTTGACGAGATTGATCTGCAATCTTTATTTCCCTAGTAAATTGCAGTATGTAACATATAGTAGCTTCTCGATAAACATTTGCTAAATAAGCAGATGATGTGAATAATTGCATAAATTATTCATTTTGTTTGACTTTTATAGATCAAAGCTTGTTTAATCTTTTCTGTTTCTTTTTTTTATAAATAAGAAACTAATAAGGATGTAATAACTTTTGGTTATTGCTAATTTAATTTTCTAAATCAACAAATCAGACAATTTCTGTGTTATACATCAAGTATTTTTTTAATTTAATCTCATTTGCTTTTCCTGTGGATGTTTTGTGGAAGATTTGTATAGTGAGAAATAAGTTGTCTGTTTTGAAAAATCTACAATTTCACCAGAGACAGTTTGCATCCTGGTTTTTACAACATAGTGTTTCAAATTATTCTCCAAGGCATAAAAAGCGTATTCCTCAGAAAAGTTGCTTTTCCATACACACAAAAAAGTCAGTTTTGTCTTTTCTTTTTAAAAATCTTTTTCACTCAAGTGATTATTTTAGTTTTTGAGATCAGAGATTCGATAAACAAAATCCAAGTTTATACTATTACTTTACTTTCTATGCTGCTTTTCCATGTAATTTTATTTTAAACTTCTCTCTGTGTCATTCTAGACTGAAGAGTTCTGATATAACAGACTTTCTCCTAAAAGTTTTTTGTTGTACTGATTCTTTAATCTGTCTTTCACTTTTGCCTATTTTAAATGAGAAAAGAACACAACAAACCCTCTGGAAGCATTTCACCATTAAATAATTAGAATCCTGTGAAAAAGCTATCATAGATAAGTTTCCAGCATAAGCCAATCATTAATTATGTTGCTTTAGCTACAGAATTATAAGAGACAGATGTCTTCAAACAGCCAAAAATTACCTTTGACTCTTGTAAAGTCGTATCATTTAAGAGATTATCTCATCTTACAAATGCAATTTGGATTACTGTTTTCCTAAATGCCTTACCTGGATGAAACAATCCAAAAATCGTGTCCATATAGAGGAATGTCAGAGATTGTCTTTTATCTTAATAGAGTTCCCTTACATACCCAAGAAAGCATAATATCTCAAAATGTAAGGAACTTTGGGAAAGTTTTTGCAAATATTTACTAATTTGCTTAAAATCATGTACTTTGATATAATAGCTTTTACATATTGTTGTTATAAACAAAATTATAATGCCCAATTTAATGGTACTGGTATTATACAACTAAATATTTTAGTAGAATTTTATTGAACACCCTCTAAAAGTATTGAAATTCTATATAAATAAATTTCACATAGTGTAAGTCCTTTGATTATGTTCTTATTAGCACTCTTTAACACACAAACAGGTATGTGATCAAAGGTAGTACAACTATATGGTGTCTAGTATTCTTTACAATAAACCATTATAAAAAATATTTGTAGTATATGTCAAAGTTATTTAAAAGCACTACACAAATATAAGATAATATTTAACGTTGAATATATTTGTAAACACAAATGTGATGATACTTTAAGATTACTTATATTGATTTCAGAAGTACTGAATGATGATATATTTTAGGTATGAGGCAAGTAATTTTACTCAAGTAAATATGCTTTTGCAAATATTTTAATGCAAGATTTAATATGTTTAAATATTTATGTAAATATATGGAATCCTTCAAAGAGGAAGAATCCAGAATTCCTGGGCTCTGACATTTACTCTTCAGACCACTTAAGCTCTGAAATATCTTTTCCTTAGGGTCACATTGCCATGGTGATGCTTCATATAACTTTGGACACAGAAGATTTGAGACACATTCATCTCAGTGGAATTGTAGAATTACTTAAAATATGGTTGGAATCTGGAAACTATTTGATGGCTCTCAGCCATATTCTTCATCTTTTGTAACAAGGTAAGATGCTGCAATTTACTTTTAAATGAAGGTGTTCATACTAAAGCTAGTCTTAGGTTTAGATGCCGTTGATTTCAGTTTAAAACTTCTTGATCCAAAAGTGGCACTATTATACAGTAATGTAACTTACAAAGTGTGTCATGCCTTTATGTGGGAAGAAATTTTAATATACTTTAGCCTTAGGCTAACGTTTGCTTTGGATGCAATTACGGACCTTTAACTGTTTTGTAATATCATGTGTAAAAATTTCCATGGATGCCTTAAAGCACAGAAACTTTAACCTAAATTAGAATGAAGATTTTTTTCAATATGACAGGTGGGGCCAATTTTCTGCCTTACTGCTTTTCCGAATTTTGTATATGTACTAGGAATGAAAAAAACATCTCATTCAGTGCCATATGAGTAAAGCCAAAAACATACAAAATCACAAGGACTCCTTTGCTTTGGGGACAGTGGGTGTCTCAGAATTGCAGCTACTGTCTATAAAAATGGTCAAGAGATAATCAAATATTTTGTAGTTTTTGTTTGTTTTTCAATATGATGAATTCGGATGATAAGTGAATATTTTGTCATTCTTAAGTAGATATTAAATAAACGACACTTTCCATATAATAATATCATAATTGTTTAAATAATTTCCTCAGTGAAATAATTTATTTTCCACTTTTCTATTTTAATAATTTTGTTGTATTTCATAAAGCATATTTTTTTCATCTCTGCCAAAACTTAATTTCTCAGGCTGTAAATGTTTAATATGTGCTCTCTTCTTTCTAGAAGGAAGGTCATTATTAAGAAGACTCTTAAAATAATACACGATATAATGTTAATTTTCCAAGATGATTTCCTTTTGAATTGCATATACTTACCTTGAGAAATTTTCCATTTTTTCATTACAGAAAGCTCTTAAAAGAAGCAAAATAACAGAGAGCTTACTGGCAAGTCTGAATTAATTACAAAGAAGGAAGAAGAATATGATAGAAGCATAAAGAAACCTGTAAAATTTAATTTTCCCCAAATTGCAAGCATAACACAGGA
The DNA here is from genome assembly GCF_041296265.1 of Equus caballus. Classification (NCBI taxonomy): domain Eukaryota; kingdom Metazoa; phylum Chordata; class Mammalia; order Perissodactyla; family Equidae; genus Equus; species Equus caballus. Next base: position 15,343,797 of record NC_091702.1, on the reverse strand, counting down.
AGGTATTAAAAAAATATTTTCTGTACACTTCCATGAAAATGTCAGAAAAAAAGAAAAGTGTAACTGTAGTGATAAGAAACAGGACATAAACCTATTTTCAGTAGTGATAGAAATTTTTTTTCCTACAAAACTTTAAATGATTTTTACTATAAAAAACTTGAAAAGTTTTGAATTTTGAGTAAGGAAGAAAATGTCAGTTAGTTCAGAGTTTTTATTTGCCCAAATAGTCATTGCTTGAGTTATTATAGGTAGTACCTTGTATTTGCCTGCTGCATCTCACAGAAGTGTAACCCCTCAAAAAATCTATTCAGAAAGTTTCTTTGAACTTCAAAAGTGAATGATTTCTTACATAACTGCAATAGAACCTCTGGGAAAGAACCTATTATGAGCACTGCATCAGCAATTTTAGCTTATTGCGCATGACTTGTTCCCTTTTCCACATAACTATTTAACGAATTTAAATTTCAGATTGTATAATGCCATAGCTGATAGGAGCCTTGAGCCCTTTTCAGCATTTTAAAATTAAGATTACTGACCACTTTAGGAAGAACATTTAATGAAGAAAATAACCCTTAAGTGATGCTGAGTGGTGTTTGCCTCCAGTCATTTCCCTGGGACCAGCACCAGATGATATTTGTCCAAATATGATTATGGATTCTGAAGTCCACCTCAAAGTTTCCTGAGCTACAAGCATACTGATAAGTTTTTGGTCATGTAAAATCAAAATGATTAGTCAACATATGCAAAAGAGGAGAAATGGAACCACAGGGATGGCCCAGAATAACATTCTGGGTTTGTTGTCATCATTGTTGTTAAGTAGTCAGCAAAGTAGGACACTAAGGAAACAGAAGAATTGGCAATTGCAACTGAGCATGAGAATATGCAGAAAAGTGTTCACTGTCCTGGAGTAGGTGTAGTTTCTTACACAGGAAGAGAAGGGCTTAAATGCAATGCAGTAGAAGGAGAAAGAAGTGGAATCAAGGGTTCCAAAGGGCCTGATTTTGCTAGTTACTGTTTACTTTTGACAAGACATTTTCCGTTTCTGAAACTACATTGATGTGGAAAAATGGGAAAGTAGCTTCCTGCCTTCCTTATAAGATAGTTCTGATGGTTAAAAGAAGCATGTGCTCGCAAGAACAGCATTATGAATGCTTTACCATGTGTAAATTGCTACCAATACAAGCTATTTCAAATGAGAACTGTTGGGTATTGGATATTTTCTTGCACATGTAATTCTGGTTCATTTGGCATGTAACTAATACGTCTTTCCTAAGATCGTGTAGAGTGCTCCCACCTACCATGGTCCCTCAGGTGAAGTATGCCATAACCTACTAAACGATCTCCCTCATCCACCTTGGCCCTCTCTAACCTGTTCCCCACATTGCAGCCAAGGTGATCTTTGCAAATCTTGTGATACCTTGCTTAAAATCTAATATTGCTTGGTATGACCCATAAAGCTCTGTGTGATCCATTCACTCCCTCTCTTTCGAGCTTCTTCACATATCATTCCCTGATCTAATAAACTCTAGGTTGGTGGATTTCATTTTGGATCTTCAGACTTGCCACGTGCCTTGCATCACTGAGCATGCACTCTTTCCTTTGCCAGGAAGGTTCCCTCACACTCCAGCACTGCTTCCATTTTAATGTCCGGTTACTACTTATCCTTATACTTTTGCTCAGGTGTTACTTCTTCAGAAAGCTTTCTCTCACCCTCTTGTCTAGCTCAGGTCCTTTTTATAATGCCATCATAAAGCCAAGAGACTTTTCATCCAGAACATTTATCTGGGTTTGTAATTATATATCCACTATAATCATTATGCCATTAATATCTGTCTCCTTTACCAGACTGTAAACTCCTTAAGAACAAGATTCTATTTTCTGCTTACAGTTAATCTGTAAGATATCTGTGAAATTATAGGTGCTCAAAAACTTTATGTATCTATGACACTCTGTTAAATATTTGTGATAGTATTTTATTGACTGATATTAATTTGACAATTTACTTGTTTCTAGATGATAAACTTTTAAAATGGTCCTATCCATGGGTCAGGCTAGAAGGTAGGTGATAGGAGAAACACAAGCATGTGGTGGCTCAGTGTATCCTCCGAGTATAGTGAGATGCATTAAATGGTCATCCAAGCCACAAGAATTCCCAAAAGGAGGGAGTAACTGAACAGGCAAGATATTAGGATCCAACAGTCAGTCTGTTCGTGTTTAACAGATTTAGGAAAAAGCAGCAGACTGGGACTCAGATCAGATGGAGACCCAGTAACTAGAACTGGATTCAGCGAAGAGATGGCATTGGAAAAAAGAAGGGAATTGCCATTTCTATAAATAGACCAGCAATAAAGTGGAATTTATGAAGACTCATCTGAGCTATTTAATGAGGGCTTACTAAAGATCACACTAATTAAGGACAAGAAGAGGCCCTGAAGCCTTAAAAGAGTTGCTGTTGAGGGAGAAGACAAAGGTAAATCCATAGAGTAGCAGAGAAGAAGTTGAAAGGCAAGAAGCCATGAAGATTTTTACACTATTAGAATATATTTTTAGGAGATCTTGTCAAGATGGCGGTGTGAGCAGACGTTGAACTCACCTCCTCCCATGCACACAACAAAGTTACAATAATTTTTGGAAAATTTACCCTGGATTGAAAACTGAAAACTGGATAAAAAGAACCCCCACAACAAGGGACAGTCCTGATGAAGGCAGAAGAGGCAGTAATTCCTGCTAGAGAGGAAAAACCCACCTTTGGGAGCAGCAGAGCTTCTCAGCTGGCCAGGCGGGAGCCACCCTAAGGTACGCAGCCCTCCCTGGAGGAGTGAGGTCCCTGGAGGAGTGAGGAGGAGCAGGGGCAATACTGCTATAAGCATCCTTCGGACTCAGCCCAGCTGAGATGGGGGTCTTACTGTCTGGCTTTGCTGGCTATTAACTGCAGCGAGGATACCCCCAGAAAAGCTATCAGCCTAAAGCTGAAAAGACCCGGGTCTTAAAGGACCCAAGCACAAACTGTCATTGCAGCAACCTAAAATCACCAGAGAGAAGGCTGACTGTCCTTTGGTGAAATGTGACTCACCTGGTGGGCTCTGGGGGCATCTTGGTGAGAGGAGGGACCTCTCTGGAGACTGAGACATTGGTGGGGGCCATTGTTCTGAGCTGGTCCAGGCATGCTGACACTGACCCAGGTGTGTGCCATTGAGGTTCATCCCTTGGGCTGTTAGCCCAGGAGTCTGCCACGCCCACTAGAGCACAGATTTAATCCAGTGCAGCCAGACCAGCCCAACCTAACAGCAAGACCTCAGGCTACTTTTCAGCCTGCATTGACTGGGTGCTTTGATCCTCTACAGGCAGGCAAAGGTGTCTGCCTCTGTGGGACAGGGCCTGTGTGAGGACCAGGTGAACTGTGGGGGGCATTGGCGGAGAAGTAGGGACCCCTGCAGTGTGGCGTCAGGGTATGCTGCAGGGGGTTGAGAAGTGTGCATGGACCAGGACTGTGTTGACAGTGTATGTGGTCCTGTGGGGGGGGGTGAGGCTTATCAGAGGCAAAAGACCCCTGCTTCACAAATAGCCAGAAAAAGGATCAGCCCCACCTTCCAAAGCCTGAAATAATTGAGTGCCCCAGTGCCTGGGGCCAGCCCCAAACAGCTGCACTCCTAAGAGAACTGAGAACAGCATTGTAGGCCTGAGGCCAATCACAACTGTAAGCCCCTGAGCCTAGCAACAAGCAACACTGGGTACCAACCCAATCAAGAGGAAAACTGCAATAGGTGTGTGCTGATAGACTTTGTAGCAAACAGTGCTGAGGCTCCCCAAACCAGATTTACAAACAACTGGCCAGGGAAGGAAAGACTAGACTCCCTGGGTACCTGCAGTGGGAGCAGCCCTGCCACAGCAGAAGGACACAAGTAGCTCACAAAGGGGTCATTCCTGGTTCTTGTGGACTGGTGATGAGAGGGAAGCACAGTGGTGGGCCTCATAAGCCATCTCATACATAAGGCCACTTCTCCAAGATCAGGAGACATAGCCGACTCACCTAATACATAGAAATAAGCACAAAGAAAGAGGCATAATGAGGAGGCAAAGGAATACTTTCTAAGCAAGGGAACAGAACAAAACCACAGAAAAAGGACTAAATGAAACAGAAACTAGTGACCTACTTGACAAAGAGTTCAAACAAAATATCATGAAGATGCTCACAGATATGGGGAGAAGAATGGATGAACACAGTGAGCACATCAGCAAAGAACTGGAAGATATTTAAAAAACAACCAGAAATGAAGAATACAAAACTGGAGATGAGAAATTCACTAGAGGGACTCAAGAACAGAGTAGAGGAGGCAGAAGAATGGATCAGCAAACTAGAGGAAAGACTAGAGGAAGTCACCCAAACAAAATAGAAAAGAGAAAAAAGAATTAGACAGAATGAGAACAGTCTAAGGGAACTCTGGGACAATGTCAAGCCTGCTAACATTCTGATTATAGGTGTCCCAGAAGGAGAAGAGAGAGACAAAGGTGCAGAAAATTTATTTGTAGAAATAATAGAGGAAAATTTTCCTAACCTGAGGAAGGAAACACCCATCCAAGTTCAAGAAGCACAGAGAGCTCCAAATAAGATAAGCCCAAAGAGGCCCACACCAAGACATATTATAATTAAAATGTCCAAAATTAAAGACAAAGAGAGAATCCTAAAAGCAGCAAGAGAAAGGCCACAAGTGACATATAAAGGGAAGCCCATCAGGCTATCAGTGGACTTCTTAGCTGAGACCCTACAGGTGAGAAGAGAATGGCACCACATATTTAAAGAGCTAAAAGGAAAAAAACCTACAGCCAAGAATACTCTATCCATCAAAGTTCTTATTCAGAATGGAAGGAGAGAGGAACTGCTTCCAAGACAAGCAAGAATTAAAGGAGTTTACCACCAAGAAACCAGTTCTGCAAGAAATGCTGAAGGGACTTATTTAAGTGGGAAAGCAATGACCACAAATAGAGATTAAAAAAAATTATCAAAAAGACAAAACAACGACAACAAAAAAACAGGCCATAAAATCACTTGTAAGGTAAAAATATAGTAAAGGCAGCAGATCAACTATCTGTGAAGATAATATGAAGGTTAAAAGACAAATGTACTAAAATCGCCTATTTCAATGATAAGAGGGTAATGGATAGACACACACTAAACAAGAGACTATATATGATTTGAAAAACATATAATGTGGGAGGAGCGGAGTGAAAAAGTAGAGCTTTTAGAAAGAGGTCAAGCTAAATAGTCTATCAACTCAATATAGACTGATGTATGTATAATATATTAAATAGGATACTCATGTAATCACAAATCAGAAACCTGTAACAAGCAAGAAAAAAAGTAAAACAAAGGAAATCAAACATACTACTAAAGATAGCCATCAAACCACAAGAGAGGAAGAGAAAAAGAAAGGAACAGAGAAGAACTACTAAAACACCCAGAAAAAAGTAACAAAATGGCAATAAATACATATTTATCAATAGCTACTTTAAATGTCAATGGACTAAATGCTCCAATCGAATGCCATGGGGTGCCCAATTGGATAAAAATAACAAGACCCATGTATATGCTGCATACAAGAAACGCATTTCAGACCTAAAGACACTCACAAACTGAAAGTGAAAGGATGGAAAAAGATATTCCATGCAAATGGCAAAGAAAAGAAAGCAGGGGTAGCAATACTTATATCAGACAAAATAGACTTTAAAGCAAAAACTGTAATAAGAGACAAAGAAGGGCACTACATAATGGTACAGGGAACAATCCAACAAGAAAATATAACACTTGTAAATATCTATGCAACCAACATAGGAGCACATAAATATATAAAGCAATTATTAACAGACATAAAAGGAGAAATAGGCAGTAACAGAATAATAGTAGGGGACTTTAAAACTCCACTTACACCAATGGATAGATCATCCAAACAGAAGATCAATAAGGAAAAACTGGCCTTAAACCGCACCTTGGACCAGATGGACTTAGTAGATATATACAGAACATTCCATGCAAAAACCAGAGAATACACATTCTTTTCAAATGCCCATGGAGCATTCTCCAGGATTGATCACATATTAGGCCAGAAAACAAGTCTCAATAAATTTAAGAAGATTGAAATAATACCATGCATCTTTTCTGACCACAAGTATGAAACTAGAAATCAACTACAGGAAGAAAACCAGAAAAGCCACAAAAATGTGGAGATTAAACAAAATGCTACTGAACAACAATTGGGTCAATGAAGAAATCAAAGGAGAAATCAAAAAATTCCTGGAGACAAATGAAAATGAAAGCACACGTGCTGAAATCTGTGGGATACAGCAAAAGCCGTTCTAAGAGGGAAGTTTATAGCAATTCAGGCCTACCTCAACAAAGAAGAAAAATCCCAAATAGACAATCTAAAAGTGCACCTAAAGATACTGGAAAAAGAGCAAGAAACAAAGCCCAAAATCAGCAGAAGGAAGGAAATAATAAAAAACAGAGCATAAATAAACCAAATAGAGACTAAAAAAAAAAAAAAATAGAAAATATTAATGAAACCAAGAGCTGGTTCTTTGAAAAGATAAAATTGATAAACCATTACCTAGACTCACAAAGAAAAAATGAGAGAAGGCTCAAAAAAATAAAATCAGTAATGAAAGAGGAGAGATTACAACAGACACCTCAGAAATACAAAAGATTACAAGAGAATTCTATGAAAAGCTATATGCCAACAAATTGGATAACCTAGAAGAAATGGTTAAATTCTTAGACTCATACAACCTTCCAAAACTGGACCAAGAAGAAGTAGAAAATTTGAATAGACTGATCACCAGTAAGGACATCAAAACAGCAGTCAAAAGCCTCCCAAAAAATAAAAGTCCAGGACCACATGGCTTCCCTGGTGAATTCTACCAAACATTCAAAGAAGACTTAATACTTATCCTTCTCAAACTCTTCCAAAAAATTGAAGAGGAGGGTAGCCTTCCTAACTCATTCTCTGAAGCCAACATTATCCTGATACCAAAACCAGACAAGGACAACACAAAAAAAGAAAATTACAGGCCAATATCGCTGATGAGCGTCGATGCAAAAATCTTCAACAAAATACTAGCAAATCGAATACAACAATACATTAAAAAGATCATATATCATGATCAAGTGGGTTTCATTCCAGAATGCAGGAATGGTTCAACATCTGCAAATCTATCAAGGTGACACACCACATTAACAAAAAGAAAAAGAAAAATCACATAATCATCTCAATGGATGCACAGAAAGCATTTGACAAGATACAGTATCCATTTATGATAAAAACTCTAAACAAAATGGGTATAGAAGGAAAATACCTCAACGTAATAATGGCCATACATGAGAAAACCACAGCAAATATCATTCTCAATGGAGAAAAACTGAAAGCTATCCCTCTAAGAACATGAACCAGACAAGGATGCCCACTGTCACCACTCTTATTTAACATACAATTGGAAGTCCTAGCCAGAGCAATCAGGCAAGAAAAAGAGATAAAAGTGATCCACATTGGAAAACAAGAAGTAAAACTGTCAGTCTTTGTGACTACATGATTTTATATCTAGAACAGGCTAAAGATTCCACTAAAAAACTTTTAGAAACAATAAAGGAATACAGTCAAGTCGCAGGACAGAAAATCAACGTACAAAAATCGGTTGCATTTCTATGACACTAACAATGAAGTAGCAGAAAGAGAAATTAAGAATACAATCCCATTTACAATTGCAACAAAAAACCTAAGAATAAACTTAACCAAAGAGGTTAAAGATCTGTACACCAAAATCTATAAAACATTGTTGAAAGAAATCAAAGAAGACACAAAGGAATGGAAAGATATTCCATGCTCTTGGACTGGAAGAATTAACATTGTTAAAATGTCCACACTTCCTAAAGCAATCTATAGATTCAATGCAATCCCTATCAAAGTTCCATCATTTTTCACAGAAATAGAACAAAGAATCCTACAATTTTTATGGAACAACAAAAGACCCCGAATAGCTAAAGTGTGCCTGAGAAAAAAAGAGCAAAATTGGAGATATCACACTCCCTGATTTCAAAATATACTACAAAGCCATAGTAACCAAAACAGCATGGTACTGGCACAAAAACAGACATACAGATCAATGGAACAGAATCGAGAACCCAGAAGTAAACCCACACATTTATGGACAGCTAATATTCGACAAGGGAGTCAAGAGCATATGAGGGAGAAAGGAGAGTCTCTTCAATAAATGGTGTTGGGAAAACTGGACAGCCACATGCAAAAGAATGAAAGTAGACCATTCCCTTACACCATGCACAAAAATCAACTCAAAATGGATTAAAGACTTGGATGTAAGACCTGAAACCATGAAACTTCTAGAAGACAACCTAGGCAGTATGCTCTTTGACATCAGTCTGAGCAGCATATTTTCAAGTACCATGTCTGGCTGGGCAAGGGAAACAAAAGAACAAATGAACAAATGGGACTACATCAAACTAAAAAGCTTCTGCACAGCAAAAGAAACCATCAACAAAATGAAAAGACAACCTAACAATTGGGAGAAGATATTTGCAAACCATGTATCAGATAAGGGGTTAATATCCAATATATACAAAGAAATCATACAGCTCAACAACAAAAAAACCAACAATCCAATTAGAAAATGGGCAAAAGATCTGAACAGAGATTTCTCCAAAGAAGATAGACGAATGGCCAACAGGCATATGAAAAGATGCTCAACATCATTAGCTATCAGGGAAATGCAAGTCAAAGCTACAATAAGATATCACCTCACTCTGGTCAGAATGGCTATAATTAACAAGACAGGAAACAACAAATGTTGGAGAGGATGTGGAGAGAAGGGAATCCTTGTTCACTGCTGGTGGGAGTGCAAACTGGTGCAGCCACTATGAAAAGCAGTATGGAGCATCCTCAGAAAATTGAGGATAGATCTCCCATATGATCCAGCTATCCCACTGCTGGGTATTTATCCAAAGAACTTGAAAACGCAAAGGCATAAAGATACTTGCACCCCTATGTTCACTGCAGCTTTATACACAATAGCCAAGACTTGGAAGCAACCTAGGTGCTCATCAAGGGACGAATGGATAAAGAACATGTGATATTTATGCATGATGGACTACTACTCAGCCATAAGAAATGATGAAATACGGCCATTTGTGATAACATGGATGGACTTTGAGGGTATTTTGCTGAGTGAAATAAGTCAGAGGAAGAAAGTCAAATACCATATAATCTCACTCATAAGTAGAAGATATAAATAACGACAAACACATAGCATTGGAGACTGGATTGGTGGTAACCACAGGGGAAGGAGGGAGGAGGGAAGGCGACAGGGGTGATTAGGCTCACATGTGAGGGGATGGACTATAGTTAGTTTTTGGGTGATGAACATGATGTAATCTACACAGAATTCAAAATATATTATGATGTACATCCGAAAATAAACAAATAAATGAAAAAAAAAGAAAAAATATATTTTTAATGTGAAAATATTTCAATCAATATAAGATGTGCATGAATGCTTCGTGCCTGTTGTAGCAGGATGCATGATAAAGGGGAGTGTTAGAAAAGTATATGGGGAGGAGACAAGGGAGGGCTAAAGATAAATCAGTTTGGTGGAAGATTTAAAAACATAATGAAAGAAAAAATGGAAGAAGTAAAAAGAAATTAAGTTCTCTTCCTCCTAGGGAATTTGAGAATGTTCTGTACACAGTCAGAGTTTATTGAAAGCCAGGAAGGTGCAATTACAGTTAAATCTAGTAAACACCAGGCCTTGGACCATCAGTTAGCCCAGAGTGCAGCTCAGGTGGTTAAATGACCCTGAGTAGAATTAACTCATTAAGAGAGACAGCAAAATAGGAGACGACACTTTATAGAACAGAGATACTGGAGGCATGGGGGAACTAAAAAGAAAACTTTTTTACCTGCTTGTTAAAGCAGTCAGTGTGCTAAAGTGCACTTTTGAAGGTTGTTTCCTCCATTCAATATATTAAAATAACTCTATGCCAGCAGTGCTGTAAGATGTATGTGTGAGATTGCGATATGGTCACCATTTCAATGAGCATCACAGATATTCCTTTTGCATAATACACTAAACAAACTAAAAAACTTCTTATTTCAAGTACCCCTGGCCATAAACAGGAGAAATGGAGATTGGATAAATAATGAGTAAGTTATTCTTTATTTAAAATGGAGTTAATTTCCCAGAGATTCAGTGAGTAAAATATATTCTGTTGTTTACTATAAAAGTGCATTATCCATTAGAGCAGTAAGTATAAAGAACTCCATAAAGATTGTACTTTATGTTAGCCCAATTAAAAAATTAAGCTTTATGATTCTGAAAGCTTTTCATAAATTAAGATAAGCAAACTTTTAGAAAATACACTTACTTCCAAACCTGTATAAATAAAAGGATTAAATATATTTCAGCAGGTTACCAGATTGTGGCCAATTATCAGCAAGTATGAACTCAGACTACATTTCATTTATCATCAAAGTTAAATATATTACATAAGGAAGTATGTGAAATGTGATTATTATCAGCCGTCAGGTGTTGAGCACTTCCACTTCTATTGCATTATATCAAACCACACCACACCAAATGACAAAAGATTTCATGTTAGCCACAATTCACTGAAGTAATAAAAACATGAATCATCACAATATTTATTATAGCAGCTCTCTTTTGTAGTCAGTAGATTCCTGGTGCAGTGGTAAGTATATTATTTCAATCAGCTCTTAGTAATCGCACAACCCATAGAAGTTACAAGAGGATGGGCATCTTGTTCCCTACTCAGTGAACTGAACAGTACCTGACACTATATGGATGCTTGATAAATATTTGTTTAATGAATAAAAAATCCAATAGGTAGTTTTTGGCTTTATTTAATTTTTAATCATTTCCTCCCTTACAGAAAAAGAAACTAAGACTTAAATAGTTGGAGGCCATTCTGCCATTTGCAACAAAAGCAGTTAGTTGATTCCTGTAGGTTGATTCCAGTGTCCAGGTTGCTAAGCACTATACTGAAATTGATACAACTAATGCCAGTTCAGGTGGAGGTCGCCTCTGAGACGGATGTATACTTTGTGGCTCATGTTCCCATTATATTTCTAGGAAATGTATAAGTCTCATCACTTTAGCGCTTTAAGAAGATTATTTAGTGTTTGGTTGGTTGGTTTGTTTATAGAACAGGGTCACCTTCAAGTGAAATTTTCTCAAAACAAATTTTTGTACTCATCTGAATTATTTACTGCCTTAACTCAAATTTCTCCAGAAGTCCCAAGCTCCTTCTTCACTTCTGAGACATTTGGATAAATATTTTATTCAAAATTGGGCCTATAAAATTTGATGGATGTATGCTTTGATATTATCATGTCTTGTTTCACTGTTGTCTCATTGTTGTCATTTCTCCCTTTTGTGTTTAGCTATATAGATTATGAAGACATTTTTAAAAATATGTTAATATCTGAAGTACCACATTCACTCATAATAATGCTTTAATCTGCTGCTATAATTCTTAGGACTTAGAGTGATTTTACATCAGTTTCCTTTTTCATTGTTTCTCTAGTAGTGAGGTCTATATGCTTTTTATTGCTCTTATTATTTTGGTTCATGTGGTAAAGCTGAATCAAAAGGCTATGGATAATAACTTTTATTTCTGCTAGTGTATTGTACTCCATTAATATGTCAATACATGGAGACCTAACAACAAACTGATTTATTTTTATTATTTGAGGATTTGTCAAACTCCAAGAAAGGTTTATAAACGTAGGAAACACATCAGTCAATGTTTCCTTTCTAATAGCCAATTATTTCCATAGGAAGTTCAATGCTGCCAGTGCACAGGCTCTATCTAGAGTAAATGCATTGGTGAAACCAATGTAAGAATGTAAAGTGATGGTCAGACCCTTTGTATCAATACCTCTTTGTATTACAATCTCATGCTCATTATTTCAAGATCACAGGTTTGATTTCAACAAGCCCACTCAACTATTTATGAAGAGAAACTCAGAGTTTTGTGTTTGCTTGTTCACACTAAAATGTAACATGGAACCAAATAATACCTACATGGCAGTGTATGAACCATATAGCACACCTTAGTACTTGTGACTAAAAAGTCCTGCCAAGTGTGTGTGAGTAGGAAGTCATCAACTTTGAGAGAAAATGTTAGAAGCTGATAGAAGTGTCCAGATATCCATTTGGCATAAACAGTTACTATTTCTCTTATCTTTTCAGATTTGTGCTCTGTAAACACAGGAAAACAAGGTACAAAAATGACGTTTTCTTATTTAATAGCAAAGTATACTGTCATAGCATAATGTGATTGTTACCACAATTTATAGTGAGTTGCTAGTCACAGCATGATTGCAATAATATTATCATTATGAAAAGATATCTTGTTAAAAGATAAAGGGAAAGAAAGCATCAAAGTAAAAATAAACACTTCGACTTAGTCACAAACTCACATAATAAAAAACAGAACAATTTGTAACAATAACAACTCAGAAGGGGAGAGGAAAGGGAAGGATCCTGCTTAGGTTAATGGAGATAAGAGGCTATGAGAAAATGGACTATCTCTTCTACAAGATCTTTTATACAATGCTCATGGTAACCACTAAACAAAAATCAGAGCAGAGCCACAATTCACAAAAGGAGAGAAAATGGAAAAAAACCCTCCTCAGAAAACCACCAAAATGAAATGACAGTGAGAAATACAAAGGAAGAGAAACAATGGAAACAGAGAACACCCAGAAAACAAGACATAAGATGGCAATATTAAGCCCTCATATATCAATAATCACTCTAAATGCAAATGGATTGAATTCTCCAATCAAAAGACACAGAGTAGCTGGATGGATTAAAAAGACCCAACAATATGCTCCCTCCAGGAAACACATCTCATTCTGAAGACAAACATAGGCTTAGAGTGGAGGGATGGAAGGCAATACCCCAAGCTAATGGCAAACAAAAGAAAGCAGGTATTGCCATACTTATATCAGACAAAGAAAACTTCAAGTTAAAAAAGGCAATAAGAGACAAAAAGGGGCAATATATAATCATCAAAGGGACATTCCACCAAAAGGACATAACATATTAATATATATGCACCTAACATAGGGGCAAAGTACATAAAGCAATTATTAACAGACCTAAAGGGAGAAATTAACAGTAGCACAATAGTAATAGGGGACATCAACACCTCACTTACATCAATGGACAGATCATCCAGACAAAAAGTCAACAAGGAAATTGTAGATTTAAATGAAACACTTAATCAGATGGACTTATTATATATAGAGAGAGAATTCCATACAAAAACAGCAGAATATACATTCTTCTCAACTGCACATGGATCATTCTCAAAGATAGATCATACGTCAGGAAACAAGGAAAGACTTAATAAATTTAAGAAGATTGAAATCATCCCAACCATCTTTTCTGACCACAATGCTATGAAGCTGGAAATCAACCACAAGAAAAAAACTGGGAAATTAAAAAATACATTGAGACTAAACAACATGATATCACACAACCTTTTGATCAATGAAGGAATCAAAGGAAATTAAAAAATACCTGGAGATGGGCTGGCCCAGTGGTGCAGTGGTTAAGTTCACACTTTCTGCTTCTCAGTGGCCCGGGCTTCAGTGGTTCAGATCCCTGGTGCGGACATGGCACCACTTGGCAAAAGCAATGCTGTGGTAGGCATCCCACATATAAAGTAAAGGAAGATGGGAATGGATGTTAGATCAGGGCCAGTCTTCCTCAGCAAAAAGAGGAGCATTGGTAGTATTTAGCTCAGGGCTAATCTTCCTCCAAAACAAAACAAAAAAAATACCTGGAGACAAATGAAAATGAAAACACAACATAAGATCTCTTATGGGATTTAGCAAAAGTGGTCATAAGAGGGAAATTCATAGCAATACAGGCCCACCTCAAGAAACAAGAAAAATCTCAAACAAGTTAATTTTAAGATGCACCAAACAGAACTAGAAAAAGAAAAAATAAAGCCCCAAGTCAGCAGAAGGAGGAAAATAATAAAAATCAGAGCAGAAATAAATGAAATAGAGACTAAAAGAATAGTAGAAAAGATTAATGAAACAAAGAGCTGGTACTTTAAGAAGATAAATGAAATTGGCAAAACCCTAGCCAGACTCACCAAGAAAAAAGAGAGAGGGCTCAAATAAATAAAATTATATATGAAAGAGGAGAAATTACAACATATACTGCAGAAATACAAAGGTTTATAAGAGAATACTATGAAAAACTATATGCCCACAAATTGGATAACCTAGAAGAAGTGGATAAATTCTTAGACTCATACAACCTCCCAAAACTAAATCAAGAAGAAATAGATAATCTGAATAGACCAATCACAAGTAAAGAGATTGAAACAGTAATCAAAAACCTCCCAAAAAATAAAAGTGCAGGACCAGATGGCCTCTCTGGAGAATTCTACCAAGCATTCAAAGAAGATTTAATACCTATCCTTCTCAAACTATTTCAAAAAAATGAAGAAGATAGAAGACTTCCTAACACATTCTATGAGGCCAACATTATCCTGATACCTAAACCAGACAAGCACAAGACAAAGAAGGAAAACTACAGGCCAATATCACTGATGAACTTAGATGCAAAAATCCTCAACAAAATATTGCAAACCAAATAGAGCAATACATTAAAAGTACTGTACACCATGATCAAGTGGGATTCATTCCAGGGATGCTGGGATGGTTCAACATCTGTCAATCAATGTGATACACCACATTAACAAAATGAGGAATAAAAATCACATGATCATCTCAATACATGCAGAGAAAGCATTTGACAAGATCCAAAATCCATTTATGATAAAAACTCTCAATAAAATGGGTATAGAAGGAAAGCTACTCCATATAATAAAAGCCATATATGACAAACCCATAGCCAACATCATACTTAGTGGTGAAAAACTGAAAGCCATCCCTCTGAAAACAAGAACAAGACAAGGATACCCACTCTCACCACTCCTATCTAACATAGTGCTGGAAGTTTTGGGCAGAGCAATTAGGCAAGAAAAAGAAATAAAAGGGATCCAGACTGGAAAAGAAGAAGTGAAACTGGCAGTCTTTGCAGATGACGTGATTCTATATACAGAAAACCCTAATGAATCCACCAGAAAACTATCAGAAATAATCAACAACTACAGGAAAGTTGCAGAGTACAAAATCAATTTAAAAAAATCAGTTGTATTTCTATACACTAACAAAGAACTAGGAGAAAGAGAAGTAAAGAATACAATCTCATTTACAATTGCAACAAAAAGAATAAAATATCTAGGAATAAACTTAACCAAAGAGGTGAAAGATCTATACACTGAAAACTATAAGACGTTATTGAAAGAAATTGAAGAAGACATAAAGAAATGGAAAGGTATTCCATGTTCATAGGTCAGAAGAATAAACATAGTTAAAATGTCCATACTACCTAAAGCAATCTAAAGATTCAATGCAGTCCCAATTAGAATCCTAATGATATTCTTCACAGGAATAGAATAAAGGATGCAAAAATTTATATGGAACAACAAAAGATGCCGAATAGCCAAAGCAATTTTGAGAAAAAAGAACAAAGCTGGAGGCATAATGGTCCCTGACTTCAAAACATACTACAAAGCCATAGTAATCAACACAGCATGGTACTGGCACAAAAGCAGATAAATAGATCAATGGATCAGAATTGAAAGCCCAGAAATAAAACCATGTATCTATGGACAGTTAATCTTCAACAAAGGAACCAAGAGCATGCAATGGAGAATGGAAAGTCTCTTCAATAAATGGTGTTGGGAAAACTGGACAGCCACATGCAAAAAAAATGAAAGTAGATCATCGTCTTACACCATACACAAAAATTAACTCAAAATGCATTAAAAACTTGAATGTAAGACCTGAAACCATAAAACTCTTAGAAGAGAATATAGGCAGTATACTCTTTGAAGTATGTCTTAGCAGAATACTTTTGAATACCATGTCTACTTGGGCAAGGGACAGAAAAGAAAAAGTTAACAAAATGGGATTACATCAGACTAAAAAGCTTCTGCAAAGCAAAGGAAACCATGAACAAAACAGAAAGACAACTCACAAACTGGAAGAAAATATTTGCAAATCATTTATCAGACAAGGGATTGATCTTCAAAATATATAAAGAACTCATGCAACTCGACCACAAAGGAAGAAACAACGTGATCCAAAAATGGGCAGAGGATCTGAACAGACATTTTTCCAAAGAAGGTATATAGCTGGCCAAGAGGCTCAATATCACTAATTAATAGGGAAATGCAAATCAAAACTACAACGAGATATCACCTTACACCAGTCAGAATGGCTATAATTACCAAGACAGAAAAGCAGCAAAGGTTGGAGAGGATGTGGAGAAAAGTGTATGCTCACATACTGCTGGTGGAAATGCAAACTGGTGCAGCCACTGTGGAAAACAGTATGGAGATTTCTCAAAAAATTAAAAATAGAAATACCATACAACCAAGCTATCCCACTACTGAGTATTTATCCAAAGAACTTGAAATCAATGATCCAAAGAGATTTATGACCCCTATGTTCATTGCAACATTATTTACAATGGTCAAGATGTAGAAGCAACCCGAGTGCCTTTCTACAGATGAATGGATAAAGAAGTGGTATATATGTACACAATGGAATACTATTCAGCCATAAAAAAGACAAAATCATCATTTACAACAACATGGAAAGACCTTGGGTGAATGCTGTTAAGCAAAATAAACCAGACAGAGAAAGACAAATACTGCATGATTTCACTCATATGTGGAAGATAACCAATGCACGGATAAAGAGAACAGATTAGTGGTTACAGACGGGAAGGGTGTTGAGGGGTTGATGAAAGGGGTAAATGGGTATATGTGTATGGAGACCGATAAAAATTAGACAAGTGGGGTTGAGCATGATGAAGTGTATTCAGAAATTGATAAATAATAATGTACACCCAAAATTACGAAAAATTATATGTTGTCATTCATATTAAATAATTTTAATTTCAAATGCTAGTTGAGGATATGTCATTTACCCCCAGATTGACAACTTTGTTTGTAAAAACAGTAAGGAACATAAGAGGACACTAATGTGAATCCTGTGGAAATATGTAAATATCAAAATTTGTTTGATTTACCAAATTAATAATTTAATAGTAAAGTTCAGCAAAGAGCAGTAGAAACTACACATATATAAAGAGTAAATAATAGTACTTTTATGACGGAGATTACATCAATTTACTACTTCAGTAGAAAAGAAAATTCATATACTTATTTGAGAGACATTTATTGCAAAACTTCTCTGAATATAGATCTCCACATGGCTCTATATGCAATTAAAATATAAAGTCAAACAGGGGCTTATTTAGTAAACTGACACTTTCATTGGAAGAAGAAACAAAGATATGTTGTTGTGTTCCTATGAACATCCAACTTTGGGGTAAAATTAGAAGCCAAATATAATTAAAAACCTAGTGTTTCTGAGTCTGCAGCTTTGGGATCACATTCTCCCAAGATAGACATGAAGGCAAATTTTATCTCATCTGTGCTCCAGAAGATTTGTTTTATTTCTCTTCTCTTGCATTAGAGCCTTATAGTTTTCTCCTTATTCTGCCAATCATTTAATACATTTATTTTTAAAAATATACACTCATTGCCTGCTTTGTACCAATCACTAGGTTAGTCACTATGTCTGTGATGATAAACAAAACAGAGAAAAAAAGTCTGTACCTTCATGGAGTTCACTCTCTGACGAAGAGTACATAATTAAACATTAAAAAAATGATTAAAAATTGATTTAAATGCATTGCAGGGAGAGAGCAGAGTGTTAAAATATACGGATTATGTTTAGATCTGAAAGACCTTTGAAAAACTATATCCCTGGTAAGCCTTCATACAAATGCAACTTTCTGGTCATCAAAACTTTCCCTGGGGGCCGACCAAGGGCGCAGCGGTCAAATTTGCACATTCTGCTTCGTTGGCCCAGGGGTTCGCTGGTTTGTATCCTGCATGTGGACATGGCACTGCTTGGCAAGCCATACTGTGGTAGGCATCCCACATATAAAGTAGAGGAAGATGGGCATGGATGTTAGCCCAGGACCAGTCTTCCTCAGCAAAAAGAGGAGGATTGGCAGTAGATGTTAGCTGAGGGTTAATCTTCCTCAAAGAAAAACTTTCCCTGAATGCCTGAAATGTAAATACAACACCCTTTAAGATCAAAAATATTAAGAACCAGCCCTGATGGCCTAGTGGTTAAAGTTTGGCGTGCTCCACTTGGGTGGCCTGGGTACAGAATCACACTACTCATCTGTCAGTAGCCATGCTGTCGTGGCAGCTCACAGAGAAGAACTAAAAGAATCTACAACTTGAATATATACAACTATGTACCGGGGCTTTGGGGAGGAAAAAGAAATAAAAAATGTTAGTAACAGGGCCTGGCCCGGTGGCGCATCGGTTAAGTTCACACGTTCTGCTTCTCAGCAGCCCGGGGTTTGCCGGTTCAGATCCTGGGTGCAGACATGGCACCGCTTGGCACAAAACCATGCCGTGGTGGGTGTTCCACGTATGGAGCAGAGGAAGATGGGCATGGATGTTGGCTCAAGGCCAGACTTCCTCAGCAAAAAGAGGAGGATTGGCAGTAGTTGGCTCAGGGCTAATCTTCCTCAAAAACAAACAAAAACGTTAGTAATAATGCAAAGCCTAAATGATAATGCATGATATACAGGTACAAAATAACAAAGCAGTGTTGTCTGGTGGCTAAATCAATTGTATTAGTTATCAGTGTTATTCTGTTATTGGAGAAAGATACTATTTTTTTTTTATACTGGAGTGGCTAGAATAACCTTAATGAAAGGTGTTTGCATTTAACTGGACTTCACACTATGCAGAGCCAGAAGAAAAGAGATCCTAGCACACATGTAAATGCATTGCTTTTTTACAACAAAACAAAACCAAATATAACAACAACAACAAATAAAATGATGTAACGGAAGAAATTGACATTTTTGAAGTTTTGCGAACTTTTTCTGCTTTCTGAAGTTAATTTTAAGCAATTATATCTGTTCTGCTTGCTTGTCAATTTTCTCATTTTGCAGCATCGAGCTACGTGTATGAGGCAGGATATGTGATGACGGAAGAATCTGAAACTGAGAATGATAGGCACAGCAATGTATTCGTTACATTCAAACTATCAAAACAAAAGATGTAATATGTCCTGGGCAAAGGAAGGCTATTTTAGCTTCAAAATATACTTAATATGGTAAGCAATGACACGTGAGATAACAACTTTCTGTGTCACAACAATCTCATTAAATATGCATTTCTGTTTCTTCAGTGATTTGTGGAGTCCCACAGAGCGACATGAGCCTGCGTACCATCAGGACCAGGAGGGAGCCTCACCTCACACAATCATAACTGCCAGTTTCTTGTGCCTAGCATTTTACTACCCCTAATTATGTGGTCCTTGTTTCAGAGAACGCCCCCCCCCCACCCAAATATGGCATTCTTGTGTAGGCAAAGTTTCCTGACATTAACCTTTATTTGGTTAAATTGCTTTTGATCAATTAATTAACTATTATTATTTTTAATAGTATATAATGCTGACTAAGATTTGAAAACGTGGTACATTCATGTACTGTTGTTTACAATAGTGAAAAACTGGGAAAATAATTATCCTAAAATGAGTGATTTGTTCAATAAATTATAGCAAATGTGTGAAACTGAAAACAGTGACGTGGAATAATACATCATGTCATAGAAAGATGTTAACAATATAGTGTTTAATGAAAACAAAGACCCTACATAGTACTTAGATACAAGAATATCCAACTGAGTATGATTTAAATGAGAAAAAAAGAGTGAAAACAAATACATGGTCCAGAAATCTAATAGTAAATTTGAATGTATCACAGGACCCTATGGCTGCAGGTAACTGAAAACCCCAATAACCGTGGTTTAAATGAGTTTTTATTCTCTTGTAAGAGCCTTGTTTAGACAATCCAGTGTCGGTAAAGAAACTCCAAATAATTACGACCCGATCAATATCTATCTCCTGTTCATCATCATGGTTTTTAATCTTCAATGTAATTTCATTATCAAGTGACTGTTCAAGCTCCAGCCATCTTGTCCACATTTCCGCAAGGAACAGAAGAGGAAGGGCGGAAGGACATAACTTCCAGCTGAGGCAGCCACCTTTAAAGGATTTAGAATTATATAGACACAAAACGAGGCAGGATGCTATGGAACAGAACTTCCATGTTTCATCGATCCAGCCCAGAAAAAGACATAAAGCACAAGAGAGTACACTGTTTTGTTTTCTCCATGTTGCATATTGCACATTGTTTTAAGTAGCAGGTCAGCTTTCTTCGCAGGGCAGCACAAAGCCCCTTCAAGCAACCTCATCCCTCCAACAATATTCTTAAGTTCTCACAATTTACTGATATTTGACTTTCTTAATTTTAAAGTTCTGTCTCCAGAAAACCATGTTGTAAGAATACACATTATCTGGGAAATCCTACGTCTCCAGTTTCTCTCTTTTTTTTTTTTTTTTTTTGAGGAAGATTAGCCCTGAGCTAACATCCCCTGCCAATCCTCCTCTTTTTGCTGAGGAAGATTGGCCCTGAGCTAATATCCATGCTATCTTCCTCTATTTTACAGGTGGGACACCTGCCACAGCACGGCTTGATAAGCAGTGCCTATGTCCTCACCTAGGATCCGAACCAGTGAACCCTGGGCCACCCTAAATGAGTGCAGGAACTTTACCGCTCCATCACTGGGCCAGCCCCTCCACTTTCTCTTTTATTTATTCCTTACCCTCCACCCTTCCTGCTACTATTCTTATTCAAGCTTCATTCATTCCACAATGGGTGGTTTTCTTTCTTAACCAATCTGAATGAGCATATTCAATGTCATCAATGTTATCTGTTTTAAACTGTTATGGACATGTCAATCCCGTGTTTAAGACATCAAATATCTCCTCATTGCCTACTGGATAAAACCCAAACCTGTCTTCAATACAGACTCTTATGGCCTGCCTTTGAGCTATATGAAATTGTTAATTTTTTTTTAGACTTGCTCTGTAGTTCTCAAATTTTCTCATGCTTCAGAATCATCTGCGGATTGTATTAATGCACAAATTATTAGTCTCTGATCCCAGAGTTTCTGAATCAATACATCTGGACTGGCCCAAGAATTTGCATTTCTAATAAGTTTCTATGTGATGCTGATGCTCTGGACTAAGGAGCACAATTTGAGATCCATTTCTGTAAACATTCATGTCTCCCTGCCTTTGTTTTTGCTATTCTCTTTGCTCAGCATCGCTTTTCTCTCCCTTCACTTTGTCGTTTTATAAAATATCAAATGGCACTGAAAAATAGGTCTTAATTCCTCTGGGTAAAATTTTTTTCTCTTTTACTTATTTTGTTAACAAATAAATCTTTTTATTTCCTACCACACTTTGACAAGTACCTTTGACATAATATTCATTACCTCATATTACAATTATTTGTTTATGTAACTGTTACATTCTGTTAGACTTAAACTTCTCTCTTTTAGTCAACTGAATCCCCAAGTGTCCCTAAATGAGCCTGGACTCCTGAAGAGTAAAGAAGTCCCTGAAATGGAAATTGCCATGAGTGAACAAATGTGGCAAAAATGTCAGACAGTACATGGTGGCTTGATTTCTTGACCTGGATGTTGATTTCAAGCTAAATGTGAAGCTGAACCAGACAATCACCTCACTATGCAGTCTCCACCCCTCCCACTGTTACCTACACAAGCAGCACATACACACAGTTGCACAGGCACAGCTCCATGAGAGTCTGCATAGAAAGATATGGTTAAGGGAAAGAACTCGTCCCAAGAAATGGAACTGGGAAGAAAAAAAGAAAAATATTTTTTTTCTGTTAATCAGATAGGATGAGAGAACTGTTCTGGAGTATGTGAGTGTTGGTTTGGTGCAACTTGGCAGGGGGACCTGCAAGAATATCATGCAAGAACCTGCAGACAGCAGAGTATAGACATATGGAGAGCACAGTGTTTGGTAATTAGAAGGTAAAAACCAGGACATTGCCCAAATCCAAAGAAAATTTTGATGACAGAGAAGGCATCAATTTATACTTGGTGATATTGATTTACACTGCTCCATGCTGGGGGTTCCATTCTCAGCCCAGCAGATATTCATCCAAATGTGTTTTAACACGTTAAATGCAAATATAGATATAGTATAACATCACAAGATTTCAGATGTAGATTTGACCTTAAATATTAGTTAGTGTATGAATTGGGATTAAGTATAATAAAGATCTACTCCTAGTGACATGGCAAAAATGAAGCTATACATTGATTACTGATTTTCAATACATTTTCTGTTTCTCAAGAAAGAGCAACGTATTGGGCATGATAAAGTATAATAGAGGGTTTTGCTAGGCACCCTTTACTTTAGTATTCGGAGTAAAAATGGGAGCATAGACATTGGGTTGGGATTGCATCCTCTTCAAAGTTAAGAATTTAAAATTATTTGAAATGTAAACTACAGCCAATGCAAATTTTAAGGAAAATTTCTAATATAGTATAAAATCAGCACAAAGATTGTTTCACACATGAATTTTAATAATATGGCTTTAAGTAAATTAAGGACTTGAAAGTAACACTAAAATATAATTTTCTACATATGGTATATGGATTTATAGATACAATATTCAAGTCAGGTACAATTCTTCACATGTTAACTTGGTAGCAAAAACATTTGTATTTTTGTTAATTCTGCTTGTTTTGTTTCAATTGTCTACATATGCTCATGGACAGCTTTTCTACCAACATGTTAAGCACATCTCCTTTTCTGCTTGTAAAGTGAAGTGTGTGGTCCTGCTTCTTAAAATGATTTTTGTTCCCCTCCCCCAGCGGTTACATATGGGGTGCCAAGTGGTAAACTGAGGCTTTTTTCCTAGGGCTTCCCATTTTCTTCAGAACAATTTTTATGGGGGAAAATAAGTGTTATAATTAGTGAAAAATTGCACATATAATTTTTACAGAGTAGATTGGAATATTTACACAAATTTATTTCTTAGCGTTGAACTCCTGAGTCTTCCTTCACATCAGTGGGCACTTTGGGATTCCCTTTCGTCTGCCATTGGGAGTGCTTCAATGGCAATATTTAAAGAGAAATTTTAAATAGTATCTTTCTTTGCTCATATATAGACCGTTCTTCAAATTAAATTAGAAGTGAACTTTCTAAAATACAAAAGCTATCAGACAATTCCAAAAGCTTAAATGGTACCACACTTCATAAAGTGTAAAGTCCATAGTACTTAGCAGACATGCTAGTCCCCTCCCAAGAAGTTCTTCCTTATCTGTTTAGACTTGTTTCCAGCCATTTTTCCAAATGCACCTATACTGTGGCAAATATGTGAAGAATTTCTGTATGTAGCATGTTTTTCATGCTCGATGAATTGTCCCAAGCTCCTCTGTTCCCTTTTGTTCTCCCCTCACATTCTCCCATTTCAGTGGATTCCTGCTGATCTCCCACAACTCAGCTTGCATTACCTCTTCTGCAGAGTTGGCTGGGTAGGGCCAAGTGTGATCTCCTTGTTTTCATCAAACACTTTCTGTCATGGTATATCACGGTTATAGAACCTATGATTTTGTTAAAATTTTTATGTACTGGAGAGCTAGGTTCAAGAAAAATTGGCCTACAGAAGATAGTACAACAATACGGTTGGATCAGCTACTTCATTTACACAATCCCTAAATAACATTGTGAAAACAGCTACCCTTTTTTAGTTTACTTGTCACCACGAATAAAATAAGCACTCTTACAAACAAATGATGGAATTTTGGCATAAAAATATTTGTACCAAATTACTGTTTTATTGTTTATTGGGTAAAACATTGTTATTGAATTTGTATCATATTTTATTTTTCCATTTTAGGACCCTTAAAGGAACAAGGAATCCCTTTTCTGATATAATATCCACCCTAAAGAGAAATCCAAAGTTCGAGGTTCTAGAAGGTTATTTGGCTTATTAGAGTCTTAGATCAGCTCATAAATATTACATGACCTAAACTAAATTATAGAAATTTACGTGCAAACCAAAATTATAAACATAATGATGCATTTAAGTTAGGACTAAACCACTATTTCATCTTAAGAGGAATTAATTTGCAGGTACAATAACAACATTCCTCTCCTTTACTTGCTCTCATAGTTTAAATCCCTTCTAGAAATAGGCAATAATTGTTCTGTTACTGTAGTTCTGTTGGCTATTTTTCTACCTCTGCATAAACTGTAAGGGAAAGATCACCTGAGAAGGTGACATTTGAGCTGAGACATAAATGAAATAAGGGAGCAAGCTGAGAAGTTTTGAATTGTATGTCTCACAGGCAACTCAAATCTGAGCTTTTAATTTCCCTTTAGATGTGTTGCCCAGCGACTGGACTTCTCCATCTCGGTTGAATGGTAGTGTTATTGACCAAGTTTAAGTTAGAATCGTAAGGTCATCTTTTATGCCTACCTATTCTATCGCCAAATACACATCTTGTGAATCTTACCACTTTTCCAAGTTCACTGTTGCAACCCTAGCACAGTGCATTATCATTTTGAAAAATAAATGTGGCAGTGGACCCCTAATAGTCTACCAGCGCCCATGCTGGACCCGTCATACCTCATATCTCCTCTTCTCTGTACTGCACACTGAACTTTAGTAAATGTTAATCGGGGCATATGAATCTCTCCTGTTCAAAGACTACCCATTGCTCTTATGATGAGGCTGCAATGCTGTGGCAGGGCCTGTGAGGCTTTGATGGTCTGGCCCCAGCCTTTCTCTTCACCCTGTCACACAAGCTCCCCTTACTCTGCTCTTTCTCACCACTCTGGCCTCTTTTCACTTCCTTGGGCTTCCTATATTTTCTCCCACCATGAGGTCATTCTCCATCTATACTCTTCTCCTTGGAAAATGCTTTCATTCTCACTTGATCAAGCTAACTTGTACTCATTTTTAGGATCTCAGCAGTTTTCGCTTCCCTGGGGGCTTTTCTTAACCTCCTGACTGGGTCAAATGCTCCTGTTGCAGGACCTAAAGTAACTTTTCCTTCACAGCAAGTGTCATGGAGGAGTTGTATTTACATTTGTTTCTGTGATGATGTAATTACCATCTTTCTTTCTGTAAGTCTTTCAAAGGTGTGTGCCAGACATGTTTTTCCAGAATTGTTTTGCCAGTGAATGTTCATTGACTGAAAGAACTAATTAATCAGTTAATTAGTGGACCTCCATTCCAGCACTCTCCCCTTACCTGCTGCAATTTACGTACATTGTCTTTTTTTCTGAAATACTCTAGGTTCGTTTCACCACAGGGCTTTTGCACATGCTATCGTCTCTGCAGCAGTATTTGCATTCTGGATTCTCTTCACTGTTCATGTCTTAGCTTAATTAACAGCTTCACAGAGAAAGCTTCCCAGCTCACCTTCTACAAAATGGTATAGCCCTTTTTCCTTCTGTTCAGCTTGTTTCTTTCAAAAATTGTAATAATTTTACAGTCACACAACTATTTTTTTCAATTCTTTTTTTTTTTTTAAGAAGACAATCTTTTTTTTTTTTTTTTTAAAGATTTTATTTTTTCCTTTTTCTCCCCAAAGCCCCCCGGTACATAGTTGTGTATTCTTCGCTGTGGGTTCTTCTAGTTGTGGCATGTGGGACGCCGCCTCAGCGTGGTCTGATGAGCAGTGCCATGTCCGCGCCCAGGATTCGAACTGACGAAACACTGGGCCGCCTGCAGCGGAGCACACGAACTTAACCACTCGGCCACGGGGCCAGCCCCTTTTTTCAATTCTTTTTTGTCTGTATTGTCCATTAGACTCTTAATTCTACACAGGTGGAAACCATTCTTTTGTTTGTTTGTTTTTTTGAGGAAGATTAGCCCTGAGCTAACATCTGCCACCAATCCTCCTCTTTTTCGCTAAGGAAGACTGGCCCTGATCTAACATCCATACCCATCTTCCTCTACTTTATATATGGGATGCCTGCCACAGCATGGCTTGATAAGCGGTGTGTAGGTCCACACCCAGGATCTGAACCGGCGAACCCCAGGCCACTGAAGTGAAACATGTGAACTTAACTGCTGTGCTCCTGGGCCAGCCCCAAGAGCATCCTTGATTTGGTCACTGTTGGTTACCCAGTGAGTAGCAATCGGTTTCATGCATATTAGACAATAATAATTTGAGTGACCAAATAAGTTAAAAAATAACCAATAAGCTGAATGAGAAATATACCCTATTAAATTTCACATTAATCCTCCAAACAAAAATACAATGTTAGTAAAAGTGTTGATTATGAGAAAGCAGCATAAATATATAACATGCTAGTTTTTACATAGATGCTAGTTTCTCTCTCTGTCCCACAATTGCTCATATTCAAAGTCCTTTGCAGCTGCTTAAGGATATTTCTATTACTAAACCCACAAGAATTCAGGTGTGGTTCCACACAGGGTGTGGGTATGTGTCTCTTGTGTCTCTCTCTCTCTCTCATGTCCTTATCACCGGGAAACAAACCACACACCTCAACTACTCTCCATTCACAGAGTGATCTCTCTTATCCAGACAAAATTCTCAACATCTGTTGGAAATTAGTCTTATACCTTTTTGAAATAGAAGTCTTTCTATTTACATTTTAAATGTCTTTTTAAAGCATTCATCTTAATGTTTACTGGGGAAGCTCTTATCTCTTTCTTTCTCCCTAAAGTCATTCAAGTGAAAATAAAGGCCACAATTTTTTACCACAATGTGACATTATCATCTGATAGCAGGTGAAATTTGTGCATATATAAGGAGGTATGTGTTCTTGGTCATATGATTTAGTTTTTCATCCTACATCAAATGCTAGAGATACAAAATTGTATTATCTAAAAGAGTATTTTTCTTCATTAATTCTCTAAGCATATTCATTTATTAAACAAATTTTCTCACAGATTAATTAGAAAATGTTACTTTTCAAATCTTTTGATTATATGCTAAACAACATTGTGTTGGTCACATTAATATTATGCCACTCCAGTTGTTTTCCTGTGTACGGTACAGTCAGGTGTAATCTGTTGAACAGAAGATGTTCATAATCTCACTGATAACTATGAAAGATTGATTTAAAATAGTAAGCAGACGTTACTGAAATTACTTTGAAAACATTGTGCAACACCTGCATGTCCCCATGTAAATTACATGCAGTTTGTTTTATTCTAGATTTGCACGCTTCATCTTGAATAATAATAGATGATAATTTGGAGTAGTTCAAGTGATTTCACAGCATGCATTAAAGCACCACATCCCCAAGCAAACCAGCATGAACATTTTGTGGTTGGTATTGCTTTGCCTTATGCACCAAAAGAAAGCACATCCTGTTCTGTAGTTGAGTGAATTTTTTCCAGGCTGCAAATTTATATGTGCTAAGGGAATGAACAAATCTTTGCCTGTATGGACATCACAAATTCTATAAAGGTGCACACGAACTAGGTAATTTAGTAAAATGTCCACATTTATAGTGAGAGTTAAATAATACAACACTCTTTACCTATAAACAGAAGTAAAAGGCAAAATACAAAGAAAGAAGCTCATTAATGTCCTAGGATGTGAGTTAGACTTGTTTTCATTTTTAAATTCTTTATTTTGAAATCATTTTAGATTTAAAGAAGATCTGCCAAGAGTGTACACAGTTGCTTTGCATGTTTCATCCAGCTTTCCCTGAAGCTTGCATTTTATGTAACCATCATTTCCTTATCAAAACTAAGTAATTAACAATGCTACAATACTATTAACAAAACTGCATACTTTATTCATATTTCACCAGTTTTCGTACCAATGTCCTTTCCTGGATCCATGAACCAATCTCCGACACCACATTGCATTTAACCAGCATGTCTTCTGAATCTCTTCTAATCTGTGAGAATTTCTCATTCTTGTCTTTCAAAATTGAAGGTTACTGGTCAGGTATGTTGTAGAATGTCCCTCAATTTGGTTTTGGATGATGTCTTCTCACAATTAAATTGGGTTTGGAGATTTAGGGGAATAATGTCGCATAAGTGAAGTGCTCTTCTCATATCTTAGCAGAAGATACATGATGTCACCTTAATTAGTGATGATGTTGAGGTAGTGCCTACCAGGTTTCTCCACTGTGAAAGTTACTATTGTTTTCCTTTCCATACTCTGTTTACAGGAAGTGAGTCACTAAATCCAGACAACATGCAAGAGGATGAGAATTAAGCTCTATCTTCAAAAGGGGGGAGTATCAAAGAGTTTGTAGACATGTTAAAACCATCACAATGATTAATCATATGCTGGGGGCTGGCCCTGTGGCTGAGTGTTTAAGTTCACATATTCTGCCTTGATGGCCCAGGATTACACCGGTTCAGACCCTGGGCATGAACCTAGCACCGCTCATCAAGCCATGCTAGAGCGACACCCCACACAGTTCAACAAGAAGGAACTACAACTAGAATATACAACTATGTGCTGGGGGGCTTTGGGTAGAAGAAGAAGGAGAAAAAAGAAAAAGAAGATTGGGAACAGATGTTAGCTCAGGTACCAATCTTTAAAAAAAATATATTGCTGGGAGAGAGTTTGAGGATATACAAATAGCCTGTCTCCCCTAAAAGTTTAGCCCACTAATTTTAACAGTTATAAGTGGATCTTGCTTGTAGCAATTATTACTAGGCATCCTTTCTACAATTATTACTTGATATTCTTCTGTAGGGAAGATCTGTTGTTTTTTCCACACATATAATTATTCAATCATTTATTTATATCATTATGGACTCTATTTCTTCTCTTCTAGGGGCTTGAATCCAAAACTGTTCTTATTTGATTACTTAAATTGTTTTAGCTTTGGTCACTGGGGGCACTCTCAGGCTGGGACCTGCATTCTTTCTTTCTTTCTCTTTTTATTTTAGCATTTCCTTACTTCCAAGCATTACAATTTGCTATGAGCTTATCTTGTGTTTTGCCTATATCAACCCTAAAATTAGCCATTTCCACAAGGAGCCTTTCTCCTTTTATTGAAGAGCGATATGGAGAAACTAAGACCAGGTACCATGTGGGCGCTTGGCTATTGGGGTCTTATTGCTCTGAATCCTTTACACCATTTGATGTAATTAGTATTTCTCATTTTAGCGATTCTAGTAAGGATGTAGTTATATCTCATTATGTCTTTAATTTGCTGAATTTAGTTGAAAATTATACGACTAAGTACACTTTAAGGATATTTTGGCTACATGTTACTTTCTCCTAAATTACTTCTTTCAGATTGTTACTACATGAAACACATTATAATTATCAGCTTAGTGAATAAAATGGTACTTCAAAATTTATGAATCTGTCCAAGAGCAATATCTCTCTAATGCTATGATACCATTGCTTCTGGTCCCACTTCTGTAATTTTGATTAATTCCTGATAAGTTGTAGGTTCCTTTCTATGCTGCTGTTCACTCAAAAGTGGACATATAGTGGGTTCGCCGGTTTGGATCCCGGGTGCGGACATGGCACCACTTGGCACACCATGCTGTGTTAGGCATCCCACATATAAAGTAGAGGAAGATGGGCATGGATGTTAGCTCAGGGCCAGTCTTCCTCAGCAAAAAGAGGAGGATTGGCAGCAGTTAGCTCAAGGCTAATCTTCCTCAAATAAAAAAGTGGACATCTGGCTAAACATGCAAAGTTATTGTATTATAAGTTGTCGTTTGAACTCATATAGCCAATATTTTATGTGGGCATATTTTTATTAAGACTTTATTTTTTTGAACAGTTTTAGGTTTATTAGTGTGGATTTTGACAGGTTACTAAAGTCTAATGAAAATATTTATTTCATATGACAACCTATCGATTGATTTAAAATTCTATTTAAGATCTTTTATTGAAAAGTCACTTTGTACACATCTACATTTGAAATTGAAGCAGAAAAATCATAAGGAAAAGACCAAAAGATAAGGTAAACCTATTTAAGGAGTTTAGGATTGAAGAGTCTTTATAAAGCCAAAATTAATCCGTACAATTTTTTTCTCCTGACTTTTAAAAGTCCGTATCTGAATTAAAAATTTTATTCTCTGTCTTGGGTTTGTTTTAACTTTCTGCATTAAAGTTTTCTTGGGAAATGATGACATTAACTAACATTTTTAATTAATCGTCATAAAAATCTGCAATTTTTTATTGAGTGCATAATAATTTACATCATTGCAAAATTTTAATTGTACATTATTTCTTGTCTGTCACCACACCAGTGCTCCCCTTCACCCCCTGTGCCCACCCCTCACCTCCCTTCACCTAGTAACCACTGAACTGTTCTCTTTGTCCATGTGTTTGTTTGTATTCCATATATGAGTGAAATCATACGGTGTTTGTCTTTCTCAGTCTGGCTTATTTTGCTTAGCATAATACCCTCCAGATCAATCCATGTTGTAACAAGTGGAACGATTTTGTCTTTTTTCTGGCTGAGTAGTATTCTATTGTATAAATATATTACAGCTTCTCTATCCAATCATTGGTTGATGTGCACTTGGATTTTTTCCATGTCTTGGCTATTGTGAATAGTGCTGCAATGAACATAGGCGTGCATATGTTACTTTGGATTGTTGATTTCAAGTTGTTTAGGTAGATACCCAGTAGTGGGATAGCTGGGTCATATGGTAGTTCTATTTTTAGTGTTTTGAGGAATCTCCATACTGTTTTCCATAGTGGCTGCACCAGTTTGCTTTCCCACCAGGAGTGTATGAGGGTTCCCTTTGCTCCAGATCCTTTCCAACATTTGTTATTTTTTGTCTTGCTGATTATAGCCATTCTAATGGATGTAAGGTGATATCTTAGCGTAGTTTTGATTTGCATTTTCTTGATGATATTTTCATGCATTTATTTGCCATCTGTATATCTTCTTTGGAAAAAGGTCTGTTCATATGATCTGCCCATTTTTTGATCAGGCTGTTTTGTTGTTATTCAGTTGTGTGAATTCCTTATATATTACGAAGATTAACTACTTTTTGTTAGATATTTGATTTGCAAATATTTTCTCCCAGTTGGTGAGTTGCCTTTTTGGTTATTTTTTGCTTTTTGTGTTTTTTTAATTTTTATTTTTTTCAGATCTACATCATATTTCGAATTCTGTATACATTACATCATGTTCACCACCCGAACACTAATTATAGTGCATCCCCTCACATGTGACCCTAATCACCCCTTTTGCCCTCCCTCCTTCCCCCTTCCCCAATGGTAGCCACCAGTCCAATCTCCAATGCTATGTGTGTTTTTTTTTTTTTTTTGTCGTTTTTATCTTCTACTTATGAGTGAGATCATATGGTATTTGTCTTTCTCCCTCTGACTTATTTCACTCAGCATAATACCCTCAAGGTCCATCCATGTTGTCACAAATGGCCGGATTTCATTGAATAAGACACAAAGAAATGGAAAGATATTCTGTGCTCTTGGATTGGAAGAATTAACAACATGAAAATGTCCATAATTCCTAAATCAATCTGTAGATTCAACGCAATCCCTCTCAAAGCTCCAACAACATTTTTCACAGAAATAGAACAAAGAATCCTAAAATTTATATGGAACAACAAAATACCCCGAATAGCCAAAGGATTCCTGAGAAAAAAGAACAAAGCTGGAGGTATCACATTCCCTGATTTCAAAATATACTACAAAGCCATAGTAACCAAAACAGCATGGTACTGGCACAAAAACAGACACACAGATCAATGGAACAGAATCGAGAGCCCAGAAGTAAACCTGCACATTTACGAACAGCTAGTATTCCACAAGGGAGCCAAGAGCATAGATGGAGAAAGGAGAGTCTCTTCAATAAATGGCTGGGCTTTCAGTTCTGTTTTATTGATCTGTGTGCCTGTTTTTGTACAGTACCATCCTATTTTGATTACTATGACCTTGTAGTATATTTTGAAGTCAGGGATTGTGATGCCTCCCACTTTTTTCTTTTTCTCAGAATTTCTTTAGCTTTTTGGGGTCTTTTGTTGCCCCTATAGATTTTAGATTCTTTGTTCTATTTCCATGAAGAATGTCATTGGGGTTCTGATTGAGAGTGCATTGAATATGTAGATTGCTTTGTGTGGTATGGGCATTTTAACTATGTTTATTATTCCAGTCCATTTGCATGGAATCTCTTTCCATCTCTTTAAGTCATCATCTAGTTCTTTCAGTAGTGCCTTATAGTTTGCATTGTATAAGTCCTCCACTTCCTTGGTTAAATTTAGCCCTAGATACTTTATTCTTTTTGTTGTGATTGTAAATGGAACTGTATTCTTGAATTCTCTTTCTGTAAGTTTGTTATTAAAGTATAGAAATGCAACTAATTTTTGTGAGTTGATTTTGTACCCTGCACCTTACTGTAGTTGTTAATTATTTCTAATAGTTTTCTTATGGATTCTTTAGGGTTTTCTATATATAATATCCTGTTATCTGAAAACAGCAAGAGTTTCACTTCTTCACTCCCTATTTGGATTCCTTTTATTCCTTTCTCTTGCCTAATTGCTCTGGCCCAAACCTCAAGTACTATGTTGAATTAGACTGGTGATACAGGGCATTCTTGTCTTGTTCCTGTTCTCAGAGGGGTGGCATTCAGTTTTTCCCCTTTGAGTAT
This sequence comes from Equus caballus, assembly GCF_041296265.1. Taxonomy (NCBI): domain Eukaryota; kingdom Metazoa; phylum Chordata; class Mammalia; order Perissodactyla; family Equidae; genus Equus; species Equus caballus. The sequence continues at coordinate 15,311,104 of NC_091702.1, read as the reverse complement.
GATGTTGGCTGTGGGTTTATCATATATGGTCTTTATTATCTTGAAGTAATTTCCTTCTATCCCCATTTTATTGAGTTTTTATCATAAATGGATGTTGGATCTTGTCAAATGCTTTCTCTGCATCTATTGAGGTGATCATGTGGTTTTTATTCCTCATTTTGTTAATGTGATGTATTAAATTGATTTGTGGATGTTGAACCATCTCTATGTCCCTGGTATAATTTCCACTTGATCATGATGTATGATCTTTTTGATGTATTGCTGTATTCAGGTTGCCAATATTTTGTTGAGGATTTTTGCATCTATGTTCATCAGCAATATTGGCCTGTAGTTTTCCTTTTTTGTGTTGTCCTCATCATGCTTTGGTATCAGAGTGATGTCGGTCTTATAGGATGTGATAGGCAGCATTCCATCTTCCCTGATTTTTTGGAATAGTTTGAGAAGTATAAGTATTAAATTATCTTTCAAAGTTTGGTAGAATTCTCCAGGGAATCCATCTGGTCCTGAGTGTTTACTTTTTGGGCTGATTTTGATTACTATTTCAATCTCTTTACTTGTGATTGATCTATTCAGATTATCTATTTCTTCTTGATTCAGCTTTGGGAGGTTGTAAGAGTCTAAGAATTTATCCATTTCTGCTAGATTGTCCATTTTGTTTGTATATAGCTTTTCATAATATTCTCTTATACTCTTTTGCATTTCTGTGGTATCCATTGTTATTTCTCCTCTTTCATATCTAATTTTATTTCTCTGAGCTTTCACTGTTTTTTTCTTTGTAAATCTGGCTAAGAGTTTGTCAATTTGTTTACCTCCTCAAAGAACCAGCTCTCTGCCTCATTGTTCCTTTCTACTGCTTTTTTGTTTGTTTCAATTGCACTTATTTCTGCTCAGATTTTCATTATTTCTCTCCTTCTGCTGACTCTGGGGGTTGTGTTTGTTATTATTTTTCTAATTGTTAGGTGTAGTTTGAGATTGCTTGTTTGGGATTTTTCTTGTTTCTTAAGGTGAGCCTGTATTACAATGAATTTCCCTCTTAGTACCTCTTTTGCTGAGTCCCATATGACTTGGTATGGTGTACTTTCATTTTCATTTCTCTCCAGATAATTTTTGACTTCTCCTTTAATTTTTTCAGTGATCCACTGGTTGTTCAATAGCATGTTGTTTAGTCTCCAAATCTTTTTCCCTTTCTCGGCTTTTTTATTCTAATTAATTTCTAGCTTCATAGCATTGTTATTGGAAAAGATGCTTGTTATTATTTCAATCATCTTAAATTTATTGAGACTTGCTTTGTTTCCCAACATATGGTCTATCCTTGAGAATGTTTCAAGTGCACTTCAGAAGAATGTGTATTCTGCTGTTTTTTGATGGAGAGTTCTATATATGGCTATTAAGTCCAACTGCTGTAGCTTTTCGTTTAATTCCACTGTTTCCTTGTTGATTTTCTGTCTGGATGATCTATCCATTGATGTGAGTGGAGTGTTGAGGTCCCCTACTATAATTATATTGTTATTAATATTTGTTTTTAGGTTTGTTTATCATTGCTTTATGTACTTTGGTGCTCCTGTGTTGGGTGCATAGATATTTATAAGTGTTATGTCTTCTTGCTGGAGTGTCCTTTTGATCATTATATACCACCCCTCTTTGCCTCTCTTTACCTGTCTTATCTAGATGTCTACTTTGTCTGATATAAGTATTGCAACACCTTCTTTCTTTTGTTTACCATTAGCTTGGAGTATCATCTTCTATTCCTACACTCTGAGCCTATGTTTGTCATTGGAGCTGAGATGTGTTTCCTGGAGGAAGCGTATCATTGGTTCTTGTTCTTTAATCCATTTTGCCACTCTGTGTCTTTTTATTGGAGAATTCAATCCATTTACTTTTAGCGTGATTATCAATATATGCGGGCTTAATGCTGCCATTTTATCACTCATTTTCTGGTTCTCCAGCATTTCCTTTCTTTCATGACCCATGTGTTTTTGTTTACCAATTGAGTTATGCAGTTTTTTTATGTTGTGTTTCTTTGTTTTCTACTTATTTGTTATTTTTGTCTCTGTTCTTCTTTTTTATTTAGTGGTTACCATGAGGTTTATATTCAAAATCTGGTAGATAAGAGTCCCTTTTCTGATGGCCTCTTATTTGCTTAGTCTAATTGATTCAGTCTTTTCCCTCTTTCTCCACTAAGTTGTTTTTCTCACATCTAATTCCATCTTCTCTTGTGAGTTTCTGCTTAAAATGATAAGATTATCATTGTTTTTGGTGTTTTCCTTCCCTTTATCTTTAATGTTATAATTGAGTATTTACTAACCTGTTCTGATGTATAGCTACTATGTCCTGATTTTGTATACATCTTTATCTCCTTACTCCACGCTTTGTAGCCAGTTTCTCCCTTTTTTTTTCTGAAGTATAAGGGCCTGCTAGAGGATTCCCTGTGTGTGTGTCTGTGTGGGGGGCTATCTTGTGGCTATGAACTCCTTTAGCTTTTGTTTTCCTGGGAAAGTTTTTATTTCTCTATCATATCTGAAGGATATTTTTGCCAGATATAGTATTCTTGGCTGAAAGTTTTTGTACTTTAAAGAGTTGAATATGTCATTCCAGTCTATCTTAGTCTGTAAGGTTTCTGCAGAGAAATCTGCTGAAAGCTTGTTAGGCGTTCCTTTGTAGGTTATTTTCTTCTGCCTTGTTGCCCTTAGTATTTTTTCTTTGTCATTCACTTTTGCCAGTTTCATTACTATATGCCTTGCAGTAGGTCTTTTTAAAGTCATATATTTAGGAGATCTGATAGCCTCTTCAACATGGGTTTCTATCTCCTTCTTTAGGTTTGGGAAGTTCTCTGCTATTATTTCTTTGATCACACTTTCTGCTCCATTCTCCTACTCTTCTCCCTCTTGAATACCTATAATTCTTATGTAGCATTTCCTAATAGAGTTGGATATTTCTCAGAGACTTTCTTCATTTCTTTTTAGTCTTAATTCTCTCTCCTTCTCTATCAGGAGCATTTCAATATGCCTATCCTCAATTATGCTGATTTGCTCCTCTACAGTATTCACTCAAGCATTCAGGGAATCCACATCTTGTTTTATCTCATGGATTGTGTCTTTCATCTCCAATATTTCTGATTCATTCTTCTTTATAGTTTCAATCTTTTTTTGTGAACTAGCTCCTAAACTTGTTGAATTGTTTCTCTTTTAACTTGTTGAATTTTTTATGATAACTATTTTGAATTCTCTGTCATTTAGGTTACATATTTCTGTGTCTTCAGGACTGATCTCTGGGTACTTATTTTCTCTCGGCTCTGAAGATGTAATATAATTTTTGATACTGCTAGAGGGTGTGGCTTTGTTCTTTCACATCCTAATATTATTTGGGCTCAGTTATCACCTATTCCCATTTGGTGGGGTTCAAGGGCTATGTATTCTGAGCCCTCTGCAATCTGCTTGGATCAGAGGCACTGGAGCCAGCTCTGGGCAGGTGGAGGGGAAGGGTGCTTTCTTCTGTGTGCTCTTGAGGTTTTCTTGCTCTGCCCTCACTGTCTGCTCTCCTGGCCTGTTGGCTTGATGTGGTCACCCCTGCATTAGATTCCACTTCACTAGGGGCTTTTCCTTAGGCTGTGAGGGACGTTGGGGATCTTTGATGTTCCTGCAAATGAACATCCCCTCTCCCCGTCCCCTTTCTTCCCTCTTGGAAGTCTATACTGATATAAATGAATGATTGAATACATAAATAACTGGGAAGAACAAACATACCAGTCATGCAAAAGAATTCAAAATAACTTATGTGAGTGCATTGCCTTCAAGTAAATCACTGCACTTCTTAGGTATGGACTGCACATAGTGACTTCCTTCCAAAGAGGACAGGATGCAAAAGGGAAAAAAAGAGTAACTTTGCAATGGAGAAATCTGACAAACATTACATAGAGTAAAGTGACCCAGATTAACCTCGACAGTACTAATTCATGTTGATAGTAGGTACCCTTCATAGGATATGATAAGAATGGCACTTTATCTTTGTGGTTTTCTTCCCAATAATCCATAACCCCAACTGAATCATAAGAAAAACATCAGTCAAATCCTAATTGAAAGGCACTCTATAGAGTACATGACCAGTACACTTCAAAACTGTTGGCCATCAAAAACAAGACAAGTCTGAGAAACTGCAACAGCTAAGAATAACCTAAAGAGACACGAAGACTAAATGCAATGTGTTCTCCCAGATAGGACTCTGAAACTGGGTTTAGGGTACGCGAGGACTTTCTGTTCTACCTTCACAAATTTTCCATAAATTTAAGCCTTCTCTAAAATAAAAATTTACTTAAGTAAAACTTTTTTTACTTTATTTTTTTCCTTTTACTCAAATAAAAGAAAATAAATACTTTACTTACAGAAAACAATGATGCTGAAAAAGGGAAGAAACTAAAAACCAAGCCCTATGAGGCTCTAAACGCCCTACCTGACCTGCTCATCCTTACTGCTGTTACCTTATCTCTGTTAATTCCCTCCCACTTTGTCCATTGTCACCTCACAGGCCTCCTTGTTGTTTCTCTAACACAGCCCACTTCCATTTCCGAGTCTTTGAACTGTTTTCTGTGTGGACTGTTCTTCCCCTGATAGCTGCATGGATGACCACTGACCTCTAAGTATTTGTTCAAAGGTAGTTTTCTTAATGATAATTACCTAGACTCCACTAATTCAACTGCAAATTTTATCCATCTGCACCTCCAATCTCCCTTGCTGTATACTTATATAATTTTACTTAAGACTTTCTAACATACTATGTGTTTCATTTATTATCTTTATTATTGAAGTCCTATAACATAGCACTAGAATACGCGCTTTTCAAGGGTAGGAAACTTTATCACTTTCTTCACCAATTCCTAGAACAGTTCCTACTCAATAGCCGGGACTTGATAAATATTTATTAAATGGATAGAAGAATAAATTTAAATAACTAGAGCGGGTGAGTTATTCTGTGGTTAGTCCTTATTCCTATATTCTTTGGATTTAATTATCCCACTAAGAGTATGTGAAGGCTTTGATTAACCCAGAACTTGGTGAAAAAGTGGAACCAAGACTTTTGTATAAAGCCTCTTGAAGGATCAAACTCTTAGCTAAAAGGTGGACTAGCATAAATTTACTTTGCTCAAAAAGAGGCTATAAAAGCAAAACACTACAACAAAATCTAATTCAATTGTTTCAGTCAGAGCTTCACATAGAATAATAATAAATGTTCCCAGAGAACTTGTTAGCACAGTCCTGCCCTCAAGTGTGTTTGGAATTTGAATTTAAAAATACTGTGGTCATTCAGAATACTTGTGTGTTAGAGTGTTCAATTTGATTATGTTATAAAGACATCATAGACAACCATAGTCACAGACCTCAATGAATATACTGGTAAGATATTTAAATAATAAAATATTATCTGTCACATATAATAATATAAATGACCCTGTTAGAATTCAATAATAAAGTTAATGGGCAAAAATATGTCAATACAAATGAGAGAACAAGAAATCTGAATGGTTAATAAACATATGGAAAGTATTCTGTCCCAGGTTATGCAAAATCCATCACTAGTAGACTCTATGTGACAGGCAATTTATGGGTCCAAATTATGAAGTTCAACAGTACTAAGTGTTGAGAATGTAGCAAAACAGGGAAAGAAACTTCCAGTGTGCAGAACAAAAATTTTGGTGAGTAACTTGGCAATGTCTAAGGAATTTGATATTCTGATGACCCAGTAATTCTAGTCCTAGATTTATAACATTCAATTACTCTTACATAAATGCATAAATATATTCATAACAACTTTTTTTTTGGTGGGGAAAATTGTCCCTGAGCTAAAATCTGTTCCACTCTTCTTCCATTCTTCTTCCATTTTGTATGTAGGGCACCTGCCACAGCATGGCTTGATGAACAGTGTGCAGGTCCGTGCCAAGGATCCGAATCTAGGAACCGCTTGCTGCAAGCAGTGCAAATTTAACCCTTATGCCACCGGGCCAGCCCGTAGCAACTTTTTTTAATAGCTGAAAGTTAGAAACCACCAACTGTTTATTAAATGGAAAATGGATGTGGATATGGAAACATAGCATATTAACCCATCAGATTTTTATACAAAATTGCCAAAGAATAAACTAAAGATATATGTATAAAACTGACTAAATCTCCAAACACAAGATTTAAAAAGACAAATTATGAAGCTATTTGTTTCCATTTTATAAAACAAGTCTGTGTATTCCTTAGATTTACAAACATACAGAGTAAAAATATAAAGACAAATCTAGTGAGGTTAAACACCTTCCTCTCCTTTAACCTTTTAAATACCTTATTCCCTTCACACCTCCCTACCACCTCAAGGGGAGGGAGAGAGCTTCAGCACTGAGTCCTCTTACATCTTAAGCAGGTAGTGTGAACATGAGTGCTTAATATATAATTTGTCATCATTTTTACACTTATATTATTTCAAAATCATAATACATCAAAAACAAAGCACAATACCATGTATGTTCCAACAAGGGTAGCTTTGGTGAAATCAGACAGGAAGACAGGTTCCAAAGGGGAGGGATAATAGTAATGATATATGGTTAATATCTACTCCTTTAACTTTACCTTGTGAGATCCACTGTGCTAGCATCCCACAAGAAGCACTCTGGGAGTTGTTTTTCCTTTGTGCTCACTGAGACACATCCAAGGTGAGTGCAGCAACACCCCTCTATTTTAACATTTATGTTCAATGTCTGCAGCAAGAGTGAGTCTTCAGAAATGGATAGCCACAGGCCTTGGATCCATCTGCCTAACTCAATAGATCCTGGCAGTGGTGGTACTAGATAGCACAGGTCGCTGGTGGGTTACTGTGTAGTTTAGAGGTAGTCCCTTGGTATTTTATGTTCTTCAAGTAATTTGCTGGCCAGTGACAAACAGTCCAGAAATGGAAATAGCTATAGCTCTTAGATTTTTATTACTAGAATTTAAAGGAGTGAATAATTCATATCTTTTATTGTTGTCTTTAATTTACTATTTTGGATTCTTTTTGTCTCTTGACCTAGGAGCTCTGAGTCATTATATTAAATTTGGGCCCTGTATCTCTTTTCTCCATTGAGCAAGAGCCTTTTTGTAGAAAAGTTACAACCAAATGAATATCTGTTCACGTTGAGCTAATGACAGCAAAACACTGTTCCTCTGGTCTTTTCTGCAGTTAGGCACAAACAGTTCCGATATATACCAATGAGGTTGGTCATTCATGATCTGGTCTTGTTGGGAAGAGTTTCATTCTAAAGATACAGTAAATGCTGTCTGTATAGTTTAGGGATTTATATTCATAATTTCTAGGCCACTCAAGGAATTATATGTTATCTCTCTTGGTGATTTTTCCCTCCCTGGCTTGACTAGTTGAGACTAAGTGAATTGCCTGGCCTTCTTCCATGTCTAGCACTATAGAGTTTTTACACCAGCACCAACTCTTGATTAAAGGTTAATTACCAGAAGAAATATTCCCCCTCCTCAACCACACCACCAGTACCAGAATCTTCATGACTTAGAAACCAGCACATACGTTAATTAAATTCTGACATGTTCACCTCTGACAGACCTTTTATGTGCCTATTTTGTTCTTCTCTGTTTAGACTTTTTGGGAATAGACCATGTGATAGGTGTCAAACTATCTGCCTTTTGAGCCCTATATGCTTTATTTACTTAACAGTGACACTATTCTTTTGAGTAATTATCACTGGTAACGAGGCTTCACATTTCACATTTCCCGATGACTGACTTCGTATTTTGGGAAAAAATCCAAAGTATTTTGTGCTCATATTTCCTGCATCCATTAATTTCCTACATTTGGATTTCATTGCCATTAACTCTAGTTTAATATTTGGTAACTGTTTAACGAAGAGTATATGTGTGTATGTGTATGTGTGTCTGTGTGTGTATATAAATTAAATGTCAGTGACTTGAAGAATGATCTTTACATAATTAATTTGCTGCATGTTAAATATAAACATTACTGTAAGCTAGCTCTTTGAAGACAAGATGTGTGTGTGTTTTGAAAATACCCATTCTCAAATTTCTGCAATGTTTATTGAATTGTACTTTAGGAATAAATACATCAAATATTTTTTTTACTTGTAGTTCAGGGTCCATAAGTTATAAACTTTCCTAAGCTTTAAGGTCCCCTGGGCCCCAATTTGCATGCCAGGGTGAAATCTATTCACTTGAAACCATAAATATTTCTAAGCAATTTTCATGCTCAGATAGTCATGAAATTGAGGGGGCTTTCAGCTTCAGTCAATCATAAACATTTCCTATTATCCTTAATTCCTTTTCCTTTGTGCAGATGTGGCATGCGTTCCCAAGTTCCTTATGGGAGGGAGAATCCTTTTGGTAAGATGGCGCCATTAAGAAAAATTCTACACTAGTTTATTTTGAGTTGCACTCAAAGGAAGTGAAGAACAATTCAAAATGCCATGAAGAAAAAAACTTGCATCGAAGTCACAATTAAAATCATACAGAATAAAATTTTTCAGAGTCTCATTTTGAGATCAAAGACCATAATTAAGATGATGCTCAAAAAAGGACATTATATATAATAGACATAATTATTTTATTATCTACTTTGAATAACTTGTCATGCTTTCATTAACATTAAAACATATTATAAAATACTCACGACATAAAAAGAGCTTCACCAGGCAGTTTCTTATTGGTTTTCACAAATTATTTATTTTTATTCTCACAACCAATCTACCAAGGCAAATTACTATGATTTCCACATTACAGGTCATGGAACAGGCAGGCAGAAGGCACATAAGCTAGAGCAACTCTAGAACGGATGTGCTTAATTCTCACACTATATTTCCCCTCTCTCCATATGTATTTCCTTCAAAATACATTAATCATAGTAGCTGCTGTTTAATGTTTACTTGTCCTTTTGCTCGGAAGTGATTAATATACCTACACCTATGTTATATAGTCATTATAATTTTTATTTAAGATTACTAAGATACAATATGCCTGAGCTCATTGAACTGTCTTTCTGAGTGTTCTTGTAACACATTGAGTTTCTTTATGACAACTATTTTGATTTCTCTGTCATTTAGATTATAAACTTCTGCAACTTCAGGGTTGCTTTCTGGACATTTGTCATTTTCTTTCTGCTCTGAAGTGTTACTGTAGTTCTTCATGATGTTTGATGAATTGATCCTTGCCAGCTCATTTGTGGTAGTATCAGGATGAAGATTTCAACTGCCACTGCTGGAAGGGGCAGGAGCTGTGTTTTCTGATCTTGCCCCCTCTGCTGGATGTTTGTGCACTGGCTGCAGTCACTTGGCAGGTCACACACGCAGACACAGTGGGGAGCTCTGTGTTGGGCTGACAGGTCACTCTCATGCAAGTGGGACCACTGCACTTGGCAGAGGACAGGCTGAGCTGCTGTGCTAGGTGGGAGAGGTTTCTTTGTGCACAAGATAGCTCTGCTGTAGAGGAGGTTTGGCTGGGCTGCTGCACTTGATGGGCAGGGCTTTTTTCTGGGATGTGAGCTGCCTCCACTCAATGGAGAGTTTTCCAAAGGTGGGGCTGCTGGAGCACCATATGTGCTCCTGCAGGCCAGGCTACCACTCTAAAAGCATTTGCAAGTAGGCCAGGCTTCCCCTGCCTCTTCTTACAGCTGTGCCAGACACTGTATGAGGACCTGTAACCTGGATTGCTGCCATTGGGGAGGAAAAAGTATATACTTACCTACTTCCACTGCTTCCCAGGGACCCAGTCCACCCATCTTCAGATGTATGGCTGCATGGATCTGTCAAGCATCCTGTTGTTCTATGTAAGGAATCCTCTGTTGGTTAGTCCATGTCTATTTAGTTGTAACTTAGAGGAGAGAAGCAAAGGGACCAACTCATTCTGCCATGATTCTGAATTCCCAAAAACTTAAATTTTAAGCCAAAATTAAAAACTAAACATTATTTACATATTTTAACTGTTAATTTTTTGTTTATAATTTTTATCACTAGAGATTTATTCACTGACTATCTAAGATTTCTAATTTACTTTATAATGTGGGCTGAGTGATCTGCCGTGATGGGTAAGACTTAGCTATACCTGGCAGGAATATGAGACTTGGTTACCAGAAGCGTAAATCAATTGTGATGTTTGTTGGCCTTGCTTTCTTTTAATGACTTTTGAAATAAATTTTTTCCTTTTACACTTATATTAAACTTAGATGTAATTCAATAAATTGGGAGTGAAGTGGGGAAGACCAGAGGCAAGAAGAGTAGGACAATCCTCATGAGTAAATTGGTCTTTTGTTTTGGGTTAAATGTTCAGGTAGGAATGATTATGGTCTGAATCTAAGTAATTGTTACACTTTAAATCCTGAGTTTTTCATACTTTGCTTTTACTTTCTGGATTTAACTACAACCCAGTGCTTCAGTCTAATTAGGACTGAAAAATGGGGAAGCCTTGGGATCACTTTCTGAAGAATTTTGCTGTTCAAAATAGTGGGAAATCTCATATATTAAGTGTTGGGTAAAAGTTGATACCTATTCTCTGATAGGTATCAGCATTTTTTATCTTTCCATAATTGAGATTTATAGTTCCAAAAGATATAATTTAATACCTTCCTTTGATTAGAAAATGAGAGTATTGCAATTAATATAATATAGTACCAATATAATATATTAAAATTCATTTTATTAATATTTCCATCTCAAATTTATCATCTGGTCCTAAATTAAATATAATTTTAAGGATTATCTTCTAAACAAGCATTAACTAGGCATTTACTTTGTGAGGCTCAACATTCTTTAGTGTCAAGATGAATAATATTTCTTCCTTCCCCAGAGAAGTGCCTAGACTCCAGGAAGAAAATAAGCACTAATTATATAAAAGCACATGACCTGTACCATTTATGCTTCTCTGTATTAATAAGAGCATGAAGTAACCTGCAAATTTTTTATAAATTTAAATCAGATGTGCCCATAAGATAAGTCAGAAAAGCTAGGTGAAAATTGTCTGAGATCTTGAATAAGGAGGCATTTTCTTGTTTGATGACAGCAAATTTTGATATTTTATGCACTCCTTTAGAATGAATATATACTATTATTACATTAAAATTCATTACGTGATTATAATATACAATTGTATACATTAAAGTGTATCTTACTTATGTAGAATATTCTATATGAAATTCAATTATTGAACTATTATATAATATATTATATCATATTTTAGAATCTTAAATACAAAAAAGAATATGGGAAGGTAATACCAGTACCTTTACATTTCTTTTTGAAAGAAAAGTTTTTTCTGCCTCTGTGGGTCTTTTTATTTTAGGGGTGCTTCAGTGACCTACAGCTCTCAGACACTTGAGCTTTGGCCAGTCATCTGCATAGTTAGGAAGAAGAGGATAGAGAAATTCAATAATCATATGCATTAATAAGAAGGAATGGCTTTTAATTATGGATTATTATATACAAATTTAGAAGACCATATTAATCTTCTAAGCTTGTATCTGAATTGAATTATTTGAATTTCAAAGTCTCTGAATATAACCATTCCATACTCAAAACTTCTGCCCTCATAAATGTAGTTATTACCTTGTTTTTATTCATACCTAAATCTATTTATTATGTATTTAATAAAAGTCAAGATTCTTAGCTCTATCATATTGAAATAGCCAAATCATATCCATGTATAAGATTAAGAGACTGTAGAGCCATTGACCACGAATTAGCACGACAAGTAATAAAGTACATCCCACCTCCCACTGCTGAAGATTAAACTGCCAGTTACTCACTTTCTTAGGCACACTAGCAGTCAAGATGTTGGCATGTAACCTAGGCCTCACCACGTATTGCATCTGTCATAGTTGGAAATACAAAAAGCAGTGACTATAAGGAAGTTACTCTCCTTCATGAGAGTTGCATCAGAGAAGGCAGTTATATCCACATCCAGGTGGCAGGACTAGCAGTGGTTTTAGCAAAGCCCCAGCATCCAGGGTTGGTGATGTCAGAGGCGCACTTTGCAGTGTCTGTTCTCAAGGTCATTGGTGGAGTGTTTGTGCAACTGTTAAGTGATATAACTTTTGCTGTTACTCCCAACCACAGAGCCTTCAAACTCGATCCTAGACATGTACCAAAGTTTGTGTGAGTTACCAAGTTTTCTTTCATTAAATTCCCTTTTTGTTTGAATTAGCTAAAGCCAATATCTAATGCTTGCAATTAAGAATCCTGACTAATACAGGGAACAAATCAAATAAAGTACTCAAAATACTGTATGTCCTAAAGATGAAAATTTCTCCACAGTTCAAAGCATTTTTTATATCCTTTATTAGATAAATAAATGTATTTTATAATTATTATATGTAATTCTCTATGGTAGAGCTTGAAAATTTTTGAGTATCTTGAGTCTCCTGCTCATTGTAGGTATTTTTTTTGTTTTTAATTAGATTCTAACTGCCTATTTACAGAGGGAAAGCATTCACTCATTTGACTCCCTAAGTGAACCAATTTTTTTCAAGCCAGAGTTTTTATGCAAGCGTATTTCTAAAATTCTTCCCATATCTGTTTATTTCATGATCACCATAAACTTTTGTCATTTTCATCACATATATGTATATGTGTATATATATCACATATATATGTGTATGTGACTATATATGTGTATGTTGTATATATGTATATAGAATTTTCATAAGCATAATAAAAGAAAGACATTATTTAAATATTTCTGAAATTAAGCATTTTGAAGGATGAATTGTCCAGACAATGTCTCTACATAGTTGGCTTCCTCTCTATCTCTGGGACTTTGGATGCTCTATTAAAAAGCCCCTAAACCTACTCTTTTAATCTAAAGGTTTTGCTCCACAATCTGTGTTTAAGCACCAAATGCTCTTTTCATACGTCTCCCAGTCTTAAAACCTTTGCTCGAAAATTAGATTTCCAATCTCTCTCCCTGTTTTCTTTCTCTCTCTCCTTCTACATGGAAGCTTAGCATAAGATTTTCCTGTGCAGAATTGTGGTTTCTCTCAAGATGCCACCTCTTCCTTCCTCTGTACGTCTCCAGGAAATGCAACCTGTGAGGAGTACCCAACTCTGGCTGACCTTGGCGCAGGCTACCTGCATGCTGTACTCAGCCTGAACCTCTCTCCACAGGCTCCAGCCCGTCTGGGACACGAAGTAATCTGACAAGAATAACTTAATAGCCAGAGGCAGGCTGCACACCGAGTGCATAGTTGCCAGAACAGCAGAAATGCTAAGTTTACCGTAAGGGATGAGCAGCTTTTTAAAAGTGTCTAGCTGCAGGGAATTAAAGTTTCCAGATGGCAGAATTGCTGCTGATCTCCATCCAGACACTCCACCCCGCCATTTTCCAAGACATAGTCCCATTCTTAGCAAGTCTAGGCTTAAACGCAAGAGGCACCCTTCTCCCTTTGCCCACTCTTCCTGCTTCCCACTCTTAGATGCGTAGGGCATTCTTATTATTTTCTGCTCAAATTATAGGCAAAGACTAAAACTTATTTAAAAATAATATATGTAGTTTAGTTTGGAAAATAAAGAAACAGATTCAGAAGACATAGAACTATTTATTCCTTCACCCACATTTGTGCCAAGTAGTACAAATAATTATACTTGCCTAGGCTTCAGGACATTCTTCTGAAAATTTCATTGTCTACAATGTTCTGTGAGAACAGGAGTTACGGAGCTTTGATTTTAAAAATGGCTACTGTAAAAGGCTCTAAATCCTAATCCAAAATATAGTTACATCTCATGAGCTCTCCATCTGGAGATCGGACTCTTGGCAAGTTGAAGTACAGGCACAGCTCCAACCTCAATAATCGTTCATAGAGGTTCTGGGGAGTAAATATAGACTCACGCGGCCCAGAGACCATGCATTTTACTTCTTTCATGGGGACACATTGTAACTATGATCAGATTTAGAAAGTTGTTCATAAAGGATGACAAGGTCAAATATTTTATTTCTAGACAAAACCAGATAAATATTAAAAGGAGGTCAGCAGTATATCATCTTTAAAAAAATTCTAATAGCCAATTGTTTCTGCACCATTTATCGCATAGACCATCCTTTTCCCACTGATTTGTAAAATCATCTCTGTCATATATCAAGTTTCTGTAAATGTTGGGTCTGTTTCTCATTTCTTTATTCTGTACCATTGGTTTATTTCTCTATGTTTATTCCACAGGACTTTGCTTTATTACTAAATTTTATAGTATGTCTTGAAATTGAACAGAAAACATTTCACATTTTGTTCATCAAAATTATCTTGCCTGTTCTTGGTCATTTATTTTTACATGAAATTTACACCCAGTTTCTTAAGTTCCATTAGATAGAAAACATTTGTGATTTTTATAGATATTTCCTTGAATTTATATATCCTATCAGAATATCAACATCTTTATTTTGTCATGCATTTGTTATGTATTATATGCATTTCGGCCTGCCCTGTGGCCAAGTGGTTAAACTTCTACACAATCCGCCTTGGCCGCCCTGGTTTGCAGGTTCAGACCTTGGGCACGAATCTGCTCCACTCGTCAGCCATGATGTGGAGGCATCTCATGTACAAATTAGAGGACTATTGGTGCAGGTGTTAGCTCAGGGCAAATCTCCCTTGCAAAAAAAAAATACTTTGTACATTTCTCAGTAAAGATCTTAAACATCTTGGATATATTTTCTTCTCACATCTTATATTTTTTATTCTATTTTAATAACATATTTTCAATTAGTAGTGTATTAAAAATATTATCCATTTTTTATCCAATCTCACATCCAGTTTACCTGCTCACCTTACACTAACTTATTTTTAAAAGTTCTCTTAGATTTTATATGTATTTTTCTATGTAAACAGTCACATTTATTGGATTTTTTCTCCTTTTCAATCTAGTACATATCTTTAACCTTTACTTTTTCATTGTCTTATTGCACTGGTGAGGACAAAATCTAATAGAAACAGTGAAAGAGGGCATCCATTTTTTCCTACTAAATTTAATGGAAATTATTTTATAGTATCTTTATTATTAAGGATGTTCAGTGAATAGATTATTTAAATGGACTTCATTATGTTAATTAAGGCTTTTTTAATTCACAGTTTGCTCAGAATGTTTTTTTTAATATCATGAATGAGCATTGAATCATATTATGTTCTTCTGCATCTCTTGAGGTAATCTTTTCTTTTATACCTATTAATTTGCTGGATTACATCATTAGATTTTTAAATTGAGCTATGCTTTTATGCCATAATACAATATTTGCTTCTATTTTTCTGACTCCCTTTACTGTACTATTATTTAAGATGTCTGTCTCTGATTAGCAAATAAGATTGAGATTATCTATCTTTATCTCTCTCTCTCTACCTATCCTTCTATCTATCTCTATCCTAAGACAATCAGGGACAAGACTATAGTCTGAGAAATTTAGGTTTACTGACCCACAGCAACAAGAGAAACCACACTGTAAATCTACCATGGGACTGCTCGCCTAAACCTGAAAAAGATGAAATCATTATGAGATTAGGAGGAAGAGCAGAGTTTTGTAAAATTTAAATGAATTGTTTTTGAGGCTCGAATCAAAGTATGTTGTATGTAAAGGGGTCAATACCAACTCTGGACTGGAAAGGGAACCCAGGCTTGTATTTCTTTGAAAACTCCAAAGTTATGATCAACGTGGCAAGGTGTGAATAGAAACCCTTTATTTAACAGTCTCCATCTAGATTGGAAATCAAGGCTGCTTCCCTGTGTCCAAGCCAGTTAGATCCTCGAGGGAAGAGAGGGATGTTACATTTATACTGATGTAATTTCAAACAACAGAGCTTCTGATATTCTTTCATTTTGGAGGTAAGAACAAACTTTTGCAGTGAATAAGAAAGCAGTCACTCAAAGAAGAAATTGCTATGATACTTTAAAGTTGCAGGACGACCTTGGGAAAAAAATTGTTTCTTGTTAACTCTGCAGTTGGCGTTAAGTGTATCTGTCATCCCAGCCTGATGAATGGAAGAACAGATTTTCGTTTTCTCTTACAGTGCTAATTCTCTCTCTCACACTATATATATATATGTATGCATAAAAATATTTGCACATTGATGTGCACATACGTTAGTAATAATGCAATAATATTACAAACTAATGAGATTTTATAAATACACACACATTCACATATATGAATAATCTTAAAGTTTTACTGTCCCAGATTATTTTAGTATCAAAGCTTTACTAGCCTGAAAAAATTAAGTTGTATAGATGTCCCACTTTAGAAAGGTGAAGTAATCCAAATTATTAGCAATGTGCTTTCTTTGTTAATTATTTTGTTGCTTGATATTAAATTACAATTTTAAAATGGAAATGTAGAAAGGATAATATGATAAGGCAAAACAATCTGTGGCCCTACTAAAACATTTTAACTAATATTAACATTTTTAAAAATATGCCTCTGATTTGTTTTTCTTTAAGGAACAGACTATTACAGATATAATTAATATCTCCTAATCTTAATCTCCCCAGTTAGAAACTGAATTTTATTTTTGCACAAACACATTTTCACATACACACGTGTGTTTAAACATGTTTGTACAGTTATACATGATTAAAATGAACAGTCACTGAAAAACAAAAAGAACATATATACACACGTTCATACAGATATATATATATAGTTTTCATTTTTTATTGTTTGTTTTTCTTTTTTATGATAAGTAACTGGTAGTTTTCATGTCCATTGTTGCTTCTTTTATTTCTACCTATTATTGTTTTATAAGGTCTTGAGTTTCTTGTTGTTTGTTTGATTTGCTTTGCTTTGTTTTAGATGTTATATTCCTTGTTCTGTTTTAGGGACCTAACCATACTTACTTCAAGGTTCCTTTTCATTGATATGTCATATCAATTTTGTCAAAATTTTATTTCTCTTTTTGGTTTTGGTAATGGATTTATTCATGTGCTTCTCCAAAATCTTCATGAATTTTAATTTTCAGTTTCATCATGGATGAAACACTTTTTCCTTGTCTTTTTGCCCTGTCTTTCTACATTTACCTTTGTTTATCTAAGAGTTTTGCTTTTGCTTACACTTGGTCTCAGTGGAGTCTCCATGTTTACACTAGATTTAAAGACTTTCACTGTTTCCCCTTTCATATGGTGATGGGCATACTGCAAATAAATCAGATCCAATGAATGAGCCTGTCAGCAAATTGACCAAGTCCTAGATTGAATACTATATTCGTATTGTTCTACCCTCCCATGTAGGAAGCTTCAAATTAGTCAAAGAGTCATTAGTAAGAATTTTCTTTAGATGTGTTCTGGAAGGGGGAACCCTACCTCAGTTTCTGGGTTCCAGCATTCTGTCTCAAGCACCCACTCTTTCCCCACACAAACCACTGGCCTGATTAATTTGTATTCCCCATTGCTCTGTACTTATTGCCACATCTACTTCCTTTCAACAACAAGAGATCAATAGACTACACCTTCTGTCTTGTTCAATACTTTACATTTTAAATCACAGAGATATTCTTATTTTTAAATACAGCTCTGTGCTTATAATTTGCTGTTTTAATTATTTATAAACCATTGTTATGTGTATGCAGTAGTGGAGAAAGGAGAAATTCCCCAAATATAATCTAATAACACCATCTCGAAGGGAAGTATACTTAACTTATTTTCAAATTTGTGGTGAAAGTCCCGGTAAACACTTCACTATTTTGTGTATATTGCATCTCTGCTAGATTAGCAGTGGTGATATTTGTTGAATGAATGAATTAAAATTAATAAATGAATATTCCTTGCCTTGGTAGAGCAGTTTTAATATAAAAAGACATTATTAGTTATGCATTATACTGACAGGCATTCAGGTGCCACATCTTATTTGATAAGGGAAATGATGTGTATTTTAGATTCCTTTTGTCCTACTTGAATGATTTCTTTTTGAAAAATGACTTAATTCTCCATTGTGTTAGGTAACTAGGTTGAAGAAAATAAGATAATATTTTCCTAAGTATACGGTAGTTTGGAAACTGAACTTGACCTAAAGACACAAAGAAAATTATTTTTCTACTGGAAAAAGTAGCTATATTTTAAACTACTTAAAACAAATAATTATTTTAGATCCTATAAAGGAAACTTATTAGAGAAATATTTTTTAATATTTGAAAAAGCATTTTTAAATAAGTATATTTTTCTCAAATAATCACATTTAAAATTTATATTTTCTGAAGCAAAACTTTAACCTGAAACAAGGCTATCATGGAAATTTTATTTAACATATAAAAATAAAATTAACCAAGAATGAAATCATTTGGATGTAAATGGAGTTGTTGTCTTAAATTTAATTCTATGGAATTGTTCAATTTAATGTTTAATTTATTCAGATAACAGTAGACTAGGAATTTAATCTTTAAAAATATTATATATCATTACCTTTATAAGAAAATAATTATATTCTGTTGTCTTTCAAACATTCTGTGAATCTTCATATGCTATTTTTTTTGACACTTGAGTGTCAAAAATATATTCCCATGCCATTTAAAATAGTAACATCCTTCCTTTCCTCACCGTTTTTTTGTACTTTTCTTTGTTGTTTACTCCCAGCATGAGCTGCTTCATGATTGATGAAACCCAGCAGGCTGTTACAACCATTCAGAGAACAAGCTATGTCTTCATTTATACCTTATTAACTTAAATGCCAGGGTTCATTGGCATGTTACAAATGCTAAAACACAATCTGATCAACCTCTTGGTGGGGAAAAGTCTGAAAATTTACTCACAAATCTCTGGGTATATAAGTATCTGAGACATTAGTTCTGGAAGTTATCCATAACTTCCATAGTTATCTAGTCCAAAGTATAGGCTGTACCATCTTATAAATCCAATAGCAAATTTCACAGTCAGTTGGATTATTGTACTTAAGAAAAAACACAAAGCTGATAATGTCACATCTCTAGTTAAAAATAATGTTTAGCCCCACTGAAAGTTATTTTATTTCCAGAAATAAACTGTACAAATTAAAGCAAACTTAATTGTTATTATCTCCAAACCTATCCTCATAATAAAACAAGAATTTTACCGAGCTGTATCTATTACTCTCCATCTTTGGAAATTTTATTTTCTACATTCTGGTAATACAGACCATATATAGTCCTAGCAGAATGTCACATACTTTACCTCTATGTTTTTGTTCAAGCTACTCTTTTCTTTCTTTCTTTCTTTTTTTTTTGGTGAGGAAGCTTGGCCCTGAATTAACATCTATGCCAACTGTGATCTATTTTT
Source organism: Equus caballus (assembly GCF_041296265.1). Lineage (NCBI taxonomy): Eukaryota > Metazoa > Chordata > Mammalia > Perissodactyla > Equidae > Equus > Equus caballus. The sequence goes on along the minus strand of NC_091702.1, from coordinate 15,291,855 downwards.
TTTTAACGTGGGAGGCCACCACAGCATGGCTTGACAAGTAGTGTATATGTCTGCACCCAGGATCCAAGACTGTGAACACTGGGCTGCCGAAGCAGAGTGTGCAAACTTAACCACTACCCCACTGGGCCGGCTCCTGTTCAAGCTATTTTTAAGTTTTGGAATGGTCTTTGAACTACACAGCAACTAATTTCTTACCCATCCCTCAAGGACAAGTTTAGAAGTGAGTGCTACTTGTAGACCACCTAGGTTTCAGAGGCAGTATTGTTCTTTTCCTCCTCTACAGATGATTTCATATCTACATCAATGGTAATAATTCAGTTTAAACTGTACTCAATCCAATCAGATGATCATATTTTGAGTGTTATTCTACTCCAGGCACTATATTAGTCGTATAAACATATAATTTCCTTTCAAAGAATTTACTGATTGACATGGAACAAGTGAGTAATTATCTGATCTTTTACATGTTAAATGCTTCAATAAGCAAATGTATTATAGATAAGCTCCCGTGGTCTCCTGAAGAATTACAAGCAATTAGTATCGCTGAAGATTAAAGTGCTAAGTAAGGAATTGCATGAGAAAATCTGGAAAGGTAAGCTGAATCCGCATTATGAAGGACCATATTATGGATATGAATTCTGAATTCATATTCATCTGTATGAATTGTAAGATATATCAAAGAGTTTAGTATATTTCATTTTAGGTGAGGGAGAATTATGGAAGGATTTAAAACAAGGAAGAGTGAAAAATTACTAAAGGGAAAATGACATGGGATAAAAATAGTTGTTTTTAGGTCCTGGCCTATGGCCTAGTGATTAAGTTTGGCATGCTCTGCTTCGGTGGCTTGGGTCCAGTTGCTGGGTGTGGACCTACAACACTCATCAGCAGCCATGCTCTGGTGGCAACCCACATACAAAATAGGGGAAGACTGGAACGGATGTTAGCTCAAGGCCAATCTTCCTGAAGCAAAAAAAAGAGGAGGATTGGCAATAGATGTCAACTGAGGGCAAATCTTGCTCAGGAGAAAAAAAAAGAAATTTTTACAATAACTGTGGAAGAAAATGAGTAGGAACTGATCTTAAAGTTAATGCATGAAATGAAATGAAAGAACAAAACAGGGGAGGAAGTAGTTCAAAATATTTAGGAATTAGAAATAAAAACAATCAGTGATTGATTGCATATGGAGGAGAAACAGAAAACTCGATACCACCTCTAGACATTTTATCCCATCTTTGTGGGGCGATAATGTAAAGTTTTGTCCTATAATAATATCTAATCCTTCGGGTTATAGTTATTTTCTACCAGCCACTCAGTCTCTCTTATTCATTAAAGACTTTCTCCTTGACTCACGTTTTTCCTTTCCACTCTAAGTCCTGCCATTTTCCTAAGTTATCCTTAAGGATGTACATCCAGCACCTGGCCTCCCAGATCTGTAATCTCATCTTTTCAAAGAGTGAACTTGTTTGACTAACCTAGTCCCATGGCTAGACTCTTTAAATTATTATTGACAACATTCTCTCTTTCCAACTCAATTGTTCATAAATGTCCTACCTGTCATGTCTCAGCAAGCGTCAACCTGGAATACACCCCACTAATTCCTAAGCATCTTTCAGAATTCAAAGTCACTTATAGACCAGCTCCCCCAGCTCCAGTCTAAATCATCTCCCTGGTACCCTTTCCAACTATCTTTTATTTTCTGTCTTAGATCTTATCACAACTTATTATTATATATTTATCTTGAGGATAGATTTTTTAGTTTATTCTCTGCAATAAAGTTTACCCTTGATCTTAACCAAAAGGCCAAGAAGCGATTGCAATAATGTTTAAATTCAATTTTTTAAATGGCTCTATCTTCACCACCAACGAACAACTAACTAGTCAAATTTCTGTGCTGGGCAGCTAAGTTACTGCTGTTAGCACCAGCTGAGAATAGCAGAAAAGCAGATGTGGGTTGGAGATGGGAGAGGGAAGATAAACACAATCTGAAGTGCTTCATCCACTCTTTACAAAAATCTTTCCTCGTAACACTTTAAAGTACTTATCTCTCTGTAACGGATGTAAGGTTGAGCACTACCCTATAGTCAGGAATCAAGCCCGGATGACTGAGTTCAAATTCTAGCTTTTCCACGGACTAGTTGGTTAAACTAAGTCAAATTACGCAACCTCTGACGCCACATTTGTAAAATAAGCATAATAACAGAGGTCAGTGTATAGCCTTTGTGAGAATTAAATGAGTTACTATAAGCTAAATGCTAGAAAATTGCTTCTGAAAATAAGGCTTGAAAAATATGTTATCATTCATATTACTTCAGTTGGAGTTAATACTATCTCTAAATTGAAGACAAGAGGAACATGCAATTTCTAGAATTGTTGAGAAAATTATATTAAATTATACCCGCAAACAACGTGAATAGTATGTTTCACATAGTGTTAGACACTATTATTATTGTTGTACTGTTAACATATTATTACTCACCTGCTAATTTTTACACCTGTGTACCAGCGATGCGTTATTACTTTCCTTATATGGTAACAGCTAAAACTATTTCCACATATATTATTTAGAAATATTTATATTTAGGGTTCTAAAGTAATTCAGTTAATTTAATTCACCTTATATTTACTCTCTTGTTAATTGACTTACAAAAATAACCAGCATAAAAATCCCATATCAATAAAAACTAAAGCAAAAAATGCTATTTCTACCAAAAGTAAGTCCGAGTTGAAGAATATTTTGCTAAACATCAAATGAATATGTATGTGTGTGTATATGTGTGTGTGTAATGGAGACTAGAAATATATATATATATATTTTTTTTGCTGATGAAGATTAGCCCTGAGCTAACATCTGTGCCAGTGTTCCTCCACTTTATATGTGTGTTGCCACCACAGCCTGGCTGACGAGTGGTGTAGGTGCACCCAGAATCTGAACCTGCTAACCTGGGCCACTGAAGCAGAGTGTGCCAAACTTAACCACTACACCATGGGGCCAGAAATATCTTTGATAGCGACACACATTAAAGCTAGGTAAATTTAACACAGTTATATGTAACTGAATAAAACACCAAATTAAATAAAGTGATTTAATCAAGAAGTTGATGGATAGAATTCGATTGCACAAAAATAGCAATTTGAATATTTTAGGTCTTTTTCCTTTCCACATACTTTTTAAACTTAGCTTATAAATACCTAACCAAAATCTGGTGGAATGGTGATTGTTATGGCATTGAATTTATAGACCAATTTGCGGATCACTGACATATTTATAATATGAAGACTTCCACTCCATGAATACATTGTACTCCAATTTATTTATGTCATCTTTAATAGCTCTTATTACTGCTTTGGCCTTTTCAGTGCAGAGGACTTGTACATCTTTTGTTGAATTTATTTCTGAGGATTTTAAGGGTTTTTTGTGGCTACAATGTATCAATTTAAAAATAAATCCACTGTGATCAGAAAATCTACTCTATATGATTGCAATCCTTTTAAACTTATTTAAATTTTTCTAAGACCCAAAATATGGTTGACATTAGTGAATGTACCATGTGCCAGTGAAAAAAAATTTGTATTCAGCAGTTTCTATGTGTTCTATAAATATCAATTAGCTTAATTGGCTTGTTCAGATTTTCTATGCTATTACTCTCTTTTCCCAGTTTTTCTATCAATTGCTAAAAGACTGATATTAAAATCTTTAATACTGATTGTGGAATATTCCATTTCATTCACTCTTTCACTTCTTACTTCATGCATTTTGAAGCTCTGTTATATTGTGCCTACACATTTATGGTTAGTGTACATTGAAATGTCCCTATTTGTCTCTGTTAATATATTTTTGTCTTGAAGTCCACTTTATCCAATATTTATATATCCATTCTAATCCATTAAGGTTTACAGATTCCACAGTATATTTTCAACCCTCCACTTTGAGGGGCTTATATGTGTCGGTATTCAATTATAATTTTTGTAGGCAATTTATGTCTTTTAAATGGAGATTTTAGTTTATTAATAATTAGTTTAACTACTGATATGTTTAGAATAGGTTTAAATTTTATTATTGTTTCTCTTTTTTGTGTCTCCTCACTTTTTTGTGTTTTTTTAATATCTCTCTTTCTGACTATTTAGCAGTTAAATGAATGATTTTTGGGATCTGTTTTTAATTATGTATTGAGTTTTTAGCCATTATGTCTTTTCATCACTTTTAAATGGTTGCTCTAAGAAGTGCAATATGCACACACTTTCCATAAAATACTTAGAGTTAATATTAAAGCCCTTAAAATTAATGGGAATTTTGCAACCATATGTCTGTTTACCACTAGCCCAACATTTATGCTCTAAGTTTCAAAAACATAGCATCAACACACATTACAATTTTTTAAGATATCCAGATTTACCAAGTAAAATGCAGGAGGCTCAGCTAAGTTTCAATGCCAGATAAACAACAAATAATTTTCAGTGTAAATATGTCCTATACAAAATTTGGAACATATTTATACCTAAAAAAGTTATTTATTTCTCTAAAGTTCAAATTTAAATGAGAATTTTATATTGTAACTTGGCAATCCTATAAATTTTCCAATAAAGTATTATAATTTTTTATTGTCTTATTTTAAAGAAATTAAAAGAAAGAAATTACTTTTATATTTATGAAGATGACTTCCACTTTTTATTCCTACCTGAATATCTAAGTTTTCATTGATATCATTTCTCTTCAGCCTGAAGAGCTTTTTTTCGTTCTTAGGCTCTGTAGATACTAAAATTTGCCAATCGTTTTCAGTAAATATCTTCAATTTTTCCTTCCTAGGAAAATGAAGAGCTTACATGAAAAAGATATATTAACTAATTGTCCCTAAGCCCTTTCCTATAGATTGAATATCTGTGTTCCTCCCAAGTTTATATGTTGAACCCCTACCCCACAATGTGATGATATTAGGAGGTGAGGCATTTGTTAGATGATACATGAGGGGAGAGACTTCATGAATGGAATTTGTGCCCTTATAAAGAGATCTTGGAAAGTTCCCTGGCCCCTTCCACCATAACAGGCCACAAGGAAAAAGCAGCTGTCTATGAATCAGGAAGTGAGCTCTCACCAGACACCAAAACTTCCAGTATCTTGGTCTTGAACTTCCCAAGCCTCCAGGACTGTGAGAAATAAATTTCTGTTCTTTATAAGCCACCTAGTCTGTTGTATTTTGTTATAGCAACCTGAATCAATGAAGACACACTTTGAATTTTACTTTTCTATTATTTACTCACATTTATTTATGCTTAAAAAATGTCTTCTTTCAATCAAATTACTATTCATTTGTGGATTTTACTTCAGTACTTTCTGATTAACACTTTTTTCTTTGCCTTTGGTGTTTTCCTATACATCACTATATGTCTATCAGTGTTTTTAGAAGGGTTTCTATCCATCTGTGGACTTGGAGTGATTCTTTCAAAGTCATAGTGTCTTTCTTCAAGTCTAGGAAATTTCATCAATTTTCCTTTTAAGCATTGTTTTTCTCCATTGTCTCTTTAACTTTCTTGTCAATAATATTTGGAACTTCTCATTTTCTCCTCCATATATGTTTCATGTTTCTCTCTTTATGTCGTTACTCCATTGTGGGTTATGTTCTCAGGCCTATACTCTTCTATATTACATCTCTCTCCATTTAATTTAATACATTCTTTAGCCGATCTAGTAAGTTTTTTATTCAAGTATTTATATTATTCATTTCTAGAAGTTCTATTTATTTTATCTGGAGTTGTCTCTTCTATTGTTCATGGTCTATTTTTCATTGCATTTTCTATTTCCTCTTTAATATCTCTTCCTCCCTCATGCAAACATCATGAATATCAGAACTCCCTATTTTTAAATGATTCATTTTCCCCAATTTCAAGCTTGTTCAGCACTTTTCTCCTGGAGAGCATCTGCACACAATTCACTATATCCTTTAATCTTATTTACAATAAGAATATCCAACTTCCAGTTTATGTCTGACAGCCCAAACCTACACACGCATCTTTACACTTCTTTTTCTGCCTCCATCTTCCAACCTTACCTGATTCCTAAAATTCTATTATGTCCGTGACATTTATGGTCTGCCATCAAAAAATTCCTCAAGCTATTCTGAATGTTCCCTTTACTTCTTACTTTAGCTAGAATATGAACCACATCTTTGATCACTGTTTCATCCATAACCCTCTCAAGTTATGACTTCTTTCTATTCCCATTCACCACAAGCTGTTCATTATCTCAGGTTCAAGTATTGCACTTTGGCAGTCATCTACACACTTTTCAAATAATTTCTCCTGCTCTCCTTGCTCCAACAATTCTTTGATCCTACTGGGACCAACATCTCACTGGGCCTACCAACTTTTCACTGCTACTCCCAACTTCATGTTCTTATTTCCCTCTTTACATAATTTGGAATTCATGGTCAATCATTATCCATTTTTATCATTTTTAGCCCCAATCACTTTGTTGCCTCCTGGATGTTTGCACCCATGCAGGTGAACTTAGCTTCCTTGAGGAAGATGCATAATAATGCTGACAGGACTCACTTTATCATGACTACTAACTTTGAATGGTCACAGATGACAACCGCAGCATAGGTTTATTCTATTTTCTCTCTCAGGCTCCTGGATGATTATTTCATTCTTTTTTCTCTTTTCAAGTCTCCAATACTTCCTTTCTTTTCATATTCTCTGCTAATAGCTTTCTTTTTCCTTTTTCACTGGCAAAACAGAAACCACTAAAAGAGATCCTGCAAAAGTTCCTTATCATATAAACGTCCTACATAAATTTCCTTCTTCTTGGATGCACTAAAGCCAGTCGTTTCACATGTGTGTACAACACAGCCCTTCTCACCTTTTCAACTACATTGTTTTTATCAGTGCTCTTTTCTCTATCTTGTATTATTACTTTGACACTTTACTGGATTGTTCCATCAGAATAGAAAGAAAGTTACTATTTCTCGCAGTCTATTTAAACTAAAAAACTGACACACAAACCCAAAAATCTGTCTTGAACATATACTTCCCATTGTGCTACAATCCCATTTTTCTCCTTCCTTTTTACAAAAATAATCTTAAAGATTTTTCTAGGTTCAATATATCCTATTATTCTGCTTTTATTTTCACTTAAACCACTCAAGCAGGCTTTTGTCTCCACTATTCCTATTGAAAATTCCCTTTTAATGTTCCTACTACGTCCAATATTGGTAAACCCAATAGGCAAGTCTCGGTTTTCACCTGACTTCAACTATTAAGAGCTTTTGACACAACTGATCTTTCTAATGTCCTTGAAATAAAGCCGGTGTAGCAAAGGCATGCAGGTGAATTCTGTGTAGTAGTCAGAGGGGCAGCTTTAATATGCAAAATTAGATGTTTAAAACCCAAGGAAACCCCTCTCGTGAAAGGAATTTAAGGATATAATTAAAAGAAATATGCAGTTGAACCGCTATAATGTGATGTCTCCAGATTTCTGAAAATCCAGAGAAGCTTGAAAATATGAGAAAAAGAAATGTATCTAGGGAATATGACAATGTAAGTCCTACAAGTTATATCGAAAGTTATGTTTCCCTTGCCCACAATAAATATACTGGTGCCTAAAAATTACCCTGTAATCATTTAAATTACTCAACATCTATACTTTTTACAGAGGCTACATTACAGTCATAGCTTATGTAGGCAAAAATGGTTTAGGTTGTAAACTACGTATAACTTTAAAATGACATAGACTGATATTGGTTTAAACAGCTAAGCAGACTTACAGTCTTAACTTATTTTCAGGAGAATCATTGTAATATATAAATAAATATAAATATTGCTATATTTGTGCAAACATAACTCCTTGTCTTACACAAGCTTAAAATAGACACTGGAATAATTTCTTGGAAATAATTCAAATATACATTCAGAAAAGAATTCTAGAACTATTTCATTTCTATGCTTTCCAAATTCTATTTTTGTTTATAGTCATCTTTAGAAATGTCAATAACTCCTCTAGCATACACATTTCCACATCTCCATTATCATACACAATTTTATTTAATTCATAAAAATAAAATATATACATTATACCTTTATTTAAAACACCGAGTCTGCTAAATACCATTACAAGTTGAGTATATATGTGTTTCCAAATATGAAAAGAATAGATTTTTCCTGCTATTGCTTTGAGCCATTTAAAATGTTCTGACTTTGGTTTATTTCAATGCTATTTATGGTTCATAAAAGGAGATTCTCAGAGGAAACTAAAGGTGTAAGGCCGCACACTAAAGATGTTAAAATGCATACAAAGAATGCCTGTTTAATTTTCAACAGCATAAGTGTGAAATATTCTTTCTTTCCCCTGAGTTTATCGTTTAGCTATGAAATATTTATGACAGAGGCAAGAATAAGAATGAGAAATCTGCAAGGATGGAAAATTAAAGGTGTTGAAATAAACTAGATTGATTCTAAAATAGAAGAAGAAGCAAATACTAAACACTATCACAAACGCTTGTCTTAGACACAAAAATGTATTTAAATCCAAATGCAATAGTAGGTCTTCCCTGGCTATAATATTAGTTTGCTTAAAGAACAGTAATAGAGAAATAGGAGTCAAACGTTCTAACCTTGATATAATCTTTAACCTTATTGTGGAATGATGATCAGAGATCTTTAGAAATGACTATGTTAGTTCACACACACACAAAAGCAACAATTTTAATACACACACGAACACACACACCCTTACATAACATCAAAACTTTGATTTCTATTGGCTAGAGCTAGTGATTTTTAGAGTGTATGACTTTTTGTGTCCTTTCCTAAAGTTTCTGACCTCACTGGACAAAAGCAACCAGAGAAATTTTTTTAGGTCCATGTAAGGAAAGTGTTCTCATACAGCTGGACAGTGGAAAGATGGATTTTTTCAGAAATTAGTGAGTTTTCTCATGTGGAAAACATTCTAGCATAACCCAACCCAACACTTGATTGGAAAATGTAGAAGGATTACAAGTGTAATGGGAATAAATTACACATTTACAAACTTCAGATGTGAGAAATAATGGAAGTTTATATCTCCGTAACTGAACTTAGTTTAGCTTGTTAATTTTTCTCTTACATTTGGGAATACAATGTCCTTAACTAAAGGTAAACATAGCGCAGAAGCTTCCTTCCTTCCCCTTTTACATTTCTGCTCAATGGGACCTCATCTGCAGAGCTTCATGTCCTCCTGTGGCATCCAGGGAAACAGGGAGATGGTTCCTTACAGTCTTCTGTCCCCCGCAGGACTTTGCAAACGTTCGTAATCCTCTCAGATCTTTGTTGTCAGGAAACTTTTTTGCTGCCTTTGCATCTCTAATGCTCTGTTAACTCTTTTGCTTTTCTGTTTCCATGTCTGCTCAGCTCTCTCTGCATCATCCTCTTTCCAAACACAATGCCTCTCCAGATTGACTGGTTACAGGAAGGCAATTTTTTGTTTCCCTCAGGAGCATAGGAAACATTCGAATATAATATTGTATGCCATTCTGAGAACCCAAGACTCTGTGTCTGTTTTCAAGCTCATGTATCTGGTTGTCTTACTATCTCACTGAATTGCTATTTAACTTGGCACCTCATGCACCTGTTTTTCAATCGCTTTGACATCAAACTAGATGTTTAAATTTCTCTAAGACATTTGCAGTCTCCCAGAATTCTCCTAATGAAGCTAAAGGCATATTCCTTAGACATTCAGGAATCCTAAGCCTATGCAGTTTTCCTGTTTCTCTCCTTTTTTGTACCACTTAGGATTTGACCTAGTATAGGAATGGATCACTGTCCTTTCTGGAACACTGTTCTATATCTAACTTTTTTGCTTTCTTAGTCTTCTTTCAGTTCTTAGGCTCTTCCAGAACTTGGCTCATAAAATGACATTATGTCTTCTCTGTATGATGGGAAAATTAGTTCTTATATTTTTATTCAGAGTTTCTAATTTGTTTCTATGGTATACACTCTGTGCCCTTAAAGTGGGTTAAATAGTGGCCTCAAAGATAGGTCCACATCCTAATCACTGAAACGTGTAAATCTTACTTTATGAAGGAAAAGGGTCTTTGCAGATATAATTCAGAATATTGAGATGAGAAGATCATTCAGGATTATCCCGGATTAGCCATCACAAATATCTTTATAAAAGGAAGGCAGAGGGAGATTAGACAGACATACAAAGAGAAGATGATGTGAGGATGGAGGCAGAGATTGGAGTGATGTGGTTATGAGCCAAGGAATGCCAGTAGCCATGAAAAACTGTAAGAGGCAGTGAAGAGATTCTCCCCTAGAGCCTTGGGTGGAAGCATGGCCCTAATGACGCCTTGATCTCAGATTTCTGGCTCCCAGGACTGTGAGAGGATAAATTTATATTATTTTAAGTCAATTTGTTTGAGGTAATTTGTTACAGCATCCACAGGAAACTAATACACCCTGGTTATTACCAAGGATCAGCTATTGATAGTTAGAGATAGCTAAAGAAAACCTTTTCAGGTAAATATGTGTGTGTGTGTGTGTGTGTGTATCTCAAAATGCACAGGTTCTGCAAACAAGAATGTGACTTCAAAGACTGTGATCATTGTTCTGAACTTGGAGACCTATTTGGAAACCCTCTCTGCTTTGTTGTAGGTAAAATAATGGGTTGTCAAATATGTCCATGTTCTAATCCCCCGAACCTGTGAATATGTTTTATTTCATGACAATGGGGAATTCAGGCTGCTAGTCAGCTGACTTTAAAATAGTGAGATGATCCTGGGTTACCGCAGTGAGCTTGGTGTAATCACAACGGTCTTTAAAGGCAGAAGAGTCGGTGTCAGAGTGACGTGTGTGAGAAAGGCTTGACTGTCCATTGCTGACTTGGAAGATGGAAAGGGATCACAAGCCAGGGAATAGGCAGCATCCAGAAGCTGGAAAAGGCAAGAAAACAGATCTTCCCACAGAACCTCCAGAAAGAACACAGCCCTGGTGACACCTTGATTTTAGCCAACATCCATTTCAGACTTCTGACCTCCAGTAAGATGTCCCAAATATGCACACATCTGTGTTGTGTTAAGCTACCAAGTGTGCGGCACTTTGTTACAGCAGCAGTAGAAAGTTAACACAAAGATTTACCCAGGACTATATTTGATAAAGATAGCTAAAGATAACCTTTTAAGATAAAACTGTGTGTACATAACTTAAAATGCTAAGCTTTTGCAAATTACTTGGTTTCAAAGCTTGTAGTTTCTGTTATAAATTTGGAGGTGTATTCAGAAACTCAACTGACCTCTGCTTAAGGTGATTTCTGCGGCCTATTTTTCTTTGATATCGATAACTAGATATCATTTTCTTAGGTTCCATTTTCTTGACATGGTTCATTTTCCATGAAGCCAAAGAGAAGAGCCATTGTGCTTCTTTTAAACCATGAGGAAACAATTCTCCTTCAAGTGTTATGACTCTCAGTTTGGCTAAAAAATCCTTATATCTTTTACCACAGACACAGATATGGATTGATTCTTTCAGAAAATTTAAAGCTGTTGATTTTTTCTGAAAATTATCTAAAATCTGTGCTTTTATAATTTTCCTTCTTTTAAAATCATGGTTAGATTGTTATTAGACAATGAATGTGTTAATTTAGAAAAACAGCAATATTAGTAATCGAGAGTAGGGGGTGAGCACACCCACGACTCTACAACTGCCGACCATCCCCATCATTGCCTAGATGCTTATCCAAGCAGACTACCTTGAATATAGATAGACCAAAAAAACAGGTGACAGCATAAGCACACATTTTGCTGAAAACTGATTTTTTTATTTAATAGAAATATGTAAACACTATTTAATGTTAATAAATTTATATTTTTAAGTTACATAAAGACCAATAATAGCAATATTGTGAGGCGCTATTATAATAGACAGAAAAATAAAACTATTTTTCATGATAGTTCAACTAATTATTGTGGTTTCTAAGAAAAATAATCATGTGGTGCACATTCCTAGAAATACTTTAAATTATGAAGAAAAGTTTACATAAATTTGAAATGTCTTTATTTCGTTATTTTACACTTAAGAAAACGTTATAAATACTGCAAAGTGTCAGTGAGAATTGGTCCACCTTGATAACACGGTTCACATTAGTAATGCACCGGTAAGGAAATGTCTTCCCATTTACAAAGAATAAATTTGAAGACCTGGGGAAATGGAAACAGAAAGAAGCCTATAGCAAACATAGGTAATAAGGATTTGGAATAGTGGCAGCAACTCAATAAACAAATATAAGTTTTTTGGTGCTTTAATATTTCAAGAATATGTTAGATGACTATGACTTTTTTATGGAGACTAGCTACAAAGACCTAAATCTTAACTATTTTAGCAAAGAAGATAGTTTCTGCTCTTATTTTGGTAGGGGAGAATTGGAGAAAATGATTGGAGTCTCACATTAAATTAATCTCTTAAATTGTCTTGAGTCTATCACTTTCGCTTTGGCAAGGTTAAAGAAAGAAGCCATAGTAGGCAGTACGCAGCATCTGCCCATCAATAGAGACAGATTGTGAGTAATGAAATTATTCAGAAGGGATTCTTCAGGTTCCTTCAGACAGCCTTACCTAGAGTGGAGCCTGTTACTTTGGAAGATTAAAATATTGCAAATTGTAAAAAATAATTTGATAAATAGCTATTAATAGTCAGCCTCCCAATTATTAATCAGTCAATTTAGTAAATTGTTTTCATTTCCATTTCAATTTTCTTCTATTATATTCACTGTAACTTCCTTCATTTTCAGCCAGGATGATTCCATTGACCGATCACTAAACTGACTATCTAAATACATATATGCTAAGACCATTCTTTATGTCAAACTTAAAGTAAATATTACATTACTTCTCTTCTGCTGTACAATATCCAGAGCATCTTGTGATAAGCTTGCGAAAGTACATAGCCTTTGTGATCAAAAAGTTTTCCACATAAGAATGGGACAACTTTCTATTCAGAATTTCATGACTCACAAAGTAAACATACATGTTCGTGGGTTAAAGAGCCTTGTCTGCAGAGTCTTTCATGTCTGTACAGGGTTGTTCAAGACATATCAAAGGAGCCAGGTCGTGGGATGGGGCCCATCCCTAAACTGCCTGCAGCCTAAAGGCAGCACATTCTGAGTTCTGCAGCGCAAACACATTCATTGGTTGGAGGCCTCCTCTAGGCTGCTTTTAACGCTTATAGAAAGCTGACGGCTCTCAACTCATACCAAACAGACAAAAGAAACGTATCTAGAGTTACTGGAAGGGGAAGAAAAACAAGGGAGATAAAGAAAACAGTTTATCTGATTTCTTATCTGTCAAATTTTCATCCCTCTTTTACTTCCATTCTCCTCTCCCTGGTGACTAAAAGAAATGTCTATTAAAAGTTACTACCAGTAAAACACCACTGTGTTAATAGTGGCTGTTATATCCGCTTTGCAATGACTGTTCTTCCAGAAGCAGAGTTTTCCTTAATTACTGACAGACGGAGCTTCTTCAGGCAGTGTCGATTTAGCTGCTCTGAGGCAGTGGGATTGGCAGTTGTGATTGAAAAAGTAAAAGGGTGAAGACGAAATACTGGCAGTAAATACAAAAGGCAACTCTAACAGTATTGATGTTGTATTTTTCTTATAGCTCCCACATTTAGGAACTGTAGCACAAGGTCACAAATAATGACCACACGTTTAATACATATAGCAGTTGGTTGTCACTAATACCACTTTATTGAATGTACAAAATGACTAAATAGACTTCGACATAGCAAAAGCGTGCAGCGATATGAGCTAAGCCAAAGTATCCCAATCGTACAGACTCTATTAAGGCCCTGCTGAAACAAATCTGAATTTAATTTAAACTCCACAGGAAAGGGTGCTCTTTGCTCTTCAACCACTGTTTTTGCCTCAACACCAAGGAGTGGGACTTTTTATCAGCCACCTGCTCTTCCATAAAAATGTCTAAACTCAAATGGATATTTTGTCTTTTTATTTTTATGGCTTTTTAACAATCAAGGTTCATGACGCAGAACTGCTGCAGAGATATCGCTGAGAAAGAAAGAGAGTAAAGCTTTTTTAATATTTTGAATCAACTTCAGCAGAATAGGAAGATTTACGAGTAAAAATTATGACAACACTTTACGTGTTGAACACAAGCAGAAGGGGAGGCCAATGTCTGGGTAAATAGTTTCCAGTGGAATGCTCTCTCTTTGAATGACTTCCCACCCTGCATCACACAAATCATTTTTGAGGCAGACTGCAGATCATAGTTTCTTTCTAAACAAAATGTCTTTATTTCAAAAAATTTTATACCATTTCTTGAGTTAGGCTAGACTAAAGACTAAATGCTGTGGGTGCATGAGCTCAATCGAGGTGGTATTTAAAACATCTCTTCAACAATATCCTCCTTGGTTATGCTGTATTTATATATTCTGATCACTAAAGCCATTTTGGAGGACAAAAGGGTGGGAAATTAGGGCCAACTGTGTTATATTGGAAAACAGTCTGGACCAGGAATCCATTCTGGTTCTATCACTTCTAAGTTGACCTTTTATACTTACACAGAATCCTCTTCATTTAGTTTTCGAATTGGAATGCTATAGTAGACATTTTAAGTATGAGTATCACATCCTGAAATGTTATAAGTTGTAAAGTATTTTCCCAAGGGAAATTTTCGAATTGCTTAACCAACTTTCTCTTTCATGTGTATTTCAGATTCCGTAGACATTTTGTACTAGTAGATATTCAATATATTTTTTGCATGAATTAAGTCTTATTCTTTTTGTTTGTTTGTTTTTTGTTTTTTTGGAGGAAGATTAGCCCTCAGCTAACTACTGCCAGTCCTCCTCTTTTTGCTGAGGAAGCCTGGCTCTGAGCTAACATCCGTGCCCATCTTCCTCTAGTTTATACGTGGGACGCCTACCACAGCATGGCTGCCAGGCAGTGCCATGTCCGCACCCTGGATCCGAACCAGCGAACCCAGGGCCGCCGAGAAGCGGAACGTGCGAACTTAACCGCTGCGCCACCGGGCCGGCCCCGAATTGTCTTATTCTTACTAAGGCCTTTGGGGAGAATATAAAATTAAGTAAAACTTAATCCCAACCCTCAATAAAATTTTAATATAAAACTGGAGAGGATTAAACGAAGCATCATTTAAGGACAAGATCATGTTCAACTGTCTTTTCAGTTGGATTAAACAAAATGTGTAGGTTTTTGAAAGACATAAATAGACTGTTTGGCTTACAGCTTAGTGAACAGTTTGGCTGTAGTCTGGGCAAAATTTTGAATGCCAATAATGACAAATTTAGCTTTGGGTGAATAAAGGAAGACTGGACATATTTGAGTCGGTGAGCGCCATGGTCAATCTTCAAAATTTCTATAGTACATACAGGGCAGCCAGGAGGCAGTGCTTAAGCTATTGCACAGCTGAAAAAGAAGAGTAATTGTCTCTATAAGGATCACGACTATAGGGACGGGAAACAGTTCAAACACACTCATACACACATACAAAGGAGTTAAAACATACTCTGGAGGTGATATGAGAATTTGAGTAAAAAAAACTTCTAAAAAAAGTGAATAATCAAATAAATTGTTGAGGTTGCTCTTTATAGAAAAGATCATAGGCATAATAAATAAATAAATAGATTATGTAAGATTCTGTAACTAGTTTGATTCAAAAGGTCAGGAAGCACGAGGGAGAAGCATGATTAAAAGATAAATCTAACATATCATTTTGAGAAAACACTGGTACTACTTTTAGAAATGGAGAAATCTGCATTTTTGAAGCTTTTTGGAAGGGAAGATAATTAATTCAACATTGAGAATGTCAAATTGGCAGTGCTGGGGATTTCCGCTGGAGATTTCCATAAGGTTGTTTGAAATGTTAAACGAGAGCACAAATATACTGATAAGTGATTAATGTAGTAAAGGTAAAAACGGAAGTTTAAGGCATGAATGAGATTTATAAAGGAAGCACTTCAATGATTGAAGCAGAAATGGCAGAACAAGAGAGCCTCAGTGAACGTGAACCTGTGAAAATTGCCCCTGAGCTCCTGGGAGAAGATCTCAGAAGCCTGAGGAAGTCAACACTGTCATTGGATAGTGAGGGAAGAAACCCTTTGTCGTTGTTTCACTCGTTTGTTTTGGTTTTGTCTGTTGTCAATTTATCATCAACTTGCTTACAGTTTATATATTGGTATTTTTATTTCTCTTCATAAAATTTAACAGTAGGAATGAAAGTGAAAAAGTAAAAAAGAGAAGATGCCTTATCATTTTAGATTATCTCAGGGTTACTCAGTAAATAACCTTCATATTGCTGGCCAACCTCCAGCCCCATCCCTGGATCTTGATTTAATTTGTCTGGCACAGGACATGGATATTAGCCCTTTTAAAATACCTTCCAGTGCTTCTAGTGTAATCCAGGGTTAAAAAGCACTATAATCCATGGTGTACTTATTGTCCTTTCTTTATCTATTAAAAAATAAAGTCTATTCTAAGATAATCTTAAGAGGAAAATAGTAATTTTATTCCTGAGGTAGATTTATATCTGACTCTTATAACCAAAATCTTAACGTTGCAAAGGCTAAAACGTCCTCTAGATTTACATATTTTTGTAAGGGAAACCTGAGATGCAGGGACTAACCAAGATCTTAACTAGCAGTTATGGAGGGATGGCTGTGAGCCAGGGCTGTTCTGAGCACATGGTGTACATTAGCTGATGTAGTTTTGACAGTCAACCTATGGGAATATCCATTACACAGGTGAAGAAACTGAGGGAGAAACATACAGGATCGCATAACTCAGTCAGAGGCACACCTGCATTTCATGACCGATCTAGAATTCCTTTCTAGACTCTCCAGCTCCAAAACCCACTCTCTGAGTTACAGAGATTTTTCATAGCCCTGTGAGTCTCCTGACCCCTCTTCCAACTTTCTTTCACTGAATGATGCTCTCTCTTCCTTGACGTAGAAACTGTGGAGGTGACATAAGCGTATGTATACAGAAGAACACTCTTCAGGAAAAAGTAATCAGATAAATGAATAAGTTGTTCCTTATAGAAAGGGAATCATATGGCAAATGTTTTTAATATATGTTTACCTTGATAAGCAGTATGATAGATTCTCAATGAACTCTTTTTACTTTAGCATTAGAAAATAAATAATTAGAAAATTAATAAAATTAGATAAATAAAAATTAGCAAATAAAGAAATAAATACATATTTTATTTATTACATGACACAAACTATTTGCCAATAAATTTATGACTTTTTTGGTCTTAATCATTAAATTTTAAAACGTACAATGGGCAACAAGCTTAGCATTCCTGCAAAATTGTTTTGACTGGAACAGGAGCAACTGACAATATGCATACAATTATGTGAAGATATAGTGATTCACTTCTTTATGATGATCAAGGAAAGTTTACACCAAACCTGCCTTATAAAATATTATTATAGCCTAGGTGTGTCAAGAGCAACATGGTTATATGAACTTTTTCTGTTCTAATTTATGACTTATATGTGTCTATTACAACTAAAGATAGTTTAACAAAATAACCAGAACTTGACCAACTGTTTGGAAGTTTTGTAGAAAGATTTTCATGTAAGTAGCAAGTGATCCATTATGTAATACGTACTTTGCAACAACTTTTAAACTAAGCAAGTTGCTGGGGTTTTTGGATATTTTTTTTTTGGTGACATCAATAGAAAATGATAAACATATCCATCAAAGTTTGATTTTAATTCCCTAACAGAACCACATCTAGGAGAAATTTATGCATATAGTAATTCCTTAGCAATTTCCCAGTGAGTTAATGTTAAATGAATGTTATTTGCTTTCTTCATTGCATTAATTAGTAAATTTGATTTGTATTAGATATTTGCTGTTTTATCATTGGCTATCAAGCAGCAAACATTCTTTCTTTTGGTAAAAATCCCCACAGTGAAGCGTCCTGTCCTGCCTCTAATTCATTCCAGAAACTAAAATATCCAAATATTCTCATTTCTTCCTCATGCAAGTAAAGGCCTAAGAAGGTCAGATTCTTCTTTATTGAACTAAAACTTCATAACTCTCATGATAGGATAAATGAAACTGCCTTTCCTTTAGGGGGAAAATGGACTCCCAGATTGTGATTGTGGCCCATTATGCTAAAGTAAATCAGATCAAGATCTTGGTGTGTTTTAAGCAAAAGATAATTTACAAATAATGCAATAAACTGGCTTTGTAAAGTAATTATAAACATATTTCTCTAGAGATGATGTTTTCCATTTGTAGCTAAGAACCATGACTGAGTATCGTGTTTATATTTTTAAAGAATAAAATAAAATTTTGTTCATTTTACTATAATAAAAAAAGAAATGTATGTATGAGACATTGAAAAATTATTTTCTAATCCAAAATAGTTTGAAGCAATGTGTAGTTGCCATGGAAAATTTCAGAAAAACACATCTAATCTTAAACCATAATTTTCAAACACTTGCTGACGAAATGGGTTATAGAAATAAAGGTGTCAGCTGTAATTCTCTGAAATTTTATTTGACCCTTAAAGGTTGACATAAAAAAATCTATTTATATTTAATACAATTATAAAATAAGATATTTAGCTTAACATTTGATAGTTTTGGACTTCTGAGATGTTGCTTCTAAATCCACGTTTCCATTGTCATAAAAATGTTAGTTATGTAACATTATATTTGCTCCTCTAAAATGCCTAAGCATTGTTCTAAAAAGTTACAAAATATTTCTAAAAGAATATTTCAGTTTGAATATTAGCTATTTAAATATTGTCTTTCACGTGACAAATAGATTCTTGGGGAAGTTGAAAAAAGGAAAGCATATGCAAATTCCCTTTGGAATATATTTCTTAACTAAGTGCTTTGATTTTATTTACTCTTTTTATGATTTCACAATTTGAAGGACAGATTGCTGAAATAGCAGTGTAACAGATGACTTATACTAGACAAATTTTGAAGTGACATATAGATAAGCTTTAGTTGTTGTTTGAAGAATGAAGGGATATTCTCTAATTGTTGAAAGTGTTTATGACCTGTGGTAGACAGATTTCTATGTCGGCTCCTGTGTCAGTTTCCTAGGGCCTCCATAAGGAAGTATCACAGACTGGGTGGGTTGAACAATAGGAAGCTATCTTCTCACAATTCTGAAGCCTAGACGTCTGAGATTAAGGTGTTGGCAGGTTTGGTTTCTTCCGAAGCCTCTCTCCTTGGCTTGCAGATGGCCACCTTCTCCCGGTGTTTCACATCATCATCCCTGTGTATTTGTCTATGACCAAATTTCCTCTTCTCATAAGAACATCAGTCATTTTGGATTAGCACCCATCCTAATGATCTCATTTTAACTTAATTACTTCTTCAAAGACCCTATCTCCAAGTATAGGTACTGAGGGTTAGGATTTCAACATACAAATTTTGAGAAGATGCAATTCAGCTTGTAACAGCTCCAATTTTAAATATCAAAACCTAGGCAACAAATAATAGATATGTGGGAAAAAATAATGTTAAAGGTAGGAGCTTTTTTCTCCTGATAAGAGAAGATACAGTCTTTGGGCTGAGAGGAGGGAAAAGAGTCAAGTAGAAATGAGGAGTTGATCTCTCTTGCTCTTGTGTGCATCTTAAAGAAGGGACTGTAAATTCACATTTCTTTCTAGGAGGAAAAAAGTGCATGCTGAGAACTTCAGACATGCTTGCGACACCTGAGAGAAGATGACTGGGGGATTTCAATTGCGAAGGAAGAACCGAAAGGCGGGCTGGTACTAGTTGAAGATATGGCTGCATTTGCTGTTTGGGCAAAAATACTTGACTTGTAAGTCCCCTCACAGTTTCCCTGTGTTCACTTGGACATGAGAAGCAACCAAATGATTCCCGTAAGGCCAAGCAAGATGTAGCCGTAGCCAACAGAGAGGGCTAGGCCTAAAGGGGCCTCACATGTGGGTTAAATGAGAAGCTGCAACAGTCTCCTAGGGCTGACAGAAACCTGTTGGGAGTGTAATGTCTCAGCAGATGCAAGCATGGGTAGATTAAACACAACCCTGGTAAGTCAGCTGGAAATCTGCATTGACTGAAGCCTTAAAATGGCTGACTTTGCCAAAATGAACACAGACTAGGTTTCTGACACCCAGTGGAATAAGCATCAAAATAGAAATTAAGTTCAAATGCAAACAAAATATGTATATTCTTACACATATATATTCAGTTATATAAATGTGTATATTTTCACTTATATAACTACGTTTTATAAGTTCACTTATATATACATGTATGCATATATGTGTGTGTATACACACATACACACAAATTACTTATGCTCTAGTGATTTTCAGACCTAAGCTTTCTGAATGACATGGATATAATTGATTTTTTTAATCAAAAATTTCTTCTTTTCAATAGGAAATTTCAATAAATTGGCAATTATGTTTCGGGCCGATTCATCAGAGGTTACCTCTCTCATGGTGTTTAGAATTCCTATATTTTGTTCCTTTTTATTTTTAATAGTTTATCTCTGTCTCTATAGATGGGAATTTCTTTGAATATATTTTAAATGTCTGTCATGTTAATTCACATATACTTTTTCCTACTCAATTTAAAATTATTAAAAAATATTAATCTCCATTTTTCCATTGTAATCATCAGAGATAAAATATTATCCTCTGACCAATGTCCTCATATACAAGATAGAAAAGGAGAAAAAATTTTTCTTTTTCCCCCACACTAACACTTCCTAGAATATGTTCCTACAGTTTGGAATTTTTAAATCCTTATTTCTTTGAATATTTAATATTATTGTGAATTATCTTTCTCTTTGTTCCCTTTCTTTCAAAATTTTATTTGACATGTTTCTACTTGTACTAATTTATTAACAGAAATTATGTTATTTTGCATCTTTTATTGCTTTTATTGTTTATCACCACCCCATTATATGTTGTACAGGGGAAGTTTAGATGTAAACTGATCATTTTTTCTTTGAAGGTGAAAATACTGTGCTGTTGTTACTGCTCTGGTTGATGTATTTCTACAGCCTGGTTTTATGCAAGACTCTTTGTCATTAAAATTTGTACATACCAGGAAGTGACTAAATGTATTTTTCTTCTAATAAATTTTATCTAATAATTGGGTAACTTTTTGAAGATGAATAGTTATGTTTTTATTCAAGTATCTTATAGGAAAGAATTCCCTAGTATTTGAAAGAATTTTTCAAGCTTCTCTTATAATTTATTGATTAAATTTGAACTGTATCTAAAGCTTCTTGATGATTTTCTTTATTGTGGTTTGTTTCTTATTCCTGTTTTTATTTACACAAGTAGCGCATAGATATCTTGATATTAAAAATTAAATAATACTAATAAAATGAATATTCATTCTTGCTTAGCCTCAAATCTCAAACCACTCACCGTCACGGAAAGTTAGTATTATTTTCAACGAGGAGTTAAGGTATCCAGATATTTTTCTATATATTTACAATCATACATGTATATTCACACATGTATGTACACACACAGACACACACATAAAAATAGCTTGCGTTTGTCAGTTTTTTCCCAGAAATTGGATAAAACATACAAAATGTTCAGTTTTCTTTCATCAATTAATATATCTTTAAACATTTTTATCTATGTTGATACAGTTTTACATATTTTTAAAAGTACTGCCTTATATCTCTTAGTAAGGATGTAAAATAATTCCATATTGATAGGCATTCAGGTTATCTCCAATTTTTCACTTGTGAACAATTATGCAAAAAACATCTTTCATTTTACAAACAATTATGGAAAGAAATTACGTAAATTTGTCACCTTTACACATCTATCCCATTCTCCAGTATTACCCTCAACACCTAACACAATGGTAAACAGTAAGTACAACAGAGCTTAAATTATCAAAAGCTTTAGAATGGTCATAAGTGTTAATAAAACACTAAATATTTACTTTACTGTGACACATACGTTATATCAGCAAGTGGTAAATAAAAACATCAATGGTGCTACAGGATTCTAAAGGTAAGCACCCTTGGATGGCTGAGCGCTGGAAGTGATTTTCAGCTTGACAGCAAAGTGATAGTAACGGACACTGTGTAATCATGTTTTTAAACGTGACTTGAGGTCTTGGAGTACAGATTTTTTTTCTTCAAATACAGCGAAACAATTATGTCATGTGTGAACTAGAGTCTCCCAGCCTTGAGAAAACCTAGGAAATAAAACTTAGAAAATGTCAAATGGGAATTACTATTCTACTTCTTCCTCTGTGAGTATCTACATTATATTTGTCTTAAATATTTCTGTGCCTTTCTACCCACTTCCTTCCATAGGATCAATATTTAAATTATGCCTTATCCTTATCAAAAATGGATCCTTACTTTCATTTCTGTTTATCTTTAGACAATATCAAAAGTGACTCTCAATTATTCTCAAGCCACTAACAGAGGGGTGTAGGTCTGTGCCCAGGGAACTGAACTCGAGTCACCAAAGTGGAGTGCCCCGAGCTTAACCACTAGGCCACTGGGGCTGGCCCCATTACACTTTTCATAAGTTTCCATGACATGATCCTGTCCTTAAGTTCAGTTTTTAAAAGTCCTTGACTATATCGGCAACATCAGAGGAATCAGTAAATCCAGCTCTCTTAAATATATAAGTTTAGGGCATCATTAGTAAACCTTTTAATAATGTGTTGTAACTTGAATATGACGAAAATAATTAGCATTTCCAATGAGATCAATACCAACCCAGAGAAGAAATCACTTTGACAAAATAACAGTCTCTTCTTTTTTTTTGGTGCATTTAGAGATTATAGCAGTTGGTTAGACTGCCGTAACTCAATACCACAGACTAGGTGGCTTAAGCACAGACTTTTATTTTCTCACAGTTGTGGAGCCTGGAAGCTCAAGATCAAGGTGCCAGAAAGGTTGGTTTTTCGTAAGGTCTCTCTTCTTGGCTTGTAGATGGACAGTCTAGCTATATCCTCACATGGTCTCTCTGTGTGTATCAAGAGAGATCGCTGGCGTCTCTTCCTCATTTTATAAGAACCCCTGTCCCATTGGATTAGGGCCCACCTTTATGACCTTATCTAACTTTAATTGCTTCCTTAAAGGCCCCATCTCCAAATACAATCACATTGGGGGTTAGGGCTTCAACATATGAATTTTGAGGAAACACAATTCAGTCCATAACAGAGGTGATACTAAAAATATTTTAAAATTTATAGGTCACAGCAACAAACATTCACAATGGGGACAAGAGTGACCACAACAGGACCATAAAGACCTCAGTAAAGTGTCTACAGCTGACAAAAACTGATGCTTATTCTAAACAGAATTAGTTTATTGGCTGTTTTGGCTTCATTAAGCCATAGTCTAAATCCGTCTAGTGTCATTAAAATTGTACACACACTAACTCCTAAAAGGTAATATTTACTGCCACACACTTAAACGTCATCAGGTCAAATACACAAAAACTTCTGTGCAGCACGACAGGAATAAATGTAGCACTTCTCAGCAGGACGCTGCTAT
Organism: Equus caballus; assembly: GCF_041296265.1. NCBI lineage: Eukaryota > Metazoa > Chordata > Mammalia > Perissodactyla > Equidae > Equus > Equus caballus. The sequence continues at coordinate 15,268,361 of NC_091702.1, read as the reverse complement.
AATCTAGAGGTAATAGCCATAGTCATCACAAACTATTATTCTTGGCAAAAAATCACCTGTGTCAATGTGCTTTAAATGAAATGCATAACATAAGAAAGCTCTAATTTCTTCTCATTAGTTGACTATCCAACTTTCTAATTAAAAAGTAACCTTTTTCTATTACTGAGATAGCTGAAACTATTACTGTGTCTTAGAATGAGGTTTACAATCTTTCTTTTCTTGGGTTTAACAGGATCTCTTCATCAAACTTCATGCATTTTCGATTTGTTTTCAACAAAATATGCTAACATTTATTTGCAAGGTTAAGAAAAGTCTCAAACTTAAGAAAATACAAAAATATTTATGCAAATGTTTAAATATCTTTCTACTTTTTTAAACATAGTGACATTCCAGCTGAGAGTCTAAATTATGTCCCCACTAATTACCTTTTCCATGAATCCTACTGTGTAATGCTCTCCTATTAGGAGATTTTAATAATAGCACAAACCCTATCTTCACAGCAATGATACTAGACTTCCAAGTACTTCTTTAAAACTGAAGTTTATAAAAGTTTCTTTTCCAAAAGTAATTCACCATTGAAATGGCTTTTTAACATCTGTCTAGCTCAAATCAGACTGCCAGAGGAGAGAATAAAGCTGTGATATGTGTTAAAGAGAGTAATCACCTGACATTGAACAGCTGACATAGGCCGGTAAACTTGGGACATGCTGGTTAAGAGCAATGCCTCTAGTGGTGGATCACCTGGATTTTAAATGCTGCTCTTGCAATTATTAGCTGTGCATGCTGGGAAGTATTGTCTCTTCTTTTGTGACAATGATGAGAGCCTGGAGACAAAAACCGAATTAGCTTAACCAAAATCTCCCCCTTAGCCTCAACTGACCAAAACTAAATCTCATGACCACCTCTAATGACAAGAGGAGAAAATGAACAGGGTGCATCTTAATCTTTATTTAATCATGTATTGATTGAACACTTGCCATCTACCAGATACTGTGTTATATGGTTGGAAATGTTATTTCTCTTAGTCCACAGAGCAGCCAAGTAAAGAACGCATCATTATCCTTCTTTTACGTTGTCCCTACAAATCATTAAAAGACAAAATCATTTCATGATTTTGCAACCTGAAACTTAGTCTTCAGTTTCTACTATAAATGCCTCTAAAACTTCACCAAATTATATGTCCTTATCTTTGGTTTAAAAAATACAATCACCATTTTTATGTATTAGCTACACTGTATGCTACTGGAGGCGTCTACTCATTTATGGCCCCTATTAGTGGCACAAAACCTTAGCTCTAGCTAGCTGTGGTGTTTCAACTGGAATACGTCTTCCTTGGAAATAGAGAGAAAGAGGATGGAAGGAGGAGTGGGAAGGAGAGAGAGAGGAAGAGAGAAAAGAGCGGGGGCGGGGAGAGAGATTATATTGTGAAACAAAAAAATAGTCTATTGATTCAATTAAACTTTTGTCTAATGATTCAATTAAACCTTGTCTAATTTTACTTGGATTGAGCCTTTAATAAAGCTATCAGCAATGAAAGACATTAAAAGTAGTCTGGACTTCCCTAGTAAATATTTTAAAAGATAAGAATAGTGGAGAGCATATAAAATTAATATAATATTCAGAGTTCAGTAATTACAAGTTGGTTTGTCCTTTGAGATTAAACTGAGTTTTCTTCTACCTTTCAGATTACTGTGTGATGATAAAAACGTATTATTTTTGTGACACTTAGACAAATTCCAATTATTATGAATATCTTAAAGAACCAAATTTTAAGGTGATTAATCTTAGTTTAAGAGTGATATCTTAACATCTTAATGCAAATATGTTTCAATTTCCAAAAACAGAAAAGAAATTCAGAACTTAGGTTTTTATTGCTAAAGAAAAATGCTTGCCATTACCTAGGTAAAATGAACAAAATATGTATGGAGTGATTAATATATATATAATGTATTGTTAATATACACATATGGAAAGAAGTCCCTTGTTTAAAATTTATTATATTATAGAGAGTAAAATTTTATATTTAAATATTAATACTAGTGTTTCTAAATATTTAGAATACTCTATGAGCCCTATTCTTTTCTTTTCTCTTTCCTTTTGGCAGGTAAGGCTTGTTTTATTGAATGACTGATCTACGTAACTACCCAGGCCACTATGTACAGACGAGAGAGGAGAAGCTTTATTTCTTGGTCTCTCCCTCCTTGGACAGTCTTAATGACTTCCTCCTTCTTGATCTGGAGCAGCTCTTTACTGCATTTGCAAACTTCCTTGTTCTTAGACCTGTGGCCCTCAGCTTGGTCAGCCAGGAGCTTCTCGGGAGGCTTGTCTGCCTTCAGTTTGTGGATGTGTTCCACGAGAACCTGTGTTTTTGAAAATATCTCTCTTCACTTTCAGGTACAGGCTGTGTACATGTCAATCTTCTTAGATTCACGGTTTCTGAGCAGCAGGAGCAAAATTCTTATCCTCCTCATCCAGGTTACCTTGTTGGGCATTCCAGCATTGGAAAGCCTACCTGTCCCCATATGCCTGCCCTACCAGTGGGACAAGGTGGTTTTCTAGCATCAAGCCTAGGAGTGATCAGTCACAGGCTTCTTGATGATCAGCCCATCACTGATGCAGCTTCTGGACCTGCTGATGGGAGCTGGCAATGGAGATTTCACTGGCCTCGTTGGGGTACAACCAGATCTTTTTTCCACAGCAGAGGACACTGGAGGCCAGCCTCTTCTGAAGCCCGAGCCTATTTATGACTGTGTCTGCAATGGCGAAAGAAAAGAGCTCAGTTCTATTCTTCATTAGCTATTGTTCTACACATAATTGAGAAGAGGATCACGTGATGGGAAGATGGGACAACCTATAACCAGAAGATCTTGGTTTTGGTTTCCATTCTTTCATCTATTAGCCACAATAGAGATTGGACAAGTTCATTTGCTTGATGATTAGTGATGTTGAGCAGCTTTTCATGTGATTGTTGGCCATTTGGATGTCTTTGAAAAAATGTCTATTCAGGGTCTTTGTTTATTTTTAAATCAGATTATTTGGTGTTCTTTTTTTTTTTTTTTTGCTATTGACTTGTATGAGTTCCTTATATATTTTAGATATTAACCTCTTATCAGATATATGGTTTGCAAATATTTTTTCCCACTCCATAGTTTGCGTTTTCATTTTCTTGATGGTTTCCTTTACTGTGAAGAGGTTTGTTAGTTTGATGTAGTCCCATCTGCTTAGTTTTGCTTTTTGTTCTGTGCTTTTGGTGTCATATGCAGAAAATCATTGCCCAGACCAATGTCAAGGAGCTTGTCCCCTGTGTTTTCTGGTTTCAGCTCTTACATTTAAGTCTTTAATACACTCAAGTTAATTTTTGTAAGTGATGGAAGACAGGGGTCCAATTTCATTCTTTTGCATGTAGATAGTTTTCTCAACACCATTTATTGAAAGAATATCTTTTCTCCATTGAATATTCTTGGCTCCTTTTTTAAACATTAGTTGACTGTGCATGCATGGGTTTATTTCTGGATTCTCTACTCTGTTCCATTAGTCTATGTGTCTGTTTTTTATGTCAGTACCATAGTGTTTTGACTACTATTGCTTTGTAATGTAGTTTGAAATCAAGAAATGTGATGCTTCCAGCTTTGTTCTTTTTTCTCAAGATTTCTTTGGCTATTTAGGGTCTTTCATAGTTCTATACGAACTTTAAGATTTTTTTTTATTTCTGTGAAAAATGCCATTGGGATTTCAATAAGGATTGCATTGAATCTGTAGTTTGCTTTGGGTCGTGTGACCATTTTAACAATATTAATTCTTCCAATCCAAGAACATAGGATATCTTTCCATATATTTGTCTCCTTCAATTTTTTCATCAAAGTCTTATAATTTTCAGTGCACAGATCTCTCATCTCCTTAGTTAATTTTATTGCTAAGTATTTTATTTTTTTAATCCTATTGTAAATGTGATTGCTTTCTTAATTTCTCTCTCAGATGGTTTGTTGTTAGTGTATAGAAATGCTACTGACTTTTGTATGTAGGTTTTGTATCCTGCAACTTTACTGAATTTGTTTATTAGTTCTAACAGCTTTTGCTAGTCTTTAAGGTTTTCTATTTAAGATCATGTCACCTGAAAAAAGACAATTTTAGTATTTTTCTGGATATAGTTTATTTTTCTTGCTTAATTGTTCTGCCTACAACTTTCAGTATTATATTTGAATACAAGTAGCAGGAGTTGTCATTTTGTCTTATTCTTAATGTTAGAAGAAAACTTTTCAGCTTTTCATCAATGAGTAAGATGGTAGCTGTAAGACTCTCATGTTTTGCCTTGACTAGTTGAGGTACATTACTTTTATACCTAATTTGGTAATATTTTTCATTATGAAAGAGTATTGAATATTGTCAAATGCTTCTTCTGAATCTGTTGAGATGATAATATGATTTTTATCCTTCACTTTGTTAATATGATGTATCACACTTACTGATTTGTGTATGTTGAACTATCCATACATCCCATTAAATCATGGTGTGTAATCCTTTGAATGTGCTACTGAATTTGGTTTGCTGGGGAAATGTAAATAAAAATCACAAGTGAGGTATGACATCATACCTATTAGGATGGCTATCCTCAAAAAGACAAGAGATAATAAGTGTTTGTGAGGATGTGGAGAAAAGGGAACCCCTGAACACTGTTAGTGGGGATGTAAATTGGTACAGCCACTATGGGAAGCTGTGTGGAGGTTCCTCCAAAAATTAAAAATAGAACTATTATATGATTCAGAAATCCCACTTCTGCCTGTATTTCCAAAGGAAATGAAATCAGTATCTCAAATATAAAACAGTACTATCTTCATTGTAGCACTATTCACAATAGCCGAGATATGGAAATAACCTATGTCTCTGTCAATGGATGAATGGATAAGAAAAATGTGAGGTATATATACAATGAGATATTATTCAACCATATGAAAGAAGAAAGTCCTGACATTTGTGATAACGTGAGTAAAACTATAGGGCATTGTGCTACGTGAAATAAGCCAGACAAAGAAAGGCAAATACAGTATGGTATCACTTATACGTGGAAGCAAAAAAAAAAAATAGTTGAACTCATAGAAATAGAGAGTAGAATGGTGGTTGCTAGGGAGTAGGGGATAGGGGAAATGGGAAGAAGTTGTTCAAATGGTACAAAATTTTACTTATAAGATGAATAAATTCTGAAGATTTAAGGTACAGCATGGTGACTATAGTAAATAATACTGTATTGTATACTTGAAATTTGCTAAGAAAATCAAGCTTTTTTTTTTTTAAAGATTGGCACCTGAGCTAACAACTGTTGCCAATCTTCTTTTTTTTTTTTTTTCCTGCTTTATCTTCCCAAACCCCACTGTGCATAATTGTATATCTTAGTTGCAGGTCCTTCTAGTTGTGAGAAAAATCAATCTTAAATGTTCTTGTCAAAAAAGAAAAGGTACCTATGTAAGGTGATGAATGTGTCAATAAACTTTGTGGTAAACATTTCACAATGTATACATATGTCAAATCATCATGTTTGATGATATCAAATCATTATTACATGCTTTAAATATATCAATTTTGTCAGTTATGCCTCGGTAAAGTTGGATTCACATGGGATCTTCATTTTATAAAACTATTAACCATAACTTACCTTAATAAGCTATTGTGAGACTAAAATAAAGTAGGTGAGGGGCTGGCCTGGTGGCGCAGCAGTTAAGTTCGCATGTTCTGCTTCTTGGCAGCCCAGGGTTCGACGGTTCAGATCCCGGGTGCAGACATGGTACCACTTGGCAAAGCCATGCTTTGGTAGGCATCCCATGTATAAAGTAGAGGAAGGTGGGCATGGATGTTAGCTCAGGGCCAGTCTTCCTCAGCAAAATGAGGAGGATTGGCATTAGTTAGCTCAGGGCTAATCTACCTCAAAAAAATAAATAAAATAAAATAAGGTAGGTGAAAGCAATTACTACATTCCTGCCTCTGAAATAATATTGATTTTCTCCCTTTTTTCTATTATTCCAAATTATCCTAAGACACTGATATCTCTATACATCTACAATTTCTTCACCCCTTACTTTCTTATTTATCACTTAAGAAAATGGAAAGTAATATTTTCTAGGTATAGATTTTGTGTCTGGCATTATACATGGGTTTTAAATATGTTAACATATTTAAACCAATCAGGAAACCTAAGATTTGTTTTTATCATATACATTAACTGAGATCTGAAAAGTTTAATGAAATTCCTCAATTAATTCAGCTAAAAAACAACGAAGGTAGGAGTTAATTCAACCATTTGATTAAAAAATTGTGTTTCTACAGTTCATGATGCTTTATCATCCAAGCAGTAGATCTTGCGCCTTCTAAAGAATAGAAGAAAATAGCTGCATATAGTCATACCAGGGTACAGAGGATTGAAATTTGTGAGGATAGTATAATTTACAGGAAAGAGAGGGTATCAGTGAGCAAATGAAAGCTAGGCATTTTCTATCCAAAATGTCATATTTTGTGTATTTGAATGACTTAGCAGTGTTAAAATTGATGTTGAAATTGTATACCGTGGTAGCTGTAATGGTTAAACTGTGTGTCAATTTGACTGGGCTAAGGGATACATAGATAGCTGGTAAAACATTATTTCTGGGTATGTTTCTGAGGGGGCTTTGAAAAGAGATTAGCATTTGAATTGGTGAACTGAGTAAACCCCATTGCCCTCCCCAATATAGATGGGCATCACCCAATCCACTGAGGGCCAGCATGGAACAAAAAGGCAGAGGAAGGATGACTTTCCTCTTTCTCTGCTTGACATGAAACATGCATCTTCTCCTGCCCTTGAACATCAGTGCTCCTGGACTAGGCTTTTGGACTCAGATCTACACTTAGACTAGCAGCCTCCTGATTCTTAGGCCTTTGGACTCGGACTGAATTACACCATTGGCTTTCATGCTACTCCAGCTGCGTGTCATGGGACTTCTTGGTCTCCATAACCATATGAGCAAATTCGCATAATAAATCTCATCATACATATATGCATCTCCTGCTGGTTTTATTTTTCTGGAGAACCCTGACTAATACAGTAACCATTTCCTAAAAGGAGATTATGGGAACAATGGAGCTGTAGGTCTTGGCATCATAATAACACGAAAACCCTCACCACCCTGTACAATTTTTGGGAGGAATATAGCTTGATGTTATCATAAAATGTAACAGTTATTTCACCTTCAAAATGTTAGTAAGTGGAATGATTACTTTGATAGTAATAATATCTATTGGGCACTTCCCAATAAGCCTCCTAATTAAGGATAAGCCTGCTTAATTAGGAGGAAACTGAAGCAAGCTTATTAGCATACTTTACCATTTCCATATCTAGAGCAAAATATCTCCCTCTGTTTTTGAAACGACTGATTACAAAATGATATCTACAAATTTTACATTTCTTTTAAAACTACATGAATTATTTTCTCCAAATAAATCATATCTATTGAGATTTAATTAAGTATTTGCAAACATTGTTCTCTGAAAGGAGTATGCTGCTAAATGAATCTGGTAAAAATTTTTTTTTTCAACCATGAAGACATTTTTGACTTAGCAACTTGAAAATTGATCAATTATTTATACAGAATTTTGCACTCTCATAAAAAGAGTTGCTACATTGTTCCTGATTAGAAATAGTACATACATGGGAGAAAAGTGGAAATATAGAAATTACATCAAGTACATAAATTAAATAAAAAATGGATCATATACCTAAACACAAAAGCTAAAAAATTGTTAAAAAAAACTTTCGGAAAAAAAGATTGAAGAATATCATTGTGACCTTGAGTTAGGCAAAAATTTCTTAAGGTAGAATACAAAAAGCACAAACCATAAAATAAAGTATGAATTAGACATCATCAAAATTTAGAACTTCTGCCCTTCAAAAGATATGAGGAAAATAAAAAGGGAAATAAACTGAGAGAAATTCACAGTACACATACCTGAAAAAAGACATTAACATTTTTAATTATAAAATTATGGAAAATAAACACTATTGTGGTGTTATTGCTCTTAGAAACAAGACACTGGTGATGACAGAACATTATTTTATCCTAGTGGAATGTTTTCTAACCCTTTATTATACCCACATATAAACAGAACTAATGCAAATAATGTTGGACATTAATAATACAAAATAGCACAAGCTCAATTGGAATTATATCCTTGGAAAAATTTATATTACAAAGTAATTATCTCAAAGTCCAAATTCAGTTAAATATTGACTAATGAGGCACTTGAAATAATGTATTCAGACATATGAGATAAATCTTACTTTTCATAATTACAGGCTTTTGGGGAAGAAAAGAAGAGAGGAAGACAGGAAGGGAAGAAAGAATGAGAGAGAGGGGAGGGGGGAAAGAATTAGTACAGTGTTCATTAATTTTCCAATTAGTTCTCAGTTTGCAGGTGGTAAATTGAAAGATTTCCAGTAGAGTCAAAGGAAATAACATAAGTTGTTTTGACAAAAGGTTGTAAATGAAGTCCATCTTTTTAATTAGTCCCCTTGAGTGTTGGCCATTCTAAACACAAATTTATTCCTGACCTTTTTAACCTTAGCTACAAACAATATGCTATAGTAAAATTTAACTAAGTAAAATTAAAGAATCAAAGGTTCTTTTTAAGACCAAACATTTAAACTGACTATTTTCTTTAAATTTGTACAACTTTGCTCAGGACCTCCCCTCCCAATCCCACCCCTCACAAACAAACGTCATCTAGAGAAGATCCCCCGGCCACTCACATTCGTGCCTTAATGAATTAATCATTGTCGAAGTCGACATTCAGATTGCAGCAAGAAACTCAGGCTCATCACCATCCCAAAGCTGTTTCAGCTTGGTGGTGTTAATTTCTGTCTGTGAAGCAAAGAAAGGCTTAGAAGTAAATTTGAAAGACAGGTACATTATAATGTGAGGGATATAATTCCCAGGGCTATTAGATGAGTGAGGCAATTGGACTAGCTCATGCTTAATTTAGATAAGCTACTGGAAAACAGGTGATCAGATGTTTGTTTTCAGAGCCTGGAATCAGGAAAAGGAGACATGGATTAACAAATCAAATATAAAAATCCACAAGGCTCTAACACCTGGAAATAATTAAAATAGGAAAGTTTGCCAGATGCTTCTCTTAGCCTGCAGGGGACCTTGCTTCTGGACACTGAGTAGGCTCTGCCCTTGTTTGCATCTCTGACCCTTTAAAATGTGTGTGTCTACTTCTTATTATAGATGATTTAATTTTTCTGATTAGGTTGATACATTACACTATCTTACAATAATACTCTACAGGTCCTGGATTTGTCATTTTATGTTACTTTATTTTAATTATTTTTTTGAGGTCATAATGGTTAACAACTGTGTAATTTCATGTGTACGTTATTATTTATCAGTTTTTGTACAGGCTGCATCATGCTCGCTTCCAATAGTAAGTTTTATCTGTCACCATATATGTGCCTCTTTATCCATTTTGCCTACTCCCCAGCCTGCTTCCCTTCTGGGAATCACTAATCTGTTCTCTTTATACATGTATTTATCTTCCACATATGAATGAAATCATGAAGTATTTGTCTTTCTCTGTCTGGCTTATTTCACTTAACGATATACCCTCAAGATCCATCCATATTGACACAAAGGGGACTATTTTGTCTTTTTTATGGCTGAGTAGTATTCCATTGTATATATATACCACTTCTTTGTCCATTCATCTGTTGATGGAGACAAGTCTTGCTTTCATATCTTGGCTATATGAATAATCTGACATGAACATAGGGGTGCATAAGCCCCTTTAACTTGTTGATTTCAAATTTTTTGGATAAATATTCAGTAATGGGATAGCTGGATTGTATGGCATTTGTATTTTTAATTTTGTGAGAAATCTCCATACTGCTTTCCATAGTGACTCCACCAGTTTGCATTCCCACCAGCAGAGTATGATGGTTCCCTTTTCTCCACATCCTCTCCAACATTTGTTATTTTTTGTCTTGGTAATTATAGCCATTCTGATGGATGTAAGGTAATATCTCATTATAGTTTTGATTTGCATTTCCCTAATAATTAGTGATGTTGAATATCTTTTCATGTGCCTTTTGGCTATCTGTATATCTTTTCAGAAAAGTGTTTATATTCTCTGCCCATTTTTTGACCTGGTTTTTTTTTGTTTGTTTCTGAGTTGTATGAGTTCTTTATATATTTTGGAGATTAATCCCTTGTTGGATATCTGATTTGCAAATATTTTCTCTTGGTTGGTGGGTTATCTTTTCATTTTGTTCCTGGTTTCCTTTGCCTTGTAGAAGCTCTTCCATCTGATGTAGTCTCATTTGTTTATTTTTTCTTCTGTTTTCCCTGCCTTAGTAGACATGGTATTCAAAAAGATGCTGTTAAGACAGATATCAAAGTGTGTACTGCCTATATTTTCTTCTAGGAATTTTGTGATTTTAGGTCTTACATTCAAATCTTTAATCAATTTTGAGTTAATTTTTGTGTATGGTGTAAGATAATGGTCTACTTTCATTCTTTTGCACGTGGCTGTCCAGTTTTCCCAACACCATTTATTGAAGAGACATTCCTTTTTCCATTGTATGTTCTTGGCTCCTCTGTCGAAGATTAGCCGTCCATAGATGTGTAGTTTTATTTCTGGGCTTTCAATTCTGTTCCACTGATCTGTGTGTCTGTTTTTGTGCTGGGACCATGCTGTTTTGCTTACTATAGCTTTGTAGTATGTTTTGAAGCCAGGGACTGTGATGCCTCCAGCTTTGTTCTTTTTTCTCAGGATTCCTTTAGCTGTTTGGGGTCTTTTGTGGTTCCATATAAATTTTAGGATTCTTTATTCTATTTCTGTGAGGAATGTCACTGGGATTCTGATTGGGACTACATTAAATCTGTAGATTGCTTTAGGTAATATGGACGTTTTAACTATGTTTGTTCTTCTAATCCATGAGCATGGAATATCTCTTCATTTCTTTATATCTTCTTCAATTTCTTTCAAGAATGTCTTATACTTTTCAGTGTACAGGTCTCTCACCTCCTAGGTTAAATTTATTTCTAGATATATTGCTTTTTGTTGCAATTGTAAATGGGATTGTATTCTTGAATTCTCTTTCTGCTAGTTCTTTATTAGTGTATAGAAAACGCAATTGATTTTTGTAAGTCAATTTTGTACCTGTGACTTTGCTGTAGTTGTTGATTATTTATGATAGATTTCTGGTGGATTCTTTAGAGTTTTCTATATATAGGATCATGTCATACATAAAGAGCAAGAGTTTAGCATCTTCCTTTCAAATTTGGATACCTTTTATTTCTTTTTCTTGCCTAGTTGTTCTGGCCAATACCTCCAATACTATGTTGAATGGGAGTGACAAGAGTGGGCACCCTTGTCTTGTTTCTATTCTCAGAGGGATGGCTTTCTGTTTTTCACTGTTGAGTATGATGTTGGCTGTGGGTTTATCATAAATGGGCTGTATTATGTTGAAGTATTTTGCTTTCATACCCATTTTATTGAGCGTTTTTTAATCATAAATGGAAGTTGGATTTTGTCAAATGTTTTCTCCACATCTATTGAGATGATTTGGTTTCTATTCCTCAGTTTTCTAATGTAGTGTATCACATTGATTAATTTGCAGATGTTGAACCATCCCTGCATCCCTGGTATAAATCCCACTTGATCATGGTGTATGATCCTTTTAATGTGTTGCTGTATTCAGTTTGCCAAAATTTTGTTGAGAATTTTTGTATCTAGGTTCATCAGCTATATTGGCCTGTAATTTTCCTTCTTTTTGTTATCCTTGTCTAATTTTTTTATCAGGGAGATTTGATGTCATAGACTGAGTTAGGAATGGTTCCATCTTCTTCAATTCTTTGGAATAGTTTGAGAAGGATAGATACTAAATCTTCTTTCAATGTTTGGGAGAAGTCCAGAGAAGCCATTTGGTCCTAGACTTTTGTTTTTTGACATTTTCTTGATTGTTGTTTCAATCTCTTGTGATTTGTCTATTTAGATTCTCTATTTCTTTTGATTCAGATTTAGCATTGTATGAGTCTAAGAATGCATCCGTTTCTTCTAGGTTATCCAATTTGTTGGAATATAGTTTTTCATAGTATTCTCTTATAATCTTTTGTATTTCTGTTATCCATTCCATCAATTGTTGTCAATTCTGGTATCCATTATAATTTCTCCTCTTTTATTTCTAATTTTATTTATTTGAGCCTTCTATCATTTTTTCTTAGTGAAGTGTTTGTCAATTTTGTAGTAGTGTGTTGTTTAGTCTCCACATATTTGTGACTTTCCCAGTCTTTTTCCTATAGTTGATTTCCAGTTTCATAGTATTGTGGTCGGAAAAGATGCTTGATATGATTTCAGTCTTCTTAAATTTATTGAGAATGACTTGTTTCCCGCATATGCTCTATCTTTGAGAATGTTCCATGTGCATTGAGGAGAATGTATATTCTGTTGGTTTGGGATGGAATGTTCTATGTATATCTATTAAGTCCATTTGGTCTAGTTTTTTGCTTAAGTTCATGATTTTCTTTTGAATTTCTGCCTGGATGATCTATCCATTCATGTAAGTGTGGTGTTGAGTCCCTTACTACTGTTGTGTTGCTGTTAATTTCTCCCTTTAGATCTTTTAATAGCTGCTTTATATACCTGGCGCTCCTGTGCTAGGTGCGTACATATTCATAAGCATTATGTCCTCTTGGTGTAATCTCCATTTTATCTTCATATAATGCCACTCTTTGTTAGTCAGTGTCTTTTTTATGTTGAGGACTGCTTTGTCTGATATAAGCACAGCAACACCTGATTGTTTTTGCTTGCCATTTGCTTGGAGTATCATCTTCCATCCTTTCACTCTGAGTCTCTGTTCGTCTTTAGAGCTGAGAGGTGTTTCCTGGAGGCAGCATACCGTTACATCTTGTTTTTTAAACCATCCAGACTCTCTGTGTCTTTTGATTGGAGAATTCAATCTGTTTACATTTAGAGTGATTATTGAGATTTGAGGGCTTAATACTACCATTTTATCTCTTGTTATGTGGTGGCTCTATATTTCTCTTATTTCTCTTCCTGTGTATTTCTGACTGCCATGTCAGTTTTTGGTGGTTTTCTGTGCTGGTTTTCTCAGTTTTCTCTTTATTTATGCATTGCGTCTCTGCTTTGACTTTTTGTTTAGTGGTTACTGTGAGATTTGTATTAAAAAATCTCACAGATGAGATAGCCCATTTTCTGATAGCCTCTTATCTCCAATAGCCTAAGCAGTTTCCATCCCTTACTTCTTCTCCTTCTGAATTATTGTTGTTTTCTTTTCTTTTCTTTTTTTTTTTTTTTGAGGAAGATTAGCCCTGAGCTAGCATCTGCTGCCAATCCTCCTCTTTTTGCTGAGGAAGACTGGCCCTGAGCTAACATCCGTGCCCATCTTCCTCTACTTTATATGTGGGATGCCTACCACAGCATGGCTTGCCAAGCGGTGCCACGTCCACACCTGGGATCTGAACCAGCGAACCTCAGGCTGCTGAAGTGGAATGTGCACACTTAACCACTGCACCACTGGGCTGGCCCCCTTCTGAATTATTGTTGCCACAAATTATTCTGGTTTGTCTTGTGAGTTTATGATTAAAATTGTGTTTAAGTTATTTTTAATGCATTCATTCCCTTTATCTTTTATGCTATGATTAACTGTTTGCTCACCTTTTCTGATGGAGAGCTGAAATATTCTCATTTTTCTGTCTATTTATCTCTTTGCTCAAGGCTTTGTCAACCTTTGCCTTTTTGTTTCAGGCATGAGGGCATCCTTGATCATTTCTTGTAAGGTAGGCTTAGTGGCAATGAACTCCCTCAGCTTTTGTTTATCTGGAAAAGTTTTTATTTCTCCATCATATCTGAAGGGTAGTTTTGCTGAATATATTATTCTTGGCAGAAAGTTTTTGTTCTTCAGTATTTTGAATATATCATTCCACTCTCTCCTAGCCTGTAAGGTTTCTGCTGAGAAATCTGCTGAAATTCTGATAGAGGTTCCTTTATAGATGATTCTCTTCCACCTTGATGCCCTTAAAATCTTTTCTTTGTTGTAAACTTTTGGCTGTTTTACTAGTATATGTCTTGGAGAAAGTCTTTTTGCATTGATGCAGTTAGAAGTTCTGTTATCTTCATATACTTGTAAGTTTAGTTCTTTCCCCAGGTTTGGGAAGTTCTCAGCTATTGTTTCATTGAACAGGCTCTCTGCTCCTTTCTCCCACTCTTCTCCCTCTGGAATACCTATAATTTTTATATTGTATTTCCTTATTAAGTCAGATATTTCTCAAAGAGTTTCTTCATTTTTTTGTCTTATTTCTCTCTCCTCCTCCACCTGAAATAGTTCTACATTTCTCTCCTCTAAATTAATAATTCTGTCCTCCAGCAGATCAGTCCTGTTTTTTAAGTTTTCTAGATTGTTTATGTCTTCCATTGTGTTCTTCATCTCCAGAATTTGTTTGGCTTTTTTTTAGAGTTTCAATCAATTTGATAAAGAATTCCTTCTGCTTATTAATTTTATGTCCGAATTCATTGAACTGTCTTTGTGAGTTTTCTTGAAACTCATTGAGTTTCTTTATGACAACTATTTTGAGTTCTCTGTCATTTAGATTGTAAATCTTGGTGACTCTAGGATTGGTTTCTGGAAACATCATTTTCCTTCTTCTCTGATGTATTAATGCAGTTATTCCTGACATTTGATAAAGTGATCATTTGCTGGTGCATAGTGATAGTATCAGGTCACAGATTCCACCTGCCATCTCTGTCGGGGGGTGGGGTGGAGGAGTTGTGTTTCCTGAACCCACCATGGCTGCTGGAAGTTGTACTGATTGTGCTCATCTATTTTTGCTTGCTGTCTGCAGCCACTTGGCAAGTCACACACACATGTGCAGGTGCTCTGGTGCAGAATTACTGACTTAGCCGGTGACTGACCCAGCTAGTGGGCTGGATGGGAACATATGGCACTTTCTTTTGGGCCTACTCTCTGCTCATGGGCAGTTTTCCTGGGCTGCTGTGCTTGGTAGCAGTGCCCATGTCGTGGCTGGGCTACACCACTCAATGTGGAGCATTCCTGCAGGCTGGGCTGTAACTCCAAAAGCAAAAGTGTTCACCTTCAGTCCTGCCTGCTCCACCACCTCCTCTTAAAGTTGCACACCTTTGGCTGCAAGAGCACCTGTGACCTAGATCTCTGGTGTTGGGGGTGGGTAGGTGATCTTCTCACCTCCTTCCATTGCTTCCTGGGGATCCAGTACCCCCACCTTCAGATGTATGGTTGTGTGGATCTCTCAGATACCCTATTGTGCTTTGTAGGGAATCCTCTGTTGGTTAATAAATGTCCATTTGGTTGTAAATTACAGGGGAGAGACTAAGGGAACAGCTCACTCTGCCATGATGCTGACATCACTCCTCTGGAGTTGGCATTTTAGAGAGAGTGTCTTAATATTAATCTTGATATTTCACACAAATTTTAGTGCCTATATATGCAAATCTATTTTGTTCTCTGAGAAAAGGACTTCATAGTTTTATTAAATTTATATTATATCCAAAAGTTTCTAATCCACTCTTTTAAGGTAACTTGTTCATGTTCCTCTTGATTTCATAATTTTGATTTCAGAGGGAAATTCTAATTATCTTATTTTCTACACCTAATGGAGTATGTATGTATCTTTTGCCCCTTGGATGACCTAGAATTTTAATAATCACAAAAGCAAAATCTTGTGTGGCTTTCAGAAGTACATGTATTAATTTTCTATTGCTAAACAATATATTTCCAGAAATTTAGCAGCTTAAAAAAATCCATTTATTATCTTACAGTTCTGTGGACCATGTTCAGATGGACTTGACTGGTTTCTTTGCGCATGGTCTTACAGGGCCTAAATCAAGAATAGGCTCTTATCTGCAGGCTCAAGGCAAGAATCCACTTGAAACTCAGTCATGTTGTTAGCAGCATACAATCTTAGCACCAAGAGGTCTAAAGTCTGTCTTCCTGCTGCTGCCAGCAAGAGGCCACTAACTGCTCTTGGAAGTTACCTCATTCCTTCTTTTTTGGCCTTCTCCATCTTCAGACAAGGAAGGGCATATTGAGTTCTCCTCACTTTCTGAATCTCTCTGGCTTTGCCTTTTACCATCAACTGGAGAAAGCTCCCTGCTTTTAAAAGGTTTCACGTGATTAAATCAGGCTCACTTGGATCATCTCCCTATTCTAAAATCAATTTTCCACTCAACATAACACAATCTTGTCATGTCATACAAGTTCTGAAGATTAGAGGAGGACATTTTTGGGATGCCATCCCCAAATTTTCCCTTCCACAGTATAAAAGCAAATAATTTACTGATTTTAAAAAAATATAAAATTCTATAACAGAAAATTTAACTACAATATCAAAGACTTTATAAAGTTCATTTTAATGTCTCTTTTCTTTAAAGAAATTTAAAAAACCAAGAAACTTTAAATGATTTCATGAAATTAAAATCAAGTATATTCATTTGATTTGTTAAAATTAAAGTCTGTTCTATTTCTCCCACTTTTTAAGAATCAGAATGGAATATAAAGAGGCAAAGAAATAAAACTGCTCTGTTACAAATAAATTCAATAGAAATTAAGATTTCCAGGCATATATTATTATAGAGCAATATCTTGTGCCTGGTAAGTAATATTCATCTCAAACCTACTTTAAAAAGCAAAGTTTAGAATAATACATTTCACTAACAATAGACTGATGGTGAGGAATTGAAGTGGTAAGAAGTATTATCAGGAAGACATTTCTTTATACAAACTGATTATCTTGTGAATATACTGCATTGAAAAAATATAATAAGAAAAATCAAGCCACTCATGCTTAAAGTTAAAACTTTCTATGGGTTTTTTATATTATGAGTTCAAGTCTAAGGTAAGAGATAATTATTTTTGAATAACTTTACTTCTAAAGATTTATTTTTACATCTATATGAAGATTATACTAGTAATGCCCTCAGCTCATTTGAGAAAATTGTTGAATATCATTGTTTTGATTTTCTTAGCAGTATTTGTAAGGCAGACATATAGATTTCAGGTTTATATTCCCAATGTGATTTTATGAAGTGGCTCAATAATAATATGTTATGCGGATTTTTTCACTATTTTAAGCTACAAAATATCAGCAGGTTTGTATTATTAAATATACTTAAATAATTGAAAATCCTTGGGTATAATCTTCACTGTAGCATCAAATTCTGAGACTATCATTTTGCTAAATGTTATATTAAAAAGATAATAATTTGCCTCCTAAAACCTGTAACAACAGAATCACATGCTAAATACTAACTTTATCAGTTAGTTTTTATTGAAGTAAAATATAAATAGCATGAAGATTATCATTTTAACCATTTTTAAGTTACAATTCACTGGCATTATAAGTGCAGTCACAGTGTGGCATAACCATCACCGCTATTTCCAAAACATTTTTTTATCACTAGAAACAGAAACTCTGTAAGGATGAAGCAATAACATTCTATCTTCCTTCCTCCCAGGCCCTGGTAACCTCTGTTCTACTTTCTGTTTCTATGAATTTGCCTATTTTAGATATTTCATATAAGTGAAATCATACAATATTTGTCCTTTTTTGTCTGGCTATTTCACTTAGCATGGTGTTTTCAAGGCTCATGTATGTTGTAGATGTAACAGCATGTCATTCCTTGTTAAGGATGAGTAATATTCCATTATATATATACTATAATTGTTTACACTTTCATCATTTGATGGATGCTTGGATTGTTTCCACTTTTTGGCTGTTTTGAATAATGCTGCTATGAACATTGATATGTAAGTCTCAGTTTGAGTCCCGGTTTTCAGTTCTTTGGGGTATATTTATACGTAGGAGTGGAATTGATGGGTCATGAAATAATTCTATGTTTAACGTTTTTGAGGAACTGCCAAACTGTTTTGCATTGTAGCTGCAACATTTTTACATTCCCACTAGCAATGCACAAGAGTTCCAATTTCTCCACATCCTCTCCAACTTTTGTTGTTTTCTTTTATTTTTTTTAATAATAGCCATTGTAGTGATGGTGAAGTATGATCTCATTGTGATTTTGCCTTGTATTTCCCTAATGACTAATTATGTTGAGCATCTTTTCATGTGCTTATTGACGATTTTTATTTCTTCTTTGGAGAAATATGTTTTCAAATCCTTTGCCTATTTTCCAATTGGGCTATTTATTTTGTTGTTTAGTTTTAGGAGTTCTTTGTGTATTCTGATAATCCTTGATCAGATATATGATTTGTGCAGATTTCCTCCCATTCTGTGGGTTATCTTTTCACTCTATTGATAATGTCCTCTGATGCAAAATGTTTTTTAATTTTGATGAGGTCCAATTTATCTATTTTGGCTTTTCTTGTGTGCTTTTGGTGTCACAACAACAAAAAAAATCATTGCCAGATCCAATGTCATGAAGATTTTCCCCTGTGTTTTCTCCTACAAGTTTTACAGTTTTAATTTTTTTATCCATTTTGAGTTCATTTTTTATATGACGTAAGGTAAAGATCCAACTCTGTTATTTTTCACGTGGACATCTAGTTTACCCCACATTATTCATTGAAGAGACTTTAACATAGAAGCTCTGGAAATCTGATTCTCCCACTCCTCAGGGATTGCAGATTTCTACTTGTTGAGGATTGGTGCTGTCCACTTGTGAGTTTTCCAAACTATTTTTGAAAAGTGTGTATTATTTTTTGTGTGAGGTACTGAAATCTCTGTGTCACCATCTCTGTGATCATCTAGTAACCTGACAAATATTTTATTAAATGTCTGGCTCCAGAAAGATGAACAAAAGAACTGTACTGACCTTTAAATCTCCCCACAGATGCAGATGGGAGAAGCTGCTGTGGCATAAAGGGCACCAGCCAGCTGCTCTGGGAACCTGAACTGCTCACCCTACAGCCTTAGGTGCGGCTGAGAAATGGAAATTGAGGACATGTTTATGGACACTTCTCTCATACCTATGAACAACAGTCTTTCTCTCCATCCAGCACACCCCAGTTATAAGCATCCCATCAGGCTTCAGAGTCCAAATAGTTTTTGCCACTCTCTCTTCTCATTTCAGTGCTTGCCTTGTTGTAGAGATCTAGCCTCAAACCTTTCTACTCCACCATTTTGCGTGATGTCACTGCTCTTTTATCAGTGGCTTTATAAACACAATTTCTATAATTTTCCAAGTTAATGGTAGGCAAATGCTTAACTCACACAGTTTTCAATTAAATACAAAAATTGTAATTTTTGAGGGTCAGCATAGTCAAAAATTTCTGCATGACATATACTTATTTCTAACTAGACTTTAGTAAATGCATTATTAAAATCTTGCATTAAAATGATGATCTTAATCTTTTTAAATCTGTAAGATGGATTTTATTGTGAAAAATGTAGTGTGGTTATCACAATTCTAAAAGATATTATAGGTATGATTATTGTAATTGAATTGGAATACATTCCCTACTCCTGACATGGCTTTTATTTAGACATGTTAAACTGGGAACTTCTGGATTTACTAAAACCAAGAGTTGTATACAATAAATCAAAAGTAATTCAATATCCTTGGGGATCAACAAGAAATGTTTTAACGAAAATATTGATGATTACAGGGAACATGTTACCTACTAATTGTTTGTATAGTATTGTAAACTTGGCCAGTAAAAGGTAGACAAAATCTGGCAACTGAGAGAGGTCAGGGAGAGCTGGAGAGAGTCACTGTTTTCTTTATTGCTTTTGTTGAGCCTGATGTGGTTACAATGAGAAAGGAAGTTTATCAGGAAAGAGGAGAGATACACGTGCTGATTCACCGTGCTAACACAGGCTTTTCATCCCTCTTGTTGAGCACAGCCAGAGGAAGTTGACATTTACATAGGAAATGAAATGTAATTCTTTTCAACTCTGTTGCTGATCTTCCTGCTTAGTGCCATAACCTAGTAAGGAGATGAGTGACTCTAATTAGTAATACCTGTGTTTTGATTAACTATAGTGATGATAAAATATTAGTAAAAGTAACAATGAAAATTCTGTTCTAATTTGGAGGAAGTAATACAACACATTGCATTCTGAGATTGGCTCATCAAACCAGGAATGAAACAAAAACTAGAGGCAAGTAAAATTCCTAGGCAAACTTATAGAATACTATATTAAATGCTAAAAACTGGAGATAAAATAAGGGAGCACAGACTATACGGTGATTTGGACTTTTGAGAATTCAAATCCTTCACTTAGCTGTGTTTTAAAAAGAAGTTCATTTTAAATGGAGAGAAAATAAGCAGCAAATACTGAGGAGGAATAAAAAAGTTCACATTTAGATGGAACCACTGGTTTCTTACGAGTAGGGTGGCTACACAGTTTATCATCCATACTGAGATACTTTTGATAGTAAAAACGAGAACTAATAATTTAAATTGTATCATATTTATAATATATGTTGATTTATTGACAAACACATTGGTTTTATTATATTACTGTATGTACAAATAGTTCTTTTCAAGACTAGTTTCAAAACAAAATTTGTTTGTAAAAGATAAAAATAAAATATGTCCTTAAATGTAAACACATATGCACTCATACAAAAACTCACACACAAACACATTCACATATTGCTTCATTTAAGATTAAAATTTTGAGTAAGTAGCATAATTATTTTTGGTACATGTTTGTTTACTTTAATCAAGTTCTTAGCTATTTTGTCTCTAATATCATGGGGCTGGTGTTTTTCTAAGGAAATATATTTTTTCAACATGGCCTTATTATCTTTAATTGTATAATTATCAGTAATATTCCTCAAATATATATTTTAGGGCAAATAAGTTTAAATGGTTGATGCTTTCAATTTATCTATTCTGCAAATCCTAACATTTTTAATAGATTATCACTTTATAGATGATGAGATATCATGTGAGCTCAAAGCAAACTGTAAAATAGAGATATTCTCAAATCAATTTCATCTCTATTCTGTCCAAATACTTTCAAGAAACTGTATTTTGCCTCCATTTAGAGTACTTTCCTTAAAAAAAATTTTATAAGACAAAACTTAGGTAAATTGACTTATTGTACATCACACAATTAATATTTTAATATATTTAATATATTTAGTTACTGGGTCATCATAGACATTCTCAATTTCTTATTCTTTCCAGTAAAAAATAAAATGAATCCAATTAAAAATAGAATTATCATAAAAAAATTCTTCCTACTCTTGAGAAATTCTAAGTCATAAGGCTAAAATTTAAAAGTTACAACTTGTACACCAAGGAGAAAATCTAGATGAACTTGGGTTTGATGATGACTTTTTAGATATGACACCAAAGGCACAATATATGAAAGAAAGAATTGATAAGCTGGACTTCATTAAAATATAAGATTTATGCTCTGCAAATGACACTGTCAAGAGAATGAAAGACAAGCCACAGGCTAGGAAAAAATATTTGCAAAAGACACATCTGATAAAGGACTTCCATCCAAAATATACAAAAACTCTTAAAACTCAACAATAAGAACACAAATAACTCAATTAAAAAATAGGCCAAAAATCTCAACAGACGCTTCATCCAAGAAGATGTGACAAATAACACACGACAAATAACCATATGAAAAGATGTTTTGCATCATATGTTAGCCAGGAACTATAAATTAAAATAATGAGATACCACCACACACCTATTAGAATGGCCAAAATTCAGAACACTGATAACACCAAATGCTGACAAGGATGCAGAACAATCATTCATTGCTGATGGGAACACAAAATAGTACAACTACTTTGAAAGATAGCTTGACAGTTATAAAACTGAACATATTCTTGGCATATGATCCAGCAATCACACTCTTTGGTATTTACTCAAATGAATTGAAAACTTATATCCATGAAAAAACCTGCACATGGATGTTTATAGCAGCTTTATTCATCATTGTCAAAATTTGGAAGCAGCGAAGATGTCCTTCAATAGATGAATGGATAAATAAACTGTGGTGCATTCAGACAGTAGAATATTATTCATCACTAAAAAGAAATGAGCTGGCAAGCCATGAAAAAATATGGACAAACCTTGAATACATATTACTAAGTGAAAGAAGCCAATATGAAAAGGTCACACAGTATGATTCCCACTACAAGACATTCTAGAAAAAGCAAAACTATGGAGACAGTAAAAAGATGGGTGCTAGGATTTAGGGGTGAGAGAGGGATGAACAGGCAGAGCACAGAGGATTTTTAGGGCAGTGAAACTATTGTGTATGATACTATAATGGTGGATGCATGTTATTATACATTTCTCCAAACCTGTAGAATGTGCAACACTAAGAATGAACGGTAATGTAAAGTATGAACTTCAGATGATAATGATGCATTAACTCAGGTTCACCAGTTTTAACAAATGTACCACTCCAATGCAGAATGTTGATAATTGAGGAGGCTGTGGATGTGAAGGGCAGTGGGGTGTATGGGTTATCTTCTCAATCTTGCTCTGTACCTAAAATCGCTCTAAAAAATAAAGTTTTTTTTTAAAAAACAAACAAACAAAAGTTGATAGCATCACAAGTGTACTGTACTGATGTGGAGTTGAGCAGCGTATTTGAGGAACCCAGAGCAGCCAATCAATCCTCACCTTGCATAAGACTCAATTCTCCAGGACTCTCCTCTCTGCAGGGAAAAGTACCTGCCCGTCATCTGCCACAGTGGCTTGTCTCTTCTTGACTGACAGTTTCAGCTCGCCTGCATTTTCCTACTATTCTGAACTTTCTATGTTTTGATTGGCTGGCTTCTGATCTGATCCTCCTCAATTGGCTAAACACTGGTGGGAAGGGCTGGACAGAGCCCTTCAGAAGGACCTCCTTGTAGGAAGTGTGGGTGGAAGGATTTATTACAAAAGAAGAATGAGATACCAAACAATTAAATAAATAGTTGTAGATTGAAATGCACATCTGAAATATATACAAGTCCCTAGCAGGATCAATAATTCCCCTTTCTAGGTAGGTGGACTGATGCAATCAACTTGTCAATAAAAGACTGATTGGTCGATGCATTTTATCTAGGGCCTGCAGCTCCTTTGACACATAATACCTCATCTCTTTCACTTTGCTTTGTATCTCCCCAGTCAGGCCATGCTGACATGTGAACCCCGCTATTGGTCTAGTGGCCAGGATGGAAGATGGGGAAAATCCCGAGGAAGTCAGCTTTGTGAGGCACTTTCCTTAATTATGTCTTCTGCAAAGTCTTCAAGCTAGTGGTGGCTATTTTTTAACAAGGGCACATTAGCCAACTCTATAGACTCACAGGCTTTTTGTGATCTTTTTTGAGGAAGATTAGCCCTGAGCTAACATCTGCCGCCAATCCTCCACTTTTTTTCCAAGGAAGACTGGCCCTGAGCTAACATCCCTGCCCATCTTCCTCTACTCTATATGTGGGATGCCTGCAACAGCATGGCTTGACAAGTGGCAAACCCCAGGCTGCCAAAGCAGAACATGTGAACTTAACTGCTGGGCTACCAGCCGGCCCCTAGACTCACAGTTTTTAAAAGAATCTCCCCAGCTTAATTCAGGTATTCCTTCTACTAATTACACTACTACGGTGTGACCAATATACCAATATCCCTCCTAATGATGAAGTATTGGAGTATAGACTGATGGAGTCCTTATGGCCAACTACCTGGAGAATGGTAAACCTTTAGAATCCTATCATTAAAATGTGTTGTCTGGTCCTCTCTTGGGTGAGGGTCTCTGAAAGCAGATCTGCAGATGGGAATTCCTGTGTGGGGATTGAATGGTTTCTCAGGACTGTGCTCTCAGTAGAAGCTGGTGTGAAACTGAAGGAAGCATGAGAGAAGAGTCAAGTAAACTAAGTGCAATGCGAATTCAGATGAATTTAATGAATAATATTCATGAAAATACAGGCAGTTGCTCCAAAAACATCGTGACATGTTATCAAAGATACCTGGTAGTATCTTTTTTTCCCTCCTCCTTAATACTGCTAAAAGCATTTGCTGTCTTCCTTCTTTGAACTCACACATTTGTCATATACCATTTAAATTATTTATGGATTGCCTTAATATTCCATCTGGTAAGTAGTGTAGACCACTGGTTCAAGCTGTTTTATTATTCATTTGTCTGGGTTTTATTTGCCTAAATAAATTATAAATTCTTTAAGGTTTGTGGGTTTGGAAAATATTTCTTTGTATATACTGCAGTGAATAATCCAATGTGTTCATTGATTCATTGTGTGATTAATGTTTACAATATAATTTTAAAGAATATTTTAAATTTTCAAGAATATATGATTTTGAGCAACTTCAACTACATTTACTCTTTTTCTTGCTTTTTATAACTTTTAAAATTTCAAAATGTTGTTTCCATTAAAATTACACTCATGAAATATTTATGGGTAAAATGAAATGATATGTGAAATTTATTTTAAAACAAATTAAGAGGGAAATAAACAGGTGTATACACTAGATAAAACAGTATTGTCATTGATGGGAAAATCGAGACTTATTACACAATTCTCTCAAATTTTGTATATATTTCAAATTTTACAAAATAAAAAGTAAAAAAATATAATCATGCTGTATAGAAACTATCTGTTTAGAAATATTTCTGACTTTCTCCAAAGTAATGTATTTTTATCTTTTTATTATGTTGCACTGGAAGAAAGAATTTTAAAATTTACACTTAATGAAGAGTAGAAGTTGCTTTTTGGCATCATGGAATAGTTTTTACATTTTAATGCACATTGATTTATGTCAATGTTCTTTATGAATATATTTCTCTTATTTTCAGCTAAGTTCGAAGTACAATATAAGGATGAGGCATTAGCTAGTAAGAAAAATAATTTATCTGGTACTAAGGAAGACTATTATATATTCTTGGGTACACAAAATTTAGGACATTAGCCAAAAACATATATGTAAGTAGATATTAAAACAATAAAAATAGGCAAACCTAAATTATCCTCATTTTTTATTATTTGATTGATCCCCTCACTAAATCAAAAATTTAAAGAATTTAGCCTTTAAAGGATCTTGAAAGCCATATGTATGGATAATCTCCCTTTGTTTTGACTAAATGTTTAATGAAAATATGACTTTAATTAAGATATGGTAAATATATAGTTCTTATCTCATTCAATAAGCTTTGCAAACATTTTCTAGCTTATTTGATATAGGTTCTTGTGAGTTTTATGTTTTCTTTTCCAAAATGTATTATATATCAGAGAATGACTCATTCAGCTACTGTATTTTTGAATTCACTCACATGTTGACATTAATTCTTAATTACAAGTCTTTACACGTGAAACAGATGTTTCAGTCCCTCCTACTTTTGTTTCTATTCCCTGAATCAATTTATCTTCCAATTGACATTCACAAATTATATGGCTATTTTTATGGCTATTCTAAATCCAAACCAAATTCTAGAATCAAAAATAGTGTTTCTAAACTATTCTTGTAAGGTAGAGAAAAACCTTCTCAGAATAAAGTCAAAGGCAGAAATCATAAAGGAAGAGCGAGATTTGAGGACATAAATATTAATTATGTTAATGCTCAGAAAGCACAAAGTTTAAAGTTACATAAAACTTGGGAAAAATAAGTGAGTATTAGGTTATATTCCTTTTTAATGCCTTTCACATCTACTATATTGTTGATTCTCAGCGTCAGGCAACATCTTTATTAATACTCTATTAAGAGACAATGCTTTGTAGTTTTTCTGCAGGTTTGAATCAGCTCATATTCTGGACTATCTTTGCAATGACATTTGTATAGCAAACGGCCTTGGGAGACAGAGATAACATAACCTTCTAGGTCAGAGGGCAGATTTTTTTTTTTCCAGGCCAGGATGACAAAGATAATGTCTTCCTCCAGGTAAAGGTTGCCAAAGTTTGCTTGTATACTCTTTAAAAGACTGAGAGTTTCCTAATCTTGAGGTTTCTCAGCCGTGACTCAAACCTACTTAGGGTGTAGTATGCATCTGGGCCAAGCCATTGTTGGACTTGTGGATTGGAGGAATCAGTGCAAACAGGAAGCTTGTGCTTCCTGCTGTGCTATGAACAGTAACGTCTTTTGTCTTGGACCTAGAGTCTTGTGTCTTCTGACAGCACCTATGAAACTGTCAGGCTAACTTGTTATCTTGCAAGGGGAGCAAAATATCAGACTCTGCACAGTTCTTGGCCAGCTGCCTTGTGTATAATACATACTGGGGATGAATAAATAAAATATTTGATTCAAAGTGTAACAGTTGAGGCCTAAGAATGCTGTATCTTGCTCAGTTTATATCCTTAGTAACAAACATAGTGTCCGAACACACTAAGAGTTAAAAACAAAAAACAAAGCAAATCACCATAACAAATGTGTTGAATGAGCAAATGAACTAGAATCCAGGTAGTTTGTATCTATTTCAATTGTTTTCCTACTGCTCAGTAAATGCTAGTTAGATTTAGTAAAATAGAATTCCATTACTTTAGTAAATTTAATATTAAAGAAAAATCTGTCACTGTTTATTTGAACATATTAATTTCAATTGCATGTTGATGATGGATTCTTTGTTCATTTCAATGCAAAGAATAGCATAAACAGAACATCTAATTTGAAAAAGAATACAGTGAGTTGTATAAAATTTTTCTTTGCATTGAGATGAACTGAATACTAATTCTTGTGTTTTTAATATAATCATATCAAAAATTAATAAATTATTTTGTAGTTTTAACTCAGGTTGTACACAAAAGTGTTTGTCTTTCACATAGGAGCAAAGTGAGTAAATTGATAAAGATGTGCTTTTTACCACTTGATCTTTTTGTACTTTTGCCATTAAATGAAATTGAATAGGAATTATGTTCTTGTCATATGTGATTCAAAGTGGAAGTACTCTCCAAATAAATATGTTTGAGAAATAAGTAGGCACATCAGACTAGACACATGAAGAAAAGAGTGTGAAATGGAACTAGATATAAAATTTAAACAATGTGATTTCATAAAAGCTAGTGAAAGAATAAAACAGTGAGAATCTTATATTGACTCATGAAACATGCAAGGAACAGTGAAAATACTGATGAGAATTACAAAGGAGGTTAGCGAAGAGAGAAATGAGACCTACTCAGAAAATTGAGTTTTTTTCCGCAAATGAATTGGGTCATGTAATGAGTTTGTCACTTCATATATTAGAACACTGGTGAATGAGTTGTTTCCTTGCTACCAGGAAAGGGCCACAAATAGCAAACCTTAGGATAAAAAGAGAAAAGGAGAAAGAAGAGGAGAAAAAGGAGAAGGGAAAGGGGATAAGGCAGCAGGTCTGCCATCAGAACTCTGCCAGACTCCTTGGGAATGTAAAATAGTGCTGGGTATCTTATGGCAAATCAGAAAGTTCAGCTTCTTTTCCAAAGCAGAGCCTGAAATTCTTTGGGGAAAATAATTGCAAAGACAGAAATGAGTGGGGAGTAAATAATATAGTAAATATTTCTAAAACATCATCAACCAATGAAGTCCAGAAGGACAAAAGATGTAAGGTCTTTGCCAGGAATGAGGTCTCTGGTAAAAGCCTTGTTGCTCCAGGTTGTTACAGATGGTTTCTGCTTGAGAGTAATTCTAGCCCAGCGTGCTAGGATCTACCTGCCTAGAAACTTGTTTTGTTTTTATTTTCCAAACACACATAGGGTGAAGAAGGCCCAGCAAAAGGTAAGTGATATAATAATTATAATCAATGCCATTGTGTCTTTGTAAATGTGTAAATTTTTCAGTAAATAAGAAATATATGTTAAATATACATAAATTAATATAGATAAATAATATTGTTAAAACGCCTCCAATAATTCCATTATATAGAGATAACCATATTAAATTTGAAAGTACGCTTTCTCCCTCTCTAACAATTTCATTCCAATTATATTCCAGGCACTAGGTTGATCACTGAAGGTAAAATCATGAACATCATAGTTTATGTCCTTAAGAAACACATATTCTGTTAGCGGGAGACAAAAGAATTAGGTACAGGAACAAACTTTTAAAAAGCTATAAGATTATCATAAGTATTATGAAAGATGCAAGTTGAATGTTGATTAGGGATTATTAGTGGTGCTGAGTAGAAAGGTACTTTAAATGAGATGGTATAGGAAGATTTCTCTGAGGTGGCAACCTCTAGATTGAGTCCTGAATGACTGACAAATACCCAGTCATGTGAGGAATCATCAGGCAGAGTGAGCACAGGGGTAACTAGATAATAAAAGAGAGAGTGGCACCAGATTTGGTTGGAAAGGTAGAAAGGGCACAGATATTGCCATGTCTGGTAGACTATTCTTGATTGATTGGTTGATCCATCCAATTATTTAGCAAATGTTTATTGAGTACCTATCATGTGCTGAGAATTATTCTAGATGCTAGGGAATATCCTCTATGAAGTTTACATCTTATGTGAGAGAACGTAGATAATAAATACATAAATAAGAAAAAATAGTTAGCATATTGATAGATGATAAATGCTTTGGAGAGAAATAAAACAGTGAGGGGGAATAGGGAATAGACCCATGAGGAATGGTTTGTAAATTTTATTGTGGTCGTCAAGGGACACATTACAGAGAAAGTAAGAACAAAGACTTGAGCAAGTTTAGGATTAACGTCCAGGTGTTACATTTCAGACATGTTAAATTGAAATGATTCTTAGATACAAGGTGAAAATTCTGTGTAGTCAGTAAGCCATGGTAATAATTTTAAATTCTGGGAAATTTGAAGATCTGTTTGGTATTTTAGAAAGAATAGCTTGGTAGATGTATGGAGAATAGACAGGAATGAAAGTTTTGAAGGAGGGAGACCCTGAGACCATTGCTGCTGTATGAGATTAAAGATGTTGATTTGGACCATGATGGCAATAGAGACAGAGAGAAAGGAACCAATTTCAAGTGCAAAAATTTTAGAAGAAGGAACTGTTACCCAAAGTTTGGTCTCTGATCCCAACACAAATCCAAATAACAAGAACAAAGTCTTGGGAGAAAAAGGAAAGCCTTTACTTTGCCAGACAGAGGGAGCACAGCAAGGGCCAGTGCCCCCACAATTGCTTGCTCCCCTTTAAGAAGTGGGTAGCAGTTTTTATTTGGGGTTTTAGGTAAGGGAGGGAGAGCATGGACTTCTTGGTCAGCATTTTCCCACCGGCCTGTGTCTGGGGCTGCTTCCAGCAGAGGAGATAAAGGATTTCTCTGATGAGTGTCCTTGGCTGTTTATCTCCATGGTGGAAGGTAGACTCTAATGTCAGAAAGCCAAGGAGTGGGGCCTGGGAAGCTTCAGTTTCTTGATGTTCTCTGGACATTAGTTTCTCTGTAAAAGAACTTCAAAGTCTTGTGATTAGCGACAGCTTTAGTGGGAGCCCAGTGTGAGGCCATCTAGACTTTAACAATTTGTAACTTCTATTTGGCTCTATAGCTCAGGGAGTCAGAGGTTAAAGATACAAAAATTTACATATGAGTGTAACTAAAGGCCCAGGGAACTGGGAATGCATGCTTTTAGTTTTAACCCCATACCTGCTAGGTTCACTGTAAGGGAACCAATATCAGAGTTGCTATTAACTAAGAGCCCATAACAGAACTGCTGAACATGTGATGGATTAGATGTAGAGCATGAGAAATAGGAAATATTGAAGAATGACTTGTAGGTTTGGAGCTGGAAGAAATGAGTCTTTATTCAGGCCATGAGCAAAATATGAAATGGAGAAGGAAAGCAAGGGAGTAGGTTTCGTTTCTGAAGTAGTGTGGGAGGAAGCTAAAATCACAAGGTTTTCTTTAGCACTTACAGAGTGACGCATACAAAAGTGAGTTGATCAGTCAACATTACTGTCAACAACAATTTTTAAGCTGATGTGTTTTTTTTGTCAGACACTGTTATAGTCTCTAAGGACACAGGGGTAGATGATAGAGAAGTTACTTAATATCTCTGTGCCTCATTTTTCTCTTCTGTAAAACTAGGTTAACAATGGTGTCTACTTCATGGAGTTGTTGTGATGATTATAAATGTGAATATACACATTTTTCCATAGTAATTGTGTTTCTTAAAAAGTGACCACTACAGGATAAAAATAGGAGTGCAAATTAAAGTTGGAACAAAACATTTGCTTCAAATTTAAATTTGAGAATTTAGTAATTTTGTGCAAACATCTAAAGACAATTTTTCCAGCAAAATAAAATGTACCAAGTGTAGGTGGTTGGATGGAAAGAGACTAGGGTCCCATAAAACACAGTTTTAAAAGTTAAAGTCTAAATTTCTGATTTGTTACTTGACAAATAGTGCTTAAGTGACTTGGCTCAAACATTCTGTTTCTTACCTTAAATTTAATTCCCCAAGTAAGTGTCTTAAATCTCCCACACTGAGATATTAGAAAATAAAGGTAACCTATACTCCCAAGGAGAACCAAATTAATTTAGCCACAAAAATTCAGTAATATTATCCCAGCGCTGTCAGATTCTATTTTGAAATCTGACAAATTTTCATGCATCACCGATCAAAAGAGACCCCCCAGTTGCACTTCTCTGTTAAATGCAGGTAAATTAACTGTTTTTGTTAAAATACCTTTTTCTTGTCTTCCAGCTTTCATGATTTGTTGTTGTTGTTTTCCCAGTGAACAATTTACCATATTAAAGATGCTTCCCGCCACTAATGTTGAAAGCAAAATTTATGGCTTCAACTATTTTTATTTTTCTATAATTTGTTTATATATTTTCATTAAAAAGAGGAACTTTCTGGTTATTGCCTATTGAAGAATATTGATTTAATAACTGTATAAATCCACCAATGATCATTCTTCTTGGCGACTCTATTGGTTGAATTGATAGAGTGGCTATAATGACTCACCATCCATTTGTCAAGTGGGCTGGAGATTTTGTTTTCAACTCTCAAGGGTGTCTTTTGGAAACATGATTTCCTTTCTATTTTTCTTGATCAATTGCACAATGTTTTTTCCCTGCCTCCTCCCCATCATCCATGTCGTAGCTTTAATAGTACCTTCTTCAGGGAGGGTTTTGCTGATCACTCTGTAAAAATTAACTCTCTTCCTTGTGTGCTCTATCCATGTACCTTGTTTATTCTCTCAATAGCACTCATCACAATTTCTAATTATCTTTTCATTTTACCTACTTTTTATTTTCTTATCTACTCCATTTGATTATAAATTCTACAAGATCAGAGACCATATCTGTTTTATTCACTTACTTCAAAGGTTTATACTTACTGCCCAGGAAATCTTTTGGCTAGCTCTCTAACTCCAGTTGCTATAGTGCTGTAATGATCACATTCCACAGGCTTCTACTAGCTGCACAAAGTGCCTCGTCTGGGATCTGTATCCGTGATTTTCTTTCCCATTATGGGTTTCTGCTAAAGCCCCTGTGAGTGATTGCCCGATAAACCCTCTTAGTCCTCATGTGTATGTAGCCTCAAATTGTGGAGTTAATGTTTGTGAGATTCTGAATCACTGGGAAGTGAGAGCCGAGGGATTTCTCCCTTTAATCTTCTGTGTGGATAGTTTGAAATGAATTTCATAAAGCTCTTCAGAAGTCCTAATACGCTGAGCATTAGTTGCTACAATGAGTGGCCAATTCAATAATACATCCTTACAGCAATTTTCCCTCCTTCGTTGTTTCTCTTCCTCTGTTCCTCACTCCTGCTCCCTGGGATTGCATTACCAAATAAATTAACCTTATGCAAACCATTGTTTCAGGATCTGCTTTTCAGGCTACCCTAAGACAGGCTATTTCAATTAAAATTAATTAAAGTGAAATACAATTTAAAAATTAATTTATCAGTCCTGCTAGCTGCATTTCTAATGCTCAGTAGCCCCATGTGGCTAGTTACTACCATATTGAAAAATGTAGGTACAGACATTTCCAATAAAGCAGAACAAACACTAACTTGTCCACAGCCTAGGGCACTGTGGAGCCTCCAAAGATAGGTAAAGGCACATCAAGGAAGGAATTAATACATCTTTCTCATCTAGAGAGAATCAATATACCTGATGGGTTTTATGTATGTGATGGAATTTTATTCATTGATTCATTTCTCTTAGGTCATACACTTTAATTTCCAGGATTTACTAATGTCCACATTTATCAAAAGACCATGCCAATTGTGAGATTTCTTGGAAGAAGATGTGAATAATTTGTAAAAGTAACAATAGCACATGAAAAAGTGATTATAGTTGTTTCTTTTGAATTAAAAGCAAAGGTACTCACTAAAAATTTAGGAGAGATACATTACTCATACATTAAATAAATACCTTGCTGTCTGCGTATCCAATGGGATTTAACAGTCAATGCTATAATGTAATCTAAAATAAAATGAAAATGAAAGTACCATTCAGGTTTAACCAAGTTAATTGGGTTGATTAATTAAATTAATTCTTGGCACTATTTAGTGTAATCAAACATTTGTTCTCTCCCAGATCTAAGTAGAATGCTCTTTGAAATGTTTATTGAAATCAGAATTCTGCTGGATAACTCTTGTTGGATAAAGCTGCTTTGGGGTTTCTGAGCAATAATGCTAAGATGATATCTCTTCTTGTGTCACTTCAGGCATCATAATTTTAGCTTGTTCTGGCTAATTTTCCAAACTGGGAAATTTCTGTCCTGCTTGTCTGATTTCTTGAAATCCTCATAATGCTTATTTACTTTCCAAGACAGAAAGTGTTTATTGGCTATACTATTGTCCTTACTTCCTCTAGAGTCACAAATCTCTTCATAGATGGATTTAAATTTACCTTTTAATAGGTTCTTCAAATTGCAAGGTTTGTCATTCTGGCCTCAGTCAGATCCAAAGGATCCTTTACTAAATAGGAGAAACCAAGTTCCCAGTAAATATTTGAAGTATGGTTATAACATGACTTCTCTTATCCTACATGGGCCCCTGTAGTTTGGTAATTATTCCATTGTTAATACAAAGTATTTATCTGGGTAGACACAATCAAAGATATGCCTTTAGAGACTTAAAGATATGCCTTAATATTTCATAAGCAGAGAGTCACACACATATGATGCCTTTATGATCAACAGTGTTATTTCTGATTCTAATTTTCACATTGAGTGTGTATATAGATTTTCAGTTTTGAAGCCTTTGTTGATTATTTCTGATACCGAACCTATTAATCTCAAGTTCGTGTTCCCAATGCACAGCAAGCCAAACACTGAGACATCAGTGCTTGGAGATGGGGAAAGGTTTATTTCAGTTGGCCAAGATGAGAAGGTTGGAGCATGGGTTTGCTCAAATCCACTTTAACAAGAGCAGCAAGCAGGGGCGAGTTATAGAGCTAAAGGGCTTGGCAGGAGGAGCTTTGGAGAAAACAAGGGGACACTCTTGATAAGCCACTGAGTAATCTGCAGCAGCCACTGGGAGCTGGCTACCCAGTGATGACAACCTCCCTGAATGCATTCTCCTTCTTCTGAAAAACAAACTCAAAAATCCTTGAGAGCCGAATCGCCCCTCAAGCTAAACAAGAAAACAGCAAACTGACAAGGTTCCTCTATGTTTGTGCTGAGAACAGGGTCAAAAGGCAATCGGGCCAGCCCTGGTGACTTAGTGGTTAAGTTCAGCATGCTCAGGCCAGCCCCAGTGGCCTAGGGATAAAGTTCAGTGTGCTCTTCTTCAGCCGCCCAGGTTCTGTTGCCAGGTGCTGGCCTACACCACTCGTTAGTGGCCATGCTGTGGTGGCAGCTCACACACCAAAAGGGGAAGATTGGCAACAGATGTTAGCTCAGGGTGAATTTTCCTCAGCAAAAAAGGAAAAAGAGGCAATCATGTTCATATTGAATATCTACAGTAACCCTCAGGTACCCAGCTTCATGTCTAGTTATCATCCTTTGCTATATTTATTTTTCTCCTGGCCTGTTACACTGTCTTAGAAAACAATGAGCACTCAGCCATTCTCAGTAAATCCAAGGAGAGCACCTTCTTCCTTCAACTAACACAGCACTTGGTTGTCAGCACACCCAGTCATTCCAGAGCTATTTCTTAAGTCCCTATTTTACTTTAAGTCCCTATTTTACCCTCTTAAACATCCCTTTCTGTTTCTGTTTCTCTCTGTTGGATAGAGAGATAGAAGATAGATAGATATAGATATAGATATAGATATAGATGGAGAAAGAAAAATATGCATGTGTATATAGAAATAATGTATAGGACATAGAGGTGAATGGAATTGAAGCATTGAGGAAAGGGCAAAATGTCTGGGAGAAAGTAACTGACCTGAGAAGATACGTCTACCTTAAAGCCTTTATTGAAAAGATGTGTTCTCTCTCAAACTAGGAGTTCTCTGAAGGGAAAATTTGGGTCATAACTCTCTGCATCCACAATTTCTAGAATGTGTCCTGTATGGCTCAGTCACTCAGAAAATATTTACGTATATTTAAAGTGATCTCTGACCTTTATTCCAAGAGACATGCCATATAGAATTGCTGCATATTATGCCTTATATTTAGTATAGTTTATTTTTGTGAGCTATGTAGCCTATAATTCACATAAAATGATAAATGTGATGCCCATGGGCTTTCAAGTTTTTGATATGAAATAATTGACCCCACTTCCCCACTCCAGACTCAATAAATGATTAGGAGACCCTTTAAAGTCAAGACCTTTTTCCTTCCTTCCTTCTTTTTTTCCTTCCTCCTTTCCTTCCCTCCTTCCCTTCCCCCCCCCCCACCCTTCATTCCTTCTTTTTTTAATTTCTCCTTAAGGAATTGTAACTATTATAAGAAATTTTTCCAAAAATAGTACTGCAAGGAATTCTCAGTGCTAGATTAACTTCAGATAAAATCACTGATATCTAAACGCTTTTAAGCCTTTTAAAAAATGCAAATATCTTTTTTTTGATGATTTAGTCAAAAGGGAAAATCTTTGTGTCAAGAAAAGTCTGGTTTGAAACTCTTGGAGAAAAAAGTCCGAATGAATGCACTTCTTTAAAAATAAAATAAACCTAAAAATATACATACACAAATTCCCTTTCCTTGGCATAAATGTAAAAGTATCAAGTTTACAAACATATGATTTCTAATTTCAGTGTGTTTTATTAAAGTCCCCAGTGAAGTCAAAAGACAAGCCTTGTCCCCTACTCTGTTCACTGAATCTGAATTACTATAAAAGTTTGCCTACTTTTCATTCTCCTAAGATGGGAAAGAATTTATATTTAAAAGTAAATGTTTATCAAGTTGAATCATTACATTAAAAGTTTTTCATATATATATTAAAAGTAATCTTATGCAGTAAATAATGACTAATATGTAAGAAGCAAAATTAATTTGTTGGCTTTTCATTCAACAACTTTATGAGAAATCTCCAAAATGATGGCCAGTGGCATATAATTATAAAATAGTACAGTAGTCAAAATCTAAATGGTATGAATTTGTACCTATAAAAGTTTTTTTTTTTTTTGAGGAAGATTAGCCCTGAGCTAACATCTGCTGCCAATCCTCCTCTTTTTGCTGAGGAAGACTGGCCCTGAGCTAACATCCATGCCCATCTTCCTCTACTTTATATGTTGGACCCCTACCACAGCATGGCATGCCAAGCGGTGCCATGTCCGCACCCGGGATCCGAAACGGCGAACCCCAGGCCGCTGGGAAGCGGAACATATGAACTTCACCGCTGCGCCACCAAGCCAGCCCCTGAACCTATAAAAGTTGAATATGAGCTTCACAGTTAAAAGGAATGTGCAAAGAGCCCCCAAAGAAAAATAATCAGTTCACCAAAAATAAATACTAATTACCAGTAACCATACAAAGCATACTCAGTATATCCATGTTTGACAACTAATTTATTTAAAAAATGATAATTTAAGTGTAAGTATACAATGGTGCAAATTTTGGAAGAACATTTGGCAAAAACAAATAAACACACAAAGAAAAACTTCATGTCATTGCATTTGACCGCATCATACCACATGGACATAATCATTTTAAGGAAAATAATCAGAGATAATCACAGAACTGTTTGTTTTAGGATATTCATTAGACCAATATTTACAATGGAAAAAAATAATAAACATTAATTATCCACTTTAGAGAATTGAATTATCTTGTTAAGTAAACTATTCCCACACAACAGACTTTTATAAAATAGAAAATATATATTCTTACGACCCTAAAACCGCTCTAAAAATGAAAGTATTTAAAAGTTATATTCTTAGATGTATAAATCTGTAGAAATTTTCACAATATATTATTAGATGATTA
Source organism: Equus caballus (assembly GCF_041296265.1). Classification (NCBI taxonomy): domain Eukaryota; kingdom Metazoa; phylum Chordata; class Mammalia; order Perissodactyla; family Equidae; genus Equus; species Equus caballus. The sequence continues at coordinate 15,232,160 of NC_091702.1, read as the reverse complement.
AAATCAACTAAAAACATTGCTGTATGCTATGATACTAACATTATGAAATTATAATTAAATAGAGAGAGAGAAAAGATTATCAGGATTTCACAACAGTAACATTGTTTCTGCAGTGGTGCGAGCACTTCATTTGAGATGTCTCATATGATCATCCCAACAACTTTGTGAGATAGATGGTGATTTCCTAATCTGATTGGATAACTGAGCAGGCTGTCTCACAAATCTACCAAACACCACACAATCACTACATGTCATCTCTGGAAGATTAAATTATTCATAATTTTAACATTATTCTTTTTCCAGTCTATATTACTGAATTTTTCCAGCCTACATTGCTGGGTTCACTGAAGAGAACTTGTACTTTTTGACAATTAGACAAAAATACTATTTTATAAATAAACATATGTCTTTGAAAACACTGGTGTCTGACATTGAAAATGTACAGGCACATTCACAACACAGAAATTATACTCATTTAATGATTTTTAATAATATTAAGTTAGCTAAATTTTCAAGACTTATTATAAACTTATGAGCATATATTAATAATATTTCTAGTCTTAATAAATAGTTCAGAATATTTTGATTCAATTCATAGTTGGATTATTAAATATTTTAATGTGATTATTGAGAACTATATGTACCCATGGAAATGTATATTTAAATACATAAAGTTAGAACTCTTAATATTTTCCTGTGGCAAATAAATTTATGCTTCAGGTGTAAGTTCCACAGTTTGGGTAATAGGGTCAAGGACCAGAGTCTAAAATTAAGATAGTGAATTGTAGAGAAGATAGATATTTGGGATAGACGTTTAGGGTAAGAGTTTCAAAATCTTACATTAAATGTAAATAAAGAAAAACCAACAATCAAAGAGAAGACAAAAGTCAGCTTTATTTTTCTCTGAGTAGTGGTCAGAATTCTCTGTGGTCTTGATTAGGTTAGCCTTTGTGAACAGACACAATTTTCAATTTTTTATACTTTTTCTATACTCTTCATTAACCCCTAACCATAGGACAGGGATTTTGACCTCTTCATTGTGATAATTTGATACAAAGCCACCCAAGATGGCTCACAAATCCAGTGCACTGGAATGGTTTCATATTACATCAGTGAACAAATTACAGATCTGAAAACTGCTCTCACTTTCTTATTTCAGTCTCTCTTTCCCTTCCTCCTCCCCTTCCTTCCTTTTACTATTCCTTCCCTCTGACTATGGTTAGCTATTTTCTTAGCATTGTTTATTGTTATAATATCCCTTAAAGAATATTTTTTTAAAATTATGTACGTATTATACCAATGTTAAAATCTTGCTTTTGATAAGTATCCTACGATTACATAACGTATTAACATTAGGGAAAATTGGATGATACAGATGTACTAAGTTTACAATTTTTCTTGAAGCCCCAAATTATCTTAAAACAAGAAAAATGTTATTTGAATGTGTATATATTTCTTTTTAAAAATTTTTTACCTTAAAATAATTTTAGATCGACAAAGTATATATAAAGTATTTATATATACACACATACATATACATTCTCTATATAATATAATATATATACATATATAAATACAAAATAAATAGAAAACATATCTATTTCTTCAACTTTCTTACCCCTAGTGATCCTGTAATGCTGAGAAAACAACTTCAGGTATCTATCTATCTATCTATCTATCTTGGTGGTCTGGTGGTTAAGATTTGACACTCTCACCTTGTGGCCTGCATTTGTTTTCTGGTAAGGGAACCATATCACCCACCTATCATCTGTCAGTTCTCACACTTTGGTGGCTGTGTGTTGCTGTGATGCTGAAAACTATGCCACTGGTATAACAAATCCCAGCATGGTCACTCATGGTGGACAGATTTCAGTGCAGCTTCCAGACTAAGACAGACTAGGAAGAAGGACCTAGCCACCCACTTCTAAAAGAATTGGCCATGAAAACCTTAGGGATGGCAGTGGAGCATTGTCTGATATAGCTCCAGAAGGTGAGAGAATGGTGCAAAAAGACCCAGCAGGGTTCTGCTCCGCTGTCCACAGGGTTGCTAGTGGTTGGAATCAACCACAAGTATTGACAACAGCAAGTCTGTCTATCTATCTACCTAGCTTTCCTTCTACAAATAATGAGAGAAAATAAAGTTGCTTTCTTACTGGACAATATATTTTGGAAAGCACTCCACATCACTACAGATAGGTATTTTCTATTCTTTCCGTGTGTGTATAGCACTTCATTTATGGATGTGCCATCGTTAACGCAATCAGTTTTCTGGTGCATATTGGAATTGTTTCTAATAATTGCTATTACAAATAATGACACATGAATAAATTTTGTGTATGTCAACTTATATGTATGCTTAGATTCGTGTAAGTCGAAGAGTAAATGAATAGGTACCTTGCTAGATAGTGCCAAATTTCCCTCCAAAAAGTTTGCACAGTTTGTTCTCACCAACAGGATGCTATCTCATCAAAGTTTTTCAAAAGAGTATGTTTTTGTTATGTAATAGATAAGAAATTGTCTTATTGTAGTGTTAATTTTCATGCATTTCTTGAAGAGTGAAATTAAGTATCTTTTTGTGTGTTCAGGGACATTTGCATTTCTTTTTCTATAAAATGTATTTGTGTATCATTGGTATACATCTTCTTGATTTTGTATGAGTTCTTTCTATATTAGGAACATCAACCTTTGTCTCCAATATAATCTTAACACGTTTCCTTTTTAAAATGTCTTTTTTGGTCTATTCTTTCATCCGCTATAATTTCTGATTTGAAAAGTTATTGCTGTGTTATCATGCACAGATAATTCATATATCTTCATGGAAGTTTTGGGTAGTATGAAGTATCTCTTCGTTTTAATGTTTTGGTAGAAATTTTGTTTTTTAGATATGAGGATCATGACTCTTACTTTCCTTTTATTTTTATTTGCCAGGTATATTTTGCCAATGCTTTTATTTCTAAACACTGGAAATCACTTTGTTCTGGGTATTATTTTTTTACAGAAAATAGCAGGATTTTATATTATCAACAAATCTGAGAATATTTTTATTTTAAAAGGGTAATTTGAGATTTGTTTTTATGGGTAAGATAGATATGTTCTCATTTTGTCATATTATTTTATGATACTAAGTATTTAAGTAAAAAATCTTACTGTATAATTTATTTCTTTACCATTTGTGGTGGTTTTGGTATATTTTTTGGAATTTAGTAAGTCAGGTTTTCCTGTTCCATTATATGAGAAACAACACAATTAGCTAATAACATTTATTCTCCTTCCTTTTCTTCACTTTCACTATCAAATTGTCATCCCTAATATTATTTTTATTAAAATATTTTTTGTCTTGTTTTGTGTAAGTATAATTTAGCTTCCACTATTTAATTTCTCAGCATTAAATAATTTCTTTTACACCAATCTCGTGTATATCCTGCCTTCTTCTCCAAATATCTCTCAGTTATACACCCTCACATTACCAGATCATTTATTATTTACTTACTATTTCATCAGAGTTATCTCCATTTTTTATCTTAGTTTTACATTTAAATGGATTCACTGTTCACAAAGGACCTTATGCCAACTCTTCTTCAATCATATGTTGCTTGTATGAAATTCTTTCTTTCCTCCTCAGGAAGAGCTCCTGGAAATATTACTAAGGAGGTTTTTTGTTGTTTTTGTTGTGCTATTTTGTTTTGTTTTAGATGATTATACTTGAGCTTTTTTCCTTTGTACTTAAAAAATGTTTGGTTGAATACAAAACACTTGACTCGTAATATCCTTTTGTTTATAATAAACGTTTTTGGTGTGCAATGTTGCTGTTGAGAGGTTTACTGTCGACCTGATTTTCTTTCCAATATGTGAAAATTGATATTTGTGCCTGGATTCTCAACAAATTTCTTTTCCTGTATTTGTGAAGTCTAATATGTTTGCTATGATATGTCTCAGTGCTGATAATTCTGGATTGATTATCCCAGGTACACAGCATGCTCTATCAATAAGTATGTTTCTGAAATAAAGAAAGTTCTCTTGATTCAGGTCTATAGATTTACTTCATTTGACTTACTTTTTATGTTTTGCAGGAAAGTGGGGTGCTTTTTGGGAGGGGGTGGAATTAAACATATGCTAAATAGTTTTACTTGTCTTGTATAATTTTCCTTTGAAGACTTTTTATTCTCTCTCTGTTTCTAACTTTTCACTATTTTTCCTCACACTAGCCTTTATTTTTCTTACAGTGCTTTCTGAAGTCTAGAATTGTTCTGTTTATTCTAATTTAGTTTTGTGTCTGAATTTCTTTCTTTTTAAATATTTTTATTGAGTTCTATTGGTCTCATGTAGCATCTTTTTGTGGTTTGGCCATCTTGTTCTGAGTTCACATGATTTGTGCTGTTTTTCAAAGCTTCATTTTATTTATTAAGTAGTCTTATTCATTCTGAAATATTAGGTATTATAATTATCAAGTGTTTTATAGCCACATTATAGGCATGCTTTGATTATCTCTAGCAAAATTATTTGGTTCACAGATCTTTTTTTCTTATGGTATCTTTATATGGGGTTTGGTTTCATGGTTACGTGAGTTTGTTTTTCCTGCGGAAAACAAGATTATAGACCAGGATAGTTTTCTCATCTTCAAGACTTCTTCAAGGTTTCTTCTTCTCTTATTACCTTGGGCCTCCTTTGTGTGACTGCCTCTCTTTCTCCCAGAGATGAGCCTGCACCAGGCAGACTTTCTGTCTTAAGCCTTGTCAACTACCATTCTTGCCTTCCATAGTATTGTTCTCACCTTCACATACTCTGTATCTCTGACACAGTTTGTTCTGGAATCTGCTTCTTCTGAGGTCTTTCTGTTCCCTTATATCTGAACTGTCCCTTCCTCATCCCTAGTGATCCTGCCAGGCTCAGTTTTGGTTTATTCTCCTAGGAGTTTTCCCTCAACATAAGGCTCTTTCTTTCTGGAAGGAAATATCTTTTGAATATCTCTGAGATCCTCAAAGGTTTAGGCAACCTCAGCATTGTTTTATCAATCCATGGCCACTCAATAACAGCAGATACATTTTTTGTTTTTTGGTTTTCTTGGTTTTGTGTGTGTGTGTGAGAGAGAGAGACTAACTCTCAAATCAGACTATGGAAGGATTACTCTCCATGTTATCTATCATTCTAAGCTCAAGTGAGCAAGTCCACTCGCTCAGGATTGATTCTTCATTGTAGATATTTGATGCTAATATTGAAATCTTCGGTTCATTGAACTTGTCAGTAATCTCCTTCATTTCTCACTATTCCTGCCATAGAGATGCTGATCCTGAGTTAGCCTTATTGAAGCTGGTGTTTTGGTAACATCCACCCACATTCTAGGTTCCTGGGGATTGCCTGTCAGCTCGTTTTGTTGATGAGACCCTTACTTGTTTTTCCTCATCAAGTCAGTCCAATTATTTTTCAAGAAGAAATTTGAGAGATTCAAAACCGTGCCACTCTTACTATCTTCTTGGAACTGGACTTCTGTGGGTTGTACTATGAAATCCCTCTATTTTTTAAAACTAATCTAATTTGTGAGGATGGAAGGTGGATTCTTTTATATCACTTTTGAGTGTACAACTCATTACTGAGAAACAGAATTATCTTCTGACTTACAGGAAAACCCAACATACATGTATCTAATGTTGATTCCAATACCCATAGTTTTCATAGCAAAGGAAGAGGTCACCCAAACAATGACAATATAGTCAGGTCTTCAGAATTTTTAATATCCCATTGAGAAAAATCTACATATTAACCACAAATGCCATTTTCTAATAGAACTAGGACTCCTTCCTCTCCCCTTTCCTCTTCTTTTTTATTCTTTTCATTTATTCCTTTCTTCTCCTCCTAGATGGATCAATATTATCTAACTTTAATTCTTATGGACCATAAAAATACATGTTTTCTTTCTTTTCTGCAAAGAGATTAACTTTCACTTTCCTATCACAGATGCACTAAGGACAATGAGGTTAACTTATTTCCCACATATATAAAGAGCACACTCTCAATCTTCTGACACTTAGAATCTATTTTATTCTCAAAATTAGAAAAATTCAAGTATGGAATTTTCAGTGTAAGATTATGTCTAACGGTAACACAGAATTTACTTTGATGAAGTTTTTAGAGAATTGATATACCATTTTGTCATGAAGCAAAAGTATGATTCAGCACAGGTCAACCTATCCCTCCACAATCCCACTCAGACTGACAATGCGCCAGACAGAGACAGATTTAGATAATTTGAGACAGGTGCAATCGCGTGTGTATAATAAATCTCTTCTATAGAGACAATGATGTGGATCGGATGGGCCAGGTGTCAAGAAGAGAACAGCCAGCATCAACTAAGAAGACAGGTTTGGTGCTGGTACTGTTTGCACAGGTGCAGGATATCTACAATTATAAAAATGTTCATCTATTGACTGGAATGTGTCCAGTTGGAATCAGTACTGATTTGTAACAGATGAAGGAAATCTACCAAACACCTGTTACGTTTTCAGAGGAGAAAATATGTTGGTGGTGTTAACTAACTAGGTTGTCAGATGATTCTGAAAAACTATTATGAGACAACTGAAATTTAATTCTAATTTTGCTGTAACGCATCACCACACTGAATGAATTCCCCTGGAGATATGGATGATACTAACTTGCCATCAGCAAAGCAACTTCTCTATGCAAGGTGCTCGAGGACAGAATTAAACATAAATTGGAACTTCAAATTTTTAGGCAAAACCATAATTACTTCGCCAATCAACTGAATTAGCTGATTTAACTAAATTCTTATAATTACTAATCAATTCACTTATAGAATTGATTTATCTGCTTATCTACTCGCTTACAGAAGGATATAAATTGGATGTAATATTTTCATTTTAAAACAGATGTGTTGTGGTTTCTATTCGAATCACTTGTCAGTACAACCAAAGACAGAGAGAGAGAGAGCCTAGTTTGAGGTTATTACTAATCAAAATTATTCTAAAAATTGGACCAAATACATAGTTATTCTTGAAGGTACTCTGAAATATTGCCAACTATGAAAATTGGTATTTAATCTGAAGATAATATTGAATGTTTTATATTCAATGTAATATATCATAATGTCTCACTATTAAATGCATGTACATATATATATACAAAGCAAAAGGTATAATACCTACCAATAAAGAACTCCTAATAAAACCTATAATCCTCTTAAAAGTAGGAGAATTGACACCCTCCCTCCACAATTATATGACAAATATATATGCAAATATATTTGAAGTGATACTGAATTTTTCCAAAGCATTTCAATTAAATGTTGCAAAAATCTTAAGGATGTTACAATAACAAGGTAGATTATTTGGAATCTTTATTCTAAAACTAAAACTGAGACCATAACTTTCTCAGAGCAGTATCGAATGCTTATAAGAAGTTTTTAATACTTATCAGGCGAGTGTGACCACATCTGAAATTGACAAAGTAATTAAATGTCTATGAACTTGTCACGCACATCAGTTTGTGACGGGCGTCTAAAATATCATTTCCTTAGCATATCTCTTCATATCAAATCTCTTCCTGAAAAAATGAATCATAAAGTCAACCAATTCAAGTCATTATAGCTCTTGACAACATTGAGTATTGTTAAAGAGTTTAGCATCTCAGATGTCATTTTTCTTAATGTAATCATGTTATAAATTAGAAGGTTAAAATCAAAACTTTGCATGAAAGGAATCATAGAAATTTAGCACAGGGCCAGGATTAGTAGCAAAAGACTTCACACAGTCTATTGCTTTTAGAAGGTCCAGAATGAAACCAAAGTAAAATAACAAACATAATTATAAATAAATTAACAACTATAATACAGCACACACTTTCACATGTATAACTTATTTTTAATATGATGGAGAAATGTGTACTTCTCAAGGAAGAAATAAAATATTCTACTATAGATACACTGACAGCTCTTTGAGACCTGTGGCTTTCCTTTAATTTGAATCTTCTACCTTTTTGTATCTGAGTACCTACCACCAAACCATTATCTCAAGTTACCTTTTCTAAAATCACTAAGCCACTCAGCCTGCTATATTTATTACCTTAATTAACGTTTAATTGTTAATTACAAACGTTTCAACTTTAAATCCCAGGAATCACAGCATATAATTAGTTGGACAAAGACTATGGCCAGATCACATGTGAGATGGTCACAGTGTCTAATACCTGCCTGATCTTTGAAAATAAATTCAGCGCAATAGATGTAAATGACACACTCACTTTATCAAATCCATTCCCAAGCCAAGATCCTGCCCTGCTTTTAGAGACCTATTGCGTTTGAATATTCACCCTCCGCTTGTCCAAGGGTTCCAGCAAGTGGCTCTCCCTCCTTCACTCTACAGGGATGGATGGCAATCGGACTCAGCCTATCAAAGTGATGTCGTTCCCTTTGAGAGTGATTGGCTTAGCATAGACATCTATCTTTTCCCAGCCAAAGGGACATGAAATAAATTCTGTTGAGAGTCCTGAGGAACATTTGCCTCCCTCATAAAAGGAGGAACTTGGGAGTAATTGCCTGTCTTTGTTGCTGCGTCACATAACTGCATGTGACCCTGGGAGTACGGAAGCAGTTTTCTAACTCAGGGGAGGGGTGTGGGGGAGAAACTATTGACACCTCTGGTAATGACAGAATTAGGAGACGAAAAGCACCTGGTACTCAATGATCTGTATCATTAAGCCAGTGGCTCTCAAATTCTAGAGACTCGGGACTCCTTTATAGTTGTAAAAATTATTAAGGACTCCAAAGACCTTTTGTTTATGTGGACTATATCTATTAATATTTACTGTCTTAGAATTTTAAAATGAGAAAATTTGTAAAATATTATTTATTTAAAATGAAAATAATATATCCATTGCATGCTACTATGAACAGTATGTTTTTATAAGTCATAACTGTATTTTCCAGACAAGTCATTGTATGAGAGGTAGCATTATTTTACATTTTTCCAAATCTTTTCAATGTTTTGCTTGATAGAAGAAGCTGGACTCTATAGCTTTGTGCATTCAGTCTCGTGGTGGTATCACATGTAATGTAGTCTCTGGAAAACATCCTTGTATACTCGTGAGAGAAAGAGAGTGAAATAGGCAAATAACATTGGGCACTATTATAAAAATAATTCTGATCTCATGGATACCTGTGCATTTCTCTGAGATTCTTGGGTGTCTCTGATCCACGCTAGAACTGCTTGACTCAAACTACTCTAAATTAAGCACTCTAGAATTATTATTGTGAAATAATATACCTTTTGTTATTCAGGACACTTTTACTAGGTTTTTCTCCTTTTTGTGGCTAAACTAAGTTTAAGTAAAACAACAACCAAAAATATTTCAAATCCCAAGTCACAGCTTTTTTTTTCTTTTCAAAAGATAGTTATTTTTATTTATTTATTTATTTGAGGAAGATTAGCCCTGAGCTAACATCCACTGCCAATCCTCCTCTTTTTGCTGAGGAAGACAGGCCCTGAGCTAACATCTGCGCCCATCTTCCTCTGCTTTATACATGGGATGCCTACCACAGCATGGCTTAACAAGCCATGTCCACACCCAGGATCGGAACTGGCGAACCTGGGGCCACCAAAGCGGAACGTGCGCACGTAACCGGGCCAGCCCTGAAAGATAGTTATTAAAGCTCGAAGCCATTATTCTCTGTGCTTGCTTTCAACTGAATGTCCAGGTTCTAAAAGTTACTGAAACTCCAGGCAAAGAGGGCCATTGGATTGAAAATACAGTATAAAATAATTTTACCACAAAACACCTATTAGCCCTGGAAGAAAAAATTAAAATTGCCATCTAGAAGGGGATCCAAAAAGGTTTTAATCTGAATATTTAGCTCCAATACATGTTTATACATATATATGAGACGTTATTTAATGATTATCATTATACACTTTTTTAAATTATTACATAATAATAGTTATTATTAATGCATATGTTACGTTTTAGTTGCTCAATTGAGGGAGGATAGAATTGTTTAGATAGAGATAATTTGCGTCTCCACAAACCTCTAATAAGAGACAAACCTGTGGGGCCGGCTGCGTGGCCGAGTGGTTAAGTTCGCACGCTCCGCTGCGGCGGCCCAGGGTTCGGATCCTGGGCGCGGACAAGGCACTGCTTGTCAGTCCACGTTGAGGCAGCGTCCCACATCCCACAACTAGAAGGACCTGCAACTGAAAATATACAACTATGCACGGGGGGAGGGGTATGGGAATATAAAGCAGAAAAGAAAAAAAGAAAGATTGGCAAGAGTTGTTAGCTCAGGTGCCAATCTTTAAGAAAAAAAAAAAAGACAAACCTGTAAAATGTTCTCAAACTTTTAAAATAAATTATGCAAAAATAGCAGGTGTTAAAAATTATTTATGTGAATGAACTCAAATAAAGGACCCCAGTCTTGATTTTATCCATTATTTAAAAAATTCCAGGGGCTGGTCCCATGACCTAGTGGTTAAGTTCGTGTGCTCCACTTCAGTGGCCCAGGGTTTCACCAGTTCAGATCCTGGGCGTGGACCTAGCACTCACAACTAGAATATACAACTATGTACTGGCAGGCTTTCGGGAGAATAAAAAACAGAAAAACCAAAAAGATTGGCAACAAATGTTAGCTCAGGTGCCAATCTTTAAAAAAAAATAAATTCCTATAAAAATAATAAGTCTAGACAGAAGTAGTAAGTAGAGTAATAAATAGTGAGCAGAGGCTGTAGAAAAGGTGGTTTGAAGAAGGAAGGACGATTATTATATCCACTTCGTAGGTGAAGTTTCCTAGAGACAGATCCCTTATACTTCAATGCTAGGCTTAATGTTTTAAATTGTATAAATCTAAATGTTAAAATAGTTTATTTATGGTTGAATAATAAAATTATACTTAGATACTATAACAATCCTATCCTGGGATGGATGTAATTTACTTTACTAAAATGGAGAACTCCCAAAGAGTTAATACCTTAATGTTAAAAATTTGTGAGGTTATAAAGTTAATTACATTATAACTACATTATAATTTGAAGTCCAACCTATCCTTCCCAGAAAAAAGTCATAGTTGAAATAAGAGAATGAATATTCTGATGTTAGGGACAGAAATATATTAGAATTATGATTATCAAGTTTTAAGTGGATTTGATATGTACAAAAATGGTAGATCATTTAGAAACGCAATATTGTTTAAGTATCACTTTAAACGTGACTTTCTTGGTAATAAAATTTAGTTTATTATTAAAAAAATAAATTTTATATAGAAAATTATCTCTCAAACATGTCTCTAAAATAATTTTGAATCCTTTCATGAAATATTTAATTAAATATACCACCACTGTTTCAAATTTTTATGAAATTCTAAATTATACAAAATCAATATTACATGCCTTTCCATGATTTGACATGCAATGAATGTAAACAAATGAAGAAAAAGAGCTGGCAGCTGGAGTGTTAGTTCATCTGAAATATTTGCAACTCAGAAAATCATTGGAATATTTAAGTGACCAAAATAATTCTTACTTTATATTAAATATTAAAAAAATCTAGGTTTATTTAAAAATTTAATTTATTTCTAATGAAATTTTGAATTAAGTGTTTGTGGAAAGATTTTCATGCAAAATTTATTTAAATATTCATGAAATATATGAAGGTTTATAATACTCTAAACTTTGACTACTAAAAAATTATTTCTAGGTGGAACTAATGATAATGGATTTTTAAAACATAACACTCTCGTTACATTATCTCCTTTTATCTTGTCCTCATCTTGTGTGTTAAACCTGCAGTAGAGTTGCCAAGTGTTTGTTTTTGCCATCTGCCTTGAGTCTACCATCCCATTGCCAGGTTTGGCGGTTGCCTCAGTGTTTTGGCAAAGGTAGTACGTTCTACTTCTCTGAAATGTTTTCATTTAGGATATGGGTTATTTGATTCCATTTAAAAATATATCTTCCTCTTTACCTTTATGTACCCTTCCCAAAAATCTATAACACCAATCTAACCTAAATTTTTTATAAGAAAACATCTGAAATACCCTAACTGATGGATGTTCGACAAAATATATGACCAGTACTCTTTGAAAGTGCCAAGATCATGAATAACTAGAAAGGACTGAGAAACTATCAGATTGAAGGAGACTAAGGAGACACAATGATTAAATGCAATGTGGTATCCAGGATTGAATGCCAGAACAGAAAAAAGACATTAGTGGAAAACCTGATGGTACCATTGGTTTAGTTAATAGTATTGCATTCATGTTAAATTCTTAGTTTCGATGAATGATTTGGGTTAGGGGAAGCTGAGTGAAGGGTATATAGGAGCTCTTTACTGTCTTTGCAAGTCTTCTGTAAATATAAAATTATTTTAAAACAAAAAGTATAAAAAAGGTAAGTGAAAATATACTAAAACTTGCTAAAGTCTTGCAACTTTCATTAGGAATTTCAGCAATCTCTAACTATGGATCTAACTATGGATATAGCAGTAGTGGGAGAGCTGAGGGACAAGATAGACATTTTTGATGCATGGCATTGACAGTGCCAAAAAATAGCCTGAGTTTTCCTAGACATGAATTATTTTATTTATCTAGTAAAAAATGAACTGTAGGACTTCAATTAGTTTAATAACCATATTTTAGTAACTATTTTTTTTGTCGGACATTATGTTTACCATGAGTAAAATATGGGGAAACTATCTATAGTCAAATTCCTTACTCTTATAAAACTTACATTCTCATGAAGGAAAGAGAAAAAAATGCAAATAGATCAGTTAACAAGAAAATTATAGAATGCTATAAATTCCAGAAAGAAAGTGAACGTAGATTCTTTACAGCAATGAGAACCACTAGGCCTGCATGTAGACTCTGTGTTCTTCTAGGGAAGACAGGGTTTACACTTAAATAACAATAATACAGGGAAGGGTGATGTGTGTAAGAATGGAGAGAGTACGTTGCCCTGATAACATACTGTGAGCGTGATGGTCATTATATTTGTTCGGATTTTATTGTGTCTGTGAAATTTGAGTAGCGTACAAAAGTAGGAGGAATTCTGAGTTAGAAACAAGTTTGGATAGAATATAGAAACATTACAGAGAAGCGGTGGAAGATATTTTGGGTCCTCTGCAAACTTCGAAGAAATTTTACACAGTGATTGGTCAACAAATATTGAACAAATAAACGAAAAAGTATAGAGTTATACATTTTGGATAGATAGAAGCCTTTAAAAGACAAACTAAGAAATTGTAATTTTATTTATGTCTTACATCCAGGATAAAGGCAAATTGAAATAACAGTTTCAAAAGATCAGGTTGATAGTGTGGTTTAAAAAGTAATAGACGCAGAAAGTATTTGACATAACAATAGCGACAATAATAGAGGCTAATATTTATGAACTCATTTTGTATACAGTAGTACTCAAGATATTTTATGTTTATTAGCTTGTCTATGACATAAGTGTAAATTACAGTTAAATATATATATATATATATATATATATAAATCTATGCTGTAGGTAACAATTACTATTATTTTCCTAATATGAGAAAATAAAGTCCCATACTGGTTAAGGAATTTTCCCAATATCAAAATCCATTGAGTAGCAGAGGTGAGATTCAAATCTAACAGAGTTGGTATTTTTTAAATCCCTTTATTGTTAATTAACAATTGATATGCAAAAAGCTATATATATTTTATGTGTACATTTTGTTGAGTTTCGAGATAAGTATACCTCTGTGAAACCATCACCCCAATCTCTGCCGTAAACATATCCATCACTTCCAAAAGTTTTCTCCCGCCCTCTTTATTATTTCTTGTGTGATAAGAACTTTTTAACATGAGATCTACCCTCTTAGCACGTTTTTAAGTATGCAGTACAGTGTTATTAACTATAGGCATTGTGCTGTACATAACTCTCTAGGACTCAGTCATCTTGCACAACTGAAATTCTGTACATTTTGACTGAGGGCAAATGAGAGATATCAGTCAGAGCTTGCATTCTTAACTGATATGCACTGTCATCGCAGTTTGCTTGATCCAGGATGGTGACAGTGGGAATGGAAGGAAAGATAGATTAAAATACCCTTATGAACAGAATAAATAGAATTTGGTAATTTCAAGAAGACTAGAGTTAGAGAAAAGAGAGTAATTGATAGTACCAACGTTTCAAGCCTTAAGGGGAAAAAAGGGATGTTCATCTCATTAGGGATTTACTAACATCAAAACAAAGAGATGGTCTTGTTCTGTGGGAATTATATGATAAGGTTATTCTAGCAAAGGGTAAATCAGTAGGGCAAGTTTTATTACTAGGTATGAACCCTAGATCCTCTATAAGTCAGGAAATGAGCACAGCTTAAATGCGCAGATATCAGTTTGTTTTCACAACCACATTTCCCATTTTTAAGATTCAAGTGTTCTAGAACAAAAAAAAAAAACCTAAAATGTATTTCAAGTCTGTGCTTTTTTTAAAAAATAATCAGGAATAAGTTAGTTTTATTTTCTTTCAAAATATAAAATCTTCCTGAGAGATGAAGAACTAATAAAGCCCTTGTGATGTCTTCATTTGCTAAAGGATTTGTTTAGTATCTTAAAATATTCTGATTGCATAGTTATAATGCTAGTAATGTAATAGGAAGTATAGGGTGAGCACCTCGTCCTCTATCTGCACCCTTCCATCTCCATCATTAATAATGCTCATGCTCAACATCTTTTCTTAGTTCAAAATCGTGCTAACAGCCATCTAAGGAAATATATTTGACATATAGATTGGGAAAGAGGTACTGGGTCACTGAGTTCATTTGAAACATTTTCAATTTTCAGGAGAGATATCTTCATTCTATTAATAAATATTCCAGAGTTTAAAATGTGTCTTTTGAAATGTTTTATACATCAAAAAACATATTGATAAATATGAAAATATGTGGTTTAAAATGCATATTATTTAATTTTCATCTAATATTCTTGTATATTTAAAAATCAATAATGAGTATTTGCTTTTTTATTCATATACATTATAATTTTTCACCTTTTCTTTGCTCTTTTATTTTTTGTTTTGCTATATAAAAGATCCCAACAGAATGTTTTTTACTTTATTTTTCCCTATAAATAAAACAGGGGGTCTAATTGCTTGTGATATAAGTCTTCACTAGCATGTGAATAAAAGAAAACGCAGAAGAAAACCAATCTCCTTCCTCTCTTTGTCAGCCATTTTATTTAACGGTGGTAAGTCCTGATTTTAATACGTAGGTTAACATAATCACACAAGTTTGAATCCTAGTGAGTTATCTTAATCTATCTTATGGTGAGATTTAGCTCCTTTCTCTCTTTTAAATATGCTTCACTACTGTTCAATGATGCCGGTCTGGGGAGAGCAGCATAGAGGATGGTCTGAGTTTATAGATACAGAAATGAATCACTTCTTTTGACCAAGAGTCTACAGGTTGAACAGGCAAGTCACGTCATTTCCTGTATAAATATTTTTGGCAGGATATCACACATATTTTCCTTGCCTGCCTCCAACTATTCTTAACTCAGAGTCACATCATATAAAGAAATATCATGAATTAATTCATTTAATTACTACAAAACCATAGGCAGTATATATTCCATTCCCTCTTTATCAAGTAAAGAAACAGCAGTGACACGATAAGAAATCATGCCAAGCATTCGACCAAAATTTATTTAATGTTCAAGCCTATTTTCTTTGCTGTACTCAGTACTGTGGTGGCTCTGTTTTCACCCCAGATGTGGCACGCAATAGGTCTTTGGGAAAGTCTTTTCCATAATATTTGGAATCACAATTTTTGCCTCTATGGTTACAATGTCCTGTGGTTGTCTCCATTGTCAGAACCTGTTAAGTGAATTAATATTGATCGCCAAACGTTCGCCTGTCAAAGTTGAAGCACCAAACAAATGCATAGTCTCACTGTTGCTGGAACCCTCAACCTGGGTCAGATCACTCTTTCCTTTGCTAATGCAACATTGTTTTTTTATTGCCATTCCACCAAAATATAGGTAACTCTCAAACTCATTTTTGTGTTTAGTGGGGTTCTCTTTAATCTAGATTTCACATGGTTATGAAAATATCTAAATGTCAAGTACTTTCTCCAATCGAGTCTATGACTACAATTGAAAAAAAAAGAGAAGAAGAGCACTTAATTATTCACTTGAAGTGACTCTACTCCACCATGTTTTCTTGTTTTATCGTGGGGAAATTTTCCCCACCTCTTCTTATGACATTGATATGTACTGGAGCAATAATAAGGCATCTGCAATCCCTGTGCTATTTTCAGGAAAACATTTTTCTCCTCCTATGCTCCTGAAATAAGCCTCAAATCTATCTGATTCAGTTAGATAAGATTTTGAGACCACTCTTGACATCTTCACCAGGGGATCCCTTTCTAGGACTCAACAGTGAGAAGTGCAATTATCAAAATGTCTCTGACTTAATAAGTTTGCTTGATTAAAAGAGGGACTATACCATATTCAGGAAGATTGGATAGATAGAAAAAAGACAGACAGACAGGTAGATAGATAGATACATAGATAGATAAATGGATAAATAGATCACTGGACGAATTGATGGATGGATCAGTGGACTTACAGGTGGACAAGCAGATAGATAAATTTGACTTCTCGGAAAGTGAGTTGAATTTTCAAAGTATAAGAATCTGTTACAGAATTGTAGAGCTTGTTGTTCATATCTCTTTACAATACAGGGCACAATCAGTAAAAAGAAACCAAAACAGATCAGAAACTTTCAAGATTCAATGGAAGATTCAAGTGGAAAATGGATTCAAATGGA
Organism: Equus caballus; assembly: GCF_041296265.1. Taxonomy (NCBI): domain Eukaryota; kingdom Metazoa; phylum Chordata; class Mammalia; order Perissodactyla; family Equidae; genus Equus; species Equus caballus. Next base: position 15,215,373 of record NC_091702.1, on the reverse strand, counting down.
AAAATGAAGAGAAAACCACATTAAAAGTCAGAACACTCCTCTAAATTATTTAGGATTGTAGAGGAATATACACACCATTTTCTTTATACTGCTAAACAGTGAGAAATTAAAATCTCTCCTTGGGTCCATGAGGTTCTTTGAAAGCTTCTGCAAATAGAGTATTGGTACAATAGTTATTGTTATGAACCATTACTAAAAATGCATTTCTGAAACACTTCTCAAATATATTTCTCATATTTCAGGCAATTATACGGTATGTGGCATAGCCACCTACATCAGGCAAATAATTTTAGTTATTTGAACCAATCAAACACACACACAGACACACACACATACACATACACATATAGTAATGATCAGGTTCTTGCCAATTGAACTTAGGACCCAAAGGGAGATTTATTATAGGAAGTGCCAGAACTTTTTATCCTAAACAAGTAAAAGATACATGAATTCTTCAAGGACCATTAGAATAAGAAGATTTGAATTTGAATCTCATTTCAGCTTTTTCTCACCCAGCTTTGTTTATATTGACGTTATTTAAAAAGAAACAGAGAAGAAAATCTAAAAATAGATTTTTGTAGGAGCATTTCCACATTTATCAGAGAATATATAAAAGCAAAGGAAAAAGTAACAAAACCCACCTTCAGTGACATCACACTAATGTACAAATTATGAAAATTGTAGTGAACATCTGTTCAGTTACTTCATTATGTGCCTACTTCTGCTCCCACCGATAATCTTACCTATTACATCCTCAATGCTGTCTTTACATTGGGTAAAATTACCATGTAGTCTTCATGTTTTCCTACTTCCAGTCCTCACCTGACCCTAATCATGACAAGTAACAACAGCAAAATATTAAACTCAATGACACATTTTATTACATACACACGTACCTCTGCACGTAGAAATATTGATTATTTTATCATTATCTCAGGAAAATGAGCTCATAGTATATACACGATGATCAGCGTCTTGCTTTTCTCATCTATCAATATGTTGTGGAAATTTCTACACTCCAGCTAGAATTAGTTCTAAGGAACAGTCACATAATATTTCATAATCTTAAAATATTTATTCATCCCTTCTCCTCTTACTTCCTTATTGAAGGGCTTCCACTTTCTTTCTAGTTCGATTTTCTTTTCATTTTGTTTTGCCTTTGCTACGACAAATAATGCTTCAGAAGACATTCTAAAGAACAAATTGCTGAGAATAGAATTTTCCAACATGATATTCTTTTATTTTCTGGTAGAGAGTCCCAGGAATTGAATTGCTGAGACAATGAGTACATGTTTAATGCAGTAGTTTTTAAAATATACTTTTATTTTTACAGTATGGAGTCGTAGAAATGAGATTGCTGAATCAATGAGTACCTTTGTAATGCAATTGTTTTTGAAATATGCCTTTATTTCTATAGTATAGAGTTCTAGGAATGGGATTGCTGAGAAAATGTGTACATTTTTATATAGTAATTTCCAAATGGAATTCTATGAAAACCTAGATTTTTTTTGTCATTTTGTGTGTGTGTGCTTTTTACGGGGGTGAGGGAACATCTACTGAATGGTACACACGGGTTCACTTTGTGTTTAAGCCAGAGCAGTTCTCCTTTGTATACATTTAATATATTGCTATGGCAGCTATTGTTAACTATTCAGCAGAATCTGTTTCTCCTTTTCCCTGGGCAAACATTAACACTATATTTCCTAGCCTCCAATGCTGTTTCATGGGGCCACGTGGCAGAGTTAGGAACAATGGAATGAGAACAGAAAAAATGAGAACAGCCACTTCCAAGCCTGCCCCAAAGAAACCTCCCACGTGTGTTCCACGATCTGTCCCCCTTCCGGCTGACCCACTGGTGGCTCTCACGGTGCATTTGGAAGCTGTATGTTGACCACTGAAGAAGTCCTGTAAGTTTAAGTGACTGTGAGGGGATGTGTCCTCTTGCTGACCAGGAAAACTCACCTTGGAGGATTATTTTGCAGAAAAAATATCCTGTTACGTTTGAGCCACTATGCATTTTGGGATCGATTTGTTAAGACAGCTAAAAGTAACCTAATAATATTCACATTCCATGTAAGACCTCAGCAGCTTTTCTGACTTCAGATACCCTGTCTTTCTAATACCCTATTGACTATTTAATATAATATCTAAAAGAATGAATAACTCAACTTTCTGAAAATAATGACATAAATGATGATTGTAGAAATCAAAATAAACACGATATTGTAAAAATTGCTATATGGTCATGCAAACTAGAGGAGTGGTAATTATTTCCAGCTAGAGGACACAAGAAAATAACAGCAAACAATATATAGATTTCAAATCACTAACCTCTATTTTGGAATCTTATAAAAAACGTCAACATGGTCTGTCTTTTAATAAATGGTGTTTTGGAGACTGACAACTATGTGATACTCTAATAAAACAAGATAAAATCAAGATTAAAGTGTGACCACTGATGATCCTTGTGACACCCTTTAACAGGAACAATGGTAATATTACATGATAAAGACCAGAAGCAAGGCCTTATCTCTCTTCATGAAATAGAAATAGATTACATCTGTCTCTTTCTCTTTTCTTATTTTTGCTTCTCTCATTGATCTTGTCTTAAAGCAAAATTAGATTTGTCTTCCAAAATTTGTCCAAAGAAAAATAGGATTTGTCTTTCTTTCCTTTCTTTTCTCTTTCCTTAATAATTTTGTCAAAAAGCCATTAAATAGACACAAGCCAAGATGGAGTCTTGGTGAGGCTTGAGGCCTATGTGAGGCGAGAAGTCAAATGGGATGGTTGCTGTGGGTGTCAGGATATTGATTACATATAAGGGGACTGAGAAAATAAGTAAACACATTGAGGCTATTAGACAGATTTCTCAGTGTTAGTGGAAGGAGTTACAAACATGAAAAGGAGGCAGTCTAGCATGAATCTTAATGAGCTGGATTTGGGTTGGAGTTACCAGCATGAAATTATGTGTGTGTGTGTAAAAGTGCATGCGTGTTTATCTACGTATACAAGTGTGTCACGTATATGTATGCACACGTATACTTGTCTACCTATGTATGTAGTTACGTGCACACCCCCCCGCCCCTTTTCATCTCATCCTGTCCACTGAAAAGGCCACAGAGAACCAAGCAGAAACAATCAAAATAAGTGCTGAGATCTTGTTTTCTGAATTCATTCCCTATTAAAAAGAATTCAGTCTCCCTGAAAAAATGCCTATTTATAGGACTGAGCAGGAAAAGTACAATATGAACTTGTACCATGTCAAAAAACAAGGAAATGATTGAGGAATAAATAAAATACATCAGAAAAGTACATAGATATCTTAAAAGGGTGAAGTTCAAAAATAAGAATACTGTGCTTTAAGTATTTTTAGAATATTTTTACTCTACATTTTTATGACTTTAAAACCTATATTTGTATTATGCTCTACATAAAAATTTAAAACTAATATATAATAAACATTTATTTTTCATGTTTTGAAAATTATGAATTATTTCTATTTTTTTATTAAATTATGTATATATTTTCTAAGATGAATTATATCAGCTTACATTATTGTTATAATATTAAGACAATTTTTGTATTAACTTAAGAATAGACAAAGTGGCCAATGGAACAGAAGAGAGATTCCAAACCACACCCGTACATATGTGGTCACCTGATTATGACAAAGGTGGCAATGCAGTGTAAAGGGGAGAGGATAATATTTTTTTATAAAGGTCTCTTGACCCTCTACCTCACGTCATACACAGAAGCCATTTTTTAGATGGATTGAAAATATAAATGAAAAATAAAACAAAAATTTTAATGGATAACATAAAAGAACTTTGTGATCTTGGGGTATGCAAAGATTGCTTTCAAAAAGGAAAAAAAATTCTGAGAATGAAAGAAAAATGTTAAAGAAAATTTTATTAAAGTTAATTAACTCATATCTAACAAAAGAAACCATTAAGAGAATAGAAAAGCAATTTATTAAGTGGAATAAAATATTAACAATACATTCATCCCTCAAAGGACTCATCTAGAATATACAAAGAACTGAAAAAGAATAAAAATGAAGACATAACCCAATGGAAAAAAAATGAACAAAATATTTGAGGAGATGCTTCATAAAAAATTTCCAAAGCATGAATAAACACGTGAAACCTTGCTTAATTTCATTAATCGTCAGAGATATGCAAATTAAAACTACAATATAATACTATTACATGTACTTCAGAGTGATGAAAAATACAGAAAATAATAAATGAAGCAATCAGAACTCTTATGTGTTGCTGGTGGGAGAATAGATTGGTCTAAGCACTTTGGATGAGTATTTGGCAATATCTGCTAAACACTAAGATATATATACCATTTGCTCTAGCAATCCATTCCTAGGCATATGCCCAATAGAAATGCCTCTGTGTTCACCAGAAGACATATATGAAATCTTCATACCAGCACACTTTGAAATAACTCCAAACTATCCACTAACCATGTACTATGGTTAGGAGAATGGATAAATAAATGATAGTACATTGATAAAGTGGAATACTACACAGCAACAAACATAAATTATACATAACTATATGTGATAATGGGGATAGATCTCATAGACATAAAATTGAATGAGAGAAGTCAAACTTAAAAAAATGAAATGCATAATTCTGTTTACATAAAGTACAAGAAGAGTCCAAACTAATCTACTGATTAGGAGCCAGGAAAGTGAATAGCTTCACCTGAAAGAGGGTTATTGGGTGGAAGGGGATACGAGACCTTCTTCCAAGCTACAGCTGATGCTTTATTTCTGCTTTTGAAGGCTGGTTACAAGGATGTGTTCCTTTTGGAAAAATACATTGGGCTTCTATACTTATGTATGTGTACTCTTCTGTATGTAGGTACATCTCAATAAAGAGCTTTTAAAAATGGAAGTTATTGAATGAGAATTAATTTTTATCACATACTAAATTGGTTTCTTATATAAACAAGCACACAAATTCATGAAGCCTGTAAATTTAAAAAGTCCATAAGTAATAATTTTAATAAGTTATTTGACAGCATATATACATAAGTGTGCTTTAGAGTAAAAGCCGTAGAATTAGGTTAAGACTATCTATAACTGTATTGAATGTCTTATTTCTGCGGTGGTCAACATGATAAATTTATGAAAACAGAAACTATTTCCATAGTAATTCTCACTATACCCTGTAGGCATTTCTGCCATGAAAAAAATGATTTATACAGTTTTATAAAATCCGTTTGATGCATCTTTTTTGAGTGTATCACATTTAATTTTTAAATATAGATAGTCTAAAATCTAGTAGGAAATATCACTTTACTTCTTGTAATTGAAAACATGCCATATTAACAGGAAATGTAGCAGACAACTTTAGTGAAACATCACTCAAGCTGAATGTATTTATGCTTTGTATCCTGTTTTGTTCTTTTCTGCTCATGGTAAAGAAGTGCTGGGAAGTTACTGTTTTCTCTTTTTAGGAATCTTTGCTAGTGTTTTACCCCATTAAGAGGTCCATTAATCCTTATCACTTTGGGACAAGATGCAAGGGGAGAGAGCTCTTTCAGTTTCACAGTAAGACAAAGAAAACTGCCTGATTCCTGGTTAGATAACTATGCTTGTAGAAACAATAACAGTTGCAAATTTTACAAAGTAAACAGCTAAACAAACCTGATTATACTTCTGCAGTCCCCAGCAACTTGAAGAATTATTCATTTGAAAGAACTACAGCCTAAGTAATATCTCTGTGGGAACTCTGGACATTCTGAGTCAATTTGACACTGGAAGAGTGGAGTAGACCTTGGAATCCATTTCGCCTGAAACGTAAACTCTAGCCTCTGCCTGGATCAGTCAAGCAAGGCAGAACCGCCTCAACACACTGACAGCATCAGGTGGACTGTGGGACATCAGTGCTCAACAGCATCGCATTTTGACAGCTGGATGTAAAAGCATCATGGACTGATTAAAACCACAGCTCTCACTGCTTATATATGGAAGCTGAGTAGACATCTTTTGGAACATGTAGGTTATTTGGAAATGGATTATAGATTATATTAGAAATTGGAAATGAGGGGTGATGTGGTGTCAAAGAAGGAGATATTAGACTTCCTGCTACTCTGGCCAATGTCTCCTTTAAATGACTTTAATTTAATTTGGGGAGGAAAGAAAAGTAGATTGAGCATGCTAACATTTGAATGTTGTGGAGCATTTCATATTGCTTACTGGTTGCCATACTCTTTGGTACCAAAAAGCAAAACAACAAAAAGAGAAAAAAAGAAATTTTAAAAAACTAATATTTTGTTCAGGATTTTTGCATCGATGTTTCCAGAATTTGAAATATATTATGATGTACATCCGAAAGCGATATAATGTTATAATCCAATGTTCCTGCACTTAAAAAAAATAAATAAGTAAACTTAAAAACAAACAAAAAAACCCAAAAAAACTAAAAGAAGCATAAAAAGAGGTTGAAGAAAAGCTTGCTAGGAATAAATATAAAGGAATATTTGAGACTGACTTTAAGTAGCACACAAAGCATAGAATGTTTCTGAGAGAAAAATTCAATGTGAAACAAAATAATGAAATTATATGCCAGGTAAACACAAAGATTCAGTTAACATTTTTTCTTTGCACTAAAATGTAGACTATTGCATCCAGCTTGGGTCACCTTTGTTCAAAAAAGAATATTGAGAGAATAAGATAAAATACATGAGAATGAAAACATAAATGATGGCAGATAGGTATAATAGAGAAAAATGAAAAAAATTACAAAAAGGAGAGAGATTTTTGGTTTTAATTAGTTTTAATTTTGTTTTAAATTTTAATTTGTTTAATTTAAGTTTGTTTTTAGCTTTAATTAGCCATAAATTAAAAGATGATAAATTAAAAATATTCTCATCCTAGAATGCTTTCTTAAAAATAATATAAAATATTATTCTATATGCAAGACAAATATTGTATAATTTCACTCACATATGGAAGATAAAAACACAACAACAACAAAGAAACACACAGACACAGAGAATAGATTGGTGGTTACCAGAGGGGAAAGAGAGAGGGACGAGGACAAAACGGGTAGAGGGACATGTGTACAGTCATGGATGGCAATTAGACGTGGAGTGGTGAACACAATGTACGCCTGAAATACAATGATGTACACCTGAAATTTACAAATGTTATAAGCCACGGAAATTGCATACTAAAGTAGCCAACTTGAAGCAATATGAAGTGTTGATTTTAAAACTCTGACAGAGTTATGATTAACCACCTTCAATGGTTTGGTGTTTTACTAATAATTTATTATTGTTAGCAATTGGACCTAATCATCTCCTTTTGAGTTTATTAATTGCTTTTCTCTGTAGCCTTAGAAGAACTGTTTTAATCGACAATAGAAAAATTTATTACATTCTTTTATTCAATACATCACTATCTATTTATTACATTGGGCCTTTGATTAGGCAATAGGGATGCACTAAGAATGCAATTGTGATAAAAATGGATACAGTGTTTACTCCTAGATTTCCTATTCTTCCTCTCTCCCTCTCTCTCTCTCTCTCATATATTGTACAGGAGCCAGCACTCTATGTCTCATGGGCCAACTCTCGTCTACCACCAATTTTTTCAAGGCCCATGAGTAGAGAAGGGTTTTTCCATTTTTAAACGGCGGGAAAAAAAATCAAATTAAGAGTAATATTTTTGGACATTGAAAATCATGTGAAATTCAGATGAGTGTCTACAAATAAAGTTTCATTGAAACACAGGTACACTCATTTGTTTATGTATTGTCTGTGACTGCTTTCATGCTACAACAGCAGTGTTGAGTAGTTGCAAAAGAGTCTGTATGGGCTGAAAAGCCTAAACTATTAACTTTGTTTCTTTACAGAAAGTGTTGGTCAATTCCTCACACAATATGCAATGGTTCTACAGCCCATAGTCATAGTGTTCCAGGACAGTCAGGAATAGGCACACTGAGCCACAGCCCATACAGGAAGACAAGGAATCATTTAACATCACAGTGTTCTTTAAGAGATGCACAGGACATTCTATTCTGATGTGGGAAGAAAATAGTCACATTTATCTAACTTTTTAAAAATTTCTTGAAATTTACAAAAATTATAGCACATACATAATTTTCAAATAAATATATATTTATATCTATATTAAACACACAAACATTTCATATATATATCCACATGCAATTTAAATAAATAGATATATAGATATATAGATATACCCATCAAAGAGACAGTGGAATGAACAGCAGGAGGTTTGGCTGCACTTCTAAAATGATAGTCATATGAAACCAGATTATGACTATAATAAAAAATTATCCCTTTTTTTAGTGGAAGCATAATTTACATCAAATGCATTATGTTGTAACATCTTAAAAATGGGGCAGGGGAAAGGGAAGCACAGAATGAATATGTATAAATTTATTTATAAAAATATTATAAATAAAATGAAAACAACTTCTAATTTTCTTATGTATACTATTTTTATTTCACCAAAAACCTCTATTTTAATAATATTTAATATAAGTCTAGTGATAGGGGTAGAAAGCATAATTATCTATGTATAAACCTGTTTCTTATGTGAAAATATTGTCCTTTCATGAAGTGTTGAAGTATTGTCTTACAAGTGAGTAAGTTGAAACTTCATGTGTGTTATAAGAAGATATCACTTTAAGGAGTGTCAATAGTGGTTCTGAAGTGTTTGAGAGGTGTCTCTTCAAGCCATAGAGTCCATATAAATAGTGAAAGCAGACTAGCAGGATGTAATGTGGTTATGCCACATGGCTTGGCTCTTTTACCATAACAAAGGTAAGTATTTTCATTTTAGTATTTAAAGTATAATGCAAAAATGACCTTCTAGTTCTTCCACATGCTAGGTAATGTCAAACCACATTTCAGCTACAATTCAAAATGATTCACGATTACTTTGTGAGTTGTCACCTTATTCACGCTCATGTGGTCACTATGCTCCTCTATGTTCCTGAGACATTCAATTTCCTTTGTCTTACTCTGTCAGCCGTATCAGTCTCTAAATTAGTAATGTAATTGGATAGAGTAATAACAAGGAGCATTTTGTTTTCAGAAATGAAATTGCATAAATTGTACTTTTTGGTTAGTTCTTTGTACATTATGAGCCTTATAGTCAAATAGCAAGCCATCATACATTTATAGCTTATTGTGCTGCTTCTGAACCTTTTCATGTTACAGTATGCTTAAAAAATGAATCTCTACCGTGCACTGGTAAACAGTTGAGTCTGCATCCACTGATGAGTTATGGGTAAAACAGCTCCAGCTAGCTGAGGACCTACTGAACCACGATGCGGAGTGTGAGGGATAAATCTTGGCTGCCTTGGGCTGAGATCCCTAATCAGGGTTGTAGGTAGTTTATTTCAGAAGTGATATCAGAGAGTAGGAATGAGGGACAGGGGAATCCAAAAGGAAGGATGGATGCATTTCACCATGTTGTCTATTACCGTGGGCTACAGGGGCTCAGTCACAACCTGTTCACCTGGTCTACAAAGAGGGACAATATAGTTTATTTATTTATTTATTTGCTTCCACTCCCCACTGGTCAAGGGTGGTTCCATGGGCATTAGCAGCGCCCACTTCTAGACTGCACATTCCACAAGTACTCAGTGGATATCCGTGCCACTCAGGACGTCTCAGAGCAAGCCTGTAACAAGAAGTGAGAGGCACTCACTGAGGGTCTGAGGTGAGGTTGCAGCTGGGCAAAGCTGCATGAAATGCTCAAGGAACTTCTCACTGCAGTAGTCACTGTCAAAAGCACTTGAAGTGGCATGTAGCAGGTGTCAGTGAGCCTTGGGCAGACAAGAACCCAGTAAGAATGCATGGGCATCCACACGTGTTTGGAAACTTTATGTTATTGGAACTTTTAGCAAATCTCTGTATTCCAATCCAGAGGCAATGCATAAAAGCTGTGAAAATTACATAAACATAACTTAAAATTATTCCTCCAGGATATCTTTCCATTCAACTTTTTCTTTTCTTTTTTTTTGAGGAAGACTAGCCCTGAGCTAACTGCTGCCAATCCTCCTCTTTTTGCTGAGGAAGCCTGGCCCTGAGCTAACATCCGTGCCTATCTTCCTCTACTTTATATGTGGGACACATACCATAGCATGGTGTTCCAAGCGGTGCCATGTCCTCACCCGGGATCTGAACCAGTGAACCCCAGCCACCAAGAAGCAGAACGTGCAAACTTAACCACTGCGCCACCGGGCGGCCCCTTGTTCAACTTTTTCAAACATTGGAATTTTGATTGGAAGCCCTCGACTTCACATGTGACTCTCTCCGATCAGTATTACTTCTTCTACATTTATAAACATAGCTTTAATTCGTAATGATTATTATCATTATTATTATTTTGGTGAGGAAGATTGGTCCCTGAGCTAACATCTGTGCCAGTTTTCCTCCACTATGGCACGGCTTGATGAGCGGTGTGTCAGTCCACACCCAAGATGCAAACCCGGGAACCCCTGGCCACTGAAGCGAAGCACGTGAACTTTACCACTATGCCACCAGGCCGGCCCCACTTCTTAATTTTGATGCTGATTTGGCAACCATTTAGATGACTGCTTCCAATGATTGATCCTTAGCTCCATGCACATTATGCCAACCTCTCCCATATACTTAAAGCAGAAGAGAGAGAGAGAGAGAGAAACAGAATCCTCTGCAAAAACAGGAACAACAAAAGGTGAAGTTGGAGAGAAAAACCTTCCTGACTGGGGAGAGTTAAGACATTATTAGAACATTTGTAATATATTCAAGCTAAAGACAGTGTGGAATCCTGATAAGCTACAGATGGAACCAAGTAATTGAGTCAGTTCCAAGCTGTTACAACCTTGAAATGCCACTTTCCTATATAATAAACTTCAATAAGATTTTGTGAAATCTTATTAGATACATAGGTGTATTTCAAACAGGCAGTAGACGTCAAAGACTCCATCTGTGTTTGCTCTGGCAACCTTCACAATTAGATATTTAATGAATATAATTTAACATGGTGCTAATATTTCTTCTCCCTTTCATGTTTCAGTTTTGAAGAATTGTGATGTGCTGTGCCTTAATCGCGGTATCCATTGAGTTATTAGACTTTGTTTCACACTCATGATTTTAATGGATCCTAAAATTTCCTCCCATTGCCCTGTAATCACTAGATGTTGTTAACTCCTGCAAAGTTGCAGAATCCAATCACTTGTAGTCTGCAAGTCTGCTTCTTGAGCTGCCAAAAGTCAAGGTCATTACTTGATTATTAGCTTCCCATTTTTACAACTTTTGAGTAATAATATTCATTAATCATTGCCTCTTGCTTCATTTTCATCAAAATAAAATATATTTATGGTAACATATATTTTAAAAAGAAACTACTGTTTCCACTAAAAATTTACTCATTCAAAAATCTCAAATACAGACTTGGTAGTAGGTAACAAAAATGTATCAGATATGTTAGGAAAATACTAGTAAAAAAGGAAAGAACTGAACAAGGAGTTAGTAAAAGAGTGCTGATTCTTTCATATAGCTAGAGGCCTTGAATGTGGTACATGCTTTCTGCACATCAATTTCTTCATCACGAAATTACAAAATTACAGTAGATGCTTTTTAAGGACTCATCTAATTCAAATAGTTTTTGTTTCACATATAGCAGCTCTTGATTATCTGGAAGCAACCAGAATATCTATTCTTTACTATTCATTGTCACATAGAAGTTACATTTAACTGTATAGGCATTGACGTCATCATAAATAAAATGGTCATTGTATATATTTATATATATTCAGAATTTAATTTTTAGCAGATTGGATTCTTCTATGTTCATAATTGTGGAACTCTTACTAAAATTGTACAGTCTTAGAGTAGGAAAAGGTTGGGCAGGCAATCTAGTTCAAATTCAAGCTCAGTGAAAGCATTCTTTATACTTCATACCTTAATGACATGCATCCAGAATTTTCTTTAGTACCTCGAATAATAAGAGGCACTTCTAGTAACAAGAAACTTCACTAACGTGCAAGACAGCCTATTCAATTTTTGAATAGATTCAGCTATTCAAGTAAATAAAATTTATATTTCTTGATCATTTATAGAAATCCTCGTACTGTTTTGGGCACTTAGAATATTCTTCATTATACTGAACTTAAATTATACTTCAGAGCATTTTTTCCCAATTGGATTATGTGATTAATGACTGAAATTGATATGTCATAAGACCACGGCTATTTTTTCAAATAAATTGAACTGGTTACCTACACATCTTTGTTAGAGTCCTCATTGTTAATTTTCTATTCAGAGAAGTAATCTGATTCTTTCTAGCTCTCTAGTGGCATATTCAGCATAGAGGAGAAAAATGACAAGAGTATAGATACTTTCTCTGTATAGTTGTCTTTTCCTGCAATTTCTCAGTGTAGCTCTGACAGGTAATGTAAGTTTGCCCTATTCTATGGGTAGTTAGACGACATTTGCTTCATAAATTGTCAGCATGTTCTCTCTTCAAAGTTGTAAGAATGACCTTAAACAAAGACAAATGTCTTGTTAGAATACTAAATTTCCTTCTCAAAAAGCCCTAGCCTTCAGACAAAATATCAAGATCTCTTTTTAAGAGAAGATCTAGAACTTTGAAACACAAATAAGTTTAAGAATAGAGCTAAGTTAGCAATTTCCTGACCTTAAGTATATACACATTGGAGCATACTTAAAATTCTCCAGGTTTCTCTGATAAGAATTAAAATGAATTTTATTGGATAAAACTATGTAGCAAACCACAAGAAATTTTATGTAGTGGAAATATTTCAGTACCTCTTTTTAATTTTTATTTATTCCTCTCCATCTTAAATTACTCTGAGCACACCGTCATTCACAGCTACCCAGGATTTGTCACTGCTGCTCTCCTCTGTATATCTGAATTAAAATTTCTCTGTGCTCAAGATTTCTATTTTTAAAGGGTTTTGTATTACTTTTAGATTTAATAATACATGGTCATTTAGATACAAAATACTAATCTGAAGTTTAAAGTTTCTCTACTCCTGGACAGTATCTGTGCAATTTATTGGTCGACCCTACAGACAATGCTCTTAGTTTTTTTATATAACACTTAAAAGAGCAGCATGTCCACTAATAATTTGATCCATAGTTATGTAGAAGTGAAGGGTGGCATCCTTGCTTTCCTTTATGAGATATATTTTTATACGAGTTAGAGAAAGTAAACAAAGATCTTCAAATTATATTACACAATGACAAATTACCACGTTAAAGGAGATGTACTTTAATTAAAAAAATCCATAAAGTTGCTCACTTATCACTTCAACTAATATATACTGAGTGTTACTATATATAAGACACTTTGGGATATAGAATTGGAAAGAATATTCTACTTTCAAGGAAATTTTTATTGAATTTATTATAAACACCAGTCAATACTGTTGTTAGCCATAAAGTAAACTACTATTTCCTACCTTTTTGAAATCGGTAGCATTTATAGTATTTGACTATACACTAAACCAAATAGCAAGCATGGGGAGGATGGATAGCTTCTATAAATTGTCAATATAACTTCAATCATAACAATCTTTGTTATTAAGATTTTTGTTTGTTTGGGGAATTAATTTCAGAGTAAGAAGTAAATTTTTTTCTTTTGTTTTTCCCCTTGTAAGACTTATCTATTTTTACTTTTTACCTGCAGAGTAATTCAAGGGCCTTTAGGTCTTGGAAGATTTCACTGCTGCATAAATATTAGGGAAAGGATGGATGTAAAAATTTAAAGCCAGCCTTGTAGCAATTAGGCAAAAAAAGAAATCAAGGGAATTTGTATGTGGCACAATAGAAGATTATTTTCGTACTTTAATTTTCAAAAGTTAATGATGCTCTGGTTAGAGAACTGGTTTATCAGAGCAGCTGTTTTGCAGTTGTAGGCTATTTCCAGTTAAACACAGATATCACATGTACTTTTCCACATTGTATGATAGCCGCAGGTCACTTGTGGACTTCAGTCAGCTTTACATCATGAGTGCTTTGATTCTTGTCATATAGCTGCATTTGTGTTGCTGTTGTTGTCGTTATTTTCTTTTGATGATTTTAATGGAGGATCCAAAAAGTTCTAGGACAAAATGGATTTTTTTCCTTAAGGGCAAAGAGATTGGTTCTCTAATCGTGTTTTCTCCAAAATAACAAAGTATCCTAAGAACGTGATCATTTTCTCCCCTTAAATAGAAGCATATGGAATAAAGTAGGGGTCAGCACGCTATGGCTTGCCATTTGCTTTTGTGGATAAAGTTTTATTGGAACATAGCCCATGCATTTACATACTATCTGTGGCTCATTTTGCTCTACAAAGGCAAAGTCGAGCAGGTGTGACAGAGACCATATGATATGGTCTGCAAAATTTTAAATATTTGCTATCTAGCCCTTTACAGAAAGTGTTTCCGGACCCCTTCAATAGAGATAAAGAAGCATGTGTTTCCAGAGAGTGGGATTAGAAACCAATGTGCAGAATGTGCACTATTTAATAAGAAAAGAGGGGGCCGGCCCCATGGCCGAGTGGTTAAGTTCAGAAGCTCTGCTTCGGCGGTCCAGGGTTTTGCCGGTTTGGATCTCTGGAACAGACATGGCACCGCTCATCAAGCCATGCCAAGGCAGCATCCCACATAGCACAACCAGAGGCATTCACAACTAGAATATACAACTATGTACTGGGGGACTTTGGGGAGAATTAAAAAAAACGAGATTGGCAAAAGATATTAGCTAAGGTGCCAATCTTTAAAAAAAAACAAATAAATAGAAAATAAATAAGAGAAGAAGGAAGAAATACTGGAACAGAGAGAAGAAAAGCAGAGAGATCATAAAGGTACTGGAGAAAACATATACAAAATATATTTACACAACTATGAAGCCATTGTAAAGGCCAACAAAATCATGGTAGTGATAGTCACAATGGTACATTCTTCTCTTTAGAGATGTTATGAAGGCAATATGTAACAGGTTCAGAGCGAGGCAAGATTTCAGTTAGATATCTAAGTAATCCCAGTATGATAAGGCTACTGTGCAACTGACCTGGTCTTAGGGGAAGAGGATGGAAGCGCTGTCTGTATTTTTCTCTGTCTTCAAAACTCACGTTAGTCTCAAGCATGAGTTGGAACTGGGAAGTTCGAGAAGAAATATGAAGAATTGACAGCAATGTATTAGCTAACAGGTGTTAGGCAACAATTATCTGAGCAGCTTGTGCCCAGGATCCATCAACCCACTGTCTGCTGGACCGCTATACAGAAGAATTAAATTATGAGGAAACAGTAATCACAGCAGTATCCTCCTGCTAAGAACTGGAGCCCTGGAAAGAAGTGGGCAGTCTAACTTGGGAAGCAATTCAAGTGTCGATAATGATCACTGATGCTTAAAGAATGGAAAGATTGAGCAGAAAGCAATATGTGCTTCATGATGATGCCAACAGAGAATTTCTTTATCCTTTGAAGGAAAATAGTGGAAGAATATGGAAGCAGTTTTCTGATCACTAGTATCTGCACAGAACAGATGTACAAGCACATGTTGGTGGACTTTGTGATGCACTTCAAGGAGGAGATAAGTGGGGAGATCAGTGAGATGAAACTGTTGGTCATTCCCAGAAGCATTCATTGTGAGCAAGGATTTCTTCAAGAATTTCTAAACCATCTGTTTGGGTCTCGTGCCCTTCCTTCTCAATTTCCCCCATGCCTCTGTGAATATGTCATGTTACTCAGAATTTTTGGGTTTTTTTCCTGGTATAGAGCCTAATTTTCAGATAATGAAATTAATGAATTCATTTCCATATTTAAGGAAAGGAAAAACACAAGGAAAAAGGACAGAGTAATGTCCTCATCATGGCAACAAGTTAGAAATAGTTTAAGATGCTGACAAGTGGTATTTTTTCATGTGGCAAATTAGGGAAGGACAGTACATCCAGAGGACAAGAGAGGAAATCAATGAGCATTTGCCTTAATACCTCTGGCCCGTTCACTCAGAAATTACAATCTAAACAATGTATTATTTATGATTAATTTGGTCAAATGTAACCTAGCTTTTGAGATTTATATTAATATTCAATTATTTTTTGTTTTAAAGTCTCAGTGTAAGAACTCTATCAAAGACAGTGGTTGTATCTAATATTCTTAAAATTACTCATATCTATTGATTTGTCCATTAAACTGAGGACAAAGCAAGTTATGACTGTACCTTGTCTATGTCCCCACCTACGGAAGAGAATGAGGGGAGAGATAATAAAATAATATTAAGACTTTGAGGAAAGAGATGATATCCTTAGGTTTGGTACTTATACTCAGAAGTAAGTGCTCTTAATTCCCTCGTATTTATTGACCCATATTTCCATAGGGTATAAATATTCTCGGGTAACAAATAAGGCATTTAGCTTCAGCAGTGAACCAAGGAACACGGAAACACTAAAGCTGTGCTTTGGAATAGTACATTAGCATCTGCAAAGAACAAATGCAGCTCCCAAAGAGCCTCACGGAAACCAGAGAATGGG
This sequence comes from Equus caballus, assembly GCF_041296265.1. Classification (NCBI taxonomy): domain Eukaryota; kingdom Metazoa; phylum Chordata; class Mammalia; order Perissodactyla; family Equidae; genus Equus; species Equus caballus. The sequence goes on along the minus strand of NC_091702.1, from coordinate 15,198,848 downwards.
CTTTGGCACAATATAATCGGGTTCATTTATGTTTCTTTGGATTGATAGCATCAAATATTTAGGCATTCCATATCGACATTTTGTTTTATATTAAAAAAATAAAAAGTCATCAATAAACTGATTCTTGGTCATCATCTAAATTTGATATTTTAAGTTTTTGATCCAATGTGGCATAAGGTAGAAGTAATTTTTACACTCCATCCTTTTTTAAACATTTAAGTTAAAGACGAATCATTCGTCTATTGCACTATATCAAAAGTTGCAACTTATCTTCCGGCAATTCCCTTTTCTCCACTGATTCTGGTCACACCAAAGAACTTCCAGTTTAAATACACTTCTAAGCTAATTGGTATTCTTTGTTTCCAGAAGATTATAACACCATCTTTTACTTTCTATGATTCTATTATAATATATATTGAATTTTTCAGAACTGATTCATAAAAGCATATTGCTTTTTCTTGATTATAACTAAGACAAATTACAACCAGTGAAGTAATGATTCGGTATTCATGACTCTGCAATTAGGACAGCCTGACTTATTTTGGAATGGCAAACTGAGAGAAAAAATAATTGCTCAGGCATTATAAGTTTTAGTTAAAATAAAACATTTATTTTTAAGAGCCAAACATTAAGGAATTTCTGAAAGATATGCACAAATATTTTCATAGTAAAAAAATATTTACTCACCCACTCAGAATTATCTTCCCCATTGTATTTTCACAAGACATTAACCAGGGCTAACACATATATATCACTAACGCATTTGTTTCTTTATGAACTCATTTGTTTACCTGTTTATCTCTTCCAATAACTGAGAACGTTAACGTCAGGTACCACGTGTTATTCATCTTTGCAGAGTGCCTAGAGTGGTTGAAAGTACACAATGAGAACTCAAGTATTATTTCTGAAACAAATTGTAATTAAAGCAAACAGAATGATAACTAGGTGAGGTTTCAAACTTTATTTATTAACTTATGTCTGTTGCCATAATACAGATAGGCTTGGCCAAAAAATATGTAAGGGCCTCCTGGACGTTTGAGTAGATGGAGAAAACTGAGACTGCTCAGAACCAGAGAAAAGTGAAACAATAGGTTACACTATGGATTGCCATTCAAAGTTTCCTCAAAAATTTTTCACTTAAATTACTATTGATAAGGTTGTAGACACACAGGCATTTTTTAAAAAATATTAAAAATCCTCTTTTGGCATTTTGGCTAAGCTAAACTTTAAATATTTCTAAAAATTCTATTTTTGGCTATATCTATGATGTTTGTAAATGAAATAAAATGCTTACCATTACATTTAAACCACTCTCTATCAGTTTAACCCCTCAATTATTTGGAAAGTCTCCCTTGGTTGTATTATATTGATGTGTTTGTTATGTTGATAAGTGTTTAAACATTTTAAAATATCTTCTAAGGTAAACAAACAATGTCAACAGAAATGCTTGGGAAATTTGGGGGTAAGGGGTTAATATTTTTTATTTTTAACCACAATTCTTCAGCTGTGCCAACAAGCTAGTGATGGATATTGTTTACATAATTAGGCTTTTGATCATTCTAATTTAAAAGTAGAAATGTTTGTCAAAAAATTGATGTAAATAATTTCAAGTTTTCACTAGAAAATGTAAGCATTTAAATTAAAAGGGCAATACTCTGAAATAAAAGCATTAGGCTATGTTTAAATCATATTGGAGGCTTCATATTTACTGGTTGGAATTTGAAAGTCTGCGAAGGCATTTCTGCATAGCAGTTAAAGGCCAAGGTTTGGAGTGAATATGCCAGTGCTTAAAAGCGGTTTCCACCAATTCTTAGCTCAGCCAACTCAGTTCATTTACCTTCTGAACCATATAGCCTTTGTCCTTAAAACTAGGAAATAATAATTTCACAAGATTGTTATAGGATTTAGTGCAATATTTCTAAAAGGAGTTACACTTAGCATATAATATGCTCTTAAAAATGAGAGCTATTTTTTGTAACTATTGCATCTTTATATTCTCTGGCTGTTCTGCTCCCTGTAAAATGCCCATGTTTCCAACTCCAGTTACAAAAACAACTAATAAATATCCATTGCCTTAATTGAAGGTTAAAATGAGAAAAAAATGATTCCAGGATAAAAATATTTTTAAATAAAAAATCGATAAGAGTAGAGAGTAAGAACTAGAAATCAAGTGAATTTAGTATTTCTTGTACTGGCTACATTACAAAGTTGACTTAACACAACGAAATTAGTTACACAGGTTTTGAAAGGCTGATTTTTTTTTTTTAAATGAGAAAAGTGTGCAGCTATAAGCACTAGAATGAGGGGGAAAAGGAAAGAGGTGATGTGATCAGAATACAGTTGCTTGAATGAGGGGCCACTGCATATGCCCAGGTGCTACGAGATGCTGCTCTGTGGATGTCCAAGGGGACACGGTACCGTGATTCTGGGAGTGTGCACGGAAGTTGAGACTGATCTGTCTGTCTTCAGATGCTAAAGAGCGTCTACCAGAGCTGGAAAAAAGAAGAAAGTACCTGCTTGCCTCCTTTGTTTCAATCTCCCCCCAGTGCTTCCCAGTGGCAGAACCTAAAAAAAGCTAGGTGGTAATCAAACTGGGAAAATGTACTTTTCCCATTCTCATCCCAAGCACAGAGTAGAGTTAAAAAGTGTGATTTGGAGCAGAAATAGATAAATGACTGACACATAGTTTCCTAAATCTATTATTTAGAGGGAAAGATAAGCAATAAATAGCCTCCAGCTTAACTAAGAGGAGAAATGAGAAGAAAGAAACTTCAGGAAGTTTTATTTTAACACTGATAAAGGCAACAGGAATGGAGAGTAAGCTAGAGGAGCTCACGGACACGGCATGTTCCTTCAGCAAACACTGTCACGGGCACGTGGGGAGATTAGCTAACTATGTAGGAAACGGAAAAGGGAGTTAAAGCATCAAATTGGCTCGGTCCAGAACTAAGGAAATTTGAAAGACACCCAAGAATGATTCTGAGTCAGGAAATGGGGGCAAGTCACAAAGCGGGGCTAGAGGAACTAATCCAGGGGTGTCGGGAAGGCCGTTGGAAAGCAGTGTATACAGGAACTGTGGTGCAGCCTGAGAGGCCCATTAACGGCAATAAACAACACGCCTTGATTATGTGAGGAGCGGTGGTTCTCCAAGAAGAATGCTTCATCTTATGAAATAAATGGTAAGACAGGCACATGCATTTACTTAAAATCATTGCATTTTTAATGAAATGATAGCTATGTTCTCTTAATTATTTGTGGATTTCAGTGAAGGGTGGGGTTTCTACCTAGAAGAATGAAAATGTAGAGTCAAGCAAAAGTATTTAAAAGCACAAGCCAACCTTCGGCAATGTTCCTAATCTATACGTCTTCGTGCCACGCATCACAGGATTCACGTATAATCAGCAGGTGTTATTGTAAAGTAGTTAGCTACTAACTCTAGTTCCTCAGAGGGCAGCAGAAGTCACTTAAATTATTCTAATTTGAAATCAGGGAAACAGGAATTTTGGAAAATATAGAGTTGTCATTTTAATTTTGGAGAAGTTTCCAGAAAAATGCAAGAAACTAAAGAGTAGAGGCATTATTAAGTAAAAAATGAATAAGCATTTAAGAATAGAATTTTAATTTAAAATATGTTTGATTTGTTTCTTTTTTTCTATTTTTGAGGAAGATTAGCCCTGAGCTAATTACTGCCAATCCTCCTCTTTTTGCTGAGGAAGACTGGCCCTGAGCTAACATTCATGCCCGTCTCCCTCTGCTTTATACTTGGGCCGCCTACCACAGCATGGCTTTTGCCAAATGGTGTCATGCCCCAACCTGGGATTCGAACTGGTGAACCCTGGGCTGCCGAGAATCGCAACGTGCAAACTTAACCACTGCGCCACCAGGCGGGCCCCTGATTTATTTCTTTAATAAAATGGCAAACCAAACAAATAAAAAGTAGCTGTAATTAAGTACTTATAAGCTCACACATTTAAGCCAGACTGCAAGGGTTCAAATTTTACTAAGCATGTGTGATCTTGATTACTTAACATCTCCATCCTTCAGTTTCTTTATCACTCTGCTGTCTCCATGCCACAGACCCAGGAAAGCTGGTGGTATAATTCCAGTCCGAATCCAAAGGCCTGAGAATCAGCAGAGCCAAAGGTGGAAGTTCCAGTTCGAGTGCAGGAGAAGACCACTGTTACAGCTCAAGTGGTCAGGTAGAGAAAGCGAATTCTCCCTTCCTCTGCCTTTTGTTCTATTCTGGCCCTCAATGGATTGGATGAAGCCCACCTACATCAAGGAGGGCAATCTGCTTTGCTCAGTCTATGAATCAAATGCTAATCTCATCCACGAATACCCTCATAGACACATGCAAAAATAACGTTTAAGCAAATACCTGGGCACTTCATGCCCCAGTCAAGTTGACACATAGAATTAACCATCACACAGCTGTTGTGCCAGCTGAAATATTGCTAAGGCAGATTAATAAGGGCTATATACATGCCATATGACCATTGATTTGGAAAATGCATTCATTTCCAGCCCCATCAAGTAAGACATTCAGAAAACAGCTCACATCTACCTGGAATGGATAAAAATATTCTTTTACTATTTTGCACCAGGGCTATGTTAACACTGTGGTTCTTGGTCATAATGTAGTCTGAGGAGATCTGGACCATCTGGACAACCTGTAGATACCACATCATTTCGTTACATCAATGTCATCGCTTTAATTGGCGAGTATGTACAAGAAGTAGCTAACGTGCTGGAAGCTTTGGGGAGTCAAATGCCCTCCAGAGGATGGGAGATAAATTCTATGAAAGATTCAAGGACCTGCCACTAAACTTGGAAGGGCTACAGTGATCAAGGGTATGCCAGGGCATCACCTCCAAAATAAGAGACAAATTGTTGCATTTTGCATCCCATATTACAAAGAGGGAAACACAGTGTCTTAGAGGCTTTTTCAGTTTCTAGCGGCAACATATTCCACACCTAGGAATAATGCTCCAGTCCATATACCAGGTAACATGGAAGCTGTCAAGTTTTGAACAGCTTCCAAAGGCCACCCACTTTTCTTGGCTCATGGCCTTACTAAGACCTCCCAATAGGCTAATCATTTCTTGCTTCCCTGGCCATGACGTCATCAATAGAATGCGTTAGTGTGAAATTCTATGAAATGTTAAATGGGTGCAGATCTCTCTGGACTAGACTATGAGAGAAAGTGAAAGAGTTAACAGGCTTGGAACACGCCACTGTTTTTTTGTTTGTTGCAAATGAATATGATCCACATTTCTGATATGGATGTGCAAAGAACTCATTTGCTAAATCAATAGCTACATACCATGTGCCTGACACTGTTAATCTACACCAGCAAAAACACCGTCTCTGGCACAGTAGCTGCACTTGTAGCTTAACTGAATATATGGTAGTTCACTGTCATCATCCAGGATCTATCTGGTTTTTGCAGAGACCAGATTGAAAAATTAAGTTGAGATATAATGGGGATCACTATTTTGCATTCTTAAGTCTTTAAATGTAGCAATAATTTCTGTCATTTTCCTCATACGATATGGTTTTTGGTTTAGTATCTTGGGAAGGGTGAAAGATAGACAAGTTTTGGAGGCTTCCACTTAGCCTTGTTCACTATGCTAGTCCTTACCCTGCAACATGCAGATCTAATATGAGTTTTGTGCCTACTAACATGTATGTCTATTCCAATAAAAATTCATTGTCTGGGCAGTGACTAGTGACTGTTTATTGGGATGAATACCTTAAGCCTCATGATCATCCTTTTTTGACTTCTGATGATACAAATCGATATACCCTTATCATCCTATTTTGTTCCATTATGTTCTGTGGTCTATTACTATGTATCAGATCACTTAACCATCTCTCCACACTTGTCACTTATTTCAAAGACTGTGCTCGCATGGCTTTGTGAGTTGTATTGCCATCAGGTACTTATGCTTTGGGATCCTATTATCCCCAGTGTTCCTGGTGAGCCTGGTTCTATAATGGCATCTCCTGAGTTGGCCCTGGCCTTCAGAGAAGCCACCACTGCCTTCTTAGTGAAGTTGATGCCCATCTTATCAGTATATTTCTTATTGCTTCTGTAAATGGTGTATCTTCCAGGCGTACTTTTGGAATGTAGTCATCTGGGTATTTTCAGGCCTCACGTATTAGATCTAATCTAATATGACCACTTCTCTCAGCTTTTTGATCCCTTCTTGCATCATTTACCTTTGTAATTCTGACATTTTACCTCATTTAGGGTGGGCAGTTGCTTTTTTCATGCTTCTAGGAGCCTTCCCAGGAGCATATTCACACCATCTCTCAGCATCTTTGCCAGGGTGTTAAAGCTTGTATCCTGAAGAGTTCTCCTACATCAATATACTGTACTATATTGTGATTTATGTTCTGGCACCCTTATTCCAGTGCCCTCAGAACCAGGAATATGTGCACTCTCCTGACATCACGTGTTTGCTAGGTCTTGCAGTCCCTTCATGTTACTGTCCCTTTTGTTGTCACGCTCAGCATGCCTCTGCCCAGGTTCTGTTAAGACTTAACCACAGTTAATGGTGTAATGTCTGGGAAGGAAGATGATATAGGTTATGAGGAGAAGCCCATTGCCTTTCAGGTGATAATTCTCTTCACAGTCCCTTAACAGATGGCAGACTTAGATGGTTCAGAGAATCTAGAGTTTAAGGATTTGGAGGCCTTCAGCCTGATGTTCCCATGCCATGATTCAGAATCCAATTTTTCCTGACTAGGGCCCTGATTTTGGCCAAAGAGACTTACTTTCATTGGACATTTAACCCTCTTTGGAGCTTGGCTGCTCTTAAAGTAAATTGCTAGTCTTGGTCCTTTCTTTTCTCTGCTTGCTAGCTGGAGGAGATGGGAACCTCTTTCTCTGAGACCAGGGAGGTCCTCTGTCTTTCACAGTTCATTTTCAACAAACAGTTTACTGTGCTCTCTCATCTTTTTGTTATTCTTTCTCTGAATTTCACTTGAGCTTAGTAATAGCCACACAATTCTCCTGTCCTTGTAGTTACTTTTCCTCTTTCCTCATAATTCTCCAAATCCTGATACATCACTTGAGCTGGTGCAATCCTTTCCTCCAGGTGTGCCATCTCAGCTCACCAACAGTGAAAACTTTAACAACTGCCTTTTTTGTGACAGGAGCTAAAGTGCTCTGGCTACCTCTAGTTATGTCATTCTCATGCTAGAGGTGTGCAGTGACCCAGTGCCAAAATCTCATCTTAGCATTTGTTTTCTCTGACCACTTCTGATACCAGGTTGAGTTTTATCGGAAGCAGAGAGGGAGCCTTGAACCTTGTCCTGTAGAGTTGTCCCAGATGGGGATGAAGGGTGAGGCCTTAAACCACAGCATTTAATTCAGTCACTGGTCTAAGGCTCCCCTGGAAGAGCACGGCAGTTTGCCTCTGTTGAGATCATTCAAAAGATATCTGTGAGCTGAGGACAATCTTCTGCCTGTACTGTAAGCAGCTGGAAGGGGAGATCAGGGCGGTGCCTCACCTTGTCTACTGAAAATAGCAAATGAAAAGTTCTTTGGATTTATCTTTATATAATCAATCAACTGAGCCTTTATTAAGATTATAAAACAAAATAAAAATATTTTAAGCCTTGAAAATGAAATGATAAATGTATCATCAAGAGGGACTTGGATGAAGAGGAAGCAAAGGGTGGAAAAAGATATGAGATCTCACACCCTCAGGTGCCATGATGTAGAGTCATGATACGACTGTATTAAGATGTAGAATATGAAGTTTTAAAAATGAACATACTAAAATAGTAGCAATATAATTATAAAAATGAAAGAAAGAAGGCTGAATGGAATTGTGTAAACAAGTGAACTTGTGGTTTTTTGGAATGGGGTATCAGTGTATAGGCTGCCTTAAGTGATAAGGCAAAGTCAAGTCAGCAGCACGTGATTTGCAGCTCTGGAACCAACCAACACACACACGTACAATAGAAGCTTTTAAAAAATTAGTTTTTGAGGAGTTACTGGAAGAGAATATTGGTAGGACAGGAGATCAATTCTTTTCATACTTTCTGTTTACATCTATCTTGCTTGTGTTTTTGAAACAAAGTGTCCATCAATGATGAATGGATAAAGAAGATGTGGTATCTGTCTATATATATATTTATTTATATATATATATATATGTATGTATATTTATACAATGGATGTATATCTACAAGGTGTGTGTATACATATAAACACAATAGAATATTATTTAACCCTTAGAAAGAAGAAAATCCTGACATTTGAGACAACATGGATGGACCTTGAAGGCATTAAGTGAAATAAGTCATACAGAGAAAGACAAATACTGCGTAATCTCACTATGTGTAATCTAAAACTGCCAGACTTGTAGAAACAGAAACTAGAATGGTAGTTCCATGGGTGAGGGGATGGGGGAAATGGGGAGACGTTGGTCCAAGAGCACAAACTAACAGTTATAAGATGAATAAGTTCTGGAGAGCTAATGTGCAGCATGGTGATTATACCTAATAAGTAGTATTATGTACTCGAAAATTGCTGAGGGAATAAATCTTAAATGTTCTTACCACAAAAAAGAAATAAATACGTGATACGACAGATCTAACTCTAATATTGGTAATCATTTTGCAATATATAAGTGTATCAAATCAAGACATTGTACACCTTAAACGTACACAAAGTTATATGTCAATTACATCTCAATAAAGCTGGAAAAAATAAAACAATATATCAATATATACGTTAAAAATGAAGCAATAATTCTGGTTTTTTGAAAGAATGTTGGTAATTGTGTAAAATAATTTATTAAGGATTTAGTGTTTATAATATTGCTAGAGGCTATGAGGAATCTGATCAACATACAAAGTTAATTTGTACTTAATTCCTCTTTATGTTGAATATGTAATCTCAATGTTAAGAAGCAAGTCAGAAAAAATTATATACACAAACCCACAAAATATTGGGGGTCATAGTACGGATTACTTAATCTGGAGGGGTTTACAATGACTCTTTCAGCCTTTATTTGCATTCTATCCTCATCCACAGGTGCTTCTCAACACATTGCATCTCTTGTATTCCTTCCACTCCTTCTCTTTCTAGAGGTTTAAAAGTAAATGTAATATCGCAAGTTAAGTAAAACAATTTCTAAAGCGTCAACTCCAGTGAATAGGATGCCTTTATGTCTATAAAAAGAATCTTACAGGTCAGAAAATTTGTCACTTCAATCCTCACCAATTAAAAATAATGATAAAGGTAAAAATTTTTTAGGTGTAAATGTAATCTCTGCAGTAGGATCCTGTCTTTCCAGAATTAATGGCTTTATGATAGTTAAGTATCTGATTTTAACTTTTTCTTCCTGAATTGTTTCTTTTTCAACTAATGAACTTGAATTCCTTTTGATGTAAGTTTAACACATGATTATATCACACAGAACTTTCTACTACATATGAACTGCTGCTATGGAATAGGCGGCAAAAAGCCAGAAAGTTAGAAAAGGCATGCAGAAATAGTCCACAAATGCTTTGTGAATAAAGCCCATAATCTTGGTTACTAGCTATACCATCTGTTCTCTAGTCGTGCATTTTTTTCTCCAAAAAATATGTGATATGAAACCTCCTAGAAGAAATATTAAGAAAGCACACAAAATAAGCATGTTCTTTTTCATTTTTTTAAGATTTTGGGGGCCGGTCCTGTGGCCGAGTGGTTAAGTTCAGCGCTCCACTTTGACAGCCTGAGGTTTGCTGGTTTGGATCCAGGGTATGAACCTACACACTGCTCATCAAGCCATGCTGCGGTGGCATCCCACATAGAAGAATTAGAATGACCTACAACTAGGATATACAACTATGTACTGGGGGTTTGGGGAGGAAAAAAAAAAAAGGAAGATTGGCAAGAGATGTTTCCTCACTAAGAAAAAAAGAAATGATTTTGTTTTCGTCTGGAAACACAGGGCAGAATGAGTTGAGGACAGAATACAAAGCCAATATTTGAAAGTAAAAGGAAATAAAATAAAAGTGAATTCTGAAAGAGACCAGCAAAATTGAGCAGGAATTCACTTGCATTAGTGAATCAATATTTCAAAAATAAGAAATAAAATCATGAAGCAAATCTGAGATAAATTGTGGTGATGCAAGTTACTTTCCTTGAAAGAGTAAATTTTCCCTTGGATATAAGAATACAGTAGATCAATGTTCAGTTTAGATGCTTCACTGTAACTTAATGACTCTGAAATAATAAAAAGTTTTTTCTTGGGGAGTGGACCACTGACCAATAACTTGTAGGCTGTGCCTTCCCCTTGTGCTTATGAATAGACACCAACACCTTTTTATAACTACTACTTAACGGAAAGCCAGGAGAGGGACTCTAGATTGGTAGAACAATGGCTAGCCAAGAAATAGAACTAGCGTGAGATGCAGTAAGGGTCCTCCCTCATGCTAGCTGGCAGATATTGTCAACAAACCATCAAACTCAAATAAGGCTCACATACACAATGTAAGCAAAATATGATAGGTCCACATTCTAGATTGATTTTTTTAATTAAATTGGGTTTAGAATAGAATAGAAAAGAAGAATAGAAATTCCAAAACTGTAAGAGTTCCGTAGAGCCCTCTAGATGACTGGATAGCTCCAAAAGTTTGTTGTAGAACCGTAGGAAAATGAACTGAATGCTTTCATCATAATCACTTTAAGTTTATCAAACTAATCCTGACTCTCGTTGGATGGTATGACTAAAAAGGACCTTATATTGTTGTGTTAGCGTATTTCTTAGAAGACCAAAATATCATTGTCATCTTCTCTGGAACATTCTGCTATTGGTCAAAAAAGACAGGCATAATTCCTGGGATAATTTGGAAACTATTAAATTTTAAAGTTTCAACAGTCATGGATTGGTGACTTATCGCATCATCATGCAATTCATCCACTGTGGAATTCACTGGGATGAAGGTTCTGTCTGGAATTTCTGGCTTGACATTTACCTGTTTATTAATCTGATTGAATTCCCATTACTGTTATACTACAAAATAAGGAGATATAGTGACACCTATATTTTTACAGAAATTGGACTATGCTGATATCACGATGTCTTTTACACAGTTACTTCTTCAGGTTCCATTTCAACATTAACATTTGAATTGGATATATATAAATAAAGTAATATATATATTATTATGCATATAATGTATATGTGTGAATAATGTACATATTCATTGTTGTCCAATAAATGAAAGAATGTTTTCTATGTTGTGCGTCATTTGTACTGTTGTCACAATCATATTTTTAAACTAGTTATACTCAGCAAAAGATAAAACGTCTCACAGTTATGCTTAAAATATTAACAAATTTTGTTAATTTAATTGACATTAAACAATTAACAATCATTCTCTTCTTATAAAAGTACGCATTGAGCATCATGACTCGAACTCTTTGGTCTCTGAATAACATGGGTCCCAAGATAGGAAACAATTTGCCAAATGTCTGTAACAGAAATAACAGAGGCAAAAATGCCTATATTTAAAAAAAATATATTGTTTGGATTCTATTAATTTCATACTAGGCCATCTAAGGTTAATTACCGGAAGTATGAAAACTCAAAAACATAAAATTCAAGTAAATAGCTCACGCCTACCTCTTACTTTTTCTCTGTTAATAGTAATAAATCACTGGAAACAATGGTCACGTGTATTTTAGATCACCTTGTAGTTTACAATGAGTTTCTGACCCACTGCCCAGTCGTTAATGATGCTGATCCCATCTGTGCTAGTTATGTAGAATATTTTCACATTGCAGATGTCTAATTAGGCTAATATCGAAAAGTGAATTAAAAGAGAAACTTTCTTTAATTTGCATTTAAATTAGGACAATGAACTATGTCTTTTTGCAGGGAACTATTGTTCTCTATGTAACATTGAGTAAGTTACTAAACCTTAATGTACCTCAATTTGCTCAAATGTATTAGAGCAATTTTTAGAGGATAAAATAAATTTAAATAAACAATTCTCAGCTCATAGTAATAAATATTCATTAATTATTTATAAATGTTGAAAACCTTCATTGTTCTATGTGGCTATTTATTCATTGTATGCTTTATAATTCAAGTTATATGGACTTTCATTCTTTATGGAAGTATTTCCTCCATCTATATAACTCAAATTCATTTTTTTCTTGGCTGCACATTCTTTCTTTTTTTAAGTGTATCATAATTCACTGAAATATTGACAGATTGATAGGTACTCATGTTTCCTTTTCATTTCTTCTCTGAGCAATGCTGTGGTACCTAACTTTGTACATGTATTATTTCTATAGAATTAATCCTATGAAATAGATTGTCAGAAACGGGAATGATAGCTCCAGACTCTATATGTATTTTAATAGAAGTCACCATTTTGCTCTTAAAATTGCTGTAAGTATTTACATTTCCATCTGTTATATATAAGATAAATTTTCTCTGATTCTTCATCTATACTAGGTATTATCTCAATTTTTAAATAGTTGTCTTATGGGTATAACATGTTTGTTCAATGTTATTTTAACTTCCATATTTTGACTACTGATTTGTTTAGTGACTTTTTATACGCTTAATCACCATTTGGGTTTGTTCCTCTGTGAATTGCTTCTTCATATTATTTCCACGTTTTCTCACTTTTGTACTTTTTTTTCTGACATCAAATTATTTTTCTCCTGTACTTTGAGATGTTTCTTTCCATTTGATGTTTTAGGCCCAAAATTCTAGTCTTAACAGTGATTATGTCTTCTTCAATTCATTTATTAAGTTGTTCATTTGGGAAATCATACCTTTTATTTTTCCCAGTTCTAAAATGAGTGCTTTCCATGTTTGTAGGCTGCATTTGAATCTATCGATCTCTTTTTTGGTCATTATTCAAGTTGCTGCCTGTCAACACCATTAGCTATTTTCCTTGCCCTATACTAATTTTGTTTTAACTGCTACTCTTGTTATCTAGAATACTTAAATTTATTGTTATTAATGTATTTTTTTATTGTTTCTTGGGTCTCAGGTTTAGTTGATGCATCACCACCTGCTGTGAGCAGATGACATGAAAGCATTCTCCACCCCTGTGGGGCAGGGTGCAGCATCAGGTAAGCATCCTTTCACCTACTGAGTCACTACAGGTGCACACCTGGGCCTCCTCACTCTTAAGGCCTCAGAGTTGAGGAGGCCCAACCCACTTTTTCATGTTCCCTCTATCCTCACTGTGTTCACATTTCATATATGTGTCAAAGGATGCTAAAGGGCCAAGACTTTTCTAGGCTATGCTGGTCCTAGCATTCACCCAGAGCTTTAGCTCATTCCATAATGTCGTGAGACGTCCACAGAGTTCTAGACAGGCAGAGAAATTACAAAGTTCAGAGTGAAAGGGAGAAAGCCGAATTCAGCTCTCAGTCTTTCTAGAATTTTTCATGCCCATATTTTCTTTCAAAGATTAAATATTTAATTATTTAGATTAGCTCATAGTTACTTGAATATGTTGACATCTTTAAAATATTTCATTCAAAATTGCTTTCAGCATATAAATACAAAGTGAGAATAACCGACTTTAAAATAGATTACCAGTATAGTTATAGTAGGTAAATGCTATTTTGTCTCAATGAAATGCAAATGAATTTTTAATCCTCTTCCTCTCTGTGTATTCCTTGCTACTGTATTCTAACTTGTCAATCATAATCAAAAAGAGAAGAAATACAGAAGCGAGATGAATATAAACCTTGATATTTATCTTTTTTATGTAACTTTCAGCAAGCAAAAGCCTATCAGCATTAAAAAGTTCTCCTTAAAATATAACTTGTCCTGAGAATTTACACAGGAGGGAAAATTCTGAGTGATGTATTGTACAGTGTCTCACTCCAACAACAGATTGAGGAGTGATATAAGTGATCCCCACTGTAAATCTCAACAAATACTTATCTTCAGAATACATATTTTTCTTTTTTCAAGTTTATAGTCTACAAGTTTTTCAAGATTCAGAGTAGTCTAAAGTCTTATAAACAAATCTAAACATCATCTAGTTTTACTCTTTCAGAAGTGCTTTCAAAGAGAATGATGAAAATTTTATTTTCCCTTTAAAAGCTTTGGGGTAGAATTGATCATGTATAATTATAATTCACATTTCATTTATGCCCACTTTTAGACTAGAGTTTTCAAAGTATTAATGCTGGGCTTTAATATTGCATAGTAATGGTAGGATAGTAGGTAGATGGGCAGTTTTCTTATTACAAATAATGCACTTTATAATAGACAGTTTATTTTTATGTCTATGGAATGGTTGTCTTATACTTTGAATAAATCATATATTATGGGCTCATTATTCCAGGCCCAAGGGCCACCTAGCCGAAACTTTAATTGTAACCATATTAGCTTCTGGATAATTTCTACTATTAATAGCATTGTAAGGAAAATATAGCGGCCACTTTAGAAAATTAGATACCACATTAAAAGCTACAATGAGTTACGATGTTACAAATGATGACATGAAACAAAACTTGATACATTGTTCCTTCTGCCTAACATAAATAAACTTTGGTCTATATTTCTAACAAAAAAATGAGAGAAAGAAGAAAAAGAAAAAGAAATTGGAGGAAGAGGAGGGGCAAGAAGAGGAAGAAAAAGCAGAAGAGGAGGAGGAGAAAGAGAAGGAGGAAGGAAAACAAAAATAAAAATTACAAAACCAAAAAAGCCTTTCAGACTGGTACTTTATAGAATAGATCTATATACTGCTTACATGAAAAATGAAAACTAAGAAAATGCTAAGTCATCACATTGATGAAAAAATTTGAAAAACAAGTAGTTTGGTTTAACAGGTTTTAACACAAATAGTGTTTTCAAATTTTCGGATTTTGACAGTCTTGTTATATCAAAACTGGAATCTGAATCATCTGAAACTGTTTTGGCCTCAAGGCATATTTGTGAGGAGCATAGGGGATTCATCCATTCTCTAGCAGGGTGCTATTATATGTTATCTCAGTTAATATTTGGAATCACTCTTTCAATTACATAGGATTTCCATTTCACAAAGGAGGAAACTGGCGAGGCACATTCGACATTATACATTCAGGAAGAGGTGAATCTGGATTTGAAGCCTGGTATTACTGAATCCAAAGACACTTTATTTCATTTCACCATCTCCCTTATGCATCTGCTTATATTTTCTTAATAAATAGGTGATAAATTGAAGAGGAGTTAGGCTAATTTGGATAATATTAAACATACGCGATTTAATAGGACAAGATTAACATTATTTAGGCAATGTTCACAGAACCAGTAAATGTAAAGAAAACAAAATCAGCAAGATCAGTAGTTCAATTTCAACATAATCCTTCAGATAATTTTCTAACATTTGATCAAATGAAGCCTGATTACTCCCAATTTGAATGTGAATTATATTTTTTAAAAAATAGATATTTCTTTACTGATTATTAAATTCATATGAATGTCACAATGTTACATTCTCTGCCATAGCAACTTTTTCCTATTGAAATTGAAAACAACCTCATTGAAATCACTATCTATTTTAAAAGAAATTAAAGTTTTTAATTGATTGATTGGGAGTATGACAATTGCACAGATCTCAACTTTTCAAACTCTTCATTTTATGGCAAAGTATCATCATCTGTGTATGTAAGATTGCACTTTTGTTGGAATTTATTTCATTTCAGTTTCCTCCTTTGTCCACTTCCCCCGGTCACATCGAAAGCTCCATAAAGTTCACAGTGGGCACTTATTCTAATATGTTTGATGGATGTCCTTAGATAATGATTTGTCCTGATAAAATGCATAATGCTTTCTTATTTGTCTCAATTTCAAAATTATAACAATAATAGCGTGCTATGTACCTTGTCTGTTTTGTTTCCTATTTTTTATTAAGAAAACTATATTTCAATGTTCATTTATTGTTTCAGTTTCATCTTATTTGTGGTTTCTAAATTCATGACATTGAGGAGCATTCTAACCACAATATCTAACTCATCTGTTATCCTAAAGATGATGGCACAGGCTGACTCTAACTCTCCACCACAAGCACATTCAATATGCAAATATCATATGGTCCTTTATGGATCTGTTCCACAAACCAGAGAAATGTTCTGGTTTATATAAACAAGGCATGGAATTGCTGGACTAAAGGAAATACAGACATTCAATTTTGCTAAACTCCATCCGATGGCTTTTTAGAAAGATTAATATTTTACTTTCACCTTCACATAGTAGTTTTGTTGTATATAATATGTGGGAAGAGAAGCAGGCTTAGTTACCTGTTATCTTGGAGGTTGCCTGGCCAGAAACTGTCTTGCATCTGGGTCCTGCCTTCACCCCAGAGGCACAGGGTGTACCCAATCACAACTTCCCTAGGGACTCAGGGCTGCCTCTCCACAGTAGGAAGATCCGCCACTTTCCACAGGCCCTGATGATCTCCAGAGGCTGAGCAGCTATTTTCCCAGTGATTGCTTTAAATTGCTGTCACCTAATGTCAAGCAGCCATGCCACAAAAAGAGATAACAATAGGAGATTGCATCTAGTGCATCCAATCAGCGTTAGACCAAGTAATCCACAAGTTATCAGGAAATCAGAGAAACAGGTACCTGTTACCCCTTATGCCTGTGAGATTTAGCAAGCACCAAGCAATGTAGCTGGTGTTTACCTTGATCCCAGAATACAGAAGTAGTTTTCTTCAACATCCGTAAAATATTACTCCATTGTCTGCCTGCGATCACCTGTTTTGGAGGATAATTTGATTCTTCACTTTTGGTGGTGGTTGTTAAGTGATAAGCTTTTTCTCTCTTTAAGCTTTTACAATATTCTCTTTATTTTGCTTTTCTAAATTTCATGACAACATAGAGATATTTAGAATATTTTGTTTACTCATGGTTTTGTTAAATTTCACTATAAGGTGTCAAGGTGTGACATTTTCTTTATCCATCCTGTTTGGCACTCTATATTTCCAATGGATGTTTTTCACCTTTCTTTATTTTAGGAAATTTTTAGTCATTATATTTTCAAATATTTCCTCATTTCCAATTATTTTTTGTTTCCTTTCTTTCTGGGAATCCTATAAGAGGATCTACCTAAAGATATTTATATAGCCTCTCCTGCATTTTATTGTTTGTATCGGTATTTTTTCCCATCCTTCTACTTTCTTTTTTTAAAGATTGGCACCTGAGCTAACAACTGTTGCCAATCTTTTTTTTTTTTATTTTTCTGCGCTATCTTCCCAAATCCCCCCTGGTACATACTTATATATCTTAGCCACAGGTCCTTCTAGTTGCAGCATGTGGGACGCCACCTCAGCATGGCCTGATGAGTGATGCCATGTCTGTGCCCAGGATCCAAAGCAGCGAAACCCTGAACCAGTGAAACCCTGGGCCACCGCAGCAGAGCCCGCGAACTTAACCACTCGGCCACAGGACCGGCCACCCCCTCAATCCTTCTACTTTCAATGTACCTATGTCTTTAAGTTTAAAGTCAGGTTCTTATAAGCACAATGCAGTGGATCATTTTATTTTTAATGCACTCTGCCAATTTATGTCTTCTGATTGGTGTGTTTAGACCACTTGCATTTAAGGTAATTACTTATCTGTTAATGTGTGATTCAACTACTGTATGATTAGTTTTCTATTTGCTTCATCAGGTTCTCATTCTTCTGTTTCATTTCTATTACCTTTCTCAGATTACTTGAGTATTGTAAAGGATTACGTCTTGATTTACTTGGAGTGGTTCGCGTGTAATTTTTGTGGGGTTGTTATAGCGGTTGCGCCCAGTCTTACAATATGCATATGTGACCTAGAACAGTCTACTGGTATCAACATTTTACCACTTCCAGTGAAGTGTGGAAACCTCTCTTGCATTTAGTTTCTTTTTTTCTCCACTTTTAAATATCATTGTCTGGTACATCAGATGGTGCTATAATTTCTGTTTCTGTCACCAAATATGGTCTATTATACTCATGAAGAA
Source organism: Equus caballus (assembly GCF_041296265.1). Lineage (NCBI taxonomy): Eukaryota > Metazoa > Chordata > Mammalia > Perissodactyla > Equidae > Equus > Equus caballus. The sequence continues at coordinate 15,180,882 of NC_091702.1, read as the reverse complement.
CAGGATAATCTATTGTCTATACTTGTATATCTGCTCTTTCTGTTCTTCGTTCTCCCTATTTGATGTTTCACGTTTCCTTCTTTTATCATTTCCTTTCTATTTGAAAACTTTTGTATAGCCAATCTTTAAAGGTAGCTCTCCTTCATAAAATTAATTTTCCTTCAACTTAGAATTTCTTTATTTTCCCTTAATTCCTAAAAGATGTTTTCCCCAGATATAGAATTCAGAGTGGACAGAGCTTTTTTCTTGAAGCCTTTGAAAAATATTATTCTATGGTATCAGATGACATATCTCCTGTCATTTGAATTCGTGTTCCCCTATAGGAAATACACCATTTTCCCCTAGCTTCTTTGAAGATTTTCTTTTGTTTTGTTTTGTATTTTTTCTTTAGTTTTTGAAAGTGTTACTATGATGTGTTTGGCGTAGGTTCCTTTTAGGTTTATCTTGTGCAGAGTTTGCTCACCTTCTTGAATCTGTCGATTTTTGTGTCTCACCAAATTTAGGAAGTTTTCAGGCATTATTTTTTTAACTCTTCTTTCAGCCTCTCACTTTTTCTCTTCTCTTCCTAGGACTCTGATGATAAAAATGTTGGATCTCTGTTACTGCACTGAAGCAATGCTCTCTTCTTTTCAGTCTACCTTTCTCTGTTGTTTACATCTATTTTTATTCCTTCTAGTTCAGTGTTTCTGTCCTTTGTCATCTCCACCCTATTACTGAGTCCGTCCAAAGATTTTGAAAAATTTCTGTTATTATATTTTTAATTCTGTTATTTCCATTTGGTTATTTATTAGAGTTTCTATTTGCTTGTTGAGACTTTCTATGTTTTTATTTGTTTCAAGAGAATTTGTAATTGATTGATGAAGCACTTTTATGATGAGTACTTTCAAGTCCTAATTAGATAATTCCAACATCAGATTCAACTTGATGTTGGCATCAGTCTTTTCTCATCAAGTTGTGATTTTCTTGGTTCTTAGTATGGCAGGTGATTTTTTATTGTGTTCTGGACATTTTGTACATTATGTAAGGGCACTCCAGATCCAAAGTACATATCTGATATTGGAAGGCAGGCATTTATTTAGGTTTAGCACGTGGTTTTTGGTGTACTCTTGTTGGCTGTGGTTCAAACAGCAGTTGAATTTTCTGAGCATTTACAGGACTGTGTTTGTCTGCTGGGTTTTTCTGATGCTGTGGGGCTCCCACTATTCCCTGCTGATGCTGCCTCAAGAGGCAGAAGTTACTCCAGACCAGGCTGCTATGTCTCTTGGTGAGGAAGGGTGTGGTGGGACTCACTACTGGTGTCCGTCCTCTGCTCTGGTGTCTCTGAACAGAGGAGAGCCTAGATCCTATGGGGACAAAGAGACTTCCCAGACCAGCATGTTTGTTGTGGCTGTGTCCCTTTTGCTTGTTCCACCTGCTTGCCCAGGTATCTCTGGGTTGGAGAGGAGAGAGACAGGCTCACTGAAATAGATAAAAAAGACTTACTGGGCCTGGCCAGCTCCTTATGAACCTGGATCACTCTTACTGGTTCTTCCCATCTGCTGAAAGATTCTGGAAGCCTCAGTCTTGGCAGGGAAGGAAAGTGCCTCCCCTAGCTGCTTATTTATGGTAGGGCTCCCAATCAATCCTCCTTCCCAGTGCTATCAGGCTCCCCTGAAGATACCAGAGGAACTACTCTTTGATAAGGAAGAACCAGCCTACACAGGCTGCCTTCTGTTGCGAGGTTGGGAGTCCACAAATGCAGCTTTGGGTTGTCTTCTTTCCTGGGTGAGAGGTCTCAAGAGCTCTGCTGCTGTGCTGTCGCTCTGGTCCTTGGGTCTTTTGGAGTTTAAAACTAACTCTTCTTCTTCTTACCACCTTGCAGAGTCCTCCTTTGGTTGTCTCTTGAATCATTTCCAGGGTTTAAAGTTGTCATTATTGGGAAGAAGCAAGAATAAATAAGCTGTGCCATCTTGTCCAGACCAGAAGTCTCCATGAGCTCAATTTTGACATACAGAATTATAAACATTGTAAGGAAGGATGATTTTTGCTTCCAACACACTTTAATATAAAATAGAATGGTACTACTTTTAAATGTTTAAAGTTTAGTGTTAATTTTATGTAAATAAGATACAAGCTGTCACTGTGACAAAAAATAAAGAATAAAGTTCATTCAATTAAACATGGCTGATCCAAACACAGACCTCAATCTTTGCTCCCACCAAACACATCACTAAGATGATTGGAAATAATACAATAATATAAATCCATGAAGAGAAGGATAAATGCAAATGAGACTACAAGAGAAGAAGGGCTATCAATAAGATTTCAGAGACTAAAAGGTTAATGGAGAAGTCACAATTGAATTACCCATCCAGAAAGAGCTGAACTTGAGGCCACGAATGTGATTATGTATGTGGTGGTGGTGGTGGGGTCAACAAGAATTAAAATGATTTGAGCTTGTAATGTGAACTTCATGTTAAACAATCTTAGAATTAAAGAAACCAGAGATTACTTAAAACAAGAATGTGAGACACTAAAAGTAGAGAACTTTTTAAATACTTGAGTAAAGAAAACAGATTCTCAGCCACTCAGCCTATTACTCATCCCAATAGCTAGGTTTTTCTTTCTGGAGAAACATAACTAAAGAAACACTGGATGTATTCATTCCCAAGTACAGCTAAGGAGGGATATGAAATGTCTGACTGAAACAGAGAGATTGCATAAAATTCTACACATAGAAAAATGAGACTCAATGATTTTCTCCTACTCATCTCTCATGATGCTATCTCGTAAGTTTGCACAACCTTGAATTATGTTGTTCTGGGGAAAACTGACTTGACCCATTATATAGACCTACAGAGGCTGCCATTTGGAAGCACCACAATGCAGAGGCTGATTCACCACCATATCTTGTAACAGGAATCTCGCTTTTGACAAGTTTTGTCACTTACAAATGATCCTGGTCACCAAAGATGACCAGATATTTAAGGAAAATTTTTATTATGAAAGACAAGAAGGAAATAAACAAAACCAAGTTGTTGATCTGGGAAGATATAGTAATTAGGGACTAGAAGAAAATATAGGTTATGCAAGGAGTGGAGAAAATTTAGATATAGATATACATATAGATATATAGATATAGATTCCTCAGAGAAAGGAAATATCGCAACATGAGCAAAGCCACATCAAAATAAAACAAATGAACAAACAAAAACTCTGTACTTTCTGCTTAAGTTTACTGTGAAACTAAAAGTTTTCTAAAAAGTCTATTAATAAAAAAATAAATATAGCTTAAGATTTATCTAAAGCAAGTAGAAGAATGAAGATGTCATTTATGAAGATGGAGAGGCTAGGAGGAAAAGTTTTCTGCTAGGTTGAGAATCATAAGTTTAATTTTGGACAAGTTAACTGGGATATGCCTATTAGATACACAAGTAAAAGTATTAAATAGGTATTTAGAAGTATGATTCAAAAGTTCAGGAGTGAGATCTAGGCTGGAAATAAAAATTTAGAAAATGTAAGTGTATTGATTGTTTTTAAACTTAAGGAGATGTAATCACTTAAGGAGTGAGTGGAAATAGAAGCTGCAATATTTCAAGATCAGGAAGGTGAAGATAAACCACAGAAAGAAGATGGAAAAGCAGCTTCCAGTGAGGAAAGAGGAGAAATAAAAATGGTACCATGACATAACAACTGATCATTGGATTTGGCCATTTGAAAGTCATTGATGTTATAGATAAGCGGATTTTTTTTTAAGTAGTGGGAATGAAAAGTCTAATTGGTTTGGGTTCAAGGGAGAATGAGAGAAAGTCTTCTGGGTTTCTATAGGACAAACTAGCAAAATTAGTTTATTTCAGCATATCCTCTAAATGCATATATATTAACAAGGAAAACTAACATTACAGCCTATAATCCAGAATTAATAGTATCATACAGCAAAACTAAAGATAGAGAATGCAACAAGCTTTAACTTAATGTGAAACATGGGGAAATAAACTTCTGAAACCAGGAGGACAAGCTAGTGTGCCAGAGCATAGAATTGGGAGAAAACCAGGCACGAAAGAGAAGAGACCTTCCCCAAGCAGAACACGTGAATACGGATTGTGTTTTTTCCTGTAGCTACTTAGAGATACCTTTTTATTTAGTGATTCCTGGATGTGTGCTGCCTAGCCAAGGTTGTTACATAAATGACCTTTGTGTATGTATGCTCTTGCTGAGATTTGCTGATGGAATATTAGGCATTTCATATGGATGATATGAAAATATTAACTATTGAAAACTGTTTTCTTTTGATATCCCCCATAATTAATGATTGATTTCTGCAAACAAATTTTTAAAAATGCACTTATTGAGTCTATCTTATAGGAAGCCAAATGGATGATCTAATCCAAATTGAATCTTCAGTTATGTTAATCACACATTTCTATGTAAAAATTATAATTTCCAATTACGTAACTCATAATGAAAATTTAACTCAGTTTGACAATTATGTGACACAACCTGAAATACTTAGAAAAACATTGCATTAGTATATATGTAATTTGAGAATTTGTTTCTAAATAATATGTAAATAAAGTGGCAATTATTCCAAAGGAGATTAGCTTATTGTTTGATTAGCCTTCCTAGATACCAAGATTTTATAAATGCATAGCTTATATTCAATCTTCTGTGATGATATTCAATTTAAGGCATAAGAAAGGCTAATAATATTTTTAAAAACTGAAACTATGTGTTCCCACAATATAGGCAAAAAATTATAATAATTTCTTTATCATATACAAAAAGAAAGCAGTGCTTTGTATCTCTTAACTAATCAGAATCGTACATTAAAATGAAATGTTTTTTACTAATATAAACATTGGCAAAAAACAATCCACAAGTTGCCAAAGAAATGAAATGCCAAAACTAACAATTAGGAACCATGTGAGTTGGGGTGGGGGAGCCCTTGAATTTGGAATGATAAGGCTCTACTCCCTTGATAGCAAATCATTCATCTCCTTACTGAACTGAAGTAGGTGTTGTAATAATTAGGTTAAAGAAGGTGAGGCAGAGTGCTTTCAAAAGTATAAAATCCTAAATATACATATCAGATATTACTAGTTTTTACATAATAATATGCATGATATTTATGCATCATACATCAAACATACAAAAGATGCACATGACACAAAACTGCAGAATATAACATTTGTACACCCAGATCTTACTAAATAATATTTTTTAATATACTTATACTTATTTATATTTTATATTACAATTCATATTTATATATTGCTATTAAGGCAACTAGCAATTCTATTGCTTGATTTTTTTTCCTCAGAAATAGAATTAGCACTGAGCTCATATAAAACGCAAATAGGCCTCATCCAGAGGGGGCTGGGTACCTGGTAGCAAAGAAACAATGCATGTGGTGACTTCACTTCAAATTAGTTCTATTAATGAAGTCCACACATTTCGGTGATAGTCCCATCTCAAGAATGGTTATGATAATAAAAGTCTTAGAGATGTATTCTAAAGCTGAAATTTAGGTAGGTTTTGAATGACAGTACTGCAATATCATTAAATTGGGACAAAAAGGCAAACATATTCTGAAAACTCTGCCTGAATTTATTGCTTTGGGCAGGGTAAGGTGGTACAAACTCTATGTGTGGGTTAAAATTCATATAAAAAAGCAGCAGATGCCGTCAACACTGGTACTTACTCCATTTCAGCGCATCTCCATTTCTATTACAGGCCATCTAATCCTTACCTACCCCCCTTCCCTTGACAAAATCAAATCCCCTCCAGATTCCCTCAAAAACAGTTAAATTTCTTTTGCCTGAGGATTGATTTTAATTTGGTTTCATAAAAATTCCTCACACATAACAAATTATTTGTCTACCAAAGTGTTGGTGTGTGTAGTTCCTTTTCTTTGAGACAAAGCTGTTTATTTATTTTATTCTTAGAGATAAGAGGCATACATTTATGTGTTAACTCTCTGTGATCATTTGTCTTAAAGAATAATAAAAAATGCCAAGTGTAAAATACTGACAAGAGAATGTTTACTTAGTTTTGCTTTGTTTCTATTTTAATATGGGAAACCCTAAAAAAAGGTAAATACCATTCTGGGTCTGAACAGAGAAAGATCTTGCTGCCTGAGGCAAGAGCAAGCAACGAAAAGGTTTCAGAAAAAGCAGTTTCCAAATAAGTGATTTTCACAGATTTCAACATTGTTTAAGAGTTAGATTTATTTTCACCTGAGTGAGAACAAATGGAAGTTACATGGAGGGGCACAAATCTCAAAGCTCATGATCTATGAGGCTATTTTTTTCCATTTAACAAAGTTGAATTCTTTATAAAAGAATTTTATTCCTACAAGATTCGTTAATCTAGGTATCAAGGTCTGTGTGATAACAGTCCTCAAACTCTACTGTACATAAAAATAGCCCAGAAGCCTTGTTTAAAAATACTGAGTTTCTTGTCCCATCCTCAGAGACTCAGTAAGTCAGAGATGGAGAGATGTTGTCCAGGTGATTCTGATATGGGCAGTCCATAGACACCCAGGTGTTGAATAAGACAGTGGACATTGTTTAATGATGACCATATAGAAAGCCACTGCTTTGGCATGCACGCTAGAACATCCACTTGGCAATTTCCTCTGCCACAGCCTCATTAATAACATTTTTCCTGGGTTTAATATCTCGTTGAAGCTTTATAATCATCATTTGGTAGAGACATTATTATTTTATCTCTATTTGCAAGTTGAAGTAACTAAAACTCAGTTTAAGTAATATACTCATTCCTATTCATTCAATAAATAATAATTAAGTGCCTCTTATGTGTCACACATTTTTCTTCATAGTTAGCACACTGTAGTGAACAAAACAAATCAAATTCTTCTACTCGTGGTAGAACAGAGTTGTAGAGAGAGAAAATAAAACATGAACAAATAAATGCAAGAATAAGGTAATTTCAATGGTTTGCAGAAAATACCATAAGAAAATATAATATAAATTAAATATTCAGAGAAGTCCTAACTGAGAAGGTATTTTTGAGTGATACCTGAATAACAAGGAGGACCCCAGCCATAAAAAGAGGCTAATAGGTAATTCTTACAGAGGAAAACAGCAAGTGTATAAGGCTCTAGGCGTTTATGTTAAAGGCTACAGTTGTAACTCTGATAGCTGACTATTTTATTTTTGTTCTTTCCTTAAACAGGCATGCCCACCTGGAGGAATATGTCTTGAGTTTATAACAGAACAGGACTTTCATACTAATTGTCAAGTAATACAAAAATATTTTCTCTTGGTAAGTTCAACAGGATGCCCTTCAATCAGAGAGTGAGTCTGCGTAAGTCACAAATGTCTGAGGCTGTGGCAATTACTCATGTGTTTGTACAATACTGTAAGTTAGGGAAGTGCGGAACAAGAGGGAGAAAAGTGTTTGCTGGGAACACGGAGAAGCTGAGTAGATTCAATAACTAGGAAGTCTCGGGTAAACAGATTTGGCTAACAATGATTAGGGGTAAAAAGATACTAACTAGAACTTTGAACACTGGGCCTCTGATAAAATGCTCATCCAAGCTATGCGCAATCAAAGAAAACTTTTGCTTAAATTTTTGTGGCTTCCAGAATCCCTGGACGTCTAGATACATGAAGTGTCTCTCTTTGAAATAAAACAGTTGAATATCGTGTTATAAACCTGAGTTAAAGATATTGGTTGCTTCATTGTGGGACAAAAAGGAGTTTGTTCAAGAGCCTTTCAGATGTAAACACTAGTTTTTTAATAAGTAGCTGCTAATTAAGAGTAAGTGAAGTGCTCTTCTGTAAGATTTTTTTTTTGTCCTATCTTTCATGTACTGTCTAATACGAAAATCGAAAGCCAATTTCAAGGGAGGAAATGCCTGTTGCTACTTGGGAAAATTAAAAACAACACAAAATTAACTTGGAGGGTCATGGATTCTTAATGCTTCTACTTGAAGACTTAAGAAAATAAAAAATGCTCTGAGATGTTCATAGCTTATGATTTCTTCATAAGTGGGATAATTTTAATTAATCTTGAAGTTTTGCCTGAACTAATAATAACTTAATCTTCTCATTAAAAATGAAAATACTACAAGCTTCCCATTTTCAAAATGAAAAGTGATCTGGGTCCTGGGAAAATCCCACCTTTTCTCCTGCTTAGAAATAGAAAAATAAATGAAGCATAAAAGTCAAAAGATGCAAAGTATTTCAGGGTTTCTTGCTCTTCCTGCCTTTGCTCTACGACTCGCAATATCCTAAACTGATGTCATTAACCTTGACCTGCAGGCTCAGGGCTTAATCTGATCACTAGCAAGAGATGCCATAAATCAAAGCATTTCAAGGCTCGGCCTCAAATCCACCCTCCTGCCTTCTAGGACTTGTACTTCTTTGCACTTTTTGCCTTATCGTTCATAACCACTTCATTGACTTACATTTCTATTATGGTCACTGAGAACCTTTGCTATACAATCACCAGTTCCCTTAATTTGACCTTGGTTTCTGGCCTGGTGTTCTGCCCCTGGAACCTAGTCCCCAAGACAGCCTCCCCTACTTTTTACCACATCTATGTATCACCCTCTGCTATCATCCAAGTTTCTACATCCATCTGTCAATATGCCAGGTCCTGCCCAATTTTGGATTGCTTGACACAGAGGTAAGATTTCATTCTAGGCGGCTCTTGTTGGCTAAGAAAATACTTCTTAAACCTAATTACATATAAAAATCATAGGAGGCATTAAGGAAACCAAAAGTCCTGAAGAACATGTCCCAAGCCTGTTGAATCAGAAACCAATCTACATCATATGAATCAATATTTTGGACCCCTTACCTCCCCACTCACACACACCCTATGATTTATATATTGGAAAGATTAGCAGATCTAGATATATTTTAGAATCAGCAGAAACTTAAAAAAAATCGATTTCTTCATTCTACCCATATATACATACACACACACAAACACATATATATATATACACACGTATATATTTAATCAGAATCTTGGGAGTGAATCCATATTTGGCTAGCATTTCTAAGCTTGCCAGGTGGTTCTAATGTGTAATCAAAGTTGAAAAGCATTGTATCATGACCAATTTATTTGGCACTCTTCTAGGACACCTCCGGTCATCTACGGCAGATTCTTCAGATGCTGACTACATTTCCGTCTGGACTGCCTCATCTTGTCTGCTGTGTATGTATTTATTAATTTCATTCATTCCCTTATTACATATTTTTTTAGCGCTAAAAGGTGGCAAGCATAGTGCTCACCTCCACTGCCTGCCCAATCTTGATAGATTGCTGTAGACCCTGGGCTGTGATTGTCCTGGGGAGGAAAAAAATGTATCAGTAAAACTTACAGGGAGGTATTTATAAAACAGCAAACTCCTGAGATTTTATAGCTAAGGGGTAGCTTTTTGTGTGTGACAGGAACTTCTTTTTTTTTTTTTTTTCTTTTTGAGGAAGATTAGCCCTGAGCTAACATCTGCTGCCAATCCTCTTCTTTTTGCCTGGGAAGACTGGCCCTGAGCTAACATCCGTGTCCATCTTCCTCTACTTTATATGTGAGACATCTGCCACAGCATGACTTGACAAGCAGTGCCATGTCTGCACCAGGGATCCGAACTGGGGAACCCTGGGCTGCCGGAGTAGAATGTGCAAACTTAACCTCTGCACCTCTGGGCCGGCCCCTACACGAACTTCTTGGTTTTGATAATTTCAGCAAAGCAAAAATTTTGCCAATATTAAGCCTAAAAGTGTGCAGTTTCTAAAACAAAAAAAGAAAATAAAAACAAGAAATGGCCACAGCACATAGGAGAGAGAAAGGAAGATAAAGATTTGGCCAAAAGAGGAATGAGAAAAAGAAGTTATTCTTTGTTAACTGGAATATGCATTTTTCAGGGCATGACTGATCCAAAGGAAACTTCTTAGGTTCAGTATGCATGGGTCTGCCATACCAACAGTTTGCTCTTTCCCCAGGATCATTGGCAATGTCTAGAAACATTTTGTGTTATCGCAGTTTAGGGTGGGGTGTTACTAGGATCTAATGGGTAGAGCTCAGTGGTGCTGCTAAACATTCTAGACTAAAGAAAAGCCCCTACAATAAAAATTATCCACCTAGAATATCAATGGTGCTGAGGTTAGAACCTTGATCTATAATAGTAGATCAGGAAGAATCAGAGACGATGCTGAAGAAACAGATTGTCGAGCAATTGGAATCAGAGAAACAGAAATCTCAGTCTATAGAAAAGCCTTGATACAAGGAGGTTACTATTCCAGTCTAGACTGATCCGAAATGTGGAACAAAGGAAGAATGCAAAAGAAAGGTTATATAAGTAGAAGAGGATACAAATAAAACTTTGACAGATAGAGCTAATGGTGTCACCAAGCAGCACTATCTGTGGTGATGGAAATGTCCTATTTCTGCACTGTCCAATACCGTAGCCACAGGTCACCCATGGTTTTTGAGTACTGAGCTAGTGTGAGTGAGGAATTGAATTTTTAATTTTATATAATTTTAATTAATTGAAATTTAAATAGTGTGAGCTAGATGTGATCTAGGGTCCACCAATCAGATACATTCGTGTGAAAATTAAATTTATAACAAAGTGGTGAGAGAGGCAAAGCTTGTGGATTTTCATCAAGGTAAAATGTTCTGAGGCCAACAGTTGTAATGACAGTTTACCAATTTGAGAGAGAGCAGTAGCTCTCTTCATGATTTGGCCCATCTATGCAATGTGGCTTTGTGAAACGTTCTTGGAAGCTCAGCATAGAGCCCATTTATTCATCCTCCACAATGGTTCTGTGAACTGTCTAATACTCTACAAGAAAAGTGTCCAACATTTCTTGGTTCAAGGCTCTCTTAGTATCTCAGTAATTTTTTTTCACAATGCCCATAGGAATTTAAATTCACGTAATGTTCATACAGTATAATCTTTATCACATATATTATGTTCCATTTATTAAATAGGTCAAAACAGCTTAGTAGTAGTAGTAGTTTCTATGGTGTCCAACACATGAGTCGTTGTGTTGGGCTCTAAAATTTAAACTCACTTAGCATCCCTGTGAGTTCACTGTCTTCACAGAGCACCACAGGACGCTTTGGCCACAGTTTGGGAACTGTGGCCTGATGGTAAATTACGTTCTGTTCAGACAAGCATGGAGTCTGTTTATTCAGCCTTTTCAATGCTCTAAAAGCTCTTTAGCATGAATTATTTCTGTTCCACCTAGTTAGAACAGATTCTGTGTTTGCAACTGAATCCAGACTGATAGAGGGCAATTCTGTCATCGCGTCCTTGAAACAGATGAGAAAGGTGCATTTTGAGAAGACAATAATTTTCCCAAACAGCTTCTAGGTGGCAGAACTGGGATTCTAAGGCAGATAATGTTCCTCCAGAACTAATAGCAGTAATCATCATTCTATTCTATACACAACTACATGGGAGGAAAATGAGGTTCAGTGAAGTTCATTAACAAAGTTGAAAGCACTCACCTTCACAGTAGTGATGACAAGTTTTGAAGCCAGGTGTGTTTAACTATGAAATGTATCTCTTTAAAATAATTTACCCTTACTATTAATTATTGTTTAATGATGGGACAAGTTTTTTTTAATTCAATAGTCATTAATATAGAAACATCCTCCCATGCTTACTGCTTCAAGGATATTGTACTTAAATTACATGACTCAGAAATAGCTTTCAAGCCCTGTTCCTACTCAGTCCTGAAGAAGAAGGGATGTTGCTCGGTTTTTCATAACTGACATCAAACTGACCAGTTCAGTGGTATATGAAAAGACTTGTAGATTTCTGCCTTGACTTTGCATATTTAATACAGTGAACTAGAATAATCGGATTTCCAGTTTCTACTGGGAATGTTCTTGGACATAAAACTCCATTTGTTTTAAGCCAATAAAGATATGTAATCTGGGGCTGGCCCCATGGCCCAGCGGTTAAAGCTCCAGGCACTCCACTTTGGCCTGGGTTCATGGGTTTGAATCCTGGGCGGGAACTTGCTCCACTCATCAGCCATGCTGCAGAGGTATCCCACATACAAAATAGAGGAAGACTGGCACAGGTGTTAGTTCAGAGTGGATCTTCCTCACCAAAAAAATAAATAAACAAAAATAAATCCCATGCTCTGTCAAAAAAAAAAGATATGCAATGGAAAGCATGAAAATTTGCTCATGTTTTGGGATTCTCTAAATTTTATTTCCAATATCACAATTCCTTATACTCTTAAAGATAATTTCTATTTTGCTTGTTCAAAATTATTCTTCTAGCAACTTCTTGCAATGTGTTATTCCTAATGCATTCATCTGCATCTGTGCCACTAAAACTATGTCACAGGTTTCCAGTTTTCTTACATGAGAACATACTTTGATTCAAATAATTTTCTGTAAAATTTATGTTGTATAAACTTAAGAATTCGCTGATGAAATTTACAAATTGCTAATAGAAATATTAAAGTATTGAATATATTTCAAATGTAGACGTACCATTGATACTCTTTATTCATGGATTCTGCAATTGTGAACTTGCATATCTGCTAAAATTTATCTTTAACTCCCAAATCGATACTTGCACCACTTTCACAGACATGCAGCGAGCAGCGAGAAATTTAAGGCCCCTGATACACATATTCTGAGCTGAGGTCAAACAAGGTAATGCTCCTCCTTGTTGTTTCAGCCCTCGCATGATAAATGTGCCCTTTTTGTGGTCTATTTAGTGCTACGTTTTTCACATTTTTGTGCTTTCTGTTGGTGATTTTGCTATTAAAATGGCCCTCAAGTGTGGTGCTGAAGTGCTGTCTAGCATCCTAAGAGCAAGAAGGCTGTGATGGGTCTTTATAGAGAAGCTTAGTCCAAGCAGGAGCTATAGTACTGTTGGTGGTGAGTTCAATGTTAATGAATCAACAATATACATCTACTAAGGTGGGTGACTTTAAACAGAAACACACATAAAACAAGGCTGTGCGTTGATAGATTGACAAAAATGTTGTGACCAGAGGCTCAAAGGAACCTACGCCTGTATTTCCCCTAGGAGGAATGGTTTCCTACTCACTGATGCTTCATTAGCAAGGATGCTATAGAATGTAACTACCGCAAATAGTAAGAGTCAACTATAGTAGAAATTAGTTTCTTCAGGGGGCCCGGCCCCGTGGCTGAGTGATTAAGTTCCTGCGCTCAGCTTCGGCGGCCCAGGGTTCGGATCCTGGGTGCGAACATGGCACCACTCATTAGGCCGTGTTGAGGCGGCATCCCACAGGCCACAACTAGAAGGACTTACAACTAAAATATCCAACTATGTCCTGGGGGCATTTGGGGAGAAAGAAAAGAAAAGCAGAAAAAAAAAAAGAAGATTGGCAACAGTTGTTAGCTCAGGTGCCAATCTTTAAAAAAATAAAAAAGAGTAGGGTACTAATTAAATAAATATGATTTTGTGAAAAAAAAATTATTCTTCAATATAAAGAAGAAATGCTGCTGCTAAAACTTATTGCATCATTAATCAGTTTTTTGTGTACCCAACCACATTTCTCCCACTTGGCAGTGAAATCATGAAACACTCAAATATTCATTTATTTTTTTAAATGAAAAGGATCATAGTAAAAATTTACTAATACTCAACTACATCGTTATTAATTTACAAAAATGAAATGTTTACCTAGTTATATGTCTGTGGCCTCCTCTAGATATAATATAAAAATTCAAGCAGACACTGCAGAAAGATTATATAAATTTGAATGTACTCTGACACTCCGTGAGAAACAGAAAATTAGGTTATTGAATTATTTGATCCTTTAACAAATATCTAGTTAATTTATTTTTGAGTCATTATTTAAATTCTAAAATCTCCATAAGAGTTGTATAATGTAATTTTTAATACATACTTTGTTACCATGTCTATTCAGCATAGCTTTGTGTTCATTTTTCCACATTTATAAACACACTTTAACATTTTTTTTTTACTATTTTTTTTTAAAGATTTTATTTTTTCCTTTTTCTCCCCAAAGCCCACGGGTACATAGTTGTATATTCTTCGTTGTGAGTCCTTCTAGTTGTGGCATGTGGGACGCTGCCTCAGCGTGGTTTGACGAGCAGTGTCATGTCCACGCCCAGGATTCGAACCAACGAAACACTGGGCCTCCTGCCACGGAGCCCGCGAACTTAACCACTCGGTCACGGGGCCAGCCCCAACACTTTAACATTTTATGTGAAGCAAAATCTTTGTTTATCATGTAGTTTTTGGAGACACATATGTGACTATACTAGGGTTCTCCAGGGAAACAGAACCAATGGGATATATATATACAGAGAGAGAGATTTATTGTGAGGAATTGGCTCATGCAATTAGGAGGCTGACAAGTCTCAAGATCTGCAGTGGACAAACTAAAGACCCAAGAGAGCTGATGGTGTAGCTCCAGTCTGAAGGCCAGCAAGCTCAAGACCCCAAATGTTTCAGTTCAAGCTCAAAGGCAGGAAAAAAACATGTTCCAGCTTGAAGGCAGTCAGGCAGGAGGAGTTTCCCCTTCTTTGAAAAGGGTCAGCCTTTTGTTCTATTCAGACTTTCAATTGATTGGATGAAGCCCACCCACAGCAGGGAGAACACTGCTTTACTCAGTCTCTGGATTTAAATGTTAAACTTATCCAAAAACACCTTCACAGAAACACTCAGCATAATGTTTGAACAAATATATGGGTACCCCATGGATCAGCCAAACTGACAGATACAATTAACCATCACAGTGACCAACATACATTGAGGCACAATCTTAAAATAAGTTATTTATTTAACAAACATTTATATTGAACAGGCATTATTCTAAGAAATTTACAAATGTTTTCTCAATTAAATTGCATAAACATCCCAAGTAGTAACTCTTTTATAGATGAAGAAACTGAAGTTAACTAACTTGCCTAAACTAACACAGCTGGCAAGTTCTAGAGCCGGATATGAACCTATGTCACAACCCAAAAGCACTAAGTTATGATGCCTTAATGTCTTTCTTTACAAAGCCTCCCAAACACCTGAACTAATTTTATATTAAGTAACACCCTGAGATAACCATTATTATCAGCATTTTACAGGTGGAAAAAATGAATTTCAGAATAATTATTCAGATTTAGAAAAATTAGAAATATGGTTAAGCCAGGACTAAATTCCATTTTTCCCCCAATCCTTGAATTATTCCCAGTTGTGAAATGGAAGCATTGGATAAAAACATTTTTTGTTGAGTTGTTATTGTACACCCTACTTAAATAGTATATGCAATGTACTTAAAAAATAACCATGTAGAATCAGAATTTCTAAAATAATTTCCTTCTGCCTGCTACTGGGTTATTGAGTTAATATATCATCAGGACACAATTGTTCTAATTATGTAACAGTGTGATTCATCATCACAAATATACTATCACACTGATAATGTATTACTCAATAAAGTCACAACAGCTGGCAAGAACATCCACAGACTCAGGCAATGTATGTGTTTTTGTGTTTTATTATTTAATTTACTCAATTCAGAACGAGGCAGGACAACATATTTGTGAAACCTCAAGAGAAAGTTTAAAATTCCCCAAATTAGCTCTTCTACTGTCTTTTCCATAATGGAAAATGTGAAATAAAAATGAATTTATCTGCAAATCTGTATTTGCTTGTCAGCTTGATAGCAGTCACGAGAAAGTCTCTATGCCATGACATATTTGAATATCTCTAATATATTTAAATAGTGTCTAGTTCTTTTGATACCCTAAATAAAATTCGGTTTCCATCCAGTAAATAGAAGCTAATAAAAAAAGAGCTTTAAATGAACTTTGTATTCCCTGTTATTTTTATTATATGCAAATAAATGTGTATCTATGTGTAGCCAAGGTTGTATTCTACAGAAGTGATTTCCCACAGGAGTCTGGTAAGATTGTGAGTAGTGAAGTTCTTCTCGTGATTTCCAAAGCTGACTTCAGATATGCTAACATGATACATTTGTATAACAATAGGAAGATATTTTGTTTGATTACTGTGATTTTCAAACGTGAAATAACAAGTTGTGAAATCCTAGAGATTTCACCTGCACTCCTCCATTATTTTGACCCCCGTAACAAGTGGACTCAGCACAATGTTTGAACAAACATCTGGGCACCCCATGGACCAGTAAAGTAAAAAGACTACTTCCTGCACACTTCAATAAAATCCTCCCCTAAATGACGAGTTTACAAATTGACCCCACTGAGGGGCATAGTTGTATGAACTGTTTACTTTTGTCTTATTTGTGGCCTTATCCTCTCTGCCACATAGATGTGAAAACTGTCTTTTGACTCTTCCCTCTCCTTTGTCCCATTATCAGCTCAACTGACAACAGAACCTTTGCTTTGAGGATGTCTTTAAAACCTGATCGTTGTCATACTTGTGCATATCTGGAGTACTGCAGCCACTAGATAAGAGTGGGCCACTTGAAATGCCAGAGGCTTGGAGTTAAGGCCTCTCTGAAGTCCTAGATATTCCACTTACTCCCCCAAAGATGTTCACTGAATCTTGGTTTCCTCAAATGACATCCTGTCCACCATCAACTTCATAGGTTTTATGGAGTTTGAATAGCAAGATAAATAACATAAACACTTTCTAAACTGTAAAATATTATAAAACTCTAAGGGATTCTTTGGAAATGACGTGTAATGTATTGGAAGTAGGATTGGCTTTGGCTCAAACAGAAATGGGCTGAATATTGGGACTAAAATGAATGAGTACACTACCTTTCTGGGAACTCTGTAAGATGGAAATCATTAGTAGCCAGCTTTCCCTTCTCCTCCTAAATAGTCTCTGATTAGTTAATCTGTCTTCGTTTGAATCCACCCAACACGTCTTTTAAGTGTGGGGCTGCCATAAGAAATGAGCCTCGCAGCCCTCCAACTACGAGGAGCATCATTAACCAAGGGCCCTAGCTGCTGCCCTCTGAAAACCATCACGGCCAGACTCTCACAGGTTCTTTCTCAATGACTTGATGTGGTAGGGATACTCAGGGCAGGCCTGTTCCTGGAACACACCATCCTTCTCTGACTGACACGGAGCATGTGGGAGGACCTAGCTGAACATCCCTCAGACACTAAGGCAGTCTGTCTCCCTCCCTTGGGATCATATTCGCACGCTGTCTGACAACTCTCCCAGCATTCCCTAGATTCTCTTACAATTTACTCTCCCACATGGTTCCCTTAATAAAATACAGGTACATTTAATCATATTTTGGAATCTGGAGCACTCCCAAACAAACAGCCTCTGGTCACCCTCTATGGAAAAATCAGCAGCAGCATCAAAATCACAACCATTTCTATCTCCAAGATTAGCTGTGGCATTATCAATGAAACAATGCAACATAGTCCCTGATGCATAAGAAACCCTCAAACATACCATGTTCACACTTTAGAACTATCAAATGTGATACAATTCTTACCATTTTGCACAAAAGAAAGGGCTCAGAAATATTAAGTAAATAGTCAGATGCAACACAACTGATAGATAGCAAATCAGGAATTTAACCCTGGTCTGCCTGATTCAAAAGTAAAGGTTTGAGATCTGTGAGATGCTGCCTCCTGGATGTCACCCGCCATTTGTGTCACATAATCAAACTCAAAGCTTATTTCCAGCTTTATGCACTGCCTCCCCACTCCCATGACTCCTCTGTCTTACTCTGTTTAAGATGTTGACAGCATTGCCACATACTTCACAAATAATAGAGTTCAACGAGGGTTCAATAAATATGCATTAATTAATGTATCAACATGTAGATAACGGGCAAGTTGGCTTTCTAAAACTTTACTACACTTATCAATATTCAAATCCCATTCATAAATATATGTACTCGGTTCAAAATGTTTCTGACAAGTTATTTATTTTCAAAGTTATTCAGCATGGAATATCATCAGAAGCTTGGTAAATACCTGCACAGCATCCTTGGAAATTGTAGGCAGAAATGCTGTAATTAATTCGACCAAAGTTCACAATTAGAAATGTCTACAACTCTTCTGTTACTGGATTTAAATGTAGCTTCAATTTAAGCACAAGATTATATGTTTATGCATGGGCATTCTTGTCATTTTGACTTGGCTATATTTCTAATATATTTATTTCTGTGTGTAACTATATTTTTCATAGAATTTAAACATCATTAGATAAAGAATCATTCATGGAAAATTTCACTTACACCTTAATTGAGTAGGTCAAATTAGAATAAGGGCAAAATGATGATACATCGTCAACAGCATGTCTATCCCTAATCACAACTAAACATTCATTTTCTTATGCTAAATACTTGACAAAGTATTTCAGTTTCAATGATATCAGAAGGAAATCTATTATAAGAGCTAAACAAAATCCTGGAGTATATTTTATAACAGAGAAAACTGACTTGTATAAATAAAAAATAGTGTCTCTTTTATCAATGTGTGCCTTTAGACTTCTGAATTCTCATTTTGTTTATTGCTGTGGAAATTAGTACTTGCCAAATTGCATCACCATGGTGTGAGTGAATCAAAGGACAAGTGTATTCCAAGCTGTCATATTTAGCACAAGAAAACTTGGAGCTCATTCAAATAACATTTTAATCCTCTTGTTTACAAAGCCAGAAATGTGCTATTAAGTACCACATTTATGGAATAAGAAGAAAGGTTACTGCATTTTCTCAGTTTAAAGAAGGTAAAACATGGTTGGTTAAACATAATGCAGGTCTGAACTGAAACTCTGAGCTTAAATAGTCATCAACGGACTAGCCTGAAATCATCGTATTACATTCATTTCATTCTTTCCAAGAATTTTTATTGAGCACAATTGTGTGCAGGAACTTAAGTACCTATTTTGGACCCAGTTTTTGACAGGTGTAGGATCTAGCACAAGAGGTAAGACATATATACAAATAATCACATATAAAACTTAGAATTATGAGCAGATCACAAGAAGAATATCTCCAGTAAAATGACAGCTCGAGTGGAAATATCTAAATATTTCTTTCCTAAAGTTAACGAAGTCTCAGATTTAACCAAAAAACAAGTTTTAAAATAAAATATGAGCTTAATTTAGCAATTGATAAGAATGTCCATCAATAGGGTGAGATGAAGAAATGGGTCTTACTGCTCCTTACCAGCTAGAAGAAATCCTTGTTTCCTGGTACATCCATTGACCTCTGTATTCTGTCAAATGACCTTAGGATTCCAGGAAGTGTTAGAGGGTAGCTGGGTCTAAGAATACTTGAATGCTTATTTGAACACTGTGGAACCTATCTGGTTTACAATAATAAAATTATTTCAAGTAGTATTTGCCAAATAAATTATTCTTAATGACAAAAATCTTCTACATTTAAGCTGAGGTATCACTTCTTTAACAAAGTTAAAAATTCCGTTTTTCACAAATTTCACTTTTAACTTAAAGTCCCAATTAATAAAATGAGAAACAATATAAATAAATAAGTGTGAGTCTTTGGAGGTAGGAGAATTTACACCTACAGGCTACAAATAAATAATTCAAAATTTATTATAAGTAATAAACACTATATCATTGAATATGCAGCCCTGGTAGTCTAGTGGTTAAGATTCAGTGCTCTCGTGGTGTGGCCTGTGTTGTTTCCTGGTAGGAAACTGTGCTACTTCTCTGTCAATTGTCATACTGTGGCAGCTGCATGTTGCTATGATGCTGAAAGCTATACCACTGGTGTCACCCATGGTTGACAGGCTTCAGTGGAGCATCCAGACTAAGACAGACTAGGAAGAAGGACTTGACTACTCACTTCCAAAAAAATTGGCCATGAAAACCTTACAAATAGCAGTGGAGCATTGTCTGATATAGCACCAGAAGGCAAGAGGACCGGGCAAGGTTCTGTTCTGCTGTACACAGCATTGCTAGGAGTTGGAATCGACTAGACGGCACCAACAACAATAAATATCATTGAATAAAGTCAATTGCTTTCCTATAGATTAGTGGTAATTAATTGGAGAACATATTGAAAAAAATCTTATTCATAAGTGCTATGGAAAGTTAACATTTTAATTTAAAAAATTACAAGAAATGTGTGCACTATATGAATGAAAACCTCCCAAATATGAAATGAAAGACAAAAAAACTTACATAAGTGGGAAGAGATACTCATCATACAAGGAAAAATGCTATTAGGAAACAATATTATGAATTTGACAATAATTCTGAAAATTGACATTTAGCTTCTTTGCGATGACATTCACAAGCACAAGTAATACTTATAACTGGAAAAATATTGGAATATCTCATAAACCTCTCATTTAACATGGAAAACTGAGCACTTATATACACCACCCCCACATTTCAATTCTACTGAATTGTAACAAAAGGTAGTCACTCAGTTTTAGCTTTGAAGAAAATAGAGAAGTGTAGAAATCTCTATCTATATAGCACACTGGGAGGAGACTCATTGCATAAGTTGTTTTCTAAGCATATCTTTAATTAACTCATTAACTTCTTTTTTCTTCAGAGCCAACAATTCCCGTATAATTTGTTGACTCTGGATTTAGTGTTTGCCAAGCCAGCATGAAGAGATAGGATTTGTAGCAAGCAGACTCTAAGATGGCCTCCAGCGATCTTCACTCCCTGGTATTCACATTTTTGTGTAATCCCATACCCTTGAGTGTGGGCTAGCCTTGTACTTACTTCTAATGAATATAGTATAGCAAAGGTGATGGGACCTTACTTCCATGTTTAGATTACGTAAAATTGTGACTTCCGTCTTGGTAGCAGACTTTCTCCCTTGCTGAATTTGATGAAAGAAGCTGCCACATTGGAAAGAGTCACATGACAAGGAACTGAGGAGGCCTCCAGCCAAGTCTCCTGAAGGAACTGAGGCCCTCAGTCCAACAACCTGCAAGGAACTGAATCCTGCCAACAACCACATGAGCTTAGAAGCAGATTCTTCTTCAGCTGAGCCTTCAGACAGACCTGAGCCACGGCTAACATCTTCTGTGAAGTCTTCCATGTCAGACACTCTGAAGAAAGAGGATCTAGCTAAGCTGGGCTCAGATTCCTGAGCCACAGAAACTTAGAGATAATCAATGTGGTGTTTTTTTTTAACTTCTTTTTTCTCCTCAAAGCCCCCCAGTACATAGTTGTGTATCCTTCTTTGTGGGTCCTTCTGGTTGTGGCATGTGGGACACCACCTCAGCATGGCCCAATGAGTGATGCCATGTCCGCCCCCAGAACTGGAACCAAGGAAACACTGGGCAGTCCGCAGCGGAGTGTGCGAACTTAACCACTCGGCCATGGGGCCAGCCCCCAAGGTGTCTTGTTTTAATCCTCTACATCTGTGATAACTTTTTGCACAACAATAGATAACTAATACATGCTCTTATGTCATTATAACAAGACTTGTTCTGTAGTTTGATTTGGTATCTCTGGCAATCTGAGCATTGAAAACTTCTCTTCCACTCATGGCATTCTTTTATTTCATCATACAGTTATAATCATTACGCTAAGTATTAGATAAGTAAATAAACATATAAATAGAGGGATTGTCTGAAGACTCTCCTTAGGGGAGTATTGTCTCCAAGGAGAGAAGCAAAGGGCATTTGAGTTAATTTTAGGACTCCATAACAGGCTTACATAAAAAAAGGAAAAATGAAAAAGAAAAGGAGAGGAGAGAAGAGAGAACTATGAAGGAAATAGCAAACCCATATTAGATGTATATATGTACACTATAAATAAGCATTGTTTATATCAATATTGAAAGTGGTTTTATGTGTCAAATGAGTTTTCTTCTTGGTTTATTAATTTATTTAATCTAGTTTAGATTGATGACAAGGTATATGCAGGGGATAATGTATTTCTAAACAGTTTCTATGATAATTTTAATGACACTCCTGGTAGAGAAAGTAATCTCACAGAGATATGTAGACAGGAATGCCAGGAGAGATTTTAAAGCAATGTCAACAACTTCTAGATATTCATGTTTAACTTTCATGTCAAGAGATGCAAGTGATGCTGTGTTCTCAAGCATTATCTTCAAACTTTTGAAAGGAGCAAATTTCAACAATTTACCCTCTCAGCTTATATTTAAGTTCAAACCATCTTCTAATGAATAAAATGGATTTTAGATCCATTAATTTCATGAGTATGTGAACCTTTGACAGAGAATGAAGTTCAACACATGAATTCATAAGGTGATGTCATAAATTATACAAACTTTCAATATCAATACTCACCTAGCTTATGGGTAGTTGTTGATAAATTATGGAACTTGTTATAACAATATGTAGAAAATTTGCTGCTCAGACATTATAAATTTTCTTTAGGCCTTTCCTCCTTGCTTTGAAATATTAGGGTCATTAAAAATAGTAGAGATATCTTGATGTCCAATTCACATCTTTAAAAAGATGAGATCAAACTGATTCCTACTCTTAAAGAAACACAGAGTTCATTTTGTAGATCAAATATTCTTGTGAGAAACTTTCTTCATAATAGCCATCTTACCTCAACACACAATAGCACTTTCAGTTTACAATCTTTAATTTCACACGTTAATATGCATCACAAAACTCAGCGTTTGGTTCAGCCAAGGTTCTTTCATAGCAAGATGGTTGCAATGAAGAAACTAGTGTTTTGAATGACAACCTGGCACAAGCTCCTTTATCTGGCTAGCTACTCCAGAATGTTTTCCAGTCATTACATCTGTGACATCAGGATATACTCCTAAAAATACTTAAAACTTCAAGCAACATTTCTTGTCAGTGTAATTCTTCATAGTTTCATACAGATTGAAGTTAGATCCATTTTTTGGCAATGAAACTGAAAAAGGAATACTTCCCTCATATCATTATCAGGTTTAAGCCACTTACACTAAAGAATTTGCTAATTTAGTGATATCTTTGGTTTGACAAAGCATGCTTTTATCCTGTGAGTTGGTCTTCTTTTTCATTAGCCAGTACCTGAATACAGCAGATTCACCATTTTCAAAACAAAATCACTGATGAAGTTTGAAGTTTTCATTGTCTTAGAAATTGTGTGTCTCTGTATTTGTGTATATGTATGTATGTCTTAGCTACCTGATGTACCACTTACTAGAAGCCAGCAAAACACTTATGTGAACACTTGCTTATTTGTTTCCATGGGCTTTTTAATTCAATGCTCCTTCAGTGAACACTTTTGATTTTAAACTCATTTATGTTTTATATGTAAATGCCACTTGAGTTTTGATGGCTGTTTTGCTTGATTAGTCAGATCACCACTAGCATAGTATGGTTTTAACATTTCACTATTAATTATGTCTACAAAATGGTACTCCATAATGTGGGTTCATATTTCTGAATAAAATTAGTCAAAATATTTAGCCTTTATTTTTTTGGAAGCATTTCCATCATTTACATTTGGTCTAATGATACTGCTACATTCATCAAAGACGTGTTTTTCCTTGACTGAGAAAAAGGTCAGTGAAACTTATTTAATAATGCGTAAATTACAGTTAAAGAAAAAATATAAAATTCACTTCCCCAATTTGTTCCACAATGTTAAATTAAAAAGAAAATTTAAATTTAAAACCTCTGCTCTTCAAAAGACACCATTAAGGAAATGAAAGGGCAATGATACACATCTGACAAAGAATTTGTACCCAGAATATATACAACTCATTAATAAGAATACAAATGGTCAGATTTTTTAAATGGGTTAAGATGTAGACAGTAACTTTACAGAAGAAGAGATATGAATGAACTTAAGCACCTAAAAATATGCTTAGCATCTCTTGTGTTCAAGAAAATGAAAATTATAACCTCAATAGTATAGCAATATATAGCTTCTCAAAGGTTATAATTAAAATGATGGACAATATCGAGTGTTTGAGAGAATGTAGAGCTAAAGGATTTCTCAAATGTTGATAGTAGAAGTGTAAACGATACAGCCATTTTGGAAAACAGTTTTGCAGTTTCCTATACGTGCACTTACCAATATCAAGCAGAATTCCATCTCTAGGTAATTACTCAAGAGAAATGAAAACATATATCCACACAAAGACTTATACGTGAATGTTTATACTAGCTTTATAGCATATTATCTCCAAACTGTAAATATCCCAAGTGTTTGTCAATGGAATGAATAAACAAATTGTAGTATATCCGTACAATGGAATATCACATAGCAATATGAAAGACTATTGATATTCACAAAAATGGGAATGAACCTCAAAAATATGTTGAGTGGAAAAAGCTAGGGACAAAGACTATCTTCTGCATAGGTAGATTTATAAGACATTCTAGAATAGGCAAACAATCCTTAATGAAATAAATCAAATCAATGGCCTGGTATGAGGGATAGTGGAATTGACTAGAATAGGAAGAATACAAGAGAACTTTTGGGGTGATGGAAATTTCTCAATGCTGCCTTAGGTCATGTTTCCACAAATATATAAATGTGTCAAATTTCATTTAATTATATACTTAAATGGATTTATTATTTTTGTATGTGATTATACTTAAATACACTTTGTATACTCTTTTTAAATTGGTTTAATTTAAAATTTAAAAATAATATTTGATTAAAAGCTTGATGTCTTATCTTTTGATTACCTGGCTACATACAAGATTGGTGGATGTGAGCATATTAACTGTAGGTGAGTATACATCTCCAAGCAATACATGTATTTTAATGATGTAAACTGTGATTTATAGTAATTTCATTTATTCTCAAAAGTTCACTATTCTTTTAAACAGATTTATTTTAGAAAGAAACAGAATCACCACAAGTAAATCATAACTGACTATGGCTTTCATTTATGTGATAGATATCATATGCTAGACCCCTAAATATGTTGCATTACTTAAAAGATTAAATAGATCCATACACGCAAAGCCCAGAGAGCTGAGCAGTTACTATCACTTGCTAAATAGTAGCTCGTGTAGTAATAGACCATTTTATGTAATCAACACACAAATCCTATGAGTTAAGTTTAATTTTCCTCATTTTATAAACTAGGAAGCATAAACACAGTGAAGGGAGGTACCATTTTCCATATTCAAACACTGGTAAATTAAAGTCAATATTCAAACTTAGGCCTATAGTATCCAAATGGTTTATTCTTTCTGTACAATTAAAGAAGGATCCATAGAATTCCGATATTACCATGCAGAAACTCATCTATTGGGAAATCAAATGGGTCTTGATCTGGTTTGTAAAATATATACATTGTAAATTCTGGAGAAAAAATTACTTTCAGCCGCACCAGAAATAAAAATCCTCTTCAACCTTACTATCTTTGTGCAGAATCCCAAGAAATATTACATTTACCAGAAATGACAAATCTTTCTCTTCCAATCATTTTCTTTTTTCTCCCACACCTCCTTCTCAAGGACCCCTAATTGACTTTTGTGAAGGAGGCTCCCTCCCAAGTCCATTGGCCCCGCCCCGGAACTGTGGGTGATTGGACCATGAAGAATAGCCTGATCGACTGTGTTAATTGGAATCTCTCCCTGGAATTTGAAGCTGGAACCTAAAGTTTCTAGTCAGTCTCTAGAAAGACCATGAACTATAAAGTCATGTAGAGGAAAGGCTAGGTCAGGTCCATAGGACAGTCAGCTGAAACAGAAGATTGAAACAGACACAGAAGAGAGAAACAGAGAAAGAAATCTTACAACTCCAGATAAAGAGGAACACTACGAGGGGGAAAGAAATAATGAGGCACAACAAGAACAAGATTAAGAGTGAGAAAAGAGGGCAATATCCATCGTTCCTCATGACTTGCTAGTCCCTGGAGTCAGCATTTCTGACAGCCTCACTGTGTTTTACAACACTGGGCCTCATGTCACACCATTCCAATTAATTCCCTTTTTGACTTCAACCTAACTTGCTTTGTCCTCTTTCTTGGAGCTAAAGGAGCCCTACATGAGAAAGCAGAAGTACAATACAAATTGAATTCAGTTCTGCAAAAGTCAAAAGATGAATGAGTTTTACATTTTTGGAAATACTAATTTTATTTATGCTTATAAAAATGCATACTATATTTTATCACAGATTATACCGGATATATTCTGTTCAGTATGCTTATTTTATATTTCTCAAGTGACAAGGGGAAACATCTATCTATGTAGATCCAGCTTACTCACCTGTAATCTGGTAATTATAACACCTTAATACGAAATCTGAACTAAATTACAAAAAGCAATTTCCACAATAATTGGAAAAATGCTCATGCATATTTATTACTCTAAATTCTTCAAAGATTATTCTTTTCACATTTGCTCACATCTTGGAAACTACAAAATTTAAAGGATAAAAAGAAAAGCAGTGAGAATGCCAAATGTATAGTGATGATATAAACACTCTCTTCTTTTTTCCTAACACTTCATTTTCACTCTTTTTCCAAAGAAGCAATCAACTGACACATATACTATTCCAATACATTTTACACACTGAAAAGTTGACATATTTGGCACTCAAATTTTCACGAGCATCCAGATTTTTAAACACATCACTGACAAATGATTTTCAGGAAGCAGTCCACTCCCATAAATTGTGTTAGTTTAATAGTATAATATAAGGAGAGTGAACAGACTTGGGTTATGGAAATACTTTTGGGTTCATTTTAAGAAATCAACACATTTAATTTCCTTTAGTCCCTGACATATATAGTGAAAAGGCTGAAGATGATATGAAAAAAATGGGGACTTAAGATCAAGGAATCATATTATAAATAAACTCCTTACTTTCTCTACTGCAGATATCAATCTTCAGGAAATATAATAAAAATCAGCTAGGTTTTGAGTTTAAATAAGTGATGAATCAGTTTTATATGGTAATGTGATACTAAATAGAGCACTTATTCAGATTAGATGATAGAGAGCATCTCCACTGATGAAGACTGACTGTCTCTCCTGCATCACTATCTGCTGCTCTCAGTCTTAAACGGCACCATTCTGCTGTCCAGAATGGCTCACAGCTCTCTATACACACAGATGCTGTTTCAGCCCAGCACATGTGCTCATATTGCTTTTCCTCTATTCTCCAAGAATACTTCTTATTTAGCTTTGTCACATCATATATTATATTATAATAATATTTTTATGTGCCAATTTTGCCTGAGTGTCTGGTAGGTCTTTGAAGATATGAGTTATTTTCTGCCCAGTCTTGTAATCCCCTGAAAATCCCTGGGCTTCTATTGATCCCTGTTGAGCTACCACACAAAAATTGCATCCCCACTTCTCTGCTGCATTCCTGGTGTGGGTAACAGCCTTCACTAGCCTAAAGTCTGCTCCCAGCTGGAGGAGATAGAAGAACGGCTTCTCTCTTGTTGCCTTCACCTGAGAGTAATCAACTAGACATCATCTCCCTTCTTGAGCTTTCTTTCCCCATCACAAATTTTCCACGCACGGCTTACTCAGGTGCACTCTGACTCTACTCTCTGACCTCTGAAATGCTACCTAATGGCTCTCCACCCAGAGCACCAAAAGCAGCCATCATAGTCATTTCCCTCACAGTTAAATTTACTGGTGACTCCATGAGTGTCTGAAGTTTTTAGTCATAAATATTGATGTTCCTTCAAACGTTAAGCTTTCACTTTGTCAGCAAAGCTCATGCTTCCATTTTTATACTCTCATGTTGGCAGGAAAGGGAAAAAGGTGAGCGGTTCCTCTACCTTCTTAGCCAGTACTGGAAAATAATCAAAGCCTTCTAGAATTAGAGAAAAACGTCTCTGGGATACTTCTAAAAAAAATAGATGTCAGCACTGTCACCATTGGCTGTGTATTATCATCCACACATGACTGTGGGGTATTAGCTTCTCACTCAGAAACTTCAACTTAAATACCTATTCGAAAAGACCTTTGTGCCTCAACTCTATAGCATTTTCCCAGTTGACAGATAGTACAACATATATAAGAAACCAGATATATCTTGAGAATCCACTGGCAAGTAGTATAAGATGGAGAAGAAAGAATAGAGTAAGTAAAAAATGTCCTTTTGGCCATTTGCCTGAAGAATGCACTGCTAGAACTACAAGCTTAGCCAGTTAAGGGGCTGGTCAATCAGTAGTTTCCTGGAGTATCAAAAGGTTCATCAGAAACGAAATGATATGGTCTAATAAGGATATTTTGCCAGATGTTGCTTTTAGAAATAGTACCACATGAATTTGGGATGGACACTTTAGTCTGCCACTTGGAGTATTCAGTGAGACCCCCAACTTCTGTGTGAAAACTGTGTCTAATGAACTCTGACACATTTGTCTTATTAAATGGATTATGAAGTCTCAACCCACAGAAAAATTACTTAAGACAAGAACAAATAGATTGACCTTCAAAAATAGTGTTCTATTTAATACTCACCAAAATATTAGTCAAGTGCATAGTAGAATGTCCCTCAATTTGGGTTTATTGAATGTTTACTTATTAGGCTAAGATTATAAATTTTGGGGAAGAATACCTATCTCGTATATGAGGGAGTACACAATATTATATGGCTTATTATTGGTGATGAAACTTTTGGTATTTGTTGAAGGGGCTGACTGTCAGGTTTATCCAATGTATAATTAAAATTTTTCCAATGCCAGACTCCATTCATTAGAAGCAAGTCACTAAGCCAGCTTATACTCAAGAGGAGGGTAATTAGGTAATTAGACACTACCTCTTGGAAGGAGTATTGAAGAATTTATAGATATATGTTAAATCTATTATAGTAATTAATACATATTTGGGAGAAGATACTTTGAAGCTCTACAAATGTCTTTTGTCTCCTTAAATTTTTGTACACTAATTTTACATTCACTAATGGATTTTACCGGCAGCAATGATTACTGTGTTGTTATCATAGTTTTCCATTTACTTCATTCCTTCTACATCTATTAATTGGAGTTTTCTGTAAGGAAAATTTTTCCCTTCACCAGTTTGTTTATTTTTTCAATCATTGATTTATATCATATGGACTCATTGACATTTATTTTATTCTTTGCGTTATAAGCCAATACTCTTGCTAGTAATGTATTTATTTATTTGCTCCAATTATTTCTGCTTGGGTCAACGGTAGCCCTTTCATGTTGGCTTCTATGTCCTTTTGATGTAACACTGTTTGCTTGTTTGTTTTGCGCTTACATGTTCTAGTACTACAAAATGCTCCGTGCTCATTGTATATTTCCCCTGCCCCAATCTTAGAATTAAGCTTGGTTTCCTTTTTTGAAAAATAATATTAGAAACCAAGATCCGGGTACTAGATGTAATTATAGCTACTGTGGTATCATAATTTCATGTGTCTTTCAACAGACAAAGCTAGGAAATATATGTATGTCATATATATACACACATATATATTTATGTTTATTTATTCATTATATCTATTTCCTAGCTTTGTTTTATAATTTTTATCTAAATATGAATCATGTATACATATATTTATTGATCTATTTATCTAACTATCTATATCTATCTATCTCAGACTTTACTCCCCCAGTATAAGGTTCATCTAGCCTTCCTGACTTGATTATGGTAACTTTTTCTTTGACAGAAATCCGGCCCTTGTTATCTACAATATGAGCACTTATTTATTTAGCCTCAGTTTACATGCAAAGTAGTTTCAATTGCTAACCTGTACCACCATGAGAAACAAATTTACCAACTAGAGTAGAGTATTTATGCATAGTTTTTCTTTTTGCCTTACAATATCTAGCCAACACAGTTTTCCTGTTACTTCAACTGCCTTTTCCCCACTCCCTTTGGTGAGGTTATCTAACACATTTGTCATACAGTTGGTTTCATTTGTTACAGTCTGCGTTCTGCACTGGTCCCTCCCATATCCTGATTGATTTTTTAAATATTTGCCTACACTATGGTTTATTCTGTGTGACATATACTTCTGTGGGTCTTGAAAAATGCAAAGAGATGTGTATCCACCACAACTATCACACAGAACAATGGCATCAAACTAAAAATTCCCTTGTGCTGTCCCTTTATAGTCAAACCCTCTCTCTCCTCCAGCCTCTTACAACACTGATGTATTTTCTATCCCAATAGTTTTGACTTTTCCAGAAAGTCATATAAATGGAATTGCACAGTATGTAGCTTTATGAGTCTGGCTTCTTATACTTAGCAAAACGCACTTAAGAATCATACATATTGTTGCATGAATTAATAATTAGTTCCTATTTCTTGCTAAGTTATATTCCTTTATCTAGATTATATTAATGAAGTTTGCTTTTATTTTTAGTTTACAGAGATCGTTTATCTTGACTGATGTCAAATGCGTCTTCTGCATCCACTGAGATGATCATATGGCTTTTCTTATTTAATTTTCTAAATATGGTGAATTATATTGATTATTTTTTTATTGCTAACCAGCTTTGCATTCTTACAGTAAATCCCACCTGATCATAGTGTCATGATGTGTGGTTATATATATATCACGAATTACATATAACACTGTGTGCACCTAACCTCACTTATCAATCACTAGGTTGTTGGTAGAATTTATTGCCTTGTGATTATAGTTCTGAGGGCCCCAGCTTCTTGCTGGCCGTCTGCTGAGACAGCACTCAGCTTCTAGAAACTGTCTACACTTCCCAGAGGCTGCCTGCAGTTTCTTTCTATGTGGGCCTCCTCAACATGGACACTTATTTTATAACACCAGAAAGGAGAGTCTCTGCTAGCAAAACAGAAATGAATATAATGTAATAGAACTGTGACAGTAACATTTCATTACCTTTTCCATATTCTATGGATTAGAAGCAAATTGTAGGTCCCATGTACACTCAAATGGAGAGAACACATGGAAGCAGTAATCATGGGGTCTTCCCACCACAGTCGGTCTGGCTAGAGGTTTATCAATTTTACCGATCTTTTCATGGTCCCAGTTTTTGATTTCATTGACTTTTTCTATTGTTACTGTTGAATTTCATTTATTTCTGTCCTAATCTTTATTATTTCCTTCTTTATACTTTCTTTGCGTTTCATTTGCTCTTCTTTCTCTAGTGTTTTAAGACTGAGGCTTAGATACTTATTTTAGATCATTCTTCTTTTCTGTCTTTCTTTCTTCTTCTTCTTTTTTTTTTTTGCTGAGGAAGATTCATCCTGAGCTAACATCTGTTGCCAACCTTCCTTTTGTATATGTGAGCCATCACCACAGCATGGTCATCAACGAATGGTGTAGATTTGCACCCAGGAACCAAACCTGGGCCACCGAAGTGGAGCAGATGAACTTAACCACTAGGCCACAAGGGCTGGCCCTTTTCTTCTTTTCTAATGTAAGCATTTATGGCAATACTTTTCCCTGTAAGTTCTACTTCA
The DNA here is from genome assembly GCF_041296265.1 of Equus caballus. NCBI lineage: Eukaryota > Metazoa > Chordata > Mammalia > Perissodactyla > Equidae > Equus > Equus caballus. Next base: position 15,149,658 of record NC_091702.1, on the reverse strand, counting down.
GCTACATCCCATAAATTTTATTTATGTTCTATTTTCATTTTTTTATTCAATGAAATTTTAAAAATTTCTTTTGAAATGTATTCTTTGACTCATGAGTTATGTAGAAATGTGCATCTCAATTTCCAAACTTCTGAGAATTTTCCAGATATCTTTCTGGTATTGATTTTTGTTTGACTTTGTTATCAACTGAGAAGGTACTTTGTATTATTTATATTCTTTTACATTTTTAAATGTGTGTTTTATGGTCCAGAATTTGGTCTTCATTGATGAGTGATTCATGTGCTCTTGAGAAGAGTGTGTATCTGTTGTTGTTTGGAGTGTTTGATAAATGCAAATTCGGTGAAGTTGATTGATACTGCAGTTCAGGACATCTATATACTTACTAATTTTTTTCCCTACTTGTTCTGTCAATTACTGGGAGACAAATATCAAAGCCTACAAATATAATTGTGAGTTTGTCCATTTCTTCTACGAAATCTGTCAGTTACTGCCTTATGTATTTTGAAGCTCTGGATATAGATGCCATTTTAAACTCTAGGATAACAAATTTATACATTTTCTGGCTATTCATAATTATTTGCAAATTTCACATCTCCCGTAAATGAAAATCAGTGTCAACTCTATCCTATTGCTAGTAGAATTAAAATTTAGTTACTTCTGGGGCGGGCCCGGTGGTGCAGCAGTGAATTTCCCACGTTCTGTTTCAGTGGCCCTGGGTTTGCCCGTTCACTCCCAGGTGTGGATATAGCGCCACTCATTAAGCCATGCTGTGGCAGGCACCCCACATATAAAGTAGAGGAAGATGGGCATGGATGTTAGCTCAGGGCCAGTCTCCCTCAGCAAAAAGAGGAGGATTGGCAGTAGATGTTAGCTCAGGGCTGATCTTCCTCAAAAAAAGTAAATAAATTTAGTTACTTCTTTAAGCAACAGTCTCCTAACCTAAAACAATTAGGATATTAATAGCACACTGAGAATGAGAAAAGCAGCCCCTGACAGCCAGGAGTTTGTGTGGCTGAACAGCTGAGTTTTTGTGTGCTTCGGACGAACCTAGTCATTCTCACAGATCACTAACCTCAGATAAGGTCACTTTGTGACAGTGATAAAGGGAGTCCACTCCTTAATCATGCCTGAGAACAGATTAAAAGCAAGGTTACTGTACAAACTATCAAAATCCCCAAACACATCTTTCCTGGACATCTTGAGTTACTTCTCCCTCTTTACCAGCTGGAACTTTAGCCTCCTTCCATTACTCCAGTTTCCTCGACAAGGGTCTTTAAGATACCCAATCATAGGATTATCTCTGCTTCTTGATGAATACCAATCTACAGTATCCCTCAATTCTTTAATTCTTTCCTAAAATCACCCTACACAAGACCAAATCCTAAAATAAGCTCCTTCAAACACTTTCTTATTGAGACACTTCATGGTTTCCCATAGGGAGCTGTCTCCTTGCTGTTGAAAGCATCAAGAAGTTTAATTGTATTTACAGTTATTTTCCTGGTGTGATTTGGACATCAACAGATGCAGCATAGAGATAGGGTAATAATTAGGGTCACAAAACCAATATTTGCACTGGGACTGCCATATGAAAATCACTCACACTAGAATATAACTGACTTTCCAGCTCAAACAGTGTATTTGAGGAGAGCAGCTGTGTTCTGTTCATCTTTGTGTTTCTGTTGTAAACTGATATGCTTGAAAAATAATAGAAGTTTTATTAATATTTGTTGAATAAATTGATCAAATACTAATACTTAGACATTAATAATTTAAAGATTTAGAAATTATAAAAGAACATAATGAAGACCCCATATATAATATAGGAAAAAGTAGGTAAAGAGTATGATGGCAAAAAAGCATAGAATCATGTTGTGGATAGAGTTTAATCTTAAATGACTATGAAGAAAGAGTATTTAGATGCTCTCAGTATTATCACTCCAAGTACACACAACTGAACATTTGTTTTCCATTTCTTTTTTGTCTCTTTTTTTTGTTTTGTTTTTTGGTGAGGAAGATTGTCCCTGAGCAAACATCTGTGCCAATCCTCCTCCACTTTGCATGTGGGATGCCATCACAGCATGGCTTGATGAGTAGTGTGGAAGGTCCACACCCAGGACCCAAACCCGCAAATCCCAAACCCCCAAAGTGGAGTGTACAAACTTAACCACTACACCACTGGGCCAGTCCCTGTTTTCGATTTCCTTTTAGGTGATATACTGAAGGAGTATTTGCTCTAGCATTATACTCTAGGGTCTCTGAAGAGTTATTTTTCAACTCATCTTCCCATATCATGTTCCTATTCCATATTTGGCTGCTAGTCTCTTCTGATGCCCATGACTCATAAGCAGTGATTGGTTTCCTTTGAGGCCTTTCATGGCTTTATTTCCACTGCAACTTATAACACAAACTTTGGATAACTCACTTCTGAATTCAGTATCATTTTCTCAAGATTCTAGACTATCATTAAATTTGTTAGATTAAATAACTTTTGGCCTCTGGGATAGCATTTGGTACACTAGAGCAGACTTCCTCTATTAAACTAATGATGCACTAAATGGTATGCTGATGACCTGAAAGAATAAATGTGTCTCCTTGAGTCCTTGAGAACAGGACTTCTAACCAGGGAGAAACTTGGACATTAGGAAAAAAGATGGCTCATTAATGCTCAACCATCAGTTACATAATCAATAATCTAAGAAGCCAAAAGGTCTCTTTATGTAGTGAGGTATTAATATATTATTAATATTCTTTTCAAACATTGATAGAGCACATCTTGTCAGCTAATTAAAATCCTGTTCCTACTATATAAACACAAAATAAAGAGTAAATTTCCAGTGCATTTCTGAAATTGATAGGCTTATAGAGAGATTTCTTAGCATTATATTTAATTAAAGCCCTATTTGGTATTAATGGGAAGAAGTTCTGTTTGTAAATATTAATTTACTTTTAGAATCCTCCTTTTGCCTCAAAATCTCTCTGTATAAAAAGGTCGTTTTCTCTGGCTTGCAAAGTTGTACCCACACATTTGTATTTAAAATTTATAGTTAAATTGTATGAAACTGTGAATAAAGAAATATTCCTTGCTAAAGTCAGAGTTTCTCCTTTTAATTTTTCAATTAAGAAGGTAGAATTATAATAATGCCAATTATTGAATATGTCCTAGATGACTAAAATACTTATTTAACTTTTTATTATGAAATAATTATAGAGTCATAGGAATTCGCAAAAATAATGTGAAAATATTTTGTACTCTTCACCCAGATTCTCCCAATGGCAACATATAACTGTAGGGCAATATCAAAACCAGGAAATTGATATTGGTATATTGGTTTATCATTCACTAGATTGCAGACATTATTCAGTTTCACCATTTTTTGAAACTTGCATTCATTTGTATCTGCCTCTGTGTGTGTGTGTTTGTATAAATAATTCTATTTACTTCTATCACATGTGAGGTTTTGTGTAACCAAACCTGCAATTGATCTCTTTGAGAAATGTAGAGAGATTTAACTTGGTATTAAAACTAACAATTGTTATGCTAAAACTGTATCTGAAAGAGATTAAGATAGGAAAAAATAAAGCAATGAGTACTGTGGAAAATTAGTAAAAAGTGATCTTGTAACAAAGCATTAAGGTAAGAACTAGTTTACATGGCAACTAATACATCATTCATGTATTTCTAATAGAGAAAGAATATGCTTGTGTTTTACTTTGTCAAATACGATAAAAACATAAAAATTAAGGAGAAGATAAGATTTTCTGTATATGTCAGAAAAAAACTTGGTAATGATATATCACATATGTTTAAAGTATAAAATTGTTAGTGACAAATAATTTGATAATTTTAATAGACTTTATTTTTCAGGTTTTAGGTTCACAGCAAAATTGAGCAGAAGGTAAAAGATTTCCCACATAGTCCTGCTCCCACTCTTTCATAGCCTCTCCCATTATCAATATCCTCCACCAGAGTGGTACAATTTTTACAATTGCTGTACTTACATTGACACATCATCAACACCCACTGTCCATAGCTTACAGTAGATTTTATTCTTCGTATTGTACCTTCTATGGAGACATGTATAATGACATGTATCTGCCATTATAATATCATACAGAATAGTTTCATTGCACTGAAAATCCTCTGCTCTCCCTCTATTTATTCCTGCCACCCCTTAGCCCCTGGAAACCACTGATCTTATTGTCTCTATAGTTTTACCTTTGCTAGAAAATCTGGATGAGCTAGTGTTTGGCAATGACTTTTTAGATATAACACCAAAGTCACAATCCGTGAAAGAAATAATTGATAACTGGACTTCATTAAAATAAAAAATTTCTGCTCTGTGAAAGATATTGCCAAGAAAATGAAAAGACATGCCGCAGACTGGGAGAAAATATTTGCAAAAGACACGTCTGATAAAGGACTGTTATCTAAGGTATACAAGAACTCTTAAAACTCAACAAGAAGAGCACAAACAACCCAATTAAAAGATAGGCCAAAAACCTCAGCAGACACCTCACTGAGGAAGATACACAAATAGCAAATAAGCATATGAAAAGATGTTCCACATCATATGTCATCAGGGAATTGCAAATTAAAACAACAATGAGATACCACTACACACCTATTAGAATGGCCAAAATTTGGAGCACTGACAACAGGAAATGCTGAAGAGAATGTGGAGCAACAGGAGCTCTCATTCATTGCTGGTGGAAATGCAAATTGGTGAGGCAATTTGGAAGTCAGTTTGGCAGTGTCTTAGGAAACTAAACATACTCTTACGACAAAATCCAGCAATTGCACTACTTGGTATTTACCCAAAAGAGTTGAAAACTGAAATTCACACAAAAACTTGCACATGGATATTCATAGAGGCTTTATGCATAATTACCAAAATGTGGAACCAACCAAGATGTTTTTGGTGAATAAGTAAACTGTAATGGATAAATAAATTATGGTGCATCCAGACAATGGAATATTATTTAGCACTAAAAAGAAATGAGCTATTAAGCTATGAAAAGACATAAAGGAAACTTAAATGCGTATTACTACATGAGGGAAGCCAATCTGAAACGTCTACATACTGTATGATTCCAACCATATAACAAGGCAAAGTACAAAATTTTATAATATAATAATATTTAGAGTCATTTAAGAAGAAACTAGTGTGTTTCTTTCAGATACAAATGACCAAAAGGAACTTTTAATTTCTCTGAATACTAATTTTAGAGAGAAAATATATAAAGTATCCCAAAATCAAGCTGAAAAAGAACAGCCAAATTAATAATTAAAGATATAGATTTGGTTCATTGGCTGAGAATAGATGAAACATTTGAGTGTTGACCGAAACCAACAAAAAGCTAATGAAGTCTGAAAACTAAAGCCAAAAAGAAAACATTTTCATAAGGAAAACTAAGAAAAGAGATTCGTGGAGGTTAAAATGATCTTCAATATAAGCCACCTGAAGAATAATGGGAGTGAGAACATGGGAAACATTTATCACTTACATCTCTAGAATGTTACCTACCATTGAAGTTTTTGGTGCAAAGAGATAATCAGATTTCACAGTAAATAACTCATACAGGAGGCTAGAGCGTGAATCAAAATTTTGTTAGAAGTTATGAATGTAAGTGGGTATCAACTTTAAAAGAATGGTAAGAAAAGTTTCCCTCTCCTTTCTCCCCAGTTGTTCATACTTGATGCCAACAAGATGTTCTTGGCTGGATTAAAACTGTATATGCCAAAGGACTAAAAATAAAAGTGAAAGCCATACCATTATGAAAAAATATCTCTTTAGAAGGGTCATTAAAATGAGAATATTTTGCAAAGGAAGCCTCATAATCAAGCATCATAAATCAGCTGAACAACTGGTTAGACAAACCAGTGCAGTAAGAAAAAGCCAGGATTTCTAGAAAGGCTTTATTAGCATGAGCTTTTTATTTTTTCCTAGCTTTCTTAGCCTTCATTTTAGGTAAATTGGATTATTTCTGTTACAGCTGGATATCCTTTTACCTTTTATTAGGAATCAAAAAATAGATTCGATATTTAGTTAGGAACTGAAGTAGAGGGATGAAGAGTATTAAACAGTAAAAGTGAAGAATTTTCTCTAACTCTAGTAGGATTATGCTTATTGCTGTTAGAGAAAAAAAAAATCTTTGTTTACATCTCGACAATATAGTGAATGAAAGGTACGTGTGACCACACCCATTTTGGCAGGATGGTTCAGAACAGGCTATGTTAATTATAGGAAAATGTATATCTCCCAGATGGAAAGTGTAGTTCATCTAAACTTCCATGAAACAAATTTACTGACAGTTTTGATAAAAATTTAAAAGAAATTGTATTCATTTTATATTGCTGCATAACAAATTAACACAACCTTGGCTTAAAACAACAAACATAAGTTACGTCACAATTTCCCTGTGTCAGAAATCAGAGTTTAGGTCAGCTGAGTTATCTGCTCAATGCCTTATGGCCTGAAGTCAAGGTGGTGGCCGCGGCTGTGTTCTCATCTGAGGGGCTGGGTCCTCTTTCAAGCTCACTGGTTGTTGACAGAATTCATTTCCTTGTGGTTGTAGTACTGAAGTCCTCATTTTCTCTCTAGCTGTCAGCTGGGAACTACTCTCAGCTCCTAGAGGCCACCCTGAGTTCCACAACATGTGCCCTCTCCTCTCAAAATACGGCCGTTTGCTTTGTCTTCCAGACCTGTGGAAGATTGCGTCTCACACTTTGCCCTCTTTTGAACAGTTCGTCTGATTTGGTCAGGCCCAACCAAGGTAATCTCACTTTGATTAACTCAAAGTCAACTAATTAATGATATTCCATCATATTCACTGGCCCTACCGACATTCAAGGGGAAATGATCATACAGGACATATATACCATGGGATGGGAATCTTGGGGGGCATCTTAGAATTCGGACTACCATAACCACTGAGAAAAAGAATTTTGGGCAAAAGAATAATAAAGAAGTGGGTAAAGTGCAACCAGAAAACTGAATCAGATATCTTTTCCTACAGGATGCAAAGCAGTGTAAGAAACCAAAACGAAATGACTGTAAATGATACAAACTCACTTAATGGCATAGTATACAGCTGTTAAAAAACGTGCTTTCAAATGATGTCTAATGATGAGGGAAAATGCACAGCATACAATACCAAGTAATATATGAAATTTCACATAATAAGAACCACTGCAAAAGTTGCAGTGGTTATATCTCAGGAGTTAAACATTGTGACAATGTCTCTTCTTCTTTGTGCTTTTTTGTGTGTTCTAAGTTTCCAAGACAATGTTATTTTTATACGCAGAAAAAAAATTATAAAAGTAAAGTCCATGTACTTTATAAACATTAGTCAGTTTTTAGGAGATATATCACACATAGCATTAGAAATTTGGGCAGTAAACTTTGTCAGTAAATTATACAAAATAAAAGTGTAAACATGGACATTGCAATAAGCATAAGAGGAGGTTGCTAGAATTCTTCAGAGTTTAGAATCTTTACTTTTGAAAACTGTCACAATATAGCAAAGCAAATAGCTAAAAACTTAGAAATAGAAATTAGATTTAAAAATCATTATATTCAATAGAAAAGAACACTGTTTTCACATGAAGTTCTGGGTGAATTAATAATTAATGGGGAAGGTAATTTTTAAATTATTTTTTCTTGTAATTGAAGATATACTGATGGAATATATAAACAGGATTTTTGAATTATGTACAAATTACAAAGCCAAATTTGGTTCCTCTTATGACCCCTCCAAGTTACAGGAAATGTCAAAGGAAACGTTAAAATGTCATTGTATAAATTTACATTTAAAATTAAATGCAGACTTGCATAAAGCTAATCTGTACAAAGAGTTAAATATTTTTAGAAAAATTATTTCTTGAGAATTATCAGCTCTAGATGCATTAAAAATTATATTCTTAAATAATTTATCAGAAATTTTCCCCAATGTTTTCACAGCCTATAAAATACTCTTAACAGCTCTAGTAAAAGTTGCACCAACAGAAAGATTTTTTTCAAAATGAAAAACAGCCAAAAATTATTTGGGATATTGCATTTACCAAGAGTGAGTAATGTTGCTTTCAATAATATTGATTGAAAATGAAGTTGCTAAAACTATGAATTTTGATGAATTTACAGAAAAATGAGTCAGAAAAATCTTATGATCGATCAAGATATTACCTTAGTAAAGTGTTAATTGTGTTAAATAAAATAATGACAACAAAATAACATTTTTTTTGCAATTTGTAAGTTTAGTTGTTACAATATTACAAATTAGCCATATTACTCTTATTATGTTTCTAATTAATAAAATATTTTTGTGGGAAATAGCTTTATATTTTAGCACCCTTAGTGGTACTTTTTCCGTGCTTTGGGAACAAGAGGCTTTTCATTTTCATCTTATAGTAGGCCCTGAAGTATATGTCACTAGCCCTGTCAATGGTTTACAATCCATTATCACTACTATTTATTCTAGGGCTCAAATTATCCAAAATGTAGTTGGTGGGACCCCTCCTAGTAGGCTTCTGTATCCTTTGACATGTTCACAATATGCAAATACAGAGAGACACAAAATAGGTTAGTGGTAGCCTAGGAATGGTGATCGATCGGGAGGGACAGGAATGGGAGTGACTGCTAAGGGGTAGGGGTTTTCTTCTGGGGGTGACAAATGTATTCTAAAATTAGGTAGTTGTGATGATTGTACAACTTTGTGAATATACTAGAAACCCACTGAATTATTTACTTTGAAATGGTAAAGTATCTGGTTTATGAATTATGCCCTAATAAAGCTGTTAAAAATTAACTTTGCAAGTGGTAAGATTAAAATAAATATAAATATATATTATAAAATATACAAACATATTATAAATAAATAATATTTATTATAGTATTACAGTATTGTAATAAAAGGTCTGCCTCATTCCAATACTCCACCAGGCCGTTCCACATCCTGTATGCATGCTCTTCTTATCCCGCTGTGGCTCTGACCTCTTGCTCTGGCTTACCATAAATACTGTGTGTTCACCCTCTACTCCTGTATATCAACACCAAAGACTGCTAAGCAAATTTTTCAGGCTCTGCCTACATATAATTGTTCATATTATCTGTTGTGATGGTTCTTCTGGATCATGTCATAATAAATTAAATGTAAGGACACTGGTATCTGATCTATATGATTTCCTTACTATGACACTGAGTTGGTGCCGGTATCTGCGACATAATCCCTCAGTAGTCATAAGTCTTCTCCATTTTCTTGATCTTCTATAAACCCTCTTGTCTCCCCTGCTCACTACGGGAAATTGATCTCATACTTGGAAATTGATGAAATATACACATATTTTGAGGAAACTGGGAGCCAAGTTTGTTACTGTCAGAGGAAGGAGAGACAAATATGAAAATGGAGAAAACCAGAATGAATATTAGATATATTCTAATATATTGCTTGGCTCCAGCATGCACACAGGGCTTCTCCCATACCCTGTATGCATGCTGCCCTTATGCCATTGAGATTGTTTGGGTCACACTGCTTTGGGTCACCACAAATACCATCCTCCTCACATATACCCTGCTCACCCTGCCTGGGCTTCAACACCCTGCACTAAGTTGCCTCCACATAGTACTGCCCTCCTCACTCTCCAGGGCTGTGCTGCCTGCTGTGCCCTTCTGCGTGTGCACTCTCTTCACTTCATTTAGGCTCCGCTATCCCACAACAGGCCCTGCATTCCCCCAACCCCACGGCCATGTGGTCCAGGATGGTTTAAAAAGTGGAATCTTGATTGTGGATCTCTGCATAAGTGAGCTGAAAGAATCAGAAGCTGTGGTTGCAGATGGGGAGATTTAATTAATGACTTTGGAAGATAGACAATTGCTGCTGGTAATGATAAAATCCAGGATATGAGCAAGAGTGTTGTCACCATAATGGAGAGCAGATGTTACTGTTGATAAAACTATTACAACCACAGGTACGTAAATTGTCAAAGACAATGCCAGAGGGACATAAAAAGTTGTCAAAAATATCAATTGTCTGTAAAGATTTAGTTGTATTGTCTTTGACCTCTGAACTCAAGTTATTAAAGCCAGAGAGAGAGATTAAGCAACACTTTAAGGTGAAATATTTGATTTTGTCTTAATTTCTGAAATACGTATCTATACTAAAGAAATTACAAAACATGCCTTGTATGTTAATTAATCATATAGTCCCCAAATGCAATCATACTGTACATCAAGGACTTGAAACAGACCACTATAATCAACATGCACTTTATATTGGTTGGTTGATTACTCTTTTGAATGTAATTTAAATGTAATAAAAATGAGAAACATAAAAACTAGTTCTATTCGAATGTGAGTTTGAAATTGTAGTTTTTAATGGTTGAGTCCACACTGATAATAAATTATATCATGCTGTTTAATTACTTGGAGAAAGTCTAGCCATTTAAATAGATATTTCATGACACAAATACTTACAACAGAGCAAGTATACTTTAGGATTGTTTAATTTAGTCATTTATTTAGCAAATGAAAATAGAGTATATTTATACATATAGTAGATTTAGGTAGAGAAAGAGATAGTGATAGATTTAGATACATTGGACTTTAGAAGTAGATCTATTCTAGATTTGTCTAGCAAAAATCTAAATCATTCCTTGACAAGATTTATTTCAAAAATGAATTCAAAATATTGTGAAAATATGTTGACAAAGTTACTAAATATGGACATTCCAATGCAAGGAAACATACACAGGGATTAATTTTGCCTGCTTTTAAAAACACATAAATGGAATACTTCAACATAGAGATCTTGCAAATATTTTCTTACCTTTACTCCTGAGGATTTAATACTCTGTAAACGGTCTTGTTTTTTAATTTTGGAAAGAATTCATTTTCCATTTGTTCATTGATATTACTAGAAATACACTGTACTTTTGTATTGACTTTTAACTATGATATTGCAAAATTTACTTGTTGAATCTAATTGTTTTTTGTAAATTACTCAACATATTTTTAATACACAGCAATGTTTTCTATGAACAAATACACATTTAATTTTTCCTTTCCAATCATTACATCCTGTATTATTTTTTCTTTTCTTATGGTTCTGCCAGGGAAATCAGTAAAATGCTGAATAGAATGACGAAAGCAGAAATTCTTGCCTTGTTCTAGATTCTAAAGAAAAGCATTCAGATTTTTATTACTGTGTATGATGCTAGTTCATTTTTTTAAATATAAATGTCCTTTACTAAATCACAGAAATTTTCTCTTTTCCTTTCTTTTGAAATTTTTATCATAGTGCAATGTTGAATTTTTCCAAATACCTTTTCTGTAACTATTGAGATGATTACATGATTTTTCTCCTTTATTTTTATTTATTTATTTTTTTTGAGGAAGATTAGCCCTGAGCTAACTACTGCTAGTCCTCCTCTTTTTCTGAGGAAGCCTGGCCCTGAGCTAACATCTGTGCCCATCTTCCTCTACTTTATATGTGGGACGCCTACGACAGCATGGCTTGATGAGTGGTGCCAGGTCTTAACCCGCGAACCCAGGGCTGCTGAGAAAGGGAATGTGTGCACTTAACCGCTGCGCCACCAGGCCGGCCCCTCTCCTTTATTTAATTAACAGAGTGAATTGTACTGTTGATTTCTAAATAGTAAAAAACTGCTGTATATTTTGGGGGTATAATTACTTGCTCTACGTGTATTAGTCTTTTTATTAATGCTGGATTTGTTTTGTAAATTCATCTGAAGATATGTCTTAGTCTGTTGGGCTGCTATAATAAGATACCATAGACAGGATAGCTTATTAACAACAGAAATTCATTTCTCACAGTTCTGCTGGGTGGAAATCTGAGATCAGGATGCCAGCTGGTCGGATGAGGACCCTCTTCCAGGTCAAAATTCTAATTGTATCCTTACACATTCAAGAGGCTAAGGAGCTTTCTCAGGTCATTTCTATAAGGGCACTCATCCCATTCAGGGCAGCTCCACCGTCATGATCTAATCACCTCTCAAAGGGCTTACCTTCTAATACCATCACCTGAGGGGTTAGGTTTCAAAATATGAATTTTGGGGATACACAAACTTTCAGACCATAACAACACATCTCAATGTTTACAAGTTATACAGCACTTTAAAAAAATAAAGAAAAGAAAGTGAATAAAACATTAGAAGAAAAAGAAGTATGTCGTGTACAAGAAGTAAGTGCCATAAATACAAAAAGGGCAGATCAACTTAACCCAAACTCAGATAAAACAAATAGTATTCAAAGAGGTTCTAAAATAATTTTAGCATAGTATAGTTGGAGAAGCTGATGAATAGAACAGCATGAACAGGTTCACGGCCAAGAAAAACAGCAATGAGAATAAACAGGCTTATCTGAAGCAGAAAATTTCTGTAGTGGAATAATGGATTTGGTGGAAAAGTTAAATAATGGCCAGGTTTTAAAGTTTGTTGAATGACTTAGTACAAAGTTTGAGTTCATCCTCTAAAGTAGATGGTAAACATTTCATTTTTTAAGCATTATATTTAAATCATCAAATAAAAGTTTTAGGAATATTAACTGGCAGTGATAACAGGAAACACGAGAGGAGAATAGAACAAAAGGAAAGCACATCTTGACGACCATCACAGCAATCCCCAGAAAGCCATGGGAAGAAAGCAGTGCATGCAAGACGTGTAGTAAATTCAACAAGATATGGTAACTCTGGATTTGGAAAATGAGGGAGAGGCTGGGAGCTGAAATTTTTTCAAAATTTTGAAACTGGTTGATAAGGGAAATGGTGAAATCTATTTCACAAAAAGTAAGATGGCAGAGAAATGTCTTGTTAGTCAGGGGAAATGAAGTGTTAAATTAAACTGTTAGGTTGAACTTAAGGTGATGATGAGACATCAGAAATAATTATCCTCCAACCAACAGAAAGGATGTTGGGGAAGGAGTCATGACTAGAGATGAAACATCCTCGAGGAGGTAAGGCTGAAGAATTTCCAAATATATTGGATATTGTAACAGTGCTCACACTGCAAATATTTCAGTTAAGTTGAGTACCTGCAAATTAGGCTCATGAAAATTCATTTTGAAAAATATTATTTAAGAAGAAAGACTCTGAGGCTATTTTAAATTCTGTTTATGAGGACATCCTAATGATATGGGAAAACTCAAGTAACAGTTAAAAAATTTAGAACAGAAACTGAAAACCACTTTCCTACCACCACATCTTCTACCATTCCATCCAAATCATCAGCAGGCCCAGAAAGTTGTAAATACAGACCTTTAATCATGTATTGTTCATATTTACTTCTCCCTCATAGCATGTAGCATTGTGTATTGCTTATAGTAGGTACTCAAATATTCTCCTGTGGTATTTTTATGAGGAATAAAAAAGAAAAAGAGAAAAGAGATGTTGTAACATAATAGATAGGGTACAATGGCCTGGGGATAAGAGTATAACAAATGGGGGGGGCAATTCTAAAACACTTAAACAGTATTTAAAATAAAAGACATAAAATTATTAGACAATTACGAAAATTACTATGACATTGTAGTAATAAAAGATTTTTAAATAGAATGCAAATCAAAAACATACTGAAAAAATTATAAATTTTGTTACATTGAAATACAAAAACTTCTTTAAGGCAAAAGATATGGTAAATAAAATTTAAAACATGCTAAAAACTGAAAAGAGATATTTCCATTTCAATAACCAAAGAAATATTGTATCTATAATATGTAATAATTTTAATAATGTAATAATGCTAATACGTAATAATGCTACTGTTTTACTTCTTAAAACAACAATCAACAAGGACACATCAAACAATTCAAAAGATCACTATGAAATTCACAGAAAAATAAAAACAAGGAGTCTATAAAGCAGAAATCTATATGCTTGCTTGTACTAATAATTAGAGAAATGTGAACCAACCGTTGTTTTCATTTTGGCATTTCTTAGCTACCACATTGGCTGATATTAGCATCTGATTACACTGTTTCCAAGAGTATAGGGCAAAGAGGATAGGTCACATATTCCTGGTAAAAGTAAAAATTGTTCCAACCACATTGGGAATCAATTTCCTGTTTGTTTCTAGCCTAGAGATACCCTAACATACGAGAAAAAGCTTACAGGGTCAAGGTGGATCACTGTTTAACATTTATAATTATGAAAAAGTAGAAACATTCATTAAGACAATTAATTATATTTTATTCAATTAATGGAATATTTTTCATAGATAACTAAATATTCATACATTCACATGAGTAAAGCTTAAAAATACATGATATAGAAGAAAAACCAATTTGCAAAAGTTTGTATATGGTATGCAATCACTCAAATAAAATACAAAACAATACAATATCTTGTTACATGAATGCATATTTATAGGCAAATATTATTGAATTACATGGGAATTATATACACAAATGTCAAATTTCAGGAGAGTGGTTACTTCTGGGAGGGAGAGAAAAGAGAGATGGGGCTTTGGTAATATCTGCAGTTACTTATTTCTGAAGGAGAAAAACCATAGTAAACAAGGCAGAGAGCTAAACCTATGTTAGTTTGCTTAGTCTCAATAGTGAATACTTAAATATCTATTATGGTCCTATGAATTAAATATTTCAAAATTTAAATTAATCATTTCAAAATAAATAGTCAAGGTGAACAGTATCTTCTTCCTAACGTCAGGTGAACTGGATTTAACATCCGTTCCCTGAAAGGGTTGTTCTCTCCGTAGGGAAACTTTGGAAAGCCCATATTCTTTAAGGATCCAAAGCATGACTAGAGTTTTCACTATGCAAAGCAAGAGAAACTTCCTTGATTAAACTAATAAAGTCTCTGAAGAGCAACTACATATAAAATTTCTTTTTGATTCGTCTTTGGCGCAATTAGAATAGGCTGTATTAAAATTTAAGTATGGCTTCTAAGCCATACACATACCATTAAATTTGCAGGAATAATGAAGCCAACAATTTTATCCTTTTTTAATAATGCATTCCTATATTTGCTGTTAAGGTAAGGTTAGCATTTATTTATTGATCACGATGCATTATCTACACAATGGAAACTACTAAGCAGTTTTCATCTCCTGTGATATTTCTAAATAATTCAGAAACTAATTTCTGTTTTCTTTTTCTCATTAAAGTTTGTCTCTTTTAAACCTAGAAAATTTAAGTGACCTATGTCTTAGTTTGTTTCTATATTGCCCAGGTGGCACAAGTGCGTAAAGTAGGGAGATAAAATTTGCAGACATACGTATCCCCTATAGCTTCATCCTTTTCTGCATTAGTGTCTTTCCTTTCCAAGTATTTAGGAATGAAACAACACAAAACAATAAAAGAATATACTCTTTTTCAACCTTGCCTCTCCATCTAAATGCTACAGTCTCCCTCATGCTATTCATTGCCATATATTTTTAAATGTCTCCATTTTCTCATTTTCCATCAACTCCTAAAAATTAGAAATCTGGCTTCAACGTCCATTCTAAATCCGCTAAAAGTGATCTTGCTAATACCTACGGTTGTGTTTCAATGTGTATCTTATTTGACCTCTATGTGCAGGATGATGGCATGGATGATTCTCCTTTCTCCGTGGAAATGATATTTGAGGATGAGTTCTGATTTAAAAGACGGAGATAAAGTATACCTTGAGATAGAAAAATCATATAGATTCATGAACAGCTGAAAGAACACTGAATTTTCTACTCTGTTAATTCCATACTTCGCAGCTCGTAGAGTGTAAATTGCATTGTGATTGAGTTTGATTTCATTGAAATAATTCCTTAAATATATTCTCTTTCCATTTCAACTCATATCTCAGCTTGTTTTTTGCTTATCAGAGCTTATACAATTGGATTTGCTATTGACTAGGCAATGTGGCTTTTGTAAATAACTTAACATCTCAATGCCCCAGTTTCCTCAACTATAATGTGAAGGTAATAATGATACCTATTGATTGTGCTGTTATAAGGATCAAGCTAATTAACACCTCTGAAGTAGTTAAAACAATTCATAGGCAAACTCATCAATGGAATCAAACAGATTCACATGCGAAAATCTTGATCTTTTCAACAAATGACATGGTTGGTTGAATAACCATATGGTGGGGAGATGGGGATATAGCTTGACCATGCAAATCTAACACCATAAACACAAAGCAATTCCAAATACATGGGTCTAAATGTGAAAGGTAAAATGATAGAACTTTTAAAAGAACACATAGGAGGATGTCTTTATGACTCGGGAGTAGACAAGATTTCTTAAACACACACACAAAGCGCAATCAAAAAACAGAAAAAAAAATAACAGTTGTCAGGTATACTAAGATTTAGAAATTAGGTTCCCCCAAAGTACCCACATTCAAGAGAATTAAATGGAAACCCACAGAGTGGGAAAAGATACTCACAATACATATATCAAACAAAAAAAACTTCTATCTGGTATGTATCTGGTATGGATTCATTCAAATCCATGAAACAAATAATAGGAAAAAAATGGCAATAAAATTTGAACATACATTTTTTAAAGACTGTAGCCAAGCAAAAACAGGTAAAACTAATTTACACTGTTGAGAGTAGTGGTTTCTTGGTGAGAGTAGAAGTGGGGTTAGGTGGCAACCGAAAAGGAGGGTAAGGGGGCTTGTGGGACCTGGCAATGTCCTGTCTATCTGCGCCCTAATTATAACTTGTGAAGACTGATCAAGCTCTGGACTAATGATCTGTTCACCATATATAGATCTCTAAAAAGTGCCTGGTCCATAGTAAACACTGCAAATGTTAGCTGTTATTATTACTATTGTTATTAAAACCATGGCCATATTTTCTTACTTCTTACTCTGAACATGACAGCCCACTTTTCTCTTTGCTTTAAAAAGTAGTTTTTAGAAGTAAGCTTTTCTTCCAATTCTTTTTCAGGGTAATACTCTCCTGTTCCTTATGGTGCAGAATTTTTATAGACCTCATGTTGATTTTTTCCTGTTTGCTCATCTTTGAACAAAGGAACATCTGCTATGCTGGGCTCTTGCCAACAGCAGGGTGTACCAATTGCACTTGATCCCCACTTACTGTCCACATGAACGCTTGTAGACTCTCCTACACGGATGTAAAACAGAGAGCAGCTTGACACAGTTCCTAGTTTAACTTTTGGAGTCTGATGGAGAGTCATGTAGTGCCTTTCTATCAAACTGAAGGGCATCCTTTCCTGTTCTGCTACCCCATGCTCTGAAACTCAAGGAAATGAATATGACATATGCCCTCTCAAAAGCTTTCTAAAGTGCGCTCCCCCAAGGCAGGCTGAAGTGTTAACTCAAAAGAGGTTCTTGAAAATTTTTTTTGTATAAGTGGGAATTCTCCATACAATTTGATTTGAAAAGCAGTATAATTCATAAAAATGGTTTCAAAAGGAACTGCTTATAGATAATGTAAATTCCCTTTGATCAGTTCCAGTGCATGAAAACCTGCAGCACCCACCCCCCACGCCCCAACCACTTCCAAACACACCCGTGCACACACTGCTCAAAAGGCAATTTCAGCCATTTAAAAGGCTACCATTTTTGCAAATAAGTGTGTTTCCAACTTTACATGTTTTTATCTCCAGATACCCAGTAAGCTGTGGCCTTAAAACAGTTATAGGAGGGGAAGCACGGATGCAGTTGAGGGGGAAGCCACAGCCTGGACATCTCAGAGGATAGTCTCATGGCAGTAGGCTGGTAGACACCCTGCTTTCTGGTTGGTGTAGACCCAAGGCTTCTGAAGTATAGAGAATAGGTACGAAGAAGAAAATTAGGGAGGAGGAGGAGAGGAAAAAGAGGACAGAAGGAAGAGGAGTTGTAGCTATATTAGTGATATAAATATTCAGCCTGGCTAATATGTATTAATTGGTTGTTGTGTCTGGCAGTAGGCTGAGTGCCTTATGAACATCATCTCAATTACTTTTACGAGACTCCATGAGGTAAGTGTGCTAGTATCCACCTTACACATAAGGAAACTGAGAATTAAAACTATGTAATTTGCCCAAAACCATACACTAAGAAAGTAGAAGGGCTACGATTAAAATCCAGACAGTCTTCATCCAATACTTATCTTTTTGTGTGTCTAGTTGGGATCCTTTTAATGGAAAGTTTAAAAAGTACATAATAGATGTGCTGGCCTCATGTTATTCTGATCAAGCATAAATCAATATTGGAACTAACACCGCCATAGTGTGAATATAATGTTAATTATCTAAGCAGTGAATCAATGTTATTAAAATTAATTTAATATACGTGTGATATAAATGGCATATAGTCAGTAGTATTGCTAAAAATGATAATAATATTCTACTTATATCACTCTCATTAGGAGGAATTTGAAAACCAAAATTAGAAATTAAACACATTCCACCCTTTTAGATGTTACAAATTTCATACACAGGAAAATAACTTTAAAGGCAGGGAAAATTAATGTGATATGCAAAGGATGATTTCTTACTCATTGTTTATTTTTAGCACTCAGAACAAGATTTGATCCATAAGATTACTTAATAAATACTTATTGAACACAAGTACCATTCTTAGAACCTAGAGTTTATGAAGTACTCATACAGACTGTATCAAACGATCCTCAAACAAGTTCTATGAGGCATTTTCAGAAATGTCTCCCAACTGTGAGTTCCTTTGCTTGGAATTCTTCCACGTGCAAATATACCTCTCTCAATCAATTGCTCAATCATTTGAATCCCGTTATTCATAGAATGAGTCATTCCTTTGATAGTTGATTAAAAATAAAATTGTCGTACACTTTATAATGAATTTTAGATAATTCCACCCATAAAGGGCTCAACCAAGTCTAAATGAAATACATTAATGAAATACTGTGGTTTTCACCTTCCATTTCAGATCCATTCCTCCTTCTGTGTTAACTAATTGTGCACTATGAATGGTGGTCTCTGGGATATTGTAACATGAAAGCCCTACCTTAGTCATAGCTAGATGTATATCTTGAAGTCACCTTTGTATACTTCTTTCTTTCATCTATGATTTAATTGCCTAGTCATGTCCATTTTGCCTCTGCAACAGCTCTGCTATCCGTCAACATAACTCCTCTGTCAGTACCATTTATTTAGACCAGTCTAAATTTTGTTAGCGTGTGCTTGGATTACAGCTTCCTAGCTCACCTTAGAAAACATTCTGTTTTCAACTCTATAACCATGTGATAGGAGAGTGATTGTATCAATCATAAATCTTCAATGCCATAATAGCCTGATGATGGTGTTTAGGGTAGGCCAGCACAAGATGTGCCACTCTGGTATGTAGACTATTTCGAGTTGCAGACAGTAAAGGCTCAGACTCAGCAAGAACATTTGACCTCTCCCCCCTGACTGCCTAAAAGAAATTTAAAATAAAGGCCTGTCCCCAGGACAGGTCATCACCATAGATAACTTTGGATTCTGGTAGACTGGGAGGATCCTTGCTAAGCCTACTGTCATTAAAGTTCTATTTACCAAACATTCGCTTTTTCATTTCCATGTGGGTTGCCTTCCTCCCCTTTGAATTCCCAAATCACTACCCCAAATGTCCTCCTTGTCTGTTGCTGAAGATGCTTAAACAGGCAGCCTCAGTCCCTTGGCTGAGTTGCTCAGTTTGCCTGAGCCTCTCCCATGTATACATGTTATAAAGCTTTGTGTAATTTTCTCCTGTTATTCTGTTTCATGCGAATTTACTTTGTTGTCCAGCAGAAGAACCCAGAACAAGTAAAGGGAAATATCTTCCTCCCTTCACAGAAAAGAAAATCTAGATTGTTTTCCTTGAATCTGAGGGCTCTTCACAACCTAGTCTGGCTAGCTATATATCTCATTTCTTCTCGCCATGCACTTTCTCCCCTGGTCAAATCTAGCATTTCATTCACCACATGCCATACTATTTTCCAGATGTGAGATTTTAAATACATCTCATCTTTCTACCTGAAGAATCCTTCTTCTAGATATTCACATTTTCAAAAGCTCATTGTATTTTAGGGTATAGTTCAATTTCCATCTATTCCAATGTCGTGCTTTCCTCTTCTGAATTTCCAGAGCTTTATATCTGACCTTTTTTTTTTTTATGACATTTAAAACCTGGAATAATAGTCATTTAGTTACATGTCTTTCTCCAAAGGGAAGATCGGTATCCAACAAAACTATGTGTTATCTCCAATTCTTTTTAAAGCACTCTGGGTACACAGTATCTTATTTTTTTTATTTTATTTTTACTTTTTGAGGAACATTACCCCCGAGCTAACTCCTGCCAATCCTCCTCTTTTTGCTGAGGAAGACTGGCCCTGAGCTAACATCTATGCCCATCTTCCTCTGCTCTATATGTGGGATGCCTACCACAGCATGGCTTGCCAAGTGGTGCCATGTCTGCACCCGGGATCCAAACCAGCAAACCCGGAGCCGTTGAAGAGGAACATGTGAACTTAACCGCTGCGCCACCGGGCTGGCCCCACACAGTATCTTATAATATTATGTGCTAAAATAGTCACTATTGAATATGTTATCCATAAATATACCAAGGATTTTAATGGACCTATTGTTGAATCCTAGTCTTTATGATGTGGGGACGGCGAGCCGAAGAGTCGAAAGAAAGATTTCTTGGACTCTCAAGGTCTGGCAGTGGTGCTCTTTTATTTAGAGAATAGTATGGAATAGCATGGGGGCAGGACCCATGGGCAGTGAAGAGCTGCTGCTCCTGCCCCGAGTTGAGGGTTAGGGCTAATTTTATAAGGCACGGGCACGTGACTTATTTTTACTGGAAAAAGAAAAGATAATGTAAAAAGTCATTAAATGATTTCAGTGCAGATGGGGTCTGGTTATTGTGCGGTCATATAACTTTAGATACGAATCTGGTCATATAGATTGGCATGTAGGTGAGGATGCCCTGGGCTTCTCTCCCTGGGGCAGCCCTAATTCATACCATAAAAATCCACCGGGTCATATAGTTTGGCATGTAGGCCAGGTCACCTTGGGTTTCTCTACCTGGGGCAGCCTTAATCCACACCGTTCACATTTGTATTGTAACCAGGGGTTATTTATGTAGTCTCTCTCAGTGTGCTTCCTCATCGAAAATATGGAAATGAATAACTGGGAGAAATAAGTTATGTAATATATTTTCAAAGTCTGACATGCAATAAACACTTAACTGTAAACCTTCTAAATTTAAATTTTCAATATAGATATTAGTATACTAGACTATAATGAATGTGAATTCTTTCCCTCCTTTTTTACATATTGCCTAAATAACACTAATACTGTTTACTAATTTATCTTTAAATTTTCTCATACTCCAGGTTTTGCCTCTATCAATCCTAGATAAAAATATTCAGTCTCTGAAGTTTTCCACTATAGTCAATCTGACCATAAAGGAAGGATAATTTGAACAAATCTGAGTCTTTAACATTTCTCCTTTGATAAAACAGCAAGTGCAGCCTTTACAAAAGAAAAAAAAAACGCACAAATTTTCTAAGAGGGCAAGAGCATAAAGATGACCTGCTGAAAAATTTCAGGTATATCTATAAATTTTTGTATATGGCTTTAGAAAGCTTAAGACAATGGCTTCTCTGCTAAGAATATTGTGTTCCGAAGGGATTATGTTCATGCTATCTCCATAAATTCGCTATAAATAGCATTACAGAATACTAAGTAACTCTGACGAACCAATAGAATTGCAAATCAATAGCAAGATGCAATCCTTCTGCGATGTGTAGTGTGAAATTTACAGTTCTGGGCACTAAAAGAAGCTGATAACTTTGAAGCTCTTTTTCCTTTCTCGTCAGTCCTTCATGTTCCACACTCGAACCTGTGCGCATTGAAAGCTCTGAGAAGCCCTCAGTCTCAAGATGAACCCTGGCAATGTTATAGCTGCATTCATCTCAATTTCGGTTTGGCAATCATCAGAGTTTCAGCATCTTCTGTAGTTCCAGGGCCGAGGTTCTGGACTCTTTATGGCATATGGATTGCTGATTGTTTTTTCACATTTTGGTGGTTGTTGTGGTCATATATTATCCCAGGAAGCATTTTACAACGAAGCATTATGTCAAAGATAACTCCACATGCACTACCAACCTTCAAAACATGGCTTTGTTAACACTTCAAGGGCATCCAGAGCCAGCAAATGAGCCCCTCTTTAAGTTTGCAAACACAGAATAGGAAAGACCCAGAACAGTTTTAATGGAAAATGATGACTTGACAGAAAACTGTTTAGTTTGGAGGCAAAACCCAGCTTAAAACATAATAGCCTTCCAACCAGATTTACCCCAATGAGAAACCACTTCCTTCCTAGACATGCACTTTTCCAATGTGAATTTTTTAATACTGTGAGTTAAGCAAACATATACCTTTTATAAGTCCTAATGTTAATTAATTTAAAGTTATTTCTAGAATATAGACCTTTAGTAGTCTCTGGCCTGCAAGTGTGGTTCAGGCCCTTTTTGTTTACTGCCTGCATTACTGTAGATACCCTTAATTGGTCTTCCTGTCTTTAGTCTTACATACCCCAAACTTCCTTCACTGGGATATTCCTGAAAGGCAAATCTAATGAGGAATTCCCTACTTTAAATCATTTAATGGCTTGTTACTCTTTTCAGGATAAAATCCAAGGTTTTCACCAGGTTGTACTAGACCCTTCATGACCTGACACCTATTCATTTTCTTTTCTAATTTCAACATCCTCCCCAAGTGCATACCTACTTTCACCATGTATTCTCAGTCTGCAGAAAGCTCCGGCCTTTCTCTTGCCCTGGTTTTGTGATATTTTTTCATGCTGCTTAGCATACCCTCACCACATTCTCTTTATACTTGGTTACCTTCTTGCTTAATTTTCATGATTCTCTCATGTGTTACCTCCAAGAAGTATTCCCTGACTCACCCAGCCATTCGATATATAAATTTTGCAACATTGTTATGAATATGGGTAAGTCAGATTCATGCTTTCATTTACCATATGCAGTGTTGATTAAGGATTTCAGCTGTTTTTAATCACTCCAATCCAATTCATTGCTTCTGCATTTTCAAATCCATTGAAATCACCAAGAAGATAGTTTTCTTTTTGTTCTCTCTTTCAAGATTTGTCTTTCAGTTGTGAAAATGCTTTGAAGATCTGTTAGTTCTATCCAAACAGAAGTCAGAAGGTATCAACATCATCATCATCATCTTTGCCATCCCTACCTCCATCAAATATCAGCATGTAGTCATAAAGAGATCAGCTGACCACAGACTGTCACTTGTTACTTGATGAATTAGATGGAGAAGATACTATTTGGCTTAGCAAGAGGCTGATACACACTGGGCACTGTTCTAATCAGTATACATGAATTAATTCTCACATTAACTCAGTTAGGTAGGTAATATTTTCTCCACGCCATAGATGAAGTATAGAGAGGTTAAGTAACTTGCCAAATGTCACAAAATGAGTGAATATGAAGCCAAGACACAGACACAGGCAGTCTCTTTAACATTATACTATCCTGACTTTTAAAATTATTTCTTTCTACAATAAAAGCCTGTTGAGAATGTGTCCTGAAATTCTAGTAGAAACCCAAAACAAATGCTATTAATAAGAAATATATTATTAAAAGGAAAAGAAAGGGCTTTATTTTCTAAAATTATCCTAACCATGATCAGGATAAGCTGATGAGGTGTTTGTTAACTCTTATGACTTAAAAGTAGAAATAAGCTACACCACTAGCTTTTGTTACACCTATCATATTTAGAAACATCTTATTGATTACACACTGTCATTTAGATGTGAGAATTTTGCTAATAAACTGTTTTTATTTTCTTCTGTCAAAATAGAATTTTGGCCAGCTAAGATATTTCAGTGGAGATATCCAAACAGAGTTGGAGCTATTAATGATTGATTATTTTTTAGCAGGATTCATGTCTTGAGTGCAGAATTGAACTAAACGATCTCTGCAGTGTCTTCTGAATATAATATGCTATGACTCTGCCATGCTTCACTACTTGCTTGAAAGATTTTCCCCGAAGAACGTTCCCTAGGCTTACACGAGCGTGTGCTTTTGACAATTGCTAGTGATAGGACTCAAAATCAAGTGATGAGCTCTCAACCCCCACCTCCACATTAACATAGACTCAGTTCCTTAAGACATTTTCATTCTCCAATTCCAAAATCCACCAACTAGAAAAGTATGCTGATAAAAAAATTTGTTTCCTGAAAAGCCCTTTGAGACTGGGGGATCTCATCGGTATATTATCTGATGTTATATGAGGCAAAGCTTGCCAGGAAAAGACAGGACATAAAATTAATAAGAGACTGCATCTATGTATGGAGCACAATATTCTTCCTAGCACTAATTATAAGCTTGAAAAGAAAAGAAGAAAGGAAGGGAAAGAGGAAGGAGAGATTAATTTCACAGGGCTGATTAACTTTAAAACCTGAGTTTACAAACCTGGGAATTTTGTATTCTTTTTGCAGTTTGATCACTTTGAAATTGTTGAGAGCCAGACTTCTTTAAACTCTTTAGACATAACTGTCTGACTCTTAGCAGATAATTGAGACCCATCGATCACGTACAATAAAACTTCCTTTTACTTTTTAATTCCTGGAGGGCTTTCAAATTTGGTGTCAAATCAGCTAAGCTGTTCTCCCGGGCTCCTGTAATGTCCTGTAATGATCAGATATGCCAGAATGTAGCCTTGAATGTTTTTGTTCTCCAGACTATCATGTGCAGGAGAATGTTACCGAAGGCTCCCCATGCTTAGCACTAAGCCTGTGCAGTACGACCAACGGTGGTGACGTGCAGCAGTGGCCCAGAGAAGTAGAGCACCGATAGCCAAAGGACGTATTTTCTGGTCACATTAAAATTCTTACACTGTGATGCTTGCTTCTTGGATTCAAAGCTTGAGCCTGTAAGCTTCGGTTTATTGCCATGACTACCTTACAGCCTCAGAAAGCTTTTTAATGTTTAGAGTGAATAATCTTATTTTGTTTCTAATGAATGTGTAATTTACCCAAATACATGTACAATTTGTGCTTACATAATTCTCTTCCTTTTCATTCCCTTAATATTTTCTGCCTCAAGAAGTAAACACAGTACTATAGGGAAGGTATTCCATCAGCGCTTGAATTGTGGCTTATTGCTACTGTAGACAATTGTCCTTGATTAATTTTCAAAAGGAGAGTGGCTTACAGTTTCACTGTGATCAATGGCAAAATCTGTTGAATCAATTACCTGCCATTTTTCTCTTTTGACAATGCCTCTGTGTCAAGAAAAATATTTCTTAGAGATATTATTTTAAGCTAGACTTGACATGAATTTATGAAAGAGAGAAGAAAATGTAAGTTTAAAAGTATTTAAAAAGCAATATTTACGTACTTGAATACTCTGTTTTTTTTTTTTAAAGATTTTATTTTTTCCTTTTTCTCCCCAAAGCCCCCCCAGTACATAGTTGTAGATTCTTCGTTGTGGGTCCTTCTAGTTGTGGCATGTGGGACCGCTGCCTCAGCGTGGTTTGACGAGCAGTGCCATGTCCACGCCCAGGATTCGAACCAACGAAACACTGGGCCGCCTGCTCCGGAGCGCGGGAACTTAACCACTCGGCCACAGGGCCAGCCCCTTAAATACTCTGTTTTTTTAGTTTCAGGTTCTGGAATTAAATACCTTACCACACAATAGAATGCCCATAAATCATCAGGTTTCAACATGCCTCCTCATTGATACTATTTGTACCCTGTGTGTTTATTTCTTGAAAAGGTAGCATATTTTAAATAAAGGCATAAAAAGACAGTTTGGTGCGAGTGGAACATAAGCCACCTCGGGGGTTTCACATTGCACTAGTTGTTTGCTCATGGAAGAGTCTCTTAGGAAGACACTCACCTCCCGCCTGGACTCTATTGCCTCTATCAGTTAACTCCTTCCAGTATTTTCTGAAATTGGAACATATCTAAGTTCTTTATTGCTGATATCAGAGATGTGATTAAAGATAACCCCTAAATAGACACCCGTTGAGGACTTTTTGTTTTTGTTTTTGTAAGGAAGATAGGCCCTGAGCCAACATCTGTTGCCAATCTTCCTCTTTTCAATTGGGGAAGATTGTACCTGAGCTAACATCTGGCTCAGTCTTCCTCTAGTTTGTGTGCCGGACAGCACCACAGCATGGCTTGATGAGTGGTATGCAGGTCCACGCCTGGGATCTGAACCTGCGAACACCTGGCCACTGAAGCGGAGCATGGGAAGTTAACTACTATGCCACCCAGCCAGCTGGCATTGAGGACTTTCTTTGAAACCAACAGTTTCAACCTGGAATTTCTGTTGTTCTTGAAACACCAGTGCTGCCTGGAGTCCTGCTGCCTGAAATTCCCATATAGTTCCATATTTAGAAACACATCCTTGCTAGACATGTTTTAGAATGCTTCTGCCCCATGCCAGTGAGTCTACCCCTGCTACCACCCTCAGTGCCTGCTGAGTAGCCACATCTGTCCGAATCCTGTGTTTTCTCAGCCCAGTTCCTAAGACCAAAGCTGGGTACTTAATTCCAAGGCAGCTCATCTACAAGAGGCCAAAATTCTCTGTTGTGTAGGATCTGAGATGATCAACATCTTCTCCAGAAAGATGGAATTGGAAAACTGAGGGACTGTTGCCAAGAGAGTTGTGAGTGGCAGAGCTGAAACATCATGTGGAATCCGAGGCTGAGGAAACCACTTGGATCTGTCTGCAGAGGATGCTGCTCCACAGGAAGGCAAATGGAGCAGATCTTATACATGCCTGCAACATGTCTGGCATTCACTGAATATATGTAGGTTAATGTTTACTACTGATAAGACATAGTCGAATGCCATTGCATCCCTCCATTATCATCACTACTTTAAGCCAGAAAGAGGGGTGCTCCTTGAGATGAAAGTCCCCTGATTCTTCCAGAAACCACAACTAAAATATGACCCTCTTTTCAAACATCATCCCTAAGACAGGGGGCTTTGGAAACAAAGAGGTAGATGGGGTATTTACGACAGAGAAAGATGAGTTATTTCTGTAGAAAAAACACCAACAAATCTGTGGCTCAAAGACTTTTCAAGCCCTAGAATTGAAGGAATATAGAGGAAAAGAAAAGGCTGATCTATGTTTTCTGCTCTGATCATCACATCCATTTAACTAGGCTTCTTTTAAGAGCATGGATATCAATTATGCTTGTTTGAATTGCCCCATACAAGTTAGAAAGAAATTTAGAAATCCTAATGAATGTGGACCTTTTAGCTTGTCATCAATATCACAATGTCAATGACAAAGGAATAACTCTATATACAGCTCGAAAGTTATATTTCCCCTCTTGTGGGGAGGTATGCTAGACATAAAAAATAATGCTCTATGCTGGCAATGGATTCAGTGATACTGGGCCACTGCCGTGTACAATCAATCTGGAGTCAGAGATTCGGATTCCCATTTCAGTTTGCCATTGAGAAAGTGTTTATTTAGGAAAGTTGATTGTCTTCAGAATCTGTTTTCTCTTTCTTAAAGAAATGATACACACGCTTGGCTGGGTTGCTCCAAGAATTAAGACAGATAGTGTTTCTGGCCTGTAGTAAGTATCCAGAAAGGGTAGTTGTTAATATTATTATCACTTCTAATATCTGTTCCTCTACCTGACTCCAAGGTCGCTAAAGCTAGAGCACATGCCTTGTACATCTTCATATTGGCAGACTCTCACACAAGGCCTGGAACCAAGTAGAGCTGCCTAATTATTTGCTGCTTTTAATAGAACTGCCCTAGACAAAACTAGGACTTAATGTCAGTGAAGAGAGAGTAAGAGGCCAGATGGGAGAGGTCTGTGAGCCCAGGAGTGTTCGGGGAATACCAGCCACATGCAAGGCAGCAGGCAAGGACAGGAAATTCATACAGACACATCGGGCGTGCTATCTAGAGGGAACTATTCCCAGAAAATGGGAAGTAATGAGCATACATAAATCAGTGAGGACCAGAAAGGGGACACTAGGTAAGTTCATTTCAACAGTCTAGAAAAGCCTAAGCTCTGACATCCGTCAACATGGGACAAATAAGCGTGGAGTAACTGTACCTGGGAAATCTTTTAGAAGTTAGTGTAGAGTTGCCAGATAAAATATAGGATGCCTAGTTAAATTTGAATTTCAGATAAATGACAAAAAATTATTTTCGTAGAAGTATGTCTCATGCAATACATCATCTCTCTTTATTCTTGCAGCAATCTTGCCAAGCTTGTGTAACTGTCGTCTTTTTAAAGAAAAGTGAATTGAGATTCCAGGGCTACAGCTATCTAATATTTGGGACGTACTTATACTAAAAAATCTTGTATTTTGCCTATCTGAAATTCAGATTTAGCTAACATCCTGTATTTTATTTGTTCACCTGGTAACCTTCAATTAGAGTGTGAAGGTTAGGATGCCAAGATAAAGCAGTATCCACATATAGCAAAAAATGGGATTGCTAGACAATAAAAGCAGGACAAGCAAATGACCAAGACAGGGGCCTAGATGCTGGAACTCAAACTCAGTCCAAAAAATGGCTGACTCTTCAGGAAGTAATGCTCAGAATCTCTTCTCAGAATTTCCACTAACTTCATAAGGCTGCCCACATCTGATGGCTGAGCATATCTTACCTTCAAGAATCCAGGATTTCCTTATTTCCCTCTGAGTATGAACTAGATTGGCATGAATGCCTGGGTCAGGGACAAACTTGAAACTGAAAATGAGAGGGAACAGGGCCAGGAATCCAAGCAGGTTTTATTTTATATGTTTTAATGTTTCATATTGTATTTAATTCTGTAAGCTTTCTCAAATCCCTTTAGGACATAAACTCACGTAAATTCTAAAAGAATACATAAATAAATAACCAAAACCTTGCCCAGCCCAAGGTAATTATAGGAAAACCAAGATTAGGAACCAGCCACAATGTAAGGAGCAGCGGGCTTTTCTTCCTAACTCTTTACCCCTTTAAATTAACCCCTTGATATCCTTGGCAAATTAAATTTGCAGTTCTTTTTTGGAGCTTTTGAGTAGATGGGGGATAAGGATTCCAAAGACTAGCTTGACTTATTATAAATAAATTAGATTCTGGCAAAGATATTAATTAGAGCCACTTTTTTGGAATCTATTTTTAAGTCTTTCCATTTTTGTTACTTAAACCTCTTTCTCCTTAGTTTTCTACACTCTTAAATGCTTGTCAATAAGAGATAATGATTGAATTCCACAACATTTCCTGGAAGTGAGGTAGGGGGACCACTTTAATGGACTATTTTAAAGGAATATCATTATTTTGTAAGGTCAAGGACCTTTTTTAAGGTGACAGAGGAAAATGCTATTATCTACTCCCCAGGTTCAGTGCTATACAGTACGAGCTTGTAACAAATGCTACTATACTTACTTCAATGACACGTAGAGAAAAGCTTGACTGAGTTCAATCCATTCTTACTCCCACCAGCTGCGCTCTAGATCTGTTCCCCCAAAGAAAAACCTTTTATTTATAAGACTTTTTGATAATGTCCATTATACATTGAAACATTTCTCCATCTTTTTTATATTGTAATAGGTTGCTATGTATGTCACCTGATCCCTCTCTTAGAGGTCCATATGGAGATTGGTCTTGTGGAATGCCTCTTCCATGTGATAGGAAAGGAATGCTAATAGCAGCCATTTGTTAGCACAGCATTCTCTTGGTGTCCTTATAAGGAACGACAGGATCCCTAGAGATAAAAATTATGACTATGAAAACTCAGGTTTATTTATTTATTGACTTATTTTGGAAGATTAGCTCTGAACTGACATCCGCTGCCAATCCTCCTCTTTTTGCTGAGGAGGATTGTCCCTGAGCTGACATCTGTGCCCAGCTTCCTCTGTTTTATATGTGGGATGCCTGCCACAGCATAGCTTGATAAACTGTGCCTGTGATCCCAACCGGTGAACCCTGGGCCGCAGAATGGAGCATGTGAAAGTAACCGCTATTCCACCAGGCCGGCCCCACAACTAAGCTTTTTTTCACCACTCAGAGATATAAGTATTAAGCTGACTCAAACAGTAAAAAATGAAAAAAATAGCTGATACCCTCTTTATTGTGTGCCCTGTCTCTCTTGTGTCCATGATTCACCCATGCTGTTTGGTTTTCTATTTGAAATACATTGGAACTTCAGATAAAGCTCAGAAACTATGATTGTTTTCAATAAGAAAAGGTCACTCAACTTGCTTGCCTTCCCTGAAAAATTATGGACTAGGAGTTCCTGATTGTCCCTTTACTATTAGAAAAAGAACAGATTCATTTGTAATGTGAGATAAATAAGGAAGAAGAGGGGATGAGGAGGTATCTGGGTTTTTTCCTATGAAGAACTTCTCATATTATCATTTATCAATTAATAAATGATTATCTGCTGATCTAGAAGGCCCTGGGGGTACAACTGAGGTAGAAACAACTCTTAATTATCCAAGACTACAAATGGCTAAGTACAAAATAACAGGCCTCTCCCATTCTTCTCTTCCTTCTGGCATTCCCCAGTGGTGTTGATGATGACAGATTTGCTCATATCAGACTCAGAAGTTTCCCTTTCTGAAAAATATAAAAATATAAAATTAAAACAAGTGTTCTCTTATTTGATGTCTCCACCACATTGATCAGTGTTCAGTTGCAAAAAATGGAATTCACTCTGGCTAGTTCAAGCACAAGGGATCTATTTAGGGATTAAATGATTTACAGAATGAATGTGGAGGTTGAAGGAAAACTGCAGACTAAGCTTTTAGTGATGACTTTAAAAGCTACACTATAGAACTTGGTTACCAAGGGAACCAAGAGTTTCTTCCACAATCATGAAACAGATCAGCAAATATCCAAAATCAAAAAGTTTACTCCAGAAATATAAACACTTCTAATATTGAGCTTACCAACAGAAACTGCAGAAGTATCAGAAAACATGGCTTCCACATATAATATCTCACACAACTACATCTATTTAACGGAAATAAAGTCAATTCATCTAGATGTAAGCAAATCCGCGAAATGCAGTTTT
The DNA here is from genome assembly GCF_041296265.1 of Equus caballus. NCBI lineage: Eukaryota > Metazoa > Chordata > Mammalia > Perissodactyla > Equidae > Equus > Equus caballus. The sequence continues at coordinate 15,118,681 of NC_091702.1, read as the reverse complement.
TAGCTTTCCAAACTTCGCAATGTGTGCACTTCACTAGAAGGAATTGATGCTGGGTGTTATGCACCACTCTGCCCATCTGGCCACTAAATATCCATACACAACTTCTCCCCATGTTTAAACTTCCAATCAACAGCACTAGTAACAGGAATACATCACCATTCAACATAATGCAGCTATGCCCCCTAAAAATGAAGAACTCTCTGCCTCAAAAGAGATGATCCAACGTTACTACAGTCACTGTATCCATTTCTGGGTGGTCTTCATGACTTTTATAATTAAGTCAATATTCCCACCTTTACATCCTGTAATCTATAAGCTAAATTAAAACATTATTCACCATCAAATTTGTGTACTATGTAAAATATTAAAAAGAGAAGAAAATGAGAACTTGTATAATATAGATAGATAGAAGAAAGATCAATGATAGATGACAGATTAAGAATATAGCATGAATGGCTAGTAAAATCCTTGGTTCTGCAACAAGCCACAAGGTTGTAGTTAATATTTATGATTTCTTTCTTTCACTGTACATTTTATGTGTCCTTTGCCTTCAGTAAAACCTCAGTTGGTTGAGATTTCTTAAATGGGATAAACCAGTGATTTGTTCTTGAATAAGTCAAACACCTGGAAGATTTAATATTGCATTATAGTGATCTAATATCGATTTTCCCCAAGAAACATCATAGTTGGAGCCACTTTAGAGGATCCCAGACATACTTGCCCGTGCCACCATTGCATAAGGGCCTCTTGAGAGTTTGGATCAATCCTCTCAGCATCATTGTAAAGCCTTTATTTACCTATTGGTTCTCAGCCATGAGGAGCCCAAAATGGTCAGTGTAGTCTTGATTTTAAGTTCCATGGAATCTCCATTGTGTCCGCTAGTAAATACATTCTCCTCTTGTGCACCAAAATCTCAAAACTAGCAGAAGCCAAAAATTGGAAGATAGGAAGCAAACACTTCCCTGGTAAATCATTTAGTATAATTGTGAGAGTTGCCATTCCTGGCTCCACACCTGGCTTTCAGGCTCCACATATTCTACAGGAAAAATGATAAAATACATTTTTCAGCCTGTAGGAGAGAAAGCTGAAACAGACGTCATATGCCAGTGCACGAGGTACCATAAACTTTGAACTCATCAATATACTGCATGAGCTTACTCCTAATGGTGACTGATGTTTGTCAAGACCAAGGTTTTGAAATGTTATTATAGCTTGAACTCTCCTGAGAAAGAGATTTCTGAATGTCATGCCATCAGAATTCACAGAAAAGTAGCCCTTCTCATAAATCTTTATTTTCAAAAGATACGTCTATTCTGTTTCTTACTGTTTATATGAAATGGAAATGCCACAGAAAAATCTATTCCCACCTGTGTGCTCTCTACTTGTTCCCACAAAGCCTGTTCCTCCTACGTCACTACCTGAAATTCCATCCTCAGATACGAACCTGAGAGTCATATTGATGCATCCCTTTCTCTCACACTCTCATTCTTTATTCAGTCAAGATCCCATGTTCTTCCTATATGTTATCTAAATATAGATTATCTAAAGATCTACCTGGTCAAGCCATCTCTGCCCTCTTGTCCAGCCTTATCTTTTCTGAACATCCCACCTTATATTATAGATGACTTTTAGTTTTCTATCGGTTTTATATTCATTCTTTTCATCTGGTTGATTCATTTTCTACTTCCATTGTCTAAAAGACTCTCCTTCCATTCCCACTTACAGTCCCTTTCTGCATTCCCACCTCCACAGAAACCTTTCCCTCTCAAGACACGCACATTCCTGACTCATATCATCCTTCAGATCTTAACATTGAACGTAGTTTTCTCCAGGCAATCTCCAGTGACCTCCTACATGTGGGAGAAGTGATGTCCCATTGGGTCCTGTAGCATCCTGTCCCTCTACATCATATCTCCACATTATAACAACCTCTTCACTCAGATTTATGTCTCATTATACTCTTTACCATAAAGCTGATGGGACAGGCATTAGTCATGTTCATAATTATAAATTTAAACTTAATGCAACTATATAATACCAAATATTTTTTAAATCAAACGAACTTAGTATTCATGCCTATGAAATATCAACAGGCAATCATGATGTATGATAGTGTTCGTCCGCAGTCAAAAAATCTCAGTTAGTGTTTAATTAAAAATAATGGTTTCAATATGTTGTGATTTTAATGGGGTGTTTCAGATAAACTTTGATTGACAACTCAGGCAATCAGTGACTGGGATGGTTACCTTTTTGAATAATAGTGCTTTAAGACAGAACAGAAACACCCACATTGGAGCAAAATGTCCAGTATGAAAATAGACGTCTCTTCCCTTTTCTGAAAAAGCAGCTTCTAGGAAGTATATAAATAAAATTAAACAGAAGAATCCTTAGTCATATTAAGATTCAGATCAAAACTTTGACTCATTGAGAAAATTTTTATTTTAATTAATTATTTTCCTTATGTCAAGTGGTTTGGATTACGGAAAGAGTATGGGGCTAAACAATGTGAAACATAGAAAGCTCAAGTTATGTATGTTACATTGAAATTAGAAGATGAATGGAAATAATTATCATTAGGTCTTGCTCTGATAACTTTCATAAGAGTTTTATACAGCTTGAACGTTGTTTGAGGGAAAGTAACAGATTGAAAATACTAGAGAGATTTGATATAAATTTCTATCCATTTCTGAGAATTAAAACTGTGCTTAAATTCTGTTTCCTTGATCTGTCAACTAGAACAAGTATTTTGTATCTACTAAGTGTGTGCATTAAAAAAAAGTTTCCTAGTGATAGATTAAAATGAAAATCAATGTATGGAAAATGTGATGAGGTTATTCAATGAAACCAAATGAATTTTTCTACAAGATTCACATTGTACTTACATAGGCTATTATTTTATAACTATAAATTAATTTGTAACTATGTTTTTAAATTTTGTAATAAAAGGATTACTAACTATAGCAGTGGCCATCAAATTTTTTCTACATTAGAGTTTATCTTATGCCTGAAAGCTATTTTTCAAAGGCTGTATCAAATATGTATGAAATACGATACATGGACATATATTAAATTAGCGCCAAAACTAATAAATTCTGTGCAAGTATTCAAATATATTCTCAAACAGTTATTAACATTTGCTTTACCATGGCCTGAGCTTTGGGGTGCAGATTCAAGTGTTGTGTGCAAGACTATAATAGTTAATATACCGTTTTTGGCATTAAACAATTTATTGCTAAGATGATGTTCACATTAGTAATGAATCATAATATTATTCTTGCACCAAAAAGAAAAAAAAAGTGTCTTTTTGTAGTGCGTACTCATTTTTATGGCTAAATTATATGTTGAGTTCATTTTGGAGGTGACACAAGCACTAAAGTAAATCTCCTCAATATATTTTTTATGTAATTGAGGGACCAGTTGAAAATCAGTTTAATTCAGTTGAAAACCATCACTATTATGATACATAAGCCTGTATAATAAAGTATTGAAAAGTGATCTTAAAAATAGAACAACCAAAATCAAACCAACTAACAAAAAACAAAATCACAGAAACAAAATAATAACTTGGGAAAAATTAGAATTGACTCTGTATAAAATGTTGTACATGTAAAGAAATCATGAAGAGAATTTTAAGATCTGACTCATGAAATGAAGTAAGAGAGGAGAACACTGGATTTGGGGTCAGATAGATATTGGACCAATTCTGATTGTCTCTTAGAAATTGATCTCGTAAAAGTTAACATTCCTGAAACTCAGCTTTCTCATTTGTTAAATGGAGAATGTGATACTTTTCTTGGAGGTTTTCGTTGATTGTTTGTTTCATGAGAATTAAATAATAACAAGATAATTTATCTAAACTGATTTACACATAATTCCTCATTCTCATGAATGAAAGATATTATAATTACTACTGTCATTCAAAATTAAAGATAGATGTTTAATTAAAGTTCAACAAATATAGCTTTATCTCCTTAAGATTCACCCCTCTGAGTTCCAAACCGTACCCTAAGCATTCTAAGAACTACAATATATTATCAATGGTCATTTCCAGCTTTAATTTTCTCACTAAATCAAGCATTTGTTGAAGGTAAAGAGTACCTTGCTCATCTGTATATTTTACCACGCAGTCTGCATCCTGTTATGATAATATGTTTGCTGAATGCCAAAGTTAATTCTTATCATCTATAGGAACCAAATATGAGCAAAATGGTTCTCAGTATTTAGTGTACAAATCTTAGTTTTTGGTGCACAAAACAGAGATACAAAAACAACTACAAATTAAGATAAATTCATTTTTAATACTAGGAAAATAACAATGGAGGAAAATATTTCTGATAGTGAGAATTTAATAAAATGCCGTTAAAGAGAACATAGAATACTCACCAAATTTAGAAAGATTGACAGCTCTTACTGACAAGGTGGCAAAGTATAATGAAGGTAGAGGAAAGAGCATGAGTCCAGACACATACGCGGCTAGTCTGGGAACAACGATGTGTTTGGTCTGGAACATACAAAGGAAAGGGAAAACAGTTAAGACAGTAAAAGAAGTTTCAGTGAAATCCTGGTTGTCCTGTCCAGAATTTTAGATTACTTAGCTTTTCAGCAAGCCTCTTTTCTCTAGTTTCTGAATAATTGCTGGAGCACATTATTCTGCCTTTGTTTTACAGCTGGGTGTGGGCTTGTGATTAGAGTCTGAGCAATAGAACCACGGTGGAACTTAAATTTTGCACATTAAGGCTTAGGCTATAAAAACCTCAAGTACGGTATTGTCTCCTCCTCTCTACTGGGTAGACAGTGGTGCCCAGGGTGACCTTGGGAAACAAGTTTAATGTTAGAGAACTTCTGTCATCTTGGGTCCCTAAATTTATTTTTTCAAGCCACTGAGTGAGAATCTGATTTGTCAAGCTACTAATATTTCAGAACCTATCTGTTACTGTAGCTAGCATAATTTTAACCCACTATATGATATTGGCTGCACTGAGCACTGAGTCATCAGATGTTAGTGAACAGGTAAGAGGCACCATTCTGTATTTTAAAAAGACTACTCTTGTTAGTGGCATATAGGAAGGGTTTAAAGGAATAAAGTCTTTTTAGGAAGCTTCTAAAATAGAATAGACAATTGATTAGGGAAACTCAAACTAGGAAAAATACAGTGAGAATAAAAAAAGGAAAAGACTTCGTATGTCAATCCATTACTTTTAGGGTAATTGTTGTTATTTTTCTGAATTTCACATTGGAACATCCCTGAAGCCACTTCAATGCTAAATGAGTAAACTAGCTTCATGTATTTAAATTAGGAAGTCTCTAAGTTTAGCCAGTAAGAGGTACCTTTATCTGAAGCCTGTAAAATACCGTATTTATTTATTTTTCAAAAGTTTTTCAAATAAGCAAAATATGGAAGGGAAGTTAATAGGAAAATGAAGACAGATAAGTATAAAGACAGACAAAAGAAAAAAAAGAAAGAAAGAATGGTAACACACACCTCTCTGAATGATACCCTTTACTTATCAATTGGAAATCCCTTTAAACAGCACTTCATCATAAGCTGTCTCTGATTGTACTGCTTTATTAACTACTCCATGATATTTATTGATGATAACTTGGTACCGAGTAGGCATTTTTAAAGTCAGTCAATTGTTTCTTTTCCCTTCAATATCATCTACGATTTACCAAAGCTTGCATCAGACTTTCTGAAATGCTTGGAGCCCATAATAACCTAATGAAGTGACAGTGTGGTAGACAAGGACAGAAGGGGAAGAAAGCTGAACTCCTCTGGAGCTGAAAAGAAAGGAAGTTGATCCAGAAAAGGAAAGAGGAAATATTCCTTCAAAAACTTAAATTTAAATAGGTTTCTAAAACAAAGTCATTCACGTAGCAGCTATTGTGGTGGACCTGGGGTGCGGATCTCACACGTCCATCCTGCTTGCCACAGAAAAGGAAGTCAACATGCCCTTTCACAAGTCAGTACCCAAACCTGTTGCAACTCACTATTCTCTCTCTGAAAACCCATCCCTTGTATTTTTTTTTTGAGTAAATTTGTTAAATTGAAGTATTAGTATACATACAGAGATGTATACAAATTGTGAATACACAACTGCAAGATTTTTTACAAAGTAAATACAAAAATGATGGAATATTTCACAAATTGATGTCAGCCTGTAGGAGAAGACATGCTAATAACCTTGGTATCATTCAAATTTTAATATGTATAAATAATGTATATATATGTACAGCATCAGCATGGCTGCCCTGGTGTGGTTTTGCTGAAAAAGAAAAATAAAGTGTCTGAGGGTTCAAGAAATGCATTGGAGAGAAGACAGTGGAAGAGAGGAATTCTTAACAAGCAAAACAATTACAGGGAAAGTTTTTTAAAAAGCAGCTCACAACAGATATAACCATTATGCTTATTTTCTCTTTCCTTTAATTTTTGTTTTTTACCATCAGTAAAATATGTGTCCTTTTTAAGCAAGGTAGAAAAAGAAAGAAAAAAGTGTAGTGTACTGAAAAATTATAAATCTTTAAAACTGATGTTACTAATACCTGGAGACTTAGGAATATGGGAAATGTGAGTGTTATTTTTGCAAGATTTAAGTTCCTGAAAGTGTGACTACCCAAAGCCACATGGCGACATGAAGGAAGACAAGTAATTGCTTTCTGTCACTGAGACAACAAAATTATCAAATCTCAAAAGTAGCTACTTTTGTTTAAAATTAGTATTTTCCATTAATTGCTAATTTGCTAGTATATAAACATGATTTTTAATAGTCATAGTTAAAATTAATTTCCAAAATTATTTAATGACCTCATTAATCAATACATTTCATTAATTGAAATTCTATATCCTCTGACAATATTAGAACTGTTTTAATAACTTTTTAATAAGTAGTATGTATCTTTGAGTTTTTAACTTGAGAAATGTGTTAGGCATTTCCTGTCAGTTAATAACTAACTGGATTAAAAGCTCTTATTTTGAACATTTGGGGATATTTCCTGCCAGAAATTGTTCTTGGCTTATCCCTTTCTCAACCATTATTGTTTAAATATCATCTTATTGTGAGGATTTCTTTTAAAGTAACAATGCACCATAAGAACTCTAAACAATTATCTCCATATATAATCATTAAAGCTTTCATATTTACACATATTTCAACATGATGTATATTGTGTAACTATGCAAAGAATAAATAACATATAATCCATTATCTGATGTATTGTGAAAAAATATTTCATCTAATGATCTCTAATATTATCTTAGAGAATTGTTTTCCCTTCAAACTTCTTTATGGCCCAGTCAAATTCTAAACCACAAATTTATTTGGATTTTTTAAGGAAATATTTTGTTTATCGGAGTTCTCATATAAAATTGAACTGAAAACCTAAATTTTGATGTTATTAATAGCTTGTCACATAAATAAAAGTACATAATAAAAGCACATAATAAAAGCATATAATAAGACATTTAGTCTTCATTATACTTTTTTATTTAACGACTTCGAGTGTTTGGTTTTCCTTGTAATTTTATAATTAAATGTTGAGATATGGACCAAATTCTCTGGTTGTTTATTATACATGCACACACACACATACTCTTATGCATTGTATACATATGGTAGGCAAGACAGTATAAACTATGTTCACAGATCACTATAACATAATGTAGACAGTGTTAGCAAAAGAAGACACACACTACAATATAGTAATCCAGATGAAGAGAAAAAATCTCTTTTTGGAAGAAACTAGGTATCCAAATATTCTTGCAGCTCTCAAGAAGCAATTACACAGTTTTGAGGAGGTAGAAAAATAAATACTTCTAAGGTCCCAATTCTTCAAATGTTCTCTGTATTTTATTATAGCCTCAGGTTTATACATGCCTCAGGGGACTACGGTGACTGTCAGAGGCAAGAGCATTACCAGATTCCTTGAGAACTTTCTCCCTATATTTGTAAAAGAAAAATAAAATTTTAGTATCTTAAGCCTTAAGCAAGAGTAAGACGACTCACTGTTTTTAACTGTGAGGGGAGAAAATGGTGAAAGAATTCAAAAATTTGATAGAATACTTTCTTTTGGTTTTTACTGAAGCCATGGAATAATATTTCAGTTTTTATTGTAATAAAATAACTACAGTCCTAACTTATCTCTAAAAACACATCCATCCAGAGTAATGGAATTAGTGCAAGAAGTACAACAGAGGATTTTACAAACCTCTTCTTAATAATTCTTTCTATAAAGAAAGCTAATTTTGCCTAGTGACAAGTTTCTATTTCAGCACTATGTTCTTATGGGGATAAGTTTCTGTCGACCAATCTGTACTTACAATAAGGTTCCAAAGCACTTGCAAGGGACCTCCTAGTCTACCTTATGAAAATACAAGGGGACAACTTTTTTTGGCTCCAGAGTCACAATGTGCCACCTGGATCATTTCTTCTCCCATTGTCATACCACTCAGGAGCATATAAATATCTTAATTTTTGCAGATATGACTTTTTTCATCAAAATAATGCAAAATTTGGGGTATGTCTCTTCTGATTTATCTAAGACAATGCTACTGAATTCTTGAAAAGTTAGAGATATGTGAAAATAAAGGTATTTTTCTGGAAAGAAAATCAAAAGACTTACAATGTTTCAGTCAAATCCATAGCCTTATATAATCACAAGAATTTGCCTAGTTTTACAAAACTTATATTTTATTCAGAAAAAAATTCATTAGATAGTTTCTTTTTATTTTTACCTAACAGCTTTATTAAGATAATACACATATAATAAAATTAACCCATCTAAAGTATAATATTCAATGATTTTTAGGATACTTACAGAGTTGTGAACCACCATGATAACTTAATATTAGATCATTTTCATCAACCCAGAAGGAAACCTCATACCCACTGGCAGTCATAGGCAACAACTAATCTACTCTCTATGGATTTACATGTACTGTACATTTCACAGAAGTGGAATTATATAATACATGGTCTTTTCTGACTTGATATTTTCACTGCACATAGTGGTATTTTTTATTACAAATTTTTGTAGATTTAAATTATATTCCATAAAATTCATTCCTTTAAAGTGTACAATTCAGTAATTTTTGGTATATTCAAGGAGTTGTGTAACTATTACCACTAATTAATTTTAGTTAACTTAGTTAATTTTGAAACAGTTTCATCATCCTTAAAAGAAAGCCCATACCTATTAGTAGTCAGTCTTAATTTCTCCCTTCTCACTAATCTACTTTATGTCTCTATGGATTTTCCTGTTCTGGACATTTTGTATTAGTAGAAACAATACGTGATCTTTTGTGGCTGCCTTCTTTCCTTTAGCATGATATTTTCAAGATTTTTCTATGTTGTAGCATATGTCAATATTTCATTATTTTTACTTGCATAATACTGTTCAATTGTATGGATATGCCATGATTTATTTATCAATTCATTAGTTAATGGACATTTGGGTTATTCATAATTTTTGTCCGTTATGAATATCACTGCTATGAACATTCATGTACAAGTTTTTGTGTGGACTTATGTTTTCATGTCTCTTGGGTACACACCTAGGAATGGAATTTCTGAGTCATGAGTTTGCTCTCTTATTAACTTCTTTTTTTTGAGGAAGATTAGCCCTGAGCTAACTCCTCTCAGTTCTCCTCTTTTTGCTGAGGAAGCCTGGCCCTGAGCTAACATCTGTGCCCATCTTCATCTACTTTATATGCCTACCACAGCATGGCGTGCCAAGTGGTGCCATGTCCACACCCGGGATCCGAACCAGCGAACCTCAGGCCACCAAAGCGCTGAGAAGCAGAACATGCCAACTTAACTGCTGCGCCACTGGGCCGGCCCCTCTGATTAACATTTTGAGGAAATGAAAACAATTCCAAAGTAACTATGCCATTTTAAAACCCCATCAGCAATGTATGAAGTTTCAAATATCTCAAAACCCTTGACACCACTTGCTATTGTCTCTTTCTAATTAATGAGTCACATAATGACATTTTAGTCAACAATGGACCACATATTGACAGTAATCCCATAACATTATAATGCAGCTAAACTATTCCTATTGTCTAGAGATGTCTTAGCCATCTTAACATAGTAGCTTAACACATTACTCAGGTGTTTGTAGTCACGCTGGTATAAACAAACCTACTGTGCTGCCAGTCATATAAAATTATAGCACATACAATATGAACAGTACATAATATTTGATAATGATAATAAACAAATAAGTTACTGGTGTATGTATTTACTATACGGCAATTTTTATCATTATTTTAGAGTGTAGTTTTTCTAATTATAAAAAAGTTTACTGTAAGATAGTATGGCTTGTTAAGCTCACAGCAGCTTCATACATCTCATGACTACCGCATCTTTTGATTGCATCATATTCTCTTGTGCTTGATTTAATATCCTGTTCTTTTTCTCTTCACGAACCCTAAGTATACAAAATCCACTGCTAATGTTGCCAGTAAGAGCCCACCTGAGTAATTAACCTGGAAATAAAATTAAAAGTGATTAAGGTCTACAAAGGTGGAAAATCAGCGATGGTTATTGCTCACCAGTCAGACATGTCTCATTGCACCATAGCTAGGATCTTGAAGAACAAGTACAAAGTGGCAGAAGCTGTTAAAAGATCTGCTTCATTGAAGGCAATGAGACTAATGAAAACAAGAAGGGCCTATATCAGACATGGAGAAACTTCTAATGACCTGAGTTGAAGACCAGACTCAGAAGCATATCCCTCTCAGCACCATGACAATCATGGCCAAAGCAAAATGTTTGTTTATGATGTTGAAAAAATAGACTGAATGTTACAACAATTTTGAATTTACTGCTAGTTCAGACTGGTTTAAATGACTCTGGAATCATCATTCATTACATAATGTGAAAGTGAGTGGTGAGTCTGCAGTTGCTGATGTGAAGTCTGCTGAAGAATTTTTGGAAACTCTAGATAAGCTGATTGTAGAGGAAAAATATCCAACATAGCAGTTATTCAATAGGGATAAACCTCCCTATTCTGGAAATGAATGCCTAACAGGATTTATATCCATAAGGATGCAAAGTCAGTGCCCGGTTACAAGGGTTTTAAGGACAGGATAGCAGTCTCACTTGGGGGCAATGTTCCAGGCTACAAATTGAAACCCTTTGTGATCTGGCACAGTGAGAACCTCAGGGCCTTCAAGTATATCAGTAAGCCCACACTGCCAGTGTACTGCAGTAGCAATGAGAAGTCATGGATGGCCCAGCTCCTCTTCCAAGATAGCCTGAATTGCTATGCCAGCAAAATGGAGAATTGTTTGGAGAATAACATACCTTTCAAGAGTTTTCTTATTGTTAATAATGCTCCTGGAAATCCTTCTTTTATTGGTGATCATCTTAATATCAAAGCAATCCCTTCAAACAGCACCTCTTCGATCCAACCAATGGATCAAGGATGTATAGAAGCTTTTATAGCCTACTACCCGAGGAGGACCTTTGTCCAGTCTATTGCTGCAACTGGGGAAGACACTGATGAAATTCTGGAAGGATTATAACATCTATGACTGCATCAAGAATCTTGTTTGGGCTCGGGGTGATGTCACCACGGAGTGTATGAATGGCATCTGGAAGAAGACACTCAAGATGTTCATCTCTAACTTCAAAGGATTTTCCAAGGATGAAGAGGTTGCAAAAATCAACAAGGCTGTGGTTGAGATGGCAAACAGCTTTAACCTCAATATGGATGAGGATGACATGAGGAGCTCCCAGAGGTAGTTCCTGAGGAATTGACTAATGAGTAATATTTGGAACTGGAACAGAAATGCATAGCTGAAGAAGAGGCAAGAGAAAAGGAAACTGCAGGAGAAGAAAAAGAAGAACCTCTAAGAATATTCAGAGTGAAAGGTTTAGCAGAAACTTTTGCAGACCTCAACAAGCTCCTTAAAAGGTTTGAAAACATGAACCTTAACACCAAGAGGTTTTCATTAATAGAAAGGAATGTACATGGTGCGTTATCTGCTTCCAAGCAAATTTGTGATGAAAGAAAAAAAATAAACCAAGCAAATCATCATGGACATATTTCTGAAAAGAGTGATAGCTCCCCAGGAAGAGCCTCAGGCAGGTCCTTCAGGAGGTGTTCCAGAAGAAGGCATTGTTCTCATAGGACATGCCAGCTCCGTGCGTGTTATTGCCCCTCGAGACCTTCTGTGAGACAAGGTGTGGAAGTGGAAGACAGTGATATTGATCATCCTGACCCCATGCAGGCCTAGGAAAATGTGTGTGTGTTTGTCTTAGTTTTCAACAAAATGTTTGAAAAGTAAAAAAAATAAACAATTTTAAAAATAGAAAAAAGTTTATAGACTAAGGATATAAAGAATATATCTATTTATAGCTGTAAAATGTTTTTGTGTTTTAAGCTGTGTTATTATATGAGTTAAAATGTTAAAAAAAATTAAAGTTTATAATGTAAAAAAGTTACAGTAAGCTGAGAGAATTTATTCCTGAGGAAAGAAAATTTTTTTATAGATGTAGTGTAGCCTAAGTATGCAAAGTTTATAAAGTCTACCAGGAGTGCACAGCACTGTCCCAGGCCTTCACGTTCAGTCACCACTCTCTCACTGACTCACCCAGAGCAACTTCCAGGCCTGCAAGTTCCACTCAGGGTAAATGCCCTACACAGGTATACCATTTTTTAAACTTTTATACCATATTTTTACTATACCTTTTCTACGTTTCGATGCACAAATCCTTACCATTGTGCCTACAATTGCGTACAGTATTCAGTACAGTAACATGTTGTACAGGTTTGTAGCCTGCGAGCAATGGGCTACACCATATAGCCTAGGTGTCTAGTAGGCTATACCATTTAGGTTCTATGATGTTTGCACAACAAAATCATCTAATGACTCAATTCTCAGAAGGTGTCCTTGTCTTTTATCAACTTTTATCAATGCATGACTGCCTAACCATCCTAGTGAGTGTGAAGTGGTTTCTTATATGGTTTTGATTTGCATGTCTTTAATGTCAAATAATTTTGATCATCTTTTTGTGTGCTTACTGGTCATGTGTATTTGGAGAAATGTCTATTCACATATTTTGTCTGCCCTGTAATTGGGTTATTTGCCTTTTTCATTGTTGAGTTGTAATTATAACTTAAATCCTGGATACAGGTCCCTTATCAGATATATGATTTGAGGATTTCTATTCTGTACTGTCTTTGTACTTTCTTAATTTTTCATTTGAGGACAAAGGCTTTTAACTTTGATGAAGTACAATTTATTTACTTTTATATGCGCATATTTTCTTCTAAGACTTTTATCTTCTTAGCTTACATTAAACCTTTTAATCAACTTGACCTAATTTTGTGCACAATATGAGATACAAAATAAATTATTATTTTATTTGGCCTAATGATATCTAGTTTTCTCAGTACTATTTGTTGAAAACATTTTTTCCTTTTGAATGGTGTTGAGACACTTGTCAAAAATCAATTGACATCGATGTGTGGGTTTATTTTTGGACTCTCAGCTCTATTCCATTTATCAGCATGTCTATCCTTATCCAGTACCACACTGTTTTGACTACTGTAGCTTAATAGTAAGTAACGAAACTGGGGTATGTGAGTCCTCCAACACTGTTCTTCTTTTTTTTCATAATTATTTTGGCTATTTAGGATCCTTTGCAATTCCATATGGATTTTAGCATCACCTTGTCCATTTCTGCAAAAAAGAAAACCAACAAAACTGTTGAAATTTTCACTGAGATTTCATGAAAGTGTAGATCACTTTGGGAAGTGCTGCCATCTTAACAATATTAAATTTTCCAATCCATGAACGTGAGATTCTTTTCTATTTATTTAGTTTTACTTAATTTTTTAACAATGTTTTATAGTTTTCAGTAGACGAGTTTTGCACTTCTTTTGTCAAATTTATTATTAAGTTTTTTATTCTTTGTTGAGGCTATTTTGATGAAATTTCTTTCTGAATTTTATTTTCTTAATACTCGTCACTATTTTATAGAAATGCAAATGATTTTTGTATATTGATTGTGTATCCTACAGTCTTGCTGAAGGCTTTCTTATTTCCAAGAATTTTTAGTGGATTCCTTTTGAGTTATTATGTACAAGATCATGCTTTCCATAAATAGAGATAGTATTACTTCTTCCTTTTCAATGTCGATGCCAATTATTCATTCCTCTTGCCTTATTGTCCTAAACAGAACCCTTGGTGCAGTGTTGAACAGAAATGGTGAAAGTAGACATCCTTGTCTGGTCCTAGGAAGAAAGCATCGATTCTTTCACCATTAAGTATGACAGTAGCTGTTGGTTTTCTGTAGATGCTCTTTATCATGTTGAGCAAGATTTTTTCAATTTCTATATTATTGAGCATTTTTTTAATCACATTTGGTAAGTTTTCACTCACTATTACTTGCAATATTTTTTCTGCCCCATTTTCTCTCTTTATGTTTTTGTGCTCTCATTATGTATGTACTGGGTGTGCATAAGGATGTTCCACATTCCTCTGAGGATTTATTTATTTACTTTCATCCTTTATTCTTTTGATTCTTCAAATTGTATAATCTTCATATAGATATACCTTCAAGTTTGCCTATTCTTTCTCCTCCCAGCTCCAATCTACTGTTCAACTGCTCCAGTAAATTTTTACTCTGTTTTTTTTCTTTACTTTTCACCTCCAGAATTTCCATTATAAAATAATTTCTAACTCTTTAATAATATTCCCTATTTGATGAGTCATTATCATTATGCCATTCCTTAATTCTTTAAATATGTTTTCCTTTAATAACTTGAACATATTTGATATAACTACTTGAGGTACCTTTGTGGAAAGTCCAACACCTGGGGCCCCTCAAAAACAGTTTATGTTGCCTGTTTTTGTTCTTCCATATGGATCGAGTTTTCCTGGTTCTTTGCATGTTTCATACTGTTTTTAGTAAAAAATGGACATTTTTGATAATGTATTGTAGCAACTCTGGATACTGATCCCTCTCTCAGGGCTTACAGCTGTTGTTGATTGCTTATGCACTTGTTCATTTGTTTAGTGACTTGGTTATACTAATTCTGTTGAAGCTGTTTGCCCTTGAGTAGGCAGCCTCCAATGTTCTTGATGTTATTTTTTTTTTTTTTTCTTGTTTTTATCTTTAAGCCTGACTTTTTAGGAGTTTGTCCTGAGTCGGCACTGTTTCACGGTCAGCTAATAATTGCTCAGAGTTGTGCTTAAGCTGTGCTTAAGCTTTCTGAGTCAGTAATGTTTTCACGCTTTGCTGTTCGAATTGTGCGTGGCTAGGAGACTGCTTTCACAGTTTAGTAGGTTTACAAGTTCTCACTCTGGTTAGTCTTGAGACAGTATATGCCTTGGGCATAGTCACAGTTTTCCAGACCACTAGGGATGACTATGATTTCAACAGGATCCTCTTTGATAGTCTGTTTCCCTGATCTCCCAGTTAAACTTCTTGCTGATCTGTCTCTGTTAGTATCACACTAAGCTGTTGGCCCTCACTAGTTGCTAGCTGATTGCTCTATTGTTTTCAACAACACACTGCAGCATAATTTGCTCCAAATAGAGTTGCTCCCCTCAGGGAAAGCATAGTATTGTCATTCTTTGAGGTTTGCTCCCCACCTCCTCCCTTACAGGACAGAATAGCTGCTCTTTGAAGGAGGGGTTGAAAGTGGAATTTACCTTTCACTGTGTTTTCCAACAGGATCCCATCTAGGAAGTGGGATGTCGGAATGTGAGAGGAGAAACTGGTGCTACCACCCAACTATCCATCTTCCATCAGTAAAGACTGTCCTCAACATAGAGATGAAATCTACTGGGCTGGCCTGGAATAGCTTTTCCATACCAGAGATAAGAGCTGCCACTTGGTTGCTGAGCTCTCCAGAATAGCTTTTCCCCAACATAGAGCTGTGGGGAAATGGAGGACGGCACTCTTGACCAACTGCATTGCCAGACTTTCCCTATAGAGTGGCATTTGGGGGCAAGAGAATGGAACCATTGCCACATTGCCATCATCCATCCAATATAGATCTTTTGTAGCATAGAGCTGGGGAAGATGGGATCTACCACTGGTTTCTGAACTTGCTTCAAAAGCTTTTCCACACCAGGGATCTCAGTGGGAGTGGGTGCAGCCTCAACTCAAATGCTACTGTCTTCGACCCTTATTACTGAGCTTCCAGAGATCTTGTTGAAGAAATCTTCTCAATTTACTGTAAGTCAATCTCCACGTCAATCTCCAGAGATGAAGAATGTCTTTGCTAATTTTGATCAGTTTATAGATGTCTTTCTAGGTGAGACCTTTTGCCAACCTCCTCATGCTGCCATTCCTTAAGTCCCACCTCGGGATTTCTTTCTAGTTCCAAGTTACATCAAATTATAATGTTTTAAAATGTCTAAAGTCTGCGACAAATGAGATGAAGAATCTCTAAATTAACCTTTAAATAATTGGAAGGGGTGGGAAAGGAGGAGGTTGTAAATAAAGTGTAATCTTTTTATGACTGCCAGTCTACTTTCACAGAAAATCAGAATTATTCTTGACCTCTTTTTTTGAGGAGCAGAGTGTTAATTTTTCATGTTTCTTGCCGCAAAAATAAGAATTTTTATTTTTCCAACCTACTTCATGTTAAATTGTTTCCTTTTCTTGGGCTCTTAAAATTGAAATTAATAAAGTTTTATTTTACATTATAATAATGTATATTTATAGCACTTCTCCACAAAATATGGTCTTATGAGAATCACCAAGGAATTTCATTAGTAATTCAGTTGCTTTTTTAACTTAGGAATACTCTTTTTATTCAGTGAAACTTAGTAAAAAAATTAAACTAGACTATTTTATATTTTTATTAATATTTGAACTTTAAGGAGATCTTGGCTTTATTGATCATATGGCATTATCATTATGAGTGAAAGTTTAACCCTTTTTCATTGTTCTAAATAATTCAGAAAATAATTCCAATTTTACTCTTCCATTAGTGTATTTCCCTGTTAAAATATATTGTACATCTATGCATCCTAACTATCTCAATTCAATTTTCAAAATTCTCACTGAATTCTTACTATGTGGGAGGCTCTAAGCTCTAAGTAGGCATTTAATCAATTAGGAAGAATAAAGTATAGTCCCTGCCCCAGTAATTTTCACTACCTAAAGGAAAGTACATAAATTAGTTTAAAATAAAATCAATATGATAGTGCCAGTGGAGATTGAACACAGAGTGCTATGACAAGTTTCAAATAGGAAAGATCACATCAGATTGGGAGGATTGAGGCAGAAAACTCATAGTGTATTTGACGTGTTTATTCATGCTTCATTCAACTCCTGCTGGGCAGAGCTGAATAAGATGTATGTAGAAACAGAGGATAGAGAGAGACAGAGATAGCAAGAGAGATAATACTCGATAATTCAGAGTAAGAACATTTGGGCATATTTTTGTTAAGTTAACTTGGAAGAGAAGAGCTTTGCAGAGAGGAAATTCTAACAGCATAGACTTTGAGGCACTGAGTCCAAGGAGGGAGTGACAAACCACTGTGCTCTCAGTGCCCAATAGGTTAATGAGATTAAATGGAGTGGGGCACATGTAATATAATAGGGAGGAGTGGGCCCATGTGTCCAGCAAAGGATGTAGACTTTACGCTTCTCCAGACAGCTATTTCATGCAGCAAATGTAGATGGTCATAAGATACATCATCTTCATATCCTAGTTAGTTACCTCCCACAGATCATCTTCAAGAGTCAGGAAAGCTTTCACAAAGACACCGTTCAGTCATTTTTATCCTTTGGCCCATATAGTCCTCTATATAAAAATCTATGGTTTTACATGTCAGTGAGTGTCTTATTGTAAATATATGAAAAATAATCTGTTTCCTCTCTATTTTGATAAAGGATATTCCTAACAAAAATCTGTTCAAATATTTTGGAATATAAGAAACAAAATTTTGCTCTTACAAATCATTCACAAGGTAAAAAGTGAATCTAGTAATAAAAATGTGAATGTGGCCTTGTTATGACAGCTTATAGAACCCATGTGCACCTTACGTCATTACATCTCAAAACTATAGATATTTGATCTTTATTCACAGCATTTTCTTGAGACATATTTCCAGCTTCAGTTCGTATTCTTTTACTCCCATCACCAAAAAAACAAACAAAAAATCACCCCACTCTATAAAAGAAGATCCTCTGACGATAGATGAGATTAAATTCTAAAGTGGATTCATGTCTTTGATATTTTTCCATCACACAAAACATTTAATCAATATAAACTTGTTTCATAACTCTTTTTGTATTAAAAAATTTCAGTGATGAAAAATTATCTGAATTTTTGTGAAATTAAATACCTGAAGGTCTTCAATTTGTTGAAAATTATCAAGAGCTGTATAATTGAATAAAAACTGCTATGTATTCAGTATATTCACAGCAAATGCTCAATTAATATTACATTATCAATGAATGAATAAGTAAAGAACATATTCAATATTATATTATTTTCAGGGTATCCTTTTTAGAAATATCACACACAATTCATGTTTGGATAAGGCAGTGATCCATAGAGTATTTCAGCCTGGAGGGACCATATTTTGGAGGGAAATATTAATTGTTTCCAGTGTCTAATTACAAGGTATTATCAGATATGGAGTAGGTCATAAAATGCCTATTAATTCTCAAAAAGATAATTTATTAACACATCATTTACAGGATGAATGCATTCAATGTTTTAGTGGCATGTATATACAATCACAGATTTGCTACAAAGGAAATTAAAAAGAGTTTGAAGATTTGAAACTTCTATTGTGAAAATGGAAAACAAAGTTATGTACTTTATTTTTAAAATCCCAGAGGCTGAAATACTCAAAGAAATGCATGTATTTTTTAATAAAGAAAGCGTATGTTATCATCTTGAATAATGTGCCTAAACCTGCCTATTTCTAAAAAGAGTGATTTGACACTGAGAATAACGATAAGAATGGAACATTAACTAATGCATTTAGAGGGGGGCTACTGATGAAAGGTCACATTTCCGCTTCATGTGTCTTCCAGTGGGAAAAATGGATTCCCACACTTCCTAAACAATGTCATCAAGACCATAAAATTGTTACGCCTCACTGAATGAAAAATCATTGCCTCATAGTCAATGTCTGCTCTAGTTGCAATCGCGTTCCCGTGTTACCATTCTTGAAAACACTTTTGGTGGTTTGTTGTTATTTTTTAACTTACAAAGATAATTTTGCATTTGCTATTGTTGGGGAAATATAATTAAAAACAAAATCTTCTCCCAATGCAGGAAATCCCCTCCACAAAGCTAGTAAGAGGAAGAAACCAGTTTCATTATTGAATAAGCATTAAACCAAAATGTGCTGCACCTCACATGCAATCCGCTAAGAGATTGAGAAGGTAGAAAGAAATCTCACCCTTTTATATAGCCAAGCAAATACTATTTGTCACATACATGTTCTCAAGATAAGCAATAACTAGTCCTCAACTAAGAGGACGTGACAGCACCATTGGTTGTCCATTCTAACTTTGCCTGGTAATTGGGGTGACCATCTGTGTTAGCTAATTGCGTTTATCCAAAGGGAGAACAAACTTCTTCTATCTTAATGACAGAGGCAGTTTTGCAGCTTGGACCAAGGCGCCCAGTCCTAACCCTCCCACAGAAACTGGGAGACATGAGTGCTACTTCCATGTGATGTTTCCAGGTCTTTGAGAAAGACATCCTTCCATCATAAAGCTGACAAAAGGTCTACTTAATTTTCAAAAGAGCTTCAAAAAGAGAAAGTGTTCAAAATTTTTAGATTTTCTAAAGTAAATGCTCTGTTAAAAAGGAAGGGAAGGGATTTCTTCGCTGATTTTCAACAGGGAGAATTAACCCTCTTATTTTTAATTTGTATTTGTACTTACATTATATAATAAAATAAAATGCTTTATAAAATTTTCCTACAGGCTTAAAATGTTCACTTTAAGAAAAATTATGCATTCTATAATTATTGCAGAATGAAATTGATGATATGTCTCTTAAAAATACAATAAAAAAATCTTAAAAGAATTTCTTCTCTTTTCTCCAAGAACTGATTGACATTCACTGATTTACCAACATTCTTTAAAATCATTATGAATGTGGGTTTATTTTAAACTAAACTTCTATGAAAAATCACTAACTTCTGATAATCCTAAGAATAAGAAGTCCCTAGAGATCTAAAATCTCATTTAAAAGTATGGCAGTTATAAAATTTAAATAATTTACCATTGAAATTGAAATTATATAGTTTTTTTTGTCATATTGGCCGAATTAATTGTCAAAATATAAGGACAGATGATTTGTATTATGTGTGAAATAAGTTTCCCCTTGAAAGAGCCATTGAAATATGGTTCCAAGAAGAAATGTCATTTTTGGTGCACAGCAAGAATGGCACAAATGTGGAAACAGAGTGGCATCCCATTTTTTCAGATGCTATCTCCTCTTCAGCAACTGACCCATGAGCATGTGAGAAACAAATGAGGTGGTACTATGTAGGACTCTTTTCACTTTTTACAACCTTTTTTGGCTCTGGAGAAGCCTGTAATTTTAGCATTTGTCAAAAATACATGTTACCTTTGCTATTATAACTTTAATCTATTCTTTCTTTTCCAAAGGTATTCATTACTATAAAAATCAGTGCTTTAAGACATAATTATTCTTCTATCATTCGTTTTAAAAAAATGGACAACGAAACTGTTATCTTAGAGGTCAATCTTTTTAGGTTGTCTTGTAGAGAATCTGCATTATGACAAATCTATTTTTCTTATTTTGTTTTATACTATTGCCATTCCACAGGGGTATTGTGGTGTAAAATACTATATTTAATATGTTCCTATGAGCTTAACTAAATTTTCATAGTAAGTCAAATATTCAGTTTAATTTGATATGCTTTATTATTAAATAATTTTTATGTGCAAATGAAATAATTTTCAATTTTCGAAAGCATCTTTAACTGTTACAGCACTTTAGTTTTGGATTCTTGAGGCAACTAAATTGGTCAAATAAAATCAGTATTGACAAATCTTACTGATCCTTAAACTCTATAGATTATTCAAGGAGACATTGATTTTAATCAGGGAAAACAGGCAATTAGCTGATATCTAGTTGTAACATTCCTATTATAACAAATTAATTCAGAAATCCAAACACCTACTATGTTTATTTAAG
The DNA here is from genome assembly GCF_041296265.1 of Equus caballus. Lineage (NCBI taxonomy): Eukaryota > Metazoa > Chordata > Mammalia > Perissodactyla > Equidae > Equus > Equus caballus. The sequence goes on along the minus strand of NC_091702.1, from coordinate 15,097,519 downwards.
CTTCATGTCATTTCTCGTTTCTTTTAGAAGTCAGAGAATTTGGCAATGTAGAAAGACTCAGAAGTATATTCCACAGAACATATTATTTTCTTGGCACTACACTCTCACGTCTGTGAAATGTATTTCAACAAATAGCCACAGTAGTTTCTAAACAAAAGGAAACATAGTATCATGTTTATCAATGATGAATTAGCCATCCTGTTCATATTCACTACACTAGGTATATTCCACTAGTGGAATAGTCTAAAAAGAACAGAAACATTAAACCCATTTTAAAAATAAACATCCATTGAATCAATAGATAGTAATTACACACAAAAAAATTTGTAATCTATGTTTTCTTGGTTATGGATTTTCATTATGATATTAAACATCATATTCTATAAATTATCCTTTTGATTCGGTAACAATTATAGTTTCCATAAAACATGCTAATGCAGGATATACTATGAGTTATCACTGCTATGTGTCCCCTGGGAGAATTCAAAATGGAGTGGATTAAGGTTAATTCCTTACTGAGTAAAGTCTGAAGACTCTAATTAAAGTTCAAGCAGAGCAGCTAAAATTTCTGTCTTGTGATCTACAGAAGTAGATGCACATTATTGCTAAGTAAAGGGGATTAATGCAGGGGATTATAATGAAGATGAGAAGCAATTGAAAATAAAGCCAGTCATGTACAGGGGATAATCTTATCAAATAAATATTTCTTAAACATTTCTATTTTATTAATGCTAACATTTTCCTATTTCTCCTACTCCAGTAGAAAATTAAGTTCTTATTCATCTGCATTAATAATAGCGACAGCTAAATTTGAGCGCTAATGGTTAAGATGCTTAACAATAAGCTTTATATGATGAACTTTTTAAGTCTATCTGTGAAAACATTAATGTGCTTTGAATATTAGGCTCATGAATTGGATTGGTAGAATTCAAATATTTCACTGGTTTGATATATTCTTGCACAAATATGTTGTATTTTCTTATAATAGAATTGAAGGTAAAGATTCATCATTTTAAGACAGGCTAAAAACTTCAAACATAGGCAAGGAATCAGTTTTTACCCAACTTGTAAAATATAAAGACATTTGTCAACATATATTTGAATACTTCTGTTGTGGTTAGTAGACAACTCATGATTTCAGAAGCTTGTGTGCCTGTGCACTGCTGGTTTCAAATTTATCACCCAGCCAAATAAATTTTTATTTGAGGAAGACTGCATTAATTATAAAATACACACATTAAACATTTTAGATTCTGGAAATAACAGCAAACAGCAACTAAGCATATTATCTTGATAAAGAATGACAGGTAAAACTCCAAGGTAGTGATTCTGCACTTTTTCTTCTCAATATTTCTCTAGTATATCGTTCTCTGACTTCTGTACTGGCTCCTCTTCATTCTGATTCCTAAGGCCCTATTCTCCTTTCTCTCTGCATTCACTCTTTCTGAGATCATGCATTCATATTCTTAACTATCACAGCCATTGTTAATGATTTCAAAGAAATCCAACTGCCCTAAGTTCCCACTTGTATTATTTGCAGGAATTTCTAGAAGTCTTTAAAAATCATTTGAGTTTCCCTCTAGTTCCAAGACAACATGGGCAAAACTTAGAAATGCTTCTTAGCAAACTACCTTCCACTCCACAATTCCATGGTTTGTAAATGGCATCACAATTCTTTATGCTTGCTCTTCCTTTTACAGCCCTTAGTTTTGGCATGTCATCAAATCTTGCTGATTCTTTCTAAGGAATTCAACCTTCCATTTCTGTTTCTGTCACCAATTGTCTAGGTCCTCAGTACCCTATAATTTGCAAGTTGCTTTTCACTTAACTCTCTTAACTATTCATTTTTTAAAAACACTTTATAGAACACTATTTATTGGATTGTTCTTCTATTCAAGAGTAAAAAATGATAACAATGAAAAGTACCATTTACTGAAACATTATATTTCAGATACTGTGGTGTACATTTAAAGTACATTATCAAATTTAAGTTCAACTTTTGGACTTAACATTTTTACTGCAACTTACAGAAAAAATTTTAGCAGCTCAGAGAAGATAAGCAACATATAAAGCTTGAGTAGCATCAGCAGGGCTCAGTTAGCAATGCAGGTCTTCTGTTATTTACCTTCCATATTGTGCATAGCCAAATGGGTTTTTATCACCAACTTCAACAAGTTCAGGTTTCTTTTATTTGTAAAGTATGATTTTCAAAGGTAAACATAACATTTAAGCAAGTGTCAAAAGTTTTGTTTAACTCAATTAATGAGGAAATCAGTAAGATGTCATGACTGGTTCAAAAAGCATTTGAGAAGCTAGGTTATACAGATAACCTAACAAAGAAATGTTATTTCTAAGCTATATATGAAACAGTTTAATGTCCACAAGGCCATATATCTTTAGGATTATGTGGTCCACTGGAATAAAATTATTTGCATCTCTATTAAACAAATATCTAGAAGTTAACAAGTAACTTCAAAAAGTCTAGGACCTTTAGTCTATAGTAACTAATGACATGAACTAAGTGTGTTCCCCTAGATCAGCACAGTACAATAGAAATATAAGGCAAGCTACACACATAATTTTTATTTTTTAGTAGACATATTAAAAATAAGTAGGAGAGTAACATCAGCATCATGGAGAAATGAATTACTCCCTTAGCCTCTCCCCTCACTCAGTGGATTTGGCTCACTGGACTGCAAACAGATACTGTGGGAGCAGAAACCATAGGTGTCCCTGCCTGTCCCCCAGTGGATCAATCTGGCCCACACACCTACAAGCAGATGCTGTGGGGGAATAAAAAATAGGTGCACCTTACTCCCTGCTTGTCCCCCAGTAGATCCAGTATGTGCACCTCCTCCCTGTCCCATGGCAGTGGCCAGGTCTTTCCAACAGTGAGGACAGTGTACAAAATTCAGATTTTCCCAGATAGGGTGGGGCACCCTGACCTGAGTTTTCAAAACACACTGGCTAGAACCAGAGGCTAGAGGCTGCATCAGTGAGAAACAACCACCTGTCCCTGCTTAGACACTGCTCCCTTTGAGTGGTGGCAACTGGAACCTGCAACCAGAGGCTTCAGGACCAACAGCAAACCCAGTGACCCACCTCCCTGTGGTAGCATCACTGACACCAGTTCTACCAGTGGCAGGAGTTGCTTGTAAGTCCTGAGGTCCCTGGGCCACAGGAAGTGACAGTGACATTTGTGAACCCAGCAGCCCTGGCAGTGGTACAGTCAGCACCCCAAGACAACTTGGGAGCAGCAGCACAGGTGGTGCACGGGGCAGCAGCATCCGAGCCCATGGAGAACCAGTGGAGGAACACAAAACCCAGACAACCTTGGAAGCAGCAGAAGTGCTTGTAGCCTGGTAATGCCAGTGGCGACACGTGAGAACACAGCAACATTGTAAGCAGTGAGGCATAAGCAAACTCAGAAGCACAAGCAGCACAAAGAGGGCACTGATAATGCCTCTAGCAGAGCCAATGTAGGGTGGAAAGTGGAGTCTTTTGAATACAACTAGAAGTAGCTCAGAACCAAAGTAGCCAAAGCCTTACCCAAATAAGAAATATAGTTACTACCACAAATGTGCTGACAGAGGATCAATTCACCAAATATCGTGAAGAACTACAGTAACATGGCAGAAAAGAAATAGAATGATAACTCCTCAGAAATGAAATTTGAAGTCACAGAAAATTACGATCTACTGACAGAGAATTCACAATGACTGTGATGAAGAAACTCAACAAGTTACAAGAAAACTCAGAAATACCGTTCAGTGAGCTCAGGAATAAAATTAATGAACAGGAGTACTTCAGAGATTGAAAATCTAAAAAGAACCAAACAGAAATTCTGAGGATGAAAAGCAAAATGAAATGAAAAATAGTGTAGAAAGCATTAAAAATAGAGCAGACTACATAGAGGAGAGACTTACTGAGCTTGAAGATAGAAACTTAGAAATGATTCAGGTGGAGGAGGGGAGAGAAATAAGCTTTAAAAAAATGAAGAAATTCTTCAAACAATATCTAACTCAACTAGGAAAAAGAACATAGAGATAGTAGGTATTCCAGAAGGAAGAGAGGGAGAAAGGAGTAGAGAGCTTATTCAAAGAAATAATAGCTGAGATCTTCCCAAACCTGGGGAAAGAAATGGACATAGAGGTACAGGAAGCCAATAGAACTCCTAATTGTCTCAATAAAAAAGACCTTCTCCAATGCATATAATATTAAAATTGTCAAAAGTCAATGACAAAGAAAAGGTATTAAGGGAAGCAATAGAGAAGAAAATAACCTGCAAAAGAAAACCCATGAGGCTGTCGGTGTATTTCTCAGCAGAAGCTCTACAGGCTAGGAGAGAGTGGAATGATATATTCAAAAACCTGAAAGACAAAATCTTTCAGCCAAGAATACTTTATCCAGTGAAATTATCCTTCAGAAATGATGGAGAAATAAAAACCTTCCCGGACAAACAAAATGTGAGGAAGTTCATCACCACAAGACATGCCTTACAGTAAATATTAAGAGGAGCCCACCTAACCGAAACAAAAAGGCAAAAGTTTAGAAAGCATTGAGCGAGGAGATAAATAGATGGACAGAATTGGAAAATTGCAGCTCTACATCAGAATAGGTTAGTAAATAATTATAAAATAAAGGATAAAGAGAAAAAAAGCATCAAAAATAACTACAAACACTTTAATTTGGTCACACTCACAACACAAAAAGGCATAATTTGTGCCAACAAAAACATAGAAGGGGAAGTTTTAGCCACAGAAATTAGGCAAGAAAAAGAAATAAAAGGATCTGAATTGTAATAGAAGAAGTAAAACTGTCACTATTTGCAGATGACATGATTCTGTACATAAAAACCCAAAAGACTCCACCAGAAAACTATTAGAAATAATCAATGAATGTAGTAAAGTTCCAGGGTACAAAATCCACATACAAAACTCAGCTGCACTTATGAATTAGCAGAAAGAGAAACAAGAATACAATCCCATTTTCAATCACAATAAAAAGAATAAAACACCTAGGAATAAATTTAACCAAGGGGATGAAAGACCTATGTACTGAACACTATAAGACATTGTTGAAGGAAATTGAAGATGACATAAAGAAATGGAAACATATTCCACTTTCATGGATTGGGAAAATAAACATAGTTAAAGTGTCCATTTTGCCTGAAGCAATCTACAGATTCAATGAAATCCCAATCATAATCCCAATGACATTCTTCATGGAAATAGAACAGAAAATCCTAAAATTTATATGGAACAGAAAAGACCCCAAATAGCCCAAGCAATCTTGAGAAAGAAGAACAAAGTTAGAGGCATCCTACTCCCAGATTTCAAAATAAGCTACAAAGCTACAGTAGTCCAAAAAGCATGGTGCTGGCACAAAAACAGACACACAGATCAATGTGACAGAACAGAAAGCCAAGAAACAATCCACACATCCAGGGACAGCTAATCATTGACAAAGGAGCCAAGAATATACAATGGAGGAAGGAAAGTCTCTTCAATAATTGGTCCTGGGAAAACCCGACAGCCACATGCAAAAGAATGAAAGTAGACCATGATCTTACACCATGCACAAAAATCAACTAAAAATGGTTTAAAGACTTGAAGGTAAGATCTGAAACCATAAAAATCCTAGAAGGAAACATAGGCAGTGCACTCTTTGACATTGTTATTAACAGTAATGGGACTACATAAAACTAAAGAGCTTCTGCACAGCAAAGGAAACCATGAACAAAACGAAAAGACAACCCATAAAATGGGAGAAAATATTTGCAAATCATATATTTGATAAGAGATTAATATCCAAAATATATAAAGAACCCATACAATTTGACAACAACAAAAAATGAACAACCCAATCAAAAAATGGGCAGAGGATTTGAACTTTTCTCCAAAGAAGATATACAGATGGCCAAGAGGCACATGAAAAGATGTTAAAAATCACTAATTATCAGGAAAATTCAAATCAAAACTACAATGAGATATCACCTCACATTTGTCTGAAGGATTATCATTAACAACACAAGAAATAACAAGTGTTGGAGAAGATATGGAGAAAACGAACCGTCATACACTGCTGGTGGGAATGCAAACTGGTGCAGCCACTATGGAGAACAGTATAGAGATTTCTCAAAAAATTAAAAATAGAGGAGCTGGCCCCATTGCCAAGGGGTTAAGTTCGCGCACTCTGCTGCAGGCGGCCCAGTGTTTCATTGGTTCGAATCCTGGGTGCGGACATGGCACTGCTCATCAAACCACACTGAAGCAGTGTCCCACATGCCACAACTAGAAGGACCCACAATGAAGAATACACAACTATGTACCAGGGTGCTTTGGGGAGAAAGAGGAAAAAAATAAAACCTTCAAAAAAATTAAAAATAGAATTATCATATGATCCAGCTATTCCACTACTGGATATTTATCCGAAGAACATGAAATCAACAGTTCAAACAGATTTATGCACCCCATGTTCATCGCAGCATTATTCACAATATCGAAGACATGAAAGCAAGCCAAGTGCCCAACAACAGATGAATGGGTAAAGAAGATGTGGTGTGTGTGTATACTTCATTTAACCCAATACATCCAAAATATTATTTCAACATCTAATCAATCTAAAAAAATTAGGAAGATATTTTTGTATTTTTTTATACTAAATCTTAGGAAGCTGGTTTATATTTTACAGCATCTCTTAATTCCGACAAGTCATAAATTTATTGCATAACAGTCACGTGTGGCTACTGGTATCTTCTTGGACAGTGTGGCCCTACATAATCTTTGGGTGACCTCTGCCCCTGTATAATATTTCACCATGTTTTATGGCCTTATTTACAAGTTTCATGTAGTTTTTCTGACAGGATAAACTTTCAACACCCTTTGTGAGGTAGGAAAGTTATCTCTTTCCAGGAATTATTAAGCACCCTTAAAACTACGGTCTACTCAACTGATTTATCATACAAGCCTGGCCATTTCTCACTGAACCTTCATCAAGTGTATGGTTGTTCCATTTCAGAAGGTGAATTTTTGTTGAGTGCTAATTGTTCTATATGCATCATCTCATTTAATCCTTTCAACCATCTCATGAACTTGGTATAATATTACTCCTGTTTTATGGATGACAAACCCAAGGCATGGAAGGTTAAAAAAAACTTGGCCAAGGTCACAAAAGTAGCATATGGCAAAGCTGAGATTTCAACTCTGGCACTATGTCTGTAAGGCTTTTCTCCAAATTTTTCCATCCTGCTATAATACTTTAGTATACTACTCCAGCCAATATTATTAGATAGTTTTCTGGGCCTCCATGTATGCTTGTAATTAGTGCTCTATAATTTGGCACTTACTTTTAGATAATTGTTACAGCTGAACCAATTCTGTTTTCTCTCTTTTATTATAAACTTTATAAGGACTAGGTTCATGGTTTATTTTCACCAAAAGCATGCATGGCACAGAGAATCTTCTGGACATGTAAGCAATTCCTAGGAGGATTACAGCCTCTTATTGTCTCCTTAGAACTGATGCTTATCTTGGCTACATTAAAGTACTAAGTAGTAACTTCACACCAGGCTGAACTATAATCATGGAAAATATACCTTGTAAGCAAAATATGACGGAATAAGTCAATCGAGGGCCGTGAATTTGTTCCAAAAGCTTTTCTGGGAAGACCAGAACTGGTGGGGACACTTTTCTACCTATTCTCTGGCCTATACTTGAATTCTGATTGGCTAATGATGGAAAAAGGTTATGAAGGTGGTAAAGGAAATCAATGACTATGTAAATAAAGTTATTAAATAAACACATTTTATCATTTAGTTATTAACTTTAAGCATCCACACTGCTTCCTTCAGGTTCCACAACTTACTTAGTGCCTAGGGAACATTGATTGAATTTTTACAGTACCAACGGATTTACCAAGAAAAGCAACTCTTCACTTTCCAACATCTTCTACTGACTTCAAGTAAATTGGTAGCAAAAGGAAAATTGTAGTACAAAAAGTTTGGCAAATATATTTGAGCCAGTTACTTTATGTAAACACAGAAGGTATTTTGTTTAGTGTTACATCTAGAAAAAAAGATAGAGCAATATAACAAATGATTTATCCTTTGTTATTGCTAATACCCATTAGATGGCCCAAAACCAAGGTCAGTATTTCTGGAAATCTTTATTCTTTCAGAAACTGGGTAAGTCTGTTCTCAGAAATTTTAAATTTAAATGTTTTTGTTCATCGTCTTATATACATATATTTGCCCAGATTAGTCAACAATCTACTAGATCAGAGATATTTTAAAAATAAATTATTGAAGTAAATGTGTTTGCTTGAATGTTTTTACCGAACAATGAATTTTGTTAGGATTATCGAAAGTAACATCTTGTTAAAAGGAGACTTTAAGGTTTTTTTCAAGTAATTTTTTTCAACAGCAATTAGACCCTTTGGTATGCAAAGACAAGAGTAGTTTATTTTTTAGATTACTACTTTTTTGAGTGTGACTCTTTAGCTGGCTTACAAGGCTAGTATATTAATTTTATATTTCTAAATTTTTAACTTACTCTCAGTGTGTCATATTAAATTAATGAAATATTCATTGAAAAACTGAATGCACCACATGTTATTTAACAATAGTTTAAAAAATGGTAGTTATCACACAAAACCATTCCCTTAGCCAAAAGATTTCTTTATTTTCTCCAGCTAACAACTTTGTTCTAGATACCATATCTGAGACGATGATGCCCACTCTATTAATAATTGACCTTTTGTATTATCTTACAAATCTTGGATCATACATATTCTTACTTTTCCGGCTCTGAATACTCATTTTATCATGGTTTATACAATATCATTTGAAATATTTAAGACGTGGATAATCAAAGGAATATAGGAGACCAAAAATGAATTATACATAGAAACTTTCTTATTGACTTGAGCTTTCTATGAAGGTTTCCAATGTGACCTTCTCTGTAAATGTAAAAGCAGCTTTCACAAATCTGAAATAGATTTTACCTCAAGGGAAACATATGTCAAAGAATACCATGGTCAAAATTTAACATGATTTTTGAAAATCTTACAAAGTTTCAAAGTTACAGATTTCAGTTCAAGGAATAATCCATTTTTTGTCTATTTTATATTCTATTTTTCAACACTATGCATATAGGTCACATATCAGATTTTAACTTTTGATTAAGGGAAAATTCTCGATCCTTTTAATTTTGAAGAATATTTTAATTATGAAAGTTTTATTAAAAAGTGTCTCACTAAACTTACTTCTTTTTTAAAAGAAAATTATTTACCATTTTTAATATGTGCCTGTCATACTCCTTTAATTTCATTTTCCAAAGAAGTTGAGAACACAAGAAACTAAAGGCTTAGAGAAATTAAAGTCAGTAAAATAAATGTTGAACTATAATTCTACACTAAAAAATGTTTTACTATAATTTAATTCCATTTTATTTTATCATCAAATCTGACCTTTAAAAGCAATACTTTTAAAATTATAGAAATAGTCCAAATTTCATGTGTTTTCAATAAAAAAGGTAGAATTCTTTTTTCTGACAATGGCTGATGGTTTTAAATTCTTCGATATTACATACACATTCAAGGGATTTATGAATATAAAATGAGGAATGTTTTTAACAGTTTGTGCAACCTCTAATCCTTATTTAGAGTAACCTCTCTCGCTATAATTTTGCTCTGCATCTGTTGAAAAGGTGATTCTTCAAGTCCTTGTTTTGCTTATAAGACAAAGTGCTAGGCATTGCAGTGAGATGCATTAAGATTTCAAAATTTAAAACTCTTTAAATTAAACAAATAAATGTATTTAGAATGATCCATGCCTTTTTTATAAGCTGAGTTTATATGTTAGGGAAGATGATGGATAAGATTCCTGTGAAAAATCAAAGATTCTAAAATGAGAAATAGATGTGGGAAGCAAATTTATACTCACTTAGGTGTGATAAGCATATATATACATATACACATATACGTATATATACATATGTGTACATATATATTCCTAGATACAACAGCCAGTTTCATTTCCATCTCTTAAAAACAAACATACAAAAAAAATGAACAGCAGAAAAGAACAGTTTGCACTCATCTCTGTGGTTAATACTTAAGAGTAATTTAGTTCAAGATCTAAGCTGTAACATTGAAAATATTTAGAGAAATAAATTCTGACTTGAAAAAATAATTCTGGTAACATCACACCTAATACAATGGGCTAATTATTATTTGAATAAGCTATATTTGGCTACAGTAAAATTTGTAAAAGTTGAAAAATGTATTTGGATTACAAAGTAAAAACAAAAAAGTCAATCTTGGCTCAAACATGTAATTACTTTGTGATCTTTGTCAAGTCACCAAACATCATCCAGTCTCACTTTTCTCATAAGGAAGATGACAATAATAGTTCCACTTATTTGTGATGCATATAAATATATCTATCAAGCCAGGATCTCCTGGGGAGGCCTAAACGCCCTGTGGGTGTCCTTTGCTCCAGTATGATTATAAGCACCATTATAGACTGACCTTCTGCATACTACGTATTATATATAAACTAAGTCTAATCTTATGATGTAGGTTTTACTAGTATTATATTACACTGCAACTAAACTAGGGAGTAAACTATTTACTCAACTACAATAGAGAAGACTATTTGTCAGTAGTGACAATTTTGACATTTTGGACAAGATAAGTCTTCATTGTGCAGGACCATTCTGTGCACCATAGGCTGGTTAGCAGCATCCTTGGTCTGCGCCCGTTAGATACCAATAGCACATATCCCTCTGCCCCCACCACCGTAGTTATGATAACCAGAACTGTCTCCAGATGTTGCCAAACATTCCCTGCTAGGCAAGATTGCCACCAGTTCAAACAACTGGAGTAAACTGCAATTCTAAAGTGTGCTGGAGATCTGTTGGATTTCAGTGACATGACATATTAGTAAGAACAATCTTAACAATGCCTTTCTTTAAATAAGATCAAAATTAGACTGAATAATAATTTGTTATCAGGAAACAAAACTGATACAATTTTAAAAGAGAGATAAACAGAAATAGGATTTATGAAAGTGAACTGGGCTAAATTTACATTTGTTAAAATGATCATGCACATTACCTCAACCAACATTTATCTCAAAGATGCTAAATTGGCCCTGCCAGGTAACATTTGATGAAACAGATCTGAAGGTCAGGGCAAAAATAAAGAAGTCACTTTAGGGGCCTGAGCACTTTTCCAAGACTGAGGCCCCAAACACATCCTGGGCTTAAGAATTACCTGCAAAGCATTTTACATGCATAAATTCCCATTCCAATCCTAGAGATTCAGATCAATAGATCTAAGGTGGGACTCAGAAATTTGCATTTTATTGGTACCCTAGAAAATTTTGATGCAGCTAATCCACTATGCTTTGAGAAACTCTGGAATTTCATGTGAAAAAAGTCTCAAGCCTGGAATTTCTTAGTGACATCCCATTAATACCGCCACAAAGCTGAAAGTAACCTCTATTCCTCAATATCAATATTGGAGCATAGTTAGGAATTTGCACTGTAAACTCTTAGAGGAAAAGGATGTGTGAAGCTATGTGCGTGCTTACACTTTTGTGGTGTTGTGATTCCATATACTTGGATACTTTTGTAGAAAAGTATTTGCTTTTCAATGGGAAATGAGACATTTCCTATAGCGTACAATGTGGATTATCAGATTGTAGTTCTGGTTATGATCTTTCCAACTCCATCCTCTGTGACACTGGTTTACCTGAGTCCACCTCCCTTCCCATCCCACCACCCAGGGGAAAACCAGTTTCATTTCCATTTGCAACTCATCCCAAATTCCTTTATTTTATGTAAATACGTACTGTTTTAGCTTCTCTTTTGAACTGCTTATAACATCTGCCTGGTTCCTTCATATCATATGAATAAAACAAAGTCCTTAACACATGTTCATTTTCATCTCTGTATAGGAATCAGTATTTTACCTTTTTCTGCAAACGACCTTTTAACACTTTTGGAAATTTTGCTTCATGATTTTGTGAAACCATGAATTGAAGTTATTTAACTTCAATACTTCAGACTTCTTCAACTGTAAAAGATAGTTCAAGAAGCATAGACCTATATCGGAGAACCATATGGTTGATTGTGTTTATTAACGCATAATACTTAATTTCAATCTGATCCATAAATTCTTTAATAATTTGTATTGAATTTCAGCTAATAAATTTTGGTGTCCATGGCTTTGAATCAGTTGGTCTCACAAACTAAGCTGAAAATTAGTAGTTCCATATTTTTGAGAAAATCAAAATCAACTGAAATTTTTCTTTCAAGAGAACTTTATACAGATTAGAGACTTCCACTTAATAGTTTTTTTAACTTTAAATTATGAGAGTTTTATAGGTGACACATTTTTTTAGTGTGAAAATCAGACTATTATGGAAACATTTCCAAATATCTGATTTTGTAAGATTTCCCAATAAAATGATCAAGTGCAATTATTACTTCCACTTTGAGTAATGGCAGAAAAGTGATTTGGACCAGCCCTATCACTGAGGCCAGCCAGCAATGCTGGAATAAAATTCTGCCTGAAGGCTTCAGAAAGTTAAAACAGAGATTCACTCGGCATTCTGTAAGAAAGGCTAAGCACTGGCAGAATGTTTAACTATCAAGCTAATACTGGCAAAAACAAAAAGAAGGAATAATAAAATATACCATTACAATCAAAAATCTAAAGGAAAGAAAATGAAGTGACACTTCAAGAGTAACAGTACCAAAGGCAAGGGTCTTAGAACACAGAATGAAAGTAAAAAGAATAGAATTGATGGGATCAGGTAGAGAACAGATTCACATTTCCTTAAGAATTTGCTGTATTGAATGTGTTCAAAGTTGAGTGGAAGGAATTATCTAAAATAGTTACTTCTCATAAAGAGATTTTCAGTTAGTTCCTGGTAATAGAACACTAGATTCTGCATGTAACCTGGCTAGGGCTTAAGTTTCTTCCTTTTTTTAAAAATGGATGAAAACATAGTGCAAAATTTCCTTCGTATTGCACAAGTCCTTCACATCCATTTCCATCCAAATGTCAACATAGGAACAAGTGAATCTGCAGTGTTTACCTCGTGGAAAAGTCATCAAAGAACAACAGAATGGTGAGGAAGCAGAATGCATCACCTTGCTTACTCCATAGGTGTAGAAGTTTTTACTAAGAAGAATCTGCAATAGGAACTATAAACTATAGCGTTTATTTGTCTTTGAATTCTCTTTCATAATCTGTCAAAAGTAAATTTCATGATGTTTGCAACTGAATATCCATTTAGAAACCATCATTTTAAATTGGCAAAAATTGTACCCACACGCCCAGTTAGAGAAAACAGATTTCCTTTTGAATATAACTCTTAAAGCTTTGAAAATACCTGATACTGTACTCAATTACCCGTAGAATTGAAAAAAAAATTGGACTTAGTCTTATCTAAAATAACTGCTCAGATTGGGTAAAAATTCCTTGGCAAAAAAAAGAAGTTTCTGGAATAGTAAAACTAAAACTTTATTTCAGCATAGTTCTCCCAATATTCTATTTATTTATTTAAATATAAACATTTAATAATTATGCATGCATAAAACTAATAGTTATTGAAAAATCAAATATGTATAATTTATGAGAAACAAAAGTTATAGAAGTCTATTTCTATCATAAAAATATTATTACTTGGGGCCGGCCCGGCGGGGCAGCGGTTAAGTGAGCAAATTCCACTTTGGTGGTCTGGGGTTCGCTGGTTGGGATCCCCGGTCCTGACATGGCACCGCTTGGCAGGCAATGCTGTGGTAGGCATCCCACATATAAAGTAGAGTAAGATAGGCATGGATGTTAGCTCAGGGCCAGTCTTCCTCAGGAAAAAGAGGAGGATTGGTGGCAGATGTTAGCACAGGGCTAATCTTCTTCTTCTTCAAAAATTATTATTACCGTTATTGTCAGTTAATATTTATCACTTCTTAGTACTTTACTAAGTACTATTATTAAAGGAAAAATAACATAAATAAGTTGGCTATTTTTTTATTCCCATTCCAAGTAATCAATTAAATTATATGTTCACTAAATTTGACTTTAATTTTTAAATAATAAATATAATTTGTCAGGCTAAAAAGAGCAAAGGGATTGGGAGTCTGATAGCCAGCTCTGTGATGAGCTTTGTGCACCAAATTGTGCTATCATAGGCAAGGCATTTTTTAGTTTTTAACAGATAATAATAACTGTAGATAATAATATTGTAGATAATAAATTTCCTGTCTACTCACAACGTTGCTTAAAGGCTTTATCACTAAACTATATGTACAAACAAAGTATTTTTACAAATAGAATATATGAAGAAAGTAAATTTTGGTTGCTTTTTAGTTAATTCTTCGCTTCTGTTAACTGAAAAAACTGAAATGCATCTTACCATTAAAGGCCTTTTTGAAAGATCAGCTAAACACAAGGCTGCAACTATTTTTCCTGACCTCAAACGTTAGTAACCAGCCTTTGGACTCATTAGTGATTTGACTATTGGTCTTTCCGTGACCTGCTTCATATTATTATTATTACTATGATGAAATCTAATATTCAAAATAATGTAATATTTTCATATCAAACTTTGTTTTGAAGAAAATAATTTTATTACATGGCTGCATTTTTTAGACTGAAAAAATAATGTGCTTGTTTGTGATTATTAAGAGAAGCATTAAAACATTTTTGCATAGGTATTAATAATATGGTTAGAAGTAAAAAGAAAGACCAGGAGGCAGTGTTTTGGACAAGTTGCAAAAGAACTAGCCTGGATTAAAGATCTACATAAAAAAGTTTGTAATAGTCTTAAAATATCAAAGGTTGAACTAAAGAAGTAGAGATTTGAGAGAGGTAGAGATTGGAGGATTTAGTATATAAAGATATACCTAGACAATAACTATTATGACAAAACTTAGCAATATGAATATAAGTTTTTGTATTTCATTAGATGGTTATTAATATTTGACTTATAAGTGCATTCAAAGAATACAGCAGAAATTATGTATATATCTTTTAAGAAAAAAGAAATTTAATAAAAAGGAACTTAAAAAACCCCAGAATTTATCTATTTTGAAAGATCAGTGTCTTAAAATTCGTTATGAAAAATTCTCTTGAGAAATTTTAATACATTTTCTTCACTAAATCTTCCATCCTCTAAAACCTTCCCTAGCTGCTTACGTGAAGATTGAACATCTGGAGAAAACTAAATCTGAAAATAAAATTACAGATTTGACTTTTGGTTAAGAAAACTAAATGTGAGGTGATTCATAAAATTCTACATTCCATAAAAAGTTAAATAGTCTTAGGGTGCAGGCATAATTTGTCATGGGTAGTTAAAAAACTCTTCAATTTTCATATCCATGGGTAAGCTTAATGATCTTAATTTAAAGAAATATAGAAGCACAATGTAACTACAGAAGCAACTATATATTAAATTCTTATATTATCCTACCTACACTCAAATCTATATCTCTACGTTATATCTATATCTACATGTCCATATCTTCATATTAGATATTAACTTTTAATTAATCCCTATGAGACAGATGTTGTCATAGATTAGGAAACTGATGCTCAGTAAGATAAGAACTTTTTCCAAGGTCACACAGTATATAAAAGACAGAAACATAATTTGAATCCTAGATCTGTTCTCTTTGGAAATCCTTCATTCATTTAACACATTTTTATTGCATGTCCTCAATGTCCCATGCGCTTTCTGTTCTAGAGGTAAACTGGAAAAGAGAAAAACTGCAAAAGAAAATCTATCCCACCCACCTTCATGCTTGTTCTCTACTTAGTGTTCTGAAGACTTTGGTTAAAATGTGCTGTCCACCAGGTGACCCTGGAAAAAGTAGAGGTGCTCACAGTCCATTGACCCCAGTGGCAACAAGTGCAACAGCAGCAACATTGTAAGTGGCAAGGCACCAGCAACCCTGGAGGCAAAAACAGCAAGTGAAGGGGTTCATGATGCCTCTGGCACAGACTGTGGAGGGTGGAAAGTGCAGGCTCTCAAATATAACCAGAAGCAGGTCAGAGCCAAAGAAATCAAATCTTTACACAAATAAGAAAGGTGTTTGCTACCACCAATGCACTGGTAGAAGAACAAGTCATCAAGCACCATTAAAAACTACAGTAACACAACAGCATGAAAAGAAAATGACAACTCTCCGGAAACCAAACTTCGATACTAAAGATTGTGATCTAACTGATAAAGAATTCAAAATAGCTGTCATGAAAAAAACTCAGTGACTTACAAGAAAACTCAGAAAGAAAGTTCAATTTGCTCAGCAACAAAACTAATGAATGGAAAGAGTACTTCACCAAAGAGACTGAAACTCTAAAATAAAAAAAAAAAAAAAACAGAAATTCTGGAGGTGAAGAACACAATAAATGAGGTGAAGAATAAAGTAGAAAGCATTGGAAATAGAGCAGATTGTAAGTAAGAGAGAATTAGTGAGCTCAAAGATAGAAATCTAGAAGTGATTCAGGTGGAGGAGGAGAGAGAAATAAATTTTTTTAATGGAGAAATTCTATGAGAAATATATGAGTAAATTAGGAAAAGCAGCATCATAATAAAGGATATCTCAGATGAAGAGAGGGATAAGGAAACAGAGAGCCTATTCAAAGAAATAATAGCAGAGAACATCCCAAACCTGGAGAAAAAACTGGTTATACATGTACATGAAACTAATAGAACACCTTATTATCTCAATGCAAAAAAAGACCTGTTCAAAGCACATTATATTAAAACTGTTGAACATCAATGAAAAAGAAAGAATACAAACAGCAACCAGAGAGAAGAAAATAATTTACAAAGGAACCCCCATTAGGCTACAAACAGATTTCTCAGAAGAAACTCTACAGGCTAGGAGAGAGTGGAATGATATATTCAAAATAGTCAAAGAAAAAGCCTACCAGCCAAGAATATTCTATCCAGCAAAGTTATACTTCAGACATGAAGTAGACTTTAAGGCTTTCCCAGACAAACAAAAGCTGAGGAAGTTCAACACTACTAGACTTATTTTATAAGAAATGTTGAAAGGAGCCCTCCTACCTGAAACAGAAAGGCAGAGCTATAAAAAGATTCGAGCAAGGTGATAAATAGATAGAATTAGAAAATTGCAACTTTAAATCAGAATAAGTCAGTCAACAATTATAACATAAATGCTAAAGGGAAATAAAACATTAAAAATAACTGTAATCACTTCAAGTAGGTAACAAACTTACAAATACAAAGGCAGAATTTGTGACAACAAAAACATACGAGGGGAATAAGAAAAGGACAGAACCTGCAGAGGCAAACGGTAACAGGATGCTATCAGCAGATAAAAGAGTATCTAATCTAGGAGATTATTTTATACAAAGTTCATGTTAGCCACAAAACAAAAGTTCGGAGCAGAGTTGCAAAACATAAAGAAGAGGTAACTGAGAAACACATCAGAGAAAACCACCAAACTGAAATGGCAAACAGAAACACAAGGAGAAAGAAACAATGAAAATACAGAACAATGAGAAAACAAAGGATAAAATGGCATTATTAAGCCCTCATATATCAATAATAACTCTAAATGCAAGTAGATTGAATTCACTGATCAAAAGACACATAGTGGTTGAATGGATTGAAAAACCAGACCCCAAAATATGCTGCCTCCAAGAGACTCATCTCAGCTCTAAAGACAGACATAGGCTTAGACTGAATGGATGGAAAGTGATACTCCATCAAATGTCAACCAAAAGAAAGCAGGAGTAGCCTTATAAACATCAGACAAAATCGAGTTCAAACACAATTGATAACAAGAGACAAAATGGACATTATATAATGATAAAGCAGACATTCAAACAAGAAAACATAACATTTGTTAATATATGTGCACCTAACAGGGGTGCCAAAGTATATAAAGCAACTATTAACAGACCTTAAGGGAGAAATTGACAGCAACACGATAATAGTTGGAGACTTCAATACCCCAGTAAAATGAATGGATAGGTCATCTAGACAGAACGTCAAGGAAAAAGTGGCCTTAAATGAAATACTAGATCTGATGGACTTAAGATGTATATACATATATCTATAGAAGATTCCATCCCAAAAGGCAGAAAACACGTTCTTCTCATGAGCACTTGGAACATTCTCAAAGATAGACCATAAGTTATGAAACAAAGCAAACCTCAATAAATTTAAGAAGATTGAAGTCATATCAAGCATCTTTTCCAAACACAATTGTGGGAAAGTAGAAAGAGCTATGAGAAAAACGCTAGGAATGTCACAAATACGTGGATACTAACCAACACGCTTCTGAATGACTATTTGATCAATGAAGAAATCAAAGGAGAAATAAAAAAATGCCTAGAGACAGATGAAAATTAAAACATAACATACCAACTCTTATGGGATATAGCAAAACATGTACTAAGAGGGAAATTTATAGCTACACATTCATACCTCAACAAACAAGAAAAATCACAAATAAGCAAGCTTATGTATATCTAAAAGAACTAGAAAAAGAAAAACAAATAAAGCCCAAAGTTAGAAGAAGCAAGGAAATAATAGAACAGAAATAAACAAAATAGAGACTTCAAAAAACAATAGAAAGGATAAATGAAACTAAGAGCTCCTTCTTTGAGAAGATAAACAAAATTGACAAACACTCAGCCAGTCTCACTAAGAAAAAAGAGAAGATTCAAATAAATAAGATAAAAAATGAAAGAGAAGAAATTACAATGGACACCACATAAATACAAAAGATTATAACAGAACAATATGAAAAGCTATATGCCAACAAACTGGATAATCCAGAAGAAATGGACAGATTTTTAGAATCATACAACCTCCCAAAACTGAATCAAGAACTAGAGAATCTGATAGACTAATCACAAGCAAAGAGATTGAAACAGAAATCCAAAACCACCCAAAAGTCCCGACCAGATGGCTTCTCTGGTGACTTCTATCAAACATTCAAAGAAGATTTAATACTTATCCTTAAACTCTTCCAAAAAATTGAAGAAGGGGAACTTCCTAACTCATTCTACAAGGCCAACATTTCCCTGATACTAAAACCAGATCAGGAGAACACAAAAAACTAAAATTACAAACCAATATCTCTGATGAACATGCATGCCATGCTCAATTCTCAAGAAAATATTAGCAAATTGAATACAACAATACATGAAAAGGATCTTACACCATGATCAAGTGATCAAGTGGGATTTATTACAGGAAAGCAGGGATGGTTCAACAACTGCAAATCCATCAATGTAACACACCATGTTAAAAAAAATGAAGAATAAAAATCTGAAAGTATATAGATGCAGAGGAAGAATTTGTCAAGATTCAACATCCATTTATGAGAAAAAATCTCAACAAAATGGTTATAGAAAGAAAGTACCTCAACATAATAAAGGCCATATATGTAAAACCCACAGCCAACATTATACTCAACAGTAAAATTCTGAAAACTGAAAGCTATGCCTCTAAGAACAGGAACAAGTCAAGGATGCCCACTCTTGCCACTTTCATTTAACGTAGTATTGGAAGTCCTAGCCACAGAAATTACTCAAGAAAAAGAAATAAAATTATCCAAACTATAAAGGAAGAAGTAAAACTGTCACTATTTTCAGATGACATGATTCTATATATAAAAAACCCCATAGAATCCACCAAAAAACTACTAGAAATAATCAACGAATAGAGTAAAGTGGCAGGGTACAAAATCCACATACAAAAATGAATTTCATTTCTATACACTAATAATGAACCAGCAGAAAGAGAAGTCAAGAATACAATCCCATTTATAATCGTAACAAAAAGAATAAAGCATCTTGGAATAAATTTAACCAAGGAGCTGAAAGAACTATACACTGAAAACTGTAAGACATTGTTGAAAGGAATTCAAGAAGATATAAAGAAATGAAAAGATATCTCATGCTCATGGATTGGAAGAAGGAACATTGTTAAAATGTCCATGCTACCCAAAGCAATCTACAGATTCAAATGCAATCTCAATCAGAATACCAATGACACTTTTCAGAGAAATAGAACAAAAATCTTAAAATTTCCATGGAACAACAAAAGATCCTGAATAGCCAAAGCAATCCTGAGAAAAAAGAACAAAGCTGGAAGTATCATACTCCCTAATTTCAAAACATACTATAAAGTTATAGTAATCAAAACAGCATGGTCCTGGCACAAAAACAGACACAAAGATCAATGGAACAAATCTATGGATTTATTTCATATCTATGGACAGCTAATTTTTGACAAAGGAGCCAAGAACATACAATGCAGAAAGGAAAGTCTCTTCAATAATTGGTGTTGGGAATACTGGACAGCCACATACAGAAGAATGAAAGTAGGCCATAATCTTATACTACACAGAAAAATTTACTCAAACTCCATTAAGGACTTGTGTGCAAGACCTTTAACTATAAAACTCCTAGAAGAAAACATAGGCAGTACGTTCTTTGACATCAGTCTTAGCAGTATTTTTTGGAATACCATATCTCCTCAGGCAAGGGAGTCATAAGAAAAAATAAACAAATCGGACTACATCAAACTAAAAAGCTTCTTCACAGCAAAGGAAACCAACAACAAGTTCTATGAAAACAGTATGGAGATTCCCCCAAAAATTAAAAATAGAACTACCATATGATACATCTATCCCACTTCTGGGTAATTATCCAAAGAACATGAAAATACTAATTCAAAAAGATGTATGCACTTCTATGTTCATTGCAGCATTATCCACAATAGCCAAGACTTGGAAGACAACCTAGGTGCCCATCAACAGATGAATAGGTGAAGATGCAGTATACACGCACACGTACGTACACAATGGAAGACTACTCAGTCATAAAAAAGATGAATTCTTGTCATTTGCAACCACATGGATGGACCTTCACTTACGCTAGGTGAAGTAAGTCAGATGGAGAAAGACAATTACTGTAGGATTTCACTCACAGGTGGAAGATAAACACACAGATAAGGAGAACAGATGGTGGTTATCAGAGAGGAAGGGAGTTAGGAGAGTGTGAAAGGGGTAAAGAGGCACACGTGTACAGAGACTGATGGCAACTAGACTTTTGGTGGTGAACATGATACAGTCTATACAGAAATAGAGCTATAATGATGAACATTTGAGATTTATATAATGTTATAAACCAATGTAACCTTAAGTTTTAAAAAGGGTAATTACGTGAAGTATTAACTAATTTTATTGTGGTAATCATTTTGCAATATATACATATATCAATCATCACATTGTATATCTTAAGCTTACATAATATTGTATGTCAATTATATCTCAATAAAGCTAGAGAGAAAAAGAAAGAAAATAATTTCTTCAGATCTAATGTACAGCACGGTGACTGTAGTTGATGATACTCTATTGTGTAATTGAAATTTACTGACAGCACATCTTGAGTTCTCACCACACACACGCACACACACACACACACAATGATTTAATTATGTGAGGTAATGGATGTGTTAATTAGCTTGATTGTGACAATTATTTCAGTATATACATATGTCAGATGATCACATTATACACTTTAAATATATGTAATTCTATTTGTCAATTATTTCTCAATAAAGTTGGAAAATGTTTTTAAAAAAATATGCCCTCAAGTCCACTTCCTTATTTGTTCCAGAGAGGGCACTCCCAGCTATTGTGATAAGGATATTCAGCCACGGCAGCTTGTGGCTGAGGCCACTACCTCCTGATTCCCAGTTTAGAAGTCTTTTCACCACACCAGAAACTGATAAAGCGGGCATTTGTTGGTTTTTAACATTCTGTTAATTCACTGAGTATATAATTTAGGCTTCCAAACAGGTATATTTACTCTTTCAAGCCCCTAGGACACCCCTGTGCTGCCTCTGTAATGTGGGGAGAAATAAAGTTTATATCTCAGCCCAGCTGTTTTCACCAAGGATACGAATCACTGCTGTCAAATTGTCCTTGTGGCAGCACTCATCGATTTTTAAGAGAGTCGAAATAAAGAGATTACCCATGCTGTGCTCAGTTAATTTTGCATGTATAGACAAGATGCTGTATAGAACCCAGTGATTAGTTTACAGCTGGTTTAATTAAAGGACAACATGTGTAGGAGCAGAGTTCCTACTTGATTCACATAAAAAGAGAAGACATACAGCTAGTTAAAACATTACAATATTGCCTAAAATAGTGTTATCTCTTGCAAATAAGACATAGGAAAAACAATAAGCAAAACATTGTATATAAAGGATTTACTGGCATTGGAAAAGCTTGCAGCAAGAAACATTTCACGGTTATGTTTACTTGATCCTAACAACTAGCCTGAAATTCTTTGATATAGTAGAGAATATTAGATTTTAGAATCTTTTAAGAAAACAAGTAATTTTGAAAATATGACTTGAAAAGTGATTCCATTTGTTTTTATTTCTGTGTTGAACTCCCTCTCTCGCCCTTACAGCTTTGCAACTGTAACATTCATAGGGGGAAAAATTGGCCATGAAGTGAGATAGTATGTATAAAAGACCAATGGCTCCTATGTTACAGTGTGAACTTTATCAGAACTTTTAAATTTTCTTTTATCAGTAAATGTTGGCAATTCTTCTACCAAACTCTTAAGAACAAATTTGATCCTTCATGCCTTAAAATTTCAAATAAGGGAAGTAGAGCGACTTGAGGAAAGAGAAACAACTGATCTTCACGGTTTAGGTCAAACTCTAACCTAAAGAGAAATATTTGTATAGGTTATACTATGTGCAGAAAACACAACTAATTCTCAGTAGGAAATCAGGGATACAAATATGGCAATTTAAATGTTTTTCTCGCAATTTTAAAAAACAGAAAAAACAAAATGTGATAGTTTCTATTTCAATAAATCAAAGTGCACATAACAAATAAAAGTGAAATATGCATATATAATGTAACAAAAATGTAATGACTTTGTCCACAAAGAATATTTCAGTTTTATGGCAACCTAGGTTACTTTAATTAAACACCGGTAAGGGGTAGAGGAACTCTTTAAAACTGTATCAATATTGGGACTAGACAACATTGATTCTCAAAACGAATCCTGAGCTGCAAGTATATGGAAATATATATTCATTTTAGCAGGTTTGTATAACAATAATATTGTACTTATTTTTCTGGCATGAATTGTAGATTACTTTAATTGTATTTCTTAAAAAGGTGAGCAATATCTCATATAGATTCTCCTAGAGTTTTGTGGGTTTTGGTAGATGTATTAGATTACTAGGGCTGCCATAACAAAATACCCCAGACTGGGTTGCTTAAACAACAGACATTTCTATTCTATAAGTTCTAGAGACTAGAAGTTCAAGGTCAACGTGATAGTAGGGTTAATTTCTCCTAAGGCCTCTCTCTTTGGCTTGAAGATGACCACTTTCTTGCTATATCTTCATATGGCCTTCTCTCTATGTTCATGCAACCCCAGTGTCTCTTTCTCTTCTTACAAGGACACCACTCATATGGAATTAGGGGGCCATGTTTATGACTCATTTAACCTTAATTACCTCTTTAAAGACCCCTTATTCAAATACAGTCACATTTGGGGTTAGAGCTTCAGCATATTAATGTTGGAAAGACACAATTCAGTCCCCTAGGACTCCCTTTCACTGGAAAGGGAGAAACAATTACATTTTAAAATGCGAATGGGTGGATGTGTAGTAAAAGATGATCCTTGCTCTTGGTCAAAGATGACCAGCTCTTGGGAGGTAACTTCTAAGCCCTTTTAATATCCTGGCTACTAAGACTGTCTTTGTTTACCAGGGAAACTTGGGATGTTCCAGACAGTCTATGCTGACATTGTGATTTGTAGCGGAGGCTTTGGGCCATGTGGTATCAACTTGACCTCTGGAAGGACTGGACAACTAAGATACCAAGGTGTTTGGCTAAACTTGTGACTAAGCACATAGTCTTCCAGACTGCCAAGTCAGCTCAAGACTTCTCACACAAAGTTCAGGGCTTTCCCCAAAACACCTTCAGGTTCAATAATTTGCTATATTTACAGAACTCATTGAAAGCTATTCATCTCTGGGTCACATTTATTACAGGGAAAAGAAACAAATTAGAACCAATCAAAAGAACAGACACAAATGGAAAAGTCTGGGATGGTCACAAATGCAAAGTTTCCACCTCTGATATACATGGAGTATTGCCAACCCAGGAAGCTCACCCAAGCTTCAGTATCCAGAGTTTTACTGAGACTGCATCACTTAGACATGATTGAGTGACTGATTTGCCTGAGTCATTGAAATCAATCTGAAGCCTGCCCCACTCTCTCCCCGAGGTAAGACAGATAGCACATGGCCCAAAGCCCCAGCACTGTAATGACATGATTGGTCTTTCTTGCCTGGCCAGATCCCACTCTCTGACTCATCTTTTTAGCATAAACTGTCAGGTGTGGTCCGAGGGATCCACCATAAATAGAAAGACACTCTTAGCACTGAGAAAATTCCAAGGGTTTAGAGATTACCTCCAGAAGACTGGATAAATGCAAGACCTGTCTTTGGAGGTCAAATTCCTTACTATAACTAAGATTAGCCACATGGGCAGTCAGCCATGTCTGAGTGACTGACTCCTAATAAAAATGCTGGACCTCAAGGCTCAAGTGAGCTTCCCTGGTTGGCAATGCTCATTGCATGTTTCCAAACATTAGGGCCAGAGGAGTAAGAACACTCTGAAGACTCCACTGGGAGAGGACAACAGGTAACTCCATGCCTGGTCTTCCTGGGCCGGTCCTTATATGCCTCTTCCCTTTGATGATTTTAATCTGTATTCTTTCTCTTTAATAAAATGTAAATTTGAAAGTAATGGCTTTTCTGAGTTCTGTGAGTTGCTTTAATAAATCATTGAACCTGAGAATGGGCTTTGGGATTTCCCAAACAGAGCAGTGGATATGTGTGATCTGAGGTCTATCTTTCCCATGGCGCTATTTTGAGGATGGGAAAGATATTGAGAACTATCACTCTACACTGTTTCTTTTGGTTTGCCCAGGAGTCACAGAAACTATAATTCTACCAATTATGTTATTGCATCAAGACGGCACAGAAGATAATTCAGAAGATACTGAATCACAATGCTAACTCTCATATTTCCCTTTTAGAAGGGATACATGAGAAGCAAAACAATCTGATAAACCTCCAAAGGCTTAGTGTGGCAAACCACAGATGCTACTTGATTTGATCACTGGCCAGTGCAATTTAATGACAACAGGCATTTCTATCATTCCTTAGCAACCACAAGAATAATCAAGTCAGAGTTATCAGGATTTTTCTTCATAGATATAACAAAGAATGTTTCCTAAACCATAAATGCTGGGGGAGAGAGCAAATTTAAGCCTAACCTAAAAAATATGGTAGATATGAAGATATAGATGTTAATTTAACTTCAGCATGCTCTAAGCTCATATATCTACATTAGCTATAAACGTACATATAGACGTACATAAAATACTGCTTTGTAAAAATAAGTAAAGCATAGAGGTTAAGTAATTTATCTCTTTATTTTCTGATTGACAATGTATAAGTGGTAATGTTGCAGTTCAATTCAAATCTTGCCACCTTGGCCCCAGAGTATGAAATCACCATGCTATGGTGAAAAAATATATATATGTGTGTGTATATGTAGAGAGAGAGATATAAAATTTTATCCAGAATAAGTATACACCAGTTCAGTGTTTAAAAGCAGTAGTATGAGAATTAAAAACTTGGCTTACGCATGTTTTTTCCTTTGTGTTTTCAGACAGGTTATGATAATAACCTCCTTGTGTCTCAATTTCCTCATTAATAAATTGGTTCAGTCATTGTAATCACCTCAGGGTATAATATAATGATTAAAAGAGCAAATGCATGTCAAGCACTTAGAAATTTTCCTAGAACATAGTAAACACTCAATGGGTATTTTATTTACAGTTTATAGCACAAATTCACAAACAAATCTTAGAGAATTCTTAGACAAGAATCCAGTATTGAAATTACCTCATACAAATTTATTCAGGTTTTATACAACAGGAAGAATTCAAATCAGAGTATTTGTGAGGGCATCTCTGATAACATTTTACTTAACTTGAACTTGAAATACGGGTGTACATATTAGGGAAGTGTACAACACTTGTATTATTTCTGCATTGTACAGATTACAAATTATAAGGAAATTTCAGAATCATCTGGCTCCAACTACAAACAAGTTATTTCTCTGAATTCAGATATAATTAGCTTTTGGTTCAGCTTTTTACAATAAATATTGCAAGCTCTATACAAAATTTGGCATTCTTACCTTTGCACAATTTGGCCAAAAATATGCAACATAAAATCCAGTTTGTGCAAATAAAAGTGGTCTCTGAAAGTAAGTGACCTTGACTTAAACTTATGTTCTCCTCTCTCCTGGGAATTGCATTTTGTGGACTAGATAGCACTTTTGACTGAGCAGTCAGGGAATCCGCATGGTGATGGTGTGTCTTCTAGGATAAAACCTTATCCTAAGATAAAAGCCAGAATTTTAGACTTTTGCCCAGTGATAAGACTTTGACTGTCAAATGAAAAAATTTCTAAATTCATCATTTATACAATGCTTATTTTGTTAAAAAACCTAAAGAAGTGACTTGAGCTTAGCAGAATGAGATTGACATGGCTGTTAGCTCAGGGTGAATCTTCCTCAGCAAAAAAAAAAAAAAAAAGCTTGGAATCATAAAAGAGTAAATTAGGACCTCCCAGCTCATAACTCTAATGAGGGAGGGGACATTTTCAAAGTAGGTTCATCCTGGAATATGCTCTACAGCCCAAGAAAGTCTGTGGTTTTATCAAGTCAGGAGAGCTAACTTTGAAGGGACACAGCAGCACGGAGGGAAAAAGAGAAGTACGGTGCAATGACAATAGATGGGCAACAGCATCAACATTTTCCAGAGGATACCAGGTCACAAAAATCATCATAGAGGACAAATAATGAAGTGTTCATTTGTAAAACATGAGCTATGAAGATCTGAGGCATAAGAATAGATTCTTTCTAGTTGATATTGAAAATGTTGATCCACGGAGGACAACCTTCCATGGAGAGCCAGTATACGGGCCAAGAAATACATGGACAAAACAAAAGGGTAGGATAAAACCTTTCCTGTGGCCACTCACGATTGAGGGTATCTCAATAAAACTGTCTATAGGTGAGACATTGAAAGTTAGAAGTAGACCTACATAAAACCTTAATTTTAGTCGACTGTGTGTTAATTCATTATTATTCTATAATAAGCTATATACTCGGTTATGTGTAATGATAAGAGTTTAATGTTCACGGTTATATCAAGGCTGTGAGGCCTGTTAATGTGACTGAAAATTTCAATACTGAACCACTCTACTTTTCAAAAATGCTTGCTTTTCCTTTAATTAATAAATAGAGTTAAAATCAAGGAAAGATTTCTATACTTCACAGAGACCCTGAGCGACACTTTTGCTCAAAACGATCCACCTTATATGATATTTCCAGGCTTCAATGATTCTATTGCTGTTATTTCCTAACGTGACACAGCTTTGCTCCATTGCTGCTATTTGTCCTTCACTGTGCCCTTGTAATACTCTTGATTCTGTCTTCCCTGCTTTTGCACACCCAGCGGGAGATTGCCAAGGAGTGCTGCTGCCACCAGTCATTGACTTAGTGATTTCAACCCTAAGTAGACAATTGCCAGAAGTGCAGCTCCACTGCCAAGAACATGGCTGTGTTCTCAGAGGTGGTAGAATGTAGTGGAAGTTGCGTGGGACTTGCTGCAGGATCGCTACCTCTGTAAAGGTTAAGACTCTTAATTGGGCCAGTTCGTTTTACTGTTCTTCTGTGAGCCTTCCTTCTTGCAATTTCAGAAGAACCAATTTAAAAAGTGCTTTAATTGAGTGTATGTGGAATCTGCAGTAAAGACAAGTTTTCTGGCTTTGTCAACAAAGAATTCTCTGAAGAAGAGTACATATGGTGTAATTACATCTCTGTTTTACCTGAAGCATCTTCATTTTAATGCTGAAGTTTATCCATAAAGTGTGTGCATTACATTAAAATTCATTGACTGATAGCCTTCTATAAAGATGTTCACCAAGTAATTGCTACATCTTAATAGTGATAATATAATAATTCTGTCAGGTAAGGGCATAAATGATGAACTATTATTGACTTTAATGGTATGGCTGGCAGAAACTGTCAACATTTTATTCAGATCTATGAGCAAGTGGTGTGGGTGTATCTAATTGTTAACCATTTATGAGGTGATAAGGCTTCTCTAGACTGCACTAAATCAAAGTTTATACCACAAGTAACTACAATGTATTAAATAAATGAGCATGGCACCTAGAAGCTCCAAAATGCTCTAATTTTCGCTGCTGGGTTTTATCATGCTGCTGAGTTTTTCACCATGCAAAAAATAACTCAATAGTATTCACATGAGAGTTTTTACTCTCTGTTTAGACAGTGCAAAAAGCTCTCAAGGATATTTTATTGGTACTTTCACAGGTCAAAAAGGTGAATTGTAAAATTATTCCAAAGTGGAAATACACATAGAGACAATAGTTCATGTTGCAATCTCTTGTTCAGGACTGAGAAGATAATTTTTTCCTCCAATTTAAGAAGATCATGCTTAGCTTATCATCAATTTTTCATTTCCATGAGATCCACTTACACGCCAACTCTTCTATAATTTTGGTTTTCTTCTCCTTGGTTACTTTATGAAGTAATTGTGCATTAATATAATATTCTAAATTGCTATTTTTATTGCTTATAATTCTATTTCTTTTGGGGGAAAATTAACCCTTATATCAAGAAACATTTAGCCTTCAATTTCTATCCCATGAATACCTCAGTAGAGATGATATAGTAGCATATAGACTGAGGCATATATTAATAGCATATAGATTAAGGTATATATTACTTCTAAAAATGCATGTTTTTTAACTAATGTTCCATAAAAATATACAGAGAAGCTGAAAGAGCTCTGAGATAGTGATTGTGGAGCCCATACATTAAGGAAATAAATATATGTCAAAACTAAAAATGTTATTGAGACAGAAAGAAAGTTCATCTAAGGAAGTATTTTTCCCAGCTAAAGAGAAAGGGTTAAGGAAATCTTTCTATTCAGTTCAGTAAAAATAACGTTCCAGTCTCCTCTTCTTAGAAAAATAAAGAGCAGTTTCTATGTAATAAAATTCCTAAAGAAATTCTTGCAGTTTCGAAAGAAAGGTCTTAGTTTTTTTTCTTAGCTTTGCCTCTATTCTTAAAATAATTTGCTTCTTTTTCTACATATGTATATTTTTATTGCTACATTTGCAACGGTTTTACTGCATACATCTTATATTAGCTATTTTTACATTTTCCTTTGTGATGTTTCTTCTCAGGCTATTACACACAAATAGAAGTGCCTGTAGGAGTAGCATGTGTTAAGAATTTCTGAAGGAATGGCAAATAGGATTTTCAATACATGGCAATTGGAAGGCACACATTGAAAAATGAGAAAATTTATAATTCAAGTAAACTGAAGCTTCCCCATCTTTCAACCAATCTTCCTTTGGTAGGAGAGGCATTAGAACAGTAGAGAAATTCATTTTTAAAATGAACTTATGTTGAGGGCTAGATTGCTACCATTTACTTGATAATAGACTTTGACTTCTAGTACTGATGGATAATTTGGAATAAGAAGGATTATCTTCTTCACTATATATATATATACATATATATATGTATATACACATATATTCACATATATATTCTACATATACATATAGAATATATGTAATATAGATAGATAGGTAATATCTATATGATATAGATAGACATAGATTATATAGATTTTATATATATACATATATATATACACACACATATATATTTACAGCCTAACTCAAAGAGTTTTCATGTTTGCTATTGAAGGTATATATACATATACAGTTATGTGTGGCATAATGGCATTTCAGTCAACAACCGACCACATATACGATGGTGGTCCCATAAGATTAGTACCATATAGCCTAAGTGTGTAGTAGCCTATACCACCTAGTTTTGTGTAAGTACATGCTATGATGTTCGCCCAAAAACGCAGTCACCTAATGACGCATTTCTCAGGATGCATCCCTGTCGTTAAGTGACACGATTGTGTATATGTGTGTGCACACACACATCACATGTAATATTCTCAAGGAAGAAAGAAGAGAAAGAATAAGTATTTCTACTTTTTTGTGAGTGAAAGAACAGGGATTTAATAAGATGAAACCAATGATCTGTTATTAACAAGATGTACTAGCATTGCATTATTTTCAGTAAATGATTAGCTTCCTATGTGCACTTGGTACTTTATGGAATCAATAAATGGCTCTGTCTACCTGGTTGGAAAGTAAAACCTCAAATATTTTGCTCATAGTGCCATTCAACATCTCTCATTTCTAATTGTCTTAGATAGAGTCTGTGCCTGCTTGATACAATTTATTGTCCTAATCACAAGGTCACATGACCCAAGAGCCCATTTCTTCAGTGACAAATAAAACTTGCCTTAGGAGTTTGTAAAGTATAATGAAAATGTTTTACCAAAGCATAGGTGTCATATGTACAATGCTGTTAGCTTCGCCTTTTTAAGGTAAGACCAAGTGCAACTATAAGAAATAGAGCAAAAATCGTTTTAACTGAACATACAAAAACTTTCTTCACAGAAAAGACTTAAATCATACAAGTAAGGAGTTCCCAAGTTTTTTTCAATAATAAGTAAATGGCAATAGTCAATACAATGCAACTCATTGAAACATTTTGCATATTAATCTTAGAAATGAATCTTTTCAGTTTTATACTTAGTTCTCCATTGCTGCTCTCTACATATGAACAGCAAGTTTACATATATGACAAGTACAGGGATTGCTTCTGAGTTACATTCAAAAGAATTTCTCTGATATAGTAAACAATTTTAATCAGTGACAAATTAATCTTTTGCTGGGTGGAAGGAGAGACTGTAGTCTTGAAGTAAAACTCATCCTGTAAGGTTTCATTGGCCGTATTCTACTTGCATTGGGCACGTTTTCCAGATTTTACCTAACAAGTTTAGTTACCTTCCTGCTCATCAACTGGTCATCAGGCTTATTCATTTTTTTTTTTTTTTTTAAAGATTTTATTTTTTCCTTTTTCTCCCCAAAGCCCCCCGGTACATAGTTGTGTATTCTTCGTTGTGGGTCCTTCTAGTTGTGGCATGTGGGACGCTGCCTCAGCGTGGTCTGATGAGCAGTGCCATGTCTGCGCCAGGATTCGAACTAATGAAACACTGGGCCGCCTGCAGCAGAGTGCGCGAACTTAACCACTCGGCCACGGGGCCAGCCCCACAGGCTTATTCCTTTTAACAGATTCCCTAAGACAATGATGTTTATGCAGACATTCTATTAGACAGGTCATTAGGTTACATATTTTTATGAACTTAAATACATAGCAATAAGCCATAAAAGATTATTTTCAGTTCCTTACTTAACACAGAGTGGAAAAGAATGACATTAATTTCTACTAGGCCAGAAACAGAAAGCACACCCCATATATTAGGATTTACCAATATAAATATATTGCTAATAGGTAACGTTATCATGTAAATAAACAGTAGCTGAATTTGTCCTCACAGCTCCTCAATTCATTTTACACACAAAGACACACACACATTGAGGATCTAAGTATGCACTAACTATTTGAGTGTTACAAAAGAACTACAAGATGCAGTTTATTGAGATATGAAGTCATTAAGAGTGAAATCATCGTGAAGGGTATATTTAAGTAAATTAGCAAATATAGAGACACATTTACTATGTACTATATGGTGTCTGTTTGGAAGAGACTGAAAAGGTGAATTAGATACTTGAATACTTTAAAATATTTGAAGTTACAACTATTAGAAAATTTGAAGCCATCAAGGATTGCCCAGCAGAGAATCCCTGTAAATGTATGACCTTTCTACATATTATTTTAGTGACATATGCATGTGTCTATTACTCCAGTCAGGTATTGAGTTCCTTAAATCTAGAAGTGAATTTAATTTATCATTATATCTCTGTTACCTAGTAAAATGGCAGATAGTAGACATTGATCCAAACAAATATTGATAATTGTTCTTTAGGAAACTGTCCCCTGATCCACAGGGGTGGATCCCCATTAGCCACGTTCCTAATGTACAACCCACTCCTCACCCCCAACCCCAAGCATGGCTATTGGATTTGGGATTACACTCTTTACATAAGCTAGACCAGTCAGAATTATTCTCTCTGAAAGTTTTAATTAGAATTTTTAGATTGAATTTGTGGCTAATGGAGGGTTTAGGAATATATATATATATATATATATATATAAATGGAGCTATGGGATAGTCATATTCCTCTATTAATTCAGGGAGGCAGAGAAAGCAAGTCTGTAGAGAGAAAAATGGAGAAAGCAGATGGTCAGAGAGAAATTTCCAGTTTCTAATTCTAATCTCTTCTGGAGTCTGGCTGCACTGGAGAGCTTGAAAACTGAGAGGAACATGTGCATTTTTATATTCAGTTCTTTCTTTGGCTCAGGTACTTAAAACGGTTTGCGTTGAAAAAAAAATCCTAAGTAATGTAAGGTTATTTAACTGAGTAATGAACATTGTGATTTAGGTACAAAACTCTAGTGACATTATGCAGTAGTAGGTTGGAGGGAAGAAAAACAGGATAAGTTTAATTAAAATCAGTAAAGAACTAATGAATCTCTGTTATGAAATTCCTAATCTTTCTCTTTTTGTAGATTCCCACCCCCAAGAGAAGTTTGTGACTGTACTCAAAATGAATATGGCAAGTATTTCCTTAAAGTATTTTTAAAAGTAAATGACAAAAGAGCATCTTTATGTCAAACAAAGCAAATAAGACTAGATTCAATAGTTCTTCTTTCTGTTACTTACAAGGTGGACAGGCTTGGGAGACTAAATAGTCTGGATATCATATCCCCTAACTCTAAAATAAAGCATTTGTTTAAAATGATATGAGTGGCTTAGAAAATACAAGATTAATATTGGTTAATTAGAATAAAGCCAAAGTTAATTACGAGTGTGATTATTTTGGACAAAATTTCCCAATATTTTCTAAAAAGAAATTTTTAAGAGGAGTTTTTGGTTTACCAAAAAATCAAGCAGAAAGTACAAAGGTGTTCCCGTATATCCCCTCTCCTCTCTGGGCATATTTTCCTGTTACTAACATCCTGAATTTGTGTATTATATGTGTTACTATTACAATTGATCAACCAATAATGATTATTTTTGTGAACCTATGAACCAATAACATTATTATTAACTAAAATTCAAAATTTATATTAGAACTCACTCTTTGTGTGGTATAGTTCTATGGTTTATGAAACTTTTTTATTTTATTTTATTTTATTTGTGTGAGGAAGATTGGCCCTGAGCTAACATCTGTTGCCCAACTTCCTCTTTTATTTTTTTTTTTTGAGGAAGATTAGCCCTGAGCTAACGTCCACTGCCAATCCTCCTCTTTTTGCTGAGGAAGACTGACCCTGAGCTAACATCCATGCTCATCTTTCTCTATTTTATGTGGGACGCCTGCCACAGCATGGCTTGACAGGTGGTGTGCATGTCCACACCCAGGATCCGAACTGGCGAACCCCAGGGCACCAAAGCAGAATGTGAGAATTTAACTGCTGCGCCACTGGGCTGGTCCCATCCTATCTTCCTCTTTTTGCCTGAGGAAGATTGTCACTGAGCTAACATCTGTCCCATTCTTCCCCTATTTTGTGTGGGATGCTGCCACAGCGTGGGTTGATGAGCAGTGCTCATTCCTTACCAGGGATCTGAACCTGTGAACCCCGGGCCCCCCAAGCAGAGCATGCAAACTTAACCACTAAACCACTGGGTTGGCCCCTGTGAAACTTTTTGAATGACAACTTTTGCCCAGGGTTAATTTTTAATAATCCGGTCTTATTTTTTAAAAAAAATCCACCAAATATTTTAATCTTCCTTCTCTTTTACTGTAGGCTGAATTGTTCATAAAAAAAGTGTTCATAATGGGTATTGGAAGAGTCTTGAGACATGTATCCCTGTGTGTATCTATGTGATTCATTATGGAGAAAAAACCTTTCCATATCTTCACTTAGCTTTGTCTCTAATAATTTCTATAAAAGTGACTTCTTTCCTATGTTTATTCTTCAACCAATAGAGATACTCTGAAAACCTTTTTTAATCCCAATGAGCAAGAAAATAATGTACTGAGCTCTTGAAAATAGAAAATGACTATGGCTACTAAAATCTCGTTGAACTCTCCTAATGACCCATTTCTTTTCAGCCCAGATAACATAACTGTTCATGAAAAAAACAAAACATTGCAGGAAAATCTTTAGTATTTCTGAATTCAGTTATTTTTTGTCACCCTGGGACTTTTAATAACCCTTGACATTATAGCTTAAAATTCTAAATATCATTATTATTGAATCTATGTGAACTACTTAATCTAGTTTGAAAGCTGAGACAAATGAGGCCATCAATACTTCAATGATTTCTATTTCACATGGTGATTTCAAAATGAATCTAAGCTTACATTTGAGGATTTGAATAGAAACATTTGCCATCGCAGACGAGGCATATCAACAAGGGAGAATGTATTGTTGCATTTGAGATGTATTTGAAATGAGGAACGTATGAAATGAGGAATGGAGATAGCGACTCTGGCAAAGAAAAGGGAAACTCAGATTTTGAAGAGTAGTGATCATTTTGGGTAATTTTGGTTAACACAGAAGCAGAAAGTACCTTGGAGATTCAGTTTCTGTTAATTCAGGGACAATATTTTCAAGATGAGCTTTAATTTTCAATGCTAGACTGTATCTAAAGACTCTCTGCCTTGGAAGGTGGAAATATCCTTGCTGTGCGCTTCCCTATGTTATACCTTGATAATATTTTTAATTCTTTAATTAGAAATTATTAACAATACACTTCTATTTCATGGTCTTTCAAGAAACCCCTATGTTAGATGATGCTATTGTAATCCACACACTTCCAACTTTTTCTACTCCTACCTTTGCTTGGTATCTGTGGTCTTCCTTCTATCAACTACATTGTTGCTTCATTGTTGTCAAGTTATTAATCTTTATCCTCTCTCCTACTGCTGAGTCTTCTGCACTTTTCCCCTGGGTTGATTCCACATGTTGCAAGAGAAATAAATGGCATTTATCTTATGTTAATTATATAATTATTTTTCTTATTGATCAAGTAGAGTTTTGTGATTTTAATTTTTGCATGGATAACATGTCTAGATTTCTGAGGCACTTGAAGGAGAATTTTTCTAGAATCAAGATCAAACTTTCTCTCTTTCATCTTTTGTTTTTCAATTTTCAATTTTTATCGTCAGGCCACATTATAATTAGCTTTATATTTGAATAACGAATTTCTTTAAAGATTTTTTTTCCCCTGAATTTTACATTTTTGGTTAAATATTGCATTTTTACTCTTTTTTAAAATGGGTCCATCTTTTAAATCAGTACTCTCATGGGAACTCCGTCCTCCTATTCCAGAAACTTTATGGTCTCCTAGATAGTGTCATAGTTTTCTGAATCTCATACCTTCCCACTTGTTGTTTACTGCCTCATTTTGCTGCGGATAACCTCTCGTAATTGCCTCAGAAAACATAAAAAAGCTAAATATTGAGAACTTTTATGTTTGATAATGGTTTTATTGAATATTCTCTCAACACTTTACCTGGATAAACACTTTTAAGTTGTAAATATTTGCCCAAAACTTTAAAGACTTTGCTTCCTTGACTAATTTTTAATCTCCAAGAGACCTATAGAATTTTATGTTCATTTTTCATAGCAAGAAATTCTCATTTTAAGGATTCTATATCTTCTCAATATTTTGATCATATTTATTAAAGTTATTTTCAAAGTTCCTTGCTAAATTATTTTTCTTATATTGTATTTTTTATGATGATTTGCCTTGGCCTTTTTCTTATGTGTTGTTCTCTTCATATGTTTTTGATCATTGTATTTTCTTTCATAGTTAGGAAGTAAAAATAAAAAAGCTAGTAGCTGTCCTGTGGTATATTGTAAGTAAGACTTTTCCACTAGATATTGTAGGGATGGAAAATTTTTCGCTTCTTCCCTTGTAGCTCTTTTGGATGGTCTAATAATTAAATGGACATAAGACAGATTAACAGGAGAAAAAGAAATTTAATTTCATATGTACAGGAGTCCCATCAAAGTATGAGACTCAAAGGCCGTCAGGCAATTGAGGCTTATACACTATCCTGAGCTAAGGAAAGGGAGAGGGGCCTGGAGCCTCAAAGGGGAGGAAGGTAATTCACAGGAATACGAGAAGAGCAGATGTTTGGTCTGCCATGCAGGTAAATCTTTCAAAGAAAAAAAGTTATCTCTGGTAATAGTTTCCTTTCTGGTACAGCCCTCCCATCTAAATTCTTTTAGGCAATTAAGAGAGACAGGAAAAAACTTTTCCTAAGTCTGCTGGGTCTTGATCACCTTCAACTCAAAAATAATTCACATGCCAAAGTGGCACATTTTGGGATGGCATATTCTGCTCCCCTTCAATCTCTTGGAGTGGCAATTATTACTATGAGAAGTGTGTGTTTTGTCAGGATTTCACATTAGGAAGAACAGACAGGCAATGTATTGTCAGAATGAGACTCCTTCAGCGACTGAATGAGAAGTTTTTCTCTGGTGGAATTAACTCCTACACTGAAAGATTTAGCTTTCCCCAGAATATTCATTCTTTTTTTTTTTTTTTTTGGCAGAGAGAGTGCACTGTATTTTGCTTAGGGATTGTAAATAGGCTGCCTACATTTTCAGTTAAATCCATCTATATTCAGTACACATTCACTAAAGCCATATTAAATTTTGTATTATGCAATCATCAGTAAACAACCCTCATCCTCTTTGTTTTTGAAAAATTAGTTTTGATATCTTAACTGCTATAGATGTCTTTCTCCCTCCGATTATTTTTTCATTTATGGTATTTTTCTTTTGTTCATTTCTTCTTCTTTTTTTTGGTGTGGAAGATTGGCCCTGAGCTGACATCTGTTGCTAATCTTCCTCTTTTTTGCTTAAGATTGTTCCTGAGCTAACATCTGTGCCAATCTTCCTCTATTTTATATGTGGGACACACCACAGCATGGTCTGATGAACAGCGTGTAGGTCCTCACCCTGGGATCCAAACCCATGAATTCTGGGCCGCTGAAGCGAAGCACACTAACTTAACCATTACCCTACTGAGCCAGGCCAGTTCTTTTATCCTTATATTTCAAACAGGGTTTCAGTGAGGCATGGAGTAGACCTGAGTGTGCACTCCTTTAGAATCATTGATTGATTAAAGAAATGATGCTATTTAATGGAAAACTTTATTATGTGATTTGATGTATTTTGGATCATTCAACATATCACATAAAAATGTTCAATTATATAAAGTTTTGTTATTTGTTCTATATTCTTGTTTTCTGCTTTGATTATATTTAAGTACCCTTTCAGAAATCCATATTTTAGTGTGTCTAAATCTAAAATTTTCCTGTTGATTACAAGCTCCTTAAGAACAATCAAGTCTTGTATTAGGTTTCATTCTTTTCCAAGTCATACACAAAACCTCAGGTGCTGCGTTAAACACTGATTCAGTGAATGAATTGAATTACAATAGCAAGAGTTAATTGATAGCTTTAAAGCTATTATTACGTGGTTCAGTAATGAATATTTTACATTTTGCCCTAAGCGAAGGGGAGGAAAAAATTTTCCCTCTGCCCTTCTAGGTTGTTGGCTGAGACCCCTCCCCCCTCCATAATAACAGGGGGAAGAAAGCAATCTAAATTACATACATGCATACCTATGGGAGCCCCAAAAAATGAAACTCAAATGGCAGCCAGACCATTGTGGCTTATACACCATTCTGAGCTAAAGAAAAGGATAAATGGGGGACTAAGGCTTCAAAGGGCGGAAGGTAATTCAGGGTAAAGTGAGAAAAGGAGATGTTTGGTAAACAAAGACTGCCCTGTAAGTCTCTCAGGTGAAGAACTTGTCTCTGGTAATAGCTCTCTTCCTGGTGCAGGCCTCCTTTCTCATGTAGATTTCCCTTACCAAAGGGTATCTTCTACTCTGTTTTCAGAACTCCTATGTTGCAGTTTCTCAAAATAATTAGCTTAAAATAATCTTTATGACAAAGAGGGATATTTTGGGGTGGCACATTCTACTACCCTACCTAAGGATGAACATAAGTAATATATAATTAAATATATAAACATACAATCTCTAGAGCATAGCTAGAGTCTATCTATCTATAATTACACATAGCTTTATCTATATCTACTCTTATTTGTACTTTTTTATAAAAACTATTCTTTCTGTTTCTGTTTCTCTGTCATACACAAGGGAGGATATGTTAGATTTTGTTATGTTGACCTAGAAATCAGGAGACACATGCGCTATTTTTATTTCAACAGCAATGACGTCTCATAATTTATAACCTTCAGATCTTTTTATATCTACAAAGTATGGGTAAGACACAAAATTTTATTACAAAATTTTGGTAAAACTCTAGGGTATACCTAACCTTTTATAAAAGTGTAAGAAGTAAAGTCATTTTACTCCTGATGTAAATACAATTTAACCTCATGCTTGGTGAGCTTTGGACACTCTGAAACATTGTAAACATTAGTTTCTGCTTTAGGTTCGGTCTTAACACACATGATATATATTTATAAAATCAGTATCTTTTATAGATCTTAACAATTATACATGTGCTCATCATAACCATGGTATTTAAATAAGAGTCTAGCCTGATATTAAAATGTTAAGCCTTGAACCAACCAGATTTAGAGTAATTTGCAAAGCAGATATACTTCAGACCTTTTTTTCTTGTTACACAAATTAAGAATTTTGTTGTTAGAACCAATATCTGAAGCAATCCCACAGATCTTTAGATACTGTGGAAGAGGTTGATAAAGCATTTCTAATTCAGATTGCATAAGAAATGACACTATGAGAATGGCCTCTGTATTGCATTTTAGATCTGTAGTGCATCCCTTTACAGCCTAAAAACACGAAAGTCTCGGGAAGCAGACTGAGAATTTACAGTAACTTTTCTCTGTAAAGTGGTGATTGAAAATTCAGTTAAGAGAATGCTAAGGACATGATGGCATTTAACCTTGAAAATAATACATTGTTGCCTAATTACATTTATTTCATTATATCACTGGAATTAGGTACAAGATTAATATAATTATAATAATTTTAATTAGCTTAATGTGTATTTGAAAAAATAGTAAAAATTCCTGGCAATACTTTAATTTTTGATGTCTTTTTATAAGATTATGCTGATTGATGTGCCCATTATTTATTAAGTCATCATTTAAACCTAAGATGACACACACAGGTTACTGTTAATTTATTTTATGATTAAAAGAAACATCTGTGGTGAGCTGCTATTATATTGCTTAAGTTTTTAATTGTGATATCATGTGTTTATATGTTTTGAAGAGCTGGATTTGAAGTAATACAAAAGAGGACAAAACAGCCAGTTTTGAGGCCATTAAGAATGTGGATTCAAGGTCAAACTAGGCTTTGAACTCTTAAGAATAAACCAATGCTGGAGACTCAGGCTTTTAAGAGTCATTAAGTATTTAGCAGTTATTAGGCAAAATCCTCTGGCAGTTTCCTTTGCTAAAAGAACCTTGCTTCAGTGGCTCCCTGTAAAAACATCTTAGGAGTTTTGATTGATTTATTTAGGATGACTTTGGTTTATTTAGGAAAAACGGTAACACAATATCTGTGTCTAGGTTATTTTTTGAACTTATTTGGTGATACAATGATATTACGGCTTTAAGCAGTAGAAAATGTACATCATATGGATTAAAGGATATGCTGTGAGGTAGAAATTATTTTGCATTGTTTTATCAATGTCTCACTACATTACAAATTTGATATTAAAATGAATTAAAATTATGTCTTTAAAATCTGTCTCTGGGGCAAAGTGGGCCTGTGAGGTAAAGAACCGAGCATAAGTGAGATTCAAGCTAATCTTGGCATGATTCTCCACAGCCCTGCTCAAGGGGCACCAGTGTAAGGAATTCTGATGCAACAGCAGCGCCCTGCCTGCTTGGAAATCGCTGCCACAACAGAACATGTCAACAGAAACAGGACAATTTACACTGTTCCAAAACTGGTTGTATTCTGGGGAAGGTTTACGAACCATTACTTCAGGGAGCACTAGAGACTTTGTGAATTCTGCAGATTAACCATTGAATTATCTTTTGGAGATGTTGACCTAAATTTGGACATAAATAAAATTCATGTACAATAAAAACCCAGGTGTGTCTCAGCTTATGTACAGAGATCTCTATACTTAAATATCTATCAATCAACTTTAAACTAAAGTTTCATTCTTACAAAATCACCTATGTAATTACTGTTCTTTGGCATTTTTAATTTCTGCCTATGTAGGCAGAAGTACTCTAATTATATATTATGTATATATATAATATTAATATATAATAGACATGTGATATGTTATGTAAATATATGTTAATATATGATATAAAATATATTATATACAACTTTAATTCTATTCTGACTGATATGTCTTAATTTTATTCTTATTAAAATAAAAGAAAGCAGTACTTTATAAACAGTTACAAAGACAACAATAAATATCTATCAATATCTGTTCTTTTTACCTCTTTCTCTTCACTGAACCCCACTGTTAAAAAAAATTTTTAATCTCTGAAAATTTTAATTTTGCTTTAAATTG
Source organism: Equus caballus (assembly GCF_041296265.1). Taxonomy (NCBI): domain Eukaryota; kingdom Metazoa; phylum Chordata; class Mammalia; order Perissodactyla; family Equidae; genus Equus; species Equus caballus. The sequence goes on along the minus strand of NC_091702.1, from coordinate 15,056,743 downwards.
GATTATCTTAATAGTAATAAAATATGCTACTTCTTCACTAAAAAGAATAAACACAAAATAATATGGACCAAGTGGTTCACGCTCATATGTTTTCAAATGTTTTGAGTTGTAAGAGTGAATATTCCAAGTGAATAAAACTAAATATTATTGAGGCCGGCCAGGAGGTGCAGCAGTTAACTTTGCACTTTCCGTTTCAGTGACCCGGGGTTCGTGGGTTCGGATCCCAGGTGCGGACATGGCGCTACTTAGCATGCTATGTTGTGATAGGTGTCCCACATATAAAGTAGAGGAAGATGGGCACGGATGTTAGCTCAGGGCCAGTCTTCCTCAGCAAAAAGAGGTGAATTGGCAGAAGTTAGCTCAGGGCTAATCTTCCTCAAAACAACAACAACAACAAAACTAAATATTATTAATTATTAGCTTATTTCATTCCTTAGAGAAAATGACTGTTGCCACAAACTCAGGATAAGCAGTTTTCTCTTCTGTTCTTCTCTTTTTAATAGTTAACATCACCTTGGAGCATAAGAGCCTATAACAATAAGTCTGAATTCTAGTCAAAATAGCACTTTACTGACAGAAGTTCATTATGCGCCTTGCATTATGTTCACATTAAAGGAAGATATATAATGAGGCATTATCAAAAATAGATATTTTTTTCTCACTGCTGACATTTATTCTACTCAGGACTTAGTGTAATTGTGCCCTGTTGTCTTTGGTATCTCTCTTTTTAACATTAAAAAGAATTGCATAGGAAATTACTTTACCCACTATGCTGGAGTGGGGACCATTTCATTTCTTTGGTGGATGGCTACCTAAATGCTTGGTGTATGGCAGGAATTTAAAAATGATTCAAGAATTTAAGAATAAATGCATATATTTAGGCCTCTAAAACACAATAATGCATCTCAAACTGAACTAATTATACATCCCTCAGTCTACTATGTTTTGAATCCTGGCTCAAATGCCCTGGAATTTCCAGTTGACGGGCTTTTCTGATTTCTTCCAACATATACAAGCTGTGGACTTGTCAAAGAAAATCAGAGCTGGACAGTAATTAAAGCTGTAAAAGCAGATTTTACTCAGGAACTATTGAAATACGAGAAAAATGACCTTAATATAGAACTGGGCTCAATTCTGAATAGGGCAAGGAAAATTGGGACTTTATAGCCAAGAAGCAGATTAGGGGGTCAGTGGTTGGAAAATTTGTGACTAAACTGACATAACAGGATTCTTACTGAAGGCAGGCCAGGGGGATCAGATATCACATGGGGAACGGTGGAAGACAAGGAATTCGATTAAACATTGAGGTGATCAGATATCGAGGTAAGGAATTTCGGCTAAACCAACTTAGTAGAATTTTTGCTAAAATCAGGCAATGTAAAGACAAACATGGAAGTCCAAAGGTCAAAACCTAGTTGGGAACATAACGAGGGTTTGGTCAAGAGAGATTCTTCATCAGACCCTTGGCACCTTATTAATATTGCTCCTGTAGTACTGGTCTCGATTTTCTTATATACTCTCTTTCTCATCATAGTGAGAGGTCAGTGTTCTCAATAGGGGACAAGTTTGCCCCCCAGTGGACATTTGGCAATATCTGGATTGTTTTTGGTTGTCACAACTGGGGGACTGCTACTGGCATCTAGTGGGTAGAGGCCAACGATGTCGCTAAACATCCTAAAATGCACAGGATTTTAACCTCTCACAATGAAGAATTATCTGTTTCAAAAAGTCAATAGTGCTAAAGTTGAAAAACTCTACAGTGGATCAAGCATTGTGTTCCACTGTCACGTTCTTGAAACTCTTATGTGTGTATGCTTCATATGAACACTTTTCAAATGTCATCCATCAACGCTTGTGGAAGCTATAAGCTCAACAGTCTCCTAGAGGTAGCTCATGGCTTCTACATACTATGCTACACAGGGTCCACTAGGAGCTGGAATCTTCTCTACAGCACTAACAGCAACAAACAATTTTCAGAGTATTGACTTCCAGTCTTTTTCCCCTACTTTTTAACAAAATACATTAGCATCATATCCAGATATTGTTTAATATTTTATCATGTTAAATATATTGAACTCTTCAAGTAGGTGAATGTTCTTTAAAAAAATTAAAGGCTGTAATGACTACAAAGTGTTTCATGACAAAGTTATACTCTCATCTTCTCAACCATTAATTCTTTATAGATGTGGCAATAGATTTTTATGATTTACTGTTACACAAATCACTAATGAACATTCTTACACAGATATGTGTTCACCTCTATGATTATTTTCTAAATGGCAGATCTTAGAACTGGAATTTCTGGATTAAATATTATGAGCAAGTGTTTTATAGAAATCTTAAGGCACATTGCCAAATTGCCTTTCAGAATGTTTATACCAATTTATACTCCACCAACAACGTGGGAGGTTGTACATTTGACTAAATCTTTGCCAACAATTGTATTATTGCTAAAATAAAATCATTATTATCAATTGATGGGAGAATATGCATTGCTTTTTTCCCTTTTAAATTACACTTTCAAGTATTATAGTTAATATTTTCATGTATTTGTTGGTCTTAAATGCTGTGCTTTTAAGAGATTATTCTTATCTTTCCAGGTAATATTTTTCTCATTGTATGAGTAAAAAGATTACTTTTTCTTAGGAAGATTACAGTTTTCTTTAACTTAAGGCAATCAGTAGATCTCAAGACTAAGAACTTATCTCTAAACTAGTTGCCACTTTCAACCATTTTTTTAACTTTTTCTTTTTCCTCCCTAATTTCCAGACATTTCCAGGAAGTGAAGAAAGATAGGTTGAGAGTTGTCACTCCAGTTTTACTTCTCTCTCACTAGGGTTCCTCTGGGCAGTCTATCTTCCCATTCTCCACAAAGGATTAGCTGAATTGATCTAAAATAGAGAGTCTCCCCAAGAGTTAAGAGACAGAGACACTAAACTCAGTTCAAGAGTGGATAACGATTGAGCGATGGGACTAAAATCTTGGAACCAAATCTATCTAAGATCAAAGCAGCATGAGTTCAGGAACAAATCAAAGGAGACCCTCATGGACATGCCGGTTTCCTGAGATGTTAGGTGGATGGGGTTTGAATGCAGCAAGCTGACTTCAAAATTTTCAGAAGTGAAAGAGAAATCCATGTCCTTGTGTCATAAAATTAATGTATTGTAGTTTTAGTTAGAATCATCTATGCTTACTGTTTGTAACAAATTGTTCCTCAATGCTACTCTATAAGGTGAAGTGATTTAATGTTTTATTTGCTTTATAGTAATACATCCTGTATGCATACCACACGTAACAACAGAGTCACAGGCTCATAACAAGAACAATTCCAGGGCTGACTATGAGTGCTATATACCACTCTATAGTTATATCATTTATGCTCATTTGTCATTTTTGGGTTTTTAAGAATTAACGTTTTGTGGAACTCATGGCAATCTCCTGACAAAGTGACATTTATGGAAACTTTAACTTACACAAATTCTGATTCAGCGAAAGCACATTCAGAATTTAAAGTCACATTTAGGTATGTTACTTACCAAAAAGTTATGAAAAGAATATTTAAAAGCAAGTTAGCATCACTTGCAATGAGAGATATCATTTTTACTTAGCATGTTATGAAAATAATAGCACTCATTAAAATACATCTACTTCAGGACACTTTCTCTCTTGGGAGAGAGAAATGACTTCTCAGCATCCAGGTACTCACTGGTACTTCCATGGAAAATCAACTTAATATGTATGTGGATTGCCTCATAGATTCTATATTCCCTTTCTTTGATTTCTTTATCTATCCTTTGCCAATATCTCAACTAGTGTAGCATACTAGTAAGTCCTGAAGTCACATCATGTATTTTCTCCAATTTTGTTCTTTTTCAAAGAAGTTTTAGTGACTACTCTACGTCCTTTGCATTCCCATATAAATTTTAAAATTCGCTTATCAAATTCTACAAAAAATCCTGACAGAATTTTGACTGGGGTTGAGTTATTTCTATAGATTATTATGAAACGAACTGACGTCTTAAGATACTGAGTCTGATGTTTTACAGGAAACTTAGCACATCTTTATTAAATGTATTTCAAAGTGTTTTACGGTTTTTGATATTATACTTTTTAAATTTTATTTTTATTTTTTGCTTTTATTTAGAAATATAATTGATTTAAATTTTAAATCTTTATTTTGTATAGTTTCAAATTTACAGAAAAGTTGTAAGGATCATACAAAGAATCCTTTATCCAGATTCACCAATTCATTACATTTTCCCCATACGTTTTGTGATATTTTCCCCCATATCATTTGAGAGTAACTTGGAGATAATTTGCCACTTTACCCTGAAATGATTCAGTGTGTACTTCCTTAGAACAAAGACATTCTTTTACACGACCACAAAGCAGTTATGAAAATTAGGAATTATACCATAGATACAATGCTATTATCTAAACTGATTCCATTCTCATATTTTATCAATCGTCCCATTAATGTCCTTATGGATGTTTGTTTTCCTAGTCTGGGATCATGCATTACATTTAGTTGCCATTTATTTTTAGTCTCATTTGCCCTAGAATATTATTTGTCTTTCTTGACCTTGTTATTTTAATAGTACAAGCTATTCTTTTTCGTAGAATGACTTTCAATTTGGTTTTCTCTGATTATTCCTTATGATTGAATTCAAGTTATGCATTTTTGGCAGAAATACTACATACATGATGTTATGTTCTTCTCAGAGCATGATATCAAGAAACACATGATGCTAGCCTGCCCCTATATTGGCACAGGTAAAATTAGATCACTTTTTTAAGATGGTGTCTGCCAAATATCTTCACTGCAAAGCTAGTATTATTTTCCCTGGTAATTGACATATGTTGTTGAGAGATATTTTAAGACTACGTAAATATGAGATATTTTGATAGTATACAAATATCTTGTTCTTTATCAAATATTCACTAACTCGTTTTAAGATCTACTGATAACTTGCTAACTCTGTTATCCTTTCCATCATTCTACTTTAAGAAATAGTTTTTTCATTTTTTCCTATTTACCTATGTACTTAATTTATACCCAAGTGAACCCATGGATTCTTTTTTTATCTAATGAATTATAATCCATTATGATCACTATTTATTTTGATGTCCAAATGTCCCAGATTTGAAGAGGAGGAATCTTTCAAACTGATTCTTATATTATTTTGATATGACTTGTCATTCTTTGAGTACTTCTTTACTTTTTGTTATAATACGATTTTCCAAGCTCATCTCATAATTTCCCTGACCCAGATCTGAAATTACCCTTTTCTCTGAAGAGCATTGGTTTCTTTTAATAAAAATTGGAATTTAAAAGTCAGAATCTGTCTTTTCTGTGTACTCATCTCTGATGGTATATTCTTGCATCTAGTTCAGTTCTGTCAAATATAATAGCTATTAGCAACATGTATTTTAATATAAATACATATTAAATACATTTAAAAGTCAGTTTCTCGGTCATACTAGCCACATTTCAAGTGTTCAATAGTCAATAGTGGCTAGTGACATAATCGACAGCACAGGCATAGACCATTTCCACCACCACAGGAAATTCTGTTAGATAAAGCTATTTAAACTCAGTGGGGAAAGCTAGAAGATAAATACACACACATGTATAATACACACATGCACATAATATATGGACCATGATTTCAGAATTCTTACTAATACTTCAATTACAGGGTATATTCTAATTCTCTCCTTTCAAAAGTTTAAATTCCTATCTCCAATAGCAAAAATTCCATTTCTTATCATTCTCGATATATTTCAAATTTGTTCAAATACAAAAAATGCAGAAAGCGTTTTCAGAATTCCTAACCTATACCACAGGAAAGAGAAAAACTAATAACCAGAATTCAATATTTTATTTAATAGTTTTGAGGTAAAATTTGCATACACGGGGCTTCTGGTTCTGGCCAAGATGAGGTAAGCTCATTACAGCCTATTTTATCTGCTGGTGAGTTAGGTGTTGTGGACAAAATAAAAAAGCATCTATCTAGACTGAGAAAGCAAACAAAAGAAGGCAGATGATAGAGGAAAAAGCACTTGAGTGCCCCTGAGTGTGCTCCCAGTTGCAGGGCTATGAGGGGGCAAGGGCACTGGCAGCTAAAACTCTGGTATAAACTCCATTTTTCTAGACTTGGACCCTGTCACAGAGCTGCAAAGCAGGAGCTGTGTAGATGGCTAAAACTCTGAGATAATCACCTTGCGTTAGCCAGAGAAACTGGGAATAGGCAGTCATGTGGGCTAGAGTCAGGGAGGGCATTCCAGAGAGTAGAAAGCTGGAAAAGAGAATCGCCTAATGAAACCACACAAGTCCCAGGCTCATTCCTGAGGTGTATCTGTGTGGACAGACCTAAAGTAGCATAGTAAAGGCTTTGAAAATTGGATTCAGCTTTAAATCATTGGCCAGTTCTCAAGGGAAACTGAGTGTCACATGCATGGGGCAGATCTAAAGTAGTGCCATGAAAGTGTAGGATAATGAACTAGAAGACAAGACAGAGCTTACAATCTGAAAATAATCACATTGATTACCTGCTAAAACAAACAAACAAAATTTCTCCAGAGTGTTATATCAAGACTCAGAGTCGACACAATGTACTATTTGAAATTTCCAGGATACAGTCCAAAATTACTCAATGTACACTAATTTGAAACATGTAGACACTTCTCAAGGGGAAAGACTATCATGATGTACGTTTTGGAATTATCAGACATGGACTTTAAAGCAGCTACTATAACTATGTTCTGTAAGATAAAAGTAAATGCATTGAGAGGGACAGCCCAGTAGCATAGCAATTAAGTTTGTGTGCTCTGCTTTGCTGGCCGGGGATTCATGGGTTCAGATCCTGGGTGTGGACCTACACACTGCTCATCAAGCTGTACTGTGGTGGTGTTCCACAAAAAATAAAAAAAAAAAAAAAAAGAGGAAGATTGGCATAGATGTTAGCTCAGGCGAATCTTCCTCACTAAAAAAAAGAAAAAAAGTAAATGCATTGAAAGACATGGCAAGGTAGAAGTTCTCAGCAAGGAAATATAAACTATTAAAAATAAAATTCAATGGAAATTTTAGAACTGAATAATGCAATTTTTTAAATTAAAAAAACTCACTAGTTATGCTCAATAACAGAATGGCGATGACTGAAGTAAGAGGCAGTGAATTTGAACACATATCAGTAGAAATTATCCAATTTGCAGAACTGCAAACAAAAATGAATAGGGCTTCAGGGACTTTGAGACAATTACTAAAAGATACAATATTCATGCCGTTAGAGTTCTATGAGGAGAGGAGAAAGAGACGGGAGCAGAAAAGAATATTTAAAGAAAACTTGCCTGAAAAATTCTTAAATTCAATGAATAGCTCATATACAGAAGCAAAAACTTAAGTGAATCCCAAACCAGGTAAACTCAAAGAAAATTATACCCAGAAGCATCTTAATTAAACTACTGTAAATTAAAGATAAAGAAAAAGTCTTATAAGCAGCTGAAGAAAATTTACATTATATCTAGATAAGTTGCAAAGTGGAAAAAGATGTCAGGAGACAAAATAAATCATGTATTGCTGGTGGGAGTGTAAAATGTTACAAGAACTTTGGAGAACTCTTTACCAGTGTCTTATAAAGTTGAACTTGAATCTGCCCTACAAACCAGGCATTTTTGTCCTAGGTATTTTCCTAAGAATGATGAACACATATGACCACAGGAAAACTTTACAGTATTCATAACAGCTATAATCATGTTAGCTAAAACCTGAAAGCAATACAGGTATCCAACAGGATAATAGCTAAATGAACCGTATTTATTCAATGGAATACTTCCCAGCCATAAAAAAAAAAAAAAAAAAAACTATCAAGCTACTGGTACCATAAATAATATGGGAGAATTTCAAATATGTTGTGTTAAGCAATAGAAGCCAGAAACAAAAGATTACATTCTTTCTTGTTCCACTTATATGAAGTAAATGAACAGTAGTATTAAGCTACAGAATGTGGTGACTCTGGGTAGAAGGAATGGCAGTAGAAGGGAAATATTTGGAAAGAACAAGAGGAAACATCCTGAGGTGATGAAAATGTCATATATTTATGTAGTTGTTACAGAAGAGTAAGCAATGTCAGAACTCATTAAATTGAACACAAGATCTGTCATTTTGTCATATGTTAATTATACACCAATACAAAATTAAAGAAATAAACCTTAACCCCTTTTGCCAAAGCAGTATATTATTTTACACTGTTTCAGCAGAGCATAAAAGTTCCTGTTACTCTACATCTTCACCAACATCAGTGTTGTTAGATTTTAAAACTGTAGTCATTCTAATAGTGTGCAGTGACATCTCATTTTGGTTTTTAATTTGCATTTCCCAGATGCATTAGCTGGTGATGATGACAAGCACATTTCAGTGGTTCTTATTGGTCATCTGTATGTCTTCCTTTGTGGAAAGAGTCTCTTCAGCCCCACTGACACACATACTTTTTTTTCTAACCATCAGTTATAATCTTTTTTGTTAATTTGTAGGAACTCTTTATATATTCTTGACATAAGTACTTCATCAGGTGTAGATTTGTGAATATTTTCTCCCAGTCCCTAATTTGCCTAATTGTTTTGTTAATGAGGACCTTAGGTGAACAGAAGACTTTTATTTTGCTAATCTAACTTATTTTTTTTTCTTTTACAGATATTGCTTTCTGTGTTGTGTCTCTGAAATCTTTGCCTACCCCAAGGTTTCAAAGATCTGCTATGTGTTGTTCCGGTTACAATTTTATGTTCAAATTTAGGCCATAATAAGTCACTAATTAATTTTTGTACAATGGAGCTAGAGATTGAGTTTTTTTTCTCCTAAGAACATCTTGTTATTCCTAAAATATTTGTTGGAAACAACCCTTTTTTTTCCCCGTATTATTGCTTTGGAGTGAATTAACCATATAAATTTGGAGCTATTTCTGATCTCTCAATTCAGTTCCATTGAGATATGTATATCCTCTTATGCCAGTAACTCTTTGACTTGGTTACTGTAGTATGACATTGAGTCCTGAAAACATGTAGTGTAAATTGCACCACCTTTTCTTTTTTTAAGATTATTGTTGTTCTTTTAAGTCCTTTGCATTTCTATACACATTTTGGTACTAACTTGTCAATTTCTTTTCCGTTTTAAACCTACTCTCATTGGGATTGCACTGAATCTATAGATACATTTAACAAGAACAAACTGTGAAAAATTATTGAATATTCCAATTCATGAACATGGTATATTTTTTCATTTATTAATGGGATTCTTAAATACATCCTAGAAATGTTTTTAATTTTAGACAATAGCCTTTTCACATGTCAGGTTAAATTAATTTCTAAGTATATTTGGTTTCTTCTTGTGTTTTTAAAACAAATTTTTGAAATTTTGTTGTCTAATTGTTTCCTACCTATCTGCTACCTATCTATCTCTCTATCTATCTATCTCTCTATCTATCTATCTATCTATTGTCTATCTAATACATTGATTTTGTCTGTTGATTATGCATGCTGCAGCTTCACTAAATTAACATCATTTTTAGTAATGTTTTGTGGTTTTAGTAGAATTTTTCTGTATAAATAATAATGGTTTCTGTAAATAAACAGAGTATTAGTTCATCCTTTCCTGTCTTTATAACTTTTATATATTTTTTCTTGGCTTATTGCACTGACTAGAACATTTTTAAAAATTTCAAATAGACATCGTGCGGGCATATATGCTTGACTTCTTGATCTTAGGGAAAAAGTAATCAATATTTTGTTATTAATTATGATATCTGCTATAGGTTTTTGGTAGATGTTAATAATGAGATATAGGCTATTAGGTATTTCTTGTTTTGTTTCAGAGTTTTTTAAAAGAATGAGTGTTAAATTTTATCAGATGACTTTTAAAAATCTATTGAGATGTTAATTTTTTGGGTTTGACTTTTCTCATTTATGTGGTCAATTACACTGACTGATTTTCAAATGATAATCCAACCTCTGTGATACACCACATTTAATCATGTTGTATTACATATTTTTATATTACTGGATTGTATTTGCTGATATTTTGTTAAGAATTTTTGTTTTTATGTTCATGAGGGCTACTGGTCTGTGCTTTATTTTCTTTCTTAAAATGCCGTTGTTGAGTTTTACTACGTAGGTTAATTTGGCCTCATGAAATGAACTGAGTAGTGGTATTTCTTCCTCTATTTTCTGAAATAATTTTATCATAATTGACATTTTTTGACGTTTTATATAATAAAATATTATATTATGTTTGATAACATTAATCAGATAAGCATTTGAGCCTTTAGTTTTCTGCGTGGGGTGCTTTATGATAATGATTTTAATTTACATTTCAGATAGAGTGCTTTAAGATTTCTCTGCATTATTTTATTTCTGATTTAGTAAGCAGTGTTTTTCAAGTAATTTGTCTATTTCACCGAAGATCTTGAATTTATTTGTATAAAGGTTTTTATAATATTATTTAATTGTCCTTTTTAATGTGCAGTGGAATCTCCTCTTCATTCATGATGTTGATAATTTGCAGTTTTTTTTCTTGTTTAGTTTCACTAGATATTTAAGTATTTTAGTGATGTTCTCAAAGAAGCAAGTTTCGCCTTTGTTAATTTGTGCTAAGGTTGGTCTTTTGTTTTTATTTCATTGGTTTCTACTCTTCTTTACTCTGTTCAATATTCTACTTAATCTGAGTCTAATTTGTTTGTCTATTTCTAGCTTCTTGGGATACAGCCGGGTCATTTGTGAGTCTTATCTATTGATTTCCTTTGTTCTTCTTCCTTTTTGGATACATTTTCTTGCTTCTTTCATGTATCTCGTGATTTTTTATTGTGTTCCAAACATAGCATAGAAAAGAACAGTGGAGTCTAAAGTAAATTTTATTTGCTTTCCCACATAGTGTAAAGTGTTTCATTTTGGGGGTAATTGGCACAAGCAAGAGTCCAGCTGAGCTGGAGGCTGGCCTGTGTCTTCAGTTATATTGAATTCATCTCTGGTTAAACTCACTCTCAGCAGGTGCTCTATCTTGACAGTGTCTAAGGTGGAAGGTAGTTGGGCAGTAGTTCCACATGCTTTTGCTTTCCATTTAGCTTCATCTCTGGAAGGACCCAGGAATTCAAGCAGGACAATAATGTGATAATATGAAGATGGAATAAATTCTTCCATTTCTATCTCTTTTCTGAATTCCAATTATTCTGTAAATAACTGAGTTGGAAAGAATGAAAAATTGGAGAGTTTAATGACATTTCTTGAGTTCGAGGCACTATTAGATTTCAATTTGCCCTAACTGTCCACAGTTATTAGAGTCTCCTGATTTCTCTTCACCCACGCAAAGTCCCTTTTCCTATTGCAAACACACTCGTCAGCCTACCTACATCCTGATAATGTTTTTCCTCACTTTTTGCTACCATGACTGTCTATTTATCTGGGAAAGTCTTGCACTTTTCTGTAGTTTGATTTATTAAGGCTTCCTTACATCCACTAATCTTCAATAGTACTATAAAAACCATGGTTGGAGGGTTGGTTTGTTTGTTTATTCCACATAGGCAAAGGTCTGTCACAGTTTTCTCCATATTTAACAGCCCTTGAAGTTCAGTTACCTTTACAAATTAAAACTGGCAGCTCATTACTAAACATTGTACTAATGCTTAACATAATCACAAAAATCTTACTTTTCTATTTTCTATTATCAAGTTCCATGAGCTCTAAATAGAAATATTGCTATGTACACATATGGAACACTTTAAATACTTGAAATGAACGTCACTCAGGTTTATATGAATGTTTTTGTTTATTTGAAATTTTTTCATAGTAGAATTGAATCAAAATTATTTTCTAAAAGCTAGTCATGTTATTAATGTTTAAAATGGTTTTAAGTATTCTTGTTCATAACGATGTTTTCCAAGAATGTGACTCCACTTTACCAATGTAGTTTAGTCTCAGTTCCAAAACACTCCAACAAAATAGCTTTAAAAGGTATGATTTTTTAAAAATGCTTAGTTTTGATGGACACAGATGAAAAGTGTATTAGAAGTAAACAAGCATGTTTTGAACGTCTAATTCAGGAGCATTGTCATCACATTCAATAGAATTAAGAGGTCAGTTTATGTAATGGAATTTACTGTCATATTTGAAGTCAGGAATATTCAAATATTGATGTTGACTTCATCTACAGGACTTAGAGATGCTGTCTTGACTAATTTATATACGCTAAATTATCTATTAATTCAATTTTAAACTAGTGGCTTTTACTCAGAAGATTTGAAACAAACTTATCTACATTTTATTTGTTTGCTTTACACATTATAAGTTAGTATTTGTCATGATACTTTCAATAAACAAAATATGATGTACAGTAAAAGTTCAAAAACATAGTTAGCTAGTGATATATTGAATTCAGTGTTATTAAACCTCCAGGACATTTCCTAATCCAACTAAATTCAATTTAGTGAATGAACATTTGCTTCTTTCTCATGTAGTTTCATTCACATGTTCTCCATATTTTTATTTAATATGATGTTCAACATAATCCATAAGAACTGAGTTATTCACACACCAATAGTCCAAATATTCACATTTTAGCAAGTGTAACAATATGAGGATGTATAATAAGAAAGCTAACCATTTCTGCACTCGCTCATCTTCACCCTCCACAGGAGCCTTATATCAAATGTAAAATTCTAACAGTTTAGTGTATACAATTCTGTGTACACACACAGTCTTATATAGTTATACTAGATCAAATATAGTCTTTTGGGGTTTTCTTCTCTAGTTGGTTACATGATTTGTTATTGGCTAAATGTAATTTCATAAATTTGCAACTTGCTATTTTTATTTAAAAATATACATTGAACATCTCTAGATAATGTATACATGGATCTACTCATTCTTTGTGCATCGCTAACTGGTATCCAAATATGTTATACAAAGATGATATTTATTAACATACTCAATCATAAACATGCACACAAATTTGAGTACATACATGCAAATCTACAAAATTTGGTTTGGTCCCCAGAAATTCTCTTGGTCTTTCCTTTATGTATCTTATATTATAGACTTAAGATGGTAACTTATGTGTATGGTGACAGATAGTAATTAGTCTTTGGGTGATGAATATGATGTAGTCTGCACAGAAATAAAAATATAATGATGTACACCTGAAATTTATATGTTATAAATCCATGTTGCCTCAATAAAAAATAAATAAGCTGATAAACTAAAAAAAAAAAAAGATAATGGCTGAAGCTCCAGGTATAATATTGGATTCTAAAACAAAGAATGGGAAGGCAAGGTATTAGCGTATATGTCCCTTTTATCAGAGTAGGAAAAAAAATGTGGCATACTTCTGATGTCTTCCATTCCAAACTGTATCAAATACTGACCTCCACGTGTAAAAGAGGGAGAGCAAGTGAACTTTTCTTTCCTCCAGCCTCTATTGTAGAGATAGCAAGGAAGAAGGATGGTGGCCATATATGTGGCTTAGCCAAAGGAAATTGTCTTCCTCATCGTCTTCCTATTTTGGAAAATTTGCATAGCTCTTGCTTATTAGCATTATCTAGTGTGTCTCTGTCAATTTTCATAATTCCTCATCATTCTTGATAATGATGACAATGGTGATGATTATGCTGAGTGTTTATTTTAGGACACCATATGCTAAGAATAGTTTATATATCATTAAAACTACACAATATTCTTATTAATGGGATCCTAATTTTGGAGATGAGCTATATGAGGCTTGGACGTTTGAAATTCCTCACCTAGTATGCAGAATTAATAAATGAAAATAAATTATTCATTTACCAGTTCATGTTTAAGTTTTCAAAGACCACAGTACTAGTTTTATGATGGTAATTCAATAAATTGTTTTTAAAAAATAGTATTTGAGGCCCAGATGTATTAAATATCTCACCCAACTCACTGAATTAACAAGTGAGAATCAACTGTGATTCAGTTACCAGTCGATCTGGCCCCAAAGACTAGGTATCTGCAATGTCTGCAGTTGAAAGTTTTACAGTTCATCGTTGACTTAATACATAGAGTTTGATTATTTGCATCATCTTGATAAACAGAATTGTCAGACATTGATATGCATTTGTTGCAATAGTTTTAAATGAATGTGTGAATACTGATGAAAAAGGTTGCTGAGCTATTATTCTTCAATGTTAAAGGAAAAGTGTTATCCAATGTTGGGTGATTTTGATCTCTTAAATTGTAAATTTATTTTAGTTATATCACAAACTACCACTAATAGCAACAAATTCACTTTGACATTGAAGGCAGAGCAGCAATTAGGATTTGGTTAAACAAGGATCTTCAAACACTTCCACCACTACATTTGTAATATTAATCACAGTAATAATACTAATAATAATAATATTGAGGGGGTTTTGCCTGCTCGCTTTGGTGATGATTCTAGTTTAAAATGCAAACAACAGAGAGTTTCAACTTTCACTTTTGACACTTTCCAAAGTCATCATCTCCTCCCCATTGTTGGAAGGATTCCGACTTTGAGACCCATCTTTATATATATTTGCACTGATTATCCTCTCTGGAGAATCACGAATGCACATCCTAAGTGAATTTATCTTATACAATGTAATCAAAGCACTCTGGTGATATGAGCTTTCGTTGTTACACTGCTATGGCAGCATATATGAACATTCTCAAGGAAAATATTTGTACCCTCTCAGGTCTTTCTTTGCGATGATTCTAAGGTTAGTAAAATATTTTTGCTTTCACATTCTGGTAAGAGGCATTTTATTTGCTGCACTTTAAGAACAATAAATGGGAAAAAAAAGAGTTAAAGAAAAATTTATTTTCTTTAAAGAATTACCTTTCAAAGCTAATTTTTCAAGATTAAACAATTATGTCAAGAAGGCAATGATTACGTGCTTCCACACTGACAGTGTAACGAACCTTAATAAGCAGAGAATCATAGAAAACAAACAACCTAAGAGTAAACCCTTTCCAAGTAGCCAACTATAGCAGAGCTGGCAAACATTTTCTGTAAGTGGCCAGATAGCAAATATTTTTGTCTATGCCTGCCTTATGATCTCTGCTGTAATTACTAAACTCTGTCCTTGTGCAAAAGCAGCCATTGACAATGGGTGTAATTGTGTTCCAGTAATACTTTACTTAAAAAAACAGGCTGTGGGCTGGATTTAGCCCACGGACCATAGTGTGCCAACCTCTGATGTGGATGCTTTGCTTCCACCCACCTTCTATAAGAAGGTACTGGTTTTGTTGGTTAGACAGCAACTTGGACCCGAACATTGGGTCACTATGTACCCTGGAATGAACTGTGGCTGTAGCAATGTTTTTTGATTCATTTAGAGCATCTAGATTCTCTCTTAACTGCCTGCGCATCTGTGTGCCTGTTTCTCTACTGGTACATTTCAAGTTGCCTTTTCAGAGTGAAATTTTCACTCAAAGAGAATAAAGCCGTACAACGGGAGTTGAAAAGCCTCTCTTCCTCAAGGTTATTACAGATAATATCAATCTGGGCCCATAAGCAAGCATATCTCTTTCCTGTCCTATGCTGTTCTGAACAAATCTGAAAGAGGCTTCATGTTGTCCGCTTCTCATTTTCCCTTAAGTGAAATGGTGAGATCGATATGAACTTTGAAGTATTTTTATGAAGATTAAATGAGATAACATTTAAAAGCTCCAAGCACAGTGTTCGGCACAGAGTCTGGCCTTTTTTATATGCAAATATCTACTTTCAATTTCTGTTTAGCTTTTCCTATCTTAAGCATCTTTCTCTCCCACAACTTTAAAGCTCTTTTTAAATTTGGTCTACCTGAATACATTCACATTTTCTCTTTCATTTTCTTTATTTTATTCTTTGATTATGCATTTATTTAACCAATATGTTGAGTGTTTACTGTGCTCAAATATATAACAATATTTCATACTAATATTCAAATATGTGTCATGTCTGATTTTCCATATTAATATGTGTATTTAGATATTTGCTTAAAATTGATATCAGTGTTTCAGCTGATTCCATCCTTTGACATGATTTTTGAAAAATATTCTCCCTTAGATTTTCAGCTATCAGTTGTATCAGGAAATAACATATATGGATATATACAATCCAAAATCAAGGAATATGTACTGTAAAGAAATCTTGAAATTTATCTTTTTCATATTCTAATTTTTTTTAAAGAAAGTAACACAACTCAATGAATTGCTTCCCATCAAGGCAACAGATAGATTTAAAATTATAACTCAATACGTTGTGTAGAAGGCAGTAATGTTTTCCCATTTGTCAATACAATGATTATTTTTACTCTCTTAAAAACATAATTCCTCTCACATAAATACCTAAAACAACAGACATTAATGCAGAAAGGAAAATGTGGGTTAAAATACAGTTCAGGTTCTATTTATATTAGCAATGGATGTGGCCGTTTTTAGCTAATATTCATGTAATTTGCTAAATTTTATCTGATTGTTCTAAAGACTAATATGGTTTGTGAGTTGTTGGTGATAATAGAGGTTAACTATGTATGACCTCTTGTTTCTAAACCTTAATTTCTCATTTCAAAATTGCCTCCTCTGAGGTTTCCATTTTAAAGGAATGAAGAAATATATTATCATAGAACAGACATTTTCGATGTCCTTAATCCTCGGTATGACATGTAACTTTGTTGATCCTGTAAGACTTTTTCTGAGAAATTACTTTTTTTTTCTTAAATGAGGAGTCAGACACAGTTAAAATTGCAGTGTATCAGAGAGCTCCTTGAGGCTTGAAGGATGCATGCAATTATGCTAATGGAACATCAAGTTCCTGTTGCTAAGAAAAAGCTTGAGAGATAGCTCAAACTGGAATAAGTTGACCTCTCCAGAATAAAAAATGAGGATTTTTTTCACGTATTTCCCAAAGTAATTAGCAAGGTTGGCAAATCTCATGAATTCGATTTAAACCAAATGATACAGTAAATTCTACTCCAATAAATCTTCATATATTCTTTAACAGAATGGAATATATTGCTTGTATGCTCCAGTGTGGACTATAAAGGAGAACAGCATATGGTGCCTTGCTAGAAATATTCCCTAGTGAGCTCCAATAATAGTCAACAGTATGGGCAGAGGTTATTTATTGCAATAGCAAACATTTAGGGACTTTCTCTTCTAGCTGTAGGGTAGCACATAGAGAATTTGAAATCTGTCTACTGCTTTATTTTATTATCTTCTTTATAAAATACTGTCAGTTTATTATGCTAACAGTCATCAGGTTTTTTGTTTGTTTTGTTTTGTTTCCAAACAAGAAGAGTTAAGAATAAAGTCCCACTGTAAATCACTGCTTATGATGGAAAACGGGCAAAATGAAAGCTTAATTTTTCATTCTCGCTCCACCTGAGCGTCCTTACAATCATACAAACATATACTCAGAAAACAGAACTAAGGTGGGTTAAGAGAGATCATCTATGATTCAATTTCTAGTCTATGATTCAATTTTATGATTGTCTATGATTCTATTTCAAGTCTGTTCTATCGACAGGCATTTTATTTATATACTATTCCCACCAACTACACTCTCCACATCCTATGCACAAGGTAAGTTGGAAACTTCCAGAGTAGGCAACGGGTGTGGTGGGGAACAGGCCCTTCCTTAAGGACTTACAGTCTAGTAGTGTGAAAATAAATCCATAAATCACACTGATGCACATAAACAGTTATAGAAACTCAAAAGTGAGAAAGAATATGTCTATTTGGAAAATGGGATTGAGAGGTCTTTTAGCTTAGCTTATAAATAAACCCTAAAGGCAGTCACAGACCAAGACCAAGTTCACTGTCCACTTTGAAAGGATAGGAGCCTATTGTGAAGAAACAGTATCAGTCAAAACATTATCTTTCTTCCACATCATCTTCAACCTATCTAATAGTTCTCAAGGGTGAGACAATGGCAAATTATGCCAAATCCTAGATATATTGTAAATAAATTTACCTTAAAGAGTTTGTATTTAAATAAGTTTAGATCTTGTTAATTTGCAGGGCCTTAATACCCATAGTTATCTTGCTTATTTCCTCATAAAGAAGCAATGTAGAGGGGGAAGGTGTTCTAGCTAACATTTCTCAATAACCAGGACAATGGAGAATGTAACTCCATGAATAAATAGATCCAATACACAATACCATAGGTATTTTAAGGATGGTAAAGTAAGCCATGTAACCTATTGTATTTATTGTCGATATTATTGTAGTGGTCAATATTGCACTCCAGTTAAAATCCCTTCATGACCTAGTGATGCTGATTATGATGAAAAGAATAGGAATGTTTCTGGGGAAGGCTATTTTTTAAAGTTGCAAAAGTTTATGTTATATTTATAGGTTATTCAGAAATAGAAAATAAAACAAATCCCAATCAATATATTGATTAATATATAATTTTTCCTAAAATACCCTGCTGATTTGGGAAAAATCACACTTTTATCAATAGTAAACGTTTCCATTTGCTTTTTATATTTAAATTAAGACATAACTAATCATTTAAATTTTTAGTAATTTTGGTGGCCATAAGTAATGGATAATGATTTTTATACTTAGTTCTCTATATTTTCTGGAGAGAATGAAATCCGGTAAACTTGAAAAAAAGGAAGAACAGGTTTTCAAATAATTATTTTGCAACATTAATTCTAATAATACAATCTTTTGCCTTATTTAGCATCTATACTCACCTTGAAATTATTTATTTTACACTCTAGATAATAGTGTCTAATTTTTCAGAAGAAAATTTAAATATTTTAATACAGGAATGTATTTTTAATTAAAATCATTTTTTATAATCAGAATGACATATGGTTATTAAAAAAACAGATAAAGCATGAACAAAAAGAAGTCACATTAATCTTACTATCCTTGTATTATCATTGCCAATACTTTTTTCTAAAACTTTGTGTTATGTGTAGATGTCCACACTCACACACATACACACCAGCTTTGGATAATAATATACCAATGCTTTTTTAATATCTATATTGAGATGTAATTCACATACCATAAATTCATCCCTTTAAAATGTACAATTCAAATATAAGGGTTGCTTTTAAATTAAAGATTATAAACCTATGTCGTATGTTGCACCTATCAGTCTGTAATCTTTATGTATAATTTCAAATTATATTAAGTGGTGAAATAATAACATTAACATAGCCCTTAGTATATGCTAAACACTTTCTGAGCACGTAGTAAGTATTCATTCAATTAAACCTCACATCTTAGCAACAATTTTCAGAGGAACAAGTTATTATTATTCCAATTTTATAAACAGGAAAATTGAGGCACAGAGATATTAAGGAACTCAGACGCCCCATGCGCAGAATTCAAACCCAGAACCATTTGCTCCTGATTTGGGGGCTCAAAATCAACATAGTATTCTGTTTTGTGAATCTTACATTTGATTCTGGGCTTGCAAAGGTTATCCATTTAAAAAAGGACACAGTTCTTTTCCCTTTAACTCAATTATGGTCTTCCCTGACATTTTGCCCTATAATTAACTATTGAATAAAACTAAATTTATTTTAATGTTTGGTGTGAGTTAAGAATGGAACTTTAATCTTTTTGTCCAAATCATCAGCTAGTGGTCACAACACCAATTACTGCTTACTCAGTTCTTCATCCATTGATAAAAACTTTTGTTTTTAAATGCATATTTGAGTCCATTTCTTAATTTTATAAAATCTTGCATTAATTTATCTAATATGCTTCACTCCCCAAGATCCTTTAATTATTGTGGCTTTATAATGCGATTTAAAATCTAGACCAGCCTTGGTCTTCTTGCCAAGATTCTTGATATGTTTTTCCCAGGACTTCTCTCACCTTTAACAAGGATATTATAGTAAAATCAATTATTTTATTTAATTCATGAATCATACCTTCTTATTACATTGACTAATTTCTTTAAAATCAATAGTTTTAATTTGCATTAGTTCTCTATGACTGCTGTAACAATTTACTAAAAATTTAGTACCTAAAACAACACAAATTCACTATCCTGCAGATCTAGAGGTCAGGATTCTAAGACAGATCCTACTGTGATCAAATCAAGGTGTCAGCAGGGCTGCATTTCTTGTGGAATCTTTAGTGGAAATTTGATTTTCTTGCCTTTTCCAGTTTCTAGAGCCCACCCACATGCCTTGTCTCATGTCTCATTTCTCCATTTTCAAAGCAACATCTCTGTGGTTCTCTCTCTTCTGCCTCCCTTTTCCACTTGTGATTACATTGGGTATACCTGGATAACCCAGGATAATCTCCTCATCTCATGGTCAGTTGATTAGCAACTTAATTCCATGTACAAACTTAATTTCCCTTTACCATGTCATGTAACATATTCACCGTTTGGGGGGATTGAGATGTAGACATCTTTGGTGGGGGTCCATCATTCCACCTAGCATAAAGATATATGTTCTACTTTTACCTGTTTCTGCAAAAAAAACAGGATAGATTTTAGGGAAATGAGTTTATATAAGAGCAATAAAAAGTAACTCATAAAACAGAATAGTACTATCACAAATATACATCCAATGATAATCTAATAAATGGTAACTCCACTAATAAAGAATTGATATTTATTAGACCTTATTTGAAATTGAGACATTGATTGTAATGGTTACAATTAATTCATTGTGAATTCTCCAATCACCATTTAAAAATAATACAATAAGGATGAAGGGGCTGGCCCCATGGCCGAGTGAAGTTCGTGCTCTCCGCTTTGGCAGCCTGGAGTTTCACAGGTTCGGATCCTGGGCATGGACATGACACCACTCATCGGGCCATGTAGAGGTGGCGCCCCACACAGCATAGCCAGAAAAGCCTACAGCTAGTATATACAACTATATACTGGGGGGACTTTGGGAAGAAGAGGAAGAAGAAAAAAAATAAAGATTGGGAACAGTGATTAGCTCAGGTGCCAATCTTTGAAAAAAATGCAAATGTTATCTAGTTTTAATTTTTGTATTATTTAAATAATGTGCCCTCTATGATTTACAGGAAAAAAACATAAATAGTGGTATAAAGCCGTAGAATTTTCTGTTTTGAAATTAGTGACAAGTAAAGGAGACTACAGAAAAAATGGATGTGACTTTAAGACAGAGAAGTCATGTGTTTAAAGAAACAGCAACAGGTATATGTTGGGAAATATAAGAAAACAGTTAAATAAAAATGACCTATTTATCATCTATCTATCTATCTGTCTATCTATCTATCTACTTATCATCTAGCTATCATCTGTCTCTAAGCATCATTATCATCATCCATATATTTTCACTAGTGTGCTCACCTTAAACATTCTAGGATTATGAAATACACTCACACTATGAATAGCTAAATGTATTCTAATATCTGAGTCCCACGGCCCTAGAGCAAGCTGGGGTTTAGATCGCCATGAGACATTCCCTGGCTATTTCTGGGAGTTCAAAAGAAATCACAAGCAGTATCTTTCTTATTCTCCCTTCCCTACTCCTGCTGCCGCTTGAAATCAATGCATAACAATTGGACCATAACCCGCCAGTAGTTAGAATACCGATATCTGTGCCAAAAGGGTCTCTAGAATCTTCCTATACTTTCATTGTTCATAGAACTTAAGAGATTTTTCACCCACAAAAGGAGGTGAAAAAATTTTTTTTCACCTTTCTCTCAAATGGTGCCATAATTTGCCTAGAATCTCACAGAGTTTACATTGAAATATTCATCTACCTTCAGGAACCCATTCACTCACTATCTCATTATATATTTTTTGAAAAACAGTTAGAAGTTTTTTTCTGTCATTATTTTAAATATAAGGACAAAATGTCAAAGGTACTAGAAAGGGAAGGGATTCTAACATCTCAGCGTCCTCCTTACTTGTCTAAGCTATCTTCCTAGTCACTACTTCTTTCTCCATCTACAGTGTGTGTTCATCAGTGGTGGCAGTGCTTGAGGAAGAGGTTCCTCTCCCAGTTCAGTCAGCAAATAACTCCCTGGAAGATGTCTTCACTTGTCCCCAACTCCCACATATATAATCAACGAGGGAAAAACAAAAGCCTGAATTTATTACCAGTTGTTAAATCTGGATATTGGCATTAAAGATCATATTTTTTTATTTGTATGTTTCTAGAAAATTTCCAGAAATGTATGTGTTACTTTCCTCATTAGCAACACAAACATACAATGTCATATAAATAGTTTTAAATGAAATTGTGTCTTAGAGAAGAGAGTTTGTACAAATTACTAAGAAGGAAAGACAACATTTTGAAATTTGTCAGATGTATAAAATCTAAAACAACAAAAACTGTACTCTTGCTTTCTCACACCTGTCAGCTACAGCATCATTTGATGATGTGAATGCTTACATTCCTATATCTCCATGTTTATACTTACTTGCCCTTGCATGGTAAGCACACACAATGGAGAATTCGCCTCCATGGTGTTTTGGAGGCAGTCATACAGTGCATTGACAGTGCCATCGCAGTTCCAGTAAAGCCCTCCTTAAAGTTCTGTTTCAAATTGCCTTTCTAATCAAATCCTGAAAGCTTCTCAGACCTGTATGCTTACTCCCCATTTTCCTATTGACCAAAAAGTGAATACCTGGCAAGCTCAAGGTATGTGGTCTAGGGAGAAGTATCTGTTTTCATTAGTATTGACAGGGTCAGCCTGGCCTTACTGAGGTGATGATTTGCCAGATCAGTCTGTGTCCCACAACCTGCTTAAGATGTTCTTGATACAGATGCGGTTCACTTCTAAGTCTATTATCTTTTGAGAGCGCTTTGTCTTCCATATACATATACATATATATCTCCGTGCAGATTCAGTTTTCAGACATTCCTATTGTAATCTTTCCCTTCCCTTCTTTTATCTTCTCCAATTAACCAGTACCAATAGATTCAATATATCCAATAATACCTAGCTTTATAAATATCCTCTAAGGGCCTTTGCCTTTGATAGTTTAATTTGCTAAAGAATTACAAGATTACGATCACTGTTGGACTTGGTTATTAAACATATTATCAACCGTTGTTGGAGTAATTGGTTCAACATGAAACGTAGAGGAAAGAGAAGGAGGAAAGGAGAAATAGGAACAAAGTAGATGTAGAGAGACAAGAAATACTCTCTTTACACCTAAAAATGCAAATTCACTTCAAATTGCTGTTATTTTAGATATCATCTATAAAGAAAATAAAGGAGGTGTGGGATAATATGTGAGACAAACTGGGAATGTGTTTTTTGTTTTTAAACAGGTAGTATTACTACTGTATGTAAAGTGATTTTAAGATCCGTAAATCAAGGAGGAAGTCCACAACTATGTACCTGACATGTTAACACCTTTTCTAACCAACTGAACTCTTTATATCATTCCAAAAATAGGTGGTGCACTGTTTATAGAGACAGCAGAACAAAAAGACACTAACCAAGGCAAGAATTCACATTTTAGGAGCTAAAAATATACCTTTAGAGATTTCTCAATAAGCTCCTTCTTTAACATTTTTATTATAGGAATAATTACTGTAACACCATTTATATCTTAGTTTTCTTGAGCATAAAATGAGAATAATAATATTGTGTCCCCAAATTTTAAACATAATTGAATAAAATAGTCCACCAGCACATGTTAAGCACTCAACAAATATTAGCTGTTTATGTTTTGTTTCACAGATCAAAATGCTGATAGGGTTCCAATTAGTTTACAGAATTGTAAGCATTATAAAAAAAGAGCTAGGAGGAATTTTCAGGGAAAAGTTGTCTTAAGAAAAGTGTAGTACTGTTTGTGACTATGGGTATTTTAATAGGTGAATATGCAGGAGTAGTATTTCTAAATCTCCTTCTGACAATATGCAAATTAAATGGTAGTTCGGTATCTAATTTTAAACATACGTCACTCACCTGTATGATGAAAAATTTACATTCTAACTATGGAATTTAATACTCATATATTATGCTATGCATAATTGAACGCATTTTAAAGTGTAACAGTCTATCTGTAATATATCAGTTACAATAATTGTGTCAGTGACTGTTCTTACGTCAGGGCGCAGTTCTTTCCCTGTCTGCTGGGGTCTGTTTTGAGAGCCATCCATTTCCCCCATGACAAGACTGCTAAAATCACAGACGAGAGGAGGAAGTAGAGGAGGTTGTGGGAGGTCTAATACTGTGCAGCCAAGTGTTTTTTCTCACTGTTTCCTTCAACTAATCTTTAATGTTGGGAGAGGTGACTTGGGACGAGGCTTTTGGACCACCTGTTACTTCTTTAACAGCAGTAGGAATAGTAACAGTGATTTCAATAGAACAGCTACCTTCTACTACTGCTCGCAGCGCTAATTTCTTCTACATACCACTTTTCATTTAAGCCTCACAGTATGTTGGGTTAGATACGATCATTACTATTTTCCTAATGAGGATCCTAAGGCTCGTAAAAATTAAGCAACTTACCCAAGGTCCCAAAGCAAGTAATTGGTAGAGTCAGAATTTAAATTCAGGTTTGTCTGTCAACAACGCCTGGGCTCTTCCCACTGTGTTATGCTACAATGGCTGCAAAATGCACTGAGTCGTGGGGATTATGAAGATGCCACTTATTCATCGTTAATAGTAAAGAGAAAAATCAAAGCATGTATTAAAATAAGAAAGACTTAGTGTAGGGGGTTTCATGCTGGTTATTCTCTTCTATTTCATCTCACTGGAAAATTTCCGATTTGTGGTAAGAAATAAAATGGTCAATATTTTTGATTCTCATGGCTTGTATTCATGCTATTAAAATATAAAAAATTTATTAGATTATAAAAGTAAGCATCAAACTGGTAACACATTATAGAAAGACTTAAAATTAATGGAAAGGGAGAGCACATTTGAAAGCTAGCTACAATTTTTAGAGTATTTGTCAAAACCAAAACACAAGCAAACAAAAAATTATTATTATTTTTTTTGGTGAGAAAGATTGGCCTTGAGCTAACATCTGTGCCAATCTTCCTCTGCTTTGTATGCAGGATGACACCACAGCATGGCTTGAGGAGTGGTGTGTAGGTCCACGCCTGGGATCCAAACCCATGAACCCTGGGCCACTGAAAAAGAGCACACAAACTTATCACCATGCCACCAAGCTGGCCTCCAAAAATTTAAATTTGACTATGGACACATAGTATGCTTTCCTTATCCAAAAACTAATTAGAATTACTTGCAAAATCTCTTTCAAATAAATTATTTTTATACTTTTGAAAATGGAAAAGTAAGGACTGAAAATTATAGAAAGAGGTTATTAAGATTTTATAATGTCATAAATTAATAATAGGTATTATGTAATTAATTTTCACCTGCTATTATTTACTTACAAAAGCCTTTTTTAGTATTTATCTACTCAATATAATGTAAACCAAAAATAACACATTTACAAACTTTTTTGATTATGTTTATAATAACGTATATGGCAAAATAATTTTTTTCTTTATTTTTAATCATACATTCAAAGTTTTTTTTTTATTTCAGATATTTTGAATCCATTTTTCCTGGACCCATTGAGGACAGAAATATAACGGCTTAAACATCTTTTTGGGGCTGGGGGGAGGTTAGTGATACAGTAATCTTTATTTAGTTATTTTACTTAGTTATTTTAAAATCCTCTTCTCCAATAAAGAAAAGGCTATATGACTAAGATTACTCTTAATAATCTCAGGATAAAGCAAATGCCATAGACTTAGCTTACATAAATAAAGGATTTAAGTTCTAAAATCTATAGTTTCTTTCTTAGTTTCCTCTGTATTTTTAAAACTTTTATTGTAAATAAAACAAAAATTATTATATTTATATATTGTAACCCAATTTAATTTCACTTTATTGTTATTTCTGAATTCCATTTTTTTTTCTTTTATAATTAACCTCAGTGGAAAAGTCATACAATTTAAGACATTAGAACTAAAGTGTCAGAGTCTGATGATACATGTCAGAGATTGTGTGGTGTGTATTAGAATTCTTATATACAGTTGTGTGCTACACAACAAAGTTTTGCTCAATGACAAACCACATATACGACAGTGGTCCTATAAGATTATAAGTTCCTATTGTCTAGTGATTATTATGCCATCACAGCCTAGTGACGTCATAACATCGAGCACAGCACATTGCTCACTTGTTTGTGGTGATGCTGGTGTAAACAAACCAACTGTGCCACCGGTTGTCTAAAAGTACATAACAGGGGCCGGCCCGGTGGCACAGCGGTTAAGTTTGCATGTTCCGCTTCTCGGCGGCCTGGAGTTCGCTGGTTCGGATCCCGGGTGCGGACATGGCACCGCTTGGCAGCCATGCTGTGGTAGGCGTCCCACATATAAAGTAGAGGAAGATGAGCACGGATGTTAGCTCAGAGCCAGGCTTCCTCAGCAAAAAGAGGAGGACTGGCAGTAGTTAGCTGAGGGCTAATCTTCCTCAAAAACAAACAAACAAACAAAAGTACATAACATACAATTATGTACAGTACACAATACTTGATAATGATAAGGATAATAAATGACTATGTTACTGGCTTATGTGTTTACTATACTATACTTTTTATCATTATTTTAGAGTGTACTTTTTCTACTTACAAAAAAAAAGCTTACTGTGAAACAGTATGCCGTGTGACACTCACAGCAGCCTAAGACATCTCATGTTTACCGCATCTCTTGATTGCATCATTTTCTCCTGTGCTTGATTTAATCTCCTGTTGTTTTGTTCATCAAGACCCCTGAGTGTACAAAATCCACTGCTAATGCTGCCAGTAAGAGGCCACATAGAGTAATTGACCTGGAAACAAAATTAAAAGTGATTAAGGTCTATGAAGGTGAAAAATCAGTGATGTTTATTGTTCGCCAGTCAGGCATGTCCCATTCCACCATAGCTACAATCTTCAAAACAAGAACAAACTGACAGAAGCTGTTAAAGGATCTGCTTCATTGAAGGCAACTAGACTAACAAAAAATTGAGAAAGGCCTGTCTCAGACATGGAGAAACTTTTAATAACCTTCATTGAAGATCAGTCACAGAAGTGTAGCTTCTCAGCACTATGACAATCATGGCCAAAGCAAAAATGTGTTTGTCATGTTGAAAAAAAGATTGGACATGACTACAAAGTTGAATTTACTGCTAGCTTGGGGTGGTTTAAACTATTCAGGAATTGTTATTCATTATGTAATGTGAAACCGAGTGGTGAATCCGTGAGTGCTGATTTGAAGGCAGCTGAAAATTTTTGGGAACTCTAGATAAACTGATAGGGAAGGAAAATTACTTGCCAGAGCAAATATTCACTATGGATAAAATTTCTTTATTCTGGAGATAGATGTCTGAAAGTGCTTTCACTCATAAGGAGGCCAAGTCAATGCCAGGTTTCAAGGTTTTAAAGGACAAAACAACAGTCTTGTTTGGGGGCAGTGTTGCAGGCTACAAATTGAAACCCTTTGTGAACTGGCACAGTGAGAACCCCAGGGCCTTCAAGTATATCAATAAGCACACATTGCCAGTGTACTATAGGAGCAATAAGAAGTCATGGATAACCCAGCTCCTCTTCTAAGATAGCCTCCTGAATTGCTACGCCAGTAAAATGGAGAAGTGCTGTTTAGAGAATGATATACCTTTCAAGATTTTGCTTATTGTTGGTAATGCTCCTCGACAACCTCCTTTTGTTGATCTTTATTCCAATACCTAAGCAGTGTTAATTGCTCCAAACACCACCTCCTTGATAAACCAATGAATCAAGGTGTTATAGCAGCTTTTAAAGTCTACTACCTGAGGAGAACCTTCGCCCAGGCTATTTCTGCAACTGAAGAAGACACTGATGCATTTCTGGAAGGATTACAACATCTGTGTCTGCGTCAAGAACTTTGCTTGGGCTTGGGGTGATGTCACCAAAACGTGTATACAGGGCTCTGGAAGAAGACACTCAAGAGGTTCATCCATGACTTAAAGGATTTGCAAAGGATGAGGAGGTTGCAAAAATCAACAAGGCTGTGGCTGAGATGGCAAACAAGTTTAATCTGGATGTGGATGAGGATGACATTGAGGAGTTCCCAGAGGTGGTTCCTGAGGAATTGACCGATGAGGAATTGTTGGAACTGGAACAGAAATGCATAGCTGAAGAAGAGGGAGGAGAAAAGGAAACCGCAGGAGGAGAATTCCCAAGAAAATTCACTGTGAAACATTCAGCAGAAGCTTCTACAGACCTCAACAAACTCCATAAAAAGTTTGAAAACATGGACTCTAAAACTGAAAGATTTTCATTAATATAAAGGAATGATCATGGTGCGTTATCTGCTCACAAGCAAATCTATGATGAAAGAAAGAAACAAACCAAGCAAACCACCAAGGACATATTTCTGGAAAGAGTGACACCTCCTCAAGAAGAGCCTCAGGCAGGTCCTTCAGGAGGTGTTCCAGAAGAAGGCATCCTTATGATAGGAGGTGACACCTCCATGTGTGTTATTGTCCCTGAAGACCTCCCCGTAGGGCAAGATGTAGAAGACGGAGATATTGATTATCTTGATCCTGGAAAGGCCTAGGCTAATGGGTGTTTGTCTTAGTTTTTAATAAAAGTTTAAAAAGTAAAAATTTCAGAAATAGGAAAACTTTTATAGATTAAGGATATAAAGAAAAAAATTTTTACAGCTGTTTGATGTATTTTAAGCTAAGTGTTGTTACAAAAGAGTTGAAAGTTAAAAAATAATTTTATGTTTATAAAGTAAAAACGTCACAGCAAGGTAAGGTTATTTATTCTTGAAGAAACAAAAATATTTTTTTATAAATTTAGCGTAGCCTAAGTGTAGAGAGTTTATAAAGTCTACATGGTGCACAGTAATGACCTTGGCCTTCGCATTCACTCACCACTCACTCACTGACTCGTGCAAAGCTACTTCCAGTCCTGCAAGCTCCAGTACTGTATACAGGTGTGCCATTTTTACCTTTTATAGCATATTTTTATTGTACGTTTTCCATGTGAGATATGTTTAGATAGATAAATATTTACCAATGTGTTATAATTGCCTACAGTATTCAGTACAGTAACATGCTGTACAGGTTTGTAGCCTGGGAGAATGGGCTACATCATGCAGCATAGGTGTGTAGTAAGCTATACCACTGATGTAAGTACACTCTATGATGTTCACACAGTGATAAAATCTTCTAAGGAGGCATTTCTCAGAAAATATTCATGTTGTTAAGAGATGCATGATGGCAATTCTATGCAAAAGAGAAAAAAATTAGGGTACTATTAACTCTGAAATATTTGATACTTGGGATTGTAGATTCCATGTATGGCATTATGGAGATAAATTTGGCTATGATCAACATTATGATTTTAACCTAAACTGCAATCCCCCTAAGAATTCTTATATGTCTGTGAGTGGGGATAAAGGCAATTCATATGAAGTAGTAGTCCTTTTTTGAACTTATTCTTAAAAAGCATAAGTATTATTAGTGGGGAATAAAAAGGATAATCGATATGTATAAGTAAAAGGATAATTGATATGTATAAAATGATATGTATAAGTTTATATGATAAAACAAAACATTAAATTTCTGCATTAAAATTTTAATTAATCGACATTTAGAGAGTAAGTATTAATTATTTTCTATGAAGGAAGACAGATTTAGATCACCTAAATGGCTTCTCACCTCCAATGGTTTGAGGGCCTTTCTAAACACAAAATGATGTGTTACCATTCACATATGAGTTATAATTCCTCTGGAAGGGGAATAGAAATAATAAGGAAATTGCCAATAAAAATAGAACTGAATTGCTGACAATGAATACCACTGGAGAAAACATATATCTCCAATTCTGCAAAGCGATTGACCTTTTGCAAT
Organism: Equus caballus; assembly: GCF_041296265.1. Taxonomy (NCBI): domain Eukaryota; kingdom Metazoa; phylum Chordata; class Mammalia; order Perissodactyla; family Equidae; genus Equus; species Equus caballus. The sequence goes on along the minus strand of NC_091702.1, from coordinate 15,026,923 downwards.
ACTGCGATATTCACAGATCACTCAGTCCATGGAATAGAAGCTGTGTTATTGGAGGTACTTTTGAGGAGATTCTGGTGTTGAATTAAGTTGACGAAACTTACTACAAATGATGATACTGTCAATCAGATACTACTGTGCCCAGTGGAACTCGAAGTAGTGCACTGTCTGCGCATTTTAGGAAATAAGAAAATTTTGTTATAATAATGTTAATGGTGTATGGCAGGGTATTATAGGAGTCTATGGTGCCTGGAAGATGCAGTGTTACCCGCTGGACAAGGAAATGTTTCCCATGAGATCTAACAGTGCAAAATGGGAGCAAAAGTATCTGGTGGAAGTGGCTACAGCGCCTGTGAGTATTTGCAATACTCATTGAACTTTGACTGAGTTATGCTGTTATGTGTTACTCCTAAAATCTCAGTGGGTTTGCAACAGTCAATATTTACTTCTTGTTCGCACAGGGGCTGTAGTGGACTGTGGCTTTGCCCCGGACTGTGTCTTCTCATTCTGACCCCCAGACTGAAAAAGTACTGCCTTTGAGACATGTTGTTCTGGTGACAGGTGGCAGAAGCATAAGAGACTGAGCTGACCCACACAATTATTATAAAGCCTCTTCTCAGACCTGACAAAAGTCACATTCAGAAAAAGTAAGTCAAAGGCCAAGCCCACTAATGGTGTGAGAAGTATAGAAAGACGTATGGCAAGAAAAGGAAAGTATAATACTGTTACAGAAGAAGAAACAAATAATCATGAATAAGAATACAATTTACCAGAAGAGTCTTCCTTTTTTATTTCTCTGTCTCTCTTCTCTCACATATCTCCTGAAAGAATTTTGAAAATATGTATCCCCCAATTTTTAGGTTGACCTCTACAATTTTTTTTATTGTAAATGCTTAAATAATTACTCAAATAAATTATAAAATTTAATTCAGAATGACGTCAGCATTTTCAAACAAAGCAGCTACAATCTTCAGACACAATCAGCACTAGAGAGCTTTAACTTAACAAAGATGGAGGTCAAAATTCAACTCCAGATTCCGGATTCAGAGACGGTAAAACCTTTCACAAGCAGTGACATACATTTATATAGGCAATCAAAACTTCAATGATGGTGTCGCTGAAAGGGAAAAGTCCTCCAAAATAAAAGCTTATGAACATTTTTCAATCATATACTCGTGTCATTGAATCACAAAGTACAGTCTTGCTGAAAAACTAACAAAGTCTATGCTGGCATTTCTGAGTTTCCCAATGTAAAAGAGAAGCAAATTAGAGTGAGCTCTTTTTCACTATATAATAGTAACGTATGCAAGAAATAACATGCATACACCAGGAACAACATGAAACAACTGTAACATACTTTATCAATGTTGAAATCTATATTTTAAAGATATTTCAATATAGTTACTATTTTTATGTTATAAAAAAGAAAAAATTTTCCCTGAAACAATATAGCTAAGTAAATATCTATATGTTTAGTATTAAAATACAATAAAGACATGTATAAAAATATATTAAAGATATTTTATGCATACAGGAAACCTCATATGCATCACTACATGACATGAACATTTCATCCATAATCTGTAAAAGTTTCAATTTATTTATTTATTTTGTTTAAACATATAGTAGTGCATTTATATGCCAACATTTTGCTATAGGCCTAAGGGACAAGGCCATTTAATAGCATATGTGTTCACTGACTGATCTTTCTGGTGTTTAAACCACCATTTTATTTTCAGTTGCTACAATAATGAGTTTTCTTAAAGTAGCTTTGAAATTTATCAACTTGTAGAGTAATGTGAGTGATGAAGCCTCCTAAAGCAGAATGATTCTTCCTAATCTATTTTCCAAATATATTACATAACATGCCAAATTTAGAAAAAATTGAAGAATAATATGCACCCCTGTAAATGTACCATAACCTCTAGATTTAAAAATTGGTAAAATCTTGCCACATTTGCTCTAGGTTATTAACCATGCTTCTAGTCATATCTTTAGCTATTAGTAATAGTATTCCAATGAATAAACTTGGGTAAGTTTTGGTTTCCCAAACAGAAATGTGAGTGTATTTTTTAATGAACCCTTTTGAGTATGGTTTTCCAAAATCTATAAGAAATAAATTACAGGGAAATTTATTAAAGAACTATTTACCAAAAACACATCAATGAGAACATAATTCTAAGAGTTGGTATAGTAGGCTTCTTCTGTTACATTAGTTATAGAATAAAAATAGTTCATTTGTGTGGTATGTAGAGGCTTGCTGTGTTTATCAACAGCTACAAATTCAATATATTTGCTAAATATTTTTTTATATTTATAATACATTGATAGTATTATGAATAAATATTACTGCAGTCACTGAAATTTAAGAAAATAGCACTTAAAATAAAACTCTCACAGAGATCCATCTTTTATAAGCATCAACATTTGTGACCAGTAAGTAAGCTATGATTTCCAAATTAATTCCAGATTGATGCAGCCTGACAAGTAGCAGAGAAACTAACAGATAAACTGCAAATATCAAATAAAAACTTTAAACTTTTCCAGCCGAATACCTTATGTTTCTCTTATTAATTTTTGGACATTTGTCAAACATTAATAATTTACTTGTTCGATAAGGAAAAACTGATAAAATACTGTACTCTTAAGTAACTATAATTTGTGAATTTATTTTGTGTAATGCATTTTTGTTATTTTTAAAAACCTACCTACAATTACTAGAATTGTAGTGATATTAGCAATAAAATATCTTAACTGCACTGTAAGTGTAATACATGTTTAATTGCCCTTATCATAAATCATCTATATCATAACTGACACACATATTTAGCTAAGGCTTTATTGTGATCCTTCATGATATTTTTGTTCTTTTATATTTGTTGACCAGATTTATAGCAGTATTTCTTCTCTGGGAATCCTCTTTGAGATAACTTTAAGCTGGAATCTAAGGGGTATCTAGTTTGTGATATTTTCCTTTTTCTTTATATAAAATTTGCTTGCAATTATGTTCGCCATTACAATTAATTCATACTGAAGTTCATAATCCAATCAGTTTTGCAAATGTATGTGAGCTTCATGTACTCAATGATTTTATCTAACATAAAGCAAAACATTTTCTTAAAGCATGGGTCATACATATGCTTAGGGCATGGGTTCTTAGTAAAACATCTATTATTTTTCCAGAATAATCTTATATATTAATTATGTAGAGCTCCAATTTTGAAAAATATTCAACTTAAATTGCACGTGCCTCACTTTTGCTTATTTCTCAGATAGTGAATTTGTTTCAACGTGGTACTATTTTTGAAGGTGAAAAAGTCATTCAAGCAAATACAAAACTATCTTTAAGTGATAATTCCTAGAAATAAACCATTAACAACATGACAAGATTTACATTTTTACATAGAAATTAATACATTTTAGAGTCATTTCAATTTTTCCCCATTACAATTGCCAACAATTAGTGGGGTCAGTTTTAACAATGTAAGTCATCCAGTTAATTATACAATTATCCACATAACTAAATAACATATATTTCATTTAATATTTGATTGCAATTCTATATATCCCAAAAGGAATATGGCACGTAAGTGTTTCTATGACTTGACAGATTTTTAATATCTGAAACATTTTCCTGAAAGCAATAGTGAAAACTATTTGTGGGAACTGTTACCAGTACTCTCATATTCAAGAACAACCTTCAAGGGGATAGCTGAGCAGCATGAATGCAAAGCAAAAATTCAAGAAAAGGAATGTTCTTATCATGGTGACAGAAAAGAGTGAAGTCTTTGTCCCAGGAAGAACACAGTTACAGAATGAAATTTCCTTTTTATATTTTCCTCTCTGGAGAGGCAAGTGTCTCTTTGACAGTGTTCTCTCTGGGAATGAAGCTTAAAGTTCCTAGAAAAGTCAAATATGACAAAGAAAAGATTATCTGCTCTTATCATATCTGCAATGTGTATAAATAAACTCTCTGTATACGGTGACTCTATTTTTCTTTGATTTTTTTCTGCCATTCTTGGCTTTCACAATATTTTGATGGAATGTCATGCATCTTTCAGAACCATCACAAGGTGTATTACGATTTTATACTGAAGGAAATGATAGTTATTCAATATTTTATAAATATCAAGATGGAGACAATGTATTAGATTGGTTGAGAATAAACGTACATAATGATCATTTACTTGTATTTGGTCAATATTTTTGAACACTAATGTCAGTGGAAAGGTTCAGTAAAAAGTGTGCCAGTTATTACACACATGTGTATATCATAACTGCACTCATTATTTATCAGACTAAATTGTTTGATATATTAAGAAAATAGGTCAAATATATGATTTATAGAAGATATTTTTCAGCAAATTCAACTATCAATTAGTTCTTCAAAAATTTACTAAGCCCCTGAACACTGTTTATCCGAAAACTGAGCCGCTAAATTTCTAAAAAATAAATAGAAGAAAGAGATTGGGGGATAAAGCTTTCAAAGAGAATTTTTGTAAAAAGAAGGAGATTTGGAAGTTTAACAATAATAGCTATTGAGCTCTTAATATATGCCAGACACCTTACAGTGAATTTTACATTTATTTCTCAGTTTTACAATTTATGAAATGTTTCATTCAATACCCTCAAGAAAAACCCATGAGATAGGCAATATTATCTCCATTTTTCAGATGAACTAAGCTAAAATGTTATGCATCTTGCCTAAGATCACACAGCAGCCACGGTGAAAGGCAGAATCCATCCAAATCTGTTTTACAGCAGAATCTATGCTTTTATTCAACATTCGTGCACTACTGGATATTTAACTCCTTATTAGTCAGGGTTTCTCAAAGAAACCAAACCGATAGGAAACAGAGAGAGAAAGAGAGATTTATTATAAGGCATTAGCTCACTTGAATGTGGAGGCTGAGAATTCCATTATTTGTCATCTGCAAGCTGGCAACCCAGGAGAGGTCGTGGTATAGTTTCAGTCCTAGCCCAAAGTCCGAAGAGTCAGCAGAGCTGATGGTGTAAATCTGTCTAAGGTCAGGAGAAGATCAATGTCCCAGCTTATAAATCAGGCAGAGAGTGCGAATTCTCCCTTTCTCAACCTTCCTGTTCTATTCGGGATCTCAACAAATTGGATCATGTCCACCCACCTTAGGGAGGGCAATGTGCTTTACTCAGTAAACTGATTCAAGTGCTAGTCACATGCAGAAACACCCTCATAGACACACCGGAAGTGTTTAACTGAATCCGGGTACCCCGTGGCCCAGTCAAGTTGACATGTCAAATTAACCATCAAAGGGCCAAGTGTTAAACATGCAGAAATAAAGTTATTTCTTTTTCATTCCTGAAAGACTATAAAAATTTTGAGTCTCAGGAAAAAAACATATAAAGAGAAATATCATTGACTAGAAAAATATTCTATCAGTATGCTCTAAAATATAGATTCTGACATGCTCCTACAACTACAAACACTAGTTTAACCATTAGTCGTAGAGGAGTCTAGGAAATTAATCTCCCCATGCCTTTATGTTCTCATTGTAAAAGAAAAAGTCTAGAAAAACAACACATTTGGGAAGTTCGTGTATTATATTTCTTTAAATTTTAAAATTTAACCTCTTAATTGCTGAGAATAAATTTAATGATCAAAGGCATCCAATCAAATTTTTTAAGCTGTGCAGTTTTTCCAAGTAAAAGAATACAAACGTATGAATTCCATTCAGACTTTCTGATTACGTATTGCGATGAAGTGGATAACTGAGGAAAAGCCATGGTATTATTAAAAGAAAATTTATAAACGAGAATTGACAGATCCCTAAATCTACATCTTGGGTTTCTTAAAGATGTAACCATTGGGGCAGTAGTGACAGAGAGCTCTGATCTTCAGGTGGCAGCTTTGCAGTCTAATCACAATGTGTTCATGCTCTCAAGTAACTTCATAGTTGACAGGATCTTTGATCCCTGTGGTCCCAAGGATATCACAACTGGCCAGAGATGGTCATCTAAAAAATACTCAGTGGAGAACTTAAAATCTATTCAGTATAGATTATGAGAATGGAAAACAAAATATTTTACCAGCCGCCTTCCAAATCTAACACTATCCTATTATCAGGATAAACCCAGTAATAAAAGAAGCAGAAAACATTTATGATACTAACTGTTTCAGAGACTTCTACCTATTTTTTAATGTTCCAAGATCTACATTGCAATGCATTTAACATTGTGCTTTGAAGATACTGAGGTAGAGAACTTTTACTTATTTATAACACCATACTTTTGTCAGAGTTTTTTACGAAAAGAGGATAATTCAAAACAATTTAATATAAATGACAGGAACAGAAGTAAAGCCATTATGCTGGTGGTTCTGGAACTTCAGTGTGCATGCAAATCTCATTTACTTCTATAAAAATCAAAGTTTCTGGGGGGCCAACCCGGTGGTGCAGTGGTTAGATTCACACATTCCACTTCCCTGGCCCGGGGTTTGCCCTTTTGGATCCCAGGTGTGGACCTACACATTGCTTGTCAAGCCATGTTTGGCAGGCATCCCACATGTAAAGTACAGGAGGATGGGTACGGATGTTGGCTCAGGGCCAGTCTTCCTCAGCAAAAAAGAGGAGGATTAGTGACAGATGTTAGCTCAGGGCTAATCTTCCTCAAAAAAAAAAAGGGAAAAAAGGAAAGTTTCTGATGCCTACCATAGGGTTTCTGATTCTGTTTCCTTTTGGAGTTTGTGAGTGGCAAAACTTACATTTTGACAGTTAACACATTCAGTCCGTTACAGGAATCCATGGACTACATGTTGCATTTATACTCTTCAGAAGCAAAAGTATTCTTTTTTTTTCCCAGTCTTATCACATAAAGCCCACAATAGGGAGAGAGAAAGAACAGGAACTAGGGCAAATTGTCTGGTAATAATTGTCCAAGATTGTCTTATATATAACATAAGCTTTAATAATTAACTTACTTAAAAAAATTGTTTAGTGCTTAATTATTTCTAGATACTTTACTAACTATGGTTAATAGATGCTAGGAAGAAAACACAGACTGTGTAAGGGAATAGAGAATAACAAGGATTTTAGTGAAAGAAGATATTCTGGGTAATCTGCTTTTTGAGTAGAGACCCAAATGATATGAGGAAGGCTATATGGAAATCAGAAGAAAAGGATTCCTGGCAGGAGAAATAGCAAGAAAGAGGCCTTGAGGTAGTAACATGCTTTATATGTTTAAAGAAATCAAGGAGGCCAGAATGGTGGAAGGAAGTAAACAAGGCAGAGCTAAAGATAATTCAGTTGAGGTAACCAAAAGTTATATTGATGGGACCTTCAATTTCTCCCTTAGTGATATAGGAAACTATTATACTCCCACTTTTAGTAATAGGATTTTTTTTATCCTTTACCAAACAGTCCTAAGCAACGGAACCCATCCAGACATCTGGTAGGATTTATCAGGGAATGTGGGCCACCCCCAACCCCATCATACTTCACCAGCCACATGAGCGTACTTAAAGAAAGAAGCAATTTCTTGGAGGAAAAAAATGGAGATGCAAAAAGAGGGGAATAAAAAAGAACCAAAAAATGTAAAAGATTTAAGTGACAAGACAAAGTCAAGACCCTAATAGAAAATCCAAAGAGAGAATGACATACGAAATACATGATGGTCTATGCCTTTATTTATACCAACAGCTCTAACCTAACACCAAGACAGAAGACAACTCTTGGCCTTGACTACACAGGGAACAATACCATTTATATGAATAAGGATGACTTTGGTTACTCTGTAGGGCGGAGACTCTGGTGTGGCTACAGGCAGAAGCAGAGCCACTTGCTAGAAGGCTAGAAATGATGGTGATTTGTATAAGATGAAAGTGAAAAACATATTCAAATTCTGCACATACTAATTTCAGAGCCCACAGCATTGGTTGACAGATTGGGAATGGAAGAGGAACTCTGTCACTTTCTCGCTCCAGATACCATGTTTTGGGCTACAAAACAAATAGTAGATCTGGGAAACTGGTGATGCTTGGCTCCAAATAACTTAACCAACTTCATTAGAATTAGCTCATGTCCACTTGCCCCTGAACCTGTAGATGGCATAAGCATTGCTGAGGCTGGGATGAAGGGAATGAGGAATGAAGATGAACACGGAGTGATCACATTCGATTGTTTTCTGGTACATAGGCCAAAATTAGATTTACATTTCCTTTTTTTAAAGATAATTCACATCTTTTCTAAACACTGTTTTGGTTATTACACTTAAATTATTATATCTTTTAGAGGAACTTTTTTTGTGTGTTCACAGATGCTTTAACTATGGCAATTTACAAAAAACTACATTGTATTTTAAGTTAGTTGATTAAAGTGGAATCTGTTGAAGTGAAAAAAACTCTCACAACTTTTGAGACTTGCAGAAATTTCACAAAAAGGTAATGCACAGATTCTTTTCTTTTTAGCCCACTCTTTAGTAAATGTTTTGTAATCCACATAGGAATGTTAAATCTCCTCATATAGGTGTTCTCTCAGTGAATGAAGTTAAAGTATCTGTTATTCAATTTTATGTTCTCTTGGATCCAAGAAAATATTATTTTTAGCATTGCACCAGGCTATTTTATACATACATATAATTCTGTTCAATCCACTAATTTCTAAGGTAAGTCCAAGAGAAACATTTGATTTGAACTTTTTTTTTCTGGTGAGGAAGATTCGCCCTGAGCTAACATTTGTGCCAATATTCCTCTGCTTTGTATGTGGGCTGCCTCCCCATCTTGGCTGATGAATGGAGAAGGTCTGTGCCTGGGAGCCAAACCCATGAACCCGGGCCACCGAAGCAGAGCAAATGGAACTTTAACCACCTGCCATGGGGCCAGCCTTTATTTGAACTTTTAACTATGGGAATTTCATCCCAAATATTAAACTATAGGAAAAATGGAAAAGAAATAAAGTCCCCATGTATTTTATTTTGAAAATTGTTCCTCATATGCTTAAAAAGTTCTAATTTCTGGGGCTGACCCCGTGGCCCAGTGGTTAAGTTCGCGCACTCTGCTGCAGGCGGCCCAGTGTTTCGTTGGTTTGAATCCTGGGCGCGGACATGGCACTGCTCACCAAACCACTCTGAGGCAGCATCCCACATGCCACAACGAGAAGGACCCACAACGAAGAATATACAACTATGTACTGGGGGGGCTTTGGGGAGAAAAAGGAAAAAAATAAAATCGTTAAAAAAATATTCTAATTTCATGAATCAGATTAAAAGTATTTTTCTTTGTAGTATCACACCATCTGCATATAAATTAAAAATAAATTCCGTAACTTTTTTATGAATGCAATTTCCTACATCCTTACAAACACACATATTCAGGCCAATGCATGCACCAAAACATCTTGGTGTGTTAAAATTAACAACTTCTGCAACATCCCAAGAACACCCCAAGCTAAAACTTGACTAACCCAAATATTTGGTTAGATATGGCCCTTCAAAATAAATATTTTTGGACTGACCCAGTGGTGTAATGGTAAAGTCCACGCAATCTGCTTTAGCAGCCTGGGGTGTACAGGTTCAGACACCAGGTGTGGACCTACACACTGTTCATCAAGCCACACTGTGGCAGCATCCCACGTACAAAATAGAGGAAGATCGCCACAGATGTTAGCTCAGGGACAATCTTCCTCACCAAAAAATAATAAATATTTCGACAGTATCAAAATATATAGTTTCTTGGCAGGATCAGATTTTTATATATGGGAAATAAAGGACTTAATTTTCATATTTTCCAGTCAGTTTTAAATACCTTAATACCTTGTCTTAGAGAATAAATAGTATTAGAAGCCTCATTGATCTTCCATGTATGAGTGGAAATTGGAACAACAGCAACAAAATGCATAGATACAGAGAACTGATTGGTGGTTACCAGAAAGGAAGAAGGGATGGAGGAGGGAGAAAGTGGTAAAGGAGCACAGGTGTACCGTGATGGAAGGCAAAGTTGACTTTTGGTGGTGAAATGATCATAGTCTATACAGAGGTCAAAATACAGTGAAATTTATATAATGTTATAAACCAATATTACCTGATTAAAACAAGAATCCTCGTTGAAAATAAAACTTCTAAGATCAATTTGTATAAAGCTCAGTTTGTATATTTGATATCAACTAAGTGTAACTTGACAATGATAAGTCTTTGAATAAATATACTTTTTTAGATCTGCTTTAGAATTAATGTAGAGTTTTTTAAAAGCATATCTATGCCCAGTGTCTCAGGAGACAAAATAACATCAGTCAGTCCATTTTAGACTTTTATTTCAAAATATCTGCAGATGGTTTTTCATCTAGATGGTTTGTAAACCAGTTTCTACACTGATACACTAATAAACTATCAGCAGAACTAATAATCTTCACAATAAAGGAGAGAAACATACTCTGAGTCAAATTTTTAGGAACAGCACCTTAAATCAAAGCAATGTTCGATTCTGTAAGACCTGACGATACATTTAATTACATTGCAGGTTTATGTGGTTCTTAATTTCACGAACTCATGAAAGAACATCTGGTTTGCTATACTAACATCATATTTTTATTTCTCACTTCTTCTGTAATGGAGTTGATTTAATGGCGGCAGATTTTGCTTTTATACTGATGGACTCTTTTACCTTGTCATTTGCTGCACCATATGGCGCCTAGGGAACAATGATGCAATATTTAAAAGTTGAATTGTGACAACCATAGTGATTTAATATCAGGCATCTTAAACCAGGTTAGTCAGCACCAAGGATTTTTTAGAGCTCACTTTTTGCAAACTTGATTTCTTATTGACACTGCTACTCACTCTTTTCTTTCAGTTATCTAATCTTCTCCTCATCCACCAATGTGGTAGAGGACCATGAGGTTTAGTGATAGCTTCAACTTGATTTTCTTTATATATGTAAATAGCATAGACATTACATTTATATATTTTAGAAAGTATTAAAACAAAACAAAAAATTAATTAAAAGGAAAACTTTCAAACTCTTCATAAAATCCTTTCTTGTTTTTTGTTACTTGGCGTTTTATCACCTCATGAACTTCCTTAAAATTCTCTTCCATATCAAGTAGTGTTTTAGCTTTGATCCAGCATATTATATTCATTACTATAACAATAGACGACACATTTAGATTTCCAATTGCATTTAGAATACATGATCCCATAACCTAAAATGTGAAATAAGGTTTTTGTTGCAATAAAATAATTTGTGCATTATATTAGTTTCACTTTTCAAAAAAAATTAGCAATAATGCTGTATCAATTTACATCCCCACCCACAGTGTACAAGTGTATTCCTTTTCTCTACGTCTTCATCAGCACTTTTATCTTTTGTCTTTCTGGTAATAGCCATTCTAACGGGTGTTATCTCATTGTGGTTTTAATTTGCATTTTCCTGATGATTAGTGAAGTTGAGCACCTTTTCATATTCCTGTTAGCCATTTTTATGTCTTCTTTTGAGAAATGTCTATTCAGATCCTTTGCTCATTTTTAAATCAGGTTATTTGGTACAATGATATATAAAATAGTATGGAAGTTATTCAAAAACTTAAAAATAAAACTGCTTTATGATGCAGCAATCCCTCTTCTGGGTGTATGTCCAAAAGAAATAAAATAAGGATCTTGAAGAGGTGTTATTAGAGCATTATTCACAATAGCCAATATATGGAAACAAACTAAATGTCCATTGATGGGTGAATGGATAAAGAGAATGTGTTATATATATGCCATGGAACATTTAGCCTTAACAAAGAAGGAAATACTGCCATTTGTGACAACATGGATAAGCCTGGAGGAGTGTATGCTAAGCGAAATATGCCAGACATAGAAGGTAAATACTGCCTGACCTCACTAATACAGGGAATCTAAAAGAGTCAAATCATAGATGCAGATAGCAGAATGGTGGTTAATAGGGGCTGGGGAGAGAGGGAAATGGGGAGATGTTGGTCAGGGGGTATAAAGCTCGTTAAGAACGATACATAAGTTCTAGAGATCTAATGCACAACACGGTGACCATAGTTAACAATTCTGTGCTGTATACTTGAAATTTGCTAAAAAGGTAGATCTTAAGTTTTTTCATCACAAAACAAGAAAGAAAAAGAAAAGAAAAAAGAAAGTGGTAATTATGTGAGGTGATAGATATATCAAGTAGCTTGAATATGGTGATTATTTCACAATGTATACATATGTCAAAGCAAGTTGTATACCTTACATACAATTTAAAATGTTCATATACCTCAATAAAGCTAGAAAATAAAATAAATTAGTGCTAATGCAAGCCCAGCTTCCAAAATCTAATCTTCTCATTTACGAATATAACACGGATCCCATCAGTATAAACTATTTTCAGATATTATGATGGTTTTAAGTAATTACCTGTGGTTTGTCTACTTTGTTAATTTACTCAAAAATTATTTCTGATTTATTCAGATTTATTAATTGGATCTATTGATTTTATTTTCTCTATCATCTTAATTTCTGCTTTTATCTTTATCATTTCTTCCTTGTGCTTTTCTTAGCTAACTCTTTGTCCTGTTAGGAATTAATTTTTTCTGTTGATATAAATTGAAATGATTAATTTTGTGTGTCAACTTGACTATGCCATGATATCCAGATATTGGTCAAACATTATTCTAGGTGTTTCTGTGGCGGTGTTTTTCAGACGAGATTAACATTTAAATCAATAGATTTTGAGTAAAGCAGATTTCCCTCCATGATTTGGTTAGGCCTCATACTATCAGTTGAAAGATTTAATAGGAAAAAGAAAAAAAAGCTTGACTTCTCTGGAGGAAGAGGGAATTCTGCCAGCTGACTTCCTTGAGAGTCACCTACAACATTGACTCCTCCCTGGATCTCCAGTCTGCTGGTCTACCCTGAAGATTTTAGCCTTGCTAGCCACCAAAATCACATAAACCAATTCCTTAAAATACATACCCCCTCTATTTAAATACATGCATATCCTATTGGTTGTGCTTCTCTTTAAGGCTATACTTTTTCTCTGGGTCACTGTTTAAATGCATGCAATAGAAGCTGGCATGTAGTGTTTGCATTTTCTTTTTTTTCTTAAGAAATTCTGTAATGTCTATTTGTATTTATTCAAGACACTTTTTATAAGATTGTTTTTAAATTTTCATGTGAAAGGAAATTTTTTGTTATCAAATATTTATTTATCTACAAAAATACACGTAAACTACACACATCATATATTTAATGCTTAACCAGGAGGCAGAGAACACTGCACTGCCTCTGGGAACATCCTTGCTGCCTCAAGAAGCTAAACATAAAGACCGCATATGGTATTATCACAAAGCTACTGTGACAGAAAGCAGATCAATGGTTACCAGGACCAGTGGTGAGGGAATGAGATTGGCTGCAAAATAGTATAAGGGAACATTTGGAGTGATTACAATGTTCTATATCATGATTATGGTGGTGCTACACTACATTTGTTAAAATTAATTTAATTATACACTTAAAATCTGCAAATATTATTTAATTATGTTCTCTGTCTTGAGTTAACATAAAGCTTTCCCTAGTAAATGGGAAGAACTGCTTAACAGATATTTTAACACTATGGCAGTGCCCTCTTCTCACTTTCATTGATTCAAAAAACCAACCGAGTGCTAAGTCTATCAATGATTTCGCTAGGCTCCAGGGTATATAATTGAATAAAATAAGATAATTCTAACAAGGTTTTAAAAATCCTCTTCTTGGGCTGGCACCGTGGCCCAGTGGTTAAGTTCATGCGTTCTGCTGCAGGCGGCCCAGTGTTTCGTTGCTTTGAATCCTGGGTGCGGACTTGACATTGCTCATCAAGCCATGCTGAGGCGGCGTCCCACATGCCACAACTAGAAAGGACCCACAACTAGGAATATACAACTATGTACCAGGGAGCTTTGGGAAGAAAAGGGAAAAAAAAATTTTAAAAATCTAAAAAAAAAAAAATCCTCTTCTTTACCATCAAACTTCAATGGCTGTAGGAAAAGAGGCTCTGGCTCCTCAAACCAATTTCCTTTTCCAGAAAAGTCTTTTAAGTTCATTTCTGTACATGATAGTCTGATCATAGAAGAATAAAGTTGTGGAGGAAGGGTATTTGTGAATAAAAACAGAAAAGAAAACATGGAAACAAAGACAAAAGGATAAAAAAAGAATATTTGGGTTTCTCTGAGTATGTGTGTGCGACAGAGAGAGGGAGAAAGAGATTGAAGACTTAGAGGAGTTTGACATAATTGAGCAAAAGGAAAAAAAAAAGAACTGATTGTTCATGTAGTGTTAGATTTTATATCAAGGTTAGAGTGTAGGGTGACGTGTGTTGCTAGTGATTTAAAAATCAAGTTAACTTATTAGCTGAATTTTTAACATAGAAGAGTATAATTCCTTCAGAATCTGCCTCATTTTAACTTTTTTTTTTTAAAGTGACTAATGATTTGAGATCACATCTCTAAGTTTCCAGAACAAAATGCAAAACCCAAAAGGTCATTTTCAACTAAACCCCACTATAAATATCACACATGAAACATTTAATGGGAACCACTGGAAGTGTGGTCTAAAACAAGAACACAAAAAGAGAGTGAAACAGTTACTTCATAAAGTAAAAGTCTTATAACATAGGTGGGTCGAAGGAGAGATCCATTGTGTTCAGGTCCACTTGAGAAGGTTTCTTATAGGGAGTGTCGTTTGAGGAAAATCTTTAATATATGTTTGAAGGATGCATATTTATATACATAGAAGATGCTTTAACATTTTTGGAAGGGAATATAATGAATAAATAATACCTTCCATGGAAAAGAAAATGTGGATATAATAAAATAGACATAAAAAGTATGAAGTATAACAGAGACTCAATTAGGCCATTTTGAAAAGCATTAGAAACGTTTGTGTGGTAAGAAAAGATAAAAATGCTGCCAGGCTGAACAGGTGTCTATTTTTCTCTTATTATTGCAATATCATCTACTTTTTGGGTTCTTTTTCTTTTTATCTTGACCAGCAGGTTTCTTTACATCAAGACCCGGAGTAACAACACTGCAATATTTTCCTCACCAGGGCCCAGCAGCATCAGTCATTAAATCCAAACATGGTCACTATTCAGGAAATTCCTCCTGAGAGCCATTGCTGGGAAGATCTCCTAATCTTCTCTATAGAGGTAATGAAATTCTCTTTTCACAGGACTGCATTACCTAACTAGATATGTCTTGTTAAACATCAAGCCAAGCTCTCCTAAGGCAGAAAATCTGATGGCTTACTTTCTATACAGTTTCAAACAGCCAAGATGCCCTGTTCTGGATAACTCTCTGAGAGAGAAATATTTCCTGGAATTCAACAGAGGTACTCAGAATTAACATGTGAAAGTCACAGAGGTACTCAGAGTGAACATGGGAGGTATTCAGTCTAGAACTCTTAAATGAATATGTGATTGAGTTGAAATTATCTATTTCCATACTTCCTTCTCTATTGCCTCTATAATCCCTGGAGCTGGGGTGCTTTCTCCAGGTCTCAGGGTCCTCCCTGAGGTACACAACAACGCTGAGTAATTTCCCTCAGTGGCTTTAATTACAATGCACACTAAGGTTATTTGGAATTCATTTCAAATTTGCTGAATCTTAAAAGCATTGGCTGGTAAGACCAGGGTAATCTGTGTTTAAAAACACACAGATCATTGGGAATTTATACCGTTGGTGAAGACTCATTGGTTCAGAATTTTTTCCTGTTTATTTCTGACTTGAAACTCAGTCTTGTTGCTGCTGGATCCTGCTATTTGCCCAGTTGCAATAAAGATAAGTCTGTGTCAATGTCCTTCCCCTCTGAAGTAATGCATTAAAAGTCAATTTTCTTGAAAATACTTTTAAGGAGTGACGTTAATTGGCAGAAATTTAGGCACTGTGGAAATGTACTGAGGTAGATTATTTAGGCCAGGTGATTCTTATAAGGTTCTTGAAAATATGGCCCATGGACAGCTATCATTCTTCTTTATATAGGCTCTAAATATCATCCATGTGGAACGAATTAAATAGTTTCTCTCTGTCAGTGGCATTCACAAGAAACTCTTCTGGTAAAAAAATAGTCATAAGAACATATAAATAACTTCCAATATTACCTTTCAATTTCAAATGCCAGAGTAAATTTAAATGTGTGTACTTTTTCAAGCAAAATCATGTTACAAAGTGATTTTCGTGCATGATGCTCATTTACAAAAGTGTCAGTGAGTTGCAAATATACATGATAGAAAGTTTCTGACAGAAAAAGCATGGTTTGCACAGCTTAATAAATAAGAAAATAAGTATTGACTAGACAAAATAGATAACCTGATAGAGTTCTAAAACGAGAAACTCTCGGAGTGAAATAAACACCTAAAATCACAAGGAAATTTATGATATATTTATATCAAACATTTACAAAAGACATATTTGTAACCAGAATTGGTTGCTCTATGGTGCCTATCTAGATTATGAATAGTAAGTTTTCATAAACTTGATTTCTTATGTTACATGTTTACATGGTTTTCACGTTCAGGGTAAACTAAAGAGTAAATATCTTTCTTCAAGTGTAAGAATTTGCTAATTCTGGGGGCTGGCTTTTTGCCTAGTGGTTAAGTTTAGTGTGCTCCACTTTGGCAACCTGGATTCCCTTCCTAAATGTGGACTTACCACACTCTTTGGCGGCCCTGCTGTGGCGGCAACTCACGGACAAAATAGAGGAAGATTGGCACAGATGTTAGCTCAGGGCAAATATTCCTCAGGCAAAAGAAAAAAGAATTTGCTAATCTGAAGAAAAACAAAATTTTAAAAATGAAGATGACTCATGCATACGCATATTATTAATCATATTGTAACCTTTCAATCATGTGTAAGAGTTGAGATTTTATTTAGGAGAGACAAGTGTACATAAAAGTATGATGAATATTGTAGTAATTATCATAATAACAATACAAATAACATACTTTGAAATTGCCGGCAATGAATCCGGAAAGGCACCTTGGAGGAGAAAAGTGTTATCTGAGTGTCAGATTAAGAATGGTGTACATATGGGTAGAAATTTGATGTTTGGAGATGGAAGGAAAACATTGCAGAGATTCATAAGTGAAATATCACGTCACTTCTGCTTCAGAGATGTACAGGTTGGCTTTGGTATTTGGTAAATAAAAGTTAAAGGAGACATATGGGTGACAAGGAGAAATGTTTAATTTTGATTAGAACATTGGCTCATGATACCAAACCAACCGTAGAACATTTAAAATTCTACTCTGTCTGGATCATGCAGATTCACCACATAGTTAGATCATATATTTGGAAAATAACTTGGGTCCCTTAGGGTCGAGTCTTCTTTCTGCTATTTACTATATGTGTATGGTGACCATATATCTTGGTTTACCTGGGATAATCCTGATGAATGTCAACAGAGTCAGATAGATAATTATTGATATCTTCTCTCTCTCTTAAACATGTGCTGGTTTAGATGATATACTAACCATAGAGTTTATTTAATTTCTTTAAATTTCAATTTCCTTAGCTTTAAATGCGAATAATTGGCATAACTGCTACATGGCATTGTTATGAGCAGTAAACCATATAGTGCCTGTAGAGTACTTAATCAGTACCTTGCACAAACAAGTGATAACTTCTAGTTATTATAAGTTAATCATTACTAAAAAGATTATGCCAAATTGTTAATTCAAAAATCAGTTACAATGCCAAGCATTTGGATGATTTTTAAACTTTTAATTGCCTAGAATATTGAATAATTCTTATATGCATACCAGTAGTTGTAAAAATTTCTTTCTCTTTCCTCTCTCATTCACATCTACACAGACACACACAATCTAAGAGAAATTATCTTCTAGTGACATTATTTGTTGAATATTACTGTAATCAATGGAAAAGTTTATTCTCACCTCCCAATTGATTACTTAAGTATACATCACTCTATAGACTAATATAATTCAAGAAATATAAACAGGTGATCAAGATGACAGTGATGCCGCATTTCTAAACTATTTTCTCACATACAAATTAAACTCTTTGATAAAAGTAATGTATAACCTGGACTGATTTTTAAAGATACCTAATAAATCTTTTCAGTCCTTTTATAAATGATATCATGCAAAGATTTTCTAAACCTAAACCCATAAAAATGTTAGCTTTAGTGTGATACTTTCTATGTTTCAGTACAAAGATGCCATTTAGATTTGTAAAGACATTAACATATATTAAATTAAGAAATAAAGCTCTCCACCAGCTAAGAAGAACATTAAAATAGAGTAATAAAAACATTTTGAAATGTCTCTATACAAACGTGTTTAAACATTTTAATGTTCTAATTTTATTTCTTTTGAGATGTTGTTCTAATTAAATTTAACATTTTCTCACAAAACATCTGAACATTCAAGAACATTCTGATCTTTGCAGTAAGTGGAATCCATGCCGCCTACAATTCTGCTTCTTCATAGGTTCATAGAATTTTAATGTTTCTGAAGAAGATTTAGATAATATTCTTAACAGATAGATGGGCAAAATTTTTTTGTTGTACTTTTAAATTCACTCCATTGACATTGCTCTTATGAGACTTCTTAAAACACAGAGGATAAATCAATTCTTTTTAGACGAGTCAGCAAAGGTCATGACCAAGACATAAATGAAGTGCCTCCTAATTTGGGGAAAGGGTACCGCACATGCTGCAGTCAACTTATAAATCTTTCAAGGTGAAATTTGGTAACAGCTTCACTGGATGGTGTTAACAGGCGTGCCATCAATCAAAACATAACTGGAAATGTGTAGCTTGAGTCTAAAGAATTCTGCAGAAGAATTCTAGTTTCCTTTTCTCCATCTGATTTGACCAAGTTACTAGAAGAAATTGATTCTTTCAGAAATGTAACCAGAGACTGCTCTAGAGATAATAAAACAAACCAGGCTGCAGAAACGAAAGGCAAAATAAGATTTTCTTTTATTTGAGATGTTTTGTGGTCAGGGAAAGAATGTAAAATGTGAACCCAGAAGGACTAGCCATGAGTATTGACTTCCTCCAACTAACTCCAGTTGTGTCAGGTTTGTCTGTTTTTTATTGTTTTGTTTCTGTTTTTTATTGAGGTATAATTGACATAACATTATATTAGGCTCAGGTGTACAACATAATGATTCGATATTTGTATAAAATTCGATATTTGCAAAAAGAACACCACAATAAATCTAGTTACCATCCATCACCATACGAAGTTACAGAAGTTTTTTCTTGTGATGAGAACTTTTAAAATTTACTGTCTTAGGAACTTTCAAATATGCAGTAAAGTATTATTGATTTTAATCACCATGCTGCAAATTACATTACCATGACTGATACTTGATACCTCCTGACCCCCTTCACCCATTTCGCCTACCTCCCAACCACTCCATCCCCCAGGAACCACTAATTTATTCTCTAGATATTTGAGTTTGGTTTTGTTTTACGTCATTTTATTTTTGTTTTGTTTTTTAGAGTTCACATAAAAATGAAATAATGGTATTGGTCGCTTCTCTGTCTGACTTGTTTCACTCAGCATAATACCCTCAAGGTCTATCCATTTTGTCACAAATGGCAAGACTGCATTATTTCTATGGCTCAATAGTATTCCATTGTATATACATATATGCCACATCTTCTTTGTCCATTGATCCATTGATAGACTCTTAGATTGTTTCCATGTCTTGGCTATTGTAAATCAGGTTGAAATGAACATAGGGGTGCATGTATCTTTTCAAATTAGTGTTTTCCTTTACTTCAGATACTCAGAAGTGGAATTGCTGGATAATATGGTAGCTCTAGTTTTAATCTTTGAGGAACCTCCACATCGTTTTCCATAGCAGCTGCACCAATTTACATTTCCACCCACTGTGCACAAGTGTTCCCTTTTCTCCACACCCTCGCCAACATTTGTTATTTCTTTCATTTTGATAATAGCCATTCTAACAGGTGTGAGGTGAAATCTCATTATGGTTTTGGTTTGCTTTTCCCTGATAATTAGTGATGTTGAACATCTTTTCCTATGCCTATTGGTCATCGGTATGTCTTCTCTGGAAAGATGTCTATTCAAATCATCTGCCCAGTTTTTAATTAAATTTTTTTGATATTAAATTGTATGATTTCCTTATATATTTTGGATATTATTCTTATTGGAAATATGATTTGCAAATATTTTCTTCCGTTCAGTAGGTTTCCTTTTCATTTTGGTGATTGTTTTTTGCTGCGCAAGAGCTATTTAGTTTCTTGTAGTCCCACTTGTTTATTTTTGCTGTTATTACCTTTACTTTTGGTAAGATCCAAAAACACTCATTGCCAAGACAAATGTCAAGGAGCTTAGCCCCTATGTTTTCTTTTAGTAGCTTAATGCATTCAGGACTTACATTCACGTCTTTAATTCATTTTTATTTAGTTTTTGTGTATTGCATAAGATAGTGGTCTAGTTTCATTCTTTTGCATGTGGCAAATTTTCCAACACCGTTTACTGAAGAGGCTATCTTTTCTGCATTGTATACTCTTGCCTCCTTTGTTGAAAATTAATTGACCATATATGTGTGAGTTTATTTCTGGACTTTCTATTCCATTCCATTGATCTCTATTTGTTTTTGTACCAATATCATATTGTTTTGATTACTATAGCTTTGTAATATAGCTTGGAATCAGGGAGCATGATGCCTCCAGCTTTCTTCTTCATTCTCAAGATTTCTTTGGCTATTCAGGATCTTTTGTGGTTCCATAGAAATTTTAGGATTATTTTTTCTATTTCTATGAAAAATACCATTGAAATTTTGATAGAGGTTGCATTTAATCTGTAGATTGCTTTGGGTAATACGGACATCTTAACAATTTTAATTATTTCAATCCATGAACATGGAACATCTTTCCATTTATTTGTGTATTCATCTACATCTTTCATCAATGTCTTATAGTTTCCAGTGTACAGGTGTTTCACCTCCTTAGCTAAATTTATTTGTGGGTATTTTATTCTTTTTGATGCAGTTGTAAATGGGATTGTTTTTTTAATTTCTCTTTCCGATAGTTCATTGTTAGTGTATAGAAATGCAATCAATTTCTGTATATTGATTTTGTAGCCTGCAACTTTACTGAGTTATTTATTAGTTCTAGCAGTTTTTTGGTGGCATCTTTAGAGTTTTCTATATATAAAATTATGTCAACTGAAAATAGTGACAGTTTTACTTCTTCCTTTCCAATTTGGATTTTTTTAGTTCTTTTCCTTGCCTAATTGCTCTGGCTAGGACTTCTAATATTATGTTGAATAAAAGTGGTGAGAGTGGGTATCCTTGTCTTGTTCCTGATGTTAGAGGAAAAACTTTCAGCTTTTCACCATTAAGTATGATGTTAGCTGTGAGCTTGTCATATACGGACTTTCTTATGTTGAGATACATTCCTCCTTACCCGCTTCATTGAGCAAATGGTTGTTGAATGTTGTCAAATTTTTTGTGTGTGTCTACTGAGATGATTATATGATTTTTGTCCTTCATTTTATTAATGTGATTTATCATGTTGATTGATTTGCTGATATGGAAGAATCCTTTCATCCATGGAATAAATTCCACTTGATCATGGTATATAAACCTTTTAATGTATTGAATTAGGCTTCCTAATATGTGTTGAGAATTTTTGCATCTATGTTCATCAGGGATATTAACCTATAATCTTTTTTTGTGGTGTTCTTGTCTGGTCTTGGTATTAGGGTAATACTAGCTTCACAAAGTGAGTTTGGAAGTGTTCTCTCCTCTTCTATTTTTTGGGAAGAGTTTGAGAATAGGTGTTACAACTTCTTTGAATGGTAGAATTCAGTAATGAAGCTGCCTGGTCCTAGACTTATTTTGGGGGAGTTTTTTGATTACTGACTTTGACTTATTAGTAATCAGTCTATTCAGGTTTTCCATTTCTTCATGATTCAGTCCTGGAACATGGTGTGTTTCTCTGACTTTATCCATTTCTTTAAGGTTGTTCAATTTGTTAGTGTAAAATTGTTCATTGTAGTCTTTTATGATCCTTTGTTTTTCTGTGGTATCAGTTGTAACTTTTCCTCTTCCATTTCTGATTTTATTTATTTGAGCCGTCTCTCTTTTTTCCCAGTGAATCTAGCTAAAGGTTTGTGAATGTTTTGATCTCTTTTATTTTTTGAGGAAGATTAACCCTGAACTAACATCTGCCACCAATCCTCCTTTTTTTGCTGAGGAAGATTGGCCCTGAGCTAACATCTATGCCCATCTTCCTCTAATTTATATGTGGGACACCTGCCACAGCATGGCCTGACAAGCAGTGCATAGGTCTGCTCCTGGGATCCAAACCAGGGAACCTGGGCTGCCAGAGCAGAACATGCGAATTTAACTGATCCATCACTGGGCAGGTCCCTGTTTTTGATCTTTTTAAAGAACCGGCTCTTAGTTCCACTGATTTTTTCTACTGTTTTTTAGTCTCTATTTCATTTATTTCCACTCTGATCTTTATTATTTTCTTCCTTCTACTAATTTTGGGCTTTGTTTTTCCTTCTTTTTCCAGTTCCTTTAGGTGTAAGTTTAGATTGTTTATTTGAAATTTTCCTTGTTTCTTAAGGGGTCTGTATTGCTATGATCTTCCCTCATTGAACTACTTTTGCTGCATCCCATAGATTTTGGTACATTGTGTTTCTCTTTTCATTTGTCTCAAGGTAGTTTTTGATTTCTTGTTAGATTTCTCACTGACTCACTTGTTGCTAAGTAGCATGTTGTTTAATCTCCATATATTTGTGATTTTTTTACGTTTTCTTCTTGTAATTGGTTTCTATTTTAATACATTGTGATGAAAAATGATACTTGATATGATTTCAATCTTTTTAAATATGTTGAGATTTGTTTTGTGGCCTAACATATGATCTATCCTGGAGAACATTCTGTGTGCACTTGAG
Organism: Equus caballus; assembly: GCF_041296265.1. Lineage (NCBI taxonomy): Eukaryota > Metazoa > Chordata > Mammalia > Perissodactyla > Equidae > Equus > Equus caballus. The sequence continues at coordinate 15,004,026 of NC_091702.1, read as the reverse complement.
AAGGTGTATTCTGCTGCTTTTGGATGGGATGTTCTGTGTGTGTGTGTGTATATATATATATATATACACATAAGTCCATCTGGTCTAGTATGTCATTTAAGGCTAATGTTTCCTTATCGACTTTCTGTCTGGACGATCTATTCATTGATGTAAGTGGAATATTAAAGTCCTCTACTGTTTTCGTATTTCTGTCAATTTCTCTCTTTAGGTCTGTTAATATCTGTTTTATATATTTCAGTGATCCTATGTTGGGGGCATAAATATTTAGAAATGTTATATCGTCTTGTTGGATTGACCTCTTTATTATTATATAATGCCCATCTTTGTCTTTTATTAAAGTCTTTGTTTTAAATTCTATTTTCTAGGTTATGGGTATAGCTACGCCAGTTTTCTTTTGGTTTCCATTTGCATGAAACATCTTTTCCCATTCACTTTCAGGTTCTGCATGTCCTTATATCTGAACTGAGTCTTTTGTAGGTAGCATATAGATGGGTTTTGTGTTTTTATCCATTCAGCCATTCTGTCTTTTGACTGGAGCATTAGTCTATTTACATTTAAAGTAATTATTGATAGGTGTGTACTTTTTGCCATTTTGTTAATTGTTTTCTGGCTGTTTTGTAGTTCCTCTCTGTTCCTTTCCTCTTCTCTTACTCTCTTCTCTTGTGGTTTGATGACTTTAGTGTTATGCTTAGATTCTTTCCTCATTATCATTTGTGTTTCTACTATAGCTTTCTGCTTTGTGGTTGCCATAAGGCTCACATATAGCAGCCTACATACATAGAAGTCTGTTTTAAGTTCACAGCAAGTTAAGTTTGAATGCATTATAAAACTACATTTTTACTCCTTCCCAACATATTTTATGTTTTTGATGTCCCAACTGATGAACATATTCATTACTTGATGTCACATTTTACATCTTTTTATTTTGTGTATCCCTTAACAAATTATTGTAGTTATAGCTATTTTTATTGAGTCTGTTTTAGATTATGATGCCCTTCAGCTATTTTTGCAAACGCATGAACAAATTCACGAATAGCATTTAAGCTTTATAGAATAGATTATAAGTGTAAATTGAAGTTAGAGGAGAGAGAAGAGATTTAAATATGAAGAAACTATGTGGAAATTGTTTTTGAGTATGTTCATCAGTTGCACCTGGATTGGCTGAGACATTTTGAGACTTGAAATTGACTTTTTTGATTTTGAGATCTGTATTCTACCCCTAGAAATTCATCTTGCTTTAATAAAGCTCAGTGTTTCTACCGAATCTGTGATGACAATTAAAGGAAGCATCACCATTTGCTGTAGAATTACAAGTCCTTATTTAAGGAAGTTTGTCATATGTTTTGAATTGTTGTTGTATTAGTTTCTTATTGTTGCTGTAGCAAATGATCATAAATTTAGTAGCTTAAAACTACCCAGATGTTTTATCTTATAGTTCTAGAGGTGAGAATTCTGACCAGGTTGCACTCGGCTAAAATCAAGGTGTTGGCAGGGTTCTATGTTTTCTGGATTCCTTCTTCTTCCTCTTCTATTTTAATTTATCCTGTCTCTAGAGGAGAATCTATTTCCTTGGCCTTTCCAGTTTCTAGAGGCTACCTGCATTTCTTGGTACATGACCATTTCCTCCATCTTCAAAGCTGCCAATGGCCAGTTGAGACTTCCTCACATCACTCTGACTCTGACTCTCTGCCTCCCTATTCCACATTTAAAAGACCCTTGCTGCTACATTCTTCCAACCTGTATAATCCAGGATACTCTCCTTATTGTAAGGTTATCTAATTAGCAAATTTAATTCCATTGGAAACCTTAATTCTCCCTTTCCATATGAAATAACACACTCAAAGCTTTCTGCGATAAGAATATGGACATATTTGAGGATCTAATATTTTGCCTACCACAGTTGTAAATTAAAAAATTCTCCAGTAGATGTTTTGTTTTGTTTATTCTGCTTTCACTCACAATGTGACCAGGTTGATAAGCCAGTTGAGCGTTTCAGCTGCTCATGCTGAAAATTCTACATGTCTTGGGAAAGACTAAGATGATTATCTTCATTGGCAAGTCTTTGATCCAGGTATACTTCTTATGAAAATACACCCATAGCCTGGTGAGATTTGGGATATAATAATCATTATTCATTACATAATATTGCTTTGATACACAAATAAGGCATTGGTATACACAAATAAGGCATTTCCAGGTTAGGAATGAGAATATCTTGTAGATAAACAAGAGTCAAAAATAGAGTAACATTGAGGCTGGCCCTGTGGCTGTAGCAGTTAAGTTAGCATGCTCTACTTTGGTGTCTCACAGTTTTCCAGTTTGGATCCCAGGTGCTGACTTAAGTACTACTTATCAAGCCTTACTGTGGCAGGCATCCCACATATAAAGTAGAGGAAGATGGGCACAGGTATTAGCTCAGAGCCAGTCTTCCTCAGCAAAAAGAGGAGGAGTGGCAGCAAATGTTAGCTCAGGACTAATCTTCCTCAAGAAAAAAGAGTCACACACTAAGGCTATGCATGAGTCTGTAAACTATAGGAAGAGTTGGTAGGAAAAATAAGACGCTCACTATATAACAAGAGATTACCGGCATGTCTAGTCCAGTAGGCAATATCACAAGGTCCGATTGAGAGAAATTGGATGTCTCTACAAAAGTCATAGCATGGAATTCAGAAGTCAAGACCGAAATCATTAAGAGATTCAAACAGGACAGACAGGCAGCTGCATCAGAGATGCTGATTTTCTCTTAGCAGGTCTATGTATCACTGTCTGGTCGGTATTTGGGGAAATTGTTTAGAGGATGTTGCAAGTGCCAGAGGAACTGGGTTACTTACAGGCAACCAAAACATGGGATGTAGTAGAGGAACTTCTATGTTGTCGAAGTGAGGGTAAAATTTGGAAAAATGTAAAAAGTAAAAACTCAAATAATAAAACTGAAACTCTAAGTCAGAACAATCCTAGCAGCATACACTGACTGCTGCATCCTAAATGCCAGGTACAAGTTCATTAACTTCCTCCTGCTTAAGTCAAACACATCTGAGAGACAAGAGTTAAATGTAGCTGCTTCAAGTGGCCTGAGTGGTAGACTGAGAATTTTTAAAAGAGAGGCCCTTCTGGGTGTGAGCCAGTAACTAATACCTTAAACAATAATTTCACATTAATCATAGGAAACAATTCACATTAATTTCATTAATTTCACATTAATCATGGTACTATTGTTGTTTTGCTTATTTATTTTTCTCACAAATTATAACTTTTAGAGCTGTAGCTGAATCTTTTTCATCTTAATATTCTCTTCCAGTGCCTCGGACAATGCTTATTCATCTGAAACAGATGTTTGTAATCTTTCTTTCAGGTTGCCCGCTTTGGGAATTTTACCTCTCCTAATCACATATTTGTTTGTTTGGTTTTTGTCATATTAGATGGCTTATAAATATATATTGGCCTTGTGTTTAACTATGGGCTTCTGAAGACAATTGATGACCTCTAAATGTAAGAATTCTAGGACAGAAAGGAAAGGCTATGCAACATTTGTAAAGACATCATTTGAGGATAAAAAGAACTTTCAGTATTTGCTTATTCATAATTATTATGTCACTTCTCATTTCAGCTATTCCTGATGTTTATTCTCTGTTAACTAAATTCTTCCAATTTCAAAAATCATATATTTACTATCTGTTTTTTCTAGTCCTCTGCTAGCTGCTCTAACTTAGGAGCTGTTTACTCTTATTGCTTCTCCTTACATAATTTCCTATAGTTGATCATCAATACAGTGCTACTTTTTTATTTCTTAAACAAGCAAAACTTTATTTGCTCTGCTGGACTTTTTCCTGTCATAATATAATTATATATGTATTAAATATTTATTTTGATTGAGATATAATTGACGTATAAGGTATTAGTTTTAGGTGTATAGCATAATGATTTAATATATGTATATATTGTAAAATGATCACGCAATAAGTTTAGTTAACATCCATTACCACACGTAGTTATAATTTTTTTCCTATGATGAGAACTTTTAAGATTTCCTCTCTTAACATATTAAATATTTTACCCTATATCAATGTAAGTTTGATTATTTAATTATTTCCCCCTTTGCACTGGTCTCCATAATGTCCTGGGCCTTTTATCCATTCTGTTCCCAAAATAGATGATAGATAGAAAGATAGAAAGTTAAAAAAATAGATGATAGATAGATAAATTCATTGTATAAATGTCCTAAAAATCTCCCAAATAGCATTTGTGCCTATGAATGTCCCAACTCCTGCTCTCCAGGGATTTACAATCTAAACAATACTGCAACCACATAGACATAAAACACTTACGTACAAAAGAAAGCTGATGAAATGCAACTATATTTTAAAATATAAAAACTATTTCTTTTGGTTTACCACACATTTCTTTTTGCTTTAAGGTATTTGATCCTCTTCATCTCCTAATCTATCACTATTATTTCTTCTTAAGGTGATATAATGACATCAGCTAGTAAATGGCAGAGATAAAAATCAGACTGTCATCTAACTATAATGTGTGTGCTCTTTCCTAAACGTCACTTAGTTGAGTGTGTAAAAGAAAAGCTAGTAAAGGAGGCACAGAAAAGGGTAAGCTTGTTTATTTACTGATGTGGCAGAAAAGACTTCAACAGAGACACGTCTTGATTTAGGCTTTAGAAAGTAGGTGTAATCTAGATACTGGGAATTAGAGAGATGAGCGTTCAAGGTACAGAACAACATAAGCAAAGGCATGGAGATAAGAGTCAGCCCAGTATGTTACTGAAACAGTAAACAGCAAGTGAAACATCTGATTGGATCAATTTACCCCACATTTATTCATCTCAAATTCAATGCTAAACCTTATCCAACTGGCCTATTGGGTCCCAAATTCCTTTCAGAGCAGACAGATTACTTTTACCCAGCACAGAGTTTCAGAACCTAATACCAGAGTAGTATGTTTTTCTTCATTTGTAAACAATACTGTTTCCTGAAGAAGGTATGCTGGATCCATACTTTATGTGGGAATATATCAGGTTTTTAAATTACATGGTGGTGTGTATGTCACACTCCAGCAGGTCCACTCCTGAAAGGATAAAGTTAGTCACGGAGAGAACACTTGCTTTAGAAATGTGAATGCCTGATGACTGTACAAGGGTAAAGAAGTGAAATATGTGTTGCTGAAATGACAACAGAGTTGAGATCAGATGCCTACCAAGGAGACAGAAAAGGCTGCTCAAAATGCGCTATTTAATACGGAGCTGTACAAATGGTCATCTTTGATTGTATAGTCCAGCCTTTCATTTCATTTGCCACAAGGGTGGCCATCAGGCAAAATGTCTATTTTGACATATACCACTCAAGTGTGAAAGTAACCTTTTGCTTTAATGCTTTATTCCAGAACTAGCCTGGTGTTTTTAATTGGCTACTGCTGCCCTAAAATCTGAAGTCTCTCAAAGAATACAATACTTCTAAAAACTAACTCTTTTAACTTCTTCCATTTCAATGTAACTTAATATGAAATGTTTTACATCCCAGTTGTAATTAGTGAGTATAATCAGTGTAAAAATTTGAATGGTACTTGCCACTGCAGTGTGCTATGTCTGTGAACATTTATAATATTATAAAAATATTATTCCCAAATCAAAAAGGAAATGTGAGTGCCAAATGCAGTTGATATGGAGAAGCTTATTTTTTAAAATATTTCTTGTAACTACAGTTATTCTAATGTTTATGTGGCTAATTTTTGGTTTTCTCCATTTTGTAATTTCTTCATTCAGTTTCTAACAGTATAATCAGGTACACGAAATTTTTTCCCTCTCTTCTGTTCAGACTTCAAATAAAACACTCATGGCACCGAAAAGAGAACAAAAAATTTAGACACTTAGACAGTTTACATTCTAATCATCTGCTTTTCAATTAGTAATACAGTCTATAAATTATTGTAAAATTGCAATTAAGTTTAAAGATTCATTTCAGTTGAACAGTGAGAAAGATGAGGGGAATAATACCAAGAGATGTCCTCAGTAACCGATCCTGTGAGATAAAATTCAGTTTCAGGTAAACTATACTTGTCATACCTAGCTATTGTGGATACCTGAGGAAATTATGTATTGTTTCTACTTCTCCAGTAGAATATCCTCTTATAGTTTTTAGATTTTTAGACATTCCTTTCTGAGATTGTCCTTTGAGCTCTAATTCCATGGTTATATACATGACACAAAGCACTAGATTCAAAATCATGGCTACAATACACAGTATGGTTCAAATCATCTGTAACTGGTGTATTTTGTTGTTGTTAAATATATTGAGATTTTGGGTGAGATCAGGAAAAGTGTTAATCTTGCCACCTTTATTTTTTAGTTATCAGGAATCAAATAATATTTCAAAATTCCATGTCTCTCTACATCAAGAATCAGCTTATAATTATTCAGTTTGAATTTGTAGGATGCCTGATTGTTATAACAATGTTATGTACTACTAAGGCAGTTCTTTCATATTTAAAAACATCATAATGTTATTATTGAATAAGTTCATATTCATAAAAAGAAGATCTGTGAGAAACAAATGTTTGGTTTTTAAACCTCCCAGTCTATGGTAATTTGTTATAGCAGCCTGAACTAAGACACACATCATCTTTGGAAATTTTTATGAAGTTTAATATAAAGAAACACTATTAACATTTTCATTTAGGTTATAACAGTATATAAAACTTTGGAAAGTAGGACAATATATGAAAATCACTTCCAATTAACATAGCCATTGTGGCATTTGTTGAATATGCTTAAGTTTTCAGTTTTAAAATTTTACTTCTGAGGCCAGCCCTGTGGCCGAGTGATTAAGTTTGGCGTGCTCTACTTTGACGGCCTAGGTTTGTCGTTTTGGATCTTGGGCATGGACCTGCACCACTCGTCAGCCATGCTGTGGCGGCAACCCACATATAAAATAGAGGAAGGTTGGCACAGATGTTAGCCCAGGGCTAATCCTCCTCAAGCATAAAAAGAAGAAGATTGGCAACAGATGTCAGCTCAGAGCTAATCTTCCTCAGCAAAAAAAATTTACTTCTGTTATTTTTACAAGTTGCATTAGAGTACTTATAAAATTTTACGCAGTTCTTCTATTCTACTTGTTAGACTCTGAGTATTTTTAAAGAGATAAATATTCTTTGGAAAGACAATTTCCATGAGAACATTCTATTAATGAAAATAAGAATACTATATGATTATCATAAAAAATAAGAAAAATATAGAGATAAAAAGAAAATTATTAACAATCACTAAATTTAGGTACAATAACTATTACATTTGGCATATGAATGCAAACAATATAATTTAGTGAACATTAAGTAATATACTGTTGTAATCTGTCTTACTATTTGTTCCATTCTATATCATGAGCCTATCATCATGATGCTCAATTATCTATTAAAGCTATATTTTAATGATCATATAGTATTTCTTTATTAAGATGTATGTTAATATTTTTACATATCTACATGCTGAAAATTTAATATTTTTCTGATTTTTTTATCATGGATAATGCTGAGATGAACATTTATACATATAAACTTTTACCTAGAGTTCTAATTATTTCATTGCAATAAATTTAAGAAGGGAAAATAATGTTTCAAAATATGTAGATTAATGGCCTAGACATATGATACCAATTTATCTTTCAGAAAAAAATTTACCAAATTACTTACTTACCAGCAGTGTACCAGGGCACTAAACAAACATTGGAAGCTTTCAAATTAATTTTTTGCCCATGTCTTAGGTGACAAATGGCTTCTTGTTGTGTTAATACGATTTTTTATTCTGAGAGATGTTGAAAATTATTCATCAACTAACTTACTTTTATATTTAGTTATGCCTGGTCAAGTCCTTGTTATAGGGTCTATAGAATTTTCATATCATCATTCTTAAATTTTATACAAAATGAAAACATCAGCCCCTTTGTCACCACATTCTCTGCAATTTTCTCCATATTTATTTTATATTTTTATTTTGTTATTTTTAATCTACAGAAGCTTTTCATTTTTATTTTCAAAATTTTATATACTTTTGCTATGTTTGAACTGCCTCAATATTTAAATTTTATCTTTGTCTCATTTTTTAAGTATTGTATTTTTATTAAGCTATAATATGGTACATATGGAATGAAGCAAGGATATTAACGTTTTTTCAATTCATAGTCAATATTCCTAAAATCAATTTTAAAAATTACTTCTTCATGAATTTAAGACAGAAATTATATAATATATAATAGCAACTGTGTATGGTGCTTTTTCTGCTTCTCTGATCTATTTTTACTAATATTACACCAGCATTTTCTTTATTCTGGTTTATAAAAGTATTTTCTAATACTTATAGGAATAATACCTATTTTTTCTTTTGTTAATATTTTTGAGATTACTCTAAATTTTTCTTCTACATAAAGTTCTTTTTATTTGTGAAATTAAAAGAAAATCCTTAAAATTATCTTATTAACATTGATCGGAGCCTAAATTAATTTTGAAGATACTGATTTCTTTATATTGTTTTTCATATGTATTTATGCATTCTATACATTTTTAATGTTTGTTCCTCTTTTCAAACAAGAAACAAAAAACAAAAGGAAACACTGGCTTAGGTGGAAAGAAAATGATTTCAGTTTCAGACATGCTGAGCTCGAAATGTTTATTGGGCATTAGGATGGAGTTATCTATTGAGCATCTGGATCTCAGAAATAAAATCATTGTGATGGTAGTACAAACATGGGAGTTATTAGTACATAGATGATGTCTAAGGATGAATAGAAAAGCAATTAAGGAAACTGTTAGAAGTATACTCTTCTCCCCAACTTTATTGAGGTATAATTGACAAATAAATTAGGCAAGAAAAAGAAACGAAAGGCATCAAAATTGGAAAGGAGGAAGTAAAACTGTCTTTGTTTGCAGAGACATGTCTATACATAAAACTAGATCTTATATAGAGAAAACCCTAAAGACTCTACCTGACAACTGTAAGAATTAATAAATTACTTGAGTGAAGTTGCAGGATACAAATGAATATATAAAACTCACTAGTTTTTCTATACAACTGAACTACAAGAAAGAGAAATTAAGAAAACAATCTTATTTACAGTAGCATCAAAAAGAATAAGATACTTGGGAATAAATTTAACCAAAGGAGTGAAAGATTTGTACACTGAAAACTATAAAACATTGATGAAAGAAATTAAAGCAGACATAGAAAAAAGATATTCAGTATCCACGGATTAGAAGAATTACTATGTGAAAATACTCATACTACTCAAACCAATATACAGATTCGATGTGATCTCTATCAAAATTCCAGTGGCATTTTTCACAGAAATAGTGAAAACTTTCCTAAAATTCAAATGAAACAACAAAAGATCCCTAATAGCTAAAGCAATCTTGAGAAAGAAGAACAAAGCTGGAAGCATCACACTTCCTGATTTCAAACTATATTACAAAGCTGGAGTCATTAAAACAATATGATACTAGCATAAAAACAGACACATGGAGCAGAATACAGAGCCCAGAAATAAACTCACGAATATATGGTCAATTAAGTTTTTGACAAAGGCACCAAGAATATACAATAGGGATAGTATCTTCATTAAATGGTATTGGGAAAACTGGATGTCCACATGCCAAGAGAATGAAATGGGCCCCTTTCTTATACCATACACAGAAATCAACTCAAAATGGATTAAAGACTTAAATGTAAGATCTAAAATGGTAAAACTTCAAAGTCGTACTCCTTGACATTGGTCTTGGCAATGATATTTTGGAGTTGACAATAAAAGCAAAGGCAACAAAGGCAAAAAATAAACAATTGGGACTACATCAAGCTAAAAAGTTTCTGCACAGCAAAGGAAACAAGCAACAAAATGAAAACACAACCTATGAAACAGGAGAAAACACATGCAAACCATATATTAGATAAGGAGTTAATATTCAGAATATTTAAAGAACTCATACAACTGTATATAAAAAAACTAATAAATCAGTTAAAAAAATGGGAAACTGTTTAGAGGAAGAACAAAGATAAGACATAAGGGAGAACAAACTTTCTGAAAATGGCTGCAAGAAGTAGTAAACTTAAAAAATGGATTTTGGATTTTACAACTAGGAATTACTAATTTAGCAAGAGCAGCTTTAGTGGAGTTGTGAGAAATGAGTGCAGATTCTAATATGGTGAGTAATTAATGTGAGATGATGAGGAAAAAAAATGCAGGCAATTTTTCTTTGGAGAATCTTGGATGTTAAAAAGAAAAAAGAAAATTGATGAGATCCTTTATAACTTGAGAGAACCTTAATCATGTTTAAAGAAGCCTGAGAGGAAAGTGGAAAAAGGAGAGAGAGGGAAGAGGGCTGAGGGAGAAGCGGGAGAGGGAAGAAGAGAGAAGAAGGGAGAGAGAGAGATATTCAAAATACTACAATGGAAAAGATCGATAACTTGTTTAAAATGCCAGTTCCCTATAACAGAGACTCTGATTCACAACTTCTGGATTGTACTTGAGAAATCTGCATGTTAACACTAAAATGGATATTAGTTTTAAAAATTGAACATAATTGTAATATCCAAATCCATTTTTATTATTAATGGCAGTTAGGAAGCTGTATCTCTCTGTGTTAACTTTCAAAATCATTAATCTATCTTTCAGATATACTAAGAATCAGTATATGTAAATATATATCAGAATATTCTGATTTATTCATATATGTGCATATATTATAATTATTCAGAGTGGTGGTCCCCTCTGTCTGCAGAGAGATGGAGTATATGTGTAGGGGCACAGAGAACATTGCATTCCCTAGTAATTTTTTTTTTTTAACTTCATAAGCTGAGTGATGGTACATGGATTTGATTTGCTACTTTAAAAAGAAAACAGTATATTTTACATGCTTTTGTGTAGAATTATAATAAATAAAAAGTTAAAGGGAAGACCAAGTTAAATATAAATACCGTTGTATATTTTCTCAAGATATACATATCAAACTACCCATAGAGCAAGAGCAAAAAGCAGCTCTTTATCAGAGTTTTTTTTTTTTAAATCAACTGAATTCCATTCTGGCTAAATAAAATGGTATAAAAATTTATTAGAGGATACTGGGAAATTCTCATCATTGCTGAATGGGCCACAGCATCAAGTTGTGCATCCAGGAACAACTTCCCAAATCACTGGAGAGCAGGTTTGGTGATGAAAACCTTGCAGCTGCCAAACTACAAAATAGCAGCTTGAACTGCCAACACTTATCACTGCTGCTCTGTTGCTCCAGGAAATTGGCCCTCCTGTAACTGTTGCAGAGGGAGCTTTTGGCCATCCCTACCCCTCTGCTTGCATCACCAAGTCCTAATTCAAGGTCTGGGGGGGTTGTTTTATTGTGCTGTTGGGCCTATGCCACACGACTAAGTACTAGTTGCAAGCAAAATATAATAACTGACATTTTTAACCTCCTGCAGTTGGAGGATGTCACAGATTGTCACTGAGAATCCTATGTGGGGATTTTCCCAAATACAGAAAAGGTGTTCAGATGCTGGACAACACCCACCCCCTTAAAAAAAAATGAGAAAAGTGTTTGCTATAAGCTTTATTCATCGTGTGGACACCATCTAGATTTTCAAGAATAAATTAGCTGCCATGGAATACCTTGTTTTCCATGTTCATGCCTACAAAGCAGAGTTTCTCAGTCTTGGCCCTATTGACATATTGGGCTGGATGATTCTTTATTATGGGCTCTGTCCTGTGTGTTGTAGGATGCTGAGCAGCATGCCTAGTGTCTATCCATTTAACGCCAGTAGCTGCCCCTCACCCCTCCCTGTTGTTACAACCGAAAGTGTCCCCATTCATTGACAAATGCCCTTTGGGAGGGCAAAATTGTCCCAGTTGAGAATCACTGCTATAAAAGATGCTAATGCACAGCTTCATCATAACAATATGAGGATGTAACATGAAATTCCAGTCCATAGCACATATATTGGTAAACATTTTAATCCTCGAGTCAGTTCCATAGTATTTTTAACCAAATACATTGTCTTCAAATAGAATTTAAATTTCATAAGTTAAGAACATTCATCTTTTTGTGGCATGGTCATGAGGTAACTGCAAGCAGCATATCAATAAGGATAACATCTTACTTAAGAGTTTAGAGTTAGATTGCGGGCACTCAGTTCTGCTTCTCATTTACTATCCGTGTGGTGGGCACAAATTACTGTGCCTCAGTTTTGTCTCTATAAAATGGATGTTTAAAAGTGAATATATTAAAGGTTTTTGTGAGAATTAAATGTGTTAATGCATACGGGGACTATATTAATACCCAATAGATATGAGTTATTAATACCCAATAGATATAAATTTGAGGAGCCTTCATGTTTTGGAGCTGATTCCACTCCTTGCTCTCTCTGACCATAACCTGCTCCTTTTTCTTAGTCTTGCCTAGTAATTTTTAGCAAACCAGCCTTCGTTCTGCTTTTGAATCAGTTCTACTGCACTGCACAACTCCAGGGGCATCATTCATCCTACTTAGAATTTAGGCCTTTTTTCCAGCTGCTCTTCATCAGGGCTTTTGTTAATGCTGGCTTCTACTTGTCAATCAGATGTTAATTTAAATGTTCCCTCCCAGAAAGACATTCTATTATCATCCAAATATAAATACCTACTTGGTGACTCTCACCTAATTGTACTTTAATTTATGCATACCATATACTGTATGTTTTTATGAATGAGTTATGTATGCATAAATTGGTTAATAAATTTATTTGTTTATTCTCTGTGCCCCTGAAGTAGAATTTAAGCTCATTAGAAAAGAAACTTGTCTGGCTTTTTCACAGACACCATAGGTGCCTAGGATAGGGTCGGGCATATGGTAAAGCTTAATAATGTCTTTTGAGGGAATGAATAAAAGAACAAAGATTAAAAATCTCCTGAGGAACTGAGAAGGTTTCTAACAGTTATTAAATTCTTCGATATTCCCTTATCAAAAAGAGGTTTTCATCTTTTCATCTAGAGGGTAACTAAGTCACAATAGAGCCCTTCGATTTTTGTAGACCAGGAAAAAAAATTCAGTAAGATATGTTTCTGATATTTACAGAATTAATTTACAGAATGAAGACATGAAAACAAGCAAAACAAATGTATTCAAAATTATCATTATCATCAAAAATTTAGGAAGGACGTAATCTCTAAACACAGAAAAGTCGTTTAACTTGAATAAACATTGTCAAATAAATAACTAATCACATTAATACTCATTTTTCATAATTTTGTGTCTTGCAAACCAGTGAACTATTATCTGCACACCAATGGACAAAGTTTGCGAAGCACTGGTTGAAAGCAGAGCACAGAATTCTTCTGTCTAAATAGAGAGTTTGTCAATTTCGTGTACCTTTCACAGAGCTGGCCAGAGTAGTGAAGTGTTTTGCCTATCGTACTCAGGGGACCAGAGACTTCATGTAGCTGTTATTATATTTTCTGCCTTTGAACTTTGCCTTTCTTATTTTGAATACCTTGGGTTTTTAACGTGTTCCATGTTTGACCTAATCTGAATTCTACCCTATACCACCTGTCTTTCCCAGCCTGTGTTTAGCGTAACTTCAACAACTACTAATACTAGTTGTTAACGTCACTTTGAACATAGTCTGGATCCAGAACATAAAAGTAGAGATACTTTTTGAAAAAGGTGACTGTGAACCTAGCTCTTGAAGGTAAGTGGGAAATAACCAGATTTGGGGAAAGAGCTAGATAGATATCCAGTGGGTAGACAGAAGGTAAAGACGTGTAAGACAGAGGTGGAACTTAATGAGTTGTGTACAGGAAATGACATAGATTTACTTGCCAAGGGGCAACAAGACTCATAACATTTCTATCTCTTCCTTTTCTGATTTATATTCTCTGTCCAGAGATAAAAAATATATACATATATGAGCAAAAGAAAACATATATATGGCCTGTGGTTCTGAATTGTTTTGTGGTACAGTACTCCAAAATTATTTTCTACATGCAGAAACTTCCTTCATATCCTCACAAGAAACTGCTTTACACAATCTACGTTTATACATCACTTGAGTATGAGACAATCATTTTTTTCTGAGCTGGGTAAGCGGGTTTCTCTGTTCACATTTCAGTAAAGAGGATGTGAATGATTCTCCTCTCATCATTTAGATTGCACACACGCACAGAAGCAGCAGCTGGCCTCCCGCTCTCCACACTGAAGAGGAAATGGATGTATTTGGTCTGTGATGGATAGCGCTTATAGATGTCATGTTAACTATCGCTGCTGTAGATGTCACTGTTTCCTTAGCCTCTTTATGCTCAGGGATTGTATATCTGGGTTGTGTATCTGAATATGATTTTCACAAGACCAGGGAAGCAAAAAATAGCAAATCTTTACATCTATTATTTTCAGAAATGCTCTTTCAGAAAGAATTTTTTTTCTACAGAAGTGCAAAATTTTTATTTGAACTTTGAACAAGGATAAAATAACTTTACAGTAATTTATCATCCCCAGATATGCGCTTATGGGTAAGGACTGATTTTAAATACTGTCAGCATTGCCCTATATACACTCTTTGCTTTTTTATACCATTTTCAAAGTCCAAGTTTCTTGAACAAGACTTTCTTTAGTATAAATACCTTATAAGCAAAGGAAGGAACATTTGTGTCAGTGCTGGTATCCACCCATTTACTTCCCATCGGTAAAATGAAAGAGTCTTATTCTTTCCTTCATGGTTGTACTAAACTTTATGTTTCACAAAAGCAAATTGCTGTATTTATGTAAGGTAAAATTTACTTTTTAGGTTAATGTTATATTGCTACTACAATCAATCCTGTTTTCCAAATGAATTACTCTCCTGTGCTGTTGTGCTTTATTTTTGTGATTAGCACATTTTCTGTCTTTAACTAATATTTAAACAAAAGTGACAGCGTATATAAGTAAAAATACAATTAAAACAAATAAAACATGAATAACTATAAATGGAAATATTTGATGTCATCCTCTGACTAAAGGATAATTCATGCATTCCCCCATCTTCAACACTCTCATCTAATACTAAAAGTTTTACATCCTCTTAACTTTCTCAATGTCATTCTGCCTAGTACATCTTTCCAATTCCTATCCACTTGAGTGGCTTCAACCCCCACTTTGATTAATGTTATGTATCCTGACCTCTTAGTTATTTTACCCTTCTAAATGCCATGACCTTTATTTCAGCACAACTGCCCACATAGGCTATGTTTTAAATTTCAGTCTCATTAAAAATTGACTTCATCTATATTGAATTTCAATCTATCTCCCTCAGATGACAAGCTTGCTGCTTTCTACCCTGACTTCCTATATTCTCTTCCTTCTCTCTTAAATCCCAGATCAAATCAAATGAGAAGCCCTGATTCATCAGTCTTCTAAAATTCCTCAAAATAGCCACTAGTCATAATACTCTCTGGAATTTTGATTACTCACTTCCATTCCTGGAATAGTCACCTCTTCTTGATTATAGACTCTTCCTCTTTAAATCTTTCAGCATGTTGAGTTCAGAGTCATCTCTGTAAAATGCTAAACTGCTCGTGTCAGCTTCCTGACAAAAATCCTTGAATAGCTATCGTTATCTTTGTTGATTTATTTCCAAACATCTTAAAAGACTCTCATATTTTTCTCTGCTAAGCCCCTCTGTCTAAAATACAAGATTTCCCTGTCTTTTCATGGTTGACTTTCCTGTGTGAGCCTAGATGGGACGTTCTATGGGCAAATACTCTGGCCCACCAAAGCAAGATTAAATGACACTCAAGGTGTTCCCATAAGCTTATACATCTTATTTTATTATAAGATTATAAATCACTGTTCCACCTCTAAGGTACAATCATTTTTGGTAAATATACTTCTATTTTTAATCTGCATTTATCTACATGTTAAATCCTAGTTTTATCTTACTTAATGCATTTTTCAGCTCTGAAGTTAAAAGTCATTGCCTTATACAAGATTTATCTAAACTCTTCAGACTAGATGAGATCCATTTTATAAATATTTTCATAGCTCAATAGAATTTCTCTTCAAAATACATTTTTAAATTATGTATTTGTGTGAATCTGTGGACAAAGATGTCCCGTGATTAAAGTTTGGCTATCATCAGGGTAGGAACTGAGCCTGTTTTGCCAATTATTGTATATTCAACATGTACCACTATGTCTGAAAATAATAAAAGGCATGAATTAACTATTTGTTGTATAAATAAATTAATCATTTTATTGATTTAAAGGCTTCAATTCACAAAATATACATTATAAGAAACTTCTTATGTCAAAACTCTGCTTGTAAATAAAACATCATAGGTCATGGCTTCATAGGACAAGGGTTTTGTGGCAATTTGCTTCTGATCCAAAATTTTTGGAAACTTTATGTGGTTCAAACCTAAAATCCCCACATAAATTACAAGATAATATGGTATCAGTGAGTTGTGATGCCATGAGGACCAGACAAGAAAACATTCCAAATAGAAGAGAATCGTTCCAAGAGATACCAATACTCTCCTATGGGGATTCATTAATTCTTGGAATGGGCTAAAGATATGGCTTTTCCAGACATAAAACATCTTTTATGAGAAAGAGAAATTAACCTAAAACTTAGTGCTCACGTGATGCTGAGGGAAACAGTCGGAAACTAGAGAGAAATTCATGGTTTTTTCCACTGGACATAAGTTGAGTTCTGATGCTGCGTGGGAGATTGGGGAACTAGGTTGAAAGTTTATAAAAGGCAGAGTAGATCTCCCACATCTTATAGCGCTTAGAAAAAAAGACCTGTTAGGAGGGATATTTGCCTCAAGCACAATACTTTTCTTTCTTCCCCTTAAGATATTGCCTAGTTTTGAACTTTTTGGAGCAGAAAGGAGAGCTTGATTTGGAATCTCTGAAGGCTAGAGTTGGATCTCCAATAATATTTCATGTGGAAGGAGAGAGACCCATTATACCAGGAGGATCATGCCTTTAGAACAAGAGTGAAATTAAATGGACTGATTGTTGCTAAGACTGCAGTCTAGCCTGACCCAGCTCAACTTCTGTTTACATTACCTAATAAGGTAAAGGGAGACCCAAGTCTGGTGAATGATAAGATCATCTAGATTTTTTCTTGCACACAATTTTAAACATATAATAACAATAAAAAATGATGAGGCTTGTGTAGAGGCAAAAACAATGGCTGATAATCAAGAGAAAACGTAGACAGTATATGTTGTACTCAACTGTTGTACTCAACTGTCCAGTTATTGGAATTAGCAGACATGATCTTTGAATTAACTATGATAAATTTATCAAAGAAAATGTATAAAAATGGAAAAAAACACAGCAGAATAAGGATTTTAAAAGATAATTGAAATCTATTTAAAATGAATAAAATGAACTTTTTAGAATTGAAAAAATGAAATTAAGAACTCACTGGAAGGCTTTAATAGCAAATTTAGGATTAGTACACTCAAAGATAGGTCAATAAATAAAAACTCCATATAATATTCATAAAATATTTTATCAAATGAAAATAAGGGACAGGTGGGTTATACCAGAAAGTTCTAACTTGTGTGTTAGTGGAATTTCAAAAGGAGATAATATGGCAGAAATAATATTTGAAGTATAATGGCTGAGAATATTCAGAACTGATAAACTATATCAACCCTTGGATTCAAGAAGTTAGCAAACACCAAAACTGAAGAAAGCCATGCTTAGGCATATACAGTAAACCTGTAGATAATCTTAGAAAAAAGTTTAAAAGCAGTCAGAACATAAAGGTACATTATTTTCAAAGGGCCAATGATATGATAGCTGACAACTGAATAGAAACACTGGGAGCCAGAAGGCAGTGAAAGACGTCTATAAAGTGATAAAAGGAAGTAACGACAAAACTAGAAATATTTACCCAGTGGAAACATCCTTCAAACAAGAAAATGAAGAAAAGACTTTTCTAAGTAAACAATGACCCAGGAAATTTATCACTAGCAAGCCTGCACTTAAAGAAAAAAGTAAGCACCATTCTTCTGGTAGAAGGAAAATGTTTTCAGACAGAAATGAGTATTAATGCAGAAATGAAGACCATCACAGAAGATAAATATGTAGGATAAAAAATAAATACCAAGTGAACAAAACAGTAATTACTTCTTGTAGTATTCAAATTATTTTAGGAAAAAACAATGCATGTCAACAAGGAAATACATGATTGGGCAGAAAGCAATTTTAAAGAGTCTAAAGTTCTACAATTCTTTCAGAATTGGTAAAACTAAGAATTTTCATTAGACATTAATATGTCAAAGATGCATAGAGTAAACACTAAAAGAATAGTAAAAAGTATGTAACCAATTAATAGAAGAAAAACATGGAGTAATATAAATTATAGATATAAAAAGATGGGATAAATAACAATAAAAGGCATATTTTAGATACAAATAACTAAAATATTTATAGATGCAACAATATGATGCCTGGGATTGCTTCAAAAAAATCTGGAGGGGACAACTATAGACAAGAGTACAAATGAAAGAGGATTGGCCATGAGTTCATAATGGTTGGAGATGGGTGATGAATATATGGATATATGCGTGTTTATTGTATTATTCTATATACTTGAATTTCTTCCTGATTAAAATAATATATATTATATGTGTATGTATATGTATATATGTATATACATGTATATATATGTATATGTGTATGCATATTCTATTTTCCAATCATCACCTTCTTTTAAAATTATCAATTTCGGTTGGCCCTAAAATTTCATATACATATATATATATATATAAACAGGATATAATGCAAAACACCTGTTAATCTTTAACATATATTACGGCACTTCAAAAAATGTCATAGTTTGGGGCTGGCCTGGTGGCACAGCAGGTAAGTTCACACGTTCCACTTCCGCGGCCTGGGGCTCTCTGATTCAGATCCCACCTGGGTGCTGACCTACGCACTGCTTGGTAAGCCAAGTAGAGGAAGATGAGCACAGATGTTAGCTCAGGGCCAGTCTTCCTCAGCAAAAAGAGGAGGATTGGTGGTAGATATTAGCTCAGGGATAATCTTCCTCAAAGAAAAAATGTCATAGCTCCCTTGCCTAGATATTTACCTTCCAATATTACTCCAAGGTTTTATACGCAGATGTGTAGGATGATATGGAATCTGGATTATGATACCTAAAATGGCGATGGGAGGATATGAAAACATGAGATATTTTAAATAAATAATAATTTATGAACCTACCTAACACCTTAGTATAAAACATGTCTATTTTTGGCACTTTCATTGAAATTAAGTTTTAAGAGGCCTGTACTTTTATGATTGTGCAAACAAGACATTGTAATTCAAAAATGATGTCTTTGCAAAATGATATTATCCATAAAAATCAATCTAGATTTATGACTCACAACTTATTTCAGACTCACCGATTATTTGTAAATCTCATATGCCAACAAAATACACAGAACACATCACATCATATTCTCTGAGTCCCTACAATTCACCTTAAATCCCTATGAATTAAAAGATCGCTATTCAGAGATCCCTATGAATTAGACCAGATTTATCCCATTTAATAGTCTTCTCAATTAGGACTTAAAATTTGCTTGGTGATTCTCATTCCTTTGGTTAGCCCTTACTAGATTTAATGCCCTATGCTATATTAAATTAACATCTAACCCAGATCATTCTTTGACTCATCTTTTGCTTTTTTGGTGTTATCCATGCTTTCTGTTTTCCAGTCATCACCTTCTTTTAATATTATCAATTCCTGGTGGCCCCAAAATTTCATAAGGCTCTCGGTCCACTATAATTGAAACTTAGGCTGACCTCGGGTTCTTAAAATGAACCTAGTGATTCACTGATGACAACAGCAATCTGTATCAGGAAACATTTAGCATATTCTGATTACGTTAAAATGAAAATTTTTGGATTGAAGAAAAATTAATGGAAGTTTTAACAATATTTTTTCTGCTTAAAAACAAGGTTTGTATTTCCTAGAGTACATCTTTATGTTGAATTGTTATTTTAGCCTTCAATCTTTAGATAAAATTTATTTGACAAACAATTATGGACCAAGTACTATAGGCAAATCATGTTCTAAGTATGAAATACAGAGCAATTAACAGGCAAAATAAAGCTTTTCCACTCAAAAACCTAATATTGTAGTTGAATCTGAAAGACTTTGCTTTCCTAACCTAGTTATTAGGATTCTTACTCGTTACTACATGTATATTTATGTACCTTTATCTTAGATAAATCGGTGTACCTTCTTTCAAAGTAAATGAATCCCCTATAAGCCTTTAGTTCCATGTCGTATGTTTTTTACCCCTTAATTAGGATTTTGTCTGTTGATTTTTATTTCTTAAAACAGTTAATAATTTGGTTTCTAGACCTAGTGACCTTTCAATGTGTGTTAAAATCTGTTTTAGGATTAGGGGTGGAATTTTGAAATGCAAGGGAATAGTGTAGAATAAAAACACTTTTTGGGCAGAGTCCCAAGTTGGAGTATCTGTACACAGGACAGTTGAAAAGTCATATAGGTAATGTATTAATTTCCTGCTGCTTCTATAACAAATCACCAAGAATTTAGTCACTGAAAGCAACATAAAGGTACTGTCTTACTGTTATAGGTATCTGGAGTCCTAAAATCAAGGCGTCATCAGGCCTGCATTCCTTCTGGAGGCTCTAAGGCTGAATCAGTTGTCTTGCCTTTTCCAGCTTCTAGAGGCAATCTGCATTCCTTGGCTTGTTGTCCCTTTCTCCATCTTCAAGGCCATCAGTAACATCTTCAAATCTCTTTCTTTCTCTGACTGCCACTTCTGTCCTCAAGTCTCCTTGTCTCCTTCTCCTTCCCTAGTCACCTTGCCTTCTCTGCCTTGCATCCACCCCAGTGATCTAGAAGAATCTCACCATTTCAAGATCCTTAATTGCATCTGTAAAATCCCTTTTGTCATTTAAGGTAACATATTTATAAGTTCTGGGAATTAGCACTTGAACAAATTTGGGGGACATTTTTCAGCCTACCGCAGGTCTAATCTGTCTCAGCTGCCTCACGTATGATAGGAAGGGACTATATTATGTCTTTCTCTAACATTTTTAGATCTAGGTTAACTCTCTTCTGAAAGAGAAAGTTTAAGGTACTCAGAAGATTATGGCATCACGCATAATGATTTTCATTGACTAGAATGAACAAAATATATGTAATTCTGCGTATTTCATCCAGCTTTGATATAAAAATTCTCAATTACAATGTTGTATACTCCTACATCTTTGTATGATAACATCAGAAAAAATTACTGATTGACATGAATTATTATGAAACACATTGTTAATTTCCAAAATTTGCTGATTAGAGCTATGTAGGAAAATAAAATAAAGCAGTTATTGTCACAGTATTAAAAGTGTAAACTAAACATAAATTATCCAAAAATGTTTTATAAAACTACACAAATAAAACTCTTACTTTTGTTCACTTGCTATTCTTGGAGTTGGAATCCCATAGAGATTAAAGAAATTCATAGTAATTGTTACTAAGGCAAGAAAGCCTATTTTTTTTTTGTTCCTTAAATATAGTGCACCACGATTATATTCCAAATCATGTATGCACTATAAATATTAACTGATGAGTTCAATTTTAAGTACTTCAGTAGCAATAATGTTTAATGTTAATTATAAATCCACAGTATAAAATAACTCATCAAAAATACTCACTAAGTGCCTACAGCCACTATAGTTGTAATGTGGTATAATTGGATTACAAATCAAAAGCTGCAGGATGCAGTCAACCTTCAAAAAATGTAATTTCAATTTTCTAACTCACAGAAAAGAGACACATATTAATATACTATTTTAAGATTAAGGACTATTATGTTTGTTAAATTTTTAGGGATTTCATGAACTCCTTGTTAAACACAATTATTAAAATTAAATTATATAAATTTACAATTATTTTACATTAAAAACAGAGAATATATACTCAAAGCATAACACTTCCTAATATTTTTTTAGCTTAATTTTTTGCTTTTATCCATGTAGTTACGTTTCTGTCTCTAGTGTCTGTGTGTGTGGCAGCAATGCTTTATGATTGGTGTGCTTCTGAGCATTTCCTCCAAAGTCTGTCTTCAGTGATGTCACTTTGGTTTGTAGCTTTAAAAGTCAGCCATGGTGGGAATATTTACACCACAGAGATGAGCAAATGTTACAAGTCAGTGGGTATTTTTGTCCCCAAAGCGTTGGTTATTAAACATTCGCTAACATACCATTGATCAAACAAGAGTAAAACAGATATATATATATTATCCTTACCTCTTACATAGGTCAGGAATTCAAGGCTTGGCTGGGAGGTTGTGGTTCAAAGCCTTTCATAAGATTTCAGTCAAGGTATGTATAGACAAAAGCTAGAATCATCTGAAAGCTTCACTGGCACCAGAAGATTTTCTCCCAAAGTGGCTCACTCACATCGCTAAGTCAGTGCTGGTTGTTAGTAGGAGGCTTCATTTCCTTGCAGCGTGGGCCTCTCCATAGCCTGCACAGGTGTCCTTATGATGGGGCAGCCATCCATCAGAGGACTAGAGCTAAGTGGAAGCTAGACATATTATGAACTACCTTAAAAGTCGCATAACAACTAGACTTTTGGTAGTGAACATGATGTAGTCTATAGAGAAGTCAAAATATAATGATGTACACCTGAAATTTATATAATGCTATAAACCAACGTGAACTCAATAAAAGAAATTAGTTTAAAAAATGGAATCCATTCCTCAATTTTAAAAAAGTCACATAGTTTTGCTTCCGCTATATTCTGTTTATTAGATGCTAGTCACTAAATCTGACCCACATTCAAAAGGAGAGTTATTAGGTTTCTCCTCTTGAAGGGAAGAATGTCAGAGAATTTCTGAATATGTTATAAAGCCTTCACATTTTGTAAGGCAGTGTAGGTCCCCTCACATAATGCCATCATCTGCAGCTCAGATTTTAGTATTATAAAATGTTACAGTTTAAATAAAGTTTAAAATTAATGATAACATATTTTAGAATTTTTTTGATTTTTAATTTTTTTGCCCTTTAATTTTTATTGAAGTAACATTGGTTTATAATATGTATAATATTCAAGTTGACAACACTATACTTCGATTTCTGTCTAGACAACAGCATGTCCACTACTCAAAGACTGATTACCATCTGTCACCATATGCATGTGACCTTTTATTCCTTTCACCCTCCCCCTTCTCCCCTTCACCTCTGGTAACCACTTCTATATCTATATATTTGTTTGTCATTGTTTTTATCTTCCAGTTATGAGTTAAATCATATGGTATTTGACTTTCTCTGTCTGACTTATTTCACTTAGTATAATACTCTCAAGGTCCGTCCATGTTGTTGCAAATGGCAAAATTTCATTTTTTATGGCTGAGTAGTATTCCACTGTGTATATATGCCACATCTTCTTTATCCATTCATCCATTGATGGGAACTTAGGTTGCTTCCAAGTCTTTTATATTGTGAATAATGCTGCAATGAACATAGGGGTTCAAATATCTTTGCTCATTTGTGTTTTCATGTTCTTTGGATAAATAGCCAGAAGTAGAATAGCTAGATCATAGGGTAGTTTTATTCTTAATTTTTTGAGGAATCTCCATACTGATTTCCATAGTGACTGCACCAGTTTGCATTCCCACCAGCAGTGTAGGAAGGTTTCCTCTTCTCCACATCCTCTCCAACACTTGTTATTTCATCTTTTTAATAATAGCCATTCTGACAGGCATGAGGTGATATCTCACTGTAGTCATGATGTGGATTTCCCTAATAATTATCAATGTTGAACATCTTTTCATGCACTTGTTGGTCATCTGTGTATCTTCTTTGGAAAAATGTCTATTCAGATCCTTTGCCCATTTTTCAATTGGATTGTTTGTTTCTCTGTTGTTCAGTTGGATGAGTTCTTTATGTATTTTGAATATTAGTCCCTTATCAGATATATGATTTGCAAATATACTCTCCTAGTTGTTACATTGTCTTTTCATTTTGTTGGTTTCCTTTGCTGTGTAGAAGCTTTTTAGTTTGATGTAGTCTCATTTGTTTATTTTTTCTTTTGTTTCCCTTGCTTAGTGAGATGTGGGTGGTATTCAAAAGCGATACTGCTAAGACTGGTGTCAAAGAGCACATTGTCTGTGTTTTCTTCCAGGAGTTTTATGGTATCAGGTCTTCATTTAAGTCTTTAATCCATTTTGAGTTAATTTTTATGTATAGTATAATATAATGGTCTACTTTCATTCCTTTGCATGTGACTGTCTAGTTTTCCCAACACCAGTTGTTGAAGAGACTGCCCTTTCTGCATGGTATGTTCCTGACTTTCTTATCAAAAATTAGCTGTCTAGGGGGCTGGCCCTGTGACCGAGTGGTTAAGTTTGAGTGCTCCACTGCAGGCGGCCCAGTGTTTCGTTGGTTTAAATCCTGGGCGCAGACATGGCACTGCTTATCAAACCATGCTGAGGCAGCGTCCCACGTGCCACAACTAGAAGGACCCACAATGAAAAATATACAGCTATGTACTGGGGGTCTTTGGGGAGAAAAAGGAAAAAAAATAAAATCTTTAAAAATTAGCTGTCTATAGGGGCTGGCCCTGTGGCACAGTGGTTAGGTTCGAGGGCTCTGCTTTAGCAGCCTGAGGTTTGTAGGTTTGGATATCGGCGCAGACTTACACACTGCTCATCAAACCATGCTGTGGCGGCATCCTCCATACAAATTAGAGGAAGACTCGCACATATTTTAGCTCAGGGACGATCTTTTTCACACACACAAAAAATTAGCCGTACATAGATGTGTGGGTTAATTTCTGTGGTCTCACTTCTGTTCCATGGATCTGTGTTTCTGTTTTTGTGCCAGTACCATGCATTTTGATTAGGATGGCTTTGTAGTATATTTTGAAATCAGGAAATGTGATACCTCCAGCTTTGTTGTTTTTCCTCAGGATTGCTTTGGCTATTCGGGGTCTTTTGTTGTTCCAAATAAGTTTTAGGATTCTCTGCTATATTTCCATGAAAAATGTCATTGGGATTTTGACAAGGATTGCATTGAATCTGTTGATTGCTTTAAGAAGCATAGACATTTTAACTGTGTTAATTCTTCCAATCTGTGAGCATAGAATATCTTTCCCTTTCTTTGTCTTCTTCGATTTTTTTCAACGTTTTATAATTTATTTTAAATATCCCAGTTAAATAATTTCCATGTTCTTACTTATTTTTTATATTGTCTTTAGTCACATTGACTTTTTCCGTTTAGGATCAAATATTTGAAATTATAAGTTAATGAGAATTTATTGACCTGTATAAACTCATTTCACTCAAAAATTGCTAAAAACATTTCTATATGGTATTAGTTAATTTTATTACCATGATAGGAAATGTAGTTTAGTCTTTTTTTTTAATTAAGCTTAATGAATTGCCTCAAGAAAACCATCATAATTAATCATGATTATATACCTGTAGGTATAAAACAGTGAATTGACTATAATTACCAACAGCGTATTCTGAAAGTCTCTTCTTTTCACATCATTTTGATGTACTTTTCAATCCTGAAAGTATAAGAGAAAATCTAATAAATTGAGGCTTTCCTGTCAGAATTGATTATATTTATTTTTGTACATCTTTACAGGTTCCCATCCTCAGTATTTTTCAAAATTTCCCATCTACATTGTAACATAATTAAATATTGGAATAATCTCTTCTACTCCCACATTATTTCTTCGTTCAGTCTACTAAAGGTTTGATAGGTATTGACTATAATTTTTTTTTGTTTGAGAAAGATTAGCCCTGAGCTAACATCTGCCGCCAATCCTCCTCTTTCTGCTGAGGAAGACTGGCCCTGAGCTAGCATCCATGCCCATCTTCCTCTATTTTGTATGTGGGACACCTGCCACAGCATGGCTTGCCAAGCAGTGCCATGTCTGCACCTGGGATCTGAACCAGCGAACCTTGGGCTGCCAAAGCAGAACATGCACACTTAACCACTGTGCCACCAGGATGGTGCATATAAATTTTGTTCATGTTAATAAACCTCATTCAGAAAAAAATGTATTTTTACCAATTGCTTACATTCTCATATCATTTTCATCCTGTATTATTAATATGACATTTGAAAAGATTCTTTCCTTATAACAAAATATATGAGCATTTATAATGTTAACTTCAGATAAAAGTCCCTACAGGATTTTTGTATTTTTGAAAACTACTTTCAGTGCAATTCAGTTTTCATCAACTCACTAAGGACTTCATCTGAATTTTGGTTACATTGTGCATATTTTGCAAACAATTAATTTTTATATTCAATTTGAATTCTTTTGGTGTTGGGTTATTCATATTCACTGCACACAGAAACAACAGCCCTAATCATATGTAGCTATGACTATGTGACAATATTATTTTAAAGAACGTAAAGTGTAGTTAGAACTATACTCCTAAAACTACCCTTATTTTTATTCAAATTTATAATGTGAAGATATTATTGAACTAGCATTGTGCTTAGTATAAAGGAAAATCAGATATGGCCCCATCCTAAAGAGAATTTAGATAGTGTGCAAAACATAATATTTGATGTTATATGCACAAGTTCAATTTGAAAAACAAAGACCCCGTAGTGATGATAAAGCCAGGAAAATTGAAAAGCAACCATGTGGGATCACAACTCAGAGGGGACAGTAAAAGAAGTGTTTAGAAGAACTAGTAACTCAGAACTTCCTATGAAAATAAAACAACAGCAAAAAACACTAGTTTTTTGATTAATCCATCTATTATGCTATCTTTGCAAATGAATGACATTCCAGAATTAGCAATAATTTATGTATTTAAAGCATTTGTCATTTATCCCAAAACAAGTACCCCTAGGATAATTATATTAACCTCAGAAACGTGCATGATGTTGTGAGTTACTGAGCTCTTATAATGGATTACTTTGCTAGATCAAATTTATGTGTATTTGAGATTTCAAGGATCCAGGACATCAAGAGGTTCAGACAAAGCAGAAAGAGGTCTGTGACATCAAAAGCTCTTCCCCCGCCTCCTGAAACCTACCCTTCCTGTCCTTCTTTCTCATCTCAGAGAAGTGCTTTCTGGTGGAAAACAGACAACCCCATTTTATACCGAAAAAGTTGTATAAATTTCTGTGACATTCTTCAGTGAGCAATGCCTCATAAATACATAGATTCTGGGTTTGCTTATCATAAGCAATCCCTTACCAGGGGCATCTGTTGACAATATTCCTTAGGAAGAGATCTTCCTTCTAGAGAATTTTACCTGTTTTCCCAGAAGACCATGTTGACAAGGAGTCACCTGGGTCACCTGCCTTCTTTTCTTCCCTTTGGAGCGTCTCCCTAGTAATCAGGTGAGAAAAGGATCACTGGAATCTGCTTTTAGTTCTTCTCTCCAATTACTAAGGTTGAAATTTAGGGGAGCTATTACTGAATAGGAGTTGTACAGAAAGGAAAACAATATAAATGAAAATGTGACACCACTATGAACAAGTTTAGTATATATGATTTTCCCCAACGCCTACCTGCAAAAGATAGAGCTTTGAAAATTATTTGGCCATATTAGAAAACTCAAAGAGTATATTCTTCCTATGCTCTGGAATTTTCATTAATTTTAAATGGTTCATTACTGTATCCTGAAATGTAATTGAAATGGAAATCTTTATTTCACACATGAAAGAAAGTAGAAATTTTCTATAAAAATGAGACAATTTACAGGTTTTATGGAATATTTCCAATTTAGTTCATCAGTTCAGTTTTAGTTATTAAATTTCATTAAACAGCAACATTTTCAATGTGTCATTATTCAAAGAATAGGTACATTTCAATAAATTGATTTCAAAAGTCATTGAAGAAATTGAAAGATAGGCTACTTGGATGTTTGGATTTTTGCCTACTATTTCAGTGTGTAGGATAGAGTTCTTTTACAAGTGGGTGAAGACAATTCTAGGTTTTTCTCTGGGGACTCTTGAAAGTCTGGGTTTGGCTCTTGGTTAAGATAAGGGGAGGAAGGAGATGTTCTAACTAGTCAACCAGCAAAATTCCCCTGGCAGCACCCAGGGCCAGTTTGTTTGATGATAACTTTCTCCAGGCTTTTATTTTAATTGCAGGATTATTTATAACTGTAACATTATAATCATTAAAAATTATGGAAAAATTGCCAAAATTTTCAGTAGAAATCAGAAACCATCTACATTTTTAATAAGCTTTAAATGAGGGCATGTCCATACAGTGAAATACATAGCTATTTTTAAAAATCTCACCTTGGAAAGATATTTAATGACATGGGGCAGATTTCATGATATGGATGTAAAATTAGGCTGCCTTCCTGCTTGGCTGCAAGATTAGATGGGAAGAG
Source organism: Equus caballus (assembly GCF_041296265.1). NCBI lineage: Eukaryota > Metazoa > Chordata > Mammalia > Perissodactyla > Equidae > Equus > Equus caballus. Next base: position 14,975,657 of record NC_091702.1, on the reverse strand, counting down.
AAGACACCACTGGACATTTTTTTCTGAGCTCTCCAGGAACAATCTAGAGACTAAGTGCATCTTTAGGTGAATGAAAAGAACCCTGCCGATTTGTATTTGGTTGCCTCTCAGCCCCCTGTGCTTGCCTGTCCCCTCTTTCTTCTGCTGTGTTGTATTATTTACTTTTCAATAGAAGCCTTATGTGAGCATGCTCAGTGGAGTCCTGTGAATCTGTTCAAATATTTTAACCTGTGTAATCTTTTCACTCAGTTACTGAAGAGAACTTTTCTTATTCATTTAAAAACTTGTCCACACCAAACTTCTTACACAGTCCCACTAAAAATTGGGCAAAAATAATATAACATTGAATTGGTAGATTCTTAAAGACTTCAAGTGACTACCTTTTTTCTTTTTTTACCTATTACATTGGAATTTGCACAGAATCTAAGACAGTTTGTCCTTTATATTACCACATATGTCGTATTTTAGCTTTATACTTGTGTGATTTTGTATGTTGTAAAATGTTTTTATTATATGTAAGTTTTTATTGTAAGTTTATTACAAGTAATTTTTATTGTGTGTAAGTATTCAGAGAAGAAATAATTGAGAATTATATGGTAAACAACTGATTATTATTTTCTTTTAAGCCCTGAGAATTGAATTTAAGATATTATCTTTTCAAATGATGAACCTTAGTAAACTCCTTAAAGGGAAGACTAAGAACATGCAGGCATCCTAGAAAAGAAATGAGTACCCTTGAATTTTTCAAGATTTATTTATTTATTTTTCAAGATTTATTATTTATTTCATTTTCCCAGAATGTTTTATCTTCTATTTTGTTTTATACTTTCTTGTCTTAATTTACTAGTCTTAGGATAAACACCCTAATTTATGTAAGATACATCTACAAATTGATTCCACTTTCTAATTTGGCTTGCCTTCTAAACTCTCCCCTTTTATTACGGCAGCACAACTTAGCCTTCTGGTTTCCCATTCTAGGTAACTAGTTTTTATTTATAAGTCTTAGAAGCATCATGGACTCCTGGCATTTTGAATTGTGTTTCAGATTACCTTCCTTCTGTCTATCACCACCACTTCTAGTACTGGGAGAGGCAATACTTTACCTCCACCCATCTTAAGTTTTCAGCTGGGACTGTTTACAAAAAGATACATTAACAAGAGGAAAATAAACATTTTATTAATGCAGACAGAGCACAAGACACGGGAGAAACCTAAAAGAAAAGTACCTAAAGCAGCAGTTTAGGACTACAGCTTATTTAGCATCTTCAACGCAGAACAATAAATGTACGGGGAAACGATAGGGCAAAGGAAAGCAGTTTTAGGCTTCCAAAGATAGCAAACTGTGGGAAGGAAAATATACGGGAGAAAACAAATGGAATAAGTTTAGTTTGTAGATTCCTCTGGTGCCATCTCTGAGCTAAGAGTCTGTCTCTAGTAAAAGAAGAATTTATATCCTGCCTTTAGGCAGGGAAGGGTGAGCTTTTTCTGGGTTTGCTGCTTCTTAATTGCCCTCAGCTCAAGATAATTTTTATGCCAAAGAGGCATATTTTGGGGTGAACTTCTGGCTTCCTTCATCTAGAACATAAGAATGATAAAACATATCCTAGCAAATCTCTCTAGTTCTAGCCTTTTCAGACACAATGAAACTGTGCATCTTTGCCAGAGAAAGCTTTGTCCAGACCCATATTCATTATGATCTTCTAATATTTATCAAAGTGAGTATTACATCAAATATACACAAAAACCACTGTCTGGTTTTCCAGATGTATCACTACTTAGTGCCACTCTCTCTCTGCTATTTTTCTCTCTTTTTTCTAATTTTCAATTTCTATTCTATATCCATTCACTATTGCATTTACCCACAGGGGTCATTCCTGCCTTGTTGACCTGGTACATATTGTTACTCTATTTGAGTTGTCTCTTCTTCTCCACTTTTTCTGATATCTTTATGTTTCAAGGATTAGGACGCATTTGTCAAAAGAAAGTATTAAAGGGAAAATATTAAAATAACAATCCAAAATAATATCAAATATACCAACAGAAGCACAGAGGTAATTGTCGACTAAATTGTTTCTAAAAGATTTGGGAGAAGGAGAGGGTGCTACACAACAAAGGTGGTATTTGTCATAATCGTGAGCATTATAGTCATTGAGTTTGGTAATCCTCTTCCCATTTGACATTTCTTTGGCTAATTATTCATGAGAGGAAATGCACATGTGACACTGAGCAAAGGCTTTAAGACTTTGTTCTGCTTATGTGTGTAATGTAAGAAACCACAACAAAATGTAGCACCTTCACACGTTTTATTGTAACTCGCATTTTGTAGGTCAGGAATTCAAACAGGGGTCAGCTGGTAGATTCTTTTGCTCCGTGTGGAGTTTACTGAGATCAGTTAGTAATTTTTAGTTAGCAATAGGTCTGGTCTGAAGGGAGCAAAATGGCTTCATTCACGTGGGGATGGCTGAAAGGCTCAGATATGCTGGGGTTATTGCCCAGAGCACCTGTATATTGCCTTAACAGGGCAGCAGTGTCAAGGTAGCCAGGCCAGACTTGTTAAGTGGTATCTCAAAGCTCCCTAAAACATCAAGCTTCGGGCATCTTGTAACCTAGACTTGGAACTCATACACTGTCACTTGTACCATCAAGTAAGTGTCAAAGCAGCCATTGAAGCCAAGCCAAATTCAAAGGATGGGAATTAAATTCCATCATTTAATAAAAGGAGTAGGTACAAAAATCTCAATTATTTATAATCTGCTACAGAATTAAGGCATGGTTCATCACATTCCATTTATCCCATCCTTGTGATAATGGAAATACACATAAAGATGAAGCTTCCATTTGACAGGGTCCCTGAGTGTCTACACTGAGCAGATCTTCTAGAAACTAACATTGGAAATGTACCACAAGTGAGCAACTTTTGTATTGTTAAGTCACAGATTTGGGGATTAGTTGGTAACTGCAGCATGATTAGGTCGTCAGAACTGATAAAGGGTATTTTTGCTGGATCTGGGATGCCAGATAGACAGACAGTGTGGAAGGGTCAGGCTTTGAAGTCAAGTAGAACTGGGCTGAGATGCTTCCTTGCTGATGAGTGAGCTTGGGGAGAGAAGAACAGAGAATGCCTTTAGGAAGGCAATGCTAGAATAGAGGAAATTCTAGGGAATATTAAATAAATCACTTGACAGGAATAGAAGCTTCTAGAAGTGGATAAATAGAGATAAAGAGCTGGAAGGTAGGTTGAGGTCAAATTTTGTTCAATTTGAAAATTGATTGAAATTTAGCTGCAGGCAATAAAAAAACACATGAGTCTGTTTATTATAAGGATGTAACACAATGCTAGGCACATATAAGCAATTTAGAAACACAATTTTAGTAGAATAAGTTATAGAAAGCTACATGTATTTCTATTAGGTTCTTTTAATCAGAATCACTTTTCGTGGAAACTGTAAATAACCTTTCGTTCTGCTTCCAGAACAGAAAATTCATGAGATATTAAACAATGAACTGTTAGGCCACGGTAGATATAAAGAAATGTAGACTTCTTTTGAAGAAAATACAATATTTTGGTTTCATTCAAATGGTCTTTCAGACGATGCAGACAGATACAAAGAAAACTTAAGAACTGAGGTAATTTTGTGGTTTGAGGCGTGAATTATGTGGATAATTGCTTCAATTTTCTACCTCACTACACATGGAAACACACATTGAACATACACAGTCTTACATACTGGGGAAAATCAGTTTCTCTCTTTTATTCACGGGGGAAATATAACCCAAAAAGTTAAGTTTTAATATTATGAACAAACTTTAGCCTGCCTGTTTCACCAATTAGTTTTAGGGAGGTGTTTTAAAACTTCCATTCAAATTCAGAATTTTGAATTCAAGGCAATATTTGCCTTAAAAAGCAAATGGGTCTCAACCATGCAATCTTCAGTCCTGAACTGAAATGGAAATGGAGCACTGCAATCTGCAGGGAGGTGAGGGGAGGCTCATAGTTCATTAAATAATGTAAGTAGTAATGAGGTTTACACAAATCAAACAGTGTGTTAGGTAATTGTAATGTTGCTTTGTGGCGAACCACCTGTCAGGAAGCACTTCCAGCCGAAGGCTCAGTCTGCTCTCCTGCCTCCAGACGATTTCTAATTAGTGTAAACTTCATCTGTGGCAAGCTAGCAGAAAATAAAGGAAAAGTTTATTTGTAGGCTTCTTGCTTTTCTCTATGATGAAGGGAAATAATTGCTTTACTTCGAGTACTTTAATTTTTCAAGAAGGTATTTGATAAGCAGGCTCTAACAAAGAAAATATATGCATATGCTTACACATTAAAGGCTCACAGACACACATTTAGAAAAAGAGTGTCTCAGAATAGATCAGCACTACTGAATCCTTCCTTTACCTTGATCCAGAAGGAAAAAGAAGACAGAGAAAGAGAGAGGGAAGAAGGAAGAAAAAGAAGGAGGAGGAGGAGGAAATGAGGGAGGGAGGAAGGAAGGAAGAAGGATGAAAGAGAGACTAGTACGAATAATATGAATGGACACGAGATCTCAATCTACACACTTCTATTATTTCTAATATTTTAAAAATCATTTTTTTATATTTATCAAATAGAAAAGAAAGTGTTAAGCTTCTGTAAAATGACATGTACGTTTCAGCAGAAAGAAGTATAAAGCAGTATACTCACAAGAAGAAAACAACAAGCAAAAAACCTACAGGTAGAATTTGCAAAATTTACATCACTGTAAAATGATCACCAAATTTTAGATTGTACTTCCAAACTAGATATTCTTAGGCAAGTTCAACCAAAAGCCTTTAGGGCAATAGCATCAGAGACTTAGCCTAATCATTCTTCACTTACTGCAACCACACGGATCCCATGACTTGGACCTTTAAAGAAAATGCAACTTAGTGATTAAGAGCTTGGCCAATTCTAAAATTCATACGTAGTCACAAAGAACCGCAAATAGCCAAAACAATTTTGAGAAGGAAGAACAAAGCTGAAGGCATCACACTTTCTGAATTCAAAATATACTACAAAGTGAGGCCAGCCAGATTGCGTAGCGGCTAAGTTCTCGTGTTCTGCTTTGGTGGAGGGGGGTTCGCCAGTTCGGATCCTGGGTGCAGACCTATGCACTGCTCATCAAGCCATGCTGTGGCAGGTATCCCACATATAAAATAGAGGAAGATGGGCACAGATGTTAGCTCAGGGCCTTGTCTTCCTCAGCAAAAAGAGGCAGATTGGCAGCAGATGTTAGCTGAGGGCTAATCTTCCTCAAAAAAAGAAAAAAATATATGTATATATACTACAAAGCAATAGTAATTAAAACAGAATGATACTGACATAAATACAAACATATAGACCAATGGAACAGAGTAGAGAACCCAGAATAGAGAGCCCAGAAATAAAGCCATATATATACAGTCAACTGATCTGCCATAAGGGTGCCAAAAACACACAATGAGGATGGTCTCTTCAGTAAATGGTGTTTGGAAAACTAGGTATCTACACGCAAAAGAAGGAAGTCAATCCATTATGTTATAGCATACACAAAAATCAACTCAAAATGAATTAAAGACTTAAACATAAGACTCCAAACTGTAAAAGGCCTGAAAGAAAACAGAGGGAAAGCTTTATGACACTGGTCTTCATAATGATTTCATGGATCAAACACCAAAAGCACAGGCAACAAAACCAAAAATAAACAGGTGGGACTACATCAAACCATAAAAGCTTCTGCACAGCAAAGCAAAAGGTCAACAGAGGAAAAAGGCAACTTACAAAATGACAGAAAATATTTCAAACCTTATATTAGCTAGGGGGTTATTTTCAAAAATATATAAGGATCTCTTACATTCAAAAGCAGAAAAACTAACAAGCAACTAAAAAATGTGTTAAGGACACAAATAGAAATTTCTCCAAAGATGACATGGAAATGTCCAGAAGGTATACGGAAAGATGCTCAGCATCACTTATTGTAAGGGAAATACAAATCAAAACCACAATGAGATGTCACCTCAAAACTGATAGAATGGTTATGACCAAAAAACAAAAGACAAGAAGTGTTGGCAAGGACGTGGAGAAATTGGAACACTGTCACTGTTGATGGGAATGAAAAATGGTGCAGCCACTATGGAAAACAGTATAGAGGTTGCTCAAAATATTAAAAATAGAGCTACCATATGATCCAACAATCAGTCTTCTGGATATTTACTGAAAAGAATTGAAATTAGGACCTCGAAGAGATATTAGCTCTCTCATGTTCATTTTGGAACTATTCACAATAACTGAGGTGTGGAAATAACCCAAGTGTCCATCAACAAACGAATGGATAAAGAAAATGCTGTACATACATAAAATGGAATAATATTCAGCCTTAAAAAAGAATGAAATTCTGCAATATATGACAGCACAGATGAACCTTGAGGATATTATGCTAAGTGAAGTAAGCCGGTCACAGAAGGACAATACAGCATGATTCCACCTGTATAAGGTATTGAACATAACCAAATTCATAGAAGCAGAGAGCAGAACAGTGGTTACAAGGGAAAAGGAGAATGAGGAAACGGGGGTTGCTAACGAACAGGTACAAAGTTTCAGTAATGAAGACAATTAAGTTCTAGAGATCTCTGTACAATATTTGCCTATAGTTAATATTGTATTGCACACTTAAAAACCTGTTAAGAGAGTAGACGTCATGCTAAGTGTTCTTATTACAGAAAATAAAAATTAAACATAAATAAATAAATAAATAATAAATGCTTGGTCTTTGCTGTTAAAAAACCGTTGATTCCAAATCTGGGCTATAATATTCATAAGCAGCAGTACTTAGGCAAGGTTATGGAATTTTCTAAGAATCAATTTTTCTAAGAATCTAATTTGAAGAATGATAAGTATGATAATCCCTAATTCATAGGCTCTTTATGTAGATAAATGACATTGTATAGGAGGCAATATTTTCTCTTTTGGCCCCCCAAATGATCTTACTAATTATTTCACTCAAGTTTTCTATCTCCCTTGTCTTCAGCTTTATCTGTTTTACTTCACCCCATAAATACTGAAAATCAGAATCTAGGGACTTGCTTTTCTAATCAATTCAGCTTGCTCTCCTAACTGTACACAGCTGTGGGGCCTTAGTCCTTGCCTCTTTGAAGGTGCTTCCTGACCACCTGCTATACGTGGAAGTAGCAGATACTTCCCCTGGACACTTTCCCTTACATCTTCTTTCTCCTCTCTCCTTTGTTGACATCTATGGCTCCAACCTATAAGACTCGTCTCCTTCTTAGTTCTCTCCTCAGCATAATTTATTGTTCAAATTTGGGTTTAAGTCCATCACAACAGGGATAAGGGCCGTTCCACAAGAGAGAGTATCATTTGGACCTTAGTAAGAATGAAAACAAAGACTTCAGGAAGTCTAGTCTAAGCATAAAGAAACCAAATAATAATCTGATTATTTTTGCACTTATATTAGCCTCCTAACAAAATTTCTTCTGTAATTTATGCAAATAGAGTGCCGAATTCATTGAGTTATGTTGAAAACATCACTTCTATTTCCTTAGTGTGGGTAGGTACCAGGATCCATGAGAAATGAACGGTGGTGAGAGAAATCTTTCCCAGTCATGTATATATATATATATAAAACTATGTGCATAGCTCATCTATATTGAAAATAGGAAGAAAAAGTAGGAGGAGCATCAGCAGGAGGAAGAAGAAGGTGACTATTTCTCTGCGAGACTCTGAAGACCCTTGATTCTTCTCACATATAATGGGAGAGGAAATTCAGTAATAAGGACAGTTTTGAAGAATGTCACTTTTTCCCTATTGTTTGAAGATAGTGACCACTCTATTTGCATCCTGAAAGAGGAAAACATGTGCAGAAGGTTAATATTTCTTGAACCTTCACTCTGTGCCAGACGTTTCAGATGTCATTTCATTTGTTCCTCTCAGCCATCACGTGAAATTGGTATTGATGTCACCCTTATGGAAAGAGCAAGTAATACACCATAACTTGTGACATTTCAAATAACTGGTATAGCTGGAAAAATTAAAATACAGGCCTAATTGTCTTTAACATGTGTTTTTCCCATAAACTGTACTATCTATACATTTCAGTTTTCCCAAATTGCTTTCTGATAAGGAAGGAAGGTAAACCCTCTTCCTGGGTAAATATTCTTTAGGAGAAGTCAAAGCAAGAGCATGTGAAGGCATCATTCCAGTTTTGAACTTATGCATTGATTATTAAAAAATGGATAGGAAATATAGGGACTCATAAAAGAGGACAACTGCATATTATCTGGGACTTGAAGTGAGAGTAATTTTAGCCTCCTTTCTCTTAAAAATAATGCGGACATTGTTTTATTTTACTGTAGTGATTGGCTGTGGAGTAAAACTACCTTCCCTTGAATGTCAAAATAAGTTAATGAAATTCTGGATTTCAAGTATCGAGTGTCACTGTGACATGCCAAATAGAAAAGTTTTCCAGCTAATCGTATGCAGAGAATTTGAATAATGTTCAATTAGGGGGAAAATAAATATAGAAGCTGTGTTTGTCAACTAGGCTTAGGCGCACGTCAGTCACATATCTGAAAGGTAACACATTGCTCTTCTTAATTGTGTTAATTCCAGGCAAGTTTGCATCTTTCTGAATGTTTTTCTGAGATTGGACATCAGCGGAAGCTTTGAATTTAGGTTATACTTTTGACATTGTACCTCAGGTTGACATTGTAGCAGCAGCTGATATGCTTTGAAAGTTCTGAAAAGACCTAAAAGAACGAAAGAAGAAGAGAAGGAGCAGAAAGAAGGAAGAGGATATGAGAAAAGAAAAGAAACAAAAAGGAATAAGACAAAAAAGAAAACCATTACATATATCAAAAATACCCACTTCACTCTCGGTGGCATAGGACCTGTATTCCAATTGTGGAGCCCAAATATCACTCAACATAAAAAGAAGGATGAATGCTATAGTGCCAATTAGTTCATTATTGCAATTATACTGTATTTATTTTTCTCTCTAAAATTCTATATCACTGAATTGGGGTGGACCTGTGCAAAATAGTTAATGAAACAGAATAAAATGATGAGGTTAACCAACGATAGATTTTTTTCTTGTGTAGAGAAATATGCATACACTGAAGTTTGCCATGAAAAAATCTGAAATCTTAATTTTTCAAAATGGTGCTCACTACTGTCTTTAGTCAGAACCACGAATGAACAGAGAAAATAGCAGGGAATGAACAACTTTGGAAAGATAAGGCAATCTTAATCTTTGTTTATCTCCCCTAATATCTAAGTCTTCATAAGATAGAAAAAATTATGCTTACTATATCTAAGCTAATAGCCCATAAAACTCAAATAGTAAACGGGTTGCTTATGAAAGTTGGGCACAGTATTTAGCCCTTTTTAAAAAGACAATTTATCTTTTAGTTAGGTATCAAATTGCACTTCATTACCTCTTTCTATTATTCAGAAAAAGAAAAATGATATATTTTAGTAGATCTTGTTTAGAAATTTATGGAAATGTTGCATAACATCAAGCTTAGAAAGCGCCAATTTTGCATCTAGTTATAATGACAAGGCTAATTTTGCATGATAAGTAAATATTTTTCACTTAATTCTTTGTCAAGTGTTAGGTTCTCAAATTTAATACAGAGTAAAACGATTTAAATAATTATTTTTAAAAATACAGTGTTATGTGGGTTTATTTTCACCTAATTGCTCAAGCTTTCAAATGCCATACAAAATTTCTGCCCAATTGTTCAGCAGCAAATTTGGTAATAATTTCTCATCTCTTCCAGAAAATAACTATCCACTGATTACTAGAAAATAATTAATGACTGGTCTTTGATGATTTTAACCACAAAAATTGAGGGTTCAGTACTACTCTGAAAACATTGATCATATCTTCGAGCATATCCAGAGGACGTCCTCATAAACATTATAGAAAATACTTTTCCATAATTTTTACTGTTCCTCTCCTTACTTAAAATCCATAAAAGAAGAGTGAGTTGTCACTATTATTAAGAAATGTTTTGTGGTCAGATGATATCATTCATGACCCAACTGTATGAAGCAGCCACAGTGATTCATTCAAAAATGTACCCTAGGTTCCAAGGATTATCCCAATCAAAAATAAAGCACAGCAAAGAAAATACCTAAGAAAACTAAAGCCATGATTTTGAGAATTAGATAAATATCTGGGGGCAAATTAGTTGGAAATTCATTATAATCCTCTTTTATTCCGCAGATATCTTCCAATCCCTCTAGTTACTGCTCACTGTCAGGAAAGATTAGTTTAAAGTTGATTTGTATTTTTCTCCCTAGCATTATTGAGGCATAATCGACAAATAAAATTGTATATCTTTAAAGCGTACAGTGTGATAATTTGATATATGTGTAGATTGTGAAATGATTTGTCACCAAGGCACTTTTTATGGAGGTCACATTTCCATTGACAGAGTAAAATGCTGCATGGAAAAGTTCATGGCAGAATGTTTGTGAGAGGCCCGGAGATTTTTACCAAGTAAAATCCATAAGACAACTACTCCGATTCATTCTTGCTCGCTACCCTCAAACGAGTGAGAGACATTAGTAAGCACTTACTGCTTAAACTCTCAAAAAGACATGTCACTTGCTTTCCCTCACTCATTTGTGTGAGCAAATAGTCTCTAACCTCCCTCTCCCCCATATTCCTGGAAGCAATGCAAAATAAGTTAACATTGATTTTGAAATACTAACATGAAATATAAAAACCAGATTTTAACTATAGATTGTATTTGTAACATAATACCATTCAGCTGGACAGGGTTATGTGAAGTATATTATTTTACTAAAAGTCTTTTCTCTGTCCTTTTTGAAAACAGCGTTTTAAATATGAATTCATATAACAAGTGAGCTGGGAATATATTTGAAATGCCCAATAGGATAGTGTTATGTCTTATTTTTTACACCAGCGAAGAATTTGAAGGATGGTACGCTTCTTTAGAAGTTATTGGAAAAAGGTAGATAAAAGAATAATTGAATGCCAATGAATATCTAAGTCAAAAAAGCATAGAGTGAGGCAGGATTGCATTTGTGATCCATTTCATAAATGTAAAGCTGACAGTTTGAATCAGAGGAATGGTTCTGCACAATATCTTCTACTTAAGTTAAAATACTAATGGAGGAGAGACCAAAGTCAAATCTAAGTATATAATTTAATACAGGTATAGATGAGTCCATTCAAAGATATTTTTAAATATAGTTAGTGATTTAAGCAGAGCCTTGTTCTACTGAGACCATTTTTATACAAAGTAATTGAACTGCCTTTGATTTAGAAAACATAAAGGTAGCCATCAACTTTTACTGCTATATCCCAAACAGGATTTTCTGTAGTACTCCTAAAGCCTCATATACTCACCTCATATTACTGATATCAGTCATTACTAAGATATTTTCTCATCATGGCACTCAGTGAATGACTGTGAAGATCATAAAGTGTACTGCCAAAATATTTTTCATGGCAGAAATAAAAATAAATGTAGTCTTTTGCAGAGAAATAAAATAGCAAAATAACGTTTGAATTTAAATTACAATTAGTGTAAAAAGAGCCCTTTTTCTTTCCTTTATGAATCATAACTACTTTTCTGACCAATTTCAGACTGAACAAACTTTGTATTCCCCACGTTCTTTCAGAAAAGTGCATTCGCATAGACTTCCCTTTGGTTCAAATCCTTTTTAACTCTCACCTGTACCATTATATAGCCCTGTACCATGCCTTTCTACCTCTTGTATTTCTTTATTCTGATCAACCTTCAACAATGTTAGCAGATTAATTTTCTGAAAACAGCTCTGTTTACATAAAACTCTTGATCAATTAAGAATAAATTCCTGAGGCCAGCCCCGTGTCCAAGTGGTTAAGTTCATGTGCTCTGCTGCGGGGGCCCAGGGTTTCGCTGCTTTGGATCCTGGGCGCAGACATGGCACTGCTCGTCAGGCCACGTTAAGGCAGTGTCACACATGCCACAACTAGAAGGACCTGCAACTGAGATATACAGCTATGTACCGGGAAATTTGGGGAGATAAAGAAGAAAAAAAAAAAAAAGATTAGCAACAGTTTTTAGCTCAGGTTCCAATCTTTTTTTAAAACAATGAATAAGTAAGTTCTTCATTCTGGCATAAAAGCCTTCCACAGCATGGCCCCAATTTTTGCACTTCATCCTTAAACTTTGTGTTTCACTTAATATGGACTACATACTATTTTCTGTGTCCTAAGGATTTATTGCTCATCTTGTACTATAAAAATAAACTCCATTTCCCTGTTTCCAACTTTTAAATTCTTTGATTATTCTAGATCTTATTCCACAAAATATTTCCTAATTTTTCCTCTCTTTAAACCCCTATGACATGAAATCCCATAATGTTCCATATTTATTACACTAGTTTTTAATGTATCCTAATATATCTGCCTTCATATAAAATGCTGCCGTGATCTATATTCCTCAACAGAGTCCCATTTTTTCATAGTTTGTACTCAATAAACATCAATTAGGTTTAATAAATAATATATATAAGGGCCGGCCCTGTCGCCGATTAGCTAAGTTTGTGCGCTCTGCTTCTGTGGCCTGTGGTTTCCCTGGTTCAGATCCTGTGTGCAGACTGAGCATCGCTCATCAGGCCATGTTGAGGTGGTGTCCCAGATAGCAGAGCCAGAAGGACCTACAACTAGAATATATAACTATGTACTGGGGAGCTTAGGGAAGAAGAAGAAGAAAAATAATATATTGGCAATGGGTGCTACCTCAGGGGCCAATCTTTAAAAAATAAAAAAATAATAATATATATAGCATCAGACAAGCTGGTAACACAAACTACTAACATTTTTACTTTCCATAAAATATTTTTCCAAACATGAATTTTTTAAACTGATATTATTTATTCTCACAAGATTTTTGATTTTCAAATAAATTAATGCAAACATCTCCCGAAAATAAATTATTCTATGTAGGATTTTATACTTAATGAATACTTTTCAGCTAGTTTTTGTTTGTTTTTAATTTATTCTTTTATGTTATTTTAAATACTCAGGGTTAATATGAATACAAGTTTAAAATTATCAATAATAGAATTGAGTTCCTTTGATTTCTTCCTGAAATTCCATTCCTTACAAACCTTGCTTTGAAGTTTTAAATGTCTATGCCTGGGTAGTCAAAGCCAGTCTCAAAGCTAGACCAGATTCACGAGTATGGACAAATAAACATCATGTCTAAGTTGGGGAAGTGACAAAGAAATTGTGGCCACTTTTTATTCAAACACAGTCCAATCACTGGTCACAAATTATTTATGCTCTTCTCATATACAAATATACCCACCCTCTGCAAGGTCCCCAAATATCTCAGGACATTATGACATCAGGCTCAGGCTTAAATTCCTGGATCTTGTCATCTATATCGTGACCAGGTACAGATGAGGCTCCTCAGTCATGGTTCCTTTGATTTGAAAACCCGTGAATCAATGAGACAAATTATCTGCTCCGCACTGTTCCAAGCCAACATACAATTTTTAGGCAAAGACTTGAAATGAAGTCTGATTAAAAAGAATAAAAATGAGTGGACGTAATGGTCACTGGTCCATCGACATTCTTGAACACTGCCTGGCACATGTCATCAGTTTCTGGATTAAGGCTTTATTTTGCTCTCAGGGAGTGAGTCTATGTGACTTTTGTGTTCACTCTTCTGGTATTTTGGCTCCATCCTCTGAGTTATCATTTCTTTTCCATTATAAATGGCCTATGTTTACATCTGAGGAATCTTGCACACTTAAACTATTCTGACTCCATTTCCCACATGATTATCTCTTAGTTATGTTATCACTTTTTATTTTAATGGTTGCATAATTTGAATAACATCACCAATCCTTTTTATCTTTGTTTATCAAACTAAGAAATGTTATTCTTTACTGTCTACCATGAAATGTTAAAAAAATAAGGCACATGACATTCATACTATAAAGTTGCAACGAAAAATATATTACATTAAGTCCTCTGGGCTTTGTCATATGAATATTTGTAAAGAATTGGGTTTTACCATTTGTGCCTATGTAAATATTATATATTCTTGTATGTAATAGTATTATTGGAATCATATTTTAAAAACCAATCCTTATACGATTCAAGCTCACCATTAAATTGAGAGTCTTTCAAGTATTGTCTAATAAACCCTCTTTTCATTTCTTTCCAGCTTCATTTTCTTTATGTGAATTGTACTCCATGCATTCCAATTTCTTTAATTCTATCTTCAACTCTACTTTGGATTAACTCTCCCTGCTCTTATCTCGTGGACCTATGTGGGTAAACTTGTTGAGATGCTGCCTGCATCAAGGTATCTCTCTTTGCATTCATCATTGAAATTTGCTTGGAGTAGAATTCTAAGGTAAATATGATTTATTTTGTCTCAAGAACTTGCAATACATTGCCTGTGAGCATCCAAGGATAACTAAATGACTAAAGTCTCATTTTTGTTCTTTTTTATGTAACATTTTCCCTACAAAATCTCTCTTTTTTCCCTTGTGCTAGATGAATATTATAAATTTGTGACAATAATTTTCAAATATAATGATGCTTTTTTATTTTTGAAATCTTTAAAAGCACTACAGGAAATGAAAATCCTCAGATTCTCTCATCTTAAAACCATTTGCTCCTGTCATGACTAAGTCCAACAAACAGGAGAAGTGATGTCTGCCTCATCAACCTAAAAGTGTTCATTGTAGGTTGCATAAGGTTGCATCTGGACAGACGTCTTGAATGCAAACATATTTCAGGGTCCTGTGGAATGTGTTAGGGTGTTTTGATGGGTATCATTTCCTACACAGTTAGTGTCTTAGTGAGGATGAGATTAGCAAGCTGTTTCCAAAAGACCAAGTCAGGAGGACCTAATTTTAAGTTTCAGTCCCTCAGACTGCTTGACCCTTTACTAAGACCCCGCTATCCTTCTGAAAGTCTTTGGTGGTGCATCACAACATGCTTTGGCTCAAAGGGAGTTCTCAGGCTTTACTAGGGGCAGGGGTAGGGGGCGGTAGTGGGGGCAACATGAAAGTCATAGTAGCAAGTTAATTATGTATTGAAGGGGGTCAATCTCAACTGCTCTAGCTGATGTGTTTATTTTTTTATTATTTTTTTTTATTTTTTCCTTTTTCTCCCCAAAGCCCCCCGGTACATAGTTGTGTATTCTCCGCTGTGGGTTCTTCTAGTTGTGGCATGTGGGACGCTGCCTCAGCGTGGTCTGATGAGCAGTGCCATGTCCGCGCCCAGGATTCGAACTGACGAAACACTGGGCCGCCTGCAGCGGAGCGCGCGAACTTAACCACTCGGCCACGGGGCCAGCCCCTGATGTGTTTTATTTTTTAATTAAGCTTTATTTATTTTTCTTTTTGTATTTCACTTTTGCTATTAACATCTATTAAAAAGAATTTGAAGTCTATTCTGTTTTCTCATAAAAGAACATAAAATTAATTCCTATGTTTTCTCTACAGTTGGTATTTTCTCATTCAATCACATCAAGCTTCTTTCTTCCACAAACACTTTAAAATTATTTAAGAGATGGACTCTCTTACCCATTGCCTTTAATATTTCAGCATTTTTTATTTTTTGGTCACTTTAATGAAACTGTGGAATTGAGAACAAGCAGACCTATGAATTCATTTTGCTGGAGTACAAATTGTGGAATTAGACTTTCTGGGTTCAAATCCCAGCTACTCCCTGGCAGTGTAACACTGGGCAAGCTACTTAGCCTCTCTGTGCCTCAGTTTCTTCATACATTGATGATAGATAATGATAGTATCTACCTTGTAGTGCATTTATGAGAATGGCATGAGTTGATATTGGTAAATCAATTAGATGAGCACCTGTCATACGTGAAATTAACGTTTTGACAAGTTAAAAATAAAAATCTTCATTTAGAAGAAAAAATCACAAACGCAATTCTGATATTAACAAACTATAAATTAGACTATAACCTGTATAATTCTATACAGAAGGACAAAGTACACTTGATTTTTCTCCAGTAATAAACCAGACATTAGTACAAAGACCAAGAGAACCATGTATATATGATGTTGTGTGTGTGCATACATATATATATGTATATGATCAGACCACCCTATAGATGATACACAGAAAATCAGGGTATATATTTCTTGACCAATATTCATAATATAAACTTAAACACATAATTGTGACATATGGCCACATTTGTTTTTAGTAATTATATGCCAGATCACAATCTTGCTTTAAAAAGAACACATTATATTCATTTTTAAGAGTACTTGAAACATGACAGCTAATTAAATATGTCAAGAGCTTCTGCAGACTTATTGAGAATAATTGCAAAAGTGTTTATTCCAAAATGTTATACCCTATAAAAACATTAATAGATCATGAGCTTTATTTAGTTAGAGTGAAGCTCTTAGTTTCACTGCAAGCTTTCAATTATTCTGTCATGTCTTTCTCTCACATGAAGTTATTTTAATTCTGCAAGATTGGGAAAAAGACGGTCCTTATATGAAGGAGATTCCCTCAGGGGATTTGGTGTATTTGAGATTGTTAGCGAAAATAGCTAGGAAAGAGAGGAGGAATTATTTGGCCTTTTAGAAAAATCACAGAGAAGCCTCAATAAAGTGGCTTGCCCATTCTGCCCAGTCATCATGAAGCCACCAATGTAATGGGGCAGTTTAATGATTTACAGAATGCGCAGAAAGTCCAGATCTCTTTGAATCATATTATGAGAGAGAGGAGAAGAGTTATCCATATCTGCAGGGCAAAACTTTCAATGAATACTATTGTATGTTCCCTATGAATGTGAACTGTTTTTGGTCCACTTTCCTATCAGTATAGAAAGGAACACATTCACTAAATCAATTATCACACACCATATCCCTGAGTCCTTATTGTATACCTTCTAGTAGCAGCACAATCCATCACAGTTGTGATCAGGGCTACCGCTTTGATAAACTAGCAGCAGCTTATACTGTAGTCATTCTCTAGGATCCATCCAGTTGTTGCATGTGTCAGGCGAGTAAATCAGAGGTATGATAGACAACACCACCCTTACAAATGTTAGATTTTTAAGCATAGTAGAATTACCGCCTTTTCTCCACTTTGAGGTAAAATATTGTTTGTGATCTACTCTCTTGACCAAGTAGGGGAAAGTTTCAAGGATTTCACTTCATCTTCCCCATTAGGACACTCCTTATCCCAGAGGCCAAGGGCCTGATGTGAGATTATTCCAACTTCCAAGTTTGTCAATCTCAATTACACACTGTACTTGAGAACAAGAGAAAGGACGGAAATGTGGGTCTGCAGATCCAGCGGGCTTACTACAAGCTGAAATTTATCACCAGCACTCCATTTATCACCTGGTCATGTACATAATCACACTATCAGAGGGTCATAGTGCTCCTTCATGCTTACAGTTACCAATGTCAACTCAGACAATGTGTCCAATAGTCCTCAAAATATCCAGATATCCTTTCCTCCTAGTTAATAGTAAGAGGCTCCTTTGAGAAGGCACTGCGGAAAGAATTATATACTTAATGTGGTATCATAGGGTCCTTTATACTGAGCACCCGGTTACCTCTTTAATCAATGGCTTCTGGAGCTGATAATTGGCTCATATTTGGAAATAGAGGACGGAATCATGTCTTTTCATTGAGGCCAGCTCCTCATTCTCCCACTTCTCCATTAATGTCATCTTTTATTATAGACATTCTGCTGTACCTTAATTAGGCATCTCTTTTTGCCCCCAGGGACACCATGTTCTATTAGGTACATTTACAAATCTTTTAAGGTCAATATCCTTTGACTATCCCTCTAGCCTTTTGAGCCATCATAGTCAATGTGGCTCCTAGGCTTCTGGCAGCTAAGACTCTCCACTTGATCTCTATTGTTTTGAGGTCCCAGCAACCCTATCGCTATTAATAAATGAAGCTTTTGATCACCTCTCCTATTTTCAGGCCTGATCTGTAGTGGACAGCCAACATTGAACTTTTCATAGAAATGCAACATATGTGGAAAATCTATTGCATGAGAAGAAATTATGACATGTACATGGTCTTTTTTTATTTTTTATTTTTTTTTTTGGAGAAGAGGTAAAAATGTGCAGTGAAGAAATACCTGAAGACATTTCTGTATGATCATTGATTTTGGTGTCTTATCTCATTATCAACACAAATTTTGTTAAACTATTTAATGTTTAATGTGTAGTAAATAACTACATGTGATGTAATATCCTTAAGACATGAAGTAAATTTAGTTTAAAAGACAAAGATCTATGCCAGTTACACACATACTAAACTGGAGCATGATTAAGGAACTTGCTAAATTTTGTAAACCTGAATTAATGCAATACCTACATGATTTATTGAAATAATGAAAGGAATTACTGAGAAATTACATTAAAAGTTACACCCAATGATTTTTGGTTAAAAACAGTTTTTTAAATTAAGTAAACAGTACTAACTGACTTGAAGTTTATACATTTTAATAAATTGTTTAGTTACATTTATATTCTGTTAGCTTTTCCCATTTCTGCACATGTTATATACACATGTTTTATCTCTTACTCTGTCTTTGACATTTCCATCTCTTTTTTCCCACACCTTTTAAATACTATCAATTGCTTTGGGGTAATTGAAGTTCAAAATCACATCCTCTCTAAATTAATCACTTTATAGAATTTTAGGAACAAATTCTAGTTTCCCTTCTTGTTAAAGAACAACACTTAAGTTTATCTTTTTTTCTTATAAAAAGCAGATATCTTATAAAATATTTACCATAAAATGAATTAAGTCCATTAACAACATATTTTAAATGTTTCCTTTGGAAAGCTCTTTAAAAAAGACATACTTTTCTAGTGGCCCGAAAGGAAACCTGAAAAGCAAAGTTTGCAAGAAAAAGAAAATTCTGGTTGAGACTCGTAGTCAGGACTGTTTAAATTACTGAGACATGTAAACTCTGTATCATTTTATAACAAACAATTATTTTTAAGTGTGTATCATACCTAAATCCAAGCAGCAGTCCTGGTGAAGTAACTGATTCTCTCATTTATTTGCATATAGATAATATTTGCAGAGTCTTTAAAACTACATTCACTTAGTGGGCATTTAATACATGTGCATATTCTTTGTTGATGTGTTTTGTAAACTGTTCCTAAGAAGGGAAGAATCAAACTTAATCTAAATAAGCCAGTCTTCTGCCAGAAATAATTCAATTTCTTCTTTTATTTTCAGTAATGAGGACAGGAAGATTCTGTCACAAAAACATGCCAGAAAGATACTGTATCCTCTTGTGATTTCATCTTCCCATAAGTACAACAGAATCCCTAATAGTAAGAAGTCTAACCAGGGAGTTACCTATTTGTGATCACTTAGCTGAGAGCTATGAGCACAGATGTGGAAATCAGTTGAAAAGTGCTAATTTTCGTGGACCTCTTTCTAAAGTCCTTAACTATATTTATTGCATATAAGAAAACTGTTCCACAAACACTTTCCCCAAGTAAAGCTTCTTATATTCCAACTAAATAAAATAAAGCACATGAAACAAATATCTTTTACTTTTTAACTATAACCTCAGAACTAGATAACATTCAAACCCCGAATAACTCATTCCATTTCTGTGACCCTGGGTATAATTAGCATTTCTCATATCACTGGTCATCCTCAGAGTTAGAATAATTGCACCACCTTTCATGGCTCTTGTGTAAATGAGATAATAAATGCAAAGCCTCTTGATTGTAGGCACTCAAATGGTAGGTATTATTTTGCTTTTGATTCAAGTATCGCTTTTGTCTAGATAATTAAAATAAAATACATTCTTTGTGTAAGTAATTTTATGATAACATAGCCTAAGGAATGATGGATTTGTGTTTCAAAATGTTAAAGGATATCAGCGTTTGAAATATAAACATTTAAAAATTATATTAGTGTAAATTCGTCTTGTTAGATAAGATGCTAATTTCTGATTCTATGTTATACCTAAGAAAACCCAAAATGAGGAACTTAAGACTCAGGGCAGTCAAGTTATATTTAGCTCTCCTAGCTGATTTCAAATGCATGCTGATTGCAAGAACAACAAAAATAATTCCTGCAATTAAATGAGTTGCCTAACTTGATAAGTACCTGCATAGATTTAGCTATATTCAAGGTTCTAGGATAGATTATAGAAACTTAACTATAAAGAAGCGGCTAAAAATTGTGTATTTGCAATCAACATCTCTTCTAAATGATGAAGAGGAAAGAAAATATATCATTTAGCTTTTTCTGAATTTCTACAGTTTTTTCCAATATGCTTTGCATACGTTATATATGTTACAAGTCCACAGCACTATGCAACTTAAATCATATTTTCTATCAGTGTTTTGAAAGAACAAAGGAAAACTCATTGTTTGAATAATTTTTTGGTTAATATTTTCATGATCAGAGTCAGAGTGAATCAAATAAATAAGCATCTTTATTTTTTAGTCATCAAAATATAGAAATATATATATATTTCTAATAGACATTAAAGCTAACAGCCCAGTTGTGGATTTCTCTGTAGTGGGTCGTTTCCTGAAAACATGCATGCAAATCATAATATACATTGGTCAGTTGCATTCTTTCATAAAGAAAATGAATTTGAGATCTGAGTGGTGCTTTTAAAGTGCAGCAAAGAAAAAGACGTGGCACAGAAGTACCTCTCCCAAAGTAACCGTAAATGAAAATATCTTCAGTGAATTTAGGCTTACCACTACATTTAAATCTACAACACTGCCTATCTGGTGGTGCTCTTTGGTTTCTGGTTTCTCCCTAGATTTTGAAATTTATTACCTCTTTGCTAGTTTCTTTGTCCACCTCTATCCTTCCCTTTGAGAACTACAATCTGTTTATGGGTGCTCAGTACTGAGTCTATGTATCTTTCTCCTATCTATTTGTTCAGTTTTTCCACCAGTTGGAAGTCTACATCTTCAAGAGTAATGTAACAGAAGAGATCAAGTGTTTTTGTCTCTTTTTTGGCACAACATCTTTCCTACTTTACCAAGAGTCAGACTTGTCAAATTGGGATTCAGAATTTGAAGGAAAATATAGTATAGAAGCATATATAGTATAGAAGTATATATACAAGTAAAAGAAGTATAAAACCACAATGGTCCTAAGTGTTAGGCAATTTTTATATATTGCTTTCGGTAATAGCATGGTTTAATGGGAAGTCTAAGAGGGATCCAGGGACCCAAGTTTAAGAGGGATCCAGGGATCCAAGTCTAAGAGGAATCCAGTTTTCAGTTAGTGGTCTAAGTGGTACATATGCCACTCATAGGTGAGGACTGGTCAAGTTCACAATTTTTGACCATTCACCCAGAAAGATTTGTGGCCATGTGTATGTATGACCTCGAGGAAATATGAATAATTTTTTTTAATACGGATGTCCCTAGAAGTAATTTTATGACCTACAGAAGTGATGCAAAAGTTGAGGGACAAATAGATTGATGAAAATAAGACAGATGATTAGTAGATAGATAAAGATAAAAGAAGGGAGAGGGCAAAAGAAAGAAGGCAAGAAGTAGGGAGGGAGAGAGAAATAAAGCAGAAGGCTTAGTTGTGGAATTGGGTTTCAAAGAGCTTCTAACTGACTGGCATCCTTTTCTTTTTGCCCCTTATTGGAATCACTTATTCATAATATTTTTTCCACTCTGACTGTGAGTATGGTGGTAACTGGCTATGGCTTTCATTACCTTCTGAGTTCCTGTTGTTAACACTGCCGTTCTGCCCACAAATTTATTCCCTAGGCCAAGAATTGAACATGTCACAATTTCATGAAGTCCCAGGATCCCAGTTTTAGCTTTACTCATTTGAAGATATGATTATTTAAGCCAGTACAATTTTTCTAGAATTTTCAAATATTGGCTTTGCTGAAAGAGGATATAGTAGAAGTAACGACACGCAGTATGTTTTTGTTGAAATACGGAGAATGTGAGTAGCTAATTAAGATGCTGATTTATCCTACGCTAATATCTTATTAAGCTCATTTCACCTTCAATTTAAATTTGATTGCTATTGTCTCAGAATTAGATCATGGAGCAATGGGAAAAAATAGAGAAATAAAATAAATAATAAAATTATGTGTATCTCAGGATCTATATTAGGATAAATGTGAAATTTCAATTTAGTGGGGAAAAAAAGAACTATTCCATAAGTTAGTAGGCTTTTTCAATTGGCTTTTAACGTGGCCAAATTTATTAGTGGAGCAGATAGTACTGGAGCTCAGGCAAGTCTGACCGTAAACTGAAAGCTTTTCTACTTTCACACTCTGCCTCCTTAAGCAGAAAATTCAATGATGGTTATGCTTTACTTTTAAGACTTTTTTTGAAATTTATTAAATTTCTAAAAGTAAAATCCACATATAGTTGATGTTAAAATAGTGTGATACTTCTTTCAAATCTTTCTCTACATATCCAACTATATTCTTTATGAAATCAGAATTGTAGCCTATAGATAGAAAATTATTGTTGTATATTTTTAGCTCAACATTCTATTTTGAATGCTTTTTCCTTCAAGTGACAATTTTTCAAGTTCTTATTTAACCTATATAATTTCTCTTCAGAATTTGGCATAATTTATCACTCTCTTTCAGTCTTAGCTGTTAAAAAGCAATTCTGTCTTGGGTTTCCTTCAACCATTTTGAGTGTTTTTTGTTCTCATTCACTTTGCATTCCCTCCTTCTCTGTCCATTTAAGTATTGTACTTCCTCAGGGTTTCATGTTTACATATCTGTTCTTATCACTCTAGAATCTCTCCTTGAGTAACTTTGTCCAGTATTGTCCTTAGTTACCACCCTCATGTTAGTGAAGGCTCAAACTCCGTACTGATCTTATGGCTCAAACTCCTATTGAACTTCTGTATACTTGTCCAATACGAGCTCAGGTTTCCTGAAAAACAATCATTGTCTTCCTCCTTAAATGCTCCCATTGTCTTCTGAAGTTTAAATTCCTCAGTATATCATATGATGCCCTTCAAATTCTTGTTTCTGCCTGCTTTCCCAGTTTTCATTCTTGCCATCTCCATTCTCCGTCTGAATACCAGTCTTACTATTCTACTTTGTTTCCTGTATTTTTTTTTCTTTGAGGAAGATTAGCCCTGAGCTAACATCTGCTGCCAATCTTCCTCTTTTTGCTGAGGAAGACTGGCCCTGAGCTAACATCCATGCCCATCTTCCTCTACTTTATACGTGGGACGCCTACCACAGCATGGCTTGCCAAGCAGTGCCACGTCCACACCCGGGATCTGAACCGGTGAACCCGGGGCTGCCAAAGCAGAACATGTGCACTTAACCGCTGCACCACCCGACCAGCCCCTGTTTCCTGATTTTTATACCTCTATGTCTTTGAGCATTCCTATTTCCCCCTAAAATGCTCACCTCTCACCAACTTTCTACCTAATTAGTTCATTATTACTCTTATAACAAGTATTCAAGCAAACTTCTCTGATCAGTAGGCCCTGAACCAGATGTGACAATACTCCAAGACTGAGTTAAATGTTGATCCTTTCTGCTCACATAATACGCTGCCCTTACATTTATCTTAGGGATTACAATACTTTGCCAGTATCATGTATTTATCATATATTATTTAATTTGTTTTCCTCGTCATCTAAAACTGTATTTGGTAGAGAATAAGTACACAATCCTTTTTGTGATTAAATAAGATCAACGAATATTGTCATATTTTCACTAATCGGAAATGTCTTAATCAGAAATTAGTCCAGTTTTTATAACCATTGGAAGAAGAAATGTTGAATATTAACCATTTTTACTATAAACTCATTATTCTGTCAAATGCCCTCCAAAGATTTGTTGGGTGGTAGCTCTTAACCCATTAGAGCAGATTTCTTTTAGATAAATTAATGTGTATATAATTTGTACCAAAATTATTTTGAGAAGTTCATCGGGAAGTTACTTCAGTCAAAATCAGACATTTCATGAACTCAGTAATCAGATTTTTCAGTTGTCTTGGCGCTGCTACTCTTTGCTTGGCTGGCTTTAGGGAACAGAAAACGAATAACTTGAACATGTCTTTGTGTGCTAAGGCAGTCTCAGAAATGCTTCCTGAGAAAAACCTTGACTGTTTACACCAATATTTATGTCTTATTTACTGTTAGTTTGAAGTGTCTGATGGAACCATTGAGAGGGTTTAGAGCAGATAGACTAGTGTGGATCCTACAGATTAGTGTTTAACCAAAGAAGTACTTGTCTACTTCCAGGCTGTGGTGCAGAAACCTTGGGACAGACTCCAATAAAAGACATTAATCAACATCATCACATAAAGAAATCAATAACAGGAGGAAAATGGTAAGCAACTATGTTCCATTTTCCACTGAGTGCTAGGAAAGATTAATTTAGAGCAAAAAGAATTTAAGGTCATCATAAGGAAGCAATTATTTCTCAGTCAGTATAGTAACTATACCAAGAAAGATTATGGTATAGACATAAGTATTGGTGTCTTAAAAAATATAGCTATCTTAAAAATAGGCTTTTCAGTTTAGTCTCAAAAGCAACTGAATCAATTAAATAATCACTTCTTTTTTTATATGTATGATTCAGCATTCACATAATTCCACACTGAAGCTTGCAATTAAATATTGCATACGGAGTGGCATAAAACTTTGAAGTCAAACTGTTCTCTTTTCTTGCCGTGATGAATTACCTTTACTTCTATTAAATGAATAATTCAATTGTATTTCAAATCTATTCAGCATAAACCTCCTCTTATTGTGTTGGCTTGGAACAGCATTGCGTTGGTCTGTATCTGCTTGTCCTGAATACAAGAAACTTGAATTCTAGTAACTTTTTTGTCATTACACATTTAAGTTGTTTTTGGCTTTTTTGCTGGCATTTAAAAGATGAAACTGAACTATAGAATTATTGATTTCAATTTCAGCACTAAGATTCTATATAAATAAATTTTCCCACATGCCAACAGAATTTTTAAGAAACCCCTCCATAACTTACATTTCAAAGTGTTTAAGAGTCAGAGACATTTATCCCATTTAACCTGATCACAATCCAAAAATGCACAAGCATTATTATCTCATCTGGTAGGTAAATAAGAAACCTCAATGTGGTAAAAAAAAAAACTTGTTCCAAGTCAGGCAAGTAGTAAGAAAAGAAATCAAGACTTGAACTCAAGAAAACTGAAACACACAAATTCATTTTTCAGCTCATAAAACAAAACTCAATGCTTTTCTCTATTTCAAAATTCTACTTTATTTTACTCTAACATTTTTGTCTTTAATTTTATTCCATTTATTTCTCACATAAGCATTTCCTATATGAATAATTTATTATTATTATTATTAGCTTTCTATGTGAGTAATTTCATATGGTAGAACTTCCCTGTAGGTTTACAAATAAAATAAAAATGTCTGAAGCTGTAAGATTTATAATTATCTTATAAATTGCTCACCATGCTCATTATTAATTCTTGATCTATTATTCATAAGTGTATATCTTAAAGAGGTCAAAGGAACCCCTGACTGAGCCCTTGGCTTCTTGTTTTTTCACTCCTAATACTGGGTTTCGTGTCTATGAAAAGTCCTTTTTGCATGTGCCGAACATCTTGCTAGCATTTTCAGTGCAGACAATTCTCTACATCTTTGCATAAATGCTCATAGGAAAATAGTTGTTAACTCCCATGTCCTTTGCATTCAACAAGTGTAATTTTTTTTTTTATTTAAGATTTTTTATTTTTTTTCCTTTTTCTCCCCAAAGTCCCCCGGTACATAGCTGTATAGTCTTTGTTGTGGGTCCCTCTAGTTGTGGTATGTGGGACGCTGCCTCAGCGTGGTTTGATGAGCAGTGCCATGTCCACGCCCAGGATTCGAACCAACGAAACACTGGGTTGCCTGCAGCGGAGTGCTCGAACTTAACCATTCGGCCATGGGGCCAGCCCCTAAGTGTAACTTTTTAATTGCTCTTCATCCAGTGTACTTGAATAAAAAAGCAAATTGTGCTTTTTGACTGAAGAGATCAGGAGTTTTCATCCATGTCAATGTATTGCATGAATTATACAAGTCATCAAAGCAAGTGAGAAATTTCTCTTCTAATTATGGAAAATCTTGCCTTCTAAGCAGCCTGTTGCCTAAGAATCAATACATTACTGTCTGGCATGTTCTCTCAATCACAGGTATTCTGCATCCTTGTGGTCCTACACTGTTGATTGCTACAAATAAATGAAGTTCATTCTTTAGATGCTGAAGAACCAATGTTAAAAGTTTGTTTTTTTAAATGGAAATTCTAAATATTCATTAAAATTCAAGAAAAGAAAAACATATATCATCTTTGAGACCAAACTGAGTTAATTTTTGAATACACATATTTAAATGATATTGTGTGGAGAATTTGGGCCAAAACTGGTTGACTAATTCATAAGAAAAATATAACACTAGTTAAATTTATTTTCAAACTCTATACAATTAAATAAAACTAATACTTGTTTAAGTATTTTGCCTTAGTTAGGTAGAACTTGCACTCATAGAATCAACATAAATTTTTTAACTAAGTGGTAAAGATAATAAAGTCTCTCCATTTTTTTTTTTAATATTCTATGTCTCGAAAGTTAGTCCTTTGGGTTTTTGGGTGGAGGGCACAAAAAATATTTGTGAAATCAAATAACTTGTAAAAAGATTTTATTAGTAGTACAAACAAACTAGTGTATAAAACATATAATTATGATTGATTTACATAATTAGCCAGATGAATGTTAATATGTTAATATCATCTTACATAATATACTTTAATAGCATTGTATGTACTCTAGAAAGGTCAAAAAATACAAATAAATTAAAAAATGAATGATCCGGATATTTTGAAATAAACTGTATTTTCACAGACATTTACCTTGATTGCTAAATCCCTTATTTGAAAAGTTGTGAATCTATAGTAAATGAATCCATAAAACAGCAATGTGATTCCTTGAACTATTTTTTAATTTTATTAGCCGTAATTGACCATGGTATTGAATGTTTTAATAATCTAATATGCATCTGTATACATAAAACCATATTAATGGCTGGGAAAGCATTTCGAATTAAACCACAAATTACTGCCCTTATAAGAAAGCATGCCTAGATTATCACTCATAATTAAACCAAGTGAATATTTATGATGTATGCATTTTGTGCAATTGCTTGCAGATCTTCAAAATCAATATTTTTAATCCAACTTAATAGTATTTTAAGCAGTCTACCTCAAATCTTGAATAATAAATAAATTTATGGTTTTCCCATATACCACGTTTTCCTTTTGGAACACCAACAATATTGCTAAGGTGCTTAAAATCACATACAGAATGTAAAGCCACATAGTATGGCAGTGTCTAAGTAAATATATAAAACCACCACTGATACTTCAGAAAAAGCCAGGGTATGAATTTCAGACTAGATCATATTTCAAAATGTTGTTGTCTCATTGTGGTCTTTTAAAACAATGAGTATATAATGTTTTATTAAAGGGTGCATTTTGAACGCTTTAATGACGACCGATCCTTTAGGAGTTTACAAGATGTATATAATTAAGTATTATAAAAACAATCTTTAAAATTGAGAATTTTGTTTGGGTTACAAATTACTTTGTAAGGATGTATTTTCCTGACAACTCTTAGCTAAAGGTAGTTTTGTTTCTTTTGAATCTACAATTTGCTGATGGTAATTTTAGAGATCTTTGCATTTGAAAATACTAAAATTCTTCTTCAGAAGAAAGGATACACTAAAACATATTAAATTCTAAAACTCAACTTGGAGAAATAAAGTATACTTTTTCTTAATCAAAAATAATGCTGCCTACAAATGGTTGCACTAGGTGGTTGTTTCATAGTTCATTACACAGCACATTGGGCTCCCTTATTTTCAGCTGTATTTCCATCAGACAACAGCAGTTCCAAGTTCTATGTGAGCTTGTATATTGCTGGTCTTATTAAACATTATTCACTTTACCCTCACCAACAGAGTATCTTACAAGCTCATAAAATATACACTTTTTAAAATAAAATAGATTGCACTATCTTCTTGTGGTTTCTTTTTCAAATTGCAGAAAGCCAGTGGCTCAGGAAATATAGGGATGACATTGGTCTGCTATATTCTAGAAAGAATGAGATATTTTTAAAACTGAGCCAATGTCAAGGGACCAAATTAAGAAAGTCAAAAAAAGGGAAGACAATAATACTGACTGAATGCATTATAATTCATTTTGGTAACGTGTGTTTAAGAGTGAAAGATGTTTGTTACATGGAATGTTAGAGAAAAATAAAAATTCCTCTGCTTACAAAATTTTTACAGTATGCCTCCCAAGAGATCCCCAAATATAGTCCTTTTACGTGATGAAAGGGAAACGGAATTCTTTTGTGCCTGTACTAAAACAACATGCTGAAAATATTTAGGTACATTTATATCCTGAAAGTGAGTGAACAATGGAGTTCTAAGCATGATGCTAGAAGAGTCAAGTGACATTAGGAGCGGGCGCTTGCAATTTGGGGCTGTACATTAGCACTTATGAGCCACCGCGGTAACATTTCCTGTGCTGGAAGAGGTCATTTACTAAATAGACTGCGAACTGAAGGAGTAAATGCATGTCTCAAATGTAAGCCGGTATTCCCTCCCCACAATTAGGACCAGGCACAGTTTAAAAACATTTCAACTACTTGTAAATTACTTCTAATGTTGCATATTTTAAGGAATATTTATCTTCATCACCTTAGTGTAACATTTTAATTCCAGTTAGATAGGTTAAAAACAATCACATTTTGAGTGTAATCAAGAATGATCAGGTGTTTTCATATAGTGTAGATTTAAAGTAACATTCTAACAGCAGTTAACAGAGTATGAAATGTTACAAATTGGAAAAGTTTTGTGGAAGTCTAATTTACAAATTTCACGATAAGTTCTCTTTGAATAACGACAAAATATATTTCATGACATTTTAAGTTTTTCATCTCCACTATAGAAAAGAGAAAACTGAATCTCAACACTCTCCAGTAATCTAGACATAATATTTTATCATCATTCACTAAACAGGTAGATTGCTCCTGGTTTTGCACCAAATTTTAAGACTACATCAAAAGAAGGTATACTTTTAGCCCAATATATGTCTATTTCTTTTTATATGCTTGCCTCTGTGGTAATCAGATAAGGTAGAAATAATCTTGAGTGCATTCCTTGGCAACCAATTATCTAAAAATATAGAAAAACATTTTTGTGCAATAGTTCCCTCTATTACTTTGAATTGCTGTCTGCCTTAATATTTCATTTCCATGTGAACAAATTTTGAGCACATCAAAGTGCTAATCAGTTGTCAGAATAATACAGTATTCCTTGTAGAATTCTCTTCTGTGGAAGCAAACAGTAGGATCACCTTACATAACCTGGAATAACATTTTCTTCCTAATTTGCAAGGGTTATCGGTCATCACCTGTGTTTCTTTGCACGTTATAACTAACCTTTGTGAATAGTTCATTTGATAACTGAACTTTTCATATCTATTCAAATAATATAGCTATAGTTTTTATTTTTCAAAATAGCTCTATTAGCTTATTTGCAAAGAATTATAAGGTTGATTGATGATTTCAGTGGTTTTATAATCCCTCCCTCCTATACGTGTATAATCAACTAGACGCTAAAACCATCTAGGATGCTAGGGCATCTGAATAATTTGATTTTACATTTGCAATATTCCTCTGAATGAAAGCACAGAAGTTGTTTGAAGAAATAGTATTTAAAAGGTGAAGACGTTTCATGGTCAAGCTATTTAACTTCTGCTGCTTTCCATAATTGTATTCTCCTTTTATTAATTAGGTGTTGTGCTTACTGTTCTTCAGATCATTAACTATCTTTAATGGGGAAAAATAAAATAGTTAAGATCCATAATCCATCTTACTACTTTGTAGATATAATTTTCAATATTCTTTGTTTTTTGCATTTGTACTTTCAAGTTTAATTTATATCATATATGCATTTTTCACGCAAAATGAGAATTTGTGAAGTCATTAAATTTTTTCATATATCATATATATTATTGTAATATTAATATACTATTAATCATAGTATTATAGTATTTCATCATATATATAATTTATTAGCAATTCTGCTGTTATTGAACGTGTAAGTGGTTTCTAATTTTCTTGTCGTAAATAACCCTGTGATGATCATCTTCATCCATTTATCTTGGTATGCAACTTTGCCATTATTTTTAGATTGGCCCTGAGCTAACATCTGTTGCCTATCTTTATTTTTTCTTCTTCTTCTTCTTCCCAAAGCCCACCAGTACATAGTTGTATATTCTAGTTGTAGGCCCTTCTAGTTCTACAGTGTGGGATGCGGCCTCAGCATGGCTTGATGAGCAGTGCCATGTCTGCGACCAGGATCTGAACCAGCAAAACCCTGGGCCACCAAAATGGAGCGCATGGACTTAACCACTCAGTTATGATGCCAGCCTCATCTTTGCCTTTTTAAAAACAATTCATTACAAAGATAAAACTGCTGGCTCAAGATTGTTGGAATTTTAATGCTCTAGATGCATATCACACTGTTTGTACCAAGTCCATTCATATTTACAGTCCTTCTATGAGTTTATGAAAAGGTCTGCTTGCCATTGTGTGTCAGTGTAACAAAATTTGTTTTAATAGTTGCTAAATTGATAGAAATTACATCTTTTGATTCCCAGTGAGACTGAATATTTTACATATTGTTTACTAAACATTTTACTTACTTAATTGTGAAAAGTGTCTTCATATGATTTGCTATGCTTTTTATCTTAGAATTTAATTCATATGTCTTTCTAATAATGAGATAATTAATTTGTCCATTTGTGAAAATACTTCTGTATTTTCTGTTCAACTTTTAATATTTTTATAGATTTTTTCATTGTGCATTTCCCAATTTCTTTTAGAATTTTCTCTATAGAATTATCAATTTTTACCTAAATTTTTTCCTACTTAAACTTCTGTTTATTTATTTATTTATCTACTTACTCAAGAAATACTATTTGAGCATTTTATTGTGTCAGGCAATGTGCTAGACACTGGAGATAGAATGTACTCTTAAGGATCTTGTGATCTATTAATAGAGAAAAAAGAAGACAGAGAAAACTACAGAAGTAAAAAGTACAGTAGTAGTAGCAGAAATAGTACTGTCAAAAATATAATGCCATGCATGAGCAGGGTGGAAATGGGAACACAGAGGACATCTACTTGAAATTGGAGAAAGTAAGAGAGCACTTCCTAGAGGAAATGACCCTGGCAAAACCTGAATTCTGAGTAGAAATTAGCCTGGGTGAGAGAAAAAACAGGTATTGAAGGCAGATGGAACCATGAGCAAGCTCAGCCAAGGCTACACAATCTGTCAAAATGCGAGACTGGAGTTCCTGTGGGAAAGAGAGGTATAGACTAGAAGACTGTGAGGAAGAAATGGGCAAGCAAGAGGAAAGCCAGATTCAAAGGGCATAGGATACAAATGAAGGTGCTTGTACTTTATTTGGGGGGCAATGGAAATATCACTCAGCCTTCAAGGTGGAAATGGCATCAGGGAGCAACAACTGATGGCATAATGAACAGTAGAATGTTGTCAAAATTCAGGCTCCAGCATTATAAATGTTTTATTATGCAAATTAACCCATTGGAGTCTCAGTTTCTGCATTTAAAATAGGGATAATGATACTTGCCATAAAATTTTGTTATAATGATCAAATGAGATGATATCTTTAAAGAATTCAAATTAGTCAGGTAGAGACTAGGCACTGAATAAACGGAAGAAATTAATATGGATTAAAAGGTTACATATAAATTAAAATTTCAATGTTGGAAAAAAATATTAACTTTTCTACTCTACACACATTGTTAAGGATAATTTTAGGATATCCTAAGTAATGTTTATAATCTGACAACTGGAAACCCCAGACTAGAAGCCTCACAAAGTCAACATGAAACACTTTAAACCATTTTACTTACTCCTACACACCAATTTGCCCCTTCTGCTATACGCTCGTCTCAGTGAATGGTGCTAGTTCACCACAGAAGAACCAAGAGACGTCCTTTGGAATTCTCTCATTTGCAGGTTCTTATATGCAAATCAACATCCTCATGTCTGTTGTAATTCTTACCTGAATTTTAATGTATTTATTTTCTGCTCATTGAAAAACTGTTTTTTCCCCCATCTGGGTGCTTGTAGTTTATCTAAGATTTGGAAAGTGGGAACTTTAACAAAATAATGTTAAAGTGTGGGCATTTTGATTAATATCAGTGGTACTGTCCTGTTATTGTAAAGTCTGCTGCTTATTCTGCAGAGGAATCTCTCATTTTATCACTTTGATTTTTGCTTCACTGTCGGTTCTCTTCTCACTCACAATTATGTTTCGTGAATATTGCATTATGTACTCCACGTCTGCTTTATTCTTGCTAAGTATATTAAGTTTTCTCTGGTTTTTCTCAAAATCCTAAAATAATTTTTAACACTGACTTGTTTGTCATATAGTGTTGAGTGTGTCACTTGCTGTCTATTGCATTGTATATGTCTTTCATCAGAAACTGCTCATTTCTAATCCAAGATCAAGGGAAAATATACCACAAATATTGCAATTAATATTGTTTGTTTCTTTAAGTTCTCCTTCTGTCTCATGAGGGAATGTGCTGCATTGCTGTCTTAGCAGGGTGCACTTCCTTTGAACTTTTTATTCGTTCACATCTCTTCTATGTTTCTATATTCTCTGATCTTTAGAGAAAGTGGTCTACGTTTGTACATTATTAGGATTGTAATTGAATTCTATGTGAATTTATTCAAAATAGTTATCCTTCAAAATAAAAGTGGCAACCACAGTTTATCTAATTTTTGTTTGTTCAATCAAGGTTTACTCTCCCTTGGGACATAGAGCATGAGAAACTCAGAAATCAGTTGCACAAAGCCATTTCACTGGCTTCCTAGGTGGTTTCTTTCAGACATTGTAAGAACTTGGAAGTAACATGGAAAGTAATTTAAGAGCAATTCCCAAATAGTCTGGGAATGACTTGTTCCCCCAGATTCTCCCATGTGCTACTTTTGTTACCAGTTTTTGGTCCCTCAGGCTAAAATAACAATTTCTAATAGAAGGCAGAGAAGCAGATACAAGGAAAGTCATTTCACGGTTGGGGAAACCTCTTTTATGCCAAGAGATTTGGTGGTTTGCTTGTTTTGCTTATTGCGAACAGCCTAAAAGT
This sequence comes from Equus caballus, assembly GCF_041296265.1. Taxonomy (NCBI): domain Eukaryota; kingdom Metazoa; phylum Chordata; class Mammalia; order Perissodactyla; family Equidae; genus Equus; species Equus caballus. The sequence goes on along the minus strand of NC_091702.1, from coordinate 14,942,429 downwards.
AGCTATGGTATGTCTTCCCTTCCTTCTTAATTTTATTATTATTGTTGTTATTATATTTTTCAATGTCGTGTTTTATTTTTTTTAATTTTGTTCACAAAGCTAATGGAGGTGGTAGCATTTTGCTTAACAGCTTTATTGGGTTATATTTAAATTCAATTCCCTGCACATATTTTAATCGAAAATTTCGTAAGTTTTGAGATATGTATACACCATAAAACCATCAATAGATTCAAGATAATAAATACATTCAACACCCCCCAATGTTTCCTCATATCCCTTTGTGATCCCTCTCACCCCTCCCTGCTGTCCTCTTCACTCTTCAGCCCTATGTGACCACTGATCTGCTTTCTGTCACTATACGTTAGTTTGCATTTTCTAGAGTTTCATATACATGGAGTCACATAAGACATAATCTTTTTGGTCTGGCTTCTTTCACTCAGCATAATTATTTTGAGAATTATCCATGTTGTTTCATGTATGAATAGTTCCTTTATTTGTTTTGCTATGTAGGCAGTATATCATTGTATACATATACCCCCAATGTGTTTATCCATTCACCTGTAGATGAACATTTTGATTGCTTCCAATTTAGGGCTATTGCAAATAAAATTGCAATAAATGCTCATGTACAAGTCTTTGTATAGACATATGTTTTAATTTGTGTTGGAGAGATACCTATGTATGGTATCATACAGATTATATGATAAGTGTATATTTAAATTTTTAAGAAGCTGCGGAATTTTTTCCAAAGTGGTAGTACCATTTTACATCCCCACTTCAAAGTATGAGAATTGCTGTTACTCCACGGCATTGTCAACACCTGTGATAGTCAGTCTTTTTAATTTAAAACAATCTAGTGTTTAGTGTTAAGCTATTGTGATTTTAATTTTTATTCTCCTAATGACTAATGATGTAGAATATTTTTTATGTGTTCATTTGCCATCTGTAAATGTTCTTTTATAAATTGTTTAAATATTTTGCCCACTTTTAGTTGAGTTTTCTTACTGAGTTTTGGAAGTACCCTGTATATTCTGGATATAAGTTCTGATCAGATAGATGATTCACAAATATTTTTTCCAGTGTTTTTTTGAAGAGCAATGTTCTTGATTTTCATGAAGTCAAATTATCATACTTTTCTCTATGGATCATGTTTTGATGACATAGTTAAGAATTCTCTGGCCAAAATAAGGCCAAAAAGATTGTCTTCTATGTTTTCTTCTAGAAGTTTTATAGCTTTAGATTTTACATTTGGGTCCATGATTCATTTAATATTTGCATAGACTGTGAGGTATGAATCAAAATTTATTTATGTATGGATGGCTGATTATGCCAGTGCTATTTGTTGAAAAGACTATCCTTTCTCCACTGAATTGTCTCTACAACTTTGTCAAAATCAATTGTCCTTATATGTGTGAGTCTATTTCTGGACTCTGTTTTGTTCTATTGATCTAGTCATCTGAACAGATCTATTCAATCATCTAAAAAATTAAAATATTCTATTTTAAATATGTAAATAAAGTCATTGAATGGTTTCTACCAATTTATCAGTGTGTCCATTAGCATTATATAACATTAAATTGAAATTTTAACATAAGAAATAAAATAACAGTATTTTCAGTAATGCTCAGTAACAACTTTAAAGCATTGCAATAGCTATATTTGTTACAAATCTAGATATTCAGGTTTTTTCCTCTCTATGATTTTCCATGTAATTTCTAGTTTACTTCATACAAAATTCAGAAGCACTAATTCTTCCTGGCAGTTTTATTTGTGTTTTACTGAACGCAGACTCTCTAAAAGATTTTGCATTGATTTTTAAATGATTTTACTCTCACAGAAGATACTTAATGGCTATGCCCTTGTCCTCTCATGGGAGACCTTTCGTCACCTTATGTACCTTGTTGTTCACTTAGATCTGAATCTGATTTTTTAATGTGTTCTAATCATAACCTTCAGACAATTTGAGCAAAAATATTTGGTAATTAGGTGCCTCAATAGGAAGTAAGTACCATGCTGAACTTCCAAATGACTACCCTATTATAATTTTGTAAAGCTTGCCTGAAATAATATATTAGTAAGCACCACTTTGAACTATTTTTTATTTTCAAAGACTTGAATTTAGTTTTAAAATACTCAATATATTTTGAATCTCATCCTGTTAAAAGAGTCAATTTGGATAGTTGAGGGCTAATGCTAATAGTTTTATATTTTGATATTTCACACATAGATGGTAAATCGCTGTGTGGCAATATGACGACAATATATTCCCATGAGAAAAGACAAGAAATAATCACTACCTTTGATTTCTTCCAGAAGCTGGCACACGTATTACTCATAACCTAAACAAGCCATGTGAATATATACATACTGATGCCATCACTAACTTTGTAACCTTCTTATGGAATATTCCTTATTTTTAAAATAACAGGATGAGCAGCTACATAGGAGCAAGATTTCATTGGATTTTTTATATTTTAGGAATTGATTGATTAATTTTAATGACATAATTAATATAGATTTGATGACAATGCACAAGTATAATTTAAGAAGATATTTTACCTTCCTGCAATTTTATTGTTTATTTAAATATGTATAAATATATATGTATCCTTTTGATATATGTAATGCCTCACATTTTATGCAAACTTTTATTTAATACCTGGAAAATTTCCTAATTATCATTCAGAAAATAATTTGCAAGTTAAATATTTATCTACAGTTAGAAATTATGTAGTTAGACATTTTCTACATTCGTCAAACAGATACAACTCTACAACATCTCTATAACCAAAACACAGCCATTGTTAAATTAAGAATTTTGATTTTAAAAAGCACTGAAAAATTGAGGTCAACAGTTTAAGTTTGACTCAACCGTCTACAAGCTTTTTGAGCAAAGACAGACCACTTCACCTCTCCATGTCTTTGTTGTAGTAACACTGCTCCCATGTAGGTAAGGCTCAGACATGAAGTCCTCAGGATTTGTAAGTCATTAATTGAAATTTTATTTCTTGCTGTTTTTCCATTGCTCTTAAAAACGTGTTGAGAACATAAAGTGTTATCCATATGGCAGTTTCTAAAATTAAAAGTAGAAACAAAGCCTTTAAAAATCTTATGATCAACTACTGGATTTAAATGAAACCAAGCAAAAAGTTTCATAGTGATAAGATATTTTTGGCTGATCTTTATTTTCAATTTGTAAAGGTTTCTCCTTCAAAAGATACGTAAAAATGCTTCTTAAAATGTATTTAAGTAAAATGTCTGAAACTTGAAGGTATGTCACCTGATATGTCTAAATAAAGATTAATTTTTGATTGATTTTAATGACTTTAGATTATCCTAAGTTTCCTTACAATATTGGTTCCAAAGGTTTCAAGGCTACACCAGTCTATCAAAAAAGTAAGAAAATGCCAGCAAGCCCAGTGTCTTAGATCATATTTCACTCACGGCAATAAGTCTAATGCATTAGCAGACAAAACTCAAAATGTATTAGTTTCAAGGTCTTTCATGAGACAGACCATTTTTCTCAATATTTTTTCTTACATTATTTTTAATGCAAATCACACTGCAGTGAGAAGTTAATAAGTAAGTTGGAAGCAGGAGTAGAAAAAGTAAATATATATAGGTATATTTTGATTTTTTTCCAGAAATTTAAGAATGATTTCAACTTATAGCATGCATTTTTATTTTATTGAAGATATTTGTCTTTTTATTTTTTTGCTTGGTTTTTCACGGAACAAATTCGGAACAAATTGATTTTGATGATAACTTGAAACCCTTCAAGAAAGAGTTAAAGCTGTGATTAAAATGTATTGTTATAGTAGGGCATATTAACTGATTCTTTAGCTGAATAGAAATAGAGGAAAAATGAGGCTATCGACTCTTTGCAGTTCAGCAGTGAGTAAAATATCTCTCAAGAAAGCACTTCAAATAAAAAAGTACTAAGATGAGGAATTATCATAATTCAAATTCAAACGTACTTCCAATGTTTTTTTTAGCTCTTTTGTTTTTACATTTGCAAGTAGTTCCAAAAGAGAATACAAAAAGATGTACAAGCTGAAAAAGATATAGCTCTTCATCAAACTTCTCTTTTATTGCAAATTTACAACTTAAACTTACTCCTAATGCTTCATTTCATACTTAATAGATATACTTATTTCAAACCATGACAAAATGCTTGTGTATGGTTTTTGAATTTTTATTTTACTATGTTTCATCAAAATATTTTTTTCCAGTATAATAAAAATTATCTGCAAAGGATTTAGCTTGTAATCATATGTATTATTCAACATGTATTTCTTCCACATTGAATTAAATTCATGTTTAATTTTAGAAATTAAGAAATACTCACTTGGCCCAGAATTAAATCAGCTCTTACTCTGTGTAGGAATTTGCTGACTATGTAAATGGGTCAGCTGAGCTTTCCTTCAGGGTTGTCAGCGTTGCTTGCCCGCTTCATTCCAAGGCCATAACCTGGGGCTTGGTATGTTCCTTTAAAAAGTACAATACCATTTCGCGACAATTTCCATAAAATTATGCTTAAACACTCCCCAGTTCTGTTCATTTTGAAGCTTTTTTACTGAAAGCCCAGTCAAAAAAATCTTAAATTTGATTCCATACTTTTAAAATAATAGTGACGACAACTTAATATATCGGGGAAAAGCTAATTTGTCTAAAAAATGCATCTTTTGCCAATTATAACAGAAGTTATTTTATACAGAATTCATACCCAATAGCACATTTTTATAATGTTTGCCTTATATAATAAAAGAAAAATCACCATCAAAGAGCTCTGTAATAAATCATACAATAAAAGATACAATATAAATACAATACTACAGGAGAATTTTAAGTATGTACTAAAAAAAAAATACCGTGACTGAAAGCGATGATAAGTTTGTAAATTGATAATAGTATCATGCTCATAAGTACGTGCAGTTAATTATATGTCACTATGCATCAGGTATAGATGGAAAAAAAAGTTAATGAAAACAGACACAACTCATAGAACTTCCTGAACGATTCAGAATTAACCGAGAAGATACAAACTTCCAAGTTCTTTCCAGGGTGTGGATAATGCAGCATGATCAATAAGCAAATGCTGTCCTTACCTTAAAACCGAATTTATGGCGTCGGCCTGGTTGCGCAGCGTTGAAGTTCGCACCTTCCGCTTCTCAGTGGCCCGGGGTTCACTGGTTTGGATCCTAGGTGTAGACATGGCACGGTTTGGCAAAAGCCATGCTGTGGTAGGCGTCCCACATATAAAGTAGAGGAAGATGGGCCAGTTTTCCTCAGCAAAAACAGGAGTATTGGCATTAGTTAGCTCAGGGCTAATCTTCCTCAAAAAAAAAAAAGAAAAAAAAACAAAATTAAGAATGCATTATTAAACAGGCATAAAATTGCTTGGCCCCCTCATTTATCCAAACATGCATGTCTGTTGAGATTTGCATTGTGATAGAAAATATAATTTCTTAATTCCACAATTTTAGACAATATAATGCTTGAAATATTATATGTGGAGGACCCTTTCCATAAGAAGGAAAAGCAAATAATTTTTTAACTATTTGATAAAAGGATCACAGATCTAGCAATTCATTATCTGATCTGCTTATTTTGATCAAGCCCATTCAGAAAAGAAGTAAACAAACAAACAATGAACGTTTCTTTCCATACCGAACATCCATAATGAAAAGTTTACCGCCTATCTTGACAATTTATACAGATTTCTAGAAGTAAGTTTGACCTAATTAATCTTGTTCATTAAACTTCCTTGGACAAGTCTTCATGTTTAATGGCTTAAAACTTTGGGAGGAAGATATATTTGGTATCCATTTTTAAAGAGCCTGGGAAACGCTGAACTAATAAATAATGTACATTGCATAATTTGTATCACTTTGAATATTACAAAAAGTTGGACTAGAATGTATGCATGAAAATAGGTTTAATTTTAATTTTAAAATCCCTTACATTTTTTCTTTGATTTATGAATTTCAGTAGTTTCAAACATTTCATCCTAGTTTAATAATTGATTGAAACAATAGCTTACCAAAGAAGCTACTAATTTTCAGTAAACGAATTCATTTTCAGTAGAAATCACATTACTAATGTCCCAATTAAAAACATAGAAATATCTTAGCTTTCCAAAATAGAAACATAAGAAAGACAAAAAAAGAAGGATTTAATTTAAATGAGGACAATAGAAAGTTGCTGGTTGCACTTATTTGCAGAGGGTCATTCCCCTCATTCCCTGAATATTTTGACTCTGACTTACTTTTCCTCTCTCCAGCCCTACTTCTATTATAATTATTGTAATTTCAGTTTCCATGCAAGTGTTCTTTCTGATAACCTTAAACTTCTCTCCATCAATGAACTTGTCCTCCCTCTTGACTGGGTCACTAAATTCCGTGGATATGCTACTGATGTTGTCATTACTACCTGCTCCTCCTTCATAATCGCAATTTTGAATCCCGCTCTGTACACATGTCTAATTTTGGCCTCTCACTGCCTGTACTAATCTTAGTCTCGTGCCTGTTGAACTCTACAAGGATTTCAATCCAGCTCCTCTCACTTACCCACATGGTACACCTTTGCTCAGAACCTCTTTTCCCTCCTTACCTAATTTAGACTCCAGATCCCATCATTCTAATCAGGCTTTCACAGGTATACTCAATTCTTTTGCCCTCTTTCACAATTTGCCTAGAAATAACCCGGCCTGATTCAGTGTAACTTTCTGCTTTCTTTGAGATGTTAATACATAGATGACTGTGGTTGGAGAGAAACCCAGTCATGCTGACTATTGTTCTGTTACATTTAAAGGGCTTCATATAAACCCTCTAAGTGGTTTCCATGAATCACACTATGTTTCCTTTGTTCATTCACTATCCCACTCCCTCTAAAAATCCCAAATCTTTTAACCACAAGCCAAATTCAAAAGGCTGTGAAAACTAAAAAGATTTTGTATGTCATCTGGTTACAAAACTTGACCTGACCTGACCTAAATTCATTTGGCAGTAAAACTTGACTGAAATTGATGTATAGCTATTTATAGTCTTTTTATTCTAATTAGTGTGAATATTCATATATTTCCCTACAGATTTATTAATGTTCTGATTATAAGGTGTTACTTAAGACTTCATTGGGTTTTTCCTAATCCATGAAATATACATCACAGCATTACCTGTTTACAATGCATAAAATGAATTCATTCTCTCTTTCTCTCCATGTTATACGTGTGTGTGTATTGTAGTTTCAGAATCACTAACTGATATTGCAGTTAAATGGAAACCAAACTGAAATTCAATATTGTATAGAGTTTTAGTTTAAATATATGTACAGTGAAATGTACAAATCTTATTGTACAATTTGATGAATTTTGGCATATGCGTACACCTGTGCAACTAGACCCTATAAACGTATAGAACCATAATCTCAGAAAGTTCCCACATTCTTTTCCCAGTCAAACATCCCAATATCCAAGGTGACCACTTGCTATTTTTTTAATCATGTATTAGTTATGCTTGTTCTAAAACTACATACAAATGGCATTATACAGAATGTACTTTCTTGTGCCTGGATTCTTTCTGTCAGCATGTCTGCTAAATTAAAGCATGTTGTTGGGCTGGCCAGGTGGCGCAGCGGTTCAGTCTGCATGTTCTGCTTCCAGGCGGCCTGGGGTTCACCAGTTCAGATCCCAGGTTTGGACATGGCACCGCTTGGCAAAAGCTGTGCTGTAGTAGGCATCCCACAAATGAAGTAGAGGAAGACGGGCATGGAGGTTAGCTCAGGGCCAGTCTCCCTCAGCAAAAAAATGAGGATTGGGGGCCGGCCCGGTGGCGCAGCGGTTAAGTTCGCACGTTCCGCTTCTCGGCGGCCCGGGGTTCGCTGGTTCGGATCCCGGGTGCGGACATGGCACTGCTTGGCAGCCATGCTGTGGTAGGCGTCCCACGTATAAAGTAGAGGAAGATGGGCACGGATCTTAGCTCAGAGCCAGGCTTCCTCAGCAAAAAGAGGAGGACTGGCAGTAGTTAGCTGAGGGCTAATCTTCCTCCAAAAAAAAAAAAAAAAAAAAAATGAGGATTGGCAGATGTTAGCTCAGGGCTAATCTTCTTCAAAAATTAATTAATTAATTAATTAAAGCATGTTGCTACATGCTTCAGTTTTTGTCTATTTATCAAATTCATCATATTTGGTCTATTTATCAAATCTATTATGGATGAGTATTTGGGTTGTTTCAGTGTTTGACTATTTCGAATAGATTTGTTATAGATATTTTTGTAGACATTTTTTGTGGGCACACAATTTTCGTTTCTCTTGAACAAATACCTAGGTGTGGAAGCCCTATGTCATAGGATAGCTGTATGTTTACCTTTACAACACAATGCCAAAACATTTTCCATTGTGCTTGTATCATTTTACACAACCGCCACAAATGCTGAGTTCCTGTTACTCTGCCTAGTTGTCAACCTCTGGTTTTGTCAGACTTTTAAATGTTAGCCACATGTGTAGTTTTGTAATGATATTTTATTGCAGTTTTAACTTGAATTTCCTTGATAACAAAAGTTAAGTGCTCGCGTTCTTCTTCGGAGGTCCAGAGTTCGCCAGTTCGGATCCTGGGTGCAGACATGGCACTGCTTGGCAAGCCATGCTGTGGTAGGCATCCCAGATATAAAGCAGGGGAAGATGGGCACGGATGTTAGCTCAGGGACAGTCTTTCTCAGCAAAAAGAGGAGGATTGGCAGCAGTTAGCTCAGGGCTAATCTTCCTCAAAAAAAAAAAAAAGCAAAAAGCAAAGCACAACCTGGAAGAAATTACTTGCAAAATGTATATCTTACAAAAGACAAAATCAAATATAAAATAAAATTTAAAAAAATCCATCATGGCAATAAAGTGGCAAACAGGCCAATAAATGAAAATGGGCAGAAGACTTGAACAAACACTTCACAAAGGGAGATATGAAAATGGGGGGGAAAAAACCCAAACAACTAAGAAAGTGAGCATCTTTTGTTATCAAGGAAATTCAAGTTAAAACTGCAATAAAATATCATTACAAAGCTACACATGTGGCTAACATTTAAAAGTCTGACAAAACCAGAGGTTGACAACTAGGGAGAGTAACAGGAACTCAGCATTTGTGGCGGTTGTGTAAAATGATACAAGCACAATGGAAAATGTTTTGGCATTGTGTTGTAAAGGTAAACATACAGCTATCCTATGACATAGGGCTTCCACACCTAGGTATTTGTTCAAGAGAAACGAAAATTGTGTGCCCACAAAAAATGTCTACAAAAATATCTATAACAAATCTATTCGAAATAGTCAAACACTGAAACAACCCAAATACTCATCCATAATAGATTTGATAAATAGACCAAATATGATAAATTTGATAAATAGACAAAAACTGAAGCATGTAAGTAAGTAGGTAAGATATATTAAATGAGTTTAATTGGTGGTCCTGAAGAAACAAATGCAAAAATAAAATTAATTTATCACATGCATTCCATAGGTTCCGAGTTTTTCCATAGGAAGATGAATTAAAAGTTAAATTTACTCTTAATACGATATTTATTGTGGATCATGAAAAAATTAAAACAAATAATTCTAGAAAATGATGTAGGAAACATACAGAAAAAGATTAGCTAGTATTGAGGCATCTTGAAAATGGACCACGATGATTAAAATTAACAGATTTTAAGGGTAGCTTCAGGTGAACTGGGCAGGAATTTTCAACATAATGATGGCAGCTATTGCTTGGATTTGTGACCCATTGGGACTAAACATTGAGGAAAAATTTCCCTTAGTGTTATTACTCCAGAGTGGCTTTTTCCAATAGAACTTGCCACAATAATGAAAATCTTCTACAGCTGGGTCACCCAATATCTTAGCCACTAGGCACACGTGGTTACTGAGCAGTTGAAATGTTGGCTAGTATGATTGAGAAAATGAATTTTTAATTTAGTTTAATTTTAACTAAATTCAAATAGCTACATGTGACTAGCTGCTAGACTATTGGACCACACATGTCTAGAGGAATCCATAACCTCCCTCCTTTCAATTAACCTATTTAAATCACTCAGATTTTGGAACAGGTCATGTTATCTAACTTGATTTTCTGCTCCAAAATTCCTTAGGAGGCTATATTGTTAATTCAAAGGGATTATTCTGTAAGTTTACTTCTTATTTCTCTCTCCCATAGGCTCGAATACAATTCCCTGATATTTCTCATATTTATATTACCGAATCATTGTCTAAAAGGTATATCTATGGCAAAATCTATGTAGCTGTGGCCCTATGTTACATACAGTCATAAGAAGAAAAAAATTAACAAACTTCACTTGAGTGTTTTCTTGAAGGGGAAAGAATTCATGCTCACTCTGAACGATCAAATTAAAAATAATCTTAGATTGGCTTTCATCAATGACTCAATAATACTGGAGTGTAGCTCCTGGCATTTAAGGGAATAAGTTGGCTTATGTCCTTTAGTGATATATTAGGGCAGTCCTAAACCAACCTGATCCAGTTTGGCTGAAGGAAGACACTCAACCCATGGGGATTTTGAAACAGCTTAAGCAAGCGAAATTTACATTCTGCTGTTATCTGCATTTTTAAATGTGTCCATTTCTTAGCCTCTGGGCAGGTATAAGAGGCTAATTGCAATACCTAAAGGCAAATACAGTTGAGTTTCAACTTTCCAGTCTACCTGAATCATCAGGCAGAAACCTGATTAAACAGATGGACCTCACCCCATGACCCTCAAAATCAGCGCTGAGAATTTTCAGAAAAAAGAAAAGAAAGTGCCAAAAGGCATTCATTCTTTATGGAAAAAGTCCTAAGCCACCTAAATGCGCTAATGCTGAATCAGCATTATACTTTGAACTTGGCAAAGTCAAAAGGAACAACATTGCCAAGCTTTATTATGGTTCCTCAAAATCATGAGATGTAAGAATTCTTAGTATTTATATTAATACACTAATTAATCATATGGATTTAAGAATATACAGACCTACACTTTCCTAAAAGTCTATTCGTTATTGAGTATATTATGAACTAAGATGAAGCATAGATACGAACCACATCGAAAGTAAAAATTTAAAAATCTGAAGACACCTTATCACAGACAGCAAATAGCAAAAATATCACACATGAGGTCCTGGCTTAAAATTAGCATTAACAGTTTAATTTCATATGGATAAACATTTCACGAGCTAGGTGTACACCGTCTTATTATTATCAGTTTTCCAGGACTAAACTTGAAATTATACCTTTTCAGAGAGTTTAAAGAACTCAAAAAAATTATCTTAAGCTTAGTTATATAAGCCATTCAGAACTAACATTTAGCAAATTCTCAATAATTTTTATTTAAGAAATCCCAGACTAGAGCCACAATAACTTTATAACCTTTCTATATGGATATCAACCTTAAAATTTATATACATACATATATACATAAATTAACAAATATATGTGTGTGTATATATATGTGTACATACTTATATACTTAGGTTGTTTCAGGTGCTGAGATTAAAGGACAGAGAATAGTGGGATATCTTTAGAAATATCAACCAGAACTCCAAAGATTGTTACATATTTTTCATTTAGTTATTCATTCATCCTTACTTTCATTTATGCATTCATGCATTCATTTATTTAATACATGATCATTAAATGTTTTCTGTCATATATAGGGTAGGTCCTAGGAATAGGAAAAATAGATGTTATGCTCATTGTACTAAAGAGGCAGTCAACTTACTCACTATAAACAGAACAATGCATTAGATACCCTGGAGGGTAATAAGAGAAATACAGTATGGGGGCTGGCCCCGTGGCCCAGTGGTTAAGTTCGCGCGCTCCGCTGCTGGCGGCCCAGTGTTTCGTTAGTTCGAATCCTGGGCGCGGACATGGCACTGCTCATCAGAACACGCTGAGGCAGTGTCCCACATGCCACAACAAGAAGAACCCACAACGAAGAATACACAACTATGTACCGGGGGGCGTTGGGGAGAAAAAGGAAAAAATAAAATCTTTAAAAAAAAAAAAAAAGAGAAATATAGTATGCAATTTCTTCTTAAAAGATAATTATATGCTAATTAAATTGCTTATATGAACCTTGCATTGCTCTTTTTAATACGACTTTCATGAGTTTTCAAGTTACATCTGAGTCTCCTTAGATGTCATCATAGTGCAAAATGATATCTCAAAACAAAAATACTATATAGAGAAAGTATAAAGAACAGAAAAAAGATTTAGAAATGACTTAATAATCCTACTTTGCTTCTTTGAGGAAAATTGCATACCCTGAATGACCCCTGATTATAATATCTATTTGTAAAACTTACATTCACAAGCACTAGCTAATATGGTTCCTTGAATCTTTGAAAGTTGTTTATCTTAAATAGAATATAATTCAGTAAACTTTTTTTCTCTCTAACTAGTCTTATGATTTTTTTTTCAGTAAATGTAGAAGAGTGCTGGTTATGCACCAATTTGATGCAGAAATTGGTGAGTCATTCTTCATCTTTTATCCTGCACTAGCCAGTCGATTGAGTTGTCAAATGTCAGATATTCCATATTGTGATCAACAGCATCGGTCCTACATCTGATGGAAGCAGGCAGAAAGATGTGACTAACCCAGAACCCTTGAACTGTTCCAAACTGCTTACTGTTACTCCGTGTTTCATCTATGATAGAGGCCCAGTGGACTGGAGAGAACTATCAGTACACTGTCAGTCATCAGTCACAGCTCTTGGCCTTAACTCCAATGTATTACCCTAGCTATCTGAGCCAGAGAAAATGTGAGATACAAGGTTTAGGGGAGGTAAAATTTTACACCTATGCTCTTAGAATTTTTTGGTTAGGCTTGAGAATTAAACTCAATAAAACAGATTAACAGGAGAAAGCATAGAAATTTATATAAGCTTTAAGGCACATGGAAGTCCTCATAAGGAAATGAAGATCCAAAGAAATGGTGAAACCTACTTGCTTTTATATTAAGTTGAACAAAGAGAGGCAATTGTGGAAGTGCAAACTGTATGGGGAGGCTAAAAGAAGATAAGAATTACTTTAACATGGTCCATTTGTAAAGAATTCTCTTGGCCTTGACTCACTATTGAAAAATGTTTCGTTTCTTCTTGCGCTGGAAGGGAATCTTTCATATTGCAGTTTTTATCCCCTGTTTTCAGGAAGAAAAAGGGAGATGAGAATGCCCCTTTTACATCTGCTATTTTTAAATTGTGGGGGATCAGAATTGGCCACCCAAAATGTGTCTCTTTGACTTGATATTTTTAAGAACAAAAGACTCTGGAAGAAGCTTTGACCCTCCCCCTAACTGCCTAGAAAGAATTTAAAATAGAAGGGCCTGTTCCAGGAAGGAGCTAATACCATAAGACAACTGTAATATAATATAAAATACGTTTCAGTTCACATTGCCTATAGTTGGCTTATTTGCATTTCCACCTCCATGTGAATTGCCTTCCTCTCCCTTGAAGTCCCAAACCACTACCCACAACACCCTCCACTGTCTTTAGCTAAAGATGGTATTTAAGGTTGCAGCTTACCATCATTCTGGTGAATTACTCAACTTTCCTGGATTTCTCCCATGTATACACGTTATAAAACTTTGTTTGATTTTCTCCTGTTATTCTATCACATGTCAATTTAATTTTTAGACCAGCCAGAAGAACCTAGAGGGTAGAGGAATTCTCTTGATCCCCTACAAGCTCAAAATAATTCTTATGCTAGGATAGCATATTTTGGGGTGGCATCTTCTGCCATGCTTCAGGCACACTATTTGCTGTTTTTTTAGACTAAGCCAGAAATATGGCCTAGTGTAAAACCCAACTCAATAGTCTACTTTTCTCTCTCTCATTGGGATGTAGCTTCAAATATATAATCACTCACCATGAATTCAACTGACATTTTTAAGCACCCACTATTTACTGCTCCAGGCACCGAGGATACAGGTCAAACAACGTCTCCCTCATAATACATTTATCTGGAGCTTGCCACCCAAAATGGCAAGAAGAGACCAGAAATACAAACTCAGAGAAACTTCACTGGAACTGCAGGGAACCTACCTTCCAAGGAGGAGAAAGCAGAAGGGAGAAAGGAGAATGTAGGTTCCCTCACATTTGCAATGTAAATGGAAAATCAGGAAACACCACAATAAACCAAATTCAAAGGGATTCCAATTTTTTTCAGGATTCTCAAGATGCTAAATCACAGTTGAACTTGTTTTATTTATTGCTTCAACAGTGCCAACCCCCAGCACTTTGAACTCATGACACCTATCAGCTCTCCTCCAGAAATGGAGAAAAGAGAGGGAGACCCAAGGATGAGAATCTGCAGTTCTTTCAGGAGACCAAGATTCAGAGAACACCAATTGTGTTTTTCTAGCAATAGTAAATATTTAAAAAGTATTATTAAATATATAAATTACTTCAAACATTGCACATTACTTGAAAGCTCTGCAATAAAGCTTATAGAAATATGGCCAGCATTTTCAGCAGAATAGGATTAAATCTCAAATTTTCATCCCTTTCCTGCTTCTATCTTGCCTATAGTACTAAACACCCTATCGGTATACTACTAGATTTCATTCTCTCTTTTTTTTCTCTTAGTGTTCTATTTGAATTAACTAAGTTACATGCTGCTGGACCGTGTCTTGGTAATATCTCCTACCCACTTTCTTATCTGGTCTTTGAGCAGATTTCCTTACGCAAATTGTTTTTACCCAGGAAATCTCATCCTTCTATTCTATTTCTTTAAACTACGGACTATGATATTAGTTGGCTAGAACATGGGGTCCCTAACGGTAGAGACTCTCTTTTCTACTTCTCCTCCTTGTTTAGGGTTTCCTATAGCCTCCAAAGCTCTCCTGAAATTTTGAGTGAACAATGGTTAATTATCAAAGGAAGGTTAATAAAATACATTTATATAGATTTAAGATAGTGCATATCCATTCTAAGAATGCTTTTTACATACTAATATTCAACACATATATTTTTAGTTGCTTTTTTCAAATAATTTTACCAAACATAAAAGGACTAGTAACTCCAGTATGATAGGCTTCAATACGGTACAAAGAAGTCCAATAAAATAAACTTTTATGAAATAACTACAAAATTATTAAAAGTACAAGTACATTAAATATTAACATCTATAATATAGTTTACTTCTGCAGATAAAATCATCTTTCTTGATACTAACCTCTCCATCAGAGATGGAAGGAGCAGATGTTATTGACGTCATTAAGAAACACAACACTTCAGTGAATTTCTCAGAAAGGAAAAATGAGCCAGAAGCCAAAAGATTTCCCTTGAGTTCTAAACTAGTTTCCAATTCAATGTATCGTCCTTATTCAAAGTTGTGACCCTTAGATATTAGTCCTTTGAATGGCACAAGAACTGAATATCTGAAGGACTGATTTAAATCTACTTTCTCACATAATCTTCACTGGATTTATAAAAAACATCAATCTGTTCTCAGGCTCGTTGAGCCAGAGTTCAAGAAAGAACTGTCTCTTTTAAGAATAAAATTCCCATTCGAATTCTCCTCCAGCATAGATCCATTAAGAGAAAGGTATTGGGCAACGGCTTGATTAGATCTGTCAATGCAGCCTTTGCTGAACTTCTCAGTATTCTCAAGGGACTAAACTGGATAGGGAAAATAAATGTACCATATTATTAATTCATTCTCCTGCCAAAATGTAAAAGGTACTAGATAAATGTGTATAGAAAATATAAGGAACTATAATTCAAACTAATTAAATTAAGAAAGCCATTGATTTGTTATTTCTTATTTAATGTAACTAAGCCCCTATAGCCTTTTCATGCTCTCTTTGTACCAAAAACCTCCCAGTTTGGGCCCTTTTTATTTAAAATATTTGGGGGCTGGCCAGGTAGCACAGCAGTTAAGTACACACTTTCTGCTTTGGCGGCTCGGGGTTCGCCGGTTCGGATGCTGGGTGCAGACATGGTACCCCTTGGCAAGCTATGCTGTGGTAGGCGTCCCACATATAAAGTAGAGGAAGATGGGCATGGGTGTTGGCTCAGGTCCAGTCTTCCTCAGCAGAAAGAGGAGAATTGACAGCAGTTAGCTCAGGGCTAATCTTCCTCAAAAATAAAAATTTGTATGCTGATTTCTGTCTCAATTTTGTTTGTGTAATGCGTTCTCTTTTGTGGACTCAATTTTAAGTTCCTTGAGGGCAGGACAATATATTTCCATATTTGCCAATTTACAGTTTAAACGAATCCAAGTGCTTTTCTTCTCCTATCAGAGGTGACCTATCCCCAATCCTCAAGCGCTTGACTCTCATATGTTCCCCTGGGAAAGCCACATTCTGTCCCATAACTCGTTAGTTTTGTTCCTTTAGAGCCTTTATATTTATTTCAATGCTTCTTAATAAATGCTTGAGATTTCAGTTAAAGTGGGAAATAAATTCAAAAAGTATTCCTAGTATCTATTAGTTGTTCTGATAGAGTTTGGATAAAGGAAAAAGTTAACTAACATAAGGTTTAGAAATTATCTGGAGATTTGTTTACTTCAGGCTTGTATACACATAAACAGATAATTCAAAGTGGAAACGAGACAGAGAGAAGACTTCCAGTGTCTTCACGTCATAAACAAGGTTCATGATATCCATCAGAGATCTATCAAGGCGTTTCAAAACTGTGCGCTTATTTCCACCAAACTGTCCAGGGTCAGGTCATGTGGTGAGTAACGTGACCTTGGTGTTGTTAATAATAACTTCTCAGGTACTGTGCTATTTGGGCAAAATCTATTTTGGTTTGTGTTCGGAAACAGTAGATAAGCAGGTGTGAGAGATCTGGAAATGTTTGAACGCAAGAGGAAAAACAACAGAATGAGATAGCAGGAATAAGAAGATAGGCGTGAACCACAAAAATTTTTAGACCCTGGAAAATATCAAGAAAGAGAACTGGACAGAGAAAGGGAGAGGGACTGAAATCAGGGCAGCAGGGCCCAAAGGAGCCAGAGAAGCAATTTTATATTATTGGCACATAGCCACCCACTCTCAGACTTATTGGAAAAACTTACTAATTTAAAGCCTGATGTATGTAGAGAATCAGCTCTGCCAGGTTCTAAGCTATTGTTGCTCTTCCCCAAAGCCACCCTTCCATATTCATTGAAGCTCGAAGTCTACAAACGACAATTCTTCTTGGCCAGTAGGCATTAATAGAGAGGAGTCAAAACATTTTTGCTTGAAAGAGCTGGGTAATATTTTAGGCTTTGTGGGCCATCTGCTCTTTGTTGTGATGACTATTCAACTCCGTCTTTGTAGCATGAGCACACTCAGAGACAATAAGCATGTGTTACGGTAAAATGTTACCCATGGATACTGAAATTTGAATTATGTATAATTTTCACCTGTCACTTTAAATATTATTTTTTATTTAAAAGTATAGGGGCCAGCCTGGTGGCACAGCAGTTAAGTTTGCACGCTCCACTTCTCAGCGGCCCAGGGTTCGCTGGTTCGTGGTAGGCATCTCACATATAAAGTAGAGGAAGATGGGCATGGATGTTAGCCCAGGGCCAGTCTTCCTCAGCAAAAAGAGGAGGATTGGCGGCAGATGTTAGCTCAGGGCTAATCTTCAAAAAAAAAAAGGATAAAAATCAATTCTTAACTCATAGACTCTACCAAACATGAGGCAGGTGAGAAGTGGCCCACAGGCTGTGGTTTGCCTGTCCCTGCTCTAGGGGGAGAGTGGAAGGCAGGGAGGAGGGACTTCCTGTTTTTGTTTGCTTGTCTTCCAGTCTGCAGGACTCCTCAGTCATGCTTCCTCCTTGCTGTGGCAGTTGCTTTCTGTCTCTAGTTGTTTGCTTGCTCTTGCTTTCTGAGGCTCAGCTTCATTACGCTTCCTGGGTTGTACCTGAACCACTGTAGCAGTGTTCAAGCCTTAGCTCCACAGTGTCCTTCCTCTGAGTTCTTCAGGACACGCGCCGGCTGGGGGCTGCTTCTTTCTCAGAATTCTGGGTCACAGCTCTTGGGGACCCTCTTCCAAGCTCTTAGGGAAACAGTATCCTCTCATCAGCAGTTCCTCCTCTGAGATCTGAGTTCCAACTCTGCAGGGTCTCTTCTCGAAGCGTCTAGATTCTGATACCCTCAACTGCTCCCTTTATTCCCCAAGCCCTTGAGATGGGAGTTACCTCTTGCAGTTACTATCTCTGTTAACTCTTTCATTAAATTCTCTCTGATGAAGTGCCAACTATAGTTTCTATTTTTCTGACTGGATAATGACTGATATATCATGTACTTCTCCCTAGCTTTATAGCCTGTGTTACTCAGGTTACCTAATCCATCACAATGGCATTCCAACCCAAGGCCCCAACAATTATTGATTACTAGTTTTGGGTGGGTCATTACCTTCCATCTGTGATTACTTGCTTTCCTTCCAGAAGTTTCTGTCCCAGGAAAATCAAAACAGGCTCACATATAACCTTTCAAGCCTGTTCTCAGTTCCTAAGAGATGCTGTAAATTCAGTATGTTTATTACCCTGAGCAAGTTAACTATAAATTATCCCAGGGTGAAATTATTCCACAATGTTTGATGATCTCTTTTAAAATTCCCAGACATAATTATCTCTTTAATTATACAAAGCAAAAGGTTTAAAGCTTTTTATAACAATAACAACCACTGACATTTACTGACCTATTATTTACCAAGCATGATATTAAGTGGAGAATATATCTTTTATTTAATTCTTATAATAATCTGTGAGATAGATAATATTATCTTATGTAGATTCCCTCATATAGATTCTTCAGTGTTTAGTTAAAATTTCTTCAAGATCACATACATAATAATGATCAGAATCATCACTTAAACACAAATATTTTGACTCTAGATGTCCACTTTTTAATCACTGTGATCCATTATTTCCCAGTGTACTGACTGTTATGCACCATTCAGGTCACCCATAAGAATTATAATACTTACTTCTCTAGCTATGGGGAGTGTTGCCAGATAGTCCTTTCTGGAAATTGCTCTGGGCTTGAAAGAATTGCTTCACACAAGGCCATACTACCTTTCCAGAGGCAATTGGCATCCAGAGTTGTGCTGAGCCTCCTCACCATAACCGAGAACCACTATGAAGGGCTATACCAGTTTCAGAGCTGCGCTTATGATCAAGTGAGGCTCTGAAGCCCAATTTGTCCCTCTATACAATCCTGTTTCCTTCCCTTCTTTCCATGCCTGTTGATCCAAAGAGCTTCCTAATAAATTTATTGCATGTTAATTTCTGTCTCAAAATCACCTTCGTGGGGAACAGGACTTGCAAAACCGACGTAATTTAAATAAGACCAAATTTGTTTAACAGAATTTCATACAGAGAGAAGGTTCATGGACTAAGAAATGAAAAGCTTCTTATTAAGGCAAATAAATCAACAATATTTTTAAAGTGCTTAAAATAAGTTCATTATTAAGTTTGGCACTAACCCTAGTTTCTCTAATATGGTCACAGATTAGAGCATCTTCAAGTTTCAGATGAGCATAATTAACTTTCATATGGTTACAGATGGTTATTGAGACAGATTTGAACCAAAGTCTCTTAATTCCAAAATCTGTCTTATTTCCCTATGCATCCTGTGTAAGCTAGCTTGGTAAATAAAAGTGACCATATACTTATGAAAGTAAAGTTAAACATATTCAAAATTTAAATTCAAATGGTTATTTGAATATAGGTGGGTTTCATTTGGCAACAATATAAACACATATTACTACTATTTTTTAAAAAAGGCTTTTAATTTATTACAAGGTTTTTAATTTATTGATTTGTTTTTCAGAAAGAGGGAAAATGAGTTGAAAATCCAATTGTTAATTTCTAATTTGGCAATAGAAATTAGATGTGATGGGTATATTGCTGTGTAAATGAGCTGCAGGTGTGAGTTATTTCTCTAACATATTGAAATATAACAATGTAGTTCCACATTCTTTTCTAAATAAAGCTCTTAGTTTCTTTCCTTCTTCTGGATTTCAGTCACCACTCCTGAATTTAATCTGTATTACCCTTGCTTCCATTAGTAAATATTGTCTGGGTTGGAATTCTGAATACAGGAACATCAAACAATAGACATCCTGCTAAATGAACCTACAGTCAGTGGCTGCTACCAAGCCCTATCACTCAAACACTTGACAGGCTTTCTGTTGGGCTGGTTAAGGGAAATTGGAATAAGAAGCAGTCCCTAGCATGCTCTTCTCTGCAACATCTCCATCAACTTCCCATCCTATTGTGCTTAATTGTCTAAAGATCTCTGGAATGTGTTTAATGTTAACTACTAATGTTATTGTCACCTTCTTTCTTTGCACAATTTAAGCTGTTGTCTTAACATGCAATTAGAGATATCTTCAACCTTACTCCATAAAAGTCAGGTTCATTGGGAATACATTCCTTTCTCCAGGATGGGAATAATCAAGTCTCTATTAGGTCAATGGTTAGACAGAAAAGGACTTTTTTTTTAAAGGGTGTTTCAGTTTGTATTGAAGCTGACTTCTTGAATATTTTATGTGTTCTGTGTAAAAATGCAAAATAAAATATGTATTCAGTTACCTTTTGTCAAAGAAAAAATCCTCTTGAAAAGTAGATACTAAAAGGATGTAAGTGGAAAAGTACATCTAAATGAGCCCCATCCAAGAATATGAAGTCTAGCTGAATTGCCCTGGCCTATTCTAGACAGGTATTATTCTTCTCAAAGGTAACTAATCACTACCATCATTTGTTATAAATTAGATGATAGATTCATGTTGATTTGTCTACACTCCTATTCAGAATTCTAGCGAAGGATTTGACAGCAGAAAGAGCCCTTTATTCATTCCACAAGTACTCACTGAGCAATTGCACCAGATACCAGAATGGAAACTGTGGCAAATATGAAGATGAAACAGATGCAGGCACTTCATTTATTGAATTTAGAAGAAATTAAAAAACTGCACAAATGCATATAATAGGAGATGCTATGAAAAATATTTGTCTCATATGCTATAAGAGTGCTTAGGAACTTGATCATGAATCCAACCTCCTCATTATACAGATTGGTAAAAAGAGGATGGGAAAAGAAATGTGGAGTTCCGTAAAGCACTTGATTAGTTGAGCAAGTTTCCAAGTTATTTGAACAAGACTAAAATGTAGGAATCCATGTTTCATTCTATCTAGTAACATGTGTCTATTACAAATGATTACAATTCTTCATGCAGTGTGCGATTATGGAGAAGCTTCTGTCCTCACATGAGTGGAGATTGGCGTAAGCTTCACCAACGTGGCCCCTCAACCATCTGACCTAACTTAAAGGTAACAGCTTTTCATTGTCTACCAAAGTCTCAGAGTTTAATAGGAAGCAATTATCCCCTTAATCTTCGTTTGGGTCAAATAGAGAGAGAGAAATGTATACCCATGTTGGGGATAAATGTAATTAGGGAGAAAAGCAGGTGTCAATAGTAACATTTGTGGCAGAATTTTTACTTTTTTAAATTTATGATAAATAAAATGGTAGTGGAAAGAATTATAGATTATTTCTGAGGTCCTGAGTTCTGCCATGTACTACCGTGTTATTGCATATGTTGTTATATTTAGGCTCTGTCATTGTATATGAGTTGAACAGCTTTTACAAATAACTACCAAATATTATAACTCGACACACTAGACATGTCTTTTTTGCTCATAGCAGTTTAACTAGATTCCAGATCTGGGGGGCTGGGGGCTGGTTGTTGTGTGTGTGCTCTGTTCCATGAAGGTGTTGAAGGACCCAGGCTAGTGCAGGCTTTGCAGTCTTCAATATGTGGCTTCCAAGATAATGCCAAGCTTTGTCATTCCAGTCACCTGAGGAGGGGGATAAATGGTGGAGCAGAAGTAGGATGTTTTAGAGGCAGGCTTGAGAGTGGCACAGTCACTTTGTTATTTTCCATTGGCTAGAACTCAGTCACATGGCAACATCTAAATGCGCAAGAGAGTAGAAAAAGTAGTTGAGCTATTTGTCAAAATGAAAGGGAAGGATGAATTTAAAGGCCAGTTAGCACTCTCTAATACAATCTAATATTTTCCCCACCAAATATCTATATCACCCTTTTCCCCACACTTAGAACCCACTCAGTCCACCCAAAGCATGATGACCCAAAGTCTTCTCCAGTTGCCGCATCAAGATCTAAGTTCAGGATCTGAGTTCTTGATGCATATTCCTGTAATCCAGCAATTTACAAATTCATAAGTAAATAAATAAATATCTCTTGTTCTTCCAAGCACAAATACACACACACACACACACACATATACATACACACTGTATAATTGTGGAAAATAGAATAGGTATCTGCATTATTGCATATGTGCATATCTCCCATTCAGTAGAAGAGAAAGCAGTGTAGTTATCATTCCATAGTAGTGATGGAATCTCTTGAGCTGGCACCCTGACAACTTCTTTACTGGCAGTGGATTCTTGGAGATGAACTCCCTTATCCATCATTTTCCATGGCCCCTGGCTCCTACCTGTGGAAAGTCCCTTCTTACCTATTATCTCCACAGCCACAACTGACCAGGGTTATGGCAAGTATGTCCTCCAAGAGTGTGGTACACCTTTAACAGCCCTGTTTTCTGCTGTTATAAGTTTGTGGCCTAAGGGCTATTGCTTGGCTTACACAATCCAATGCTTCCTCAGGCCAGATTTCTTTGGTAATATAATTCCCAGTAAATTTTCTACACTTCTGCACTACTACATTTCTTCAAGTATATCTTTTTTGTATGTTACACATTATTATTTTATGTACCATAGTTTACTTTTCACTCTAATTGCTGCTTGATATGCATTTAATTAGACATTTGAGTCTTAGATATAGATCTTTAATCTTAGCTCAGTGATTCTCAAACTTTATCCTGCATCAGAGTCACCTGGATGCCTTGTTAGAGCATAGATTGCTGGGCTCCACCCCCAGTTTCTGATTCAGTAGGTCTGGTTGGGGCCTGAGGATTTGTATTTCTAATAAGCCTCAGATGGCGCATATGTAGCCAGTGCAGGACCCACACGTTGAGAACTTTGAGTTATTGTCATTCCTGTGCATATGTAGGAAGATAACATATAAACAAACAGGTTAAAGTACTCCTGAATTTGTCTTCATGTGCAGAGTCCAACTTTTATAACTACTTCTCAATTGATGGGAATATTCTTCAGCACAATATGATTCTCTCTGTCATCAGAAGCGCTAGAGAAGAAATTTATAACACAATTTAAAGCCATTGGTATCAGGTCCCTAAACTAGCTTTGCATTTAAGTACAGTTAATCCACTTTTACTACTGCAGGAGGCTTTACTTACTGCCTCTGCTTCCCTCTGAAAAACAAATGAAAACATTCCTGGAGTTTAAAAGAGGGTTCCATTGTTTACTTCCATATTGTTTAGTTGCTGTTAAACCCCATTGATCTTGTGATAAATCTCGATTTCAGAGATGTTAAAATAGGAAAAAAAGGATATCTTAGAATCACGAAATATTATATTTGATTCCAAGACATTTCCTGTGTCAATAACCACAACCCAAATCCTTTGCTACATAGTTCTTAAATCTGCTTTATTCTCTCATCCACCCAATTTAATGTTGGCTATGCTAAAACCATCTGAAACAACAGACTCATTAGGAAGCAACCCCCTTAATCTGATTTTTGCAACAAGGCTGCTGTCTTTGTTAACTGAGAGGTCTTGATCCTTTGTCTTTCTAAACATATTCTAATCCTACTTCCTATTGTTTATGGTCCAGAAACATTTGGCTACTCCAATATTGTGAATCCTTTAGTCTCTGCTTAGAAATAAGCCAATGCTTTGTTTCCTGAGCTCATTTATTTTTCTGTAATAACTTGCTAGAAGCAGCAAGTAACTGTAAACGTAAATTGATCCTCTAGCATTTTCCAACTCCTTAGGCTAGAGGTACAGGAGTAGTGGGCTCATGATCTGTCTTCCAAGTTGTAACAGGTGACAGTTTTACCAAAAGTTTTGCCACATCAGAACATAGCTGTCAACTTTTCAAGTTGACAATATCCCTCCCTGAGTCCAACTGCCAAACTGTTAATTCACTGTCATATGACAGTTTTTTGTTAGAGCATTACTCTACTTCACAGTATTAATAGGTACTTTAGAGTGCACTGAATTGTTCTTAATAATCAGCTCAAATGACGGCCCCATACAATAAATGTTTATCCTTTACTCACAAAGGAGTCCAAAGTGGCTTCAGTTTGGTTGGGCTTGACACAAGGTGGAGGCTGGAGTAGTAGGCTTTGTTCCACAGTGATTCAGTGACCTAGGATGATGCAGACCCCACTCTCTTCAATATGTAAGTAGAGAGCCACCCTGGGCATTGCCATTCCAGCCAGCTGAACGAAGATAAGATTATGGAGAACCAGGCATGAAAAGTTTTACAGAATTTGCATACTTTATTTCCACTCACATTCCACTGCTTAGAATTAAGACAAGTTAGATTATAAGGAAGAGTGTGATATGAGATCTGTGTTCCCAAGAAGAAAGGTAGAACAAAATTCAGTGTTCAGCCACCAGTCTTTACAAAGCAGTACAATTTTGATGTCTATTACTTGTGTCTCAAATTTTAAAAAATGGGATTAATTATCCCATGTCACTTGTGTAGTTGTGAGGATTAAAAATGACAATATGTCTTAGAGTTCTTTGTAAACCATGAAGCACTGACGAATGTTAGGTATTATTACATAATGAACATATCAGATATAGTACAATTTTTATATTGCTAAAATATGTAGTCTCTACCACATTTTATTCAGTTTTACATATTACGTCAATTCTCATAATATTTTGATTACGTAATTTTTAAAGAAGAGTCACTTCTGAAGTTTTCTAAAAGGTAACCAGCCTTCTCACACTAAATTATTAAAATTATTTTATAATATATTAGACATACAGTGGTTTTGGTCAAGGATGCTTTCAGAAACAAGTGTAACATCTCCATTTACAGAGGAAATGTGTCTAAACAAACGCACTTTGAAATTTGCAAAATTTCTATATTATTACATTTGAAATTGATTTTCTTCATAGAGACAAAAAAGTCTTAACCAAATTCATGTCTCTCTCACAATGCATTTTTCCTTGTAAAAAGTAATGTATTTTTTTAAAAACAACTACAAAGAAATAAAAATCCATAATTTTCTATAAAATACTTTGTAATTAAAATGTGTTTAAATTGAGAAATAGTCTTTAACATGGCAAAGCACAAGTCATCTTTGATGTCTGATTAATTCAAACTTTAACATTTTTTTGTAGCAGTTGTTAAAATGGAGACACAAAAGTTATACACTTGCAAAGAAGTTACAGCTCCACTAGTTTACCTTAGCAGATTAGTGTGGTCCATTGTCAAGGTACACCAAAATTCTCTCAGAATCTTAAATAGAACCCCCAATTATACTATTTTTTTACTTTTTCAAATCAATGAGGCTATCCCTGGCAAAGTTAAAAATTTTTTTCTCTATCTCTACCAACAATATATAAAAAATTATATGCTTTTATGGTTTTATAAAAACCATATATGCTTTTTTAAGTTTGTCAGAGTGGGAGCTACACAGGAATTCTATATAGTGTTTCCACATTTCTGCTAATTTCCATTTTCAGGGAAATGGACAAGCATTTATCTTGTTCAAATACAGCCCGCAAAAGTATTTCCCTCAACACTGGGAACTTTTCAAAGACAGTCAGGCCCTTCTTCCAGAATGGCAGCACTCACACTGGTGACTTTGAACTGAATGATATACCTCATTGTATCGATAAAAATATCCTCCAATTAATTTTGAACATCAGATATCCATTTGACATGAAATATTCCAGTATTGAATGTTAAGTTTCCTGAGCTGAGATTTCCTTTACTCACAAAAGATAAAATATCTGTGCAAAAGTTGAATCAAGAGAGCTCTACCACAAACCCTGAAATCCAGCAATCATCTATATAACTGACAATTACCTATTCTGCTCTCATTGCTTGACAAAACATCTTGAAACAGTGAGGTTCAGTCTTAGCTAAGAAGCAGCAGACAATAAACTGTTCAGTATTTTTGGAATAGTCTTGACACCAATGAATTCCCACATAGAAAACAATGAGTCACAGGCACATGCAAAGATTCTTTCTGATCCAAACAGGAAAATTCAGATATCCCCAAGCGATACAGATGCTTGACCTTTGCAGAGAATATCCAGATTTATTTTCCCATTGAAATTTTTCCAGGCAAAAAAAATTTTGCTACTTTAAAACTCAGATGTCCTTCAACATTTGTAGGATTTCCTACTTCATATGATTCAGTGGACCACTAACAGGCCAAACTCCAGCCCAGCTGCAGTGTCACACATCAATGGTTTTATCTGGTTGTACATTAAAGTCAAGCTTCTAGGAACTATTTCAAAATATTAAAATAACTGTTATGTATTTTGAAGTGAACAATGCCACTGAAAGAGTCATTGAACAGCAGCTCTCACTTTTATGAGACAAAACAAATCCATGATATTCAAAATTTCTCCTCTCCAACTTAAGTCAGCAAGAGTTTTCTTTTATTTAACACTGCAGAAAGCAATTTTAAGACAATTCTGTTCAAGGCTTTGTTGGTGACAAATTCAAGATTATTTTTCAAGTTCTAACATTTGAGGAACAAGTCCTGTGTTTATGGTGCATTTTGATAGAGGTTAGGTGATTGTGTTCTCCTAATATTATTAAGAACTGCGCCACACAAGAATGACTGGGCCTGATGTGTCTCATTTATGTCAATGCTGAAAATAAAATGAAAGTACAAAGAGGTTTACTATGCTTTCCCCTTTGACATTGTCCTTCCCATACCAGGGACTGTTATAAGCAACAGCAGATATGCGTAAAGTCCACAAAGCACTACATTTTATCTTATTTCTATCAATAAAAATTATTTGAGCATAAGGCAAATCATATGCCACCTTAAAATAGCTTAAAGTAATAATTCATAATCTGACATACATACAGTTATTTGAATGCAGAAAATTATCAAAGAAGGAGAGAGAAAAATTGTTTTTTTGTGATTGTTTCATGGAGAAATAAAACTAATACAAATATATATTTCATAATCCAAATTTCTGTAACTCCAGAAATTACCACGTGATAAACTTTGAGGACTTGCACTTCATTAGAAATTAAGACATTTCTTTAAAATAGCTAAAACTTAGCAGTAGAAATCTTACACATGATAAACATTATTTTTTCTCTTTTATTTTAATAAATCTTCCTATATTTATTATTATCAAAAGTGCAGACATGAGAAAAAGATAACATTTGAGAACTTTATTAGGCTGAGATTTCTCAGAATGACAATGATCATACAGTTTTTAAAAATTGCCTCAGTCAAATATTTTGTTGTTGCTGTATCAGCTTTTGCTTTTACATGTGGCATTTCTTCAATTGCTAATGTGCTTTTGGCAAACATATACAAATGATTTTCTTTAATGGTCTGAGCATTGGGATTTAAATATTCTAAAATTAGTTTAAGTATTTCCTTTACAGACTGTTATTGCACCTCCACTTGGAGAAAAATTTCTTCTCTAGGATTTATAAGCGTAGCTTATCTTGATGAACCTTTACATATTATAGGAAAAATAAATATAGTCATCCTAGTGATTAAATACACATCCTTTTGCTTTAGTTTACTTGACGAAATATTTATTTCTTAAACTCTTGGCAAAGACCATGTCCTTTTTCCTTCCATCTCTAGCATCAAGAGTTGGGACACCATATTCACAGAATATATACTTAGTGAGTACATTTATTTTATACTTATTTTAATTACTTTGCTATCATTTGTCATTCCTGGATCCTGAAAACTTTAGGACTGTTATATTGTCTAAAATGGTAATAATTTTTTAACTATCTAATTTTCAAATTAAGATAAAAGAAAAATATGTAGTATGTTTATATATGAGTCATTACTGTGCCTTATTCAAATTGTAGATGGTGTAAATGACAGCTGCATTGTAATGGGAAGAATACATGGTTTGGACTTACAGGGCATGGGCCTATATCCTATCCATTATCTTACAAATTCTTTTGGCTCTGGGCAATTATATATATATTACATCAGAAAAATATATAATCTCAGGAAAATTAATGAACCGTGATGTCAGGTAGACTTATATCCAAATTCCAGTTTGTTTTCAACTCATGAGTAATAATGAGTTGGGAATTTTTATAAACTACTCCAGAGTTTCAATTTCTGTATCTCCAAATGGAGGATAATAACATCCATATTATAGTGAACATGGATTTAGACAGATATAAATGAACCACCAAACACTGGAGACAGTGAGCTCTCGACAGATGCGTCTTACAACATTCAACTCTGTGCCTCCACTCCTTCTTTGAAGCTCTGTAAAGCATAGATAATGAAACTTTTGTAATTTAGAGAATTAAGTTAATTTCTGCAAAACTTCTAAAATTGCAATATATTTTTATGGAGTATAAATATTTTCTACTTTGTTTTAAAGCACACTCTCAGAACAAACATCAGATACCTAATCTGATTGAAAAATAATTCATGCATAAATGTAATCGGGATCTTTAAATGAGATAGACATATAAAGACAAATAAGGAATAAAAAATAAATTACAATCAAATTGTGATGGGCTATGGAATAAAGAAAAGAAAAGTGAGAGAGAGAAAAAACTGTGGGAATAAAAGAATGCTCCATGTTGTGGTTAGATAGGCTTCATAGAAATTCAAGTCAGAAATTGTGCTTGAGACGGGGAAGAGCTAATGATGCAAAGAATGGAGGAAAGAGCATTCCAGGCAAAAGGAACATAATATGAAGAAGCCATGAAGTGAGAAAGAATGTAGAGTTTGACATGTTTAAGGAACTTGCAGTTATCAGTGTGCCTGTCGTTTAATATGCCAAATCAGACTGAAAATGCACAAAAAAGACTGAAAATTGAAAGACAAGGAAGAACATATCATTCTGGGATTGTATATTCTAGAACGATCTAGATTTTCTATAAGTTCAATGGGATGCTACTGAAGGATTTCAGGTGAGTAAATGACATAATCTGATTAATATTTGAAAGTTTTTCTTGCCAATAAATATAGAATAGATTGAAGGAGGGCAAAAAAGAAGAAAGAAGAAGGTTAGAATGCTGTTTCACTTATCCAACAAAAAATGACAGTGGCCTAGACCAAGATGTTAGCAGTGGAAATAGAATGAACAGGATTTGTTTATGGATTAGCAAAGGAGAATAGAGGAAAGGGAGAAACGAAAGATGATTCCTAGATTTTCACTATGGACCCCTCAGATGGATGGTGATGACATTCACTTCATTCACTCAGGTAGGAAACATCTGGCGGTGAAGTAGAGGGTATACTTAGATATGAAAAGCTAGACAGATCAAATCTAATTCCAAACAGTGATTTCAAATAGGTAATTAAATATTTTTCATTGAACGCAAAGTTTATAGTGACTATCGTATTTACAGATTATTCCTAATTTACTAGCTAATGAATTCCTCACATTTATTATATCTCAAAGAAATTGTGTATAAAAAAGGTGGGATCTCTTAAGAGGTTGCCTATAATAATCAGGGGTATAGTATTCCTTATTTAAAATTTTGGGGTATTTTATTATTTATTTAAAGTTTTTATATCAAGGAATTTTACATGAGTACAATGTGACTCATGAAACTTCTGCTTTATACCAAAATCTGCCTCTAAATTTCTTTATCATTTTAACTATTTCATTTTTTAAATTGTTGAATTCAGGCTCTTGTACTAAATATATCATAGTTTCCTTCTCTTCCTACTCTCACATCCTAGGAGTACATGATTTTATCTATCTACCTACCTACTTACCTATCTATCTATCATCTCTCTACCCCTACACATGCACATAATTACAATGTACTATAAAATCATATGAACTGTGTGATTAGGACATTGATAGTGTACTAAGTATCTATAGTGCAAAATTTAGAATAAACTAAATAAATTGAGACTTTAACAAAGAAGTCTAAGAACAACAAATACCAAGTTTCTCAATATCCATTCATTTTACTTAGAAAGGTTAGAGAAATTAAGTAACTTGCACAATGTTATACAAATTATAGAGACAGGATTATGTCTCTGATCAATAAAATTCGAAAATCTATGCTATTAACCATTATACACTACAGATACTGAATTTATAGTAGTCAGATATAGCTAGATCTGCAGTGATTTCTAATTTTCTATACTATTTATGTGTGTATGTGTAAATATATATATGTATGTAATATAGACTAAAAAGACAACTTATTTGGCAAATATGGGATCAATTTTTGACTCTGACCAAGGAATATAATTACTGAAAAATCAAAAGTCTGTTGTCAGTCAATTCAATTTAATGTCTTGATTTTAACTATAAACTTAAAAGAAAAATGTATGTACACGTACATAATTTGGGTAGAATGTAAAGCATATGTACATATATATGTATATACATTTTTTCTAAAATATTCAGATGACATAGGCTATATAGAATATATCCAAGTGGGTGTAACAATTGAGTCACTGGTTATTGCAAATTGACTTTTTAACTTATGCCTTTGGGTTAGAATGTTTTCTTCAAGAGAGAGTGAGGGGTTTAAACTGTCCATAGGACCCAGTACATAGGCTCTCTTCACCATGGATAACTGAACAGGTCATTAATGAACTTCCTTTCAGGTTATCTTTTTCTCATAATTATAAAAGAACAATTCATTAAGTATAAACTCTGAATGCCAGTAGAAAAGGTTTGACTTGTAACAGCAAGAAAACCAGTAGCACAGGGACAAGCACATTTTTGATGACGGTACTGTGTGAACCAAAAAGTCATAAAAATGTGCTGACAAAATCTATTTACACAAAAGTTTTATAAATGCAGAAGTTGGAATGTCACTGAATTATATATTTTTGCATTTAAAATGTTACATTTATGTTACACGAAACAAAATTTATCCAGGAAAATGTGCACCATATCTTCACATGTCTATGGCATATCGTTAATATTTTGTCTACCAAAAGCCTTTTGTTCCCTCCTTAGGAGATATTATAGTTATGTTTATTTTATTCATAGTTATGTTTACTTTATTTAGCATTCCTTAGAATTCTTCTCTAAATATATTTATTTAAATCTAGAGTTTTTTCATTTCATCATTAGTCTACATTTCATTCAAATTACACGACACAGGGGCCGGCCAGGTGGCATAGCAGTTCAGTTCACACTTTCTGCTTTGGTGGCCTGAGGTTCGAGGGTTCAGATCCCAGGTGCGAACCTATGCACTGCTTGTCAGGCCATGCTGTGGCAGGCGTCCCACATATAAAGTAGAGGAAGATGGGCATGGGTGTTAGCTCAGGGCCAGTCTTCCTCAGCAAAAAGAGGAGGATTGGCAGCGGATGTTAGATCAGGGCTAATCTTCCTTAAAAAGAAAAATACATGACACAAAGTTTCTAATCTTGAAATATTAGACCACGATTAATGTGAAAGTCACATGGATGAGACTGTTTAAGTAATGAGAAAGACAGGATAGTCTCCAAGTGCCTGGGAAAAAAGTCGCTACAATTTAATGGCATAGATAAGGTTTAAGGACTTATCTTTACTTTTTTCTTTTTAAGACGCATATTAAAGAATGACCATCTCCTTGAGAGATAAAAGTAAGGTTGGTTATCACTGCTTGTTAATTGCAACCATTGCTCTTTTCTACAAAGGTTCATTTACAGCTAATTCCATGGATTTGTCTCCTAATTTAGAGTTGTCAAAACACAGGAAAGATTTATTATTTCTGTTTGGCCAGAAAACAAAAGGTAACTTTTATCTCTCTTCTTAAGTTTTTATAGGGTATTACTACCACAAGGGAGGGAAGGGTTATCAACATTAGTTGAAAGCCTACTTTGGGTAAGACACTGGTGTTAGGGACTTTCACAATCCATTCAATAGCCCCATGTAGGAGGCTTTTAAGTACAAATTTTACAATAAGGAAAGCTTTTCTGTACAAATTTTACAATAAGGAAATCTTTTCTGTTATAAAAGTTGGTACTTCTGCTATACTGCAGAATAAAGTTGTTTCTTGCAGACTAATTGCCAGTGTGGCCTGGTCTTGTCGTGTTGTGCTACAGATGACACGGGTATTTTTTTAAGGACCAGTAGTGGACCCCTATTTTTATTTTCAGAGTTAAGCAAATTCGTTTTCCATTTTTTTCATACTTTCTACTATAGTATGATGGAGAAAGAAGAAAAACATGGATAAACATTTCTAAATATGGTAAACATTCAATATGTCTACCCCTTTTGATGCCTTTGTTTAAAAAATAAGGTCTGTGAAAATCAATGGTGAGTTGTGTTTAACATACTCTGGTACTTATCTTTACTATATCTTATTCACAGAGATTTAACCTGTCATGTCCCCTGCCTTCCATCATGTTCTGCAAGAACTTAAAATCCATGCAGAGGATTCAAACAACTGTTATAATAAAATAAGAAAAGGGAAATTAGTTTGAAAAATGTTAGAAAGATGTCAAAAATAAAAGCTATACACTCTGATTTAGGATTTAATGGTAAATTTAGCATGAGTAGAGAGTTTTTATGATTCATTTCACTGGGTTTGATTTGAATATTTGAGTACCTTTTTCTCCTTCAGTGTAAATTATCTGTTCCTGAGAACTCTCACAAAAACAATTAGCTACTGTGATTGGGAACCATATGTTTTCTGGCAGATGTTGAGACTTTAATGCATTGGTTGATGTAAATAAATAAGAAAAATTATAATTTTATTACAATTTGAAATATGAAAACACTAGATTGAGTTCTTTGGCTCATTAATTGTGTTATCGGTTAAATTTTCATCCCAAGGAAATATAAATTAAAGCAGGCTATTAAAATTGTGCTAAAATGAAGTTTTTATATAACATTTCACATCATTAGAATAAAAATAATAACTACTTCATTAAAATATCCAGAAGTCTCAAATACTCAATTATTCATGAATTTTTACCAATACCCTTGCATCATAATAATTGGTTTTCAACATAATGCTGTAAAACGTCCATGGCCTAGGAAGTGAACTAAAGCACAACAAAAATGTATAAAACAAAGTTGCTCATTGCCTTCCTATGTTCCACCATCTCTATTTCCAGCCCCTGATTTAACCAACTTGACATCATCTAGCACATTCTCTTTTACAACTTTGTTTTTAGCTGTAAGTATGTGTGTGTGTGTGTGTGTGCGCATGTGTGTACACACACATGTATAACTTAGAATTTATCTTTTAATTGTGAACAACTGCCATGGACAATTATTCTCCCCTCATTCAAGAACAGACTCTTTTATATGTACAAGTTTTATGTTTTTAAGGAAATACAAAATAATACAGTAAAAATAAAAATGAAAACTAAATTTGATTTAAATAATGCTAACGTAACATTAGCTAGATTTTTTTCAAAACAGCTAACAATGCCCTAGTGTTTATCTGTTCCAAAATGTAGATTGACATATCAGATTAATTAGTGAGGAAATTCTTGTGTCATCCTTACTCTGACTGATTTGTTCTTAGGATCTTGTGAAAAAAAAGTAGGTGAGGAGTTAAATTGAACAAAATGCTACTTCAAATTAAGTCACAATTTAAAAAAGTATTTTCCACTAAAACTAAAGTTGCTTGCGTTTTATAAAAATATCACTTTCTAAGTAGCTGATCACTAATTTCAAAGCTCAACTGACTTTCAATCAGAATGATTTCACAGTCAACAATCATGCTATACAACTACATGAAAAACATACAAACAAAATCATTTCTGAAGACTATTTTAGACACAAAGACCGCTATAAATAAGCAAGACTAGTTCTATAAATGACAAAAGTAGCTTGAACTCTACAGTTTCTTTTTCAAAAAGCCAACTTTAGGAAAAGCAATAGCCACTATTCTAAATTTCCTCTACAAGTGAATTTAAAGAATAAAACAGTAAGCAAAGAATTAATGTTTTGTTGCCTTAAAAGAGCAAGATGTGGATAGGCTTGTTGAGGTTTATTCCATGAAATGTTAGGATTTACCTCTCAGTGACACAACTGGAAGGCACGATACTAGTCAATGTAGAAACAGACCTAAAGGAGGGGAGACAGCTGGCGGCAATAAGGAAAATGAAAGGATGTTAAGAACCTGTGTGATATTCAGAAAAAGAAAGAGGTCCTAGCTTACTGGGCAAGTTTTTAAAAAGGGCCACATCACAAATATTTTATAAACAGTGCTTCGTGGATAAAAGAGAGGAGTTGAATAAATTCTGAAGAACTAAGATAGATGGCTTGGTCACCCAGACAGGTTTATTTTGGACGGCTATTATCTAGCAGTACTCAGCAGAATTATCTGACAGTTCCATCCCCTAAGGCAGTGCAGCAAAGACAATTTCAAATTTCCAGAACGGACTGAAAATTGTGAGATGCTCCTTCCAAACAAATTAGCTGTTTCTGGAATTTGGATAAATTCTTATACAGGAAGCAGGAGGAAGAAAGTAGAAGAAATGAAGGCAGTCGTGGTATAAGTAAGCTGAAAGATGGTATCAGGAGGAATTCTTCCATGTTTTATCTTGCACCTGCTTCTCCAGTTCTTGGTTAAGAAGCCATCCATTCATTCAGGCATAATTATGCTAAACATACCTGAAGGAATTTATAATCACCACTCCAGAATACTGTTTATTTTCTTTTTATAGTAAATCTGGATTACAATTTTGAGTAGATTTTTTTATTTTTATTTTTTTTTGCTGAGGAAGATTCACCCTGAGCTAACAACTGTGCCAATCTTCCACTATTTTGTATATGGGTTGCCACCTCAGCATGGCTGCCAATGAGTGGTATAGGTCCACATCCAGGAACCAAACCCCAGGCTGCTGAATTGGTGTGTGTTGAACCTAACCACTAGGCCATGGGGCTGGCCCCTTGAGTAAGTAATATTTTTAAACACTGTTCAAGGATGGGGTCAGTTAACACTTTGGGATCAGTTAACAATTTATATTAAAACATTGATAAGGGTAATTAAAATATGAAAAATATTTAGTCCTACTTAGTATTTTATCATCTTTCTAAAGAAATTATCTGTTAAAGTATGCAAATATCAATTGAGAATCTATG
Organism: Equus caballus; assembly: GCF_041296265.1. NCBI lineage: Eukaryota > Metazoa > Chordata > Mammalia > Perissodactyla > Equidae > Equus > Equus caballus. The sequence continues at coordinate 14,907,305 of NC_091702.1, read as the reverse complement.
ATGCTCAGAAATGACTTAAACATAACAGGACATAAATAATAATAATATTGCTGTCATTGCTCAAAAAAACATTACTGAGCTAGGCTCAACCAGGAAATGTCAGAGAGGGAATGATTTTCCATACTCATTTAAATTATGAAAAGGATGCATAAATAGTTTTCACTTCTGTTTGCTCTTGAACCAACAAACAAATTGTGCAAAGCCCATTCAAGCATAACCAGGAACACGGAAGCAGAATTGAAGAATGAAAATCATAAGCAACTCTATTTTTCCTTTCACAGACCCTTCGCAATTTACCCAGTGAATGATATATTTCTCTTGACTCTAAATAAACACTTCAGCAGGCTTCATAACTACATTGGTACTTTTAGACATTCAGAAGTCCTACGAGCACATTAAGTAACAAACACAGACTCAGTTCAGCCTCAAACAGCAGCAACTCTCTTTAACCATTCTTCCTACGGATTTCCCAGGCAAAAGTTAAGCCTTTGTCCACTGAGTTCTCCAATTGCAGGGGATACAGACAGACCAACGTTTCGGAGTGGTCTCGCTGCAGCCCATCCCTCTTGATGTAAAGGAAGGATCAGCAGCATCCCTTTCTGAAGGAGGTGGTGTTTGTTAGGCAGCTCTCTCCAGTGGCTTCTCTCAAAAAATTCTTCTAGAATCCTCAACAAGCTACCATTTTATAGTCAATAAAAGTGAGGAGTTCAAGACATGTTTCTAGAATCTCCTTGAAAGGTCTCCAGAATAGATCATCAAGTGCCTCCCTTGGTACCTGGTAGCTCTACCACCATTTCAATTACCACTACATGTTAGTGAGTTGATGCAGCTGCCTTATTTCTCCTTACTCTCTTTGGGTCTTCACCTGCTTCCACCTGCTCCAAACTCGGCAGGCCCAGAAACTGTAATGAGCAAGCTAATAGAAAAGCAAAGAAAGAAAGAAGCTGATCGCATCACCTCCCCACCTGCAGGAAACCCAGCTACATCAGCCTGAGGAACATAAGAAGCAATAAATGCGAACTTGAAGTTGGAAGCTGTGCCTATTATATAGAACCGGACAAACTAATTACAAAGTGGAGACTATATTTTGTGACTAGAATGATCATACAATTTTTAACTTCATAAAGGTCACAAACAAGATTTTCCATTGCCATTGTCTTTGAAAAAGTCATAAGTTAAGAAATAGAAATACTAGCCTGAAAAAAAATTATTACTCTTGGAAATGCTTTAATATTTCTTACTAAAATATATTTATTTATATATTTTTTAGTATATATTCTACCTTTTAATTATTTATGCAATCTATCTTCGTTTTAGGAAAACAACAAAAAATATGAGCAAGGTAAAATGATAAAATAAAATGGTAAAATTTCATGTAATCTCGGCATCCAATTACCCCTTAATATTTGATGAGATACCACCTATTGAATCATGGGCAGGAGCACTAATGCATCTACAAAGGTGATATATTGCCCACCTGCCTCAGTAGCCTCCTCCTAATTTGCATTAGGATTCTACTTTTATGCGGGATACCAAATTCTTGGTTTACTCATATGTGATCCCATTTAATAGACATATTTATATAATATATGTTCAAATAATTTAATCTTTAGAATTAATCTGTAGTTTTCAGTGTCTTAGTGGAATATACTTGGATTTAGTTTATTGCCTATATAGTTAAAAGCATACTTGCCATCTTTTAACTCTCTGAATTGGAACAAAGCAGGTGGTATTACTAAAAGACACCATTTATTTGAGTGTGAATATATTTATGACCATAAGAATGAAGGTGTTCTTACTTTTCATTCATAAATTACATAAATTATGATCTGTTCATTCTCAATAGACTTTTCTGAAGCTGCTTCTGTTTTTTTTTCGTATCATGTGTCGCTCTGAAGTGGTTTCAAGACACACTGTATTTTCCTCTGTCGTGGAGTGATGATTATACTGTACTGAATATATATTTATATATAAGCTTTTTTCCTCAATAGATTGTAGCACCATCTTTGAAGACTCATCACCTATCAGTATATTAAATATACAATAAATTTTTAGAGAATATTTGTTAACTGAATCAATCAGGGTTCAACCATAGAAAATATAAATATTTCTAAAACCCATAAGCTACTTTTAAAAATTTATAATATAGATTTATGTGGGTTTTATTTGGAATTTTTAATTTAAATTCTTCTTTTCTCTCCATGAATGGATTACCAATGAAAGGACTATGAGCTGTGTTGTTAATTAAGCTTTCTTGGAAGTGATTTTTAAAAGTTAGTGATTTCTTCATTATTTAAGAAAAGTAAAACTTCCCTTCCTTTTCTAAGAACAGCTGTTCTCTAGTCATATTTTACCGACAGCTCTCAGGGTACGTGTGTGGAGGTATACGGTAAGTGTATCCATCTCAACTTGGAAAGAAAAAAAAAGTCAGGTCTAAAACAAAGATTTAACAAGTTTCAGGAAGAGGTATGTGAACCTGCTGGTAGTGTTATTGGAAGACAGAGGAAAGGGCAAATGGACAACAGGATTTTTGCCTGAAGAAGAGTATTTAAATTTAACTTGTGCATAACTTGTGCCAAGATAGTGATGCATGAACAAGAGATCAAAATAACGTTTGTAATCCAGAAGGCTGAAATTTTATGTCTCTAAATCCAACTGATTATATGCACTTAACGTAATAATTAAATTGAATTCATTGAAGATTGACAGTGGTAAGCTTTTAATATATCACTCTAAAGCTTTAACCATTAATTTCAAAGCAATTTTAGTTATACTTTGAATTAACTGTAATCATATTTTAGTTCATCTTATTAAGACAGTTGTTGCCTTTGGTAAGTTGAATTCTTATTTTAACCTAGATTCTGGAATACGGAGGCTATGTAGAAATGTTGAAAGAATAGATGTCTCTCTGTCTTGAAAGGGACGCTAACAATATTTTCAATTGACCACCTCTACAAATAGCATATGCAGCTTTCTCAAAATGAACTGTTTCTGAGGTTACCGAGTTATTTCTGATCTTACAAAAATGATATGGGTTACGTAATAATTACATAGGACATACATTAAGTTAAAAGTGAGAGGCCAGAAATAGATTATATAATAAGAAATAATAAACAGCATAGTGATGCCTAATACTAAAATTTTTATTAGTTAATATTAATCATATTTCAAAGGACATACATATGTTTTCAGATTTTATCCAAAGTACTATGAATTATCACTGTACTATATCACAAATTACAGAAAACATGGAATTTAAAGGTGGTAAAAAGGTCCAATTCTCTAGACTAGAGAATTACATAAGAGACGGAAAGGAGGAGATGGGTGTCCAGTTTTGGAGACAGAACCAACATGACATATTGATGCACTGAATATGAATAACCAAGGAAGGATAGGAAGCAAGTATGACAGCTAGGATTTTGAATTGAACAAATGAATGGATAGAGGATTTGGATTGAACAAATGAATGAATTTACTGAGATGTGAAATTCTAGCAGAGGAATAGATTGGAATTGTCTGATAAAGCACTGGAAGGTGAGAGGATGGCGCAAAAAGATCTAGCAGGTTCTGCTCTGTTATGCACAGGGTCTCTAGGAGTTGGAATAGACTAGAGGGCACTAACAATAAAAAGGTCATAATAATATGTGTCACTAATTAGCAAAGTACAGTTTTTTCCCCTTTGCATGACAGTAATCACCAGTGTAGAAAATTATCAGGAAACTATACCCTCACACTTTTTTTGTTTATCCCTACAGCATACTTTTAGTGACCCTATTATCTGCACATCAGCTTGTTTAATAAATTATTTTATATGCTGTTGATGGTCAATCCATTTCATTCTAATGGCCTCCCATTGCTGCCTCATTAAAATATAGCATTACAGATCCATTATATTCCAATGGCCAGTCATTGATTTCTTTCTTTTATTAAAACCACTCAGCCTCAACAGGAAACCTAATCAGGATGAATCATCTCATCCTCTACAAAATGGGATGGAATGTTCCTAAATTTATTTTTGCACTTTGAAAACACTCTGTACCTTTTAATGGACTTAAAATAAAATGATTTTTCCTCTTTATAATAATACATACTTCTTAGTATGAGCACAGTTTTCCATGATGTTGGTTCCCATCTGTCCTTTGTGAAATTGGTATTCCTGTGGTTGGTGAAAACAGATTGCAGCTTTGCTAGTATGTGTAGAATATGTTCTAATTCTTGTTTTTGCAGAATATTTATTTCACGTTTTATATAATCAAAACCAATATCTTCCTTTCTTACCTCAGAATCTACTCTTCTACTTACCACACAAAATACACACACATATATATGTAAATGTGTATAAGTATTTGTATATAGGTGTATATTTATATACATACACAGAACTGCATTACTCTAAAGAGTAACTTCTTTTTCTTTTTTTAAAGATTGGCACCTGAGCTAACAACTGTGTCCAATCTATTTTTTTTTTTCTGCTTTATCTCCCCAAATCCCCCCAGGTACATAGTTGTATATCTTAGTTGCAGGTCCTTCTAGCTGTGGCATGTACGACACCGCCTCAACGTGGACTGAAGAGCAGTGCCATGTTGGCACCCAGGATCCAAACCAGCGAAACCCTGGGTGTCGTAGCGGAGCGCGCGAACTTAACCACTCGGCCACGGGTCCGACCCCTAAAGAGTAACTTCTTAATTATCATACAAAGTTCATCCACTCATAAGTATCACCAGAAATCCAAAATTCTAGTTTATAGAGATCAATTGCATGTTTTTCGGCCTAATTTTGGAAACTAACTATTGCTAGAGGTATTTCATGCAATCTTTACTATTCCTTTGTAAAATTTGATGTATAGCATAAGAAGTTAAAAATATTTTGAGGGGCCAGCCCAGTGGTACAGCGGTTAAGCTCACATGTTCTGCTTCAGTGGCCTGGAGTTCACCGGTTTGGATCCCGGTGCGGACATGGCACCACTTATCAAGCCATGATGTGGCAGGTGTCCCACATATAAAGTAGAGGAAGATGGGAACGGATGTTAGCTCAGGGCCAGTCTTCCCGGGGGGAAAAAAAAAAAGAGGAAGATTGGTGGCAGATGTTAAGTCAGGGCTAATCTTGCTCAAAAAAAAAAAAATACATATATATATATTTTTTGCTTTTCTGTTTAAAGAGCAGCAAGATGACCAGATCATTTTTAAGTGCACAGAGAGTTTTATCTGATATTCTTTATTACAAATCCAGGCTTTGTACTATCAAATATAAATGAGGTTAAACTGTCATAAAATAACAATAATACAATTCTGAGTACTAATAAGCAGATTTTCTCCTCATTCTTTCTCCTGTAGCTATTTTAGTCCAATCCTGATTTTACCTTCAAATTATTATTCAAGTTCTTTTTTCAAATAACCCCAAATCTTATCTTGACTGGGGTGGTACAAGTCTCTGTGACTCAGGCCATCTTGGAACCAGATGTCTTTACAGAGTTTTTAAATATCTGCTCAATTTCTCTGATCAACATCTTAATATTAGTCATCACCAAGAGTGAATTCTTATCAGTCTGTGATCATGAAATTCCATGAAAAATAAATAAAGCCTGGTCTGATTCTGATAGCAGTTGTGATTCTGACACCAATTCTGAATCGTGTGCTTTTTCCACACCACCAGCAATTAACTCAATTCTAACACTATCTACCTAGAGATAGCATCAGATGGCACAGGTTAAGGGCTCAATCTTACAAGACTGAGCTTACAAAAGAGAAGTTCCTGAATGAAAAGTAGATTTGTTTAATTGGTTTGGGAAAATAAAGACTGTGGACATACCATAGAATTTGACAAAGTACAGATAGAGTTTGTACATGTACTACAATAAAAATACATTTCAGAAAAGAACCTGGGAGTGAGTTTCTTGGTCAATGCTCTGAGGTCATCTAGATGTATTTGAGAGAGCCTCCACATTATTCCTATGCCACCAGTCTTTTACAGACTCTTCTCCCCATGTCCATGTTCCATATGGCAGTCATAAATTTCATCATGTTGCTCTCCTGCTTAAAATGTTTGCTTGTTATTCAGCTGTTTGTGGACAAAGCCAGATTCTCCTCTAATTTCCCCCAACTCCCATATGTTTATCTTATGCTTCAGCTATGCCAAACTAATTTTGAATTCCGCAGTGTAGCTGGCTCACAAACACATCTTGGCTGCCGATCCTTTTCTACCCAGCTTCCCCACTCCCTCCCAGTGGCTCCTGCTCTTGCCTTGTAATTACTTGCACTGGATTCTTGACTCTGAGCCTGCTTCTGCTTTTCCGCTGCACTTCCCCATTCAACCCCATGTCTGCCTCAAAGGCTGACCTCTCCAGGCTGAGTTAAGATTTCTCTCTCCTCTGCCGTTCTGCCCTATACCAACCCTAGTTATTTGTTTGGTTGTTTAGCTTCTTTTTCCCATTCGACCACTCTTTTTCCTGCTTTGAAGATTTTTTTCTCATTATGCTGTAAATTTCACCATAGATATTTGACTTAACAAAGTCTTACAGTTGAATATCTGAACCTGCCACTGACAATAAAAAGGTTTTAAATAGCTTATCTCTGATCTTTTCTCTCCCAATTTAAATAATATTATAGTGTAGAGATATTAGTTGTCCCATGTATATATGGAAAATTAATATATGATAAATGTGGCAATGAAATAAATTATATATTATTGAGAAAAGTTTCTCACTCTATGAAATAAAATAAAACTGGATGAGAAAGAAAACAGCAGGGCCTGACGTCCAGGAGCTAAGTCTTGATGTTGCTAGAAGCTGGCCTGTCACTCAGAGCTTGGTGTTGATGTTCTGTTAAAAATAAACAGTTTAATAGAACACTAGTGTCAGATAAGGCCATTCTGTGACCATGATGGTTTAAGATAAAAGGAAAGTCATGCTATAACCATGTTTGAACAGAGGAAATTATACAGACATTGTCAAAACCATAAATATTACCAGTCTTCTTTCTTTCCTGGATAAAATGAGTAACGACTGTGTTTTGTTTTGTTTTCCAGTCATAGTTTTAGCCTCACTTCATTCTTCATAACTTATAAATAAGAGTTAGTATAATAGCCAATCATAGTATTAACCCAACTTCCTGACAGCACACATTCCAGAGCAAAGAATGGATACATTACACCTTCTCCAAAATCATCATGAAGCCAGGAACCTGAGGATTACTGTAGATATTCGACAGGGACATGATTGCATTTTGACCTTGCTCTCAACACAGATGTAGATGAATCTTGTCAATTTGCTGTTTTCCTGTTTAGCTTGAGGGGTGACTTGGGTCTTGAGGATTTGTGAGTTTGTTTTGCAGGAGAAAGAGGATGTCTTTGGGGAGGTTGCAATCACTGAATGAACAGCCCCCAGCTACCATTGATGTGGAGAAGTCAGATCGCCCAGGGGCTTATGGGGAGTGACCCCTTTGTTTCTCTGAAGCTCCTCCTGCCAAGCCCCTTAGCTCTATAAAGCCCCCGTTTTCTGTTCTTGTTATGGCAGATTTGAGCAAACCCATGCTCCCATCTTCTCATCTTGGCCAATTTGAATAAACCTTTCTCCATCTCCAAGTACCCAGGTCTCAGTGTTTGGCTTACTGTGCATCAGGCACACCAACTTCAGATTAAGAGGTTTGGTATCAATCTAACATATGCCCAAATCTTATAATAAGTCCTTTCTAACACCCTTTTACTGAGATGACCCCCCCCCCCACTATTCTCCATAGTGACCTATCTCACTCATTTCAGCAACCTAGTACCACATAAAAAAGATGAAATTATTTCTGTTAAACTGGTTTTTATTTTAGCATATTCTTCTGTTTCTTTCTTAGAATGTCCATTACTCCGCATACATTACTCATCTGTTTTTTCATCTCGTCCTCTTTTTTCCACTAGTCTTTAACATATTTACCATAGTTATTTTAAATCCCCTGTCTGATAAGTTCTACTTTTGTGTCATGCATGAGTCTGGTTCTGATTCTCACTTTGCTTTTTCAGACAGTGTCTTTAACTGCCTTTGTCATGCCTTGCAATTTTTTATTGAAAGCCCTACATGATGTATCTGGTAATAGGAACTGAAGTAAATAGGTCTTTTGTATGAGTTTAATGTAAACTTGTCTAGTAGTGGGACTGTGTTTAATGTTTGCTTTAGCTATAGGTGTATAGGGTTTTAATTTCCTCCTCTGTTGACTTTGGACTTTCTAAGTATTCCTTCACAGAGAGAGTCTGTGTTTTACAACTCTTTCAACTTGAGCCCTGTTGGTGTGGTAGTAAGATGTGGTAGCATGGAAGCATTTAATATTCTTATGATTGAATGCCCCTGGGTTTTGGCCTTCGCAAGTGTTCCTTAGCTTCCCCTTCCTCCATGACCCTTAAGTGAGACAAGAAGGCTAGAGGGATTGGAATGGGAGAAATGCCAATCTCCAGATGGAATAAAGCTCTAGTAAAGTCTTTACCCCTGGAGAGCAGACCTTATTATGGAGACCTCTGTGGGTATATTTAACAAAGGTTCGTTTTCTCCTCCCCTCTGCTGAGCCACTAAGGGATCTTTCTTTGGCTCTTCAATGTGAGAACATGGTGGGATTCCTAGAGGTAAAACTCATGAAATGGTAGGTGTCCCTGTAAGACCCCGGATTCCAGGAGTTTCTCATTCTCCTGTTAGTGCACGCTTAGCCTCCAGCAAGTCATTAAAATTACATTTATGTTTTCTTGTCAGTTTATGGTTCTAGTGGCTTCAGATTCAGGTAAGCAGATCTCTCGGCTGGGACTCTCTGGATTTGCCTATTTCTCCAGATTTTCAGGTGGCTGTTTGTCCTGTGCCTTCAGTGCTCTGAGGAGTCCAAAAGAAGTCATTGATTTTCAGTGTGTTCTGCTTTTTCTTGTTGTAAGAACAAGAGTGACAACCTTCAAGCTCTTTACATGTTGGAACTAAAACTGGAAGTTGCCTTGGAATACATTTTAAGCACCCAATTGTCTCTATCAAATCCCCTTCTTTAGAGACCTTTCTATCCCCTTTAGTTAATTCTAAATAATCAAAATAGATAACTGAAATGAACTCTGTACAAATACCTAAATGAGAAATAATAAATTATTTTCTTTCTTTTTTCTCTTTCTTCAAAAAATGAACAGAATATTTCAAATTAGAAGTAAAACATGATTTGAATTAATTTCTGAATGACAATATAAATAGATAGATACAACTAAAAAATGGTTTTTGCATAATTGTAAATAATGTGTGTGTATAAATTTAACATCAATAAATAGTAGTAAAACTTAATATATTAACTAATGGCCATGGGATAAGTAGGACAATGTCACAATTTGCAAAAGAATGTTTTCTTGAAAATCTGACTACTTCCAGGGGTTTTTAAGTGGGAATGTTTGGGGTGCCTCAAAGAGAGGAGAATTAAAAAGAACAGTCTTTTTTGAATAATTTTAAAAGTTTAAAACAATCTGTATAACTTTAAATTAATGTTGAGATAAAAGAAGTAGAGAACCATTTCTGAACTTTTAAAGATCAACATTAGAATCAAGAAACAGTAACCATAATTACAATGAATATATGTTTTTATTATTAAAATAAGGAGGTAAAAATAAATAACTTACAACTTTATTTCCTAACATTTGGCTATAACGAATTTCAAGCAATTGAAATTTGACTGTGTTTTTGCTATAAATCATAGTTCATAGTATTTATGAGTATGAAGACCTATTTAAAATAATAAAAACACTTGCAGATACCTCAGGATTATGATTTCGATCATCAATATCTAAGTCAATATACAACAAAAGTCTGCTATGAATTCAATAACACTCCTAGGTGATTTTGGATTTTATTACCCCACAATAAGTACATAATTAAAAATAACATCACATAAAAGACTGTTTTATTTTTCCCCTCAGTCTAGAAGCAATGCTTGCAAATTCTCTGTAATGCACAGCAGGGGAGAAGTATAATTGTTCATAACATCCAGTTTTTAATTTCATTTAAACTTAAAACAAATAACTTATATTTTTATATGTTAGTAAAACTATTTAAATTTTCTTATGAATGCTTAATGTTTCATTTTACTCAGAAGCCTATGTGCAACTCAACAGCCCCTCATAATACTTCATTTAAAAATACTTACTAAGGTCCCTATATACTGGGTACTATTATGGATCCTGAATATGCAGCAGTAAATTAGCAGGAAGAAATTCCTACCTCCAGGGCTTATGTTCTAATTGGGGAGACAGGAATACTAGGCCAGAGAATAATAAACACTGAGAAAAAACAAACTGAGCAATAGGATTAGGAAATATTGGAGAGGAGTATAATTCTAGATTGGATGGTCAAGAAAGATCTTTAATAAGGCTAACATTTGAATAGAGTCCTAAGGGAAGTTGGGACCTGAGTCATGCAGCTCCTAGGCAGAGGGAAAGGTGTTCAACGCTCCTGAGGCAGAATGTGCCTGGAGTGTCCAGGGAATTGATCACATATCACTGTGGCTAAAGTGGAGGAAAAAAAGGGGGTAGCAGAATAAGAGATCTGAGTGGAAAGGGGAAGGCAGAACTTCCAGAGCAATGTACTCAGTATGTGGAACTCTAGCCTATGCTGGTCCACGAATGATTTGTCACTATTCATAAGGAAATAGACACAAGAAATTGAGTAAGCATTGAGAAACTTTTATAACAATTTGATAGAGTAATAGAGTAACTTTACGTCTACTAAAATTAATATTAAAAGATTGGGGCCTATATGTCCTGTTTGTCTTCATTTTTCTAATAGCTTATTTTTACTTATTTTACAAAATTATTGGGGCATCGTAGATTGGAAATAAAACATAAACAAAAAAGTCCTTAACTACTAATAGTTTGAGACGCTCTCTCTATTCTAAAGTATTGCAGACATAGTAAGAACATTGGTTTTGACTGCGAGTGAGATGTGAAGAAATGGGAGGGTTTTGTTTAGAGCAATGGGATGATCATATCTGGATTTTTAAAGGAAGTTCTATGTTTGCTGTGCTTAGAATAAACTCAAGGCAGGGGCGAGAGTGAGGAGATGAAGAAAACAGATCAACTAGAAGTTATGAGAAGTTATAAAATTTAAAGTATTTTAAATGTATAGTCAACACGCCTTGTTGACAGATTGGAAGGGGTATGTGAGGGAAAGAGAAGAGTCAAGAATAAATCCAGGTTTGGGGCTGAGGAAGAAGTAAAATAGTGTTGCTATTAATCAAGATGAAGAAGAAGGCAAGAAGAAAGTGATGAGGAAGATTAAGTGCTTGTTTTTGATATGTTAAGTATGAGATGCCTATTAAATACCCAAGAAGTTATATCTGAGTAGGGAGGTGGATTGAGATTCTGAAGTTCATGAGAGCATATCAGGGTTTAAGAAATAAATCTTGGGGGCTGGCCCTGTGGCTAAGTGGTTAAATTTCCATGTGCTCTGTTTTGTCAGCCTGGGTTCACAGGTCTGGATTCCAGGTGCAGACCTACTCCCTCATGAGACATACTGTGGAGGCGTCCCACATACAAAATAGAGGAAGATTGGTGCAGATGTTAGCTCAAGGCAAATCTTCCTCACAAAAGAAGGAAAGGAAATAAATCTGGAAGTTATTAGCATATGAATGGTAATTAAATCTGTGGGTCTTGAACCCCTGAAGACAGTGAGTGAAGATGGAAAAGAGACAAGATCAAAGGGATGAGCCCTGTGTCATGCCAATGTTTATGACTGGAACACAGGAGGAACCAACAGAGGAAATTTAAGTGGAGTAAGAGCGCCCAGCGAAGAAGGAAGAATAAATGCATATAGTGCCAAGTGAAGGAAGTATTTGAACGACACGAGAGATTATGGACCTCAAATTCTGTAAGAAAGGAAATGAGGACTGAGTGGTATAAGGGACAATGAAAGATACTGTGAGTAAATCAATTCAAGTGTTTACTGGAGTCAGGAATTGTTGGTGTTGGGATATAAAAGGGAGAGTTCTAGAAAAATGAAACGTTATAGTCAGAGTTGGGATGCTTGAAGCTGAGATGAGGGAAGCTTTGCAGTTATAGTTTAGCACAAAGTGAAGGATATGCTGATGGAATAAGGTGGCTAAGGTGGGAAAGAGGACAAGATCATTGGAAGGTAGGTTGTCACAGAGTTGAAATGACAAGGAATAAGAATTATCTACATTAATATTGAGATTACCAATTACTGTGACGGAGTGAGACTGGAAAGAAACATAACTGTCCTTTACAGCTATGGTTCTGAAATAAGACCCAAGCCTAGATCTGCATATCATATATCAAAATTTATATACACTTTTACTTTTTTCCTACAGGTTCTGAATTTTGAGGAAATCATTTTCAGGTAGAACACTGAAATTTACAATTAAAAAAATGACTTGGGGTTATGCTAATGCACTGAAAGATAAGGAAAACACTGCCTTATGCATTGTCAAATACAGAATATGAGCCCAAACAGACTGTGGATTTTGTCAAGTGTGCTATTTCTACTCTTTTCTTCAAATATCTATAAAAAACTTGTTTTCAATTAATTTGAACACTGCTATAGCTAGCAAGTTTCTAAATGTTAATTTCAATTTTTATAGATTAACTTTAGTATAAAGTCAGTTTACATTTGAATTGAGATAATGAGAATATATTATAACTTCATTTGAGACATTATACAAATTAAAGCAATATTTATAAACATATTTATAATAAATTTTCTTTCTCTTGAAACATTTATCTCCAATTTTCTTATCCTATGTAATATTTGAAAAGTATTTTTGTTCAACATCCACATCTATCAATGTGATACACCACATTAACAAAATGAAGAATAAAAATCACATGATCATCTCAATAGATGCAGAGAAAGCATTTGACAAGATACAGCATCCATTTACGATAAAAACTCTAAATAAAATGGGTATAGAAGGAAAATACCTTAACATAATAAAGGCCATATATGACAAACCCACAGCAAATACATTCTCAATGGACAAAAACTGAAAGCTATCCCTCTAAGAAGAGGAACCAGACAAGGATGCCCACTGTCACCACTCTTATTTAACATAGTATTGGAAGTCCTAGCCAGAGCAATCAGTCAAGAAAAAGAAATAAAAGGGATCCACACTGGAAAAGAAGAAGTGAAACTGTCACTCTTTGCAGATGCCATGATTTTATATCTAGAAAGTCCTAAAGAGTCCACTAAAAAACATTTAGAAATAATAAAGGAATACAGTCAAGTTGCGGGATACAAAATCAATGTACAAAAATCAGTTGCATTTCTATACACTAACAACGAAGTAGCAGAAAGAGAAATTAAGAATACAATCCCATTTACAATTGCAACAAAAAGAATAAAATACCTAGGAATAAACGTAACGAAAGAGGTGAAAGATCTGTACACGGAAAACTATAAAACATTGTTGAAAGAAATCGAAGAAGACACAAAGAAATGGAAAGATATTCAGTGCTCTCGGATTGGAAGAATTAACATGTTAAAATGTCCATACTTCCTAAAGCAATCTATAGATTCAATGCAATCCCTATCAAAATTCCAACAACATTTTTTATAGAAATAGAACAAAGAATCCTAAAATTTATGTGGAACAACAAAAGACCCCGAATAGCCAAAAGATTCCTGAGAAAAAAGAACAAAGCTGGAGGTATCACACTCCCTGATTTCAAAATATGCTTCAAAGCCATAGTAACCAAAACAGCATGGTACTGGCAGAAAAACAGATACACAGATCAATGGAACAGAATTGAGGGACCAGAAGTAAACCCACACGTTTATGGACAGCTAATATTCGACAAGGGAGCCAAGAGCACACAATGGAGAAAGTAGAGTCTCTTCAATAAATGGTGTTGGGAAAACTGGACAGCCACATGCAAAAGAATTAAAGTAGACCATTCCCTTACACCATGCACAAAAATCAACTCAAAATGGATTAAAGACTTGAATGTAAGACCCGAAACCATGAAACTTCTAGAGGAAACATAGGCAGTATGCTCTATGACATTGGTCTGAGAAGCATATTTTCAAGTCCCATGTCTGACTGGGCAAGGGAAACAAAAGAAAAAATGACCAAATGGGACTGCATCAAACTAAAAAGCTTCTGCACAGCAAAGGAAACCATCAACAAAACGAAAAGACAACCTACCAATTGGGAGAAGATATTTGCAAACCACATATCAGATAATGGGTTAATATCCAAAATATACAAAGAAATCATACAGCTCAACAACAGAAAAACCAATAATCCAATTAGAAAATGGGCAAAAGATCTGAACAGAGATTTCTCCAAAGAAGATGTACAGATGGCCAACAGGCATACGAAAAGATGCTCAACATCATTAGCTATCAGGGAAATGCAAATCAAAACTACAATGAGGTATCACCTCACTCCAGTCAGAATGGCTATAATTAACAAGACAGGAAACAACAAATGTTGGAGAGGGTGTGGAGAGAAGGGAGCCCTTGTTCACTGCTGGTGGCAGTGCAAACTGGTGCAGCCACTATGGAAAGCAGTTTGGAGTATCCTCAGAAAATTAACGATAGATCTACCATATGATCCAGGTATCCACTGATGGGTATTTATCCAAAGAACTTGAAAACACAAAGGCATAAAGATACTTGCACCCCTATGTTCATTGCGGCATTATACACAATAGCCAAGACTTGGAAGCAACCTAGGTGCCCATCAAGGGACGAATGGATAAAGAAGATGTGGTATTTATACACGATGGACTACTACTCAGCCATAAGAAATGATGAAATCCGGCCGTTTATGACAACATGGAAGGACCTTGAGGGTATTATGCTGAGTGAAATAAGTCAGAGGGAGAAAGTCAAATACCTTATGATCTCACTCATAAGTAGAAGATAAAAATGACAAAAAGAAAAAAAAATAACCATATAGCATTGGAGATTGGACTGGTGGTTACCATTGGGGAAGGGGGGAGGGGGGAGGGCAAAAGGGGTGATTAGGGTCACATGTGAGGGGATGCACTATAATTAGTGTTCAGGTGGTGAACATGATGTAATGTATACAGAATTAGAAATACAATGTACATCCGAAAAAATATAAATTAAAAAAAATAAATAAAAAAATAAAAAGTATTTTTAACAATTAAAATCAGAAATTTTTCTTTTTTATCTCTTAAACCTACCAATTTTACTTTCAAGTGTAATTAATTTTAACGTTTATATTAACTATACTGTTTTCTCCAATTTTACACCAAATAAAAAATTATGCAGTAACATAGCAGTTCAAGCTTTTTCATTTATTCTCTTTTTGTTTTCTATATCATTTATTAAAAATATTACAGAATGTCAGGCATTATGCAAGGTTGTAAGGAGATTTTTAAAAAATAACATTTGAACATGGGTTCTTCACCTGAGAGGTCCATAGACTAACTGGAATGAGAGGTGTGGGAACAAACACTTGCAGTGGTGGGGTTTGTTATCTAGCCAAGGTATGGATAAGGCTGGGGAAGGACTCTTCTAACTACCTAATGATGGCATGAGTGGCTTTCTGGAGGAGACAGTGTTTAATTTGAAAGATTAAGGCTGAGGAGAAATTTACTTCCTGTGTATAGATAGATAAGATGTACCAGAAGGAGAAAAGTGGAATATCACGTGTAAAGATAAGAAAAGTAATAAAGCATGTCTCTTTTCTGGATATTGCAACAATTTTGGTATGGGGTAAAACAAGGGACTTTGTGGATACATGGCAGGGTAACAAGCTAGAAAAGAAACTTAGATTTTTCCTCAAGTTTATAAGAAAATAATGTGTTTAGTAAAAGGAAGACATGTGATTTGATTTTTGTTCATGTGGGATAAGTAATATTTCAGTAGATGTGATCAACAATGTTAGGTTCCATATTGTCAAGCCTTACTTTTTTATAGACAGGAAGAGTAATCTAGTTATCAACATTGTGCTAGTCTTTTAAGGGAAAATAGCCTATGATTTCCTGGGTAATAAAATGAAATTATGGCAATTTTTGTAATTGTTTTTTGTACGCCCTATTTTCCTATGACATATTTCTTGCTAATATTTTTCAAGTCTCACACAAATGCATCAAAGTGGCATAGCCTACATGTGACAAATGTTAACAAAGGACATTGGAAAATTGAGAGACACAATTTAATAATAAAGAAAGGTCTAGGTTTAATTCTCACTACATATTCAGAAATGGGAGGACAACATTTTTAATCTTGTGATGCAGAGACATTGGTCATTTTTATTTTCAAATCTTCACTAAATTTGAGTGAAGTGTTCATATTTATTAAATCATGTGTGTGTGTGTGTGTGTGTGTATGTAATATTAATAAACCTCTAAATTGCTAGCATGGAGGAGAAAGGTCCAAGATGGTGACAAATGAAGAACCTGAACTCACCTCCTTGCATGGACACATTGAACCTACACCTAAATATAGAGCAATTCCTTCTGAAGAAGAACTGATGGCTTTTTGAACAACTTCTGCACAGCAAACTATAAGGGCGTTTACAGGGATGGGTAGGAGAGACAGATACACAGTATCGATGGGAACCCCACCCCCATATGGTAACTTGCATCAGAGAGAGATATCACTGAGCGGCCGTCATGTAGGTTTGCCTCCCTGGGGCAAAGCAAAAAGACAGTGGTTTAAAAAGCTCCTAGCCCATTTGTGAAGGATATCTATTTACTAACTCTAGAACATCTGTCATACAGGCAGGGAACTGCTGGAACTTTCCCTGGCATGGGAAGTGATGGTGAGCGCCATTTTTTTGTATTCCCCCTCTACTTTGATAGCACACATGGGAGCACAGACCAGATACTCTAGTAAGCCTGCTAACTGACCCACACCAACTGAAGCCAGTCTGCCAAAGTGGCCTAGATGCGATGTGTCCCCCAATCCATGCCCACCATGGCCCCAGACATCCTGCCAAGATGGCCCAGAAGCAGCATGCCCCGGGACTCCCCTGGCTTGTACTTGCTCTATCTCCAGCTGGCCAGACAAAGCTGCCTGCTACATGAAATCTACATAGGGGATGCTCCTACACAGGGCCACTCCTTCAAGACCAAGAAAAGTAGCTGTTTTGCCTAATTCATAGAGACAAACACAGAAAATGAAGCAAAATGGAAAGTAAAAGGAATATCTTCCAAATGAAAGAACAATAGAAAAACCCCAGAAAACACCCTAATGAAATTGAGATAAGTAATATACCTGATGAAGAGTTCAAAATAATAATTATAAATATGCTCATTGAACTCAAGAGAAGAATAGAGGAACACAATGAAAACTTCAATAAAAAGTCATAAAATCTAAGAAAAAATAATCAGAGCTAAAGAGTACAATAACTGAAATAAAAAATACACTAGAGGTAATCAAAAGGAGATTAGATGATACGGAAGAATGGATGAGTGATCTGGCAGACTAAATAGTGGAAATTACCCAATGAGAACAGCAAAAAGTAAAAAGAATTTTAAAAAATGAAGCTAGTTTTAGTGACCTCTGGGACAACATCAAGTATACTAGCATTCACATTATAGGTATCTCAGAAGAAGGTGAGAAAGAGAAAGGGACAGAAAACTTATTTGAAGAAATAATGGCTGAAAACTTCCCTAAGCTGGGGAATGAAATAGATACCCAGATCCAGAAAACACAGAGACTCACACACAAGATGAACCCAAAGACACTGACACCAAGACATATTATAATTAAAATGGTAAAATTTAAAGATAAAGAGAGAATCTCAAAAGCAGCAAGAGGTAAACAACAAGTCGCATACAACATAACCCCCAGAAGACTATCAGCTGATTTTTCAGCAGAAAATTTTCAGACCAGAAGAGAGTGGCTAGATATACAGTCATGCATTGCTTAATGATGGGGATACGTCCTGAGAAATCATCATTAGGTGATTTTATTGTTGTGCTAAATTCATGGAGTGTATTTACACAAACCTAGATGCCTACTACCTATAGCCTACTACATACCTAGGCTATATGGTACTAATCTTATGGGACCACCATTGTATATATGGTCCATCATTGACTGAAACATTGTTATGTGACACATGATTGTATTTAAAGTGCTGAGAGAAGAAAACCTTACAATCAAGAATACTCTACCCAGTAAAATTATCATTCAGAATTGAAGAAAAGTTAGAGTTCCCCAGACAAGCAAAAACTAATAAAGTTCATCACTACTAAACTGAATTTATAAGAAATGTTAAATGTTCAAGTGTCTTCTTTAAGCAGAAAAGAAAAGGCTATTACTAGAATTAAGAGAATATATGAAAGAAAAAATCTCACTGGTAAAGACAATGGATTGGCCACTTAAAGAGTTAGTATAAAGGTTAAGACAAAAGTAGTAAAAACAACTACAACTACAGGAAGTAATTAAGGTATACACAAAATTAAAAAATG
Organism: Equus caballus; assembly: GCF_041296265.1. NCBI lineage: Eukaryota > Metazoa > Chordata > Mammalia > Perissodactyla > Equidae > Equus > Equus caballus. The sequence continues at coordinate 14,888,906 of NC_091702.1, read as the reverse complement.
TAAAATATGACATCAAAATCATATAAAGTGCGAGGGGGAGTAAAAATATAGTGCTTCGAAAATGCTTTTAAACTTAAGCATTTATCACCTTAAAATAGACTGCAAGATATATATTTCAATATATATGAATCTCAGAGTAACCACAAACCATAAACCTACAGAAGATACATAAAAGAATAAAAAGAAAAAACTCAAACATAACACTAAAGAAAACCATTAAACCACAAGGGAAGAGACCAAGAGAGGAAGAAAGGAACAGAGAAGAACTGTGAAAACAACCAGAAAACAACTAATAAAATGGCTATAAGTACATACCTATTAAGAATTACTTTAATGTAAATGGACTAAATGCTCCAATCAAAAGACATAGGGTGACAATAGATAAAAACAAGACGCATCTATTTGTTGCCTATAAGAGACTCACTTCAGATCGAAAGACACTAACAGACTGAAAGTGAAGGGATAGAAAAAGTTACTCTATGCAAATGGAAATAAACAGAAAGCTGGGGTAGCAATAATAATATCAGAAAAAATAGACTTTAAAACAAAGGCTGTAACAAAAGACAAAGCAGGGCATTACATAATGATAAAGGGGCTAATACAACAAGAGGATATAACATTTGTAAGTATTTATGCAACCAATGTAGAAGCACCTAAATATGTAAAGCAAATATTAACAGACAAAAGGGGAGACATTGACAGTATTACAATAATAGTAGGGGACTTTAAAACCCCACTTACATCAATGAATAGATCATCCAGAAAGAAAATCAATAGGGAAAAAAAGGCCTTACGTGACACATTAGACCACATGGACTTAATACATGCATACAAAACATTCCACCCAAAAACTGCAGAATACACTTTCTTTTCAAGTACACCTGGAACATTCTTCAGGATAGATTACATGCTAGGTCACAAAACAAGTCTCAATAAATTTAAGAAGACTGAAATCATAGCCACCATCTTTGTGGACCACAATGGTATAAAACTAGAAATCAATTACAAGAAGACAACTAGAAAAAACACAAACATGTGAAGACTAAATAACATGCTACTAAGATTCCAATGAGTAAATAAATACATCAAAGAAGAAATAAAAAAACACCTCAAGACAAATGAAAATGGAAACATGAATTTCCAAAATGGATGTAGCAAAAGCAGTTCTAAGAGTGAAAATCATAGCAATACAGGCCTACTTCAAGAGACAAGAAAAATCCCAAATAAACAATCTAACTTTATGCTTAAAGGAACTAGGAAAAGAAAATCAAGTAAAGCTCAAGGTTAGTAGAAGGAATGAAATAATAAGGATTAGAGTGTAAATAAATAGAGACTAGAAAAACATTAGAAAAGATTAATGAAACCAAAAGCTGGTTCTTTTGAAAAGATAAATAAAATAAATAAGTCTTTAGACAGACTCATTAATAAAAAAAGAGAGAGGGCCCAAATAATAAAATCAGAAATGAAAGAAAAGTTACAACTGACACTACAGAAATACAAAGAATCATAAGAAACTACTATGAACAATTATATGCCAACAAATTGGAAAACTAGAAGGAATGGATAAATTCCTAGAAACCTACAACCTTCCAAGAATGAATCAGGAAGAAATAGAATATCCAAATAGATCAATTGCAAGTAATGAAACTGAATCAGTAATTTAAAACCTCCCAAAAAGCAAAAGTCCAGGACAAGATAGCTTCACAGGTGAATTCTACCAAACATTTAATCAAGAATTAATACCTATCCTTCTCAATGTATTCCAATAAATTGAAGAGAAAGGAACACTTCCAAACTAATTTTACAAGGCCAGCATTATCATGAAACCAAAACCAGACAAATAAAGAAAATTATAGGTGATATCCCTGATGAACATAGATGAAAAAGTCCTCAATAACATATTAGTAAACTGAATCCAACAATACATTAAAAGGATCATATACCACAAGCAAGTAGATTTATTTCATGGATACAAGGATGGGTCAATATCCACAAATCAATAAACACAATACAGCACATTAATAAAAAGAAAAATAGATATCATATAATCATCTCAATAGATGCAGCAAAAGCATTTGACAAAATTCAACATCCATTTATGATAGAAACTCTTGACAAAGTGTGTCTAGAAGGAATGTACCTCAACATAACAAAGGCCATATATGGCAAACCCACAGCTAACATGCAAATTCATACTCAGTGGTGAAAAGCTGAAAGCTTTTTCTCCAAGATCAGGAACAAGACAGGGATGCTCTCTCTCACCACTTTTATTCAACATAGTATTGGAAGACCTACCCATAGCAATTAGACAAGAAAAAGAAATAAAAGGCATCCAAATTGGAAAGTTATAAGAGAAATTGCCACTATTTGCAGATAAGATGATATTATACATTGTAAACCCTAAACACTCCACCAAAAATCTATTAGAACTGATAAACTCAGCAAAGTTGCAGGATACAAAATTAATTTACAGAAATTGGTTATATTTCTTTACAGTAATAATGAGCTCTAAGAAAGAGAAATTAAGAAAACAATCCCATTTACAATTGCCTCAAAAATAATAAAATACCTAGGAATAAATTTAACCAAAGAGGTGAAAAATCTATAATCTGAAAACTACAAGAGTTTGATGAAAGAAATTGGAAGATGGCACAAATAAATTGAAAGATATACTATGCTCCTGTACAATATTGTTAAAATGTCCATATTACCCAGAGAAATCTAAAGATTCAATGCAAAACTCATCAAAATACCAATGGCATTTTTCAGAGAACTAGAGAAAGGAATCTTAAAATTTTTATGGAACCACAAAACGCCCTGAATCGTCAAAGCAATCTTGAGAAAGAGCAAAGTTAGAGGTATCATGTTCCCTTCAAACTATACTACAAGACTATAGTAACAAAAACAGTATGGTACTGGCACAAAAACAGGCACAGAGATCAATGGAATAGCATAGAAAGCCCAGAAATAATCCCAGAAATAACACAGAAAAAATGACTGTAAATGAATCTCTGTTTTTCTGTCCTACTTGCTATGCTTTCCTACTATCTTAATACCTCTGTGTAATGTCCTACGGTTTTTGCTTACATGTGTCCTCTACTTCCTAATACATTCTGCTAATGCCTTCTTTTAATGTATTTCCCAGTTTCTGATCCACTATTAGTTCTGTGCCTTTCATGCAAATTTGAGTCACTTACTTAGTCACAATTCAACATCACGAAGTACCTAAAACGCAAGATTTCTAACCTGCTTTTACCACCCGTGGGAGTATAAACAACTCATTTTGTTTTTCCATCATTGATTCTTATTATAATCAGCTGTGGCTCATTCAGTAGGACCGTGTCAAACAAACAAACAATTTCTGTTCTGTCCAGTAGTAGGCCACCAGAAATGTCAGCTAAATTTAAAATGAATCCTCTATCTTGCTATTTTGGCTCAGTGTTTTCCAGAGACAAGTGTGCTCAATCAGTTCATTTACTTCCTAGATTTGTAATTTTATTGTTACAAATTCAACATCATATCACCAAGTATTCGTAAGAGTATGACTTTTAACAGAAATACAGTAGTTGCGTAAGCCACATTTTATTTAACCATTAGATTGCTGTTGGGAACCCAGGTGATTTACACATATTTGCTATAAAAATTGCCTTGTAGTTGACCCTTAACTGAGCATGATTGTCTATCTCACTGTAACCACCACACTTTCCTAATTTCCCAATTCTCTTGCAATGATGAGGCGCTAGACCTTGGTTCTTTTCATTTTTGGAGACCTGACATCATTCTGATGATCAGATTTCAAGTGGTATGTCCTGTCAAAGATAAACAAAGCCAGACACCAGTTCGAGTGGTAAGGATGGATTTCAATCAGTAATATACTATTAGAATAGGGAAAAGAGCCCAGAGCGAGCTGAACTCAATTTCGGTTTGTACAAAGGTGGCTGGGTGTTTTGAAGGGAGAAGGAAAGAATAGGGAGGAGGGTGAGCAGGGGCTCAGTAGCCCCTGACTTAGAGTCAGGGAAGCAAAAATTACAAAAATCAGAAAGGGGAGTTGATTCATGTGAAATCCATCTGCGTTTGCTAACTGGTGCTTGTTAAAGTTAGGCTCTCACCCTCCTATTGAGGGTGGTCCCACAGGAAGCTTATCTTTGGGTGTTGGCTGGAACGAACAGTAAATTCTTTCAGCAGTGTTGAGTTTTCTTTGACAGGCATTTTAAGGGTGGCTAAGGTCAGCCTAGGGATGAGACCTTGACATATTAGAAACTATGCTAGTGTTTGTTCAAGTCTTTATAAGTCAAGGTTAAGTCTAGTGGGGAAGAGGGCTGGGCAGCTGGCTAAAGTTTGGTAGAGGAGAGAATCTTTGTCAGTCCTTTCCAACATAATATTTTGTCCTTTTCTGCTTAAACAAATGTGAATGTTATTGTTAGTCATAATTAAAAGAATCCTAAATAATAAATTAATATTTACCTTGTGCAATCATAGTTTTCCATGTACTTCAGTATTTACTTGGAAATAATTTCCTAAAAGTAGAATAAATGTGTCAAAAATATATTTTAAAAAGTAATCCTCTTGTAATATGTTGTTACATGTCTTCCCAATTAACACTCTTATCAGCTATTGATGACCGTGCCTAACTGACGCGATCACAAAGAAAAAGGTTCTCACCAATTAATTTGGGGGTTTTAAGGATTAAAAAAGTGTGTATCATTGTTAGAATCAGGACTATAATTTGTATTTTTTAGTTGGTTAATTCGTAGACTTCATTTGTTCGACTGCAAGCTGTTTACATTATTTAATCATGTTTCTGGTTAAGGGGAGTGTTTTTTACTTACAAGAGAATTATGCTTCTATTTGGGATTCTTACTAGTCAACTGTGTGATTTTTAAACATTATAAACCTTTTTTAAAAAATTCTTATTATGAATGATTTCAACTATGATCAGAAACAGGTACAAAACCACAATAAGCTCCCGTTTACACATCAGCCATGACCAATAACTAAGAACTTGTGGCCCATGCTGCCCAGTCCACACTCCTGACCACTTCACCCTGGCATGTTATTTTGAAGCAAATTTCATACATAAACAGATATAAAGATATACAAATAGTGTATCTTTAAGACAGAAATTTTTTTTAAAATGTAACTCCAATGTCATTATCACACCCCAAAATATTAAGAATAATTATTTATCATCAAACACTAGCCAGTGTTCTATTTTTCAACATTTCAAAAATGATGTCAATAGTTTTATATATTAACTTTTAAAATCAGGACCTAAATAAGGACTACATATTTTGAATAGTTGATACATATTTTGCATCTTTTTTCATCTATAGCTTCCCTCTATCTAAATATTTCTCTTTTAAATACACACACACACACACACACACATACACACACATATAGCAATTGTTCAAAATCAGATTGTTTTTCCTGTAGAGCCTTGCTGCTCAAAGTGTTGTCCTAGGACCGGCAGCATGGAAAACCTTATAATAAACTGAAAGCTTGTTAGAAATGCGGGATTTCAGACTCTACCTAAGACCCATTGAATCAAAATCTGCGTTTTCACAAAATCCCAGGTAATTCTTACATATGTTAAAGTTTGAGAGACACTACATTTGATGTCTCATAGTCTGCATTTTGCTGATGGAAACACGAATGATAGATTTTTGGAATTAGAGGCTTCATCATGTATAGGACTCTCTCACTCTTGTACATATGTTTCATAGATGAGGCCTTTCCCTAGGAGGCACATCATGTTTGCTTGTCTCTCTTTTAGTGATGATGGCAGCCACTGATAACTCCAGCCTAGATCAATTAGTTCATTAGAGGTTGCAAAATGGGAAAATCATTCTCTTTCTTTGAGAGGTTGACTAGGTGGAATGCTTCCATAAGAAGAAATCAAGTCTCATATACCATTAGGTTATCCTGTCACATATTTTGTTGAAAGAAGGCAAGATAGGTGCTTGATTCTTCCAATTTTGAAAATAATGTTATTACCGTAACATCCACCAACAATAATCAGTTTTTGTTTTATTGGTGGGAATGTAAACATGTGAAATGTTGCAAAACATTGTTTCCGTGTATAAACCATCCTATTGCTGTTATGTCTTTTAAATTGCCCTAAGTAGAAATTAGCTGTTTTAACTAAATTGTACTTAAATATCCCTGTTCCAGATTTATATTTCTTACTGTTAGAATTGGAATTGTAATTAACATATATGATAATTTTGGCTGAGAGATAACAGTGTGTCATTCTTCTGCCAGGCAAAATGGGGGCCTGGAGTCCAGAATTGGAGAGATCATAGACTAGCACTGGGAACATGATGGGAACAGGAAAAGCTTAGTTCTGTAAAGTTCCAACGCTCTGGTGTGGTGGGAAGTTTTATTTTGGCCAACAGGCAGACCAAGAAGGCAGAACAAGAACTTTTAGCTCATTTTAAATCTTTAATTTTCATTAGTGAATTCCATCACTTTATTTTTATAATCATAAAAAGTATTTAAACTCATGTCATCTTAAAGAATGTCTTCAATTTTTATTATTTCCGTTCCCATTTTTTTGTGCTATTGATATTTTGCCATACACATCATTTTTTGTTGTTTAAATACTTTTTATGAGTTGTTTTGATAAAATAATATGACTTCGTGGAAGGCATTCCTTTTCTTCATCTTTTCAAAATATCAAATGCAGTTCGTTGCTCTGAGTATATATTTTTTGATAACATTAAACATTCAAAAATATTCAAGCTTTACTTTCTATCTGGCGAATTTACATTTAAAAAATTAATCTTTCCATTTATAATGCTGTACCTAGTTGTGGGTTTCCGCTGTGTAATCTGTGTGAGCAGCAGGGAAGGGGTCACTGAGCTTCTTAAATGTCTGCCTTGGTATTTTTTATGGGCTGAATTGCGTCCCCCCAAAAAAGATAGCTGAAGTCTTCACCCCCAGTACCTGAGAATGTGACCCTATTTCTAAATAGGATCTTTGCAGATTTGGCTAAGTTAAGGTGGGGTTGTTAGCATGGACCCTAATGCAATATAACTGGTTTCCTTATCAAAAGGAGAAATTTGTACACAGAGGGAAGACTGTGAAAACACACAGGTAGAAGAAGGCCAAGTGATGGTGGAGATAAAGATGGGAGTGATGCCATTACAAGTCAACAAATGCCAGGGATTGTTGGCAAACACCAGAAGCTAGAAGCGGCAAGGATAAAAAACAAAGTTAGTTTGTGAAAATATATTGCACTTAACTGCTGCTGTAGTCTGTCCAGCAAAGAAAGTGCTTCCCAAAATGTGTAAACCATACATGTAAAGAATATGTCATTCATGTCTTAAACAATTCTTTAGTATAAGGAAATCTAACAATTAATTTGCATAAATTAACATAAATCTGTACTCAAAAGATTAAAATTGTCAACAAATGAATTGCTCTGATTTTCACTTGACTTCTATAAATTGAAAACCACTCCCGAATATTTTAAAGAAAACAATGAAAGTCAGTGAAAACTTGCACTGTTCAAATAATTACTTTAAATGCGAGAATTGGATCATTTTTAGATCTGTTTCTGTTGGTCTATTTTTTTTCTCTTTTTATTGTCTATTTGTGTACCTGGGAATCTTTACTGCTATGCGTTTTGTGTTAAAAATTTCTTGTTTCCAGATGATGGTATCTTCTTCCAGAGAGAGTTCATCTTATTTTCTGGTTGGTGGACTAAGGGAGTCTATTATTATGACCCAAATGGGGACTACCTGACTGGAGGTTGGGTTGTCAGTTTTCTAAGGCTCAGTTTACTTCTGTCTCACTCTATGGTGCTTCTGCATGTCCCTGTCAGCTTTTGTTCCAACCCATCTTCTCAAGGCTGTTTGTACAACAAACAGCCTTGGAAGATAAAGATACTATTTCTTTCCAGGGTGAAAAGCAGAGGTTTTTACTGTCCAAGATAATATTGATAATATTTCCCTCAAGTTAAACGTTACTTGGTTGCTCACAGGCCCTTTACAAGATGGCAGGGTTTTAAGCTCAACGTTTCTGCCTTGTGACCTCAACTTCTCCCGTGTGCAGCACCCCATGGAGCTGATTTTACATCGCCCTGTGGGATCTGAGGGGCGATGAGAACCATGTGAACGTGCTGCCCGCTGTGCTGGGAGAAATAGAGTTCTTTGCCTCTGACTCCGGAGTCTCCTGTGTCCTGACACTATCTGTGAAACTGAAGCAGGCTCAGCTGTGAGATAAAATCTCAGACTCTTTACATTTCTTGACATTCCTAAGATTAAATCTTCGTAGGTCTCCAGTGGGAATTTGGCATATTAAGTAGAGTCCCTTCTCTTTGGTGAGTCTTGAACTCCAGGTTCTATCTTCTTAGCAATGTGAAATTGCAGAAAATTTTGTTCTACTTTTCATGGACTTTCTGTTTAGCTTCTTAACCTCTGGCCCTGAGCATCTTAAGAAATCAGCTAACGCTTAGAGGGAAAACCTGCTGAAGAAGGGTTCCTCTCCTCTCTCTGGATCTTGTCCCCTCAAGTCCTGTTACCCCCAAATCTCTAAAATCCAATTTTTTATTCTATTACAATGAACTTTCTCTTAGTCCTCTGGGCTTCTCTAGCTTTAAAAGGTAATCTTCTGAGTGAGTTTTCAGATTTGCACCTAACCCAATATTAAGCGTAATCCCTGAGGGAAAAAAGCTACTCACGGAATGTCGGTTCTCATCTCTGAGTTTCCTTCTTTCCAGGCTCTAGGTTCTTCAAGTCCTGCTTGTCTCAGTTGCCATGAAGTGACTTCCAAACAAGGCTTTTTTCTTTTCTTTTCCGTTCTTCTCTTTTCTTCTCTCCTACTCTGTCTTGTCTTCCTTTCTTGTTGTCCTTCCCTCCCCTCCCCTCCTCCCGTCTCCTCCCCTCTCATCCCCTCCTCCCTTCTCCTCCTCCTCCCTCTTCCTCCTCTTCTGTCCACACCTCTCCCCTCCTCTCCTCTCTTCTCCCTCCCTCCCTTTCTTCCTTTTTGCTTTTCTAGTTATCAGCAGGAGTGTTGTTCTGTCACAAGCTATTCTATTCCAGTCAGCTGGCCAGTTGTATAACATTGATATATCTTACATATATTTTTAACCAAAAGATCATATTAAATGAGTATTGGATGCATTTTAGTCAATGTGCCTCTGAAGAAATTTGCTATGTCAATAGCCTAGGCAGAATTTAATGTCAAAAGACTATTTCCACTACATAAATGCTTCTTAGTTAAACATGTGAAGCAGATTCAATATTTTATACTAGACTATACTAGTACAAATATGAAATTTTATAAAGTTCTGCTCAGCTAATCAGCCCCATTTCTGATGATTACAAAAATTTGATCTTGCCAATTCAAGGCAATTAATCATTTCAAATATAAGATTTGGATTTAGGAATGGCTGAAGGCTTGGTTAAATTCAGTTTTCTCCCATTCAGTATTCTGCTTGTGTTCTCTCAGCATTCGTATGTGCTGTGGATATCACCTAGTCGGGTGTCTGCTACATGAACATAATGTGCTAGTGATTACCACATCTCTTCTTTTAACACAGGCATTGCATGGTGATAGATCTGGGGAGCTGTGAGTTCCATCCCTGCTGGCTGAGACTCCAACCTTGACTTGTGTTGTCACTGCTGATCTTTGAGTCATGGGCTCATCATTGATCAGTTCCTACTTTGCCTCTCTTTTTCACATTCTCAGATCTAGGATTTCCTTGTCTTTTGCTGGTACCATTCCCTGGTCAGCGTCCAGCTCTCAATTCTGAGCAGTCTTTTATGTTTTATTTGGACATGTTTGGTTATTCCAAGTCTCCTCCCTATCATGTAGGAGCTGAGGGAAGAGGTGGAGGTATGGGGTAAGGTTAGCTCTATCATTCCCTCTCTCTGCCTATGGTGACATTGTGGTAACCCCATTGGGGATAGTTAATATGAAATTGCCTCCTGCCAGAAACTCCAATCAGTAATGGGGAATAAATCTCTACCCTGCCACTTTCAGAATTATGTACGGGTTTGTATTAATTCTCTTTGGTATGTTTTCTAAAAAGAGGCCAGACAGCAGGGACCTATATTTGCTCTCCTTTCCCAATCATGTTAAATTTCAGAATAGGTTATGGCTCTGTCACTGTAGGGCAGGAAAACTGTTTATGTCATTATGTTCTTTATTTTATTGTATGTTGTATGATATAAGATCTCTGCTTCAATGCCCTCAAGCTTTCATCTGGATATGCAAGGCCAAGTGTTTAATTTCAAATCACTTTTTCTCTCCCATAATATTGTGTTCTAACAGTAAAAGTGCTTTCAGAGGCCAACCAGTGGTGTAGTGGTTGGGTTCACGTGCTCCACTTCAGCGGCCCGGGTTTTGCTGGTTCAGATCTGGGATACGCACTGCTTATTGAGCCATGCTGTGGCAGGCATCCCACATATAAAGTATAGGAAGATGGGCACAGATATTAGCTCAGTGCCCATCTTCCTCAAAAAAAACGTGCTTTTGATTTTAATCTATAATCTGTTATGAGTTTAAAAAATAACCCCAATGTTTAATTAACTTCTTTCTTTTAGACTGTATCTGCCCTTTCCCAAAGCAATAAATGTTATTCTGACTTGCGAGTGAACTGTGGTGCATTAAAATTTATGTTCCACAGGAGGGACAAGAGAAAACATCAATCACAAAGCCCATCAGAATTGTGTTGGTGAGATGGGCGATAGCACTACTAGGAAGACAGGTGGTTTCTCTCTGCAGGTCACGGCTCATGGTAGTTAAGGCCATGGATGTTGATGGGATTGGTGAGACTCTATATGAACAGAAGCCAAGTAGTAATACTTCGCCACCAGGATTCAGGAGATTATAATTACCATGACCAAATGGAAAGCCGAGAGGGCTTGATTCACAGTAAGTTGTGAAGCTGGCTAATAGGGCATTGTGTTCTAGAGGCAAAAGAGTCAAGCAGGCAAGAGGATTCTGGGAAGATGGTGGGGTAGGAAGCACCAGGAATTTGTCTCTCCACCTGGACAACAATTGCACTGGCAGAATCTGTCTGATGTAATTATTTTGGAACTCTTAAGTTTATCAAAGGCTTGCAACTTCCAGGGGAAAGCTTGGACAGTGAATTTCTGTAAATTTCAGTAAATTCAGCTCTTAGCTGCACAGCAGCTACTCATCCCACAATACATGTGGTAGGCAGCCTTGTATACAATCCTGAAGCAGCTTGCACACTGCTTGCAGAAGCCAAGGTGGGCAATAAGGATCTTGTCTTCCAAAAATTGAAGATCTGTGCTATGGTTGCTGCTTGCTGCTTCTGATCACAGAGACGCATACACAGAGGCTGACAGCCAGAATCCTGGGTCCAGTAAGTCCACTGTGAACTGGCTAGAGTTCTGGCTAAAGGCCAATTCACAGTAGGCTTACTGGGTCCAAGAACCCACACAGTGGTCATTTCCCCAATCCATGTTTATTTGGGATTGATATACTTGAAAGTTAGAGTAACATTCATATTACGCCCCTGATCTAATGAGGGGTAGAGCTATCATAGTGGGGAAGACCAAGAGGAAGTCTCTAAAAGGTAACCCCCCCACACACACAGCCAAGATAGTAAACCAGAAACAATATTGTTTCCTAGGGGACATTAGGTTTAAAATAATAAAATAATATAATAATAATAATAACAATAACAATATGGTCCCTATCATATCTGCATATAATTTGCCAGAATGGACCATGCAGAGATAGGATACGTCCTGTAGAATGACTGAATATTATGGCAGGATCATCCAAGTAGTGATTCTAATATCAGCTGGTATCATTGCAAGAGCAGATTAATAAAGCCATAGTGCATGTTTTATGGCCACTGGTTTGGTAAATACATTTTTCCCCATTCCAATTAAAAAAAAGAATCAGAAACAGGACACTCACATAGAATGGAAAACGCTATTTACAGTTTTTCCTGAGGGCTATGTTAATTCTCTTGCCTTCTGTCAAAATGTAGTTTAACGAGGTCTAGATCCCCTGAACATTCGTGATCACCCGGATGTCATACTGATGAGACAGGGTGAACAAGAGCTGGCTTGGACACTGGATGCTTTGGTGAGACACATGTGCTCTAGAAGATGGGGGATAAACCCTACAAAGATTTGAGGACCTGAGACATCAGTGAAATTTTATGGGTCCAATTTTCAGGGCAGGCCAGGATATTCCCTCCAAAATAAAAGAGAAATGACTGCATCTTGAAACATCTACCACAAAATATGAAGCATAGTAGCTGGTAGGCCTCTTTGTGTTTCAAAAGCATCACATTCAACGTGTGGTTACACTAATCTGGCACAGAAACCAGGTGACACAGAAGGCTGCGAGCTTTCAGTAGGGACAGAGCGGAAGGGCTTCTGCAGCAAGGCTTGCCCATTTTCCAACAATTGTGTCTGTCTTCAGTTGCCCTCTTCTCTCTCCCGCAAATATTGCTCTAAAATACAGATGTGACCACTTGCTTTATATAGTATTTAAAATAAATGTAAACCTTTCGTGTCCCTTCAAGACCTGGCTTCTATATATCTCTCCAGGATTCTCTCTTATTCTTCTCACTTCCTGCCCTGCACATGTGCACACACCCGCTCACGGACTCTCTACCTATGCTCAGCTACTCATAGACTTTCCAATTTGACATGCTGTTTCCGAGTGCTGGTTCCTTTATTTACAACTCATTTTAACCAACACGATCTTCATTTTCCACTCTTTTGGAAAACTTCCTATCTTGTATTTCCAGGTCAAATTTAGGTCACTTCCATCTTGGTAAATTTCTCTAACCTCTTTTCTAACACTTGCCATCTTCCTTAACTCTAAACTCAGTTCAGTTAGCTTAAGTCCTCCTGCAGCTCTCCTTAAAAATGCCTGAAGCTTTTGTCATGCAGTATGTTAACTGGTTCTTTATTATATCTTTGTCTTCTTCTCTAGATTATAAGATCCCTTGAAGGTAGAGACAATGATTTAGTCACTTTATATTTCCAGTACTTCTTGTGGTGCTTGCTACCTGAAGAAACAACATTACTTATTGAAAGTATGAATTATTTAATGAATCATAAGCGATACCCTAACTTTTTGTAATATTTTCTGTTGAAATTCTCCCTTTTAGCAGCAAACTCCCTTCACTTCAACCTCTTTTCAGAACCTTCTGTCTTTTTAACTGAACTGCTCTCTACATCAAGGACACCACTCCCTTAATAGGCCCCTCTACTAAGGATGCATTGTTAACCACAAACTCTCCACATGCCATGAGTCACTGGCATATTCTAAACTTTGTTCTTATGTTTTCCACTTTTTAAATGAGAATTATTTTCCCTTTTACCACATCCCTTCACCTTGGAATCTTATAGCATATTGCTAAGTAACTTCTAATTCTCTTTGTATTAGATTTTTACTGACCTCTAAGTTACAATTTCACATTCAGCAAAGATGAATTTTCCTATAATTGCAAATATAATGGCAATTTTAATGTCCATATGAATAACAAATCAAAAAGCCTAACCTCATATTTCATCGACTCCATTGAAATGTCTTTTATTTGAATTCCATTTTAGCTATAATCCTTGATGTTCATTTCTCATAATCCAGATGTGTTCCGTGTCATAAATATTAATTTAAAGATCAGGGTCTCTGTTTTTAATCTCCTATTCTTCCCGTTCTTTCATATACTTCCAGTAACTACTTGATTTCATTATGTTCTTGACTTCTTTATCCTTTCCGTTTGAACCTGGTTGATCAGAGCTCCTCTTAGATTCATTTCTTTTGATAACAAGCCTGAATTCATAATGAATTACTGCATTAGTTAGGAGTTCTCACTTGAAATCTTAGATATTGACAACAAATGTTTTAAACCAAGAAGGAAATTATTGAATTATCTATAACTAGCTCTTGAAATCAAGACTAGAGATGGAGAAGCAGGTCCTAGAGGCTGTGCGCCCATGATCACAGCCAACATTATGCCACAGACATAGTCCATTGAAGACTTTTTTGGCAGCACTAGAAACTACCAAATGAATTGGCTTGTATCACAAACAGAGGTTGTACTGTACATTAGATATCACTAATGACGTCTCTGTCATTATGTGCTATGATTAGATTTTTAAAATACTTCTGCCACCAGAAAAGTCATTCTGTTGTCTCCTAGTAAATTTGCTACTAAAATCAAAATCAAAATCTGGCATAGGTATATCCGAGTGGATGACATAGGTGACTTGCTCGTGCCCCATACAAAAAGGGAGTCTGAAATACTCAGTAACAGCTGTTTTTAGCTTACATAGTGGGAGTTAGTTTTCATTTCGCATCAAGACTCATAAATTGCTCACCCAGTATAATATGTTCAAAAAGGCCAAGTGCCAGTTTCAATTTCTAATTCAAAGGAATCTCTTTTGTGTTCCCTGGTGAAACTATGTTTCCCTTGAGCTTAAAACTTCTAAAGTAGCAAAGACTCCAAATATGGAGACAGACAGCCATTTTTTTGCAAGTTGAAAATTTTGGTGAAATAATATCTTTTCCTCTTCTTCATTTTAGTTTTTCAGCAGTGAATTTACTCTACATTTTTTAACCCAAGTATAAACACCTTTGTAATTAATTCCCTAATCTTATTTCTTTCAAGTACTTGAATATCTTGTTAAACCATTTGATACTGCTCATGAATTATCACTGACCATCAGTATTTGCCAGGATACGCTAGAATGTGCTAAAGACAAAACAATCTTACTATCTCAATAACTTAGAGCAAATGTTTCCTTTTTATTCCTATTATAGGTCCAAAGCTTGGCAATGTGGAGAGATCAGAAGGGGCTCTGCTCCAAAATTCACTTAGAACCCCACATGATGGAAGCTTCATTGTCTTGTAGCTGCACCATTTGGAACATGAATCTTGCTCGGCTGATACAGCAGGGGAAGGAAAGGCTGAAGGGCAATGCCGAAATTCATTATCTTCTCTCAGAGCCCTTTGGCCAGATGTCATCATATCACATCATCCTAACCACTCAACTACAAAAGTGTGAAAAAATGTAGGACAACAGATAGGATATTTAGAAAGCACCAATTTATTACAAGATTTATTCTCCTAGACAAGGAAAATACCTCTTGAACTTCAGCTGCTGACCAAACTTCCCATTTCTATGATCCTTCAGGGAAAATCTACCCAAGAGTAGATGCTATAGCAGTTCAATTTCCGTTGGTGCCAGCATATCTTGCTGAATGATCTCTTTTTAAGGGTTAATTTTTTTCTCCTGAGACAATTGGTCACAGGAAACTTCTCACAGGGAAGTGACAATACTGACAAAATAGGCACAGAGGGAATGTGAAACTCTGTTGGTGATTTTATTTGTGGTTTTGTGGCCCCTAGAGGGGATTCCTTGACATTCTAAAGAACACTGAAGCCCCCAGTGCCTTCTTTAAGCTGGTTGCTTTCTGAACTATGTTGGAACAAAGCTCCCACCTCCGGCATACATGAATCTTGGAAAAGAATCTAAGTTATCTGTTTTGTCAGTTCCCTAGGTCCTAATAGCCTCTGGACCCTTGGGATTCTGCCGTGCTCATTGAAATGAGGAAAACTTTTTGCATCGTAGAGTATTCTCCCCGCACTCTCACTCTATAGAAAAAACCAGAAAAGCACTTTTTAAAGATACTAGTGCTCTATTAATAAAAATATTTCTTAGTGCCTTAGTTATCTGAGTATTTCCAGGACATCCTTAAATGTCCTGGATCCTGGAAATAATTAAGGAATGGTGTTTGAGTGCCACTTGATAGAACCACATCAATATGCCTATCTATCTCACTCATTGAATTCCTTCCCCAACATTATTTCAAGGAATTTCTGGCATCATAGAGAGCAACACAGATTCATGAATAAGAGCAAGGGACCTGTAGTCAAGTGTAAGTCGCAGTTCTGCTGCGTACTGGTAGTGTGACAATTTCTCTGCCCTCCTTTTCCCCACCTGTGAAATAAGGGATGATAATCCTATTTACTTGATATAGTTGTTGTGATGAGTACATGAATTAATCCAGATATAACACTTAAAACAGAGCTTGGGATTTACAAGGAAACCAATAAAAATAAATAACAAATATTATTATCTCAATTTTTTTATCATAAGCCACTGAGTCCATGATTTATGCAAACAACTGAGCAAAAAATCAGAAAGATTTCAAATTGCCTGAGTTAGTTGTTGCAGTAACCACTCAGACACAAGTTGAACCCCCCACACACCCCTAGGATGTGGTTTGAATGTCAAGACTGATGATGATACATAAGCACCAGGAAATTACTCACATAATGAGGCTTTGAGAGAGCAGAGTGGGCTCTGAAGCAGGTCCAAAAATGGTTTGAGAAAAAAGAGAGTGACAATTGCTGTGGGGTTTTATGGTGATTAGGTGATGGGGTTGTAATGAGGGTTCCCTCACGTAACCAGGGCATATGTGGTTTGAACATCCTGTGAGCGCCAAAGGAGATAGGCCTGGGCTTGCTTGTCAGTATTCCCAGATATAGGGCAAAAGTGCAACTGGGAAGGGTGGGACTCAAAGCTGTCAGCAGTCAAGCATCAAAAACAAAGTCAGACTCTTCGTGACGTTAGTACAATGAATTCAGGACTTTGTGCAGCTACACTAGCGTAGATAAATTTTCATCAATGTAAATATGTGTTCTCCACAACTTATTACTACATACTACTAATAATACATACTATATACCACTTATTAAGTACCTATTTTGTCTCAGACACCATGCTCTTAGAGAAATTCAACAGAGTTGTCCATATAACAGACATGGAAACCCAGGTTTACAGAAATAAAGCCATTTGCCTGAACTAATAATACCTAAAAATAGTCGATAACACAAGAAGAATGTGAAGCAAAGTGATCTGTCAGATTCGAAATCTTCTAGCCTTGTCATTTGACATACTGCTTTTTCTGGTAAACATTCTGCTTACTACAAAATTATGAAATGATAACCCAGAAAAAAAATATTGGCTAAGACAGTCAAAAATTATTAAGCTTAGTAAAGAGAACCAAAAGGTAACACTTTTATTTACATTCAAGTTTGAATGAAAATAGTAATTATGAACTGAGTAATAGCAATAATAATGATCACTTGGGTTGACATATTAGTGAGTTTTCATTTAAATCCTTAACTGTTGAATTAGAAATAGTCCTTATCACCACCAGAGAGAAACTGATACATACATAATGCAAACCTTCAGCATAATATCAATTCTGTTATAGACAATTATGTTTTTAAATCTGTAATATAAGTATGACATACTTATTTAAAAGTGTTACATTTTTTTCCTCTAGCAGAAGAGTTATTTTTGTCAAGATTCAGCTGTCTGCACTCGATGTAAGAAATTTAATCTAAAGTAAAATACATCAAATAAAAAACCATCCAAATGTATCTTATTTAAAATTAAATGTTCTTTTATTATTGAAGAAATATCATAACCGCTAAATTGTCAAAATTCTTCTCCTAAAATTGTTTAAAATATTATAGTGGCAATGACATGCAACTAATAATAATGAAACTGCAGGAAAGGGATATCTGAATTCACGAATTGCACAGCAGAATCTATCATTTTGATAGGATTCTAGGAAGAGTTTCTAAAGTAATTTCACACTATGATGCACAGCTTCTTACCAAGTTTGTAAATTGCCTTATAAGACAATATAATGAAGAAGGAAATGTAAACAGCTAAATCATTTGTAAAGACTGAGAAGATATTTTAGTCACTGTTTAGCAACGTAAATGATGGTTGTTTAAATGTGACAAAGATGAAAATAACCCCAACTTTGTGGTCAATTGATGGCATGAATTCTATACAATATGCTTTACATTTCTTTGTATCACAAATATTGCTTTTATTATTTTGTATTTAAGAATTTCAAGTATAAGTCTACAAGGATTTATTATTTCTTTGTGTGTAGGTCATGATTTCAGCTGTTTTCACACCTAATAAATATATCTAAAACAGTGTTGACTTAACCTTATGAATATATAAATTTAATCTGTTTTTCAGTCTGCTTCAATTTATATTTAACATTTTAAACAAACAAGAACATACTAGTTTATAGATATTATTTCTTTTTTATTTGTATTATACTAATGAACTATATTAATACATCCAATTTAATTAACTGTTAGAAACTCTCCAGAAATACAATTTTATATGGAATGTGAAAATACCTATACTATGATCCTATTGCAGAGAGTACAGCATTTATGTGCAATGAAAAATAGCTACGTTTGTTTTGCCAGAACTGGATTCCTGACATTATTTTGAAAACTTACAAAACAAAAGTCTCTATATCTTTTATCATTTGCAGAATACAATAAAATATGAGTTTGCATGGACACCCTGAAGTAACTTATTTGCTGGTTTAATAATATAAAATTATCCAAAGGTAAAATTTTTGCCAAACAATAGTTTCTGCTAAGAAGTAAAAGAAGGATTTCATTCAAAGAAGTTGGGATAGGTATTCATTTACTTTGACACGAAAACCTTTAAGTAGATTAGGACATATATTTACAAGAGCAAATGATAAATTTCAATCATATTTATTGATTTAATATATAGAATTTTTAAGCTTTTACTCAAAAGATTTGACTCATAGCCAATTTGATAGAGCAATCTTTAGATTTAGAAAACCATTTCTAACATACCATGAAATTTAAGAAATGAAATAATTGCTTCAGTTACTTCTTGAATAAAAGAGAGAGAACTCTGACCTAAACTTAATGAGATAGTGTTATTAATTACAAAATACTTAGGAAAATTTAGGTTATAAGGCATTTAGTTCTATCTTAGTTTAGCTCAAAATTTTTCTTTTTTATCAATTGGAAATGGTAAGGAAAAAGTAGGAAAAAAGTAGAGAAGATGGTGAGATGATAAGGATTTTAGTTTTTTCTCTAGGCTAATATGGCTTTGACAGAGGCAAGCTTCCTGGCTTCTCCGGACCTCACGTCCTCAATCTGTAAACTAGATTTATTGAAGCAAAAAACATCTAAGTTCATTTTGGGATTTAAATTCTGTAACTTTATTTCCAAACTATGAATTTTACAGAGTTCTAATGGCAACTTTTAAGGCTACTTACCTAAGACCTAAATATATAGACTATAATTATTTAGTGTTAAATATTTATATTTATTTAAAAAATTTGAATAAAACTGCCTGAAGAAACAAAACAAGTGAGATCTACATAATACTTTTATGTTGAACTGGCAGCCATGATGCAGCAAGTGTATTTTGCATGTTCTCTAGGACAGTGTATATAAGCAAAAGTTTGACATGGGGTCAAATACAGCTTCCTTTCCTCATTTAGTCAACAATTATTCCATCCAGGAAACGTTGATTGAGTGACTATTGTTTGCTACTCACTGGGTCCAACTGTGAAGACAAAAGAGAAAAGAATGGAAAAATATATTCAAGGTGAAAAATATGGTGACAATGTCACTCATGGGAATTGTAGTAAGTCAGAGTTGGAGAACTTTGCCTAATAAACAGCTAAACTTCTTTCAGATGTGGCTTAATATCATCAGGAAGATGTCCACATCCTAATTCGAGGAACCTGTGAATATGTTATGTCACAGGCAAAGGTGAAGGAAGGTTGCAGAAGGAATAAGGTTGCTAATCAGGTGATACTGAAATAGTGAGATTATCCTGGATTATCTGGGTGGGCCCAATGTAATCAGAAGAGTCTTTACAAGGGGGACCAGGAGGCGGAATGAAAGTCAAAGTCAGAATAATGTAATGTGAGAAAGACTCAGGCAACCGTTGTTGGCTCTGACAATGGAACGGGGCTCTGGACCTAGGAATGCAGATGGCCTCTAGACCCTAAGAGGCAAGGAAAGGATTCTCCCTTAGGGCTTGCAGAAGGAACAAGACCCTGCTGATTCCTGGATCTTTGCCCAGTAACACTCATTTCTAGTCCCTGACCTCCACAACTGTAAGATAATAAACTGTGTTGTTTTTTTTACCAGTGAGTTTTTGGTAAATTGTTACACTAGCCTTAGAAAACTGATACATATCTTGTCAGACCTAGGATGCGCTATAACAGATACACAAATATGTGCCAATGGCTTTGGAACTGGGCAATGGGCAGATGCTAGACAAATTTCAAAGAGCTTAAAAGAAAAGTCCTAGTGTGTCTTTAAACAGACTGTAGAGACATAGATGTAAAGGACATTTCTAGTGAGGACACGGAAGGAAACATGGAATACGGTAGAGAAAACACGTGTTGCCTTAGAAAATACTTATATCAATCATCATGAGCAGACTATTGGTAGAAATGTGGACATTAAAGGTGCTGTTGGTGAGGGCCAAAAGGAACTGAGGAACACGCTATTGGAAATTGGAGGAAAGGAATCCTATAGCGGCAGAATACTGAGCAGAATTTTATACTGCAGTTGTGTAGAAAGAAGAACTTAGGAATGATGAAACTGGACATTTAGCTGAGACTTCCAAATATAGTGTCAAAGGCAGAGCCTGGTTTCTTCTTTCTGCTCATAGTAAAATTCCCATGGAAAAAGATAAATTGAGGAAAGAACAATTAAACAAGGTAAAGTAGGGCTTTATGATTTGGAAAATTCTCATCTTATCTATATTTTAAGGATACTGAAATTAAGATATTCACTGTCTGGAGAGCAAACTCTATAGAAAAGTCCAAATATGTGGCTGGAAAGATACCTTAGAAAGATAAAAGACCAGAATATTCGGTCACAGAAAAAGCTCTTTGAAAAGATTAAGCATATGACTCAGAGACCCTCTCAACCATCTTGGCAGAAGCTAAAATATAGTTGGGATTATCTAGGAGCATTATGTCTAATAGGGTGAGTTCCTGTGAGAACATAAGAGAGCTAAGAGGTTCTTGAGAATGTTATATGAGCAAAAACATTGCCAATTTTAACTGAAAAGTATAGAGATAGGACACAATGAAAGAAGGCTGTCAGGCACTCAAAATTCTACAGTCAAGAACATGCGCATCAAACTATTCAATTGCAGAAACATGCTATCTTTCATGAAAAAGGTAGGATGACTTTGATTTGAAGGATAGAGATTTTAGCCCAGAGGGTGGAGACACAAGACATCAAATGTCGTTCTCTGCTCTTGAAACTAAATGGGGTTTTTCAGCTGGATTTCAAAATTGCTTGAGACAACTGACTCCTTTTTGCCTTCTATTTTCTCATTTTTTTGAATAGGAATTGATGAGGATTTTTAGGCTGCTTAATTTTAAAATGGCTTATGATGAGGATTTTTAGGCTGGTTAGTTTTAAAACTACAGATGAGATTCAGGCTCCAAGGAGTGGAATTGGTTTGCCCCTTTGTTGGGAAACATTTACATTTCTAAGGGAAACCTCTATCTGTGAAGATGCCTCCCTCTCTGTGCCAGGAAGAAGGGGGGATGGTCTTATCTCTAAAAGCTCTTAATCAATGCCAGAGGCAAGAACTTAAGTTGGTTACTGTCTGGCAACCTCATGTAACTGACCCCCCCCCCCCCAACAAATCCTCCTTTGTCTTTAGCCGAAGATAAAATTCAAGCGGTGACTTCTGCCATTTACTCAATCCGGTTTGATTCTTATCTACCATTTTAACTTTTTTACATATTCTTTGTCTTGTAAAGAGATAACTCACATACCTATGCCTTAAATTTAGCTCTAACCCTCAACTCGGGGCAGCAGCAGGAGCTCTGTCTGCCCGTGGGTCCTGTCCCCATGCCAGCGGGGGCAGCAGCAGCGGCTCTGCCTGCCAATGGGCTTTGTCCCCATGCCAGCGGGGGCAGCAGCAGCGGCTCTGCCTGCCCATGGGCTCTGTCCCCATGCCAGCGGGGGCAGCAGAAGCGGCAGCAGCAGAAGCTCTGACTGCCCATGGGTCCTGTCCCCATGCTATTCCACACTATTCTCTAAATAAAAGAGCACTACTGCCAGATCTTGAGAGTCTAAGAAATCTTTCTTTCGACTCCTCGGCTCACCGACCCCGCATCAGGAATGTTTATAATTCATTCCTACGCTTGTTCCACCATTGTGTTTTAGAAGTAGCTAGCTTGTTTCTTGAATTTCACAATTTACAAATGGAGAGAAATTTTGCCCCAAAATGGAGCATACCCATAGCCTCATCCATATCTAATTTAGATGATGAGATTTGGCACTTTTTAGCTGATGGAATTTAGATGAGATTTTGGACTTTGAGTTGTTGTGTAAAGGGATGTGATCTTTGGGGATGTTGGAATGGGGTGAACATACGTTGCATGTGGAAAGGATGTGAATCTTAGGAGGCCGGGTGACAGACTGTGGCAGATAGAGTAATTTCTCACAAAAATGTCCAAACTCTACTCCTCAGAATCTGTGATATGTTATTTTACATGGCAAAGGGGAACGAAAGTTGCATATGGAATTAAGGCTGCTGATCAGCTGACCTTACAAAAGGAAAATTATTCTAAGCCAGGAAATGCTGCCAGCCTCTAGAATATGGAAAAGACAAGGAGACATCTTCTCTGCTAGATCCTGTGGGGACCTGGATTTGGCCACCCCAAGATATGTCTCTTTGGCATGATGATTATTTGAGGCTCCTTACTTTGCAGACAGGAAAGCAACTGAAAAGTATAACTTGCTTACCCTTTTGTTAAGAGACATTTACATTGTAAAGGAACTCTCCGTCTGTAAAGATATCTCCCTCTACCAGTAAGAAGGGGGGGATGACCTTGTCTCTATAAACTCTTAATCAATGGGGAAGGCAAGGACTTAAATCTGCATTGTTTATTGTGCTTGTCTGGTAACCTCCTGTAACTGACTTCCCTCCCAACATTGGCATTTCTTTAAGGATTAAGCATCTTTCCTTAGGCTAGGAACTGATTGCTGCACTCACCTGTGACCACCCAGCTCGAGACAATAGACTTGCCTTCTGCTATGCCCACTGAGATAGCAGACCCACTAACTGCTGTGTCCATCAAATGCTGTGCCGACAGGGCAATCTTGTGACTATTGTGGGAGGGACATTTCAATCACATGTGAAACACCCTGTTTGGGGGTATATAACCACTCTGTGCACCCCACTTCCCAGGCCATGGTCCTCATAAAGCTTTGTTTAATTTTCTCTTGCTATTCTGTCGCATGTGAACTTAATTCGTTCTCCAGCCAGACAAACCCACATTAGGTAGAGGAAAAGTCTTCCTCCCCTACAAGCCTCCAGAGAGGAATGCATCCCAGTTAGCATCTTTATTTTAGCCCAATGAGACATATTTCTTATTTCTGACCTCCAGATTTATGTTGTTTTAAGCCAATATATTTGTGGTAATTTGTCACAGCAGCCGTAGAATACTAGTACAACATTTTACCCCAAACAAAATACTTTCAGGAAGTCAAAACTACAGTCCTTTACATTCTTAAAATAAATTATGTAAAGCTGAATTTCTTAGATTATCTTTCTTTAAGTGAGGTATCAAATTCATTCATTCACCTTTATTTACTTCTCTACATCCTTCAATTTTAAATGTCAACTTCAAACAATTAATACATATATTTTTTCTGTAGTTACTTCAGACATAAACCATAAAAACTATTAACTGCATAATAATCATCTTACACTTGAGTTATTATGATTTCGACTGGTTAACTGGTTTATTTATAATATGAGTTTCCACAGAGAAAAAGTAAGTCTGATAATAGGATTAAACTAAGCTTACTATTATTTTATGTTTAAGGAGATATCAAATAGGTAAGATTAATAAAGCAGAGAAAGAAGCAGAACATTTTTATAAACTTTCTGACTTTTACAAATAGCATTATGTTCTTTGTATTCTATAAGTAAACATGCTACACTCCTACAAAAAGGAGCTTACAGCTTAAAGAAAATAGCAAATACATAACCAACTACATACAAATACAAAAAGGACTATAGCAACTGACATAACAAAAATGTCAACAAAGGGCATTGAAGACACAAAGAAATAAAGGATAGGTATTTTGAATATATATCTTTAGGAATTTATGCTAAGTTTACCTAGGCCATCTAAGTGCTGTAATTTCATATAGATACACAGGGAAGAATTTTAGTTTTAAGGATATAGATAAAAATATTAGATTAAAAATATATATCTCCTTTGGAAGAACTAGATTATACTTTACATTTTAAGATGATTTAGGTAGTTAGAATGCTCTCCTCGACATCCTCTTCCTCAATTTTTTTTGCATTATTAACAGCTAAATATCTTTCAATATCCTATTAATTAAATTTTCATTTCTGCCAGGAAACTTTCTTTCAACTCTTTGTGAATAACTATTGGAATATCCAATCAACCAATGAAGTGCCCTTCATGGCCTATGAACCCCATCCTGGACTATCTGGTATGGGATTCATAGCCATTTCTTCACCATTTATTTGTGGAGCTCAAGAGCAAAACATGGCTCGAATCACTCACTCAGGGACAGATAACAATAGTTTAATACTGTGCTGTTCATTTTTGGACACTCTGGAATACTTCATTAATGCTACAAGTGTCATTAATATCACGATCTAGTGGAGGACTCATTTAAGTTTTAGCTCTCTATAGGCACCCAGGAGTCAGGAGGTGGGAAAGATAACAGGATTTATGCAACCACATTGCAGAGACCAATACCAATACACCTCGTTCTCTCTTTCTTTTTCTTTTCTTACACAATAACATCTTCAGGCAGTTGGGAAGTCTAGACTGCATCTCTTGCCAGGAAGTGGATGGAATCTGATCCTGGCACCACCCTCCCAGCTGACTGTCAATGGCTTATCACACTGCAGCCATGACCTGTATCTTTGCCCTGCCTCATTAAATTTCATTTGAATAAAATTCACATATAGCAAAACACACAGATGTTAAGCATACTTTTGATATATTTGCAAATATACATATCCTTATATCAAACACCCTAATCAATCCCACAAATAACTTTCTGTGTTTTCTTGTTTTTACTTTCAATTTATACATAAGCTTTTACATTCAGGACTTTGGCGCATCTTGAATTAACTTTTGCACATGATGTGAGGGAGAGATCAAAGTTCTTTTTTTTTTTTTTCCTTGTATACTTACCATGGTTCTACTTACGAGTTTTCAACTTTACAATGGTGTGAAAGCCAGATGCATTCAGTAGAAACTGTACTTTGAATTTTGATCTTTTCTCGGGTTAGAGACATGCCTTACAATACTGTCTCCTGATGCTGGTCGGCAGCAGGGAGCTGTAGCCAACCCCACGCCTTTGTCAGCTACGGAATCATGAAGGTAAACCCTAACACACTTACAACTATTCTGTACCCAGACAACCATTCTGTTTGTCACTTTCATTACAGTATTTAATAAATTTCATGAGATATTCAACTCTTTATTATAAAATAGGCTTGTGTTAATTTTGCACAACTATAGGCTAATGTAAGTTTTCTGAGCTTATTTAAGATTTAAGGTAGGCTAAGCTAAGCTACGATGTTTGGTGGGTTAGGTGTATTAAAAGCATTTTCAATTTACAATGGGTTTATCTGGAGATATCCCCACTGTAAGTTGAGCAAAATCTGTACTTTTTTTTTAAAGATTTTTTAAAATTTTTTTCCTTTTTCTCCCCAAAGCTCCCCTGGTGCATAGTTGTATATTCTTCGTTGTGGGTCCTTCTAGCTGTGGTATGTGGGACTCTGCCTCAGCATGGTTTGATGAGCAGTGCCGTGTCTGCGCCCAGGATTCAAACCAACAAAACACTGAGCTGCCTGCAGTGGAGCGCTCGAACCTAACCACTCGGTCACGGGGCCAGCCCCAGGAAAATCTGTACTTAACTAACTCATTAAAAAAATCTCCTTTCTTCCTTGGATTACCCTCAGAGCTTGTTGAAAATCAATTGACAAAATAAATATGGGTCGTCTTCTCTACTCTATTATCTGTTCCATTGACCTTATCTTTCCATAGGCCAAAACCATACAACTTTTATTAATAAAATTTAAAGAAAGACAGAAATTCAATAACATGAGTCCTCCATCCTTCTCCATTTTTTTCCCCAAGATTGTTTTACAGGTTTTCTATAGATCCTTGGGATTTCTATGAAATTTTTGACTCAACTTTGACATGTCTATCCAAAGAGAAGTCTGCTGAGATTTTGACTGGAGTTGTTTTGAATATATAGATCAAAGTAGGGAAAACTGACAGCTAAGCAATATTGAGTCTGAATCTGTGACTATATCTACATATGACTATATGACTATATATACCCTATATCTATTCATTTATTTAGTTCTTTAATTTCCTTTAACATTGCTTTGCAGTTTATTGTGGAGAGGTCTCACACATCTTTTCTTGAATTAGAATATAAAACAACATAAAAACTATATTTTTATGCCATAATAAATGGTATTTTTTCTAAATTTTATTCCTAAATTATTACATACAATTCTAAAATCACTTTTATTCTTTTCAAGTTTTATTGAGATATAATTGACATACTACATTGTATAAGTTCAAGGTGTACAGCATATTTATTTGATATATGTATATATTATGAAATGATTACACAAGTTTATACTTTTTCATGAACTTTACCCAATTTTCCCACCTCCATCCCCTTACCTCTGGTGACTACAAATTTGATCTCTGTTTCTATAAGTTTTTTTAGATTCCACATACAAATGACATCATACAGTATTTGTCTTTCTCTGTCTGACTTGTTTCACTTATCGTAATGCCCTCAAATTCCACCTATGTTCTCCCAAATGGCAGGATTTCCTTCTTTTTCATGGCTGAATAACATTCCATTATATGTATATATATGTACTTTTTCTCTTCTTCTTTTTTTCTTTTCCTTGCTGAGGAAGATTTTCCCTGAGCTAACATCCACTGACAGTCTTCCTCTTTTTGTATGTGAGATACCATCACAGCATGGCCACTGACAGACAGTTGTGTAGGTCTGTGCCTGAGAACTGAACCCTAGCTGCCAAAGCAGAGTGCACTGAACTTAACCACTAGGCCGCTGGGGCTGGCCCTGTATCACATTTTCTTTACCCATTCTTCTGTTGATGGACACATGGGTTGTTTCTATGTCTTGGCTATTGTAAATGATGCTGCGATGAATGTTGGGGTAGAGATATATTTTTGGGACAGTGACTTTGTTTCCTTCGGATCAATACCCACAAGTGAAATGGCTGGTAGTTCTATTTTTAATTTTTTGAGGAACCTACATACTTTTTTCCATAGTGGCTGCATCTGTGTACCTTCCCACTAACAATGCACGAGGGTTTCCATTTCTCTATATTTTCATCAACATTTATATCTTGTCTTTTTGATGATAGCCATTCTAAGAGGCATGATGTGACACCTCACTGTTTTAATTTGTATTTCCCTGATGATTAATGATGTTGAGTACTTGAATATCTTAATTGGAAAAATGTCTATTCAGCTCTTCTGCCCATTCTATAATTGGATTGTTTTCCTGCTATTGAGTTGTGTGAGTTCCTTGTATGTTTTGAATATCATCCCTCTATCAAATGAGTGATTTTATTTCATTTTGTAGGTGGCCTTTTCGTTTTGTTGATCATTTCTTTTACTGTGCAGAAGCTTTTTAGTTTGATGTAGTCCCACTTGTTTATTTTTTATTTTGTTGCTTATGCTTTTGGTGTCATATCCAAAACACCACTGCTAAGACCTATGTCAAGAAGCTTTTGCCTATGTTTTTCTCTAGTTATGGTCACTGGTCTTACACATGTTTTGAAATTTGCTTTACACCACTTCACTTTATAAAAGACCGACATGAGTATGTGTTTGCTAACCAAGAGAAATACAAAGAGGATTTCTGCTTTTACAAAAAGAGGCAAAAAGCAAAAATAGTATTCAGCATTTGTTTCACAGAAAGCCATTATAGAAGCTAAGCAGTCAAGCATACTGTCATATTTCAAGCCTTCCACATCAGCCACATCAGCACAGCAGACAACATACCTCTACTTTCAACAGTGAGGCAGGTAGACCTTGAAAAAAGTGTAGACATTAGTGACCTGCCTGCCCTGATGGATTCAGATGACAATGAGATGTTAATAGATGACCCTCTTCCTCTCTCTCCCGCACCCCAGTTTCCTGTACCTCCCACCATCCCAACCTCTGAAGACTCATTCTAACACAACATCATCACCACCACCACCCCTCAGCTTTCCAGTGTGCTCTCCATCTTCCCAATTCAGGTAAGTGAAACTACAGTGCACATATATTATTTCTATTTTACATTGGCTGTGTATTTATCACATCATTCCTGCTTTCACTATATGTTAGTGTTATTTTAGGTCTTATGTGTTATTTGGTAGGTTATTTTTTGGGTCTAGAAATGCTCAAAAATTTTTCCCATGTAAATTAATGGTAATTGCTTTTTGGCTTTATGCCATTTTGGCTTATGAAAGGTTTCATAGGAACACTCTACTTACAGATAGAGGGGAAAATCTTGTCTAAGTTTTTAATCCATTTCAAGTTAATTTTTGTGAGTGGTGTAAGATAGGAGTCTAGTTTTATTCTTTTGCATATCCATATCCAATTTTCCCAGTACCGTTATTGACAAGACTGTCTTTTCTTCATTGAGTATTCTTTGTTCTTTTGTCAAAGATCAGTTGACCATAGATGCATGGATTTATTTCTGGGATCTTTATTCTGTTCCATTTTTCTATGTATCTGTTTTTATGCCAGTACCGTACTGTTTTGATTACTATAGCTCTGTAATGTAGTTTCAAATCAAGAAGTGTGTGATGCCTCCAACTTTGTTCTTTCTCAGAATAGCTTTGGCTATACAAGGTCTTTTTTGGTTTCATATAAATTTTAGGATTCTTTTTCTACTTCTGTAAGAAATGCCATTGGACTCTTGAGAAGAATTGCATTGAATCTATAGATGGATTTGGGTAGTATGGGCATTTTAACAACATTAATTCTTCCAATCCATGAGCATGGGCTATCTTCCACTTTTTGTGTCTTTTTCAATTTATTTCATCATCATCTTACAGTTTTCAGTACGGAAATCTTTTACCTCCTTGGTTAAATTTATTCCTAGGAATTTTATTAACTTTGATATTACTGTAAGTGAAACTGTTATCTTTATTTAATTTACAGATAATTCATCATTAGTATGTAGAAACACTACTGACTTTTGTATGTTGATTTTGTATCCTCCAACTTTACTGAATTTGTTGATTAGATCTAATAGTTTTTTGTGAAGTCTTTAGGATTTTCTATACATAAAATTATGTCATTTTTAAATAGACAAAATTTTACTTCTTCCTTTCTAATTCTGATGCCATTTTTTTTTTTCTTGCCTGATTGCTCTAGCCAGATCTTCCAATACTATGTTGAATAGGAATGGCAAGAGTGGGCACCCTTGCCTTTCTTCTGATCTTAGAGAAAAATCTTTAAACCTTTCACCATTGAGTATGATCTTAGCTGTGGGCTTATCATACATGGATTTTGTTAAGTATATTCCTTCTACACCTAATTTGTTGAGAGTTTTTATCATAAATAAATGTTGAACACAATCAATTTTATATATTGACTTTGTAACCTGCAATATTCTTGAATCCCTTTAGTAGTTATAGTAGTCACTTTGTAGATTAGATAGACTTTTTAGGTTATTAATCATATAGTATTTGAATAATGAGAATTTCACATTTTCCTTTTCAATCTTTATGTCTTTTATTTAATTTTCTTGTCTTATGTTACTGACTAAGAGCTGCAGTACAATGTTTAAAACAATGTGTGAGAGTTCACATCCTTGGCATGGTTGCTATTTTAGGAGGGGAACCATTCAATATTTCACCAATAAGTGTAATATTAATTATAGAGTTTTTGGTAAATCCCCTACATTATATTTAGAACATTCTCTTCTTTTCTCTTCTAGTTTTAGTTTGCAGAGGGCTTTTAAATATAAATGGATATTGAATATTATCAAATGCTTTTTCTACATCTATTGTCATTTTTTTCTAGTCTCTTAGTATGGTGAAATATATTGATTAATTTTAGAAATTTAAATCAATTTGACATTGTTGAGATAAATGACACTTGGTCATGCCATATTATCCTTTTTAAAGAATTTTGGATTTGATTTACTAATGTTTTGTTTATGAGGCATATTGGTCTGTAGTTTTCTTTTCTTATACTCTCCTTTTCATAAATTATTATCAGTGGGACCAGCCCCATGGCTGAGTAGTTAAGTTCTTGCACTCCACTGTGGTGGCCCAGGCTTTTGCTGGTTCACATCCTGGGCATGGACATGGCGCCACTCATCAGGCCACGTTGAGGAGGTGTCCCATCCATGTGCCACAACTAGAAGGACCCACAACTAAAATATACAACTATGTATTGGGGGGATTTGGGGAGAAGAAGCAGAAAGAAAAAAAAGTAGATTGGCAACAGTTGTTAGCTCAGGTGCCAATCTTTAAAAAATAAAAAAGAAATTATTATCAGAGATTTTCTCTTTTATAAAATAATTTTGGAAGTGTTTCCTAGTGTATATTCTGAAAAAATTGGGGTAAAATTGGTACTATTCCATCTTCAAACATTTGTTAAATTATTTCTGTCATTGATTTCTAATTTAATTCTAATGTGGCCAGTAAATATACTTTATAATATTTTATTATATTGAAATTTATTCTTTGAGCCTTGCTTCTTGTACTTTGAGATCTGTTTTTAGGTGCATAAATATTAAGGATGGTGATGTCTTCCTGATAAATTATCCTTTTTCATTATGAAACATTCCTCTTTATTTCTGGTAATATTCTTTGTTTTAAAGTCTACTTTAACATTAATAAGGAGAAACCAGTTTATTATGCTTACTGATAGCATGGTACATCCCTTTCCATCTTTCTACTTTCAGCCTACCTGTGCCTTTTTATTTACTATGTGTGTATTGTTTACAAAATATCATTTGTTCTTGACTTTGTATCTGGTGTGAAATCTCTGCCTTTTAATTTGAGTATTTATTCAATTTATATTTAATATACTTGTTGATATAATTAAGTTTAAGTTTATCATCCTTCTCTTTGTTTTTATATATCCCATTTATATTTGTTATTCATTTCCTCCTTTCCTGTCTTCTTTACATTAAATGGATATTTTTTAGCTTTACATTTACTTTTCACTACTGACATTTTGGCTACACTTTGTGCAGTTATTTAAGTTGTTGCTATGAGGATTTTAATATACATGCTTAACCTACACAGTTTGGGATTAATAACATCCATTTCATGTGAAATTATGAACTTTCTGACAGTACAATTTCAATTATTTCCTTTCCATGGACTGTAATTGTCAAATACTGCATATCTATGTATTTTATAAGGTGCTAAAATACAGTGTTGTTATTTTGTTCTATACTGATAGTTATTTTCTAACCTAATTAAGAGAAAAAAGATAGTTGCTTATATTTACACACATATTTACCATTTCTGGTGTTCTACATTTCTTCAAATAGATCTATGTTTTCATCTGGTGTTATTTCCCATTAGCCTAAAAAACTTCCTTTAGAACGTTTGATGTATAATTCCACGAGGAACATTTTTCCACTTTTTCCTACTTTTGTTGACCTGAAAATTCACTCTCACTTTTTAAAAAATATTAAAAGAAAATTTTGAACAAATATAGGATCTGGGTTGACTTTTGCTCTGTTCTCATTAATTTTTGAAATTTTCCCACAATGATGATGTACCTAGTAGAGTTTACTTTGTATTTACACTGCTAGAGGTTTGCTGAACTTCTTGGAACTGTAGGAAAAATTGATACATATAATATCTATATAAATGGTTATATGATCTATGTATATTTACATAAAATATAGAAATAATTTAAAAAATCTATAATTTTATATATGAAATTTAGTTTTGTACATATAAATACAATGATTTTATAATATATATTATATAACATATATTTAATATATTGATTATATGTAATCAATTATATATGATCAAATATGTATTATATAATGTGATTAATATATTATAATATATAGGTGATTATATATATTTTTATTTATACATTATAATATGTATATATATAAAATATCCAATTTTTTTTACTTTCCAAGCAATAAGTATTGAAACATTTGTTTCTGTTCCATCTTTTCCTCTTTTCTTCTCTAATAACTTATATATAATACCACTTGATATAGTCCCACACATCACTGATTGACACTAGCAGTGCATTTATATAATAAGCTCCAATCCGCAACTTAGGATCTATTCTTTAGGTCAGGTCTAGGGTCCCTCTGCACAGAGTTTAGTGGCTTCAAGGCAACGTTAGTTTTCCTTTTTCTTATTAACTCTTCAGTCTTCTAGTGTCTCCCATGGCATTATCACTGTCTAGACTCACAATTTTTCCTGATTCAAGTGGCATAGGTAGCTGATACACTAATATTGCATAGAAGTCATACTTTTGGCTGAGAGAGTTTGCCTTAAGAAGTAAATTTTACTTCCCTAATAGAGTTGGTCTCCTGCAGAGCTCCATGGAAACCTCCTACAGCCTAGTGCTTAAGGCAGTTAACTCTGGTAGAATGCTGCGGTGGTGAATCAGTCTCCCCTTCCACCACCTTCTATGCTGCAACAATAAGGCTTCAACCCAAGCTTTTGATTCACAGGGGAAGTGGCTAGTGTTCCCCAACCAAGAATGCTGAGTTGACAGGAAAGCAAAGCTGGTGACCAAAGACCTCATTGTTAAATGCTGTGGACAACAGTAGAGGGGTAAATGCTTCCCTCACTATGCAATTTAAAAGCCCTGCAAGGGTCAGGATACCTTTCCTGGGTTCTAACGTCTGGTCTTGCCAGATATTTATGCGATGTCTGATATGTTGAAACACTGCAACTTACTTCTACCACTATTTATGCTTTTCCTCTGATAAACTTTGGTCCAGTCAGCCTTTTATGTGGGCTTTTTGGTCACTCATTGTCATTTGCTTGATAAGAACTTTGGTTCTTATACTAGAATGTTCTTTTATGTTATTCTCAGAAAGTTAAAGAAAAATTATGTACATTTAGTTAAGTGTTTCATTTTCCCTAACCCGATCTTATATAATATTGATGGTACATGGTAAAATAGGTGGCATTATAGCACAGAGGAATGGAGTATAATATAGTATTTCAAATAATCAAAGTAACAAACTCATCCTTATAGTCCAAAGGCATCCAATAATGTTCACAGGGCACCTACTCTATACATCAAGTGAATCCCCAAGGGAGTCATGGTCATTGTTTAAAAGAAAGTGTTTTAAACATAATTGCTTTTTCTATGGAAGAATAATTTTTGATACCTGGCAGTCTATGGTAACCATTAAGTTTTATACTGTTGAGTATGATTTTATCACATTTTGAAAGAATATTTGCCCTGAACATAGAATCCAATTTTTCCTTCTAATGGTCATTTTGCCTCGAAAGTTAGTCATCAGATTTCTTTAAGGAGAATTATTGTTTCATATTCCTTTTCCACACCATAATGCTTCATAGAAACTGAAATGTCAAGAATATTACAAAACTACCTCATATTTGCTTTGGCTCTACAGTTCGCTATTCACATAATTATGATTATATCAGTCATAAAATCCTGCATGTTTCTTATATAAACTTAAATATGTAGTAAAGTAGGCAGTTTTTGATCTTGCAATGCAAGTTTATTCTTTGCCTGAAGATAAACATGGAACTTACCTAAAACAAGAATTGTGATTTAATCAACCTAATAGCATATGTAAAGGCCCATTCTATTTTTACTGTGAAATGCCTGTCCATCAAAAAACATAATATAGTTATAATAATACTGATGTATTTTTGTTGTTTTCCTATTTAAACATGTTTATTGTCATTAGGGGATATAAAAAATTAGTAGAGAAAGACAACACAAAGCAAAATATGAGCATGTTGAACAACTGTGAACAATGAATACAGGGCAGGTGAACGTGCTAGTTTAAAACAAACAACAGTTGAATACTTATTAAATCTATAGATTCTGTATGAAAGTATTGTCATGTATAAGAATTTAGGTGAGAGTAAAATTTAACATTTAAAGAAAAATATTTTTAAATATTTGCTATATTCATGTAAAATAAAATAGTGACAGAATGTGTACATTTTTATGAATTTGAGAAGGAGTTTTTATCACCTACTTTTAAGAATTTTGTTCCATTGAAGCACCTAATTTTTTTTTTTTAAAGATTTTATTTTTTTCCTTTTTCTCCCCAAAGCCCCCCAGTACCTAGTTGTATATTCTTCGTTGTGGGTCCTTCTAGTTGTGGCATGTGGGATGCTGCCTCAGCGTGGTCTGACGAGCAGTGCCATGTCCCCGCCCAGGATTCGAACCAACGAAACACTGGGCCGCCTGCAGCGGAGCGCGCGAACCTAACCACTCGGCCATGGGGCCAGCCCCATGAAGCACCTAATTTATTTATACAAAATGCTCCCATTGTCTTGAAAAGAGGATATGTATCTATTTATGCTGAGATTATATCTTAACAAATGACTCTCTCTAAATTTTCTGTGTTTATGTATTTTTAAATATATTTATACCTTCTTTGTTTGTTATTAGAAAACCAACACACCAAAACATCATTGGTTTTGTTTCAGAATCCAAGTTAATATTGCATGGCTTCACAATTTTATAATTAATGTTCAGCCTGTATGCCATAATTTTAGAAATATATTTAATGAATAAATTATTGACATCTACCATATCATCAGAACTTGTTATGTGTTAGTCACTGATTAAGGCCCATAGATTTGCATACATAATTTATATCTCATAACCATCCTTAAAGTTATATATCATTATCCAGATTTACTGATATGGAAACTGGCACTCAGACTGATTAAGTAAGTAGCACACAGCAAGTCTAGTTCCAGTCAAAGTTTCTGAAACTCAGGCCATCTAATGCAGGGAGAGGGGGAAGTAACAAGAGCTGTCCTATAGATATCCATAAACATGTGGCCGCATCTAGGTCATCTTGTGTCTAGGACAATAGAATTACTTGATCAAAGTTTAATTATTCATCTTTGTGATGTAATGAAATCCCATCAATTCTCATTTTTCTCCTAACTTACTTCCCAGTGGCTTAGAGGAACCCTTAAAGATCGTAAGCAAGCAAGACCAATCATATGATACTTTGCTCTGGACACTAACCGTCATCAACTCAATGTTCTATGACAGAAAAGTCCTACTATTTTATCTGGGCAAGCTCTGAGCCCTCTGCTATCCACTCCATTATAAACTAATTCAGTTGTTTGAGTTATTTCCTTTCTGCTGATATTTTCAGAGGATTCGGAATTTCTAATCTAGACATGTTTTAAAAGAGCTGAGGCCATCTGTCTACTTCTCTAGAGTCCTGTATTGGTTTGCTCTTCCTACCTGCCCCTCCACTCTATACTACCCCATGTTCATTTTGCTTTCCCCAGGGATCCCTGCTTCTGCAGGTTAGGCTGCAATCACTCTTGCTTCCAACAACACTGACGCTGAGTCAATAAACAGGCTGCTTTTTCATCTCCTTTATAAAATCATTTCAAGACACAGCATTTCTTTAAAGCAGGAGGAAGAGCTGACCTAAAATGTATTTAATTCAGAATATAAAAAAATGACCTAATCAAAGATGCCACTATTTATACATCTCATTCTTGGGCATAAGTATGAACTCTTACCAAATTTACACCCTAATTTTTTCTATAGACACTTCAATGAGGTTAGCCAGTTTGGGATTTATGAATATACGGATGTATGCATTTCCCATAGTACTTAGACATCATCAACCACCTAAATGTGTAGTCAAGTATTTGGAACTCTCCAAATGGGAGAGTCCTTTGCCCTTATCTGCCTCCATCCAGCCCCAGGGGGATTAGTTATAAATTAATGAAAAATTACAATTTACTGCTCAGCTTTTATAATTCTGAAACTCTAAAACAAAAATACATATGACCTAACTCTTTTTGATTAAGATCTTTCCAGAAGGAAAGCTAGCATATTGAATTATAGAGTGGGTCTAAAAGTCTACAGTTAGCTTGTACTATTTCCTTGTGCACTGGCTTACAGATGATCTGATCACAGGGCACATTTACATAAAGGTTGTTTACATCTGTTTCGTTTTATTAATTAAATTATATTCAAATTTTTCTTAAAGTACTAGTTAAAGAACCCTATGGTGACATAGTAAATAAAAGAAATAATCCAACATAATGTATCTTTTGAGTTGAAAGTTGAAGTTTACATTTGTTTTTTTTAATTGAAAGATACTTTTAAAATCATGTTATTTTTAGCTTAATGGTAAACTATTGTTTTCATTATATAAAATTTATAGAAAAGATATACTACTTCCAGAACTTTTCACAAATATCAAATTATACAAAACAGGGGGGTCAATTTAAAACTCTCTTCCCTCTTCCGTTTTTTACATTTCTACCAGGTTTATTTATCTTTTTGAATACTCCAAATTAGATGTTTCTATTGCCTTAAATCCAGTTTTGCCACTGGTTTAGCATAAAGACAACTTAGCATGACATGAAATGTTTTTATATACTGACATTACTTACTTTTCTTATATAATTTTCATCCGTTTTTACAAACAATCCATACTCTATTTTCCTTTTTCATAGGTCTCCTTACTATTCCCCAAACTGGCAATATCTTCTCATTCCTCGATTTCCTTTTTTGTGCTATCTTCCCTTCACGGAATGGACTCTGTCTCTTTTCCAGTTGTCAAATTTTACTTTATTAAGGATGCAGCTAAAAAGTCACTTTTCTTAGAAGTTTTCTCTTTCTTAAAACTAAAATTATTTACTTGCTCCTCTATTCTCTTTGTATAGATAGCATTTATCACATTATAATTTCTCGTACACTCATTCGTCTGCTCATTTACAACAGAAAATGTGACACTCTGCTGCCAGCATCTGAATCACTTGACTATGACAAAAATACAAATTTAGGTGCCCCACTCCAGAACTATCTAATCAAAAAGTGGTAGTGGGTAGTAACTGAACAGTAGATAAGTACTCCAGGTGATTCTCATGTGCATTCAAAACTGAGAACCACTGCCCTGGGTGGTGAGCTTCTTAAGGACAGAGTACTTGTTTGGTTCTTCTTTTACGTCTAGAGATAATAGGCCAGAGAATATAGTATTTAGGTTGTATAGGAAATACCTCCTTCTTCTTCTTTTGTGTATCTTTTACTTTCACACTACAAACATACTCACAACATTCTGACACCAGTGTGTATGAGGGGTTTTCCTAACCAAGCAACTCTCCTACACCAGCTGGATGTCCTACAATTTAACTCAATTCTAAGACTATCTATTTGGAGATAGAGTCAGATCCCACAAGACCTCCCACTTAGATGCGAACCGCAAATCCAGGTTGTCACCTGTGCTTCTGACTGACAGGCTGTAGATCAGCCTTCTTGAGACCCTCTCCTTGGTCTGATTAATTAGCTAGGGCAGCTCACAGAACTCAGGAAAACAGTTTACTGGTTTATTATAAAAGGATATGATAAAGGATACAAATGAGCATCCTGATGGAAGAGATGTGTAGGGTAAGGTATGTGTGTAGGGCTTTCCGGCTCTCCTTGAGCTCACCACTCTCCCAGCACCTCTCCTTGTTCAGCAACCCAGAAGCTCTCTGAATCCCATACTTTTGAAATTTTTATGGAGGCTTGATCATACAGGCATGATTGATCATTAATCATTTCCAGCTCCTCTCTCCTCTCTGGAGAATGGGGTGTGGGGCTGAAAATTACAAGCTTCTAATTATGGTTTGGTCTTTCTGGTGACCAGTCCCATTCAGGAGGCCACCAGCAGTCTCTTCTTTAGAACAAAAGACATTCCTGTCACACAGGAAATTACAAAGAATTTAGGAGCTCTGTGTCAGGAACCAGGATCAAAGCCCAAATATTAGAACAAAAAATGCTCCTAATGCTCTTATCACTTAAGAAATTACAACAAATGTGGGAGCTTTTTGCTAGGAACTGGGAGTATAGACCAATATATATTCTATTATCTAACATAGGTATATTAAACTCTCAATATATCATCTTAAAATGAATGGGATGATAATACCATAATAACGTCACATATAACCTTTTAGTGCTTTGCTAATAAAAGGCATGTAGCAGTAAACTAGGAACTTGTTCTTACTTATTAGTTCCAGCTTCGTCAGTGATCTTCACATCTATTTGTGGTTGTGAAGGCCTTTGAATTAAACAGTTAGAAGTAGAGCACAGAGATTCACCCACTTGGCTAAACTCTCTTCCTACTATCCCATCATTGAAACCCTAGAACATCTTGGAACCCAGATAGGATAGAGCACACACATGCAAATAATAATTTAGAACTCTAGAACAGTAAAGATTCTAGTGAATCATTATGTTTATATTTAGTTTACTAACACATTTTATCTAATGAAAACTGAGTAAAAATATTCCAATGTTCTTAGACTATGCATTTGAATATTTTTAAAATGCACTTTTCAATTTTGTGTTGAACAAGTTTGAGTGACTTTACAACTGCAAAAACCCGTTCTCAGCTACTTTCGTCCTCCCCAGTCCTAGGAGTTTATTCCGCATCATTGCAGCCAGGCAACTTTCTAACACCTGTATGGGGAGGTGTTCCTGCTACTCTCTAAGCACCATTTGACAAATAAGATGGACAGAGATATAAGAAAGGACATGACCAGTTGACTGAAACTACTGCAATTCATCACTTTCTATTCTTAATATTGTTTACTTTATAATGATTCTTAATATAAGGAATTGTTCTGGCTGCTAAGTTAGATTTTAGCTCTACGACAGGAATACACACCCTCTGCAACATATTGATTGCTTGTTGTAGCATGGTCTTGTAAATTCGAAAGTAAACAAGGTATATTTTTAAAGATTCTTGGATGTGTATCCTGAGCTATTCTTGATCATCAATCTCAAGAATTAAGTACAAATTTGGAAACTACATTACAATTTTAAGTTAGATTTTCAGGAAATAGAATATTAAATCAGTAATTTCTAACTAATATATGTTCTCTTTTTGCGAAAATGCTTAAACCTTTTTTTTCCCTACATATTGGTTCGTTTTAGAAATGACCCTCACAACAGTTGTCTCGGGACACCTCTTTCTGGCCTCACATCTTTGTTTCCTTGATTTGCCACTTCCCAAAGTATGAAATGCAATGCTGAAATTAGTCAAGGAAGCACGAACAGAATTTGGATTGGGTATTGACGTTAAAAGACATCTAAAGTGACTAAAATTGGAAAAACAAATGGGGTGGATGGGAAATATTCCAAGCAAAAATCACACTGTCAGGGAAGAATCTTAGCAATGAGTATGACCAGATGGGGGAACAGTGATTTATTTTATTAATCAACATGTGGTTTGCGGGGAGACATATTACAAAGATTTGTGTGATGACAGATCAGGTAGATTTTGAAATAGAACTTTATATATGGTATGGAAGGCAAAAAATGTAGAGGTCCTGAAGGGAGGTGGAGGTTATTGTGTGATGCAGGAGTGAAACTGAAAACTGAGACCACAAGTGTTCAGTCACTTGTTTAAGGTTCTATGATCATTACTTCTGTGCTGTACATGTCCCCCGCGCCCTGTGGGGAATAATAAGCATGTACTGAAGAATTGTAAACTCTATTAAACAATCCAGACTTGAACATTTCTTCCAACACTGAAGATATTTTTTTAATTTTGGAAGGTCAATTTGTTGATTCACAGTTTCCTTAGTAAAACAGGATTGTGGTGTCTATTCTTATGATTGCCTTGTAATTAAATAATATTTAAAATTCTTTTTTCAGAGCTAAGTAGATAAACAGAATTCCAAGAGGATAAGTTATCTTTCGTAGACTTAGGTATTCTGTTAAGTTTTGTCATTATAATATCCTAAATTTTATCTTAGATCTTTGGATTTCCCACAAAGTCTTTCCTTCATTCATTCATTTATTAATTTCAGCCTAAATTAATAAATTAATATATGTGGCGTCTCACTTTAATAGGGTCCAGCAATAGAAACATTTATGATAGCAAAGGAAGAAATGATTTATTGTAGTATGAGTGTTACTTTTGATAAAAAATTTTGATTTCTTAAATCTGATATTGAAATTAGAAAACTTTAAAATCTTGAAGGTTTTTAAGGTAGAGTTCATACTATTTATCTTTGAATATTTAGTGTTTATCATATTTGGTTCTCAGTAAAAACATGTTGAATAAATTAATGATTTCATGAATGAAACAGTAGTTTGGTTGTCTCCTCTAAATGGTTACACTTAACAAGTATGGATAAACCAGAGTAGGAGAGAAAAGGAAAAAGAAAGTTTAGAACTGCTCAACTTGATTTGCTTCCGTTACCCTTTTTATTTACTTTTTTAAGTAAGTGAACTTAAGCAATGTCATGAAATACTAAGATTGCAGATGATATATGAAAACAAGAATGAACATGTCAAGGCTCTGAGTTTGTTCACCATGTCTTTATATTCAAATAAAACCTGGTTCTTTGTTATTTTTAAACAAATTCATTCTGGCTGTGTGCTATTCTGGCAGTAAGGTGGACAAGAACCTTTTTTTACTGATCCAACAAGTTTGATATTGCCCGTATTCAAAGACAAAGGGTGCAACTGATCCTGACAGTGGGATATCACCAGATAATCAGGTTGTAGAAACTCAAGTTGGATCTGTATACCTAGCTCACCCTTGGTTGCAGATCAGACACATTTCTTCTTAGTTAATCTTTGTTTCTCTGGCAGATCATGAGAAAGACATCAAAACAGCATACGCTTATCTCAATTTCTTTTTCAAGATTCCTGTTCAAAATTCATACCACAGCCTAA
This sequence comes from Equus caballus, assembly GCF_041296265.1. Taxonomy (NCBI): domain Eukaryota; kingdom Metazoa; phylum Chordata; class Mammalia; order Perissodactyla; family Equidae; genus Equus; species Equus caballus. The sequence goes on along the minus strand of NC_091702.1, from coordinate 14,848,112 downwards.
ATTTGAATCCATAATATGAAAATTCATTCAGACTACAAATCTTCGTATACCCAAAGTATTCTATGACTCAGTCTGAACTGCTGTGGTGGTAGTGAGAATGGCATTTTCAAAGGGCCCAAAGCCCTTTAGCTTGTGGTCCTGATAGAGAGAGACAGATATTAACTTTGGCATTGAGGTCCTCATTATATGGTTACCAGTGACCTCAAGTAATGTGCCATCTGTCTATTCAGTTCCCGTGTGATGTAAACTCAGGGATGCTAGTGCTATGTGGAGCCTGAAGAAAGCAGGCTTTAGATTTTGATCTGGATAGTCAAAGGTCATGTTTCAAACAGATGTGTAGGTGAGCAGTATGATCGTTCCCAACCATTTGGAAGTTGAAAATATACTGATACCTTCCAAAATAACTTCTTAAAGCCAGAACTCTGGAAAACCAGATATATACACTTGATCTCCACATCTGCATGTCTCACAAACATCTGAAATTTAATTTGTCCCACTCTGAGCTCTGGTTTCTAAACCCAATGTTGTATCTGCCCTTCTGTCTATGTTCCTCATACCGGTAAATTGCTTTCCCATGTATATTATTACTTAAGCCAAATGCATGGATGTTGGAGATGGGTAAGGAAGGGGCATTATCAGAGATGAATACCAATAAATCACTAAATTTTGTCAGTTTTATCCACAAAATATCTCTCTGTCATTTGATCCTTCTCCATTTCCTTTGCTTCACCCTTTGAAAACCTTGCTTCTCATCTAGACTTTACAAGGGCCTTCTTGCCAAAAACTCTACTCCTTGTTTAACCACCAGATGACCACCATCTCTAATCTATTTTTCCATTCTGGTATTTTGAAAAGCAAAATCTTATCATGCCATTTATATACTTACATTTTTTCAAGTAGTTTTTATTGCTCTTGAAGATCCAAATCCTTAACTAATATGGAAGAAATAAGAAAAGGAAGGAAGGAAGGATGGAAGGAAGGAAGGAAAGAAGGGAGAAAGGGCTTACATGATTTTGACTTTAGTTACCAAACAATCTCATCTTCTGCCCGTCTCACTTGAGCTTATTATGTTTGAGCCACGTTGGTTTTATCTAATTTCTTCAGGGCTTTCAATTGCATTGTTTTCTAGATTTGGACTGTTCTGTATTACTCTTCTCTTTAGTTGGATTACTTTTACATCCTCAGAATACTTACCTTCCTAGGAAAGGACTACTTGCCTTCCCAAATCTTATCCCTTTACATCATGTCAAAGTCCCATGTATATTTTTCTTTCATAGCACTTTTCACAACTATATTTTAAGTCAGGTGCATGATTATTTGCTTCAATTTGTTTCCCACACAAGATTGTAAACTGTATAAGGGCAAGGACACTGTATATTTAGCATTCTTTCCTTCAAATTTTTACTGATGCCTTGTGCATAGAAGACTTTGAATAAATACAATTATTGTTTTGTTTAGTAAATATACCAGTGACTAGAATCACAGTAGTTTGCAGCAATGAGGTGAAAGACATAGAACTACACATAAAAATAATAGTGGTAAGTGGCAAAGGAGAGAAGTCCAGATTCAAGTTTATTTTTCTATCTATAAACCAGGAGATAATAGATAGCAATGGTGGTATACATTACGACACAGCAAACCCCTCAAACTATTACTAGGGAGTGATTTAACATACCACAGAAATCTACATTCTAAGAAAGATAAAGTAATGAGTATTCCTGAAAGAAAAATCTAAATGCCAAAATAATATGCAACATATTATATCTTATAACAGTGTTTTTCAAATTGTAGTCCCTATAATACCTGAATCAGGATCACTTATAGTGCTTGATAAAATATAGATACCTGTCTCCTACCACAAACTTACTTGATGAGACTTTCAAGAGGAATGGAGCAATATTTTTTAGAGGAAGTATCACAGATGATTCTTATGTGTGCAATGCTTGAGTAAAGAGCAGTTGTTTGCAATGGTTGAGAATTTACCAATTAGGAAATATCTATGTAGCTAACAAATTATAAATAAGTATTAGTTAATGAAAACTTGAATACCTCACTAATTATCCCACCATAGAATAGAAATTGCATGGATTGATGAAAAAGGAAGTTACTGAAGCTCCTTTAGATAATGCTATCATGCCATAAGTGGGAGTACTACGGTAGAAGGAGACTATAAAATATTGATGGACTATTGATCAGAGGTGGCAGAGAAAGGTAAAAGCAAATTATCTGAAAGCACAGAGAAGCTGCCTGTCTCCATGTCATCGAAAAGAGCTTCAACATTAATGACATTAATGAGTAATCATCAACTGAAAGCTTTTTTCTTTTTACTGTATCCGAATTATATTCATTTCAGTTTCAGAGAGACAAGAGGGTTTTTTTTTTCTTTCATAATTATATTTTTTAGAGAGCAAGAAAAGCACACTTCAGCAAGGTGATTGTATGTAAATGTTGTGATCATTTAAGCCCATGGTACCATTGCTACCTTCATGAGACAGTTCAACAGCTGGGCTGTTTTGGGGAGTCTACTTGTTCTGGGCCTGAATTACCTGCCCAAATATGGTTCATGATGGAAAACAATGTTGGTAAATTTAAACGTTTCCATTCTAGGCTCCTGCACTTGGTAGCTGAGTGTTGCTAGAGAAAATTACACTGCCATGAAAATTAGTGGTATGACAAACTTATGGCTTGCTATTTAAAGTAGAATCCTACAGTGTTTAGCAATCTATTTTCATGGCATTGCACCTCAAAAAGGAAAAAACAAAACACACCAGAAAATGAGCAAAAAGGATGTGTGTGCATGACCATGGTACTTCTCTTCATGAAACCTCTTTTATCCACTCCTAAATCAGAGGATTTCTCTTTTTCTTTCAAGATCAAGCTTAAATACTATGTGTTCAATAAAATTTATCTTGACTCTACCAGTCTTCTCTCTCCCTTGAAATCACAGTTAGTTACCCTTTTTGTTGCAAGTGTTCGTAAAATATTCCACATATTTCTACTCATACTTTAACTTGATATCTTTAATTGAGAACATGTAAATATTTTTCACTAGTCTTTCAGAGGAACATTGCGAGTCATATTTCTGTCTTCATGCCCTTATGTTATGAAACTCAGAAGGTTCAGGGTCTGGCTCAATATCTTGATGGAATAGGGATTAAGTAAATGCTGGTTAAAAAATATATGAAATATTCAATATAAGTGCACCAAAGCAAGTTTAAGTAATGTTAAAATTGTAAAGAAAATGAAATAGAGTGAGATTAAATAACTAGAGAGACAACCTGGGTACCTAACTATGTTTATGCCTTACTCTCCCTTCTCCTATAATTTTTTGAGTTAAAACAATCTGGTATCTATGCCGAGGTTTTAATAAAAGAATCTTATGTTTTATTTTTTCAGGCAAATTTCTGGCATATCTGTGAACTGAGAATTAACCTAATAGAAAAATATATTATTTGGTGGGTAATTATATCCTAAAGGATTTCAGGCAGGATGCCCAGTGTTTAAAGAATCAAAGTTTGTGATTTACTTATGAATGTTATAAGACAAATATCCAGGATCATGTCATTTATTTTTAAAAAGCAAATTTGCATTCTAGATTATTTACTAGTTCTTATTTTGAAGGTCAGTTATGAGAAAAACAAAATTTAGAAAAGTGATATGACTGGACATGTGTATTTGACTTCATTTATCAAATTAAATATTTTAAAGACATACCTATACAATTTTCCCTAACTTGTAATATTTATATGATCTATTCTTTAAAATATATGTGTATTCATAACACACACGTGCATAAAGAGATACACAAGTACACATGTGTATAAAAAGAGAAACTCGACATTTAATAGTACATTTCATCAACTTTTTGTCATCAAAACGCCCTAATTCTTCATTAAAATGATCTCTTTTGCTTCAGTTGCAAAAATATTGGGACTTTCATTAAGTTACAAATAGATGTTGATTATATCCAATCTTATCCTTCATTATTTTAGAATAAAGAATGCTAACTCCTATCTCTTTGATCATCTTTCTGTCTGTCTCTGGATTGTTTCAAGACATACTCATATTCAGTTCTTCACTATCATGACTTTTTCCCCTGATAAAATCCAAATTCTACCTAAGTTGAGTTTCCTGAGATAGGTAATTCTCTTGTCTAGCACTTGAGTCAGTCTCAGTTAAACCATTGTAGATAAAGTGGTATTATCTACAGGCAAATGTTACATAATTAACCAGAAATATTTTAGAAAGAAAAATAAAGCTATCAGGCAAAAAGTGTCTATGAGCAGAAGCAAGTCCAGAGTAGAGACATATCGGTCACTGGACAAAAGAAAGAATTACTTTGATTGATTCATGGATAAAGGGGAGCCAGAGGAGAGTGACATAATTGCAAGATTTAGCAAGGCATAATTTGGAAAGTCCTTTTCAGATGATTGATTTGGAGAGGGACCAGAGAAGGGAATTTGTACGCTTGAGGAACAAACTGATCAAGGTCTGGATTACTATGTATAATGGAAGAAAAATAACAATTGACTAGACTGTAATTAGGGAAGAGAGAACACAGCACTAGCCATGTATATAATCAAGTTACACATCTTTATTGCCCTGGCCCTATGCCCATCACCCTATGATTCTGAGTCCAAGCTAAGTTGGAGGATTAGAAAACTCTTGATGTAGACCTTTGAATATAACTAAGGAGTATGACAAAGGTGAATGTGCTTGGAAGGACATTTTCCAAGCACTGGGGAAAGATAAAATTGTAGCAGAACACCGTCGTGAAGGGATTTTGGACATATTGACATAGATATAAAACTGTTGAACTGCTCTAGGCATTTTTAGGCTATGTTTACTTTCTATTTCCACAGTAGAGAACAAAATGTGTTGCTACTCCCACAGACTTTTCCCAATTTTCTGCCTCCCTGTATCACCTTTGTCATTTTTTTATGTTTGTTCCCATTATGGAGATATTTTGTTTGCCAATATAACCCAAGCATATAAAACCTGCTTGGAATTTGGTAGTTGCTTTATAAATATTGTTGAATACATGAACAGTATTTAGCAATAACTTTTGCATCAGAATTATATCTGCCAAAATAAGCAGTATTTCTTGTGTCTGGTCACCACAGAAAATTCTTGCTGACACTTGAACCCATCACAAAAGTTATTCTAAATTACATCTTAACCAATGAAGCAAAAGAGTCAATGAAAAGCAATCCAATTGCCTCTTAAGTTTATATATTTTATATTAATAACACATGCTATTTGCCAGGAATATATTGTAGCTAAGTTAACATTTAAGCAAGGGACTTTCAGTCTATTAGTTTCCTTATCTCCTAGACACCCCAGTGCTCATCCTCCTTCTTTAAATGAATCATCCATGTGTCTGGATCTCCTAGGTAGCTGCCTCCCTCAGGGGAGATGACTGAGAGAGACACTAATCAGCCAAGGAAACCAAGTAACAGCAACCAAGGGAAATCAGTGAACTCCTTTGTCAGAAAATATCGAGACCCTGAAAGATCGCGAGATATAAGAGAAAACAAAATGAAAGACAGAAAAGAAATAATATTAATGCCAGAGGAACAAAGATAATTTAGAAAAAAACCATACTTCAAAAAATGAGTAAACCCCTTCTGTGTGAAAGTTTAATTTCCAGAGTACATAACAAGATAAACGATAGATTACTTTAATTTGACTCTCCTTTCAGTACTATATTTTCTGTTTCTTCTAATAGTCCTCTGACTTCCTGAGCTGGTTGGACCCTCCAAGTCTCAGTTTTTTCTCTTGAGCTCTCTTTTTAAAAAATAATCGTGCTTTAACTTGCAGGTTTTTCTTGGTTTTACCTTGCTCTTCTCAATAGATTGCATTCTTGTATATTTAAACAATTAGTTTTTTTTTTTTTTTAACATCTAAGAACTCTTTTCATTCTCTGGTTGCTCGCTTTTTTCATATAGTTTTGTTCTTGGTTTATGCATGAAATATTTATGTTGTTTTGACTCTGGAAATTTCCTGGGCTTAAAAATTTTTCTCTTTCTTAACTTTGTTATATACATTAGTTATGTCTAAACTATATTAATTTAAATATTGTCTTTTACTTAGATTGCTTTTATTTAGTTCTCACATATCTGATGATATTTGATGGTTTATTAATATTTTATATGAGGGGACTACATCGGTTTTCCTTGGTGACTCATAGCACTTTTGTCATCTGCAACGGATATTGGTGTCTTTGCCAATTATCGTCTCCTCTGAAGAGGAAATATGCAAGATCTGTGTGTACAGGAGAGATACATTGACTGGCAGGGTTTGATTTCGTATTGCTAAGAGGGAAGCTGGTTATTAGCTACGGGGCTCCCAGCTACGAAACTGAGAAGGGATCTCTTTTCTAATGCAGAAACTCCTTTCCTCTGAGCTACTGTTATCAACACCCTTCTACCGGAACAACTCAAACTTACTTTCTCTGGAATTTAGTCTCTCTCTCTTCAATCAAGGTTTTAATTGGTGCCGCTGTTACATAGCAAAACCTTATAATAAACCCTGCCTCCACTACAGATTCTCTACGAGGTTACACCTGTCACATGAGCCATCTCTTCAGCTGTAGACACTTCTATACCTCTTTGGGATTTTAACTCCACACTCTTAATCTCACAATATGTTTCCATTGCTTTTCCATCTTCCAGAATGCAGTAAACTCTCATCTCCTATGGAATCCTGTTCTTGTTCTAGTCATAGTTTTATTCTATTGTTTTTGAATATTTATGTAGTGATTTCAATAAGATAATAGGAGAAAGAAGAAACAAATACATGTTTTTGGATGACCATAATTATTATTATTTGGAGGATTCGGCCATAGAGATAAATGAGGAGAACGTTCCTTTTGACAATAATTAGAAACAGATTAAATAATTTTACATTAGCATATGAAGACTAAGAAAACTATTAATAAATGTCCAGATACAAAGAAAAAAATTGTCAGGGGAAGTGGAAAGGGGCAAGAACACTATAAAAATTGTACAGTAGAATTAAGACAACTAAACAATAAGAAAAATGAAAGAAAGATATTATGGTCTAACCAAATCTGTGGAATTTTCACTTGTTTTCTTAGAAAAGAAGATTTAAAATTATATATTGAATCTTCATTGGATATCAATTTAGGTTTCTTGTCTATGAAGTTATGCTTAAGAGTAAACTTAAATGTTCATTTCCCTCATTCTATATTGTTAGTAAATTTTGTTTCTAAGTTAAATCTTTTGATATCTTTGTGAAGTTCTGAGTTAAAAAAATTTCTTAAAGACTGGATTTAGATAGATCATATGGATCAGGTGGTTCCTTTCAGAACCCTACAGATCTTTACTCATAGAATGGAAACACAGGTAAGAAGTAGTCCTTATAGAATGATATATTGAGAAGGTTAATTCTATTTTAATATGTAGCACTTTACAGATATCTTCCAGAATTTCTTGCAAAGGTTTAATATGTAGTTACCTATCATTCATTCATTAATTTATTCATTCATTTTTAATAAGAGGTTAGTAGTTAAAATTCACCTAAACATATAATAGAAACGCTCATATCTTTGATTTTTATTAATTTATTTACTGTATTAATAAATACAACTAATTTCCTCTTTTTAAAATCCTTTTAATGACGTATACAAATTCTAAGTTATTTCGTGTTTCTTTAAAAGAGATTTATTAGGGGCCGGCCTGATGGTGCAGCGGTTAAGTGTGCACATTCTGCTTCGGCAGCCCGGGATTTGCAGGTTTGGATCCCGGGTGCAGAAATGGCACTGCTTGGCAAGCCATGCTGTGGTAGGCGTCCCACATATAAAGTGGAGGAAGATGGGCATGGATGTTAGCTCAGGGCCAGTCTTCCTCAGCAAAAAGAGGAGGATGGCAGCAGATGTTAGCTCAGGGCTAATCTTTCTTAAAATAAATAAATAAAGATTTATTAGAGTTGAAGTATTTGATTTTGAATAAATTAGCATCAATGCATCAAGAAGTTGATTTAGTAATCAAAAAGGTATTTAGTAGGTAAGAAATCATAGCAATGAGTGTAAATTCCCCTTAAGAATAGATATAAAAGTGGTACTAACTTAACAATACAGGCAAAAATCAGAAGACATAAATACCATGAAATGACTGGGATTGGCCAGTTAATTTGGTGTGGCAAGTATAGAAAGCATAAAAATTTAAAATCCTTTGTACTTTATTGTTGAATTACCACAATTGGAAACTAATTCATCTTGGGACTACTTCTTTGTCTAATAAGCAATGTCCATATTCATCTTCAAGCTAATTTGCCATAATTCAACCTTAGTCATTATATTCAAATAATCACATACTTGTTAATCATCTACTTGCGCAATAGGAAAAAAGAGTGTGATCCTAATATTAGGAAACTTGATACAGAAATGAATCATGAAATTTTTGTGCAACGTCTAATGCCTCAATATGGGTAAGTTCAGGGTCCTATCAGATCTCCTGGGAAGAGCCTTTCTCAAACTAAAGGAGTTACATAAGGCTTCAGGAAACAGGCAGAAATTCATGGAGTTACATAAGGCTTCAGAGAAAGGAAGTAAGACCTATAATGATTCCTGAGTAGTGAATAGGTGTTATTTGGTTTAGGATATACGTGATGGGGTCCGAAGGGCGTATTCAGAGGAAGTAACTAGTAAGAGGTAAAGAGATGAGTGGAAAACGACACATTTAGATAAATGCATTTAGATAAATTTCATGCAGGAACACAAAATGTTTCTGAGATTGTGATGGAAGTGAGAGGGAGAGGGAAAAACTAAAAGCTGAATCTAGAGAAGTAAGCAAGAAAAAAAGGTCCTAGAAGGATTTTGTATGCTATATCAGTTTTATAGCAGTTCAAGACAGCAGATTGTCCTGAGGGCAATTGAAAGCCCATTGAATAATTTTTTTTAAATATAATAATCGTATTTAAATAATCTTTAAAATGATAATGTGGATATATTATTAACAAGTTTGGAGAGAAACTATGCTTGAAGGAGTATTACCAGTTATGAGACTTTTACCATAAATCAAGTGAGAGATATTGTTGGAGAGAACAAAGATAATCTCAGTGAGATGGGAAAAACAAAAAATGACAGACTTGAGAAATATCAAAGAAGAAAAATCAATAGGCCCTAAAGGTTGATTCACTACAGAGGGATGGAGGGGGTAGGGATAGCAGCTGGGACTGGATAAGAAATAAGGAAAAGTCAGAAATATCTGCATTGGCAAAACTCTTCACCAAGGCAAACAGGAGGGGAAAAAAGTTCAGTTGGAACTGGTTAAAATGGAATTGCCTCTGGGACATCCAATTTGAGAGTTCTCCTGGACAGTTAATTATGTATGTGTGGACCCTGAGAGTGATCAGGGTTGTAAATATAGATTTGGAAAGCAGCAACACATACATGAGTTTTGAACATATGAGAATTGATCAGTTTGCCCTGTGAGAATGAGTAAAGTTAGAACAAAAATATGTTTGTGAAAGAATCATGAAGAACACTAGTGTTTGTGGGACAGAGGAAGAGAATTGGAAAAGGAGGCTGAACAAAGACAGCCAGGGAGATAAGAGCAAACTCCAGAGGGTGCACGTCACAGAAGCCGCAAATTTGGAAATAACCAAAGTTATTAGAGGTTACCTAAGTTCTAACTGAAAACTGCCCATGGATGTCAGATTCAGAGTCATTATAACTTTTGGATTAAGTGATTAAAATAAGATGGTAAGAGGAGAACTCATTGAAATGCATGGCAGAAGGCAGGGAGAAGGAGAGCTGGAGGGGGCCGGCTTACTCATCTCTCTCAAGTTACCACTACACTGGCCTACTGCTAATTGTGTAAGGTAGATTACTCATGCCACTTTTCTTGCACAGGGTATCCAGCCCACGTCTTTTTTTTTTTTTTCTTTACTCCATAGATGTCTTGTAAGAATCAGTTAAATGCTATATCTCCCTTAACCTTTCTCTGACTCCTCTGCTTACACTGCTATTTCATTTTTGAACTGCTATAAAATTTACCTCTTAATTTTATACACTGTGAAATTATCAGTTGTGGTTTGTAGTTTTAAGCATCAAATTATGACTCTTGTCTTATTTTGAGCAGAAAAAAGGGAATCTTTTGAAAGAATATAGTTGGGTAAGCTGGCATATGAGAATGAAATAAAGGGATAAAAAAAAGACATTTAAGTCAGAAAGAAACGCAGCCGAAATCCATCCTAGAAAGATACCTCTATCTAACACTGGTGCTCATGCCTCTACCACCAGCAGTGCTGTGCCTGGACCCTTTCACTGATGACAGCACCACCGCTGCTGCTGGAAACACCACCCCTTCTACTGGGAAGGGTTGGCTACTATCCCTTCTGTGCAAGCACAGCTCCAAATTCCAAGTTCCTGATATCTCTCCCCAGTCCTACCCCTACCATTGGTTCAGCCCAGATTTCGTAACAAGATCCTAAGTTCTAAGCAGCTGAGAGAGAAAGCCTGATGTTTTCAGCTCCTGTACTGGGAGGCATGTTCTGCCTTCCACTGAGTCTCAGTTTGTACATAAATTGTGGAACATTCCACAGAAGGAAGATAGGTAACCCAAACAGAAGTCACATTTACACAACGATTAATTTAACATTTTTTCCCCCATAAGCAAGTGGTTATCCACCTAAGTAGATTATGAACTCAGCATATTAACCCTGCCTTGTGTTTCTTATCTCCCATTTGAGCAGACACAATTCTTAGAATATGAGCATTTGATAGATACTGTGGTTGATCACATTATTAACCTCACCTCTTCATTCCTTTGTAATTTCATATTCTTTGTTAGGTGGCTTTTCAGTTCCTCTCATTAAGGGACAGGGTATGTTTCCCTGACCGTTGACTTTGGTTTTGGCATGTGGCTTATTTAGACAATAGAATTAATCTGAAGTCGTTGAGCACCAGTATTAAGCCTGGGCCTTAAAAGGCCCTATCCATTTCCACTTGTATCTTGTGCTCCTGCCATTGTTGTGAGAACAACATGCTTGGACTAAACATTGGTCCCAGGTTGGGGAGGAAAGCTACAAAGAGAAGCTGCAGCAGGCGAGCCCCATCCATAACATCTAATCCAAATGAATTGTGAGCTAAATAAATAGTTATCATCATATGCTGCTGAGTTTTGGTGGAGTTTGCTATACAGAGGTAACTAACTGATTCTAGTGATTGGGAGACATTTTTTCCTTATTAAAACAAAGGCCACATAAAAATAGCAATGTTTCGGCTTTCTAGGTTTCTCACTGAAATAAAGAGAATATATTACTTTGTATATATCACCTTTCAAAGTCTCTTTTTAATGGCACTTTGTCTATATTGACTATCTCTGTCCAGATGTCTTTTCACGTAGAAAATTTAAAAGATCTCCTCTTTAAGTCTTATCTTAATCCTACCAAGCTCAGTAGTCCTGTCACATACTCAATTGTGAGGGTTACAGCTCAAGGTTATCATTGAGTGAGTCAACTGGAAGGGAAAAAATCCCCAAACAGTACCATGCTTGGACTTCCAGCATCCATCCAACCGCATAAAGAATATAAAGAAAAATATTGAACTACAGCACAATGATCTTTTGCTCAACGTCACGTGAATAAGTCTATTCATCTTGTGGAGTCCCTTGAGACACTGTCCCTCGAGAACTATTGAACAAAGCGACAGACTGATTTTTACAAGAAAAACAGTCAAAATTTAAATCAGGTTGTTACCTTTTTACTCATAAAATTTCATCTGAGGGATGCTGATATGGATTCAGGCACATAGTAATTGTAACAAATAAGCACTACATATTTGATAATTTAATACCAGAAGAAGATAGGGAAGTCTCATCAAGGTAAAATGTGCTAAAAAATATTACATTAAACAAAAAATTAGTAGTGAAAAAATAGAAATGCCAAAGATAAAAGTGAGAATTACCATTGTTATATGTTCAGTTTATTGTAGGGAGATAATGTGTTTTAAATGCTACATGATATATAATGGGAGCCGAAATAGTTATGTAATTAAGATGGCTTGCTGCTTTCCATTATAATCCCCACCCACTAGAGAGATGACAGATGGGTAATTTGAAGCTTTTAGCTGCAGAGAGGAAATGGGCTTATTGCTTCATCTGTCAGGTAAGCCACTTTGCAGTCATCTTCGACTTCATTAAAGCTTCCCCATCTTAGAAGAAATACATTTCAATATGGAAAATAGGTTGTTTGGGGATATTTATGCTTCACCTCTCTCATTGCTTCAGCCGTCCTATGTCAAATTTGTACTCGGAACTCTTCTTCAAAGTCAACGATAAATTTGGCAGTATTCCTGCAACCCTCAAAAGCAAGATAATTAGGCCTGCGACTTCAATCAGCTCTCCATATCTGGACGTTTTCTTTTCTTTCAGGCTGACCCTAAACAAAGTACAAATTAATGTTTTCACCCTGTTACTCCTCTCATTACCGACAGTAAGATTCTTTTCTCTAACATTGTATTGTATATGGTTGATTATGCTACAAATTTAGGACTAACACACTACACACTGGATACATTTACAATGTTGTGGTCCTGTTTTTCAGAGGATGCTAATTTTATTCAAATTAAATTTACAACATAATTAATTATAAAGCACCACACTGTATTTCTAATATCCTCACACTGGAAAGGGTTGAGAAAATAGGTGACTTTGAATACTTTTTTAAAGGTTAAGTCATACAATATGGATGTGACAATAATACATAGTAGAACAATATTTAGGTGGAACTAGGGGAAAGAAACTACTGCAACTATCATATGCCAATAAATCCATTTATTCAATTAGCAAATGGAAAACATCCTATGAAAAGCCCAAGATAGTTCTGTTTTTTTTGTTGTTTAAGAAGAATTAGTTATGGAATATGCTTACAGATGTCAGTTATAATTAAAGCAGTCTAGTCAGGTGAGAGAATCTTGGCAAGAGCAGTTTTGTGTATATCTAAATATAGCAAGGTATTATGTAAAATCTATCAGCAAATAGTCTTTATGAGAAGTTTTCGGATGTGTTTGCTATTTAATGTACCACAGGCTTTAAATTTTCCAAATGATATTAAAATGATCTAGAGTTTACCTCTTAAATTATTAATATAGCATGAGATATCAAGGAATCTCGATTTTTTTCAGATCTAAGATAGAGTATGCTTGTTAGGATAATCATGAAAGCAGGAAGACACTCACTAAGCTAAGAAGTGTCCCAAAAACATGCCAATCTTGACCACCAAAAATGATAAAAACTATTCTCAATTTTATAAATCAAGTAATTTCTATCTCTATGTATACTAGCTATTTGATTAAACTCTATTGCTCGATTGCTTGCACGTAAGACTCTGTGTGTGTGTATCTGGAATTTGACCCAATAAACGCTGTATTTCTAGCACTCATAGGTTGGGATATGTAATAGCCAATTGCTTTCTTTCCCTCAGCTAAAACAACATATTTTATTTAATTAAATTCTCAAACATTGCTCGATTTCACATTACAATTGCAATGTTTGCTAAATTAGTGGATTTGCTAGAATCTAACAATACAATACATTTCAGACTGAACTCCCTTTTGGCAAAAATCCCTGAAATTTCAAGACCTTGGTTCATTTATTTAAATGTAAAAGTGCTTATTTAAATAGAGTGAAAATGAAATGGACCGACAGTCTCGTTGCACTTGTTTATTTCATTTAAATAGATACGACAGAAGTTTCTAGTTTCAACTGCCATTATAGCACCTTCAACTTTAAAACAACATAGACATACACAAAACCAGAGCTGGAGTTTTTGCATTTTATAGAAATTATTACAAACCCATATTTTAGGGTTTCAGAGTTTTTAATTTGTACTTAACATTACAATTATTATATTCAAATACATGTGTTCCGGAAATGAAATATTCTCACTATAAATGACTCATATATTTGTTTTTTACTCTACTCACATTTTAGGCTAATTTTAAATTTATGATTATATTATAATGTGATTCTAGTAAGCCTAGCATTTTTTAAAAAGAGCAAACTCTTGTCCTAATTATGAATAAAAGAAAGTAAAAACAAAAGCAATAAACAACAAATTTAACCATAAAATAGAGGAGATTGCTTCCTTTCTCAAATGAACTAGAAAGTGGAGATAAAACCAGAGACTTGATAGCATCTTCCTGAATTTAAGTTGGTAAAGTTTAATCTTGGTAATAATTGATAAAGAATCTTGTGTCTTAATCCTCAACTTAAAGAGATGAGATACCTAAAAGGAAAACTTCCTAATTATGTAATATTTATTTTTAAAATAGCTATGTTAATGATGTTCAAGCAAGGTATGAAAAAAATTAAGTGAAAATTTGAATCTTTCAAAAAGAATCTAATGAAAATACTAAAACAGAAAAATATTACAATTGAAATCAATAATTTAATAGCTGACTTTAATAACAGATTAGACACAAAAGAAAAAAAATATTGAACTTGAGGGTGGGTTAATAGAAAGTATCCTGACTGAAGCCAAAAAGGGAAAGAATGTAAAAATACAGACATGATCATCAAGGACATACAAATATGGTGCCAAGTTCAAGAGGAAAGGAAAGAGAATAAATTAGAAGAAATACTGGCTAAAATTTTCCAAATTGACAAAAGATATTGAACTCTATGAATATTTTTAGAATATTAAAAGCTCAGCAAAATCCACATAAAATAAATATACAGAAACCCTTATCTAGGCACATTATAGTAAAACTACGTAAAAAAAAAAAAAATTCAAAGACAAAAGGAAAAAACACTAAGGGCAACCAGGGAAGGAAAATGCATTATCTTCAAAGAAGCAACAAAAAGCTCATGGATTTTTCAAGAGAAATTATGGAAGCCAAAGACAAATGGAATAAAATCTTCAAAATGCTGAAAGAAGAAAAGAATGCCAACCCAGAATGCTATAAATAGATAAAATATTCTTCTAAATAATGATGAAATAAGGATACTTTTAGACAAACAAAAGCTGAGAGTTCAAAAGCAGCAGATCGGCACTAAAAGGAAGAATAATGCCATATGCGACTGGAAATAAAACAAAGAATAACGATAATCAGACAAGGTAAGTCATCTAATCATATATAATAAATATTCATCATTTAAATGATCATTACAATGATGATAATATTGGGTTCAAAATACATGAAGAGATTAAATATATGAAAATAATAGTACAACAGATGGGAGCTGGCAATGACATTAAATATATGTGATTCTCACATAGTTATGGAAATGATAAAAGTACTAATTTAAAGAAAGCATCAAATAATTAGACAATACACTTTTAAATAAATAAATATAAAAATTCATAGTGGAAGTCACAAAAAATTTAATCTGAAGGTTAATGAAAATATGATCTTCAAAACTTTGCATTGCAACTAAAGCAGGAATTAGAGGAAAATTTACGTGCTTAAATGCATACGTCTAAAAAAAATCAATGACCCAAACTTTCATGTCCTATGACTAGAAATAATAACAATAAAGAAAATCCAAAGTCTAGAAAGAAGAAAATAATAAAATTCAGTAAGATAGCCACAAATGTTGATACAGAAGTCAATAAATTTCTCCAAATAGCTTATAATCAATTAGAAATCATAAAGAAGAAAACTCTTAAAACATAAACCTGATCTACTTACAATAAACTTCATAATGGAAGTAAATCTTCTGAGAAAAACAAATAAAATTTTAAATTGAAAATGTACTAAACCTAGAAAACATTATTCTATCTGGAAATTACGTCAATTATTTCAAATTTAAGAGAAAGTTCGGTCATGTGCTATTGGGGTCCTCATATGTTAACCCTGACGCACTTGGGGGCTGCATGGGGTCAGAGAGAACTGGTCCTCTTGATTACGCCTACATCCCACCACAAGGCTGGGAGGGATGAGAAACCTATCCCTCCCAGGAGAACCCTTAGCTCCACACTCGGATCCGGGAAGAGAGGGAGCCCCTGTTTACTGGGTCACACCTGCCTGGAGCAGAGCATCTTGGGTAGAACTTTCAAGGAGCTGATGGGGGGTGGGGGTAAGGAAGCAATTGTGGCTCAAATACCACGGACTCTTGCTAGTCATACTAACATTAAGTAGATTTTCTTAAATGAAGGATTCTCCATTTGCTGTATGCCCCTTGGACAATTTCCATAGAATTTAAAGTGATTTTTCTAAAAATATTTTTCACTGGTTAAATTGTTTTGCTCAGCAACGGATCCACCAAACTTCTTACTCACCCATTCTGGTAGCCACCTATTAAAATTTACTATAAAATACCATTAAGACACCTGACTACTTAAATATAAATACTTGAAATAGAAAGAACAGTGGAAAAATAAATTAGATTCAATAATATATGAATTTTGTGTATGATGACGTTTCGAGTCAGAGAAAAGTTTCATTATTAAGTGTTGGTTTTGGTAACTTATTAAAATAAAAATAACTCTAGTTTTTACTTACCCTACTTACTAACATAAATTCAAGATAAGAATTTTGGCCCCAGTGATTTAAAACACTGTTAATACTGGATTATAAAGAAAACAAACAAAAACAATATTTTGTGAGATTCTTCAATGCTTTATCTTCCTTTGTCTGTTGGTCCAGTAGACTTTGAGCTTCTAAGCAAAGGCAGAGCGTTTAGATAGATGGTGCTTGTGTTTCTGGATGTCTTTGTGGACCAGAGACCTTCAAACAACTCACAGGAAATTGTCATGTGAGTGACAAGGGAACTGGTGTTGTATTGAATGAATAACACTGAGAAGCACAGATAATTTGTGATTCACTCCAAAGGCAACAGTGACATCCAGTGCTAGAGGCAGCAGCTAGGAAACCCATGAACAAGTGACCTCTGAAGTGCAACTGTGGCTATGATTCTGACTGTCTAATATTCCTTTGTTCTTGATTATCGTTCTGTGAGATTTTTGAGATACATAATATTCTCCATATAAATCTTTTCCTGCTTAAGTTATCCAGAGATGGTTGCTGTGGTTTGTATTTAAGAGTCTTAACAGTTACATCTTTTTAATTTAAAAGTATTGTTATAGAGCCTGGCCTCAGGGTCAAGTGGTTTAAGTTCCATGCACTCAGATCAGCAGCCCGGGTTTGTGGGTTTGGATCCTGGGCACAGACCCCTATTCCACTCACCAGCTATGCTGTGGAGATGGCCCACATACAAAAAAATAGAGGACAATTGGCACAGATGTTAGCTCAGGGCTAATCTTCCTCAGCAAAAATAAATAAATAAATAAAAATTAAATGTATTTTTATAAATCAGTGAGGAAGAGTAAGTAATTTGACAAAACCCATTGTAAAATATATGTATTAAGTCCCTTTGATGTTCAAATCCATTCAGGCTGGAGGAGAAATAAGAAGAAATATAAAAATAATTAGAATTAAAAGTAAGAAAACTTTACATCAAAGATCTCCCCAGAGAAGTGAATTTCAAGAAGAAAGTGATACTCAAACACAATATAATTGCAAATACAACAAAGATGAAAATAAGAAAATAATTATTTGCATTTCAGGGAGAAAGCATCATTAGTAAACATTCTGAGATTGTTAGATACTATGTCTTCTTCATACAAAATAAAGAATTAGCCATACATTTGAATATAACTTAAAAAATGAATAATCAGTAGATGCTAGACGAGGGGAAGATACATGAAGCACAAATCTACTGTAATGGAGATAATGGAAATTTAATACTCCTTTCCTATGCTTTATAAGATCTGATGGCAGACAGACAGGATATGGCAGACAGTGTTGAAGATATATAGACTGGGAGGGAATTTTGAAAAAAAATTATGACTAAAAGTACTTAGGTTTGAGTACTAGTTCCCTAAGTGCTCTATGAACACAAATAGTTGGAGCGGAATTAGAGTCCCTGCTCAGGACCAGAATATTTATGGAGTTGTCGCTTGGTAGAAAAACGCTCTCTTCCAGGCAGAACGCATAATAGGATTAGGGTGAGAAGTCAAAGTTAAAACCCTTCCTTGGCTGAGAGAAGAACACTATATAAAGACAGAGGGTCTTGCTCTGGGAGATGACATCTTCATTTATTCAGTAAATAGCCTCGCTGCTTGGTTGGTCTTTCTCTATTCAGAGCCAGCTGAACTCCAGAAGTGAGAGATTTCAGAGAAAACTAATCTATGTCTGACAATTTAATGTTAGACTTGTAAGCACTTTTGGAGAAGTCAAGGTCACTGGGGAGAACAGGAGAAAAATAGGCTAGCCTTCCTTAGAAACATCTCATTATTAAAAAAAAAATGTTTTGCGTTTTCCATGGATGGAGAGATCACCGATTAGGAAAAGACATCAGATGACATCAAAAAGAGCTCCAGATTTTGTGCAACCCCTGGCTGCTTACAGAAAAACATTCTTTTTTAAATAATAATTCTAGACACTAGTTTTGTGCAGCTTCTGTAATTCAAACATGAGGATACTGAGGTCCAAGTATGGAAAATGATATATGAAAATTTCACACCATAGAAGTTAGAGGATCTAGGTTCAAAATCAGACAAAGCTAGGTTTTTATTATTTAGAGATTCACACTTAGATGATAATACCATAAAATAAGTAAATATGATCTCCAAATTCAAGCTAGCAACGATCTCTGAGAGTAGGAAGAGGTTTTATTTGGTAAAAACAAAACAAAACAAAAACAATCCAGTAGCTTCCGGGGTTGTGGCAATTTTCTGATCTTGACCTGAAGAGTGATTAGGTGGTTGTTCACTCTCTAATTATTTATTAAATTAGGTATTTATGGTTTAGGTACTTTTTTCTCTGTATATTATACTTGATGACACAAAGTAAAAAAAATATTTGGGGGACATTATTATGATTATGTGTTGGTCACTAAAGGGTCTTATGCAGAGAGTGATATAATATTACCATTGTGAAAGATTATTCAGGCTGTAGCATGAGGAATGGATAGAAGTGGGGCCAAAGGAAGAGAAGGAGACACTACTGCAGTGACAGGGGAGGAACTTAAAGGAAGATTGGAAAGAGATTTTAGAAATGGAATCTGCAGAAGCAGTGATTTAATTAGGTGAGTGAGAAAGTGAGAAGGGTCAAGAAAAGTTTGTGAAACTAGGCTTAAAGCAGGCTGAAACAAGGCTCCTGGCTGTTCCTAGTTGGAGAACAGTTTGAAGCATTGTGGGGAAGCATAGGAGAAGGGGGTGGGGAGCATATTGTGACGTGTACCTGATCTGAAGTGTCTGTGATATTTCCTGGATGCTCAGTGTAGGATCTGATGAACAGAATAAAATTTCAGCTAAAAGATGTATTTACACAGTGCACGAATGGCAGTTGAAGCCAAAAAGAATAGATGAGATCACCTAGGGAGATAATATAAAATGAGAATGTAAACTAAAAAGATATAAATGACTTTGTATATGGACATTTAAAAAGTCTATATGAAAATGAGATTACAAAGTTAGTCGATAAAAATAAATTAACGTGATAAGGGAATATCAGAGAGGAGTGGTGACATTCAGGATCACTTCATGGCATTGCATCACTAAAATGTAAGTATATGATAGATAGGAGAGTGGATAAATAGATAGATAGAGAGATAGATAGATAGATAGACAGGTATATCTGCAGGTACATAGTTGAGAAGAGAGTGTGCAGAAATTTTGAGAAGCCTTGGTGATCTTCCAGCTTTCCTAGCTTCATTGTCTACTACTCTTTTACATCCATATTTTTATGTAGGGTTAACAAGTTATTTACAAACTTTAATGTCACTCATTCTCTGGGCTTCAGCTATAGCATCTGTCTAAAATAATCTTCCTCACGTATTTCATACTATTAAATTGTAAATATATTGTGAAATTGCACAACATCAAGTATAAGGATACATTGCTTCAAAGATACCATATACAAAAAAAGAGATTAACAACAAAGGAATGCCAATTAATCTGACAAGACGTATCCTTAAAGGCCATGTAAAAATTATAGTCAACTTAGATTTCTATACCAAGATAAACTATCTAAACTTTT
The DNA here is from genome assembly GCF_041296265.1 of Equus caballus. Taxonomy (NCBI): domain Eukaryota; kingdom Metazoa; phylum Chordata; class Mammalia; order Perissodactyla; family Equidae; genus Equus; species Equus caballus. Next base: position 14,828,101 of record NC_091702.1, on the reverse strand, counting down.
TTTTTTTTTTTTTTTTGCTGAGGAAGATTCACCCTGAGCTAACATACATGCCAATCTTCCTCTATTTTTCAGTATGTGGGTCACCAGCACAGAATGGATGCTAACAGAGCAGTGTTAGCCATCTGTGCCCAGGAATCAAATCTGGGTAGCTGAAGCAGAGCATGCTGAACTTAATTACTGGGCCACTGGGGATGGCCCAGTAAACTATATTTTGACATGAATGGAAACATATAAATGATAATTGAAGTTGAATGATGTGTACATATCAGTTCTTTATATTATTCTTCATAAATTTATTTGAATATTATCATAATAAAGACATCAAATACAGTAAAATAAATAAATCATTTTCAGAGATTAAATAGCATAAGGATTCCCTAGGGGCTGGCCCCATGGCTGAGTGGTTAAGTTCGCGTGCTCCACTGCAGGCGGCCCAGTGTTTCGTTGGTTCGAATCCTGGGCGCGGACATGGCACTGTTCATCAAACCACGCTGAGGCAGCGTCCCACATGCCACAACTAGAAGGACCCACAACGAAGAATATACAACTATGCACTGGGGGGTTTTTGGGGAGAAAAAGGAAAAAAAAAATCTTTAAATAGTATAAGGATTCCCTATTCAGCAACTCTATTAAGATACCTGTTTTAACAAGAAGACAATTAAACTCCAAGGAAGCAGTGGGATGAAATAAGCAGTGGTAAACACTATTATGGATGAAATACAGTAGTAAATTAGTTAATCATGAGTACCAGTAATAAGAGCAAGAGTAACCACATCTGCTTTCTTAAAATTAAAAATATTTCTGACAACTTTATCTATAAAGGTATAATCAGAAGATTTAAGTAGTTAAAGTGTACTAACCCATACCTTGTTCAGGAAAAGCATAAATCTACCAAATAACTCTGTACTTTGTTCAAAATTTAAAGTTAAATGTAAAAAAGAAAAATATAAAACACAAGCCATAATTTCTGAATCAATGAAGAGGATACAAATGTAACAAACAAAATTTCATCACTCCGACAAAAGGAAAAGAAGGAGGAAAAGAAAATCATGTCACTGCAAAAAAAAAAAAAATGAACCTAAACAAATATGTGCATATGTACCTACACATATTAAACAGCAGAGTAAATATTTCCAAATATTAGAGAGTTAAAAATTCTTCAAAATTAATGGCCTTGTCCAAATAACTGTAGATAGCAGAGTAAACTTGCATCGGATAGGATCGGATAGGAAAGGAAATGCATTATGTATATAGCTATTCATAATCTATACGTCCTTCTACAGTTCAAATTCCATGAAGACAAGGAATTATTCATGTTCCTTGTTGCACCATCTGTGCCTTGAACAATGGCTAGCACAGAACAGGCACTCAATAAATATTTGTTGGAAAAGATATTGAAGGAAAAAAATGTTTTTTCAAATGTAGAATCTTATGTAAACTAGTGTTGATGGTGAAAAGTTCATAAAAAAGCAGAAGGTCTGAGGAGTGGTAAAGAAAATATAAAACAAAAAACTCAAACAAAATACTGTAGCAAGTTGCAAAATATTGCCAGCCATCTTTTGCTGTCATTTTAACTTTTATCTGTTTTGAATTTACATAAATATTTTATTCCTTTATTAGATCAATTTTCCATTAGACATCATGCTGAGTAATGTCTTCTTTCTCCCCACATTTTAAGTTTTACTTATGCTTTTATAAGATTCTCCATAGTTTATTTTTATTATTTAAATCTTTAAATCATCTGAGATTTGGCATGAGTCAACTTTTATTGTTTGGCTTAACAAATCTATGGAATGTTGTTTAATAAAACTTCCTTTTTAAAATTCATTTTAAATGCCACCTTATTTATATACCTATTTATTTCCCTATATTTCAGTCTGTTTTGATTTTTCTTTTGCCATTAACAAAATCTTTCGAGTTTTTTGTTATTAACCAGTTAAAGTTTCAACACGTTTGCTTAATCTGGGTTAAGTTTTGTTACATGAAACATGGGCCCCAAATTTAAGAAAAGTAAAGTATTTACACCATAAATGATAGGACACTGTTGATATTCTTAGTATACAAGGAAACTAAGTGGAAATCTCAACGGAGGATCAAATCTCACAGTCAATCCACAATAAAAACTCTGCTGATGGCATATAGATGTGAAAAAGATTCAAAACCAAATAAATACAAGTTGAAAATAAAAGACATATTTTTTCCTAACCAGTTTAAGAAAGATTAAAAGTAATTGTTGCAATGCCCAGTGTTGAGGCTGAAGTGGAGAAACACACGCTGTCAAATAATATTATATTGAATTGGCTTAACAATTTTGGACTACAATTTGACACTATCTAACAAAATTCTTTGAAATGTTTTGCCTTGTCCCATCAATTCCACTTGAAAGGCCTCATTCTATTTGCAAGCATATGACAAAAGATGTTTATTTTGATTTTAGTATTAATATAAACAATAAATGGATATACTTTTAAATAGTATGTTATATAAATTCACAAATATAAAGCTATAAGTTATAAAATACATTTGCACATACATCATATATATTTACTGACCTTAATTATTTCATCATAAATGTAAAAGGTATTATAATAATGAGGTATAGTGGTGAAGTCCATTTTATTATTTAAAGCAATTATGTATGATATGATGTGTGTGTATATATGTGTTTGTGCCTGTTTCAAAGTGTAAATAACAAGTGATTTTTCTAATAGAGGTTAAAAATGATATTTATTTTCATCTTTATGTTCTTTATTTATAAATTATTATTTCTATAGGGGATATATATTCCTTACGTATGTTAAATATTTTAAAGAATTTTTCAAAGAAACTTATTGTTTAGCATATATTTACGCAAATGTAAAAGCCCAGAAAAGTGGCTGGCCTGATAGTGTAGCAGATAAGTTTGCGCACTCCACTTCGGGGGCCCGGGTTTTGCCAGTTCGGATCCTGGGCACAGACCTATGCACTGCTTATCAAGCCATAGTATGGCAGGTGTCCCACACATAAAGCAGAGAAAGATGGGCACAGATATTAGCTCTGGGCCAGTCTTCCTCAGCAAAAAGAGGAGGATTTGTGGCAGATGTTAGCTAACGGCTAATCTTCCTTAAAAAAAAAAAAAAAAAGTCGAGGTAAACACATGAAGACACACACATGAGTTCCTTCATTCCTAAAGTCCTGGCTCCAATTGTTTCCTACTTAACTTTCTATCATTTCTGTAGGTATATTGAAACTAAGCTGTCATTTACTGAAAAGAACCAACAATGATTCATCATATATACATTTTGAATATGAATAATGGAGTTTGATTACATTCATGTCCAATATTTCTTGTGATCTACCTGGTCCAGTTGTCAGGTTGGATTTGTAAAAATGTTTTGATGTTGACGTAGGCTAGTTCAGCCCATCTTTTTAGGACAGATTTCTTTCAGACTCCACATGGAGTGAATGATACTTAGAAGAGTCTGTATTACGGTCAGAAAATGACTATGAATTTTTTGAATATTAATTGAATCTTAAAGGAAGTTTTGATTTTTAAGTAATAACTGAATAGAAATATAATTCAATCCAAAGTAAGAAATAATAATCACCTAAGAAGAATTTAAAAATTTAATGAACTTTCCTTATTTGATCATCAAAAATATAATTCAAAGATTAACAGATTATATCTATACTGAAGATAAACTAATAGCCATTAAAATATGCATAGGTAGTAAAGGAAATGCAATTTTAAAACATTTAAGAATTTATAGCAAGAATATTATATATCATTTGTCCCCCCAATTTGTCTTCAAAAAAGTTTTTCTCTCTGCCTATGCAAAATTGCACTAATGTGCTAATGTTTGTGAACTATGTACAAAAGATAATATATGTTGGTTATTTTTCTATTTGTTCCTGTGGCTGATCATAATACTAGACAGGAATTGGCCCCCTCTTTCCTGTCAACTGTTTTTTGAATTGCTAGAGGCAAACTTCATCAATTTCAAGACGATAAGAGATTCCACTGAGCTAGAAAGTGATTTGAAATTGATGAATGTGCAAGTTTCATGTACCTGAGGTCATTATTCCACCCACCAAATGGAGAGCATCAGCAATTTCAAGCTTACCTGTTCTTAAGAATTACAGAATCAAAAAAGTCTTTACTGTGCCATTTAAAATTATAATGGCCCTCCCCTTGTGAGATTCTAAGTTTATTCTTAAATTTCAGAATTGCTTTTATAGAAAAATAAAAGCTTTTATTTTGCTTTTGTTGATATATAAAGCATTTTAATTTATTATAATTAATATGATAAATGGCAACATGTAGACAGAATGTATTCTCTACTTATTCTCACAACTGAAAGAAAATACACATAAATCTATATGATGAACATGAAATCAGAAGAAGAAAACTAGTTTGATTAATTTAACCTTCTAACTTATGCCTTGATGAGTAAGGCTAAACAGTATTCTGAATCTAGAATCAACTCACGACTACTTTCCAAGATTTGGGGAATGAAACTAGACAAGATGATCTAGGTTGTGACTGAGCTGTGGGAGCAAGCCAAAACGAACATGCCACCTGAAGTGAGAACCACAGCTGTTCTATAGAACAAACTGGAAAGACGTGAGAGAAGAAGAGCAGATAGAAGCAAGTGAAAGAGAAAATGAAAATGATCTTTATGAGAGAATATGATATTTATTGTTTGTTATTTTGAACAAGAAAAAATTTTTGAAAGTCTTCGGTATGCACTTCACTACAAAAAGCACTTAAGAGTGGAGGAGGATGCCAAATGGTTGCAAACAGATGGAAACAAAACATATTTGGAAAACAAATTCAGATTCTGTAGCGGATAAGGGCATACCACTCTCTATTTGTGATAACCAAGTAATGTTTAACAATATTCATTTGTCTCGACCGATTAATTTTTCTAGCCTGTTACAAAGCATAAAGCTTCTTTGAAGATGACCAACTCCATCTTAAGAAATTAGAATTACCTACAATTTTACTAGATTTATAAAAAAGAGCACAGCAAACCAAAAACATCATATGTGAAATTCTAATGCAAATTCTTATTCCCCCTTTTTTTTTTTTAAAGATTTTATTTTTTCCTTTTTCTCCCCAAAGCCCCCCAGTACATAGTTGTATATTTCTCGTTGTGGGTTCTTCTAGTTGTGGTATGTGGGACGCTGCCTCAGCGTGGTCTGACGAGCAGTGCCATGTCCGCGCCCAGGATTCGAACCAACAAAACACTGGGCTGCCTGCAGTGGAGCGCGCGAACTTAACCACTCGGCCACGGGGCCAGCCCCTCTTATTCCCCCTTTTTTAAAGAAAAAATAGTGAAAATCTTCCCCCAGATATGGGAAGGTCAGCAGTATTTTTGTGGACCTGAGTGATTCCCTTCTGACTCGCATACTCCTAGGTCTACAGATCAGATTCTCCTGGGCCTCTGCTGGGCTGGGGACCTCCTTATAGTTAGTTAGTTCCCAAAACTCAGTTTGACTACTTTCTTATTCAAAGTTTACTTTACTTGCAATTTGATTGTGGAGAAACAAAATGTTGCTTCATTCTAATATGTTGTAGGTAACGTTGGCTGCATTGCATATAAACTCTGTGGATGGCTTTTCTCTGTGCTTGGGACACGTTTCACTTTTGCTTTTACATGAGGGCCCTATAAACCTTTTCACTGGAGGTCTCCACTGAGAACAGATTTCTCTCATTAGACAGAAACATAGCCAACAAGACAGCAGTGAGAGTTGCTCGATTCTCGTCTCCAGTCTCTCATCCCCTCTCCAATCTTCAGAGCAGCTCAGGTTCTGTTCTCATTGAGTCCCCTGTCTCATGGTGATATGAATGGTCAGAATTAGACTGTGCCTGGGCCTTAATCCTGGCTCTACCCTTTATTTGCTTTATGACCTTTGGCAAATTATTTAATTCTGTGACTCAGTTGCCTCATCTGTAGAACAGGGATAATTACAGGACCTACTCTATAAATGTGTTTTAAGAAGGATATGAATTAATGCTTGTAAAGAGCTCAGAACTATGCTGGCACATAATGAGGTACTATTGGCCAATTTTTGTACACTTTCACATAGCACAATGTCCAACCTAGGCAATTATTTACATTAAAAATACAATTATTATATAAAAGGACACTATAATTACCTAAGGTGCCATTATCGTTCAAACATGTTTTAATATGTAAACCTTTGCAGAAATTGCATATGTTTTATTTAGATAACGATGTGTCAGCCTCACATTTGTTCAAATGTAATGGGACTAAACTTTTACTTTGTAAATTTCATAAGGGAGAAAGACCTGTCACTTCCTGAAATTTTATAAATGACAAATTTCAAATCTTAATATTACCAACTTTATCAGTAAGACTCCAAGATCGACATATTTTTAAATATTTGAAATACACACTGTGTAAATCAACTCAGGACAGGTAGAGCGACAGTGCTTGTGGAATTCACAAGCTGTCTTCCCTTGGTAATGAAACTGACTGATAATTCTTCTATGCTCTAAATAACTAAACTTCACTAATGCGAACTCGTCTGTAAATTATATTTTATATGTAGCTGACTTGTAAGCAAATTTGATTTCATGCAAATATTTTGAAGTGGATTAGTTGATGGAGAAACTGTATCTGAATGCTGATAACATTCCTCTATATACACACAGGATGAAAACTCCTTCAATCCACAGGAAAGTGTCAGCATTAATAAAGCAATGTCATGCTATACCTCCCCCATAGCTGGCCTATATTGACATGAAAAATTATAATGGTAGAAATACAGAACTTTTAAGATATAAATAACCTTACTGTGTTATGAAATTTTTATTAGGAAGGGATAACTAAAGAGAAGGAAGAAATCAACTGCAAAGAATATTATTGCCATCTGACAATGGGATTTGTGATAAAGTGTAAAATCAGTTTTCATGATATAATTTTGGATGTTGTATTTATTAAATGATGGCATATCTGTGCACAGAAAAATAATTCTGAATTAGAAGGCAAAGATTTTGGCATAATAAATGGATAGTTATACCATCTCTTACGCATTCTAAAAGCTCTTTAGAATTTATTTCCATAGTGGTACGCATCATAATTTGAACATTTAGTCACATAACCGATGAAGGCTTTTGGAAAGGGACTACCATTTCTAGTTGAAGGTTAATGTTCACATCTCCAGATACTGACTGTCATAATTTTTTTCTCAGAGTAGTTACTAGGAAGTTATAGTTTAACATTTATTGAATTCCCAGAGATGCTTCTGTCTGTTTTATAAATGAAATGATTTGATTTTCATTAAATATTATAAATATAAATTGTGTGTGTATGCCTCTGTGTACAGGTAAAGTACTTCTACAAAAAATATTGCAAAAAGCCAACCTACTAAGAAGTTTTTCAGGAAATTCAGACTACCGCAATCCCATGTGCTAATCTGTTTGATCTTGCTAAAAAGTAATCTGCTGTCTCTATGAAAAATGTTTTAAATACGTGCTAAGCTTCCTATCTTTATATTGTCATAGCCAATTGGCCATTCACTGCCATCACCTCCAGTGTCTGGTCTTTCGCTCTACTAACACGTATTAGCACATACCTCATTAATTTAAATAAATTCAGATATCTTCCCGCAAGATATATATATTCCCACAAAACAATTACAAAAGGAAACAAAAGGGAGAGTTAGTATGATAAATTCACTTTAAACATAAAATTTGACGTTCACTTGATCTACCTGTGCACTTTAAAATCCTGGGCACACAGTTTAGGCCATATTTTTGTGTCTGCTATAAAGAACGAAGATAGAATATAAAGCTCTAGAATCATTACTTCTTCCAAATATGTACGTGTATGGCCAAGGAGATGGCTTTATCCACTTTTTTAAGCTCGTTACAAATTTCTAGACCAACAAGGGACAATAGTTACATACATGGAGTTATTTCAACATATGGTGACTGCTATTAAAAACACTGGACTGAAACACTTTCACAATACGTGTGTGTATATGGCCTGCCTCTAATACTTCAATTTCAGACACAGTGCTTGTTTCCTGTACAGTCTGATGTGTTGCATTGTGCTGTTAAGGGAGCTGTAATTGTGGGCTTAAGTGAAGTGATAAGTAATCGTGGAAACAGATGATGATTGCAAGCCATTCTAAACCTGTTATAAGAAAGCCATTTGAAGTAAACTCTGGTAATGTGATTAGATGCCTCTCAGACCTAGGGTAGGACCAAAAAGGCAAGAAAAAGGCAATTGAAATTGTACCTATGTTGTAACTAGATGTGTATAAACTATAAGCTGCAAGAGTTTTCACCATGGTAGAAGTTTTTGCTCTGTTTCTGACATAGCTTGTAAAAAATTCAATTACTGTTTTTGCTTATTTAACATTCTGAAAAATTTTATAAGATTTGGTTAAAGGTTTAATTAAATAAAATTCAAAAATCAGTTTTTGTGGCAGCTGATTTGATCTACATGAGAAGAAAGCACACAGATATATGTGTATGTGTGTGTGTGTATGTGTGCATGTATTTTGGTATCAGTTTTCTTCCTAGGCATAGAAAGAGCAGGTTTTTATGATGTCCTTATCAAAAGGAAAAGGAATATATTGCCTTGTTCATCACATTAAATGTGCTTTATTCACAGAGTCAGTAAGTCCATTTCCAACCTCTGAGATTTCATCTACTCTTGAAGGATCCAAATGACCTAGAAATATCCTCCCTTTGGTGTGCCAAAGTATCTGATAGACAAACCAATATTCTAATTGTAGATATATTATTTCAAACAGCAAAGAATATTACATTTTTTTGTTTATGAAGCTTTAAAATTTGGCAATGGTATGAATAAAAAATAGAATAAGACAAGTTGTTTCTGTGCTTTAATGAAGCTTAAAATTCAGTATGGACAATTCTGTATGGATGCATATGAACATGCAATGTGTAATTTTAAAGATAACATTTATTTGAGTACCCACAATGTCTAGGCACTGTGTGAAACATAGATACGCTAAAGATTTCAGAGAGAAAGAAAATAAAGCTCAGAAACATTGAGTAGTTTGATCTACAACAAACAGCTATAAAGTCTACTCTCAACCAGTCAATTAATTCCAAATTTCTAAGCTCTTAACTACTAGGCTATCCTATGAGACATTTCAAATAAGAAGCACATACCGAGGGTCACCAAAGCCCTTCAACAACATGTTATTTGTAGCCAGTAGGTGTCAGGGGCAGATTCCTGTAGGAAGTAATATTTAATCTCTATAGAGGCCACGAAAATCAAAAGATGGTAGGGGGGCAGCCCTAAGCAGAAGGAACCTAGTAAATCGTGTACAGATTTTACAGAAGGCATGGGGGGTCGGAAAACTCAGTGTCTAATTTTAGGCAATTTTAGCTATTAAGTGACTGTAAGCTGGGCACATTTGTATAAATGGCTCGGCCAAATTGTGGGAACTTTAAACAGATTGACTAGAAGATTGGACTTTATTCTGTGGACAAAGAAAACGTGCTGAATGTTTAAATTTCAGTTAAAATTGCCTTTGGGAATATTAATCTATCAGCAATATGTAACATGGTGCAAGAGAGGGTCCAGTTAAAACCTCTTTATGTAGACAGGACTCAGCAGCACCAGTCAAATCTTTAACCAGACTAGTTTACCCATCATTCTTAGGTCACTAAACAATTTGATGGGGGGAAACGAGGTTGGAAAGTGCTAAGAAATGGAATCTGGAGAGGTTTTCAGTTAAGGGACTTGAAAAGCTTGGGGCCAGTGATTTTTATAATGATTTTCCCCAGACAAACTCAGCAAACCATCACGATTCCTTGAGTTCCGCTCTTTTCCCAGAGATGATAACACTAGTTATCATGGTGCTAGTCAAGGATTTGACTGGTAGTCTTTCGAGAGACTCACAGTTTTGGTCAGATGAGCAAAGAGTGAAGAATATTTGTGGCTGTTGAATCAAGGTCTCTTGAGTTAAAAACAAAAAACAAAAAAACTTATCTACTACTAATCTCCAGCTTGCTAACCCTCAGCTTCTTTGCTCTTCCTCAAGGACCTTAGAACTCACTGTTCCCCCTGCATGGCATGCTTTTCTCCCAGATGGTTCTCCTTCACTTTATCGAGAGGATAACCAACAATTTGTGAGTCTCTATTTCCTGGTATATTAACTATGTTTTTATTTGTCTGTAGACTGCCTTCCCTACAAATATCTAAAAATTAGATAACATATATGTGGGGGTTACTACATGCCAGGCATTGTTCTAAGCACTTTATTTAGAGCAATTCATTCAACCATAAGAGAGATTTACAATAATCTTCGTATTACATATGAGGTAACTAAGCTACAAGGAGGTTCTGTAACTTTCTGAAAGTTATACAGCTAAAAATTACAAAGGACTTGGGATTTAAACCCAGGCAAGTGGCTCCAAAATCTATACTCTCAATTATCACTCTTTGCTATTTTATATAAGTGCTGTGAATACAGGAATTTGATCTATTTTATTCATTACTGGATTCCCAGTACCCAGAACAGTGCCTGGCACATCAGTAACAGCTATTTTCAGAATGTGTGAATAAACCAAAATATTAGCATACACTAGGAAAAATGTAGAAGTAGATCCTGTTTAGAAGATCTGTGTTACACTGGTAAATTAAAAGTGAATGGATAAAAACCAATGCTAAGGGGCCAGCCCAGTGGCGTAGTGATTGAGTTAGCATGCTCTGCTTCAGCGGCTCGCAGTTCACATGTTTGGGTCTTGTACATGGACCTATACACTGTTCATCAAGCTAGGCTTTGGCAGGTCACACATGTAAAACAGAGGAAGATTGGCACAGACATTAGCTCAAATCCAATCTTCCTTCCCCCAAAAAATAAATAAATAAACAAAGGCTAAGACATCAATACATTCATGAGGGTCAAAGAAAAGTTTTCACTAATTGTTCTGTGAAAATAAAAAGGAAGTTAATACCGGAATCTTGGAATATGTAAGTCTACATTTATGATTTCTTATATAAACATATTTGATCAATTGTTTAATTTCTATATATGGTTAATTCTACTGTGAGAGTTCATTGCAAGTATTTTTTAATTTTTTTTAAATCTCAGAAAATAGGTGAAATATTTGATCAGGTATTTTAAGGAGAGGTATCGGAGCAAAGAGAAGCCAAGGATATTTAAGATCATGTTTATATTGCACGTAAGATGCATTTTATTTGCGTAGCTTGCAAAATGGTAACTATTTCTGATCCACATTGGACTTCTTAGCCTATAGACAGATAATGCATTTTTCAGTTTATGGTAGAAAAAACAATATTTTCACCCAATTGTCTTTAATACTCTCAAATTAAATTACATTAAATTTATTGTATATAATACTTTCCAAATGATATGAATTATTTTCTGTACCTAAATAATTCATATCTTGGGAAAAACTAATCAAACATAGGCAATTCAGATACATTATATATTTTTTGTTAAATATCAGAAGATTCCTTAGCTAAGACAATGATATTTTTAAGGAACAATTGTCATGTAGGAGTCAATTTACTGAGCCTTATTTCGATTAAGTACATTACTATTACCTGGGACCTACTGAGCTCATTGAGAATGAAAATTTAGTTTTAAACATTTGAGTTTATGTTCCTAAACCTAGAACTTTTATCCAAAGCTGAAAGTTACCACATTTTTTGCAAGGAAGATTCAAGTCACTCTGACAAATAACAACAGTCTCTGGACCATATGGTTACACGTTTTATTGTTGATTAACATAAAGCTTTCAGATCACTATACAATTATCAGGTACTTCCTTGACAAGGAATGGTTTCTGCAGGAAGCTCTCTTCTGTAATAGAATTTCTGAGAAGCTTAAGTTTTGAAATATACAGAGGACATTAAATATGAAGTTTGGATTTTTCAATATATAGAGGACATTTTACTGTTTAAATGCTAGGTTTAAGAAGAAAGTATATTATTTTGGATCCTGGTGAGAGAAACATATGAGCAGAGTCATCAGGATCAATATGAGGTAGTCAGTGAAATAACGCCGTAAAAGCTAAGGTAGAGACACCATTTCTGAAAAGAGATTATCAGCTACAGAGCTAATGTCTTAAAGTTGTGTGACTGGCTGGCATTGAGAACTGGGGAGGAGAGAGTAAACTGCAGTTAGAGGAGACGTTTTGTTTAATAAATAACATTGTCCAAACTTCTTATTTTAATACATATCTTTCCTCCCTTAGGAGGAACAAAAGCTTTGTGAAAATTCAGACTGTGTACCGTGCTCACAGTGAAATACCTAATTTATTAGAACGAAGACAAAATACTTTTTAAACAAAGATACATTTCTTTTTGAGCTGTCTTGTTTAACTGGATGCTCCTACCATTAAAAATTATGGCAGTTTCTAATATTACTAATTAGGCAAATTTGAAAGTGAGGTTTAAGAATAGACTTAAATAAGTCATTAAATATTTTGCAGTCGTTTAGTCTCATCAATAACTTAAGATATATGATAGAAAAAAACTATGATATCAAAAATAAGCCGAAGGGTTAGGAGGCATAGGTTCTTATGTTTTTCCTTGGATCTAAACTAATTTATTGGTGTGTGTGTGTGAGTGTGAATTGATTAATCAACTTTTCAAGTGTTTATTTTTTAAATATTTTTCAAGGTTATTATTATTTTTTTCCCGGTGTACTTTCTTCTTTTTTTAAAATAAATTTCAGGTGTACATCGTCATAATTTGATTTCTGTGTAGATTACGACATGTTCACCACCCAAAGACTAATTACAATCCATCCCTCCACACATGTGCCAAATCACCCCTTTCCCTCTCTTCCCTCCTCTCTTCCCTTCCTGTAACCACCAATCTAATGTCTGTTTCTATATGTTTTTGTCTTTGTTTTTATCTTCTACTTATGAGTGAGATCATAATTTACTGTTTGACCTTTTGCAAATAACTTTACTTTTTCGGACCAAAGTGTTTTTCATCTTTTAAATGAGTATACATTAAAACAAAAAGAACTATCTGAAGAAGCTGTTGTAGAAATTAAATTACATTAAAAATTACAGTAGTTAAAAGACATTTACTCTTATTTTATTGCATATTTTTACACGTTTCCAAGAATTCCCTGTAATCAACCTGTAACTTTTTAAATAATATCTATGAAATATTTTGGCTTGTTATTCTATCAGACTAACATTTCTATCACATCTTTGACAATTCTGCTCCCCAACAATTCTCTGGTGAATACATTTTCCCATTTCAGTTTGTTTCCCACATTATTTACAAATTAATCTATCTAAAATAATGATTTAATCATTATTAAAATTTATATAATATTTACAAAACAATGATTAAACTTCACCATTATTAAATTTTAAGCAATGGGCACATTGAGCATCTCATTTTTGTCAGTGCCAGGGTATGTAGTAAGGACACTGGGGTAAGCAGGGAGGCTGCCTGACTACAAGAGGGCTCTGACGGACCCAGTGTGAGGTTTCCCTGAAGGCTAATGGTATCAACATCTCTGTGTGCTTGAAACACAGGGAGCACGACCTCCCACCCACTACAGTCCAATGAGACTGTCCTTTTGAGCTTTGCAATTTCCAGCTGGAGTCTTCCATCCAAGCTGATTTCCCTACTAGAAATGCCCTTTGAATTCTCCCACTATCAAGAGAGATGAGGAAGGGAAGATGAAAAGTTATTTCTCCGTGGATCATTTTGAAAACCTTCCATTTGGAATTAATCTTCCCTCCTCTGTATTTCCTTACCGCTTTGTGTTATAGAGCTTACTGCTGTCCTACATTCTGACTATCCAGTGATGTTTATGTGTGTGTCTCTCTCGTCATGTTAAGATAAATCTGAAGAAGGGCTCATGTTTTACTCACCCTTTGATCTCATACAGTGCCTGGAATTGTGTCACTTTATGACACAAACAGTATACATTTTGTTCAATTATTTGCAAAGCACAATAAACAAGCTTCTACAAAGAATTGCTGTGAAGAAGTCTGAGGCTAACATAAGTTTTATACTCTAGTAGGAATCCTTACTTTCTGATTTGGCTCTTGTACTTTATATTTTCCATTTATGTTTAGAAGTGTCACAATAATGAGAATCTTTGTACTTTTCATTAATTTTTACTGGAAGCTAGAGAGAATTATTGATTTACACATATAACTCATTTTTAGCTTATGAATGTTTTCTTCTTTTAAACTTTGAATTTATTTCTGCAACATATGCTCTGAACTTCTTTCATATGAATTATTCATATATTTCTTGTGTCTAAAATCCATATCCTTCATATCCAAATTCTTAATGCCACTGCCACTTCCTGTCACAGTTTATGGCACATGGTCAGTGCTCAAATAGTGGAATCAATGAATGAATTGTATACAATGAAAATATTTTGAAATTTTAAAGGAAAGGGAACAGATTGAACGAGATAGAAGTTATCCCTAAAACTATTTAAACCTGCTTACAATAGCGCCATTGATTCAGTTTTCTCAGAAAAAGACAAGAAACATTAATTTTAAATGATTCAACTTTCAAATTATTTAAAACAATAAAATATGCATATTTCTAAAATATCCACCATTAGTCAAGTGAAAACACTTAATGTTTTTAAAATTGTTCAATCTATATTACCACAATTTGGCATAGGCGTTTATTGGAAAATAGAACAACTTATGGCTGTTAGGGATATTAATAAGTTTCACTAATAGGAGACTCATTCCAATCTAAATTATTAAGGTATTTATCACTCTTACCATCTATCAACTATTGTAGCAGACAACATGAAACGAATTAGCTATGTCTACTTTGTTACTAGAAGCTAGAAAAGCATAGCGTCATAACTATTACCGATATTAAAACTTCTACTGCAGTATCAGCAGGGAGAGTCTGAAGAGGCCAGAGGACTCTAAAGTAACTCACTCCAAAAGAAACTGCTCTCAGATCACCTAGGCATGTACACATATACAAAGTCAGGATGCTGCTATGGTCCATAATAAAATCTGGTATAGTTATAGTTGCGTGGCAGTTTGACATAATACATTGATAATGCATTCTTAAAGATAATTGAAAAAACACAGAGCATATCAATTACTCATTTCTCAAACCACCCCTAAAACTCAGTGGATTAGATTAAGAGCATTTAACTTGCTGTGATTTTGTGGGTCAGAAATTTGGATTGGACTCAGCTGAGCAGTTCATTAGTTTTAAAAGGTTTCATTCATCATCCTCTGTGAGATGATATAATGAAAAGTCATTAGTCAGGTACACTTGATAAAGGAGACCTGGCCATGAGAAAATAACTATCTCTTGTGTTCCAGAACTCCACTGATTGTATTTTGACAGGACATGAAACCATAAAGGCAGACATGCGTGTAAATTGCCTTCTTGTTGGATCATATGTTTTTCTAGGCTGGGCTGATCTGTTTATACCACAAATGACTTTCTTCATAACTGGAGGTAAATCTCCTAAATGTTTCATATCCATTGATAATATTTTACATGTCTATGCTTATGAAAAACATCCATAAAATTTGTAATATTATCTCATTTTAAAATGTAAATTTATTTGAGATATTAAAAGTATCATAAAATATGATTTATATTTGTAGGACTATGTAAACTTCTTCTAGTAGATGAATGATCAGAGGAGACAGGAAAGGAAATGAAGGATTAGATCTGTCTCATCAATCAGATTGTAACTAGAAACAATGTGTTTAAAACACTAATCCCCAAATCTCTCTCCTTTTCTTTTTCTCTCTCTGTCTCTACCCTAGTTTATACACATATATATACTACTATATATATTAAACATGTATCACCTGTATATTATTAAAATTCTAGGAGTGTAATGCAGAGTAAGTAATTGTTTAAGACAAGTAGTAACAAGAAAATTTTTATCTGGGTACATTGATGATTATTTTTTGTATTACAGGAAAGAGTTGCATTTAGATAATAAGCTTATATTAATTTGCATAATTGAACTGAAATACACATGGACAGTAAAACATGTTAACTTTTTCTTAGTCCTATTGCACAGATTCAGAAAAGTGCTTCTAAATGCGTTTGAAACATAGCATAGACTCCCCGACTAAAATAAAATTTTTCTGAAATGTGTATTAGTCAGCTGAATTTACTTCAATTTAGGCCATGTGTCTGAACTTGAACTAATCTCTTTGTCTCTGTGTCTATGTGATTATGCAGTAATTGTTGAGGACTAGGTCATATATCTACTCTTGGCGTGAAAGGATGAAGTAATTTCCACCTAAAACAAATTGGAGACAACCATCCCGTTATCAGAAGAAAGCAATAGTTTGAGTGGTTAGAATAGAGATCTTTCATATATTGGGTAATATATGTTTATTTAAATTTCCCAAACTCATGAAATAAATTTAATTCTTTAATGATTTAATATTTTCCTCACGATAAAAATAAAAACTAACTTATTTTATAATATTTAATTTTATGGATTTTTTGTCTTTTATTTCTATTAAATTCTTCTTTTTAAATATATTTACTGTGAAAAAATAAGATAAAAGTGGACAAAATAAAAGTGCAATGTTTCAAATTGTCAGAAAACATGACAAAAGAAAATCTTTTACCTGCCATTTGATTCATGGCATCATAGCAACATGTCAAAAAACAGAATAAAACTACCCATATAGGTACTTGTAGTCAAGAATATAAAGAGAGCATTTATTTATCTGGATGCTTCAAGGCTCAAGCAGAAAATATTTAGTATCCTGTGAGGTCCATATGATGATTATTTCCAGTATTTGGGATTGGAAACATAAGTTTCTAAGTCTTGTTTTTACCACTAGCAAATGGTATCAAATTAATAAGGATATACATCCCTTTATGCATCAAATCTTTACCTGGAAATGAAAGAATTTTAATTTAGTAATCATAGAACTGCTTTCCAGGGCTAACATTGCATAATTTCAATTCTGGTTCTATCCAGGGGTGGTAGAATTAGAATTCTTCGCGAACCTGACACGTGCAAGGACTGAGCTAGTAAAGGATTGAGCAGCTGTGGCTGGGTGTTTATGATGTGTCAATGTGTGATTGCTACTGTGAGGGTGACAGAAAGTTGTGCTTGTTTCTTCCTACTCTTCTCTTCAATAAAATGAGTCCAAGTCATGGTCTGCAGTGCTAAAATAAGTTTAATTAGCAACTCACCATACCATAGTAAATCATAACGCTAAAATCCTTCCGTTTTCTTTATTTCTTTATCCTTAACAGGAGCCAAAAATAATATCTATTTTCGTAATTGGACTACCCCATTAGGTAATTGGACATCTGCCAAGTTAATATGAAATATTTAGATATGAGGAGGAAAGAGGATGGCCAAATCCTTTGAAAATCTACACAGAGATTCAGCATTACAGACACTTCCTCACTTGCAAATCTGCTGATATAAATATCTACATGAAGAAGATCATCATCCACTCCATTTATCTGTGGTCAGTATATGACTTTAAGAATGCAGATAGCAACCAAAATAAAGATAACAGAAATCAAATTGCTTTCCTGTTCAGTTAAATAATAAGGATACATAAAATATATTTTTATTTATAATGTTTGGAGCCACATAAGATACAGACAGAAATTCTTGTTAGTCTGTGCATATATTCTGTCACTCACATGAGTTAGAATATACTTTAGGGCCTGCCTATATTCAAATCTTTACTTTTCTGCTTGCTAATTATAAAATGTGCAATTTATTTAACTTCTTGCTTCAGTTTTCTCTTCTTTGGAAATAGATGATCATAATAACACCTCTCTAATATGGCTGATGTGAGAATTAAATGAAGTAGCATAAGTAATGCTTTCAAATCCATGCCTCAGACATAGTAAGCATTGTATGTACCGCCATTCTCATTATTTTTATCAGTGGTAGTGATGGCATCATCATCACCATCTTAACCACGAGGGATGAACTATTTTGCCATGTTTGAGAGCATACAGTCTTGAATCAGAGTACCTGGTTTCCATTTCCAATACTTCTATTTAACACCTATGTCATCTTGGTAAAGTTATTGAATCTCCCTAAGTCTCAGCTTCTTCTTGAGGAAAATAGATTCAATAATTGGCATATATTTTACTCAGGATCAGCAACATAATTTGCAAGACTCACGGCAACATGAAAATGCAGAGTCCTTTGCACAAAATCAGGGGAAAGGTGCTGTTATAGGTACTAAAAATGAAATGCTTTCCTTTCTTGTACAGTCTTTTTCTCGACTTTGCCATGATGTTTTTTATTTGATATTTAATGTTTTTCAAAGTAAAGAAAAATTAAAACAAATTATTAGCATGAGCTTTATATTGTGCAATGCTGGTTTTAAATGCAAATATCAGAGCATTTAACATATATGTGGAACCATCAAAATTACTCTATCTGTATTTCATCGTTCATCTCCAGAGTGTACCTTGAGTTGACCACAATAGACAAACATGAGCTAGATTCAGGAAGTTTGAAAGGAGGAATACAAGGTCTCTCTAGGCACTGAGAGCACCTGAGAAAGACCTCTCTTGAGAACAAGATATTCATGGGAAAGACTAGAACCTGGGAGTGGGCGTGGGGAGGCGAGGGGTACACATACATGCTCTATCTCGAAGGCTGCCAAGTTCTCCTCCTGCCAGTCATTGAACTGATGTGCCTTGCCCCTGCCAAGATGGGGAAGTGAGCAAGTCATCTCTCCTTCCTACAGGGCTGATGTGGGAACATACAATGGATGGGTGACCCCCAAGGATATTGCAACCTCTGTGCTGGAACATGCTAGGTACCTAGGTACCTGTGTGAGAAACTGCCAGCCTGAGACAGAACAACTGCCACCATGTCCCTCCCCCAGACTCTGTGTAAGCCCAACCTCAACCCTCCCAGAGATGGAGCCCAGGCTGAAGGCCAAAAGAGTCAGTCTTTGAGTGCTGCTTTGGGACTAGAAAGCTGAGTGGTCCTGTGATATCAAGAAGTAGGTGAATGGGCAGCTGAGAACCCTTCCTAGGGAGACAGAGAGGCTATAGAAAAGGGTCCACACATTAGCCTATGCTCTAAGACCCCATTGCATGCTCTATTGTTCCATCAGACATTACTTATAATATACAAATTGAAAAATAAAATTAACATACACAAAGCGATTAATGTGACACACTACATTAACAAAACAAAGGATAAAAATCACATGATCATCTCAATAGAGGCAGAAAAAGAATTTTATAAAATGTAACCTTGTTTCATGATAAAAAATCTCTCAACAAACTAGGTATAGAAAGAATTTGTCTCAATATAATGAAGTCCATATTTGGAAAGCCCACAGCTAACATCATACTCATGGGTATTAAACTGAAAGCATTTCCTCTAAGATCAAAACAAGGCAAGCATGCCGACTGTTACCACTTCTATCCAACATACTATTGGAAGTCCTAGTTAGAACAACAAGCCAAGAAAAAGAAATAGAAGGTATGGAAATAAATAATCAACATTACCTCTGCTTGCAGATGACATGATTATGTATGTAGAAAACCCTAAAGACTCCACAAAAAGACTAGTAGAACTAACAAATAAATTCAGTAAAGTTTCAGAATACAAAATTAATGTAACAAAAATCAGTTGTGTTTCTATACACTAGCAATGAACTAACTGAAAAGGATAGTTCTTTCTTAATAAACAATTCCATTTATAGCAGCATCAAGAAGAATAAAATAGGAATAAACTTAATCAATGAGTTGAAAGATTTGTACACTGAAAACCACAAAACATTGATGAAAGAAATTAAAGGTGGAAAAACATCTCATGTTCATGAAATGGAAGACTTAATATTATTAACACATCCATACCACCTGAAGCAATCTACAGATTCAGTGTACTCCTTATCAAAATCCCAATAGCATATTTTATAGAAATAGAAAAAAATCCTAAAATTCACATGGAACTACAAGAATAGCCAAAACAACCTTGAGAAAGAAGAAGAAAGATGGAGGCATCACATTTCTTGATTTCAAAATGTATTACAAAGATACAGTAACCAAAATAGTATTGTACTGGCATAAAAATAGACATATAGATCAATGGAACAAAATAGTGAGTCCAGAAATAAAGTCATGCATCTATGGTCAACTGATCTTTGACACAGATGCCAAAAATATACAGTAGGGAAAAGTTTGTCTCTTTAATAAAAGGTATTGATAAAACTAGATATCTACATGCAAAAGAATGAGACTGGACGCCTATCAGATACTACACACAAAATCAACTCAAAATGGATTAAAGATGTAAACATGAGACCAGAAACCATAAAATTCCTATAAGAAAACTTAGGGGAAAACTACATGACATTGGTTCAGACAATGATTTCTTAGATACAGCACCAAAAACACAAGGAACAAAAGCAAAGTTAGACAAATGGGACTAAATCAAACTAAAAAGGGACGGAAACCATCAACAGAGTGTAAAGGCAACCTATAGAATGGGAGAAAATATTTGCAAACCATATAGCTGATAAGGGATCAATAGTCAAAATATATAAGGAACTCCTACAACTCAATAGCAAAAAAATTGAAATAAAATAAACACCACCAAAAATGGTCAAAGTATCTGAATAGATATTTCTCCAAAGAGGATGTACAAATGGCCAACAGGTATAAAAAAAGATGCTCAACATCATTAATCGTGGAAATGCAAATGAAGCTACAACGAGCTATTACCTCACACTTGTTAGGATGGTCATTATCAAAAAAACAAAAGATAGCAAGTATTGATGAGGAAGTGGAGAAAGTGGAACCCTTGTACAATGTTGGTGGGACTGTGAAATGATTCAGCCACTTTGGAAAATAGTATGGAGGTTCCTTAAAAAAATTAAAAATAAGATTACCATATGATCCAGAAATCCCACTTCTGGGAATATACCTAAAAGACTTGAAATTAGTATCTCAAGAGATTTCTGCACTCCCATGTTAATTGCAGCATTAGTCACAATAGCCCAGATATGCAAAAAAATCTAAATGTCTATTGATCGATGACTGGATGAAGAGAATATGGCATTTACATATAATGGAATATTCAGCCTTAAAAAAGAAGGAAATCCTATCATTTGCTACAACATGGATGGACTTAAAAGGACATTATGCTAAGTGAAATAAGCCTGTTACCCAAGGACAAACACTGCATAATTAAAAGAGCTACCTAAAATAGTCAAATTCATAGAAACAGAGATTAGAATGGTGGTTTCCAGGGGTTGGAGGAAAGAGGAAACAGAAAATTGCTATTCAACAGATATGAAATTTCAGTTATGCAAGATGAATAAGTTCTGGAGATCTGCCGTACAACATTGTGTTGTACATTACTGTGTACTATGTACTTAAAAATTTGAGGGTAGATCTCATAAGTGTTCTCATTACAATTTAGAAAAGGTATAGATGTGACAGATAAAGTGAAGTCTCGTGGCTATAAGTTTTTGTTTGTTTTGCTTTTGTAAGTATTTTTAAATTGGAGAGCAGGGAGCACATTGAAATGAGGTTAGAAGTTTTCGTAGGGATCAGAGCATGATGGCATTATATGCCCTGCTAAGGAATTTAGACTTATTCCTGTATGAAATGAGATAAGAGTAGAGATTTTACTCATAGGAGTAACTTTAAATACTAGGAAATAAATCACTTGATAGTAGTATTGAGAATGTGTCAGAAATCCATGTGAAAGATCTCAGGGACATTATTTGAAACAGTATGGCGAGAAGTGGAGCTAAGGGAGACAGACTTGATAGTTAATTAAGTTGTTGATGTGCCTTGAAGATTGATTAGAAATGAAAGAAGGGATGATATTTTACAAAGATCCTGTTTGAGTAATTGTACAAAATGCTGGTGCCATTTACTGAAGCAGGCAATTAAAGAAAATGTTTATGTCTGGGTGAGAGAATGATGAAAGTGTTTCTTTGATATGTTAATTGTGAGAGGCCCATAATCGTCAAATTGGAGTTGGTAAATTTTAATTGGATATTTGAATCTGGAACCCAGGTGTGACATTTAGACAAATGGTATAGATTTGAGTGTCATCAGCATATAGACCATAGCCAGTTGTTAAACTGCATAGAAAGAGAAGGGAAGAGCAACATGGTCAGACCTTGAAAAATGCCAGTATTTATGGAATAGAAATAGAAAAAAAAGAGTTAATAATATTGAGAAAATTGTGTCGGGAAAAGTTTTCATAGAAAGCAAGGGAGGAAAGAGTTTCACAGTAAAGGGAATTGTGGACTCTTCCTGCTGCAGAGGAATCTAGTCAAAATGCTTAAAATTATTTGTTTTAGTGAAAAGTTACTTGTCACTTTCCTAGAGTGGGCATTTTCAACAAAGGTGGGTTTGAAAATTAGACGGTAGGGATAGAGAGTGTAGACTATTGTTTGCAAATGTTTGTGAGGGGTGTGAATGAGACAGGGTGATGACTAAAAGGCAGTGAAGGATAGAAGGAGAGTGTGTTTAAGATGAAAGGGAGGTGCAAGGTTAGACGGGTGAGAAAGGGGATAATTAATCTATTGAATTCCTTGGGAACTGAAAGATAAGATACAAAACTCAGGTTACTGAACATATTCGTTTAAAAAAAATAGAGGTACTACATTTTTTACCTTTGAAGCAAAGGTTGGAGAGTGGGTGAAAATACTGATAAATATGTACACGTAAGGATGTAAGTCAGAAATTTTAAGCATGATATATTTGATATAAAAATCGGTTAAAAATGTTTTGTCTTAGGATCTAAAATAGACTCTGAAATGGAGTTTTGCAGGCACAGAGTTTGCAGCAAAGTTTGCAATAACACCTGTGAGAGTGGGGGAAGCAGGTTGTGCAGAGGGAGAAGTTGAACTACACTGAAGTTGGGGCAAAAGCAGCAGTGGATGCAAGGGGAAATTCTGGAACTCGCATGGTCTTTCAGAACGGGCCTAAGCCAAGGCAAAGAGGCTGCAAGGTGCACCAGGCATTAGATGAGGGCCACCCCAGGGAGAGGGTGTAAGCTTGGGTAAGACAGTTCCCTGGGAGAGGGAAATTCCTGGAGTGGGACTCAGCTTTGTGGCATCAACAGGCCATACTCCTGGCTTCTGAGGGAAAGTGTTCTGGTTTTTGGAGGGGCTCTATGTGCATAACACTCACTACAGGGATTTAAAATGATTCTGAAATGTCTGGATCGAGATAGCTATTGACTACCTGAATTTCTTGGTTTTTTCTTAAGCCTCATTAAAGAGAAGTGAAAAACATGTTATGAAGAACTAAAATCCATCTTCACTATTGTCAAGGGAGAAATAGATTATATTTGGGGACTCAGACATAAATATTTGAGGATCTTGGATGGTACTCGAAAGGTAATATGTGGGCCTTTAAAAACTGAACGTCATCACAGAATAGGGGTCAGTTTTTAACTTAATCTGGGCAGAGTTTCAATTTTTTTGAAGAATAGGTCCAAAGTTATGTGTCTCTAAGAATTTCTTATGCAGACTGGCTTGTGTGATTTCCTGAAAAAATATTCCTTTTGGCAAATTATATTGGTCCCCTAGTAATTTAGGAGAAAATAAGCTGAGTCTTCACAAGAAGACAGGCACTGAGCTATGCATGAAGCATCATGAGGTTTATACATACCTGGAGGACCTGAGCTCAGGCCACTTAAGCCCTTGGGAACCTAAAATGAATATGATTCCACCGATATGAAGCTACGCCCTGACGCAGCTAAAGTTTCAAGGCAAAAAAGAGAATATAATATGGAGTGTCTCAACAGGCAGGGAAGAAAACTGGAAAGGAAACGTTTTAATGAGCGTGGCATGAGACTTAAATGAGAATTAAATACGGAAACTGAGTAAAATAAATGAAAGAGGGGCAGTGAAGTTATTCCTCTAACGGGCAGAAAGGTAAAACTTTGAATGCCTTTATTTATTGCATGCATTTACTTTCAACTCTTGTTAAAAGTAAATTTGTACCCAACAAAAACAAGAGAATTTATTGTCCTTATATAAATCACCCATGAAGTATCTAAATATTTTCTAAGAGAAAGATTCACTTGATGTTAATGCCGTCTAAAATACTTTTTTCAGAGAAATGACTGCATTTACATTATTGTATAGACTATTCTGTATTTGGAGATAGTTGATATAAATTAGGACAGTTATTTCTATTGCTTGTAATGTTTGCTGAGAGATTTTTAGAACCAAAACACAGTGCCAAATAATTTTTTTCCTCAAATGCAGACGTATCTTTGTTAAAGTGTAATAACCAACATAGGACGTTGGCAAGTTCTCTCCCTGAGCCTTACTGACTGCAGGGAACTGACTCTCTATTGTGGTATTAAAAATGAAAAAGAAAGATAAAGACTTTCAAGGGTAAAAGGTTAAATCTTAGCATCAAAAAGAGGGTTTGTCCTCCTCACCAAAAAAAAGAATAAAATTCCACCAACATCAACAACCAACACCAAATATCTTTATTTCCTAACCTTTATTGTTATGTTTTCTTAATGAAAAACTTCTCAGCGTTAACCTAGGGATTAACCTAGACATTAGTATTTCCATATGTAGCAACACACAAAAGAGGCCACATTTGCAATAGACTTAGTAAGCTTAACAGTTTCCACAGAAATGTACCTACGAACCCAAACATAGCATGTGTAATTTCTATCCCTTGAATTAGAGGATAAAAGCTGAGTGTGCATGGACAGATTAAACACACCTTAGTACTGAGCTGAGCTGATATTTGCATTTGAGACTAAATATTAACATCCAGTGTGTCTCATCAGATGACTTTTGCAGTTTTCAACAGTCACTGGGGGCCAATAACTTCCTCGAAATTCACCAGGACCCGGTTTATATTCTGCAAGAGAAGATCAACAAAAATTAAATGCTGCAGCCCTCTTAAATCACAGAGTTTAGATTACTATTTATTTCTATTACTTAAAGGCATTTTATTGAGGTCATTTTTGGACAAGGCTTTGGACAGTTGAGGAAATTGTTTTGAAGAAGAAGAGAAAAAACTTATTTCAGTTAGGAACACAGTAGAAATAAGGTTCATGATGAAGTACAGGGCATGAACTAAGACCATAGAATAAACCAGCAAAAACAGCTCTGCCAAGAAGAAATAGGAGATACATTTGGATGGCTTCCAGATTATTTTTCTTCCTCCCTCATGCCAAAGTCCTTGGTTCAGCTCCTGTTCAAAACGTCAGCTTATTAATTCTCCTTCATGTCTCTCCTTTATCTTTTATTCAATAGAATTTCTGGCCATTCTACCTGATCATTGTCAAATTTGGCTACTGGCTCAAAGTTAGGATGATCATATAAATTATATTCAAATTAATAAAATTTGAGACTGGAGTGTTAATGAAAGAGTGTTATTGATAATTATGTCATGGCACCAGGTATAAATCAGATTGTTTCATGTAAGCGAGCACATATGGACATCCCATTCATCTTGGGTGTCATCAAAACCAGCCCACCAACTTGGCTTCAACCATATTGTCCCCCAGATTTAAACATGTATGACAACAGATATACTTTGGATCTCACCACCATTCTAAAACAGTCTCACACCCAAAACTTTAATCTCTAACATAATCAAAACTGACTACCACCTCTTCCTTCATCTGTTCTCTCACTCCCAGGCCAACTATTGTTTAAACATCTGAAACCCAGCAATCACTATACCTACTTTCCCATATTTTAATTCTTTCCTCAAAGAGTCATATTGTTCCCTGTTCAGCAATAGCAGATCACCTGGAACTTCAACAACTTTCTTACCTAATCCCTTTTCTCCCTTAGATTTCCACCTTTCAAATGTGAACCCTCTATTTCTGCTCATCTCTACCCCTTGGCCTCACTGCTGTAACATATTTCCAAACATGTTAGACACATTTTCTGGTGATGAACCACGGATGAATTGACCCCCTTTCTCTCTTCATATTATTTTCATTTGCATGCACCCTGTCTCACTCATTAAATTTTGAGTTCCAATGCAAGGATACATATGTGGGGGGGGGGGATGTCTGTGTATATGTGTTATATATATAAACTATGAAAGTTTATCAAAATTTGGATATAGGTGTATATGTACAGTTTTATAAACGTTCATAGTTTAGTCCAATGCACAATAGGCATTTAATACATACATTTACAGGCTATTTTAAGCTCATATATTCTTTAAAGCAAGCACTGGATATGCTGAATAAAAATAAATTGAACAAAACCTGCAAAAATACCGAACACTAACGTTTACTCAGTACCCTTTTATCAGTCTCTAAACAGAATGTATTACCTAGTCAATCAAACACACATTCTCACTTTTAACCTTCTGAATCCCGGTCTAGCGCCTCAACTTCTCAGAAGACTTCATCCCATAATTTTGAAACCCCTTCTTTGCCTGAGCCAGGTAGTCTTTGATTTATTCTTATCGTAAACTCAGTAAATAGCATAGATGATCTAGTGGATTTGTGTGTACGTATGTGGTCTGTGTGAAAAAAGAAAGCGAGAGCATTGTTATTGCATGATCTCATTGACCAATAAATAATTTTTAGCTATTGAGACTATCACTATGAATAAGAATAGCCATTATGACACATTATTTTATCTTCAAAAAATTTCTCTGAGAAAGGCACTATAATTCCCTCTCATTCAACAGAGTGATATTTAGGCTTAAATAGGTTGCAAAAGTTTTTATGTGTATGAGTGAAGGTGAATCTATTTTAAAAATAAACTTTTAATTTTACAATAATTTTAGATTTACAGAAAAATTGTAAAGATATTACAGTTTGTTCCTAAACATCCCACACCCAATTGTTCCTATTATTAACATCATACATTTATGTGATACGTTTGACACAACTAATAAATCAATAGTGAAACACTGCTATTAACCAAAGTCCACATTTCATTCAAATTTCTTTGCTTTTACTTAATGCTTTCTTTTTGTTCCAAATTTCCATACAGGGTACCACATCCCATTTAGTTGTCATGTCTACTTAAGCTCCTCTTGGCTTTGACTATGTCCCCGCATTCCTTAATTGTGATAACCTTGACAATTTTGAAGAGTGTTAGTCAGATATTTTGTAAAATATATCTCAGTTGGGATGTGTCTGATGTTTTCTCATGACTAAACTGAGGTTACAGGTTTTTGGAAGATGACAAAGGTAAAGTGCCATTTTCATCGCATGCTATCAATGTGACTCACACTGTTCACATTAACCTTGATCACCTGGGTGAGGCAGTGTTTGTCACATTTCTCCACCGTAAAGTTACTCTGATTTCCCTATTTTCTTTTTTTTTTTTTTTTTCCTTTTTCTCCCCAAAGCCCTCCAGTACATAGTTGTATGTTCTTTGTTGTGGGTTCTTCTAGTTGTGGCATGTGGGACGCTGCCTCAGCGTGGTCTGATGAGCAGTGCCATGTCCGCGCCCAGGACCCGAACCAACGAAACACTGGGCGGCCTGCAGCGGAGCGCGTGAACTTAACCACTCGGCCACGGGGCCAGCCCCTGATTTCCCTATTTTCATACAGTACTCATTGCAGGGAAGTCACCTCGTACAGCCTGCATTTGAACTGTGGAGAATACTGCTCCACCCCATTAGGGGTGGTTACATAAATTATTTGGGTATTTAAATTATATACATAGAGTGGCCACATAAGTTATTTGGAATTCTTCTAGATAAGATTTTTGTATATTACCCCCATTTTATTATATATTCAATTATTTTTTATATGAATATGGACACATGGATATTTATTGTATACTTTGGATTACTTCGTTTTGTTGCCTGAGTTGTTCCTGTTTTGGCCATTGGGGGCTCTTTCGCTTGGCTCCTGTGTCTTTTGACATATTTTGGGTTTTCCTGTTTTGTTTGCTTGTTTGTTTTAGTAGACTTTCTGGAACATTAAGATGGTTCAGGCTCATATTGTATATTCCCTACCTCAGCCCTATAATAATCAATTTCTAAAAAGAATCCTTGGTTCCTTTTACTGGAGAATGGCATTAGAAATCAAGATCTGGGTTCTAGGTGTACTCACTGCTCATTGCTAGGTGTAGGGGAGGAAGACTTTTCCTCTACCTAATGTGGGTTCATCTGGCTGGAGAACGAATTAAATTCACATGAGACAGAATAGCAAGAGAAAATGAAACAAAGCTTTATGAGGACCATGGCCCGGGGCCTTTCTTCCTGAAGGAAGAAAGGACACTGAAGAAGTGGGGTGCACAGGGTGGTTATATACCCCCAAACAGGATATTTCACATATGATTGAAATGTCCCTCCCACAATAGTCACAAGATTGCCCTGTCGGCACAGCACTTGATGGACGCAACAGGTAGTGGGTCTGCTATCTCAGAGGGCGTAGCAGGAGGCAAGTCTATTGTCTTGAGTTGGGTGTTCACAGGTGAGCGCAGCAATCAGTTCCTAGCCTAAGGAAAGATGCTTAATCCTTAAAGAAATGCCAGCGTTCGGAGGGGGAGTCAATCATGGGAGATTACCACACAAGTGCAGTAAACAAAATACAGATTTAAGTCCTTGACTTTGGCATTGATTAAGAGTTTCTAGAGACAAGGTCATCTCCCCTTTCTTCTTTCTGGTACAGAGAGGGGGATATCTTTACAGATGGAGAGTTCCTTTACAATGTAAATGTCTCTTACAAAGGGTAAGCAAGTTCTACTTTTCAGTTGCTTTCCTGTCTGCAAAGAAACCAGCCTCAAATAATCCTCATGCCAAAGAGACATATCTTGGGGTGGCCATTTCCAGGTCCCCACATAGGTGTTGTTGCTTCCAGGTCCTCTCAGCAGACAGAGCAAGGGAATATGGTATACATACTAACCAGTATATCTACACATGACTGTAAATATTCACATATGTTTCTATATTTTCTTTTTCTATGTTAAAGTAAATATGAATTCATACGAATGTCTCCAACTCTAAACTAGTACTACTTGGGTAATTCTATCACCCCTCCTTGTTTATAATCTCCCACTCCAACAGTGATAAACAGTGCCCCTGACATCTATCATCCATTTATTTAACTGTTAAGTTCCAATACACGTGGATAGCAGTGTTATTCCATATCCCATAGGAAACAACTTTATCAAGTATAGTATAGCACTTATGTGCATTTGTTTTTTTTAAAGATTGGCACCTGAGCTAACAACTGTTGCCAATCTTCTTTTTATTTTTTTTCCTGCTCTTTCTCCCCAAATCCCCCCAGTACATAGCTGTATATTTTAGTTGTGGGCCCTTCTAGTTGTGGCATGTGGGATGCTGCCTCAGCATGGCCTGACGAGCAGTGCCACGTCCGTGTCCAGGATCCAAACCAGCAAAACCCTGGGCCGCCGAATCAGAGTGCATGAACTTAACCACTCTGCCACCGGCCGGCCCCTACTTATGTGCATTTAATGTCTTTAGTCTCACATAATATCCATTCATTTCCAAAGTTACCTGGTGCAGCACATTTCCACCTAACCCCCTTCAATAAGCTTATTTCATACACTTGTAATACATTGGATTCCTTTGCAAAATCTGCATTCATTCTGGACCTCCTGACTGCCTCTTTTTTAAAAACATTTCATACATACATCAGTTTACTCTTTGTGCTATGAATTTTGAAACATACTTAGTGTCACACATCCATCCTTATAGTTTCGCAAAGTATAGTTTTATTGCTGTCAAATATCCTGTGTGCTACTTTTCAACCCTTCATACTCCCCAAACTCCTGGTAAACCCCGGTCTGTCAAGGAGAATACACCAATCACAACAGAATTCAGCTATAAATAAAATGAGCTCCTGGTGGAAAGCTCTTATCAAAAGGTACTGGTTATGTGATAAGCTGAAGAATGTCTATCTCACTCATGTTAGAAAATAATGAATATTCCTAAAGAATCTCATGTGTTGTCTGTGTGCATATTTAATTTTAAACTTTGTTTGCAGGTGTTTCCATTGATTTCGTCACCACTTGAAATAGATGCCTTAATTTAATCTTAGCCTTAGGAAACAAGTCATTTCATGTTCAAATTAACCCAAATTCACCCATTATATTGATCATGTTAGTGTTATTAGAGAATTCAATTGTGTATTATAAAAAGAGATCTATTTAATTACAGAGTTTAATGTAGTGAGCGCAAGCATCCTAGTATGAAAACCTTCAATTGTTCAGTTCAATGTATGATAGTCTATACGACTTTTGTGTGCATTCATCTATTTGATTCCTTTGGAGCTTCCAGAGAACATCAGATGGTTCTGCATATGATCAGGAGAATAACTTCTTTAAAGCATTTGATTTAACAATACAATTCCTTCCAATTCAATGAGTATTGACTAAAAATCTACTCTGAACCCAGCATATCTTCAGATTCTATGTCCTTTGGTGATTTAATTTGCTGCCACCAGGGGGAGAAAGCATGCCAAAGCTAAGCCATTGGTAGGCAAACTATGGCCCCTCAGGCAAGGAGCCTGTTTTTCTAAGTATTATTGTACCACAACCACTCCCATTTGTGTCTATATCATCTATGGCTGTTTTGAATTACAGTGGCAGAATTGAGTAGTTGTGTGTAGACTGTATGTCTTGCAAATCCTAAATATTTACTATCTGACCCTTTAAGAAAGTGTGTGCCAGCCCAAGGTCCACAGTAAATTTTATGATTTAAATTGCAAAATAGCTCTCTGTTTACTTCTACCACATTTAATCATGAAATATTATTCCTTTAATCTTAGTTTATGTTAAAGAATTCCAGGATATTAATAAGGATGATACTAGTGACTGAAACAATGGCAAAAATCCTGTATTTTAGACGTTTAACAAATGGAATTTTGTTTCTTGTTCGTATAACAGTCTGTTGAGAGTGTTCCTGATTGGCAGTAAACCTTTTTTCCATGTGGTAATGTAAGGATTCTTTCCATCCTGTGGTACCTAGCCTACAAATGGAGTCCTCTGCATCCAAATGTAAAAGGAGAAAAAAAAAAAAGAAAGAATGGAGAAAGCACACCTACTTCTACAAAAACAAAAATATTAAACACACACAACCACAAATCAGCCCAGGAGTGACAGACACACATTTTTTCGGCTCACATTCCACTGGCAAGAAATAATCTACTCGCGCCCCCAAAAGGTAAGAGTCTTGGGAATGTAGTCCCTGGATTGACAGGCACTTCACAGAAATAATTGTACTCCATGAAAAGGACAGCCCTGATCATTGGGAGGCAGCTAGCAATCTTTACCATTCCATGTTTCTTGATGTCAATTTTTGTCAGCTTGATATCAAACCATGGATACTGTAGCTTGAGTAAATATTTATGTCATGCTTTTTTCTGCATACTGTTTTTATTATGGTTACTTTTTAAGACCCACTAACCTTTGTGTCATTCTTTTGGAGGTAGGGAAGTACAAAGAGAAAGAAATGCGGTTGTGTTACCTGGCAACCACTGTGTCTGACTATAAGCAATTATTGCAATAGTGTGTACCCCAATACCTGTCTGCTTTTGCTAATTTATAAACAATTGAAACTCCTTGTTTCTATCCAAAGTGTTTTCTCCTAGTGGCCATGAAGACTGAATAATATATATAACAGTCAAGGTCTTCTTCCTTTCAATCTGCTCCTTTTTTCTCCTAAAATTCACAATTATGATTATGGTGTCATCTATGTATCATCTTGAGTTTTCTCAGAATAAAAGAAGAAGAAAGTGTGACTTTCTCCAGTGATGAATGCTATTGTCTGCTATACTTTAGAGTGGGTGTTCCTGTGCTCTGACGGTGAGGGTTAGGTTATACCACTTACCTAGTCTCCTTGTGTGGGTACTACTTCTACACAAGGTTAAAACTATGCAGAACGTTGGCTGTGTTCTGCGTGGGCCAGAGAAAAACCTTGACTCTTCTGATGGCAGCCATGCCCTAACTCATCTTAGTTTCTACAACTTCCTTCCTTTGATACAAACAAATGACAGAAACTCACAATTATATACACTTTCAGAGTTTAGAAAGTACTTTACGTATATTATGTCATGTATCATGCAAATTGTCCTGAATTCAGAAAAATGGAGAGAGTACTCTACATAGTTAAAGTATGTATTATATCACATTAACAGCTTGTCACAAAACAACAAAATGAAAACACTCTATGGGTAACAACTTGTCCATATTTACCCCATCAGATACTGGATGGGGCTTTCATGACTGGGAGCAAAAACACCACATCACTGGGAAAGTAAACTCACCATCCCAAGAGCTCAGAGCTGATGGAGGCAATTCCCATAATTAGTTAGATGGCCCTTGCTTGTACCAGTTTCCATAGCCTTCTAATACATCTGTCCTAGCATGTCCCAGACATTTCCATCATCCACAATACTTACATCCTTGTTGAACCTGGCTTTCTCCTTAATGTAATTTTACATCTTTGGTTGTTTTCAATATTTTATCCTAGTACTTTTGAGGCATATTCCCGATTTCATTTTAATTAACTTTCAGAACATGTCTGGTAGAAACGAGCGTGACATAATATACAAAGTTTCAGACTTGAGCTCTAAGCCTTGTTGGTGCTCTCAGCCCAGGGCTCTTCATCACGAGTTCCCTCTATAGGCCAAGAAGCATATTTAATAATAAAATATGTGTATTATGTGAGCATATTTAAGTCTCTGTTCATATTATTTATTTAACTGGAAGGTGTTTATACAATCTTTGATGAAGGCATTATTTTTTAAATTTCCACAGAGGTAATAAGTCCCTCCCCACATTCTGTACCTCTCTGGACACTAATTACACATTTGTTTCATTCTACCTTGCAAAATTGTGAGTTTATGTATGCATTTCTCCTGTTGTTTAAAAGGTGTGTTGAAAAAAAGATTATCATAAAAATTAGACCTACCTATTCTTGCTTTTTGTTTGTTTTATATTGTTTTTATAAGAAAGACCAAATAATTACATCAATTTATATTATTAGTTGGAAGATTAACTTTTTAAAAAGTTATTGTTAAAAACAACTTAAATTTTGTGTGTAGCAATTGTGACAACCACAGAAAAGAAAACAAATAGACACAACCTCCAGTGAAACAGGTTTCAGAAGAGATTTAGAGATTCTTAATATGAAATTATTTAAAAGTAATAGGATAATTTTATTTCACTGATGTTTTTCTACCTAATGATAGACAAGACTATATTAGTTTAATTTCTCTTGATCCTTTTGATTCTAAAAACACCAGAATTTTAGGCATCTTGTGATGCTAGCATATTAATTGAGTTAATACATGAGGTAGAGAACATACTAATTGAGTAAACACATGAGGTAGAGAGATGTTTATCTATTATTTTTAGAAAATTAATTTGATTTTTTGCAATGTTTTACAATATGGAACTGAGACAGAAAAGGTATTGGTGGAAAATCTTTATGTTCATTTTTTTTTTCTAGATTAGAGACTCCTAACTCAAATGGAAACTGCGAGTATTTACACAAATCAATCCCTTTCTCCTAAGATGAAAAATAATCTTCCAAAGCCAATCTCAGTTTATACTTCTTCATTGGTGGACATCCAAGGAATGAGGGGTTGAGAGAGGTTGCTGAAGCCTTTCCTTGAGCACTCCCTCACAGTATAGTAAATTAGCTTCTGGAATCTCTACATAAAGTTGCATTAACTACCACTGGGATACACTTTAGTGAAATTGTGTGAATTACCATTGTTTTAATTGACTTTTAAGCATGGAATGTATCTTTTATCAGGTTGCATGCAGAGAAATCTATGCGTTTTTCAAGAGAAATCTAAGAATTTCATATTCAAGTCTGTTAAATTTTTTACATATAACAAAGTATATTCACATTTATTTTTAATCTAGAAAAAAAGGCCACATTAATAAGGAGAAAGTTCATTCAAAAGCTTTTTATGTTCATATATTGGTACTAAATTATTTCTACCCCAAGGTTTTTATAATCATAAGAAATGTTGGAAAATGCCTATAGAAAAAATTTAGAGTCAGAATCAGAATACTGACCTTTCTACATATATGACTGATACCAAGACAAGAGAGATTTTGTCACAATAGGTGTAATAGAGAGATAGTAATTGTTATTCATTTTTAGGTTTAGGTAAAACAGGCACTATGTATGGCATGGGCAGTGAGATTTTGAAGACTCTTCTAATCTGTTTGTCAGTCATCGTCTCTCTGCCTGTATTGTTTCAGACTGCAGGTCTGATTGTAGTCTTTACCTCACATGTTACAAATGTGTTCATCACCTTTTTATGAATTTTGTTTTGCATGGTGAGCATCAGCAGACAAAAGAGGACATTAAAAAGCACAATAAATCAATATATTCAAAAAAAGTCAAAAGTCATTAATAAGAAAAAGCCTTTTAAAGTTAAAAATATCATTGTAAAATAAAAATAAAATTGAAGATAAGTTGGAAGATATATCCCAAAATGTGTGATTAAAAAATGGAGAAGAAAGACATGAAAAATTATGATAAAAGTCATTTAGAGTACATATAAGATGTTTAACATCTAATTAACGGGCATCTAAAAAGATAATTTAGAGGAAGATTACTAAGTAAGTAAACATTTTGAGAACATTTAGAGAAAAACTACTATGGGTTTAATAAAAGAAAAAAATTCCAGCATATTTCAAGAGTAGAAAGAAGACCAGAGTTTTCGCATTGGTACAGCTCTCCAGGGCTAATGCAATAAATACAAAAATGCCACCCATCTCTAGAAACATAATTATGAGTTTTCCTAACAAGAGAAATAAAGAATAAAGAGATGACCATACAATTCTTTGAGAAGAAAGAAAAGTTATCTCCAAAAACTGGTTATCAGATAGCTTTTAAGAAATCGTCTATATACTCAAACATAAAGAAAACTCAAGGGACAGATAGCATACACAACGTACGGGTCTAATTCTGAGGCAGGTAATTATGCGGCAATAATAGGAAATAAACTGACCAAATTACAAAGGACGTCAGAGTCCTATGCGGTGGGATGCGGGGGCATATTCAGAGGAAACTGAATTCCAGCATATCAAAATATGAAAAGAGTACAAAAGCAAAAGTAAAAATAAGCAAAACCTGATGTTGAGTTTTTATATCCTTAACTATGAAAGCCTATTTATCCTTAACTTGAAAGCCTATTTTAATGAAGGTGTGTGGCTCAGAAGGGGATTTTTCAGTGAATTCAATCATCCAAAAAGAAAGTTAATAGATAATTCTTAAGCAAATTAATTCAGAAATAGAGGTAATTGAAAACTTATTGGGAGTTGCAGAGATAAACAGAATAAGAAATAATTATAGAAGTTATTAAACTGCTTACTTCGAGGAATGGTACAGAATAGAGTGAAGAATGGGAAAAGGGAAGTTTCTTTTATTTTTCTTTGTACCCTTCTAAACTATGATTTTTTTAGCCGTGTGCAGATATTATTTTTGTTATTTATTCAAAAATATTTAATACTTACTAGTTGTAAAATAGCAATATGTGTGGAGAACATAACAGCAAAAGCAAAGTAGACAATAGTCTTTGTGTGCGTTCACAAAATATATCAAGAAATGTGTAAAAAGGAAAAAAAAAGCTCAGACTCTTTTGACTCCAAAATCAGTATTTATTTCATTAAATAAAACCAATAGCAGACCCAGAGCTGCTTGCCTTGCACAATTCCACTGGTCACCACTGATCTTATACACAATGTGAGTGGAGGCCCTTTGAGCACAGAACACAAGCTCACATGATGAAGCAAAGATAGTACTTCACGTAAAAAAGCTTCCTGAACTGCAAAATTATATACAAGGTTGATTAATGTTATTGTTCTTGCTTTAGAACCTGAAACATTTCTGATCAGGGCTGTAAGAATCAGAAGTCTGTGCACCCCTCTGCGGTTCATGTGTTCCCGGAAAGGGATATGTTCATTCTTTTCCTTGGTAGGCACTTCTCAAGTAAGAATGCTCTTAACCATAAGAAATGAAATTATATAGAGTAATATTCTCCACCTTATCGAGAGGAGAGAATGTAATGGATTACTCCAAGTTCTGTAGGAAGTGTTTCTATCAACTTTCTTCTCCCTTGATATTAGGAGAATTGAACCTCTCTACAGTTAACTTAAATTTTATACTAACAGCTTATTTTATTTGATAACATCAGGATCTAGAAACCATGCCTGGTCTGCTACACCTCAGTTACAGGTTGAAGGGAGTCCGAGGGAGGTTATTACCCCTGAGAATCTCAATAAGATGTGCCACTTATCTTAAAGTGGGAAATGGGGTAAATTTTAAGTTGGTTTATCATATTTTCAGACTGCTGTAAATGTAAAGACCAACACCTGTTTCTTTTAAAAGATTTTCCCTGAGCTAACATCTGTTGCCAACCTTCCTCTTTTTGTATGCCGCCATGACAGCATGACCACTGACAGATGAGTGGTGTAGGTCCATGCCTAGGAATCAAACCCCTGTCGCCAAAGAGGAGTGTGCTGAACTTAGCCACTAGCCCACCTGGGCTGGCCCAGCACTCATTTCTTAATTAGAGTTTGACTACACAGCAGCGTAATGGAAGCTGTGACATCACATGCAGAATTCATGTAATCACATCATCACATTGAGTTTCCTAATTGGTGAAAGAAAAAGAACTCCACTTAGGTGTCTTTAAAAGCTGTCCTGAAAATAACCTTTGAAATTTATTACAAATTTTAAAAAGCATGTAAAAAAGTTCAAAATATTCATTGTGTTTTTAACAGGAAAGGCATCTCTCCTTTGAAGTGAACATGAGGTCAGCTTTGGATACACTGGGTATCCAGCTGATTTCCAAAAGTCATCTCAGTCAACTGGAAACTCGGGTTTTCGGAATCACACTGAGTTATTGCAAAAATGATTTTCTAAAACACCACCGTGAATCAGAATCCATCTTTAATATTGTCCTCCGGTAAACAGTCCAAATACAACACTGAAACGAAAGAGCGGCTGTCTTGCATTTTTCTCAAACTTTAAGTATTCTGAGAAAAAGTAGAAAATGAAGTCCAAATGGATATTCACCTCATCTTTTATTTATTTTATTAGAATGTGACTAACATGAAAATAGATATAGCTTCACCTTTTATTTACAAAATTATAAAATTTCATTTCTCTTCACTTCATCTGCAGAAAAGAACATGATCTGGAGCATAGTTCTCTTTTTTATGTTTGCCCCATTCCCTTAACATCTGTAAGTTTTCTTTCTGGAGTTATCACAAAAAGATGTAATGATGATTAACGTGGTGCAGGCAAGGAGAACGTGCTCCTGTTAACGACTGTTTTATGCAATTCCTGTAAATTGGAGTAACAAATGACACCCTCCTTTAGCTGAATCTGAAATAATCAGGCAGCATCTGCCTTCTGTTCTCTCACTCCATTTGTAGAAACGAAATGCTAACTTTAAGATCATTCATCTTCTGAAGTGCTAACTCCTATTCCCTCCAAATCTCCTCTGCTTGTTTCAGTGTTCTTTCTTGAGGTCGCTTATCTTGACCACTCGATACTATCAAATCTAACACCATTCTTTATTTGACATTTCTGAATACAAACTGCTGTTTATTATTTTCATCCTTTAAAAGCTTGAGCCAACTTTCTTTTCGCTTAGTAAAAAAAATTGCTTTCAGCTGCAAAACTGATAGTTAGTCTTAAAAACAAAAAAACAAACTTGTCTTCCTGTTCATCTCTAAAACCATTAATTCTTCTGTTTCAATCCAGAAAACATTTTGTTGCCTTGAAAACACAGTTGTTGTAACTTATCCTAAATTATTTTCTTTGAACCCACCTAGGAACCCATGCCTCTCCCTCTGTCTATTTAGGGCAATTGTTCTCAATCAGTGTGTAGAAGGAGGTAGCAGAAGTTGCACGTACAGTAGATCATAAGGCTTGAATCTTTACTTATACTCTGTAACTGACTTATTTTTCTTTTCTGCTTTATCTCCCCAAATCCCCCCAGTACACAATTGTATATCTTAGTTGCAGGTCCTTCTAGTTGTGGCATGTGGGACGCCGCCTCAACGTGGCCTGATGAGCGATGCCACGTCCTCGCCCAGGATCTGAACCTGTGCAAACCTGGGCCGCCACAGCAGAGCGTGTGAACTTAATCACTGGCCATGGGTCCGGCCCCTGTAACTGACTTATTATAAGAGTGTAGTTTTGGTCATTTAGAGCATATTATTGCCTGTCATTTGCAAAGCTAATGAGTTGGATGAGGTGATATTTGAAGTCCAATAAGGCTCTAAGAGTGTACAATTTGAAGTCATTTTGGGAAGCCATTATCTGACCTACTCTAAGACCTCTATTATGCACTGATCGCATAAGTCAAGCCCTATAACAACATTAATCTTTGAACACAAAGATTTCCATTCTTCACTGAATAGCTCAACTCATCCAGATGAGATTTCAATACAATATCTTTTCAGTGTTTTAGAGAATGTGTAGGTTCCATCATGAACGAGGTTTGAAATATATCATATTATATTCAAACATTTTGGCTTCTTTCATATTGTTCAGTTGCTTTACATATGGTTTGTGTCACCTAGTCAATAAATAATTATGGGGAATCTTGTAGAATATAATCATAGCTTTCAAGGAAGTTTGCAATTTAGAAAATGGAGTTAGATACAAACATAATTGAAGTATATATGAGTTTTATATTGCTGTGTAACAAATTACCACAAACATAGTGACTGAAAGCAAAATTTTGTTATCTCACTCTTTCCCTTGGTCAGGAGTCTGGGTATGGGTTAGCTGGGTACTCTGCTCAGGCTCTCACCAGGGTAAAAGCAAGGTGTCAGGGGGCTGTAATTGCATTGGAAGGTCAGTGTCCTATTCCAAGCTCAGTGGTTATTGATAGAATTCAGTTCCCTATGACTACATAACAAAGATTCTTACTTTCTTGCCAGTTTGCATCAGAAAGCCATTTTTACCTACTAAAGGCTGTCCACATTCCTTGGACATATCCTTCTCCAAGGCTACAAGGCTGGTAGGAGAATTTCTCATGATTTAAATCTGCTACCTAAGAAATGATCCAGTAGTTTTTAAGGGTTCACTTTATTAGATTAGGTCTACCTAAAATCATCTCCCCTTTGATTAACTCAAAGTCAACTCATTAAATCTGGAAAATCCCTTTGCCGTATGAGGTAGTCTAATGGTAGGAGTGATATCCCATCATATATTTGCTGGTCCTGCTTATAGTTAAAATCGAGGGATTATAAGGCATGTACATGGAAGGGGGAATCTTGGGGGACATCTTCGAATTCTGCCTACCACAAAGTACAAGTTAAAATAAGTGTCTAAATAAGACAGAAGTTAGATTATTTATGGAAATTGAAATTATGTATACTATATATACATTGAGGAAGAAATGTGGATGAGAAACTGTAGAGTAAGTCTCTATGCATATATATTTTTTCTAGGTGGAAGAGATGTGCTAAAGGAAGAAAGAAGGTATTTTAACAAAAAGCAAGGCATATATTGTAGTGAAATGTGAAAATACAGGGACTATTCCTATAGCCCAATTTGGCCAATAGAGCTAATAAAGCTAATGGGAAAGATTTAGGTCATCCAATGAAAGGCTTTGAACATTGTGCTTGTTTCAGTAGGCAGTGAAAAGCTATTGAATGTTTGAGAGGATTGAACTGTCCTCTACCTGCCTCTTCAGATACACTCTCTGCTCTT
The DNA here is from genome assembly GCF_041296265.1 of Equus caballus. NCBI lineage: Eukaryota > Metazoa > Chordata > Mammalia > Perissodactyla > Equidae > Equus > Equus caballus. The sequence continues at coordinate 14,788,491 of NC_091702.1, read as the reverse complement.
CACCCTGGAAGGCCCATCTATCTGGACTACATTCATGAGGTCCCTTGCCTTTGGGCTTCCACTTGGGTTTGCCCAATCAGAAGCAATGGCAGGACATCTAGGGGAAGGAAGGAGAGTGAGGTGGGTTATATTCCTAAATTTTCTTCCTATGAGGCTGCTACCTCCTTTATTATCATAAAGGCCTCTCCACACAGCCCTTTGTATTTCTGGGTTCCAATAACCAATCCTTTCTCTCTCCCCTTCAGATACAATGATGGGAAAAATACTGAGATGTAAACTCCTGGGTATGCTATTATCCCTTGTGTTCTTTCTTTACTCATCCAACACCTTTTTAAAATCTCGCTATTAAACACTCTTCAAATTACCAAATTTGAATGTGCCATCTGTTTGCTACTGGGACTTGACTGAAATTGGAACTGATATAACTGAAATTCTTATGGGAAGATTAATGTGACAATGATGAATAGATGGTGTAGAGAGGGAAGAGACTGAATATGTTAGTCCAGCTAAGAGTAGTAATGAAGGCATGAACTAGGTGGTGAGCATGAGAAAACAGCGCAGACGATACAAGAAATAATGTAGAGTAGAATACATGGTTCTTAGCATCTGACTAATATAGGAGAGGAAGGAAAAGGATGTCAAAGGTAGTTCAAGGATAAAACTTGGTAACTAAGTGAACTTTCATGGAAAGTTCATGGAAATATCAACTCATGGAAGCGATTCATGGAAATATCAATGCCAGAAGAGATTTTGTGGCTATTAGGAATAGTGAGTTTGTTTCTGAACTAGTATACATTAACATGGTGCACATTCAAGTAGAGAAAACAAGTAGCTGATTGGAAAGGCAGATTTGGCATTTTAGAGGGTAGTTGATGCTAACCTTATAGACTTAAGAACTACGTAAAAGATGTCATAACCGAATTCATAAGAATTATTATTTCTTGAGAAAATCCTAAGGGCAAAGAATGTACATCCATAGACAAACCTTAAGGCAGCTATGCATAGGGAAATGAAGAGGAAAATTTCGGAGAGGAAAGTGTCTCTTCTCTTTCTCTTCAGAGATAGAGATATATAAGTGTTAGAGGTATGATAAAAAGTCAAGATGTTATAAGAAAAAAATACAGAAGAGCTGTTTAAGAAGCAGGAAGTTGGTTTGATTAGTGGCAATCTCAGTGCCTGCCTAGTAACAGCACAAATTAATCAACAAAGTCTCTTTCACAGCCATCACTTCATAGGTATGCAGTCATTTATTTTACCATGTGACCATGCCACCTGCCTGGCCCAAGGTGTTTGGACCGGGAGTAGGCATCAACTCTAAAGGTAATAAAATTCAGATTCTGGTTGGTGGCCCATGAGTCCACGTGCATGATATGATAAATTTTTCAAAGGAAGTCTTGCTTTTAAAAATTTATATTGAGAAACCCAAGCAGGCTGAGTTAGTAAGTGGAAGTTGTAGCTAATAGTGTCTGAGGATAACAACATTCTGATGACTATAATGGGTCAGGTGCAAGACAAAATTATGAAGCAGCAGTAGCAAATAATAAAAACAATAAAGGGCAGCCAGCTGGCAGAGGAACAGACATAGGCAAAAATAAGAGTCACATCAACAATGTTGATTGTAGATCAATGATTCACTGTTGAGGCCAAGAGAAAGGGATTGACTCAAGAACCACCTTCCACCACATCTCTCTGAGGGCTAGCCCTGTTAAAATTTCTGTTCTTAGTTCTCTACACATACCCAATATAAAACCACCTGTATTTGTGCTAGCCTGATGGTCAATCTGTCTACCTATTCCCAGCAGTTAAGTGATTCTGAAATAAAGCGAATCCTTAAATGCTCTCTCTCTTCTATCGATATAGATATGTAGATATATAATCATATATATGACAATTATATGTATATAATTAAATATATATATATATATATAATCACTAGGAGTAAATAAAGAAACCGATTATCAGAAGGACACAGGCAGTAATAGGAACTGCTGAGACATTGCTTAGGTGAGATGTCTTTACCCACTCCAGGATGGTACATAGGCATTTCATGACTGGTAAAATTGTTAATAAAGCTTTCCCATGCAAAGCAAGAATGTAGACAGGTAAGGAATGGAATACACAAAAATGACTACTGTAACAATCTAATAGCCCCTAGAAATAAAACTGAAGTGTCTTTAGCCCCTGCTTCCCAGGTGCCACGTTTTGTGCCATTTGACTGCCACCTCACCCTTTAACCAATAAGGTATATATAATTGATGAAGAACAGCAAGCCATTTGCTGATTAGCAACCCATAAACGACTTCCTAGGAAAAGATGAACTGGCCAATCAGATGATCACCACCAGGAACTGAAACTAGGAATCAGAGAGTCTGATTCCATCAATGGGTAGAAATTGAGTTTAAAAGACATGAGGCATAATTGGAATCAGAGAAGTCATAATGGGTCTTGTTTACTATAAATTATATGATAAAGCTTATCAGTGACAGAAGAATATAATGGGAACAAGAAGATAAACACAGAGTGTAGGTATCATATTAGACTGTAGTTGTCATATTAATGTAATGTAATATTAAAGAAATGCAAAATCCTTCCTCTTGTTGAGTTCCTTAAAACTACTTTGAAAACAGTATAATCTTTAAGTTCTAGGTTCAAAGAACTTTAGAACCATTGTAATGCCTCTTTTTAGATTTGTTGACAAAATATCAGAAATCTAATCATATTATTGCCTTGTCAATAAATGAGAAAAGCAAAAAAAAAAAAAAGTGGTTTCTAGTGCAAAACAGCAGAGAAAGTTGAGGAAGTAAGGGAGATTGAAGTGTGGGTTGTATTTCGGAAAAGGGAACTCATTAGTGACCTTTGAGAGAGCAATTTCAGTAGAGAGATAGGGAAAGAAAGCAGTTGTAAGAGATGAAGACTGAAGGGATAATGGATAATAAGAGCTGAGAGGAAATGGCTTTAGAGCAATATAAATGAAGATAGTTTTGAAGAGAAGGAAGGAGGTTAGGTCAAATAGGGCATGGTTGGATCAAGAAAAAGGTCCTTTTTACTACATTGATTTGCCCCAAATTATTGGGGAAACTAGAAAATATTTTTATGCAGCAGAGTAAGGTCAGTAGAGAGGATTTCTAAATTATAAATTCCTAGATAAGTGAAATCTTTTTATTGCTCAAGTATTTTCTAACAGTTATAAAATTAAATAACATATTTAAATCATCAGCCCCCAAATGTTTAAAAAATTTTATTAAAGGTTCTACAAAAAGGAGAAATACTGAGAAATCTCCTGGTTCAATGTCTTATTTTGATTAATAAAATCATTCAGTGACCCATTGCTTAAGTAAGGTGACTGAGTTTATAAGGTTTGGGGTTGTGATCATTCAACTAAGATTTTAATATTTCTGCTTTCTCATTACTTGTGTCCCCAAATGATTAAATAGTGAACCTTTCTATAATTTCTAACTTACCTCAAACATAAATGTGAGGAGATATGGCAAGTAAAGAAAAAATTGTCAAAGACAGCTGTTAATTTCTGAGTATTACACATCTTTGTCCACAGTAGATAGTAGATCTGACTATATATTCTAAGAAATTATAATCTACTTAAATAACTATTTGGGTGAAGATTGATATAAATTTAAATGCAATAATTTTTAATTTTGGCTTTTGTTTGTTTGGTTTTGCATTTTCTTTTTTTTTAACTGGAAAATAAGTTAGAATGGGTCCAATGACTGAAGTATGTGTCCTGCCTAAAGATGGGAGCAAACTAAGGAAGTGTGGACAGAGGTCACCCCAACAGGGGTTAGAGATTGCACACTGAGGTTAGTACTGATTCAGTAACACTGAGGCCTGGAAATGGTAATCTCCTCAGGGGTGATACTCTAAGAAAATTTCTGTATTACAAATACATTGACATAATGTGAAATAGGAAAATATCAGACTCTACATATTAAAATTCATGCTAACTGCTGCTATTTAATTCTGAGAGTGAAATCTGTGAAGTAGGCTATCACAAAGACAGGTTGAATGCCATATACATGTAACATGTTGAATGTGACAGCCAGAAATGAAACTTTTAAATGATTGTCTAGATGCAGTTCAAATAGTAAGAAATATTTGGTCAAAAAGTAAATTTGAAACAAATACAGGAGATCTCGTCAAGATGGTGATATGAGCAGGCATTGAACTCGTCTCCTGCCACGAACACAACCAGGTTGCAACAATTTTTGGAAAAATTACCCCAGATTGAAAACTGAAAACTGGATAAAAAGAACCCCCACAACAAGGAACAGTCCTGACAAAGGCAGAAGAGGCTGTAATTCCTGCTGAAGAGGAAAAAAGCCACCTTTGGGAGCGGCAGAGCTTCTCAGCTGGCCAAGCGGGAGACATCCTAAGGTATGCAGCCCTCCCTTGTGGAGTGAGGTCCGGAGCAGGGATGATACTGCTATAAGCATGCTTCAGACTCAGCCCAACTGAGATGGGGGTCTTACTGTCTGGCTTTGCTGCCTATTAACCGCAGCGAGGATACCCCCAGAAAAGCTATCAGCTGAAAGCTGAAAAGACCTGGGTCTTAAAGGGCCCACGCACAAACTCACTCATTGCAGCAAACTAAAATCACCAGAGAGAAGGCTGACAGACCTTTGGTGAAAAGAGACTCACCTGGTGTGCTCTGGGGGCATCTTGGTGAGAGGAGGGACCTCTCCTGAGACTGAGACATTGGTGGGGGCCATTGTTCTGAGCTAGTCCAGGTGTGCTGACATGACCCAGGTGGGGGCCATTGAGGTTCATCCCTTGGGCTGTTAGCCCAGGGGTCTGCCACACCCACTAGAGCACAGATTTAATCCAGTTCAGCCACGGCAGGCAACTGGCCCTAGGGACCAGCCCCACCTAACAGAAAGCCCTCAGGCTACTTTTCAGCCTGCATTGACTGGGTGCCTTGATTCTTTACAGGCAGGCAAGGGTGTCCGCCTCTGTGGGGCAGGGCCTGTGTGAGGACCAGGTGAACTGTAGGGGGCACTGGTGGAGAGGTGGCGGCGTCTGCAGTGTGGCATCGGGGTATGCTCCAGGGGGTTGGGAAGTGTGCACAGACCAGGACTGTGTTGATCATGTATGTAGTCCTGGGTGGGGTGGGGGTAAGGCTTATCAGCAGAAGACCTTTGCTTCACAAATAGCCATAAAAAGGATCAGTCACACCTTCCAAAGCCTGAAACAATTGAGTGCCCCCGTGCCAAGGGCTAGCCCCACCCAGCAGCACTCCTAAGAGAACTGACAACAGCCTTGTAGGCCTGAGGCCTATCACAACCATACGCCCCTGAGCCTAGCAACCAGCTACACTGGGTACCAACACAATTAAGAGGAAAACTTCAATAGGAGTGTGCTGATAGACTTTGTAGCCAACAGTGCTGAGGCTCCCCAAACCAGATTTACAAACAGCTGGCCAGGGAAGGAAAGATTAGACTCCCTGGGTACCTGCAGTGGGAGCAACCCTGCCACAGCAGAAGGACACAAGTAGCCCACAAAGGTGTCACTCCGGGTTCTTATGGACTGGTGATGAGAAGGAAGCACACTGCTGGGCCTCATAAGGCAAATCATAAATAAGGCCACTTCCCCAAGATCAGGAGACATAGCCAACTCACCTAATACATAGAGAATAGCACAGAGAAAGAGGCATAATGAGGAGACAAAGGAATACTTTCCAAGCAATGGAATGGTACAAAAGCCCAGAAAAAGGACTAAACGAAACAGAAACTAGCAACCTACTCGACAAAGAGTTCAAAAAAAATATCATGAGTATGCTCACAGATAATGGGAGAAGAATGGATAAACACAGTGAGCACGTCAGCAAAGAACTGGAAGATATAAAAAAAAAACAATCAGAAATGAAGAATGCAATACTCGAAATGAGAAATTCTCTAGAGAGACTCAATAGCAGAGTAGAGGAAGCAGAACGGATCAGCAAGCTAGACGAAAGCCTAGAGGAAATCACCCAAGCAGAATAGAAAAGAGAAAAAAGAATTAGACAGAATGAGAACAGTCTAAGGGAACTCTGGGACAATATCAAGCATGCTAACATTCAGATTATAAGTGTCCAAGAAGGAGAAGAGAGAGATAAACGGGCAGAAAATTTATTTGTAGAAATAATAGATGAAAATTTTCCTAACCTGAGGAAGGAAACAGAGGTCCAAGTTCAGGAAGTACAGAGAGCTCCAAACAAAATAAGCCCAAAGAGGCCCACACCAAGACAAATTATAATCAAAATGTCCAAAATAAAAGACAAAGAGAGAATGCTAAAAGCAGCAAGAGAAAGGCCACAAGTGACATATAAAGGGAAGCCCATCAGGCTATCAGCGGACTTCTTAGCCGAGACCCTAAAGGCAAGAAGAGAATGGCAGGACATATTTAAAGTGCTAAAAGGAAAAAACCTACAGCCAAGAATACTCTATCCATCAAGGTTGTCATTCAGAATGGAAAGAGAGATAAAGAGCTTCCCAGACAAGCAAAAGTTAAAGGAGTTTATCACCAAGAAACCAGTTCTGCAAGACATGCTGAAGGGACTTATTTAAGTGGGAAAGCAATGACCACAAATAGAGATTAAAAAAATTATCAACAAAACAAAACAACAACAAAAAACTAGGCAATAAAATCACTTGTAAGGTAAAAATATAGTAAAGGCAGCAGATCAACTACCTGTGAAGATAATATGAAGGTTAAAAGACAAATGTACTAAAATCACCTATTTCAATGATAAGAGGTTTATGGATAGATACACACTAAACAAGCGACTATATATGATTTGAAAAACATACAATGTGGGAGGAGGGGAGTGAAAAAGTAGAGCTTTTAGAAAGAGGTCAAGCTAAAGAGTCTATCAACTCAATATAGACTGTTATATGCATAGTATATTAAATAGGATCCTCATGGTAACCACAAACCAGAAACCTATAACAAGCAGGAAAAAAAAGTAAGACAAAAGAAATCAAACATATTACTAAAGATAGCCATCAAACCACAAGGGAAGAGAGCAAGAGAAAAAGAAAGGAACTGAGAAGAACTACTAAAACACCTCAAAAAAAGAAAAAGTGACAAAATGCCAATAAATACATATTTATCAATAGCTACTTTAAATGTCAATGGACTAAATGCTCCAATCAAATGCCGTAGGGTGGCCAACTGGATAAAAAAACAAGATCCATGTATATGCTGCATGCAAAAGACACACTTCAGACCTACAGACACTCGCAAACTTAAAGTGAAAGGATGGAAAAAGATATTCCACTCAAATGGCAAAGAAAAGAAAGCGGGGGTAGCAATACTTATATCAGACAAAATAGACTTTAAAACAAAAACTATAATAAGAGACAAAGATGGGCACTACATAATGTTAAAGGGAACAATCCAACAAGAAAATCTAACACTTATAAATATCGATGCACCCAATATAGGAGCACCTCAATATATAAAGCAATTATTAACAGACATAAAAGGAGAAATAGACAGTAACACAATAATAGTAGGGGACTTTAACACTCCACTTACACCAATGGATAGATTATCCAAACAGAAGATCAATAAGGAAAAACTGGCCTTAAAGGATACATTAGACTAGATGGACTTAGTAGATATATACAGAACATCCCATCCAAAACCACGGAATACAAATGCCAAATGCCCATGGATCATTCTCCAGGATTGATGACATTAGGCCACAAAACAACTCTCAATAAGCTTAAGAAGATTGAAATAATACCATGCATCTTTTCTGACCACAAAGGTATGAAACTGGAAATCAACTACAGGAAGAAAACCAGAAAAGCCACAAAAATGTGGAGATTAAACAAAATGCTACTGAACAACGATTGGGTCAATGAAGAAATCAAAGGAGAAATCAATAAATTCCTGTAGACAAATGAAAATGAAAACACGGCATGCCAAAATCTGTGGGATACAGTAAAAGCGGTTCTAACAGGGAAGTTTATAGCAATTCAGGCCTACCTCAACAAGAAGAAAAATCCCAAATAGGCAATCTAAAAGTGCACCTAAAGGTACTGGAAGAAGAACAACAAACAAAGCCCAAAATCAGCAGAAGGAAGGACATAATAAAAAACAGAGCAGAAATAAACAAAATAGAGACTTAAAAAAATAGAAAAAAATAATGAAACCAAGAGCTGGTTCTTTGAAAAGATAAACAAAATTGACAAACCCTTAGCTAGACTCACCAAGAAAAAGAGAAGGCTCAAATAAATAAAATCAGAAATGAAAGAGGAGAGATTACAACAGACATCTCAGAAATAAAAATGATAATAAGAGAATACTATGAAAAGCTATACACCAACAAATTGGATAATCTGGAAGAAATGGATAAATTCTTAGAAACATACAACCTTCCAAAACTGGACCAAGAAGAAGTAGAAAATTTGAATAGACCGATCACCAGTAAGGAGATCGAAACAGCAATCAAAAACCTCCCAAAAAATAAAAGTCCAGAACCAGGTGGCTTCCCTGGTGAATTCTACCAAACATTCAAAGAAGACTTAATACCTATCCTTCTCAAACTCTTCCAAAAAATTGAAGAGGAGGGGAGGCTTCCTAACTCATTCTATGAAGCCAACATTATCCTGATACCAAAACAAGACGAGGACAGCACAAAAGAAGAAAAGTACAGGCCAATATCACTGATGAGCATTGATGCAAACATCCTCAGCATAATACTAGCAAATCGAATACAACATTACATTAGAAAGATCATACATCATAATCAAGTGTGTTTCATTCCAGGGATGCAGAGATGGTTCCACATCCTCAAATCTATCAACGTGATACACCACAGTAACAAAATGAAGAATAAAAATCACATGATCATCTCAATAGATGCAGAGAAAGCATTTGACAAGATACAGCATCCATTTATGATAAAAACTCTAATTAAAATGGGTATAGAAGGAAAATACCTTAACATAATAAAGGCCATATATGACAAACCCATAGCAAATATCATTCTCAACGGAGAAAAACTGAAAGCTATCCTTCTAAGAACAGGAACCAGACAAGGATGCTCACTGTCACCACTCTTATTTAACATAGTATTGGAAGTCCTAGCCAGAGCAATCAGGCAAGAAAAGGAAATAAAAGGGATCCACATTGGAAAAGAAGAAGTGAAACTGTCACTCTTTGCAGATGACATGATTTTATATCTCAAAAACCATAAAGATTCCACTAAAAAACTTTTAGAAACAATAAAGGAATACAGTCAAGTCACAGGATACAAAATCAATGTACAAAAATCGGTTGTGTTTCTATACACTAACACTGAAGTAGCAGAAAGAGAAATTAAGAATACAGTCCCATTTACAATTGCAACAAAAAGAATAAAATACCTAGGAATAAACTTAACCAAAGAAGTGAAAGATCTGTACACCAAAAACTATAAAACATCATTGAAAGAAATTGAAGAAGACACAAAGAAATGGAAAGATATTCTGTGCTCTCGGACTGGAAGAATTAGCACCGTTAAAATGTCCATATTTCCTTAGCAATCTATAGATTCAACGCAATCCCTATCAAAGTTCCAACAACATTTTTTCACAGAAATAGAACAAAGAATCCTAAAATTTATATGGAACAACAAAAGACCCCGGATAGCCAAAGGACTCGTGAGAAAAAAGAACAAAGCTGGAGGTATCACACTCCCTGATTTCAAAATATGCTACAAAGCCATAGTAACCAAAACAGCATGGTACTGGCACAAAGACAGACACACAGATCAGTGGAACAGAATTGAGGGACCAGAAGTAAACCCACACGTTTATGGACAGCTAATATTCGACAAGGGAGCCAAGAGCACACAATGGAGAAAGGAGAGTCTCTTCAACAAACGGTGTTGGGAAAACTGGACAGCCACATGCAAAACAATGAAAGTAGACCATTACGTTATATCATGTGGAAAAATCAACACAAAATGGATTAAAGACTTGAATGTAAGACCTGAAACCATAAAACTTCTAGAAGAAAACATAGGCAGTACGCTCTTTGACATAGGTCTGAGCAGCATATTTTCAAGTCCCATGTCTGACCTGGCAAGAGAAACAAAGGAAAAAACGACCAAATGGGACTGCATCAAACTAAAAAGCTTCTGCACAGCAAAGGAAACCATCAACAAAACAAAAAGACAACCTAACAATTGGGAGAAGATATTTGCAAACCATATATCAGATAAGGGGTTAATATCTAAAATATACAAAGAACTAATACAGCTCAACAACAAAAAACCAACAGTCCAGTTAGAATATGGTCAAAAGATCTGAACAGAGATTTCTCCAAAGAAGATATATGGATGGCCAACACGCATATGAAAAGATGCTCAACATCATTAGCTATCAGGGAAATGCAAATCAAAACTACAATGAGGTATCAATTCATTCCGGTCAGAATGGCTATAATTAACAAGACAGGGAACAAGAAATATTGGAGAGGATGTGGAGAGAAGGGAACCCTTGTTTACTGCTGGTGGAGCATTATACACAATAGCCAAGACATGGAAGCAACCTAGTTGCCCATCAAGGGACAAATGGATAAAGAAGATGTGGTATTTATACACGATGGACTACTACTCAGCTATAAGAAATGATGAAATCCGGACATTGTGACAACATGGATGTACCTTGAGGGTATTATGCTGAGTGAAATAAGTCAGAGGGAGAAAGTCGTATACCGTATGATCTCAATCATAAGTAGAAGATAAAAACAATGACAAAAAACACATAGCATTGGAGATTGGATTGGTGGTTACCATAGGAGAAGGGGGGAGGGGGGAGGGCAAAGGGGTGATTAGGCTCACATGTGAGGGGATGGACTATAATTAGTTTTCGGGTGGTGAACATGATGTAATCTACACAGAATTCGAAATATATTATGATGTACATTCTAAAATAAATAAATAACTGTAAAAAATAATAAAAAAATAAACATATTAATATTTATGTTTAACTGTTACTTCAAATCTCATTTATTTACCCAATAGCTATTATAAGTCAGGTATTTTACAAACCACTGGAAACTCAAAAATGAAAATGGCAGGATCCCTGTTTTCAAGATACGCCTAGATCACTGAAATAATAAAAATCGCATCTTACCATAATATCAGAAACTAACTAGAAATTTAAATTTGAAAGTTCATCAAACTATCTTTAGTTGTAAGCACTAAATACATTTACATCACAATGTACATTAAAACATAGCCAACACATAGAAATAACGTAGCTTTCGTTTCTAAAATACTTTAAATGTTCATCTGATCTACCAATAAAAATTATGCCTAAGTGATTTTTCATTTTAAACTGTATTTTTTAACTTTTTCAGCTTTATTGAGCTATAATAGGCATGTAACTTTGTGTAAGTTTAAGGTGTACAACGTGTTGATTTGATCCACTCACATATTGCAATATGTTTACCACTATAGCGTTAGCTAACACCTCCACCACATCTCATTTTAAATTTAAGTGGTTTTAGGCTTATGCAATTATCTCTCATTGCCCTTTTGTTATTGCAAACATATATTACGTAATAAAAACAACCCTGAATAATTTTCCAAATTTTATTTTTAAAACGTTTAAATATGCATATGGAATTCTTGTTGTCCTCTGAAGTGTGGAGGGCTTCCAAGTTACATAGAGATACATATATGAATAGATAGACTATCAAATATAGTAGATTTATGGCATTCCACCGTAAAATTTTATGTAAAATTTCTTATGAGCTAACAATTTGGATGAAAAAAGTAACTGGTCCATCAAAAATTTTGATTTTCTTATTTGACACAATCCAGACATTTTAGGGAGGAAAAGGACATTAAAAATAAATAATCTATACCATTTTAATTCAACTGTACTGAGTTTGCATGTCAGTGCCATGTTTCTGTACCTATGTGTGTGATCTTATACAATAAAACTATAAAAGTACTTATTTTCTAAAAATGCTTATTTTCAAACTGATTGAATCAATATCTTAGAGCAAAGCAGAATAATAAAGGAGGTCAGGTTGGCTGGTTCTGGCATAGTTCCTTCCCTTTCTCTCTCGTTCTTCCTTCCCTGGCCGACACAGAGCCTTTCTAAAGTACATTGCGGAGGAAAGCCATCTAACAAACATATTCACAATAAGATAATAGGAGTTATTATGTTATTCATTACAGGAATGTTTGCATTTTAGTGAGCAGAGAGCTAGTATTATCATGCTAGTTTAATATTTGCTTCTATATTCAGAAAGAAATGGATTCAAATCCTGGCTCCATTAGGCACTATGAGCAATTCAGACAAAGCTTTAAAGCTCAGTTTCCTGTTATATGAAGAGAACAGTATTCACTACATATAACTGATGTAATGAGAAAATATATGTAAAGTACTTAGCACAATCTCTAGCAAGTAACACATGTTTCATAAATTTGAGTTAAGGACATAGTTAAAATTGATGGAACACCACTATAAAAAGTATAAAACAAAATACATAGAATAAATCGAGATATTTCTATAGTTTAATCAACACCTAATACATGACAGCTATTGTGTTCAATTGTAGAAATAAAGTATTATATTGGCTGATTTTATCTATAAATGCATTTATTTATGTATAGGTGACATTCTCATATCTTTCTGAAAGATAAGGACAAAAGTCACCTTGGCTCAGCACAGCTATTAGGTTTGTAGTAAATTGAGTGGCTCCTCTTGGTTGTGCAAGAGGGCAAATATTAGTTTGTAATAACTGAATTGATGCAGAGAAAAGGAGGAGAATTGGTGTCCAATTAGACTTATTTTGGAAGTCAAAAATACTGAATGTTGAATGATTTTATCTCTGTATTCTTAATAATCCAGTGTTTGCATGGCATCCCAGATAGTTCTGCCTGAGTAGAAGTATGCACTTTCTCTGCTCAAGTAAAGAGCGAAGGGAGGGACTGACATTGGCACTGTGCAGAGTAGCACAGGGGCTGTGCAAGGATGTGGGAGGGACAGCCATCATCTCAGCAGCAGCACAGCTTCCAGGTGGCTGTGGATAGAGTTGTCGTCACTGACACCAACTGGCAGGAGCCAAAGGTTAACATTGTAGACGAATGACACTTTGCATTTCTCTCTGTATGCCTAGTATTTGGAAGCAGGTCTGAATAAGCCCCAGATATTCTTGGTCAAATATGAAAAATAAAAGTCTTTGAGAGAAAGGAGTCAGATTTGATGTTCATATACACAATGATAACTCCAGAAACTGATTGTATTAATTAAGGATGCATAATTATAGTTATACTGTAAGCTATTAAACTGGATCGAACAAGGGATATGTACAGCTGTATATCTGTATATAGTTTAAAGAAGAATATAGTGGAGGATAGTAATTATACAGAATTTATTAAACATATTCAGTAAGTAAATGGTCAAACAGTGACTGAAATCCATTCACTCTCTTTACAACCCTGTCAACACGCTAATGTCAGACCTCCTGCTTTACAAACTAAATTGCCCTTATTTATGAAATCCCTTGAGCATGGGGTATATGAAAAATATCATCTAAGTGATGTAACTATCCAATTATAAAGTTGAGATGTTTCATGACTTAAACGGCTCTTCCTGTGTCAGTGAGGTGATCACACCTCACTTAGAAACCTCACATCTTACCTGAGCCAAAGCATGTTCAGCACGGAAAGAAAGAATCTGGGGAGTGGTGTTAGAGGTCTCAAACTTTCCCTCTGTGCCTTGCAATTATTTGTATCTTGGAAATTATTAATGAAATTAAATACTAGTGTGAACAAAACTGGGACGCCCTCATTGGTCTAACAGGCGAATCCAGCAAGCAAACTGCATAATCTTAAAGTCAGTACAGAAGTCCACGCTGTGCTGTGAAGCAGCCGTGCAGGCCTGCTAACCCTGGGTTAGAATGACCTTGCAACCCCACGCCCCAGGACTGAAGACGCTGCTGGACAGATCCACAACAGAAAAGATAAAGGGACTTGGCTTCCACCTTTCCCTGCTGCATGTCTTAGAGGTTGAGGGAAAAAGTAATGAGCCTGGTCCTTGCCTCCCTCCATACAGACGTAACTCCAATACTCCAAGCCTTGTTTGCCATATAACCAAAGAGCTCTTGTTCATGTCCTCTTTGAAGTAGGGGACTATTAGATGTGTAAGCCCTTTCCTGCATGGACACTGCTCTGTTAAAAAGTATACAAACTGTGCTCAGATCCGTAGACCTGGGAGCAGTTCCTCAGAATACTCTGTTGGACTGTTTCTGGGGCCTCAAGTTCCTCACCTTGATTATCAAATAAACTCCTTTAATTAACCTTTAGCCAGACTCTTTATTTCAGTCAACATTAGGTACTATATATAGACATATAACTTACAATACAGACACAAATAAGTTTTATACATTAATTTCATAACTCTTAAGGATAAAAAGTGACCTTTTTCCTAGAGAAACTCAAAGTTTAAGAAAAATAATAACACTAATCATCACCATTTATGGAGTCTCAAATATGCGCTGGACATTTTCCATAAATTAGTTAATCTTCAGAAAAATCACAAATGACACTATTTTCATTTTAATTAAGGAAACAGGCCATTAAAATTTAAAAAGATAAAATAAAATTTTAAAGAAATTAGAAATAAAAGCCATTCCCAAAGTCCCAAAACTAATTAAAAAGCCCAGCTGGTATTTGAACCTATCAGGAGCTGATTCAAAATACTCCCTCTAGACTAGTGAGGAAGGCAATCAAGTGAAAACTATAAAAGGAAATGGCAAACCCCATAACAGGGGCATGTGGGAGCACAGGCCAAAGAAGTCTGAGCCTAGGAATTGTCTCAAAAGAGATTATTTGGACTGGCTTTAAAGAGAAATAGGAGCAGAGTAAGGAAGAGAAAGGTTCAGGATGGCCTGTCAGATTGAAAGAACTTGCAAAAATCTATATATTGATGCATGAGAAACTATCAATAATTATTGTGGGAAAGGGACATTCTCCAAAATCCTTCAAATTATACCGTAAGCTTCTGCCTATAAGCCAGTCTGGAGCTGAGCCTGAGCCTGCTTTCAGAAATTGAGATGTTTCTGGGAGTGTGCTGGAGGCCCAGGCTGTTGCTTTGGACCTAAGGGGAAAAAGTGTGCTGTAATAAACAACACTGCAATGAAAGAGGTTTCTCTGTGCACTCTATTGGAATTGTGACTCTTGAAGCTTTTTAATTATTTTTAAAATTATTTTTGTAGTTATGCTGTGAAATATCTTTTCTTGACACTCAGTGTCTATTTTCTGTTTTCAGTTTCCTGCTTTCCTCCTGATGCACTTGGTACTCTGCCCAGGGCACACTATTTGTGTGTGTGTATGTGTCTCTGTGTATGTGTATGAGTGTGCATGTAACTTTTACAGAAAAATATCGATCTTCTTTGGGGCAATCATGGTTGCCCTCAGGAACTTACAGATTCATTGAAGGACTCGGTTAAAGGAAATGAATGTGAAATATATGACTGAGCACCAGTTTCTCTTTAAAACTTGAATCTTTAAAACATCTGCTCTGCACCTAAAGTTTGCTGAATTTCTGGACAATATTGCAGTTCACACTGGTCTGTCATGTTGATCATCCAGATTGCTTCTTTAGGACTCTTAAAACTACATATATTTGTTCATTATACTTGAAACTATAACTAGAAACAAGTATGACTGACAGTTGTCCTTAATTAGTAAATATTCCAAAGGACGCTGATATTTTTCATTGGGTCCTCTATATTAGGTGAAAAATGCTTTATGTTCAGTGATTAGCAAAGATTCAGGGGAGGTTCAGGTAGCTGTGAAATCTGCATTCCAGGACGAAGAGGGTTTTCTCTAGGGAAGTCTCTCCAAAGATGTGCGATAAGCACCAGTATTGGTACAGATATGATTTTAGGTATTAAGATACAGTTTTAAATCATATTGGATTACATGGGGGAGAAAATGATTCCCTTTTCAATTTGATTCCAAGGCTTCTGACTGCATCATGAGGAACATCTCACTGGCACAAAGATGCATTGAACAACCCCTGCCTTTTGCTAATCTTCCTTCTTATAGAAGAGGTGTAGGCCTTAGTCTCAGAGCCTTCTCCAAGCACTGTATTTGGCCAGAAGTCAACAATCTTGTGGTGGTTTCACTGGTTATTTTAAACCACTTCTTATTGGCAGATGGTTGTTTTCTACTTACCCTAGTGTTAAAAAGTTTCTTCCTTAAGTTCATTTAATAAATTATGTGTAAATTTATTTACTAAAAACTCTAAAGGAAAAAAGAAAGTTTCAATTATTTTTCTATGATATTAAACTCTTTCCCTCTCAGGCTGTCCCTCTCAAAACCAAACCAAACCAAAAAACAGCCTTCAAAATTAAAATGCATCAGTAGGCTCTAGGTTAGGACCACTTCTGATTAACAGGTTAAAGAGCAACCATGGTTCATGCAGCATGCTCAATAAACATGAGTACAGAAGGTCAAGAACCCCTATGCTTCTTATGTGTTAGCCTGGCAATGAACACAGGTAGTGACCAGCAGGCCAAAATGTTGGCAACAAAGCCAGGTGCCTTTTTATTTAAATAGAAAACTAACCAACCATTCTTCTTGAGTTTTCTATTGACCTTGCCTTTTATTGAACCAGTAAAAATTCTCCCTGAAAGGTTAGGGAATCATTTCCAATGATAGGGTGTTGTAGCTGCTTCTACAAAGTGCCACTTGGTCCTGTCTTCCTAACACCTGAACTGTTGTCAGACATGCAGGTGTAATTATCCATAATATACCTTAACGAAACACAAAGAGAAGCTAACACCGGTTTACCTCCCTCAGTTCTATTGTTGTAAGTAAGAGGAAGCAAACGTGCAAAATCTCTCCAAAGGACACTGAAGGTCTCTAGAGAGAATGTGCTTATAGGATTATCAAATGAAAGGAAGAGTAAAAGGATTTATTTGAAAGGATTACTTTGAAAGAGAATAAAAGGGAAGGAAGTCAACAAAAATAATGAGATGTAGACGTAAAAGTTTTGAGAAAAGGATATGGATTTAGATTACACTTTTTACTGTATTAAAAATACACTAAGGAATTATTCACAATTTCTGAGCGTTTGGCTGAGAAATCACTTGGAGAGTAGCGTTGATGACCGACTGGAACAAGGTGGACTTTGAAATCGATGTGAAACAAGAAAAAAATGTAGCAGGAAGAATGGCTTGCTTTTCAAGGACTAATGAATGTGTAATATTGAATTAGAGACAGATATTAAGGAAAAGATGAGAAAAGGAGGTATCGGTTTATACATAATCCTGTTTTGAGAACAATCTCAGAGGTACATGCTCACAGCTGTGAGGAAATTGGGCACTCTCACTACGTTTAACTTCTTATGGTAATAATTATTTTAGATGGGATTAAAGGAAAACAATAAACATGAAGGAAAATAGAAACATCTGCGTAATTTATCTATTCAATATTTGTAACAATTTATGTTTACACACATTCTTTTTTTAATTAGAGGAGAAAATACTAAAATCTACATACTTCCATTGTGACAGATACCTTACGTATATTATTTTATTTAAAACTAGTCACAACTTTGAAACATTGATATTAGGATCTCTGCAGATGGGGGAAATAGCACTCAGGATTACATCACTGTCCATAACCGTATCCACTTCCCTCCCTGCTAACGGGATACAATAGCTTTTTTGTTATACAAGTTGAAACCTACGATAAGAGAAACAGAAAACATTCATTCAGTGTTTTCTCAACTATATTCCAAAGGGGTGGTGGATTTTTACTTCCAGCGATGAAAGAGTAAATGGCATTAGACTTATCTTTCCATCAAAAGCAATTATTTATAAAACTGGACACAGTATATAAGGCAACAGTTTTCAGGCACTCACTGATAGGCAGCTCACGACTGTGATGCCTGAAAAAAGGAAAACACATGAGGAGAGTGTTATGATCCCCTAGGTTTCTCCCTTGGGACACTTTTCTGCCACCGTTCATGAAGAGGGAGTCCGAGAAGGGATGCAGTCCCACTGAGCAGAGAAAGCAAATATGGGACTTGCAGGCTGCTAATGTAGTAGGAAGTTGCAAGTAGGGCTTTGAAAAGAAAGAGTTGTATGGGAGAAGAGAGTCTGTCTGGGGATTCACCATGGGTGCTTGACCAAGGGCTGGGCTACTCAGGCTGAGTTCAGCTCTAAGAGGTATTGTGAAGATCTCCTGCTAAAGAGCTGAAAGATGAATGGGGATCGCAAAGGTTATGCAGTGTGGTGGACATTAGATTTATGACTCAGCAAGAGAAGAGAAAGCTCAGCAAGTCCCTTGGTGAGATCCAAGAAAGGACAAGCCTTTGGAGTAAATAACACACCATAGAGTAATTGCCTCAAGCTAACACTAATACGTGCACCTAGTAGGCTGGCCTGCTCTAACAAAGAATAAAATGAAGTTTGACGGAACCAGGAAGATGCAACAGTAATTTCTTATCAGTATACATAAAATGTTGGCCGAGTTAGGCTATATGGTGGGCCATAAAATAAGTCTCAATAACTTTGAAATTATTGATATCTTACAGAATATGTTCTCTGAAAAAAACTGATTAGCAATCAATAAATAAAGATATGGAAATTCTTCAAACATTTGGAAATTAAATAACACACTAATTAATTTATTATTCAAATAAGAAATCACAAGGGAAATTAGAAAGTATTTAAAACTAAATAATATTAAAACTACAAATACAAATCTGTGGAGTTTAATTAAAACAGTATTGTGATAGAAATTTACAGCTTTTAATGCTTATATTAGAAAAGTACAAAAGTTTAAAATAAGTGGTTTGTTTCTACCATAAGAAAATAGGAAAAAAGGGCAAATTAGAAACAAAAAAAGTAGATAGAAGAAAATAATAAAGAGCTGTGCTCAGTGAAATAGAAAATCAGTAACAGAGAAAATGAATATAACTTGTTAGTTATATGAAACGATTAATAAACTTGCTAAAATTTTAGCAAAAGTTAGCTAAAAATTGCTAAAAAGACAGATCAAGAAAAAGAGAAAAAAATTCCAATTACAAGAATGAATGAAAGAATATAGCTACAGACATATTACAAGACAGAGGAATATTACGGAACATTTAAGCAACTTTATGCCAATAAATTCAACTCAACTGACACAAGAAGAAATAGAAATCGAAGTTACTTCAGATCTGTGTTTACATAGGGACTTCACATAAGAATGCACAGGTTTTTCCTGCTATCCAAAAGTTTGCTTGGCTTTTACTAAACACCTATGATAGTACCGGGTTTTGCTAACTGAAAGAAAACTGAAGACGATTTTGCTTTTACGAAAAAAAAGGCGAAAAGCAAGAATAGCGTTCAGTGTTTGTTTTGCAGGAGCTATTACAGAGGCAGCGCGCACCCTGAGCCCTGAGAGCCGTATCCCGAGCTGCTTCCCTGGGAGCTACGCTCAGCATCTCAGGGTCAGACCGCCACAGCTCTGAACTGCGTGGGTGAGCATCTGGGCTTCATCTCAATTTATTTTGGTAGGTTAATTTTTGGGTCTGGGAACGCTAAAAAAAATTTTCCCATATAAATTAATGGTAATTGCTTCTTTGCTTTATGCCATTTCGGTTTACGAAACGTTTCATAGGAATGCTGGGGGAAACCTGTATAGTGATGACCAAAAGCACATGAAACAAGGCTCAGTATCTGGGAAGGGCAAAGTAAAATTACAAGACACCACTTAACTCTCTCTAGAATGAGTATGATTAAAAAGATAATTGACCTGAATTGTTGAGTATGTGAAACAACTGTAATTCTCATACGTTTTTGGTGGTTGTGTAATATGGTACGTCCGCTCTAGGAACGGTTTAGCAGTGTCTTAATAAGTTAAATAACTACTAATGACCCAACAATTCCACTCTTAGTTATTTATTCAAGGAAATTGGAACGTAGGTCCACAAAATACTGGTGCAAGACTATTTATGACAACTCTGTTCTTACTAACCCAAAACTAGAAACACAGAAATATCCATTAATAGGAGACTAGGCACATGAATTGTGTTATAATTTTAGAATGATATACCCTTTAGCAACAATAAAGAGAGGACCAGTGATTTCACAAACAACATGGATATCTAAAACATGGAGTAAAAGAAGCCAGACCCCAAAGATTTCACTTATATGAAACTTCAGAAAAGACAAAACTAATCTATGCTGATAGGATCAGAACAGTGGTAGCATATAGAGAATGGGAATTGACTGGAAAGGGTAAAGGGAGTTTTCCAGAAAGGCAGAAATGATCTCTCTCTTGATTGGGATTAAGTTTAAGAATGTACAGCTCTGTCAAAACTTCTCAAATTGTGTACTTAATATCTCTGCATTTCACTCTGTAAAATTCACGTCATTTGAAAACATATACATAAGGCAAGGATTAGGAAAAAGATAATCACAGAGACAACTCTTTGGCAGTTTTCAGCTATTTAGTCCTCAAATACTCAAAATGACTAGCTAGGAGATATAATTTCTAGCCCATATTTTAGTAATCATTTGGAAAAATATACCTGTATCTATGTTTATATGTGTTCTGTAAATGTCTATGTTTTATACAAACACACGTGCACATATAATAGTGAAGGTCATTCACAAAAGTCAGTTTGTTAATATCCACATAGCTTATACTTTAAGATTCCTTTGTGCAACTAAAAATCAACCTTAAATTTACAAATATATAGCTGATAAAATTTTTAAAACTAAATGATGTTTTGTTATAAATTTTTAATTACTCCTTTATTTTTCCTTTGCTTTAACCTTTCTAAAAATTGTATACAATTTGTTCCTGAGATATGCATGCAGCAAACAACTTAGACTGTGTTTCAAAGAAAAAAATCTGAAAAGCAGGAAAAAATGATTTTTGTTCTGTTAATATTTGCATAGTAAATATGTAGCATAATATTAAGTATTTCAGTCATACTTTCTGATAGTAATATAAATACTATATATACAATATCATATATACACATATATTTTGATGCCTTTACTGTAGTTAAGGTGAAAATTACTAAGATTTAAATAATCTCCCCTCAATATGTGACCCTTTTTTACATAGTAGGGAGAACATTTTAATTTAAAAAAATATATATGAATAAGCCTTGAAATTAATAAAGTAGAGGTACAGGGAAAATTAATGAGGTTAGTTTCTGACAAGTGCTATGAAAGATACAAAAAGGTGCCAGAAGAAGATCACACATTTTAAGTAATTCTTGAGGTATAAAAAGCATAGGAGGGGCTGGCCTGGTGGCATGGTGGTTAAGTTCACACACTCTGCTTTGGTGGTCTGGGGTTTGCAGGTTTGGATCCCAGGAATGGACCTATGCACTGCTCATTTAGCCATGTTGTGGTGGCATCCCACAAACAAAATAGAGGAAGATTGGCACAGATGTTAGCTCAAGGATAATCTTCTTCACCAAAAAAAAAAAAGAAAGAAAGAAAGACAGGAAGAAAAAGCATAGGAATAGGATTTATGGCAAAACTAGAGTAGACAAAAAGATAATTTATATATAATGTATATATGTAAAGTTCATCTATAGATCATATATGTAATTTCTAATATACATATAAACTATATTTGATAATATACATATATAAATATATACATAACCCATTTATGTAAAAAAATATTTAACCAAAATGTTAATACCAGTTAAATCTGGGTTATGAGTTTTATAGTCATTTTTAATTTATTTTTTTCCTAAAGATTGGCACCTGAACTGACAACTGTTGCCAATATTCTTTTTTTTTCTGCTTCTTCTCCCCAAATCCCCCCAGTACATAGTTGTATATTGTAGTTGTGAGTGCCTCTAGTTGTTCTATGTGGGCCATCAACTCAGCATTGCCTGACAAGTGGATCCTGTGCCCAGGATCCGAACCTGAGAAACCCTGGGCTACTGAAGCAGAGTGTGCAATCTTAACCACTTGGCCACAGGGCTGGCCCCAGAGTCACTTTTAATTTTTATGGGGTTTTTTTTTTTTTTACAATAAATATGAATTATTCACCTTGAGAATGTTGGGGAACTATAACTGAAATCAAAATCTTAGGATCCTAATCTTGATGTGAGGACCCAGGGAGGTTCTGCTCCCCACTAAAAAAAAAGGAATCTTCTCTCAACTCAGAAAATCTCTTGACAAAGGTCATAGAGAAAGAAAGCATTACTGAATAAGCAGTACACCAGAATATGATGCAACAGCACAGGAAATCGACAAAGCGATTGCCAAAACAGAAAGCATTCTCACCCTTTTGTACAGCCAGGCAGATAGAACCCATTACATACATGTTCTCAAGATAAATAATAACTAGTCCTCAAGTAAGAGGACTTGACAGCACCATTCGTCACACATAGTTCATCTTAAATTTGCCGGGTTATTGGAGTGATGATCCGTGTCAGCCAATTGGCTTTCACCAGAGGAAAATCACACCTCATCTCTTTATGACTATAGGTATTTTTGCAACTTGGAGCAAGGTGACCACTAAAGTTAGGTTCCTGTCTGTCTACAGAAACTGGGAGAAAGGGATGTTATCTTCCTTCAGATTTACGTATTTTTAAGAGATGATTCCTGAGTCCTCCAGAAAGGCATTCCTGTGTCATAAAGCTGGTGAAAATATTTACACACATTTCAAAGAGAGAGGAAAGGACTTACAACTCCAAGTTTTCTGAAGTAAAAGCTCTAAGAAAAAGGAAAAGTAGAGAAGTCTTTCCCTTTATTTTCAACAGGGAGAATTAAGCCTCTTATTTTTAAACTTTTATTTGTCTTAACAAAAGGCAAAACACAACCACTTTTAAGTTTAATAAAAAACATATTTAGTCATTTGTTAAACATCAACTATACACAAACTGTTAAAAAAACAAGACAATAGGCTCAAAATGGAGCCACTTATGCTAAGCCTCAAGTCACCAAACCAAGACGATTTGATTACGGTTTCTTCTCTCCCGGAAATGGAACCTTGAAGCAGGCAGGAATCCCCTGATCAGCACTAGATAGGTGTTCCGCCTGATAGACCCGTGCTGTCCTCCAAGGGAAAGTAACCTTGCAATAACCAACCCTGCTTTTCACCTGGTGTGACTTCCTTTTCCTGCTCCCTTCTTCCTTTAGAAGTCTTTCATCTCGTACAGCTCCTCAGAGCTCCTTTCTATCTGCTAGATTGGATGTCGCCCAATTCAAATCAATTTTTGCTCAAATAAACTCCTAAAATTTTTAATATGCCTCTGTTTATCTTTTAACAAAACATTTTTTAAATGGAGTTTACAGTCTCATAGTGGTGGGAGGGACATAAAAATAATAATACATCCCCAAATGCATTACTTCTGTGAATGTGAACTTTGGACATACAAGATAGAGTTTCTCTGCTTAACAAGACTTCAGGAGGCAAAGTCAAAGAAGGATTATGGGGTCATTTTAGGGATGATATTTAAATTGTCCAGGAATTCATCATTTGAAAGAGAATGGCTTTTTCAGGTAAAGGAAAGAGTGAGTGCAAAGCATGGCTTAAGTAAAGTGTGATTTTACCAACACCAATGTGTAAAAGACAGAACAGGAACAGATTGCTAAACGCCAAATCAGGAAGTACTTTACATAAAATACTAAGGATTTGGGATCGCTATTTAGAAAAATAGCAATCTACTGATATTTTAAAGCAGGATAGCAACATCAGTAGATTTGTTTTTCTGGATAACTGCTGATTGTGTGGGATCTCTTACCAGAAGTGTTGGCTCCCAGAGTTTGCATTTTCCCCTGAATTCTTAGACAAAGCACCCAGCCTGCAATGCTTACAGGCCCTCCACTTGTCCTTAAAAAGCACAAATTCTCATATTTAAGTAAGCTGACTGGAAACCCTAAATATTTACATTTTTGACTCATAATGTAGCGGTATATACTTTGCATTACAATTTGAAAATGAAATATTTTAATTGGAAGTTTTATTTTGGAAATTAGTAAATTAAGGCATTCCATTCTGATCATAAACTCCTACATTTCGAGCTTTCTTAGTCAGTCCTTCCAAATGTATTCTTTGACTTCTCATAGGCTCCTCATCATGCAATTCCTTTTCTTTTTCTTATCTATTCCTATCTTCTTATCTCAACTACCTTTCTAATTTAATGAGGGCCCATAGTCCATTTTGTTAACCACTATCAAGGCAGGAGCCTCTTAAATTCATTCTCTTTCCAGCTGAACTTTCATGTGGAAAACCCCAATCCTGGATTACTCTAATTGCACATTGATGTGGCCTATAAATTCAATGATGTTGAACAGCAATCTCTTCATTTCCATAACTAGCAATTTATTACATTTTCCACAGAACCTATTTCAAAAATATTACCCTTTTTCTTTTCTTTGAGGAAGATTAGCCCTCAGCTAACATCTGCTGCTAATCTTTCTCTTTTTGCTGGGGAAGATTGGCTCTGAGCTAAAATCTGTGCGCATCTTCCTCTATTTTACGTAGGATGCATGCCACACCCTGGCTTGACAAGAAGTGCATAGGTCCACACCCAGGATCCCAACCAGCAACCCCCAGGCCGCCGAAGTGGAACGTGGGAACTTAACTGCTGCACCACCAGGCCAGGCCCCAAAATGCTACTCTTTTCTGAAATCTTAGATTCTGTAGCCACTCTCTTCATTTTCCATAGGTGAATAGCTCCTCACTTACAGAGACACTAGAAACTATAAGATCTGAACTAACTTAACTTCCCTCAACCAAACTTACTTAGCAATCATCTTTCTTTCTTCACCCTTTGACACAATAGAAAAGGAGTCCTGTTTCTTGCAAAAGCCCATCTCTCCCCTGAGCTCTGGATCTCACACTCTACCTTTCTTACTTCATCCAGTGATTATCCTTTCTTCCTTGTCTGCAACACTCCCTCTTCTCTGCTTGCTCCCGCTCACTAGCATTTCAAGATGCCTACATCTTTTTCATCTTTAGTAACCAGAAAGGAAACAAAGGCACAAAACAGAAAACTCTATTTCAACCCCTGACCTACTCTACCAACTCCTCCTACCTTTTCTCCCCTTCAGAACCAAAGCTGACTACACTCACCTGCATTTAGCATGTCCTCGATTGCTGATAAAGCTCACCTGCACTCCTTGCCTTGCTTGTAGTCTGGCTGCTGTCCTTCCACCCTGCCGAAGCTGATCTCACTAATGCTAAACCCAAGAGACGTTTTTCATCCTTCACTGTTACTGATGTCTCAGCAGCATTTGGGCCTCTTGACCTTTTGCACACATCTTACCATTGATGTTTATAACAATACCCTCCAACAGTTTTAGTCTCCACTTTTTGTTCTTTATTGGTGGACTGTTTTCCTCTGCCTTTCATAAAATGTATTACTCAGCCGTTTTATTTTTCCTTTTCCCTTCCATCTTATACCTTCTATCTGGATGAAGTTCTGCTTTCCAGTATCTAAAAATACCATCCATAGTGGCCGGCCCAGTGGTGCAGCAGTTCAATTCAGATGTTCCACTTTAGTGGCCCGGGGTTCCCTGGTTCAGATCCTGGGTGTGGACACGGCACTGCTTGGCAAGCCATGCTGCAGCAGGCGTCCCACAAATAAAGTAGAGGAAGATGGGCACCAATGTTAGCTCAGGGCCAGTCTTCCTCAGCAAAAAGAGGAGGATGGGCAGCCGATGTTAGCTCAGGGCTAACCTTCCTCAAAAAAAAAAAAAAAAAATCCGTATCCTGCTGACTCTCAAATTGCTACCCTGAGATGCTTTACTTAACTGTTTTTTAAACATCCAAAATTGTACTCATCAGCACCTCTCTCAAATCATTCTCTAATCTTATATTTCTTATCTCAATGACTCGTACAACTCTATAGCATAATGATCAAGCTGGAAACCTGAAAATGTGTCTATCTTTTCCTCCCTTTCCCCCTACAGCCAATTCCTATATAGTCTAATTCTGTGAGAGCTTAAACAGCTGTTTCCTTTTCTTTATCCCGACTGCCACCAACTAAGTTCAATTCAACACTATCTTTTCATTACTAAAATATTCTCAAAACATGTCTCCCTACTCTCCAGGCCTACTATACATATACACAATTTCCAAAAGATGGAAGTTACGCTTCTAAAATAGAAATGTTTCTTGAGTCTTTATTTCATTTAGTATGGTTTTAAGACATTCTAGATTTCTTTAAGTTCTTTACTTATATGTATTGTTTCCTCTACTGGGTACATGCATTTTCTCCTCTCTTTCCACTACCTTCTCGATTACTTCTATTGGGTAATTCTGAGTGTAGACAGCGCGTTCCTGCCCAGCCTCTCTAATCTCCCGGGACTTTGCATGAGCTACTATAATACCCTGCATTGACTATCATTACACTTACACTACCTTGTAATGAACTGAACTTTGTGTTATTCACTAAAAACCCAATGAGCACAGGAAATACTTTGATCCTTTGTCTATGTCTGCCACATATTATATCCCTAGTTACTATCAGTGTCTGCCTGGCAGAAGCTCACAAATACTCGCTAATTTATGGTAAATATTTAAGACACAAATAAATGGTTAAAATAATGTAACTCGGCTCTGGTTCTTCAGTTGTATTTCTGTAAGGTAATAAAATGTACTTGACAACATGGTAGTTCGCCAGCCCATCATGGGAGGTTAACAGAGGGATAAAAATGACATTGAAGCATGTGCTCAGAAGAACAAACTTTGATGGATAGAAGAAAGGTGGCCAAAGAAAGAAAAAAATCATTTAAAGAGAAGTGAGTTAGCCATATGTTCAAGGTCCTGAGATTAAATGTATGCTTTTGAAAGATAATATGTTTTTAGGGATCCATTTTTTACCCCTACTTGGCATTTTATTCTCATGTATTATATACTGTTTATCTTGCACTCTCTCAGATTAGTATAACAGCTCCAAAAATACAGCATGATGGACAAAACTGGTTAAAAGGTGTGGGTACTCAATAGTAACCTTTTGAAGTAGGAGGATTGTTTTTTTAATCGCTATTTTGTGGGTCAGCAAAGTGAGCTTCAGAGAGGTTGAAGCGCTGGCCCAAGGTCATATATTTCGTAGGAATGAAACTTCTGATTCAAATCCAAACGTACATTTTATTGCCACCTCCCTTAAGTCTCGACTTTTCCAAAGCAAGCACTATATTATTGTCTTTCATACAATTAAATTTTATCTTGAAGCAGAGGCTTTAAAACCATGTGAACCCATCGTGTGTTAATTTATTCTTAGCTGCTCCATTCTAAACATCCATTTTATTTAGTTAGAATTAATGTGAATAGGTTTTATTGTTTTCTTTCAAAGCTGGCTTAATTCCTAGTTATGAAGGTAGTTGTTAAAATATTTTATTTGAGTATCTCAAAAATATATTAACAAAAAACTAGTGATATATTAGAATGTGAAATTAAAATTTAAAAACTATCTCTAATCTGGATGAAAAAGAAAATGCCTAAGATGTATAGTAAATATGTCATTGTATACCACCAGAAAAAAAAAAATCTCTATATCAAAATTCCAGTTAAATCAACAGTTAAAATTGAAAAATTGGAAGCCATAAAAGTATAGGAGAAAACATGAAGCTATGTGCTTATATAAAGATAAATGTGTGTATGTTCTGTGTGAGTGGTATACATGTTTTTCAGTATGAAGAATTCTTTCTGCCCAGAAACCATACACAGAAGCATATAAAAATCCATTCATTTCTCCAAGGCAAAAATCATTCTCTATAAATAAAGCTGAAATTAAAGTGAAAAACTCTTCAGGGGATGGGGGAGGTAGAAGAATTTGTAAAACTTACCAGAGACAAAGAGCTGTGATATTATAAAAAGAACTCCACGCTTAAAAATATGGAAAGGGTATAAACCTACAGTTCAGGGAAAAGTAAATTCCAATCGGTTTTAAACAGATAGGAAGATGAAGATCATAACTCATAATTAGATCAATTTAAATTAAATTTAGGACACTTTATTTTCCATTTATCAGAATGAAGATCAAGATTGAAAATATATGTTATATGATAGTATATAGAAGTGGATGGTCCCCTTTTTTTTTAAAGTGGAAATATAAATTGGGCATTTGGGCAATATCTATTGAGTTTAAAATGAGCACAATTTTGTAGGAGTATATATTTCTTTACAGGAATTTATCCTGGAGTTATTGTACATTTGCACAAAATATTGTATATTAAGGGACATTCAATATAGCACTCTGTAATGATAAATGATTGGATTTAATGTCAACATAAATGTATTATTAAATAATGAAGAATGAAATAAATTATAGGACTTTAATATGATGATAACTATGCAGCTTCTTAAAAGAATGAGAACTCTCTTTTTTTCCTTCCATATTTATATGGGAAGCATCAAAACATATGATTAAGTGAAAAACAGCCAACTACAAAACAATGTGCACATGTTTTAGAATGACTATGTAAATATATGCATATATATTCTCCTGCTCATGGAAAACATACCTCCAGAAGGATACTGAACACTGGACATGGGCATTACTATCCTAGACAAAAGGACCCTGTCTCAGCTCCCCTCCAGTGCCTTGGGCCCCTAGTACATAGCTGTATATTCGGTTTCTGGTCCTTCTGGTTGTGCTACATGGGACACCGCCTCAGCATGGCCTAATGAGTGGTGCCATGTCTGCACCCAGGATCCGAACCAGTGAAACCCTGGACTGCTGAAGCCAATCACATGAACTTAACCACTCTGCCATGGGCCTGGCCCCCAAAACAGTAAAATTA
This sequence comes from Equus caballus, assembly GCF_041296265.1. Classification (NCBI taxonomy): domain Eukaryota; kingdom Metazoa; phylum Chordata; class Mammalia; order Perissodactyla; family Equidae; genus Equus; species Equus caballus. The sequence continues at coordinate 14,759,754 of NC_091702.1, read as the reverse complement.
TTATTATTATTATTATTTTTGTGTGTGTGTGTTAGATAGGCCCTGTGCTACCATCTGTTGCCAATCTTCCTCTTTTTTGCTTGAGAAAGATTGTTGCTGAGCTAACAGCTGTGCCAATCTTCCTCTGTTTTTTGGATGTGGGATGCTGCCTCAGCATGGCTTGATGAGTAGTGTGCAGGTTGCTCACAAACTCAACCACTACGCCACAGGGCCAGTCCCCTAAAAACGGTAAAATTATTTAATGATAATATTTGCCTGCAACTTTGTGTTTAGCCATATGCCTATATAAATATATGGAAATAAATGGCATATTGTAAATATACACACAACAGAGATTAGAATTAGAAATATATAAAAGTTAAAGTGTTCTACATATGTTTTCAATTATTATTATTATTTTAATATTAATTCATTCTAGAATCTTAACATAATTGTCCCAGTCTTGGCTATAAAATCTAAAGCCCTATTTTACTATTTCTCCTAGAGAACCTATGTACTCTAAAGCAATGATATCCCAGGTATACCAGCCTGATATCTCAGAGAAGATCGAGTAAGTTATTATCTTCTCTCCAGATTATTGCTATAGGTTGGGTGATATACTCTTCATGACAGTATATATAAAGTACGGTCGTTAACATAAAAACTTCCATATCAGAGAGACCTGGTTTCAAATGCCACCTTAAGAAGGTTGCTTATCCTCTCTAAACCTCATTTTTCTTGTGTATGAAGTAGCCATCATAATATGTGACATAAATGTGATGGGAAGATTAGCAAGAATAATACATCTTAATTGCTTACACATAGCAAATATTTAATAAATGTATCATTTTTAATATTAGGAATTATATTACAGCAAAAAAACTGCTGTTTTTAGAAATTGAGATATTTAAGCCAGCTGAAAAATAAACTAATTAAGGTAAAAGCTTTACTCTGGTTCATTTTAACTGTGTGATGCTCCCTTCAGAGAGACCAGTCTTGGGCCAAATGGGAGTCCAGTCGTGTACCCTCTGGTAATAGAACAGAGTCCAAAAATTATGGAACAATGTTTTCTCTCAATTCCCCAAAAAGAGAAACATGGGAAACACCAAATGTTAAGTAGTAACTGTGTCAAGAGGAGCAATGTAGGTCACAACTGTGAGAAGAGGGGAGCAAAGAGAAAGGGTGTGAATGACACAAGAAAAATCAGAGTCACCACCACAAACTTGTCTATAAGATGTGCAGGTCTTATTACAAATGTCTGTTTTTTCCTGATTATAAGGCTTAATGTAGGATCACATAATTTTTAGAACTAATATAATGTTTACTTAAAGAAAAGAGTATTAATAAAAGAGATATTTTTATTAAACCTAGAACACGTAAAACCTTACAGATCAAAGAAAACTCAAAAAGTATAAATGTTATGTCATTATTTGGCCCTTCTTCATTCAGGTTTCTTCTGGTCTTTTTTCCGGAAGATATGACTATTTCATTTAATTTTCAACAAGTTAGGAATAAAAATTCTAGTATTTTATACCAGCTCATAGATGGGAGTACCTAATTCTAAACCACTTTTATTAATTTCTTATTTTATGAGATTTTTAAAATAAGGCCCTAGAGTTGTTTTTTCCTTAGTTCTTTAATATTTTCTAAAGTGAATTATCTTCTGAAAAAATTCCTTTCTCTGTTTCTTCTTCTGTACGTCTTTCCTAATTTTTAATTTTTCCCTTTAAATCTAGTTATATTTCACAACAATACTTAATCAACTTATTTAACCTCCTTGTGGTTAATTTGGCATGATCTAGCCAACTAATTTTGTTGTTTTTAAGAAGCAAAAATGTTTTTAAATTACTTTAAAATAATATTATCCCATCATATGTTATAAATAGAGCAACAAGTAGATGTATACACAGTAATAATCTACATTTCAGGTAATTTTTTCAACTTGACGAGGGAGAATATGGTAATTAAAGCTGTTTCTGCTATGATAGAATTTTTTAGTAATAAGAACCATAAGGATCGACTAAATGAATATAAATCATTCAAATAATTTGTCAGTTTAAAAATAGACCATAATTAGCATTAAATTATCCTTAGCTCTTTTTATTAATTGCCAGGATTTCATAATGATTTTTTCTGAAGAAAAGAATAATTTTTAATTTTGGAAATATGATTCATTCAGCAACTTCAGTAACCACAGAGAAGAAGAAATCAATAAGGCAGCTAGTTAACGGTACGAAATGATTCCTTGATGGACGTTTTTCCCAACTAGGGAACAGCTGTACTTCAGTTTCTGGGTATTGATAGTTTTAGTGATGCTGTAATTAACCAATATTTTAATCTTCTTTGATGAGACATAGGGAAGGTAAAGCTTGCAGCCTTTTTAAATTGAGATCAACGTTCTGGAAAAAGTGAGACCTAATAGGCACGTTCAGTACTGCTTTCCTCATATCCTGAAATATTAAGACTAACAGCACGTCGAAGCACAATGCCAACAATAGAAGCATAGAGAAATCACACGTAAAAGCAAATAAGAATACTAAGGAAATTATCAAAACTAAAATTTGTAGAAACTAACCATGGATATTCCTTTGAAATAAGATAAGCATGATCTTTAACAAATTTACCAGCTCAAATATTATACTACTAAAGTGTGTTTCCACCATTGATAATGGTGTATGAAACGAACTGGCAAAGATTAAAATGTATATTTGCATGTCATCTCAGCCTTTGTAATGCTGAGAAGACTCTGAGCAACCCCTTGACTCTAAATTTTGGACTTTGAGACAGAAGCCCCATTATAATAGATGACAGCTATGTAATACAATTTCTACACTTTCACTAGTTTGAAAATTACCTCTCATGCTAGCTAGCTCTACTGAAATTTAGTCATTATTTCTTCCCACTCTCAGTCCCCTGTTCCTCTATTGAAATAGCCACCAAACCCCATCTCTCAACTCCTTCCAGTTCCTCCCGTCTCCATAGCTAATACTCAAGTTCAGCCCACCGTAACCTCTCATACTTTCAAATGAATTTCTGTATCAGACTCCATCCACATGCTGTAGGACAATCTACCTACATCCCATCCATTCTCCACACTGCAGTGAGGATACTCCTTCTAAAATGCAAATGTGATCTTGTCACTGCTGTTTAAAACTCCTCAGTAGTCACTTCAGTACCATTGCTTTTGGGGTCAAATCTAAAGCATCCTAAAATGGCCCAAGAATGTTCATTACAATCTGACATCAATTGATGCATAGAGCCGCTTACCCTTCCATATACACCTTTATACTCCAGTCATACCAAAATGCTCTTAATTTTTCAAATGCCCAGAATTTGGGACCCTAGTCTTTCTTTCTCAAAGCCATTACACTTACTTCCTCCTCTGTCATCTCATATGCTCCCTTTCCCCACTCTTTATTTAGCAAGTCATGACTCGTTCAATTCTCACTTCTTCTAGTCAGCCTGTTCTGACCCCTTGAGAGCTGTAGAATCCTTCTCTTTTATGCCACTGTAGGATCCCAGTTTTACTCCTTTCCCAGGAGGTACTCTGAAGAATTGTATACTAAGATTTGGAGTCACTGATATGAGGGACTTTGTTTGTTTTCTTGCTTATTTGTTTTGTTTTTGATGCATTCACTGGATCAAGCTTGGATCTGTGAATTCAGTCAAAATTCAATAAATATATTTGAATTGGTACAGAGCAACTTCAGGCTTCCTAACTATAAAGCATGTGCAAGGAAGGAGAGTGACGTAACAGTTCACATTGCATTGTTGTCTGAACGAGGCCATACATTTTTCTCCTCAAAACTCCTAAAAACATTTCTCTCCTAAATGCATAGGAAGGGATGTATCTGAATAAACAGCTCTGCCCCTAAATCATTGGCAGATTCAGTACGGGGAGGCCAGGGTCAGCAGAGGATAAACTGACCCCATTTCCCTTTTGCCTAGTTCAAATAGTACTGATGGTATTTACGAAGGAATTGGTTTCCACATTCAAGATCCCCTAATTTTTGTAACACTTGTTGAAGAAAAAGGTGACTTCAAAAAGGCAATTTTAGTAAACACTCTGTCATCAAATCTTCTTTTCATGGAAAATATTTTTAACTTTTATTTTGCTTTATTTAGTAGCTCTTCGATGACTGAATTGGTTTATAGTCAATAATGAGATTTTAATTTTCTTCACGGTAAGAAATATTTCTTAAACTTCTGGCCTACAATCTCAGTTTGATGTTCAAGGCTATTTGACAATCTATTATTCTTGGTAAACTCTTCAGTCATATTTCCAAAAATTAATCACTCTACTCAAGGTTCTACCCATTCTTACAGCCCTCATTCTCAGTGCAAAGAAAAAAAGTGCCTCTAGTTTAGGCACCAACTGAGCTCATCAGGTGTGAATGATTCAGCATCCCAGCTACCTCTTCTCAAATACAGATTTATATAAATCAGTCCTTGTCTTAATCTCTTCAGTCCCAGGGAAGGAAAGTTTACTGGTCCTAATTAAATGCAGTCCCTCTGTGTGGATCTCAGTCCCCACTGTATTTCCTCTAGGACCTTGCCTTGTCGTCATGATGCATCTTGTCTACGTTGTCAGCTTCCCTGCTCTACTGGTCCTTTGCCTCCACTTGGAACAGGCTTCTATCTCCATCTTTGTGGTCTCTTCTGGAGCTTGGGGTTCTCTTCCAAGCTCACTTAGGTTGCTGACAGAATTGAGGTCCTTGCTGCCTGCTGGTCAGGGCTGCCCTCAGCTCCTAGAGGCTGCCCACACTTCTTGTCAGGTAGCTTCCTCTATCTTCAAAGCTGGAAATGAAGAATCTCTCTTGTGTTGAGTTACCCATCCATCGTACTTTGTCTCTCCAGAAGGAGCCCTGCCTCTTTAAGTTCTCATCTAATTATGTTGATTTCACTGAGAATACTCTCCCTATCTTGAAGTCAACTATGTTGGAACCCTAATACCTTAATTACAGCTGCAAAATTCCTTCACAGAGGCACATTCATATTTGATTAACTGGGAAAAGGTGTGTATGTAACAGGGATGATGGACCTTGGGGGATATCTTAGGATTCTGCCTAAGGATTTTGTTACGCTTCTCCCATTTTGTGCTTCCTTACCTATTTGTTTTAAATGTTTGGTTATACTCTATGGATTATTGCCTGGCATTTTTGTTTGTCTTTTCGCCTTCCTTCAGCAATAGAAATGCTATATTTCCTTCTTAACAAAAATGAGGATAAGCTGCAAAGTGTTTACTCAATCTAGCTCCATTGGGGCTTTCTCTTTTTTTTTTTCCTCTGCTGAGGAAGAGTCACCCTGAGCTAACATCTGTTGCCAATCTTCTTTTTGCTTGAGGAAGGTTAACTCTGAGCTAACATTTGTACCAATCTTCCTCTATATTGTATGTAGGATGCCACCACAGCTTGACCACTGACAAGTGGAGTAGGTCCATGCCCAAGAACTGAATCTGGGCCGCTGAAGTGGAGCACACTGAATTTAACCACTAGGCCACAGGGCTGGCACCAGTTGGGGCTTATTTTTCATTTAAATATTGTCAGGTTTGTGTACACAGGCTGATAGACAGTGAGAGGTTTAGATGTTTTTACCTTTTGTTCTGTCTCCAAAAGCATTTTAGAATAGAATATAGATAATTTATTAGTTGTTCTTTTATAATACCACTTTAGACAATTGCTCTGGTTTAAAATAGGCTTTTATCTAATAATATTTTTATAAAATGATATGCTATATATTGGTAATTGAACACTCTAAAAGATGTATAAATGAATTTTTTAGTTTTAGGAATTGGGTTTATCATGTATTAAGCTGATATCAGTATTAACTATTTTGAACAACTGATGAAACATTTTTTTTATTAAGGAATTAGAACTTGCGTATCACTATAGACATTTTCATCTCTGACTCTATAATGATACAATTAACTGCTTTTAGTCTTAAAGGTGCTGAGAAATTAGAGGAACATTACAAATGAAATAAATGGAAAGGACGTTTTAATGGTCCTTGTCTCTAGGGAGGCCTATCGTCTTGATGTAAGGTTGGCCTTATCCTGCTGTGAGAAACACAGAAGATCGTTTTTCAGGTTCAATGGTGGTTCAGTGTCCTGCTGTGATCTCCCCCAAGTCAATAGTTGTCAGCCAGTCTGTTGACTATCATTTGAGATAATAAATCTTGATCTTCACCATAGTAGAAGTCAATATCCACTTAAGGTAAGAAAATCACAGTGTTTTCTTTTATTGTAAAACAGGAATTGCCTAGACCTGGCTTGGCCTAATCAACAAATCTATTTCCTGTGGTGAAACCCATTTTGACATATCTTGATTGGGTGAAAAAAGTACTATGGACAGTCACTAAAATGTCAAGATGCTCTGATTTACCTCTCAAAATACTGTTTTCAATTTATGTTGAGATTCTTACAGTGAAAGAAGGTTTACTGACTTACTATTGTCTATTACTTGTGTGAAGAAAGGTATTTATTTGCTCATATTTTAAAAATGAAATTGTACCTAGACATAACTTTGAATAATTGCTTCACCATTTATTAGCTATTTATTCATGAGCATGATATTTAAAGTCTAACTCTTCTGAGCAAAAATTTCCTCATCTGCAAATTAGTAGTAATAATTATATGGTTTCTGTGAAAATCAAATATTATATTATTTCTAACTAATTTTTGGCATAGAACTCTATAGGAGGCATATCATAAAAATAGATATTTATTTGTTTTTTAATGTGGTTTAAATTCCTCATTCATTTACTGTGCACAGAGTTGAGAAAGTATCCTTTATTTGACATTCCAGAAAGATTAATAATATCTCATACCTAAGTATTTTATGGCAATCTATCATCTCATTAATCCCTAATTCAAAACCAGCTAAGTCGTGATTGATTTTTTGTGTGTTGTATTTAAATTGTCTTATTTTAGACATTTCGTATGTCTGGCCACAGTTATTTTTGTTTCTCTAATGGTTGTAATAGATTTAAACTTTTACTCTGCTCTAGGGAGCTCTTCTCCCCCTGTCTTCCATTTCATTTGTCAAGGTTCAGGCAGAGCAATATTTCAAAAACAAAAATCTAGATGTTCATAGGATAACGGTGTTGCTGGAATCAATATCTCCCCACTCTCAAAAGATGCACATATCAAGCAAAGATGGTAAGTTAAACTACTCATAGCTTACACCTGCTTATAGTAGGGAAATATTGTAAAATAGACAAGCATCATCCAGAGACCATTCCAGAGAAGGGTTAGGTGGAAAGTGCATAGAAAATAGAAGGATTGCTTAAGCATTATATTATGAGTGTTGGAATCCATATTAAATTGTCTGCAGGAAACAAGTCCCACATTATATAGGGAAATGTTTGGAACAGGTATAATATCTAGAGTTTCACATATGGGTATCTGGGGAATCTAAAGGAAGGGATTGAGTTTGAAGTGTAGAAAGGTACTGCTTCTGAGGAACTGGGTTTACTTGAATAAAGAAGATGTGCCCTGGAGGTTTGATCGTAAAGGAAAAGAAAGAAGCAAAAATTGAAAATGAGGATCTGGCAGAAACAAAATAGGATCACAAAAATCAGAAGACATACCAATTCAACTCCTCAAATGGCACAGTTGATTCAAGAAACTGCACTACACCTTACCAACAAAGGAAACACTCTTACACTATGGAATATAGTTAGCAATCTTACTAATAATCCTGTTACTGTTAGTTCAGAAAATACTGCATGTCTCCATCATTTTTTGATCACTTCTTTACTTTTCTGAGGAAGAAAATGTTCCTGCTAATCTTGTATTTTTCCTCTCCAAGTCCAGCAGTTAGCCATTTCTCCCAGGATGAAAATTATCCCTAATGAGCAGCCAAGAGCAGAGAAAAACTGAAACAATACACTGCAACCTAAATTATATATCTTTAAAAAACCATTTATAGATATGCAAAGATATCTCAAATCAGAATTTCAAAAACAGAAAGGACAGGTACGAGAAACCCAGCTTAACATAGAATGAGTTAAATAAATTTGGAAAAAAGAAATATTACAAAGAACAAAGTCAAACCAGAAATAAATACTAAATTACAAGTTTCTCAAGAGAGAATAGATCAGATTAGAATTACAAAAGGAAAACTTTCCAGAAACATGAAAATGAAATTAGAAAATAAAAGATGTCAGACAAAAAGTGATAGACAAGGCAGGCAAAAATATCTAATACATGAATAATTGGAGTAGATAATAAATTGTTTTTGAAAAAATTACTGCCTATCCCCTAATTGGCCCCAAATGGCCAACTCTCAGACGTATACTAGCTAAACTATTATATGTTAAAGATTCAAATGCTTTAGCCTTGGGCTTCAGGTAAAACAAATTAATTCTTATGAGGGAAAGACTGCCAGCTTATTCTCAGCCTTCTCTTTAGCAAGCAAGGCAAGAATGGATGAAAATTTTTATGAAACTCAAGTAAAGAACGTGGAAATGAAGGATTTTTTTCTCACTAAGCTGTTCTTCGATTATCAAGACTATGTAGGAACAAACAAACAAACACTTTTAAGCATGTATGAATTCAGGGAAAATTAGATCCATGAATCTTTCCTGAAGACAATCAGAAGAAATGATTCTCTAACTAGATAAGGGAAGTAAATTTGGCAAAAGGACTAAAGATTAGGATTCAGTGTGTTTTACTGTAGACTTCACACTAACAACATTGAAATCAAAATGTAAGAATGTTCTGTAAATTTTATATGCTACGCCATATTAGACAATAAAATCCTACTAAAAATTGAAAAACTAAAAGAGAGAAAAAGGAAAAATAGAAAAGCTGATGCAGAGATACTAAATGAAATTCAAAGAATATCATTTAAATCTGACCAAACATTTGAAGTTTAAGAAAAATAGCAGGACTAGTGTTTTATAAAAAGTATTATTATAAATATAACTAGTACATAAACTGAAACCTACCTAACTACCAAAACAAAATTTAAAATAATATTAATAAAATATATATAAAAAGAAAAAGAGTAAACATAAATACAGCAAATGAAACACAAGCCATATAAAAATATAACAATAATGTAGCATAACAGAATAGGGACCACTCATTTCAGTGTTATTAATGCATATGAATGGATTCAATTTTCTTATTAAATAAAAACATTTAGATTACCTTACATAGCAAAACCCAATTGTGTGCTGTATAAAATTCAGACCTAAAAAAGGGATTTATAAAGATTAAGAATAAATGATAAACAATGTAAACAATAAAAGAACAAGGATTGTGGTTCTGATATTAGATTAGGTTGAATTCAGACCAAAAAGGAACTAACTGAACAAAAATGGGAGCTTCATCATACTAAAGGTCTTACTTGATAATGAAGCTATAAGAAGAATATGCAGCAAATAAATTAATAACCTCTGTAAACCAGAAAAAAATTTAAAATGTAAGAAGTGGACAAAATTATAAATAATTGAAAATTTCGATTCACTGCTCTCAGTCCAAGATAGATCAAGTAGATGAAGAAAAGTAAATTTGTAAAAGACCTAAACAACATAAATAACAAATTTATATAAATAGATAATGAAATTGCAGCTTCTTCTAAAGCATGAGGGGAATAGCTAAAGAATTTTGTCATATAAACCAGATATAAAATCTCAGTTAATTAGGTGAAATGATACGGACTGAAACCTTTAATCACCATGCAATGAAACAAAAAATTAATTGCCAAACCAAAAATAAAATGCCTCTCTATTTGAAAATTAATATGTATAATGTATATTCATACATATATATTTATTTACATGGATAAATTACTTATATATTTATATATGTGCTCTTTTAAACTCTTCTTGAGTGATGGGGAAATACACTTATAAATCACAGAATTTCTAAAAATAAAGATAATAAAAGTATTATATAGCATTATCTTTGGGACTTAGATAAGGCAATGATCAGACAAAAATACATAATTGGGTTGTTAGATTTTTTGTTGTTGAGCTGTATGAGTTCTATGTATATTTTGGATATTAACCCCTTATCTGATATATGGTTTTCAAATATCTTCTCCTAATTGTTAGCTTGTCTTTTTGTTTTGTTGTTGGTTTCCTTTGCTGTACAGAAGCTTTTTAGTTTTATGTAGTTCCACTTGTTCATTTTTTCTTTTGTTTCCCTTGCCCGGTCAGACACGGTACTTGAAAATATGCTGCTAAGACCGAAGTCAAAGAGCATACTGCCTATCTTCTAGAAGTTTCATGGTTTTGGGTCTTACATCCAAGTCTTTAATCCGTTTTGAGTTGATTTTTGTGCATGGTGTAAGGGGATGGTCTACTTTCATTATTTTGCATGTGGCTGTCCAGTTTTCCCAACACCATTTATTGAAGAGACTCTCCTGTCTCCATCGTATGCTCTTGGCTCCCTTGTTGAATATTAGCTGTCCATAAATATGTGCGTTTATTTCTGGGCTCTTGAGTCAATTAAAAAATGGGCAAAAGAACTGAACAGAGATTTCTCCAAAGAAGATATACAGATGGCCAACACACATATGAAAAGATGCTCAACATCATTAGCTATCAGGGAAATGCAAAGCAAAGCTACAATGAGGTATCACCTCACTCCAGTCATAATGGCTATAATTAACAAGACAGGAAACAACAAATGTTGGAGAGGATGTGGAGAGATGGGAACCCTTGTACACTGCTGGTGGGAGTACAAACTGGTCCAGCCACTACGGAAAACAGTATGGAGTTTCCTGAGAAAATGAAGCATAGATCTACCATATGATCCAGGTATCCCACTGCTGGGTATTTATCCAAAGAACTTGAGAATGCAAAGGCATAAATATACCTGCACCCCTATGTTCACTGCAGCATTATACACAATAGCCAAGACCTATGTGCCCATCAAGGGATGAATGGATAAAGAAGATATGGTATTTATACACTATGGAATACTACTCAACCATAAGAAATGATGAAATCTGGCCATTTGTGACAACATGGATGGACCTTGAGGGTATTATGCTGAGTGAAATAAGTCAGAGGGAGAAAGTCAAATACCATATGATCTCACTTGTAAGTAGAAGATAAAAACAACAACAATCAAACACATAGCAACGGAGAATGGATTGGTGGTTACCATGGGGGGGAGGAGGGCAAAAGGGGTGATTAGGCTCACATGTGAGGGGATGGACTATAATTAGTTTTCAGGTGGTGAACATGATGTAATCTACACAGAATTAGGAATAAATTATGATGTACATCCAAAAGCTATATGGTATTATAATCCAAATTAAAAATAGACAAAAATACATAGTCATTTGTTAGATTGAATCATTAGCATCAATTATTTGTGTCTCCTGTATCCACACCATTTGCCATGTGACGTTAAAGTGACTTCCCACTCTGGGAGAATCAATCTATTCTACCTCTTAAATCTGGGCCTGACCTTATGGCTTGTTTTGGATACTGAGATCATACCAGACATAGTACAAGAAGAAGCTTGAAAATCAGTTGCAAATGTGGGCCTGATTTCCTTTTTGCCCTTTTGTTGTTGTCATAGGTCATACTTAGGCTAGCTTGGGTGGGGATGAGAAATATGTGCAGAAAGAATCAGACAAGTTAGAACAGGCTCCTGGAAGAAATAGCTGACTTCTGGGCTTGGAAAGGGAAAGTACAAGGCAAGTCTCAAACATCTTGTTTCACCAGATGCAAAAAAGGATCGATACATGCAATATTCTGGACCTGGCTTATCCTGGCTTGTGAGAGCTTGTTGTGCGTACAGCATCCCATTTCATCTTCAGGCTCACAATAGCTGATTGTAAATCTGTCTTTCCAACCTCCTGTGAAGTGATGTTATGTTGGTAACTTTAAACCATTCAAGGTAGGAGTACTCACACGATGGAAATCAGCGAATACTTTATTTTTTTTATTTTTATTTTTTTAAAGATTTTATTTTTTTCCTTTTTCCTCCCCAAAGCCCCCCAGTACATAGTTGTATATTCTTCGTTGTGGGTCCTTCTAGTTGTGGCATGTGGGACGCTGCCTCAGCGTGGTCTGACGAGCAGTGCCATGTCCGCGCCCAGGATTCGAACCGACGAAACACTGGGCCGCCTGCAGCAGAGCGCACGAACTTAACCACTCGGCCACGGGGCCAGCCCCCAGCGAATACTTTAAATAAAGCACCTCCTCCCTGTTTTTTAGAGCCAATTTATAAGGACACCACTAAAACCTTCTCAAAACAAAGCAGCCCAGGACCCAGTTAGATAGGTCTTCTACTGAACAAATCTGAGGCCTTTGATTATCAAAATTAAAAAATTGACAATAACACATTATAATCAATTTAATGAAATATTGTCATGAGTCTATAAATATGTAAGTTAGTAAATAAATAAATAAGGGATAAAGAAAATCTCATTCTTTAAGTAGGATACCAAGGAAAGTTATAATGTCACCAGTAATAGGAAAACCAGCATTACATGACCCTAGGTAGATGTACTGAGAAGCACATAGTATTGCATCTGTGTTGTTCCACCCTCAGACCACCTGAAATTGAGGTTGATTCTGCAAAGAACTGTCTTGCACTCTTTAAAAAATGTCAATGTCAAGGTTATGGTGATAAGTCCCTGCAAGCAAGCTCATGAACTACAAAGACTGAGTACTCCACATTAAAGCAGACTAAAGAGATGTGTCAACTAAATGGAACATGTAATATGTGATCCTGAATTGGAAACTTTATAGATTTTTTTCTATAGAGATCATCATTGGGACAAGTGGTGAAATTTTATTAATCTGTAAATTAGATAATGTAAGATGTCAAATCAGGAAATTATTATCATTATACTATGGTTGTGTAAGAGAATCTGTTCTTATAAAGCACACTGAAGTTTGAGGGGCAAAGGGACATCTTTTTATAACTTGCATTCAAATGATTCAGAAAAAAGATAATATGGGTTATATGGAGAGAGAATTACAAAGCATATTAGAAAATGTTAACAGATGGGGAATTCTAGTGAAGGTTATAAGGGATTCTTTGTATATTGTCCTCCTTATTCTTAGGAGACACATATTAAAGTACTTAGAGATTTAGTATTTAAAGGTTAAATGTCACAATGTTTGAGTATACTTTATAATAATTCAGCAAAAAAAGGACTATGTATAAATACATATGTACATATGTAATTATATGTTACATATATGTATATTTTATATGCATACACACATACATACTTGAAACAAATCCATAAATAAGAGAAAGTAAGTGTGGCCAAATGGGAACAAGCAGAGACTCTAGGTATAAGGAGTATAGAGTGTTCATTGCACTAAACTTTAAAAATTTTGGTACTTTTAAAATTTTTCAAAATTAAAAATTAAATACATGACATGATTAGCTCTAGGATTTGCTCAAAGCCCCTTAGTAGCTCTCTGTGGCCTTCACAGTATGCATGGCCTCCACATACTGCTACTTGTCATTCAAATTTTAGGTTAGAGGTCACCTCTTCTAGGAACTCTGCCCTGACCTTAAACTTGATTAGCTGCCTTTCCAGTGTGGTCCCGTAACATCCTTTCATTACACTTGGATAGCTCAAGACATAGATGATCAATTGATAGATAAATCGATAGATAAATGGATAGAAAGATAAATGATTGATAGATGACAGCGAGAAAGAGAGAGAGATTAATTGCCTATTTGTCTCTCCTACGAGATATTATCGATGTTTGACACAATGTATTAGTTTTTTCATATTTCTAAGATCTAGCAAACTGCCTCATTTCAAGAAGTGTTTAGCAAATAATTTTATAAATGAATCAACCTATTTATGCACATTTGTATATATACACATATAGGTAAATATAAAATGGTTTAATAACATCTACAATATTTTTGACAAGTAATTTTTACGTAAGTAAATCTTAAAGTTCTTGCGGATGTATCTCAAAGGACCAATTCATAGGTTGGAATTAGATGTAGAGGAAAGTTTAGGAGGCCAAGTATATAGATTCCTACACCCCAGTTCATATTTTATGGAACAAATTTTTCATTTTTAGGTTTTATAAGTAAATATTTCCAGGAAGACTTCATTTGAAAAAAGAGATTTTCTTCCATGGCTAAAACCAAGAGAAATTTCTTTGTGTTTTGGTAACTTTCTTCTCTGTAATGGTGAAGTAAAATACACTACATTCATTGAGTCTTTAATATATGCCCATATTCTTCATGGCCATGTCGGTATACTCCAGATGAAAAAATTCTTTCAATCCTCATTTTAAAATTCCTTCAGTCCTTATTTTAACCCTGAGAGTCAGGTCCTTGATGTTTTCAGATGAAGGCATTAAGGCTCAGAAATATTAAGTAATTTGCCTAATTATTTGAAGTGAAAGATATTGGATTTTAACCCAGATTCCTGACTTAAATTCCTAGCAACTGAAGCAGCAATGTTTAAGGTAATAGTGTGAGAGGAAGAGTCCCGAAACTTTTAGGAAACACAGAGCTCCCATTCTAGAAAAACAGACTGCTTTCTCATTCTCCTCATCTCCTTGACCAGGAAGGGCTGACACAGTATATACCAGCTGCTAGTCACTTTGAATAAGAAAATCAATTAGAGGTGCGTTATTGAGGAGAGGGATTGTAATTACCTTTCAGCCAAAATTAATGGGGGAAAGAATTTCCTGGGAAAGGAAAAGAAGAAATGGGACAGATCTTATATCTAAAGCCAAACAGCTAAGTGATAATAAAACACTTTATAACAAGTGAATGAAAGTATCTCAGTGTTTGAGTTGAAAAAGGAGAATAAAACCAAGTTATTAGAAAGAAAGGGTGGGGAAGGGGTGCTCTTCTGTGAGTTACCAAAGAATGAATATGAGGGATCAGAAACAGGGGAATTTTTTACTTCTGAATATTCAGTCTAGAAAGCACTAATGCGTGGTTGGTTTCATAAGTCAGGAAACTGATAAAAACGTAGTCCCATAAACATAAAAAGTCTGTCCCTAATGGTGGATGATAGCTACAGATGTGAATACCACAGAACTATTTTGCTATTCTGACTCATGAGAGCTCATCAACAGCAGGGTATTTGTCTTTTCCAAATATTTGTGTACTTGCTACTTTAAAGGTTTAAATTGCATTTACATATATTCTCTTATTTGATCTCTATAACAGCAATGTGAAGGGGATGAGGTAGATAAAGATATCATCCTTATTTTTCACAAAAGCAGACAATTAAGACTCAAAATGGTTATATATATATATAAATATACATACATATGCTAACTTTAAAAAGGGTTCTTAGTAGAGAAACAGTACGACAACCTTATATCAAACATAGTCTACAACTATATATATAAAACCATTAGTCAGAAAACCAGTGAATGGTCAAGCCAGTGCCAAAATCACTGTCCGAACGTCAAAAACGTGACGGCAGGGGTAGAATTTCATTCAGTCCTATTGACACTTAGATTTTTGCGAGGAAGGTTGTATAAGACTCATGCAGTGTAAGATCTCATATAGAACAAATTGCAAAATTAAGACTGGAGACAGAAAAAGAAATGTCCTGATAAGAATCAATGAAAGCATGAACTGAAATAAAGAGAGATGTCAGCGTGACTGTAGAAATAGCATTCTGACATTTTCTTAACTGGGTGAATGAGCAAACATTGAGAAAAGAAACAAAATGAAGATTTGATTATACAGGAAAGAAAGTTTATTTGTGCTGTATTGGATATGCCGAATTTGAGTTTCTTCTGGACTAGATATTAGTGTTTTTGATGAAAAGCAGTGAGAGTCTTGGATGTTTATACACGGCTTTGTAGTTAAAAGCAAAGTTTAAGAGTTGGAATTATAGAGCCAGACTGCCTGGCTCTAATACCAGGACTATGGCTGCTACGAGTTTTGGACAAGTCTCAATTTCTCAGCGCATGTTGCCTATATGTATAACAGGTTAATAAGAGTATCTTTTGTAGAATAGTATCTGATACATAGCGCTGAATATTAACACATATTATTTTGAGGGTATTTTTTTTTTTGCTGAAATATAAGATCTTCAAAATGAAAAGTGAGACTCTGGAAAATAAGGATTAATAAGCAAAGAATCTAGAAGAAAGAGTGAAGTAGCAATGGGAAAGAAAAATTAAATTCAGACCATTCTTTGTAGCCTTGTGAAAAAGAAAGATGAATAGCAAATCGGCGTGAAAATTATTAGAAATAACACTGTATTAGGGATAGTTATATTTTCAGATTTAACAAGAAAGAAAAGAATGTTGATATAAAAATGAGCCACATCTGTTAAGTAGCTTACTCATAACTGGAGAGGGTTCCACAGGACAAAATTAAAGGCCAATGGCTGGGAGTAAAGAAATGTGAGAAAGAAAGGAGTGAGCTATGAGATCATTAAAGTAGTAGAAATTAGAAGAGAGTAAGAGAAATATGTATAATGATATCAGTGATCATTTTTTAAATGTGCCTAACACTTTAACACTCCTCTGACCACTGGAGAGAAAGGAGGCAGAGAGTCAGGAAGAGTTCTTGTGTGAAACAGTAACAATGGTGGATGGCAGGATCAAATGGTTTCCTGGAGGGGATACTAATATACCAAAAAAGAAGAGAAGCATATGCTCCACAACAAGCAGCTGTTGGTTTTTCTTTCTGGTAAACTTCACTATAACTCTGTTTAACTTTGATAGAATAACCTTGATTTAAAAAAAAACAAAAACAAAACACAAGAACAATGGCAAAGTGAGAATGAAAAATCCAATTTACATCTGAGATGTGAACCATGAGATTTTTACTTCAAGTTTTTAGAGGATCAGTAGTAATTGCTAAAACATTTTGGAAATTGTATGACCCTTCAATTACCTTTGTTAAGACCCCTATTTCTCTTAGGCAATCATCTGTACAATAGCCTTCAAGTTCCCGGGGATGTTTAGGCATCACATACAGTTATTATTTTCTATATAATGGCTAAATAAAAATTTATGTCAAAAAAGAAACGGTACAACTGAAAATGCCGAAACTCTGACATTTTGAATATTCACAGGACACAGATGATAGAACAGTTCCAGGAAATATGATATAAATTTCTGTAACAAGTCAAAATCATCAAAATAAGTCTATAATGTAGAATTCAAGAGCTTGTTTGGAGGTCCTGAGAAATGAAAATATGTACTTTTACAGCCTGATCTGAAAAGAAGCATTTTGCTCTCGTATTACCTCCAGGATGAGGATATCCAGACAAAGCAACTCTAGCAATCAATGGGATTACAAATTGTAGCCCAATCACACACAGATCACAAGGTAACAAGTATAAAGAGTTTCAAGGGTTTGAAAGTGACGTGACAACACAAATAAGGACTCAAGTGAAGTTATACATAAGGAGGATTATTAGGTTACCCACAAAATATTTCAGTCACAAAGTTTAGTAAGATTCCACTTTATCTGAGCAAAGTTGCAGATATAAATGAAACCAGGCTTGGTGTCTGCCACCCTAAAGCTTGCAATCAAGTTGGAAATTTACTGTGTGTAAAGAAGATCAAAGACTAGTTATATAGAATGAATGGTATTGAAATTTATACCCAGCATTAGATACAAATAAGTATTGAGTACCATTATTAGGAAAGTTCCTTGAATAGGTGGAAGAGTAGATATTAGAGATAGGAACAAGTAATGCAGGAAGGAAAAATTACTTATGCCAAGGCTTGAAGACAATAAACAAATTAAATTAAAAAGAAAAAAGTTAAACATGGAGCCCACATAGTAGAGAAATGGAAAAAAATACGGCATTGAGATGGTGAGAAACAAAGCCATTTTAGAGAAGTCAGTATCAACGTGTGAAATTTAAAACGAATGCACTTGGCTGTGAGAGTTTCATAATAAACTCAAACAGAGGAAGGTCAACATTGTTTGCCCAATTTATTGAATATATTTTAGAAGTAGTTCACAAAGTGGGCTGGGTTGGTTAATGGAAGTGTAGGGAAGAGGAATACTAGCTAGAACCACAAGGTTTTGAGAAATCAACGTTGTAGTGGCTCTAAGTGGAGCACTTTACAGTTGTTGAAAACTTGATGGCATTTTTTAATTTAATGATATGGAGTGACTTTTAAAATCTTTATACCTTTATATATTTTTCAAAAAATTACAAATGCAGCTTTAATTCCACTTTCTCACATGACTATTTCATTTTTTCTTATTGTTCTGTTGCTCACACATATGCATCATTTAGATAGGGGCAAACATGGAGTAGATCTGTCTTCGTAATCCCACATGTGTGTGTATTTGTGAGTATACCAGTATTAATGCCCATGTCATTTGAAGGTACTTGCAATTAGTGATTATGCATATTTAATAGTCTTAAATATATCCTGTCATTTATGTCATAAATTATCCATTATTAGTGTTTATTATCTTTAATATATTTGATTTTATAAATAGTTATTCAGTGTATGCATTTTAAAATATTTTCAATTATTTTATTTTGTTACGTTCCTATAATGAAGTTCAAGCAAGGGCCAAGAGGAGGGATGTCTCCAAAGCTCTCCTAATGTACCAGCATATGGTTTCCCGAAGACTGTCTACCAGTTT
The DNA here is from genome assembly GCF_041296265.1 of Equus caballus. Taxonomy (NCBI): domain Eukaryota; kingdom Metazoa; phylum Chordata; class Mammalia; order Perissodactyla; family Equidae; genus Equus; species Equus caballus. The sequence continues at coordinate 14,741,225 of NC_091702.1, read as the reverse complement.
AAAGAGCCTCCAGCCTTTTCCACTCTTCTTATCTGCCACTTTAATAAAGAAAAGAAAGGTGAAATTTGAGAATTTAAACAAACAAAACATTTCAATAGATCTTAATCATTATTTGGCATGAGAATTACAGGAGAGAAAAAAGCATAGTTCCAAATTTGATTTTAAACATTTTATATTGTTACACAGTTTCAAAGTTGTTCTTAGAGTTTTCAAAAGAACAGTGCTTCTTAAGAGAGGGGTCGAAAGCTTCTCTATCACCAGAAAATCAGACTGAGAGATTATTTCCTGTGCAAGTAGTGATTCTGTTTTTTATGGATACAGCTATGTGTCAAGCTTTTATAATTTGCTTGTTTTATCTCCCACAACCATCATTTGAGTTAGAAGCCGTCAATTCTATTTTCATATATGAAGAAACTGAAGCTTACAGTATTTAAATAATTTTTACTAAGGTAAGAGATTTAATATATAGCAGGGCTAATATTCAGTAAAGTTTAAAATTTTATTCATGTTGACAATGTGATAAGATATATTCTTAGGTATTTATTACTTTTTATCTGCCCTATTCACCCAGCTCTCTTGTTAATTATGAAAGTTTTACAATTGGTTCTCTTGAATAGTCTATTTATTTTGGAAAAAATTTGGTCTTTCACAAAGATATAATTTAGTAAATGTATTTGTAATTAGGATTCACACAGTTTGGAGAGAGGAAGAGAGAGAAAGGAGAGAGAGAGAGAGAAGGAAAGAGAGAGGAGGCAGAGGGAAGAGTTACAATTTTGAATTAGTACCGGAGGCAAATTTAAGGCTGATTTGACAGTGTGGCCTGGAAACAGCAAGGAAGGCAGAGATGAAAAAAGCATTAAGACAAACAAATGGATATAAATTCATCAATATTTTGACAAGTAAGCAAGAAAGAGAAGGTCATTAACAGTGACTCCAGAAGTTTGCATCTAGATGCTCGTTAACGTACAAGATCAAGTTCCAATGAAAAGTTAGAGTTGGAGTCTATACTCAGAACTTCTCTGTCACAATAATGTATTCAAAAGTTATATGACACTACCTGTGGGATAGAAGAGCTGAGGCAGTGGAGATAGATGAGATAAAAACAATGAGTGCTATTATAATAAAGAAGAGGAAGAAAGAAATAAAGACTTAGAAACTACTCACAGTTATAAGGGAATAAAAATCCTTATATTCGATTTTAAAACAAAGGCTCATTGTTATGCCTATGCTATAAATAAGCCATTTTGCTACAAGTTATTCTCAATATGTTATGTTCTTGCTATTTACCGTTTTAGAGATTTCATATTATTATGCAAACAAGGAACATATGACATTTAATATTTGAGTCTATTTGAGAGAAATAATGTGACTGAAGAATCCTTAATGCTCAGTAGATGCTGGTGGTGACCATAATATAACAAAATGCTACCTACAATTTTCCCCTTAGAAAGTAAAATTTAAGATTTTGCCAAGAATATTAATATGAAACACATCTCTTGTCAGAGCAAGAAATAAATGTTCTTTCATAAAGTGAAGTGTTTATCCTCATAACATTTATGATATGATTAGAATAGATTGGGACAATTAATTCTGGGATATTCAACCACGAATTAAATTTGAGACTTTCAAAGGAAGGTTGAGATCCTACATTTGAACATTTGACTTATCTCTGGAAAAGTTTTATTATTATTTCTAGAGATAAAAATAGACTATGTATTATGATTTCCCTTTCAATACATTATAACGTTGGAAGTCTTTTTGTCTTTTGTCCTTTTCTGAAGTCCTTTGCTGTGAAATTTCAATGAAAAATCAAGCTGTTTCAATTCATGTTTATCCTTGAACAGGACACTTTTAAAATCGCATACAAAATTTAAATTGTGTAATCTAATATTATTTTCAGGAATTATTTTCCTATTTTTAAAGGCAAAGTAAAATGTTTAAAAATAAATGTAAATATAAGAAAAAAGTTTTCATATTTGCCAAATGTTTTAAATGTGTTTCTTTAAGCTGCTTGTTTTTGCTCAATAGCAATTAACAAGTTATCAAACAGGCAATACAAGGTGAACACATTCTATGCAAAAGCAGATCAAATGTACTCAGATTCTAGAAAACAACCTCCTCATGTGGAGAATAAAGTAGAGATTTTATTCCTTAGAGATCTCTTAAACTAAGTGCCACTTAAAAATCAACTGGATTTCAATTATAAAATTTAAATTAATATAATTTTTTAAAATATAATTTAATTAACAGGATTTAATTACAAATACAGTTGCTTAGTGTAAAATACAAAAAGTTCAAAGTTGTGTTATTTTTTAATGAGTGTAAAAATACATCAGGCTCAAATATTGTTTCATAATAAAAAGCTAGCAAGCACTAACTGAGTTTAAACCTCCCTTATATTTAAGCAGGGAGAACATTCTAGGCATTTTTAAATTGCTTGTTCCATGTCCTTTTCCTCTGTGAGCTAGAGGCTTGATGATTCATTTACTACTTAATCTTTCCATTTTCAGAGTTCCCAAAGGAAAATGTAATCATAGGCATATTTTTCTGTGGGGAGGGAATGTTAAACAGAACATTTCAAACTAGATAAAAAATAATAACAGGGGCCGGCCCCGTGGCCGAGTGGTTAAGTTCACTCGCTCTGCTTCAGTGGCCCAGGCTTTCACCAGTTCAAATCCTGGGTGCAGACATGGCACTGCTCGTCAGACCATGCTGAGGCGGCGTCCCACATGCTACAACTAGAAGGACCCACAACTAAAAATACACAACTATGTATCAGGGGCCTTTGGGGAGAAAAAGGAAAAATAAAATCTTAAAAAAAAAAACAATGACAGATGCTACCGTGATTTTATCAACATTTAAAGAAAATAACCCGAGTTATTATTTTAAATTTATTAGTTTCTTATTTATTCAAAGTTGAAAGATGAGATTGTCTGTATAACAAAGGTTTAATTTAACCAATAAGAAGCTTTAATATCCCAAATCTCCAATTTTTTTATGTCTCTGTGGATTTTACAACTCCAGTAAAGACCATGTTGAAGATAATTTAATTATCTTTACATCTTTAAAGACTATCAGCATTCAAAAGCATTTAACATGGTGATGCACTGGAGTTCCGATAAGGAATACAGTAATCTGCTTCTACTTTAAATGACCTAAGATGTTGTTGCCATCTTTGTTGATATTGTGTAAGACTTTTTAAAAATTCGTATATAATAAAATTGAATCCTGTGCGTATGTGTGTGTGCAGTTCTACACATTTTAACACATGTATAGATTTAGGAAATTGCTACTACAATCATAATACAGAAGGGTTCCATTACCCAAAACGGCTCCCTCTTGCTATGTCTTTGCGGACCCATCCTCCTTTCACTCCAGCCTGTGGCAAACATACTAGTCTCCATCACTATATTTGTCTTTTAGAAGATATCATAAAAATAAAATTATAAAATCTGTAAAGTTTTCAGACTGGCTTGTTTCACTCAGCATAATGCCCTTGAGATTCATGCCAATTGTTTTGTGTGTATCAATAGTTCAGTCATTTTTTGGCTGAATAGAATTTTCTCGTATGGCCGTTTCACTGTTTGTTTTTCAGTTGAAGACTGTTTGCTCTGATTCCAGTTTGGGCAATTCTGAACAGAGTCACTATATAAATGTGTATATGGATTTTTGTGGGAAAGTAAGTTTTCAGTTTTTTACAGTAAATACCTAAAAGTGAAGTTGCTGGGTCATATGGTAAGTTTAAGTTTCATTTTATAAGAAAATACCAAACTCTTTTCCAGAGTGGCTGTACCATTTTGCATTCCCAGCAGTCGCATACAAGAGTTTTGGTTGCTCCATGCTTGTCAGCATTTGGTATTGGTGGTATTTCTCCTTTTACCCATTCTAATAGATATGTAGTAACACTTCATCATGGTTTTAATTTGCACTCCCTAGTGGCTAATAATCTTGACTAAAGTTTTATGTCTTCTTGCCATTAATATCCTTTTTAGTGAAGTGTCTGTTCTTTTGCCCATTTTTAAATTGGGTTTTTTATTTTTTTACTGTTGAGTGTTAACAGTTCTTTATATATCTTGAATAAAAATCCTTTGTTGAGTAGGTGCTTTGCAAATGTTTTCTACCAGGCTGTGTATTGTAACAATTTGATAGCAAATTTGAGTGGCTCAAGAATACACGTATTCATAATAATAACCGACATTCTACAAATAATTGAATATACTTAATAGTGGCTTACTTTGTGCTTTTAAAAAATGTTGACCAAAGCACTTAAAGTAAAAATTAATGTTAAAAAAATGAAAGGTAGAAAAATAAAAGAAAAATGGAGCTGGATCAGCCTGAGCACAAACATGGACCCTTGTCTGTGTGTTAGGAAATTTAATGTATTAAGATTCAAAGGAATCTTAATCCAAATTCCTGCTTTTAAAGATGACCTGAAGACCAGATAAATTAAACAACTTGTCTAAAGTCAATAATAATACAGTGTAAGAGCTACCACAAACTTTTAATTTTTGCTACTGTCTTGTCCTCGTTAAACTTTATGTGCATTATACAAGTTGTATAGAAACAGAAACTACACATCTAAGAAATATTCTAAACCTCACAACAAAGTGGATATTGCAGAAGTTCATCAGAAAGATAACATTAATTTTAAGGTGACTTTAAAGATGTTTGGTGACAACAGGAACATAGTTGTAAAATAATATGTTAATTTGCTGTGCAAAGAATGGTCGCTCTGTTGAAAGTATTTGGGCTTTATGAAGATAAACGAGACATCTAATTTTTCTAGACTGCCATGGGGAAAGGCAAATTTAAATTTACTTTATAAAAACCAGCAGAACTTTTGTTATTTTAGAAAAGTGACTGATTTTAATGAGTAGTTTTAATCTGCAGTTTTTTCATTTTCATACATTTTCTTATTTAAAGTCACCTCTTCATTTTGAGAAGGACATAGAAACTTAAAAGACAAAAATTAAAGAGCTAGAAAGCAGGAACTATTCCAAGCTTTAGATTATATTCCTAAACAATTTCCACAATTTGTGGAAGATTGGCTAAAATCCATATGCTGCTGAATTATGGACATTTTAAAATACTCATTACATTCTGAAAAGAGGCAGAATGAGTTTTGAAGAGGAAGTTCTGAACACCTAGGATTATGTGGTGACATTAGCTATATCAAATTGCCAGACACTGTGCTGGAAATCTTTTATTTGTCCCCCAAGTAGTACTCTACCTTTCCTGGGAGCTGAGCTATGTAGGCTGCATGACAGGGATCCCTTGTCCCTTCTCTTTTCTTTGGATCCAACAGAGTACCAGAAAAAGATTGCAGGGAGGGAGAGTGAGGTCAGGAAGCTTACTCCCATGGCTCAGTTCCCAAGAGATTGCTGCCGGCAGCCTACGCCTTTCCACCGGAGTTCTCTCCTATGAGTTGAAACTCTCCACACAGACCTCTCCGTTCCCTCTCTTCTCACCCTCAGGTCTAGAAATGCTACCTAAAATAACCTGCAAAACTTCTCTAACACATGAGATAAAAGAACAACATTTTCTGGTAAAGGAAACCTGAGAGATTTGGGATTTGCATTATAATTTAGGATTTTCCTACTGCTCAAACCTTGTAGATATTACCTTTATTAATCTCTCCCCAAATTGTACTAATTTAAGAGTGTTATCTCTTTCTGCTGGGACTTTGATACAACGTCATTTTCAAATATCATATAAAATGTGATACAAATAAAAACTTATATGCGACCTATATGAAAACTATGAGGCACAATAATAAAACGAATCCTTGTGAAGCCACCACCGAGCACAAGAACTAGAAAATTGTCAATATCATTACGTATATCTAGATATGCCTTGTGCCTCCTCCACTGTCTCCACCCAAAGATCACCAGTATCTGAATTTGGACATTTTATCACATATGTGCTCTTTACATATAAATAATATATTGTCTTCCTCTGCTTGATTTTGACGTTTCTAAAAATGATACACTGTTTACAACATGCTTTTTTACTGATTTTTATTCTCAAAGATTTTTCTATGTTTTTGCATGTAGCTTTTTTGTTTCTGTTTTGAGCACTATGTCAAATTCTTAGGAACATCTGTGTACATGTTATCTAGGGGATATATGTAAAATAATTCTCTAAAGTATGTATCCACTACTTGAATTACTGGAAACAGTATACAAATGTTGAATTTCAAAAGAGAGACAAAATTATTTTCAGAGAATTTGTGTCAACTACTATAACCTAGATAATTTTTATGTCTGAATTTGTTCAGCAAATATAATGTAATATATGCAGGGCCAATTTGGTTTATAAACTAAAATATAATGAGACTTGATTAAAAATTTATATATAATTGGTAACTATATAAAATGTACTGTATAATTAACCATCTGTTTGATATTGTACCTGATAATGAGTTTAGCTTTACTGGCTATATGTTGACTTACTCCAAGTACATTTACTATGATTATGGATATATTTGAATTTTCTCAATTTTTCGTTTTTTCTTTGTATTTTCCTATTTTTCTATGGTTTCTTTTCTCTCCTGTTTTACCTTTTAAAATAATTCAGTGATATTTGCTTGCTTGTTTGTTTTTATTCTTATTCTATTGTTAATTCTCTACTTGTTTGGAAATCATACAAACTTTATGTATTGAAGATTACTTTTAAATTTTATAATTCATAACTAGCAAAATCCATAGTTAATATTTTCATTCTTTTCCCTGAAGTAAAATGGGCTTAAACCATTTTACCTCAAATCATCCTCTCCATATTAGAGGTTATTCTTATCTAATATTTTAGTTTTTAAAAGTTTGTATGCACATTATTATAATAATTTCTATAAATTAATAGTTGTAGTAATAGTATCGAACACATATTGAGCTTTCTATGCATTAAACACTGTTTTGGGCGGTGGTCCAATTACTGATTTAATCCTTGCAAAAATCCTCTAGAGTATGCTATTATTAACCTTCATTATATAGATGAGGAAGCTGAGGCACAGAGTAGATAAATAACTTTATCGATGGTAAACATCTCACGAGTGCCAGAGTTGATTTAAAAATCAGTCTGTTTATGGGCCAGCCCGGTGGCGTAGCGGTAAAGTTCGCACGTTCTGCTTCTCCGTTGCCTGGGGTTCTCCGGTTCAGATCCCAGGTGCAGACATGGCACTGCTTGGCAAAAGCTATGCTGTGGTAGGCATCCCACGTATGAAAAGTAAAGGAAGATGGTCATGGATGTTAGCTCAGGGCCAGTCTTCCTCAAAAAAATAAAATCAGACTGTTTAGGCACATAACACTTTCTTTACTGCTAAGCAGCATAGTAGACAACATGTGTTTAGGCCTACCTCCATATTTACTAACTATTCTTGTTATTTGTTTACATTTACTATGGCAATTTAAAAGTCTCTCCTAGAAGCATTTGTCTTCTCTCCAAAAATATTTTTTAGAGTTTATTCTAGCTTAGGGCTGTTACTGTTAAAATTCCCAGGTTTTGTTTACCAGAAAATGTTGTTCTTTTATCTTGTTTGTTAGAGATAGTTTTGCAGGTCACTTTATCTCAATGCTTTGAAGATATTATTCCACTTTCTTCTGAATTCTACTTTGGCTGCTGAAAATGCTGCTGTCAGTTTAATTGCTGTTTCCTTTTCTCTGGCCATTTCTAAGATCTTCTTTCTGTCTTTGATGTATTCGAGGTCATTGATGTTTCACTACAATGTGCCTAAGGGTGGATATTTGGTTTTTATTGATGGAATTTGTTGGCCTTAACTACATTTGAAGTTTGTATTTTTCAAACATTTTGTAAAGTCCTCACCCACCATCCCTCCAAATAATTGGCCTCTTCTATTTTCTCTATTCTCTCTTTCTGGGGCTCTTTGATATATGTTACACTATCTCATTCTGTGTTCTTCAATGATTAATCTCTTTTAATCTTTTCCATCTTCTTATGTTTTTGAGCTGCATGATCCATAATTCTTTCAGTGTATCTTCCAATTTGCTATTTCTATTTCAGCTGGCTTGAAATTGTTATTTGAAATGATCTGTTAGTTTTTTATTGAAATAATTTCCTTTTAAAAAATATTCTGCCTAGTTCTTTTCAGTCTGTCTTGTTATACATTAGTCTTCTCGTCTTGCTCATTGGTGTATTTCCAGTTTTAATTTCTCTAACCATCTCACATGCAGTTGTTTTTCTATATTGTGTTTGATACTGTATTGATTCTACTGTATGAAATCTTTAGGGGTAAGAATATGTTGTTTAAGTATTTATTTTATTGTAATTTCTGTCATTCTATGTTTAGTTAGCTTGGATACAAATCTTCTATTTAGTAGATTTTGAGCTCTTGAAAACCTAAATTGAATACCTAAATTGAGCATGCTTTCACTGGAACTTTCATTTTTTTAAATTCTACTTTTATGACCTAAAGTATCATCAAGATGCGGTGTGGTCCAGGTGTTCCAGGGTCAGCTCAGAACTCTGCAGCTTTCCAAAGCTTATCCTTTTGATAGCAATGCTGTAAATATTTTCCCTTAGGGCATTTCCACTATATTTGCAGTTTATATATTTGTGTTCTTAGAGATAACTTTATTCCCTTCAAATCAAGCTATGCAAAACTTAGAATGTTGTACAAAATATGGTTGTATTTAGCATACACTTGCTTTAGATTATTTAGTTTATATATGTTTAGTTTGTAATATATTATTTATTGCTGCCCAACACATACAATTTTGAAAACACACCTGTACACATATTTTAATTTTTAATACAAATAGGCTTATTACTTGAAGCTAGGATCCTCTCTGATTTTTTTGTGATCATCTATCTACGTAATGTTGGATAAAATATTAGGATGTGGAGTAAATGATAAAAATGTAAATAAAACAAACATTCTACTGTAATAAGTTAAGGACTTCTTCCTTTGTACTAAATTTCACCTGTTATTCAGAGGAAGATTGCAATTTCAGGAAATATAGGTAAATAATTACCACCTACCGGGTACAGTTGGAGTGTCTAAGTGATTTTATAATCTAGTGGGTTTAGAATATAATCTAGGTAATCTAGTGGATAACAATTCCTGCTAGTTGGGGGAAGGATATTTTTCTTAATTGTCCTAAAGAGCTTGTTATGACATTGGTCCAAGGGAAGAGATTAATAAGAAAATTTATTGCTGAATACCTAAAATCTTAGCTTCTTACACTGAAAATTGAAATGAACCTCACTTCTAAAGAAAAATATAAAAGAAAACATAAATGATTAATTTTTCATCGACCTTTATATTATCCACTTATTTTTCAAATGAATCTATAGATTACCATATTTTGGTAATATTCTCTACAGATCTTTCTGGTCATGGAGGCTATTGGATATTTATAAGAAGTAGCCTTTTAATTTCCAATTGTTCAAGAAATTAGATTGAAAGTGAATTTGAAGCTATAGCATACATGTTGTTTTTAAATTCATTTCAGTGTCTGAAAACGACATTAGCTGTATTATTACTTATATATATTGTTCATGTGGCAAGAATTGGGATTTTACACATCAGGTCTACTTTGTGAAAATTTTTTATGTCTGAATTTGTTCAGCAAAATAACAAAAAATGAAAAGGAAGATGATATAGTATCTACAGGACCAATTTGGATTATAAATAAAATATAAAGAAGCTTGGTTAAACATATATATAATTAGTAACTATATAACATGTAGGGTATATTAATCTTCTAATTGATATTGTACATGATCATGAGGTTAACCCCGACTAGTAGTCAAGTCATACAGCTGCCTCTCTCGTGACTGAAGAGCTGATGAGTTCCTCTCTTCTTCCAAGTATACCACTCATTGACTGTCTTCATCCCTGGTAGCTCAATGATACAGACTCATTTCCTATAGGATTACAATTCCTCCAAAAAGACTGTTGTTACATCCCTGTGTTTGAAGTAGGAACTACTTCTGTGTGACCCAAGGCTCTCTGTATTTCCTGTACTGTGGCGTTTACCACATAATTTTGTGGCATGCTACATTAGTTTGTCTATAGGACCCATTAGACTATAAATGACATAAAAAGTTTATTTATTGATTAATTTACTTAATCAACAAATACTTATTATGCACCTATAAAAAGCCATGCACTGTTCCAGGCACTGAGAATACTGCAATAATTCAGAAACATAAAGTTTTTATTTTCATTGAGCTTGTATTCTAGTGGGAAAGACATATTATTAACAAATAAATGAATAAGCAGTATATTTCCAGACAGCAAGATTCAAGAAAGAAAAGAAAGCAGGGGAAGAAATAGGGTAGTAAGGAAGAGAATGATGCTTGAGACTGTCCAGCTTACTCCTATATTCTGGGCATAACACAGTATCCAGCTCATACTAGGAATTTGTTTTTAAAACAATTGAGTTAGAAAATATAGAGCCCCTAGGAATCTTATGTTAATTTTTTATAATAATTTCTCCTAAAAGAGGATGAAACATAAAGCCTTTATTGATGTTTACTGAGTATCAGTATGTTGTCATATATTGTACCGATATATTATTTTTGTGCCAATTTAACAGCTCAGCAAGGCCTGAAAAAAGGAAGATGAAAGGTTAGTTGACAGAGACAGGAAAGGAAAGCAGAAATTTTGAACCAAGAATATGTGTAGCTTTTTTAGGGGAAATTTCTACTTTAAGTACCCTGTTGCTTTCTGACCTGTAAAATGTTCCTGTTTCTGTGGCATTTTTTAAATTATTTACTTTAAGTTTGAGCCTTTCTTCTCATCTTCCTCATCTCCTTTCCTCTTACCTGTAAATATGCTGTAAAGTTCTGTCATTGACTATTTTCACATTTTCCATTCTATACTTCTTTTGGATGACTTACTTGTGTTTTTGACTTCCCACAATGTCTTGAAGATTTTTTATTTTATTTTTTTAAATTTTTCAGCTTTACTGAGATATAACTGACAAATTGTAAGCTATTTAAATTATGCAACATGATGATTTGATATACATATACATTGTGAAAAGATTCCCCCTATCGAGTTAACACATCCATCACCTTCCTTTTGTGTGTGTGTGTGTGTGGTGAGAAGATTTAAGTTCTACTCTCTTAGCAAATTTCAGTTATACAGTGCAGTGTTACCAACTATAGTCACCATGTTATGCATTAGATCCTCAGACCTTATTCATCTTATAGCTGAAAGTTTGTGTCCTTTTGCCAACATCTCCCAGTTTCTCCCACCCCCAGCCTGGAAACCACTTTTCTACTCTCTCTTACTATGAGTTCAACTTTTTAATTTTTTAATTTTCTTTTTTATATTTCACGTGTAAGTGATATAGTATAGTATTGTCTTTCTCTGTTTGGCTTATTTCACTTAGCAAAATCTCCTCTAAGTTCATTCAAGTTGTCTCAGATAGCAGGATTTCCTTCTTTTTAAGGCTTAATAATATTCCATTGTATGTAAATAGCATATTTTCTTTATCCATTCATTCATAAAAGGCCATTCAGGTTGCATCTATGTCTCGGCTATTATGAATAATGTTGCAGTGAACATGGGAGTGCAATATCTATTCAAGATCCTAGTTTTATTTCCTTTGGATATATACCCAGAAGCAGGATTGCTGGGTCATATGTTGATTTTCTGTATAATTTCTTGAAGATCTTCCATATTTTTTCCCGCAGTTGTTGTACCAGTTTACATTCCTACCAACAGTGCACAGGGGTGCCCCTTTTTCGAAATCCTCAAGAGGATTTTTTATCTCTTGTCTTTTTTATATTTACCAGCCAAAAGGTGGTGAAATCTCAAGTGGTTTTGATTTGTATTTCACTGATGATTAGTGATGCTGGGCACCTTTTCATGTACCTGTTGGCCATTTGTATGTCTTCTTTGGGAAAATGTCTATTTAGGTTCTTTGCTCATTTTTGAATTTGGTTATTTGTTGTTTGACATTAAGTTGTGTGAGTTCTTTATATATTTTGGATTTTAACTCCTTGTTGGACATGTGGTTTGCAAATATTTTCTCCCATTTCGTAGGTTGCCTTTTCATTCTGTCTATGATTTTCTTTGTTGTGCAGAAGCTTTTTACTTTTATGTAGTCCCACTTCTTTATTTTTTCTTTTGTTGACTTTACTTTTGGTGTCAAATCCAAAAATCCATTGCCAAGTCCTATGTCAAAGAGTTTACCCCTCTATGTTTTCTTCAGTTTTATGGTTTAAGTTCTAACATTCAAGTCTTTCATCTATTTTGAGTTGATTTCAATGTATCGTGTAAGACTGGACCTAGTTTCATTCTTTTGCATGTGGTTATCCAATTTCTACAACACCATTTACTGGTTTGACTATCCTTTCCCCATTGTTTATTCTTGGATCCTCTGTCATAACTTAATTGACTACATACATGTGGGTTTATTTCTGGGCTCTCTATGCCATTCCATTGATGTATATGTATGTTTTTATGTCAATACCACACTATTTTCATGACTATAACTTCATAATATAATCTGAAATCAGGAAGAGTGATGCCTCCAGCTTCTTTCTCAAGATTGCTTTGGTTATTGGGAGTCTTTTGTGGTTCACTGAATTTTAAGATTGTTTTTTCTATTTCTGTGAAAAATGCCATTGGTGAAGATTTCCAAATAATTATTTTTGTCTTATTGATTTCTCCCTTAAACATCTGACCTGAGTTTATACTCTATTTTTTTCTTAATATTTAATCATCTTGAAAAGCTCAGTCCCATTTTTCTTTGCACCTAAATTTCCAAAAGAGGGACTACCACAGAGTTGCCAGTACTCAACAAATTTTTGATGCATAGTGAATATTCAAGATCTAACATGTACCATTTTCCTGACTGCTAGGGCTACCATAGTTATTATTATATTTAATTATCGCTTTTTGCATGTGCCTGACTTCCCAAGCAAGTGGTGACCACCTTGAGGACAGGATGGGGTTGACAGATAGAATATAGGACACCAAGTTAAATTTGAATTTTAGGTAAACAAGAAATAATTTTTTATATAAATATATCCCACATTCTCAAACAAGTATTTGTTGTTCATCTGACATTCAATTTTAATTGCTGGTCATGCATTTTTATTTTTTAAGTATGGCCATCTTATGACTGGAGCATGGCATTTTATCCTTGTCTGTGTTGAAATACCTATTACGTATCAAACACTTAATCAATGTTAGTAAAACATGTGCTGTGTGGGAAAAAATGTATAACATATTCAAGGAAGTGCTTAGGGCTTAGAGGGTGCTGGAAGAGTAATAGGAGGTCAGGGAGGTACAAAAGTGGAACAGAGTGCCCAGAGGGTTGGCGAACACTAAAATTCATATCCGGCATTTTAAATGCTGTGCAGTATTGATCCTGAGCATCCATAGTCAATAAATACTGAACTAGAAAGCATTTTATCTGAATATTTTTCTTAGATTATTGTATTTATGTGTCATCTCAATATTATTCATAAATTATTTAATGTGAATTATATTGAAGAAAGGAATGAGTTGTTTCAGACTTTTACCCTTGGATATATTTCCCACATGCTATAGACATTCCTATATATAAGACATAACACAGCTCAGCACAATATGTTGACTCAAAGAATTTCTATCTGAATGAGACATAAAATTCAGGCATGCATAAATTAAGAATCCATCTATTTTGATGCCTTTTTTGCCGTTATACATACTAAAATGACCATCTTTCTAGTAAATTATCTCCAGTGTGTAGTAAAGCTCACATTTGAAAAAAAATCCAAAGAAATGTGTATAGCGATTCATTTAATATATCACAAAACAGATGCCTTCAATGTGTGTTGTTCCACTTGATAAAGTGAAAATTGGGAGTTGTCACTATTGATTGATGGTCATGCTATCAAGCCCCTGGCAGGCTATATCAATGTTAAAAATTTTGAACTTTCCATAGAGTTCTGGAGGTGAACAGCAATAATAATAATAATAATAATGTTGCTTTAGACTAGTGCCTTAGGACAAAAAAGCCTCATACAAATTTTAAACCTGGAAGCTTATGGTCACGATAAAAGCTGCAGCAAAATATAATCCCTTTTCTATTTCTTTATAGCAGTGCTTCTCACAGTGTGGCCAGCAGATTCTTCCATGTTAGCATGGCTTCCAGAAGGGTGAGTCTAGAGTCTGTTGGAACATAATTCCCAATCCCATCACCTTCCCGAAAGCAGCTTCAGATTTAGAGCAACACTTGTCTGATGTTAATGAGTTTGATGACTCCTGATTTAGTGTGGTTTTTAAACTACACAATCCTAGAACTGATTTGTGTGATCAGATATTTTTTTCATGTGAAAGACATCATATCATTTTCCTTAAAATCATTATTGCACTCAGAATTTAGGCTGGGAAGTGTAACACCTGCTCTCTAGAATGACAAAGGAGCCAGAAAGAAGAGCCTCTGTCCTCAAAACATCTTTTCCACATTTTTCTTACTGTAAGGATTCAACACATACATTTTTATAGTGTTGGGTAAAAACTTAAAAATCTATGATGTCTCTGATGTATGAAAATAGTAGTGAAATTATTAGGCTTTGTCAGTAAATAATTTATTGGGAACTAATTTTTCATATAATTTCTCAAGAACTATTTTTAAGTACAAATGGAGGTCAGAACTATTGCAACAAAATGACAGAGGTAAAGTATGGAAGACGGAGGATATGTAGGAAGAGCTAGGAGACTTCAGACACAAAGAAAAATTTGCCCAAATTAGCAATTCTGATGTAAAATGGTATGTCACGTATTACTTCTCTCTTCATATCTGTACCATTCCTCCTTATTTCTGAACATCAAGACTCTGTTTCTGCAGTCCATATAAAAGGTGACATAATTCAACCCCTACAGTTCTCAGCTATTTTATGATGCAGTAACTCCAAAACGGGCCTCAGCTCCCATTCAAACTTCCAGGAGAAGATTATCAAGCTTGGTTAAACGTCCACATTGGGATCAATTAAATCATGCTAAAGAGGACACTGCTGTCATTTTGTTGAAGGTAGTAGGACTGTTCACAGTGAACAAGGGGCCTGGACAAACTTCTAGTTCTCTCTACCACATTTTGCTTCTTGCCTACACAAGAGCACACAAACACCCACAAAACCTTCTTCCCTTAAATTCCATTCCTGCCGATTCCAATTACTCATATAATAGCCAGAATTGTGTACATCTCTTTCCCAAAGGGAAATATACTACAGTAATATTCCGAAGTAGTATCAGTATTATGATGTCCCAGGGCATATTTTCTGAGTCCTCTAAAAATATAAATTTTTAAACCTACTTTAGAAAACTGTTTGGCAGTATCTATTTAAGGTAAACACGTGCACATCCAAGTCCAAGCAATTTTACTTCTAGGTATATATCCAACAGAAATGAAGCCCAAAAAACATGTACAAGATGTTCAGAGTACTATTATTCATAAATGATACAAAATTGGAAACCGCCAAGTATGCATCAACAATAGAATGAATAAATATATTGTGCTGTATTAATATAATGAAATACTATTCCATGAAGAAAATTTATAAACTACTGCTACACACAAAAACAGTTACCAATTTCACGAGTATGATATTGGCAAAATAAATGAGACACAAGAATGCATATGATATTTGTAAATTTGTACATGGTTTAAAAGAGGAAACACTGATATGAGATGATAGAATTGGGATAATGGTTTCAATCTGGGCAGGAAGAAAAGAACAACAGCCACAAGAAATGCCTTTGGGCTTTGCTTTGGTCCATTATATTCAAGAAAAGCAAAAGCAGTGGTTGACTTCCAGGCCAGTTTTGGTACTATCTGGTACTATTTGGCTTTTAATTGTTTTGGTCAATAAGAGACCTTGATTTTTCCCCATCGAAGTTATGCAGGAATCATGACTTTTGAGGGGATATATAATATTTAAATAAAAAATAAATCAGCTATGTGAATGTTCAGTGAATATGCGTTAGGATATGTCAAGAAGCTTTCCAAAACTACACATTTTATGATAATCTTTTAAATCAATCTAATATTACGTTCTCCTATAATCCTCATTTTACTAATGTGAATTTATAGACACAATCTTTAGTGAGATAAGTTTGCCATCACTTTCAGTACTTTCAAAAGGTAGAAACAGGTATTTTAAATGTACATAAAAGCATCCCACTTTTATTTTTTCCAGAACTACAAAGACTTAGGTAATAACAAATAAACTAACAGATTATTCATTTGCTTTTCAAAATAATGTCAATTCAAATTTGAAAAGGAGCATTGATATAAGAATAAAAAAGTCTTGAAAAGATACTAGATAGCTAATCAAGTTGTGAGTGCATTGCTAGAACAAAGATTTTCAGCAAAACTTTTTTTAAAGGTTGGCACCTGAGCTAACAACTGTTGCCAATCTTCTTTCGTTTTTTTTTCTCTTCTTTATCTCCCCAAAACCACCTGTACACAGTTGTATATCTTACTTGTGGGTCCTTCCAGTTGTGGCATGTGGGGCACCACCTCAACGTGGCCTGACAAACGGTACCATGTCCACGCCCAGGACCCGAACCGGTGACACCTTGGGCCACTGCAGCAGAGCGTGTGAACTTAACCACTTGGCCACAGGGCCGGCCCTGCAGCAAAAGTTTTATAAAAAGATCTCTCAACCCAGAAAGACCATGAGTGGCAATTCTCCAAACCACTGACAATGATGTAGATGAAATAAAACAAAGTTTTTTGAAAGTAAATTTAATGAAAAATCTATTGGCTTATCATACCCACAGAGGCAGGTAACTTGTAACAGAAAATTAGGACATGATACGGAGACAAGAGATTTAGAGAAAAGGCCAGAAGAAGCCTAGGGAAAAAAATATAGTATCATGTCAAAAACGTAGCTGATTTCTTTCAAATACATTCACCAGAAAATTTCAGAATAAACATTAAAAATTCCACAGTGAGAGCCTCCCTCTGTCTCTCAACATTCCTCTCTCCTTCTATTTGAGTGGATTGTTGCAGAGGAAGAAGACAAGAAGTAGAGTGTTCTAATTGGTTTCTGCCCTTGCATAATCTAAAAATTATGTAAGATTCAAGTTTTAAAATTAAATCCACTATGTAAGTGCTTAGATACCATTTACAGGATGAAAACAAACGTTTTTTGACCTAACATATTGAATTAAAATACATAAAACTCAGCTGACTTACAATGGACCTATCAAATGCTTTGCAAATTCATAAGAAGGTAACTTATCAGACTGTATAATTGGGAGTTCAAAAAATCTAAAGCAGGTGGCTGGTAAGATGGCGGCATAGGCAGACTCTGAACTCACCTCCTCGCATGGACACAATCTATTCACAACTAATCTTGGAACAATTTCCCCTGAGAGAGAAATGAAAACTGGATTTAAAAAGTCCCCACAATAAGGGACAGGGCTGATAGAGGTGCAAGAAGCAGAAATTCCTTTCTGGAGAGGAAAAAACTACATTTTAGCCACAGTGATTCACAGCCTGGAGCAATCTTAAGGTTCTGAGCCTTTTCTGCAGGAGCAGGGAATCTAAGCAGGAGAGTTTTACCACAATAAGCAGCTTTTATCTTCAGCACAAGTGAAACAAATGTCATAATATCTGGCTTTGCTGGTTATTAACAACAATGGAGAATATCCCCAGAAAAGCTATCACACATAAGGAGAAAAAAGTCTTCTCTTAAAGGGCCCCTGCACAAATTCACCTATTTTGAAAGCAACCTAAAATCACCAGAAAGAAAGGTGCACAGGACTTTGGTGAAAAAAAGATTCACTTAATAGGCTCTGGGCACATCTTGAAGAGAGGTGAGACCTCCCCAGGCTGGGACCATCTCCCCAGGGACTGAGACATTGGAGGCAGCCATTGTTGTGACCTAGACCATGCGTACTAACCCACATTCTGGAAGACAGCATTGGAGTTCTTCCCCTGGCCTGTTAGTGCAAGGGTCTCCTCCACCCACTAGAGCCCTGCTTTAATCCAGCTCAACCAGGGCAGGCAGCCCACCTTAGGGATTGGCCCCATCCAATAGCAAGCCCTCTGGCAACTGTGGGTTTGCATACATGGTGTGTGTGGGATCTCTGCAGTAAAATGAATGGGTCTGCTTATGTGGGGCAGGCCATGTGCAAGATATGGTCCTGCCTTGGTGGAGTATGTGGGACCTCTGCAGCCGGGCCAGTTGATCCACTTCAGGGGGTTGGAATGGACACACCAGGCAGGACTGTGTTAACAGAGTGTGTGGGCCTGTGGACTATGGGGCTTGTCAGCTGCAGCAGATTTGTACTTCTCAAACAGCCACATAGGGGATTGTCTGTACCTTCCAATGGCTAAATAATTGTGTGCTGCCATGCCTAGGGCTGGCCCCACCCAGCTGCTCTCCTGAAAAAGCTGACAACAGCTTTTCAAGCTGGAGGCCTACAGCAATTGTAAGCCCCTGAGCCTAGCAGCCAACTCACTTAACAGAAAGATTTCAGCAGGTGTATGCTATTAGACCTTTCAGCCAACTATGCTGTGGCTCCCCATGCCCAATAAAGTGACTGAAGAGGCCACAGAAACCTCATGTAGCTGAGCATTACAACCAGCTGGCCATGGGGACAGCCTACCCTCCCCATGCACCTGCAGCAAGAGTAACCCTTCCACAACAGAAGGATACATGTAACCTACACAGGGGACACCCTTGAAACATTTGGAACTGTTGATGAGAGGGAAACAGAGATAAACAGTCTACCTGATAAAGAGTACAAGCTAATAGTCATAAGGATGCTCGTTGATCTTGTGGGAAGAATGGACAAACACAGATAGTACTTCAATAAAGAATTGGAAAACATAAAATAGAACCAATCAGAAATCAAGACTACAATACTGGAAATGAAAAATTCACTAGAGGAACTCAATAACAGAGCAGATGATACAGAAGAATGGATCAGTGAGTTGGACAAAAGACTGGAGGAAATCATCCAAGCTGAACAGATAAAATAAAAAAGAATAAAAAAGAATGCAGACAGTCTGAGGGACCACTGGGACAACATCAAGTGCATTAACATCCATATTATAGGTGTCCAAGAAGGAGAAGAGAGAGGCAAAGGGGCAGATAATCTATTTGGAGAAATTATAGCTGAAAACATTCCTAACCTAAGGAAGGGAACAGATATCCAGGTACAGGAAGCACAGAAAGCATCCAACAAGATAAACCCAAAGACACCCACACCAAGACACATTATAGTTGAAATGTCAAGAATTAAGGATAAAGAGAGAATCCTAAAAGCTACAAGAGTAAGGCAACAAGTTACATACAAAAGAAACCCCATAAGGCCATCAGCTGACTTTGGAGAGGAAACCTTACAAGCTCAAAGGGAGCAGCATGTTATATTTAAAGCACTGAAAGGCAAACAGTACAGATAAGAATGCTCTCCCCAGCAAGGTTATCATTCCAAATGGAAGGAGAGATAAGCAGTTTTCCATACAAGCAAAAACTAAAGGAATTTATTACCAATAAACCAGCCTTAGGGACTTATTTAAGTGGAAAAGAAAAGACCACAAATGGGAATAAGAAAATTATCAAAAATATAAAAATAAAATCACTGGTAAAGGCAAATATAAAGTAAAGGTAGCAGATCAAGTACCTATGAAGCTAACATGAAGGTCAAAAGACAAAAGTACTAAACTTATCTATTTCCATGATGAGACGGTAATGGATACACATGCACAAAAAAGAGGTTAAATATGATATCAAAAACATAAAGTGTAGGAGGAGGAGAGTAAAAGAGTAGAGATTTTAGCAAGACTTATGTGACCATAAACTTAATATAGATTGTATATATGTAGGTTATAATATATGAACCACCAAAACCAGAAACCAATAATACATACGCAAAAATATAAGAGAATGCAACCCAAACATAATACAAAGGACAGTCATCAAAGCATAAGGGAAGAGAGCAAGAGAAGATAGGAACAGAGAAGAACTACCAAAACACCTAGAAAAAAAGGTAACAAAATCACATTAAGTGCATACTTAACAATAGCAATTTTAAATGTCAGTGGACTAAATGCTCCAATCAAAAGACATAGAATGGCTAATTGGATAAAAAAAAAAACAAGACCCAGATATATGCTGCATACAAGAGACACACTTCAGACCAAAAGACACTCACAAACTGAAAGTGAAAGGATGGAAAAAGATACTCCATACAAATGGAAATGAAAGAAAACTAAGGTAGCAATACTTTCAGACAAAATAGACTTTAAAAAAAAAACTGCAACAGGAGACAAAGAAGGGCACTACATAATGATAAATGGAACAATCCAACAAGGGGATATAACACTTGTAAATATCTATGCACCCAACATAGGAGCACCTAAATATATAAAGCAAAAAATAGAAAGGTGGCAGCAAAGGCAGACTGTGAACTCACCTCCTCCCATAAACACAACCAGGTTAAAACTATTCTTGGAAAAATTACCCCAGAGAGAGAACTGAAAACTGGATAAAAATAATCCCCACAACAAGAGACTGTCCTGACTGAGGTGTAGGAGGTAGAAATTCCTTCTGGGGACAAAACAAATCACCCTCACGAGCTGCAGAGCTTCATAGTCAAGCAGGAGCAATACATAAAGCAAATATATACAGAAATAAAAGGTGAAATAGTAACACAATAATAATAGGGGACTTTAGCACTCTACTTACAACAAGGGATATATCATCCAAACAGAAGATCATAAAGAAAACATTGGCCTTAAATGACACATTAGACCAGATGTACTTAGTAGATATATACAGAACATTTCATCCAAACCTCACAGAATACACATTCTTTTCAAATGTACATGGAATATTCTCCAGGATTGATCACATATTAGGCCACAAAACAAGTCTCAATAAATTTAAGAAGATCAAAATAATACCAACCATCTTTTCTGACCACAAAATTATGAAACTAGAAATCAACTACAGGAAGAAAATCAGAAAAGCCACAAATAGGTGGAGATTAAACAAAATGCTACTGAACCGTGATTGGGTCAATGATGAAATCGAAGGAGAAATTTAAAAATACCAGCGGACAAATGAAAATGAAAATATGACATGCCAAAATTTATGGGATACAGCAAAAGCAGTTCTAAGAGGGGAATTTTATAGCAGTACAGCCCTAGCTCGACAAAGAAGAAAAATCTAAAACGCCAATCTAATAGTGAATTGAAGGAAGGGAGAAAAAGAACAAACACAGCCCAAAATCATTTCAAGGAAGGAAATAATAAAAGTCAGAGCAATAAAAAACGAAATAGAGACTTAAAAAATACAAAAAATCAATGAAATGAAGACCTGGTTCTTTGAAAAGATAAACAGAATTGACAAACCTTTAGCTAGACTCACAAATAAAAAAAAGATGGATGGCTCAAATAAATAAAATCAGAAATGAAAGAGGAGAAATTACAATGGACACCTTAGAAATACAAAAGATTAAAAGAGAATACTATGAAAAGCTATACACCAACAAATTGGATAATCTAGAAGAAATGGATCAATTCTCAGAATGATACAAACTTCCAAAGTTGAATAAAGAAGAAATAGAGAATTTGAATAGACCAATCACCAGTAAGGAGATCAAAACCATAGTCAAATCCTCCCCAAAATAAAATTCCAGGACCATACAGCTTTCCTGGTGAATTCTATCAAACATTCAAAGAGGACTTTATACTTATCCTTCTCAAACTCTTCCAGAAAATTGAAGAGGAGGGGAAGCTGCCTACTTCATTCTACAAAGCCAATATTAACCTGATACCAGAGCCAGACAATGACAACACAAAAAAAGAGAACTACATGCCAATATCAATGATGAACATTGACACAAAAATGTTAAAAAAAAATACTAGCAAATCTAATACAACAATACATTAAAAAGAGCATACATCATGATAAAGTGGGATTTATTCCAGGGATGCAGGGATGGTTCAACATTCACAAATCAATCAATATGATACACCACCTTAACAAAATGAGGAGTAAAAACAACATGGTCATCTCAATGGATGCAGAGGATGCATTTGACAAGATACAGCATCCATTTATAATAAAAACCCTGAGTAAAATGGGTATAGAAGGAAAGTACCTCAACATAATAAAGGCCATATATGACAAATCCCACAACCAATATTATACTCAACAGACAAAAACTGAAAGCTATCCAAGAACAGGAACCAGACAAGGATGCCCACTTTCACCACGCTTATTTAACATGGTATTGGAAGTCCTAGCCAGAACATCGGGCAAGAAAATGAAATAAAAGGGATCCAGATTAGAAAGAAAGAAGTGAAACTGCCACTATTTGCAGATGGCGTGATTTTATACATGGAAAACCCTAAAAAATCCACTAAAAAACTTTTAGAAAGAATAAATGAATATGGTAAATTTGCAGGACACAAAATCAACATACAAAAATCAGTAGCATTTCTACACACTAACAATGAAATAGCAGAAAGAGAAATTAAGAATACAATCCCATTTACAATTGCAACAAAAAGAATAAAATGCCTAAGAATAAATTTAACAAAGAGGTGAAACACCTGTACCCTGAAAATTATAAAACATTGTTGAAGAAACTGAAAAAGACACAAAGAAATGGAAAGATATTCCATGCACTTGGATTGGAAGAATTAACAGTTAAAATGACCATACTTCCTAAAGCAATCTACAGATTCAATGCAATCCCAATCAAAGTTCCAATGATATTTTTCACAAAAATAGAACAAAGAATACTAAAATTTATATGGAACAACAAAAGACCCTGAATAGCCAAAGGCATCCTGAGGAAAAAGAACAAAGCTGGAGGTGTTACACTCTCTGATCTCAAAATATTCTACAAAGCCATAGTAACCAAAACAGCATGGTACTGGCACAAAAACAGACACACAAAACAGTGGAACAGAATTGAGAGCCCAGAAATAAACCCAATCATTTATGGAGAGCTAATTTTTTACAAAGGAGCCAAGAACATACCATAGGGAAAGGAAATTCTCTTCAATAAATGGTGTTGGGAAAACTGGACAGCCACATGCAAAAGAATGAAAGTAGACCATTATCTTTCACCATACACAAAAATTAACTCGAAATTGATTAAAGACTTGAATGTAAGACCTGAAACCATACAAATTCTAGAAGAAAACATAGGCAGTATGCTCTTCAACATTGCTCTTAGCAGCATATTTTCAAGTATCATATCTGACCAGTCCTGGGAAACAACAGAAAAAATATACAAACTAGACTACATCAAACTAAAAGCCTTCACAAAGGAAACCATCAGTGAAACTGAAAGTCAACTTAACAATTGGGAGAAGATATTTGCAAGTCATGTATCTGATAAGTGGTTAATATCTAAAATATATTAGGAACTCATATATCCCAACAATAAAAAAACTAACAACCTAATTAAAAAGTGGGCAGAAGATCTGAACAGACGTTTTTCCAAAGAAGATATACAGATGGCAAAGAGGCACATGAAAAGATGTTAAACATCACTAACTATTAGGGAGATGCAAATGAAATCTACAATATCACCTCATGCCCATCAGAATGGCTATAATTAATAGGACAGGAAATAGCAAGTGTTAAAAAGAATGTGGAGGAAAAGGAACTTTCATACACTGCTGGTGGGAGTGCACATTGGTGCAGTCACTATGGAAAATAGTATGGAGATTCCTCAAAAAATTAAGAATAAAACTACCATATGATCAAGCTATTTGACTGCAGGTTATTTATCCAAAGAACATGAAAACATGAATGTGTAAAGATATATGTACCTCTATGTTCATTGTGCATTAACCATAATAGCTGAGACTTGGAGGCAACCTAGGTGTCCATTGGGGGATGAATGGATGAAGAATATGTGGCATACATACACAATGGAATACTACATAGCCATAAAAAAGATGATACCTTGCATTTGTGACAACATGGATGGACCTTGAGGATATCACGCCAAGTGAAATAAGTCAAAGTGAGAAGCCAAATATGCTATGATTTCACTCATAAGTAGAAGATAAGGACAGCAACAAACACATAGTGACAGAGATTGAGTTGGTTGGTTACCAGAGGAGAAGGGGGCAGGAAGGAGGAAAAAAAAAGATGATTCACAAATGTGTTCATATGGTGATGAATGCTAATTAGACTTTGGGTGGTGAACATGATGTTATCTACCAAGAAATCAAAATATAATGATGTACACCCTCAATTTATATAATGTTATAAACCAGTTACCTCAATAAAAATAAATCAATTAATTTAATTAAATCTAATTAAAATTAAAAATAAAGACAGATAAAATTTTTAAAAACTGCTAAAGTAATTGGACAAATGATAACTAAATTATTTTCAGAATTTTACTTAAATCCTAGAGATTTCAACAGAAATCAACTTCCGTGGATTTCATTTAATTGTCCTGCTCTCAAAGGCATGGAGCCCTTTCATGGGAAATATTAAACTAAGAACTTTTCCATATCTAAAACATTTTTTCAAGATTGGGGCACTAAAGAGTAGATGGAATTGATGCTTCTGATTCTTTTTCAGTCCTATTATCATTCTTGATTTAAATTTTAAAACCTTAATAATCTTAATGTTGATTGGCAGGCTGAAAACAAGAAACAGATGTATGTTAAAATTGACTTTAGTTGAGACATTTTAAAATGCAGTCAGAGCTGCCTTTCCAGGAAAACTGCCTTGCTGTCTTAAATCTTGGATGGGGCCGAACCTTTGGATTGGGCCAAAATGGCAATTGGTTTACCAGCAATTGTTTAAGAAGTCAGCAGGAAAACAGACATACTGGTCATAACTACTGAGGATTGTGGACTTTCTAAGGATAGAATCAATAGTCAATCAATGCCAAGACTAGCTCTCTGCCTCTAATTCCAATTAACGTTCTTTGTAATACAACCTCCCTTCTTCACCTTTTAAAAGCGCCTCACTTTTACCCCCTAGCAGGACACTAATTGGGTTTCTATCTGAATCTGTGCTCCCCAAATTATAATTCTTTGATCCCAAATAAATGCTTTGCCTCTTAAACTGGTTTCTATTTTTGCAGGTTGATGTATACATGGATCGAACAAAGCACAAAATATATTTTAAAAACTTATAAAATTCATGAGGATATTGATTAGAATCAGAAAACAGAATCCACAGTATGTGTTCAAAAGTATAGACTGTCTAAACACAGAAATTAGAAACTTGTTGCAGGAAGTGCCATTGGAGCAAATGTCAGGCAAGCCCTCAAAGGAGGAGGTCTCAGCCAGAAGCACAGAATCAACCAATGCGCAGGAACTCTCCTAGCTAACATCACATCTGCCATCTTTCTGTCCATGCTACTGTCTGCAACCACTTAGGAGAATAATGGTAGGCTCTAACCAGGACCTCTATAGAAAAAAAGGATTCTGGGAATTGAAAGCTCCTGGTCCTGGTTTTTCCTCTGTGATGTAGAGGAAACCTTAGAATGAGTGATAGTGATGCTAAATTGACTAAAACGCACGACTATACAAAAATTGTTGAATAATAAGTATTGTCCTTTAACTGCAAGCAGTTTAAAGCAATACAAGGGAAAAGAGCTTAGATTGTGGAAATCATCAACCTCTGCACTCCCAATTATCAGACTGATTTAATTGTGAAAACTGGTGTTAAATCTCTGCCTAACACTACAGGCAATTTTAACTAATCACTACTTTATTGAATAGAGTGGACTTTTATTGCTTTTCTCATTCATTTTGGTATAATAACATATTTTATCATAGCTAACAACCATTGATTGTAAGACATACCATTAGTTTATGTAAATGCTAAGAAAAATTGTCAATGAAATAATGACACACCATTCATGATTGGATCCATCCTGAGTTCAAAGCATTAAAAAGTGAAGAAAATATTCATTTTAGGATCAATGGAATTCAATACAATTATTCTAAATCCAAAACATATATATAGTAAAAATATATGTCATTGTTACCTCGGTGGGTTAGTAACATAATGAGATATTTTATGTATTACTTCTATGCAAATAACTAGGTTCAGAAGTTAGCCAGTGTGCTAGCTTCTTTCCTGAAAGGTATAGAGTCAAACTCAATTCTTAATGCCTCTTTGTCACTACTGACTTAAATTGATCATTATCCAATATATAATTTCAAATATAATCCTAATTCCATAATTAATTCAGAGCATATTACTTTTGTTTTTTTAAATATCTGTTGTAAATTTAGTGTTTAAATGCTAATGAGGAGAATCTATAAAAATTCTAATTTGTAAATTTCTATATGTTTATCAAGGATTTACTATCAATAAAGCATTTGCCAAATGCAGTGAGAAATACAAAGATGAACGGGACATACCCCCTCCTCTCGAGGAACTTACACTGTAATAGTTTGAATAGTGGTAGGTCTTAATTGTTAGACCATGAATGATTCCTGCACCAAGAGAATTACAAAGCTTTGGAGGACTACACTGGACACAAATAAATCTTCATTAGAAAACATTTCCAATGGCCAATTGGTGTTTTTTTGTTTAATTTTCTTTAGGTTAATGACATTCAAATATTTGTAGAAATAAATTGTTTTAAAATAAAATTAGGCAATATAGAGTAGTACGGGGGGAAAAACACTCCTCAAATATTAACAATGTGATTTTTTCCAAGTAATTTCATCTTTCCACTCTTCAGAATTTTCATGGTCATAGTAGGGAAAATGGCCAAGCAAGTAAATTCACAGAATATATCTGATTTTCCATTAAAGATCTTTAAAGCCATATCATCACTGTTTATAAATGTAAAACAGCATGTGTTACATTTCATTTATGTTTTACAATTTTTATCTTTGTCTCTTTCCTTTTCATGTAAGTTTTGAACTTCCCTGACCTGTTTTTTCCCCCTCAATGTCAATCAATGGAAATCTAGTCCCAAAGCATGAAGCTCTAGGCTTGTCTAAACTTCCGGTAAAATAAATTTAAACAAAGCAAGAATAAAGTTTCTTCTGTTTCCAAAGATGCATAAAATAATATATTACTGAGTATAATTTTAAAAAGGTTTTCTTTGAGGGGCTGGCCCCGTGGCCAAGTGGTTGGGTTCGCGTGCTCTGCTGCAGGCAGCCCAGTGTTTCCTTGGTTCAAATCCTGGGCACGGACATGGCTCTGCTCATCAGGCCACACTGGGGTGGTGTCCCACATGCCACAGCTGGAAGGACCCACGGCGAAGAATATACAACTCTGTACCGGGGGGCTTTGGGGAGAAAAAGGAAAAAAATGAAAATCTTTAAAAAAAAAGTTTTCTTTGAAAACATTATTTCACGAGAAAGAAATCTTCAAATAATCTATGGTTCAGAAATTATTGCTATATCCCTTATGAATGTAAAATATTACCTCTAAAATTTATAAACCTCTTTGGTGAATTATATATCAAGTTTCCATATATGAGTGGTGCTATTTCCATGCTCTGTATTGTATTGATCTATTTGGCTATCATTATAAAAAGCACAATGTTTTAATTACTACAGCTTTATATTAAGTCAATATTTTGAAGATGAGTCCTTTCCTTCTTATTCTTCTCCAAACTGGTTTGATTTTATTTGCCTTCATACCACCATATGAAATTTTAGCATTAGCTTGCTGAGTTTGGGGAATATTCTTATAGCAGTTTTGACTAAAATTGAATTTCACTGTTAGGTTATTTGGGAAGAATAGTTGTATTTATGATATTGAACATCATTTTTACTGAATAAGTTATAATTCTATAGTTTTCATATGACACATAAGTTGGAAGGAAAATCAGTGAGGGACATTTAGACTGTTAAATAAATTAACTGTATTTTTAAAAGCCAAATGTATTTGTGGTCCACTCAACAGCAAAAAGAAATTTGTCAAGGATTAAAGATCTAAGAACTGCCGATTTTTTTTTAAGAGGAGCAAAAGTAATTGAATATCTTTACAGCTTTGAGAAAAAATGTTAAAATTAGTAAAAAACACACATAATATGCAAAAATGTATTGGTAAACTTATTTTTACAAGAAGAGAGCCTTAACAAAGAAAAGTCACAGGGGGAAAAATTAAAATAGAAGAATTAGTATCCACAGTATGCAAAGAGCTTCTAAAATTCAAAAATAAAAGTACTGAAGTCAATGAAGAAGTTCATATAGGATTTAATGGCAAATTCATACAAGCATTACCATGATACCTAAATATTAACAGTTTTTCAGACTCCTTAGTAATCAGGGGAATGCAAATTAAAATAACAATGTATCTTTTTTCAAATACTAAAATGTTTTTTAAAATAACAAGTGTTATTGAGGATATAGGGAAACAGAGCTTTTATTTATTATTAAAAATCTTAAAAATTAGCACAAGAACTCGAAGAGTAATTTGAACAGTATATTAAAGATAGGAAGCAGACAGTACAAACGTACATTTTTACTTTTAAGTATATATCTAGAAGACTCTCTCACACTGACACAGTGAAAAAATGTCATGTTGTCTTTTAGGCTAGAGAGAAGTTTCAAAATAGTGCTTATTTGACATCCTACACATTTTCATACGTTGCAATTTGCCATTCAATTCTGAATATTTTCTTTTTTCCTTTCTGATTTCCTCTGTTAACTTTGATTTCTTCAAAGCATTTCCGAGGGTTTGAAATATATTTTTAAGAAATTGTCTAGATTCTTGGTTATTTCTTATTTATTTTCAAAGGAATCAGAAAGCCTGGTGTTTATTATAAGGAGTCTTTATAATTTATTAAGATATATTTCATGCCCTAGAGCATGAAAAAGCTAATTTTGTGTTTATAAGTGTGTACTTATACATGGCTTAAATTTCTAGACATATATGTAACATTCATATTACTTATATTGCTTAAATATTGTTTACTTGACCCATCAATTTCTGATATATAAGGTATTAAAACTTCAAATTTAATTGGAAATTTCCTGTAATTCTGTCACTTTGGGATTTATATGTTCAAGTCTATATAATAAGGTTCTATCAAGATTCTTATCAGCTTGGGTTAATTGTGATTTTGCATCATGATTTTTTAAAATTTATTTTTATATTCATGCTCTTTTTGACTAAAAATTTTAACTGGCCTAAAATTAATATTGATACAGAAACTTTCAAAGCATTGTCATTATTTGATATAATTTTCAAAACCTTTAGTGTTAAACATCCTGGGACAAGTACATTTATAAGAAAATATCTCAGTTTACACTCATATCTAATCTGATATTCTTTGTTTTTAAAAGGAGAATTTAATACTTTTATATTTGAATATGTTTGTGTTTCTTTGTGTTATCTCTTTTCTTTGTAATCCCCCCACATTCTATTTGATGAATGTAGATTTTGTCATCTTTATTATTCTGATGTTGTGCAAAATATAGTGTTCATATTTTTTATCCCATTGGTTATTCATAAGTGTTGCACACTTATTCTGTCTATAAAATTTTCAAATTCTAAGTAATTCAATTCCTCCTCTGAATCAAGTCATGCTTTACCCAGACTGAATATCCACTTCCATCTTTGTTAACATTTTTTAGAATTTTAGTTCCAACTTTTTCATCAAAAGAGTAGTAATTTACATTATTAGTAATGATAAGCATTGTATTACTGCCAATATTTAATTTAATTTAAAGCAATATTTTTGTTATCATTGTTTCATGCATCTACCTCTTGCCCTTAGATAATTCCTTCTACTTGAAAAATGGACACTATTTAGTGTTTTTTATCAAGGAGGATTTATAAGTAATAAACTTAGTTTCTGTAGGTAGTGAGCAAGAGTAGTAAATTTTCTATTTCTTACATTTCCTCAAGACATTTATTTCTCCTCCATTTTCAACTGATAATTTTCGTGGGCATAGAATTATGGTTATGAATTATTTTCTGTCATCACTTTGAAGAGTTTAATTCATTGTCTCCCAGAGATCTTTTGTTGCCAGAGAAAAGTAATCTGTGGATAGCTTGTAGTTCTTTAGTAGGTCATAAAACTGTTGGGACATATTCTTGCCTGATGAAATCTGAGATAAGGATAATTAGTTTTTGTCAGGAAAAACATCCTAACCATCCTCCACCTGAGGTATAATTTCAGACCTTATTGTTTAGCACTTTTTTGGCTGTGTCTGACATTACTTATTTTTCTATTTAATCCTTGGCAAATATTTTAAATTTGAATCAATTCTTTTTTTACTTTTAGAGAATACTCAAATGTTCTATTATCAAATGTTTTGTCTCCCACAAGTCATGTATCATGTTCTATTGAAAAATCCTGTTAAATTTAAGTTGATGCCTCTCCATTTCTCCACCATGTCTCTTAAAGACAATTTCAAATTTTTAAATCTCTTTCTTTCTTGCTGAAGTCCTTAGCACTCTCTTATATTCTACTAAATTTGACTGAAACAAGTTTGTTGTTTATTCCAAGTACTGAGGAGTTTCTTTATTGCTGTTTAATTAAATGATTATATATTTTATTAACATATTTATTGGCTCTCTTTAACATAGAATTTTTCATATAATTTTGATGTAACATTTTTAGCTTGTTAAAAACTTACTTTAAAATTAGTTATAGATTGTTTTATCTGTTTGTTTTAGCTGGAGGGTATTCATTTCCTTATAATTGAATTTTATATCTATCTTACTACTGATTTTGATCATATTTAAGAATTTTTCTATGAAGATCATGCTTGATAGGAGCTTGTTTGCCTGTGTCTTTCTTTTTCTTTCTTTTCTCCCATCTTATTCTTTCACTTTCTGTTCACTCTTAGATCTAGTATTATAGTGCGGTTTCAAAGTTTGCCTCCTATAGGGACAGTAAGGATATCTTATGTATAATTTCTAACTTCTATCCAGTCTCTATTGATTAACACGAGTTCCTTGATTTTATTCCTGTAATATGCAGGGAGAATGATTCTGATGTTCCACCTATAAACAGAACTTACTGTTTATACTACTTCTATTGCTAATTATAATATAAAAGGAGAGGGATAGAATCTGGTTAGGCTAATGGAGTACGAGGCTACCAGAAAAAGGGCTATCTCATCTATGAGATCTTTTATACAAACCTCACAGTAACCGCTAAACAAAAAATCAGAGTGGAGCCACAATTCATAAATAGAGAGAAAACTGAGAAAACCACCAAACTGAAACGGCAGCTGGAAATACAAAAGAAGAGAAACAATGGAAGTATAGAAGAACTGGATAACAAGAGATAAATTAGCAGTATTAAGCCCTCATATATCAATAATCCTTCTAAATGTAAATAGATTGAATTCTCCAATCAAAAGACACAGAATAGCTGGATGGATTAAAAAACAAGCCCAGCTATATGCTGCTTCAGTAAACACACCTCAGCTCTAAAGATAAACATAAGCTCAGAGTGAAGGCATGGAAGATGATAACCCAAGG
Source organism: Equus caballus (assembly GCF_041296265.1). NCBI lineage: Eukaryota > Metazoa > Chordata > Mammalia > Perissodactyla > Equidae > Equus > Equus caballus. The sequence continues at coordinate 14,709,845 of NC_091702.1, read as the reverse complement.
AAATGGCAAGCAAAGGAAAGCAAGTGTTACCATACTTATATCAGACAAAGCAGACTTCAAGATAAAAAAGCAATGAGAGAGAGAGGCAGTATATAATGTTAAAAGGGACTTTTCGCCAAGAGCATATAACACTTATGAATATATATGCACCTAACACAGGAGCACCAAAATATATAAAGCAACTATTAACTGACCTAAAGGGAGAAATTAGCAGCAACACACTAATAGTAGGGGACCTAAACAGCCCACTCACATCAATGGATATATCATCCAGACAGAAAGTCAACAAGAAAATAATGGATTTAAATGAAACATTTGATCAGATGGACTTAATACATATATATAGAACATTCAATCAAAAAACAGCAGAATACACATTCTTCTCAAGTGCACATGGAAAATTCTCAAAGATAGACCATGTTTTAGGAAATAAGGCAAGCCTCAATAAATTTAAGAAATTGAAATAATATCAAGCATCTTTTCCTATCACAATACTGTGAAACAAGAAATCAACTACAAGAAAAAGGCTTTGAAAGTCACAAATATGTGGAGATTAAACAATGGGGTACTGAGCAACGATTTGATTAATGAAGAAATCAACAGAGAAATTAAAAAATACCTGGAGACAAATGAAAATGAAAATACAACATACCAGCTCTATGGAAGGCAGGAAAATCAGTTCTAAGACGGAAATTCATAGAAATACAGGCCCACCTCAACAAACAAGAAAAATCTCAAATAAGTACTCTTAAACTACACTCAACAAAAGTAGAAAAAGAAGAACAAAGCCCAAAGTTGGAAGAAAGAGGGAAATAATAAAAATTAGAGCAGAAATAAACCAAATCAAGAATAAAAAATTAGTGGAGAGCATCAATGAAACTATGAGCTAGTTCTTTGAGAAGATAAATAAAATTGACAAACCCTTAGCTAGACTCACTTAGGAAATAAGAGAGAAGGTTCAAATAAATAAAATTAGAAGTGAAAGAGGAGATTACAACAAATACCACAGAAATGCAAAGGATTATAAGAGAATACTATGAAAAACTAAATGCCCATAAATTGGACAAAATTCTTAAACTCACACAACCTCCCAAGACTGAATCAAGAAGAAATAGAGAATCTGAATAGACTGATCACAAGTAAAGAGATTCAAACAGTAATCAAAAACCTCCCAAAAAATAAAAGTCCAGGACCAGATGGCTTCTCTGGAGAATTCTACCAAACGTTCAAAGAAGATTTAATATATTCTTGTAAAACCACTCCAGAAACTTGAAGAAGACAGACTGCTTCCTAATTCATTCCATGAGGCCATTATTACCCTGATACCAAAACCAGGCAAGGACAGCACAAAGAAGGAAGATTATATGGCAATATTGCTGGTGAGCATAGATGCAAAAATCCTTAACAAAATATTGGCAAACAGAATATAGCAATACATTAAAAGGATCATACACCATGATCAAGTGGGATCTATACCAGGGGTGCAGGGATGGTTCAACATCTGTAAATCAATCAATATGATACACCACATTAACAAAATGAGGAATAAAAATCACATGATCATCTCAATAGATGTGGAGAAAGCCTTTGACAAGACCCAACATCCATTTATGATAAAAAACTCTCAATAAAATGAGTATAGAAGGAAAGTACCTTAACATAATAAAGGCCACATATGACAAACCCACAGCCAACATCATGGTTAATGGTGAAAAACTAAAAGCCTTCCATCTGAGAACAGGAACAAGACATGAGTGCCCACTCTATCCACTCCTATTCAACATAGGACTGCAGGTTTTGGCCAGAGCAATTGAGCAAGAAAAAGAAATAAAAGGTATCCAAACTGGAAAGGAAGAAGAGAAAGTCTCACTGTTTGCAGATGACATGATACTATATATAGAAAACTGTAAAGAATCCATCAGAAAACTATTAGAAATAATCAACCACTACAGCAAAGTTGCAGGGTACAAAATCAACTTACAAAAATCAGTTGCATTTGTATGCACTAGTAACAAACTAGCAGATGGAGAAGTCAAGAGTGCAATCCCAGGGACCAGCCTGGTGACTTCGCGGTTAAGTGTGCACATTCTGCTTCGGCAGCCCGGGGTTCACTGGTTCAGATCCTGGGTGTGGACATGGCACTGCTTGGCACACCATGCTGTGGTAGGCGTCCCACATATAAAGTAGAGGAAGATGGGCAGGGATATTAGCTCAGGGCCAGTCTTCCTCAGCAAAAAGAGGAGGATTGGCCCCAGTTAGCTCAGGGCTAATCTTCCTCAAAAAAAAAAAAAAGTACAATCCCAATTACAATCACAACAAAAAGAATAAAATATCTAGGAATAAATTTACCCAAGGAGGTGAAAGACCCATACATTGATAACTATAAGAGATTATTTAAAGAAATCGAGGCAAGGAAAACAAAAGAAAAAATAAACCAAATGGGCTACTTCAGACTAAAAAGTTTCTGCAAGGCAAAGGAAACAATGAGAAAAATGAAAAGACAACCCACCAACTGGGAGAAAATATCTGCAAATCATGTATCTGACAAGGGGTTAATTTGAAAAATATATAAAGAACTCACACAACTGAACAACAAAAATAAACAACTCAATCCAAAAATGGGCAGAGGATATGAACAGACATTTTTCCAAAGACGATAGATGGCCAACAGGCACACGAACAGTTGTTCAACATCACTATTTACTAGGGAAAGGCAAATCAAATCTACGAGATATCAGCTTACACCTCTCAGAATGGATATAATCACCAAGACAAAAAATAACAAATGTTGGAGAGGATGTGGAGAAAAGAGAACCCTTATACTCTGCTGGTGGGAATGCAAACTGGTGCAGCCACTATGGAAAACAGTGTGGAGATTTCTCAAAAAATTAAAACTAGAAATACCATAGGATCCAGCTATCCCACCACTGGGTATTTACCCAAAGAACTTAAAATCAACAATTCAAAGAGATCTATGCACCGCTATGTTCCTTGCAGCATTATTCACAATAACCAAGACATGGAAGCAACCCATGTGCCCTTCAACTGATGAATGCACAAAGAAGATGTAGTATATATATACAGCGGAATACTACTCAGCCATAAAAGAAGACAGAAATCATCCCATTTGCAACAACATGGATGGACCTTGAGGGTATGAAGTTAAGCAAAATAAGCCAGACAGAGGAAGACAAATATTGTATGATTTCACTCATATGTGGAAGATAAAGAAATACATGAATAAAGAGAACAGATTAATGATTATCAGAGGGGAAGGGGTTGGGGGTGGGCAAAAGAGGTAAAGGGGCACATATGTATGGTGACAGATAGAAATTAGCATATTGGTGGTGAGCACGATGCAGTCTATACAGAAACTAATAAATAATAATATACACCTGAAATTACACAATGTTATAAACCATTATGACCTCAATACAGTAATTGGGAAAAAAAAACAAGAGAAAACAAAAAAATTCTTGATATTATGTTAGTGGACACTCATGTGTTACCTTTCCAATTCCTTAGAAGAATATTTCAAAATCTCATTTTAAATGTCAAGAAGCTCTTCCTACCCATTACATTTCTTTTCCTCTGATATATTTCTTACTTATCAGAGAACATATATATGAAAGAGCTCATTAAACAGCCTCACATAAAGTTTCTATAATTAAGCTTAGAATAATTGTCAAAATAAATCTTAGTTTAAAACTTACGTATGTATACTTTTATATACTTTCCTTTCATGGCATTAAGAATGTTATTAAGTCGCAGAACTGTCACTTTTTGTTTTTAGTAGCAATAAGGAATGCTCAAAGATTTTTAAATGTTTTATAAAATATTTACCTTACTTTTGGTAAGAAATTCCCACTTTCATATTTTTCTCTACCCTACTTTCCGGCAATAATTAATGCTCTTTTATTTATCTTTTTAATTACAACTTTCCGACAACAATTTGTAAAAGCTTTTGTTGGAAAAACAATTTTCTTAACATTTAAATGCACAACAGAAAGAAGAAAATTGGACACCAACATGATTTGAAATGTTTAAAATTGATACCCAATTATAGTTTTATAAAATGTGTTTTGGCATCTTTTAGTACATTTTAGAATTTTATATTTTTTTTCCTTTTTCATAAATCTGTCTAGGTCTTATTATTGGAATGCCCCACACTCTTTTATTTTCCTCATCAAATGCCAATGTTTTATCAATTTGGATTCCCTTGTCTGGGGAGAGGAACTATTTTAAATTCCAACTGTCAAAGAACATTTACTTACATCTAATTATTACAGCCAAAACCACAGCGCAACTTAAAAACACAAAAACCCACTCATGTGAGGTAACGTTTTACAGCCAATGAAGTCATACTCTTTGCACACATTATTTGTTCCAAAGCTCACATAACAGTGCACCTGCAGAGCTATATCTTAGTAGTCATGAGTACCTGAGCTTTCTCCCTGAGAACCTAGAGGTCAGGCTTCTACTGGTTCAACTGGCAGCTGCAGGGTGAAGTAGGCCAAGATCTTGGCCCAGGTCTCCATGAAGGCACAATTCCAACCCATCAGGAGGTTCCATCACTGATTCCCAGCTTGTTAGGACTCTCTTGCCTCATGCTGCCCACCAGCAAAAAGGTGGAATTGTACAGATGGCTGTCTTATATTTTGCTGACCTGCTTAGAACCCCTTCAGCTCTTTTGGGGTCTGATTCTTGGCGACTGAGTAGACTTAGAATGAAGTGTGGCACTTTAGACAGATTTGGGTGGCCCCCCGTGGTGTCGATGATGTGTAGAGTGTCGGCCTTCCAGCCGTAGCTCAGTACCTGGCAGGAGGTGTTCTAACTAGTCATCAGGTACAACCTGCAAGTGGTGGAAAGACCATTTCTGCACTAGCGCTCTATTGTCTACCCAACTGAGACAACCACCACTATGTGGTAGTTGTTGCTCCTCGTCATGGGCCTGATAGGGTGGATAATGAGCAGCTGGCAAAGGTCACAGCTACCTCATCAACCAGTCCTTGAGCTCTCCCTTGTTGGGGGTTAGGAGATGTGTGTAGAACTTTTCCAGGAATAAATTGGATATAGGAGATGCCCATTTTTAGTTCTCTTCACTAGTTTGTGTAGATCCATATTTTCACCTGTCATCATTGTTTTTACATTAACATTCTTGTAGTGAGATTTTGCTAATGATGAATTTTTCCTGCTTTTGTATTTCTCAAAAAGTCTTAATTTTGGAAAGATATTTTCACTGCATATAGGATTTTAGATAAACATTTTTCTTTAAATACTTTAAATATGTTGCACCACTTAAATTATTTCTGAGGAGAAATCTGATATCATCTTTATCTTTGTTCCTTTGTACGTAATAGATCTTTTGTTTTTTTCCTGTTTGCTCATTTTTTAATCTTGTATTTTGAGATAATTATAGGTTATGAAAAATAATAGAGACATCCCATTTATCTTTTACCCAATTTCTCTCAATGATATTCTCTTACAAAACTACACTAAAATATCACAACCAGGACATTTACATATACACAATCCACTGATCTTATTCAAATTTCTCTAGTTTGATCTGCCCTCAGTTGTACATGTGTGTGAGTGTGTGTGTCTCAGTATAGTTTTCTTCATGCTTCATGTCCTTGGGCTTTGTTAAGCTTATTTAATCTGTTGATTTATTGTTTTTGTCAGATTTGGAACATTTTTGTCCATTATTTCATTAAATATTATTTCTCAGTATTTGAAATAGAAAATAGAAATTGCCTTAAAATACTGATGGAAATAAACAAATTTAAAAAGTAACATACTGAAAAATGAAAGTAATAATTAAACATAGAATCTTGGAAGAATAGTCACAAAAATTATGAGAACTAAAATATTGGATACAATACCAATCTCGAAAGAGCATTAAAATGATCTTAATAAAATTGGAAAATCATTAAAGGCATTAGGCCATAACCTCTAAAAAGTAGAAAGGGGACAAGAATTCTCCGTGTATTATGAGAGACAATGTACCCAGTAAAGCCATTGCATGCTGGGTTTCACTGGCTGCTCCACATGCCAATGTGACCAAGTTCTCAGTAAAGAGATGAAACAGAAATGTATGATGGGAAACCGAGAAAAGTCATTAAAGAGAGAAAACTCTGCTGGCATTTAACCCTTTATACCTTTCTCATCCTCTTTTTGGGCCTGGATGAGATAATGAATGCTGAAGGATCAAAAGCTACTTCGTACTATGATGTAACCTTGAGATTGTAAGACAAATGCTAGCAGAGCAGCACAAGGAGATAGAAAGTGTTTGGGTTCTTGATTTTGAGAAGATATTCTACCTGGCCATGTGGAGAAAATGTAAAGGTGTTTAGTCACTGTTATTTGAGTTTGCTCCTGTATGTAGCAATACCTAAACCCGACCGAGTCATTGTCCTGTTCTCTTCCCATCTGTTACTAAAGAGGAAGCATCCTCCTCTGAACTTCTGTCTAAATTTCAATCTCCTTCTCTGTATTTTAGCCACTTTTTCTCAACTAGATCTTTCTTTTTTTAAATGTAAGTATGACCAAGTCTTTTCATTTTAAAAGATACAGAGAGAGTGAGAGAGATTCTTCTGTGACATATGGATCACTCAAAACCAAAAAGACAAAACCTTTAGTAGGAAAAAGGGTAAGGATGAGTAAAGGGTAACTTAGAAGGATTGGTCAAATAACTTATAGAAATTGGTCAGATGCATTACTAATACAAGGAATGGCTATTATAACAATAAAATATCATTTGATTTTACAAAAAATTTGGTAAAAATAAAGAAAAGAACAGTAACATCTCATATGTCCTGAGGGCAGAAGAATTGGCAGCCTCAGGGAATGTGGGCAAATAAATTCAGTCATTTGGTAATATATTAAAAATAAATTAAAAGATAAATAAATATATCTATTTACTTTCCTAGACAACAAATCTCTTATGGGTTAAGGAAAAGATTAAATATACAATCTTAAATAAATACTAATTAATCTTAAATATGTAAATACTGGAATACACATTTATATATTTAGAATAAGCTTAATTCTAATAACGTGAAAATAACATTGATGTTCAACAATAAGACATTGGGCTTGTGGAAAGCTTAAGTCATTAATGCCCATTTTGAAAAATGCATTTATAGACCCCAAAAGTTCACAAATATTTTAAGTATAGAAATGTGGCTATAGAAAATGGTACATATTAATACAAATATATCCCTATATGTATCTTCACATGAAGTGGCAAAACACCTGAAAAGTTTTTACGGAAGATTTCAATATGATGGGACTAATGTTCTGGATAATTCTGTTTTTATTTTTAACTTTTTTATCCCCCGCATTACGCATTTAAAAAAAATGTTACATTGAAAGACAGGGAAATTCTCAGTGTCGGTACACCATGCTGAATAATCAAAACAGCAGGCTTCTGTGATTTCCAAAATTCAAATCAATTCTCAAAGACCAATTATCATGAGAAAGAACTCCATTTCAACCACTTGTGCTGCTTCTCCAGTAGCTACTGGGTCTAACAAGTGATGCCAAATAGATATCAGATACTTTTAGTATAATCACTCTGATCAAGTCAGCAATACCTAAGAGTTTCTGTATATGCATATTCATGCCTGTATTGCCTTTGAAGTCCCCACATTCCTCTGTGATATCATTATGCATTCCCTCCCCAATTCCTATGAAACACTCTCTTAAGGACAAACCAGCCGTACCACATGCTGACCTTTCCCTATTCTCTCTTTACTTAAATTACACAAAAATTTTTACTACTTTCCACGTTCTGTGGTCAAAAGAATACAAATATTTTGAAGACTCTGCTTCATCTTATTAAACTGAGTCATATCAGAATAGTCCTTAAAATCCTCAACATGATTCTGAACACCCTATCATTTCACTCTTCTTTGCAAGGCTTCCTTCCAAATACAATTGTAGTTTATATAAATCGAAGTAATTTTCACTAAATAACATTAATGTTAGTTTACTTAATCCAACATATTTCCTTCCTTACTTAAAAAAAATATCAAAACAAGACAAGTAGCTGCAGACTGTCCAGTAATTTCCCAAGATATGCTTATTTACACTTACTGCCATATTTAGAAAAATGGATGTTAAGTGACAGGTGACCATGAACAAAAGGTGCAGTGATGGCTGTGAATGTGCCGTGGTTACTAAAGAAGAACTTTTGAAAAACAATGGAATGATCCAGTTTTACATCTGTCATAAGATTTTTAAATAGAGAAATCAGTTGTGTTAGTTCTAATACCAGTTCGATAATTTTATCCACTATATGGAATCAAAGAGAGGTTTGAAAGTTCATTATGTTGAAGGTGAAGCATTACAATATCATTGTGCATGGTATAATAAATTCAGTTTAAATGTTTAATATTAAATACAAAGTTAAAAGACTGCAAATTCAACAGAGTCCAACATCATGGTAAAAATATATTATTAGTGAATTATGAAACTTATGCAGCGAAAATTACTTGGGGTTAATTATGATGCCCACATAATTCATATCTACATCCAAAATTCTACTAATCAAAATAGAGGCTATGGCTGTCAAAATATTCAAATACTTTGAATATATACAGAGAGTGAGATAAAATTTTGTCATAGAGTGAGATAAAATTTTGTCATAACTAATATTAAAATATTAATTAAAATACAATATAATTAAAATAAAAACAGTACTTTTACCCAGCAGTCAGTGTTTTCTCTCTTGCTGTGTGTCGTCGGTTTGGTTTTAGAAATATCTGAGCCTTTGGAAAACTACTTTGTAAATATAACTGTTTGTCTTACAATGAGATCAAAAGTTTTTCTTAATACGTTCTTTAAGTTTTGCTAACATTTTATTCAAAACTGATGAGAATCTCTAATCAAATTATTCTATGAATGAAATGACAAAATTTCAACTTTTGAAGTCTTTTTTAATTGTAATTTACTGAAAATAAAATTTGCAAGCAAGAAAAAATTTAAACTCATCCTTACAGAAGAGGGAGGAATTAAACAAGTTAAATTACTAGATGTCAACAATGTGAAAAACTCAATTTGGGAAGTTTATTATTGTATTTTGAAATTTTTCATCTAGTGGCAAGAGTTTGAGGACTGAGCTCATATTTACAACTCAATAAGTTTGCATTTTGAATCATAATGGAATACAATTGAGAAGGCTTATGATTTCATAGTGACTAAATTTGGCAACCCACTTCTTTTTTTAAAAGAGCTTTGTCGAGGTATAATTGATACACACAAAAAACCTGCATTTTGGCAATGTATGCAATTTGATAGGTTGGGACACGTGTATACAAGATGAATTAGTTCCAGAGATCTGCTGTATAGTATAGTGCCTGTAGTCAACAGTACCATATTATGCACTTAAGAATTTTATTAAGAGTGTAGGTCTTGTGTTAAGTGTTTTTACCACAAAAAAGAAATATTTTTAAAGCATAAATACAGGCAACTTTATTAGATGAGTTTGCATAGTAAAAATATTTGTTGAAGAAGGATAATTTGAATGGGGGCCAAAAATCAATAAAAGAAAGAAGAAAAGTTTTGTATAGAAAACTAGAATTTAAAAGCATCCAGTAATTATCAGAATTTGCCCCGAGTTTATCAGGTATCTCAGCATTTATAGAAAAATTATTGTCTCAGTTAAAAATAGTTAGGCCTTCAGAAAACGATTAGCTGAATATGTCAGCATTTGCAACTTTTTTTAGAATTAGTAAACCTTAAAACAAAAAAATATTTCAAGCAACTTTTTTTAGAATTAAACCTTAAAACAAAAATAATTTCAAGCAATAACTTAAAATAAGATCATACACTAAAGAATTATTCTTCAAAAAATACCAGCGGCATAGATTTAGAAACATCTGAGACTTAATAACCAAAGTACATGAATATACAGAAAACATTATTTTTAACTTTGGCTTTACCATATACCTATATTATTTGGGGTTTTTTTTAAATTACTTTTTAAAATAGTGTCTGAATATTATTATTTTTATAAACCCACTAATATAATAAGTAATTTGGTTAGTCAATAATAAATATCTCAAAATCTATATTCTTACAATTATTTGGCACCTTATTTTACTCTCAAAATTTTCCTAGTTTAGTGATAAACTATCTATTCAGATTTAGAAGAGAGAGGATAACATTCTTCTTCATTAATTTAGACATTTAGATGACTGTGCAAACCTCTGGAGCTGTCGGTAGAGAGCATACATTATTCCAGGGCAACCCTGAGGATTGTCTGATAACCAAGTGTATTAGTTATCTCCAGGAAAGGTAGGTTGTTCTAAGTGGAAATAATTTCCTCCGACGGCTCGGAGTATTTTTGTCTCTATACTTCCCCCGAGATGCTTAATTTCTGTACCCATAGTTTAAGTTGTCTATTCATCTGCATGTGGGATTTTCCATGAAATTTATATCAGACAGCATTTTACCAGGCAACCTCTTTGGTGCTTTTTAATGCATTATTTGTTTTAATTTAATCGTGTCCACAACATGCATTTTAAAGTCTAGGACTCTGAGTTTCAGAGAGAATTTATATGTCCAAGAGACACAATAAGTAGTTAAGTTGTAAAAATTTGAGGTCATGCTCCAAAATATAATGGATTTGCAATTCTTTACCGACTAAAAAATAAATCTAGGGTATGAAATAGATGCGCTAATAAGAAAACTAATTTTAAGAAAAAGTATTTCATACTCTCTTCACCACATGATGAATACATCCTAAAAACAACAGCAGACAGTGATGAAAAGAAACAGGTAAGATACAGACAGACTACCCAAATAAGGACTCTGTAAAAATGGAATTAAACCCATTTAGAGTAAGCAAATAAATTTCAAACAGAAAAAAAAAAAAAAACCTGATAAGGTGATACAGAGGAGAAGCTGGGAGAGCACTTTTATAACTGAAAGCAAAAAGTCAAAGAAATAAAATGATAAGATGACAAAAATATTATGTTATTTTCCCCAATGAAGAAACTATAAGGGAAAGAACAAAGGTAATAATCAAAGCCATCACCAAATAAAGGTTTTGTTGCCTAATTAATGAAAAGTATAACAATTGAGGGTGCTCATCTACCTACTGTTTTGATATGATTAATCAAAAATAGTTACACACACACAAATCTGAAGGTACAAAGCAATAAAGATAGTTTAGTTAGAAAGGAATCATAACATTTGTTTCTTGTGTTACTAAAATATGTGTACTAATTAATCATGTTAAATGTAAAAAGTTAAATACCTGGAAGCAGAAAATGTAAAGAAAGCATCAATGTTTTTGAGGACAGGATCTGTGAATTATCATCCTTGATTTAAGTATTTAATCTATCTGACAATGAGTTTTATATGTGATGATAGGTAAGAAACCAATATTTTCTTTTATATAGAAAGCTATTTTTTTCCAGCTCTCTCTATTCACGTGTCTGTCTTTTCACTACTTTTGTCAAAATTTTATCCAAGCATAGGTCTAACCTGGGACTCTCTTCTTTCCATTGTCATTTTGTTTATCCCTTCGCATATAGTAAACTTCTTAATTTACTATTTCAAAATATGTCCTTACATCATGTAGGGCTAATCTATCCTCCCTGCTCTTCTTCAGATATTTGGTGATTATTTTTTGACACTTTAAGAATTTCAGTTTTATTTGGAAGGCACAATTCACAGCAAAATGATTAAATTGTCCAGTCTTCTTCAAGTAGAGTGGATCCATGTGACTAAGTTCTTGATAAAAAGATCAAGCAGAAGTGTATTGTGGAAGCTTCGAGCACGTTGCTGCTGATGAAAATCTCATGTAAGCCTAGCATTCTCATTTTGTCATGGTGTAACATATGGAAATGTTTAGGACTAATAACTTCACGTAGTGTAAACATCACTTTCTGTGAATGCCTTCCCCTCTTTTCACACACTCTTCCTCTCCCAGACTAGCCCAATCCCCATCTTTTATGTGTCCATAATGTCCAACCACTTTTCCTTCAAAGCCTTTTCAAATTGTATTAACCAGTCATTTGAGTTTTCTTTAATGTCCGTCTTCCACGAAATCATATGAATGACTTAAGGTTAGCCCTATGTGGGTCCGGTTCATTGTTATATTCCCAGCAGTAGCATAATGCTTGATACACAACAGATAAGATATATCAAAAATATGAGCCAAGCATAATTTCTTCAATACTAAATTTATTCATTTAGTAAAAATTTATTAAGAGTCTTTTATGCCAGATGCCATCTAGACACTTGGGATATATCAATGATCACAACAAGCAAAAATACCTGCCTCATGGAGGTTATATTCTAGTTGTGTGGAACAAAAAATAAACAATGAATGTAACCAGTTTCAGTCATATTTTATGTTAGAAGGTGACAAGTACTTTGGGAAAATAAAATCTGAGCTGGGAAATGGGAATTGAGAGTGATGTGTGGGGATGAGAGTTAGAACTATAAGTAGGGGGACTTTAACTGTAACTCCAAATAGAATGTGACATTGATCAAAGTCTTGAAAGAGAAGGAGTTAGCCATGGAGATTATTGGGGAGAGCATTTCAGGTACACAGAATAGCCAGTTGACAAGTCCCAAAGTTGGGAACAAACCCTGAGTGTTTGAGGAAAAGCAAGCAGACCAGTGTTGCTAGATCTGAATAAGGCAGTGGGAGATAAGTGGGAAACTATTAGAAGGCGAGTATACTTAGTGCATAATTGTTGGCAAAGTTCAAGAAATTTTTGCTTTGAAGTTTATACGTTTGGGTGAATTTCCCAGAGAACAAGAGTAGACTGAGGTTAGGATTTTTCAACTGAATTTAGCAATTCTGGAGAATACTTGAACTGAAGAAATATAGAAGACTGAGATGACTTATTCCACCAAGCACAGACATCTTATTGATCCTGTAAATTTAGGTTAGAAGAAATTTATAATATAATTACTTTCATTTTGTTATGCATATTTCAATATCTACTGATAACAGATATGTGATGTTTGGTTTTTGTCAGAAAATATGGTAATGCTTTGTAAAATAAAAATAGTATTTAAAAATTACATTTAATTTATTAAGTAATCTAAGTTATATAATGTTCAATCATCATCAACAATAAAATGAAAATAAAATCTTTAAATTAGTAATAAAGCCAAATAGAAAGTTACATAGTCCACAGACCACAGGGAAATAAAGTTAAAAGGTCAACACGGTACAGCTGAAATGGAGATGAATTTTAATAAACTCTATAATATGGAACTCCTAAATAGTGCAGAGAAAATATGTTAGGAGAATTTCATATTTCTCTTCACCATAATATTATTTTTTTTTGGTCAGGCAGATGTGAAATATAGCTAGACACAGAAAACAAAACTGTCATCAACACTTTCTTAAAAGACAAAGAAATTTATACATTATGGGAATGATTTGATAAATGACATGTTCTTCAATATTTTATTTAGTGAGTAGCTTTATAAGGTGTAATTAAGAATAAGATGAAATATAAATGTTTAACTTGATTTATCTACTGAATATTGCATGCCAATGTATATTATGATACTAGTTGGTAAATATTTTTTGAGCTATAATTGACATGTAACATTATCAGTTATAATGTTTTAAACCAAATAACCATATTATAAAAGTATAATATAACCATAATATTATAACATTGATAAAGATGTTGCATTTTTTGTTTCAGATTTTTATTATTTTAAATAAGACAGGAATCAAGTAGATGTATAGAATTTCTTGTCATAAACTTCAAGAGACCTGCAAAAATTCACTCTGGTTCTGATTTTTAAGGAAGTAGAATTTTTTTGACTCTGGTCGTATACTCAGATGAGAAAATGTATTTAAAGATAACATTAGAAAATGATCTGATCATTATTTCTTTAAGTAAATTGTCATTTTTCATCTGTTAGACTTTTCACAGATAAGTACTTAATAATATTCTAGGTTTTGGATTTTCTCTGTCACTGCTATGACTATAGTTCATGTAGAATTACATATCTAATGAAAGCAAAAATACTTGCAAAAGACACATAGTGTTAACACCAATTTATTTCATAATCATTAATTATCCTTTACACAACACAAATCTTTTGACTCTCAAATATGAGTAACTCCATATAGTGATACAATTTTCCATATGAGAGAAGAGTTGCTTATACAGGTTATTTATATAACAATTACCAAGACAGAAAATAGTGTAAAATCCTATGACATAAGGATATACATTAATCTGAAAAAAGTGTTCACATTTGCAGTAAATTTGGTAATCATAATCTGTGATTTAATGTTTTCTTTACTTTTCGTAGATAGAAGAGGCCTATATTAATCATACAATTCTTGTGGGTATACATGCTGAATTAACTTACAAAAAGACACCAGTTTCTCAGTTCTTGAATAAACTTATTTCCCAATATAACAAACGATTTTCATTTCCTTGCTGTTCTTAGAGTGGCTCCATAATACAAGGATACATTCTCAGAAATGCATGGCTGGGAGATTTTGTCCTTGTGGAAACATCATAGAGTATACTTACGCAAAGCTAGATAGTATAGCCTACTGCAGACCTAGGCTATACAGCGCTAGTCTTGTGAGACCACTGTTGTACATGCAATCTGCTGTTGATTGAAATGTCCTTATGCAACATTTAACTGAAAGGAGCTGACAAAACAGACAAAAAACCAGAAAAGCAAGATGGTACAAATGGCTCACAGATGTTGTTGGTGAGGAGGAATTTCGTTAGGTATGATTTGGTTGAGAGAGTCTCAGACATTTGTTCTCTTTTGTAACATGATGGTAAACTTAACTATCCCAAGATATTTTCTATTACTAAATCTTTGTTCTTGTCTCTGTAAAGATTGTGTGTGTGTGTGTGTACGTGTGAGCATATGTATGTTTTTGTTTCCTTTAGTATTTTTTTAAATTGGACTCCTAAATTCATTTGTTCAGTTAGATTTTCTAAATTCATCATTCTTCTCAATTTCTCAATTCCATCTGGACATCAAAGGCTCTATCACTCATTGGCTTCAACAGTCCCACATTTTTTACCAGAAAATCTCTCAGAGTCACATCCATCTGAGAAGCGACATTATGGGGGCCCTCCTCTGAGGGTCAATGTGGAGGCATTTGAGTTGGCAGCCAAGGATTTGCACAAAATCTCTGGGGACAATCTTTTTTCCAGTGTCCCCATCAATTGCAAATGAGACATTGATTTCTGGGCCAGTGTTTAGATGATAGAGCATTAGGAGGGTGCAAAGGAGGAGGACCAGGTATTATGTTAGGCCTCTGGCCTTGGAGCTGTTGCAGTTGGAAGGCCACTAACTTGGCAGACTTTTATTTGTGGTCTTGTAGCCTCTTCAGAGTGGAAAGGCGGTTCAGATGGAGGATTAGTAGAACAGGAGTACGCCGGTAAGGGAGGTTAGAGGGGATATAAACAAACATTTTTAACACTTCATGAGGTGGACGGTCTCCTTTTGGAGAACTACAAAAAGGGACAGAAGGCAAGAAGATTTTATAGGATAAAGAATAAAGAACAAGGAAGAGAAAAATAGAAAATATCTTCTTGGCTGGGGCCACATAGTCAACCTTGTTCAGGATGAGAGGGAACAAGCAAGTAAGTGGAGAGCCCAGAGCTGGCTTGGTGTTTGGTGTCTGGCTGACTGGGCACACTGCGTTTCTGTTATACTGCATTGCTGTTATACTGTGTTTCCGTTAAACAGAGCACTTACAGGGACTCACGAGCTCTAAGTTGCAGTTTGCTGACTGGGCACCGGGGCAAGAGTGGCTTCATCCTGCTAAGCAAGTTGTTAGAACAGTATGAATAATTTGTGTAAGTTAGAATATGTTATTTTAAACCTTCAGAGGAAACACAGGGAGGAGATAATATTTGTTGGACACTAACATTTTATGTAGTAACTTTATTAGGTATTTTACATATATTAACTCATTTAATCCCAAAATTAACTTAGGTGCTATCAGAACTCGTGGTATTTGTGAACCAAATATTCAATAGAAAAATCTCTGAAAATAGCAAGCCTAATTTATCAAATAAGTAGAAAAGGAGACGAAGTAGTTATCAACTAATATTTCTCTATTATGTAACTCCTTGGACAAATTTTTGGAAACTTTATTAGGCTCAGACTTTTGGGGTTATAATTTCTCCAATATGGGATTTTAATATGTAGTAGGCTTTCGAGGTTTCCAAAACCAATATTGGACAAACCCCCAAAACTACCTGTTTTTCTGATTATCCTGTAACCTACTTCTTACTCATTTTTTTTAAAGGATTAAAAGGAAATAGCAGGCAATATGTGAAATTTTCTTCATGGATTCTGTTTAGAATTAGGACAATTTTATGATTTTTTGGACAAATGTTGGGTGAGCGCTTACTGTATACCAGGCACTGTTCTAGGTGATAAGCTCAGAGAGGTGAACGAGAGTACCCATGGCACTAACATTAGAGCGACTATTTCTGGCGTGTTAATGTAAGCAGAAACCCACTGTAAGCAAAGAGCGGAGCATTACTCATTCTCCATTTCCACAAGGTTTATTAGTACCTCACAGGCAGAAAATTTGGGCAGGAAGAATTATAGCTATAATCAATCTGCTCTCATGGTTTATAGATTATAGCTACATTTACCTTTTCCTTTGTCTTGAAGAATTCTTGCTTTGGCACAAACTGCAGCAGGATTATTCGACTGCAGACCTCAATTAGATGTTCATTGGCTGAATATAGGAAAATGTCCCTTAAATGTGCAAGTGGAGTATGAGTGCATTGCACTAACTTTGAATCAGCCTGCCTAAGCCAGACAGGATCTCCACACCTTTGTTAAAGACCCCTTCTTTGAGGTCTCCTACATTGAGACTCCTGATATGAAAGAGTACCATTTTTCATTATTATTTTATTTTGTTTATTTCTGACTATGATTACATGGCAATACTTACAGGGGATAGAGCACGACTTCAAGGAAGATATTTAATGCCTTTGTGTAAGGAGTAATTTTTTTCCAAATTTCTGTCTTCTGGGGGATTAATTTTCATCTACTACTTCAAACCAAAATTGAATCTTTCTAAGAGGGACAATCACCTCATCTCAGAAGAATTTTGTACTTCTAGAAAGAATATAGCTTTTAAGAACACACATACACCTAGAAAAAACAGAAAATAATTAAAAGTATATTGGTGCATATATTACGTGTCTTGGCTTGCTACATGCAAATAATATTTTACAATAAAGGGCCTGACAATGTAGCTGAATACAGGGGAGTGGAAAGGAATCCAACCTAAACATAAAGTTTCAGGAACCACAGGGTCAAGTTCTTCAGTGAAGAGGAACTGGAGACTGCTACATTGCTTTGCAGTTCGTTTTACGTAAGTATGCATAGTAAACCCATCACAGTTAAGAGTCTGGTCTGAAAAACAGGAATTTCTAACAGAGTTTTAACGTGTTCTCTCCTTGGGCTCATTTCAGTTCTGTTGATCTCTACATTCCACAGTCAACCTAATGTACCAATTTATACGTTGGTGACTATCAGTCATATAGCAACAGATGCACCACTTTTGTCCCATTTTCCTCAGCCTTTGGATTCATCCTGCTTTCATTTATCACTGTTTATCACTGTAAGTTCCAATTTACATGGAGTCACTTCTTCTCATTTCTGGTCCTTCTGCTTTTCACCTGACCCATACTTGGGTAATTTATGGAAGACAGGGAAAAAAGAGAGAGAATAAAGAGGAAGGAGAGAGCCAAAATCCTCTCACTGATAGTATTTCTATTTGAAATTTGAAAGTGGGTATAAAGTGAAGTTGAGGTGTCTACGAAAGAATGTGGCTAATCTTACTGCTGGAAATTTCCACAGAATTAATTATTAATTACCCTAATTGAAAAATAGGAAATGGTATAGAAACTCTTCCAATATTTCACCTGTTTAAAATCAATCTTTTTTGTGCTCCTGTATTGTTTGGAATTAAAGAATGCAGACTCATGCAAACTAAATTTGTAACATATTGAATTTATGAACAAATTACTCTTGTACTCATTTACAATTAAAATAGAGCCATAAAGTTGATAAATCTTTTTTTTAAACTTTATTGACACACAAAAGGCTGTACGTATTTAATGTATATAACTTAATAAGTTAGGAGATAAATGTGTGCTCAGGAAACCATCACCAGAATTGATAGCATAAACGTATACACCACCTTCAGGAGTTGCCTCCCACCTTCTTTTCTTTTTTCATTTTTCTGTGATAAGAACACTTAATATAAGATCTACCCTCTTAGTAAATTATTAGTATAAAATGCGCTATTGTTAATTATAGGCACTACACTGTATGGTCAATCTCTAGGACTTATTTACCTTACATAACTGACACTCTGTACCCTTTGACTGACAACTTCCCATTTCCCCCTCCCCCAGCCCTAGGTAATTACCATTCTACCTTGAGTTTGACTATTTTAGATTCCTCATATAAGTGGGATCATGTAGTATTTTTTCTTCTGTGTCTGGCTATTTCACTTATAATATTTATAGGTTCATCCATATCATCACAAATAGCAGGACTTCCTTCTTTTTTAAGGCTTCATAATATTCCATTGTATGTAATTACCATGTTTTCTTTATCCATTCATCCATTGATGGACATTTAGATTGTTTCTGTGTCTTGGCTATTGTGAGTAATGCAGCAATGAATATGAGAGTACAGATATGTCTTTGAGATAGTGATTTCATTTCCGTCAGATATACACCAAGAAGAGAGATTGCTGGATCATCTGCTAGTTCTATTTTTAATTTCTTGAGGAATCTTGATACTGTTTTCCATAGTGGCCATACCAATTTACATTTCCACCAACAATACACAAGAGATCCTTTTTCTCCACATCCTCACCAACTCTTGGTATCATTTGGTTTTTTGATAATAGTCATCCTAAGAGGTGTGAGGTGATATCTCATTGAGGTTTTGATTTGCATTTCCCTTAATGATTAGTGATGTTTAGCAACTTTTCATATATTTTTGGTCATTTGTATGTCTTTTTTTGAGAAATATCTATTCAAATCCTTTACCTTTTTTAAAATTTGGTTATTTGTTTTTTTACCATTCGTTCTAGGAGTTTCCTATATATTTTGGACAAATCTTTCATGTTGGCCTGGTGAGGATATTGTTTTAAAAACATGATGAAGTAATATATATATATATATATATATACACATATATAAAATGCATATGATGAACATGGAACAAATGTGAAATGCAAGACAGTAATATTATTTATATTTTTAATTCATTAAGACTCTGATTTATTTAAAAGCCAACAAATTTCATATGTACTATCTGTTAATATTGGCTTCTTAGTATATCCTTTCATCTGGACAGTGATACCTAGACTCTTGTATGTACCTATGAATATATACCCTTTCTGATTGACATAATTATTCTTTAAATATCTCGATATCATCTAAGTAATAAAAAGACATTTGCTCTTTTCATTTCTGAATTCAAAAATATTTCCCTTTACTACTTACATATTTATTATATTATAATTATATATATTAATACATATCATAGTATATAATAGTATATACTTCTTTAATAGCTTATCTAACTTTTTTGTCCATTACTGCCACCTCTGTCTGTAATTCTGACAAATTCTCAGGCCACATTTTCTTCCCTCATTCCCTACATATCCTCCCCTTTCACTCCTAACTCTTACTTTCATTCTTTTAGCCTTTCCTCATCCTCTACCCTAAGCCTAGCTTCAACACTACTCCAATATCTTCTTATGCTGTTTTACTGTTAGACCCTCCCTCAAACTCTCATCCTACTACGCATTAAATCTAAGCGTTCTTCTAAATGTCCCGTGCTTACTCTATCAACTCACTGTATCAACTATCCCAGGCATTCACAACATTCCCAGTGTGCTCTAGAATGAGGCACCTAAATGTCCCATGGTTAGCTCTGACAGAGAATGTAGAACAGAATTTCAAGTCCTCACTTCCCAGAAAGCAATATATGTCTACTTACTATCTCTAGTTAGATTTCAAAATGTGTATACTTGGGGAAGAAATGTTATAGTTATCACTAATACTGTATTCTGACTATGTCCTAGGACAAATAGGGTGTTTTCAATGAAACTTTCTGCATGGCTCACTGGGCGCTGCCTTCACATAGTTGTTAAGTGCTCTGCCTCAGTATCAGACATTTCAAATTCCACCTGTCTGATCTTAAAACGCCTCAGTTTCTATATCTCTAAAATAATAGTATTACCTAACTCATAGAGTTGTTGTAAACAAAAATTGAAATAATCCCTGTAAAGTAGCTTGCATAGTATCTTTTCTCTTAATAAATCATAAATTTTTACTATAATTTATCAAGTACAGGTAGTTTTTCTGTTGGAAAATGGATTTTTAATTTTAAAAGGTAGTTAAAATGAACTGTTTTAATATCATTAATTTATGGATAGAGGACTACTTCCTAGTTACTATGTTTACTTTCTTTAAAATAAGAAATGAACTGGTCTTATGTTCTAGCCTATTTTTCAGGTAAAAACACAGAAGCATGAATTAATAGCACTTGGTATTAATGTCTTTTCTTGTTGCTTTATTTTGCTCAAGAAACAGAATCTATTCACTTATTTCCGCCTTAGAAAACTATTGAGTCCACACTTTACAGTGTCCAAACCTACTCGTGTTGATTGTGAAAGTTCTTTCAGTAGTATTATAAATACTCTAGGTATTATTCTTTTTATTAATACACATCCTGAAAAGAAGCATAGATTACTCTAAGGTTTACAACTCTTCAAAAATATGTTTTATTGTTAAACATATACCACATGCTGAGCTACAATAAAACCCAGCATTATTCTGTACAATTTAACAACTGGAGGAAAGCCTGCTTGCTAAAACTGGAATGAATTTAGAGAATGTCATAGGAATTAACAAATTGTATTACATTTCAGGTAAAAAAGTGGTTAATCATAGAGAGCAGTATGTTGTACTAATTTAATTATCTACTGAATCTTTATGTTTCATTTTAGAATCTTCTGTACAGTTGGGACAAGAGAGGTAAAAATTGGTACATAAAGTGTTTTGTTTTTTTAAAAAAAGCGTTTAAAATTCTCAAAGAGCAGTTTTTTGTTTTTGTTTTTGTTTTCTGAGGAGGATTTGTCCTGAGCTAACATATGTTGCCAATCTTCCTCTTTTTGTTGAGGAAGATTCATCCTGAGATAACATCTGTGCCAATCTTCCTCTATTTTGTATGTGGGTCGCTGCCACAGCATGGTTGCCAATGAGTGGTGTAGGTGCACGCAGGGAACTGGGCCTGGGAAACCAAAGAGGAGTGCACCAAACTTAACAACTAGACCATGGGGCTGCCCCATCGAAGGACAGTTTTTGTGACTCATCATACAACCTAACAAGGGGAATCATTACATTTTTAAATGACCTAGTTCTCTCCATATGCATATTTTTTCAAAATATATTTGCCAAAAAGATTTACAATGGGAAATCTTCCAAGCTCTATGTCTGTGAAAATTTGGTTATAAAAGATAGCTTCCACAAAGGCAGAAACTTAAAGATAGGCTTGTTTTTCAAGTAAAATGTGATAGGCATTTAAAATTTCTGGCTTTCTGATCCATTGTGATGTTTACCATCTAAAAGATAACCTAAGATTTTATTCCAGTTTCTCAGAAAAACAGCTTACTTATTACATGCTATTGGTTTTAAGTGAAGCTGAGTGAGTCCCAGAGGAAAATCAGCCATCTTCTTTCCCATTAACTTCTCCATGTACTTCCTCTCTTATAGTTGTACAATAAAAAATGACAAGAACAGACAAGGACAACAGTAGAGTTGTTCATAACAAGGCAATATTTATCAGAGATAACAGTTTTCCAATCTTAAAATCAAAATTTCCCTTAAAATGATTAATTTATTCATATGAGACAAAATATTCTCATTTGACTTTATCAATGAAATAACGAGAAAAAATACATAAATCAGAAACTTAGCTATCTCACTTCTAACCAGAGACATCCCTGATAGAAGGACAAGACTGACTATATAATTGGGGTCCCAATGCGAAATCAACGTTGAGCGCCACGTTTTTAGATATTGAGAAATTTAAGTAATTAATAACAGAGCCTTAAACCAAGCCCAGAGCCCTTCTAAGGATGGGGCCTGTAAGACTGCACAAGTACATGCCCGTGAAGCCTCCTGTCCTGGTAGGGATCTGAAGTGGCCTCAGAGGAATGCACTGTTTCTGATTTGAGGATCTTGGGCTGTGATAGTGAAGAGGTCTCAATTGGATCTCTTTAGACTTCCAATTTGTTATCTCAAACTACTGCTAAAATAAACTTCTGATGAGAAAAAACTGAGATTATTCTTACCGTAGCATGGGAGAGTACTAGCTCAAGAGTGTCTTCATAGAATCTTGAAGGAGGAAGAGATTTAAGTTGGAATGTATATGTGTTTTGGAGTCTGGTTTAAGATGCTCTTTCAATCTGGGGTCTTTTGGGATAGGGTAGTGATTATGATGAGGGTTTTGAAGAGTCTGGAGGAATCAACAGTCATTTAATGCTATCAATTAAGAGATGACCATTTTGTTGTTCATTTAAATGAGTTTTTCGGGAAGTTCTAGGAATGAACAATGAAGTTACTGTAACTTTTCTCTTCCTAGACAAGAGTCTCCTTTAACAGTAAAATCATGTGGATGAGGACAGCAATACAGTGGAATAGTAGAGTTATGTTAATGTAGTTAGTAAGCTATATCTATATAGATAGTTTTGCCTTCATGAATATAATCTATTTTACTAAAAAAATTATTACTGAACAGTTGTAAACAATTTCTTTCAATATAGGTAACTAGTATAAGTTCCTTGTCTCAAAATCAACATTGGAGAAAGTATAAAAATGAAAGAAAAATGTGGTTTCCAATAGTTAGCTGAAAGAGAGAGAGAGAGAAAGAGAAAATCCCTTGGGAGTCTGAAAACTATCTTGAACATTTGCCTTTCTCTTGTTTTGCCTGAGAATAATCTTTGTCTGTCACTTCATTGCTGTAAGATAGCAGTAGCCACCCTGACCCCTAGGTCATGTGACAGCAGCATCATAGCTCTGCTTGAGTGAGAGTTTGATTAACATGTATGCAGACTGACAAGCTATATATGAAGTTTTATTCTTCTACCTACTTTCTGTTCAAAATTTTTGGGTTGGTTGATTTTACTCTTTCAAGACTGCCTCTCCCCATTGTTGTTTCATGCTAAGGATTTAAGGGAGAAATTTTGACCAGCGGAGGAGTTTGTGCTATCATGACAGTGAATGAGAGTAATCAACAGTCTTTCTCTGGTTCCTGGGGCTCTTTCTAGAGTGATCAGAATCAACATAGAATTATGTACTGCTTTGGTCTATCTCCATCATAAATTATTACATAGAATAATTGATATCTCCAGAGAAAATGAACTCATAACTGCCTCAATAGAAAGGTACCAAACACTATATGTATATATATATATATATAATACTATCAGTATGATATACACAAACACACACACATCCATAATTAGAGATATATAGAAACATGATAGCAATATGAACCTATGAACCAAAAGCCATTCACATGGAAACAAATAAACACATTACTCTATAAAACCTATAAGAGTTTAAACAAATACCCTAAGATGGGATAAATGACACCAAAGATTTACCTGAATGATGAAAGCATAATGGAAAGATAAAAATTAGACTGTAAAAAAGAAAATCTAACAGATTGGAAGGATAGAAATATAAGAGCCAATATTAGGATAATAAAAATCATATAAGGAGAAAGAAATTGAAGTCAAATTATAAGAAATATTGAAGACATAAGATTCAGAATTAAGAATATGGAGACCTCAGTTTGAAAGGGCCCATCAAATGCCAAACAGGAAATAAAATGAAAAACCTAGACCTGACTATGCTATAGTGAAATCTGAAAACGTCTGCAATAAAGGGAAAATCTCGAAGTCTCCATAAAGAGGGGGCAACAGGTTACCCCAGAGGAAAAGAATCAATTCAAACTAGATGCTCCTGAAAAGAAAATATTGTACTCAAGAAGATAATGGCATTAAATTTTAATTAATGGTGGAAAGTTATTTTGAAGCTAGGATTTTATATCCAGACAAATTTTTATCCAAATATGAATAATGGATATATTCTTAGGCGTATAAGTCCAGATTGCTCATAATAAAAATAATATTGTCTAAAGTATTATGGTAATAAGAAAAAGAAATGTATAAAAGATTTGGGAAGTAAAGAAAATACAACTGAATATTCATATTAAAATAAAAGATAGACAAAAGTAAAGGAAAAGAAAAAAATGAGTATGTAGATAAAACTCATAACTAAATTCTAGGCAACATCAAAATAATGGGAAGAGGGAGGTAAATTTAAAAAAAGCACTTGAGTACATGTTTCTTATGAAGGAAGTAAATTGTAATTTAAAAAAAAATTTTAAATCAACATGGGGAAATAAATACAGATATTTATTTATGGGTAGGGGCAACCACCATGAGAACAAAATACGTAGGAATGGAAAAAAGAGAAAATACAGCAAATGGAAAATATAAAATATGGCATAACTAGTAATTATGATTACTAGTATGAAATTATAATAAATGTATAATAAATTTTAATATATGTATGTGGATTAAACCTATCAATTAAAAGACTCACATTGCATTTAAAAACAATACATAGTTTTATTTTGTCTATAGGAGACCTCCGTAACACAAAAAAATATAGAGAGTTTGAAAGTAGATTGATGGCATAAAACACATTGTAGGCAAATATGTGAAACCCGTTCAACACAAGGTTGACATAAGGGAAGCCATATTGCAGAAAAGAGACTATGTTCTAACTTTGAGTGACCTCTGGCTAACTAACCCAGCTGGATTTGCACCCTCCAGAAGATCCACCTGTTCTGTAGATTTTACGACCCCTGCTAGGGCATATACCTCCCAGCTGTGATAAGGTGATAACTTCATTCTTTTGAGTTCCTTAGGAATGTGATGACCCCAAACAGAGAGTCTATGCGGATAGTCATCATCAATGACAACTGAAAGATCTGGTGTGGCGGCTCCCATCTGTCACACCAGAGGCAACATTCCTAACCCCCTCCTCCCCTATAACCCACTGGCCTGTATCACTGCTTCAAAATTGTGTGCCCCACTTAACATGGTTCTTTTGGACATTAGTCGGCCATCTTCCTCCTTGGTGGCAAGCCGTAATAAAATGCCCTTTCTCTGTCACCTTCTTGCCTCTTGATGATTGGCTTTTGTCTCCCTGCGAGCAGATTGTGCCCTTTGTGCGGTAACATATGGACCAAAAAAAGTGAAGTATCAATTTTAATCTTCTTTTTAATCTTTATAAAAATAGAATTATAGTTCAAAAAAGAAAAATATACACACATAAAAGATCCATAAAACTAGAAGCTACATTCATCAGTATTAAATATGCTTGTTACAAGACACTTTAAAATATATAAAATGATAAATGACAGAAATGCAGACGGAAATGATAACTTGATAATTTTAATCTATCAACCTCAGAAACTGATTGAGTAGATAAGACACAGATAAAAATCCTAAGAAATACTATTTATTAGAATGATTTATTAGACATATTTAGATTTCAATACTAATAAACTGTGAATACACATTTTTTTCAAATACATATGAAATCATACAAAAACAGATCAAAAATAGACCAAAAATTAAGCCTCAGTGAACTTCAAAAGATTAATGTCATATGTATTAGTGTCTAGGACAATAATGCAATAAAATGAAAATAACATCAAAAGTATACTTACAACACTTAAATGGATATTAAAAAGCAATATATGCACATTAAGAGAAACCATCTTTTAAGTAAAAATAATAAAAAATTTACAGTCTTAAACTTGGACAAAATTCTGGGAAATTATCAGAAAATACAGTGTGACAGTATGATGAGGGTATGGAAACCAATCATAACTACAAATTATTCATATTAGAAGACGTTTATATTTATAATTGAAAACTTGGAAAATACAGATTTAAGTTTTTTCTCTTTTACACATTTCATTTTTTCTTTTCTTGTAGAAAACTGCAGTAAAAATCTGGAGTCAATCTCTTTGTGTATTCTTGGAGGATAAGAAGAGCTTCTAAAAATCAAAAGACTCCTTAGCACACTATACTTGATCCCTGCATACTTCCTCAAGCTAGTCCCAGAATAGAATGCTTCTGGTTGTCCCACTGTGCTGACAATAACGAATTCAGAAAATCAGAGGTTGAGCCAGGAAGAAGTGTTCTAAGTGTAAATAGCTTAAGCTGAAACATATGCCACAGCACAGAGAGCAAAGTGCGAGAGTTGTCAGTATGATATGATTTTTGTAGTTATCAGTTGCAGGTAAGGCATGGATAGAAGCATTAGAGAACCCCTGCAGGAAAAATTGAACAGCCAGGCATGCAGGAGTCTGAATCACAAGATGTCGGGTGGGGAGAGGGGTAGATGCAGGAATTCACAGGGGATAAAATCCACCCTCATTCTAATTGGTAGCTAGACTGCTTTTCTCTGTTCCTTCCCATGCTGTCAATATTTCATTTATTGTTGTTGTAGTGTTTCAAATTGTATTTTCTCTACTGTTACTGCTGATTTGATTGAAAATGTCTCTCTTCTTTCCTTAATTGAGTTCTTTTCTTGTTGAGCTTAATTGAGCTCTTTTCTTGTTGAACTTCTGTTTACTTAAACAGAAGGAATTTTGAAATGTGAAATGAAATGCCAAAGCTCTTTGCTGCTTTGCTATTTGCACCTGAAGTCCCATGGCTTTCTCCAAGGAATTCTTTTCTAAAGAGATTTTGTTTGTTTTTTTCATTCTTCAGTCTTACTGAGGATGCTGGAACCTCTACAGGTGTGGAGTACAGTTTTAACAGTTCAAAAAATAGCCATCTAGGAGCCAAACCTAAGTTTTGTATATCTTCCAATGTAACAGAAAGGAAAATGAAGGAAAGGGACTATACCAATCTAGATGTAAAATAAACAGTGGATCTCACTTTGCCGGTGTGAAAATTGATAGAAAATTTGCTGTAGCATACATAAAACTTTGTTTTAACAAATGTAGTAGCATATTCCAGAATTAATATGATGTCATGGCAGAATATAGAATATTATACTTTTGGAGTCATACCTGTGGTGCAGAATATCTTTACTCAAAGAGATGATGTATGAATGACCAGAAATCCAGAGGACAGAGAAACAGCTACAAATTGTAGCAGAAATATGGTCTCTATTGTTGGCAACAAAGACGTCCAGCTGAGGTCTGGATTAATTTATTTATTGGTTAAATGCTTTACACTATATTAAGTGATTGGCAATTTGAGAAGTTATTTCTCTGACAGACCCAACTGGCACACAAGAGATGATTGCAGGAGGTGATTCAGAACTATCACAAAGCACTAACTTGCACAGAAATTAGATGGCTTTTCTAGTTGTACGAAGTAGACTCAACATTTTTTTTACATAAAGAATTTTATAGAGTAATGATGCATTCAAATATTAACAACACTGATTCCACAGTGACTTTAAATATATGAATATAAGTCAATGGGATAGACACATTTATAATTTATGAACATGAAATGACATGTGACTAAGAACACAGGACTGATTTTTATCGAACATACCAAAGCTCATAGATCCAAAAGGACATTTTTTTCCCTTGCCTGCAAACATTCACTCTAGGGGAATTATAAACAATTAATTTACATTCTTTTTATAAGCCAAAAAAAGTGGGAGAAGGTTCATATATACATAGGAATGTTTCTCTGAGCTTCATTTCATAAGCTGTTATTGGTCAAGTGGATGCTAAAGGAAGTTTTCTACATAATGCACTGTTTTGGACACTAAACAGCAGTGAGATCGACCCCTCACTCAAAATTTGGTTCAGAAGCAATGCTGAGGATTCACACAGGCACTGAGAAAGTATGAGGAGTTCTCCTATATACGTAATGAGGCTTTCTGTGGAGAGTTGGGCAGTTCTCAAGCTGATCCAAAAACGGTTCAAGAGAACAGGGAAAGGAGACTAGTTTGGGGTTTTATGGTAGTTTTGGGGTGGAGCCAGAGTGAGGATTTCTGTGCAGGAAAGCCAGGACTTTCATAATTTGAACTTCTTACCAGCACCAAAGGAGAAAACATCCAGGCATTCCCAGATGTGAAGGAGAAGAGAAAGGGAATTGAGAGAGAATTGAATGGGGGAATTGAAGAGAATGCGGGGCTTGAGATCTGTCAGCCATCAAACATCAAATATGGAGTCAAACTCTTTATTACATGCTCTCTGTTTAATTATAAAAATTCTGACAAAAACAATGTCAGTTTGGTTTTTTGAACCTGTTATATGCAATATCATTTTAAATGCCTATAATAGGAGATATATGCAGCTTTCCCCAAATACATACAGCCAAGTGTATTCTTCACATATTTAAGGTTCTAATCCAGTGTAGATGCAAAGAGATTAAGTGCAATTTTCTTCTGATGTAGTAGAACATAAAACCCATTGAGAATAGGGTGATAAATGATGTGTTAGTTTTGAGAATAGTGCTAATTCGTAGAGCTCTGTGATTTTCGATACACCTTGTAACGCAAGCCTCAGTTTGCTATCTCTAATACTGAAATCATCTCTTGCCAGCACTTATTTCATTATATTATTATGAGCTTCAAATATACATGTGAAGCTATTTTTAAAACATAGTGTGTGGTATAAGTAAAAATGTTGTTACCTTTGTATGATTTTAACATATCAGCAAATATGTTAAGTATACACAAATTAATTTTGTCTTCAAAATATTTGGTAGAACTAAGAACAAAGAGACAAAGAATTTGTTCATTTCTGAGTTACTCTACCTTTATTTTGTTTACCTTAAATATAGCCAGCAGAGAACACATCTAAAAATATAATAATCAGAAGCATATACCTAGACGTTCAGTCTCCTGGAACAAGAAGTATGATTGAAGCCTACAGGCATAGGCAAGCTCTCTCTAGGTGTTCAGTTCTAACGTTCCAAGAAAACAAGCAGGTTTCAAAAATTAAGATAATCTTTATTCATGAATCAACACTTAAAACTACCAATAATCTTGTGGCATCATGGGCTATTGTTGATTAGTTATTCTAACACTCAAAAAGAGAGAGTTTTATAACTTGAAAGAATAGGAAAATTATGTTTACTAACCCTCAGTTGAGAAATTATAACTTTTATATGCCTTAAAATATGTAGCTGAATATTGTGCAAAGGGGAGACATGCTCTCTGGGAAGACCCCATCCAAAATGATCAACTTATTATCCAGATGTTGCTGTTGTATGAGTTAAGTAACACACTAGGAAAAGTAACCTTTCATAAAACTGCAACATTTGTCTTCTCATAAACCTATTTTCGTTTGTCCAATTTTGTCCATATTCTTAAGTAAAAACATGTATTTTTCTGAATTAGTGTTATATCTGTGAAACTATAAAATATAAACTACAATAACTGCCAACAGGTGTTAAAATAATACATTGTTTTACTGCTAAAAGAACAAAGTGCTCACTTGCAAGTGTTGTCCTTAAAAAGAATGATTTTAGGTCTTTTGAAGATTGTGTACCTTGAGGAGGATCTATTATAACACACCATCTCGGGAAATCATTCATTTTTCATAACGCATTTGTACTTAAATAAAACATTTGTATAATTATTCGAAAAGCTTACAAGGTTATTATTATATAAATTTGAGTTGCAATACATGGTTCTAGTACACAATGAATGTTATTGCAAATGTGCTAGGCACTTAAACATTCAGGGAAAATATCTACTTCACTTTTAAATTACAAGTATAAATGGTATTGAAGTATCTATATATTTATACATTATATATCAGTACGTATGCTTAAAGTGACTGAATTGCTGTTGCTAAGCATTTCTCCCTATGTTTGAAATTGATTTTCTTTGCAAAGGAGAAATGTGAAGCTCACTTGGAGAAAATCTATGCCTCGGGGGCATTTTATAATGAATGACTTGGCTTTTTTTGTGAAAGTGCTTGTACTATTTTGAGAAATGGATATACAGTAGGATGGTTACCAGCAGTTTGCTTTGTTGTAATTTCTGAAAAGTAGCTTCTTGTATTTCAGAGAATAATTGACTTTTTAAAATAGTACTCCCTTAGCTATAGGACTTATTCTATATCATTTGTCTTATTGCTTTCTTAAAACAGACGTTTAATCACCTATTGCATCAGTATGCAAAATTAAATTAAACAGTTGTATTTTTTCATTTTAGTGTGATATTTTTAAAAAATTAAGAGAAAATAAAATATTAATGATGAATATCTTTACTATAGATTAAGAAAATGTCAAACTAGGTATTTTTTATTTTCTTTGTGAGGAAGGTTTGCCTCAAACTAATATCCTTTGCCAATCATCCTCTTTTTTTTTTTTTTTTTCTTGCTTGAGGAAGATTAGCCCTGAGTTAACATCTGTATTAG
Organism: Equus caballus; assembly: GCF_041296265.1. Classification (NCBI taxonomy): domain Eukaryota; kingdom Metazoa; phylum Chordata; class Mammalia; order Perissodactyla; family Equidae; genus Equus; species Equus caballus. The sequence continues at coordinate 14,679,335 of NC_091702.1, read as the reverse complement.
TCTTCCTCTACTTTGTATTTGGGTCACTGCCACAGCATGGCTGAGTGTAGGTCCATATCCAGGATCCAAACCTATGAACCCTGGGCCACCACAGGGGAGTGTGCAAAACTTTAACCACTTGGCCATGGGGCTGGCTCCCTCAAGTCAGGTATTCTCAACTACAATGCTCTATAAAAAAAGTAAATGAGCATACATGAAGCTGTGTTATAATTACATAATAAGTTTTGCATTATCAAAATTTGAGAGGATTTGGAATTTAGTAAATTTAAAATACTAAAGACTATTGTGATAATGGACTGTGGAGAAATTTTAAAGAAGGGCTAAAGGAATAATTTAATTAAAATCAATTGATCTGAAAGTTCAGATTTCTTTTTGCATTGTGTTTAATATTACTTAAAAGTGACTTATGTAGAGATAATAAAATCTTTTCTGGCATTTCCAAGAGAGAAATGATGTCTTCTATGTGTATACATTGTTTATTATTAAAAATACAGAAAGTTACAGAAAATTAAGGGGAAAGTTGGGATGGAAATCAAGATGGAACTTGTGTTAAAAATATTGCTCGGATCTTTAGGGCACTCAGATTACGGCCTAGAGGGCTATAGATATTATTCTGCTGCTCCTTAGTCATTATCATTCTGGAAGTCTTTATGAATATTTCCCATAATACCTACATCAGTTATTGCAAGAGAAACATTTGATTAGTGATTCTTCTTGCCATTACTGCCTCATTTTTTCCTCTTACCTTTCCTGCTTTGTTTTCTTGCCCTTTCCCACTTATTTTTTATTCTTTCATTTATTTGTTCAACAAGTAAATCTTCATTTGTGTTGTGTTTTCAGAGCAGAAATACAGGGATTAAATCTAAGAACTATTTACAAGAGAAACAGTGGTTTAATTAGTAACCTCCATGTCCATAAAAATCACCAACTTATAAAATTATGGCAGCTCCCTCAGTGTCATCTCTCTTGTCCTGAGGACCCTTTTCTCCTAATAATAATCCCATTTAACTAACTTTCTATGCTAAATTTTATCTATAACAGAGCCCTAGAAGAAATTCATGTTAATTGTTTCTCCTTTATAGATACCTTTCCCCTATTTCATATTCTATAAGATTACAGAAGTTGCTATTTTTGGTCACCTTATTATACCTTGAATTAAAAATTTCTCATTCATAACATTCTCCATAATTTATAATTGATAAAAGTACTAAACTTTTTGGTAACATCTCCATTAACCATTGCATTACTTCAGTGTCCATTCCAGAATTAGCCCTAACTTAATGGCGTATAATTATGTATTAGGTAGTTTTGAAAACAACTGACAGAAAGAAAAGCACTTTAAAAATTTATGACTTCGTAATATTGCAATTCTCAACTTTATTTATATTTATAGTCCTCAAAATATATTGTGATTTCTAATATACATTAAATAAGTGTTTTAGCTCCTTGCCACATTCAACTTTTATGTATAGTCAACTATGTCATCTATTTAACATAGTTTATTCAATACAAGTCATTATATAATTAATTCTCAAATTATATTACAAAGATCAAAGGGTTTCACTCCATTAGCTAATATCCATAAGATTTTAGAATTTTTATAGACAGAGGTCATTGCAGTCCGAATAAGACTTTGTCTAGATAAGGAGAATGAAGGGGAAGACAGGTTCAATGATTTACCCATGATGTTTTAAAATCTACATTAACTTCTAACTTCATGGATAATTTTAAGAAAACAAATGACTAGGTATACATTTAATTTAGCTTCACAAATACTTAAAAAAAACAAGCAATTAATTAGGATACATTGTCTTCAAAATTAGATCTTTGACAGACATTTAAATAAAGAATTATTAATATCCTACAAAATATACAATTCTAAAACATCTTTCCAATTTCCTAAAAAGTGGCAAGTTTTTTTTAATTCTTTATCTTCTTGTATATACAATCTTTGCTGGTTTAAAAAAAAGATAAATAGAACATATTTTAAATTTCTCTAGGGATTTATACTTTTTAAAGCATTTTAATTATATAGTATTATTTAATGATAAATTATTTATTCTCACTCTTCAGATAAAGAATATATCTGCAAAATATTTTTAAAACATATCTCAAAAAACAGGGAATAATAGTTGGTGTCTGTCTTATAATCTCACTTACTTTCCACAATGCATTGTGCATATAAGTAATTCAGAAAATATGCTATTCTATTTGTGACATTTTTAAATATTAGATATCTTATTTTTTAAAATATTTCCTGGAAATGAAAACTCAAGTCTTTGCTTTTGATAGGTTTCAATGACCCTTATTTGTCACCTGTAAAATTTTCCACACTAAAACGATCCAATGTAAATTAATAGTTTGTAAGAATCAAATTAAACCCTCTTTTAAAGATGACAACACAGGAGGATTTGAGTAAGATGGTGAAGTAAGAAATGCCAGGAATCCGACAAAAATTGCACTGGAAGAATCTGTCTCATGTAACTATTTTAGAACTCTGGAGTCTGTTGAAGGCTTCCAACTTCCAGAGAAAGACTTGGATGGTAAATTGAGGTTAATTTCAGCTCTTAGTACAGTAGCAGCTACCTATCCTCCATCGCTAGCCCCATGGCAGATACCTGTGCATATATTCTTGGCGTATCCAGCTTGAGGGAGCCAGGGTGGGCAAAAAGGACCTTGTCCTCCAAATACCAGGGATCTGTGCCCTGATCATGATTGATTGTTGCTTCTGATCACAGAGGGGCAGACAAAGAGGCCGGTGGCCATTGTGGTTGCCCTTTCCCCTGTTGTTGCAAGCCCTTCTTCCTCCAACCGAAATCATTTCCAGGAGTCTTAAAGGGCCAGCACCCTCACTTCTCTTTATTTTTCTCTTTTTTCCCTCTTGGGAGTCAGACATTAAACCTTAGGACGTTAAAATCAACTGCATACGTGGAGAAAATTAAAAAGTGACCTTGATGCCTAGGAAAAGGCTTAGAAAAGACCTGAGAAGACCTTAAGTTTACACCTCAGACTGATCCTTGGCACAGAGATAGCCTATAAGAATAAAAAAACTAAAACCACAAAAAGGAGCAAACCCTAGGGAAGGCAGAAAATCTTTTCAGAGTTATCACATTATTACATTCAAAGGCCCATTTTTCAACAAAAAAAGATCATAAAGAAAGTAAAAAACCATAAAAACAGAAAGGAACAGAAAAGTATGGCTCATTCAAAGGAAAAAAATTAATCAACAGACACTGTCCTTGAAAAAGACCAGATGACAGATCTACTAAACAAACATATTAAAACAACTGCCTTAAGAATACTCAAAGAACTAAAGGAAAATATAAAGAAAGCCAAGAACATGATGTATGAACAAATGGAAGAATCAAAAAAGAGAGAAAAAATCTAAAAAGAAATCAAAAAAGAAATTCTGCAGCTAAAACATACAATAATTGAAATGAAAAACTCACTGTAGGAGTCCAAAGATAGATTTGAGCAGGAAGAAGAAAGAATCAGTGAACTTGAAGATAGGAAAATGGAGATTAGTGAATCTGAGGAACAGAAAGAAAAAAGACTGAAGACAAGCAAAAAGAGCCTTAGGGACCTGTGAAACCCTAGCACTCAGCCCTTGAACCCTCATAAAGTCAGAGCCTTCCCCCATTCAGCACTCTCTAACTCTGTTCTCAGCCTCTTTGTGTAGATGTTGGGCATGTCATGTACCCTTCAGGACCTGTGAGTAATAAACCTTGTTTTTTCAAAGTTCCCTAATGGTTGTTGTTGAGGTGCATCTTGCAATCACAATGGGAACACAAGGGCTGGTCCAGCCACAAAATTGGCTCTAGATGGGGAAATGTCTGTGGGGTTCACTACAAGAAATACGAGCCCTGGTGAGCACCTCAGTCATCCTTAGCTGATAGCATTGCTATTAATAGGCTGAGACCAACACAAACACCTGGGGTTTTCAAGCACAGATATGCATGTTTCCTCAGACACAAATGCAAGAAAAAATGTGGGGAATTGTAAATATAATGTGGCAGTGTAAGTATAATATTGTAATGTAAGTATAATGTTACAAATTACACATGAACTGATATAAATTTAACATGGATTGTGATAAGTTAAAGAGGCTTATTATACACTTGAGAGTGACTATTAATGAAGAAGCACTCTTTTTAATAAGTGAATTGACGAGGTAAAATGGAAAACAAAAACTACTCAACTAATCCAAAATAAGGAATGAAGAAACAGGGAATGCAGAAGAGATTGGATAAATAGGAAACAAACCAAAATTTGATATATTTAAACTCAACCATATTATTATTTTATTGATATTATATTAACTATGAATTGAAACCAACTAAACCAAACCAACAAACCAACTAAAAAGCAGAGATTTTTATTGAGGATAAAAAAGCAATATAACTATATTTTGTATATAAATTGATAATGTTATTTGAGTTTTCTATATTTTAATGATTTTTTACTGTTTGTTCAACTGATTACTGAGAAAAGAGTGATGAAATAACCAATTACATTTTAGATGTCTTGTTTTCCTTTTATTGTGTCAGTTTTGCTTCATTTATTTTGAATATATGTTCATAAGTGTATATATGTATATACACACACAGACACACATAATTGTTTCTTCTTGGTGAATGTACTTTTTGTTAAATATAATGCCTCTATTTGTTATTGTAATGTCTTTTCTTGAATATTATTTTGTGTAATATTAAAAGAGCCACTTTAGCTTTCTTATTATTACCATTTAGTATTTGCATTTTTTAATATTTCCACTTATTTACCTGTTTGTTTGCTTATAAGATTTTATGAAAGTTTGTTTTATGGATCAACTCTACTGTTTTGTTTAAAGTTTTGTTTCATTAGATTCTCTGATTTTTTAAAATTTCGTTTCAATCTTTTTTCCCAATAAAAACATTAGTGGAATGTGATGTATTATTTTAAATTTACATCCCAAGACAAGACTAATGATTTAAGCACGTAAAGAACTTTTAAAATTATGAAAATATATGTGAACTGATACTCCATGGAAAAATGCATGGGTTTCTTTAAAAAGAAAAAATATATAAACAATAAATTATATGAAAGGAATAACCTTATTAGTATTAAAATATACAAATTAGAGAATAATGGGATGATAGTCTCTCCATATTTGATTTGAAAGAATAAATATCTAGTGAGGATAGTACTCCAGTCTTTTATACATCTGGCTATATTGATCCCACAATTCTAGAGCATTAATTGGCAATATATAACAAAACATATAAAAGTGAATATGTATTTTATGTCAATAATATCCGTTTCCTAACTCAAATACCAAGAACAAGAAGACTGTGAGCAATTGAACAAAAATAAACTCATTATGGGTTGTTTATATTATTTAATTTAGGCACAAACTAAATGGCCAACATTAGGGAAACATCTGATCACCTCATGGTATTATAAAATGGTATGTATGTAATATACAAAATATTATTGTGTTAGTATAATGCTGAAATGAAATAAAGTCACTATTATAAAAGTGGAATATTAATGTTCTATAGTAGCCTATCCAGGAGATTCTAATTTTAGAAATATATTTATTTATATGACCAGAAACAAAATGCATGTCAAAATAAAAATATTAATAGAGAATTTTTTTGCTGTTGGGGTTAAAATTTATTTAAACTTTTACTTATTTGCTCATTAAGGTTTTCTACTTCTTTCTATATAAACAATAGCCATTTAAATTTGTTTAACAAGTGAACCCATGTAAAATTGTTTTAAAATAATTAACAAAACATAGTATTTGCATTTCATAGTACAACTCACACAGCGTTAAATAGCTTCATTGTTTCATTTGAACCACCTGTGACATACACAAAAGCTAGAAATTTAAATATATATACTTTAAAAATATTTCAAATTATGTACAAATTTGAATTCTTCCAAATGTAAGAGAAGTTCTTGTTAGTATCTTAACCATATTCTTTTTTTAATTTTTATTTATTTATTTTTTGAGGAAGATTAGCCCTGAGCTAACTACTGCCAATCCTCCCCTTTTTGCTGAGAAAGACTGGCCCTGAGCTAAATCCATGCTCATCTTCCTCTGCTTTATACATGGGATGCCTACCACAGCATGGCTTTTGCCAAGTGGTGCCATATCTGCACCCAGGATCCGAACCAGTGAACCCCAGGCCGTCGAGAAGCAGAATGTGCAAACTTAACCTCTGCACCACTGGGCCAGCCTTAATATTCTTATATTGATTTTTACATTTCACTGATGTAAATATGTTGGTATAATTTTTGAGTTTGTAATACTGGTAATTTTGGTCAGTCTATTGTTTCATATTCTTCTTGATATGAGCTCTTAGACATTATAACTTAGGTCAGTCTTTATTACCTTTTGTACAGTGAATCCTTCTACAGGGTTATGTGGTAGTAGTTAAGGAATATGAGCATTTGTTAGAAAACAATGTTGCTCTATCTTTAAATTATCATAAGAGTTATGAGTACCATGGTTGTGAACACTGAGTTTAACTTGGAGAGACAAAGCTAATACACAGCTCCTTATGTGATGTTGACCACAATAGTTTACGTCAAGTTGAATTCGGGGGAGATATTTAGAGACGGATAGTATATGACTGATGCTCCTTAGATCACTTAATTTTGTATATTAAGATGTCATATATTTCTGGCATAAATTTTTAAAAGCTATATATAGAGAAAAATTCATGTTAAAAACCAAAGGACTTGAGGGGTTGGCTCCATGGCCTCATGGTTAGATTTAGTGTGCCCCTCTTTGGCTGCCAAGATTCAGTTCCCAGGCATAGACCTACACCACTTGTCAGCAGCCATTCTGTGGCAGTGACCCACATAAAAAAATAGAGGAAGATTGGCAACAGATGTCAGCAGGGTGAATCTTCCTCAGCGAAAAAGAAAAAAACAACCCAAAAATCCAAAACCAAAGTATTTGAAAAGACAGTCAAAGAAATAATAATTTTTCTGTAGGCTGTTCATTATTAATATCTCCTCCATTTGGTTAAAAATCCCCATAAAGACACAAAAATTAAGCATCCTTTTATACTTGGTATCTACAATAAACACTGATAAATCTCAATATGTGTGTTTTGTTTGAGTAAACGGTAATGATACATCTTCATTCAGTTCAATGAAATTCATGTTAGATATGATTTACTCTGATAATTATAAACACAAATTATATATAAAAATATTTATGTGAACATTAATCACATTGTATAAAGCAGATTCCCCTGATGTCATATTATATAAACAATACAAGTAAAGGAAACATTTGTACTCCTAATATATGAGTTTGATATAAGCATGTTATTACAAACATAGACTATTGATATTAGCAATAAAAATTGATATTAGCAAACTATTAACTTTGAGAAAGCATTTATGGCTCACATAAGTTAGGAATAGTTTTATTAGGTTTAGATTTAGTGTGATGAATTGAAAGGGTCTATTCTCAATGAGGAAGAAGATTTAGTTTTAGTCCTGTGTCCAACTAGGTGTGTGTTTTTTGTAAAATAATTTAAACGTTGGTTGCTTCAATTTCATATTTCCTGAAAGGAATGGGATAAGACAGATACTGGCTAAAACTCCCTTTAGTTATAAAGTTTTATCAATCTAAGGGTAGCTTTAAACATTGCACGACAGTAGATTACACTAGCAGTGGAAGTCAGGATCCAATTACTAAAGATGACTCACAGAACCCAAAATGACAGCTCAAACAAACCTACAGATTATTGCAGAAAAAGGATCCTACATAGCAGAAGCATTTAAAGTAAGGATATGTGTAAGTCTGACTCCATCACACAGAAGGGATCCAGAGAAGCCACCAGCTTAAGTTGCCCTTCTAAGAGCTTTACAAGGCCATGATTTTTTCTCTCAGATCAGGAACCGCAAACATATGTACAGACCATGTTGGAACCAGGGAAACCTAAATGAAGACTTGGCCAGGGGTTCTTATACTCTGCTGATCACGTGGGCATATTTTTGCTATATAGCTAATCCTCCAGGGTTCTCACCCAAATCGTGTGTAAATTACCAATCTTATTGTTATCGATAGATAATGTTGACAGATTTCTTCTACAAATCAGCCTAAAATTCCTTGGATACAATAAGTTTCATGCCTTGATCATAGTCAGTCCTCTGAGGGTACATTTCTTATTTCAGTGAGACAGTTTAAACCAATTCTAAGCCTGCCACAGTGAACTCTCACAAGACACATAACATCATTGTACAGTGACACTAAAGATAAAGATTAGAACATCAAAAACATTAATCAAAATTATCATAATTGTGTGTATGGCAAAGATGACAGGATGACACTTGCAAAGAGTTTGGATCACTTTTTCTGTAACTCATTTAAAAATATTAATTATTGCCTCTTTCACATTAATTTAAAAGAGTTTTCTTATAGATAGTAGGCTAAGTGCTATAACTACACAAATTTATAATTTATTATAACAGTTTACTAAATTTTTTTTTGAGGAAGATTAGCCCTGAGCTAACATCTGCTGCCAATCCTCCTCTCTTTTCTGAGGAAGACTGGCCCTGAGCTAACATCTGTGCCCATCTTCCTCTATTTTATATGTGGGACACCTACCACAGCATGGCTTGCCAAGCAGTGCCATGTCCACACCCGGGATCTGAAACTTCAAACACTGGGCCGCCAAAGTAGAACATGCAAACTTAACCACTGTGCCACCGGGCAAGCCACTTTACTAAACATTTTTTTAAAATTTTAAAACTACCTTGGCAGAAAATTAAAAGTGCTTTTCTAATTCTAAATTATCTATACACATTAACATAACCTATTTATTACATGAGCTGAGAGAGCAACAGGTCTTTTTTGGTTAATGTTATGACAAAACATCAGCAACAAAACTAGTACTTGAACCCTGGAAAACAACAAAAACTAGTCGTTACTTCAACCCCAAATTTTGGGCTACAAATATTATGTTTATTTCTCTACCAAGAAACTACCTATCTATGGAGCTACATGTATTAAAAATGCTTGAGTCAAGATAGTATTTTATAGTTATTTCAATTAATTAAAAAATATTTGACAAGTGTGCCATATGTCAACCTGCTAAATATATTAAATGGCATCCTGATAGATTATATTGAACACAGCTTTAATGAAATCGTTAAGCAACACAGGTTTTCACAAAGTTTGATCCAGAAGTTCTCCTTACCAATAAATTCTATATATGTTCAGAAGAAAAATCAATTATGTTGTGATACTTTCCATTTTCTTACATAACATTTCAGATTAAGTGTACTACTAATTATTTTCTAACTAGGTCAACAAAGCCTGAAGATCACAAAATGCACTGCTAGCCAGACAACTTCCTCAATAAGGAGGGCCAGTTCGAATTTCTAGTACTATCAAATTCTGAGATTACAGAGGCTCTGTTTTAGAAAAGGATGCCAAAAACTTAAAATGGTGGGACAAAGAATAGAAAAGCCATACTCCTTTTAAAATAAAATTAGTCAGGACCTTGAGGTATCCTTGATACATATAAATGAGATATCAACTAGATTTTTTAAGGAAGAAATAAAATTTTTTTTTTTTTGAAGATTTTATTTTTTCCTTTTTCTCTCCAATGCCCCCCAGTACACAGCTGTGCATTCTTCGTTGTGGGTTCTTCTAGTTGTGGCATGTGGGACGCTGGCTCAGCGTGGTCTGATGAGCAGTGCCATGTCCGCGCCCAGGACTCGAACCAACGAAACACTGGGCTGCCTGCAGCGGAGCGCGCGAACTTAACCACTCGGCCACGGGGCCAGCCCCAGAAATAAAATATTTTAATGTAAGCGGCTCACATAAACTTTGTATAAAAATGATAATAGAAATTGTGATCATGGTGGAAAACTCAATTACCTAAAAATAAATACATTGAATAATTGGAATAATGGTGACAATATTTGGTGTATGTTCCCTCATTAAATTCTATCCACTTTCTGTAATATTTTTATCAGGACCATTTAACCCCCACAATTAGGCTTAATATAGCCTCATATATTAGTGCATTTATTAGTCCATCTATATAATACCTAAATTTAATAATTTACGAATTTTTTCAAAACATACTATAATTCAAGTGGACTTATTTTAAAAAATCATATTGTATTTGGTATCTTTAGTGACAATCACACATATTGACAAGGATCCATGAATCAATTCCTCACTTAATATGGTATATCCTGTACAAGGGTTTATAATTTGCTTTAAATTCAAACCTGGGATATTCAAACAGTTTGGCCATTTACTTATCACTTACTTTGGTGATCTGACAATAATGAAAACATGACTATTTATTCATATACAATATCTACTGCCTAATTTATGTTCTTATCACTGATCACCTGAATAGTTACAATAAAACTCCCTTTTTGGTCCATCCACCCCAACACTGCTGTCACTGTAGGATCTGGATACAGCCAGTAAAAATGTGAGCATCTGAGATAGGCTGTCCCCACTTCCAGTTTCTGCTCCAACATGTAAAGAGATTGGAAGTTGTCACTCCCCAGCTTACAATAACAAAAAAGTTAAACAAACTACAATTCAATTCTTCTAATATCCGTCAGAGAATTGAGGTGACAGGGCAAAGTGATATCCTGAAAATTGGAGAAACTCAAATAGAGAGAATCACAGCACACCCTGAGTAGAAGCCACAGGGACCAGTAACTGGTAAGAAGACAAACAGTAATTGACTAACTGCTGGAGGCTGAGCGGGGTCTAGCAGGAGAGTTGAAAGCTCCTGGGGGACCAGTCATATGGTCGCTCCCACATTTTCATGGGTTTGACCTCCCAGAGCCCATCAGTTTCTCATAGTGATGACGGGAGAAAAGTTCCCTCCTGCTTTCATTAGGGAGACAGGTAAAGTAACCATTTTGACATATGCTTCAAACATTCTGTTCTGAGTGTCAAAGTTCTGGCCTCAGGGAAAACTGCTTTACTAGAATCTAGTATGCTATGGGGGAAGGGCAACTACACACCTTGAGCCTTTCTACTCTCTCTGTCACACATATGAGGAGGAACAACATGGTAAGAAGCTCTTCTGAAGGCCACAGCTCAGGGACTCTTGCCCATTAGAAAACTAAGATTTAATCATATGCTTAGAGAATACTTCCCCTCCCCAATACTTTACCATCTTATCAACAAGACTTCAGTGCAACAATGGGTGACAACTAAGAGACCTGTTAGAAACAGACTCTGTTTAAGGAGGAGTTTATAGAGGAACCCAAAGACAACAGTTGGGGTATAAATAGACACTTAAAGGAAATTGAAACCTCAGACACCTAAAACTACAGCAAACATTAAACACAAGATAACGCCTGCTACATAAATACACAACATCACATTAAAGGCCTATTTATCTCCTTTCAAGTAACCAATACATCATGCCCAGCTTTCAACCAAAAAATTACATGGCATGCTAAAATTCAAGAAAAATAGTCTGAAGAGACAAAGCAAGTATTAGAACCACAGTGATGTATGGCAGAGATTTTGAAATTATCAGACCTGAAATTTAAAATAACTATGATAACATGCTGTGCTCTGTATTGTAAAAAGTGGATAACATTTGAGAACAGATGTGCAATGTAATGGAATAAGCGAAACTCTGAGAATAAATCAAAAGGAAATGCTAGAAATCAAATACTGTAAAAGAAGTGAAGAATGCCTTTAATTGATTCATCAGTGAACTGGACAGAGCAGAGGAAAGAATCAGTGAGTTTGAAGGTCTGTGAATAAAAGCCTCTAAAACTGAAAAACAAAGATAAAAATAAGAATAGAAAATTGAGTATGGGATATTCAAGAAGTATGAGGCAATTATAAAATGTGTAACAAACACATAACAAGAATACTAAAAGGAGAAGTAAGGATGGATAGCATAAATATTTGCAGTCATAGTGGCTGAGAATTTTCAAGAATTGTTGACAAACACTAAGCCAAAAGCTTAGGAACTCAGAGAACACAAAGCAAGTTTAAGTACCAAAATTCTACACTTAGACATATCATAATCAAATTGCAGAAAAACCAAAGACAAAGAGAAAATTTTGAAAGAAGGCAGAGGGAGAAAACATATCATCTATTGAGGAACAAAGATAATAATTATATTGGAATTCTCTTCAAAAATCATGCAAGCAAGAAGAGAGTGGAATAAACTATTTAAAGTGATGAAAGAAAAAACTCACCCACTCAGAATTCTCTATCCTGTGAAATCATCCTTCATAAGTAGGAAGAAGAAAAGACTTTCTCAGACAAACAAAAAATGAAGGAATGTGTTGCCAGTAGACCTGTCTTGCAAGAAACGTTAAAATAAATTCTTCATAGAACAGGCAAATAATATGGCAGGAACTCAGATCTACATGAGGAAAGGAGATCATTAGAGAAGGAATAAATAAAGATAAGACAATTTTTTATTTTTTTTAATCTTAATCGCTCTAATAGATAACTGTTCAAAACAATAATAGCAACAAGGTAGTAGGTGATTATAGCTTATGAATAAGTGAAATGAATGACATAAATTGAGTAAAGATGGGAAGAAGGTATTGGGAACACTAGATTATAAGCTACCTGCACTACTTGTGAAGTGATAGAGTGCTATTTGAAAGTGGATTTAGATTAGTTGTAGACACATATTGCAAAATTTAGGGCAATTATTAAAGTATTTTCTTTCTTTATTTTTTTGCTGAGGAAGATTCTCCCTGAGCTAACGTCCATGCCAATCTTCCTCTATTTTGTATGTGGGATGCTGCTACAGCATTGCTGATGAGTGGTGTGGGTCTACAATCAGGATCCGACTCCGCGAAGCCAGGCTGTCAAAGTAGAGCATGCCAAACTTTAACCACTGTGTCATGGGGCCACCCCCTAAAGTTATTTTTAGAAGAAGTATAATTGATGTGCCAATAGAGAAGAAAAAATAGAATCATATGAAGTTCTCAAGTAAAGCAAGAGAAAAACAGAGAAAAGAAAAAAAGAGAGAATAGAAAAAGAATAAGTGCAGTGGGTAGAAAACAGTTACAAACATGGTTGATAGCAATCCAACAGATCTACAATCACTTCAAGTTTGAGTGGTCTAAATTCACCAAATAAAAGACAGATGGTGGACCAAAAAAGCAAGACTCAACTATATGCTCTCTGTAGGACACTCATTTTAGCTATAAAGGCACAGACATATTAAAAGTAAAGGGATAGGGAAATATATACCATCCTAATGTAACCGTAAGAAAGTTGGAGTTAGCTATATTAATTTCTGACAAAGCAGAAGGACTTCTGAAAAACTACAATTATCAGTGATAGAGACATTACATAATCATAAAATGGTCAGTTCTCCAAGACATAACAATCCTTAATGTGTATGCATATAACAGAGCATTGAAATATGTGAGGCAAACACTGATAGAATTGTGCCCCCCCCAAATTCATATGCTGAAGTCCTCACCCCCAGTACCTTATGATTTGACTGTATTTGAAGATAAGTTCTTCAAAGATGTAGTTGTGTTACAATGAGTTCATTACTGTGGGCCCTAATCCAATAGGATTGGAGTCATTATAAGAAGAGGAGGTTAGGACGCAGACACATCCAGAAGACCATGTGAAGACAGGGAGAACGCAAGCATCTGCAAGCCAAGGAGAGAGGCCTTGGAAGAATCCAAACCTGCTGACAGCTTGATTTTAGACTCCTCGCCTCTCGAGTTTTGAGAAAGTAAATTTCTGTTGTTTAAGCCACTTCATCTGTGGTACCTTGTTATGGTAGCCCCAGCAAACTAATGCAAAGTGTAAAGAGAAATAGTTAAATCTACTGTTATAGCTGAAAACTTCAACATCTCTCTGCCAGTAATTGACAGATTCAGCCTGCAGAAAATCAGCAAGGATACAGCTGAACTGAACAGCTCCATCAATCAACTGGATCTAATTGACATTTATTGAACATTCCATCCAACATCAGCAGAATACACATATTTCTCAAGTTTATACGCAATATTCACCAAGATAGACTACTTTCTGGGCTTTAAAATATAATCTTAACAAACAAAAAAATAGAAATAAAACAAAGAATGCTCTCAGACTACAATGGAATTAAACTAGGATCAACAGCAGAAAGATAGCTTAAAAATCCCCAGATATTAAGAGAATAAACACCCCACTTCTAAATGGCATATGAATAGAAGAATTCTTAAGAAAAATTAAGAACTAGGCAGTCCTAGGTCCAAATCACCAGTTTTGCCCAGGTGGCATGGATAATCTGCTTAAATTAGTGGATCTTCAGTTTCCATAATTGAAGAATATAAGTGATAGCTTTCTTTCACGGTTGTAACGTAATTAGAGATAATGAAATGAATTCAAATTAAAGTTTGAGTTCTTTTTAGACAGCTAATCAATGGCAGCTCTTATTAATGCAGCACCTTAAACCCATTATATTACTTATTCTTTTACAGGACTGAGGATGGGGTCATGGGAACTCCAGATTTGTAGACAAGTCAGACAAAATTTGGGTAACCTGAGGATCCACCATTTGCGGTTGGCACTTAAGTGGAGCCAGTCTGTGGATCTGAGCCCTTAAACTGTGGATTCTGCACCGACTCTGGGTAGGTAGTGCCGTAATTGAAGTGGAGGGCACCAGCGGGTGTCTGAAGAGTTAGAGCATTGGTTGGCATGGAAAACTCTGGACATTTGGTGTCAGAAGTGAAGTGTTTTCTGAATATAGAGGAAAGAGGCGGGTAGTTTTCCTTTTGGTGACACAGTGTTTGGCTATAGTAGATACTCTATAACTGTCAAAGGGATGTTGAATGAATAAACTAAAAATATATTTCCTGCATCTGAAGTTTCTTAAAAACTGAAAATTTTGAGAAAAATTGAGTTTCTATTAAGTGTCACAATATGACAGTGGAAGAAAGTCATTAAATTTACCAGCCTTATAAACACTGTGCTAGCTTCATCCATCCATCCATTCATGCACTATTTTAGGCACTGGGACATAGAGCAATGAAAAAAATACTGAAATCCCTTCCCTGAAAGAACTTAGAGTCTCATATATAGACACACATCTAATAGGTTCCTAAATGACGTAATTTAAGTGGTGTCATGTACTATGGAAACGTTAATACCTACAGGAATCCTTCCCTGACCCACAGACTGAGGTTTCTATTATATGCTCTCAAATAATACTGCATATCTTGTCTTCTTAGCTTTTCCAAAATTAAATTTTCATTTGTTTAATAGCCAGACCTAGTGGTCTAGTGGTTAAGATTTGACACTCTCACCACCAGGTTAATTTCCTGATCAGGGAACCACACCACCCACCTGTCAGTTGTCACACTGTGGTATTGTGTGTTGCTGTGATGCTGAAAGCTGTACCACTGGTATTTCAAATACCAGCAAGGTCACCAATGGTGTATAGGTTTCAGTGGAGCCTCCAGACTCCAAAAGACTAGGAAGAAGGACCCATCTACCCACTTCTGAAAAGATCGGCCATGAAAACCCTATGGGTCACAGCAGAGCATTGTCTGATACAGCACCGGAAGGTGAGAAGATGGTGCAGAAAGACTGGGCAGGGTTCTGCTCTGCTGTCCACAGGGTCGGTAGGAGTGAGAATCAACTCCACCGCACTAACAACAAAAATTATTTTAATAATATCTGCCTCACTCATTAGACTTCAGACTCCGTGAGAGGAGAAACCAAAATATCACTGTGTTTTTCCATTGTTTTATGCTCAGGGCCTAGCAGTGTCTCTCATACTACAACAACCAAAGAAACATTCACTCAGTAAGTATATGAATGAATGAATCAATGAATGTATGAACTGGTGGCTTTATTTAGTCTTTAACTCTGTGAGCTTAGAATAATTACTGAAGGATTATGTATGATAGAGCTGAGACTAAGAACAATCAAACAGCCTGTTCAAATCATTTGCGTGAAGGACGAGTAAGAAAACTCACTTCTTCTGAATATAGATATGATTAATTTTTCCAACACCACACAGACTCGCTATGTTAAATACCAAAATTTAAATCAAATTATAGAAAACTGTGTGTATTATGTTATAGTTACAGCAGTAGAAAAATAATGAACTGCATTAAAATCCCTGCTCTTACAAGAGCATAACATCCCATCAGCACCCTCCCTGAAGACTCCCTATCATGGTATTTCCTAAAGTGCATTGTGTTCATAGTTGTATCATCTCAAACGTATCAATAGGTTTGGAAATATTTACCTAGAAAAGGACATTCTTGTTTTAACAATAGTGAAAAACTATACAAATGCTAAAATAACTTTGAATTTCAAGTTTCGTCTAAGATGAGTGGTAATGATAGTCTGACAAGTTAATGCATACAAACCTTAAGCAAAAGAGACAGAACTCCACGAGAGAGTCATTTCTCTGTTTCCATTGCTGAATTTATGCTCTTTTTTCCTGCCTGCTGTCATTGTAGGATGCCAATCTCTCCATTCTTCTCTGGGTGTGTTGTTTGATTTGATTTTTGTCTGGTCTTTGGCTATCTCTAGATTATATCCTCCTGCAAATAAAGAATGAAAACAGCTGAATATATTTATTATTTCCCTTGATCGAAAACTTGACAGTTAATTTCAATAATGTTCTGTCCAGGGCTATTAGATTCATTGGTTAGTCCAGCACTCACTAGACACATTCCTTATGTGAGAAATCTAGTAAGCATACTGCCAATATTCATACAAATTTTTTTGAGTTACATGAGGGATGTGGCCATTAGGACAATATTTTTGGTAACTGCATGTCACTAGCACATTTATGGAACAGAAACTGATAGAAATGCAGATATTTCCTCTGAAAAATTTGCAAAGCAGAAACTGCTTTTTTGTCTCTCTCATTCCACCAGAGTGTAAACTACAGGAGAGCAAGGATATTTTCTGTTTGATTTATTCTTCCAACATTGGGAATAGTGCCAAGCACGTAGGAGGGACTAAGTTTTTGTTCATGTGAAAGAATATTAGCTGACTTCCTATAGCTTAGTAACACCAGGAGTAATTTGTATAGCCATTGTTTTAGCTAAAACAAAATAATGATAAGATACATTTCTTCAGAATTTGTGATCTCATGGGATTAAGAAGTGATATTTTGTAAAATTACATTTTAATTCATCAAAATTGAATTAATTTTTCCATGTGTTTTGGCAAGGTAAAATACAATTATTTAAACTCACCTGCTCTCTAATGAGTTGGGCCCCAAAGAAAGCAGCAGGCTGCAGAATGTATATTAAGCAGGGAACTAATAAAAAAAGAACAACTTTCATTTTTTAATTATATTGAGGTAAAGGTATCAAGTGAGATTAATTTAGAGTATGCTTTATTCTTAGTCATAAGCAACATGTTTTCTTTGTTGTATCTGCTGATGATTCAATTTAAAGAGATAAAGGCTCTAGTTGTCACTGTTCTGCAATTGAGCTTGTTTTTACCCATCTGAAAAGTAACTTTTTGTCTATTTGAACATTATGCCTTGAGAAATATTTACAATTGTGAAAAATCATTAAATAGGGCTCATATAGGAAAGAAAGAATTCTCATTAATTGTACCTAGTAGTGGATTTGCTGTGAAGCCTGAGGGTCAGGGCCCTTCAGTGCTGAAGGCACATTCAAGGCCAGGGAGGGGCCCCGCAATGTGTTCACGCAGCTATCCCCTTTTGCAGAATTAGGACAGTCGGATTTTGTTTTATTTGTCTTGTGAAGGGGTTCTCCAGTATTTTGCTAAGTTCCAGGCTCTACAATTTTGCACTTGTCCTTCATTATAGATACCGTTGATCACTCTGGACAGAAAACTGAATTTATTACATTTTTTGAAGATCATACTTTTAAATTATTTTTCCACATAGAAATAAGCTTTTTAATTCACACACCATAAAAACCTCAGTGTAACTAGTGTCATTTGAGATGTTCTCTTACAACCATTATCTTCTGGTCACATCTGTTTACAGTAATTTTCAACTAAATACAAGTGCTTCACTGTTTCTTAGACTAAACAAAGGAAATTTCATTTTCTATAATTTTCAAACTTAAAAAATGCCTGTGATATGTTTACAATCTCTCTCTCTTTATATATATAATAACAATTATGTTTCAATGATTTTTGTTTATTCTGTAGATATTAGACTTCCTTAGGTGAATACAATTGATTTTAGTGTTTAAAAACATCACATAGCAATGTCAAATCACTGATGTGTGCATATGTGTAAAGCTTTACACATATCTAACACACAGGTTGACTTTGCATGCCAGATCATCATACAATACACACAGAATCATATATGTGCGTGTGTGTTTGTGTATCATGTATATCTACATACATATAAAGCTGTCTTCCGATATCTTTATGGTAGATCTTGCTTGTGTTGTTTTTGGAAGTGAAAACACAGTTTGCAGACTCCTGCCACTTTGCTTTTACTCCTCACAACTTTAAAAAAGATTCATATAATTTTCAAATTTGAAAATATCTGCACAAATCTAGTTGTACAGGCTTGAGGTTTCAGTTTTTCACGGGAATTCTTTTCCATCTATCTGGAGTCCTTAGCAGTAATGAGCTTTCTTTTCCTTTTTCTTTTCTTTCTTTTCTTTAGGAAGATTAGCCCTGAGCTAAGATCTGTTGCCAGTCCTCCTCTTTTTGCTGAGGAAGACTGGCCCTGAGCTAACATCTGTGCCCATCTTTCTCTACTTTATATGTGAGCCACCTGCCACAGCATGGCTTGTCAAGTGGTGCCATGTCTGCACCCGGGATCCAAACCAGCGAACCCAGGCCGCCAAAGTGGAACGTGCAAACTTAACAGCTGCGCCACCAGGCCAGGCCCTCTTTCTTTTTTGAGCGCGTGTGAGGAAGACTGTCCCTGAGCTAACGCCTGTGCTAACCTTCCTTTATTCTGTATGTGGGACCACACCACAGCATGGCTTCATGAGTAGTGTGTCGGTCTGTGCCGGGCATCCAAACCTGAGAACCCCGGGCTACCAAAGGGGAGAGCATGAACCTAACCACTATGGCACTGGGTCTGCCCCAGAGCTTTATTTTACCCTGTGCTATTACTGAAGTTTTGCTTTGTTTTGTTTCAAATCACTCTCCTTTGTCAAGAAAATAGCCCTCCAGAATATCTGCTTAAAAGAGATCCTCACTTCCACTTCTCTTCTTCACATGGGACGCAGCCAGGTTTCTTAGGCTTGTATAAGAGTGGCAATCCCAGTGTCTCTCTTTTAATTGAAAAGAGTCTATTTTGATTGAATTTGCCTTCTGACAATTGGTGGAATTCAAATGAGTCAATAGAATATAAATGCAAACTTAAAACTCACTTTCTATTTGGCAAAAAAAACCTCACCAAATACATATATGTGAGATTGTGTGTGTGTGCATATGTATGATATATATAAAATATTACTACCCTTCATTTTGTATTATACTTTATGGATTAGAGTAATAACAGCTTAATTTATTAGATATGTTCTGATCTTTTAAATCAAATTGACTGCTTTATAGATGTAAGGGACATTTGTATGTGTGTTTGATACATAGTTGTTCAATGTAAAATTCACAAACATGATCAAAGATTTCAGAGTTTGGAAAATAAAAAGCTGACTTCAGGTTGTTTTGGATCAAAGATTTGATTTGCATTTAACTGTAAGATATTTTTCCATCCTTTATACAAACATAGATTAGACTTTCAAATGAAAGTGTAGAGAAAAAAAGGAAACAAAATCCTGAACGTCCTCTCAGTTAGGAAAAAATACTAGAAAGAAATATCTATTTATTATTGGTGTTAAAATTAAAAACATCTATGATAAGATATATTCCTGTGATTGATTCAGCCTAAATGTATGAAGAGCAGTGCCACTTATAGAATGAAAATACTGCTTAACTATGTGTTTCCTAGCTCCAGAAATGCTACCTTTGAGTGATAATATTTACCTTTAAAAATTACACTATGCTTTCTCATAAAAACAGCAATTCATATTCATCCTTAACCTAGAAAGTTGTTGAATTATTGTACAAGCTTAAAATTCATGAACTTTCCTTGAACAATGGCTTCCCAAATAAAGGCTATTAGAAGGCTGCAAACACAGCAGAGAACCAAAGACTGTTTGGAGAAGAATTCTGAGCGTGATAATAATGTGTCAAACAGAAGCAGTCCTTGGCAAGGTAAATGTGACTTGATCTTGTCTGTCATTCCATCCTTGTTTGTGCGTTTTTTGCTGTCTTCCCAGGTGATCAGTGCTCAGACTGTTTTTGCCCTTTGAGTTGCACTGTAAGAATGTACTTCCCGCTCTAGTCATGTGTTCCTCTTGTTATCCTTCACCACAACTTGTCCTGTGTCACATTCCTTCAGGCCTTGTTGAATAACAGGCTGCTTGAATTGGTAAAACTGACCGGATCACAGAGTTATGCTTAACAAACACGGTAGCCAAAATTTTTAAATGATATATTTCAGGTTTTATCAATTGGATAAGTTCGTTTGGGATTTTTAAGAAAGGAGTAATGAATCAAAGATTTTAGAGAGGTAGATGTTGTCAAATTCTGCACATCACACTATATAGGTTGCTAGTAGTCCACACACCTTGACAAAGTAAACATCAGCTTTATAGAAAACATTTTATTTTTTCTTGAGTTGCCAATTCACCATTTTAGTTTATTATATCAGAATTGTTTATCCACACATAACAGAAAACTTCAACCCAGCTATCTTTAATCATAATGAATATTTTTTCATATTAAAAATGATCAAATATTGAAGAGTTGGCCAGTAGTTTGACACACACCCATTTCTAACCTGATCAATGGGAAGGGAAACAAGATTGACAGAGGTGCCTTCCAGTCACGATCCACTTGTTACAGCTATGTTTGAGACCCACCTCATCTGAAGTCTATGAGATGTCTAAACAAAAGTGGGATTACTGTACTAAAAAGGATGAGGGGGACAGGTCCATTGTTGGCTAAGCAACCATGATCATTGGTTCTTTGCACCATATGTACCTCTGGTATCCTTTGTCCACTCTTTTTAACACTAAAAATACAAACAAGTAAGCCAACAAAAACAATTGTGTTTACAATTTTCCAAGGGGTTTTTCACTTTTAGCCAATTCTCTGCACAATTAAATTGTAGAAAACTATGAAACAAAATATTTCTGCCTATCTGACCAGGCATGCCGTAAAATTTGTAAGTTTAATCAAATGTTGTTATAAGTGATGTGATTATAAAAGGATAGTTTCTCTGATTGTAGTTCCGTGTTTATTATAGACTGAACCAATGGTTGTTTCATACATGCAAACAGAGGGCTTACTCTGAATAAAATTGTGACAAAATCACAATGCTCTACATATTAACTAGATACTTCCTTTCCCTTTCCTTCCTCTCTAATCTAAATTATCAAGCAAAATTTTAGTGAATACATTGTTAATAAAATCTACATTTACTGTGTTATCTCCAATATTTTAATTGATAAGGGCTCTATAGCATCAAAAATATGCTACTCTTCACAATTGATTTTAATTCAATTAAAATTAACTCAGATTAATTACAGATTAAAATAAGTCACCATTGATATTTTTCACTGTATAGCTTTTATAGGATATACTCCATTACAGGAGAAATGGAGTACAGGAGAAATATACATATACTAATAAATATAAATGAGTGATAAGGATGTTGGTAGATGACAAGGAGTATGAAGTAGAAAGAATGAAAATCCACATAATGTGAACCACAAGGAAACATGATAGCTTTGTAAGAGATGGGGAAATAACTGCAGGTTACACAGAAATTACAGCATACATTTTGGATTCTATCTTTACCCCTCTCTTGCAGCATATTTTTCCTTTCCTCAAATCTTATTTATCTTCACCGGTTTTACTAAACTGCCATTTAGTTCAAGTTGCCTTCAAAAAGATCGATTAATCGGAATGTTATTCATTTTGTCAGTATTCCAAAATACAGATGAACATCATAGATTTAAGAATAACTTTTCAAGGATGAATTCAGATCTCCAAAATAGCCATTTTACTGGATTAAAAAACAAAAACTCAAAACTCCAATCTATGAGGCTTTTAGAGGAAGGGATATGAATGTAAAGTTCACACAGAGAAGCAGAATAAAACATTCCATACATTGTGACTGGCAGTAGGAATCAAATGGTGGAATTTAAAATTTATTAAATGTTGGATAATTAACTAATATTTACGATAAAATTTACAGTGGAGCACGGTTGGGATATTCAACAGTAGGTATTTTCTGTCAGAAGGGAGTAGGATTATTAAAAGGAGGTTAGGACTGAACCTCAGGAAGAAAAGACTTCTGGGAATAACCTGAGAGTTTGGGAAGAACAGGATCTGGACTCCCAATGCCGAGAGGAATCAAGATTTGTTGCGAAAATTGACAGTCAGCTTCTACCTAACAATTCTGCTTTATAAATGAATAAAATCAGGGGAAAGAAGCCTCATAAAGGCCAAGAGGAGTACTAACTTCCTTTGAGATCTAAAAAAAGTTAATTGAGCTACAAATAAATAGTGTTGAAATGATTTCATTTGAGAAAAGATATCGACTAATTGTGGCACACCTGACACTCCAATCCTGAGTTTTACTGGCGTCTAAATGGAAACTATTGTTCGTATTGCCTTACGCATGAACTTTTTCTGTAAAACTGTTTTCGGTTTCAACTTGTATTCCATCAATTTTTCTCAAATAATGTTGAGACTTTGAAAAGGAAATTTAGAAAAATTTGGAGGAAAAACCCATTTGACCTTCTTTTCTTCCTGCAACTTAAACATCTGTGTAACGGAAAGGCTATAGTAGTATATTACTTATCATGTTTTCTTCATTAAAAAAATTCTCTAAAATCATTTCAGATATTAGAGTAGTAATACTCGTCAAGTTAATTGGATCGGATTTCAATATTTTCAATACTTTCCACCCCAAATGTTATGAATTTAAATGCTAACTTAAAAGTCTGAGATTCTATGATTTTAACAGTTTTCTTCCTTTCATTTAATTTTGCTGTAAAATTATTGAGACTGCTGACATTTTAATTTACCCTGATAAGGACTGTGGAATTGAGGAATGTGAAAGATAAGTTCTCAGACTTAATTTTATGAATGTGTGGGAGTTGGCAGTGATGTCCTTGAAAGCTGAGCTCTATTTGCAATGATGACCTACACTGAAGATATGCTTTGTCTAAGACGTTTGAAAAGTCCCAGTGTTCTGGTTTATGGTGGTCATGTCTGAGTACATCAGGGCTCGGGGGTAATCATGAGAAAAAAGTAAGCTGTATGAATATGCAATTAGAAATCTTAATTGAAATCATTTCCTTGCTGCCAAGGAGGTGGCCCTTAGTGTTTCAACTCAGTTGAGATCCTAGATACAGGTATTGACATTAAAGAGCATCACTTAACTTTCAAGAATTAAGTTGAGGCAGATATTCCTCTAGATAGGTTTCATCTCATCGTTTTGCCTTATCTAAAACACAATCTCTCTGACCAACCTGTCCCTCCAGTGTCTCGATCACATTCTTTTGGGGAAAAACTCTCCACATTTGGAAGCATTTCTAAAGGGATCTCATTTGCATTCAAACCTTTATTGAAATTGACTCTCTCCAGACTAAAACCCACTTTCCAACCCTATAGCTAAAAATATCTCTAAAAAACACTTTCTCTTATCATATTTTCATACTCTTTAAAATGCTAATGAAAGGGAGAATATTTGATGTGTATCTTCTTCTCAAATGTGTCTTTTAGGCCGTAATTCTGATACTATCGCTTAGCCATTTATTAACAGCAATCTGCTTCTAGCACTCTCTCGCAATTCAGCTATCATCCTTGAAACAGTCTTGGGCTATTAGAAACTCATTCACATATTTCTCTTCACCAAATTTCGTGCTACTATATTCTGGTGTGTGTCTGAATCAATATAAATGAGTATTTTAATACAGACTATGACATTTTTAACTCCACTGGCATCTATTCTTCAATACTCTTTAATCTCTCTTAAAAATTTTCAAATTCTCATTTCCACTTACGTGCTCCAACCACATCTTCCAACAGAATCTTAACCCAAAAGTCAGATGTTTTTGTAATTATAAATTTTGAGCTATTCTGAGTCACTGAGTTAGGTTCTGAGCATAATATAGTGCCTCTCTTGTCTGTAGCAGCTAGGCTTTCTTCCTAGTGTCTTCCAATGTCATTCATTCCAACTTGAGAACTGATGCCTGGTTCTGCTTTTCAAAGGTTTAAAGATTTTTTGAAGGTTTAATCTCTTTAATTCCTGCTTAAATGATGCCATTTTATCTCATCTTTTTATCAGTATAAAACATTTTCACTGATTCAGTCTCTCATAGGTTTTAATCTCTTTTGTAGACTTTACATTTTTCAGTATACACAATAATTACTTGTATATATTTCTTCATCTTTTTGTATTTTAAAATATTTAGGAGTAAGACCATGTCTTAATTTTATATCCCATCCAAAAATGTCTGACATCTTACCTAATGATATTAAGAATCCATGAATTTTGCTGAAATAATAGAAAATCAGACTTGGGAGAATATCTGCAATGAGAAGAATGAAAAGGAAGCTGGTTTGCATCACTGGGAGAATTTTTACAGGGCTGGAATGGACTGAAAAGAGTAAAGCACACGTTAGGTATAAAATTCAAGGGGCCATGAAAACATCCACAGTAATGTTCAGTTATACTTTATAAGCCGACCATGAAGCAAAAATCCAAAATAACAAATATCAACATTCTAAATAAAACTAGGTTTATTGAGTTTTCCTTTTACCTTAGTTTCCAACATGACCCCTTATGGGACTGGGTGGCAATGAGAGGTAAATATTCAGAAATAATGACTGAACAGAATTGGTGCCCTGGCTAGTAAAAAGTAAAGAAATGTAAGAACCACATACAGGAAAGAACAGATGTCACATAATTTATTTTTTTTCCAATTTTGCTAGTGTGAGTAGCTGTCTTTGTAAAAGAAAGAGAACAAACATAATTATACTTTTTGTTGGTTGTTTTGCAGAGAAACAGAGAAAGTGAGACTGAGATAGACTCAGAACAAACTCAGTTTTACAATATCACAGAGTTTGGAAGGTGTGGAGAAAAGTTCCTTAGGGTCAATAAGATCCATGCGGAAAATCATTCCATTTTGTCACTCCAGATGGTATTTACTTCGTTCACCTAAACATCACCTCTCTTACTGCTCAATGCCCTTTCTTTGGTTGTTTTTGATTATTCATGATTCTAGGAAGCCATTAGCACATGTTAAAAAAAGTTAGTATAGTTGAAATGGATGCTATCTACAGTCTTAATTTAGTAAAGTTAGAGAGCAGTTTATTAACGGTATTTTTCTTTTCCTTTGACTAACGCGTTCATACTCTACTCTTTCATTTTTTGAAAACCAAGCAGGCATTAGAGTAATTAATGAACTGCAGTTAGAGACCATAAACTTTATCTTTTTATCATAGCATTCTTTCCCGTAACCCTTATCAAAGTGAAATGAAAGGTATCTATCTATTTACAGATAAGGTGTTGAAAATGTTTCAACTTTTCACGAATAGCTTACTGCCTTTCAATTCCTTCCCTAAATCAGTAAGTTTCATCTCTTTTTCTACAGAAAATTATATTATCATATTAAGGTTTGCAAACAATTGTTAGTCACTGCTTTTTTTCCTAATGCATCACCATTCATAGCTTATTTTTGACTAGAGCTGGCACTTGAGAGGGTGTTGCTATTTGGTGAGTTTTCCTATTATGAAACTCAGGATGACGTTTTAATTTCCATCCAGTCCTTTGAGCTTTAGCTTTCAGTTGGTGAAATCGAGCTCCTTTTTTATTTCCTGAGTGCCACATAATGCAAAAGCTAATTTTAATTTCTTTCAAAGCCTTTGTGAATTTTCTATCCCTTTTGCCACCCTGTATTTTACAAGACAGAATAGTCATCTGTGTTCTGACAGATAGCCTGTTTTCTGAACTGGGTCTGCATTCATACCTTGTAAAACATGCTTAAGTTATGTAACTTAAGAAGTAAAAGAAAATTTATTTATTCTTTCCCAAAAAGTATAAAAATATGTTCTACTCATAGTAACTTTCAATTAATGTTGCTAAACAATAGTGTATTATTACCATTATTTTCAATAGATTCTCTTATTAGTATATTATCATCCTCTTTTCTAAATAGTTTCTGAAATGACCTGCTTAAAAAATCCATTGGTATGTTGTGGATTTTAATCATTATAATTAAAAAGATGTTCTGAATATGCAAATATAAAAATAAGAACTGGCACTCAACTGATTGCACTTGGAAATGGGTTTATATAATGAAAAATATTATTTTTACCTTTCTGCATGCGCATGTCGTTGTACCAAACTGTGTAATTTTCACCAACACCACTTGGGCTTCAAACAAGCCATCTTGATTTACATGCGTATCCAAATGATTCTGTTCAGAATGAGATCATGATTCAGTGACCTCATTTTATACACAGCTTATGGATTCCACAGCTCACAGCTTGAGTGGTTCTTATGCTTAGAACAGTTTGCTTTTTTCTGGTGGCTTAGCAACTCACTGGTGCGGTGTAGGCTTGCCTTTCATCATCTGCTTAAATATAAAAATCTCAGCCTGTACGTAAAATCTCAGCATGCACGGGGGCTTTAAATGCAAGCATGAGAATGGAGTACTTATGAAACCTTAAATTTCTGGTAACCTACTTTTTACATCTTTCTGTAAAACATGCTTTTTAAAATATAAAATTTACCCTGCATGGGCAGATTAGCACAGAAATGTCATCAGCACTTAATACTTTAACCAAATAATCAGAAGAAGCCACACAAAATAAGTTATAATCACTAAGGAAAACAATATGCATTCATGTACAAAACTTTTCAGCTTGCAGGATTTAAAAGCAATAAATCTAAGGTTACTAAGAGAGAAATTTCAAATTCAAATATTATAACTTATTTTTCAATGTCCTAGCTATAAATATGACTAATACACAATAGGGAACTATATCATCCCTGAATAGTTCTCTATTTTGATGGTGGATAAACCAGGAAAAGAAGATTATATAACCAAGGTATAAGATTATTCAGAAACTAGGCTACAACAAGGATGTAATCAAACCTTCCACTGAATTTCCTCACTGCTTTCTCATTTCACTGAAGAAATTCAGTTCACTGAGTGTCATTAAGTAAAATGGAGCTCAAAAGTCAGAGCAATTACAAGAGAGGAATGTTGAGAAGATTTAAATGTGTCCTAAAATGAGACCCTGGTCCTGATGCTACACTATATGTCAATTTAATGTCTCCATTTTAGCAGCTGCCCTGCAGCAAATACAAAATGTAAAATCAACCGGTTTGCCCTTAGGTTTCAGTAGAACTCCTGACGATCATTTTACTTCATCTGTGTCGAGCTGAAGGGACTTTAACACTGTACATTGAAGTCCAGAGCCACCTGGAGTTTAATCACATGGATTCTAAGCAATTATTATGTGGGTCTAGCATCTAATCTTTTTAAATAAGTGTTTTCCTCTTCAGACTTTACCCCAAGCATCATGATTGACCCTCAAGTCTGGATGTCTGTTCCAGTTCTCCACATGGTCTCCTATAAACCAGTGCTTTCCATGCATCTAGGTACAAGTATGTTTGTGCATTATAAGCAGTAAATTGTTCTCAGCAATTGTGAACAGGTGGTAAGAAATTCAAAGGATAGGGCTACTGGGACATTAGCCTTTAATGGAACTTCAGAGACAATTGCTACTGAAAATTAACCAGAAGAACCAAAGAGAATTCCAATCCTCTTCACTTATCTTAGCATTGGTCAGGATCATTAACATTCAGAGACACTTATTTTTCTGCTATTTCTTTAATCTGTTTTATACCAGTTAATACACTTGCCTAGATTTTTGGTTCTAAATCTGGCTGTGCACAAGTTTCTTTTAGATTGCATTTTGAAATACAGTTGCCTGACCTTTATTCCCAGAGTTTCTCCTTCCATTTTAGAATCATCAGCATAGAATACCATGCAAATAAGGCATGCAGTTTTCATGCACTTAGAATTTTACAGACTGGAATTCCCAAATACTTCCAGTTTTTGAATATGACTTCCTTTCTCAACAGACATTCCCCAACTGTTAACCGTGAAAGTGTATACTCATCCTTCAAGTACTAGACCAAATACATTTCTTTTTCTAAAAAGCCTTATCAAAATTTCCATGGCAGACTTAGACATTTAGTTTGTGCTTTCATTCACTTGAAAACACTGCCTTTATAATTATTACATTTTACTATATTGCAATTACATATATGTCCATCTCAAAACAAGATAATACAGAAGAGATTCTGGATTCATGTCTCTGTGTGTGTGTGTGTGTGTTTAAATACCAGAATCTAGGGCTCTGCTTGATAAATCACCTCTGAATGAATCAGCAAATAATGGCGAGGAAACATTCACTCACCCTAACATCCATTCCAGAACTGTGTACCACAATTCCCTAAATGCCTACAATTTGACTGTAGGTCAATCATACCAATTCTGTTGCCAGCTTTGAATAAATATAAAATAAATGGTGCACTTTACTCTGTGTGTTGGTAGATACTTGGGCACGTGCAATGTGACACATTATTACTTTTGTGTTTGATTACATGGAAAGTTGTGTAGACATTCATAAATGTAGCAACCCTAATCATTGATCCTTATGAGTCAAAGTCCCCCTGACTGTAACAACAGTCTATTTCCCATGACTGTTACTGTTTCCACCTTGTTTCTATAGGTTAAATGATGCTGCTTGGCCATTCTGAAATTCTGGAAACCTCTTTCCAGGAGCAGTATCTGCTGTCTACTTCCACCTGTTGGAGGACAGTCACCACTGAGATTCCCAAAGAGGCTGGTATGAGTCCCCTCGTTTGCTTTTACTGCTTACATGAAAGGCATGTTCTATGATCTCTTGGGCTCTAAGGCCCAGTGTGCATTCTCTAGCTTCATGAGATAAAACCATTCTAACACTTCAGTCTTTCCTCTCAGGCCTTTTGACCCCTTCCTAAACACTCTTCAAAGGCAGTACCAGAACCTTTACCTCATTCACTATTGGCTCTGTTTGTTTACAAACAGGAATCATTTTCAGCAACAAATTATTATTGGTTCCCGAAGTTCCTGCCAGGATGTTGAAACTCTAGTCATGAGAAAGTACTCTCATGTCAATAATTTCTCTCCTATCCAGCACCCTACAAGTCAAAAAAACAACAATTAACCTCACGATCACCTCCAAACATATCCACCAGTTAATGGGGAACTGTATTAGCCAAGCCTTGCAATCCTTTCAACACGTATCCTCTTCCTCTCAGAGTACAGAGTGCAAACCATATTGTGACCTGACCATTTGCCTGGAGAGACAATAAGAGGAACTGAGGATGAATTTTAAGATAACAGACAAATCATTGCATAAAGTAGAAAATTAATGTATACATCCTAGTATATGTGAAAATTTAGCATCTTATGAAGGTGGTATCTCAAATCACTGGAGCAAGAATGGACTCCAAGAAGTGGTTTTAGAAAAACTGTATAGCCAATTGGGGAAAAAATCAAAATTAAATCCACATCTCTCACCACACTCCAAAAATCTAAATAGATTAGAAATCTAAATGAAAAGAATAAAATTGTACAATTACTAGAAGAAAATACTCAGAAAAGTCTTTCTAAGTATGATTTAAATTTTTGATGCATTAAAATAAAAGAGTTTGGGGCCAGCTGGGTGATGTAAGTGGTTAAGTTCACACACTCTGCTTCAGCAGCCTGGAGTTCACAAGGTTGGATCCCAGGTATGGACCTATACACTGTTCATTAAGACATGCTGTCACAGCATCCCACATACAAAATGGGGGAAGATTGGCACAGATGTTAGCTCAGGGACAATCTTCCTCAAGCAAAAGGACAAAGTTGGCAACAGATGTTAGCACAGGGCCAATCTTCCTCATCAAAAAAATTTTTAAAAAGAGAGATAACTAGGGTTCCCCTGGCAATCAGCCCCCATCCTTAGGAGTGGTCCAAAGTCATCTTACTAACATAAACTGAGTTGTGGTGGAAAGGGGCTTGTTATGAACAACAAGATACCCCTTTCACCTTTATGGCTCTGAGGCAATTTCAGGAAGTGAGGACAAGAGAAAAAACATTATAACAAAAGATGCTTCCATTTGAGGAGGATCCAAGATGGCGCCATGAGTAGTCCTCTTTGTCTCTCCCCCTTCAAGTCTACAATTATTTGGACACTCATCGCTTAACAAAGGATATCCAGACAGCATCTCTGGATGTCTGAGAGACCCACGCGACTATACATCGGAAGGCGGACAGACTTCCCTCTGGGAGGTTGTGGAGATAGGTGAAAACTCTCCGACCCCGACCGAACAGCCTAGTACCTGCAAGTGGCTTTCTTCCAACGGACGCCCCCAGAAGATCAACACACACCTAGGGCAGGAGTGAGCACACAACAGAGGAGCGACGGTGGAAACAGGTGACCAGAACCCTACCTAAACCTCCCGCAATTACTCCTAAATGCAGAGGGAAACTCTAGAGTTACACACCTGAGCCCGCGGGGAGAGTCTCTCCCCACCATTGGCGGGGAGATCCTGCCTGGTGTTCGCGGCGCCCGGAGGGTCCCAGAGAGAATCACTGAGGGTACGGAGGCCCCCCGGCTGCCACTGCCTGCATGATGGGGAAAGGGATTGCCAGAGATCTCAGAGAGGACGGGGGCTGGGTGAAGCTGCAGAGGCCGGCTCCGCGCCCTGGAGGGGAAGCTCCAGAGTTCCGCCCGAGCAGCAGACAAAACTCTGTCTGCCATTGGCGGAGGGGCGATGCCCAGCATTCACAACTCCGGGAAAGTCCCGGAGAGAGTCCCAGAGGGCGAGGTGACCCCTGGCTGCCATTGCCCACCCCGTGGGGTAAGGGATTGCCAGAGATCTCGGAGAGGACTGGGGCTGGTGGGAGCTCCAGAGGCCGGCCCTGCAGCCCGGAGGGGAAGCT
The DNA here is from genome assembly GCF_041296265.1 of Equus caballus. Taxonomy (NCBI): domain Eukaryota; kingdom Metazoa; phylum Chordata; class Mammalia; order Perissodactyla; family Equidae; genus Equus; species Equus caballus. The sequence goes on along the minus strand of NC_091702.1, from coordinate 14,648,315 downwards.
CCAGAGTTCTGCCCTGGCAGCAGACAAAACTCTCTGTCGGCTATTAGCAGAGGGGCTACTCCTCGCATCCACAACACCAGGAGGGGCCCAGAGAGGAGAATATCAGGCAGGGCAGCAGCTGACCAGCTACCACTGAAATTGGGATCTCCAGCTATCCCCCAGACAGGGCAAAGGGTTCCCCGAGTTCCTGGGGAACAGGACTGGGGCTGGGTGGAGTTCCAGTGACCCAGCTCTGTAGCCTAAGGGGAAATCCTACACGCTCACAGCAGCCTCAGGGAAAGCCTCTGCACAGCACTAGTAGAGAGCACCCATCTGGCAGCCACAAGGCTGGAAGACCCCGGGACAAAAGTAGCATAGCTAGGTGAGCTAACCACAGACTGCAGAAGATGATAATAGCTCTGCTGCGACCCGTAGTGGACAAGTGAGATTTTGTGGGTGCCAACAGTGACGGAGCAGGAAATATAAGTGATCCTACCCCTGGCGGCTGGAAAAGCCCATAACACCGTTGCAGACCCCAAGGAGGGAGCACGTCTAGGTGGGCTGCAACAGTAGGCACCAGCAGCCTGAAGCTCCCCCGTGACGGCCCCCATGGCAGAAGAGGGAATCCAGAAGACCACTGTGACTACAAGGAGTGACCCAGGCCCAGTTAGCAACTGCGGATAGAGTTCCTGGTTGGTGCAGTATAAACAGCTGCTCCCCCACCACAGCAGCTGAAACAAGTGGAAGGAGCAACTAAACTCTATCTCTATGTGGAGGCACAAATCTACAACATCAAGCAATATGAAAAAAATACATTAAATCTCCAGAACAGAAGGAAAATAACAAATACACAGAAAACAATCCCAAAGGAAATGAGATATATAACCTAAATGATTATGACTTCAAAACAGCCATCATTAAAATACTCAATGAGTTAAGAGAGAATTCAGATAGACAACTCAACGAGCTCAGGAGCTATGTCACAAAAGAGTTTGATACAATAAAGAAGAACCAAACAGAAATACTGGAAATGAAGGACACAATAGAGGAGATTAAGAAAAATCTAGATGCACTGAACAGTAGGGCCGATAATATGGAAGAAAGAATTAGCAGTTTGGAAGATGGCAATATAGAAATGCTGCAGGCAGAGGAGGAGAGAGAAGTAAGACTAAAAAGAAATGAAGAACCTCTCCGAGAATTATCAGACACAATTAGGAGATGCAACGTAAGGATTATAGGTATACCAGAGGGAGAAGAGAAGGAGAAAGGGGCAGAAAGCCTATTCAAAGAAATAATGGCTGAGAACTTCCCAAATCTAGTGAGAGAGATGGATCTTCAGGTGACAGAAGCCAATAGATCTCCAAACTTTATCAATGCAAGAAGACCAACCCCACGGCATATAGTAGTGAAGCTAGCAAAAGTCAACGACAAGGAGAAAATACTAAGAACAGCCAGGCAAAAGAAACTAACCTACAAAGGAACCCCCATCAGGCTATCAGCAGATTTCTCAGCAGAAACTTTACAGGCTAGAAGAGAGTGGAATGATATATTCAATAATCTGAAGGACAAAAACCTACAGCCGAGAATTTTCTACCCAGCGAAAATATCCTTCAAATACGATGGAGAAATAAAATCTTTCCCAGATAAACAAAAGTTAAGGGAGTTCATTGCCACAAAACCTCCTCTTCAGGAAATCCTCAGGAAAACCCTCATTCCTGAAAAATCAAAAAAAGGAAAGGGGCTACAAAACCAAGAGCAGAGGAGATAAGTAGAAGGACAACAACAGAGAGTAGCAGCTCTTTATCAGAACAGATTAAACCATGGGACGAGAAACAAAGGAAATTGAAGAAAACCGGAAAACAAGACATAAAATGGCAGCGGTAGGCCCCCACATCTCAATAATCACTCTAAATGTAAATGGATTGAACTCCCCAATCAAAAGACACAGAGTGGCAGGATGGATCAAAGAACAAGACCCAACAATATGCTGCCTCCAGGAAACACACCTCAACCCCAAAGACAAACACAGACTCAGAGTGAAGGGATGGAGAACAATACTCCAAGCTAATAATGAACAAAAGAAAGCAGGTGTCACTATACTAATATCAGACAAGGTAGACTTCAAAGCAAAACAGATGAAGAAAGACAAAGAGGGACAGTATATAATGATAATGATAATGACTCTCCACCAAGAAGACATAACACTTATAAATATATACGCACCCAACACAGCAGCACCAAAATTTGTAAAGCAACTCTTAATAGAACTAAAAGAAGACATCAACAACAATATAATAATAACAGGGGACCTCAACACATCATTAACACCAATGGACAGAACATCCAGACAGAAAATCAACAAGGAAATAATAGAATTAAATGGAAAATTAGACCAGATGGACTTAATAGATATATATAGAACACTTCATCCAAAAACAGCAGGTTACACATTCTTCTCAAGTGCACATGGAACTTTCTCAAGGATTGACCATATTTTGGGAAACAAAGCAAACATCAATAAATACAAGAGAGTTGAAGTAATATCAAGCATCTTTTCTGATCATAATGCTATGAAACTAGAAATCAACTACAAGAAAAAAGCAGAGAAAGGTGCAAAAATGTGTAGACTAAACAACACGTTTATGAACAAACAATGGATCATTGAAGAAATTAAAGAAGAAATCAAATATTATCTGGAGACAAATGAAAATGAGAACACGACATACCAAATCATTTGGGATGCAGCAAAAGCAGTCCTAAGAGGGAAATTCATCGCAATACAGGCTCACCTCACTAAACAAGAAAAAGCTCATATAAGCAACCTCAAACGACACCTAACAGAACTAGAAAAAGAAGAACAAACAAAGCCCAGAGTCAGTAGAAGGAGGGAAATAATAAAAATAAGAGCAGAAATAAACGATATTGAAACAAAAAAGACAATAGAAAGGATCAATGAAACAAAGAGTTGGTTCTTCAAAAAAATTAACAAAATCGACAAACCTTTAGCCAGACTCACCAAGAAAAGAAGAGAGAAATCACAAATAAATAAAATTAGGAATGAGAGAGGAGAAATCACAACAGATACCAATGAAATACAAGAGATCATAAGAGAATACTATGAAAAACTATATGCCAACAAATTGAACAACCTGGAAGAAATGGACAAATTCCTAGACTCCTACAATCTCCCCAAACTGAATCAGGAAGAAATAGAGAATCTGAATAGGCCAATCACAAGTAAGGAAATAGAAACGGTAATCAAAAACCTCCCCAAAAATAAGAGTCCAGGACCAGACGGCTTCTCTGGAGAATTCTACCAAACATTCAAAGAAGACTTAATACCTATTCTTCTCAAACTGTTCCAGAAAATTGAGAAAGATGGAGTACTCCCTAACACATTCTATGAAGCCAACATCACTCTGATCCCCAAACCTGACAAGGACAACACAAAGAACGAGAACTACAGGCCGATATCACTGATGAACATAGATGCAAAAATCCTCAACAAAATTTTGGCAAACCGAATACAGCAATACATCAAAAAGATTATACACCATGATCAAGTGGGATTTATACCAGGGACACAGGGATGGTTCAACATCTGCAAGTCAATCAACGTGATACACTACATCAACAAAATGAAAAACAAAAACCACATGATCATCTCAATAGATGCAGAGAAAGCATTCGACAAGATCCAACACCCATTTATGATAAAAACCCTCAATAAAATGGGTATAGAAGGAAAGTACCTCAACATAATAAAGGCCATATATGACAGACCCACAGCCAACATCGTACTCAATGGACAAAAATTGAAAGCCATCCCTCTGAGGACAGGAACAAGACAAAGGTGCCCACTTTCACCACTCCTATTCAACATAGTACTGGAGGTGTTGGCCAGAGCAATTCGGCAGGAAAAAAAAATAAAAGGAATCCAAATAGGTAACAAAGAAGTAAAACTCTCGCTGTTTGCAGACGACATGATCTTATATACAGAAAACCCCAAAGAATCCACAGAAAAACTATTAGAAATAATCAACAACTACAGCAAAGTAGCAGGGTATAAAATCAACATACATAAATCAGTAGCATTTCTATACACTAACAATGAACTAACAGAAAAAGAACTCAAGAACTCAATCCCATTCACAATTGCAACGAAAAGAATAAAATACCTTGGGATAAACTTAACCAAGGAAGTGAAGGATCTATACAATGAAAACTACAAGACTTTCTTGAAAGAAATTGACAACGACATAAAGAGATGGAAAGACATTCCATGCACATGGATTGGAAGAATAAACATAGTTAAAATGTCCATACTACCTAAAGCAATATACAGATTCAATGCTATCCCAATCAGAATCCCAAGAACATTCTTCACAGAAATTGAACAAAGAATCCTAAAATTCACATGGGGCAACAAAAGACCGCGAATTGCTAAAGCAATCCTGAGCAAGAAAAACAAAGCTGGCAGAATCACAATCTCCAATTTCAAAACATACTACAAAGCTACAGTGATCAAAACAGCATGGTACTGGTACAAAGACAGGTCCACAGATCAATGGAACAGAATTGAAAGCCCAGAGATAAAACCACACATCTATGGACAGCTAATCTTCGACAAAGGAGCAGAGGGCCTACAATGGAGAAAAGAAAGTCTCTTCAACAAATGGTGCTGGGAAAACCGGACAGCCACATGTAAAAGATTGAAAATTGACCATTCTTTTTCACCACACACCAAAATAAACTCAAAATGGATCAAAGACCTAAAGATTAGGCCTGAAACAATAAGTCTTCTGGAAGAGAAGATAGGCATTACACTCTTTGACATCAGTTTCAAAAGAATCTTTTCAGACACTATAACTCCTCAGTTGAGGGAAACAATAGAAAGAATAAACAAATGGGACTTCATCAGACTAAAGAGCTTCTTTAAGGCAAGGGAAAACGGGATTGAAACAAAAAAACAGCTCACTCATTGGGAAAAATATTTACAAGCCACTTATCCGACAAAGGGTTAATCTCCGTAATATACAAAGAACTCACACAGCTTAACAACAAAAAAACAAACAACCCGATCAAAAAATGGGCAGAGGACATGAACAGACATTTCTCAAAAGAAGATATGAATATGGGCAATAGACACATGAAACGATGTTCATCATCAGGGAAATGCAAATCAAAACTACACTAAGATATCACCTTACACCCGTTAGATTGGCAAAAACATCCAAAACCAAGAGCGACAAATGTTGGAGAGGTTGTGGAGAAAAAGGAACCCTCATACACTGTTAGTGGGAATGCAAACTGGTACAGCCACTATGGAAAACAGTATGGAGATTTCTCAAAAAGTTAAAAATAGAAATACCCTATGACCCAGCCATCCCATTACTGGGTATCTATCCTAAGAACCTGAAATCAGAAATCCCAAGAGTCCCTTGCACCCCTATGTTCATCGCAGCATTATTTACAATAGCCAAGAAATGGAACCAACCTACATGCCCAGAAACTGATGATTGGATAAAGAAGATGTGGTATATATACACAATGGAATACTACTCAGCCATAAAAAAAGACAAAATTGGCCCATTTGCAGCAACGTGGATGGACCTCGAGGGTATTATGTTAAGCGAAATAAGCCAGTCAGAGAAAGATGAACTCTATATGACTCCACTCATAGGTGGAAGTTAGTGTATTGACAAGGAGATCTGATCGGTGGTTACCAGGGAAAAGGGGGGGTGGGGGGAGGGCACAAAGGGGGAAGTGGGGTACCCACAACATGACTAACAGAAATGTACAACTGAAATCTCACAAGGTTGTAATCTATCATAACATTAATTAAAAAAAGAGAGAGAGAGATAACTAGGACTAAATAAAACTAAAATAACTTTTTCAACAAACACCAAGAATCAAAATGCAGATGATAAAGGGGAACACACTATTTATGACATATCACAGATAAAAGGTTAATATGTTTAAAATCTTAAAAATGCAGGAAAAAAGAGATCAAACACTTGGCTGTAAAATGATATAAAATTAATCTAAAACATCTATAAGATGATTAAATTCAACAATAAATGACATGCAAAACAATAGGACACAGATTTTATTTCTCACCAATAAGATAGGTGAAAATTCAAAAGTTTGGCAATATATACTTTTGCAAGACTGTAGTTAAAGGACATTCACATTGCATTTGATGAAGAGAATGAAAAAGATACGAAACCATCGTTTTTTTTAAAAAAAATAAAGATAAACCAGAGAGTAATTTCCAGGATACATTGTTAAGTGTAAAAGATAGTGGAAGAGATTGTTTACAGTAGGCCCCACTTTGTATAAAAATAAATAAAGAAACAAAAAAGATGTGTCTGATAAAAATGCATTTGCTTATGTTTGCATAATAAAGATAATCAGTAACTAATGCTACATCAAATTAAAAGGCTTCTGCAGAGCAAAGGAAACCATCAACAAAATGAAAAGGCAACTTACCAAATGGGAGAAAATATTTACAAATTATATTTGATAAGGGGTTAATATCCAAAATATATAAAGAACTCATACAACTCAGTAGCAAAAAGATGAAAACTTCAATTGAAAAATGGGCAGAGGATAGGAATAGACATTTTTCCAAGGAAGACATACAAATGGACAATGGCTACATGAAAAGGTGCTCAATACCACTAATCATCAGAGAAATGCAAATGAAAATCACCATGAGATATCATCTCATACTTATTAGAAACACTAGTATCAAAAAGACAAGAAATAACAAGTGTTAGTGAGGATGTGGAGAACAGAGAACCCTTGTACACTGTTGGTGGGAATATAAACTGAGGCAAACACTATGGAAAAGAGAAGGGAATTTCCTCAAAGAATTCAAAATAGAACCATCAGGTGATCCTGGAATTCCACTTCTGGGTATTTATCTGAAGGAAAGGAAAAACCTATCTTAAAAAGATATCTGCACTTCCATGTTCATTGTGGGATTATTTACAACAACCCAAGATGTGAAAGCCACCCAAGTGTCTATTGACGGATGAATGGATGAAGAAAATGTGATACACACACACGTGTGCACACACAAACACACACACACGCTGGAATATTAATCAGCCATAAAAGGAAGAAAATCTTGCCATTTGCGACAACATGGATGGAACTTGAGGGCATTATGCTAAGTGAAATAAGTCAGACATAAAAAGACAAACACTGTATGATCTTATTTACATGTGGAAATGTGGAATCTAAAAAGAGAAACCTCGTAGATACAGAGAACAGATTGGTGATAGGCGGTTGGCAGAGGTGGATGTTGGGGCTGGAGAAAATGGGTGAAGGAGGTCAAAAAGTGCAAACTTCCGGTTATGAGATAAGTCAGGGGGATGTAATATACAGTATGTTGACTACAATTAATAATCCTGTATTGTATATGTGAAAGTTGCTAAGAGATCTTAAAAGTTCTTATCACAAGAAAATAGAAATTTGTCACTGTATGATGATGAATGTTAACTAGACTTATTGTGGTGATCATTTCACAATATATACAAATATTGAATCATTATGTCATACACTTGAAACTAATATAATGTTATATGCCAATTATATCTCAATAAAGAAAAAGGAACTAATGAATGCATTTACCTACAAGGGGCAGGTGGGGCTAGGTTAAAGGAGATAAGAGAGCCTACTAGAAGCATTCCTGTTGGTACAGTTTTGACATTTGGAATCATAATACAGTTTGCATATTTAAATAAGTTAGTCAACAAGGATGGGAAAGAAAGAAAAACCCACGTTGAATATAGAACTAAAAATATTTGAATAGAATTTTGTTTAAAATTTTAACATAACCACAGATTTTTAAAAGGAAAATAATTTAAGGGGCTGGCCCTGTGGGGTAGTGGTTAAGTTTGGTGTGCTCTGCTTCATTGGCCCAGGTTTGTGGGTTCAGATCCCAGATGTGAACCTACACCGCTCATCCGCCATGCTGTGAGGGTGACCCACATATAAAGTGGAGGAAGATTGGCACAGATGTTACCTCAGGGACAATCTGCCCCTCAGAAAAAGAAAAAAAAAGAACAAATTAAGGAAATCAAATAACTTTTTTAGTGCAGTATTATAACAATATACATCCTTAGCAGGACATATTCTGAGGGGAAGAAAAAGTTCTTCAAAGATATTTTGCACTTTATTCAGTACGTTTGTCTTTGGTAGTGGTAGTGTAACAATTCTGAAACTATTTCCTGCCTTTTATAGAATTGAACAAATGAGTAGTATACCAATGTCTGGAATAATCAAGTGTTTCACTATGGTAGAAACAAAATACAAATATGAAATGAGAAAAGAGTAAAAAGAACTTTATATTTTGGATTGGAATTAGAGGTATCATTATTAATTCATAATATGGAATAATCTATATCCTGATAGCAATGGAGAAACTAGCATCAATAATGGCAGATTCTAGACTAGTGTAGAGGAAGTGTAAAGGGCATATGGAACATTTTATTGTGTAAATAATAAGTGGTTCAAAAGATGGGAGATGTCTACAGCACACAAGAGCTAACTTAGAAAGTTTTGCATTAGGCAAAATTTCTAAATATGAGATAAATGTATATGAATTTTCATCTCATTATTCATGCAAATTGTGCGTCTGAAAATTTTCAAAATAAAAACGTTGAAAAGTATAAAAATCCTTAATAACTGAATTAGGACAACTCATATTCACTGATGGAAGCAAAGATTTGTCACCATTCTGGCAAATTATAATTAAAATTTATGTTATGCTATTTTTACTGTATTTCTGTCTCAAACTTATATCAAACTTTACAGATTCTGATAGAATTTTTGGTTCTAAAATTTCAATTCTTGCTCTAGTGATTAGCTATTATGCTAATATCTTTTATAATGCTTGTAGTACATTTTATCTTTATTTAAATTTTTAATTGATTTTTGTGATGTTATACTTTATTCTATTTCTACTTTTCCTATTTTCTCTTCTTCATCATCCTCTTTTTAGTTGTTTTATTTGTACCCTGAAAAAATATGTGATATCTCTATATTATTCTACTTATCCAGTTTCATTTCTGTCTTTAATTAAAATGTATTTATGCTCATTATCACATTCCTCACATATTTTATTGATGTTTTCTCAATCATTAATGAATTGCTTGAAGCATATCTCCTAGTATATTCAATGATACAAGTCATGACTACAGCTCTCCCTGTGTTATTTGTGTGTGTGCGTTTAAAAACTTGACTTTTTTTGTGCTGTTTTAGGTTCACAACAAAACTCAAAGGAAAGTGTAAGAGATTTCTCATATATCCCCTGCCCCCACACAAGTATGTCCTCCTCATTACCAACATCATTCACCACTAGAAAGGTACATTTGTTACCAAGAATGAACCTACGTTGACACATCATAATCACCCAAAGTCCATAGAGTTTACCTTGGGGTTCACTCTTGGTGCTGTACATTCTATGAATCTGGACAAATATATAATGACATATTCATCATTATAATATTGTACACAGTGGTTTCACTGCCCTAAAAATCCTCTATGCTCCACCTATTTATCCCACTCCCCTCCCAACTCCTGGTAAATAGTGATCTTTTTATTCCCTCCATTGTTTTACCTTTTCCAGAATATCATTAGTTGAAATTACAAAGTGTGTAGCTCTTTCACATTGACTTCTTTCACTTAGTAATATGAACGCTATTTTCTCCATGTCTTTTCATGGCTTGGCAGCTCCTATTGCTCCACATCCTAGTCAGGATCTAGTGTCTGTGTTCCAGATTTGGGCCATTCTAACAGATATGTAGTGGTAGCTCACTGTTATTTCAATTTGTAATTCCCTGATGACACGTGATATGTAGCATCTTTTCTTACGCATATTTGCCATCTGTATATCTTCTTTGGTGAGGTGTTTGTTAAGGTCTTTGCACCATTTTTAATCTGGCTGTTTGTTTACTTGTTAAATTTTTAGGTGTTCTTTGTATATTTTGTACAACAGTCCTTTATCAGCTGTATCTTCTGCATATATTTTCTCCCAGTCTGAGGCTGGCCTCTAATTCTCTTGACACTGTATTTTGAAGAGAAGAAGTTTTCAAGTTTAATAAAGTCCAGTTCATCAATTATTTCTTTTCTGGATCATGTCTTTACATTGCATCTAAAAAAATCACCATACCCAAGGTCATCTAGGTTTTTTCCTGTTACTTTCTAGGATTTTCATAGTTTTGCATTTTACATTTAGATCTATGATCCATTTTGAGTTCATTTTTGTGAAGGATGTGAGGTCTGTGTCTAGATTCAACTTTTGGCATGTGGATATCCAGTTGTTCCAACAATATTTGTTGAAGAGACTATCTTGGTTCCATGGTATTGCCTTTGCTCCTTTGTCAAAGATCAGTTGACCATATTTATCAGAGGGGTGGAGCTATTTCTGGGCTCTCTATTCTATTCCATAGATGTATTTGTCCGTTTGACTATAGGACTGCTTATTAAAACAATCAAAAGGAGCAGAAACATAAACAAAAAATATGACCTCATAAAAGTGAATATGTAGGCCACAAAGTGGGAGAATGTATTTACTGGAAATGAAATAATAGAATTCATATCTACAAATATAAAAATGCTAACAAATCAATAGGCAAAGACCTACTATCCAATAGAAAAATGAAGAGGGAAATTTAAATAAGCACTTCATCATATAGCATATATTAGCAGCCAACAAGCTTATAAAAATTTCCTTAGCCTTGATAGCATCGATAAAATGCAAATCAAAAGCATAGTGCCATGTTACCACATCCTTCTAGAGTCCCTCAAATTAGAAGACAGGCGGGAAGTTTTAAAAGGACATTGAGCAAATTCTACTCCCATAGATTTCTGGAGGAGTGTACATAAACACAAACATTTTGAAAACACTTTGGCATGATTTACTATTTGTAGACACAGCAGATTCTGTGACACAACAATTCCCCTATCACATACATGATCAACAGAAATAGGAAATCATACAGATGTTTACTAAAAGATATGTGCAAGAATGCTCATAACAACATAATAATCCCAGGAAGGAAACATCCATTAACAGTAGAATAAACAAACAAAACGAGATGTAACAATGCAGTGGACAATAAACAACAATATGAGTGAATATTAAAATCATAATATTAACCAAAAGTTGCTGAATATGAAAAGTACATATCATTTGATTTCATTCAAATAAAGTCCAAAAACAGGCAAAACAATGTTAGTATTTTAAGTCAGAACAATAGATAACTTTGTGGGGAGAAGAAATGTCATGACTGAGATTGGGGCATTGAGGAGATTTCTGAGATGTTGGCAGTAGTCTATTTCTTGATCTATTTGAAGGCTAACATGGTATTTTGACATTGTTCTCATTCACGAAGTGCTACACTTCTGAAGTGTGTACATTTCTGTATTTTTCTTACATTTCAAAATAATATTTATTTTAAAATATTGTTTACTTAGCAACAGTTAATGAGAGTTCATGGATAAGAAGTAACTTGTCTTAAACATGTATTTGTTTTGATTTTTCCAAAAGGGTATATAATGATTTTATTTAAAAATACATTCTAGGGGCTGGCCTGGTGGCGTAGTGCTGAAGTTTGCATACTCTGCTTAGGTGGCCAGAGGTTCACAAGTTTGGATCCCGGGTATGGACCCAGCACCGCTCATCAAGCCACACTGTGGTGGCATACCACATAAAATAGAGGAAAATGGGCACAGATGTTAGCTCAGCGACAATCTTCCTCAAGCAAAAATAGGAAGATTGGCAACAGATGTCACCTGAGGGCCACTCTTCCTCACACACACAAAAACATTCTAATTATTAAAATAAAAACATTAAATTAATGCCAGTGGAATGTGTAAATTCAACATCAGCAATGGAATATCCTGAAACAAAACAAACTGTCTAATACCCTCAATTATTTTTAATGCATATAGAAGAAAGCATTTTTAGTAAAAACAGACAAGGAGAAAAAATAGGTTTGTAGAAAGCAGTAAATACCTAATAGTAAATAGGGGAAATTTTAAAAAGTTTAATAACATTGGCAGTTAAGACAGATTGCCAGATTGGATTCTCAAAGATGCAAGTACTTTTTAATGGAGACATACTTAGAATACAAAGATATTAAAAATTATAAGTAAAAAATAAATATTCCATGAAGAAAGGATAATGTTTTCAACAAATTGGGCTGGGGGAAAAGTGACTCTAGACACAGACCTTACACTTGTCACAAAAATTAACTCAAAATGTATCATAGACCTATATGTAAAACACAAAATGATTAAACTTCTAGAAAATAACCTAGGAGAAAATCTAATTGATCTTGGGTTTGGTGATGACATTTTAGATACAATGCCAAAAGCAAGATCCATGAAAGAAAAAATCCACCAGATATGTTTCTGGAAGAGGGGGGGATGCAGCAGTTGTCTTGAATAATATGTGTGATTTGCATATTTGAAAATGGGGGTGCCAAATATATGTGTTATAGTTGCAGGAATATCTTAAGGGGTGTTTTGAGCTCATCATAATGCATTATTTATTGCACCATGCTGCAGATTGTGTGGTAATTTTAAAAGGTGCAGAATTAATGAAATTGAAAATTGGTTGGATATTTTTATGGGAACTTATTATCTTGAAAAAAGATATCTTGTTTCCTAGTCATCTTTTAAAAAATAAATAATTTCCATAGAGATGCTGGGAAGAATCTATGCAAATGAATGAATTAGTGAAAATTGGCTGAATTTTTCAAAAGTCATTGTTGAATCAGGGCCGGCCTGGTGGTGCAGGGGTTAAGTTTGTGTGCTTCGGTGGCCTAGGGTTTGCCAGTTCAAATCCCGGGTGTGGACCTACCCACAACTTAAAAGCCATGCAGTGCCAGGCAGGCGTCCCACATATAAAGGAGAGCAAGATGGGAATGCCACACATCTTAGCTCAGGGCCAATCTTTGTCAGCAAGAAGAGGAGGATTGGCAGCAGATGGTAGCTCAGGGCTAATCTTCCTCACAAAAAAAAAAAAATGAGTTAACAAAAAAGCCATTGTTGAATCAAACTCAACTTTCAGTCTTCCAACTGCTTTTTCTCTTCCTGACATGTATTTTTAAAAGTATCAAACCTGATTCCTTCATTACTGCTATTGAGTGTTCTCAGACTTGTTGCGCCCTTGGAAACATTACCGTTGGCCTCTTTTCCACCAGCACAATAAAATGCAGACATCTTTTCATCATTTAAATGTACTTCCAATCTACTCTCATTGGATTAGCATAAAATAATTATAGTGCACTGCTTTAAGTATTTCTGTTAAGTGTTTTGGAGAACGTTCTAGAAAATTTACACATTTTAGTCACCAGACGACATTTATAAAAAATGTCTCACTGAGATTCAATTTGATGTATTCTCATCAACTGAATGTAAAAGATTTAAAGATAATCATACTTTGCTTTTAAATAATTATTGCCTGTTATGTTTTAAAAACAGATTACTGACTGTTATTTTCCAAGATTTAAAATAAACCTCTTTAATGATGCTTTATGTTTTGAATATTCATCTGGTAAATATATTGGGTTAACAAAACAAATCTGGAAGGCAGGATTATTGAAAAAATTTTTCTAGCCACATGTTCTCTTTCTTTTGTGTAAAGTAAATAGTGTAACTTTCCAATAAAGAAATAACTTTAATATCTTCAGATAAACCTATAGATCCATAATGACAGAACCAGTCAGATCACCTCTTTTATTTTATGAAATCATACAACTAGTCATTCCGTTTCTTGTATGCTTAAACTCATAGGCACGTGATTTTCTGGCGTTTACTAGAGAAGAATTTCACCAACTAGTAGAAAAGACTTTCATTATCAGTGGTGAAAGCTTCATAGGAGCAAAAGATGTGTTTATAAATAACTTTCTCCAAAAAATTCAAACATGCCTTTTCAGATTCAAGATGAGCTTCTTCCTCTAATTGACTTAAAACGTTTGAATGCCATGTCTCATCTTTGAAACATCAGTTGCTTATCAGATATAGCATATCTCAATAAACTACCTATACTCATAATGCTATTTTGCCCTTTTAACGATAAATTTAATGATAGGTAGAAAACTCCTTTGCAATGTTCACTAAGAATAATTCATATGAAGAATGATCTAGATTCTTCAACTAACCGTGCATGTGGTGCTTCAATACTCTGTTGATTCTTCAATATTTTCCTAAGTATTTTTCTTAGGAAACTTTCCTATATACAGCAATCCTCAGATTTTTCTTTTCCTTAATATTCGGACAAAGATTTATCAACCTATTTTTTCTTGTCATAAAAAATATCTGAAATAGTTGTCTCTGTTCTGGTGCTTGTGATGTAGATCCACTTTAGAGTAATTTGTTACCACATTACCGACAAGAGGTGAGTATTTTCTCTGTCTTAAAGCACATTTCCTCACCCAGGGCAGCACTGTCCACTGTCAATTTTAGTTCAGTTGTCACTTTAGTGTTTATTGAGAGTTTTGCAGGGGTGAGGGGGTGGCGGCTGGGGATTCTATTGTCCTTGCTCTGGCTGTGACTTATAGACATTTAGAATGGGAAGCTGATATCATTGAAGCTGGTATGATCCAAGTGTCTATTTCTGAGACAAAACTAACTGAAGATACCAATGTATTAAATAGTCATATCACACCTAATCTCTCTTTCGTGTTCTACTTTTTTCTCCCAAAGATTTTTATCAACTTCATGTATACTATATACTATGCTAATTTTTTATGCTTAGTGTTGATTGTCTGTCTCCTCTTGCCATCCACCTGTTTGTTCCCTCGTTATGGAATATGGAAGGTGCAGGGGAGGAAGACGTCTCCTCTACCTGCTGTGGGTTCTTCTGGCCAGAGAACGAATTAAATTCACATGAGACAGAATAACAGAAGAAAGTTAAACAAAGCTTTATAACATGTATACATGGGAGAGGCTCAGGCAAGCTGAGCAACTCGCCAAAATGGCTGAAGCCACCACCTTAAATACCCTCATCAGCTAAAGACAAAGGAGGATGTTGGGGGTGGGGGGAGTCAGTTATATGAGGTTACCAGATTATACAGATTTAAGTCCTTGCCTTCCACATTGATTTATCAAGAGTTTTTAGAGATAAGGTCATCCCTCCTTCCTGGTACAGAGAGGGAGATACCTTTACAGATGGAGATTTCCTTTACAATGTAAATGTCTCTTAACAAAGGGTAAGTAAATTCCACTTTTCTGAGTCTCTTTCCTGTCTGCAGTTTTCAAAAGTAACCAGCCCAAAATTATCCTCATGCCAAAGAGACATATCTTGGGGTGGCCAATTCCTGTCCCCCACAAAGGGATCACTATGTACTTCTCTCATAGATGTATCCCAGGCATCCAGATGGGTAGAGGCTGAATAAACATGTGATGAATTAATGCAGGAATGTTTGGTGCAAAGTACTGTAGTCTCAGCTGATATATTCAGACTTTCATTATCATAAATGTCATCAAAACATATTAGTCTATTTGAATATAAATTCATGCACATACTTTGGAGCAGAGATGGGGAAACATTTCAAAGAAAAGGTTCTTGGCCTCTTTTTTCTTACGTTAATTAAATAAATAAAAAAATTCTCATTGAAAGGGACATTGAGATTCCATTTTATCTTGCAAGTGGCATAGCCGTGCTCCTCCATTGCTCTTTTACTTTTCTTCTTTCTTTTTAAGTGCACTAAAATGCTGAGATACATATTAGTCACCACACTCAGAGACACATTCAGGATAATCTTACACATTCTTTCCACATTGAATAGAATGTTATATTCTGGATAAATTTTACAGTTTTCCATTTTCCTTCACAAGTCCTAAGTAATCTCTATTTCTCAAAGCCTAATGTATTTCAATGTATGCCATGTGTAGCTCAATCTCTCCTTCTTCAAAATTGCTGAAGTCTACTTAAATCCCAATATCTTTGCAACTGCTAGAAATTTTTCTTCACTCTTGCTATCATTTTGAGCTCACAATTTCAACCCTGAAAGGATAACATCCTTTAGCCAAAATATGCTGTGACTCCTGCCACTGTTGTAATTCTGCTTCAGAGAGTTTGTTCCCCTTTTTATTTCTATTTAAATTTTATCAGCTATATAAAGTGGATGAGAGGCCATAGAAAAAGCCTTTTAAATTTGTAAGTATCTAAAACCACTCTCCACCAACAGCCTTTGATAAAGCGTATCCCTAATTCTGGTGTTTTGCATTTAATTAAGGAAATAAGCCAGATAGACAAGAATCCTAAGGGAAAGAAACAACCAGAAATTTCAGATTTTCACTGTCTCACATACAAAGAAAAGGTAATTTTTAAACAAAATATTAAACAGAGTTATTTCAAACAGATCTTAGTATGTATTTTGAATATTGATTTAGCCTGAAATTAAACTTTCTTTTCACAACATATTTTCTCTTGTTTTGCTCCCTGGTCCTTTCCCTAAACCAGTTTGAAGTACTCTTAATGAAGAAGATAAATACTTTAGAGGACATTCTATAAAGAATTAAGTAAAAGAGTAATTTACAGCAGCAAGTTATATAAACAAAGTGATTAACCCCCACCATATTGATGTTAATTTTCAACAGAGTTTAGTGAAAGCCAAATTTTCCAAGAGAAAGAACTGTGAAGAAAAATTCTCATTTGTTAATTTACAGTTTATTTTTTTATTGCAGTAACATTGGATTATAATATTACACAGCTCCCAGGTGTGCCTCATCATATATTTTGAATTCTGTGTAGATTACATCATGTTCACCACCCAAAAACTAATTATAATCCATCACCACACATGTGCCTCTATTTTCAGTAGAATTTAGTGAAAGCCAAATTTTCCAAGAGAAATAACTGTGTAAACCAAAATTCTCATTGGTTAATTTACAGTTTTGAGGAAAAACACAAGGAACTTTTAATTCACTCTAGTCCTTGAAACTGAGTGCTAAAAACTGAGCATTAAGATATCTCAATGAGAGCATCAGTGTTGATAACTGAAGGGAGTTTAATATAAAAATTTCACAGGAAACCAAAGTTGCTTAGAACCTCCAGTTTTATTAAAGTCACTGCATCCTCTAGACTAACATCTATAAAATTGAACATCTACAAAGATAGGATAGTTGTAGTTATAAACTGTATTATTTACACTATATTTGGCTACATTCAAGCAACATAAATTCAACTCCAAGGGCTTAAACAAATAAGGATTTATTCTTCTCCTGTAACAAAATGCCTCAAAGTAGGTGGTCCAGAGTCTGTGGGAGGCTTCTCAACATTGCAAGTATTGTAGCTTCCCACTACCTTCTTGCTCCAACATTCCTAAGTGTGCCATTTATTTCTATGGTATTGTCATGGTTCCTGTAGCTTCATGATTCTCCTTTCAGACAGGTAAATGTAAGATTTTTTTAAAAAAGTCTTTGTCTCCCTCCTCCCCAAAATTAAAACAATAGGAGTAGACATCAGCAGTAGCAACAATATCTTGGAAATTCCGTACAGAAATGCCTTGTCACCTGCTGCCCAGTATTGGGTCATGTGGTCACCACAGGTGCAAGGCATTATGGGGAAAGGAAGAAGGATGAAAGTGAGAATAGATGCGGGTAGGCAATGAACTGTGTTTGCCACAGGGGCACCTTTTTTTTCTTGCTAAAAAGGTATATTGTCAAATGTGAGGAATAAAGTTTGATTATAGCTATTACATCAATTTTATTGATTACCTTTATGTCATTTATACCCTTGTTTATTTGTTGTTATTGTTCATTAGACTTTTCTTGTACTCTTTCTCCTAGAATTGGTGTGTTTCCACATATGTTACATTGCATCTTTTGTGGCTTTTCCTTCATAGAGATAATTTCTGGGTGATTTAGTCCATATATTTTAATTGTAAATTATGACTTTTTGCATTAAAATGTACCTTTAATATTTAATACCATTTGACTTTAATTATACTTTTTTAAATATAAAGATTGTTTGCTCAACTTTTTTCTTGTTTCCATCTTTCAGATTTGACTTTGGGCACTCTTTAGTTTTAGTATTTCTAATTCACTTTGAATAGGTATGCCTCTTTTATACAGATTATAAATACATCTTGCTTTGTGAGCTCGATTAGACAAAATTCCTTTTTTTAGTTGCGACCTAAGAAAATTATGTTTTTCTATATGACTGACAAATTTGGTCTCCACTCCATTATACTATTTTATAATTATATGTAATATAGTATTTGTGCCTTGTTTCATTCTTTACCAGATGTGTATTATTTTTTCTTGTATTAAAGTAAATTGATATTTAAGAAGGTTTGTATTTTTGTTCCAGTAGTTATCTTTGCAGTTATACCTTAAACCATTAAGTTCTCTCTTGTGTTTTGAAGCATTTTGTCATTTTTAAATGGTACACATTAAATCTCACGTATTTCCTATAAAAAATTGATGAGATTATTCTTCTGTTTTTCTTTCTATTACGAGTGTTATTTAGCTGTGTTATTTTATCATAAACATACACATTTGTGCATTAGTCTTCCACCCCCATAACCATCTTTTATTTAATCTGATATATATTAATATATAAATGTTAAATGTTCACAGCGGTCCTTTGCCATCCTGTCTTGGTTGGATAAAGAACATCCTCTAGTAGATTCTTCAAGAGAATCTTGTGGGGACAGAATTCCGTAAGCTCTTGTATGTTTAATGTCATTCTAGTTATTTTATCCTTCTATGTTACTTGATTTTGCCTGGAAAATTGAAAATTTTTTCTTTATCTTGAAACCTAATGTTTTTTTCTAGGATATATATTGCAGGTGATTGTTCTAGGATAACATTCCCAGGTGACTCCTGAGTCCTTTCAATATCAAGATTCATGTCTTTTATTTCTGGAAAGTTTTCTTTGATTATAGTTTCAGATATTAATTCTGTTCCGCTGTTTAATTTTTGCTCCCCCTACTTCCCCAGGTACAGCAATTTTATAGATGTTATTCCCTCTTTTCCATCTTTCTTTTTTATCTAATTTTCATAAACTTATAACTCTTCCTTTATCTCATTTTCTCTCTCTCTTTTACCTTTATTCAATACCCCTCAAAATTTTAATTCCTCCTTACTCACTTTAGTTTTTATCTCGGAGTTTATCTTTTTCTTTCATTATTGTCTGAGTTCAACAAACTTTCATTTTTTGTATTTTGTCCATTTCTGTTCTGAGTTTAAAATAATTCCTGTGTCAGTGTGTTTTTCATATCCACAAATGCTGGATTGAGTGTACTTAGTGTAAAGTGTTATCTGACAGAGTTTTCTGCTTCATTGTAGATTTTGGCAAAAATTTTCATCAGATGAAGCATGTTGATCTTGAATTCTAATTTTTAGAAGAAATTTTTGTAGATTTTTTCCATTCTGAGGATTTGTAGTAATTTATAACATTCCTAGTACAATATTAGCTTATTTTATCAGTGTAGCAAAGTTCCTAATGGGTCTTTTCTTTTTGGAGGAGGGAAGAATTTTATTTCCTGCAAATTTTGTTTTCTTTTATCTTTTGGACTCTAAATTTTCTCCATTTTATGTTTTTACCCCATCACCACCCAAATACCAAATCAAATGATATTCCTCCTTTAATTATACTATACAATTTTATATATTATAAACAATAATTTTAAAACAAGCCCAAAGCACATTACATTGAACCATAGGGGAATAAATGCAAACATTTCAACAAGAATCGCATTTCTTACAAAAAGTTGGCAAAGTATAATAAAAAATAGAAGCAAAAAAGGGAAAGTATGTCATAGAATATGCATGTAAGGAAATAAAAGTTAAATGTGAATTATGAGAAATATCTTTAAAGAAGTAATAATGAAAATTATAATACTATTACATTTTATTAGTATAATTCATTATATACAATACGTACCAGACACTAGAACAAACAATTAATTCTCACAAATAAATTTATGAATTATGGCATAATTATTCCCATTTATAGGTGAACAAATAACCAAAGAGAGATTAAATGAATTTTCTAAGCTCACACAACTAATTAATGATGGAGCTAGATGTTTAATTCATTCAGTCCAACACCAAAACCCACATTTTGAAGAGTCATTCTAGCTTCCAATCCTCTGTGTCTTCAGTTTGCCAAAACATTTTATCTAAAATCTAAATTTGAGTGCGTTACACAAGTGTTATCAGACCTTTAGCTAGATCAATGCTTTTCCAGACAATATTCTTGTTGTTTACTGTTTAGAGAACAAATAAAACAATGTTGTGTCTATCATGAACTAAGTTTAGTTAGAGCAGATATTATTCCTCAAAGCCGTGAATCATAGTCCTTAAGAAAATAGAATTAAAGAAAAATTAGTAAATTTCCAAAAAATTTCTCTTTTGGAATTCATATTTCAGAATATGACTAGTCTACTCACATCCCTGTGGGGTTTTCCTTGATTTTAACTCCACTAGCAGTGAATATTTATATGTTTGCCATTTTCTTTCTTATGTTTTGTAATTTAATGATTGTGAAGAAATAAGGGTTAAGGTAATTTTAATAAGAAAAATATTATATTATTAGAGTGAACATAGTTATCCAAAATTTCTACACAAGAGAATAATGAACACTGATTTTATTTTCTTTAATAGAGCCATTGTTATGTGGCTTTTCTTGAAAAATATCAATATTTAACACATGATATTAGTAAGAGTCACATATATTTTTACATATAACAAAATATAGTAATGGTCTTCATTCAAAATATTTCTTGTGAATTTGCACTGAGTTATGTTCCTCAATTTATATTTATCTAAATAATATTTCCTGTCACTTCTCTAAGCTCATATTCATTTAATTCTATCAGAAAGAAATATCTTTACTGATGTACAATATGTACTTGAATATAAAATATTTGCGTTTATTGTGTACTATACACAATATACCATGTATTGAATATAGAATATCGATTTTTATGTTACCCCATTGCTGCTAATTTAAATGTTGTGTGTGTGTGTGTATTTAGCAGTTGGTTCTGCCATCCTAAATATTCACCTTTGTACTCTATCAGCTATGATTCAGCTCACGCTACAGAATCTATAGATGTTTTATAGTTGAAGTCGTAGATAGTAGAAAGTGCAGTGAACTAAATCTTATAAATTTATTCTGTGAATTTATATTTCATGGCATTTATATGAAGCGGAAATTTTTTATAAGGAAAATATGCACTGCAGTCTTCTTTTCAAGTGTGACACTAAGATTTCCTCTGTGTTAACGTTAACTTCAATATGACTTTCTCAGAGGATCTCATACTGCCAAACACATGTATTAAATACTCAATAAAATTAGAATTTGCTGCACTGCTTTTCTAGATATAATATTGTGACTTGTGGAAAGGTTTGTAGAGATCACTAGCAGCTTATGCCACGGAATATACAATCACATGCTTAACTAACTGAACAAAATCATTAACTGGAGTATACAAATTTATTTAAGAAGAATAGATATGGGGTTTGTTTTATTATAAAAAATGACAAGTGTAAAAATTGTCATGGTGAAGAATGAAATGCCATATTTAGTTATTTTAGTCCTTTCCGAAAGGGAAAGAAAGGAACGTGTAAAGCTTGCAACACAGACACAATAATACTGCAATTTCTGGCTGAACAGACTGAAGTGTAACATTCAGGCACAATCCATTATCGTGTAAAATTAGACACTCTGCCAAGATATCATACTCCAGTGATTTCAATATTTTTTTATTAAGCCTCCAAATCTATTTGTGTTTCATTGCTTGATTTTAAAACGTTAATATTAAATATTTCAACCTTCCAAAAGTCAACTTCAGAAAGTTTTCTAAAATAAATATTGCATTCATATTTATGACCATGTTCTCATAAATAAGCCACATGAAAATACAGTACAATATGTTAAAATGTTAAAGTATTACTTAATTTGTTGTTTAGAGAAAACTTTAATAAACAGATATAAAAAGATGTCGATAGATAGATAGATATAAACATATACAAAATGTATCCAATAAGGTCAATGCATTATACCAAATGTTCATATATTCAAACTTCTTTAATCCTCTTAAAAACCTTTTAAGGTGACAATGTAGTCTGCTGTATAATACCCTCTAAAGATAGCCATATCCTAACCCCTTGAACCTGTGATTATATTACTTTAATCAAAGTCCTTAAAAGAACTTTGTAGATGTAATTAAGTTAAGGGTCTTGGGATGGGGAGACTGTCCAGGTGGTACAAATGTAGTCACAAGGTTATTTATGAGAAGGAGGGCAAGAGAGTGAGAGTCACACAGAGATGTGTTGACAGGAGTAGAAGGAGAGGGGAAGGGAGAGAATGAGGGAGAGAGAGAGATTTGAACATGCTCTACTGGAGGAAGGGGCCATAAGCCAAGGAACGTGGGTGACCTCCAGAACCTGAAAAAAAGCTAGGAAATGAATTCTCCCCTAGACTTTCTAGGAGGAACCCTGCCAACACTTTGGTTTTGACGTCTGACCTCTAGAACTGTAAGATAATAAATTTGCCTTAATCTACCAAATTTGTGGTTACTGCTTGCAGCAGCAATGGGATATTAATACAGATATCATCTATTTAATGTTAGTTTTTCAAAAGTCGAATGAAATTATGTGACTTACCCAAGGTATCACAACAAATAAATGGTAAATGTAGAATTAGAACCTCCAGCCATACTCTTTCCACGGACTCATAATTTTTAAACGTATTATATTTGTTTTTCTAAGAACTGAATTTTAGAACGTACTAAAAAGAAAACAGTTCAATAGGAAGGACTATACATCAGTAACTGCAACTTACCATTATACGACAAGGAAACTATCACTATTGACCATCTACTGTGTGTCATGAGCTGTGCTAGATACTTGAGATATACCAGATACTAAATAGATGGAGTGCCTGACCCAACGAAGACCATATACTTCTCCTGAATAGTTTATTTTTTCCTCTCAGGCCATATGGCATAGAAGGAAAAGTTTTAATTGCAAAAAGAATACATAACTATATTAAAGTCAAACTGTCTTTTGCAGGAGGTTCAGTTTTCCCCAAAGGAAGGTAATGGTAAATACATAAACATGATGAACTAGTTCATGTTTTAAGGTTTACTTAAATGTTCTTGAGCTGAGAAACCAAAAATAATTGTTTTTCTTCTGCATAAATATGAAACTAGAATATTTGCTTTCCCTATCAACCTAGAAGACTATTTTTTCTTTGAAAAAATACTATTCATTGGAATTATGCTTCCAACTCATCTTTAAGGAGGGTAATTTCTTTAACAAATTATATGTGTCCATACATCATTTAGTCTTTTATTTATTTTTATCTAGTTATCAAGTAAATGTAAAAATTTAAAGATATGAATTTCATTTCCATGGTTAAATACATGCTGCAATTCTCAGAATGGTTACCCATGGATAGAAATGCTATAGACATATGTTAAAGAAAACATTTAATGCACAGAAGGAAAAAAGAGAGAAGAGGATATTTCTTTCACTGCAATGTTTTTAAAAAGCATATTCATGATGATGGATTTGTGTGGCAACAATGAAAAAAAGTTTAGGTGGATTTTATTCAAAACACCATTTATACCGATGTTCCCTCTATGCATCAGAGTGACTCACTTGAACATTGCTCTTTCCATCTTTCACCTTTTTTAAATATTTCCCTTAGTAAAGGCTAAGTACGCCTAAGAGAATCAGATCAGGGCATGAGAAAATAAATCAATGGCATCAATGGGAAATTAGCTAAATATGTCATCAAAGTTTCTGAATATGTGGAACATTTTCAAGGTAATTCTTTCATTAGGTCAGATCTCATGTGTAATATAACATCTGTTTACCTTTAAATAAAATGTATGTAGAGAATTATAAAATAGTTTTATTTGTTATTTTTTTAAATTTTTTTTTTTAAAGATTTTATTTTTTCCTTTTTCTCCCCAAAGCCCCCCGGGACATAGTTGTGTATTCTTCGTTGTGGGTTCTTCTAGTTGTGGCATGTGGGACGCTGCCTCAGCGTGGTCTGATGAGCAGTGCCATGTCCACGCCCAGGATTCGAACATAACGAAACACTGGGCCGCCTGCAGCGGAGCGCGCGAACTTAACCACTCGGCCACAGGGCCAGCCCCGAAAATAGTTTTATTTTTAACATATATAGATATGTTTTATATCCTTTCATTATTATTTGTTCATAAAATTTTCACCGCAAATTTAATACACATTTATCTACTTAAAAATTGCAGTTTTCCTAAAATTGAGGCTTAAAATTTCAATTATTCTTTTGAAAATATTTTCTGTTACCATCTCCACAACTACCTGTGGAGAATGAAGAGATCAGTGGATTGAAGAGATCACTTTGAATATATATTTCAATTCTAAAAATTATAGGACGTATTGCTTTAAGCACTAAGAAGTCATTAATCCTGCAAAAGTCAGTAAGATCCCAAACTAATTAATCTGGTTCCTCACCAGTTCATCTCTAAAAACATGTATTTGATTTTCTAACAGAAACAGTCTGGAAGTGGATAAGCTCTGTCCTTAATTCTGCTATAGTGTGTAACACTCTGTACTTAGGAGTAAGAAATATGCCTATAGGTGAAATTCAAACATGGTCATATTTCTATTGGATCCTAAGTATTATAAATATAAGAAATTTTATATTAAAATATTCAAATCTTTGCCTTCTTTTTAATTAACAGACTTTATTTTTTGAACAGTTTTATTCACAGCAAAATTGTGTGGGAATTACAGAGTGCCCATATGTTTCCTGTTCCCACACATACACAACCTCTCCCACTATCAACATCCTGAGCACAGTGGTCCATTTGCTACAATCCATTGACACAACATTGTCCCCCAAAGTCCATAGTCTACGTTAAGGTTCATCCTTGGTGTTGTAGAGTCTATGAGTTTTGACAAATGTTGAATGACTTCTATCCACAATTTACAGAATAGTTTTACTGCCCTAAAAATCTTTTATCCTTGCTTGTTCATCCCTCCTTCCCCACTAACCCCTAGTAACCACAAATCTTTTTACTGGGTCTCCATAGTTTTACTTTTTCCAGAATGTCATATGGTGGAATCGTACAGTATATAGCCTTTTCAGACTGGCTTCCATCACTTAGTAATATGCATTTAGTGTTCATTCATGTCTTGATAGCTCATTTCTTTTGAGTGCTGGATAATATTCCATTGTCTGGATATATCACGATTTTTTTATTAACTCATCTACTGAAGGACATCTTGATTGCATACAGGTTTTGGCAACCATTTAAAAAGCTGCTGTTGATATCTGCATGCAGGTTTTTGTGTGGGCGTGTTTTTGAGTCCTTTGGGTAAATACCAAAGAGCATGATTGCTGGATTGTATGATATGTTAATTTTTAAAGAAGCTACCCAAATATCTTCCAAATGGGTGTACCATTTGGCATTCCCTCCAGCAATGAATGAGAGTTCCTGGTACTCCACACGCTTTCCACTATTTGCTGCTCTCTGCGTTTTGGACTTTGACTATTCTAATGTCAAAGGTGTGTAGTAATATCTCATTTTAATTTGCAATGCCCTAATGATATGTGATATTGAACATCTTTTGACGTGCTTATTTTCCATCTATATATTTTTGCTAGTGAGGCATCTGTTCAGGTCTTTTGGCCATTTTTTAATGTAGTTGTTTGTTTTCTTATAGTTGAGTTTTAGTAGTCTTTGTATATTTTGCATAGCAGTTCTTTTATAGGATATGTGTTTTGCAAAAATTTTCTCCTAGTCTGTGTCTTGTCTCTTGACACGATATTTTCCAGAGTAGTAAATTTTAATTTTAATGAAGTGCAGTTTATCAATTGGTTTTTTCATATATCGTTACTTAGATGTATCTGAAAAGGCATAACCATACCCAAGGTCATCTAGGTTTTCTCCTACATTGTCCTCTAAGAGTATTGTAGGTTTGTGTTTTTTTGCGTATGTCTGTGATCCATTTAGAGTTAATTTTTGTGAAAAGTGTAAGGTCATGTCTAGATTTACTTTTTTACATGTACATGTCCAGTATTTCTAGCGCCACTTCTTGAAAAGACTACCTTTGTTCCCTTGTATCGCCTTTGCTTCCTTCTCAAATATCAGTGGACTATATTTATATGGGTCTATTTTGGGGCTCTCTTTTCCGTTTTATTGACATGTTTGTTCTTTTGATAATACTACACTGTCTTGATTATGGTCGCTTTATAGTAAGTCTTGAAGTCAAGTGGTGTCATTCCTCCAAATTTGTTATTCTTCAATATTGAGCTAGCTATTCTGAGTTTTACCTCTCTATAAACGCTAGAATCACTTTGTAAATATCCTCAAAATATTTTCTGGGATTTTGATTGGGATTGCATTGAATCTATAAATCAATTTGGGAAGAACTGACATCTTGACGATATTGAGTCTTCCTATCCATGAACATGGAATATCTCTCCATTTATCTAATTCTTCTTTGATACAGTGCATCATCATATATATATATGTATATGTATACCACATGTGTGGCAGTTTTCTTCACATAGATCTTGTATATATTTTCTTAGATTTCTACCTAAATATTTAATATTTTGTGGTGCTAATATGTTTTTAATTTCAAATTGTATTTGTTCATTGCTAGTTTATAGGAAAGTGATTGACTTTTGTATATTAGCTTTTTATCCTAAACCCTGTTGTAATTGCTTATCAGTGCAAGGAAGTTTTTTATCAATAATTTCAGATTTTCTACATGGACAATCATGTCATCCAATAAACACAGTTCTATTTCTTCCTTTCCAATATGTGTATCTTTTTTTTTCTTGTCTTGTCTTACTGTGTTAGCTAGAACTTCCAGGATGATGATCAAATTAGAGGTGAAAGGGAACGTTCTTGCTTGTTCTTGATCTTAGTGGGAAAGATCTGAGTTTCCCATCAAGTATGATGTTAGCTGAGGATGTTTTGCAGATCTTCTTTATCAAGTTGATGAAGTTGTCTTCTGTTCCTAGGTTTCTGTGAGCTTTTATCATGAATAGTGTTAGATTTTGTCAGATGCTTTTTCTGCATATCTTGATATAATTATGTGGTATTTCCTTTTAGCCTATTAACATGGTAGATTAGATTAATTGATTTTTCAAATGTTGAACCAGATTTGCATCCCACTTAGTTGTGATGTATAATTCTTTTTATACTTTTGTGAATTTGATTTGCCAATATTTTGTTGAGCATTTTTGTGTCTATGTTCTTGAGAAATATTGGTCACTAGTTTTCTTTTCTTGTAATCTCTTTGTTGGCATTGATATTAGGGTTATAATGGCCTCAGAGAATGAGCTAGGAAGTATTACCTCTGACTCTATCCTTTGAAAGCAATTATAGAGATTTGGTAAAAGTTTTTCCTTAATTGTTTGGTTTATTTACAAATGAACCCCTCTGGACCTGGTGCTTTCTGTTTTGAAAAGTTATTAATTTTTGAGCCAATTATTTAATAGATATAGTCCTATTCAGATTGTGCATTTCTTCTTGAGTGAGTTCCTGTAGATTGTGTCTTTCAGATAATTAGTCCATTTCATCTAGGTTATCAAATTTGTGTGATATTCCTTGATCATCCTTTTAATGTCCATGGGATCTGTAGTATCATCCCCTCTTTTCTTTCTGATATTAGTAATTTGTGTTCTTTTTCTTTTTTCTTAGTCTGGCTAGAGCTTTATTGATTTGATCATCTTTTCAAAGAGCCAGTTTTTGTTTTATTGATTTTCCCTATTGATTTCCGGTTTTCAATTTTATTGAGTTCTATTCTAATTTTCATTATTTCTTTTCTTCTGATTACCTTTTCTTTTTTTCTTTCTGCTTTTTCTTCCCAAATCCCCCCAGTACATAGTTGTATATTTTAGTTGAGAGTCCTTCTAGTTTTGGCACATGGGACACTGCCTCAGCATGGCCTGATAAGCCGTGCCATGTCTGAGCCCAGGATCCTAAGTGGCGAAACCCTGGGCCATCTCAGCGGAGAGCTCAGACTTAACCACTCAGCCACAGAGCCGGCCCCTCGGATTACCTTTATATTTAACTTTCTCTTTTTTCCTTTTTCCTATGGAGGACATTTAGATTATTGATTTAAATCTTTCTCCTCTTCAAACACATGCATTCAATGCTGTAAATTTCCCTCAAAGTATTGCTTTCCTGCTTCCCACAAATTTTAAGATCAGATTTTCATTTTCATTTAGTTCAAAATATTTTTAAATTTCTCTTAAGATTTCTTCTTTGACTTATGTATTATTTAGAAGTGTTTTGTTTAATCTCCAAGTATTTTGAGATTTTCAAGCTATCTTTCTTCTCTTGATTTCTATGTTAATTCCATCTGGTTAAGAGCAGACATTGTACAATTACTATTCTTTTAAATGTTGTGTTTTATAGCCCAGCGTGTGGTGTATCTTGGTGAATGTTTTGTGTGAGCTTGAGAAGAGTGTATAATCCACTGTTGTTGGAAGAAATAATTTATAGTTGTTCATTTTATCCAGCTAATTGATGGTGCTGTTAGTCAATCAAGCCCTTGCTGATTTTTGGCCTGCTGGATCTCTCTGTTTCTGATAGAGGGGTAATAAAGTTTCCAACTATAATAGTGGATTCATCTATTTCTCCTTGCAATTCTGTCAATTTTTGCTTCATGCATTTTGTTGCTCTGCTATTAGATATATAAACATTAAGGATTGTTACGTCTTCTTGCAATATTGACCCTTTTAGCATTAAGCAACACCCCATTTTATCCGTAATAACGTTCATTGTTCTGAAGCCCACTCTGTCTGAAATTAATATAGCTACTCCCTCTTACTTTGATTAACATTGGCGTGATATGTCTATCTCCATACCTTTGATCTAATCTTTATATGTCTTTATATTTGAAGTCTATTTCTTGTTAGAAACATATTATTGGGTCTTATTTTTTTATACAATCTGAAAATTAATTGATCTAATCTGCCTTTTAATTTGTTATTTAGACCATTGATGTTTAAAGTGATTATTTCTACAACTGTATTAATATCTACCATATTTGTTAGTTTTCTATTTCCCATCCTATTCTTTGTTACCATTTTTGTCTTCCACACTCTTTCTGACTTTTGTAGTTTTAATTGAGCATTTTACATGATTCTATTTTTCTCCTTTCTTGTCAATTAGACTTTTTTTCAAACTTTTTTTTAGTGGTTGGCCTAGAAATTGCTCTATACATTTACAACTGATGCAAGCCTGCTTTCAAATAACACTATACAACTACAACTAGTGCAAATACTAAATATTCCTAATTCCTCTCTCCCATCCCTTATATCATTGCTACTATTCTTTTAACACTTACATAAATATGTACATAAATGTAAACATGCATAATTGAATACATTCTTGCTACTGTTATTTTGAACAAACTATAATACGTTGGATCCATTAAGAATAACAAAAGGAAAAGTTTTTATTTATCTTCAGATTCTTTCTGCAATTTTCTTTCTATCATTGTGTAGATCTGAGTTTCTGACATACATAATTTTCCTTATTTCTGAAGAATATTTCTTGCAAATAAGGTCTGCTGGCAACTAATTCTCTCAATTTTTCTTGTCTAAGAAAGTCTTTATTTCTCCTTCACTTTTGAAAGAAAATTTCACAGGATATGGAATTCTAGGTTGGTGATTTTTTCTCTCAAAACTGTATGTTTCACTACACTCTCTTCTTTTTCATACATGTTTTCTGATTAGGAGTCAGATATAATTCTTATATTTGCTCCTCTATGGATAAGAGATTTTTTCCCTCTGGTTTCTTTCAAGATTGTTTCTTTATCTTTTACTTTTGGCAGTTGAGTATGGCATGCCTCTAAGTTTTTTGGATCTGCAATTTGGTATCTGACATTAATTTCAGGTGAAATTTTCCATCATTATTACTTCAAATATTGCTTTTGTTCTTTTTTATTCTTTTTTCTCTTTCTTCTCCATCTAATATTTCCCTTGTGTGTGTTACGCCTTCTGTGGTTGTCCCATGGTTCTTGGATATTGTGTTCTTTTTAAATTCAGTGTTTGCACATTTTCTTGTAAGTTTTGGAAATTTGTATTTTCATTTCCTCAAGCTCAGAGATTTTTTCCTGAGTCACACCCAGTCTACTAATGATCCTGTCAAAGACATCCTTCATTAGTGTTATGGTGTTTTTGATTTCTAGTATTTCCTCTTTACTCCTTCTTAGAATTTCCATATCTCTGCTTACATTATCCATCAGTTCTTGTGTATTATATACTTTTTCCATTAGAATTTTTAGCATATTAATCATAATTTAAAAGAAAAATTCTGGTCTGATAATTCCAACATCCCTGTCATATCTAAATGTGGTTTTGATGCTTGTTCAGTCTATTCAAACCAGGTTTTTTGCCTTTTAGTATATCTTGTAGTTTTTTGTTGAAACGTGAATATGATGTACTGGGTAAAAGAAACTGCAGTAAACAAGCCTTTAGTAACTTAACGGTAAGTTGTAGGGGAAGGTGACGCATTCTCTAATCCTATGACTAGGTTTCAGTTTTTTGATGACCCTGTGTCCCTGGACTGTGAACTTCATTTGTGTTCCTCAGTCTTTTTCTCCTTTTAGGTGGGACAAGTCAGCTAGCAAGGCCTGCAGTTAAATTTTCCCATCCTCCAGGTAGTTTAGGCTCTGAAAAACTTTAGCAGGTTATGTCTGATAAAATAGTTTTTCTTGAGGGCAGCCCTTGTTCAGATGAACAGAATGATCTGGTATATTTTAAATGGCTTCTTTTTCCATCCCCCTGCTGGAAGTATGTGGAGTTTTTTCTCCAATGTTCATTGTGAAGATGTGATAGAGCTCCTGGAGGTAAAACTCACAGAAGTGTGGAGGGTCCCCCTGTAAGAGGAACCCCTGCAGTTTTTAACTCTCGGACCTGTCTACACAGAGATTCCAAAAATTTCTGAATTGCAGTTCAGATTTCCCTATCCCAGTGCTAGTTCCCATAGAGGTATTTACTCATGGCGTGGAATACTGCTCCAGTAAATTTGTGATTCTGTGTATCTGTCTGTGTATGTCTCCAATTTGGGGACAATGGTTTGCCCTGTGACTTCACTTCTCTGAAGAATCTAAGAAGAATTGTTGATTTTTCAGTTTGTTCAGTGTTTTACTGATGTAGTGCAGACTTCTAAACTGCTTATGTACTAGACTGATAACCCGAGATCGGCCTTCTTTTTAATAAATCAGATAGTCTGGTGACAATATTGCCCTGTGGCATAAAGGCTTAATCTGTTTCCACTGCATAATAGCTGCCCATTTTAAAGGGACCATGAGCTCTCGTGATTTTTACAATTCACACAACTCCAAGATGCCTTCTCTTGGATCTACTTGCTTCTCTTACTTTCCCTGGCTCACCACTGTAGACTCTTCCGCTTGCTCTCAGGTGACAGCTGATGGCAGGAAGGTGGCTCCTACCTCTTTTTAGTAGGCACTTGACAGAAGTATCTGGCCAATTACTCAGGTTCTCTTTTAAATGTAAATTTTTTGTTTACAGCTGTGAACTCAATCAATAATACCTGTGCACAAAGGGAAAAATGCCACTCAACATCTTAGATAATTTTTTTTTTGAGGAAGATTAGCCCTGAGCTACCTGCTGCCAATCCTCCTCTTTTTGCTGAGGAAGACTGGCCCTGAGCTAACATTCTGCCCATCTTCCTCTACTATATATGTGGGACTCCTACCACAGCATGGTATGCCAAACAGTGCTATGTCCACACCCAGGATCCGAACCGGCGAACCCCGGGCTGCCAAAGCGGAATGTGCGAATTTAACCGCTGCATCACTGGGCTGTCCCCTAGGTAATTTTTTAGTTTATTTTGTCCTTTAAGTCTAAGTCCTATGGAGGACACATACCTATTTTTGGTGGTCTACAACATCTAGGCAAGTATCAGATATGTGGCAAGAGATTAAAATTTATTTTTAAAAGCAAAATGGATCTATAGAATCCAAATACTTGAGGGTGAAAGAAGAATTGGGTGTTCTAAGTGATTAGATTAGTGAGGTTAGGAGGAAATATACAAGCAAGGCTTTTAAAATGTTAAGATTTTTTTACCTTTACTTTAAGAGAATGGCAGGCTATTGGAGGGTTTTAAGCAAATGAGGAACTTGTCAAGATTTCAGTTTTTAAATATCGCTTGCATGGAAAGTAGTAAATAGATTGTAGCAGGGTAAGAGGAACAGCAGATTAAAAGGTTAAGAGACTTAATAAACTTCAAGGAAGAGAGATGGTAGACAGTGACATGGAGAGAAGTAGATAAGAGATGCTCAGGGGCTGTGGTAACAGACTTCTGACATTTTGGAACATTTGGGAAAGAATACTGGGAAAGGAAGAGTTAGGATAATTTCAACATTTCTTGACTGCAGATACAGGAATGTGGTGACATTTAATCTCATAGGGGTGCTGAAAAGGGAGCAATGTTTTGAGGTATTGCAAAAAATTCAAATGGAGCTGAAGATATAGATATGCAGCGAAATATCTGCATTAGATCTCAGGAGAAGGGATTGTGCTGGATATGTAACGTCTTTGCATATAGGGGATAATTGAAGCTTTGAGAATAGTTGAGACATGGAGTGAGAGGCAAAATGATACCTAAATTCATCCCTGAAGAATTAAAAGGAAAATAACCCTAAAAACAAATGTTAGGGAGATATTAAGGATAGAAAGAAACCAGTTATGTTTTTTATTATTACAACTGCTTTCTGGACAAGAGAGGGAAGTCAACAAAATCAAATTGTATTGTCAGGTTGATCAAGATGAAGACTGACAAACGCCTACTAAATTCAATAACATGGAGAGGATTGCTGATTTTAGAAATGTCTTTGGAGCTTATGGGGTTAAAAAGCAAATAAACATGTGGTACATATTAAGCTAGCATAAGGAAATGAACAGTGAAAAGGTAGGGAATTCACTGAATTTCGTCTGTTATGGTAAGAAAGAGAATAGAGGATGTAAGAGAGCCTGAAGTAAAAGAAAGTTTTTCTTTGATTTAATCTAAGTATTTTATTTTACGTGAGTGTGTGAGACACACATGGACACGTTTAAATGCTAATGAGAGGGGAAAGTGTAAAGATGGTAAAAGAGAGTGCCTAATCAAACTGAGAAGGGTGCAAGGTGTTTGGAAGGAAGATCAGGCCGAAACTGATAACATAGATAGAAAGATATATTTATACAAAGATAACTTTTTTGTGCAAGAATATGTAAGAACTGGTCATACTGTGAAAGTTGGAGATCATGTGTGTTTGTGTTTTGTGTAACCCTGGAACATACTGTCATAAGTTTGGAAATTGAGACAAGAGATGGAAACCAATAGAAGTTGAGTTATCTAGCAAGTTACCCCTGGGGATAACTGGAGATTGACCATGGGGAACTCTCGGACACCATGTAGAGCATATCTCATAGTTAACATGCCTGAGAAACAAGGGAATTGGGATCTTTATCTATCCCCTACTGTCATTCCTTGATGGAGGGCTGTTCCAAGGGGAGTTATTTCCCCATATGTTTAGTTTTCCCTGAACAATAGTCAGAAAAAGTCTTCAGGCAAATAAGTCCTGGCAGTTCAAAGTTAGCCTACTTTGCATGGAAAAGTTAAGTGCCAAGAAGTTATGACGGACCACTGACATCTGCTAAAAGCGTTCTCTAGGTCCAGAATGGGTACCTAAGCACCATTTTATCAATGGGTGTTACTCTTTTCCTTCCTGGTGTTTCTTCCTGTAAAGTGAGGTTAAGTTGTATAGGTTTGGACATCCTCCATTGTTTTAGCTCATTCAATATTAGGGAGATTGCTATGGTCTGAATGTTTGTGTTCCTTCAAAATTCTTATGTTGAAATCCTAACCCCAAGGTAATGGTCTTAGGAGGTGGGGTCTTTCAGAGGTGATTAGATCATGAGGGCAGATCCCTCATGAGTGGGATTAGTGCCCTTATCGAAGATAACTGAGAAAGCTCCCTAGTCCTTTCCACCAAGTGAGAACACAGTGAGAAGTTGGAAGTCTGGAACCCAAAAGAGGGCCTACACCAGAACCAGACCATTTTGACACCCTGATCTTCGACTTCTGGCCTCCAGAACTATAAGAAATAAATTTCTGTTGTTTATAAGCCACCCAGTCTGTGGTATTTTGTTATAGCAGCCCTAATGGACCAAGTTAGAGATATAACTACTTCTAGAGGTATATTAAAATATTGGGTATACTTAGCTCAACTCTGTGCTTCTTAGGTGCATAACCGCCTGCAAAGACTGAGCTTCCTCCTAATCTGCTCTGTTTTGAAGTGTGCAGAGGTTCTGATCCAACCAGCATGAGTACAGCTGTCTAAATCGAGAATTCAGTTAGTGGGACCATTTGGCGCTTATCCTAAGCTACATTCTCCAACTTAGGTTTAACTGGTAATAAAGGTGATAATTTTATTCTTTATATTTACTCTATTTAAATTAATTTAAATTTAAATAGATATCACCATATGTGTTGAGTAGCTACTAGACACGTGTGGAATTGGAAAGCATACATGTAAGTTTCCTGTAAAGGTTACGTAGAAAGGGTGACAGCTAGGCTCCTTGTCTGTTTTATTTTCTCCAGGAGGAAGACTTTCAATGATTTTTGGTTAAATATGATAATTGTTGAAAGTTTTAATAGATACCATTTATATCATTAACATAACTCCCTACATTCACAATTATTTAGAGCAGGGTCAGCAAACTATCGCCTGTTTTCAAAAATAAAGTTGTACTGCAACATAACAGTGACTATTTGTTTGCATATTTTCTGGGTTGTTGCATGCTACAATCTCAGGATTGAGTGGTTGTGACTAAAACTGTGGCCTACAGACCCGAAATATTTACTATCTTGTCCCTCAAAAAAGAAATTTGCTGACTCTCAATGTAGGTTTGTATCATAAATAAACGTTGAATTTTCTCAAATTCTTTATACATCTAAGAATTAGCCTGGGAATTTGTTGATTTCATCTGTTTTCAAATTTATTGGTGAAAAAAATTGTTCATGCTATCCTCATAACTGACCTGTAGTAATGTCACTTTTTAAAAATTAATAACATTGAAAATACAATATTCTCTATTCTCTGTCTCTCTTATTTTTCTCAATCAGTTTTGCCAGGTCTTTATCAAATGTATTAGTGTTTTCAAAGAACCAGGCTTGACCATCTTCATTCTCTTTACTGTCCTTTCCTCCTGTTTCATTCATTTTTACTCTTAACATTTTTTTTTGGTATTTTATTCGCCATTATGTCCCCAAAATTATTTTCTTTAATTTTCCGTTTTTATCCCAAACTTCTAAACATTGAAAAATATTTAAGTAAATAATTGTCATCCTTCCTTATTTTCTAACATAAGCGTTTGTCTCCACTTTTAACTCTCAGTATATATATCTCCAACAAGTGTTTGTTTATTGCATAATCTTTATCATTCAGATCAAATATTTTTCATTTCAATTGCGATTTATCTTTTGATCCATATATTTAGACTTGTATTGCTTAATTTTTAAAGTTTTAGATGTTTTCCAATTACCCATTTTCACTGAATTCCAGCTAGAAATAAACATAATTTAAATCTCTTATGATCACACTGCTCTGTTCCACTTTAATAAAAGTTACTGAAATGAAGAGTGTTGAAATATCCAAGTATACCTGTGATTTTGTTTTCGAGGGTGCTTAATATCTTTGAGTTTTGTCATTAGATTTTTAATAAATAAGAAATTTTGTATCTTCCTTTTAAATTAGTTCTTTCGTAACCGGGAAAGCTACCTCTCTATCCCTAACGATGATTTCATAAGATTAGCATAGCTCCACCAGCTTGTGTGCTTGATGCATGTTGGTGTGACATGTCTTTTCCATTTCTTTAATTTCATTATTTACCTTTATGTTTAAGATGTTTTTCTTTTAAGCAGTATAACTGCTCATTTTGTTATATTTACTGAGCCAGAAAAACATTGTTGTATAATTGGAGGTTTTATAACATTTAAATTTAATAAGGTTACTGAAATATGTGGTTTCAAATTACAAGATTAGAATTTTTCTTTATGTCCCACCCGTTCTTTGTCCTTTTTTGCTCCACTTTCTTGCTTTATTTTCGTGTAATCTACTGTATTTGGTTGTTCCTTCATTCACCTCCACTAATTTGTTATCTATTATTTTATTCCTCTTTTCATGATTCAGATACAGATCACAACATGTACCCTAGACTAATTAAATCATAATATAAATTAATACTTATATCATATCCTTTACAATCTTAGGATCCTAAAACACTAATTCCATTTCCAGTCATGGTCCTTTTTGACTCATAGTCATCTTTTCGTCATTTTCAATCATAGTTATTTTCTCATGTATTTTAATTATATATATTTTAAACTCCATGTGACATAATTGTAATTAATTTTTACAGTTAGTGTCCATTTATATGTACCCATACATGTACATTTACTGACTTATTTTTAATGTACCCATAATTATACATTTACTGACTTATTTAGATTTTCATTCCTCTCTGCATCGTTTTGCTTCTGTTTGGGATCCTTCTGCCTGAAGTCTCTTGTATTTTCTTTGGTGTGGGTGTTCTGGTGACGGATATTCTCGGGTATATTTGTTTCTAAAATGTTTTTATTATGGCTTCAGTTTTGGATGACACTTTCACCAGGTACTTGGTTTTTTTTCTCTGATTCCTGCCCTTGCCTTTGCCTTCTTCATTCTTTCCTCGTTTGGTTGTTCTCTGATGTTTCTAGATGCTGTTTTCTCTGAATTTATCCTGCTTGAATTTTGCTTCTTGAATATGTGGCTTAATGTTTTAATCAATTTTGGAAAGCTGTTATTCACTCTCTCTTCATATATTGCTTTTTCTTTATTTTGTATCTTCTTTCCTCTAGGTCTTCAGTTAAAATGTTAGATATTTTCATAGTGTCCTATATAGAATTCCTGTTCTTTTCCCCTAGCTTCTCTCTCTGCCTCACTTTTTACTTAAAATATTTTCTTCTTTTTTTTTGGAGGAAGATTAGCCCTGAGCTAACATCTTCTTCTTCTTGCTGAGGAAGACTGTCCCTGAGCTAGCATCCGTGCCCATCTTTCTCTATTTTACATGTGGGACACCTGCCACAGGATGGCTTGCCAAGTGGTGCCATGTCTGCACCCGGGATCCGAACTGACGCACCCCGGGCTGCTGAAGCAGAACATGTGAACTTAGCTGCTGTGCCACAGGGCTGGCCCTACTTAAAATATTTTCTAATGAACTATTTTTACTCTTAAGGAAGGTTAGCCCTGAGTTAACATCTGCTGCCAAGCCTCCCCCTTTTGCTGAGGAAGACTGGCCCTGAGCTAACATCCATGCTCATCTTCCTCTATTTTATATATGGGACATCTGCCAAAGCATGACTTGCAAATCAGTGTGTAGGTCTGTGCCAGGGATCTGAACCTGTGAACCCCAGACCACCAAAGCAGCACATGTCAACCCAACCACTGCACCACTGGGGTGGCCCCAGTTGACCTGTTTATAGTTTACTAATCCTTTCCTCTGCTGTGTCTAATCTGTTAGATACAGAATTTGAATTCTTAATTTTAGTTATTGGATATTTCGGTTCTAAAATTTCTATTTGATCTTTTTAAAAAAACACATTTTATTCTTAAAATTCCCTATGTTGTCTTCAAATTCTCAGTAACACCAACATATGGTTCTCTTATGGGACTACTGTCCTTTTTTTTTTCCTATCTCTCTTTCAATCTTGGTAATTTGGCCTTGTTTTATGTTATTCTAAGCAATTGTTGATTAAATGCTGAATATATTTTTTGAATAATTATAGAGATAATTTGAGTCTTCTCCAGGGAAGTTTTACTTTCACTTCTGGAAGGCAGTTAGAGACAGTCGTTGGGAGCTTAGGAAGCCAAGCTGTGGTGGTGAATTTATAGAAGGACTCTGGTCAACCCTAAGTTGTGACAGGATGTCACTGGACGGTGTAGTGTCTGTTCCTCTCTAACATCCTCCTGATTAGTGTTATGTTATCAAACACCTCCCCAGTGTGAAATTGCTGCTATTGGACTCACAAAGGAACGGCACAATGTGATCCCTGTTGGGATTGATGGGCCATATTACATAACCAAACCTGAAAGCTGGTGTCTGTAAAATCCTACACTATAAGTCTTGGATATAGGTATTTCCAAAAAAGAAAAAGGAATCTAACTTTAGTAAACAATGGCTTCTATTCACTATACCAGCTACTGAGAATGTATGGCAAGTGGAAAAAAGCATTTCTGTTGTTACAGAACGGGAAACAATACTGTAATCTTTATCGACGTGCAGTGTGTTAAATGTTACTATCTCTGCCACACCTATGTGGTGTTACAAAGATTTGTAAGTTTATTGACAGAATTAAATGAAAGCCAAACATATGTTTTGTTGTTTGCAAATAATTATTTTGTATATTCATTTGTATAATTGTATGATCAGAGGGATTAGTATGAATATAAGCTACTCTGTCTTTATTGAAACTATTTTACCAATATTCTTAAAAGATAATTTCACAAAATATTAAAACATAGGAAGTCAACCTATTGAAAACATACTAGGTTCTTCTAGCTCTGTTTGTTGTTGGTGGGGAAATCAGCAAGCAAACTAATCTGAAATTTTTCATAAATAGACTATCTTACCTTTGATCTTTGTTTTTAAGAGGTTCTCTATGGTTTTTGTGTTATTCATCTTCACTATTATAATAATTTTTTAAGTTCTAAAATTTATAACTTTTCAAAGCTTGTCATTTTTATAGATTCCCCTTCCTTTCTCATATGTTCAACTCGATTAATTTTTCTTGCAACAAAATACTTAACATTTTTCTATGTCTCATAATTCCAATATTGGAAATATTTTTAGCTCTCATTCTGTTCAGACTTCTTTCTTCTAGCTCAGCCTCATACTACTTCTTTCTCCGAGTTTTATAATTTTCACTGAATTATTAATTCATGTAAATTTCATGATTGAGATGAGATTTTATCACTCCCATAGTATATGCCTTTGCCTCTGCCAAACAAATGGAAGCAGAAATTACTCTTGATAGTGTTAAATTAAAATTATCTATCCCACCACCACCTCCTCACTCTGGGATGGTGTGAATTTGAGGAGAAACTTGTGTGAGGGCCAGCTACTGATCATGGATTCTCAGAGAAGAATTGCCCTCCTCAACCCAGTATTAAGGTCAAAGTAAGCAAATTGCTTGCAGGTACCTTCTTTTTTACCTATAAAATTGAAGTGTATCATTTTTGGAGTTCCTGCTTTATTCTGGGATGTACTATTAGCCTTCTCACTTGGGCTAGATACTAGACTATCACATTTCCCATAAATCCATCACTTCAATATAATGAGGATTCACCAATGTAGTCAGGGTGAAATCAGGGTGAAGTCCGAAGCCTTCCACTTTCATCTCATTTTTGATCTCTTATTAGTAGATCAGTGATTTAAAAATTTAAAAACCCAGGTAACATTTAAAATTTTAATTGGCAGTTTTACTCTGAGCATCTAGTACACCATATAATGGGAGGTAAAAATCATGTTTTTTCTATCCCTCTTCTTTCATATCTCAAATGGGTATACAAAGTAGGTGTAAAATCCATGCATGTTGAGGATGTGTGCCTATATATATGTGTGTGTATATGTATACATGTACATACAGACACACATATATAATTATACATATATGTGCGTATTTGTAACTCATTTTAATTAAGTCATATAGAGGAATAAGTATAATAAAAATATTGTTTTGCATTACAATTATAATATATAGATTATATCAAAGATAAACACATAAGAATATAAATGATTAATACTTCAGGGCAAACAGGTAATTTGATTGCTGTTTCAAAGAAGATAGCATGTTCAACACATTAGTAGAAATATGAACACCTTATACAAACCATAAAGCACAAACTCTTTTGTATTATCCTGGGTATTTATTAAATTTTAAATCAAATAACATTCACTCTGTGTATCAATAAAATGAAACTTTATATGCTTTTATAATACCCAATAGATTACCTTGTTGGGAAAAGCTTGTGTCTTCATTACCATATAACTACAAAAGAAAAGTAAATTAGACCCAACAGAAAGCCCAAGAAAGAAGTAATTATTTTGATAAAAGTGTGTCCACACGGAATAGGGATGAAAATCTAGACCAATAACTAATAGAAACTGTACATTCTATTATGCAAGTATTGAATGTGAGCAGCTGGTGGAGTGATGAAATTATGGTGCTTGGTAGCTAACAGTCAAGTTTTTATAAAAACATCTTTCTTAATGTGGGAAAGTAATTTTCTTAAATCAAATGTTTCCATCAACCTTCATAAAATTGTATCATGTTTCTACAAGCAAAGGGATTATTGTTTTCCTCCATACCATATTTAGACCAGAAGATAAATAAGCTTACTCCTTTAAATATTAAGGAAAAGTTTTCTTCTCATTATAAAGAGAGTGGTAATACAAAGACAGAAAATATGATATTGATAACATAATAGTTTCATAATAAAATATAATATCTAAATTTTAGAGTCACAAAAAGCAACATTAATGCAATTAAAAACATGACATTTTATGGAGATTTGTTAAAAGGAAAAAAGAGAGATTTGTAATTTATTTATTGCCTATAAAGTACTAGTCTCCATGGTAAAGATTTTAAATTCATTACCTAATTGAACTGACTCAACAGCACTGAAAGTAGGTATTATTATCTTTATGTTACATATGAAGAAAGCCAGCCTAAAATATAAATGGCAGGCACAAAGCCATAGAGCTACAAAGAGGCACGCACAGGTTGTCAGCTGAAATCTGTCTCCAGACTTTTCAGTCCTGATCGTTTCGTCAGTTGAATGATGAATTTATCTTGAAATAGCATGGAAATTCAAGTTATTTAAAAGTGTACTTTAAAAACATAGATCACTTATTTTGGGGTGATTACAGAAATAGTCAAACAAATAAGTGATGTTTCCAAATAAAACAGAGGCATTAAACCATTTAGCTTTTCAGTAAATAAATCACAATTTATTTGACTCTTGCCATGTTTCAAGAACAGTAATTTTTACAAACACTGGTATTTAACAGTTGCAAGGCTAGTGTTAACAGTAATGATACCCTTAGGGACATTCCCTAACATGAGTAAAAACCCAAACTGGCTTTAATAAATGCCTTTTGATTTAAATTGAAAAGGGAAAATTTGAGGATGCTGGTTCAAAGTAGTGAAATGCACACAATTTTCCTTCCATATATCAGTAAGTAAAGATAAGGAGTTTCAGAAGGCAAAATGAAGAAGAAAAACAAGAAATATGGCATGTGGAAACCAGATTTCTTTCCCAGGAGTGAAATAAAGGGAATTCTAAATATGAAAGCTATGTAGCAGGCTTTTGTCAGAAAACTTCAAGATGATGTCTTGGGCAAAAATGAGATTAAATGTTATCAATTATGTGATTGGGAGAATGGATAATTCACTCATTCAATTACTAATTATTAAGCCTCACCTATGAACCCAGTCTAGGTACACTCTCAGAACTGACATTCTAATGCCCTATAGTGGTAAGGGGACCACAATATGCAATATCAGTGAATATAAAATCTATCCAATGATAAGAGTTAAGTGAAGTTGTAAATTAGAGTAAGATAAATAGGCAAATATCTATTTCAAATAAAATAGTCAATGCACTCTTCAGTCATACTGTGATATTTGAGAGGGAGAAAAGCAAGAGTAATGGAGGAGTAAGCTGTTGGGTATTTGGGGTGAAGAACATCCCAGGCAGAAGGACAAGCAACTGTAAAGTTCCCGATATGGGAATTGGCTTAGTGCATTTAAGAAAAAAAAAAAAGAAAAATGAGGCAAGTGTGGCTAGATAGAGTGAGAAATGGAGAAGGAAAGGAGAAGAGACCAGAGAGGTATCTGATGTAAGTCACTGAGATCAACGCATAATCTTTCCGTTTTATTCTGAGCAAGGCAGAGGCCAAAATCGAAATTTGGTCCAATGAGTGATATACCCCATTCTCTTTTCAAAGAAACAATTTGAATATTGTATTATGAATAAACTGTGTAAATAGCAGATAAATTACAGCAAGACCATTTGAAAACTTTTACAATAATCCAAGCTAGAGAGAAAGTAACAGATGTGGAGTTGAAACATATCTGAAATGGACAGATTCTGAGCACATTTTGAAAGTAGAGTCAACAAGATTTGTTGGTGGATTTCCTGTGTGAGATAAGGAAAAAAGAAATCAAAGATGACTGCAAGGATTTCGGCCTCAGCAAATGGGTGATAATCTTGAGATTATGGGGAAGAGTTATATTTGTCTCATCAATGAGAAAAAAGAAAGGCAACTAGATATCTCAAAAAATAATAGGAAACATATTCATGTAGTCATGGTCCAATAAGAAAACACAGTAAAAGTTCACATGATACTGAATAAAACTTGGAGCTAAAGAAAAGACATTTCTGACCTTATAGGTTTAAAATATCTCCTTTACCTAGAATAGTAATATAATGTTAATGCATTATTTGACAAAGCAATATATAATACATATTTATACAGATATGCATAATGCAAATGGTATATGTCATTTCTCGCACTACAGATATAATACTGAAGAATTACTTATGGTCATAGAAGAGAATGCACATTTTTGTTCAATTTATTGTGTTTAAAATGTTGCACCATAATGTGTTAACCTTAACAATAAGTATAAATGTAGAGTTATAAGAAAGAGTCTAAGAAGTGAAAGAGAGATTTTGATGTGTTAAAATGCATCAAAGATCTAAATGTGAAAGTTGAAATTACAAAATTCTTAAAAGAAAATGTAGGTGTAAATTTTTATGCCCTTGGATTAAATAGTTTTTAAATGTGAAAGAAAAAACAAGTGACAAAAGTAGATAAATTGTATTTAATCAAAATTAAAACCTTCTGTGTTTCAATAGAGACTATTAAGAAAGTGAAAAGGCAACCCACAGAATGGGAGAAAAGAAACATTACAACTCAACAATGAGAAAACAAATAACCAATTAATAGATGGTATAATTATTTGAATAGGCATTTCTCCAAAGAAGATGCACACATGGCCAATTAGCACATGAAAATGTGTTTGTTACTGACCACAAGCCGGTTCGTTTTCCCAATGCACTATGGGAGAACCCAATACTGAGGCAAAGTTCTTTTGCAGAAAGAAAGGACTTTGTTGCAGGGTGGCCAGGCAAAGAAACAGGAGGCAAAGCTCTCAAATCTGTGTCCTGGAGTGGCTTTTGTGTGGGATATTTATTGGGGGAGTAGAAGGAGGGAGTAGGAAGGTGTTGTAGGCTGAAGTATTAAGAGTCCTCTGCACAGGTGTGACTGTCTTTCATATTTCTTCACAGGTCACGTGTAAATTTGGGGAGTTCCATGTGTTACATGTGATAAGTTTTGGCTTGTGACATCCAAAGTTTACTGATCAGTCATTCTGGTCCCTCAATGTTCCTGTGTGATGTTTGGTAGAAGGAGGTAGTCAGCAAGTCGTTTCCCTATCTGCAGTGTCCTTGCTAGTCTGCAGGACAAGCTCAGAAACTTTGGTTAATTTGTTTCTTACTTTAACCTTGTGGGTGTGGGGTACGGTTTCATATTCAATATCATTAGTCATTAAGGAAATGTAAATGAAAACCATAATGAGATACCACTTCATATCTGTTAGCATGGCTATGATAAAAAAGGCAGGGGCCAGCCCAGTTGTCAGAGGTTAAGTTTGCATATTCCACTTCTGTCACCCAGGGTTCACCGGTTCAGGATCCCGGGAGCAGGCCTAGCACCACTTGTCAAGCCATGCTGTGGCAGGCATCCCACATATAAAGTAGAGGAAGATGGGCATAGATGTTAGCTCAGGGCCAGTCTTCCTCATAAAAGAAAAAAAGACATGCACTATCAAGTGTTAGTGAAAACAGGGAGAAATTGGAACACTCATACTTTGCTGGTGGAGACTTCAAATGGCATCAACCACTTTAGAAGACAGTTCTGTAGTTCCTCAAC
This sequence comes from Equus caballus, assembly GCF_041296265.1. Taxonomy (NCBI): domain Eukaryota; kingdom Metazoa; phylum Chordata; class Mammalia; order Perissodactyla; family Equidae; genus Equus; species Equus caballus. The sequence goes on along the minus strand of NC_091702.1, from coordinate 14,604,283 downwards.
TAGTTAAACAAAGAATTACCATACGACCCAGAAATTCCACTCCCCGGTATCTATGCAAGAGAATTGAAAGCTAATGTGAACACACACACTTGTATATGAACATTCAAAGCAGAATTTTTGATGATAGCCAAAAGGGGAAAAATGCAGATGCCCGGATGAATAAACACAATGTGTTATATCCCTGCAATAGAACATTATTCAACCTTAGAAAGCAATCAAATATTGATGCATGTTACAACATGGATGAAGCACTGAAAGAAGTGTAGAAGAAGCCAGACACAAAAAGCCACATATTTTATGATTTTATTTATATGAAACGTCCAGAATTGACACACATAGGGAGAAAGAAAGTAGATTAGTGGTTTTCATAGGCTGAGAGGTGGAAGGAATGGGGAATGACTGCTCATGGATACAGGGTTTTATTGCCAGGGGATGAAAATATTCTGAAAGTACATAATAGTGACGGTTGCACAATTATGTGAATATACTAAAAGCAACTAAATTTTACACTTTAAGATGATGAATTTTGTGGCATGTGAAGTATATCTCAATAAATAATAAAACAAAAGTAGAATATTACTTTTTTAAATTTTGAAATTTATGGCTTATTTTACATCTCTGGATTCTAAAAATGAATGAAGAAATGATGTGTAAATTTGTGCAAAAGAGGCAGTTTTGTAACGGAAAAAAAGGGATATAACCAATAATTCTGTATTGAAAACTCATCTGCACTGTGTAAAGAAGATGTGGTATATATACACAATAGATTACTACTCAGCCATAGAAAATGACAAAAGCATCCCATTCACAACATGGATGGACCATGAAGGTATTATGTTAAGCAAAATAAGCCAGCTAGAGAAAGATAAACTCTGTATGATTCCACTCATATGTGCAAGATAAACAAACACATGGACAAAGAGAACAGATTAGTGGTTACAGCGGGGGTGGGCATAAAGCGGGGAGGGGAACACCTATAAGATGACTGACAAATAATAATGTATAACTGAAATTTCACAATGTTTTAAACTATCATAACCTCAATAAAAAAAAAGACTCATCTGCAATTCTTACTATTTTTGTGACTCTGAAAAAGTCTTGATATAAATTACAGATATTTAATTACTGGAACCAGACTTTGAATACACATTTAACACATATATTTACATATATATTAATTTTGATATACATTTATAATTTATTTGGGTTTTTTGGTCAGAAGATAGAAGATTAAACATATTCTTTCAGTAACTTTAAAAGTCACCTTGAGCAAGGCCAACCAGATGGTGTAGTGGTTGGGTTTGCATGCCCCACTTCGGTGGCCTGGGATTTGCAGGTTTGCATCTCAGGTCTGGACCTACACACCTCTCATCAAGCCATGCTGTGGTGGTGTCCCACATACAAAATAGAGGAAGATTGACACAGATGTTACCGCAGGGACAATCTTCTTCAAACAAAAAGAAGAAGATTGGCAATGATTGTTAGCTCAGGGCCAATCTTCCTCACACAAACACACACAAAAAATCATCTTGAGCAAGTTGAAAGTTAGAAAAAAAGAGTAGAAAAAAACCAATCTATTTCAGAGCTGAATTACCTTGAAGGCACGTGTTGCATTTGGACCTAAAGATTTGAATTTCGCTTTTTCATATCTATAAGCTCAAAAAAAAACAACCAAAACCACATGACGTTGAGTAGAATATTTTATTTTCAATTCCTGGATAATTTACATGCCAAATTAATCAGAAAAGAAAAATGCACTTTGATTTCACAGAGAGAACTGACTTAACTTGTAAGTATTAAGAAGTGTCCAGAAAGTTACACTGGTCACTATCCAAATTACTACCTACTATAATAGACAATGGATAGATAAATAATAGCTCTTTTAATGTTAGAAGAACTTTATCTTATTCAATTTATCACAAAATGTTTCTTAACGACTTAGATAATATTTAAATAATAGTGAATATATAAAAAATAATAGATAATAGAGATAACACCTTTTCAAATAAATGACGAAGAATTCTTTGAACAAAGTATACATAGAGCCCAGACTATGAAATAAATATTAACTCTAACAATTTAAACACCATTATGAAGCATAAAATGGAATTAAGTATTATAATATTTTCATGCTAAAATTATATACAAAACAAAATTATGCCATGACATAAGTTTATAGCCAATCTTGAATATAGATTAATATAATTATTAGAGCACGTGCATATGTCTGAATTAGACCTAGAGCTAATTCTTTTTTTTTTTTTTTTTAAAGATTTTATTTTTTCCTTTTTCTCCCCAAAGCTCCCCCGGTACATAGTTGTGTATTCTTCGTTGTGAGTTCTTCTAGTTGTGGCATGTGGGACGCTGCCTCAGCGTGGTCTGATGAGCAGTGCCATGTCCGCACCCAGGATTCGAACTAACGAAACACTGGGCCGCCTGCAGCAGAGTGCGCGAACTTAACCACTCGGCCACGGGGCCAGCCCCTAGAGCTAATTCTTTTTGAGAACAGCACATAGTGATTTTGCATATTGAAAATATATTTTTAAGTAAATATCTCTAAAAAATATTGTAATTGAGTTCAGGAGCATTAAATTTAAATTATTTGAAAAGTTTATATCTTGCAAAAGTAAATCCTGTTCTGCACTCCGGCTCCAATTCGTATGGGGTAAGAGTTCTGACAATTGTAGGGGAATGAAATAAACTTAGGCGAAGATTGATTACAGCGTAAGCAAGAATTAAGGCACAGTCAGGTTAAGGTAAAAATGATTGCTGATTATGCATAAGTCTAACAGCACCTTAAGAATGTTAATAAAATGTATTAGGAAAACAAGTTTCAGCTCAAGAAAGACTAATATTTTTAGCTTTAGGAGCAAAGCTAATGTCTGAGTTAAAGAGACAGATTGTTGGTGCAGTTGTCAACAGAGTCATCCATCTGGAATTGTTTTTTCCTCGTTGTTCTTTGGTTTTTCTATTTAAAAAAAATTTCCTTTTGTTGAACAAAATGAAAAGTAACATGAAATTAACATGAATATGCTTCCAGATTGTTGTTTTGGCCTTAGAGTAGTGTCTGACATTTAAGGAAATTGTCTAATTAGTCTCTGTCCACATTCATCAACATGTGAAGCAGATTTTAAAGCTTTTTCATTCCTAATTAAAAAATTTGGTAAATTTTATTGTGTTCAATATTAAAAGAGTTATTTTTTAGTATATCATTCTTTATAAAATATTTGAGCTAATTATTTAAAAGAATAACTACATTTGTAAAAGAATAAATTAACGGGGCAGAGCTACCTTAAAGACTCAGAGCCTTAGATTTTTTAAAACAGTTATATTCTAAGCACAAAATATAAATAGAAGATGAAAACTTGTTTGATTTTTCAATACTTTGTCCCTACTTTACATAATAGTATATAATTCAACTCTATATTTAATCTCACATCTTACATATGAGCACATAGCACACTCATACATACACACAAGATTTAAACGAAGAACTCTCTCCATAATGAAACTTTATGATATGGAATTCTTACACCTCCATGACATTTATCAATTTAGAGAATGTTAATTGAAATATATGCAGATTTTGAGTCATTCTTGTTGGAGATTAATCGAAAAAGGGGTTTAGAGGTTATGAAGACCAATGCAAAGTGAAAAACTCAGCCAGCCAAGAAGTTTCTGTAGGTTCATTTTCAAGGAATAAAAGAAAATTGATGTACAATAAAGCAAAGCCTTAAAGCTTCCCACTGTCAGAACTAGGAAGCTAGGGGGATGCGCCCAGGGGGGGTCTCCTGCTTGGGGCTCATTCCCAATGTGGGTGGAATTAACATGGTTTGATTCCATGCTTTGGGAGGAAAATTAAAAGTATTTACCCAGCAATGTGGGAGGACTGAAACTTAATATATGACATTTTTAAAGAAAGCCTTTTAGAACGAGATCTGCGAATCCCAAGATGGAATGCAGATTGTGACAAAAGAATCTAACTGTATGACAAAAGCACAAAGCCATTTCCCTGAAGGGAATGGGGAAGCAAGGTCTTGACCTGACTAACTTTGGACATAAGTGGAGCCTGTAAGACTAAAGGCTAAAGAAAACTATAGACTGTACTGTAGTCTCACAGGAACACAAATTAAAGATTTTGACATCACGATACATATGTACTAGAATTGAACAATAAAGTAAATGGATGGCAGATGGTAGGAGCCAGTTTTCTCATTGTTGAAATGAGATGTTACAGACCAGCAAGCGGAAGAGGCTAGAATGATCTACGTGATTATGGCTTAGAGTTGGCGATATCAGCCTGAAGGCAAGTATAATATAGATGTAGCTGATAATATATAGGGATGTTTATAGATATGCATATATACATAGGTGAGGATACACACGTGCATTTTTCTTCTCTGTGACCTCAGAGAGCCTAGAAGTAACCACAGTGTTGAAGAGCACACCTAGCACCCAGATCTTGGTTTCTAATACCATTTTTCCAATAAAAGAAATCAAGTCTCCTTGGTAAAATGGCTGATTTCATGTTGGGCAGGAGATATACACAATAAGCCTGAAGCATCTTGTAGTGCAGGAGAGAAAAGTCCTCAAAAAGAAACCCCTAAAACCAAAATAGGCCCCCACAATGACGGAGATATATCAAAGAGCACAAGAGCCAACTTGAGCAAAAAAATAAATAAAACAGTACTGGATTATAGTCCAAAATCCAAAATAGATTTTCATTAGCCTATATTAATATGAATAAATATTTTAATAAATAAATGGGGAGAATATAAAAATGTATTGTGAAGAAGAACTCCAAACAATTTATATAGATACTCCTCAAGGAGGTGGAACTTAATTATCCACTTGGCAAGCATGAGCTGCATATAGTGACATCCTTCCAAAAAAGTCAATATGGAAAGGGTGAAAACAGAGTAACTTTATAGTACCAAAACTGAAAAATGCCACCTCAACCAGGTGATCAAGGTTAACATCTGCTGTCGTAAGTCAGTTTGATAATATATATCCTTAACAGGATGTGATGACGGATGCACTTGACCATTGTGCTTCTTGTCTAAGACACATAAACTCAGTCTAATCATTGCAAAAGCACCAGACAAATCTCAGTTGAGCGATGGTCTACAAAATTTCTGAGCAGCACTCTTCAAAACTGTCAAGGTCATCAATAACAAGGAATTTCTGAAAATTTGTCAAAGCCATAAAGAGACATGATGAATAAATGAAACGTGGTGTCCCGGATGAGGTACTGGACTAGAAAAAATAAAAAATAAAGAATTTGAATAAAGTATGGATTTTGATTAATCACAATGTATCAATATGGGGTCATTAATTGTGAGAAATATATCTTACATTGATGTATATATTATCATATATACATATGATAATAACACAGGGAAACTGAGTGTGGGATATGTGGGAACTCTCTGAACTATCTTCAAACTTTTCCTATAAATCTAAAACTATTCTAAAAGGAAAAAGTTACTTAAATACTTTGGAGAGAGGTGGAGATGGAGAATAATGGCTCTGAGTTTCTCAATAACATAAATATTATATCCAAGAGTCACTTATTGGGCAAGGCAATTCTAGATATCTCCCCTCTTACCATTTATGCCACTCCGATACTGTTCATGAACATACATACACACATATGCACACACACACATACACATCTCAGGTCCTGTTGCAAAGGCCATGGTAACTCTAAAATATTCATGACACCAGTTACTTGAAATTGAATTAAAACTCATCTCTCTACCACCAAATGCCACCCCACCCCAAAAAAATGCAAAAAAAATCCTTTGTGACCAAGATGATAGCCTTTTGGACAGATCTCAGCATTAACTTTTTAACTATAAAACTGTAAGTTTTTTGCTGCTAGAATGATGATTATTTTGTCTGTTTACTTTAAAAATGACTCCAGAGTCAGCCCTGATGGCCTAGTGGTTAAAGTTTGGCATGCTCTGCTGTGGTGACCCAGTTCAGTTCCCAGGCTTGGAACCACACCACTTGTCTGTCAGTAGCCATGCTGTGGCAGCAGCTCACATAGAAGAACTAGAAGGACTTACAACTAGAATATTCAACTATGTACCAGGACTTTGAGGAGGAAAAATAAAAAAAAGAGAGGAAGATTGGCAACAGATGTTAGCTCAGGGCAAATCTTTCCCAGCAAAAATCAAAAACCAAAACAGAAAAAACTCTAATTTCTCCCTAATTATTTTTTTAAAAAGAAGATTGCAGAATAGAGAAAGAAGCATTGTGGATATTATATTCTGTGAAGTCAAAGAAATTAAATAAGGGTGATATGTTCTAAAACATATGTAATAAAGAAGTGAAAGCTGAGTTTAGGTAGAGATGAGGGATTGGTGAGAGTCACATGGGTTTATAGTAGATTCTAAGTAGGAACTAAGTTTATGTATGGAAGAATATGAAATAGTATGGAAACATTGTTATTGGTATCATGCAGTCTTCCACTTGCAATGCTCAAATGGATGTGGAAAATATATTCCAGGCTTTTAGAAGAGGAGTAGAGGGCTTATTTCTACCTGTAGAAGAAGAAATATCCTTTGTGTCTGGTTGATGTTTTTTCCATCTGTCTGATTAGCCAATTCCAGACCTGTGAACAATGTGGAGACATTTATCCTCGCCAGATCTCATCCCACAACATATTTTTAAAGTATGTGGAACCTACTTAAGGGCAATTCATACTTCTTGCTGCTAAAAAAGTTATTTGCAAAGGTGACCAGGTAAGTCATATGGTAGAGAATTATGTAGTATATTTGAGCCAGGTAAATGACTATTTCTTTCCCTGAAACAAAATTATTAGTCTTCCTATCAATGTAAATTTCTTTTCCAAAATCCTTATTTCATCTGGATTAGATTATAATTTATATTTGAAAAATCATTATAAGCCAGTGGTAATACAGGGATAGCCAAAGAGTCAAACAACCATAAATAGGAGATTTTTCTCCATATTTTAAGATTTCAACTACTAAATCTTATCTTTATTTCTGCTAAACAAGTTATGATCTCACATTAATGACTATTTGGTGTGCATGAACTAATTTTGACATAGGTCCTCTTTTATTTCATTAATTAAAGTCATTTAAAAATTTTAATTAGAAAGTACACTTTATGGCCAGTAACAGAGGAAAGAAATACCACTTTGAGAGATTCTTTTCTAGTGTTCCTACTGTGTCAGAAAATTACAGTATGTCCATCTTTTAATTTGGCTCAGTAATAATGGATTTCCACCTACACATATAATGTTTTGCCTATCTTTTAAAAGCTTGATGCTTCAGTGGAAATATGTGATATGCTGCTGTGATAGTGTTTTGCTATAAAATAGTATTAAATTGGTCCAGAGAAGCCAGGAAATGTTGGAACAGGAGGAGGCCAGGAAACTGTCCACAGTTGTATTTTAGTTAAGGTGGAGGTGCCATTGGGTGGTGTGTGTCAAGGTTTATCTTTAACTGCAGCTCCTGCCTAATTACTTTGTGAGATCTGTTTACTCTAGTTTTTCTTTCTGTCTGGGTAATTTAGTTTTCTATTAACTACTTGGAGAACTAGATTGCTTTTTTTTTTTTTTAATTCAGTCTTTTCTTGAATTCCAGATCCTTAATTCTTCTTCATGGCATCTTAAAAGCAATGTCTTGTGAATTTATAAACTGAGAAACAGTAGAATGGGAGAGGGAGAAAGAGAAGCAAGAAACATATGAAAAATATTATACCTCTTGAGTCAAAAATTGCAAAATTGAGATAGTATTCTCATTTTCTTAACCTGCCTATCAATTGGGGGAAGATATTAAACCCCTAAAACACTGAGTGTTAAGGAGGTTGCAAAATAATCAGTATCTTAAATATTTCTCACAGCAATGTGTTTGTTATACTCTTTGTAAGGGACTTTGGACAAAAATTTAAACCACTTTAATTATGCAAATCCTTTGAACCAGCAAATTTCCGTCTATTAATCTATCCCAAACAAAAATCCATAGATACATTCAAATTTTAACTGAACAGCTAAATACAAGAAATCCTTAATGTTTAAAATATTAGGTAATAGGATGGGATGAAAATATTAAAATGGTATAGAAAACCTTCAGTGATATGAAAATATATTAACTACAGCTTAAGAGAAATGTGTTCTGTACTGCAGTTTATATAGCATGCTCCTTTTTCCAGTTCAAACCATTTGTGAATATGTGTGTGTGTGTGTGTGTGTGTGTGTGTGTGTGTGTTTGCTATCTAGAATCACAGCACTGCCCCCTGTCTCCACTGTTCCCACCCTGGTCTGAGCCATTATCACCCCTCAATCTCCTAACTCGCCCTTAAATCCTCCTCCTTCAATCTATTCACAACACAACTCTCAGAGTAACCTCTCAAACTAAAATCCAGATGATCTCAAAATCTTGCAGCGCCTTCCCATTTTACTCAGAGTAAGGTTGAAGTCCTCCCAATTGCGGGAAAGGCCTTACATGATTTATTTCCCAGGTATCACGTCTCCTATGTCGTCTCCTACCGTTTTCCTTCTCTCTCATTCCTCTCAAGTCACACGGGTCTCCTCACTCTTTTTTAAAACACCAATGCTTCCTACTGACAGTTTACTCTATTCTCTCAACATGTATCGTTTTTCCCCAGATATCTAAATAGTCACTCTTCAAGTCTTTACTCAAATCTCACCTTCTTGGTCAAATGTATCTTCACTGCTAGTTAATTCTTCCACCACCCCTCACTCCTGTCAGGACTGCCAACTCCTCTTTTCCTGCTTCCTTTGCATGTATCTCCTTTCAATGTATTCTCTGTTCACCTGCTTATTCGCAGTGTTCATCAGTTCTTTGTTTGTTATTTGTCACTCTGCTAGAGTTTAACTCCACAAAGGAGGGATCTTGTTTTGTTTGCTGTTGTGTCCCAAGCGGCCAGAAAGTGCTTGTCCCACTGTAGACATTCAACAGAAATGTGTTGAATGAGTGTTATATCTGTACATGTGGGTGCACAAGAGTTACTGTTTCAACCAAAATGACATTGGATAAATGTGGTTGTCTCAAGGTGACAAACTTACAGAATCTTGTAGCTGATTTGTAATAGTGTTTCCAAAATCTATACTATAAGCCTGCAATACTTATGTTACACTGAATAAATATTCAGTTCTAGGAAAGAAGAAAAGATGCAAGGAAGGAAGGAAGAATATGTTCTGTTTGATTTTTTTCAATATTGGTATAAATTCAACCTTTTTTGTTAATTTTGTTTTTTATTTTCTCCCAAAGATTTCAGTAGTTGTAAAATAATAATAGGTATAACTACCAAAAATGTCCAAACAAGATAATGTCAAGAGCACATATGCAATTCATCTTTTGTTATTAAGTTTTGGAAGGTTACCCATTATACTTTCCCTTTACCCAAATAATTTGGCTAATTACTTTTTTTTCTTATTATACTTTAATACTATCACTGCATACTTAATAATTTTGTTATAAACTGTCTGCTTTATCCCCAGATAAAATCTCTCTGGACTGAGATTTCTCAAAATTAGAAATATCGTATCACAGTTTAAGGTAATTCAAAACATAGTTTAATATTGTAGACTAGACATCTTTTATATTCTTAGAAAAAGACTAATTTTAAGTGGCTGCTTTCATACCATTTTATGATTAGCCTTTTATTTTCTTTAAAACCTCAAGAATGTTTGAGTATGTATTAAATCTGCAGGGGAGATATCAATTGCAGCTAATACTGTATATAATTATGCATGTGTAAACTACTTCATAATGTATATTTTATGTATAAGGCATATTGATTTCAAATGCCTTCAAAATAATAAATATTTTGCCGTTGAGCTACAAAACCTTACTGAGGAATATGATGGTGTCTTTATGCTCTCCTACTCTAAATGACTAGACTATTTACCATAATGGGCTGTATTTGGAAAGAGGAAATGTTAATTGCTGGGGTTTACAAGACAAGGTGGTTAAAAGCATATGTTACAATCAGATCATTAGCAATAGATGAGAAGCAAAACAGAGATGCCCCAAATGCCCCCTGCCTGCTTTCTTTCATTGCACAAGTCAAACAAATAGAAGAAATAGGTGGAGTAAATGCGTTAACAACCACTGAACCAAAACTGTCTTTTCTCATTTGCAATGGACTGTTCATATTTCTTTTACATAAGATCCTATTTTTAATACAAGTGTGCTTTTTAATGAAATTCTCTATTTTTACAGTTAATGTAATTCGTTAACACCATCACTTTACCATAAACATGACCACACTTCTTTCATTACTGCCTTAGAATTAATATTTAGAAGCAGTGTTTCTCTTTAAAAAATCCACACATTTTATTCTTCATATATATCAGCATGCCTCCAGAAAAATTGTATTAATTTATAATTCTACCAGTAGTACATCAGATGGCTTGAATCCTCAAAGACAGACATTGGATTTTTTAAATACTTTCTAAAGATAAAAATAACCACATTTACTGTGCATTTCTGCCTTTGTTAGTAAATGTGACCATCTTTTCATATATTTAATGAATAGTTATATTTATTTCACTTCACAGAGATTTGGTTTTTATCATGTGAGTAATCTGACCTCACTGACATCTTTAGTAAGTCACGTCTACTGAGATACATGTGTGTGTGCACAGAGGAACCCACGAAACAAACACAGGTTAGGTGTAGAACATTTCTGGCACCCCACGTGCTTATTTTTGCTCCTTCCTACTTAATACTTACCCAGAGGTTACCACTACTCTGATTTCTATCACCACCAACTACCTAATCTACTCTTGAACATGAAAAATGGGGCTATACTGCTTACTACATACTAATTTGTGTCTGAATTCTTTTGCTCAGCATAATTTTTATGAGATTCATTAGATTTTTTTTTTAAAAGTTGCTCTAGGGTGTTCTATTTCAGTAATATCTCATAATTATTTATCTGTTGTTTTATCGGTTGTCATTTTGGTTTTTACTAGATTTTGTACAATATGAATAAAATTCTATGAATGTTTTGTTGTTATTTGGTTGATACACATCTAGGAGTGGAATTACTTGGTCATAAGGTAGCTATATGTTCAACTTTAGAAGACAATGCAATAAAATTTCTAATGGGTAATATTATGGACCTATGAATTATTTTTTTCAAAAAATAACATTTTGTCTTTGTTTTCTTGACATTTCATCTGCTTTCTATTTAATGATTTCCTTTATCTAGATTATTTCCTTCATTTAACTTTTGCTTTTAACTTACTTTGCTTTTCCTAATTTTTTGACATGAAAGCTCAAATCACTAATTTTTAAATTTGCTTCTTTTTTTAATATGTACATTTTAAGTCATAAGTTTTCCTCTTAGCAATGCTTTAGGCTCATCATGTCACACTTTTATTGTTCATTTTCAAGCTGTGATTTCTTATTTTCCCAATAGATATTTAGAATTATATTAATATAGGAAAAACAAAATAGAGTTTTGTCTAAAAAGATATAATAGACAATATGAAATTTCAAAAATTTCAGAATTAATGTCTCCTTTGGCAGAAAGAAGTGAATTATCTAAGAAACAAATATCTGTGTCTTTGAGTCTACTCACTTTCACTTTAGGGAAAAAAAAGCCATATTAGAGTAGAAATCAAGAATTAAGAAATTTGGGGGGCCAGACCCTTGGCCGATTGGTTAAGTTCATGTGCTCTACTTCAGTGGCCCAAGGTTTCGCTGGTTTGGATCCTGGGTGCGGACATGGCACCGCTCATCAGGCCATGCTGAGGCGGTGCCCCACATAGCACAACCAGAAGGACCTAGACAACTAGAATATATAACTATGTACTGGGGGAATTTGGGGAGAAAAAGCAGAAAAAAAAGAGAAAAGTTTGGCAACAGTTGTTACCTCAGGTGCCAATCTTTCAAAAAATGAAGAAAGAAAAATTTGGGAGGAAAACACAGAATATTGGAAAAGTCTCATCATATTCAGGTGTACTAAATATGTTTTGATAAAGCTGTGTGTGTCACACTTGGCGTGTGTCACAAAGTGCCATATACTTAACCAGCATAATCTCTCTTCATTTCAAAAAATTTTATGAGATAGAATTATTAATTTTTTTTTGTACTGAAGAGAAATCCGAGATTCTATATTATCACCTAGTCCACAATTGGGAAATCTAGCATTTTATTTCAGGTCCTCTAAAGTTTAAGGCCAAAATCCTAACCAAGAAGCCATAGCCCATACCTGACCCATTACTGTCATCCCTTCCTCTGTAGGGGAAACTCCTTCTAGTCTAGTTCGTGTTCATAGTATTCCTAGAGCTTCCTCTGAACCAAAATACTCCTGAGGAGGAACAAATGACACTTGAAAAAGTACTTCTGATCCTGCTTTTTTAACAGGAGGCAAAGATCTAATTTAAAGCAATAAATTCTGCTGTAACTTGAGGCAAGAACAATTGGGTACAATAATCATTTTGTTAAGGAGATGCCTCCAGGATGCTGACGTTGTACTACAATGATGGGCACCTATTTCTTCTCATGTCTAGGGGCTATCTCTTCATAGTTATTCCCTTTATTCACGAATTCATATATTTTGAAAATTGTATATCATTTCCATTTCATTAATTTGTTATATAGCTTCATCCTTTTACACATACCTTATATTTGTAAAAATTTATATATGTAAATCAATAAAAATTATAGAGGGAAATGTGTTTAATTTTTGATATCACACACCAGGCTTTTGGAGGCTAATGCTACTAATACAATATTTAAGAATATGCAAATCTTTTCCACATTATACTGTTTTACCTCTTTTTCTAGTCTTTCCATGAAATTCATTAAGGATAATAATGAATAAAAAGTATGACATTTATAAATATAATAATCATTCAATGATATCTTATAAGTAGTAGAATCTAGGAAATGACCTAAAAAGCTGATGTATTTAATATTACTATTTGTAGCTTCAGGTACTTATTGAGGTGTTTAACCTTTAAGGGAGCACATCTGATCTCATACATATTCTGCTTCAAATTCTACTAGTTCATGTCAGACTTTTTTTTGAATTGCATTAAATCTTCTGCAAGTTATGTTTTTGGAAATTATTATATAAACCTACTTATGCTAGTTTTACAGGAATGTTAATTTAAGGAAAAAATGAATGATTACCATTATTTAAAGAGTTACTTGAAATTGTGTGTTATAGAATTTCTTAGCAATGCAAATGAAAACTGTGAGTGGATAGTCAAACAAGTATTTCCCGGAACGTTGGTGATGTGCAACTGCTAATACTGTTAACTTTGTGGTCTTGAAGAAACGATGCTGCCTCCTGATGAGCCAGGTCATTTCTTCATGACTCAAACTCCTTCCTCCACAAAACTCAAGTTCAAAATCTTCTATCCCACATCTTAACCAATGCATAAATAGTGGGAAAATTTTGTCTATCAAGAATTCTAAGAAAGAATATCACTCAGACATCAGAAAGCTGAAGGACCTTCTGCTAGATAGGACCTAGAGAATAACAAACTAAAGGAAAGCATGTAGAATTCCCTGTTCTAAAATATGAACTATGTCGTTGAGAAATGGAGGAGATCTTAGTAAAACAAGGGCAATATAGCTCAAGCTACAACGATACAGGCTGAAAATAATGTTGAGATACACTAGGTAAAGAATTCTAATAAAATTTTGATGGAAATAATTGTTTTCTTTGGTAGCGTATCCTAGGAATTCATGTGTCTGGAATGGTTTAAGGGTGGGAAATGAGGATGATACGTATGGAATGATAATATAGTTTATGGCAGAGTTGGTGCAGAGATAAACATGTAACTGATGCTCAATTTTTGAGATTGAAAATTGGATCATGAAACATTTTTCTAGTTTTGCAAGCTACTAACTAGCAACTTAACTTATTAATAAGCAAATCTGGAGAACTTATACAAGAGGGTCCACCTAATATTTAGATAAAATACCTAAGCTGAGGGTCTCAAGCTCTGCTTTGGCAGCCCAGCGTTTCTCTGGTTCAGATCCTAGCACCATGCTGAGGCAGCGTCCCACATAGCACAACCTGAAGGACCTACAGGTAGAACATACAACTATGTACTGGGGGACTTTGGGCAGAGGAAGAAGAAAAAAAAGAAGATTGGCAACAGATCCTACCTCAGGTGCCAATCTTTAAAAAAAAACAAAAAAAAAACCCTAAGCTAAAATTAGGAAGGAGGAAACTAGGATATGAGAAAAGTTATCTATCATCTACTCCTGGATGGGGAAAAATATTTTTGTAAGAGGTAAGAGAACAAAGAAATAAAAACTATAGACCTAGGTCACTTCTCAGCGTGTTGAGAAGGTGAATTCACTGGATAAGAGGATAATGTGAGGGCAAAGAGATATCTGTTCTGTTCCTCTGGAGTATAACAATAGAAGTGGAGTCTGAGGGTCAGGCAGGGATGGGCTATATATATTGAGATGAGAGCTGATAGGCTTACCATATGCCAAGCATGGCAATATAACTTGATCCTGTGGGAAAAGTTGAGAATGGAACAACACTGGGCCCGCCAGCTTTTTGAAAGAGATGGCAAAATGTTAGAAATACTCATCCAGTGGAAGCTAAGGTGATTCTGAATCATTTAGAGGCTGCTACTGGGCACTGTCCAAGCAAAAATTTAATAAATATCAAAGCACACCCCAAAAGAATTACAAAAGCTTATGCCTTAAGGACAATTGGTTTTAAAATCTGATGTTAGAAACCAGCCTGTGCATACCTAAGGACCAGCAAATGACCCGCCCTTTGAATGCCGATGTTAGAACTCCGTTGCATTTCCTTGGAAAGAGAAGCACAGCCAAGTGAACTACAGAAGAAAAAAGGAAAATATTTTTCTTTATTAAAACTACCTAAATTAACTATTTAAAAAATATTATCCTAAACTTTTAAACAGTTAGGAATAAAAATTTCCTCTCTGAACCCTCCCATATTATTGTTGAGATGTGGCTACTTACGAGAAAGAATATATTAACTAGGGATAGATTAAACTTCTTTACATATTCCAAGTTGTGGTATGAAATATGTTTTTTTTTTATCCCCTTATCTTTAGTCTGTATGTGTCTCTATAGTTAAAGTGGATTTCTTCTAGACAGTGTATAGTTGGATTTTGTTTTTGTTCTATTCTGGCAATCTCTGTCTTTCAGTTGGTGTATTTAGACTGTTAATGTTCATAGTGATTATTGATACAATTGGACAGATATTAACCATTTTCTTACTGTTTTCTGTTTGTTGCTCTTATTGTTTCCTCCTATTCTTGTCTTCTACTATTTTTCTGCCTTTTCTAATTTTAAGTGAGCATTTTAAATGATTCTTTTTCTCGCCTTTCTTATCACATCAATTATTCCTCTTTTTTCACTTTTTTTCAGTGGTTGCCCTACAGTTTGTAATATACACATACGGCTAATCCAAGTCCACTTTCAACACTATCCCATTATATGGGTGGGAAAAGTACCCTATGATAACAAAATATTCCTAATTCCTCCTTCCCATACTTTGTATCATTGCTGCCATTTAATTCACTTACAATCATTGCATACATTGTTGCTACTAGTTTGAACAAACTGTTGTCTATTAGATCCATTAAGAAAAATAAAATATTTTATTTTATCTCCACTTATTCCTTCTCTAGTGCTCTTCCTTTTTTTATATAAATTCAAGTTTCTGACCTATCTAACTTTCCTTTTCTTTGAAGAACTTTTAACATTTCTTGCAAGGCAGGTCTATCGGCAACGAATTCCTTCAATTTTGTTCAAGAAAATATTTATCCATTACTTTTCAAGGAAATCTTCAGGCAATAAGAGAATTCTAAATTGGTGATTTTTTTCTCATAACACTTAAAATATTTCACTCTTCTTGCTTGCACAGTTTGTAAGAAGTTGGATGTAATTCTTATGTTTGCTCCTCTATAGGTAACATGGTTTTTTTCTCCTTTGGCTTCTTTCAAGATTCTTCTTTATCTTTAATGTAGATTTTTTTCTTTAATTTTCTTTATTTGCAGTTTGAATATGGTATGTTAAAGTGCAGTTTCTTTGACGTTTATCCTGCCTGATATTCTCTGAGCTTTGTGGATCTCTGGTTTGGTGTCTGTCATTAATTTGGGGGAAATTCTCAGTCATTATTACTTCAAATATTACGTCTGTTCCTTTCTTTCTTCTTCTGTTGTCACATTACACGTATATTACACTTTTTGTGGTTTCCCCACAGTTTTTGGATATTCTCTTGTTTTTTTCAGTCTTGTTTTCTATTTGCTTTTCAGTTGTGGAAGTTTCTGTTTTAATACCCTCAAGCTCAGAGATCCTTCCTTTGACTATGTCCAGTCTACTAATGAATCCATCGAAAGCGTTCCTCATTTATCGTACAGTGTTTTTCTCTTTTATCTCTAGCATTTCTTTTTGATTCTTTCTTAGAATTTCCATTTCTCTCCTTGCATTATCCATGCGTTCTTGCATGTTATCTACTTTTTCCATTAGAGCCAGTAACATATTAACCATAGTTGTTTTAAGTTCATGATCTGATAATTCCAATATCTCTGCCATATCTAGCTCTAGTCCTGATGCTTGCTATGTCTCTTCAAACTGTGCGTTTTTCCTTTTATTATGCCTTACAATTTTTCCTTGAAATACACGCACGATATACAGATTGAAAGGAAGAGCAGTGAATAGGGCTTAGTAGTGTAGTGGTAAGGTGCAGGGCCAGGGGAAGACGTCTGTAGACCTACGGTTAGGTCTCAGTCCAGTGACCTGGACTGTGAACTTCACTAGTGTTACTCAGTTCTTTTTTTCCTTTTCCTCACCCCTTTAGAAGGAACATGATGGCTTGAGGGGGCTGGAGTTGGGTATTTCCCATGCCCCAGGTTGGTTAGGCTCTGATAAAGCCTCAGCATTTTAGGCTGTGATAAAATAGTTTCTCTTGAGCATAGGCCTCGTTAAGAAAACAGAATGCTGCAGCATATTTCAAGTTGGTTACTTTTCTCCTCTCCCTGTTAAAAGCCAGAGGAGGTTTTTCTCCATCTTCACTGCAAACCTGGTAGAGGTTCTGGAGGTAAAACTCTTAAAAGTGCAAAGCCTGCCCTCTGACTGGGTCCCAAGGAGTTTTTAATTCTCAGACTTGACTACTCTGAGCCTCCAGCAATTCATCAATTACAGCTCAGGTTTTCTTACTCTGATGCTGGTTTCTGTGGTGGTTTTTGTATGGGGTTCTCAGCTCCACTTTTTGTATCTGCCTGCTTATCTCTCCAATTTGGGGAGCAGTGCTTTGCTCTGTGACCTAATTTTCTAACAGATCTAAGAAAAGAGTAGTTGATTTTTTGGTTTGTCAAGCTCTATACTTGATGTTAGGACACAGTGATGACTTCTAAGCTCCTTAAATACCTGCCAGAAACTGGAAATATATTTTGAATTATTGTAAAGAGCTCTGAGCAGCCCAAAAGAAACATGGCTGCTGCAACATTTTTAAAGTTCTAGAGTGGTTAGGAGTTGGCCCTAGATATAATATGCCATAGCACCAGCAAAGTCCATCTTGTTGTCTACAGCTGATGTTTGGAATGTACACTGGGCTGAATGTAAAGCTAAAAAGAGGCATTTTAACTTCAGTTCAGTGGCTTCAACAAACTGAAAGATAGCGCAATTGAAACTGACCTGATGATGTTACTTATGGCTCCAAATAATCCACTGTGTTCCAAATTTATTAGATGCTCAAATTGATTTGTAACATATCAAAAACAAAAACAAAACATTGCAGCTTAAGATCTATGAACACAACTCCAAGTGTAAGTGAATAAATAGTGAGTGGAATCAATTAACAGCCATCCTGAAATCTATCTGTGGTAGACATCCTCTAAAATAGATCCCGATGATGCTGACATCCTGCTAGCCTCGCCCTTTTGTGATCTCTTCTCCTTGAGAGTGGTAAAACTTACGTGAAAAAGAAGGAAAAAACATTATTTTACCTAAATAGCAGTAGACAGACAATGTGTAAATGGCAGATACAGCTTTTTGCATGAGCTCTCTGAAAAGTTGACGCCAATCATCTACTTTACTGCTAAAATGCAGCTCAGATTTTCAGGGGTGGCTTCCTGTGATTCTAGTCTTTCATGATTTTCTGAAAGGTCAGTTTCTCTTTGACACATACTAATGGTGGTGTAAACATTTGATTTTCTTTACTAAATAATTTCCCACTAAAATAAGTAAATGATTTATATGTATGTAGCGAAACAGTAACTGATGAATACTCTTTTGGTGTGACGTAGAACAGGAGAGGCCCACAGAAATGCTAAACTGATGAGTGTGAAAGATCTTATTATCTTGCACTTATTACACACAGTGGGCAGAAAACTCTAAAAGCCACTTTCTCTCTTTCCCTTCTTGCACTCCAGGATTCAATAAATCTGATGTAGCTGAAAGACTAACAACATGACGAGAAGAGGTTGAGTGTGAGCAATTTGGAGAAAAAGATTTTTAAAAGGCCAAAGAGAAGGGAAGAAGACAGATGCTGTCCAGGGGACCCATTGAACATGAGTGAGCAGCCATTTAGATACCACTGGGATGGAGAATCGAGTCCTTCTGATCATCAGAAGAAACTGAGGGAAGAGAACATTGTTGAGTAATGAAGAAGAGAGATTTCAAACTGTTCAAATTTCCTCTTCTAGAATAGGCCAGAAAAAGAAATTGAAGCTTCAGGAAAACGTTTTTTAAATTCTTCTCTCAACCAACCTGCCCTAGATAGATAGGTCACTCTCTTCCTAAACAGAGCACTAGTTCCAGACTTGGAGATTATAACCCCATAGTATAGTTTAACCTACTAGAGTTCTGTATTGAAATTTAAGGGATGTAGACTTGTTTTACTTCATTTACTTCTCGTTGAAACATGATGATTTTCAGTCCTCTTATTTACAGAGATAATATCATTCTGTAATTGACAATAAAACTGAAAAAATGCATGTAACTTTGTTTGTGAACTTTAAAGTATCTGATGTATATTTTGTTACACTATGAACTCTTAAAAGGCAAAACTCTTCTGGTGTCAGAAGCATTTTCCATGTATACAAAATAAGTACTTGTTAAAGATGTGTTAAATGAGTAAATAAATGCTCTGAAAACAATTCTCTTATGGAAATGCCCAAGAAGGCTGATCTACATGCTCTGAGTACCTCCAGGTTTTGGGTTGAAAACATGTTTCTTCTAACACTGTAGACACATTGGTCTCTTCATGATTGATATAAATTTTTCAAGTTAAAAATCATATTTCAGTACTCCTAGTGCCTTGATGATCATTAAAAGAACTTCACAGAAATATATGATATGATAGGGCCATATTTCAAATTGTATGGGTTGAGATGAATTTTTAGAATCAGAAAGTATAGTTTTCTGATGGATATTGTGTTTGTTAATCTAGAGCAATTTGCCCATGTATCTATATAACTATGTCTAATTCTGCATATAAATGTACTCAAAGATTTGAATAAATTTGAAATATACTTATTCTGAAGAATACATTTACTCTTAGGTTCAAATACATTTTATGCCAGGGAAGGAATTGTTCTGTACTATATATTCAATCACTTCATGAATTTTTACAGATAAAAGCAGCACAACCTTTAAAGAAAACAAAGCTGCAGACAATTTTTCACAGAGTTAAAGCATGAAAATAAACCTAAGGAAGATAATGCAGATAATTATAGTAACACATGAGCATGGAAAACAAATATCTAATGCCAGCTAATTTAAATTTAAATATAAATGTCAGTCAATGATGCATGGACACAATCCTAAATGTTTTATGCTTTTCAACAAAGGTAAAAATACCTCATCTCATACCCCAACACATTTAAGAGCCGTTCTGAAACTGCATCAGCCTGAAGCCCAGGAAAAGGAGTGATTTTACAGTAAATAACACTTAGTGGCTCTTTTTGGGCTCCCCAAATAAATCTGGAAATAAAGTAGTGTTCTCTTCTAACTTTGTACTTCTTTTAAAATATTACTTTGTCTGCTCTAGGAACTTAGCCTTTACATATGTATTTTGGAATCAACTTGCCAATAGCTCCAAAAAAAGAAAGATTGCTTAATACTGACTGGGATTGTATTGAATCTATAGATCAATTAGGAGAGAATTGTCTAATTCCTGCCTCAGTCCTAAAATCAGCCATTTCTCCAAGGAGCCCTGGTTCCTGTTACTGGAGATAAGTATTAGAAACCAAGATGTGGGTGCCAGGCGTGCTATTGCTACTGGAATGTCATGACTTCCAGGTTCTCTCTACTGCTAATATCTGCTCTAGGGGACTTTGATGAATGGCTGAAAGTGTCAAGAAATAACAGAGCAATGGTTAGAAAATATCAAAATTTCAATTTTAAGGAGACAAAGAAAGGAGATATTCATTTGAATATGAGATTGTTAAAATATTTTTTAAAATGAAGACAATAATAAATAGATAGTGTAAGATATTGCACTTTATTACAAACTCTTATTATTGTTTCCCTGCAACATAACTGTCCTACACAAGATTTGGAAAAGTTAGATTCAAAGTTATGTTTGTTGGATAAATGGTCAAATTAGTGAATACATGCAATTGATTGGATTGCACGTTTCACCTTAAAATATAGTAGTAAAGGTAAAATCATAGGATTTATTAAAATTTCAATAAAATTGAATCCTATTCAATTTTACTAAAATGGGAGTTTCTGTAATCAACATGATTAAATGTTACTAATATTGTTCAACACAGTAGAAAATACTACAAATATTATACAGTAGAAATATAACTAAGAATAGTATCAATTATTAATCTGATATTAGAAAACATAAACCATTATAACTTATCAATAATTGCTACCACTTACAATTGCATGCCATATTCCTTGCTAGATAGGGTGTCTTATGAACTTGACATAACCTACTATAAAGTCACGTAATAAAACCCTGAATTCTTATGCAATTAGAGCAGAGAAGAGATCTGACACTATATTATGCCCTAGGATAGAAATGTGGGGACCATAAAAAATATAAAGAGAAAATTCAGTTTTAATGTGAATGGATATATATTTAACCCCAATTGCTTCATAAAGACATACATTTCAAAAGAGGAACTGTGCTGGAATCTCTAACAACAGGAGGCCTTCTGCAGAGAGAATGTGTAGGGAACTCTTCCTCCACTGTTACCCTTGTGCGGTTCATGTTCAGAAGTTATATCTCTTCTTGGCATTATCTTTGCAAAAATAATGTCTGTGAGTGTGGTATACCTTCTGAGGAAAACTGTGACGGCAGTAGTAATATTAGGATATTGGGATTTTTTTTCCTCCATAATGGAAATGCTTAGATATATAGCAATACCCAAGAGATGGAGATGGGGGTCACTGATCTGAGAAGCTGAGTAACCTGTACTAAGTATCGTAAGTAAGGATGTAATTCACCCGGAATTTGGATAGAGGCCTCAGACATCAAAGCTCATAGACTTTCCACACAACTGCATCTCTTGTTCAAAGTTACGGCTTTTGTGTAAAAAAAAAAAATTGCCAGAGAGAGGAAAGTTGATTTGTTCCAAATCACATCAAAATGCATTCAGGTACCTCAGCTGTCACTAATGATGAGATCTATGAAGTCACTTGTAATTATAGATTGTAATTTTCTTTCCTCTCATTACTGCTCGCCACCATCTGGTGAAGGTATAAAGAGAAATCCTCACAAATGTTTGGGTGTTTTTGTAAGAGCACAGAATTTTTTCAAGTTTACCTTTCACCAATTTTGATTTATACTGGATTTTAAAACATATTGAGTCTTATTCTCCACTCTCCTAGCGGGAGGGAGTAGCTGCCATAAATCCTAGATACTGCTGCTTACACAAAAGAAAAGATTGTCCTGGATTGCCTGACATATATAATACCAGCTCGGGGGCAGGAAAAATGTGACAGGAGAAGAATTCTCTATAGTATTCCAGGTGCAGAAAGGTATAGAGCAGGCTTTTCATTATCAAGGAGAAATTAAGCTAATTCACTTGTAGTGTTAAAATTGTATAGTGGAGAAACTTTCTCTCCAAGACCTAGTCAAAAATGAGACAAATGGAATATATTTCTTAACAATAAAATCTAAGTCCCATCAATTATAACTATTTGAAAATAATTACCCTAACAATCATGTCTTACACTACGGTGAGGGACATCAGTTTTTCTCACCCATATCAAAAAAAATAAGCGATCTGCCTTTTCCAAAGCATGCCAAAAAATTGAATTTGAAAATGAAAACTATGACTGAAATTAAAAAATACACTAAAACTAATAAATATGACTAAGATCATGTTTGAGATAGCAATATGATTTTTGGGTAAACACAGAATACAGAGCTTTGTCACAAATGACTGTGGAGTTTTCTAGGCAAATCTGATTATCTTTATTCCCTGAGAGGTAGCAGTAATCATATGCACATCAACATAATTCTGAGTTCTGAATAATTGGTAAGATTATGTAGTCATGATGAATCATTTTATTTTAGGTAGAATGATATGTTGATTATCTTATATAAGAATGCACACTTAGATTGTTTCAGACATACTGAGAGATCCTGGAAAATACCCTTGGATATTCAGTGGTTTATACTTGTAGAACTTATCTTTTAAAATGAGATACTGGAAGGCAGACAATGAGAAAAATCAAAACTCAGACATGTATTAGGCTCTGCTCTGTCCTCATTTAAATGCTGACAAAATAATCAGTATTGAGTAAAGGAAAAAATGAAAGACTTCACTCATTCATTCTTTAATGCTTTCTATTCTCCTTTAGTTTTACTTATGAATTGTAACTTTATCAGGTTTTTAGGCTAATTCTCCGATAACTGATTTAACTGAAAATCCTCTCAGGCAAAAGATACATGATTAGAGAGCAAATTTGCACTGTAACTGGAATAAGTTGATTTCTAAGTGAATTTTTACAGACTATCTTGTGAAACCTAGGATACTCAGCATGCCTTTATTATTTTTATAACCAATATCAATTATCATTATAAAAATGTTAATAAAACAAGTCAAAGAATATACTACTTTAAAAGAAATTCTAATGGTTCTGTACTTGACTGCTCATGTCCACTTTCATGTGATTTATGAGAGGACTTGATGGTAGCAATTGAAAGTGAAATGTAATGGCAATAAAGATGCCACAAAAGATTGAATAACCTTGGGGTTTTACATTTCCAACACAAATAAATACTCCACGCAATCATATAGAATATCAAAGTGGAAGTAACATAGTTCTTTTTCTTCGTGTTTACAGTTACTGTGCTATCACTGTTTTTTTTTCAAATCTACTGCTTAAATGTAGGAACCTGTAGTCCTACAGGATTGGAGACAGGAACTGCACAAGGATCCAACCAGTTACAAACCTGCTCTTGAAACACATCCATGTGGCTGAGTATGTGGTTGTGTTAGGGGCTAACTATAGCTGGGACTTCTCCAAATTCACTTCTAAATAGAATAATATTTATCAAAAGAAAAGTAACAAAAATGCAGTAATTTGACGTTTATGTGTGTGTGAATAAACCTCACCTGTAACCATAACAATTGCTGAGAACTTAGACCAGGAAAGAATTTTGCAGGAACTACATTTTACCTCTGATTTTATTTAGAATTGCTGGTACTGAGGTTAATGAAAAACAAACAGGCTCTTCAGTCTTCTTTTATTATAATTTAAAGGCCATTAATAGACAATGCACATGTTTATTGCCGGCATGGCCGGCAGACATCCCTGCCACTTCACCCTTGTTATGCTGCTGCTAAAACATGAATTGTGCCTTGATAACTGCTTGGTGGAATTCTGTTTCTCTCAGGAATTCTATCTCATTTTATAAAATAGGTATTTATTGACACAACACTTCTAATTAGGGTCCTACTTGTGAGAACATGTGTTGGATGAGATGGCTTCTGTCTTTAGATATCACTTAAATACAAACTTACTAAAAACAGATACAAGGATCTGATTACTCAGTTTTGTCTTCTAATGCAGTCAAGTTCAACCTTTTACATATTGTGCTGCATGCTATGGTTTGTCTCCTTCAGTTTTTGTTTCTTTCCTTTTAGTTTGAGGAGATGGGAATTCAAAGGCTGCATAACACAGATTGGCCCACTGTTGATTTTCTAGCTGGTACTAGGTTCTCATATCATTTGCACTTGGGTGAGATGTAAAAGTGAGAAGGAAGGTGGAGAGCATTTTGCTCTCCCTTTTTGTCTTATTCTGATGACAAGTATGGTGGTGCAAATGAGAGTTCTCTGCAGTACACTGCAATATCTATACTCCAATGTCTTTAATGACAAGAAGTAGTTTGGTGTTGATGCTGGCTTCTTGGTTTTCCAATATGGTTTCTCAATCTAGGTAACACATGTGGATGTCCACTGTCTAACTTCCTGGATGATGAGAGGAAGTTGCAGCTGTGGCATTGGCAAGTCTGGGTTCCCACATAATTTCATGGTGACCTAAGAGGTAGATTGTCCTCCAATTCAGTTCTGTATTGCTTTGTAGTTCTTTGTAGTTCTGTATTGTATCAGAGCTTTGGGGAGATTGGGTTAGGAAAAGACTAACCAAACGTTATGGGACATTGTTACAAGAACACTAGCAAAAGCAGTAACAATAATAATAAAACACTAACATGATTTAAAAAATATACTGTATTCCTAATAAAACAGATGTACCATAGCAAGTAGAAGTCTTTATGTTTTATGGAAAATGGTAAAGGTAGTTTGTTGGAAAGTTTGAGAATTCTGGAAATGAGGGCAGAGGGTTGTCAGCATCATCAGAAGATTCAGGTGGAAAAGCCTTTGGAGACTTCTCATGAAATGATGTGATGCACAGACAGATAACTCTCATTCACATTGTGTTGTGCTTGTTTACAAAGTTCTACCAAGACCGAGCTTGTGTCCACACTGAGCCAAGGGGAAGATTCTGGGGTGAACGATTATAGTGTACACTACTGTACTCTGTGGCTTGCAGAGAGTTCATATATTTTACATTCATTTTCTATTATTTGAAGGTACGAAACTTTAATTTGCTGAGAAAATTTATCTTATACTGATATAGATTATTAATCATACCTGAACTAAGTTTTACTTTTTCAGAGCAGACAATGCATATCGTTTCATTCAATTTATTTATTTTCCCCTTTTATTATATTTGAAATATGGATTTTGGGATATATGCATATAAGTGGGGGTATTTTATATATAAATTTCATTTCAAGGTTTATTGTTTATAAAATATTTATTTGTAATAAGCCATTTATTTTTTTAAAAGCAGGTACTGTATCAGATCCGATATGTTTGAGGATTTTCTCAAATCTTGCGTTATCAAAGACAATACAGTGAGGGATGATTGGCTGCTCTGAATTGTGGTCACATCTCTCTGTGCAGCTCCAACATTGTGGGAACTTGGAAGGACTCAAGGAAGATTTTCACATACTGGTATCCTCACTTGGTGTATTCTTTCTTTTGTTAATTTTTTGTTTAGTAGTAAGCCAAAGTGAAGATAAATCAAGCTGAGTACCAGTGATCGTTCTCAATCCAGATCAGAATTTGCTTTGAACCCAGATGCCAGCATACTTTGCATATAACTACCCAGACTTTCCAGACCTCTGCCTGCATCAGGAGGAAACCTAGTCTCCTGGCTACTATCGTGATCAGCCTCTTATGAGACTGAAAGTAGTGCACCTTACAATAACCAATAAATATCTATTATTTTGCAAGTGATACTCCTGCTAGGTCAAATGCCAAATTCAGATATTTAATGTCTAGAAGTTGACAGTGACTGAGATCCTTCAGGATTACAATTATTCCATTATGTATTTCAGATTCTGATATACAGGGACTGATTTAAAGCATTTCTCAAATCGGAGAATTTCTTTTTATATTATTTATTACATTATGGAAAGTTTTATCATATAAATTAAAATGAAATATCACATTTTATTGTAAATCACCACTTACATATGAAACATGATGTCTGCTTATTGCTATGTGTCCACAGATTTATAATTAGAATTACCACAACGATAGGTGAAACCTATTACAAGTAAATTGTAAACTCTGTGTCACTTATTAAATTCCTTCACGTGCTTTGCATCTACCTTAAAGTAATTTATTCTCTATAAGTTATTTCTTAGATTATTCTAGCCCACAACATTTGCTCTTTCCTCTGAACACCTGGTACTTTCAATTTTAAACAATATATTTTGTCAATTAATATGCACAGTCTTTTGTTACAATTAGGTTGATTTCTCTTCTTCATGAGATTTTATGTTCTGTGAGCTATTCAAGATACATTTCGCACTGCCCATGTGGCTTCATTAATATAATATGAGCATGAAATACTTGGTTAAATAAGTTTTTTGATTGGTTGATACTTATCACTATATTCAAACAAAGACATTTACAATTTAAAGTGTATTTCCTTCAGTAAAATGATATTTAAACCAAAAAAAAGTATATATATATATATATATGTATCTATATATATAGATGTACTTCCCCCCCACCATATCAGCTTTTTAATTTTATGGATGAGAAATCAGAAATTTGTGGAGCTTAATGACTCTGTCCAATATCACATAGCAAGCTAGTGGCAAAATTATAACTTGGATCCAGGTCTACTGATTTTTAGCCCACTGTAACTGTGCAATTTAATAAATAATTTTTGTGAAAAAGAAAATTTCAACAAAAACAGCAACTTCATTATGGCTCCAGGAATCAAATTTTCTTTCCTAGAATGAAAGCTGCTGCTTAATGTCTATGTCTTTCGTCCTATGATAGATGACGCTGAATGCTCGGTGACAAACTTAGCTGAAGAAAAGAGGCAGTAAATAATACAAAGAAAAGTAAAACACAAGAATTGCAATATTTCCCTGTGGGATAATATTCACGGCAAAAACTCTGACAGCCAAAAAGATAATAGATGTTGTGGAGACATCTGGAATTCCAAATGCAGTGCATCTAGCAAGAAATAAAGGGAAGCAGATGGGCCTTTCGTCTTCTGAATTGTATTCTCAAGAACAGGAAGAACCTGCCCAATGACCAAGGGCACAATAACCTAATCTAATGGCAAAACACTGTGATAATAAATGTGAAAAATGGAAAAAAGTTCCTATGAGATAAAAATAGAATGTAATCAGACTTTATGATTAAGGAGAAATGAAGAAGAGCAGGAAAAAAAATTGTATTTAATATGCAACAGAATTCTAAAAATATATTTACTCCTTTACATTTGAATAATATCTTTGCTATTGCTTACCAAAATCTTGAGGCTATTTTTTTTTTCTTCAACTATAAACTACAGAAAATCATTTGGAAGAATGTTGGAGTGTTGCTATAGGTACAATTTTACTTTGAATTACTTAATTTTTCAATAAGTAGTGCATATTATTAGAATTCATATTTTGTCTCCTAATTGCTTCTAGTTGCCTTTAAAATAATTGTTGTAAAAACTGGCTCAAGGAAAATAGTAGTTAATGAAAACAGGTATTAAATTAGCATCTGTGAAAAGCAAAGTGAATGACACATGGGTAATGAAGGTTAGACAGACACTGGAATGAATGAGACTAAGGCAAGTTTTTCCATCTAACCTGTTAAGAAGAAATTTGGAAGGAGAATGGATTATAGTTTTGCCTAATAGGTTAAAGAAATAATAACTAATCTGAATTAGAGTTTAACTCCTTTTAGAAGAAAAAGGCCAAAGAAAGCAGGCAGGTTTTCATGACTCTCTCTATAAAAGGTATATAATGAATATATATAAAATATAGATGGTATATAAATATATTAAATAAAATATATACATTAAAAAGGAAAATTTAGAAGGGCTTTATATGAGTGGACTAAACATCAAATTAACTATGTGTTTTTGAAATAATCATACACATTTATAATTGTAGATCTATACAGACCTCAAACAATTTTGAACTATCACCTTGTTATATAATCAATTAATTTCTTTGTTTAAATTTCTCTTATATAGTATC
The DNA here is from genome assembly GCF_041296265.1 of Equus caballus. NCBI lineage: Eukaryota > Metazoa > Chordata > Mammalia > Perissodactyla > Equidae > Equus > Equus caballus. The sequence goes on along the minus strand of NC_091702.1, from coordinate 14,576,293 downwards.
ATGTGGCTTAGTTTGCACTATCAGTAATGCCATAATACCTTTTTGGTTTAAAAAAGGAAAAATATTTTCCCTTAGGTGAATCCTAGGCCAAAAACTTCATATCAGTCAGTTTTCAAATAACATTATTTTCCTATTCTGATAAACATAGGCAAACATTTCTTTTGTTGCAAGTTGTAAAATAGTGACACCAGTTCTTTAAGCCAGTGGTCTCCTGTATTCAAACTGACTCACTCGTATGAAAGCCTGAAGTGGTGATGGGGCTTCTGGGTAATCTCTCTGCATTAGGTCTCAGTTTTCTCTGTGGTCTGGATAGAACATCCTTATTTTTCCACAAGCTCAATTAAGCCTGTTGGCAATACTGAATCAAGGTTTCGGTTGTCCCAGCGGTGCCAGGAGATGGAAAAAGGCAGCCCATATTTAACCCCGTGCTTGAGGATAGAAACATTTGTAAGTCTAATTTAAAGATTGCCTCTGACAAACAAGAAATAAGAAAATCGAGCTTTTAATTTTATTAATTGATCAAGGAGCCATCTGGAGAAAAATAACAAATACCATAAGTTGTGTAGCCTTGAATACATTCCAGGACTTATTAGCTGCAATTTGATTAGTGCACTCACTCCGTTGTAATGAGACCATATGCCAAATTCCCTGGCTCTAGAGAACTCTGTCACATCCCAGTATCGATAGAATACTGTAAACTCTTTTGCTAATATTTACAGAGGCTTTGAGGCTTTGCTTTGAATTACTGGCTGATCTTCCTAACCTCCCACTGCGTTGAGATCATGGTGTGCAAGGACTTTTCAGTATCGAAGCTTTTGCAAATTAATTTCAGAATTATCAAATGTAGCTGCGTCTCGTTTTTGTTGTTGCCAAGGCAAACACATTCTTTTTGATGTTTATATGATTTGATTGGATATATGTAATACAGCTCTTTTTTCATTTCTACTATTCCTAAACATTAATGAGTTTTATTTTTAAGTTTGAAGTTGCAGTTGATATTTGGACGTACATAGGAAAACTCACTTATAATAAGAAATGTATGCAAAATTTATTCTCTTAATATTGTTCTTTTAGTAGATGATCAGTCAGGAAAATTGAAATAAAAAGCAACAGTGTCTTCAGTGCCACAGTTATGTTCATTCCCCTCTACATATCTTTAGCATTTGCATTTGAGAAAAACAAACCTACTTGTGATTACCCTGAGATTAAATAGAACTATAAGACTAAAAAAAAGAGAAAGATGAGCATTGAAAAATATTATCAACAAATTAAATGAAATCAGAAGATATAAACAATTTGATTTATAGACTGCTAGGTTTAGAATATAATGTATCAAGCTTTTATGCATTTATACATCAATTAAACAAATACATACTCCATGTGTAATATGTATCAAACTAGTCTAAACTTTTTCCTCTGAAGTCAAGAAAACTTAGAATCATAACAATTATTAAATGAATAATTGCAGCAAAGTGGTGCAATTTTTAAAATTGTTTTTATTTGACTTAAGCTTAGTTACATTTATTCAATTTTTAATTCAAGGAAACAATTTGCCTTTCTCCAAGTTTAGCTTGATAAGATTATTTCTAATTTCCTCTCCCCCAGAAAAAACTCACAATCTTGATATTTCCTATTTTGAATTATCCAGGAGGCTATTGTTTTCCTTGTCCACGTCCTAGTAAGATGGCATTTTGACCAAAGAAATACCTGGATCCAACCTAAGAAATAGTAGAAAGGTTTTACAGTAGAAGTGAGATCGGGGATGCTATCCAAGCCTTTTTGTTTAGATGATGACGTAGCATCATCTGTTGATTCTCTATTATCTTGCAAAACCAGCAAGCACTCTGTCTTTTAATCTCAAGTTTAGCCAAGAAACAGATGCATATTTTTTGCCAGAAAGTGGCGAAATAACATGATAATTTACTCAATCTGGATAATTAATAAACAGCTAAGGAAAAGTGACAGGTTTCCAGTTATGGGCCATCTATCAGGCTAAGACCTACACTGGAGTGTCTAATCAGAGTCTATTGTTTCATGTCATCAGCAGGCCAGTACCTTCTGGTTTTTATTCTTGCTTGTGTTCAATGTACACATATAGGAGAGGGCCCCTTGGGAAGAAAGAAGCTATGACCTTACTTATGGCTGATAGTTTATTTCTAGTTTTACTTAATCCATTTTGTGAAAAGGACTGAAGGAAACCAGAATATGTCACCCTAAAGCATGCCTCTTTGACATAAGAGCTATTTTAAGCTGAAGGCAATTAAGAAGCAGCAAACATTGGAAAGCAGTTCTCACCTCCATCCTTTCTGCAGAAAGGCAGGGTTTAGGTTCTCCTTTACTGGAGACGACTCTAGACTCTTATCAGCCCAGAGATGGCACCAAAGGAATCTGCAAACCAAATGGTACTCCATGACTTTCCTCCTGTATATTTAACTTCACACAGTTTGCCTCCTTTGGAAGCCAAAAACTGCTTTCTTTTGTCTTGTCACTTCTCTATAAATTTATTGTTCTTTGTTGAAAATGCTGTAAGCTTGAACTCTAAGCCGTCTCTTTGAGTTACTCTTTCCCTGAGTCACACTCATGTATATATGAGATATGCATGTTAATAAACTTCTATTTGTTTTTCTCTTGTTAATCTGTCTTTTGTTACGGGGACCCCAGCAGAGAATGTAGAAGGGTGGAAGGAAAAGGATTTATTCCTCTCCTACGGGACAGTGTTTCTCCTCTTACAGAAAGGTTTATTTTTTTTTTTGAAATCCATGAAATTGGAAAGTTGTTAAGCTAAAATAAAAAATAAGAGCAAAAACAAAAACAAAAACACTTGAGTCTTCTTAATGAAATTTTCTGAGTGATGAAAAATAATATTTTTAACTGGACAAATAAAAATATAAACCTAAGGATGCTTTTTAAATTCATGGATCTTTACTTATTCAACCCCATTTCCTCTTTGCCCTTTGAGTGTTTTATTTGTGTGAAAGATCTTTTCCTGCTGTACTTTCTTGTCCTGTTATTATAATCTTACTCCTCCACCCTTCCATCCTCTCCATTGGAAACAGAAAACAAGCTGTAATGCAAGAATCAAGGTAGTTGCTCCAATCAACACCCATACCCACTCTTCCCATGGCATTCTGGACAAGAAGATGGGGCAGTTGATGTAAGGAGATTCTGACTAAAATATAAGGACACAGTCCAAAATTACCAAACATTTGAGGCTACTCCACACTGTTATAAAGGGAAAAGAAAGTCCAGCAAGGAAAGCTCTTTTATACAAAGAAAATATTCAGATAACTTCTTATCTACTACCTCTGTTACCTAACCTGAAGTGAGTTCACTCACCGGTTGCACAGCAAGCCAATCGCTGACACTGGGTGTGCTGGAAGAAAGTAGGAATTTTATTTTTGCACAGCACTGAGCAAGGAGAGAGGGCAGCTAACACTGAAATCCCAAACTCCTCGAAAAGCTAAAAGGAAGGGTTTTTATTTGGGGTTTTAGGTTGGGGAGAGGGAGCATATGGCCTTGCTGGTCAGAGCTTTCCCACCAGCCTGTCTTTGGCCTTGAGACACTTGCAGAGAGGAGGGAGCTCATGACCTTGCTTTTCAGCAGCTTTCCCACCAGCCTGTATCTCTTTGCGGGAGGAGATAGTCCAGGTGGTTGTCCTTGACGGTGTCTGTCTCCATGGAGGATAGTAGATTCTGGAGCCAGGAAGCCAGAGAGTAAGCAGGGAATGAGTGTTTTGGTTTTAACCCCATGTATGCCGGGTTTAATGTGGGGAAACTGATATCAGGGTCGGTATCACCTCATGCTGAGTTTGGGGAGTTATACGAACTCTCTGTATTACCTTCACAATTTTTCTGCTAATATGAAAGTATTCTTAATTGAAAGTTTACAGAAATATGTATTACACTATTCTACATACTCCTAAATACTTGGTGTTCCTTTTGCTTTTAGAAACCCACATATAGCATTAGAAATCTAATTTTAAACTTCTACTTAAAATAGACTGAATTATAGTTTCTTTAATGTTAAAACAATTTACAGAAGAATCTCACTTGATTCAAAATTCTGGATTAAAGTTTTTGAACACTAAACATTCTGAGGTAACCATGAAAGGCAGTCTAGTCATCAGCATCGCCCACTGACTAAAACAAACCAGGGAGTTTAATTCCAACAACAAGAATACACATTTTATAATTCAAGGAATATTTGGGAGATTTGATATGGATGCTAATGGTGGTTTTAAGCTCCAATCTTTTATTTCTCAGTTCGCTGTCAAAGCTAATTTTGACAGTATATAAGTTATATAATTTTATGTAAATTAGTTCCGTCAGCCTCCATCAGCAATTTTCAAGTACTTGCTTATTCAGCAAGTGGACTTGTTATATAGATACTAAGTACCAAAAGGTGGTAAATGTAATTTTAAATTATATTTTAATGTCTCATTTCTCTTGACATTTTAAAGACCTAATATTTTCCTTATATTAATTCTGATAGCTCATGGAAGACAAACTTCACTTTGCTCAACAAAGATTAAAAACAAGCTAATTTTAAAAAATATATCCTTGCATAATTGTTGACTTTTGTGGTGATACTGTAGATTTTCTTTTAGACATTTAATTGGAACACTGTGTCTTCAATTGGGCTCCCCCAGAAGCAGACCCTGAGATGAGGAATTGTGAACTAGCAGTACGTGAGGCAATCCCACAAAAACTAGTAGAAGAATGGGAAATTGAGAGACCAGAGAGAAAGAAAGAAAAGATGTGTTATTAAATGCAGGGCCATTTGGGACAACAAGAACACACTTCCGAATTTTCCTAAGCAAAGAGAAAACAAAGGTGAGATAGTAAGCAGGCAATGAGATTAGGTGGGTATTACTTGGAAATCTGAGGAGATTGGACAATGGATCTCAAGAGTGGATATGTAGTATTTCTTGCAGAGGAGGAAATCAGATTTACTAGATAGATAGACTAAGAAAGCCAAGCTCAAGCCATTAATAATGATTAGGACAAGTTATACAATATTGAAAGCTAACTTTTTTAGTATATGATATACAATTTAAGTTTTTCTGGACATCTTTGAATAATCATTAAGAGGCTCAGTCATGGTGATATGCATATGATTCATTCACATTCTATGGATTGTCAAAGTAAGAGCTTACATATCAGCAATAATGCTCATTTTAACAATATCAATTTCATCACACATTCAGTATGTTTCAGTTTGAGAATTTTCTATCCCTTAAACAGAAAATTAACTTTCTGTCATGAACTTAACAAATGTTTATTTCTCTTGTTTGATAATTATGCTTTTATAGCAACCAATCATTGTGTATTGTTTCCTCTTTTTCTCTAGCTGCTTAGGATTATCTTCTCTTTTGTTATCTCCATATTAACATGTTGGAGCAAAAGGAATATAAAGATAATAAATGCAATTTCTTTAGGAAATAGTGTTGTATGACTTTTCTGATAAAAGAATGAGAGCAGTACTTAACTCTTGCTGTTTTTATTTTTTTAAATATTTTACTGGATTTTCTGTAACTATCAAGCTTATCGTCATTAGCTCAAGCTAGACTTTATTTTTATGTGTTGTGTCTAGCACATTTATGATTGTTTTTAACACTCTGTAAATCTCACAGTTTAGTTCAGACAGATAACGTGAAGTGTGACTTCATTTTTGAACTATTCTTTCTCCTTAGTTAACATTACCATTTCTTTAGTTCTCCTTTCTTTTTCATCAGCCTTCTAAGTATAAGAAAACCTGAGATATGAGTAAAACACTCTCTTAGATAGCTCATAAATCTTTTATATTTTCAATTTTTATTTTTGACCTTAAACTTCTGTTTGAATTTTTAATCATAGTCTTCCCAAATGAGTATTCCAAAAGCATTGTATGATATATTTTTCTTCAAATTCAGAAATGTGAAGTACATTTTTATTCTCTGTATTATGAATTTGGTTTATGTATGTGCATACATGCAAACAGGTATCCCCTAACCACAACCAGGTACCTGCTCCTGAGTTACATGTTATTTGTGTCTATACAGAATCAAGAAGTAGAGTCTTATTACTTTCTCTCTGCTTCACTTGTTTTCACAACCAATAAACTATATAAAAGACTTCACAAAATATTCGAGGGAACACTGTGGAATGAACTGTGGGGCTTCCTATGGCTTCCCATTTATTCAAACAAAAAAGTCACAGGACTGTTGGCTTTCATTGTGAGACCACTGAAGCACTCTAGGAAAGACACAGAAGCCTAAGAAGCAGTAAAGATTTTTATTTTGTTGTTATTAAAAGAATCCTGGTTAAAGTTTCTGCTCTCTAGCCAGATGATAGCTTGAAATATTCAAGGTGATTATATACATGAAGGAAACTGAGAAATTACAAAGTCACAAGATTATACATTGAACCCATGAAAAACTATGTGAAACTGTTGAATTAGAAACTATAACTACTACTCATGAAGCTTTCCTTATGTGCTAGTTATTGAATTAAGTTTGTTGTGGGTGCCTTCAGTCAATTCTGACTCTAGCGACCCTATGTACAGCAGACTGGAACCCTGCCTGATCTTTTTGTGCCATCCTCTCACCTTCCATCACTGTATCAGACAAGGCTCTGGTGCTATTCATAGGGTTCTAATGACCAGTTCTTTTGGAAGTGGGTGGCCAGTCTTCTTCCTAGTCTATCTCATTCTAGAAGCTCTGCTGAAGCCTGTCCCCCATGGGTGACCCTGATGATATTTGAAACACTGGTGGCATAGCTTTCAGCATCACAGCAGCATGCAGTCACCACAGTACAACAACCAAGAGGCAGGTGGTGTGGTTCCCTGACTGGGAAAGGAACCTGGCCTTAGCGGTAAGAGCACAGACTCATAACCAATAGATTGAGCAAAGTACTTTTACTATACTCTCAAATTTAATTTACAGCAAATTCTTTTCTTTGTTTGTTTTCTGAGAAAGATGCACCCTGAGCTAACATCTGTTGCCAATCTTCCGTTTTTCTTTTTATGCGAGCTGCCATCGTAGCATGGCCACTAACAGACAAGTGGTATAGGTCTGTGCCTGGCACCCAAACCCGGGCTGCAAAAGCACAGTGCGTCAAACTTAACCGGTAGGCCACCAGGGCTGACCCTACAAAAAATTCTTATGAGAAGCACTGCACCCCAATTTTACAGTTAAAAAATGCAGCACTGAGAAAGTAAATGACTTGTCCAATTTTACATTTTTTGCAGAAATTCAAATCTAGGTTTGTGTGGTCATAAAGCAGATCTTACAATGTCCTCACCTCAATTCCCTCTTATTTTCAGGTATTCTTTGAAGAAAAATTCAAATAAAAGTAAAATATAACATTTTAAACATAAAATAGAGCTTTTCTTACGTTGTTCTCTGAGTATTTAAATAATAAATTATCCTAAATTAAAGTTTTCAGAAAGGGTTATGATAAACTTGAAATAATAAACATTGCAATAAAACTGTTTTATGACAATTAATCTAGATTTTGTGTGGCACTGGAACTTTATTTTCTTCTATAAAATTTTTATTTTTGTTTCTCCTTGGCATTTTTTTGTATTAAAATCCAGAAAATGTTGTGGTTCAGGAAGTTATTGGCGTCATAATTTGATCAAAAGCATTTTATTTTTTAATATCAACTATATAGTTTTCAAAACAGGATCTAAACAAAGTCATTTTAGAAATTTGTGAGGAATAGAGACACAGTACTATGATCTCTGAAATTGGGCCACAATTTTAATTTTTCAAAGCACTTAGTTTTTAAAATAAAATAAAATCACTTAGTTTTTATTTTGGGTAAAATAAAAGGCTCTGTAGATATTTCTACTCCTCAGGCAGGGGAGAAAAACACTAATAAACTTTATAATAGTTATAGCAAAAATATTATTGTTTCTGTGACAAATGAATGGCTTCATTTTCTCAAACTCTAAATACATTGTACGGCCATCAGAAGTAACCTAAGAGAGTTAAATGCAAATATCATTTTAAATATAGCACTTATTGAAAGGACTGTACTTACAGTGTGCCTTTTATACCTATAAATCAAGGAAAACTAAAATCTTCTTGACTATCATTATATTTTTAATGTTAGTAGGAGAGGAACTGATGTGATTAACATATTCAGGCAAGGCCAAATTGAACTTTAAAACTTCTGTTTTATATTTTTATTCAAGTTTGTTCCAACCTTTATAAACTGTCAGTAAATGAGCAAAATGATGAAGATCTGAGGAGTCACAGGGTGTTCTGCAGTGAGTAGAATACTGACCTGGTGATCCACACAGTTTCTCTCACTGACATTTCTACTGCGTGTAGGATCCCATCCAGTTATGTAACACTCTCTGCCTGATCTGTGCCTAATGCACAAGCACACGTAATATACGCATGGGGAGGATACAGTAAAAACAGAAGACTGATGATGCGTGATATATAGGGGGAAATTACAAGAATCAATGTTTTTGAATTAGGACAATAGAGCTTGAGCTCAAATGGAGGATTTGATGATGGATTGAAGAGTGAAAACATTGCGGCAGGTGAGAAGGCAGATTCATGGATACAGATACAGGTAGAATTGCAGAGGTGAACTTTGAGGTTCTGATTTACTTCTGTGATTTTTAAAAAGCAGCCCAGGTGATATAGTGAAAAATCATTGTTGAGAACTATTCTAGGGTCAGCCTATGGGAGGAGAGCCTGAGACTGGAATTAGAGGAGAGTGTCAAGGAATTGAAAAGACAAGTATTGGCTGAACTATTGCTATCTCTAGAAATTAAGATAGGATTTGTGGTAGGGAGGTAAACAGTGACCCCTGTGCTGGGAAGAGCTGCCATTGTCGGAAGGCAAGAACTTCAAAGGTGCTAAAATCCCATCAACAGGCTTAGCTTCACTTCACAATTTCAGTCCAATCCTTGCCTCAGTCTAGGTGATAAGTTTTGAAATTGTCTTCACATTACAATAACTTATGGGACATTAAAATAATAAAAACAAAAAGCTAGTGCCGGGTCTTCCCTTGCTTGAGATGCTATTAATTGATCTGATATGGGGTTCAGTCTAGGTATTTTTAGAAGATCCCAATATGGTTCTAAAGTGCTGCAGGATAGAAAACCCGGTTCTGGGTGAAGGAAATACAAAGCATCAGAAGCGTGTTAGCTAAAACAAAACAAAACAGAGAAAGATTTCCGCTGGTTCTTCTGTCATTTTCCGCAGTCACATGCCCACCCTAGTAATCAGAAAATAAAGCATCTATGACCCCCCTCTCCCTCCTTGAATTTCTCGCCTCTTGCCCTCTTCCTCCACCCCTCCTGCTCCTTTTACTGGATGCTATTGCCAACCCCCACTGCAGAGCACATTGTGAATAAATTTTAGATTATTGTGAAGCATTCTCGTACCCACGTTTTTGCCTCCCCCCACCTCCTTCCTTCCTTTTTTTCTTCCTTCGTTCTATGGGCTTCAGGAAAATGCCTCAGTTTAAGATATACTTTAATTCAAATTTTCAGGAACACTAAATTAGACTGCAAAGCTCTGAACATGTGCTCTTTTTCAATACTTCTGTCCCTTTTTGGACTAAAAGCATATATCACCCAGCACTCTGAGCCTAATTCTTCTGTCTGGACCTCCTCACTGCATCCTGAGCACTTGACTTGGCGTACAGCTCTCTAATTCAACCTGAAGAAATCAAATTGGCTTACACTTACATATATGTCACATTTTTCAAGCATTCATTTTAAAAATAAATTTATTCTACTTAAGTGTATTTTGTTTGACACAAAGCTTTGATTATTGTATTTGAATAAGGATCACACCCTCAAATATTAAAAGAAAATTTTCATTGAAAACCTCTTTTAAAATATTTAACACTAAAAAATTTGCTTCTTTTCATGGTGCAGTTACCACAGTGAAAATGTGTGAAAACTCATCATTTTAGTTAATGTTTGAGTTTGCAATACCTCCTTGTCCAGTTTGATGAAATGAGTATTTCATGGAGAATCCACAGCAAGAACGATAAAAATGTCCTTACCCTTCCCACGTAAGCTAACATCAAGAAGAGTTTTCAAATATTCCCTCCATGCCATGGAAACACCTAGAGCAAGATCACTCAAGCTGTGCTGTTTATCTATTTTCACTAGGGCTTTCATTTGATCAGAGAAAGGGGAGGAAGGCTGTGGCATATCACTGGCCCACATTCCCACTTCTAACCAGAGAACCAGAGCTAGTGCAGGGCCACGTGACATGTATTGAATCTACACTTAACATTTTGTTCTTGAGGAAAGAGTTTGGCTATTACAAAATTTTTCTTTTAAAAGTAGAAAATCACTAACTAGAGGCAGATAAGATAACAAATTGTGAAGAGTCTGCTGAGTATATTGATTATAGATTTGTGTGTATGTTTGTGTGTGTGTGTGTGTGTGTGTAGTCCTAAGTTATTAAGATTTTGTAATGAATTCTGGGAACATTTCAGGCTCCACACAGCATAGGCATTGGTCATCACCCTCCTTACAAATTATACACTTATAAATTGTTCTCTCTGTTTATCCTGAGGAAAAGCAGAAGGATGAGCCTATCCATGAAGGAAAGACAGGAAAAAAGATTGAATGCTTTAATCACAGTCTTATCTTGGGGAATTGCTCCAGGTGCTTATTTCCTCATAAAGTATCTTTTAATGGAAAGCAACAGGAAAACAACTGATATCTGGTAGTGGATACTGCTGTGAATGATGCATGTATTTCTACTTTTGAGAGAAATGCTGATGATCCAAATAAGTACTATTAGTCTTCAAAATAGAAAACAAAATCTTGTCATGGAATTTTGAAACGTTGTTGAGTCTATTATTCTGACAATAAATGAAACTGATTTTTACAGCAGATATAAAGTTAATATTATCTTGATAGAGAATATTAAGCTGGAAACTTAAAGCAGCCACCAGAGCTTCAGATGTTTCAGGGAAAAAATAGCTCAAATCCTCCACTTTTTTTTATCTGTAGACAGCAGTATTTGTATTTAGGAAAAGAAGAGCTTCTACATTATTGAAACACTTCTGAAAGGGGAAATTTCTATAAATGTTTTTGTCTAAGATTATTGTTATTTATAAGGTGTACTCCAGTCTAATCATAAAGAAGACTTGAAGTCCACATTAATTTTTCAGTATCCAGCAGGCACTTGAAGATATGTGATTTTCCTTGTGAAACTAAGTAAAAGATTGGCCTAGAGTGGAAAAAATCTTTCTGTGATAAAAATAATATAGACAGGCTGAATAAAAAGTGGAATATTATGGCGGTCATGATTCTAAACAATGGCATCAAGAATCATAGAAACGCAGGAAATACAGACCCATCATTTTCAGGTTCAGATATTTACAAGTGACTCTACAGGTCATTGATATGTGGCTATTTTTAGTTTCTTAGGAGGTTTCTGGATGGGAATGAACAACTGGGCTATGGAGGTAGACAACTCAGTTGCTGACCAGCCACCTTACAAAGCATGTAAGCATGATTTTCTCCTTCGTTTCTGCCTTTGCTAAACGTATTGTGATTAGGCTTACATGGCATTTCTTAGTGCAAATGGAATGAAAAAGAAATCCAAGTGAAGGGCTGTTTACACTAGTGATGAAGGTTTAGAATTGGAATCTTTTATGCAAAGTCGAATAAATTGAAGTGCAAGAGTTGAATTGTGGAGCAGTTTATGCATATGTTTATATGCATATATATAATTTTAGACAGTGCCCCAATAAACATAACATTCTTCCTCAATGCATAGATAAAAACGGATGTAAGATGGCTGACTCATTCATTTGATTTCAGGAGATGTTCATAGGAAAGTTGAGACTCTCATGAGACATAATAATTCTGGGTAAAATCAAACTTCCAGGTATTGATTACATGAAGGAGCTGATATTTAGGGCACATAAGCTTGAAAGCACTGATATGAATATACCCTTGCTCAGGAATTACAAGAAAAAACAACTTTATGTGCATAAGGATAAGTTAAGAGAAGAAGAATCATTCTCTGACCATATATTCGAGAGAAATATTCTAATCTAGCAAAGAATCTCTAGAGAGAAGTATAATAAGACATAAAAACCCTACATATACTGGATGACAAAACCTTCTGAAACATGCACATCTAAGGAAAAACAAGTCAAGGGTACTGATCAGTTTATGGGCAATGGGCCAAAAATTTAAATAGAAAGAAGCTTACTGTATTATCCTACAAACTATAGGTCATTAAGGGGTGAAGAATAGGGACCTGTTATATGCTGGATATAATAAAATAAATGATTAGCTGAAAGTACAACAAAGTTTCCGTTTTCCTTTAATTGCTTTGGGATCACAGCAAAGAACAGATATGGCACAGGGTCAGCTGTAAGTCACTTGTGCATCTTAATGTTGCGATGTTTATTTTCCCCTTATAATGTCATATACTTTCAGCCTCTTGATCAAGATACAATACATACATTCAACAGGATCACATTTAGTCTTTGAATATACTGAGTGTGATGTGAGAAGATATTGAATGGAAATTCATAATAAAGAACCATTAAATCAAGGGAGGTCTAAAACATTAAATAATTTTTAAGAGATCTGTGGAAGGAAAGGAAATTACTTCAAAGGATAACCTCTTAAAAATAAAATACTATATTTCTAAGATAGCAGATGGTAAAATTATTGAGTACAATGCTTAAACTGAGTTGAAAAAGCTGATTCAAAGACCACAAAGGAGGAGCTGCTGGCATATCCAGGAAATGTGGTTAAATTTGTCAAAAAAGACAAAACTGCAATTTCAAGAATTAGGAGAAGGTATTTGGGAATCTTTAAAACATAGTAAACATTTTTTATGCAGTATGCTGTTAACCAGCAGACCATCCAGTCGTGGTTTGCTAAGAAAAACAAGCAAACAGAACTTTGAGATCATATCTTTTTTTGATTCCTCTGAAAGTTGCTAATCATAATGCTCTTAAAAATAAAATTTACCTCTTTATATGGCTATTTCCATAAATCACTCATAGCCTCCTCTTCAACCGTCTCCCAAATATTTTCCACCAACTACTTCACTTCCACAGGATGATGCAGTCACTTATTAGAATGCCAAGAGGAGATTTGATTCATCCTACTATTTATCCTTTGTTTTTTGCAATTTTTCATCAACTTCAGCTATATTTACTGTAAGATCCATTAGGACAAAGAGGTTATCTATTTTTATCACTGGAGTATCCCAAGCACAACATCCTAACACAGACTCCAACACAGAATAAATATTCAAAGAATCTCCCTGGATAAATGAAGTCATAGGTACATAAATATGCATTAAATGCAGACATTATTCTCCTTTTTCTTTATTCTCAATTTCAGCATTGTCAACAATATGATTGTCATGCTTCAGTTTAATGGGCTGAAGAAATATATGGCTCATGCCAGTACGCTGAAGAGTATTAATACCATACTGAGAGATGTAAAAGGCTGACGTATCCATTCTCGATAAGTATGAACTGAATAGCCCCTAGTTTCATATGAAAGATAATATAAGCATCAGTTTAATTTCAGATGCCCATGTATGTGGGTGCATGTATTTGTGTGTATACATATTTATGCAGTGAATTTTTTGAAGGCTAATGTGACTTATAATTTAAGATTTTGTTTTTAACAGAAAGATGCTGCAATATTATTAGATAAAGAAAAATCAATTTAAAATATATACATTGAGCTTATGTTTCTAGTAATGTGGCAGAGTAAGTATAAGAAAGATCCATACTCCTCAAAACAATTGAAAATTCAGACAACAGATAAAAATCACTTTTTTATGAATGGGTGATATAGACAAAATATTAAAGAATCCCCTCTCTGCACCTCCACTCCAAAAAAGAGAAACTGCAAAAAAAATCCAGAGAAGTAAACAAATATTGCTTCAATAAGCTAGTGGTTCTGGTGGGAATATCCACTGATCAATTGTGACCAAAGGCTTTGGTTTCTATAGCCACTTCAGAGACAAGGGAGCCTGCAGACCAAACAAGATGAGATATTTAGATTAGTGAACCAAGCCCCAAAATAAACTTGAGACCATGGAGATCTAAACCCTCAATGAAATGGTGAACTAGGGGGAAAAAATCTATCTTACAAGAGAAGACAGGTTTTCCTGCTAAGTCACCAACAGCTACTAACTACTGCTGATCTATGATCTACTTCATATGCCCTCCTTGCCTCTCTGGCCGTTAATTTTGTAATGTGACAAGACTCAGTAGTTTGACTCCTTTATTTTCCATCCATATTAATTTCCTTGTGGCATCATCCTGTCTGATAAATTACATTATATATAATATAAAAGATATCATATATATGTGTATATAGTGTGTGTGTAAAATGTGTATATAATGATTATTAGAATTGACTTTCAAAATTATATTTTATGCTGTTCTTTTCATGTTGTTGATTTCTGTATAATTACTTTTCAGATTAAAGGGCACCACATTACTATTTGTGTTTTATTTAGTCTCTCCTACGTAATGCTGCAGTTTACCTTTATTTCCATTATTATTAATTATTTGTGTCTCTTCTGCTGGTGTTTGCATCACGAGAGCAGTGTCAAGTCTATTGTTATTCACCAGTGTCCACGGCACACAATAAAAGTTCAATACCATTTTAAAAAATAAATACAGGAATATAAAGAGCATAGTGACCTTACGTCTACTTGATTAGAATTTTTACCTTCCAAATTATATAAACTCTTATCTACATCGAGAGAGGAGGGTGTAGAGTTTTTCTTTGACTCCTACTGTATAGTTCTCTGCACCTTAACCTTTTTATTTTCTCTGAGATCCTGGACCACTCAAGTACGGAAGATAAGACTCCACCTTTTTACTCTGCTTTGTAAGTTTATCAGTTCTGTGAACCAAAACACACAGAAAGGCCTATCAAGTGACTAACCTAAAAGGAAAAAAGAAACCTACATATTGATAAAAGTAAGCAACAGCAAATCCATCCGACCATTTACATTTTCAAATATTATTTATCTATTTGTTTTTACTGCAGTAACATTGGGTTATAACATTATATAACTTTCAGATGTATATTGTGACGTATTTCGGATTCTGTGTAGGTTATATCACGTTCACTACCCAAAGAAGAATTACAAGTCATCACCACACCCATGTGCCTAATCATCCTTTTCATCCTCCCCCCCCTCCCCTTCCCCTCTGGTAACCACCAATCCAATCTCTGTCTCTATGTATTTGTTTGTCGTTGTTTTTATCTTCTACTAAGAGTGAGATCACGTGGTATTTGACTTTCTCCCTCAGACTTAATTCACTCAGTATAATACCCTCAATGTCCATCCATGTTGTCACAAATGGCCGGATTTCATCATTTCTTATGGCTGAGTAGTGTTCCATTGTGTATATACACCACATCTTCTTTATCCATTCGTCCCTTGATGGGCACCTAGGTTGCTTCCAAGTCTTGGCCATTATGAATAATGCTGTGATGAATGTAAGGGTGCATACATCTTTATGCTTTAGTGTCTTCAAGTTCTTTGGATAAATACCCAGCAGAGGAATAGCTGGATCATATGGTAGATCTATTCTTAATTTTCTGAGGAAATTCCATACTATTTTTCCACAATGACTGCACCAGTTTGCACTCCCATGAGCAGTGTACAAGGATTCCCTTCTCTCCATATCCTCTCCAGCACTTGTTATTTCCTGTCTTGTTAATTATAGCCATTCTGCTATACTATACTATAATCAGTATACTATACTATACTATAATCAGATGATATCTAATTGTAGTATTGATTTGCATTTCCCTGATAGTTAATGATGTTGAACATGTTTTCATGTGCCTGTTGGCCATCTGTATATCTTCTTTAGGGAAATCTCTGTTCAGATCTTTTGCCCATGTTTTAATTGGGTGGTTATTTTTGTTGTTGTTGAGATGTATGAGTTCTTTGTATATATTGGATGTTAACCCCTTATCCAACATGTGGTTTGCAAATATCTTCTCCCAGTTGTTAGGTTGTCCATTTGTTTTGTTCATGGTTTCCTTTGCTGTGCAGAAGCATTTTAGTTTGATGTAGTCCCATTTGTTTACTTTTTCTTTTGCTTCCCTTGCCCAGTCTGATGTGGTACTTGAAAATATGATGCTAAGACCGATGTCAAAAAGCATGCTGCCTGTGTTTTCCCTTGTCAGAAATTAGCTCTCCATATATTTGTGGGTTTATTTCTGAGCCCTTGATTCTCTTCCATTGATCTGTGTGTCTGTTTTTGTGCCGGTACCATGCTGTTTTGGTTACTATAGCTTTGTAGTATATTGTGAAATCAGGGAGTGTGATACATCCAGCTTTCTTCTTTTCCCTCAGGATTCCTTTGGCAATTCATGGTGTTTTGTTGTTCCATATAAATTTTACGATTCTTTGTTCTATTTCTGTGAAAAATGTTTTTGGAACTTTGATCAGCATTGCTTTCAATCTATAGATTGCTTTAGGAAGTATGGACATTTTAACTATATTAATTCTTCAAATCCAAGAGCACGGAATATCTTTCCATTTCTTTGTGTCTTCTTCAATTTCTTTCAACAATGTTCTATAGTTTTTGGTGTACAGATCTTTCACCTCTTTGTTTAAGTTTATTCCTAGGTATTTTATTCTTTTTGTCATAATTGTAAATGGGATTGTATTCTTATTTTCTCTTTCTTCTTCTTCATTGATAGCGTATAAAAACACAACTGATTTTTGTATGTTGATTTTGTATACGGCAACTTGACTGTATTCATTTATTATTTCTGAAACCATTTTAGTAGCTTCTTTATGGTTTCCTATGTATAAAATCATGCCGTCTGCAAATAGTGAGAGTTTCACTTTGTCCTTTCCAATTTGGATCCCTTTTATTTCTTTTCCTTGACTGATTGCTCTGGCTAAGGACTTCAAATACTATGTTAAATAAGAGTGGTGACAGTGGGCATCCTTGTCTGGTTCCTGTTCTTAGAGGGATAGCTTTCAGTTTTTCTCAATTGAGAATGATATTAGCTGTGGGTTTGTCATATATGTCCTTTATTATGTTGAGGTATTTTTATTCTATATCCATTTTCTTTAGAGTTTTTATCATAAATGGATGCTGTATCTTGCCAAATGTTTTCTCTGTATCTATTGAGATGATCATGTGATTTTTTATTCATTTTGTTAATGTTGTGTATCACATTGATTGACTTGCAGATGTTGAGACCCATCCAGGAATCTCATCCCTGCATCCCTGGAATAAATACCACTTGATGACGGTAAAAGGTCTTTTTATTATATTACTGTATTTGGTTTGTCAATCTTTGTGCTGTCCTTATCTGGTTTTGTTATCAGGGTAATTTTGGCCTCATAGAAAGTGTTAGGAAGTGTTCCATCTTCTTTGATTCTCTTACAAAGTTTGAGAAGGATAGTTATTAAGCCTTCATTGAATGTTTGTTAGAATTCTCCAGAGAAGCCATCTGGTACTGGACTTTCATTTTTTGGGAGGTTTTTGATTACTGTTTCAATCTCTTTACTTGTGTTTGGTCTATTCAAATTCTCTAATTCTTCTTGATTCAGTTTTGGGAGGTTGTATGAGTCTAAGAATTTATCCATTTCTTCTAGGTTATCCAATTTGTGGGCATATAGTTTTTCATAGTATTCTCTTATGACCATTTTTATTTCTGCACTATCTGTTGTAATTTCTTCTCTTTCATTTCTAATTTTATTTATTTGAGCCTTCCCTCTTTTTTTCATGGTGAGTCTGGCTAAGTGTTTGTCAATTTTGTTTATCTTCTCAAAGAACCAGCTCTTAGTTTCATTGATCCTTTTTACTGTTTTTCTTTTTTAGTCTCGATTCCATTTATTTCTGCTCTGATTTTTATTATTTCCCTCCTTCTGCTGACTTTGGGCTTGTTTGTTCTTTTTCTAGTTCTGTTAGGTGCATTTTAAGGTTATTTATTTGAAATTTTTTTTGCTTGTTGACATGGGCCTGTATTGCTATGAATTCCCCTCTTATGATCTCTTTTGATGCATCCCATAGGAGTTGGTATGTTGTATTTTCATTTTCGTTTGTCTCCAGGTATTTTTTAATTTTGCCTTTGATTTCCTCATTGATCCAATGGTTGTTCTATAGCATGCTATTTAGTCTCCACATATTTCTGACTTTTCTAGTTTTTTTCTCATGATTGATTTATAGCTTCATAGCATTGTGGTCAGAAAAGATGATTGGGGGTGATTTCAATCTTCTTAAGTTTATTGAGGCTTGCTTTGTTTCCCAACATATGGTCTCTCTTTAAGAATGATCCATGTACACTTGAGAAGAATTTATATTATGCTGTTTTTGGATGGAATGCTCCCCATATATCTATTAAGTCCATTTGATCAAGTGTTTCATTTTAATCTACTATTTCCTTGTTGACATTTTGTTTGAATGATCTGTCCATTGATGTAAGTGGGGTATTGAGGGCCCCTACTACTATTGTGTTGCTGTTAATTTCTCCCTTTGGGTCTGTTAATAATTGCTTTATATACTTTGGGGCCCCTGTATTAGGTACATATATATTAATAAGTGTTATGAGCTCTTGGTGGAATGTCCCTTTCATCATTATATATTGCCCCTCTCTGTCTGTGATTGCCTTTTTCAACTTGAAGAATGTGTTGTCTGATGTAAATATGGTAACTCCTACTTCCTTTTGTTTGCCATTAGCTTAGAGTATTATCTTCCATCCCTCCACTCTAAGCCTATGTTTGTCTTCAGAGCTGAGATATGTTTATTGGAGGCAGCACATTGTTTGGTCTTATTTTTTAATCCCTCCAGCTACTCTACATCTTTTGATTGGAGAATCAATCCATTTTCATTTAGAGTCATTATTGATATATGAGCGCTGAATACTACCATTGTATCTCTTGTTTTCTGGTTGTTCTCTGTATTTGTTGTATCTCTTTCTTTGTATTCCTGACTACCATTTCATTTCAGTAGTTTTCTGAAGAGGTTTTTCTCCATTTTCTCTCTTTTTATGAACTGTGGCTTCTTCTCTGGTTTTTGTTTAGTGGTTACTGTGAGGATTATATAAAAGATATCATAGATGAGATAGTCCCTTTTCTCATAGCCTGTTATCTCCATTAACCTAAGCAGGTTCCTTCCCTTTCCTCTCCACTTCTGAGTTATTGTTACAAATTTCTCTGTTTTTTATGATGTGAGTTTGTGACTATGTTGAAGTGTTTACCATTACTCTTGATGTTTTCTTTCCCTTTATCATTTAATTTATAATTCAGTCTTTGCCTCTCTGTTCTGACAGAGAGCTGCAGTTTTCTGTCTATTTATCTCCTTGCTCAGAGCTTTGTAGACCTTTGTCTTTTTGTTTCAGTGTGAGGGTATCTTTAATTATTTCTTGTAGGGGAAGTCTAGTGGCAATGAACTTCCTCAGCTTTTGTTTATCTGGGAGAGCTTTTATTTCTCTATCATATCTGAATGTAAGTTTCATTGGATAGAGAATTCTTGGCTGAAAGTTTTTGTCTTTCAGTATTTTGAATATATCATTCCATTCTCTCCTAGCCTGGGGTAGGGTTTCTGCTGAGAATTCCTCCAAAATCCTGATGGGGCTTCCTTTGTAGGTTATTTTCTTCTGCCTTGCTGCTCTTAATATTTCTTCCTTGTCATTGGCTTTTGCCATTTTTACTATTTATGCCTTGGATAAAGTCTTTCAGCATTGGTGTGATTACATACTCTATTAGCTTCATGTACTTTTAAATCTGGAAACTCCTTTAAATTTGGAAAGTTCTCAGGTATTATTTGTTCAAACAAGCTCTCTGCTGCTTTTTCACTCTCTTCCCTCTGGAATACCTATAATCCTTTTGTTGCTTTTCCTAGTTGAGTGGGATATTTCTTGAAGAATTGGTTCATTTTTAAAATATCTTGGTTCTGTCTCCTCCTCCACCTGTAGAATGGCTATATTTTTATCCTCTAAATCACTAATTCTTTCCTCTATAACATCTGCTCTATTTCTTAAGGGTTCTGGATTATTTTTTATTTCACTAATTATGTTTTTCATATCCAGGATTTCTGCTTGATTCTTTTTTATAGTTTCAAGCTCTTTACTGAAGATATTCATTTTATTTCTGATCTCATTATACTGTCTTTTGGAGTTCTCTTGTAAATCATTGAGTTTCTTATGAGATAGATTTTTCATTCTCTGTCATTTAGATTGTAAATCTCTGTGCCTTCAGGGTTGATTTCTGAAGAATTGTAATTTTCCTTCTGGTCTAAATTATTGCTGAATTTTCTCATGGTGTTTGACCAACTAATCTCTTGTCAGGGCAATTGTGGTATTATTAGGTTGCAGATTCCACCTGTTACTGCTAGGGGGAAGTAGAAGAAGAATTTCTGGCCCCCACCCCTTCTGCTGGAAGCTGTGGGGGTAGTGTTGGCACTTGCCCTGGCCTGGAGTGGGTTCAGGCTGTTGTGTGGACTGTGCTTGGCAGGTAGGCCTCCTACTGGACTGATCTATGGCCAATTTTTGGCACTTCAGTGGCACGGTGGTCTCCCTCTCCTCACGGGGAAAGTGATCACGTGCAGGCCAACGGTTGCTACTGCCTCTTCCCACAGCCACCCCAGGACATGCTCCCTCCTTTGGGCTTAGCAGGACTATGGGTGCCTGTGCAGGTCTGGAGTGTGCTTTCCCCAGCATTTTGACCTGCTGCACCCTCTGCTTGTGGTCTGGGCAGCTGTGCTTGATGGACTGGGCTTCTTCACTGGGACCAAGCTTGGGCCACTCCTTAGTGCCATAGGTGCTTAGTGGGCTCCCTCTCCCTGCTGGGAAAGTGATCGTGAGTGGGATAATGCTGCCACTGCCTTTTCCCACAGCCACCCCAGGACATGTTTACTCTTTTGGGGTTCAGCAGTACTATGGGTGCCTGCACAGGCCTAGAGTGTGCTTGCCCCAGCCTGCAGATCTGGGCCTCTGCTCATGGGCCAGTGTGCTTGGTGTGTGGGGCTTCTTTGCTGGAACTGAGCTAGGGCAGCTCCTTGGTGCCACAGGTTCATGGCAGGCTCCCCCTCCCCACTAGGAAAGTGATCATGAGTTGGCTAAAGGCTGCCACTGACTCCTCCTACTGTCACCCCAGTGCATGTTTCCACTTTCTGCTCACTTGTACCAGGTGGAAAGTATTTGTCTGCAAGCACAGGGCTACCAGGGGAGAGCAGGGAGTGCTCACCTATCTCTGCCACTTACTGGGTGGCCAGTCCATCCAACCTCAGGTGTAGAGCTGGGTGTGTCTCTCAGGCATCCTGTTGTGCTTCATAGGATTCCACCACTGGTCAGTGAATGTCCATTTAGTGATAGTTAAAAATGGGGAGAGACAAAGGGAACGTTTAACTCTGCCATGTTGCTGATGTCACTCCAGTTTTTATTCTTAATACACTATGAAATGTGATTTATTTTGAGTGGAAGACATTTACTATTAATTACTGCAATTAATTATTATAATTAGTAACTATTAATAATACACAACTTTGCAGTGAAAATTTTTCAAGGATCAATAAAGATAAAATAACCATAGAGCATATGGAGAACTGCAGTATCAAAGTTCAGAGCTTTTGGGGTTTTTATTGTTAAAATATACTTTATTTCTGAAAGAATAGGTTATATGTAACATCAAGGCAACTTGAGATACATTCTTTTTTTTCTTTTTTTAGTGAGATATAATTGACATATGACATTTTGTAAATTTAAGGTGTACAACGTGTTGATTGAAGGCATTTATATATTGTAATGTGATTATCACCGTGGGGTTAGCTCATACCTGTTTCACGTCACATGATTATATTTTTGTGGTGATAAAATTTAAGATCTAGTCTCTTGCAACTTTAAAGTATATAATACAACATTGTTGACTACAATCACAATGCTGTACATTATCTCCCCAGAACTCGTTCATCATCTAACTGGAAGTTTGTGCCATTTTAGCAGCCTTTCCCTATTTCCCCCACCCCCACCACCTGGTAACCACCATTCTACTCTCTGTTTCTATGAGTTCAGCTTTTTTAGAGTCCACATACAAGTGATAAATCATTGAAAATATAGATGTTATAATTGAACCAGTTGAGCAAGTTTTCATTATCTGTATTTTTCTCATTACTATTATTTCTTATCAAATTTCCACAACCCAGAGCCAGTAAAAAGAACATGGCTATTCCATAAAAATCTCTACCTTAGTTTTAAACAATAGTTGCAGAACTGTAAAATTATGGAAATTTGCTTCATATACCTCCTAATTTATATTTAACTATCTTTCCTTTTTTTCCTTTAAGGAATTCAACTTGAATTTGCCATCTTTACTTTCCAAGGTTCTTAATAGGCATTAAACGAATGTATTCATGTTAAAGAAAAATAGTAAATTGAGAATTTTTATTAACTTTTACTATTTTTAAGTGATATTCCTAGAGGGAAATTTAGACAAATTATTTTCTATATCTAATATAGATCTAAGTAATAAACTAGCTCAGAATATTCTCTTTTTATAATGTGTGAAATACAGATTAAATTTTACATGGATTAATTGGAAAATATAAATATAAGCCAAAAATTATTTTTGTTAAAATGAACTACTTTCATATATCATGTTTTTAACCTTGGTTGAAATAATAGTAAATCCAGAAGATATTCTAAAGTAGATGTTATAATGTTCTTAGACTTTTAAAAAGAGAAACATCTTGCCTTTTTCAAAGTATTCCTGTTTAATACTACACATATTTGTAGTATTTGTGTTCAGCAAGTGACACCTTTTGTCACTTTTAGAGGAGGAGTCCCACTCCAGCAGGAGCAGCAATCCCAGGATGTCAACCCACTTCATGGTTTGGGGTCACCAAGAAAGGTAAAAGTCACCAGGAACTGGTGATGGAACAGTGCTTTACTCACACTGGGAAGAGACAGAGTGAGATCAGCTTGCACAATGAGCCTGGGTCCCCAGTGGCCAGCAGGTCTTGCCCCACTGCCAACACAGTGTGATGGCCTGCAAGCAGCCCCCCTCCTGCTGCAAGTAAAGGATCCCATTCTTCCCTGGTGGGGTTGACATACCGAAGGCTGGGACTGTGCCTGAGAGCTATCTGAAGCACAAGCTTAAGCAAGACAAAGAAGCACATCAAGCCTGGAATAGGGAAAGAGACTCTCAAGCAAGGCCCTATGTCTAGCAAATGCTGTGAGGGCTCACCATCTCTTTTGCAAGGAAATGTTCCAGGCCCATTACAGGGCCATGCAAAGGTCAAAAGACTGCACACACAAGACTGCCTTTTTCAGCAATTTGCAATCCAAAAATATTTATAAACATGATGTGTATAACAAAAGAGTACTAATTCAAAAATAGTTAATAATTTTCTTAAAATATTTTGCATTTCTCCTTTTCTTTAAAGCACCTGGTTTGGGTTATTATAAATCACATTTATTTAAACTACATTATTTGCTTTATTAGTTAAAAGATTCAGCGTACTATTAATTCAGTGCTGATGAAATCTACGTTTTCTTTTACAATATTATTGTCTATATTCATTATACTGTGCATTAGATCTCTCTGGCTGATTTACTACTCATTTCAAGTTTGTACACTTAAATACCATCAGTCTTACCCCCCCTTCCCTGGGTAAGCCACCCTTTTACTCTATTTTTTAGAGGTTTAACCTTTTTTAGATTCCTCATATAAGTGATATCCTACAGTACTTGTCTTTCTGTGACTGACATCTTGCTTAGCTTGGTGTGCTTAAAGTTTACACATGTTGTGGCAAATGGAAGGATATCCTCCTTTCTTATGGCTGAACAATATTCCATTGTGTATGTGTACCCCTTCTTTTTTATCTATTCATCCATGATGGGCATTTGGGTTGTTTCCATATCTTGGCTATTGTGAACAATGCTGTGATAAACGTGAGCATGCATATATCTCATCAAAATGCTGTTTTCATTTCCTTTGGGTATATAGCCAGAAGTGGAATTGCTGGATTATATGGTAGATCTATTTTTAACTTTTTGAAGACCTTCCATTATGTTTGTCATCGTAGTTGGACCAATACACATTCCCAAGACCTATGTATAAGGGTTCCCTTTTCACCACATCCTTGCCAGCACCTGTTGTCTCTTGTCTTCTCGATGATAGCCATTCTAATAGGTGTGAGGTGATGTCTCACTGTGGTTTTGATTTGCATTTCCTTGATGACTGGTGATGTTGAACATCTTTTCATGTGTCTGTTGGCCACTTTTATTTTTGAAAAATGTCTATTTTGATCTTTTGCCCATTTTTAAAAATCAAATTTTCTGAGTGTTTTTTGTTATTAAGTTGACTGAGTTCTTTGCACATTTTGGATATTAATCCTTATTAAATATATGGCTTGAAAAAATTTTCTTCCATTCTGTAGGTTGTCTTCTCATTTTGTTGATTGTTTCTTTTGCTTTGTGGATGCCTTTGAGTTTGATGTAGTCCCATTTGTTGATTTTTGCTTTTGTTGTTTGTCCTTTTGGTGTTGTGTTTAAAAATTTATTGCCAAGACCAATATCACTGAGTTTCTTCCCTGCATTTTCTTCTAGGAGTTTTATGATATCAGGCCTCATATTTAAGTCTTTGATCCATTTCAAATTAACCTTTGTGAGTGGTGTGAGATAGGGGTCTAATTTCATTGTTCAGCATGTGTTTCTTCAGTTTCCCCAGCACCTTTTATTGGAGACTATCCTTTCCTCATTGGGTATTCTTGGCTCTCCTGTTGAATATTAGTTTTCTGGATATACTGGGATTTAGTTTTGGGTCATCTATTCTGTTCCATTGGTCTATATGTCTGTTTTTGTGCCAGTACTACACTGGTTTTATTAACATGGCTTTGTAGTATGGTTTGAAATCCAAAAGTGTGATCCTCTGGCCTTGTTCCTTTTTCTCAGGATTCTACGGCCACTTAGGGTCTTCCGTGGTACCATGCAAATTTCATGATTGTTTCCTCCATTTTCGTGAAGAATGCCTTTGGTATTTTGATGAGGACTGCATTGAATCTGTAGATGGCTTTGAATAGTATGGCCATTTTAACAGCATTAATTCTTCCAACCCATGAACATGGGATGTCTTTTCATTTGTTTGTATCTTCTTCAATTTCTTTCAGCAGAGTCTTGCAGTTTCATTGTACGAATCTTTCATTTCCTTGGTTAAATTTATTCCCAAATATTTTATTGTTTTTGATGTTATTGTGAATGGGATGGTTTTCTTTATTTCGTTTTCAGATGCTTAATCATAAATGTAAAGGAATGCAATTGATTTGTGTATGTTGATTTTGTATGTTGCCATTCTACCAAAATTGTTAATTAATTACAACAATTTTGGGGCTGACTTTTGAGGGTTTTCTATATATAAGATCATATCATCAGCAAACAGTGACAATTTTACTTCTTCCTTTCTGATTTGGATGCCTTTTATTTCTTTGTCTTGCCTAATTGCTCTAGGTAGGACTTCCTGTACTATATTGAATGTGAGTGGTGAGAGTGGAGATCCTTGTATTGTTTCTTAGAGGAAATAATTTCATTTTTTCTCCACTGAGTATAATGTTAGCTGCAGGTTTGTTGTATATGGTCTTTATTATGTTGAGGTATGTCCCTTCTATACCTGATCTGTTAAAGGCCTTTCTCATGAAAGGATGTTGTATTTTGTCAAATGCTTTTTCTATGTCTATTGCGATGATCATGTGATTTCTATCTTTCATTTCATTGATGTGCTGTATTACATTTACTGGAAATATGCATTTTGATATATTAATGTTTTATCATTTAATACAATTTGTAAGCAATTGCATAGACATTTACAATCCCAAATGTTTGTAAAATAAATATATAATATAAAATTAAATTATATATTATGTACAGTATAAAATATATATATTTTGTGTGTCTGTGTGTCTGTGTGTCTGTGTACACTTCATACTCATTGTCAACTTTGTCTTAATCATACCATCTAATTGGTTAGGTGGGGAGAATCCTTATGTAAGAGAATAAGCCAATATTACTAACTTATATGTATTTATGCCTTCTGAGATCGTATAAAAAATAGCACATATACTCCCTGGCCTGTCTGAGTTAGTTGTACAACTTATGCATATAAGGTTTTCCCTCCATAATTGTTTTCTTGATAGAAAAAAAGAGAAAAACTAATTCTACATTCAGCCTTTGTTCTTCTTCATTTAGTCATGCAATACGTGAGCGTAAGTACTAGTGATAAAGCATTTATTCTTCTTCAGCTTCTGCACCAATTATTTTTCCTCAGTTCTTATATTCTTATGTTGTTTCAATTCAAAATATACTGACAGATTCACAATGCAAACTTAGTCTTTGTTTATCTAGTTATAGATATTCAAAACTACCAGAATAGTCAGATGGTACTTCAAATGCACATGAATAGTATAAAACATCTTTTCTTATCTAAAAACCTTTTTTTTTTTGGTCATAAAATTCTTTATTTTGATTACTTCAATTAAAAGTGAAAATAAAAAATATTTTTGGTGTTTTGACAACGTTGGGAAGGTAATTCTAAGTTGTAATGATAAGCAATAACAATAAAAGTATATTTGGAGAAATATAGGAATGGTTTAGCCTCAGGTGTATATAGATGAATAGCATAAGCTGACACATTGAAGACATTGATAGATCTCTATCTTTCTAAGTCAAGATATGCATTTAATTTTTAAAAATCTGCATTATATTAATATTACTTTAGTGAAGCTGTAATTTCAGTGAGAAGTACATTAAATAACCTCAAACAATATATTTCATTATGCTGAATTAGCTTCTTTTCTACCTATTTTGACTTTTTCAGCTTGACCTTAAACTACAGAGAGTAACTACAAATTTAAGAACATAAATAGAATACTACAATGATAACAATTATCAGGTCTATTAAGGAGAATTATAATAAACAACAAGCATATTTTGTGTTATTTATATGCGTCAATGAGTCAGATAAAATACCCTCAAAAAACCTGTCAGCTATTATTCTTATTAATTTATAGATCAGATACCATAGTTGGATGACGGATAAGCGGTCTGTTGACCTTCTCAGGGCTGGACAACGAGCTGGAACTTGAATTCACTTCGGTCAAATTCCAGACCCAAGTTCTTTGCAGCATGCTGTCATCTTAATAATGCAATCTTTTAGTTCTCAATCATTTGTTTCATGTTTCTGTATAAACAATGTATGATAAAATTAATCACTCTTTTGGAGAAATGAGGGCTGGTGGAGAATGAAACATTTAATACATCTTAGAACGAAAGTTCTTTATTCATGTCTTCTCTTCTTATCCTTCCTAAGAATTATAAATGCTGAAATGAATATTTATTAGTGTAAATTATTTGTGAGAATTTTTGAGAATGTGTTTTAAACTTGCTTTTTCATCTAAAACCAAAGACGAAAATACATTGCTACCTTCTATAACCTGTCAGCAACTCGAAGTTTATTATCATTTATAACTGAGTATTTAATGTTACATGCATTGTAGAGCTTAGGTAGAAATCTATGTTTTAACACAAATTTGAAAATGTAACTCTAAAAGTCAAATCCTGGTTCAATTAAATAATTTAAAATATTAATTTGGGATATACTATATAGATCTGTGTTTTAGGTATAAATCAGGAGTAACAACAATGATTAAATATGAAAGCATACTAATTTCTGAAATCATGCATAGGCAATAAACAGTGCAATAAAATATTTAAATATCTAAAAATGAGAAAATTTAAGGTACGATCTGAAAGAAAATTCTGTGGTGTCTTTTAGTGTACTGACAGATAAGAAGTAAAGGGCATAAGTTTCCCTAGTGAGACATATCACACGAAAAAAGAGCCCTTTAAATTTACTTTGCTTTTTGATTCATGTAAACCACATGGAAGCAAATATTAAACTCATGGTAATATTTAACTTTTGCCAAATAAAAATGTTTTAGAAAAACATGAGAAAATGTGGATCTTGAAGTCTACTTAAATCATGATTTCATTTAGATTTTCCATAGAAGGGAAATATTTCCACGCATGAACAAATGTACCAGAATGATTTATCTTTCTCCTTCTCCATGTGAGGGTGCAGTGTGTGTAAAACAGTTTTGCTGTTGCTGTTTATAAAGAAGTTTCATTTCTAGAGATGAAGGCAAAACTAGCATTCCTCAGATTGCTATGGAGAGTCATTTCAGCAGTTAATTTGCTTTTATTGACTTTCAAGGTTTCATACTGAGAAATTTCTTGGCTGGTGTTCTTAAAATTGTAGTAAATGTCTTCATCTTTGCTCATTCTTCTGAAGTTAAAATATGACTTTTCAGTCTTCTCCTTGAGATTTATCAACTTGTTATATTTCTAGTAAACACAAAGTATGTTTCAATCAACACCCTAAAAATTGTAAACGCATTGTTTGGTTAGTTCTCTTAGGCCTGAATCCATCTGGCACAAACTGTATTGTATACACACAAACTATACACACACACACACACACACACACAAATTTAAAAATAAATTTGATAGCTGTCATCTGTTTTTGTTTGCTTTTCTGGGAAATATGAAAGACTTTAGATACTAGATTTAGGGCCATCATGGCCTTATTAGTGACACCTTAGAGCAGACGCTGGTTCTGGCACTGAGAACTACAGTGGGTAGAGATGAAAGAAATTATAACCAAAACAACAGTGGAAAGATATCAGAAAGAGGAAAGAAGATAGTCATCACACTGCTTTAGATAGATAGCCTCCACTAAAAGGAGATTCTGTAGATTTCTCACTATCAAATATTTGATAATCAAATACTTTTTTGCCATATTTTATTATTTTATTTATGATATATTACCGACATATTTGATTAGTTTATATTTTATATTTGTTACATTTTCTATATATTTTAAACAATGTGAAGCAAATTAGGAGGATAGAGCACTATTCAAATTATAGTCATAATACTTTCTGTCTCTTCCAAGTAGACTTCAAATTTTGGAGTAAGTTGTGTGAGATACATGATTAGAGAAAGATCTTCAACAGAATTTCAACTGACACTTAAAATCACGATGGTTCTCTCTCTCTTCATTTTGGTAAGTAACAACAATTAAAATTAATAAGACAGAGTTCCATTTCTGGGAAGATGGAGTAGATGTAATTGTCTCTATTTTGGGGGGAACAAGTACAACTAAACAAACCTGAAAAGACTCTAATGAGGAGTTAGGCTGGCTAGAGCACTGGATTCCCAAGGAATGACTTGGCTGTGAGTTCCCTCATTTATATCTTATAAATCCCAAATTTGGAGTTGAAGAAGTGAGCAACCTGGAAATAGCAATGGAGGCAGCCAAAAATAAGACAGCAAAAGCTGCTTTGTGTAGTTCAAGAACCAAAAAAGGTGAGGCAAAGCCAATCGTGAGAGGAAATATTTAGAAAATAACTGCCCTCCTCCAATATTGAAAAATTGAACTGACAAATAGAAATGGCAAGCAATGGGATATAGTGGAGTATATGAGGAAGCCTTTTGGTGTAAACCTAATTCGGCCTGACCTTGTTTTTCCAAAAGGGCCTGACCATGGCCACTGAGCATGCATTGTATATCTGCTTTAGATATTCCCTATGGCAAGAACAAAGGCCCTTGAGATAAAGGTGCAACTTCCCTCCCCCTCCCAAGGTTGGCATTTCCTTCAGGATTAAGCATCTTTCCTTAGGCTAGGAACTGATTGCTGCGGCTCACTTGTGACCACCCAGCTTGAGACAATAGACTTGCTTCCTGCTATGCCTGCCAAGATAGCAGACCCACTACCTGTTGTGTCCATCAAGCACTGTGCCTACAGGGCAATCTTGTGACTATTGTGGGAGGGACATTTCAATCATATGTGAAATATCCTGTTTGGGGGTATATAACCACTCTGTGCACCTCACATCTTCAGTGCCCTTCCTTTGGGAAGAAAGGTCCTGGGGCCATGGTCCTCAGATTTTAGCTCAGAATAAACTCTCCCAAATTTTCATTTATAGATTGGTTATGGATTATTTTCGTCGACAGAACTATAGTAAAATATCAGAATGTATTTCAAAATCCTATTTATAGTTTATTAACTAATTAATTACAAGTAACATTTCCATATATAACAACATAATTATTTTAGTTAAGCTGACTATTTTTCCTAGTAATGGGATATTCATTTTTCAAAAGCAGGCTACATTATAATAAATACCTTCCTGAGTAATTCCATTTTAATGTTTCTATTTGGCTGACAGATTTCTCTGCTGCTGACAGTTCATTTCTCGGGGATCA
Source organism: Equus caballus (assembly GCF_041296265.1). Classification (NCBI taxonomy): domain Eukaryota; kingdom Metazoa; phylum Chordata; class Mammalia; order Perissodactyla; family Equidae; genus Equus; species Equus caballus. Next base: position 14,546,032 of record NC_091702.1, on the reverse strand, counting down.
ATAGCTTGCAGAAAAAAGAACATCATTCTCTCTGCACTATCAGGTGCGTAAGTAAGATGTCAAATGTGGTGAATGCTTCTCTACCCTTAATGTGCTTCTTAAAATTTTGAGTGTTAAGTCATATAAATATTCCTTTGATTATTATTTTACTAGCAAGGGTAGCTCTCAATTATATACTTAGCCTAAGAACTCGACAGAAATATTATAGAAGCAGCTTATTTGGAATATATTTTAGTCAGTCCATCTCTTTCTTTCTATCTGATTTGGCAATTATATAGGATATATAATATATAAGAATGATATGTAAGAACACATGTTTAAATTTATTTTGATTCATTAATTTTTAACATTTATGGAATTTCTGTGGAGCTGATCGGTTGAGAAGACTGCTGAACACAATCAAATCATTGTTCGATTACTTTGTTTAACAGTCTTAAGTTATATATTTTAAAAGTTTTCCAAAATATGCAAAGTAGAGAGGAGAATTTACTCCATCCCCACCCTAATAGTCACGAGTTATCAACATTTTGTCATGCTTGCTTGATTTATCCCTTCCTCCTTCCTTCCCTCCTTCCTTCCTTCTCTCCTTCACTCTTTCCTTCCTTGCTTCCTTCTCTTCTTACTTCTTTCCTTCCTTTTTCTTTGGATTGAAAAAGGGCTGCATAATGTTCCCAACACTTTAGCACCTCATTTTGCGACTCCTCCCATCAAGAGGTAGGGTCTCTTTCATCATACCTTGTATCTGGGCTTGGCCAGTGGCTTGCTTTGCCCAATGGGACATTAGCAAACATAATCAAGCAGAGTCTTTAAGAGAGCTTGCATACTGGACTTTGTCTTCTTTTGCTATATTTGGAAACTTGAGACCACCATGTGAACAAAATTGAGCTAGACTGGTGGAAAGTGAAAGGCTAATTGCAGGAAAACCAAGTCCAATAAACTACTTGCCCACTTTCAGAATATCCAGGTCATTCTAGGTCATCCAGCCATCGGCTGAACTATAGACATATCAGAGGGCCCAGCAGAGGCAAAAACTGGCCATGTCAGGAACAGCACAGCTTATCTACAAAATTTGAGAAAAATCAATAAGCTGCTGTTTTAAGCTATTAAACTAATGTCCTTCCTTCCTTCTTTTCTTTTCTTTATTCCTTCCTTACGTTCATTTTTTTCTTCTTTTCTTAGTCGCTTCCTTTCTTTTTTATGTTGCCCTAATATTTAAAAAAATAACTCCTAAAAATCATGGCTGTTTTCTCATAAGTGTTCCTGTACACATCTTAATAAATAAAAGCATTTTGTTAACAACCACACTATCGTTGTCTCAATATTAGCAATAATGCCTTAACAACTAATATCCAGCCAATATTTAAAATTCTCCAATTATTTCAAAATATATTTTATTGCTTTTTTAAACTTTATTAGTAAGTTAATTATGAAATAATGTTTTAAATAATTTTTTTGTGTGTGTGTGGAAAATTAGCCACTCTAGCTAGGTTGAAACTCCAGTGTCTCCTCGGGACTTCGTTACCTCTGAAATCCTTGTTCATTCCTCACCCACCAACAGCTGTTCTTTGTTATTCCTTTCAGAGTCTGTCCTTATACAAGCGCAGCTCAGAATTCAGGTGAGCACCAGAGGGGAACCCTGAGCAGATCACCAAGGCTCTCTCTCTGCCATTCCCTCTTCTCTGGACCCTGCCCAGAAGTTCCAGCCTCCTTAGCAAGATAGTCCCTCTCCATTTGGTCTCCACTTCACTGCACAGCAACTTAGAAACTCCCTTCTGGGAGGCCAAACCTTGGAGGCTGGTCTGTGCTCAAGACTGATGCTACAGACACTCTTCAATGTTGTTCATTCGGTATTTTCCTATCAAATGTCTAGGTCAAAAACGTTACATTGTTTACTGGGTTTATAAGGAGGCAAAATCCTCTCATCTGTAGCTGCTCTGCCAGGCCTGAGAGTTTCCATTTACGCCAGCTTAGTGTATTTTCATGGTCATATCTGGCCAAGGCCCACAGCTCACTGCACCTGTATAGAGTTTACATGAATACATACACTGAATTTTCATCTATAAAAAAATTTGCTTTAATTTTGTTTGAATAATGATGACTTCATTAATTGACAATGGATTAATTTAGGAAGAGTCCGATGAGTTCATTATAATATTCAATGTATATATACTACAATTATTTTTGCTATTGTACTAGAGCCAGAATCAATAGAATCCACCACAGAACATTAATGCAAATGAGTGAGTTACTATTCTGGGATCTTACCCATGGAGGTGGAGATTAGTATTTGCAGAAAAATTTTATAAACAAAACCCTAGACTAATAATTTTCACGCTGTGAAGTAGAGTAATTGATCTAGTTCACCTTTCAGTTTTAATGTTAACTTTTATTTATTAAATAACTTTTATTTATTTATTTATTAAAAGTTACTAAATAACTTTTAGTTATTAAATAAATTTTTAACTTTTCTGTTCAATTTTTTAAAAAACAATACACTTAAAGTGAATTCTCAATTTTCTGTAACATTATAGTTTGAAAGAAAGAGTAGAAGTTAGAAAGATATTGATTGATATGCCAAATTTTGGATGTTTAGTTGCTATGCAAAATTGCGTCTGGATATTTAATTTTTTGCATATACTTCTATGGTTAAAACTAACATTAATTTTTTAATCCTATGTGCAGTTAACTAATGCCAGTGCTCAATATCTTTATCCAGTGCTGAGGAACCATGGTAGACAGATCAAGGAAACTAATTTCCTTAACAGTATTGCTCAAATGTAAAATAAGCAAATATTTCAAATTTTCCAAGTAATATATTAGTATGAACTTTAACATATGCATAGCTATTACACCATCTGTTATGGGCTGAACCGTGTCCCTACAAATTCATTTGTTGAAGCTCTAACCTCCAGTATCTCAGAATATGACTCTATTTTAAGAGAGGGCCTTTAAAGAGGTAATTAAGTTAAAATGAGGCTGTCAGGATGGGTGCTAATCCAATCCATCTGGTATTGTTATAAGAAGAGGAGAGTAGAACATACTGAGAGAGACATCAGGGACACCGGTACACAGAGTAGCAATCATATGAAGAAGCAGTAAGAGGGTGACTACCTGCAAGTCAAAGAGAGATGCCTCAGAGGAAACCAGCCCTGCCAGCATCTTGATCTTGGACTTCCAGCCTCCAGAACTGTGAGAAAATAAATTTCTGTTGTCTAAGCCACCCAGTCTATGGCATTTTGTTATGGAAGTCTTACCAAACGAATACATCCCCTCATATAATTATTGTAAGTGACTATTAGATTTTCTAATAAGAAGTATTCGTAATTTTTAAAATAACAGAAAGATCAAAATAGCTATAAATTAGGATGTATCAAAGATGGAGATATGAAGACACTGAAAGACAATACACCTGGAAAAGGTAGAATGGTTTATGAGCTCTTCAGAGCTCTCTGTTACACAGAATACAAGGCTTCTGCATCTCATCTCTGGTTTGTCCATTTGATTTAACAAATATTGTCAACTAGTTTTCAGAAGCCTGCAAAATGAGTACAACCTTTGTCTTGTCTGTTCAGCTGCTTTAATGTGGCTTCACAAAAGCATGAAGGGCATTATTTGATGGATCAAGAAAAGATGAATAAAAACATCTATTGGGAAACATCACCGCATATTATTTTTTTAACATTGGATCACATGTGTTTTAAATAAAAACTATTTCTTCCGTGATTTCTTCCCGCTTTTTAAATAAGTTGCATATTTCTTACTACTGAATTTAAAAAACATTCCGGATACAAATCTTTTGCCAGATATATGATTTGTCAATATGTCCCAGTCCGTAGCTTATCTTTTTTTATTCTTTTAACAATGTGTTTCACAGACCAAAATTCAAAAAATTTTGAAGTTCGATTCATTATTTTTTTCTTTTATAGATTATGCTGTTAGTATCATGTTCAAGAACTCTCTTCCTAACCCCCATACTCAAAGGCATGAGTGAAAGAGCCAGTTTCCAAAGTTTGCCTACTTCATAATTCCATGTATATGACATTCTTGAAAAGATAGAACTGTAACGACAGAGAAAAGATCAGTGGTTGCCAGAAGTGGGGAATGGTGTGACTATGAAGTAGCATAAGGAGTTTTCTGTGTGATGGACCTGTTCTGTATTCTGATTATGATGGCAGCTAAACAAATCTATGCATGCTTAAGGCTTGTGTAACTGCACACTTCTCCCAAAAATATCAGTTTTCCTCTATTTTAAATGAAAATACAAAAATATATGAATACAATCCAAAAATAAAATATCTTTTTGCCTCTATATATTTTATGATAGATATTCCTTAAAAATACTTGAAAGACAATTATCAAGAGGAAGGCACAGTAGTGTAAATTAAAATCAAATTGTTCAAGTCACAGACACACAAAACCACCAATTAAGACAGTTTTCATTCTCAGAGTTCATTCAGGTTTTATACATTAATAAGTTCAGTTACGAATTTGTGAAACTGACATATATAATGTAAATACTAAACACTGTTATTGCCCTCAAACAGCAGCTAATGCAAATATTCACAGAGCAGAAGGCAGTGCTGGTATCAGAGAGTTTCTCAATTATTTTCCTTAAGAAAAAACAATAAGAACAAATGTGCAAGATTATGAGTAGAAAACAAAAAGGAATCTTAAAAATGTGAGCTGAGACATAACCATCCCAGATATTGGTATATAAATAATCAGAACTTATTCTCTTTGTTTATTTCTTAATAACTTATCCCTAAGTACGATCTAAGAGAATTGTGCTTTATGAAATGGGCATATAGGGTATATATTGTAGCTGGTCTCTGTGGATTTGGTACCTCGTAGATTTTTGGGAGAGAGCATTGCACAGTCAACAGTCATTCATTCACTTGTTTATCCAGCTATTTATTTATTCAGTACAGCTTGAACCAACCACAAATCTATATTAGACCTAATATTATTTTTCCTTACTGCCACTTGTAATCTTTGTTTTTTTTCCTTTACTTGTTTATGTTTTGCTTTTAACAAATAAATGGATTTAAGTCAGTGAATCTGTGCAGAAAACTCCTAAATACCAATAACTATCTGTTAAATAGCACACAAACCCCTATTTTTCATTTTTTTTTTTTCAATTGCTGCTAGGTTGGTGCTATAAATAGGGAGATATTTTTACTAAGAACTCTTCTAAGTTTTTAAGATTGAAAAAGGCTACTTTTTTTTTTTTTTTTTTTTTTGCTGTGGAAGATTTGCCATGAGCTAACTTCTGTGCCAGTCTTCCTCTAGTTTTTTGTATGTGGGACACCTCGACAGCATGGTTGGTAACTGGAGTAGGTCCACACCTGGGATCCGAACAATTGAACCCCAGGCTGAAGAAGTGGGGCATGCAGAACCTTCACTGCTCGGCCACAGGGCCAGGCCCAAAAAAAGGCTACATTCTTAACAACAGAGAAAGAGAATAAACACAAAAGCTTCCAAAGATAAAATAAATAAAAGGAGCAAAAGTTCTGTGTTGGCAGAATGGCTTTAAAAAGACGTGAATAGTTTTGAATTCATCAGGGGATAAGCAATGATACAAAAATAGGCTGCTAATTAATAAGGAGAGCCTTGAAAGTAATGAGTCCAAAATGGCTGTGTTATTGAAACTAATCATACAAGTCATTTTTAATAAGAAAAATGAGAAAAATTTTAGGAAATAGTGACTACTTTGCAAAAATTGCTATTGACAAAAGACAGAGAGGGAAATACTTGAATATTTGAACATACTCAGATCAGCTATTTGGATGAACGGTTTCCAAGGGCACAGAGCAAGTTAGTTGCATAGCTTGTTACATGTTACGTCTCTTCCTACCAGTTACTGAATGGACAATAATAAAGATGTAAAAATCATATCAAAACATCTATATGTCTGCGTAGGCATGTCTTTGCACTATGTTTTCTCAATCATATTAGATTCTACTTTTGATACAGTATGTCTTTCAATGTAGTAAGATCTTTCCAGACTTCGAAATAAAAAATTCAGTTCTTCTGTTTTCCCCAGTTTTGTCAGAGCCGCAGTACCTGAAATGAAGGGGAAAATACTTTTGATTTAAAAGAACTGGATGCTGAAAGAAGGAGACAAAAGTCCAAGATTGAAGGAATTGGGTGTTTGTTTGTTTCCCCTCTACTGGAATAGCTACTTTCTACTACTTTCTAGAAGACGATATTTAATCTAAAACTTAAAAATGAAAGAACCAACCATATGAAGTATCGAGGTAAGATCATTCCAGCAGAAGAAAACAGTGTATCTAAACCCTAGTTGTGGAAGAACTTCTATGTTCAAGAAAAGAAAGCATCTTTGTGACTGGATTTTAATGCCCGAGGGTGACGATAACAGGAGGTAAGGTTAGATCATGGACAGTCATGATAAGATGTTTGAATACAAAAATGTGAAGTTAAATTTGTAAGTTAAATATGTAATCATTCTTTAGTGAAATTCATTTCAGGTTCTGTTCCATTAAAAGAAAACCCAATGAGTGAACTCAATGACTGAAGAAGTTATAGTAAGAAGGCAGAATGGGTTTTATAAATGAGACAAAATGATGGAAAGAGATTAATTGATAAAATAAAGCCAAAAGGAGGCAACATATATGAATAACCTAAATCCCTAACTAGGAACATACATAGAGCTGCAATGAGAAATCGGATGAGTTATCCTACCAGAACTTTGGCCACAAATTCTAATGCACACTCCTCTTTTGTATACACAGTGGTTAATCCATGATTAATAGAAATGCTTTTCTATTTTGTAGGAATTTAAAAAAAGATGGCATGCTCTTTTCATTTTGTTGTTGTTGAAGTGAATATTTTGAAGAACTATGAACATGGGGTTGAATGCTAGCCAGCCATCAGCACTAGTAGATCTTATTTCACTCTGAATCAAAAAATATAAATATTTCAGTAGCTCCTACTTGGAGGTAATGCTTATTACTCCACTATTTACTTTTAGGTTCAAGCAGGTTAGGTCAGATGTGGTTTTAAAAAGCTCAGCCCTTGCTGCAAAGAATATTACTTACAGAAATGTTAACTCTGCAACGTTTACAGATAGCCAATACACATTAGCTCATTAATGCTTGTGAGAAGGCATACATTTTTTTAAGTTGTACAAAGTATTTGTATAATTGTCCTTTTACCCCCTCTTCTGTCTTATTTATACAACATACACCATCAATAGTATTTGAGAAATGGAAGACGTAATAAAAATAAACCTAAACAGAAGTCAGCAGTCTGAGCTCTGGTACTAATGCGTCTCTCTCTAACAGTTGGTTGCACATGAGAAAGTCATTGAGCATCAGAAACTTCATGGGTGAAACAAAAAATCAACATGGTCAGGAGATACAGCAGGAACCTTGTCATCATGGAGACATTTTTCTCAGTTTCTTAAGAATTAACTCTGCTCCTTATTAGCTCTAAGACCCTGCATGCTTATTTTACTTCCATAAACTATGTTTTCTTCATCAGGAAAATAAGGATAAAAATGCATTCTACACATATTGGAAATAATGTGTGATAAAGTGCAATATAACCCTAAAATCCATAGAGGAGAGTGTGTTATTTTCGTAGAAAACAAATAGTTTACTATTCCTCACACATTGAAGATTGCTTTAAATGAGAGACCAAAAATAACATTGAAACCCAAAACAAACAAAACAGCTTTTGGATTTCCCCAAATACACTCCAATAAACTACTGTCGACGAAAATAATCCATAACCAATCTATAAATGAAAATTTGGGTGAGTTTATTCTGAGCTTAAATTTTAGGATTATAACCCAGGAGAGTCTTTCCACAAAGGAACAGAGCACTCCAGAGAAGTGGGGGTATACAGGGTGGTTATATACCCTCAAAGAGTATGTTTCACATATGATCGAAATGTCCCTTTTATAATAGTCACGAGGCTGCTCTGTCAGCACACCGATTGATGGAAACGGCACATAGGTCTGCTGTCTCAGTGAACACCGCGGGGTGGCAGGTGTGTTGCCTCGAGCTGGGGGGTCACAGATGAGCCCTGCAATCAGTTCCCAGCCTAAAGAAAGATGCTTAATCTTTAAGGAGACGCCAACTTTGGGACGGGGAGGGAAGTTGCACCTTTATCTCAAGGGCCTTTGCTCTTGCCATAGGGAATCTCTAAAGCAGATACACAATGGTGGTTGCTGCCTGCCCTGGGCCCATCATGTCCCTCGGTGCTAGGCTTTTATTTCATTTATTTGCCTAGCCGTTGGGAGAAATAGTGGACAAGCATAGAGTTATATATATATTAACAGAGGAAGCATTTCATATGTCATGTAATTTCCAATTAATTTTAGATTGTTGCACAAACATTGTATATGTGCTTTTCTATGACACTTCACATTTGCATTGTATATGATTATAGAACAAGTACAGTAACAATAATAACTCAGCATTTTTAAAAGGATTAGTCTGAAATGAATTCTTAGTCATAGTCCCTATCAGAAAAGGAAATTTGTCCAGGGTTATAAGACAGGTCAACCACCTCAAGCCGTCGAGCAATCATTGCTCTAGTTTGTATGCTACTCTTACAACACTGAGTAAAGAAAACAACAATTAGTTTGAATATTCTGAATAGTACAAGGATTCCAATAAATAATAGAAATACGAATTCCAATCTGGATTGAAAAAGGGAACTGATACTGAAAAGGGAGCCAACCAAATAATTCAGGACTCGGTGTTGGATCGCATAAGGCATCCACTTGCTTCTTCGTGTGTTTTAGCAGAGATGACACATGGGAAGACTCATGAGGTATAAAAGCACAGCATCCAGTCTGAATGACTGTATATCCACCTGGGGATGCAGTAAGAATATCTAAAGCCATTCTGTTTTGAAGGACAGCCCTTCTCATTAAAGGCATTTCGGTATTTAATAAGACTATTCCTGCTTGACTATCATTAAGGGCTTCTTGAGTAAATTTAGTCAAATCTTCCATATGTAATAATGACATCTTTTAGCCCCAAAGAAGAAGCACATATAGTTGCAAATATAGCCATACCAGTGGAGCACTGAACAACCCCATCTGGCCTTAAAGAGAGGGAAGTTGGCAACAGGTTTTAACTCAGCCTGACTCCTTCCCTGCTTTTAAAGGAAACTCAAGGTACAGTGTTTTAGCCATCCAGGCAGTAGCCAAGGCCAAAGATTTGTTCCACATAACCATTGAGTTCCATTAGGAGTCACTCGATAAATTCCTGGCCTTCAAGACCACTCGGTTCCAAATTAATCACTTTAAGTATGATAGCATTTCAAACAAATTATAAAATAGGTATACAGTTTAAGCATAACAAATGTTTAAACGAGGAATATATAAAGTTGGGAATACAAGCCTGGTCCGGAGTCTTGGGACAGCTGTCTACAACAGATGTCGTCTTCTTCTCCTCCTGGTTTGGTCCTTTTCAACAGGGCTGCAAACAGTCTTATTTGATGTCTCTTTCAATAAATAAATTCTTCAGGTTACAGTCCAAGATCCTTAAGTTCTGGGAGTTCTGTGAAAGAATCAGCTACCAATCTTTCATTTTACTTTAAGTACCTCAATAAGACCGTGACAACAATGTAATATATCCCTTAAGGAAAGCTCGTTCATATATTTCTTCATCGAATTGCATAGGCTGTTCTATTATTATTTCAAAGTGAGACAGCTGATGTTTACAAAAAGTATAGATCTAAGATTAAGGAGCACTAGCCCAAGAGCTTTTGGCCGTGACAGAGTAAATGCTTCTGAAAGCTTGCCAATTAAGTTCTAGTTGTGCCATTAGTTTTACCAGTCCTGACGATCGAGGATGGTAAGCGCAGTGGAAATGCTGCAATATTTGCCAAACATTACAAATAGATTTGAGTTGCCCCAGTCACTGTGTAACTCGGGAGGAATTCCTCAAACAGGAATTTATTCTTTTCAGTAATAATTTACCTAAAGCCATCTCTCTTCTGCAAGGAAAAGCCTCAAAACAATGTGACAACATGCAGATCATTACAAGACATATTTATCCTTGAGATGGTGATATTTGGACAAAGTCCAATTGTCATACCTCAAAGGGTCCCTTAGGAAGAGGAAAGTGGCCTTGTAACCCATGCAGTGGGTTTCTTATTGGGCCTGAACCACATCTGCGAGGGGGTGTCAAAAATTCCCCCTTTTGACTGCCATATCTGTTTCTCTTGTTCCGTGACAATTTCTTGAGCCTGTAGAAGGAAATCTTTTACCGGGTTAGCAGAGTTAACAGAAAGTAGCAGGCATTCTTGAGGCTAGACAGCATAACATCCTCACTTATCATTTAAGTAAGACTCATTTGTAAACCAAATTAAACAATAGAATTCAGTCGTGGTCTTCTCTCCCTTGTGATGTTGGAAGCAAGGTAACAAGGTTAATGGTTGAAGCAAATTATAAATTAGTTCCTGCGTCCGGGGGCAGGCAGTCAAGAAGACTTCTAGATGTCAGAGTCAAAGCATCTTTTTGCAGCTTGAAATGTCTCTGATGATGTCGTCGGGCGTTCAGGTATCTTTTTGAGTGGCTTACAGCTTTCACAGCAACAGATAGGAATCTCTCTTAAGTTTCTATCAAGTCGTTCAACTTCAGTTTGCAAGGTTTCAGGAAAAAGAGCATGTTCAATTCTCAATGATTCCAAATGAAAATGAGGTAAAAATTGAAAACATTAGTTTGGAGGTTTGTAACCAGATATTTCAGTAGAAGAATTCAGGATCCAGTCCAGCTCACAGGTAGAAAAAGCCTCAAAGACAATTAACAGAACTAGGATCTAATATCTACAAATGTGCGTTATAGTTTTTTCACTGAAAAATAATTCTTCTCTCTAAAATCACCCTCATTTTTACCAAAGATAGTCAAATTAAGACTAGTTGGTTTGCAATATAAGTTTAGTTTCAAGAAACTTGGCCCAATTATTTACATAAGTGCAGCAAGAATAGCAATTGATCATATAGGCTCTTACATCTGCTTATGCTGGAATTTTTTATGAGGAATCTCGGATTGAACTTTAAAGACTTCTCGAGGCCAGAAAAGCCAAGCCAAGGATTTGTGCCATCAGGCCTTGCCTGCAATACCTTAGATTTGGATGAATTTCTCTCCATTCTTGAGATTCCCCAGAATATTTCAAGGTTCATTGCACTTGCCAGATAAGCAAGCTTTACTTACTTACTTGGTGGAATCTCTCTCTGTAAAGCAAGGTACCAGGCCCATATTTCCAAGTGGCTTTATTTCCAGAAAGTCAACCTTATTCCTCAAAGGCAGTATTGTCATAGCTGAGTCTGTATGTTTCTCTCAAACATGACGTTCCAGTCAAAGTTTTGGTAAGATAACAAATGTGTCCTGTTATAAGGAGAACAGATTCTTATTGAACTTATGCAAATAACTATATTGCCACGAAATAACCATACTCACAGAGTTTCCAAATTCTGGAGGGATCAGGTAGGGAGAAAAAGATAAATGTTTCAGTTTTGCTCACAAAGGTATAAATTCACCAAATTGCTAAGTCATAGGTAGCACAAGAGAAAAAGATTTTCTTGAATCTGAGAAAACAAAGCACAACATCAAAAACAATATTTCAAACAAAAGTCATAAAAAAAAAATCATCCTCAATTCATTCATTTCTGCATAACCGGTTCTTGATCTTAATCTTCTGTTAGCAGTTTTATGAGGTCATCAGTTTTTCCATTAGATTTCTGTAATTTCTTACCCAGTTCAGTTTCATGATGTGAAAGTTTGTCAGAAAGCTGTATTCCAGAGTAAGCGTCAGAGTCCTTTCCATGAATTCCTCTGAAGATGAGACATATTTGCAAAAGCAAAAAGCATCAGAGTAAAACAACTGACTGTAAACAACAAAAGACTTAAAAATGGCAATTGACAGAGAAACTTATTATTCCTGTGATATACAACACCTTAAACTAATAATTAGAATTATGACTGATAACCAGGACAGATCAGAATTTTAGGAATGTCATATAATTTTCAAAACACTTATATCAGTAATATTTACCCACATAATACCAACTAAGAAAGATTATCATCATTTATCTGACAATGCTCCAATGTAATTTAACAGACCAAATAAGCCTAATTAGTCTGGAATCTTCCGCTTTATAGGAAGAGAGAGCAAATTTCTCTGTGAAGTCCCAGGGGCCCTCTGAAAATCCTCAGAGAAATTCTCTTCCCTCTCCAGGTCAGAAGAAAGCCTTCATTCAGGACTTGAATATTTTTGAGGGAGAAGCTTGTCAAAAATATCAAAAGTTTTTTTAAAATACTTGTTCAAATAGGAAACAACACTCACTGTGAAAAAATGCTCAGGTATATACTCAAAATGACAACAAATAGTCAAGGGTAAATAGCTGAAACAGTCAAAATCTTGAGACCTCTTTCTGAAGATGGGAAAATCATTTTAACAAAACAGGTTTTCTGTTTTTTAGGTAGACTTAGAGCAGCCCGAAAAGTTCAAGATAATCATCCTTTTGAGAGAGAAAACCAAATTTTAATTTCTGCACCAGCTTGTTTTTTAACATTAAAACTCATTTGCTTAATTGGATTTACTTTAATCTTAGTCTACTTGACCAGGCATAAAACTCCTTTCAGAATTTCTCCTTCACAAACCTTCTACAACTTTCTTTTTGCCTTCAGAATTTGTCCCAAAGTTTTTCTTTTTTTTCCTTTCTAGTACATTAGGACAAATTTATTTTTCTTAACCCATCAAACAAAATATTTCCATTCTTTATACCCTCCTTACTGAAAACATACATTTTAACTTTCCTTAAATACAGAGTTGTTTTCCTTATTAATTTCCAGTAGCTTTAATTATATATGTTAATTATAACTTTTAACCATTAACAGACCCTGGTAAACACTAAAAGGTAAGCAATTACAAATTGTCTTTTATATCAGCATTCTAAACACTTCATAATTTCTAGAAACACGCCGCACTTTACAGTAAAAGACCCAAACATCTCTGCATATAGCATCTCTGCAATAAAAACCAAAAGTAGATAAATTTAGATGTTTAGCAACGTTTGTTCTATCCAATCCAAAAATTACCCAGATACTCAGATTTTTATCACTTAACTTAGCAGAACTCAAGATTGCTACCAAAAAGAATTTGGAAGCTGTTTTTTCCTCCCCCCACCTTTTTTTTTCTTCAGTCTTAGGAATTAGTGATGGGCTAGGTAGTAGTTCCTGGAGAGGGGAGATGATAATCCTTTTCGAGATAAAGGCACTGGGTGGAATCTGAACTGCCTCTAGAGCAGTATTTCCAGTCTTGCAAGGATTTTCTAAGGACAGTTTCTCTTGATTTTCCCAGAAACTGGATTGTAACTTGAATGACGTTCTAGTTGATCTACCTGTTCAATTGCATCATAAAGGCACAGAGAAACCCCTCAAGTTTTTGATTTTACAGAATGTCCAGGTTCTGGTCAGATCCAGCCTGACTAGGTGACAACAGAAGAGATGATGAACAAAACAGACAAAGAAAAGAAAAGAAGAGATCAGACCTCATCCTCATGGCCTCTTCCAGAGTGTTATCAAGATAAGAGTCACCCAACAGTTCCCGTGCTGGGGCACGCTACCCTAGCACGACAGTTCACAGACTAAATCACAGGTCTCCTATTCTCATAACCGACTCAGTAGGTGACTAAAATACTCAATGAGTCAGCTGTCAAGAGAGGGCACCCCACTTAGGGTTGCTGGGGTGATCAGGCCCAGAAACCCAAAGTTGGGGCTCCCAGGGGTGGAGCCTTTGACTCTTTAAAGATTTCTTTGTTTCCCAGTTGCAAAGCTCAAAAGGAGATGAAAATGGCCATTGTAACTCTAAGAGAGATGAAGACATTGGGTTAGTTCTATTTAGAAAAACCTTTTGTAAGCGCTTACTTTAAGTCAATGGAATAGAGCTCTTTAGAAAAGAAGAAGGAGATGAGCTCTGAGATTCCAAAGGCAGCTGCAGAGGAGATGGAAGGGATAAGTGGGCTAGGACGGTTTCTGACTTCTTATCCTTTTTTTAATTCAGATACAGTCTCTGCCAATTTACAGTTAGTCTCCTGTAAAGAATTCACTTTATCATAATTACATTTTGAAGCCTCTAAATGCCAATCATAATAAGCTTCCCATTCTTTTGCTTTAGTTTTACAGCCGGCTCTTTCTACTTGTGCGTGCAAATACAGTAGTTTTGAGATATCGAACGTTCCCCACTTTGGCCACTTAAGTCATTCTTAGTTAATCCTTCCCATTTTGTTAGATACTTGCAAGCATTGTTTCCATACAGGAAACTAGCTGGAGTTCCATTGGGAGGTTGTCCATCCGGGAGCTGGCCGGCTTTAAAAGCATGGTTTTCCCATTTTCTTTTTGCTTGTCTGTTTTTTTTTTTTTTTAAATAAAGTCTGAACAACTTCTAAGGACAGTGTAGTGGGTCAGAAGTGTGCTGCTTGTGAGTGTTACTCCCTATAGGAAGATCATAAACACTCTCTTACGTGCCTTGGTTTTTCCCTCCAGCCGCCTAATACTGTCGTGGGAGCTCGGAACGCGGGGGTGACCAGGGCTTTTGTGTGTGTTCCCGGATGAGCCTGTAATTAATTACCATGAATGAGAGTGGAGTTCCCTATGGGACCGCTGCACGTCGCGAGGATTGATCCTCTGACACTCCCGCTGAGGTCCTTAGTCACCTAAGGGCGCCTTTTGGTAAAGGTCGGGAGGAGCAAGTGTCCCTTTTCTTCGGAGCTGAACACATTCAGTCTCTCATTTTTCTGTCAAGCAGTGTGTTCAGACTTTATAAATACAATTTTTTCCAATTTAAAGCCAAATTAAAAGGACAACCAACCCAGCTCACTCCAAGCTCCTCTAAGCTCCTGTGGATTAGGAATTCTCTCTAGGTTTTTCTCCACCTAGGAAATGTACCAGTACCCCTCAAAACCTCTAGTCTTAAGACCTTACCCAGCTCATATAAACTCTTAGATCGTCAACTTAAAATAAGGAGGTCCAGGTTTCAGGAGAACTCACCAAGGTCACCTGAAGAATGCAGTGATCCGGGGGCTCAATGGGTCCTTATTGGTACCGAATGCCAGTTCAGTGTAGATTCCAGGTGGCCTCCGGTGGGTTTCTCTGAAATCCTGCCACGACTACGCCAAGAACTGTCAACGAAAATAATCCATAACCAATCTATAAATGAAAATTTGGGTGAGTTTATTCTGAGCTTAAATTTTAGGATTATAACCCAGGAGAGTCTTTCCACAAAGGAACAGAGCACTCCAGAGAAGTGGGGGTATACAGGGTGGTTATATACCCTCAAAGAGTATGTTTCACATATGATTGAAATGTCCCTTTTATAATAGTCACGAGGCTGCTCTGTCAGCACACCGATTGATGGAAACGGCACATAGGTCTGCTGTCTCAGTGAACACCGTGGGGTGGCAGGTGTGTTGCCTCGAGCTGGGGGGTCACAGATGAGCCCTGCAATCAGTTCCCAGCCTAAAGAAAGATGCTTAATCTTTAAGGAGATGCCAACTTTGGGACGGGGAGGGAAGTTGCACCTTTATCTCAAGGGCCTTTGCTCTTGCCATAGGGAATCTCTAAAGCAGATCACAATGCATGCTCAAAGGCCTCGGTCAGGCCCTTTTGGAAAGACAAGGTCAGGCTGAATTAGGTTTACACCAAATGGCTTCCTCATATACTCCAATATATCCTATTACTTGCCTTTTTTACTTGTCACTACTTATTTTCCATCCTTTACTTCCATTAAGTAGAAGTTATCAACTTTCCCTCAGCTCTGAATCCACCCTTCTTTTCCCTGCTTTGTGACACTGGTGCTGAACCGTTTCCATCTTCTTCCTCTGCCGGCTGCCGCCATGTTGGATTCCGTCAGTGGAGGGCAGTGAGGGACACTGCAAAGGGAAGGGGCTTCTGTTCCTGCTCCAGCGCTTTTCTGTTTTCTTTGCAGTGTGACGCTCATCTGGTGGCTTGCCAGCAAATCTCACTGGTAGCTGTGTGGGCGCTTCCCACCTTGGGGATTTGTGCATGTTAACCCTGACCTGCAGCACCTTCTCAAACTCCCTGCCATGCAGAGAACCAGGACCCGCCTCTCTCCAGTACTGTGTGTGTGTGTGTTATGTGTGTAGGGTGCCTCTTTCTTTCAAGTTTACTTTTCTTTAGTATTGTCCTTCAGCCCTAGAGACAATGCTACTCTACATCTGCTATTCTCTATTCTTTACAGTTCTCAATAGCCCCTTAAATGTTAATCCCTGTTACTAGTTAATAATTATTTATATTAAAATTTCCCTGTTTCAGCTTTCTGGTGTGATTTCTCACTCTTGAGTGGACCCTGCCCCATACAGGTTTTCATACTCAAGATTAAAGATATCAAGCTGTACTCAAACCTTGGCATTATGGACTAAGTAACCAGAAACAACATAAAATTTTATAAATCAGTATTGTGGTTCTTAAAGCTGTGCACAGCTTCAAACAGAGTTTCACTGGATAAAAATGAATTGAAGTTTATAACAGATTTCAAAAACATTTCACAATATATTGGAAAACAGCAGTGGAACATAAAATCTTTGAATGAGTTGGAAACACTGAAAAGAACAGGAGAAAGTGTACAAAAAAAGGAAAATTTTGTTAGAGTCGAAGTCTCAGTCCGGGTCTTTATACAAAGATTTTTAGATATTTTTTGTTTAATTTTCAGGGGTTACATTGACTATGAATAAACATAGTAAATAATTTTTACATAAATAAATTTTACATATAAAACATATATATGTATACACTATATATAAACACACAAGTACACATATGTAAGTTTGATCCTGTTCATATTTTCTGATTCTCTACCATACTCTCTAAACTTCTTGACAAACTAATCAGGTATCCTTTAAATTGATTTATAATCTTTTTAATTTGTCTTCCACGGTAATTTTCTGTATGTCTCTCATCCCGCATAGAAACAATTTGCTCTTCAACTATCTCATGCTTACTAAATACTACCCAATTTAATTACTATTCTTTTATATCTTATACCACTAACATAAGAAGTTGATATTTATAATAAATTATTTTTTTATTTTAAAATGGAGAAAATTGGCTAAATTACTTTGTTCTGAGCATTTGGATAGTACTTAGTACATAGTTAGTGATCATGAATGCAATGGCTTAACTCCCTAGCAGCTTCCCCTGAATCAGACGCCATGGATTGTCTGAAGCAGTGCAGTGTTCATGAACATTAGTAACTACAAATGCAAATTTTGTTTCCATTTCTAGATTGGTCCATTTCTTTTTAAAATCCTTTCAATTTAATGTATTATGATTTATGTATTTAACCATAAATATTAAGAAATAATTTGTTCAACCTTGTTCTCTGATTTAAGAAGATTCAAGATAAATACTACTTGGACATATTCTCTGAGTTCCAAATTATTTCTCTTTCACTAAGCGTAATAGTTTTTATATGAGGAAAAGTAGATATGGTTTTATCATAAAGTGTCTCTTAACATGAAAATAGTCTCTGAGTGTTCATTAGAGAGAAATGGTAAATTTTGGAGAACAGGTTTACTTCTTGATCAGGGTTCTGAATTTCTCATAAATCCCTGGCATACACGTGATTCAAAGAAAAAATATATAGGTAGAATATATATCAGATATATACTGAAAAAACTTAATACCCCCCATGAAGACATCTTTTGTTCTCCTTTGACTAACAGCCAGCATACAAAAGAGTTACCAGTGGATATTATAGGAATGGCTTTGCTGACTCCCAATATTCCCCATTTTTATTATTTAATAACTCTTCTTGAAGTGACGCTGAATAAATAATCAGGGCCATGCTCTAACTTTCTTATTTAATCTTTCTTGTTTGATAACCCTAACTTGTATGAAATATTCATTTTTAGATACTCACATATTAAATTACATTTGAGTATACTCTAGAGAAAAGTTATGGAACCAGAGAGTAAGACTGGAACTCTAATTTTGGTTCAGATTAATAAAATATCATAGTATACTGATATAGAAATTAACCTGAGACAATATTAAAATAATCACATATCATGAATATTATATGAATGTGTGTCTTTGTATATATACATATGTACATGTAAATGCAGAGAGAGAATTTTCATGGCTGCACACTTCATATGTTTGGCCTAGGGGGATTAAATGAGATAATAAATGAAAAAACACTTAAAATATTAACTGGTTCATAATAAATGTTAAATAAGTATTACCTAGTACTATTATCACCATCATGAAGATTATTTCATTGTTTTGTACTGTTTGAAATTTGGGTTGTTTCAATTTTTTTAACATTAAAATGATATCCTGATAAAACATTTATATGCATAAATCTGTTCACACTATTTGGATTATCTCATTGTTATAAATTCCGGTAAAAAGGATTGATAAACATAGGCTATATCAACTGCACATTTTAATAACTATGGTCAAAATCAGATGAAGTTTTCACTAGAAGAGTGTGTGAGTTCCCACTCTCATTCATGCAGAGTATTTTCAGTCTTTATGTCTTTATCAAACTGATAGGCTCAAAACATATGGCATTGCTGTTTTATGTGCATTTCTTCGCTTATTGGACATGGTTTATTGGACGTGATTATTTTTTCTTTCATCAATTCCATTGATGTATTTCAACATTTTTAAAATATTAAGATGATTGTTTAGTTGTTTATTTTAGTGTTTATTTTTATTTTGTATTAGAGAAATGCAATTTTTCTCTATGTTATGTATTATATACTTTTCTTCTTTGTTTTGTCCTTCAAATATGTTTACTGCATTTTTAATATAATTTAAAATTTGTATTATTTGCGTTTTTTTAAAAGTATACACACAGATACCTTTGATTGTTTATTGACTTCTTATTTTGCATTTTTATTTTCATATTTAATTATTTACTTATGTCAAGGGTTTTTGTGTGTATGTTGTGTATGTAGTGACCTAGGGATGCAATATTTGTGTGTACTTGTATGTCTGTGTAAATACACTTGCCAAATGACTCACCAATTAGTCCCATATAATTTATTAACCTATCCATGTTTTCCTCACTGTTTTGATGTCTATGCTATCATACATGTGAGTACATTTCTGAACTCTTTTTCTGTTCAGTTTGACTGCCTTTTCTTATACCTGTATACTGTATCTTTTAAATTATTGCTATAATTATATTTCTATCGAATATAACTGTGGATTACCCCTGACCACAGCCAGTTGTCCATTAATCTTGCTTTTTAGACAGTTTTCAGGCTACTATTGCATAAATATTATTCTACATTATTCCATACACTTTATAACTGTTTTGTCAAATTACATATTAAACTATTTAGAGTAAATAGTTTACTAAATAGAGTAAATTTTTAAATACTTTAAATAGAGTAAATTTCAAGATAATCAACACCTTTAAAATAAAGAATAGGTAGTTATCTTAATAAAAAATGAGAGGAACCGGCCTGGTGTCTCAGTGTTAAGTTTGAACGTTCTGCTTCGGCGGCCTGGGGTTCCCCAGTTAGATCCCAGGTGCAGACCTATGCACTTCTGGCCAAGCCACACTGTGGCAAGCATCCCACATATAAAGTAGAGGAAGATGGGCATGAATGTTAGCTCAGGGCCAGTCTTCCTCAGCAAATCGAGGAGGATTGGCAGCAGATGTTAGCTCAGGGCTAATCTTCCTCAAAAACGTTAATTAATCAGAAAAAATGAGGCACATAACCATTATGTGATTTGTGCTAGAGATTATACAAATAAAATCAAAGGCTGTGAACTTTGCTTAATGAGAAAGTTTAACTTGTAGTTATCTCTGTTGAGCCTGCATATAGGGACCTCATAGGTAATCAGATAAACATTTTAATAGGGATATAGGATAAGATATTGCTTGAGGATTAAATAGGAAAAACTACTATAAGCACACACATTCAAATTTATATATTTTTTTCATATGCTCAATATTAGTAATCAATTACCTGTGTTTGAAAATCTCTAAGTCTAAATGTCCAAGTATGCATAAATATATTATATATAACATATAAGTTTGTAATACAAGTATATATGTTTATGTACTTAAGTATGTATTATGAGTATCTATGTATGTATACATGTGTATGAGTATATATATACACACATATACAATATACATACACACATATATATATGCATACATAAACAGATATGTATGAGAGAGAGAGATACACCTTTTTTAAGATGAGGTGGAATAATAAAAGAAGCACTTCCTTTCAAGATATTGTTCATCATTAATCACGCACGTCATGTAGTATCCATGGTGTAAAAAGAATGACATCTCCAAATTTGTATGTAAGTATAATACAAATTCAAAACAAACAAGGTAAGGAGTTCTGTGCTCCTACTGTAATTCTTATAACCATCCATTGGTTTTTTAGATATTTGGTCATTTAATAGTTTCCAGAGGAAGCTGGAGAAATGTGCTCAGAATTACCTTCTGTTTTTAAATTCCTCAATGTAATAAGGCATATATTTTAGCATTATACAGAGGAAGCATAAAAATAATTGAGTTCTGAACCGAAACGAGACTACCTGTCATGCTAGATACTCTTGGGCTAGTTATTTAACCTCCTCCTATCTTTTGTCCCATTTGTAAAGTTAGAGTTATAAAGGCTAGCCCTTATAGTTATAATTGAAGCATTTAGAAGTATGAAAATCCGCTTTGATTTTCTGATACAGATGAGCAACCTCAGGAAAAAAACTAATATCCACAGAACATTCCTAACCTCTTTATTTTCTTCCACTCTGGCAATGTTCTGTAAATTTATGAAATAATACATGTTATTTCGATAAGCAAGGAGGATGGACTCAGAAGTTTTATGTTATATTTAGATGTTTACTATAGATGTACTAAGACAAGAAGACTATTAGACTACTTAAAAACTTTTTGAAATTGGAACTATACTAAAAGGAAAAAACAAGTTTAAAGTTGTGCCACAAGTAGCGCACTGTTATCCTAAATAATTTTGGCTGAAATCTCATGTGAAAACAGTGTCTAAAATCTGCTTTCCCCTAAGTTGTCCAGCAAGTCTTTATCATCTAGAAATACAGCTATAGTGAGAGTGAAATAATTTTTCCCAGGCCTTTTCTATCTGTGGCTCCCTCTTCTCTCTTGGTTAAAATGTATGTATTTATTCAGTCTACACATAAATGTTCTGTGTAATCTATGTAGATATTTGAAAAGTTAAAGTTCTCTGTTTCTGCCATAAAACTAAAAAATAAAGTGGAAATGAAAATGATAACTGAAGAAATTAGAAAGGATAAAACAACATTTTGATTTTGAGTATTTTGAACAGTAAAATTCCTAATACCTCCTTCTCAAGATAAGCATTATACATGATATTCAATGTTAGTAAAATATTAAATGTGTAGTATCTTCTGGAAAGGAGGTTTCTATAAAATAGGAATATTCTATTTAAGGAAAATTGTAGAGTTAAAGAAATCAGAAAAAATACAACGTCCTCAAAAATAAAGTTCAAGTACAAAAAAAGAAGTAATCATTAAACTATGTATCAGGAAAAAAAGATAAGAAAATAAATGAGGAGACAGCAAAAGAAAAATCAAGCAAGCAAAACAAACTACTATAAAAACGTGAAGTCAAAAGTAAGTAACTGTTTTAAAGTCAAGAGAAGGATGAAACATGTAGGCTAAGAAATTGCCTAATAAAATAGCCTGCAATGACCATTCAGTACCACATGATGACACAATGACAATCAAAGAAAGCTGAAAGTCTCAGCCAACTTGGTAATCATAGTATTACCATCTTTTGGGGAAAGTAAATGTACTATCATCCGATGCTTGGTGATACTGTAAAAAGATTGCAAAATTGGTTGAGAAAATAATGTCAAGAGGATGGAGACCAGCCCAGTGGTGTAGTGGTTAAGTTTGCACACTTCACTTCAGTGGCCTGTTGTTCGTCGGTTTGTATCCTGGGTTCAGATGCTGGGTGCAGAGCTACACACTGCTCATTAACCCATGTTGTGGTGGCAACTCGCATACAAACTTACTCACCAAAAAGAAACCAAAAAAAGAAAAAAGAAAGAAAATAATGTAGAGAAGGATAGAGATTTTAAATGAACCAATTACCTTTAGCCTTTGCTCCAAATCTGAATGTTGAGTTTTTTTTCTGTTAGCACTTTGGAGCATAATTAACTCACTCACCTTCACCAGCCTGCAACTGAGATCTAAGGTAACCTTATATGCGGTACGTTTCTGCTGGACCAAAGAGAAAACACTGAAAACCTACCAGTGAGATTTCTACTTCTCATATAAGGATGCCAAGAAATCTTGATGACAAAAATGAGATACTCACAAACCAGGTATTGTCTTTTACACTTGAAAGCACAGAATTTTTATACATATTCATATAACCTTAAAAGAATCCATTCACTATTTAAATTTTTCTTAAATAGTTAATTAAATTAAATTAAGAGAGATGCCAGGGAGATGAGAAGAACCACAAGAAAAGAAAGTCTAAGGCAAAAGGAAAGAGGAATGCCAAGGGGAAGGAAATTTCAGCCTTCTAAATCAATATTAGAATGGGAGACATAACTCTGTAAAAGATACAGAATCAATGTAAAACTATGCTTGTGCTCCTTGAGGACTTTTGATTTTTCAATGGTCAGCTGAAGAAGAGGTAGAAAAGACTAAAAGGTTTTCATGAAGGGCAAAAATGGGGATTTTCTTGCTTTGGTCTTTAGTTTTCCTCTGGTATTGATTTTCATTTCTGAAATTCTCATTTTAGGGGAACGTGAGCCCAATGACACCTGTGCTTAAAGTCTTAGCATCACTGCACAGTAACTGGCACTGAAAAATGAGGTGAAATGAAATGTGCAGGAGTTAGGGATAGCAATGTTTGAGCTAGATGTGGAGAAACCTGTTGGTTTGGTGACGCAGAGCCAAAGCCTATATGAACTTTGATAAATCATGTAGACAACAACTTGGTGAAAATCAGAGGTTTCTAACTTACACTCACTGTGGTTCACCCAGAAGTTCTTATTTACTTTAAGATTTAGATTTTGAAATCATAATCTATCTGACAATAATGAGGAGGGAAGAAAAACTTAATTACTCAAGAAACCAAGAACATATTATAAAAATGACCAGAAAAGCAGAAAGTTTAAGCCTGGGGTCTGGGTTGGAATCTACATTTAACTACTACATGGAGATAATCAAGAGTAAATTATATAATTTTAAATAATCCTAGAAGAAAGATTAGAATATTTAATATTTTTTACAAAAATGTGAATCAAGAGATATTGAAAATAAAATTATATTTAAGGGCCAGGCCGGTGGCATAGTGGTTAAGTTCGGCACACTTCACTTCATTGGCCCAGGGTTTGTGGGTTCGGATCCTGGGCACAGACCTACACCATTCATCAGCCATGCTATGGCAGTGTCCCACATACAAAATAGAGGAAGATTGGCACAGATGTTACCTCAGCGATAATCTTCCTCAAGCACAAAAGGGAAGATTGGCAACAGATGTTAGCTCAGGGCCAATATTCCTCAAGCAGAAAGAGGATGATTGGAAATAGGTGTTAGGGTGACTCTTACTCACCAAATAAATAAATAAATTTATATTACGTATAATGTTGGTACAGGCTACTACTGAGTATTAGATGCCACAACTTTCCTATAATTTTTAAAAACAATATTTCATTTAATCCTCAAAAAACCCTGTAATCTTTTAATCTCCATCACGTAGATAGTTAAATTGACCTATAAATGTTAAGTCATTTAAGTGCTGTAACTACTCCATTAATAAAAATTAGAATAGGTTGAATAAATTTTAATCAGATTTTTTTTTTAAGATTTGAGATAGCTGCCAAATCTGTTTGCAGATGCTAGGAAGTCAGAAAATGGTAGACATTTGTTATTCTTTAAGAGGAGGTATTATAATATACCATATCTATACCATATATGGGATATGCTAGACTTTGCAATATATTTGCATATACTGCATGCACAATAATCTATAAAAATGAAAATACAGAAGAGTTAGGAAAAAGTTTTGACAAAATAATATGACCCCATGTATTCTAGCCCTAAGGATCTGCGTGTCTGAGTCAGGAAGATGGTTATGACTGGTCATATGACGATGAGTCACCATCTAATGGGACAAGACTTCCACCACCCTGCTTGCCTCTGTCCATGATCTACCCCGACGTGTGAAAGGAGGAAACAATTCCTGTTTCTGCCTAATCCAGAGGGATCTCAAAACCTCAGAAAATTAACTTATTAAACCATCAGATGATGAAAGATCGCTCTCCCTTTGGTCAGTGAGTTTTGAACAGATTTGAAGGGTAACGAATGAGCACTCACTGCATGCTTTATGCCTAATGTGTGTTATCGCAATCTTCAAAGCAAATTCTAAGAATAGCTGTACTCATTTTACCGTTAAGGAAACTGAAGCTTAGGGAAATAATATAATTGCCTAAAATAAACAAACAACTGAATTAGAGGGTCAGTTCTTGAATTTGAGTCTTTCTGACTCCAAAAGTTACCGTATTTTCACTCGACTATGATGGACGTTCAGCAAGGAGTTAATTGAAACAAAGGCTAAAAAAAGGAATTAAGTATAAAGCAACTTCTATTGTCACTGGTGATAATCATTTGCTTTAGTCTATTTTTCCAATACTTTCTTACAGTTGAACATTTTTAAACTTTACTAGAATCCAAGTTCTAGAAAATATTTGAGAATAATAAGCTGGAAACTACTACTTGTAATGACATAAGATATTAATATTTATAGGTATTCCCCCCATAACTCACCACCACTGCTGCTTAATGAACAATAGAGAAATTGGATGAGTGCATCCAAGATTCAAATGATATCCATTTTTCTACAGTGGGCTCTCTAAGGAACTCCTAAGTCACTGTAACTGTATATTATTACTGCATACCAAGCAAAGAAGTTCCAAATTAGCAGAGCTAATGCATCACAAATGTGCCTTCAGGTCACCTTCTTCCACCAGCATAGCAGTATGAATCAGGGTGATGCTGCCACAGAAGGAAAATGCTTAGGAAATGTTTCATTCTCACAATAGCTGTTCTTGGTTGTGGTACACAGAATCTTGCTAATGATGCCCCTTCTAGCCTCTCATACTCTGTCCTTTTTTTTGTTTTTGTTCCAAAAATGCCCTGTGAGATATAAAATTATATCTCCATATGTAATCAAATGCCAAAGAAATTTATTATTTATTCTCTTGGATGAAAATGACAATACAAGTGTGTTTCAGAGATCTGGACCTGGGGTTAGACATTGATAATCTCAAGGAATTATCTGTGATATTTGAGAGACTATAAATTAAGGACTTCAATGGTTCAGAATGGTTGAAAATTTATGCTGAATATATATATATAGAGAGAGAGAGAGATCGCAACCATCCCTGGGTTTTCTGGGAAACATTACTTTCAGTCTTAAAAATGGAAAAGTCCTGGGCAAACCAGGATGGTTGGTCACCGTATTACTGGTCAGAAATTATTAACAAAGCATTTTATTTTGGGAACCCAATATGATGATAAATACATTATTTTCTCTGTATATAGCATTTACAAATATTAACTGCCATATGTTGATTTGCTGGTCCTGTAGGGGATGAAATATCTCCTTAGATTCTGGGAGGCAGACTGGACTTCTAAATATGCTGTAGCTAGACCTCAATGGGGCTGTGATGTCCCTGGGTAGTTTCTTGCAGTGCTACAACTTTATTTTAGAGTTGTGATAGAAATATGGAGGTCACTTAATTCACTTCCTTGCAGCGTCCTGCCCCGTCTCCTCTAATCTCCTTAGGAAACTCACTGAATCCACTTTTCATGTGAGGCTAATAATAAATAATAATAAAGACTCTTTTCTGAACTTATGTGTTGGTATTTTATTCAGGCCTACAGATAAAATATTTAAGAATAGTTGATTCATCCGCTTTACCACTAATCTGAATTTAAACGTGATTTATATCTTCCTGACTCAAAATTTCTGTGAAACAGTACAAAATAATACAAAACAAGGACAAAATTTAAAAAGGCACGTTCAAGTAAACCAATGTCAACCAACCAAAGAAACACAACTTCCCCACATCGCTCCTTCACAGCCCCATGCTGCTTCTTCATAACTTCCCTCTCTCCTGCTCCTTTCAGAGTCCAGATTCTTGAAGGAATTATCACTGGTACTTAGCAATTGATTCTTCTAACCAATGAAATGTGGGTCATTCTTTTTTTGCCTTAGTCGTTACAATCTTTTGCTATTTCTTTATCGAAGTACTGAGACTTTTCTTTTATTGTCAAATTTGGTGGACACTTTAATTTGAATGAAAGAAGAAAAGAAAACAGAGATCATCAACCAAATTGCCATAAGCTGCAAGAACTAATTTCATCAGAATTGCAATTGATACAAAAGTATTATTTAAGATGAAAATCACTATTGAAACATACTCCCAAGTTATCTGTGGTAAAATAAAAGGTAACACTCCTTCTAGGGAGTTCAAATTTGGAAACATGCATGGAAGATTTACCATTAAACTGAGAAGCAGTCTGAAGACAAAATACAATATATCTAAAGAGAGAAGCTTAATGAGATGAGTTTTCCTCGTTTTGAAAAAATCACAATATAAACAACTACTGAGTAAGGCAGGTTTGGAAATATGCCTTGCTATGAATTCCCAAATCTTCCTGAAAGCACTTCTTGAGAAGCACCTGAGATAGCCCTAAAAGAACAGAGGTTAATGTCACTCTCAAAGTTTGCTTTGCGGGATGTTTTAAGTAGTTACAAGGATGTTGGGAAAAACAAAATTAAGGGATCAATTTCAAAATTGGAGCCCTTTAGTATTTTTCAAAACTGGATTACCCAAGTTGCAGAATAGAAAAATCCAAACCAAGAAAATTCTATTTCTGAAGGTAAGAGCTACACTACTTTCAAAATAATTGTCTCTAAATATAGTAAGGAGGAAATGCCTCCAAGTATTTTACATGTTTTAATGAAACGATAGAAAATTGACGCCTTAAAATGAAGAAAACAAAAGAAACACAGCTGTAAACCATTAAAAATATCCAAATATATTAGTTTGAAGAATAAAGTACTGCTTAATCCTCAGTCTCTCTTTTGCAACATATGACAATGTGACCTATTCATTCTTTGAGGAAAGTCAGCCCTTTCCTATGAATATGAATAATGATATACCTATTCACCTCAATGGAATGTCTGCCAAGTTAGTCAAAGGCTTCTGCTTCATACACACACACACACACACACTCACACACACAAGCACACACATGCAGACGTTACCCATTGTCATGAAAATGCTGCAGTGACCTCAGGTACTCCCCTAAAATGCCTATGACCTAAAACCCAGTATCGGAACATGTTACCTTACATGCCAAAAGGGATTTTGCAAATGTGATTAAGTTAACAACTACAGGAAGATTATCCTGAATTATCTGAGTGCGCTCACTGCAATCACAATTGTCTTCATAAGAAGAAAACAGGAGTGTCAGAGTCAGAAAAAAGGAGAGCAGAGGTTGGAATGATGGACTTTGAAGATGAAGGAAGGGGCCATGAGCCAAGGAATACAAGCAGCATCTAAAAGCTGAAAAACACAAGGAAACAGACGCTACACCAGCGGCTCTAGAAAGAATGCAGCCCTGCCAACATCTTGAATTTGGCCCCAGACAACTCACCCCAGACCTCTGACCTCAAGAACTGTAAGATAATAAATTTCTGTTATTTTGAGCCATTACATTTACAGTAATTTCTTAGAGCAGCAATGGGAAGCTAATGCAAATATAAAATAAAATAGTACTGTTGAAAAACAAAAACAAAATAGATTTTTTTAATGCAACTGTAGAGTTCCTTTTGAGGAAGTTTTCTGGTTTGCACTTTTGATAATGTCACTTCTAGAGAAAGAAGTTTCTTTTACAGTTTTCCTATATCAGTCTCATGCAAAATGTGAAGCATATTTGAAGAACTAATCGGTACCTGGTGCCTACAATGCATTTTATGAAACTAGTCTTAAAAATAGCAATAAAAATTAGGATTAATTTATTATCTTCATGACATCAATGTTTTCTTATTTTAATGTTCAGATTCGAAAAATATTTAAGGGATTTAATACATAGGTAACTTATATGTCTATCATCAGAGGACTAGGTAAACATAAGTCAACAATAAACATTTTTAACAAAATGAGAAAAAATAAAGCTCTAGACTTTTCAAAAAATCTCCTTACTGATAATGTTGATTGTATCTTCTGCCTTGAGACTTGCTATTTTTTACTAAAATAACTGTTTAGTGAGAATTGATGATTACCTGGTTAGATCTTAATTCATATTAAGAAAGTTGGCTCTGTTTGTCAAATGGCTTCAAAATCATCTACAGTCTTCACAGCAATGAATGTAATTTATGCCCTGGCACATCCTCACACTTAATACCCAGGGAAGAAAATGATGGCATGAAATATGCATACGCCATTCAGTAGACAACTTCCATTATAATCTATTGAATACAGTAACAGTGAGTATCTGAAACCAGAAGTCTACTCAGACTACCTAATACTTGGCTATAAATATTCATTGAAATTTCCACAACAGATTATTTATCTCACTTGCTGCCATTACATTGGCATTAAATATTAGAGCAATTCTAGGTTTAGTGATAAGGATTTTCTGGGAAGTGTATTAGAATGCATTCTCCTTATTCACTGAAATTTATTTTTTATATACTTATTGGAAGCAAAGTAAAGCAGGTTTAAAAATTTAAGAATCTCAACTCTATTGATTCCTTTTAAAAATAATTTCCTCAATGTACTGGTCCTACAATGGGATTTAACCAAGTTCTTCAGGTCTATTTACTCCTCGATCCTCTCTTCCTTTTTCTAAGATCACCATCTCAGGCACATCCGATTTAACATTTTCTTTGTTAACTAAATTTAAACTTTCTGTACTTTGAAACTTCCAAAAAATACTGGATACATAAAATATTTTGCATCCTGATTAGACTGTCACAAATCTCTCCAAGTCAGTCTTAGTCTTGAATATTTAAACAGCTTTTGAAATATCATTTCCTTCAGATATATCACAAATCTTAGAAAGCTATTTTAGACCAATTAGACTCCTCTATCATCCAGCATATGTGAATTTATTCTATTTCTTTTAATCTAGGTGCTTAAGGAAAACAAAATTACTGGGCAAAATACTTTGGATTTTATTTGACATATAAAATTAACAGTTGCTATTAGGGACGATGTCTAATACAAAGATAAAAGAAACTCCCTGTCTATAAATGGCATATGATCTATGAAAGTAACGGCATTTGACTACAACTTGACGTTGCATCTATACAAGTGGTTTGGTAAAACAGGTGAACCTGAACACAAGTAATTTAAGAATGGAGACAAGAGAATTGATAAGACCCAATAACACCACAAGCGCAGCCAAAAGAGCAGCAGAGGAGACAGGCAAATGGATAAACCAGTGCATCAGAGGGACACTATTTAGAATCACCTGGGAAATATTTCAAAATATAGCAAACCTGTGTGTTCCCCACACATTATGGGACAAGTCAGATATTAGGGGGATGGATTACACTAATATAAACACTAAAAATTCCAGATAAAATCTATACACACATTTATTAAATAGGCATCTGGGATATCAAAAAATGTACAGAAATTTTAAAAATATAATAAATACCAGCTATTACCAAAAGTTTAGAAAAGAGGGAGAGAGTGTTGTTTTGGGTTTTCCAGATGCCTTCTTGAAGGTCTGGTAGGCATTTAATGAGCAAGGGCCAAGAATGATAAAGTCTCAGCTACACACAGGACAGTTAAGGAAATTATAAATTTGTCCTGCTCCAATTATAATCTTGAACCTATTGGTAAACACTGATTCAGAAAAATGGATCTATCCTAGAGTGTGGATTATAGAGTATATTGGTGCAATCAATGTGCAGAGAAGTATGTGACTTGATTTGATAAGTTTTAAAGTGAATATGCCCCTATGACTCAAAAAGTACCCTCTTAGATATAGACATGTGAATAAGGAGATGATACAAAAATGTAAAAAAATGTTCATATCAACATCATTTACATTGGAGAGAAACTGGAAATAGCCTAAATGCCCCTCAGGAGAGCTATAGGTAAATAACCTGTGGTATGTTTAGAAAATGGAGTCCTAGGGAGCAATGAAAATGAATACATTATAGCTACACATATTAACATAAATGAATTACACAAACAACAGGGAGAGTTAAAATCATATTATAGAACATATGTAAAGTTTAAAAAATTGAAAAGATTTTATATGTTATTTAAGATATAAATATATTTTAAGATATAAGGAAATGATGAACATTCAATTCATGATATGGTTCCTTCTTCGTAGGGTTGTGCAAGGGTATACCAGCAGGAAGACATGTGCAGGGGACATTAACAGTACTTATTTTAATTTATTTTCCAAAACTTAGATTTCCTCATCTTAGATTCCACAGCTTAGATGTCCAAATTAAATTCAACAAGATTCCAAGTATCCCTCTTGTAGGCTGGTTTGAAATTCAATCTCAGTCATTGCAGCCATCACTCCTCCCAAGATTTGCAACAAAATCTGTTGGAAAGGCTACTAATCTCCAGACAAATGGATGCTCCAACCTTGCCTTTATCACTCTCTCCTTGCTCACTCAGGTCCTAACATGTAAGCCTAATACATATTCTTCAAATCTACCAGGGAAACTCTTGTGGAAGTAACTCTCAACTTGATGTTCTCCCTGCCCAGAAACATCTTGTCCTAGAGATATCTGCATGATTGCCTACCTCACCTCCTTCAAATCTTTGCTCACATGTTACCTTAGAGAAGCTTTCTCTTTTCAATCTGCTAAAGTCTGGAGTCTCCACACCTAGCCTCCCTCTCATTTTTTGGTCTTCTAACTTTTTCCTTCACCAGACTTACCATTTTCTAATACACCACATAACTGACTGATTGGTTTATTGTCTTTCCCAAAACTTTAGGACAACAGCAGGATTTTTTGTCCATTTTTCTTACTGCTGTAGGTACTTGGTATACTTTTTGAATTAAATGAAGTGCTTCAGACTTAAGTCCCATATGCCTGACACTTAGATGTATATTGTAGAAGCCAAGAGACTCCTGGCATCCTTTGGTTCTGTTGCTCCATGTTTGGCAGGTGAAAGAAAGTGTGTATCAAGGCTCAGAGCCAACTTCCCAGAATCCAGTCTCCCAAAGTGTCTCATCCAGCCTCCTCACTGCATTTCGGTTTTTAAATCTATGAGATGTCTTCCAACAAGCTTTGCACCTGCTCTTCCTATGTCTTATGCATTCAACCATCGATTTCCTTTTCAGATATTTTAACCTTTGTTTACATCTCACATTCTCCTCGACTCCCCGGAAGTACATTGAACTCAATCTTTTCAATAAGATTTCCTACAGTGAGCTTTAGGAATACCATAAAAACTGATAGATTTGTCCTAAATGCACAACTCTCTACCAAGAAAAAGTGGCAGAAAATGACCTGCCATCTTCTTATACATGAAGAAGGGGAAAATACTGAAGGGGAAAAAGTCTTCAATTAACTATCTTTTTGTATTATAGCAGCAGAGAGAGCATCGCTGTTGATCATCATTATGCTCTTAGTCTTGAAAAATGATATATTTTTGCTAATTTCCTTAAAAAATGGAGTTGGAATTATTTTTCCAGTAATCCACATGAATTTTGAAAATGTGTACACCCCCTATTGTATGTTACTTTTGTGCACACAAAAACATATTTTCATGTGGCCTCAGGGACTGCAGTTTCTGAATGAACCTGAACTTGGCCTTATTAGCTCAGTGGTTTAAACAACTTAGCGGATTACTCACATAAAATTATTTTAAGCTGTCTAAATTGTATTGAATCAAGCAAAACACAGTCAAAATATGCTCAAATGTAAAAGGTGAAAAACCTAGTTACATCTGTCAGTATAAATATTAAAAAATAGCAACTGTCAATTTTCAAGGAATGTTATACTGAATAGCTCAATTTCAGAAGAAAATCTACATTTTGCACGTGCATGACATGAGATATATGTGCCATTTCTCTTGTAGTTGCAAATTTAAGTACTTGCTTCAGTATGATACAAAAAAGAATAAAAGAGAAGGTTCAAATTCAGTTACATGCTTTGTTCATTATTTTTATGCTATACTAGACATCTTAACAATAAGAGAATCTTTGAAATCATCATGGCAGTGTCCTGCTTTTGTTTCAAGAATATTAATTATTCTGATAGGAGAAGGAAAAGCTAAGCCATGATGATTCTTGTAGTCTCCCAAGCAATTGATTATCCAGAGTTCACTTTATTATAGGTTATGAAACAGAGAAAAGTATGTGACTTTTTCTGCTTGCATTATTTGTTCAAATTTACCATGAATTTTAGTCTTTTTTTCTTTAAAGGAAAAAACTTCTACTTATTTTTACTGAAAGTGATTTTTTAAAATTCTATGAATGCCTTAAAATATCTGACGTGGGATTCTGACAGGAAAAATATACCTTATTTAGCAGATAAAAACGAGTTAAGCACTATGTTAAATATGTGTTACTTCTAGGCAGTTCAATTATGTTATCAAAGTGTTTTCTAAAATAGAGGGTTAGAAATTGTATCATTCTGTCCCCATTGTCCTTCAATATGTTGTCAGAGGAAAGTTAGAACTTTGAGGCCTGTGGTGAAAAAGATGTGGTCAAGTGATCAGGGGAATATAAAGTAGAAGCTGGGATCATATTTTAATAAAAAGGAATGTCAGTCAGGCTAAATTTCCAGTGTTAGTGGGAATGGTGAAATTAATATAATTATGTTTAATAAAAAGTCATAATTAAAATAGTTTTCGAAGGTGACTTTTAACATTTGCAGGGATATATTCAAAACCATGTGTATAAACATTCACAAGCATGCATCTAACTTTACCCCTCAGGGAATTAGAAAAAGAAGAACAAACTAAGCCCAAAGTTAACAGAGGAACGAAATAAATATTAGAGAAGAAATAAATCAAATAAAGACTAGAATAACAGTATAAAAAATCAGCAAAACTGAGTTTGGATTTTTGAAAAGATAAAATCAACGAGCTCTTAGACTAAAGAGAGAAGACAAATACATAAAATCAGAAATTAAAACCATTAAATTACAAAATTAAAACAATTAAAACATTAAATTAATTTTTTAAATAAATTAATTTTTAATTAAAAAATTTTAAAAATTATGAAATTAAAAACAGAAAACTCATAAATAAAAAAGATCAGAAAGAATTATTATGAACCATGATTATGCCAAATAACTGGATAACCTATAATTCCTAGAAATACACAAACTACCAACACTGAATCAAGAGGAAATAGAAAGCCTGAACAGAACAATAGCTAATAAGGAGATTGAATCAGTAATCAAAAACTTTCCAACAAAGAAAAGTCCAGGACGAGATGGCTTCATAGGTGAATTCTACCAAAACTTCAAAGAATTAATCCAATTTATTTTCTACCCTTCCATAAAACAGAACAAGAGGGAACACTTACAAACTCATTTCATGAGGCAAACTTCACCCTTATACCAAAGCCAGGTAAAGACACCACAAGAAAAGCAAACAACAGGACAATATCCCTGATGAACGTTGATGCAACAATCCTCTATAAAATACTAGAAAAACAAATTCAACAGCATATTAAAGGGATCACACACCATAACCAAGCGAGATTTATTCCAGGGACACAAGGATGGTTCAACATACAGAAATCAATCTGATACACTATATTAACAAAATGAAAGATAAACCCACATGATGATCTAAATAGATACTTAAAAAGCATTTGACAAAGTTTAACATCCATTCATGATTTAAACTCTCAACAAAATAGGTATAGAAGAAATTTACCTCAACACAATAAAGGCTATATATGAGAAGCTCAAGTAAACATTCTAATCATTGAGGCAAAAAGTGAAAATTTGGGGCCAGCCCAATGACACAGTGGTTAAGTTCTTATGTTCTGCCTCAGGGGCTTGTGTTTCACCAGTTCATATCCCGGTTGCAGACCTACACACCACTTATCAAGCCATGCTGTGGTATGCATCCCACATATAAAATAGAAGAAGATAGGCACAGATGTTATCTCAGGGCCAATCTTCCTCAGGTAAAAGAGGAGGATAGGTGGCAGATGTTAGCTCAGGGCTAATCTCCCTCAACAAAAATAAACAGAAAGAAAATTTTCCCTCTAAGATTCTATACAAGGCCGGGATGCTCACTCTCCCCTCTTCTTTTCAACATAATACTGCAAGTTCTAGCCAGAGCAACTAGACAAGAAAAAGAAATAAAAGGCATCCACATTAGAAAGGAAGAAGTACAATAATTGTTGTTTGTAGAAGACATGATCATACACAAAGAAAACCCTAAAGACTCAACAAAAGAACTGTTAGAACTAATAAATGAATTCAGCAAAGTTGCAGGATACAAAGACAACATAAAAAAACCAGTCTCATTTCTATACACAAGCAACAAACTATTCAAAACTGAAATTAAGAAAACAATCCTATTCACAATAGTGACAAAACAAATTAAATATTTAGGAATAAATACAAAGGGGAAAGACATGTATTCTGAAAATTATAAAACATTGTTGAAAGAAATTAAAGAAGACATAGATAATTGGAAAAACATCTCATGTTCATGGATTGGAAGAATGAATATAGTTAAAATGTCTGCATTACCCAAAATGATCTATAGATTCAACGCAATATGTATCAAAATTCCAATGGCATTATTTACAGAAATAGGAAAAAAACCCCTAAAATCAAAAGGAACCAGAAAAGACCCTGAAGGGTTAAAGCAATCTTGAACAAGAAGAACAAAGCTGGAGGCATCACACTTCTTCCTTTCAAAATATATTACAAAGCTACAGTAATTAAAACATTATGTGACTGGCATAGAAACAGACATATAGATCAACAGAACAGAATAGATAGACCCAAAATAAATCTAAGCTTCTACAGTTAACTGATCTTTACAAGGGTACCAAAAACACACAATGGGGAAAGGATGGTCTCTTCAATAAACGGCGTTGGGAAAACTAGGTACTCACATGCATAAGAACTAAGTTGGACCCTTATTTCACACCATATACAAAATAAACTCAACAAATATTAAAGACTGAAATGTAATACCTGAAGCCACAAAACTACTAGAAGAAAACATATGGAAAAAGATCCTTGACGTTGGTCTGGGTAATGGTTTTTGGATATGATACCAAAAGCACAGGAGACAAAAGAAAAACTAGACGAGTAGGACTACATCAAACTAAAAAGCTTCTGCTCAGCAAAGGAAACAATCAACAGACCGAAAAGGCAGAATGAGAGAAACCTATGAAAAATATTTGCAAGCCATATCTGATAAGGGGTTAATATCCAAAATATATGAGGAACTCATACAATTCAATAACAATAAATAAACAAGATAAATAAACCAATTGAAAAATGGGAAAAATGAATAGACATTTCTCCAAAGAAGACATACAAATGACCAGAAGGGGTATGAAAATAATCACAACTTCACTAATCATCAGGGAATTGCAAATCACAACCACAGTGAGATGCCACCTCACATCTTTTAGAATGGCTATTATCAAAAATACAAAAGCTAACAAGTGTTAGTGAGGATGTGGAGAAAAGTTAACCCTTGTAAACAGTTGATGCGTATGCAAATTGTCACAGCCATTATGGAAAACAGTATGGAGTTTCCTCAAAATATTAGAAATGCAACTACTAAATGATCCATTAATCCAACTTCTGGGTTTATAACCAAAGAAAATTAAATCAATATCTTGACGAGGTATCTGCACTTCCATGTTCATTGCAGCATTATTCAAATAGCCAAGATATGGAAACAACCTAAATGCCCATAAACTGATGAATGGATAAAGAAAATGTGATATATATATATGACATTTACTATATATACACAATGGAATATTATTCAGACTTTAAAAGAAATAAATCTTGCCTTTTGCAACATGAATGAACCAGAAGGACATTATGCTCAATGAAATAAGCCAGATACAGAAAGACAATGCTGTATAATTTCACTTATATGTGAAATCTAAAATAGTCATACTCATACAAGCAGAGTAGAATGGTAGTTGCCCGTACTGGGGAGAAGGAGAAATGGGGAGATGTTGGTCAAGAAATACAAAGTTCCAGTAATGCAAGATGAAGTTCTGGAGAACAAGGTACAGCAATGTGACTGCAGTTGACAATACCATATTGTATACTGGAAATTTGCAAAGAGGGTAGATCTTAAGTGTTCTTATCATCTCCCCCAAAAAAAGAAAAAAGAAGAGGAAAAAAAAAGGTAACTATGTAAGGTGATGGATATATTAATTAGCTTGGTTATGGTGATTAAGTTACAATATATACATATATCAAAACATCAAGTTATACAGCTTAAATATTACAGTTTTTGTTTGTCAATTATCCTATGGTCAGTAAGCTTAACCTATTTTGTGGTAGTTTTTGTGCTACTTCTGAGCTAAGAGTGTTTTTTAGATTTTAGAAAGGAATAGTATGTCCATAACTAGACCCATTCATATGTGGCCAGTTGACTTGAAACAAGGTGCAATAGCAATTCACAAGTGATTTTGGAATACATGATTTATGGAACAATTGATTACCCATGTGCTAAAAAATAAACTGCATCAATATTTCTCACTGTAGACAAAAAGTAACTCAAAATTGATCAGAGGCCCATACGTAAAACTATAAAAGTTCTAGGAGAAAATTTTTTTGATTTTGTGTTTGGAAAATTGTCTTAAATATGACACCACAAAGGCATGATCCATAAGAAAAAAATTGATAAATTGAGCTTTATCAAAATTAAGAACTTCTTGTTCTTCAAAATGCAATGTTAAGAAAATGAAAAGAAAAGCAGGAAACTGGGAGAAAATATTTGCAAATCATTTTTCTGATAAATGACTTGATCCTAGAGTATATTAAAAACTCTCAAAACACAATAACAAGAAAACAAGTAACCAAATAAAAAAACTTGAGGAGGTGTATTACCAAAGAAGTACATGAAATAATCCCCGATTAATCATTAGGCAAATCCAAATTCAACCACAATTAGAGAGTACTGCATGCCTTTTAAAAGGTCATGAAAACAAGAAACCAAACCTGAAATACCAACTGCTGGCGAGAAAGAACTGGAGAGCTTGTTAGAGCACTGATTCCTGACCCCCACCTGAGATTCTGACACAGAAGATGTTAGTTGAGGATTAAGAATTTGAATTTCTAACAAGCACTCATAAGGTAATGATGCTTACCATACAGGGAAAATAGTCAGAGTAGCATTGTACTACAGTGTTTTTTTGAGCTAACCTTAAGGAATTTTACTGCCTGTAACCGTACTATGGAAAGAATATCAAGTGGAGGATTTCAGGCAGTCACTGATGTACAACTCTCCTGGTATCTGTATTAATGAAACACTTATTATAAATTCTCTGGACTCTTTATTGCTTGACTTTGTAGTGTACGTATTTTTGTACATTTTCATAATATTTTTGACTCTTTAGTTGCAAATGAAATACATATATTTTATGTGTACCCTCAGCAAAATTTTGTACCAAAGACTCTTAGAGTGCTTTCAGAATCAAAGGAAGAGTTTCAAGGCTCTAGATCAGTTTGGATGAGTTTGCATCTAGAACTTGGCAAATTTGTCTTTCTCATTTTTTCTCTCTAGCTTTCTAACACATTCCTCCATGATTTTACATTTTAGTGCACACTGTGACATACTGCACGTATATTCCCCTTCGAAAATAAAGAGATTAGGGCTGGCCCTGTGGCCGAGTGGTTAAGTTCTTGTGCTCCACTTCAGATGCCCAGGGCGGACATGGCACCGCTCATTAGGCCATGCTGAGGTGGCATCCCATATAGCACAACCAAAAGGACCTACAACTAGAATATACAACTATGTCCTGGGGCGCTTTGGGGAGAAGAAGAAAAATAAAAGATTGGCAACAGATAGCTCTGTTGCCAATCTTTAAAAAAAACAGAGGGGAATATTCCACCAGCTGGTGGGAGTTTTACTGACCAGTAGTCTTCACTCATCATTGAGACTTGCCTTAGCTGGGGTGAATCACTCGCCCAACATACCTGGAGAAGGCTGCATTTAATAACTTTTGAGTTGTTAAAAGCTTAGAGAGCCCTGACCTCTTTACCCCGTCTTTGAACAACTCTGAAAGATTATTCTATGTTGAGATGTCCCTGTGGGTTTGACTGAGGTCTTCACTAAGATGGCATCACAGTCCAGTCTGTCCCTATGCCCAATCCTATCCCCCTTTCTTATTTTACATGAGATCCCTAATACGTTTCTTTCATTATGCTAAAAAAGTGCCCCCTTCCAAAAATATATTCACTTTCTAATCACTGGACCCTGCGAATATTACCTTGTATGCAAGAGTAGATATACGCCAAAAGACTTAATTACCTTAAAGATCTTGAGAGGAGGAGTTTATCCTGGATTACCTAGGTTGGGCCTAAATGCTATGGCCTGTATCTTTATAAGAGGGAGGCTAAAAGAATGTAATTAT
Organism: Equus caballus; assembly: GCF_041296265.1. NCBI lineage: Eukaryota > Metazoa > Chordata > Mammalia > Perissodactyla > Equidae > Equus > Equus caballus. The sequence goes on along the minus strand of NC_091702.1, from coordinate 14,507,391 downwards.
GTGAGGTGATGGATGTGTTAACTAACCTTATTGTGGTAATCATTTCACAATATATATATATATCAAATCATTACGTTGTACACCTTAAACGTACAACATATTATATGTCAATTATATCTCAATAAAGCTGGCAAAAAAAGAGAGAGAAGTAGGGGGATTTTTGACACAGACAGACACAAAAGAGGTGATGTGAAGACAGAGCAGAGAGATGCTCCCGTAAGCTAAGGAGAGCCAATGACCACCAAAAGGCTGGAAGAGGCACAGAATGAGTTCTTCCTTAAGAGTTGCCTCTGAGGGAACACAAACTTACCTACACCTAGATTTAAAACAGCTGGACTGCTGAACTGTGACAGAATAAATTTCTGTTGTTTTAAGACATGCGGTTTGTGGCAATTTGTTGTAGCAGCCACAAAACAGCAACAACAACAACCTAAAACACCTCCTGTATGCTTAATTTCTGTCTGAAAATCTTCTTCCAGGGAACACAAACCGGGACAGAAGTGGCTGTCAGAAATTCTGAGATTACAACTCACATCTCCACAAATAGAGATGAAAGGGTGCTTCTCTACCACTGCACTAATTTTATGGAAGCTTTTTGTTTTTCCTCTGTTAAAAAATTAGTTCCTGAACTGAAATATATGATATAGCAAAGGGAATAAGGTTGAGTTGTGCTGTGTGCCCACTCCGTACATCAGTGCAGCAGGTGCTGATATGAATAGACCCCCTAAAGCCACAGAAGTGAGTAGAATAAAAATAGACCACGTATTGCCCTGAGAAGGAGAGAAGAATGAATGTTGAGTAGACTAAATAAATGTCCTTTGGTACATCTTTTCCCTACAACAAATTCCCATATCAAATTATAAATCAGTGGATATGATTTAATCGTAATTTCTTATACTGTGGCATCTATTTAGTATTAGGAAAATCTCAATATAACTTTGTCTAATTTCATTAATATAGATTTTAGTTAAAAATAACATAATCTAATAACTCTAGTTACTTGTTATGAGCTGAATTGTGTTTCTCCAAGATTTATATGGTGAGGTCCTGACCCCCAGTGCTTCAAAATGTGATTGTATTTGGAAACAAGGCCTGTAAAGAGATGATTAAAATGATGTCGTCAGGGTGACAACAAAGGTTGCACTAATCCAATGTGACTGGTATCCTTATAAAAAGAGGAGATTAAGACACACACACTGAGGGGGAAGATCATGTGAAGCCCCTGGAGGAAGTTGGCCATATAGAAGCCAAGGAGACCGGCCTCTGAATGAAACCAACCTTGACAACATCTTCATCTTGGACCTCCAGCCTCCAGGATTGTGAGGAAATCAATTTCTGTTGTTTAAGCCACTTAGTCTGTGGTATTTGTCACGGCAGCCCTAGCAAACTAATTAATTAGTGGAAGAAAATATTTGTAATATAGCAAACAAATATAAATAATAATTTACAAATAAGTAAAAATAATTATTAGCAATATCTAGAGTGCTTTCATGCATAAAATTTCATGAGTAATATTATTAAGATATATATTATGATTTATATGGATGGATATTTATAAACACTTCACAAGCTCTGCTTTCTGAGGTAAAGAAAAGGAAAAGAAAGAACATCAACAACAAAAACTCAACCATATTCATTGAATTTGTACAAATTAATGATTGATTTATATGCATGAATATAATCATTTTAGCCTCCACTCAACTGGAAAACTGTTAATCCTCTGTATAATCAAATATTACATTAAATAATGTTGAATCATAACAGTTAATCAAAATCATTAGCATTTAACCTTACATTTCTATCATGATGTAAATAGAGAACAGTAACTGTACTTTTTTCAAAACCTCATTATTTCATTTTTAATGCATTAAGGAATAGCATTTGATGGTGACAATTGATTTCAGTTAAGTGTACTGATTGATTCATGTGAATCTATTACGAGGACTATGGAGGTATCATTATAATATTCTAGGGAAAAACTACACTAAATGCTCAGAAAAAGAATGTGGTAGATAGGCTTTCTCCACCAAAATTAAACTTTCGCTTTTTTAAACCACTGACAATGTTGGGGTACTTTGTTACTATTGCGTAATCTAGCCCATTCAGGCTGGCACACATGTTATCAGTGATGGGCTACGGACAAAACGAAATCGAAAGCATATGGTGTCATCTTAATGTCCATTGGCAAGCAGCGTGGAAATAATTGCCTGATGGAAAGATGGTAATCCATTATAAGTAAAAACAGCAATTTTGGGGTAAAAATATTGTCTTATGTTACATATGAAGTAGACTATATACCATAAAGCCTGTCGCTCTAGGGGAAAAGTTGGCAATCAGGATGATAGCAGCGTATAATAGCTACCGTTGGTTTCATTTAATAAGACACTGCAAGAAAGCTGTGTGTTCAAAATAATTGATAGACTTCAATTTCTGGTCAGAATGTAGAAGGTAGGGACAGATTATTGATCCCACCATAAAAAACACATTAAAAGATTTTTTAGAAATATGCATATTTGTGTATATTGAACTTTTGTTAATATGAAATGTTCTTTTCACTAACAATACTTTTTAACTGTTTAATAATTTCAAACATAGAGAAAAGTTGAGAAGAGTCAAAGAATTAATATATTCTTCACTTAGATTCCTAAAAACTTAGTATTTTAAATAAGTTTATTTTCCTACATTTATATACACACATTCAAATTTTCTAATGTTACTTCAGGATTAGATTCCATTTAAGTACTCTGGGCAACAATAATATGTAAGTGATGTTACATTCTTCTAAAAGTGCACCATGTCTGGAAACTCATGAGATTTATATGATCCAGTGCTGCTGATGTTAATTTTATTCACATGACTAAGATTTCTTTAATAGAGAGTTACTATTTTCTTCTTTTCTGTTTCATAATTATCTTGGGGGGAGATACTCTGATACTACAATCATACATCTCATAATGACGCTTAGGTTAACAACAAACCACATATACAACAGTGGTCCCAAAAGATTAGTACCATATAGTTTGGATGTGTAGTAGGCTGTACCATCTAGGTTTGTGTAACTACACTTTACGATGTTCACACAAACACAAAGTCACCTAAGGATGCATTTCTCAGAACTATCCCTGTCGTTAAGCGGCACATGACTGTATATAAATACACTCATACTCCTCAAACTTTCACCCACTGGTTTTAGTATTCATGATGACTCTTGTCATTATAATAATTAATTATAGTTAAAATGATTAACTATATAATTATATATTATAATTATATAATAATAATAATAATTATTATTATATATTATATATATATTATTTCTTTACATCAGGGTGGACTCAGAAATTTCTAATTTACTCAATAGGTCATAATCCTTTATCTTTTGCACAATTGACGTGAATTGAAGGGAAGACTCTTCAAGGTGGTTCTTTTATCTTTTGACTTGTCAATGTCATTTCTTTAGCACTTTCTTACTTCCCAAACAAGATATTCCAGATTCATCTTGAACTTTTGCTGTTCTAGCCATGGAATCAGGTCTCAAAGAGTCCTAATTCTTTCTAGCAAAGAATGATATATATCAACCATGACCTGGGCATGGGTTGAGTTCATGGACACTGGAAAATCATTGTTCTAGATGGAATACATATATATCTACAGGCATGCATACACATATGCATACATACATGTATATATATGTACATATGGAGATACATCTGTATCTATTTATAGATCTATCTATATTTAAAACGATATATATCTATATTTTGCCTACAGACATCTGTATCTGAATATGTATCAGTATGTGTTACTTCATAAAACACATGAGCTTACACTGACACCTCCTATTCCAACCCAATAGTAGAGGCTCATTCTATCCTTCTCCTGTTCTGTATTTATAAATTCCATCTCCACAGTGAGAAACTAAGCTCCAGTTATCCACAATATATTTATATAATCACTCAATCCTTGAACACCTGAAAAGTAGTTTCAGAATTTCTAACTATGTCTCTGTGACAAATAAACCTATTAACTATAGAGTTCAATATTTTTAGAGTTCTTTTTTCTTAGCCTCAGGATATATCATCCAAATGCTAATTAAAAATCACTTGGGCTAGTAGTCTTCCATGAATTTTATGGTAGTTATGTTATTTACTTGAAACACGGTTTGGTTCATTTGTTTCTGTTTGCATTCTATTTTGCATTTCCTCCTCCTTTATTTATTTTCTTTTATTTTTTGTGTGAACACTAACAGGTTTTAAAGTCAGAATTATACATAAAGTTATCTTTTCTGAATAATTCTTAAGATAGAGAAAAGAGAATCTTATTGCTCCTGAAAATATTAATGAGGATATTAATTTGGATGGATATACTAAGTTAAATAATTTTCCTATTAAACATATTACCTAATATAGCAGATGTTCTATGATATATCTTTTAAGAACTCATCATATTACAACACTTCATTCCAAACTCTAGCCCCTACATCATGACAACCACCTGTAGGATTTTCCTCCCTTGGTAATTTTAACAACAGAAGGGTTCCACTATTTTGTCTTTCCTCAAAATATTATGTTACGTTCTCTCTACACATTTATATAATTAAGAAATTTCTCATTTCCACCTATCAAGTTCTCAAAATGTAAGTCTAAATGACTAAAGTCAAACAGAAGGCGGGGAAATCAAATAAAATTCTACAGCAGAAAAAAGAAAGAAAAACATTATTAAAGGGTGACTAAAATCATGGAGAGCTTTATAATCTGAATAAAATGACATCAGCTCCGTGGCTGAACGAGTAAGGTGGTGTTATGCAGAGTAAATGAAGAAATGATGTAGCGAATATTTTGCCCCATTGAATTTTCTTTAAATGTACTTTTCTGGTAATGAAGTACCTCTTTGAAATATCAAATTATTCTGTTACATATCTATAAACGTCCTCATTTATACTTTGTGGCTAATCACATATAGTTAAGTTGTGTAATTTTTAAAGTGAATAGAACTGAGGATATGCAACGTGACTCCATACGTTAATATCACATAAACTTAATATTTTATTATTAAGTGTATATAGCATTGGAGACAATGATCCAGTATTAATCAATATTAGCCTATGCGTAATAAAAAAAACATACATTTATACACCTTTCACTTTCTTGAGTGAGATAATTTTAGACAATCAACATAGAAGCCACTCTTCAATTGTTGTCAATTTTAATTCATATAACCATGGGTTAAAATATATAATAATTATATTTGTCTTTAATTGTAAAATGCTGAGCTACGTTCAGATCTTGTATTGGTATATAGTATATGTTATATCATTATTATATGTTATGTAGTATATATTATTAAATTATATACATGATTTATTATATTGCATGTATATGTGCATATATCTATATCTGTATCTATATCAGAATCCATATCTATGTATCTATTTACATAGAGACAAGATCTTGTTAAGTAACATATTTGTCCAATAGTTATTGACTTCACTTTCCAAAGATGAAGATGAAAGAGACAGAGACAGAGACAGAGAGAGGATTCAAGTGGCAGGTAAAAAGAGATATCAGAACTAGATGATGTTAGAAAGTAATTGACTAAAACATCAGGTATTGATTTTAAAAGTAAAAATTATCCAAAAAATAAAAATAAGTGCATAATTTTTATACAATTGCTATGAAATCTATAACATTAATGACTGATAAAGTGCTATTGATTGTCATTCTTAATGTCTTCCAAAACCCAGGGTAAAATAACAGGACAAATTGATAATCATCTAATAACGCTTTCAGTTTCCCAGATCCAGTAATTTCTGTCTTTGAAATGTATAGTAATTAATTTAAAATATTTATCATTTTGTACTGTTTCCTAATTTTTTTCTTTCCATAAAAGTTTAACGAACTGTATATACCAACATTCTCAAAATTTTATTCACAGAAAGTGAGAAATACGTTAAGCATATGGCAGTTTATATGTCTCATAAACAATGCCTCTTCTCCTAAAGATAAATAAAAAATGGAATCCCACATCATTTCTAAGAAAGTACATGACAAAAAAAGGATATTAAGTCAACAAAATGTATCAAATTCTTTACACTCAGAACTTTCCTGTTTTCAAGAAAATAGAACTTCTACCCACTTTCACCCTATCATAGAAAAAATATTAGTAAGTATTTGAAAATGCAAATAAATGAATAAATGTAGAAGATCATGAGTTTTGGATGAAACCCAAAGAAAGGAAATTTAAAATTAGCTCACATGACTAGACTGAACTGCAATAATTATACCACCCATATCATTAGTAATAACTTAAAAGGAGCTGTCAAGTTACTTTTTGATTCATGAACACCATCTAATTAATCAGATTTTGCTCAAGTTATGAGAAATTATACAGCAATAGCAAATAATAACTACTCTTTCTTTAAAAATATATATAAACATTAGGAGAAAATTAGTCAAAAATTAGACACAAGATGTAAGCAAATATTCAATTGTCTAAATCTTAAATGAATTCATATATTTTTATTAATTCACTTTTCTACAAATATTTGTTTAATGTCCACTTTGTGCTGGAGATACAACAGTGAATAAAACGGATAAAAGTCCCTGTCTTCCTCAGGTTAGAGTTTCGTGAGGCTGTGGTGGTGACAGTAAGAAATTTAAAACACAATATTTAAATTATATGGCATGTTAAATGATAAGTCTTGTGAACAAAATTAAGAGGAAGGAAGGGAAGATAGGAAAATGTTTGGGGAAGTGGTTATAATTTTAAGTTGTGGTTAAGCAAAGTATATTAGTCAGGTAGGTTAAGTTGCAGGAAAAAAACTAACTCAAGTTTGAATTGGTTTAGCATATATATGTGTCTTCTTGACTCACACAAATCAAATCCTTCTGTAGATCGGGCAGTTCTCTATGACAACTTCCTCCTAAGCTGTGACAGAGGGATCCAAATTCTGGCTCCATTATAACAAAATGAAAGTTTCATATTATTCCTGGAATGGGGATGAGCAAGCGGGCATGTTGGTTATGGGCTTGTCGCTGCCTTTGTGACACAACTGCCTCTAGACGCAACACTCTATTTCTTCACACAGTCACCAGCCAAAATTAGTCATAGGGTCCTACCCAACTGTATTTGGATTGAGTACTGTTGTTTTCTGTGTATTCAAGAAAATAAGGAAATTTAGATATTTATAAGCACTAATGGGATCATCACAAAAGCCTCACTGGGAAGGTGACAATTAAGTAAAGACTTGAGAGAAGTGAGGGATTAATCCATTTACACATCAAAAAGATGAATATTCCAGCTAGAGTGAAGACAGCATTCAGATGGCCTGGGAGGTGGCCTGCTGAGCTGAACTCAAGAAACTTTAGGAGGAACATTAGGCCTAGAAATAGGGTTAGGCTGTCCCTTAGATAAGAGAAGGTAAAAACATCTCCAAATGAGAATCATAGTAGACATATGCTAATTCTGAGCATAGTCGAGATCACTCTTCTGCTCCCTGACAGCTCTTGGGGATGCTGCAGAGCATGTGGGGACAGCATGGTGCCTGAGGACACCAAGAATCGGAATTGTGTGCTCCAACGTGGAAAAGAAGCCCCGGAGTCCCAGAGGTTTATGGAGGATAAATTCTATTATGGCATTCAGGTTAGCCAGAGACCAGAGGGACCTCTTCTGTGTATGAACTGTAATATTTTCCCTCAGTAGATGGATTAGTCATTTGCTAAAAAGAATAATGACAAGTAGGTCATTTGTTACAATTACAGATTGATTTCAAACAATGGGAATAAACTCTGGATCCAGGAGTCTGGTCCTGAAGGCATTCATGAAGAATAAGTGGCTTTGTCATTATGACCTCATCCTAAAACAAATTCTTCTTGTCTGAGCAGTTGATACAATGCTTAGATTAAGAATTGTGTATCACCACAACTGCGCTGTCTTTTGAGGGTACAATGAAGGATAACTTTGAATCCTTACTCACCTGGTTTGTGTTCCTGGACTCTTTTCATACAATCAGCACGGAAACCAGAAACTGCTTTGACCTTCGGCAATCTACATTCATGACTTTCTATCCCCAACTATGGTGACCACTGATAGTTTGTAACTACGTTTCCTGATGATGAATTTCTGGGTCAAAAGTTATGCCTCTTATAAAGCTTTTAATTCACTTTCTAAAATTCCTTTCAGAGAGATTGTATTATATGATATTCCAACCCTATTTGGGGTTTGGAAGAAAAAACTCATGCCAATTTTATAAACGAAAAATCATATCTTCTTTACAAACATAACACTTTGACAGTTAAAAAATCTAATTATTAGAAAAGATTAAGAAAGGTGTCTTTATTTCACATTCTCCATAAGCAATAAAACATGTACAGGGTTTAATCGTGTATGGTCAGCATGCAGATTTCTTGGGTTTGAATCTTGGCCCCACAATTTACTCTCTGTGAGATCTTCGGCAAAAACCTCAACTTGCTGCCTCAGTTTCTCGCCTGTGTTATGGGATAATAAGAGGTCCGACTTTAAAAGACTTTTTTTGGAAATTGATTTAGATAATGTACATGAAAATTATGCAGCGTGCTTCTCCAAAATATACACTGGAAAAACTTTAACAATTATTTTATCCAAGTTTTGCAAACAACAAAAAAATAGCAAACCTATGTGAATTTTCAAACTGGAAAACTATAAGCAAATGTGATTAAATCATGCAGAATCTTTTAAATTCTACCTTTTCTACCAAATTAAGTGGAAGTTTTCTCTTTAAAAAATAATTTTTATAACTATTTTCTATGTTCACTATAAAACTTAGTTAAGGTATTTTGCTTTGGGCATACTTTCATATAAAAGCATTTATTATTTACATGATTTTTGCAACAGCCAAATTTAAATGTGCTGTCTGATTTTGTGCCAGAGGACAATGAACTTTTTACTGCTTTTAGTATAGCTCTCAAACTGATTGAAAAATGAAGGAACTGGTGAAAACCCTCCTACGTTCTTGGCAAATGCACCCTGTCTCTGTAGGTGACATGACTCACTTTACTAAACAGTACTCCCCTGGTCAGGCTGTCACTCTCTCTCCAGACATCAGTCAAGGACTCCTCACAGCGGCAGCTATCATCTGAACACTATGACACATTTTTATCGTTTGCTTTCATACATGCTTATAATTACATGTATGGGTTTGATTTATTATTTGGGAGACATTGAATTAGTATTTATGGTGTAAAAAAGGCAGTATTTGCACAAATATTAGACATTCCTTCAGCAACTGTCATGGCAATAATTTTGAAGTAGAAATGTGAAACGTAGCCTAACTTTTCATTTAAAACACAGTTAAAATAAACTGAGATACTATGAAAAATTTTGAAAAACTTTTCATTTTGAAAATAATTAAATCATATTTCAAACTAGTAACTTGGTAAATTCATGTGTCAACATTCCGAGAATTAAACTTATTGTGTTATTGGCAATCCAAACATTCAGGTACTCGAATTTATAAATTGCTAACAAGCAAAAGGAGAGTTGCTGAATAAGAGACTCATTTTGTTAAATATATGTGTCATATGTCTCAGTTCAAAGTGATATTATATTAAGTGAGAAAATATTAATAAATGTGAAGAGTTTCAATGCAAGTAACTATATTGAGCCCCATAGGGTTCCCAGTGAAAATCAGAGGTCTATCTCTTGAATTTCATACATTTATCTGCAACTAGTACTGATTTGATGCTTCACAGTTTGTAAGGTTATCTTAACCTGCCTTGTCATTTAACCTCAGAGGAAAGCAACAAAATACGTATTTTGGCAAATTCTCAAATGGTGTATCTGAATTTCAAAGAGCTCTATGAAGTTTCCCAAGGCTGACATCCCAGTGAATATTGAAGGCATTGCAAAAAACAATCAGCTGATCTAATAAAACCAGCCCTCGATTTCATCTGCTCTCTGCTCTCCACACCACTGCCATTATGATCTTGTAAAACATATATCAGATCATGTCTCTGCTCCGCTAGTTTCTATCTCATTCAGATTGAAATAGAAAATCCTTACCACTCCCTGTAAGTTTCACATAAACCAATTCTCTATCTCTGTGATCTCCTGTATATTCCTCTAACTCTGTTCTCTGCTCTAATCATACTAGTCTCCTTTCTGGTCCTCAAACAAAGCAAGCATTCTTCTGTTTCAGAATCTTTGCACTTGCTGGTCCGTCTGTCTGGTCCCCAAATAGTCAGATCACTCATTTCACTTTATTTTGGTCTCTTATTAAATGTTTACCACCTCCGAGAGGCTTTCTATGATCACCCTATCTGCAGAAGCCCTGCAACTTTATTCCTATCTTTATTTTTCTTCACAGTACTTATCACTGGTCGTTGATTGTTATATAATTACACTCAGCGGTCTGGATTGCTTATCTATTAGACTTCTGTTCCCTGGAAGGCAAGTCCCCTCACTGGAAATGAGTGTTTAGCTCAGCTGCTGGTTTTTCTGTTCCTATTTATTTTGATGGAATAGTTCCAAAAACAAAAATGTCCTAGAACACAGTGACAGTGCTGAAACAACTCATCCAAGGGGCATTGTGACTTAAACATCATATCATCACCATGCACCTAAAGCATCATATCAGATATTTATAATCAATTAGAATGGTTTCAAGAGTTAAGTGTTTTTAAGATTAGTTCTCATCTGAGCATTCAGTTTGCAAATTGTCAATGGGAACATATTGACTGCTCCGTCTCATGGGTCACACATATTTGAACCCTCTGTGGGGGCTAAATTAATCACTACCTGGTGAACCAGATACTAAGGTTAAGTCTTAGCTCAGTTGCTACTGAAGCATCTTACAAGATATATCTCTACCTGCAGCGTTATCCAGTTACCATCTAAACAAAGTCTTCTTTCTCCTCGCCCAAGCAATGGCTTACACCTACATCCTAGATGTGACAGGCTCTACCCCTTTCAAGGTTGTATTGCACTCACACACACACACAGACACACACACACGCCCCAGAGTGAGAATTTCAGACCTTCCATGTGACTGATCCTGGAACATTTGGCCCGGAGTTTCCCTGAACAACCCTCCTTTATGTTCAAACTACTAATCGCTTATTATCCATAGTTTAGAGAGAGGTACAATTAATTTTTTTCAACATCGTATCCATGGAAAACATGAATAGAAATGTGCAAAAACAATTCTATTACTATTTTAGCCAAAAAGTGTTTGGACTTAGATGTAACAGAAGTGACATATATTTAAATGATTGAATGACACAATGTAAAAATTCATACAATACATCCAACATTGCAAAAACATATTTAATTCCTACTCTTCAGTTCAAAAATAGTAATTAAACTACCAATCTTCTACCTCAAAGTCTAGTTATTTCCCAGTATTCAGGTAGAAAATGTTACTTTTAGTGACATCCAGGCAGGGTTTGTATTTAGTCTCCCTTTCTATGTCTCACGGGGACACTGCAGCAGACACTGCTGTTGCCCATCCAGACCCCTTCAGATCGCTCCTGCAGGCCCTGGGGGCTTTACTTCTAATGGGTGGTGTCTACCATCGTCTTCATAGGTTCTTCCGTGGGTCCTGGAACCCCTTCTCCCTCAGCGGGAGAGAGCTGGAAGTGCCTGAGAGTTTACACCCACTCAGTTATAAACGACTTACTGGGAAAGGAATCTGAAATCCCAACTCCCTTTCTAGAAGTTGGAAGAACTCTGGGATGTAATTTATGCTACACAGTTCACTATGAAGTCAGGCTGGAGCTGGGAAATATTCTTACCCTTCTCTGGCTTGCTTTCCCCTCCCTCACTGGGTACTTCTATGAGTACTTCTGTAATAAATTAGTTGCACATTGGTTCTTGTCTCAAGGGTGCCTTATGAGAAATCTAACCTAAAGCAGAACTATAGTATTTTAGTATTTCATTTGTCTATTTTGGTCACTAGTGAGGTGACATTGATCCCGGGACATCCAAATGCCTTGACAGCTGTGCCCCCAACTCTAAGAAGTCTATCATTCAGAATCTTCAAAACACTTGTCTGCTTAGGCCCAATCCCTTAAAAGTCCACTTTCAAAAATTGTGTTATTTAGAACACGGGTTTCTATGGAGTTGAGTAGTCTAAGCTACTCAAAATAATAAAATTATTTTGCCTATTATAACAATTTAACACCTTTGGATATAGGCTGTTGATTAGGTAATATTAGTGCATCAAAATTTTATTTCCTAATTTTTTAAATTTTGAAAATAGAGTTTGTTTTCTAAAATATCATTGGTTTTAGGAAATATATACCAAAGAACATCGACACAATGATCATGATTTCTTAAATTATTTTCAAACATTTCAGAAAAGTTAACGTATGTCTGTCTCCATCTATTCATATAAGTCTTGATATTCATGTGATATAGGTGTTAACATATGTAAATATATCAAAACAGAGAATGATGAAGGAAATGGAACAAATAAACAGTTAATGAATTTCAGTAAAAGGCATATGAGCAGTCATTGAGTTATTCCTAAGCCTTCTCTCTATGTTTGCAATTATGTTAAATTAAAAAGCCACAGAAGTTTATACCGACAACTTTAACATATCTGTAGGAGAAGTTCTGATAATAACAAATTAGTGTTTATTCATTTACAAACACTGAAATTCTGGACTTTTTCTTTTTTGTGAGGAAGAATGTCACTGAGCTAACATCTGTGCCAATTTTCCTCTATTCTATGTGGGATGCCGCCACAGCATGGTTTGATGAGCTGTGCTAGGTCTGCGCCCAGGATCCAAATCTGTGAACCCTGGGTCACCAAAGCGGAGTGTACAAACTTAACCACTATGCCACTGGGCCGGACCCCAGAATTCTGGACTTTCTATGACATATATTTATCATACACTTAAGTTTCAAACAACATGTTCATTTATCTTTTCAAAGGAAAACTTTGCCCCAAATGCATTCAATATAGATTCAGTTAATATCAAAATTAATGGATTACAATAAAGATTGGAAAACATCAAGGTAGCAGTTCAGATAGAGAGTGCAGCCTTTGTTTTGTATACACAGAAAGCACTTCTTTTAGTTACTCTTAGTATCACTTTGGAAGTTTTAGCAGCTTTTCTCAAGGTGTGAGATTTTGCTCTGTTTGTTTCAAAACTGACTATTTATTTAAAGGAAAGTGAATGTTTTTGGTAGTTCAAGGTGTAAGAACCAACATAGATCCCTTTAAAAATGGTTGTGTGTGAGGTTTTATGACTTAGAAGGAAACAGTATCTGGGATAACTGCGATAGCTTATGTATCCCACATTTAATCTGAACTGACACTGCCTTTGCTGGTAAAAACAAAGGTCGGTTTCTCTAAAATGAACCATGCTCTTAACTTGCTTCTTTCTAAAATATGATTTGTTCCACATATTTTTATTTTCCTTGTCTGAAAACATATATTGTATGAATATTACAAAAATTATATTGCTCTTTTCTATGTCCAACCCCAGGAAAATGATTAGACACAATTCTTTCTTCAGTAAGCAAAATTCACTTTTAATGATCACCTCAAATGTCACCATAACCAAGTAATTTTAGGTAGTTTTTATCTCAAAATATTTGCCATGTTTTATGTAATAATACACATACATATACTTGATAAATCAAAACTGGAGGATATATTTGTTTTTTTTTAAGATTTTATTATTTCCTTTTTCTCCCCAAAGCCCCCCGGGACATAGTTGTATATTCTTCATTGTGGGTTCTTCTAGTTGTGGTATGTGGGACGCTGCCTCAGCGTGGTCTGATGAGCAGTGCCATGTCCGCGCCCAGGATTCGAACCAACGAAACACTGGGCCGCCTGCAGCGGAGCGTGCGAACTTAACCACTCAGCCACGGGGCCAGCCCCCTGGAGGATATATTTTTAAAAGCAAAGTTAAATAAATAGATATTTAAAGATAATATAAGGATAAAAAGCATTCAATTTCTCACTATCTGAATATATTATATGTGATCCATCCTTATGAATCAATGATGTTAACCCTTGCTTTGGTCACCTCTCTGTGGTATTTATGCAAACCACTTCCCCTGCACCTCATTCAAGATGTTTCTGTATTGCTTTTGCATCAATAGTCTGAAAGGCACACCCAACCTTACTGCATCTTAGTTCTTGATGCTTCCTGTTATGGGTTGAATTATGTAAACTCAAAAATTCATATGTTGAAGCCCTAACCCCCAATGCCTCAAAATACAACCTTGTTTGGAATGTCCTGCCTTTCTTCTGGGCAGAACCCCTGCCCCATTGCAACACGGCCTGGGGTGGGAATCCTCTTCTCCTAGAATAACACGCCTATTCTATAAATTGCTACCAGGGAGCAGTCTCTAGTCTTCTAAGCTGCCTCCTCATGCATGGAAACTTCACTCTATGAGCAAGCTGGGGCTGGGGCTGGCTTATCAGGCTGTCCATCTTAGCCTGCTGTGCCTATAGGAGAGCTTATGTCCTACAAGTGGGGCCTTGGAAAGGTAAAGGGGACCCAATCCTCTCTGCTGTACTTACTTGGAAGATGGCTTCTGCAACATGGGCTAGTTGTGGAGGCGAATGAAAAACACTGGGACTCTGTCCCTCTAGGGGTAAAACTGTAGCACAAACTGGGAGCTGTGAGGAGAGGTAGCCACCACCTTCTTGGCTGCCACTTCCCAGAGTAGAGTGAGTGGGATAGAGCTTCCACAACAGAATGGTAAGAAAGACTGTGATGCTCAATGTCAGACTCTTGCTCTTCATATCCAAATTTAATAGATTTCTTTGATTGAATGTTTCTTCAGTTATTGTAGCCTTAGAACAATTTCTAGCGGCATTAAACAATTGCATTTCAGGTATTGTTTACCAAAGAGTTGTTTTGCTGGGGAGATAATCCACTGAGTTCCTTACTCTGCCATTCTGGAAGTGTCACTTATGGGAATCTCCCTAACTTGTGACTTTGAACCTCACTTTTTAATAATTAAAGTAAGGGTGTGATAATAATATGAAAGTAGAAATGTGACGAGGTCCACAAGGTTATCTTTGATTTGGAACTGGAACGTAGAATGCAGGAAAAAAGAGAAGAAAGGGAAACGTCAAATCACTATGATAGCTTCTTTTCTTAAAAGTTAGGGTCTTACTCTTGCAGACAAATGGAGATTTGCTTAAGAACAAAGAGATAATTTTTGTAATTTTACTAAATGTAGACAGAAACTTACACATAGAGAAGAAAAGTTTGAGAACCTGTGGCTCTAAGGAGCTCGATTATGCTATGTAAAAATATTAAATATTATCTTTATGGTGTACAAAGCAGTATTTTCTTCAAGTTATATTTAATTGATAACAATTATTTTTTTCTGTATTTTTGTTTAGATGGCCCAAAGACTGAATATTTTTTCTTCTAGGGAGATGGTATTTTTATATGTGTGTGTATGTGCGTATATGCATGTGTGTGTGGATGTGTGTTCAAATCATTGAACAAAGGAGAAATAGGGAATGATTCTGAAGATAACTAAGAGGATGTGTGGACATGATTGTCACCTAAAACTATGAGATAAGCAAAAAGAACTTGGTATACTCAATGTAAACTGTACTGTTGATCTCAGTTTTCAATATGCCAGATTTTTGTAAATACATTATCTTATGTTATGTATATTCTGTTATATTATATTACAATTGCATGATATTTATATTACAGCATGAATTGTAGATGGATGTATTAGTTTTCTAGGGCTACCGTAACAAATTTCCATAAACTGAATGGCTTAAGACAATAAAAATTTATTTTCTCACAGTTCTAGAGGTTAAGTCCAAAATCAGTGTTTTGGTGGGGCCATGCTCAGAAGGTGTTAGGGAATAATCCTGTTTTTTTTTTCTTTTTTTTTTTGAGGAAGATTAGCCCTGAACTAACTGATGCCAACCCTCCTCTTTTTGCTGAGGAAGACTGGCCCTGAGCTAACATACATGTTCGTCTTCCTCTACCTTATACATGGGATGCTTACCACAGCATGGCGTGCCAACTGGTGCCACGTCTGCACCCAGGATCTGAACCGGCGAACCCCAGGCTGCCAAAGCGAAACGTGTGAACTTAACTGCTGTGCCGCTGGACCGGCCCTGGGAATAATCCTTACTTGCCTCTTTTAGCATCAAGTGGTTGCCACCAATCCCTAGTGCTCCTTGCCTGATAGCTGCATCACTCCAATCTCTGCCTCTGTCTTCATAAGACCTTCTTCCTTCCATGTCTCTGTGTCTCTGAATCTCCTTATCCTTATAAGAACACCAGTTACTGTATTTAAGGACCACCCTAATCCAGTATGACTTCATTTTGATTTGATTACATTCACAAGACTCTATTTCTAAATGAGGTCACATCAACAGATTCCAGATGGACATGAATATTCGCAGAATATTATTCAACTTTACTACAGTGGGCTTGCATGATAACAGCAAGTTATTGTTAGTGTGATATGTTATGGGTGGCATTTATCTAGGGGATATTGTGTATTTCCACTGTAATTTGTTAAGGGAGGAAATAGCTCTTGGAATGGAAAACATGTACTAGGGTCACAGGTATTCGGGGTTTCTCTCTTTAGTTATTTCTTTATCAGGGAAGTTGGAGACACGGTAGTGAGGTAAAGGAGTTGTGCTCAACGAACTCTTTCTTTGGGGAGGTAAACACATCTTGCAATGTCATGAAAGAGTAGAGGCCAAGGAAAGGTCTATGCATTTAGGGATCCTTGTGGACGACTTTGGTCTCCTGGTCTATTAGAATAATCTCTTCTTATGTGAGGCCTTAACTTTCTCCTAATTATAGATACACTTTCATTCATAAGTTATGAACAAATTTTTGATAAATGTAGTTGCCTGGTCTCAACCATTAGTATGGGGTAATAAAGCACTAACCTTGGGATAGCCTGGCCCAGGGACTGTAGAAAGTGACCTCTAATAGGCACTGATAAGTCCACGCAGGGGAGAACCTGCTGGGTCCAGGATATAGTAGGCGATTAATGAACAGTTGTTATGGTTGTTATTCGTCTATGACCAATGCTAAACTTGCCACAATAACAGCACATTCCTGTTATTGTTTAGCCCTCTCAATATATCTGTCTATTCTTTTAAATGTGAGCAACAGTATATCTATGCTGACTTTCTGTCGTAGAAAAATGAATGTGTAACTCATGTTCTGAACTCTGCGGAGTCGGCTAACTCTCCTCCTCAAATTCTCTTGGATTCGCTTGTATGAGATCCAAGTAATTTCGTAGAGATCTGTAAGTTAAAAGATGAATTGTACTATGTGCTATGATTTACTTCTAGATAAATATGAAAATTTTCGTGACTGCCTTTTGGACAGTTCACTTCAAAACTGTGAAAATGTTAAACTAAAGTGGTTGCAACAAATACATTGAATTACTTAATTTCTTTGCTGTTTTTCATGCTCGGTGTTCTCTAAGCTTCCTGTATTTGTGGGTTTTAACTCTAACTCACTGTTACTATACCGTAGGCTAGTTGGTGTGCTAGTAAGGTGCGGGGAAGAAGACATTCTATAATCCTCCTATTAAGTCTTGGTATTTTGGTGGCCTGTGTCTCAAGTCTGTGACGTTCACAAGCATTTCTCAAGTGGCGTAGCATTTTTGTCCCTGGTCTCCTACTTCCTTCCTTGTCTTCAGTGATGCAAATATATCTCCTTGAGGCCACGACTCTTGTGAAATATTTTTCCCCCATTGGGTGAAACAGGAAGACTAGATGGATCTAAAATGAGACAATGCCCTTCTCCCAACTTGGAGAAGTCTATAGCAAATTTTTTTCTGCTGAAGACTTGGTCTTTTTATGGAGAAGGCTCTGGGCATATTTCACAATAATTTCTCTTTCCCTTCCACTGTCAGAGCCATGAAGGGATCCTTCTTGCAACTTCCCTCTGAGGACACAGTGGCATTCCTGGAGGTTAAAACCACAAATATATGTGGGCTTTTCTAAAAATATGGCTCCAGGATTGTCTTACTCTTATGCTAAGCACTGAATCTCCAGCAATGTTTCAAAATTACTTGGTTAATGACTCCAGAAGTTTCTGTTCCAGGCAAGTAGATCTCAGCTGTATCTCTCTGGATGCATTTGTCTCTCTAGATTTCTGGGTGGCAATTTGCTCTGCAATCTGAGTTCTTTAATGGGATCAGGAAAAGGCACTGTTTTTTGGTTTGTGTATTAAAAAAAAAATTTTAACAGTCATAAGTAATAAATTCCAACCTCTTTAAATGTTCAAGCTGAAATCTAAGGGTTTTTTTTAACTTTTTATTTTAATAAAGATTTTAGAGTCACAAAAGTTGCAAAAGCAGTACAGAGAGTTTCTACATACTATCCATCCAACTTCCTCCAATGTGAACATCTTATATAATTTTGCTAACATTGTCCAAACAAAGACATTTACATTGACGCAATATAATTAAATAAAGTAGATCTCATACAGATTTCAACAGTTTTACATTCACTCTTGCTTTCCTTTTTTTAAATATACTTCGATGAAATTTTATCATGCACACACGCCTGTGTGACCATCACAACAGTCAGAATATAGAGCTTCCTTTACCACCAAGACCCCGGCCCAAGTTACCACTGTGGAGATATTTCCTGCACCCAGTGCTAATTACCATAATTCTCTTGTTTTGAGAGTGTTAATGGAATCACTCAGTATGTGATCTTTGGAGATTGTCTTTTTTTGCTCAGCATAATGCTGTTAAGACCTGTGTAAATTGTTACGGGTAGTAGTAGTTCACTCGTTTTTATTGCTGAGCAGTATTCCATTATATGAATACATGAGTTTGCTCATCCACATTCTCATCAAAAGACACTCTTCTTGCTTTTAGTTATTGGCTCTTGCAAGTAAAACTGTTTTTGCGTATACAGGTTTTTGTGAACATTAATTTTCATTTCTCTATATGTATGCTAGAATACAATTGGGTTGTATGGGAAGTATGTTTAACTTTTTTTTTTCTGAGGAAGATTCACCCTGAGCTAACATCTGTGCCAGTCTTCCTCTGTTTTGTATGTGGGTCACCACCACAGCATGGCCGCCGATGAGTGGTATAGGAACTGAACCAAGGCTGCTGGAGCAGAGCCCGCTGACCTTAACTGCTAAGCCACTCGGCTGGCCCCTGTTTAACTTTTTAAGAAAATGCCAAACAATTTTCTGGAATAGCTGTACCTTTGTGTATTCCTACCAGTAAGTTTGAGATCTGATTGTTCCACATCCTCACCAGTACTTGATGTTGCCAGTAACTATTTTTTTTGTTTGATGATTCTTATACATGTGTGGTAGTATCTCATTGTGGCTTTAATATTTATATTCAGTGTATTTTTCTCTCTTTATCTGGGTTGAGTAATTAGTATTCATCTATCTTTAAGTAAACTAATACTTCTCTTACTTCAAATATACTGTTTAACTTGTCTAATGAGTCTTTTATTTCTGTTTTGTCCTTTTCACTTCTATAATATTCATTTAGTTCTTTTTTATCATTTCTATTTTTCAATTGATATTTTTGATTGATTGAATTTTTGTCATCATATTCCTCTTTAATTCTTTGAATACATTATCTACTAGTCTTTTAACATACTTATAATAGTGTGTTTGAAGTTTTTCTCTTTGAAATCTGGACCCACTAAGGGTTAATTTCTAATACCTTTTTTTTTTTTTTAGCATGGGTCACAGTTTCCTCTTTCTATGCATGTCTAGGTAATTTAGGTTGAATATTGGATATTTTAGGTAATGTATCATAGCAAATGTGATTATATTTTGTTTTCCTAAGTTTTTTTATTGGTTGGTTGCTTGTTTTAGTAACCCAGAATTAAACTGTTCAATCTTCATCCTTCACTAAGTGTAGCTATTATATTGGTATCTCTGCCCCATTTATCTTCTTCTTCTATTTTGTTTCTATTTATCTTCTAACCTAGTTTTTTGGGGCTTTTCTTGTGTAGACATAGCTTAATGGCCAAGCAATGATTTCAGTAGAAGTTGTGCTCATATACTCCAAGTGTGTAAGGCTTCCAACCTCTGCTGATTGATCAGTGTGTGGGTTGGGGAATAAATTAAAATTTGCAGTCAGTTCTCAAGTTTTTTCCACCTTCCACATCTTTTTTGGACTCTCTTTAGTCTCAGTGAATCTGCATAGTTTCGTTGCCACCCTGTGATGTGTGGCAACCTTATATCAAGCCTTCCATTAGTCTTTCAATTTCAGAGTTTTTCTGATAATGATCTACCATTTGCCCTAAAACAAGATTGAAAACTTAGTCTAGTAAATTACTATTTTGTCATGTCCATTCCCAATTTTTATTATTCAAAACCCTATTTTTTGTCTCACCCCTTGCCCTGAATCAACATCACCATCTCCAGAATTGAAGCTACTATTTCTCAGCTTTGTGAAGCTACAGTTCTCACCAACAGAGCTGCAGAGTGGCCATGTGGATAACAGTAGCTCCAAGTAAGAAGGCACAGATTGCTGCATGACTTACCAAATCTAGAAGGTTTTCAAGAGTGAATTCTTCTCCATTTGTTGTCTGCTAGTGGTCAATTTCCAATACCCTGAAATGGCTGTTTTTGAGAATTTTGTCCCATTTTTAACTTTTCTTTGTGGAAGAGCATTGCAATTTTCATGTACCACTTCCACTGGAACTAATGTCTTGTTGCTCAGCACCCAAATACACTTTATACTGCGTACACTCAAATACAGTTTATACTGCATACAAGATGTTAAAATAACCATTGTTTATTCAGACTATGAAAGATTAATAAATCATATAAACATTAGATCTTTTGATTCTTCCACAACACTTGAAACATTACAATCATTATAGTTAACCCCATATTATAGTTGAAGAAATTGAAATTCAGGTAGATTTAGTGACTCTCTTATATGTGGTTATATAATGGGTTAGTTTCAGAGCTATCACTTAAACCTAGGTCATCTGTTTTCTCTTGCTGTTTATTATTATTTGAAATTAAATTAATCTTAAGAACTCTTCGGATAGAATCTGCATCCCACTTGAAATTGTATTTCCACTTACGAGGAATACGGCATATACATTTATAGACATAGGTACAATTTTATTTTATAAAGCAGTAAATTGATCTGAAAATTTAGTTTGAGGAATAAATGAAATTCTATCTATCTGGCATTCTTATAAATGTTCGCTTCTTGCGTGTTTCATATTAAACTTTCCCTCACTTTCAATAGAAAATTCACCTTGAATCTAACCCACACTTTAGTTCACTTCCTTATTCTGGGATCTAATTGATTCATCTTCCTGTAACATATTTGTTGCCTCTTTTTTACTCACCTTTTTGACTATGTGTGCATGTCTGTGCATGTTGTGTTTTTATATGTTTGGATCAAGTACTACTTTATTAAAAGCAGCTAGATTGTTGTAATGCTATTGTTCTAGAAGTATATTGTATTTTAGTGATTTGGCTGTATACGATCACATATCATTTTAATATTGACTCTTTTAGTACACACACGTACACATATCTTCTAAAGCTATGGCTATTGCCATTTTAGTTTTTTGCCTATTAGACTCTGTATTTTAAAAAATTATTGTAGCTCAATATTTTCTTGAGTGAATGAATTCCTAAGAAGTCTTTCATGATACAAATTGGATATTCTTCTATCTTGGTATTCCAAACAAATTCAACCCTGGTCACCGGAAGTCTAAAGAAGAATAAAGTTAAATTCTACCATGTTTGGGGGAGGGAAGAATGAAGATGTTTAGAGCAATGAGGGTCATCAGCATTTCAAAACAACTATTTGGAAAATAGAAGAGACCTTGGGTGCCAGTTCATCTGGATGTTAATGGATATGGTGGTTTGAAAGGGGAGTATGTGTGTGTTTTGAAGCTAATTAAGGCACAGTTGTTAAATGTCACATTTGTTGTTAATAAAGCATATGGTTTTAAGATTTAATCTTGCACAGATCTGGCATTTTTAACCAATATCTGCTTATACTGGGATCTGGGATGATTTGATCCTTTTGAGGTTTATTCGAATTCAATATTCATGGCTAGATTTCAGGAGAGAACCTTTAGAATATTTTAAGAGGAATTTTAAAATCAGGCTATCTTCAATGACTCAAAACTACTTATTAATATTTGTATCTTAAGTTAAAAATCATAGTGTTAAACGGTATTCTAGGAATTAGAAAATATTTCAATCATTAGATAAGTAGATATTCTGGGGCAAAGAATTTGAGATCATTTTAATTACAACACTTTAAGCTTTGATTTTTGGTAAATATTATTTTCTATCTTCATGTATCTGTTTAACACAGAATTGGCCTCATATTTTCTTGACTTTCAAGTGCATGAGGATTAACAATATGAATCACACCCAAGTGAAATGCACAACAGTTCAGTTGGAATATACAAACGTTGTACAAGTTTTCCTGAAAATTTTAATTGAAGGTCCATTTTTTAGGGCAACAAAATTTTGCTTACGTTCAATTAATATTATCTTTCATTGTTAGGAGATAATTTGTCTTGTTTTTGCGTCTGCAATCTAGAAAGTTAAAACAAGAAGGAAATTACATCCTCTACTTGACCTCTTTTCACATCTAATTTGAGAGCATTGTTTCTGTGGAGACAACAGTCTCCATGGTTACTGGTCACAAAGAATTTTTAAATGTTTTAACAATGTTAGGGAGACCCATGAGGCTATTGCTTTGCATTTCAGCAAATAAGGGCATTCGTCCTCTGAGACTGCATCTCTGAAATAATAAGTGTGGATTATATGAAGTGCACTGTAATGTCTGTAATAGATCAGGGGCTTATAAATGTGCATATATGGGTAATTATTCTCTGAAAGACTCTGTACCTAAAATTCTAATTTGTCAAGGTAAAAACCTACTAATAGGTAGAATTGGATTCAAGCGTCTGGACAGATCAATATCACTGTGCTCTTCAAATAATGTGGAGACAACTCTCCATTTGGGAGATCGGTCTGGCTGTCATCGAATATGGCAGAAAACGTCATAATTGAGGGGGGAAAGCAGAGGTGTCACTGGAGAAAATGAGATGGTATTTTATGAAGGATGAGCATTTACATAATAAAATAAAATGAATATAAGTTTTCTTTTTGATAATTTTTGAAGAGAACAGCTAGAAAATGAAGAGGAAGTAAAGCATTTACTATCACGTTTTTAGCATCTTGACTGTTTCATCCAGCGTAATTTTTTCCTAAAATGATCCATTCCTCAAAATGCCAATTCTATGTGCATGTAGTTATACGCCATATATATATATAAAGTTGATACTATATGTTTACTGTTAGTCAAACATCGTGAATTTCTTCCAGCCATATAAAATGTTTGGTCAGTTTAAACATTTTAATCGATTAAACTATGTAAGTGATTAGCATATTTAAATATATCTTTCATCCTCCTGCAGTATATTTGAATTGTGAAATTTTGAGCATTTAATGTTAAAAATAAGCCAGAAATTACTCAAATTTAATATACTTTTTTTCAGTTAGACATATTTTATCCAATTCACTTGGGACTAACTACTGACTATATCTGTATTACTGTGATAGACCAGAGCAACAAACTGAAGGAAATAGAGCATGGAAGTAATCCTCTGGCGTGCTGGTGTTTTGTTTGAGAAGATTTACTCTATGCTCGGTTTCACCCATCCACAGAGTCAGTCATGCTAATTCAAGAGCTTTGTGTCATATACTTTAAAAAAAAGTTTCCCTATTAAAATTCAGCTACATTAATCTCAAAGATGGGCCTTGACTTCTTCTGCTTCTCTTCTAAAACTCAGCCATATTTTAATCTAAATTGGTTTTACATGAAAATATCAATAAAGTATATTTAAAATTATTTTGACTATGTCTTTTAGTGGTTTAAACACAGAAAAGTATAAAACGAAATGAGCAAACCAACAAAATCCCATAACTCACTGAAAGCTACTGTTAGAATTTGGTGCATATGTTCTTTTCTATTTTTAGTCTTGCAACATGAAAATCATTATCTGACTTATGATACATTCTTGTGAAAGAATTAAGTAGCCATTAGAAATGATGTCCGTAAAAGTAATTATTAAATAAAATATTATATAAAATTAAAATTATCTAAAAAGTACAAAACTATACAGCATTTTAAAAGTATGCACATGCATATTCATTCTTGCACATTTTAAAAGGACTTCTACAATCTTATTTATGTGTTCTTTATCAGGTACTTAGAAGATATTGTTTCTTTGGTTCCCATTAAGTTATCAGTATAACTAATTTAGGCTAGGAGACCTGAAAAAGCGGGGAAAATCTCATACCATATATCAAATTTACCATGCAAATACCTCTGATTCAATGAAAATGTAAAACAATATTGCTTTTATCTAAAAGTATATAAACAGAAGATGCTTTACCATAAAGACCATATTACATTAACGATTTCTTATGATTCTCAACCAACAATATCATATAGATTAATCTAGAAAGAGTAAATAGGATTGTAAACAATTTCAAAGGGTTTATATTCATACTTTTAATTTCTAAAAAATTAATTTAATTTCTTTACAAAATTTGGGAAACTATCAGAGATGTTTGTGCAGAAATACCAATCTCAAATATACTTAAATAACAAAAAAATAGCAACTATTTACTTACCTATGATATTTTGGTTAAGTCATTTGGTTTCTCTCTAAGAGGGTATGAAATCCACTGCTGGGAGATTCTAAAAAAATGTATTTGCCAACTAGGATATACTATGTAAATATTAGTTATTGCTGTAGCTTTACTGAGCTCAGGCAGAAATAATCTCTGGAACACAGGGCAGGGAAGTTAAATATACTGAATGTAGACAAGGGGCCAGAACTTTGCCAGTTGATTTAATATTGTCTTGTAGGGACTGTTCTCCTGTTCTCATATTATCAATTTTCTATCTTTGTCACATTTTCTAAAGCCCATTCTTTTTTTATCCTCTCTCCTTTGTGCCCTTCATTTTCTCTTATTCTCACTTCCTTCCCCACCTTTTCCCTTCCTTTTCTGTCTTTTGTAACCACCCATCTGGGGATGTACGTGAGAACTGTTAAATGTATCATGGAAATCTAAGCCACTAACTAAGTTTTGCTCCGATCTATCATCTCTTGTCTTCCTCATAAATTCTATTAGCGTGTCCGCAGACTAAGGAAACACGCCCTCTTCATAAGTCAGGACACACAATATGTGAAATATATTTATGCTTACAATTTTCGTGTGTGTATAAAATTTCTTAATAGCAATATTTTTAAAATACATGCTATTGCTTTGGTTCGCTATTAACTAAGTTTTAACTTTGGACAAAGCCTATCACATCGGTGAGCCTAATTGGCTCATTTTTAATATAATAAAATTGGAATAAATATTTTCTAAAGTATGCTAATATTTTACATAATTGTAGTTCTGTATGATTTTGGTAGAAGACATCTGTTAAACTGGGTTTATTTTGTAATGGAAAAATCAGGCATTGAGATGCAAATTGGTAAATAAAAGTTAGATAAAAGTATAGAATACAATCCAGAATTTAAATACAAGACTTATTCTCTGCCTGTATTGTTATGCTGTCCACTGATTTTCATATCAAAATTGGTGAATTTCACATTAACAATCGTGTCCACTTTTTCCACTTTCTAATATTTCACGTCTTCTATTAACAAATATATTATGTATTAGATAAGATGGTGTCTACTGGACATATGATGATCAAAATGTCCTGATGTATTTATTCACTTGTTCATCATTCAGTAATATTTGAGCGGGTACTATGGTCCAGGCACGATGTGAAGCACCAGCAAGAGAACAAACAAGATGGGCAGGCCTCCAGAGTCATGGAGAGCAGTCTATCATGTAAACGAGTGAAAGGAAATTCATAAATAGCACGTGAGAATGTGCGTAAAAATGGCCGAAAGAAGATGTTATTACAGGGAGTAAGAGGGAAGGCTTTCTAGAAGTTGCTTTTGGGACAATTCCTTTATGAAGGAGCTCTCTGCTAGCGATGGACATAAATCAGTAAATAGGCAACTCCAATACTACATGGTAACTATCTGGGCCAGAAGCATGCACAGTGTGTCATGAGCACACAGGACAAGAGGTGGCTCTGGCCCAGAGCCAGAGACTGAAGCGAGGAAGTCTTCCTGAATGAGACAAGATAGGAGCCAAATTCTGAGTCTAAGTCCATGTTCACAGGCTAAGGAAGAAGGAGGGAAAGGTAGGAATAAAGGGATCCAAAAAGGGAAAGCAGCAAGTCTATAGAAATGGAGCCCTGATAAGCGATTGATCATATTAGAAATCATAATTATTCCTATTTTGGCAAGTTTGTTTTAATTGACTCATATTGATGTTCCTCTCTATTTTCTATCATGACACATATAGTACAGCCTTCACTTTTATGTAATTGTGACATAAAGGCTTCATTTTACTGTTTAAAACAATCTTAAACAAATAGCAGAAACGTATTTTCTTTCTTATTTTATTTGTCAGCAGGGTGACATTTCAACCAGTCCCATCTCAGGTTAATGCTGATAATTGTGTTTCGGGCCAATATCATCTGTTTGAGTCAGTCAAAGGAGGCAGGTCAACAAGTCTCTTCTTCCCTCGTGCTCCCTTATTCACAACCACTTAGCACTCGTGGGACAGACGTTGATGGCTACTCTCAGAGGCTTCAGCTGTAAATTCTCTTTTGAACCAATTCTGTCATTAATCACAGGGAAGATATGTGCTTTTTGGATTCTTTTAAATAGTGTAACCGAGAACTTAATGAGTGTCAGATAAGCAGAAGAAAAACTAATTTTCATTTTTCTTCATTTCTTGGCAAAAAAATTTGACTTTATAAAATATTCCTAAAAATGAAATCTCCCTCAAAGAGGTAAATGTTACTACAGCAAGACAATAGAATTTTATTTTTATATAAATCTTCCAAAGATCATAGGAGGTCTTCTCTATGCCATCTGTTAGTGACATCAATAATGTCACCCTGGAGATCTTAAGGGCATACAGAGAAGGAATAGCCTCATTTTAAATAAAAATGATATTTCTAAAATATAAGAAATATACTAATCCTCAAGCTAGAGTTCCCAAAATTTATCAAACCACACCTCCTTTTCACAGTCTCCATGTCTCTTTGTATTTCCATACCAAAAACATACAGAGCTTTGAAATTTAAGTATACTCATGCAGGTAATTACTATAGTATGCAAATAAAAGTATTTCATCAAGCATTTAAATTCTGCTTTATTGAAATGTAATTTACATACAATAAATTTAATTTTATGGTTTGAATTGTGCAGTTTAATTGTAAGTTTTAATTGTACATTTTGATGCCTTTTGACAAGTATATACACACATATAATCACCACCACAATCAAGATGTAGAATATTTTAGTGTGATGGAAAAGTTGTAACAGTAATTTTCATAGATCTTATGATCTAAAGCCAAATAGATATCTACTAAAGAAGTCGCACTATTGATAGTAAATGTAATAGGATGTAATGTAATGTAATGTAATAACTAATTAAAAAGTAATTAATATGTAATGACAATGTTATGTAAGATCTCTGAGGGCAGAGATTTCTGTCAGATTTCTCCAATGCCTTATCTGTCAGTGACATGTGCTAGGCGGTCAATACATTTAGATGAACGAATAGATGAACTAGGAGTAAATTACTTACCTGGATAACTGTTTATTCACTACTGCTATTTGTAGCCTTTCAAATTTCTTACTATATTCCTTATAATAATAAAGAAATAAATTCTTGTTAAATATCCTTCTACTTGAATTTTCATTTGATTGCGTTATAGGAAATATATTTTGCAAGAAGGAACAATAAATATCAACATGAATGGAGGATTCTGCTAAATTTAAACATATATAATTTAACTATTTTATCCTATCTATCTAAATGTTATCTCTTTAACTTCAGTATCATTTTGGGTTTTTAAAAAAATACTGTTTATATCTAATTAATCAAAGCAATTTCACTTGATAAACTACCTAAGTCTACATTTGTTTAGTGTCACAGTAACAGTGGATACACCAGTTTACATGATTGATAGAAGCTCATCCTATCTTGAAACATAGAAAACAATGGCTCAGTGAAAAACAATGACCCAAGCTGAGATTATTGACAAGAAGATTTTTTCCCATATAGTAAAAATTGTTAGATTGCTAAGCAAACTTTATCATCCAGACATAAGCAACTGTCTCTGGCAAAGGTAACGCATTAAAGCTCAATGATTCAAACTGTTCTTAATCCTACAAAGAAGTTCTTTTCATTCCTGGACTGTTGCACTTCTCCATGACAACAGCAATTTTCAGTGCCTGGAGAATCTATTTGACATACTAGGGTCAGGAGTTGTTATTACCCATAACAGCAGGTGCTTCTAATTTCATGACAGCAGAAAAGCTCTCACCGATTATGCCTGCTATTAAACTTTAGACAATAGATATTTTCATTCTTTAGCAATGCCATACTCCTCATAATATAGCCTATTTCATTCTTTTATAACCATTCTTCTCATGAAATTGCATATTCTTTTCTTTCTTACAGCAAATATTCTGGATAGTTCTCTCCCGTTCACCCTTGGCTCTTCCCGCAAGGTTTGGCTTTTCTGACAGCCGTGTCATTGCTCTGTTCTATCGCACCAGCTGCTGCCTCTTTTCCAGCTTCTCCACGACTTACATCTGAGTTCACACGCTCACTGGCAGCCTCCAGAGTTTCACGTTATGCTATGTGTTAATTTCAGTAGAGGGTGTGCTTCACCGAATTACTTTGCAACAATAAGCAAAACCAAGCAAGCATCATCAAAAAAATTAACAAAACAGCACAATTAAGTGTTAAATATGTACTTGCTCCCCTACAATGTCAATGAATGGAATCTTCTTTTCGGAGGGAAAAAAATAAAGGCAAATAAACAAACCGAGCTACAGTAGCAGGTGGTCTCAAAAAATCATGAAGGAAAATAATTTCTTTTGGATTGAAATACAATCCAATTCCTTTAGAAACTGTACCCCTGGAGTTTTGGGATAATTTTAGTAGAACTATTTTAAAGATCATTCTCTAGTCCTCAGTCAGGGACAACCCCATTTAGAGGCATCCAGCGACTGCAGTTAAACTTCAGTGCACTGGGAAATCTCTTTAGGAATGCAGGTGGTCCCAGCCTTCACTTTTGGAGTATGTTCAGCTAAAGAGATGAGTCCCATATCTCTAAAACTCCTATCCTTAGTTGATGGTTGTGAAGGAGGTCATACAGGTGATCAGTCTAATGAACAGAGTGAGTATTGATGCCTTTCGTGTTCAACAAAAACGATAATAAAAATAATTATAATAAACATCAGTTGACCAGCTACATTTTGTTAAACAGCCCACTGATCCTCAAAAATCTATATGGAATATAGAGAAAGACATGATGGTGTTATTTTTCTCCCTTAATGCAAATTTTACACTCCAAAAACCATATGAAAGGCGGAGACAAAGAGATGCATGTGCTTTATTCCTTATCTATTCTTTCATCAGTCATCGCTAGTGTATGTTTCAGTATGTCACAATGAACAAGAACTCATTAAAAACTAGATTATATAGGGGTCGGTCCGTGGCACAGTGGATAAGTTCACACATTATGCTTCAGCAGCCCAGGGTTCACTGGTTGAGATCCCGGGTGCAGACCTATGCACCTCTTATCAAGCCATGCTGTGGCAGCATCCCACATCTAAAGTAGAAGAAGATGGGCATGGATATTAGCTCAGGGCCAATCTTCCTCAGCAAGGGGAGGAGGATTGGCAGCAGATGTTAGCTCAGTGCTAATCTTCTTCAAAAAAACCACTACAATTTATAAGGGCCAGCCCAATGACACAATGGTTAAGTTTGAGAGCTCCACTTCAGTGGCCTGGGGTTGACAGATTCGGATCCTGGGTACAGCCCTACACACAGCTCATTAAGCGGTGCTGTGGCAGCATCCCACATACAAAATAGAGGAAATTGGCACAGATATTAGCTCAGCAACAATCTCCCTCACCAAAAGATCATTAAACAAAAAAACTACAATATATAAATATTTTTTATTAAAGACCTAGGGACTTACCACAGTGTATCTTATTTTTATGAAAAAAGTTCATGGCTTTCTTGGTTAGAGAAATGGGAAATTAATACAGATAGTCAAGAGTTGAGACTAATGTACAAAATGAAAGTGTTTATTACATAAAGTGCCAGAAAAAAGGGCCTGTAAACCAATAAATTTGACCAAATGAACATGAAGCTTCCTTATAAAGACAATTATGAGTGTGAGTTCTAGGATGAAAATATTTCTATCTACCACCTGCACTTTAGAAGATAAGGTACATGATAGTAGAAGCTTATCTGTACCTGAGCAGAGTTTCATACATACTAGGTGGTAAATATATTTTGTTAAGTGAATAAATAACTGAGTAAATATTCAAATACTATATGAGTACCTAAAAAACCTATAGATATGCTGCTATTAGTTCATTAAAAAACAAGTTATGCCGCACTAATCTGTATTCCATTTTAGACAGAGTTATTAATTATAGAGTAGCTTACATATAGAAAGGAGAACCCCAATTTGGAAGATTGTGTAATTAACCAGATTCTAGTCTTTGAACAGATCTGATTACAACTCTAATCTGAATAAACTTCGCTTGTGATATTCCCTGGTGGCCTTTCTTTTACATTTTCCTATTAAATTGCTTTACTATTATTACAGATGATAGTATAAAAGGTAAGATTATCAAATATGTGATTATGATAGAGTAAGGAGAAGTTATTAGATTAGTAGATTTATGTTTAAGGTTCTTTAACAGAGTAAAGTAATAAGAACAAAGTTTAATCTTAATGGGATAAAGTTTATGAATTTAATTTACAAAACCCTAGTCATATAGATTGAGTATGGGGGAGAAATGACTTATTAGAAACTCATGTGAAAGACATCAATGGAAATTTAATAGAATTGAAGCCAAGTAAGCAACATTAACGTAAGTGCATTATAAAGCTAACTCAATGTTAGCTTTTCGTAATCAATATATGATGCCTATGTTATTTACATATATTATTGACACTTAAGTCTGCATACAATCTCAGTTTTCCACATGGCATTCAATCTGAGGCTATCTGTCACGTTCTTTAGCCTTCATAATTGTCCTCTTTAATAAGTATATAATACTTTTGAGAGATACTTCTAGGGAAAATCAAGTTTACTTTTTCCAAATATTTTTTAAATTATCTCACCTTTACTTATATGTAATGCCTAAATAGATAAACTCAAATACAAGCCAACCCAAATCATAGCTAAAATACAATGGAAATTACATTGAGGGTGTTTTATTACATTAACAAATGTTTTCATTTAACTCTCTCTATGCTAGGTGAGGTGTTGAAATCATATTTAAACACTCCTCAAATATGTTTTTCAAACTATTTCATTTAATTCAATTTCAGCGTAAAAATTATGTGGACTATAAAGTAATATAAATATATATTGATGTAGTTATTTATGTAAATGTTTTTATAGTCTCTGGATTGTACACCATGGATATGTTTAGATAGAATCTCAGAAACCACAAAGT
Organism: Equus caballus; assembly: GCF_041296265.1. Taxonomy (NCBI): domain Eukaryota; kingdom Metazoa; phylum Chordata; class Mammalia; order Perissodactyla; family Equidae; genus Equus; species Equus caballus. The sequence continues at coordinate 14,475,821 of NC_091702.1, read as the reverse complement.
AGTCTCCAATTAGATATGTTAAACAAACAATATCAATTTTAAGTATTTACCTCTAACTTTTAATGCCAGAAAAATCAATAAAGCCCTTTAAAATAATATAGTTGATAATTGATTAATGATTCACTACGTTTCTCAGTTAGTTTGTTTTTCTTTCCACTGATACTGAGAGTTTTTAAAGTCTATATATTTCCGCTATTGATCATGAATAATTTCGCTTTTATTTTATATTTGACCTTCCTCCAGCCATAATGTAGAACAAGGAAAATGTAGAGGTCTGAGGACTGAATCCTAGAACACATCAGTGTTGAGAAACCAACAAATGAGAAAAAGAAGTCCCAGTGAATTAGCAGGTAAGCCAGGAGAGTGTACTATTTTGTAAGTTAAGAAAAGAGCTTCAAGAAGGAGGGATTGAACTACTATCCCGAGTGCTGCTAAATCAAGTTAGATGTGGACAGAGAACCGACCAATAGACATAGCAAACTGGAGATCAGTTTCTCTGGAACAAGAGGGACAAACACTTGATCTTTCAAGAAGGGATGAGTAGGGAATGGAATAATGGGGTAGCGTTGGAGGTAGGCTTTATAAGAAAGGAAATCAAAGCACGTCTGTATGCTGATCATTTGGTCCAGGAAGCAAGGAGAAAATTCATGATGCAGGAGAGAGAGGAAACTTTTGGGGGTACAAATATCAAAACAAGAGCATAGGATCTTGGGCAAAAACTGAAAAGTTGCTTTAGATAGAAACTGAGACAATTCATCCATAGAAACAAATGAGAACTTAATTATGAATGTATATAGAAAGTAAATTATTAGAGAGGTAACAAGTCTTTGAGAAAACTCCCTTCTAACTCCTATTTTTTTTTATGCTGTGGAATAAGAAGCCAAAATATCTGAGCAACAGGATGAAAAAAGAGATGATGGAAGTTTGAAGAAATCAAAAAATGAAAGGGGGAAGTATAAAATTCCATTAGAGAGTAGGACAGGAATGGACTAGGAAAATGCCATGATGGCCAGGCAGCATCAACTTGAGTTTGAGACAACAAGTTCAAAGGGTGGCCACTCAGTGTGGTCTTGTGTTGATCCCTCTGGCCACTTTCAGTGGCTGGAATTCATGTGATGAGTAGGCAGCATTGGATTAAACCACATTTTTTGGCAGAAAATAATAGGAAAAAATATGTTGAGTTGCATTTAAGTTGTTACTACAAATTCATTTTCCCAAACTGTAGAAAAAAATGTAGATAAATAGCTAGGAGTATAGTTATTCTGGCTTGCTCTTTCAAGACACATGGAATATACAATATTAGGGAATTAATTCCTACAACAGGAGATGGTGCAGATAGAAGGAGTAGAATATCACAGATATGAGCACATACTGGGTAGTGAAATACATCTAGAGTGAATCCTAGCTTCAAAACTATTCTGGGAACCCAGATATTTTACTTAAACCTCCCTGGTAGTTTCTTTACTTTATTTTAATCATAAGTTTGATGTGAGAATTTAATGAAATAATATATGTGAAATATTTAACAATGCCTTTCTTGACATTAAATAATCAGTTATTTATGATTTATTACATTTAAGATTGTTTCTCCATGAAGATTCCTATTTTTTCTGCTTCCCATGCATGTTACTTATACCTTTGCTGTGTATTCTTCCAATCAACATATATCTTCACTACAGATTTGCCTTCATCAACATTTCACCCATGACTTCCTGATTATCACTAGCTACCTCTTGCTCGTTTGATGTTGTTAACTAAATTCATCCTGGGGATGTTCAGAGGTTATTTCCTAATAGAGTAACAAGGATTAGACAACTCTTTCCTGACTTAGCCATTCTAAAATACACAATGTTACTTAAAGAAATTCATTTCTCAACAAACGCATCGAAGTATAATTTTTTCTGTATATTTTAAATGCACATTTATTACACAAGTTTGTTCACTTACCTTACACAGATTTTTCGCTTTTGCACATTCTATAAGAAATTTATTTGCATAATTTCAAATACGAAATGCATAAAATCATTCATTGAAATTGTCAAAGTAAATGTCAGTAATCACTTATTTATAGGTTAAACCAAACTACCTATAATTTAGCAAGAATATGTATAATAGTCTACCAACAGAAAATGACACTTGTAGATATTGCCAAAGTTGATTACACTAATTTTTCTTAAAGTTATTTTCGTATTGAAGAACATTCTGAATAATTTGAATAACATCAAGATAATTGCTCATTTAAAATTAAATATCATTTGAATTTTTTTAGCAACTTATGATGCTGGATAAAATTTATTTTATTTACTTTTTATTCACAAGACTTATTCTAAGACCTGATGCCCTGTGATCCTCCCAAGGGATTCTATTCTATCAGTTCTGTCCTAAGCCAGCATCATATCTGAGAGTGCCATTAGCATTGTCTGCTCCCTGCTCCAGTGCACTGTGAGAGAAAGGACTGTATCCCCAGGCTCTGGTACTTGAGGAAGATACTGGCAAAGGGCTTTGTTCAGGAACAGCAGGAAGGAAACCAATAGGATGGTGAGAAGCAGGAGGATGCAGGGTAGACTTCTCCTCAACAGAGCTGAGTACCACAGGTCAGATAAGGAGAGTTAGGCCTTTCATCTGATCCCCTTCAAAAACAAGAGCAGATTAAAGCAAGTATACTTACAGGGTCAGGCATTCACATAATATTATTTCTGGGACAACAGACATACCTTTTTCCTAAAAAAAATTCCCAGTCTCTGCTCCCAGGTGTTTGCAATAAATTTTCAGTGAAAAATGTAAGTACTTTGTAAGAGATGTTGTGTTAGAAATAAAGTCTTAACCTTGAAACTTCCCATTTCTAAAACATATTGTTTTAATTGGAAGGCAGTGGTGGGGGAGGGGTTGGAAGATGCTACTGTAATTGGAAATGCAAAGATTCTGTGCCACGGGAAAGCCGAGCCACCTGGGAAAAGTCTCTGGGAGCGGCCCAATCTCACTTAGATCTCGTTTGTTTATTTCATCTCTGTGTTGACAAAAAGAATCGTGATAAAAGAGTTTCAGGTCCTGCCCAACTGCACTGAGGCTCAGTTTCATGGGAGCTGTAAGCATCTCCAAAGTAATTAGACTATAATAAAGTGTCACCCTTGTGAAAATCTATAATGTTTACAAACTCTTTCTCCTGAGGGCACTTAAAATGCTTTATTAATTAAGCAATTAAGACTGACAGTTCTGAAATTAACACTTGGTATGCACTTCAAAAACATTAAAAGACCATTATTCAAGGTATTTTCTGAAATCCTTTATAACATTCTTTTCTAAGACTTTTTTTTTCCTTTTGATGATTTTGGCAACGGTCTTGATACGTAAACGTTTGCTGTGAAAACTTTCTTTAACTTAATTGTTGACAATTATCTTAATACAATACGCTCATGTATAAGTATAAGTGGGTCAAAAATGCTCTCCTTTTTATGTTTCAAATTAATCCTTCTCAAAGCCCCTACAATGATCAATATTGCATTTAACAAGATTTTGAAAGTTATTATTCTGTTAATATTCGGTTTAATTTACCCACACACTGGTCTAACGTCAACTTGTCCAAAACTCAAAACCACAGTAAAACTATACTTGGTTTTACATGAGGTGATTTTATTTTCTTTCCTGGAATAGCATTGATTATGTGTCTCTAAAGATATTTTATTATTAATGTCTATGGGGAGAAAGACATTTTCTCATGGGCTTTGGGAATGTAATAGGTCAATTTCTCAGTCTTGATTCTTTGTGTGTTTGCTATAAAGTAGAAGATCGTTCTCACCGATACGTTTGCATTTATAAAATTGCACTCCCCAGGAAAGAAAAAAATATTTCATATATGTGAGTTTTGAGGTTCCATATAGAATTTAATAGTTTAAATCTACTTATCAGAAGATAGAGTATGGCTCAGGGATACAGTGTTGCGTTTTTAGGACGTGTGCTCCTAGATGGTAGATTTCTCACAAAAATTTACGTGCTTCTCACTGCTTTGAACTCAGCATGTGGCATGGTGCCTGTATATAGAATATTCCTGCTAGAGAGTGGGTCCTCAGTAAAGTTTTTGGTGAAGTGTTGACTCAATAGCAAGAGCCAATAAAAGTATTTAATTGACAAACTACTTTACATACACAGATACCAATATTATTTCAAAACAGTATGATCTGTAACTGCTCAAAATTACTTAAATACCACTGGGAGATTTAAAAAAATATTCATGAGTTCTAGGCTGAAGTTCCAGATCATGTTGGAGCGCTGATGGATCAAGCAGATTGCAGATTTTTCTTGGGATCCAAACAAAATTTGTTGAGTAGTTGTTATGATGTATGAAGGAATTTGGATCAAGGTGAGTGAGAAGTTGTCATAATTGTTCATGAGACAAACTACTTTCTCTTGAAATCAGCAACAGCATTTAGTAGACGAGGACTTAACTGTTTTTGAAAGTTGTCAGCCATGGTTCTTTCTTTCAGATACAAACATAAGTAGTACAGATGATTTAATCTGGGTCCTATTATTTCAAGCATAACTGGAATGTATTGGCCTGGCCCTGAATTTGCAGGGTCTGAAGCCCATATCGCACATCATAGTATTTACATGTTATATATGGAGTTACGCCCACTGCTAGCCTTTTTTTCTACTCAGGGCTTCCTCCTCTTCTTCTTCCTCCCCACACTCGGGCACCACCTTCTCAGATGAGAGCCCAAAGAGCAGAACTTCCTTCAGCAGCCTGAGAGCCTAAGAGGCAGCAGGGATGGAGGGGACAGAGACCTTGAGGGTGGAAGCTGAGCCCTGGGGCACAAGACACCTGGGCAGTGACTGCACTCTTCCAAATGAGGAGGGTGACCTGGTCAGGCTTCCCTTATAGGAGGGGCGGCCGATTCCCCTTAGCTACTTCTACTCTTCTGCTAGTTTCAACAACCGAGGTGAGAGGAGGGAGGGAGCACAGGAAGGTAGGACAACTGGCTGGTCTAGCCGTCTCCTTTGGGTGACTTGAGTGGTCTATTGTAAGTGAAAGCCATCCCTCCTCTTCAGCTTCCCCGTGCAATGCTTGTGATTGTCTCCTTCTCTTGCACACTCAAGTGGTGGGTGCCAAATAAAAGTTGCACCAGATGGAGTTAAACAGGCAAAGAAAACTATATTCAACACTCTTCCAATAAGGGAACTCAACTCCCCTGAAACAACAGGCAGAGGAAATTTTAAATCCTGGGGTGAGCTAAGAGAAAAGCACTGACCATGTTACGGGGCAGGTTGATTAGTGTGATTATGCCACCTGTGTTTGCTAATGGTCACTTATTGAAGTTAGGCTCCCACAGAGACTGGGAGGGAGGGGCTCTATCTCCTTGGATGATTGCATTTCAAAGGGATGACTCTCAGGTCCTTAGGAAACACATTCTTGGGTTATAAAACAAGAGGCTGAGAGAACTTTTACATTTCAGAGGAGCACAGAAAGAATTTGCAATTACAAGTTTTCTAAAGCAAATGCTCTAAGAAAAGAAGGGGCTGAGGCCTAGCCAGGAAGAAGCCTGTCTGACGTCTAGTCAAGCTGAGGGGAATGTTAAGTCCATCATGGTCACAGGCTTAACTTTTTGGACACATTAGCACTGTGGCCCTGAGCAAGAGGATCCCTGACCTAAGTCCTGTGCTTAAGAGAACTCCACTCTAGCCCGGTTATAGCTATAGCTACACACCTTCCATGGGGCGAGTACCCCAAGCTTTCACCGCCACTTCTAGTCCGTGTTCTAGACACCTGGCATCTGGCTCCTGCCCAAAGTGCTCCAAGTTCTGATCTAAGGCCTAAGTCCCGCTACTAGGAATTTCATCATGCAATCCCAGTCCACATCCTCAGGTATATATGGTGGCCAAATCATGACTGTTTTTAGGGGTGTGGATGGAGCATGGATGTGTAGGCTTGGGTGCCCACACACATGTATGGAAGGCCTCTCAGGGTGTGGGATGGACAGAGTGGGGGCTGAGGGGTGGAGGACAGCTCTTAGAGTTCCATTATGTTCAGTTTGGTATGCCAATGAGTCCAAGAATTGTACATTCAACGTCTAATTTTCGGTCAATATAAAGGTACAGTTGTCAAAATTGGTGAATAGAACATATTGTATTTAGCAGTTTGTAAATTCAGTTTATATCTTTTGCATATTGAAACATCTGGCATGAACCCTCCTTTATACTCTTACCCCAGGGACTGACATTGTTAAGGAGCCCTGCTCCCTTAATTCTCATTTGCCATGTCTGTTATCAGACTTCTTAGAAGTTTTCAGTGTTGTAATATGTAAGACTCTCTCAAATGAGAGACTCAGGGCAATGTTCTTGTGGTCTGCATGTGTCCACCCTTCATCCTCATCCTGAGTCACACTCAACATCAAATCAGGGAGTTATTTACTTCTGAAACACTGTACACACCATGAGATTTTTAAAGCTAGTTAGTTTTGCAAATAGCTATGCAAACTCTGCATATGTGAATGCATGCGTGTGTATACACATATATACGTGTATACACATAGATAAATACACACTCACTCCTTCAGCATAAGAATGACTTTTGCTATATATTCCTATGGCTGGATCATCCTGAGTTGAATGTGTCTTTGAGATTCAGGTATTTCTCTCTAACTGCATTCACTCTCAAATATCTAACCAGGAAGACAGAACATATAGATGCCAGTATCTTGAATGTTCTGGAATGATCCAAATATAAGCTTTTCTATATATGATTTTAAATTGTTAATAATAGAAAATATGTGAATAAACATGCATGCAAGAATCAGTATATTTTCATTTTTTAACCTATTCTTTTAATTCTAAGTCACTGCTGCTATAAAAAAATCTGACTTCTAATATCACTAAATTACATTGAATTAACTGTCACCGAAATCCTATATATAAATAAACTAAAAATAAAGTATTTACATTCATTAATTCACTATTCATTCATTCACCACTATAAAGCAACCTCATGACAAGATAAATTACCATGTCCAAGAGGACTGGAAATCAGAATTAAAGTAAGCAGTCTGGGGGCTGGCCTGGTGGTGCAGCCGTTAAGTTTGCACATTCCATTTCGTCGGCCTGGGGTTCGCCAGTTCAGATCCCGGCTGCAGAATAGCACCACTTGGCACACCATGCTGTGGTAGGCGTCCCGTATATAAAGTAGAAGAGGATGGGCACGGATATTAGTTCAGGGCCAGTCTTCCTCAGCAAAAAGAAGAGGATTGGCAGCAGTTAGCTCAGGGCTAACCTTCCTGACAAAAAAAAAAAAAAGAAAGAAATCAGTCTGGTAATCTACTAAAAATAGCTTGTAGTGACAGCAACCAAGTAATCATCCTGTTAACATCTATTGATGGTATCCGATCTAAACAAATCTCTTGTTACAGGTTCTTTATCACAGTGGGCACAGTGAAACACTAAAATTTCAGTATTAGTGTCTTTAAAACATGGAGGAAAATCTGATCCATTGAGTCACTAGAGATCTTGTTAATGATGCAGCTCCTTTGAACTTAATTCATAAATGTCCTGGAAATGAATAGGTCAAATAAGTTTCATATAAGCACATCTGTGACCACTAAGATTTGGGAACCACAAACATTAGGTGATGGAGTGGAGATGCTCCAAGATCAGATGCATGAGAGCTAAGAGAAGGTCCTGGAAGGCTGCAGGAAGCCAATGAGTAAGCAGGAAATGTGACTATGGTAAATATGCAGAAAAAGTCACATCCGATTGTTGCTAAAATTTAAAAGAATACATTAGAATTTCCACCTACTGCATGTTAAAGACAATGATATTCAATTTTTAAAACACAGAATATATATTATACTTTGACCATTAGGCTTTCTCCCAAGCAACCCAATGTAAAGGCCACTAAGTTTCATTTATATGATCTTTCCAAAATCATTCTTCCGTATCTCGTGAGAGATGGCCTTCTCTGCCACTGCTATGCATGGCCTCCCTTTCTGCCACCGTGGCTACTCTACTTATCTGCCCCTGGTGCTCATTCTAGGATGGCTCATGACAAAGGTTAGTTAATTTCAGCTGAGTCATTTTGTCTACCACAGGAGTCAGAAGATTATGGCCCGCAGGCGAAATTTACTGCTGAGCCTGTTTTTGCAAAGCCTGGAGCAGGGAATGGTTTTGACGTTTTTATAGGACTGTAAATAAACAAACAACAGAAAAAAAACAAATAAGAACATCTGAGAGTGACTATATGTGGTTCTCAAAGCCTAAGATATTTATTATCTGGCCCATTACAGAAAACATTTGCTAACTTCTAGTCTACTTGGTTGTCTAGCACTTCCGTGGGGGTGAATATTTTTTGGATATTAGTATGTGATACCAAAATTTTCATACTTTGTACCCATTCATATATGCTGATACTCGTGATCTATCCCAGACCTTCTTTCCTCCAACGTTCCAGGCTTTTACTTTCCAGCCCCTTGACCAGGCTAGGCCATTTGCCACAGTCCAGGAAAGTGTATAAATTCTCACCCCAGGTCACTTCTTCCACGAAAAGTGGATGACCAGGTGCACTGCTCTTGGCTCTGTCCATTGGGAAGCTTTTCCCTCCCCAGTGTCTTTGTGAGCCATACCTGAATGTGGCTGTGATGCAGGAGCTGTCTGTTTCAGCTTGCTCCCACATACCAAGCTGATGCATCTATAACCCAGCTCAGGCTTTTCGTCTTTGTCTAATGGAACACCCCAGATGACAACAGGTTCAAGCCCTGGGTACAGTTGTGTGGAGGTCTTGACGACCAGCTCGTATAGCTTACTCACACCCTCTGGTCCTATGCATGCTTAATCTCAGTTCTATCATTTCCATCTGCTGCTGGCTCACTAGACATTATGACTTGGCAAGTTGTGAGTACCCAACGCATAATGGGTAATTCTGATACATAGTCATTTGGTGTCTCATGGTTAAATGTTCTATCTACAAAGGTCACATTTCACTGTTATTTGTGAGGTCTCTTTAGTCTCTTATAAACTGGAATGATTGATCAGAGTTTCTTTGTCTTTTGTGACCATTATATTTCTGAAGAGCACAGATCATTTATATCAGAAGATGTTCCTCATTGATATTTTCTCATGATTAGATTCAGGTTGTACAGTTTATGCTAGAATAGTGCTAAAGTGATATGGCTTTCTCAGTGCATTATATCAGGAGGCAAGTGATATTGATTTGTCCTGAAGTCGATGATAAGTGTGATCACTTGGTTAAGATTTGCCACCATAATTCTTTAGCACCTCCTTAGTTTTTCTGCACTTGCATCAGCACTATATTCTTAAAGAAGCCTTGTTTCCTCTTAGGGTTGAGTGATATTCACAGACCAAGATTTCCATGCTAAGTGTGGTCAGGGATATCTTATTTCCTTAATTTTAAGCCCTCTGCTCAGAAAAAATCCAGAAAACAATTGGGTATTATCAAGAACTGAGTTCTGAAATTTTACTTTATGTGCAAATTAAAAAGCTAGCCTGCACGGGTTTGTAGATGCAGGCAGAAGAAACAAGACTCCCAGGTCATGGCATTTCAGACATCAGGAGCTTCATGTCCCCATGGTTCCTCTTGCCCTCAAGCCCGGCAGAGGTGCTTTGGAGGTGGGTCGAGGTAGATGCTATCCACACAGTAGGTTTTGTGTTACAACTGAGGAATTGTGACCTAAGGAAACATCCAGTATTATAAGGGAATTGTTAGCAAATCTGCCCCAACTTTGCCATGGAGTGAGACTTTACTCCCATGAGTAAAGGGGAGTAGGAAGCACATCTGCCCTCTGCCTCGGAGGGAGCCAGGGAGACACTATGTTTATCCCCCAAGACTGAATTCTATAAAAATATTATTGGAAAGCTATCTGGGACAAGTAAATGCTTTCAATACTTCTTCTCAGAAAATGGACAAAAACACAAGCGACTCATGGAGAATTGTCTCTCACCACGTGTGTGTGTGTGTGTGTGTGTAGGCGTAGGTGTGGAACAAGTTTCTACCGAAAGCTCTAATTCCAGACGACAGAATACACTCCAGTCTTATCTTTTTGCATATTCGTAACTCTTTTCTGGTTCCTATTATTTTCTATGTATTTACTTATTATCGAATGCCCTGAATAGACATAAAATACTTTCAGATTTTCCAACCTGTACTACAGAAAAAAAAGATACTAAATAAAATTCAATATTTTTAGTTTTTTTGTAAAGGAATATTTATGCATTCTTACTAAATCCATCTTAACTGTATAATTCAATAAGTTCTGATGAGGACATATACCTTTGCACTCCACACACTATCAATATATAGAACATGTCCATCACTCCAGAAAGTTCTCTCATACCCGTTCTTAGTCATCTATCTCTACCTTTTTTTGGAATATTTTTACCACAGGTTATTTGTGTCTTAGAATTTCACACAAAAGGATTAATATCATATGCACATTTCTTTTGTGATTTTTTTCACTCGGTGTCATGTCTGTGATATTCATCCAAATTTTTGTATGCATAAGAAGTTTGCTCCCTTTTGTTGTTGAGTGGTGTGTCATTCCCTTGTATGGAAATAACACAATTTGATTGTCCATGCTACTGTAGATGGACATTTGGATTATTTCTGTTTTTTTAGCTATCTGAATAAAGCTGCTATGAGTGTTCACATATGAGTCTTTTTGTAGACATATAATTTATTTGTCTGGGATCAAATCCTAAGAGTGGAATTGTACTTAACAAAAGATACTTGATTGCTTGATATTTCCATCTCATTTCAATGATTTGCTTTCTTTTCTACTTTTTCTTCAAACTTTTTGGTACACATAATTCAGAAGAACGACAGGTAAACAACCAAATATATATTAATGTCTTAAAATTTGCTCTGTTAGAAGAATAAGGAAAGAGCTATGGAAATAAAAGAATAAGGTTTAATTAATCATAAATAAAAGAATAAAGAAAGACATAGTGGAATACTTAGCAATGGAAAAGGTGTCTTGGCCAGCAGTGAAGATTTTTACACTCATGGGGAAGTGTGTTTGAAGAGCGCTCCGTGCTGCAATAACAAAATAGAAGCTGGGGGCGTGTAAGCCCACAGTGTGTCTAGAAAGAGTGAGTGGGTTAGGGCAGGAATGCACACTGCAGAAGAGTAAAGTTATAAATTCCTTGTTACAGAAAAGCTATATGGGGACTATATTTGTAGATCTTTAAATATCATTTTTCACACTTTCAATATCTTTATTTCTAGAAGAAGATTTTGGTTTTGGTCTTTTCCTTTTCCCTTGATTTTGTCTCATATTGAACTAATTCTCAAAAAAAATAATTAGTGCTCTCACAAGCAAAATGAGCTATTTTCTAGTCATAAAATATTCCTTTTCAGTTAGATTTGAACAATAATTTTTTATCAATAAATAATGATAAATTATGCTGTCTGTTCTTTATATGTAGATTTTTATCTGTACTAATCACAATGTACATGCACATATATCATCTTGTAATCCCATTTCCTTAATATATACGAAACATGCTATGTATTTTATATATTTTCAGTATTATCTATAAAATCACATGAATTTCAACGCCTTTGGATCAATTGCAAAAGGTTTCTTATCCTTGTTAATAATAAAATCTTTAACTTTTAAAAGCATTATTTTGGAACTTTAACTTTGAAAATATGTAATATTAGAATGCTCTTACTATGTGAGGCTTATGCTTTTGTATCCGGTGTTGCCTAGAAAAGTGCTTCACTTCAAAGGCATCGTGGAACCATATTCCTCCAGTACTTAAAATATCATGCGGGCAAAATAGCTTTAGGTCCCAAAGTGTCTATCTTCTCTCTTAAACCTTCTCAGTCTGAATTCTTTACTTCTGTTTTCATTCAATACCTTTCGTGTTTTGACTAATTTGTCTCAAACTCTAGTCCTTTTTATCAGCTCCTCTAAAGTTTTTTCCAGACTAATTCTTTAATGTCCTTCTGTAATATTTGACACACATCACAACCGATACATTAGTCCAAATGTATTTCATGCTAAACAAACAAAATCATAAAAAAAACCAAAGACTTCTTTTCCCCAAATTTTCCCTTTAGCTAGTGTCCAATTTCTTAAATCCTCTTCTCATCTCCACTTCGTAAGACTGTATAATGTGTTATACATGTATGTAAAACTATTTAAATAGCCATTATTTTCTTCACCAAACACTTTTACTTTAAGTTTTGTCACATATCTAATTAGGCTCATCCATCAGCTAATTATACTCCAGAAGAGGAAAAAGAAAAACTGTTGGTTAAATTCGTGCACCTAACATAACAAGTTTCTCCCCTTGGTGAATTAAAAATAGTGTGTCAGCAATAAATAACAATTGACTAACCATTGTTTCATAATTCAAAAATTTTAGTGTTTTATTCACATATCTTTATAATAATTGTCTTACTGATCTTCAGTAAGTACGTTTTCATTTTGAAAGGCAGGACATTAAGAAAAAATGTGAAAATGTCAAATGAAAGAAAGAAACTTTCCTAAAGCCATTAAGAAGATATATTCACAATGAATTACTAAACTTTAATTTTAAACACTAGTGAATCTGAAATTGCTACTTTTATGATCGGCTCCTTGCAGGTTTCTATTTCCAGTGACAGCTATACTTCAGTAATCACGCAACTATTTGCTTCTGCCATAAAGCTCTTGCTTAGCCATGATCACACGCTGTTTCAATTTTCTAGCACAAAATCAGATATAATGTTTCTGTTCAGTCATTTACAATACTCTTTTTAAGGACCATAAGAATTGGAAAGTAATAGGATTAAAAAGGGTGAACCCAAGGCATAGTTTTTTTTTGTTAAATAAAAATAATTTGAAGCAGTTTTAAATCCATTTTCTTTATTATTCAGTCTTTTAAAGTTAACTGGCAATATTTCTACATTTTATAGCATAATTGAAGCAAATCGTTGAATTATTAAAAGTGATTATATCTGTAGAATATTTTCTGCTTATCTGCCATATTTTAATATTTTAATAGCCTTCTAAATAGCAATATGAAACACTAGCAATCTTTTATTTGTGAATATGTTAAACGTTCATGCAAAACCCAATATTATTTACTTTAGGAAGAAATTAAAATGTGTGCATTTGTTTTAATTTTGGAAAACTGGCTCAAATAAGTAAGTGAAATGAAAGAATCTTTAGAAAAACCGTTACATGAAAAGTGTAATTTGAGAAACTGATACATACATAGATATGGAGATATTTACAAATAAAATGATTTACCGAATGCACTTATTACAAATCAGCCAGGTATATAAGACACAACCTACGATGTAGAAGAGTGAAAGAAAAATACCAGAAGAGTTCATGCAAACCCTAGGTTATTCTGGGACCGAGATCCTTCCTGATGGCCCCAAAAAAGACACAGGGGTACCAGTTATGCCGTGCGCTACTGGTCCAGTCCAGCTGAAAGTTCATTTCTTTGTATGCACACCTTTGACAATCTCTTGACCTACGTACCCACGTTAGTTTAATGTTTCCCCTGACTGTTTGCCTCTTACTTTTCTTTTCGCCTTTTTGGTCTTCATTTTACTTTCATCACATCTTTTTTTTTTTAAAAACTCACTTCCACCTCCTAGACTCTCATAGCTGTTTGCGCTCCTGCCAATGGAGAGTTCTCTTCCCTCAGTTAGTACTAGTACTTGTCTTCTTTGCTGATTAACAAGTCCACTATTTGGCTTTCCATAGATTTTTCCTCCTGATCTACCATTCTCTGTCACCCTGATAAGAAATAAATCTTGAGCCTTGTGTGAATGGCAAAACAGTAAAAATCTGGAAATACTAGGCAAGATTTGGCTTTGGACTGTTCCAAATCTTAACCTGGTCTAGATGATACATTTTCAATAGTCTGTTCTGTTTCCATTTGTTTCTCCCTTCTTCTTTCGATTTTTAAATTTTAAATCATTATTTTTTAGCACATAAAGAGTGCCCCTGAATTTCTTCAACTCACAGCTTGCTAATAATTATTGATACCTATTGGGCAACACCAACTAACTGCATGAATTTATGTCATTACATTCTGTTGTCAAACTGTATATTAATAGGAAGTGAGTATATTTTTATGAATATTATTTGAAAGATTATGACAGATATTTAAGTAAATCAGCTCATTGTCTTATAAAAGAATATTGTAAAATTCATGGAAACTCAGAGGATGAGAACAACTTTGACCTTAGTTTGATGAGAAGCCCATGAAAGTTTTCATTGACGAGGAAGGAAAGAACCCAAACTTACAAGATGGATAATAATTTGGCAATAGTTAGCACAAATTATTTAGGGCCATTTCGGAAAGCTGAAATAATATGGACACTGACTTTGGTAGCGAGCTTGAAGCAGTCTGGGAAACATCTGGTTCATTTTTTATTAAATTCTATTGCCAATGCTGGGGATATTGAAATGTTAAACTAGTTTAATAGATTTTGGCAAGAATTTCCAGGGAGTTGCCCTGTTTTTCCATTAATTAGGATGCACTCCATAAAGAAAACTTAATAGAAAAAAATTCTAGTGCATGATAATGAATATAATAATACTCTTGTTAGTGAAATAGAAATAACAATGTGTGTAGTTGGAAAAAAATCACAAGAAGCCAGAAGAGGAGTTTCATTTCTCTCATGGTCTTCATGAAGTCATTGACCATTCCAGGGCTTCTGTTTCTTCAACTCTAAAATTGAGATGATAGTGTCAATAAGTTCTGATTACTTTACAGATACGTGATAAGGATGAAAAGGTCACATATTAATAACACTTTTTATGTAAAGCTACTAAAAACAATAAAACACTATGTGGAAGGAATGAGTTTCAATGGCCTAGACCCAGTATGTGAAGCACAGAGAATACTAATCTTTCTTTCTTCTAGTGGGTAGGTACTAAAGGTTTTCCACAAATGAATAAAAGTGAAAGGATATAATATATAAATGAATAAAAATATGAACAGATGATCCAAAACCAAGAAATAAAATGGGGATTTTAAAAACTAGATATTTAACATCATTTACCACTGGAGAAATAAAAATTAAGGCACAGGTTTCTTTTTTCACCTACTGAATAAGCAAAATCAGTAATGTTGAAAATAACACTAGCAAGAGTGTAGAAAACTAAAGACATCACTTACAAAAAGCGTTAATCAATAAAAAGTCTTTGCATGGCAATCCAAAATTTAAATTCATATACTTTTCAAGCCAGCAATTCCACCATTTAAGTAATTGCACAAGAAACTGTGGACTGCCCTCTGGAATTTGGGCTAGATTCAGAAGTGGGAGGATTTCTTTCTTTCTTTTAAGCTTTTAATATGTGTATGTATCAATCTTGTAACAAAATGATATTTTCAATTAGAAAAAAAGCTAATGTGTTATAAATATCCGAAATTACTGTAATGTAAATATTTTTTTTGTTTTGTTTTCCTCTTCTTAATAGAACATATGTGGGCCATTCTATGTCTTTTATTTGATCTAATTCACTATATGGTTGTTTTCCCTATGAGTCCAGTCCCACTAAATTGAGCTACATGGATAATCATCTTTCTTCCTACATTTATTAGTGGTCATTTTGAACCACACTATTGGTTTTGATGAATTCTGCCTAAAAGAGAAATAATTCTAGCACTAAGTTTAATTCACATACCCCTACTCCCCTCTCAAGGGGGAAAATACCACAGTTTCTGACAAGAAACAATCATAAATGATAGTATCATTTGGCTTAATTATCATGACTGTTGCATGCTGTGATGCAAATTGGAGATATCAATTTTAGCAACATGCTGAGTTTATCTTTATTGATTCTTTACATCTAAAGGTGAATCCAGACATCAATGCATCTGTAGATCAACGGAAACATAATTTATCAGTTGCATCTGATATCTTACTTAAAAAGCATTTATAATTTGGCAAATAATTCTAATGACAATCCTTTACTAGCTTCACTATGGACTTTCTAAAATCTAATTTAAATCGTTGCACACTAATTTGCTTTCCTCTAATTTAGTGGGTATTTTGCTTGTTCTTTTTCAAACTGTTTAATAAAGATAACCCATTTTATATTCCTATTTTCTTTCAATTTATAGAGGTTTCTCCATATATTTTCATCCTGGCAACGAGCAAGACAAGAAAGCCACCCTTATTGAAGAGAGAAGTTGGGGACGTTGAATAGTTGAAAGGATTATATAACTTTTGTTATGTGTTATTATTATAAGGCTTGAACACAGATTTTGTGTTTTCATGTCAATATTTTATCTGATGCAACACAGTTATCTATATACTTTGAAGGCAGTGTGTTTGTTGAGAAATTTTAAGACAGATATATTAAGGGTCAATCTATATTAAGGACATATAATAGATTCTGTCAGTGCCTAGTACATATTCCTTTTGTCCTGATTACTTCTGGGTACATTGGCTGAAATTCCAGCTGGTGGCAGCTGCATCCCTTTGCTTGAAGGCTTTTTTCTAGCAGCTGGAATCCAATTTATCCATACAAGTGGCAAGCTGTGAAGTTAACACCACGCTACTCAGCCATGACTGATAAGAGTAGGTGAATAAACACTCTGGCTTCTTTGGGTGACATAACTGAAGAGTGTGTTCTATAGAGGCTTTTCAAGTTCCCTGTGTCCTTAAATTTTTGTTGCACCCAGTGGTAAATCAATTAGTAATATAACTTTATTGAAGATACTCTCCCTTCCCCTAATCACAATCTCACTCTTGTGTCAGGGTTTCCAGGGACTGTCTCTGAATTAAACTATTCACACTTCTTTTTTTTTAAAATAAATGAAGGCATTGAGTTTTTCATTCAGTTGTCAGAAAATTAATATGATTCAAGGAGACTAAGGATTCTGCGAGTGAAATATTAGTGACTTGCAGATGGTAAAAAAGATAAGACACAGTGGAGATAAACAGAGATGACCCAATTAATCAGTCCAGCATTTTACATCTTTACAATTTATTGAGGGGACCTGCCAGGTGGTGTAGTGGTTAAGTTCATGTACTCTGCTTCTGAGGTCCTGGGTTCATGGGTTTGAATCCCAGGTGTGAACCTACACACTACTCATCACACCACGCTGTGGTGCGGTCCCATATCGAAAATAGAGGAGGACTGGCACTGATATTAGCTCGGGGACAATCTTCCTCACCGAAACAAACAAGCAAACAAACAAACAAAAACTTACAGTATAATTCTGCTGCAAAGAGGACCAGATCATGACCTCAGGAGGAAGAACCTATTGCTTCACACTTCATTTCACATGATTACCAGGGCTCCATAATTCCTCATTATTTTCCCTTCGTGACGTCATGTGGCGGAATGGGAAAAAAGCTTTTAGTGGAGTTTTTAGAGAAAATGGAGACGAGGAGAATGCAGAGATTGCCAAGAAAGTGGCACAAGGCATATGCAGCATTCCGACCTAGACATGGTCCTTAAAAAGGCCATTTTGTTAGGGTGAGACTTCATTTAAACCATATTTGAAATGTATCATTTTCCACATTAGGTAGTTTGCAGTGTTAAAGCTGATATTTCCTTGCGGAGATAGTTTTAGATGATTGGTTGGAATTCTTTATATGGTACAGGCTTTTGTTCCCTGCCACCGTCACCATTTCCTTCCTGTACATTCATCTCATTGAGGTATATGTTACCAGATTTTGAATATCACTGGGAGAAAAATGCTAAACTATGACTCTATCCTTACCTCCACAAATATTTCCACTTGTTTAAACAAAATTAACTTTCTTCATTTAGCTGATTAAGGAAGCAAGGGAAAACACTCAATTATGACAATTTAGTAGAAAGACAACACAAAGTAACATTCAAGAATCTGAAATCCTCTGATCATATTTCAGTTATAGAACTAAGTTTGGGAAACACTGCATTTCAAGAATTTCAAGAAGAAGGGATATTGAAGATTCTTCTAAGCAACTATATTTCTCCCAAAAGAGTAAAAACGAAACCATCTGAAAAACACAAATTGCTGCAAGAACAGATTGCTCTGCACTTTTCTGTAGAGAGGTCCATCTCCACCCGGGGCTGTTCATCTGAATCCCCACTGAGATGAAAGCAAAGTGATGTCTAATAGTGTTCCCAGTAGCCTAGAGTCCAGAACATCTGTCAGGAGCTACAGGAGGCAATGAAAGCCTAATAATATCCTGCTCTATAGTCTTTTCAGACTGTTAAACGTCTCATTTTTCAAGAGTCAAGAACCTTGCTTAAGGTTTATCTGATAGCCTTTCTCATTGGGCACAGTGTGCAAATAGTAATATATTTCCATGGAATATAACAGAACAGCAACAAACTGTTTAGTAAAAGCCTTTGTAAATTAAAATTTCAAATGCCATTTGTCAGGTAATCTAAAAATAAGTGTTAGGGCGTGGTTAGTACAAAGTCCTCTACGCAACTAGATAGCCTGAAGATGGGTATCTCTACCATCTGTAGTTTGTGACACAAGAGGTCGCCTAAGGAAAAACTAATGTGCTGAAGATCTTAGGTTCCACTGGTCCCCCAAAATAAGGCTGTGATACCTTTGATTAAGAGGAGGACGCTCTCTTGGTTCTTCAACCTTTAATCTAGAAGGGTTGGATTACGGATTATGTAGATCTTTTAAAAAAAGTACACAGATGACTAAAAATTAAGGTGAGGGAAAAAATGTATTTCTGCATAAATTAATAAACAAAATATTCAAGAAGAAAGAGGAAAGAAAAAAGACACCTGCTTCAGTAGAAAGGGAACAAAACTATGAGAGAAAGGATAGCAATCAAACAATTGAAAAACTAATTGTTTTACAGCAGATATCACACCTTCTCAACGATCGATGTAGGAAGGCTATTAAAGAGAGAAAGGACAGAATCTGGTAAAAGAGCCACTCATTTCTGTAAGCATCTAAGAAAAACCTGGGCAAACAGGATAATTTTCGCTAGCTCATGAGAAAAACATCCTTTATCCATACAAGATAACAAAGGATACTTTTCTGTTTCTCTTTATACAGAGAAAGTACTTAGTAATTATAAAGAAGCCTTGTCTTTTTCAATATTTGATACTTATATTCAGTTTCAAGGAATGAATGTAACTTGTATCCTCATCATTTAGTGAAATTAGATAACACTACTTAAGGCTTTAAGTGAGAAAATACATAACTACAGGAAATTGAAAAAGAATCCTTTACTGAAGTGAGGAGGTTGACTTATAATGTAGTATATTACAGATTTAGAAAATCAAATCTGTTCTCCTTTCTGAATATGCAATCAATTCCATATCTTTATTTCATTTACTCATTACACAGGGCCATTTCATTTCTTTCTCTGCTTTTCCTGGTATGCTTTTCCTAGAGATATTGATATGGCTTTTTTTCTCTTTTCAGTTTTCTCGTTAAATTTCACCTCCTCATAGAAGCCCTTGCTTAATACTCCATCTAAAATAGGACCTCATCTCTTCTTTAACCCTTTGCCTAATTCTATTTTTTTTTTTTGCAGCATAAACTGTTTTCTACTGTTTGATAAAATTTTAATTGTCAATAATATATATAATTGTACACATATATATAGTAAATATTATATGTATATACATATAATACATTGTATTCCCTGTTTTGTAAACTGTTTGTTTCACATATTGGGGGTAGTTTTCATTTCATTTTATTATATTTGCTTATTGAATATCTATATATGGCAGGCAATTTTCTAAACCTATTCAAACATTCATTCATTTATTCAATGATTCATTTATTTTTTCAATACTGTTTCATCGCTTACTAAGTACCAGCCTTATTATGTGCTTTGGGAATACAGCAGTGAGCACAAGCAGCAAAGTCTCTGCCATCACTGTGTCATAGTATAGACAATGGGTTGGTAAACTTTTTCTGTAAAGGGCTAGATAGTAAATATTTTAGGTTTTGTGGTCTAGTTGGTCTCTGCTGCACAGTCAATTCTGCTGTTGTAGCATGATTGCAGCCAAAAAAAAAAAAAAAAAACCACCACATCAATGAGTGAGCATGGCTGTGTTCCCATAAAACATTACTTACAGAAACAGATGGAGGGTTGAATCTGGTCCACAAGCCAATGACTAGACTATACATATTTAGGTGCATGTATATATGCATATATGTATATATGTGTCCACATATACACACACTCCATGATAGATGCTGCAATAGATTCTCCAGCAAGTGGGAGAAAGAGAGAAGAGAGCATAGTCAGGGCACATAAGGAACACAGGGTTGAAGCCAGAAAGTTAGAAAGGGCCAGATCTTAAAGAGATTTGAATTATATGCTCAGAGGTTTTTATTTTATTTGTAGGCAAAAAGGAGAAGTAGAAGGTTTCTAATGAGCATGACAAGAGATGAAATTTGTGTTTTACTGTAGAGAAGAGAGTATGGAACGAAGTAGAAGAAACCATTGGCAAGGACTTGAGTTTATAGTCCATTCAAATAGTCCGTCTAGGTTGAACAGAATTGTAATTTGATCTAGAATAGTGATGGCTGAGGAAAAGTGTAAGGAAGGGCTTCCAGAGAATATCGAAGCTGCCTAACACCTTTGTACACGTAAGGCAATAGGGAGAAAAAGGGGCAAAAATAGCAGTGGGGGTGGGAGGGCTGGAAAGGCTTCAGTAGTCACAGAACTTTATTCTTTTTCCTTCCCTTCTCCCTTGTAGGGAATGCCAAGCAAATCCAACTCTCTCTCTCTTCTCTGTGTCTGTCTTTTTTTTTGGTCTGCCCTAAAGCAGGAGGCCAGAACAACTTCAGAGTTGAAACAGGAAAATCTGAGCTTTAATGTTCCTCCTGTATTTAGAAATGTCACTATTAAATCCACCGGCACTTTTCTGTTTGATGTATTCCTTTTTTTGTTTTGGTAGAAACAAGGGTCAAATTGTTTTATTCATGTGGATCCACATTTGGTTTTTTTCCTGAATTTGCTCAGGATTTATGTATTTCAACAGTAAACTTCAGAATAAGACCCACTTTAAAACTTAGATGCAAAATTCAGTAGGGTATACAGTGCATAAATAAATGTTTACAAGTCCAAATGAAGTACAGGCTCCTTTGTAAATCTCATATTGGGTTCAAAAATAAGTTTAGAAGTTATTTGACATTTGTGATAACTTAATATGTTATTTTTGGGGCCCTAATATGATTTTGGGACTCTCATTTTGGCTTTCCGGTTACTCAACAATCCCTGCTGTGTGCTACCGTTGAGCAGTTACCTCCTCAGTTACGGCTGCTTAGGGTGGGAGAGCTGGTTTTGCTCTAGTTGCTCCATCACAGCTGGCAGAGGTAGTTCCTAAAATGTATTTATTCAAACCATTTTTAAAAAGTTAAATTTTTCCTAAACTACGTAAATTAATATTCGAATTTTCTTTCCAAATTTGCTGTATGTGTGCTGTAACTAGCGTTTTTCAAATAATCATAGGTTCTACACATATATCATTATGATATTTATGTAAGTACAGTTAGAAAAAGAAATCAAAGAGTTAGAAAGAGCAAACTAAAGTACTGTATAAAATTTCACTATATGTGTATGTTAACAATTTACTTATCTATTTCCTTCGGATGGAATTTTGGATTGTTTAAAACAGATTGAATTACAAAATCTGCTACTAGGCTCTTTCCTGTACATGTCCATTTGTGCATGTGAACAAGTATTTCTCCAGTGTATATTCAGGAATTACTGAGTCATAAGATATGGACATTTAAATTTCTATTAGATCATTTAAAATTACTCCTTAAAGTAGCTGTTCCAATTTACATTCCCACTAAAAACGAGTGTATACATCCTCTGTGCCTTAGGTTAATGCTGGATTAATAGCGTTTTCCTTTTATTCTAAGGCCAAATTTATTCCTATTCTAATTTAAATGTTTGACTATGTATAGTTATATGATTTTAGTCATTAGCCTTAAATTTGTAACATATATTTTTAACCAAGTCTGAAATTATTCATATCTTTAGTCTAACCCTGAATAAGACAAGTTACTAATAGATTTTTACTTTCATCTGAAAAGCTCATTCCTAAATTCCAAGATATTTTGTCTCAAATTTTAATTATAACTGCATTTAAATATAAAATTACTGTTATTATCTTATCACAATCATATTTTTTAGTCTGGCCAAAATGTCCTATTGATTTACTTTTTCATTATAGCTACACAGTTTCAATTAGTTTTTTTTTCTTTGAAGTACATACATTATTTATCACTTTCCCGTACATATCTGGAGTTGCAATGTTCATTCATTTGACTGATCTAATAGTAGTAAAATATCTGGAAAGTTACATATGTTTTTATTTTTAAATTCTTTTAGGTTGATGGATTAATTCATTGGATGTAAAGGTCTTGTTTCAATTTTTCCATAGAATTTTGAGGCTATTACGCTTTGAAGTTTACCACCTAATATTGTTAATAATTTGTCTTCTCTTGACTTATAATTCTTTCTTTTTTCTTAATGTACTTCAATTTTAAAGAAATGTGTATCGATGTTAACCTTTAAAAGTAAGTCTTCTCAACATTCAGTGGTGTTTTTCTTTCTGAGGACTCATTTCTTTCTACATTTCAATAAAATTCTGTGGTAATACCTTCTTCAACAAGAACAAACCAATTCTTCCCCATAATATTGCAGTAGCACCTAAATGAATAGTGAAAGCTAAAAAAGAAAAAATAATTTACTTAATCCAGAATTGTTCTCATCCAAGAAATGGGCACAATTTTAGTTTATGCATGAACTTGATAATTATTACATACTATAATAGCAGAAGTTTCATTTCAAAGTTTCACATGTATTTAGCATTTAGTGGTAAGAATGCGATGTCGTAAAATTTTTAAAGAATAGGAAAAATGGTAAAATTAAGTTATTAGAGTGTCTTACCTTGGGTTTATTCCAGAAATCAGAATCTAAGCCTACAGTTTGGATGCAGGTAATCTGTTTGGGGAATTGACCCCAAAGACCAGGAGTGGAGAACGTGGGAAGAATGAATAGGGAAGAAAGGAACACCAACATAAAGGTGAATAATGAGTTAGTTACGTCTGTGGAAAATGGGGATCAGTGTTGCTGCGGATAGCATAGGGAAAGTTTTATTATGCATTTTCAGAATTGTTCATTTGAGACACAAATGAGAGCATATGTATCTATTGGCTTTTGCTGCTCACTAATCAAATGTTGGCCCAGAGTTGTTATCACATACTTCCTATTTCCAAGTTTGTGCATGCAAATATTTCCCCAGTTTGGACAGTTGAATGAATTCAACAGACACCACAGAGCATACCCAAGTAGAGCTTCTTTTTAAAGGCAAATGATATGGTCCAGCAAAAGTTAAGAGTTCAGTCAAGTGTCGGAGGTCCCAGAGACTTTCCTTGCACAAGCTTCCCAGTGTCCCACATTTATACACGTGGACCGTGCTCATACCACTGACCTCTGTGTGAGGAATCTTGGCTTTGGGAGACTCAAAGCAGAAGTTCCTCATGACAGTTTTATATATGCTTCTAGCCACTTAATCAATAAAAGCTGACTTAATGAGTAGGCCATTGGTAAACCATCAGTAAAGAACTGATTTGGGGATCACCAGGAGAGTTTCAACTTTCAACTACACTTCATAGGTCTTGTCCTATCTTAGTCAAGAGTCAAAAACCAGACATCTGATATAGAGAGAAAGATTTTTCAAGCCAGCTGTAAATCAACTCTCCATGTGCCAGATGTTCGATCAGATTCCTACAGACATCTGTGTGTAAGAGGGAGAGGATGTTGAAGACATAAAGCAAAATGTATGGGATGTAGCTAAGCAAGGTGTTTTAGGATAAACCTTCAAGTGATACCTGTCACAGCAATGGTGAGCACAAAAGCGTGGGAGAAAATGTGTAGGTAAGGCATGAAAGATACCCAACAAAGAAAAAGTGTGCCATGCCATTTATTGGATGAGGCTGTTAGACTATATTACTTGTGTTTTTTCCTTCTTTTTAACTTTTTAATGAAGTTATGATAGTTTACAACCTTGTGAAATTTCAGTTGTATGTTATTGTTTGTCAGTTGTGTTGTAGGTGCACCCCTTCACCCTTTGTGCCCACCCCCCAGCTCCACTTTGCCCTGGTAGCCAGTGATCTGTTCTCTTTGTCTACATGTTTAACTTCCACATGTGAGTGGAGTCATATAGAGATTGTCTTTCTCTATTTGGCTTATTTCACTTAACATAATACCCTCAAGGTCCATCCATGTTGTTGTGAATGGGACGATTTTATCCTTTTTTATGGCTGAGTAGTATTCCATTATATATATATATATATATATATGTATGTGTGTGTGTATATATATATATATATATATATATATATATAATATGCCTTCTTTATCCAATCATCAGTTGATGGGCACTTAGGTTGCTTCCACATCTTGTCTATTGTAAATAATGCTGCAATGAACATAGGGGTGCATGGGACTTTTGGAATTGCTGATTTCAAGTTCTTTGGATAGATACCCAGTAGTGGGATGGCTGGATCATATGGTACTTCTATTTTTAATTTTTTGGGAAATCTCCATACTGTTTTCCATAGTGGCTGCACCAGTTTGCATTCCCACCAGCAGTGTATGAGGGTTCCTTTTTCTCCATAACCTCTCCAACATTGATTGCTCTTTGTTTTGGTTATTTTTGCCATTCTAATGGGTGTAAGGTGATATCTTAGTGTAGTTTTGATTTGCATTTCCCTGATGATCAGTGATGATGAGCATCTTTTCATGTGCCCATTGACCACTCATATATCTTCTTTGGAGAAATGTCTGTTCATGTCCCCTGCCCATTTTTTGATCAGGTTGTTCGATTTTTTGTTGTTGACTTGTGTGAGTTATTTATATATTATGGAGATTAACCATTTGTTGGATATATCACTTGCAAATATTTTTTCCCAATTACTGGGTTGTTTTCTGGTTTCAATTCTGTTTTCCCTTGTCTTGAAGAAGCTCTTTAGTCTGATGAAGTCCCATTTGTTTATTCTTTCTATTGTTTCCCTTGTTTGAGAAGACATGGTGTACAAAAATATCCTTTTAATACTGATGTCAAAGAGTGTACTATCTATATTTTCTTCCAGAAACCTTATGTTTTCAGGTTTTACCTTTAGGTCTTTGATCCATTTTGAGTTTATTTTGGTGAATGGTGAGAAAGAATGGTCAATTTTCATTCTTTTACTTCTGGCTGTCCAGTTTTCCCAGCACCATTTGTTGAATAGACTTTCTTTTCTCCATTGTATGCCCTCAGCTCCTTTGTCAAAGATTAGCTGTCCATAGATGTTTGGTTTTATTTCTGGGCTTTCGATTCTATTCCATGGATCTGTGTGACTGTTTTTGTACCAGTACCATGCTATTTTGATTACTGTAGCTTTGTAGTATGTTTTGAAGTCAGGGATTGTGATGCCTCCAACTTTCTTCGTTTTTCTCAGGATTACTTTAGCAATTCAGGGTCTTTTGTTGCCTCGTGTGAATTGTAGGATTATTTGCTCTATTTCTGTAAGAATGTCATTAGGATTCTGATCGGAATTGCATTGAATCTGTAGATTGCTTTAGGTAGTATGGACATTTTAACTATGTTTGTTCTTCTAATCCATGTGCATGGAATGTCTTTCCATCTCTTTATGTCGTCATAAATTTCTTTCAGGAAAGTCTTGTAGTTTTCATTGTATAGGTCTTTCACTTCCTTGGTTAAATTCACCCCAAGGTATTTTATTCTTTTTGTTGTGATTGTGAATGGAATTGTGTTCTTGAGTTCTTTTGCTGTTAGTTCGTTATTAGAGTATAGAAATGCCACTGATTTATGTAAGTTGATTTTATATCCTGCAACTTTCCTGTGGTTGTTGATTATTTCTAATAGTTTTCCAATAGATTCTTTGGGGTTTTCTATATATAAGATCATGTCATCTGCAAACAGGAAGAGTTTCACTTCTTCACTCCCTATTTGGATTCCTTTTATTCCTTTCTCTTGTCTAATTGCTCTCGCCAAAACCTCCAGTACTATGTTGAATAAGAGAGTTATAGAGGGTACTGTTGTCTCGTTCCTATTTTCAGGGGGATGGCGTTCAGTTTTTGCCCACTGAGTATGATGTTGGCTGTTGGTTTGTCATATATGGCCTTTATTATGTTGAGGTAGTTCCCTTCTATGCCAATTTTGTTCAGAGTTTTTATCATAAATGACTGTTGGATCTTGTCAAATGCTTTCTCTGCATCTATTGAGATTATCATGTGGATTTTATTCCTCAATTTGTTGATGCGGTGTATCATGTTGATTGATTTGCAGATGTTGAACCATCTCTGTGACCTTGGTATGAATCCCACGTGATAGTGATGTATGATCCTTTTGATGCATTGCTGAATTCGGGTTGTCAAAATTTTGTTGAGAATTTTGCATCTGTATTCATCAGCAATATTGGCCTGTAGTTTTCCTTTTTTGTGCTGTCCTTTTCAGGCTTTGGTATCAGAGTGATGTTGGCATCATAGAACATGTTGGGAAGTGTTCCATCCTCCCTAATTTTTTGGAATAGCTTGAAAAGTATAGGTATTAAATCTTCTCTGAAAGTTTTGTAGAATTCCCCAGGAAAGCCTTCTGGTCCTGGAGTTTTATTCTTTGGGATGCTTTTGATTGGTGTTTCAATCTCTTTCCTTGTGATTAGTCTGTTGAGATTGATTATTTTTTCTTGACTTAGCTTTGGGACGTTGTAAGAGTCTAAGAATTTATCCATTTCCTCTAGGTTATTCATTTTGTTGGCATATAGTTTTTTGTAGTATTCTCTTATAATCCATTGTATTTCTGTGGAGTCTGTTGTTATTTCTCCTCTTTAATTTCTGATTTTGTTTATTTGAGCTTTCTCTCTTTTTTTTCTTTGTAAGTCTGGCTAGGGGTTTGTCAATTTTTTTAATCTTATTGAAGAACCAGTTCTTTGTTTCATTGATCTTCTCTACTGTCTTTTTTGTTTCAATAGCGTTTATTTCTGCTCTGATTTTTATTATTTCTCTCTGTCTGCTGACCTTGGGCTTTGTTTGTTCTTGTTTTTCTAATTCAGTTAGGTGTAATTTGAGATTGCTTATTTGGGATTTTTCTTGTTTGTTAAGGTGTGCCTGTATTGCAATGAATTTCCCTCTTAATACAGTTTTTGCTGCATCCCATATGAGTATGGCATGTTATTATTTTCATTTGTCTCCAGGTATTTTTTGATTTCTTCTTTAATTTCTTCAATGATCCGTTGCTTGTTCAATAGCATATTGTTTGGTCTCCACATCTTTGTCCCTTTCTCAGCTTTTTTCTTGTAATTAATTTCTAGCTTTATAGCATTATGATCTGAGAAGATGCTTGCTATTATTTCAATTTTTTTTTAATTTATAGAGGTTTACCTTGTTTCCCAAAATATGATCTATCTTTGAGAATGTTCCATGCACACTTCAGAAGAATGTGTATTCTTCTGTTTTTGGATGGAGTGTTCTATATATGTCTATTAAGTCCAACTGTTTTAGTTTTTCACTTAATTCCACTTTCCTTGTTTATTTTCTGTCTAGATAATCTGTCTGATGATGTGAGGGTGGGTGTTGAGGTCCCCTACTATTATTGTGTTATTTTTGATATCTTCTTTTAGGTTTGTTAATAGTTGCTTTATGAACTTTGGTGCTCCTGTATTGGGTGCATAGATATTTATAGTCATTATTTCTTCTTGATGTAGTATCCCTTTGATCATTACATATTACCCCTCTTTCTCTCTCTTTACCTGCCTTATCTTGAAATCTGCTTTGTCTGATATAAGTACTGTGACACCTGCTTTCTGTTTTCTTACATTAGCTTGGATATGATCTTCTACCCCTTCACTCAGAGCCCGTATTTGTCATTGGAGCTGATATGTGTCTCCTGGAGGCAGCAAATTGTTGGATCTTGTTCTCTAATCCATCTTGTCACTGTGTCTTTTTATTGGAGAGTTCAATCCGTTTACATTGAGGTTGATTATTGATGTATGAGGACTTAATGCTGTCATTCTGTCACTCGTTTTCCTGATTTTCCTCTACTTCCTTTGTTTCTCGTCCTGTGTGTTTTAGTCTACCCATTGATTTCTGCAGTTTCTTATGCTGTATTTTTTTGTTTTGTCCTTGTTTATTTTTTGTGCCTCTGTTCTGATTTTAGTTTAGTGGCTACCTGAAGATTGTACTCAGAATCTCATGCATACCATCGGCCATTTTCTGATGGCCTCTTATTTCCTTAGTCTAAACTGATTCAGTCCCTTTCCTCCTCCCCTCCTAAGTTATTATTTTAATATCTTATTCCAGCTTTTGTTGTGAGTTTGTGGTTAAAGTGACAAGATTGTCTTTGTTTTTGGTGTTTTCCTTCCCTTTATCCTAATGCTATAGTTGAATATTTGCTATCCTATTCTGATTCTATTTGTCTATTTACTCCATACTCTGTGTTTTGTGACCCCTTTCTCCCTTTTGGTCTTTTGTCAGCTATGGGAGCCTCCTTGAGGATTTCTTGTATGTGTGGTGGGGGGGTATTGTGGCTATGAAGTCCCTTAGCTTTTGTTTGTCTGGGAAAAATGTAATTTCTCCCTCATATCTGAAGGTATTTGATATTTTTGCTGGATTAGAGTATTCTTGGCTGAAGATTTTTATCTTTTAAAGTTTTGAATATATAATTCCATTCTCTCCTAGCTTGTAAGATTTCTGCAGAGAAATCTGCTGAAAGTCTGACAAGGGTTCCTTTGTAGGTTATTTTCTTCTGCCTCCTGCCTTGAGTATTCTTTCTTTGTCATTCATTTTTGATAGTTTTACTACGACATTCCTTACAGTAGGCCTTTTTACTTTGACAAATCTAGGAGATCTGAAAGTTTCTTCTACACACATTTCTCTCACATTCCCTATATTTTAGAAGTTCTCTGCTATTATTTCTTTGAGCACACTTTCTGTTCCATTCTCCTTCTCTTTACCTTCTGTGGTACCTATAATTCTTATGTTGCATTTCCGCATTGAGTTGGAAATTTATTGGAGACTTTCTTCATTTCTTTTTAGTCTCAGTTCTCTCTCCTCCTCTGTCTGGAGCAATTCACCATGTCTATCTTCAATCATGCTTATTTGCTCCTCTATGGTGTCCACACGAGCATTTGGGGAATCCATATTTTGTTTTATCTCTTTCATTATGTTTTTCATCTTTAGTGTTTCTGATTGATTCTTCTTTATAATTTCAATCTCTTTTGTGAAGTAGCTCCTGAAGTTGTTGAATTGTTTCTCTATGTTCTCTTTTACCTTATTGAGTTTTTTTATGACAGCTATTCTGAATTCATTGTTGTTTAGTTTACTTGTTTCTGCATCGCCAAGACTGAATTCTGCATGCTTGTCATTTTCTATCTGGTCTGCAGATTTGATGAATTGCCTGATGCTAGAAGTATGGGTTTTTCCCATTGTGATATTATTTGGTTGCAGTTACAGCCTATCGCCACTGGATGGGGCTCTAGAGCCACATATTCTGAGCCCTCTGCCTTCAAGATGGTGCGGCACAGCACAGGTTCCGGGGAGTGTTTCCTCTAGCGCACAGTGCGGGTTTCCTGATCAGCTCTCACTATCTGGTCTCCTGGGGTCTTGGCTTGATGAGGTCACCCCATGCAAAAGCTTTCACCCAGTTAGAGAGCTTCCCTCTAGGCTGCAAGGGCACTAGGGAGTCTTGGGTGATCCTGCAGATGCACAACCTCTCCCCTACTCCTTCTCTCATGGAGCCTCCTGTGGCAGTGTCCCCATTCTTTAGGGGAGGGAGCGAAATTCTCTCTTACCCCATTCCAGCTCCTCCAAGGGGGTGACTCCAGCCTCTCCACTCTCTGTCATTTGGCTGCTGTGACTCTCTGAGGGTTCCTTTGGTGTTAGGATATTTCCTTTTAGAATATGGTTGCTCCTTTTTGTTATATGTTGGAGGGAAGGGAGTCCCTGTCAATCTCACTCCACCATGACACTGATGTCACTTCTGGATCTATATTACTTGTATTTAATACCTAAAAACTGACTATTTGATTATAGGTAGTCTTTCAGTTATCTTATAGAAACAGATCTGCAAATGGTAAGTGTCGTATCTTGTCAATATTGCTATAACACTTCTAAGTACTCTGGGGAAATTTGTTTGTTTTTCATTTGGGAGAGAGTCATAGTACCACTCTGAACCAAAGTAATATTAATAACATCGATCAGAAGAATATATATATATATTTTTATGTCTGGTTCACTGTTTGAAGGAATAATCATTAACTGATTATAACATATTTATAAAATTATTTAGTCCCACATGTATATAAGTTGGCAGTTAGTAATAGAAATATTCCTTCAACGGAAAATCATAATGAATAATAGTTTTTATGTTTCTTTGGAGACTTAATTCTAACAACATTTACCATTTTTAAGCATACAAGATAGTTCCAAAATATAATGAGTGGCAAGGAAAGATCAGAAATATTTCTTTTACAGCAAAATACTGTTTAATATCTTTAAAAACCTACACTTGTTAAACAATTTGAGGATTGTCAGAAGATGTTCAGCAGAACTGAGTGACTGAATTGGAAACAATATCTAGAGGCTCTAAAATCTTTCACAAAATTTAGAAGAGTGATTCGGATCAACTTGTACAGATTAGAGATGCTAGGAATTTCTAGAAAAAAGTGATTCCCTTTTATTTAGAAATAGTGGTAGGATTCATAGAACTTCACTTTTAAATATAGTCTAGAGATTTCTTTTGTTGATTCACACAATTCATCCTCTCCACATAGAGAAAGTAAATGTTCTTATCCATAAAGTACACAGTCATGCATGAAGTTGACATGATCTGTGTCTCATTCTTTCCTTTTGGGAAAATTATGTGCTAGAAGAAATAAATATTACAGAGTTATACAAGTTAAAATTGGAATATAATTGTGAATAAACAAATTATTGCATGTGAGTTTACAAAGAAAAAAGAAAGTTATTTTCTGCAAAGCTCAAATCTCTCTTACAATCAGCCTATTGTTCTATATAGGATCAATTTTGAGAGATACAACAAATTATACAAATGTATACAAAAGCACAAATATATATTTAGGATAATCAGAAATAACTATTAAAGGACACAAAATGATAAGCACATATACAATTTTTTTTGAGGAAGATTAGCCCTGAGCAAACATCTGCTGTCAATACTCCTCTTTTTGCTAAGGAAGATTGGCCATGAGCTAACATCTGTGCCCATCTTCCTCTATTTTATATGTGAGGTGCCTGCCACAGCATGGCTTGATAAGCTGTGCATAGGTCTGCACCCAGGATCCAAACTAGCAAACCCAGGCTGCCAAACTGGAGTGCACAAACTTAACCACTACACCACCAGGTTGGCCTCAAACATACACAATTTTTATTAAAAAATTTAAAAAACACAAAGCAAATTTTATATAGGAGGAAATAGAAGTGACCAACAAATAGAAGAAACCATGCTCAAATACAATAGATACTAAGGAAATACAAATTAAAGCTGAAATAAGGTAGGGTTTGAAACCAAAAATATTGTCCAAATTAAAAATCTGAAATGCAAAGTCTCAGTAAAATGGTTTAACCAAAGTAATTCTGATGCATAATCTGGATAAGACCATAAATTGATATAACTGCTTTGTAATGACATTATCCAGTATATTTGAATATTTTCATTCTCTACCATTTAGCTGTTCAAATATGTGTTAGTCTGGATCCTCCAAAAGCCAACATCAAGGCATGATTTAGCATGGAAGAATATTATTAGGGCAAGTGCCTAGTGAGAGAAAACAGGAAGTCCTTGAGCCAACCTTGACCGTCTGAGGGATCCCATCTCTCTCAGAAACAAGCTTTCCTGAATATCTCTACTGTACTCCATCATTGGCTGAGAGCCATGGTCTTCAAATAAAAAGGAGGACAGATTTTCAAGAGCAGCTGTTTCGTCAATTACATTCTTTGTATTTGGAGCTCTACAGAGTATTTTAACGCCTACCACAGTTCACCACTTGTGCCACACAAATCTATTTCTCCAGACAGGTTCATGGTATAATTCCTCCATGGTTTCCGTGTGACTTTTTGCCTGAATGAGTTTAGTGGTCTGAATTATAGCTTCCATCACTTCAGCTGACCTCTGCGCTACAATTGGTACTCATCATCTCCTCCAACCACTATCCATTCTAATTTCCCTTTACCCTAAACTACCACTTAGGTAGGTCAAATGGTGCTGTGTCCCAAACCTCCATATTCATCTCCTGCTCAGGTCAGGTTGCCGCACAGGTCCATTAGCAGTTAAAATGGGTCACAAGAACATCAAGAGGTATCTAGTTGGATTACTTGGGTTGCGCACATATTTCTTCTTGTCCCCATTGTGTAAAAGCAGCCCTACCATACACTCTGCCAGGATGGTGACTCTTCTTTTCATCTGCCAGTACCTGGGCACAGAGTTCAAAATGTCTTGGTAGCAGCTATAACAGGTAATTCACTGATATCCTTTTTTTGTCTCCTGGTAAGTGTGTACCCTTCTGTGGGGACCAGTCCTTCTGAATCTTCAGATCCCAGATTTGTGGAAATGGAGAGCACCATTCTCCATCTGAATCACTGGAAGTGATGGCAATGGGAGCCCCCCCTACTTCACCTCTAGGGTCATAGAACCACACACCCTTTCCTTTGAGAACATAGCACCATACTGAGGTTTCTGGCTGATGTAGTACATGATCTGACTAGTGATCCCACTGTTATTTGCCCATGTGTGCATGTCATTCTCCATGAAGTAGGATTCCAGGCTAGAGGTTATGCAGTGGGGGATTCATTGCTTGTGTACCTGGCATTGCATAAGCCCCAGAGATTGTACCTGAAACCTCCTCTAACACTGCTAAAAATATCAGACACAGAGCTGCAATCAGGTCTACTATTTAGTTAAGTCTGGGTGGTGTATATACTTTTCCCCATGATTCATCTGATTTTTCCAAAAGGCAGACTGGTGAATTAAATGGAAATATGCTAGGAACCATCCCTCCTGGGATTTTTTATTTTATTTTATTTTTGTTTTACATTTATTTATTTATTTTTTATTGAGGTCACATTGGCTTATAACATATTATAAATTTCAGGTGGACATCATTATATTCCAATTTTTGTAAAGACTGCATCATGTTCACCACCTAAAGTGTAGTTGTCATCCATCATCTTACACAAGTGCCCCTTTACCCATTTTGTCCTACCCCCACCCTGCCCCTTTACCATCTGGTAACCACCAATCTGTTGTCTCTATCTACATGTTTGTTTACCTTCCACATATGAGTGAAGTCATATAGCCATTGTCTTTCTCCATTTGACTTATTTTGCTTAGCATAGTACCCTCAAGATCTATCCATGTTGTCACAAATGACAAGATTTCATCTTTTATATGGCTGAGTAGTATTCCACTGTATATAAATATACCACACCTTCTTTATCCATTCTTCTGTGGATGGGAATTTAGGCTGCTTCCAAGTGTTGGCTATTGTGGATAATATTGCAATGAACATAGGTGCGCATGCATCTTCTTTAACCAGTGTTTTCATGTTCTTCCAATAAATACCCAGAAGTGCAATAGCTGGTATTTCTATTTTAATTTTTTGAGAAATCTCCATACTGTGTTCCAGAGTTGTTGCACCAATTTCAATTCCCCCCAGCAGCAGTATTTTTAAAGAGTCAACCTCAATGTAAGTTTATTAAGATATTTTCTCATGATTATTATGTAATTAAGGATTTGGGGGAAGAATACTAGAGAGATGAGATACTTTCCTCAACACATCAAATCAGTGGAACATGATGTCAATATGGCTTATGATTCATGATATTAGTCTTGGTTACTTGGATAAAGTGATAGCTGCCAAGTTGCTCTTACAGTAAAATTACTATTTTTCTTTTTCCAAACACTATTGTAACTTAGTTGCTAAAATAAGCCTACACTAAAGGGAAAGGAAATTAAACTCTGTATCTCAGAGGGAAGAGTATCAAAGAATCTGTGGACATTCATTACAACAATCACAGTACTTAATAAATAATTTGGAGGAGATACCTTGAAGCTATGCAAATATTCTGCTTAGCCTTGAAGTTTAGCATGCTAATTTTATCATTAACTGTGGATGTTGTGTACAACAGTTATTATTGTGGTGTTACTGGTGATTTTCTACTTTCCACATTCCTTCTACATTTACTATTTGGAATTCTGCTAGGAAGATTTGTTTTTTTCTCCACAATTTATTTATTTAATTACTCATTTATATAATACTGTAATATCTTTATACTACTGCATAACAAAAAACTACAAATTTAGCAGATTAATACAACACACATTTATTAGCCCTCAGTTATGTAGATAATATCTCTGGCAATGTCCAGTCAGGGGATCGCAAGGGTGAAGTCAAGGTGTCAACCAGGCTAAATTCTCTGGAAACTTGAGAGAAAAATAATCATTTCTAAACTCACTCCTCTTGTTAAGAGAATCCAGTTCCTGTGGTTGTAAGATGGAGGGCCCGCTTTCTTTGCTGGATGTCAGATGAAGGCTGTTTTCAACTAGTGACCACTCTCAGATCCTATTGACATGACCCTCAGTAGGCAATTCACAGCATGAATGTTTGCTTTCTTCTGGACAGATGGAGGGTCTCTCAGACTTACTCTTCAATGGCCAGTGATTGAGAACTCAGTGCTCTAAAGATGCTCATGTGATTATGTCAGGGCTATTTGGGTAATCTCCCTTTCTTAAGGTCAATTTTATCATATAACGTAGTCTGGTCATGGGAAGGATATCCATTACAGTCACTGTCCTGGAAATTATGCAAGATGTATACGCCAGAAGGACTGAAAATCTTGGGGAGGATCTTATATCTTGCCTACAGCAGAATGAACTCATGGGTATTTATTTTATGCTTTGGACTAAAATCCAATATTATCATCATTTATTTTGTTGCTGTACTTGTACCAGTTTTGGTCATTGAAAGTTCTTTCAGGTTGCATGTTACATTCTTTTGACATACCCACATCCATTTATTTGTTTACCACTCCTTTACTTTATGACACTGCAAGAAGCTTCAGGCTCACCTTGTATATCCCTTGAACAGCATTAGAATATGCCTCTTCATCTATGTGACTTGGTTCCTTCTACTGGAGAATTATTTTTAAGAAAACAAGATCATGGTGGTGTGCTTATTGCTACTGAGGTGTTCTTGCTTCTAAGACCTCTCAGATGGAAGAGTAAGAAAATATTTGTGTGCAGACTAACTCATGTATCTATCTATCGATCTATCTATCTATCTACCTACTTACCTATCTATCATCTGTCAATCACATATCCGTGTATCCATCTGTATCTATATTAAGCTAAACATGAGTTCATGCTGATGACTCCAAGCCAGAAAGAGAGCACTCACCAGGAACCAAATCTGCCAGCACTTGATGTTGGACTTCTCAGCCTTCAGAACTATGAGAAAAAACTTATTTTGTTTATGCCACCCAGTCTATGGTATTTTGTTTATGGCAGCCTAAGCTAAGACAGATTTTGAACATCTTTTCACATGCTTAGTATTTATTTGTGTACCTTCTTTGATAGGTTGTCTGTTTATATTGTTTGCCAAGTTTTTAATTGGATTTTTTCTCATTCATCGATTTTAAGGATTGTTTGTATATTTTAATATGATTTTTTGTCAGATATTTATTTTTCAAGTAATTTCTTTCTTTCTCTGGCTTGTCTTTTCATTCCATTCATGACTTTGTACAAAGTAGAAATTTTTAATTTGAATAAAGTCCAAATTATCAATTTTTTCTTTCATCGATAATGTTTTTGGTGTTGAATCTAAAAGTTAATCACCAAACCTAAGGCCAATTAGATTTTCTCCTTTGTTTTCTTCTAATTTTGTTATAGTTTTAAATTTTGGGTGCAAATCTATGAAAATTTTGAGTTAAATTTTGTGTAAAATGTGAGCCTGTGTAGAGCTTCATGTGTTTTAATACGTGAGCTTCCAAATGTTCTAGGCCAATATACTTAAAAGACTATCCTTTCTCCGTTGAATTGGCATCACACTCTGAACTAAAATCAGTTAACTGTGTTTGTGTGTATCTATTTCTGTGCTCTCTATCCTGTTCCACAAACCTATAGGTCTGTTCTTTGCCAATACATTGCCTCGATTACTGTAGATGTTTAGTAATTCTATTATTCAGGTAGTGTGAATCCTCAGGCTATGCTCTTTTTTTATTTTTGTTTTAGAATTATCCTGGCTATTCTAGTTCCTTTGGATTTTCATATTAATATTAAAACAATTCATCAATATATATAACTAGCTAGCTGGGATTTTGATTGGAATTGCTTTGAATTTATAGATTAAATTGGGAGGAATTGATATCTTAACAAAACTGAATCTTTCAATCCATAAACGTGGATATCTCTTCATTTACTTAAATATTCTTTTATTTCTTACATCAGTGCTTTGTAGTTTCCCATATACAGAGCCCATACATAATTTGTTAGGTTAAAACCTAGCAAATGAAATGGCTTTCATTTGAAATGAAATGGCTTTCATTTGAAATGAAATAAGAATTTCATTTTTTTGTTGTTGCTATACAAATAGTAATCCTTTTGAAATTTAAATTTTTCTTGTTCATGCTGGTAGATAAGAAAGCAACTGACTTTTGTATATTGACCCTATACTTTTCTCCCTTGTGATATTCACTATCAATTCCAGGAGACTTTTTGAGATATTCTATGCAGACAGCCATGCCATCTGGGAATAAAGAGTTTTATTTCTTCCTTTCCAATATGTATACATTTTAGTTCTTTTTCTTGTCTCATTTATGCACTCACCAGAACTTCCAGTAGGATTTTTAATAATTGTGGTAAGATAAGACCTCCTAGTCTTGTTCTTGATCTCAAGAGAAAAACATTCAACTTCCCACCATTAAGTGTGATGTTAGCTGTAGGCTTTTTGTACATCTTCTTTATCAAATTGAGGAAGTTTCCCATTCTACTTTTCTGAGAGTTTATAGCACACATAAGAGTTGGATTTTGTTCATGCTTTTTCTGCATCACTTGATATCATCATATTATTTTTCTTGTTTACTCTGCTAATATAGTGGGTTATACTGCTCGATTTTCAAATGTTGAACTAGCCTTGCCTAGCTGTAATAAATGCCATTTGGTTGTGGTGTACAAGTCTCTTTAAACTTTGTTAGATTTGGTTGGCATATATGTTCATGAGAGATATTGGTCTGTAGTTTTCTGTTCTTGAAGTGACTTTATTTGTTTTGATAGTAAAGTAATACTGGCCTCAGAAAAATTTAGGAAGTTTTCTTTCTGGTTCTACATTCTGGAAGACATTCTGGAGAATGGATATTCCTTCTACTTAAAAAGTTTGGTAGAATTCACCAGTGAAACTGTCTTGGCTTGGTGCTTTCTGTTTCTGAAGGTTATTAATTGTTAATTTAATTTTTAAAGTAGATATAGAGATACATGGTATTTTTCTCCATCCTTTTACTTTTACTACGTATTTACATTTTAAGTGAGCTTCTTAATAATAGGACAAATTTGGATATGACTTCTGACAACTTCTTTCACTGGTATGTTAACCTATTTACCTTTAAAGCCATCAGATCATTTTGCTAGCTGTTTTCTATTTGTCCCATTTTTTGTTTGCTTTCTTTTCCTATTTTTCTGCCTTCTCTGACTTTGATTAATCAGTTTTATTATTCCGTTTTATCTCCTCTAGTGACTTATTATTTATATCTATATTTAAAACCTTTTTGTGATTGCCTTAGGATTTATAATATATATTTTAAATTGTTCTGAGGCTATCTTCAAATAATAATCAACTATTTCACATGAGGTATACGAACCTTATATTCCCAAATCCTACTTTCGATCCCTTATTACCTTGCTTTTCCCTAGACATTGCTATAAAAACACACTACACTGTGGTTTCTGGTATCTCTCGTAATACAGTGTTTTTTCTCTCCATCTAGGTTCAGGTCTTACATCTCTGTCACTCCTCAGAGAGAATCTGTCTCTTGTAGCCTCACTAGCTGTATCCCACTGTTATTTTTATTAAAAGCTTGCTAGATTTGTGCTGGGGGCGGGGCACAGGGACTGGGGCTTTCTTCGGTGGTCTGACTGGGCCTTGGTCTTCCTAGGTACTGAGAACCCGGTTAGCAAGTGTGTGCCGTTTACAAATGTTACTGTCCCTCCTCCACGGGTAATGCTGGGCCCAGCGTATATTTCCCATCCCTCCCCAGCTGCGGTCGATTTCTAGTCTGTACTCAAGCTACAGGTTTTTCTTTGTTTGTTTTTGCCCTTTTCTCTGCAGATTAAGGCTTTCCTCAATGAAACAGATGGAGAGATAGGTTCAGGCAGAGTTTCTTACGAGCGTATTATTTTGGGACACTTAAAATTAAAGAATTTTTAATTTGTAATAGATAAAAACTTTCTAGCCATGAAATTGAAAGTGTATGTTGCAGTACTAAGTACAAGGGCTATTTTATGAGGCTATAAATCCAGGAATTAATAAACAAGATAATGTTTACTGCTAATGGTCAATTAGCATATTATTTTCCTCAGTCAGTTAAATGGCTAAAACAAATGTAATTTAGCTTGTTTATTTCTGTTCTTATAAGACAGTAATAATCTCTAAGTATGGAAAGTAGTCAAAGCATAAATAAATCCATCATATGTATAAATTTTCAGCTTTATGGCATTTTAGTTAAGAATTAACAAGTAAAACAGATTGTCTCATTATGAGAAAAAAATATTCTCCCATGTTTTAGTTGAAATCAAGAAATGCAGTGATGGATTTTAATAAATTTATAGCGCATATCTTAAGATATGACTTTTCTTTATTATTTCAAATAATTCACGCTTAACTTTCTAATTTTACAGAGATTGAAAAAGATGCAAAAATTTTAAAATGTTAATGCAATTAGAATGACTATATTACTTATTCTGCTGTAGTCATGGACTTCCATTATAAGTAATATACTACTTAGGACATACTGGAAGAAAGACAAATAGATGGAGGCAAAATGACAAGACATGTCAACAGATGACACTTATTTTCAAGACAGAGTTGAAGGAACTAACTGAAGTATTTGACAGCTAAAGGAACAACTGTCTGAAGAACTTCTTTAGAGAGATTTTTTTCCACTGCTGACAATGAATTTTAACAAAATTCTGAAAATGAGGATGGGTTTTTGTCTCTCCATTTTTGGAGGAAGAAACATTGATTTTTGTGAGTACTTCAAAGTTAATGAAAACAACAATTTAAAGTTTCAGCTTACATATGTATCCCCAATGCTTCCAGAAAATGCTTTCCATGTGTTGGTGATCTTTTATGACCTTTGGTGACTTTGTTAAGGCTTATTCATAACCTAACTTGCAGAGAGGGTGAAGAAACAACAGCAACAACAAAATGGGGTGTAGGCTGTCAATGCAATGCTCTATCAATTATAATGGAACAAAAAGGAAATTGTCTTGCCTAATAAGTGATGTCTATTTGAAAACGGAGAATTGGGTGATCAAATATTGTGGTCTTCTATTTTCCTTTAATAAATCCAGCAATGCTTACATAGTAAAAGTGTATTTTCAGAAAACACACTACTTTTGCCCTGGGTATTGGAAGACAGATGTTATTGTAAAGAATTTGCAGTGTTTTGCAAAACAACATATTAAATGATTTGATTCCTAGAGCAGCTCATTTCCTTTATGTGACAGGCAGAGATCAGAATATATTAAACTCCTTTCTTACTAACAAGTCCTTTTGCTGCTCATCTTTACAATTTTCTGCCTCATAAACTTTTGGAAAAAGTTGGTAGAATTTTATTAGTGATTACCATGTGATGTCAACAGGAGCAACTACTAGCGTTAGACACCATCGAGTAAGGCTAGTGCAGTTTTTTGAGAAGGTGGGATTTGATTATTTCATCAAGGTGTAAAATAATGACTCTACTAGAATAACGAGCCATATTGGTTAAAATATTTCAAATTTTGAGAGCACATGAGATAATCAAATATGTATTTAACCTCAAATAATTTCACTGAAGTTTTCCATTTGTAGCACTTCCCTGTGATTATATTTTGTTTAATCAGAAGTAAGATCTCTTCTCCAAACATTACTTTTTAAATTAAACAGAAATACACATAAAAAAGAAGGAAGAATCTTGTACTACAAGGTTTCTTTTACTGAACCTAACATTTTTCATAATTTGACTAAATATCAAACATGACTACATTTTCCTCCATTTAAAAAGGGGAAAAGAGGAAAGATTGAATTTTTAAAATCACAAAAAATGAATTTTCAGGGCAAGAATTCTTTCTGTGGGAGAATCAGACTCCATTGTGCTCAATGATCTTCCAAAGCTCCATGTGAATGATAATCGTATTTCAAATTGTGCTATGGAATCTGAAGCCTGAAATGTGGGAAAGCAATAGCTGGGACATGCTGCAACATGACACATTGAGTGGATGCAGAATGACCCCCTTACTGTCACACTCAAACACATAGAAATTTTAATTAAAATTAAAAAAAAATCTGTCCAATTCTAAAAAAAAAAAGGGAAAACTTTTAACTTCTAGAATTGAAAAAAAAGGGCAAAAATTGTGAGGTAAGTAAGAGCAATGACATAGAAAGCCAGGGTATCAGATATAATTTAAGTTTTAGGCCCTGCTTTTAATTCTGAGAATAGAGATCTATCAGTGATTACTGAAATCAATCTAGTGGGTAGTGTCAGAAAAAATATCTGAATGTTAAAATTAGGCAATGAATTTCTTAGTGTACTCTCAGTAATCTGTGCTTGAGTTGACCTTAGTCGAGGATTTATTGACAGTTGTTTTCTTTTTGGTTTAGGAAGATTAACCTTGAGCTAACTTCTGCTGCCAATCTTCCTCTTTTTGTTGAGAAAGACTGGCCCTGAGCTAACATCCGTGCCCATGTGCCTCTATTTTATATGTGGGATGCCTGCCACAGCGTGGCTTGCCAAGCAGTGCCATGTCTGCACATGGGATCCAAACCGGCGAACCCTGGACGGCTGAAGAGGAATGTGCAAACTTAACTGCTGCGCCACCGGGCCGGCCCCTGAGAGTTATTTTCTAAAGGCACATACGCAGAAGTTAACTTGTAGATTTTTATTTGGGAAATGGGGAAATAATTGATTCCCCTAGATATAATAACACCAAGAATTACAGTTTATTGCCACGTAGATCATTAATCAGTTTGTATCTTACCTTGTGATTTTATCCTAACGTTCCTTTATGCAATTTCATGTTAATAGTTAGTTTCTAAAATTCCCATTTGAGCCTGTCTTCATATGTTACTAGCTCCCTTATAAATAGGGCAAATAACATCATTGAAGAGTCTTTATTTTTTTATTTGATGGTTGTTTTTGTCCATGTTTGGAAATTATACTTGAAGAGTTCTGAGTAGCATTAATCAGAATGAATCTCTTATGGAAAAGGTAAGTTTTATTTTTGAAAAGATGTGGTTTTGTGTTTGTGTGTGTGTCTGTATTTGTGTATACTAGATTACAATGCAAATGAAAACTCCTTACTATTTCAAAGTCATCATTCTAGGGTCTAGGGTTTGTGCTGTTAATATCTATTAAAATAGTTTTTAAAAAATCTATTGGCAGATGTTGAGAACTAAGTCACTTGCCAGAAGCTGGAAACACAAAAAAGCTGTGTTTTTTGTGAAACCGGACCTAGAAAAACTTCTTCTAAACTGGCTGAACAAAGCAGAAATGTACCTATTCATTCCTTCTAACCATGGTTAGGGAAAAAGAAATCACAAAAGAAAAATTTAAAACACAAGCTTAAATTATGAAAGTACACGGGGGTTCTAAATGTGTGCTACATGGTTATGTGAGAACCCCAACCATAGATTTAAACATGTAATTGATTTGTTCTCGAAACCCTCCCTGCAAAAGCAAATTCAAAACTTCTCTGTAGGTGTATATCAATAAGAGCCTCCCACAGAAATAAAATTAGCTTATAATAGAAAAGCTCAAATGACATATTAAACAAACTATTTTAAAAGAAATTAAATATAAAACCTCCCAAAGTAATTATTACAACAATAGAGACTGAAAATTCTAAATGATATTATAAAACATATATATATGAAAAATTTGCAGAAAGGAATACACATCTTAATGAAAAGAATGAACAATATTAAAAAAAAGGTCAGTAGGTTTAACATTAAAAGTAGAGAGACTACTTCATCTTCAAGATTTAGGCTGTTTGAAATACTAGACATTTAACTATAAAACTCAGAAAACTAGAGCTTAGTATTTATTCGGGTGTGAATAAGAGAACCTGGATTCATATCTTTGTTCCACATTTGCTACCTATGGAACCCTGAATAATTCCTCTACCCTCCATAACCCATATTTCTTTTATTAATAATACTCATAGAGTTTCTGTAAGGATATTTACTATTAGAAAAACCCCAAACATATAATAGTGTCTGGAACAGATCTTAGCCATAAATATTATTATTAATATTATCATGATGATTCAACTCCTTATGGAAGTTAATTCTGATACATATAGAGATATCACTATTTACTTAGAGAAAGTAAATTCTTCTGCATTGCTGTTATTTTTGGCTTTTCAGATGATATTTTTTGAAAAAATATATTATCTGAAACTAATATAAAAATTCACTAAGCATTAGATAAATAAATGGAAAAAAGAAAACTTCTTATAACAATTCATACAGGTCTAACTTAGATATAGTTGAAAAACTACACAATATTTGTCAGGAGATTTCTCACTGCTCATTTTACACATTACATCTTGTTATTGACATTTTTTAAAACTCTTTTAGTTTTCTTTTTCATTATTAGAATTGAAGGGTGAACTTCAACCATATTAGGAATAAACAGAAACGTTGCACATCTTTCAAAA
The DNA here is from genome assembly GCF_041296265.1 of Equus caballus. NCBI lineage: Eukaryota > Metazoa > Chordata > Mammalia > Perissodactyla > Equidae > Equus > Equus caballus. The sequence goes on along the minus strand of NC_091702.1, from coordinate 14,432,943 downwards.
TTTTTGTGTTAGAAGATTAAACTTTTCTGGTGCAATTCAAATATCTTTGTCATAAAAGTAAATATGACCACCCTATGTAAGCATAGCTATGCTTTTTCTATTAATATTTACAAATGGATACATAAATTTAATAACACTTTCTGTGAAATTGATTGCCCACTCTGGATATGCACTTTTTCTGGGAGAAAATATGAAGTTGTCAAAGGAGAGTCAAATATAATAATTCTTGGTAAGAAATATTTTCACAAAATTAATATGTCTTTCTTCTATGCCTGTGTTTCTCCATGACGAAAGTATATTTGCTGACTTCTTAACGAACAGAAACATTTTATTTCCCCATATATAAGTATTATATTACTAGAAACGCAATGAATTTACCATTGAGGCTGTCTTGTAGTCCAAGGAGAAACAAGTTCCTTAGTCGTGTTTGAATATGCGTGGAGAGAGGACTGGGGATAGCGTATCGGGAACACTGCAGGCACCTTTCCTGCTTTGCCTGATCAAGCTTCCTCACTTCTAATAGAATAAACTTCCCCATTTTGGTGAAATTCGTCTCCCATCACCAAAATCACAAATTTCAAATGGATATCCTTATATTCTTAAAGACGCTGTCACCCATAATTGAATATGCACTAATTGAAAGCATTCTCTAAATTATTTAAATTAAGAACTACGGAACCTTTCCTTCTCTGGAATTGGTGTATGTGAAGTTCAGATGATTTACCTGGCCGTCTTCACACACGGTTAGAAAAGCTTTCATCTGTAATAAAAACAAGTAAAACAACCATGCAGACAAAAACAATGACTCAAAAAGGAGAGAGAATTCTGATGTCTTTTGACTCCCTGCTATCAATTTTCCCTGAAGACAAGCTGTCTCCATGCTCTCCCCTGAGATTTGTCTGGAACTTTCCTTAGCTTATGTGAGAAACCTCAGCATCATTTCCAAACCAACAATACCATATGAACACTAGTTAAAATTTCATTTCTATGTCTTGAATACAAAAGAATTATGGCTATTAGGAAATTTTAAAACTTTCTGTCTTAAGAATCTGTCATATAAGTGGCATACGTATGGAATTAAATAATTTTAATATTCATTCTATGAAAAGATATTCTCCAGAATTGCGTTTGAGTACTATAATTCCCCAGGAGATGACTGAACTTTGTTAAGTGAAGATAAGAAAACCATTATACATTTGTAAATGCTAACTCTTCCTAATATATGGGGGATATATAAATATTCTTTGTATTTTTAATGTATTTTATTCCTTTTGAGGAACAAAAATAGAAACAATGTTGTATTGGAAAAAGAATGTAAAGTTTAATATTTCTCTCTAAATTGCAAATCCTCCCATTAGAATTATCACTAATTTTTGAAGAATTATTGAAAATTCCAGCAAGCAATTATTTCTTTTAAAAATAACACTGAATTCATTACATAATATTAAGGCATTGTTTTATAGAAGTCTCTAGAATTAGAATGATTCTAGTCTACATTATGTTACATCATCATTTAATGCAAATGGGATCCTTCAGCAAATATTCTATCTTAAATTCTAGAAAAAGGAAAACACATGTTATGCTTCAGCACTTTTACAATTGCTGAAGTGCTTAAGAGCTAATGGTCTACTTGTACTAGCTTGCTTGACCTACTGAACGGCATTTTTAAACTAATGATCTAAAGAGTAAATGCACGTCAATATAAAATCATTAGTTTCTTACTTCATTTAAAAGAATATTTTCTTGACAATGAGACTATTTGGACTCACAATATAAAATGAATGAAACATTTTCTGATTTGGTTTAACATTAAAGAAATATTGGAAAATATTTCATGTTCTACAAACTGAATTCTGATGATTATTGTTTGTGGCTTAATATTAAATCTTTCAAGTTGCATGTATCATTTTATGCTTTTTCTTATATGAGAAGCATGTGGAGGGACATGTGTCTTCTCTGTATTGAATCTTCTCCAGGAGTTTGGTGTTTTTAAGTTGTAATTTCACATCTCATGCTAAATCATAGAAATATATATTTTTACTCAAAATAATATAGTTTATATTGCAAGATATAGCAAAGGGAATATAAATTATTTTTATATTTGTTCAAAAATTTTTCATTATAATGTTCATGTGAAAAATAAATATAATAAGATAAAATACAATATCTCATTTTTGTACTCAGTCTTTCTGAGTATGATAATCACTAGTAACTGTACAGAAATATATAAATATGTAATTTCGGGTTTTAGGGAAAAACATGGTTATGCAAACGTTATACTACCAAAAGTTTTCTATCAACTTCAATGTTTTAATTTAGGTATATATTGTGAAGTGTTTATCACACATGGCCAAGGAATGCTTAATCTGAATCTTCTATGAATTACCATGAGTAAATTGCAAGAATCCTATTTCTGGGTTGATAGATCTTTAGTAAAATCTGTCTGAAAAAATAAATCTTCCAAGGCAACTGTAACATGAGGCAATCCTGTTGCAAATATCTAGAAGATAAAATAATTTAAAATAGCTCTGCACTCTTAAGTGTTAGCACCTGTTCTCACCAAATTCCAATCAAGTATTGGGTTAAAGTAGCCACAGAAAGCCCTACAATGTTTAAAGTTGGTCCTAGTCCTACTATAAGAGATGAACCCTGATTGGACATATGACTAGGAGCTGGTGCCAGGTTTTAGCATTATCATAATGTCAGGTATTATATGCAGAGTCATTATCCTACCTAAAGAACTAGGTGAGGAAAGAATAGGGCAGCTAATCTGATATAATGGTGTTAAAATATACTGAACGAAAAGTCCAGGAATATGTTCAGATGACAAAATTGAAAGACAGATGTCAGGCTCAATAGAAAACTATGTGAATAATCTTACAATAACTAAGGCACACTGTCTCTTCTGGCAATTTGAAGCTCTCCATCATTGACCCCCTGTGTTGTCATCATGATGTTGTTCCATAATTAATAAGTAAATAGATAAGAAATAAAAATAAATATGTATTTATTCAGAAAATACATTTATATGTGGACTTAAAGCTTACTTGATTCCTGGGGAAATAAAAGGTAAATTAAGAGTAAAATGAGAACAACGAGTAAATAAAAGGCACTGATGATTGAATGAAAGTAATATGAAGCAGAATGTATAAAGAAATGATTGATGCATTATCAGCAATTTGCAAAAGATCACATACTCAAACATACTCCTTTGTTTATTCATCTAATAAATATTTATTGAGGATTTACTTTGTGTTAGGCACAAAAACAGGGCCCAATTATGCAGGAGCTAAAACACTGGTGAAAGATATATATTTATGGTCTACTGAAATAATATTATGTGAAAATATCAAGAGTTAATTGAGTTATGTTAGAACAGTAATTTAAAACAGAAGGAAGGAAAAAATCCTGCTTCGGGTTAGTATCGAGAAGTTGGAATAAGACTAACTTTACCACCAAAAATGACTATAAAATCTAGATAAGAATATCAAAATAAAACCCAAACCCACAGATGTTTAAAGTCATTGGAGAACAACCAAGGCATCCAGGACTTGAGGGGCCAAGATGTCAGAGAGAAATGAACACATTGAAGTTATCCCTGCATTTCCTTAAAGACTTGTTGTGAATTGCAGTGCAGAGCAAAAAACTGAACAAATGCCACAAACTCGCATTTACAGCTATCTCACAAGTCTGGGGAGACAAAAATATGTGAATTCATTGATATATATTAGCCAATATTTGAGGGGCAAGATCCTAGAGAGAAGGCAATCATAGAGAAGAGAATGCATATTCTGTTCAATGTTACCCAACAGCAAGTTTTTGCTGCCTAAATTAAACATGCTTGGTGCTGAACGCAGTAAGTAAGCGGGAGTGAGATGTCACTCAAGTTCAGCCATTTAATGGTACTGGAATGAAACAAACCAAACAACATCTGGATTTCTGGGTTGAACAAGAACTTTGCCGGGCACATATTTAGTAGGATTTTGGTTAGAACTCTTAAAGAGCTGTAACCAGGGAAGGGCCTACCTTTACCAGAATAAGACGATCTGCCCTTACGTTATCTGACAGCCGGAAATGAAATACTCTCTAGATAAAGACGACACAACGCAGAGCCTCAGTAAGTTCTTGTAATCAATGTAAGTAATCAAAACTTTGCCAGGCATGCAAGAAAATATAAAAAATTATTGAAAACAGAAAAAAAAACAAATAAAAGAAACTGACCCATAAGTAAGCTAGACACTAGGGTTTTAATACAGAAGTGGTAAAATAAGTATGAATAAAATGTTAAGAAATTAGAAAATATAGAATATTGCCAGAAAATAAAACATATGGAGAGTAAAATAGACATGATAAAATTGAGAAAAAATTCAAAATAGACAATTTGATAAGTAATATTAGCAGCAGAATCAACAAACCAAAAGAGAAAATTAGTAATATGTAAAATACACCACTGAATAATTCAGAGTGAAGCACAGAGAAAGATAGGAACAATACAGAATAGAGCATGAGAGACTTATAGAAGGTAATCAAGTGTTCAAATATACAAGTGATCGAGGTCTCAGAATGTGAAGAGAGAGAAAATAAAGCAGTATCAATATTAGAATATGTAGTAGATGAGAATTTTCCAAACGTGGTGAAAGATATCACATTCATGAAGTTTGAGACACCAGTAGGGAGAAAAGAAAAAAAAGAAATGGTTAAAGAAAGCATAGAAATATTGTTGGAAAAGGATAAAGGTAAAGAAATATCACAAAGGGGTTTATTAGAGGAAGATTTAACTGCTCCCTATACTGACTGTGGCTTTAGCTCCATGTGTTAAAATCCGTAGTACCACACACTACAAAAAAAAAAAAAAAAGATTGATATTATGAAATCTTAGTTTAAAACAAAATATTAAACAAATGTAGAAATGTGGTACATTATCTTCAATGTAACAAGATTGACAGCAATAATGTTTTTGCAATAGAAATGATGAATCCTAGTATAAAAGGGAATGAAATGTTAAAAAATAGCATTTCACAGTTCTTGAATGTTCTGTCCTGACTTTTGTTCATTCTTTTTCTACCTCTCTTTGCATTTCAATTTGGGACACTTCTGCTGACATATATTCAAATTCACTGTTTTTCTTTGGGTGTGTCCAGTGTAGCGATTAGCCTATCAAAGCATTCTTCATTTCTATTACAGAGTTTTCCATTTCAAGCATTTTCTTTCAATTTCCCTTTTAGAGTGTCCATATCTATACTGACATTGCCATCTGTTCTTGTATATTGTTTAATTTTTCCATTAGAGCTCTTAGCATATTAATCAAAGTTATTTTAACTTCCTTGTCTCATACTTCCATCATACGTCTCATATCTGAGTCTAGTTCTGATGATTATTTTGTCTCATTAGAGTATATTTTTTTCCTGCCTTTCTGCATGATTTTTAACTTCTTTATTGAAATACATTTTGTTTTGAGTAGTGGGAATTGAGGAAAATCGGCCTTTACTGTGAGGATTTATGTTAATCTGGATAGGAATTGAGAGATGTTTATTATTTTCCATAGCTATGTGTGTCAGGGCTTCAAGTTCCTCAAGTGTCTTTGTTTTTTATCTTCCATTTTGATTTAGGATCTTTCCCATGTACTCCTTCTCATAGAGAGTCTGTGTCTTGCAATTCTTTCAGTTATAATCCATTGTTTTACTGGAGGCTTGTTGATGTGGTGGGGGAGAGAGGAGTGTTCTATATTCATCTAATTACTGCTTGCCCTTTAGGTGGCCCTGTGTCTTAGGGGTGTGACCCTCATAAGTATTTCTTTCCTTCTTCCAGAAGTATAACTTTTTACCCCTGGCATTCTACTCCTTTCCCTGGCTGCAGCATTCCTAATCTATGTCCTTCAAAGTATTTTCTCAGAACAGTGTAATTAAGTTGAAAGTTAACAACAAAAAGATTAAAATCTCTAAAAATTTGTAACACAATGCAACATATCAAAACCTGGGAAATTGAGCAGAAGCTGAGAAAATATGTAACCTATGATCTCTATATTAACAAGAGGCGAAAATTAATGCTATAAGAATCTATCTCAAAATTAAATTAAAAGAAAGTAGTAAGAACTAACAATGAAGCTTAAGAAATTAATAAAAAGTGGGAAAACTATATAACAGGGATGGATAGGTGAGAGATAGACAGATAGATTGATGGATAGGAAGATAGATGATAGACAGATAGATGATAGGTAGGTTAGATAGATGATTTTTTCTTTAAATTTTCAGTGCAGAACATTGTTGACAAATATATATGGAAAGAAATAATTACAACTTCAGATAAGTATATATAACATTGTTCAGTCTTGGCATAAATTAAAAAACAAACAAAACTCTGCATTTGCTTACATGAAATATGAATGAAATAAGTAAATTTTATTTATTTATTTATTTGGCAAAAATTCACCCTGAGCTAACATCTGTTGCCAATCTTCCTCTTTCTTTTTTTCCCTCTCCAAAGCCCCAGTACATAGTTGCATATTCTAATTATAAGTCGTTCGAGTCCTTCTATATGAGCTGCTGCCACAGCATGGCTACTGACAGACGAGTGGTGCATTTCCACACCAGGGACGTGAACCCGGGCAGCCAAAGTGGAGTGTGCCAAATTTTACCACTAGGCCATCAGCGTTGGCTCAAGTTAATTTTAAAAGGAAATGTTTGGCATCTCTCCTGGATTTATGAAAGAAATATAATTATAAGCAACATAGGGTACATTGTACTGACTGCCGACAGTCTTGGTCTTAGCATTATAAATATGCTGCCTCTTAGCTGTGTATGTATACCTATTTGCCCAATTATGAGTATTTAAAATGACTTTTACTATTTAGAATAAATCACTAAGATTTTAAATTGTGTTAATTAAATCAATGGATTTTAAATCAATTACTTTTTATATCTACTATCTGTTTTTATTCAATCCACCATTATGTTTAGAGGACAAGAATTTTGAATGTCAAAAGAATCATTGTTTGGGCCAAACCTGATTGCCTAAACTTTAAGAATAGATGGTAAAAGTAAATTATTGGAAGTCCTACATGTCACCATGGAATATCTTTTGTGAGGTTATTCATGTCTAAGTCCAAAGCAACTTGCCGTAACCTTCAGAAATGGACAATTTTAAAACACGATTTCTTAAGAAACACCAAACCTCAACCAAGAATAAACAAAATCTTAACTTTGTTGCAGGTCTCTTTAATAATTATCTGTCTGGTTAGCTTTTTATCTTCAAGGGGGTAGGACTTCCTTTTGGCACTATAAAGATAAATGGTAAGATAGGTTTATATTCTGGCCCTTGTTGCTAATGATTTATTGGAGCACCACAAGCTCTCTCCAGTTCCTGTGAAAGCACAGTCCAACGGCTATGAAAACGTATTGAAAATTTACATTAGCATGGAAGTATTTTAAAGTGAATTATATTTTAAAAGAATAAATTTGAATAATTCAATGGTTCATCCATGTCCAGTTTTTAATTTTTATGACCTAGTCATATGAAAACATTTTTCTGAAGTTTTCTATACAAACAGGCAGGGAAACTGTAGTCTGTCTTTCTCAATTAGTGAAAAAATACAGTATAGCCAGAAAATTGTTTGTAAAGTATGTTTTTATTTGAAAAGTGTTTCTAATTGTATTACCTTTTCAATGTATTTCACGAAGGTTGTAAAAGTACCTTAGATGGAAGTGAATACGTATACTAATCCTGGCATGAAGTAGAAAATACATATTTAGATTTGGTACTGTTTTGATTTGTCATTTTAACCTATATATATACTTATGAGGTGAAAACATCAGGAGACCCATCTGCTGGTAAAAAGAGGACCTGTGGACATATCTTTATTTCTCCTGTTATTTAAGGAATCATACCATAATTTATTAACTGAAGAAGCTAGGTTATTTAGAGCCATACCAATGCAACATCACTGGTAAAGCAAAGAATACCAAGAAAATAAAATTGGTTGCCTGAAGTATATGTATATTGGTATTTTTCTCTTAGTTTTAAGGGCATTAACATTTTATTTTCTATTTACAAACAATATATTTCTAATATACATTTAAAGTTGTGTGTCCATGCAGTCACCAAATCTTAAGTAGGTAAGTGTTCCTTCAGTTGAATATATTATTAATTCTGTGAAAATATTGGTAATAAGCAAATAGAAACTTCCATGTTTGTGCCCAAATTTTCAAGTTGTTATCTCAATCTAGATTTTGGTAGTTGCAAATTTTTGTAAGAGATTGGTGATACTTTTATTTGAAATGTCAAATTAATGTTGTCTGTTGAAAATGTTCATTTTTGACAATTCAATACCAACATATCCAACTCAGAGCAAAATACTATTTTATTAACAGAAGTCTTTGCATCACCATTATTTCAAAAGAACTGAGCATTAGTGCTTATTTTGCTGTTATTTATTTGTTTGTTTGTTTTAAGAACAGATCGATCATTGGCAGGAATGTTTTTTCTTGCACATCTTTCAAACTCACGGTAGTAATTCCACTTCAAATAATTTTTAAAATTCAAATTATTGGTTGTTAAAATTAGTGGTGCACATTGACATAAAGGAATAATTTGTAGAGACAATTTGAATCTTCTAAGGAAAAAATGCATGTCAAAATGTCCAAGGATGTTAGTAGACTCCCACAACATTGTGTCACAAAATAGACAAAGTGAATGAATTTGCTTGGTAGAACAGTGCATTTGAGTTTTTTTGGAGGAAACTAATTTTCTCTGAGTTGGGCAATTGGATTATGTAGAGAAGATATGAACAAGAGTCAGCCATTAATTTTAATTACTGCTTCTTTATGAATTTGCTTTTTCTTTAGGAATTACCAAGTATGTAGTCAAACAAGCAGAAGCAGTTGGAGGTTACAAGTTGGGCATGTTCTCTAGTATTCATTCAAGTATTCATTCAAGTATGATTGCTTTTCTAAAACTTTTATGCAATTGAAAATCACTTTTAAAAAATTTTAGTTATGTAGTCATTCTGGAGTCATATAAATTTTAGTATAGTAAGGAAGACTGGACTATTCGTCATTAACCTTAACTATAAATGTTGCGTCAAGAAATAAGAAAGATATTTATTTCAAAAAAATTCTAGAGCTAAGTTGAATGAGAGCAAGCCAAAAAATTCATATTGCTATGATAAACCACTGTCATGGAAATCATCTGACCAGTGTACCAGAAAATGCCTGTAAGGGGCAATTCTCGATGCTCTTATTAGGAGAGTTATTGCAGGTGACATCTATTCCACACTCAAATGTCATAAAGACAATGGTGCAAAGGGAGAGTCAGCACTGGGTCAGCAGATGCTGAAAAGTAGATTTAGAAGATGTCAGCATAATGTAGTAGTAAAACTCATGTGCGTGAATGATGGTGCCCTCAAGAAGCATATAAATAGATACACATTCAAGTAGAATTTTGAATGATCCCTGTGTGATTCCCTAAATGACCTGGGAAATACTAGCTTAATACAAACATATAACACATTGTGAAAAGAAAAACTTATTACAGGCTACGGCCGTGTGAAATTTCATACAAAAGCCAAATGCTTTAAATTCCAACAGACAGTAGAAATAATTATGCCTGCAGGCTATGGTGGGAAATGAGTTATCAAAATTTAAAAGAAAATACTGTATTTGTTTTTATTTTATTTATTTAATCTATGGTTATATACCATTGATCCAAGGACAGCCACTGTTTTAAGTGCTTTACAGATATGAACTCATTTAACACATATAGTAAACAGATATAATGCATGTGTTACTGGTGAAGAAACTGAAAAATTTTGGAATTTATTCAAAGTCTCATAACTAATCAGTGAAGGTGCTGGGTTTAAAAATGCAGAGTCTTGCTACACTCTGTAGAAGAGCATAATTATTATGAAATTACTAGTATCTGATGGTAAAACCAAAGTTAAAAAAGTGAGTAAAGATTTGTTCCAAAATAGTACTGAACTATTCCCCATGGAAAGAAGCAAGAACTGAGGAGGAATCTTTCGTGAGCTTGAATGTAATTTTTTAATAGCAGTTGCAAGAGTCTTGGAATGTCATTTTGCTGCTCGGGCGCATGACTTTGGTGCAAATAAAAAACAATAAGAATCGTCATACTGGAAGTCCCCATAATTTTTCCACATTAAAAATCAATATGTTAGTAGATTCTCATTTTAGGTTAACCAACTCATCTCGATTTCCTGAGGATATTTCTGGCTGTAGCACTGAAAGTCTAGCATTTCTGAGAGGAAAGGGGCCAAGTCTCTGGTGATGGGATTACGGCAGGGAGCTGAAATGACATTCTGAAGGAACTCTTGCTCCACAGGGGTACTCGCCAATCTGAGCCTTAGGCATAAGACCTACAATCTGAACTTTTCCTGAGCAAAGAGCCTCTGCTAGGACTAGGGAAATCAACAAAGATACGAGTTTGCTTTTGGAGGTGGAGTACAAAATTGTAGAATGAGGGCCAAAATCCTAATGAGAAGGAAGAGTAGAAAAGTCAGTCTGACAATCAGACTATCCTCCTTAATAAAATATTATATTATTATATATTATATTATTTTATATAATATCATATATTTTTTATATTATATTAATATATAATATATTAATATATTGTTAAGGAGGATAATCTGATTGCCAAACTTTATTTTGTGTATATATATATGCATATATATTTATATAAAACTCTAGACTTGCATAGGGTTTTGTCTTAAAGAACCAGGCAGAAAGCCTCTGGAAGGCAGAACATAGTATTTCTGCAATCTCACCAAGCCAAGGAGGAAAGGCTTTGAGATCAAAGCCCTCTATCCCAGGGCCTGGAAGGGTATGCCTTAGGAGTAAACTCATCAGAGATAGACACAGCCCAACCAAACATGAGAGACCCATGGAGAAATGTCTCCCATAACCATTTTTGAAATATAGCAGTAAATGCTGTGTGCTGTATCCACAGAGGGGTGGTTCAGCTTATGTTTGGGTCCAATAAAGACAAAAGCAATTTGCAATTTAGTCAGAAAGATAAACATGTGATGAGAACTCTAAGAAAGTTAGCCTATAAGTAAGGTGTACTTCTTTTATTGTCTAGAGTTTAGATGACTTCCTAATTTTCAACGGCCATGGATGTGGATTAATGTGAACTCACCAAGTTGAATCCTAGTGTAAAATGAAACACAGCATTGTTAGTCTTAGAACAACTTGTATTTGGAGGAGCTGTCTTTTACTTTTCTTCCTGTTGCAGAGAGCATTAATTTTCCTTCAGGGTAAGTCTCTGTGAGATTTATGTTTGAACTGAAAATTTTGCAGTGGGCGGAAGTGTTGAGTTCACATTGAAGTGATATCCATTATTCCCTAGATTTTGGACCATCATTCTGTGCTCACTTTCTTGCTAGTTTAAAACAAACAAAAAAAACTCATACTGGCGCTGTGGCCTAGTGGTTAAGTTGGTCATGCTCTGCTTCCGTGGCCTGGGTTTGGTTCCCAGGCATAGACCTACACCACTTGTTGGCAGCAATGATGTGGTGGCAACCCACATACAAAATAGAGGAAGATTGACACAGATGTTAGCTCAGGGTGAATCTTCCTCCAGCAAAAGAGAGGAAGATTGGCAATAGATTTTAGCTCAGGGATAATCTTCCTCAGCAAAAAAAGAAAAAGAAAAAGAAAAAAAAAACTGAAGTAAAATCACTTCTTTTCATGGATATTAAGATAAGTTCATCACTGCAAATAGCATAACAAATCCCAAGTTACCTAAAGTTTCTATTATTTTAATGTGCTGCTTGCAGGATTCTTAAAAAATTGTTTTGCAGAACAGTGTTATCTTCTGATTAATTCAATTAAGTAACTATTTATGAGCAAATTCATGTATCAGAAACTTTTTGAAAATGGTTTCCATTTCCAACAAAATCATTTATATAATGTTAATCATTGCTTTGTTGTAAATCCTTCTGTAAAAATAAAACGTTGATCCTTCATAATGTATGCTTTCATTTTTTCTCTCTCTGACTTTCACTCTGTCATTTGGAATATGTCACCCCTTCAAGGCTATTGACACTCAGCTCCACAACTTCCTACAAAAATCAATGTCGTCGCTAAAACAAATGTTATGATGAGGTCCATTACTGCACTGTGAAAGACAATCAGAGAATGACCAGATCCAACTGGTTTCGTAGAGAAAAATGGTTTGAAAACAAAAGTGAGACAAATTGTTTGTTCTCTCATGTTCCATGGTAAAACGAGCTCTTGCTTCTGTGCCCCTCACCTCAGGGCCCCAGGAGTTGATTCTCTTTCAAATGGGAAGTCAGAACTTGAATGAAAGCATCTGACTGTGACACATATTAACTAGAGAAATGTTTCAGGAGTGACTTTCTGTTCAAAGTTTTGTGACAATTTAAGCACCAGAAATCAATAGTTTAGTGTCTTGGACAATTGCTGTAATTTTTTCTTTTTTCTGAGTGATTGTTTTTAAAGACAACAATTCATAACTCGAACAAGCGCTGCTTGAATTGTAGTCAGTGTCAGCTAAGAAGATTATTTGCATCAAAACTCTATAAAACTGTAACTCATCACTGTAAGACCATTGATCTGCCAGCAGTCATCTTCTCTGGAATCTCAACTGTGTCTTTAGAAACATATAGGATGCAATTATTGTATAATTCCCAGAAATATTTTGAAAACAAAACCACCCTGAAATAGAAATGATACAATATTATTATATTAGCATAAATTCTTGAGAAAAGTTTCAAAATATACTTTTTTAATATTTGAAAGTTAGAGAGTATTAAATATTAGATCTTTTGCTTTTAAGATTTTTTTGACTTCCATGTTAAAATATAATATTCAAATAAAAAATTAGATTTTTATCTTATGAATTTCTCATTTTAAAGTGCACATCATCAATTGGGAGAATGTATGCTAAACTCAAAACAGTGCCAGGATGCAAATATTGTAAACTTTAAGCCCGTGAATTGTAGCATTTTGTAAACTATTCAGAATAATCACAGAAGATAAAATGGATATCTATTAAATTGTCTTAAAATAATTTATAACATATAGTTATGAAATAAAGAGAACTATTAAATAACTATAAAATAAACTATGAAATACAGAGATCTTGTTGCTATTTAATATTATCAAACTTACAAGTCATTATTCTGACCCACATTTATCTTCTACAATTGGTGCGTGTGGGAAGATGACTTCTTTTATACTCATTGTAATTTATCTTTACAGATTATTTTCAGCCACCCATCCTAGAAGACTACTTTGACTTTCTTCTTATAAGACTGTACAACCAGTGATCTCTCGTTGTAGTTATCTATTGATTCCTAAGTTACCACTAGTAATTCCTTGAGAGCTTTACTATTTTCAGCATTATTTCTGTTATATATCTTGGGGTTTCACTATCTACAATGACAGCTCTTTCAATAACTGTCACCTCACTTCTGTGACCACTTCTCTTCCAAATACTACTCAATCTCTTCTAAACTATTCACTCCTATGATCATTCATTAGTTCTTATCATTTCCCCAAAATTCACCACCTTCATCAACTCAGTTTCCAGCATTCAACTCTTTACTAATGCCTTCAAAATTACAAGTCATCCACAAACCATTGTATCCTGACTTCAAAAAACTTTTTACCTTACTGAGACTTTTATTCATTGATCTTCTTAAGTTTCTTTAACTTTATTCATTGATCTTCTTAACATTGATCTTCCTAACTTTTTATTGTTTCTGCCTAATATGTTCATTTACTACTCTTTCTAGCATAAATGCAACGGGAATTCATAAGGATAATCATTAAAATTACTTCTTTGTATTGCCTTTTTTATACTTTCAACTGAATTCTACTTTTATGCTCGGCAAATCCACAACACTATGAATTGGGGGGTGGGGAACAATTCAGCCTATAGTATCCATTATTGAAATCAGAGATTTTCCTTTTCAAACTTTCCAATTCACATTTATCAAAGATACAGGATTTCTTAAATATTTCAGTACTTTAAATGAGACTTTGTGGCAATTTAGAGTTAAGACGTTATTTTACTTGTGAAAACAAAATGTAAACATAGTTTAAATGCTTAATTCTTTGAGTGTATGCAAACTTGTGTCAAATATGCTTACAAAGTGGGCAGTTGAGACTCTATACTAGAAACAATTCATAGAGTTATAATATAAACATAATATGAAATTAATATATTAATGATATCAGAAACAAGTGGAAGTCATGACTTTGAAAGAGTTATAGAAATGGAAAACATAAAAAATCTTATCCACTACATGATTTGTCGTAAGTAAAGAAAGAATTTTTCAAGTAAAAAACAGTATTCAAACACATAATAGTGTAGAGTTTTCTAGAATACATTAAAGTGTATTTACATTGAGAGAAGGAAATATCATGTTTTAGAAAACCTGAAAAATCTCCTGATAAAAACATGCAGAAATGCTAAATAAAATCAAATTAACATAATTTTTATTTGGTATAGAAGTAACACATAAGTGGGCTTTTCTCTTTATCCAGATTGATCACCTTTGCTTAATTGGGATTTATAATGCTTTATATTGAGTATAATTACTGCTATAATTTGCTTTAAGCCAGTGTGATACTGGTAAATATTGAGCAAGTTGGCCAGATAACTAAAACAATTAGTATTTTATTTTCCTAGGACCATATTTCCAGACCCTATCCTTGCCCTAATTGCTTTCCCCCAAACATCTGGGGACACAATATTGAGATTGAGTAACTCTCCTGTAGATTCCCATTTCGGGGTCTCCTTTGTGGATCTTGTTTCCCATGTTCCACTGTGAGAGTTGTTTGCAAAAGCACGGCACTAGGTCCATTTCCTGAAGGACATTTAGCCTCTGAATCCACTCTGTGTGGATCTTGTCTGCAGTAAGTAGACAAGTCAAAGCTACCTGAACCTAATGTTTTGTTGGACTAGAATTCCTTCACTCCTTGATCACTCTGTTATTTTTTGTGTTTTGGTTTTTCTTGAGTACTCTCACCACCATCAATCAGACAGGTTTCTATTACTGGTTATATATTTGTCTCTTCTGATTCAATCTCCCCTTTATTGGTTGCAGTGAGTAAACATTTACTTTTTCCTAATTTATTTACAAAACTAAATAGTTCAGAGAAGTAAGAATGAGGTTTGATTTTTGTCAGCTTAAGCTTAGAGAAAATGATAGGATTCAAATTTACCCCTTCATATACTGTTCAAAATTAGTCTGACCCACTCTTCCTGTTGCACACACTTTCAACAATAAAGAAATTTTATAATCAAGTAATCTCGAAATAGCATGCACTATGTGACTCTCATTCTCTAAGAAGATCAGTTTATTTAAAAAATCTAGTGTAATATAAATATCTTCTATCATTTCTCCTCTCTCTTCCTTCTCTGGGAATTATCTTAGAAATCCTTTAATAAACTGTATTAAATGGTCAGTGAAGCCATACGATTCTGCTCCATGGCCAGAGTAGTAATATGATATACTGGTTAAGAAAACAGATTATGAATCAAAGTATTCTGAGTACTTATCATGAGTCTATTCTCTATTTTTATGTAAACTGGGGAAAAATTAATTAATATTTCTGTACTTCAGTTTTCAGAAATAATATAAACTTCACACAAAACAAATCTAAAGTTTGCTTATTTTTCTTTAGTTACATTTTGATTTTACATACGAATGGACCAAATTTAAAGTGTAGATACTAGATATTGGAATACTTATGAAAACATTCCTTATTTAAATTTTAAAGATTGATGTAAAAATTTAACATGTTGTGGCTACCTCTGACTCTTCCATCTGAAGAAAAGAGGATTTGTATATGTTAGAATGAAGTAAGCCACAATTAACAGAAAACACTGAGTCCCATACACTTAAATAATAATTAGATTTGTTATATCATATCGGCTACACTCCAGAGACCTGACTGATGGGTAATTGAATAGGTTAATGATATCACGTCCTTTGCATCTCTCTGCGCTGGCTGGCATCCTGCGTCTAAGTGTTACCTTCAAATGACTCTCATTATAGGAATAATACAGTTGTGATAATTCTATATAACAGTAGCAAATGAAAAACCCACACCAATGCACAAATCAATTACCGGCGAGACAATGGAATCTCCAAAATGTAAGATTACTCACTTCAAGTGGAATGGATGCTGAGGTGTCAACAAAGTGAACTAAGGAATTGTTTATGATCATGAAAATATAGATTGTGGTGCCGGGTCTGCATACCCACGCCCAAAAAAGAACAACAAAAAAAATCCCTGCGTGATTGATAGCATTTTCTTTTCAAATTTCATTTTGAATATTATTTAGAAGTTTATTATAAACATATTTAAACTCAGAGAATTAAAATTTTAGTGCCAGAAGAGACTTCAGAAATAAAAATTCTGACTACTTCATACTGTGAACAGGTTGATTGTCTTATGCAACTGGTCTAAACAATGATCAATTTGATACAGTAACTAAAGCCCTAGGGTAAGGGTAAACTCTAGATGTATCCAAAAAAACCCTTAAAAACAAACCTCAAAAAAGAGACTAAATTAACTACCTGACTGTAAAAACACAACAAACAAACAACAAACAAATCCCCACCATTCCTTTAAAAAAAGACCACAAAATTCAGAATTTCTATTTGTTCACTAAGTCCAGAGTACAAAATCACCAATTACTGGACCTAGTAAGAAGTAGGAAAATGTGACCCATAATTAGAAAATAAAATTGTTAAAAAAAACAACTCCAAGAAGACTAGTTATTGGGTGTAGCAGGAAAGGCCATTGAAGTGACTATTACAAATAGGCTCAAGAACTTAAAAGAAACTATGCTTATTATAATGAAGGAACATACAAGGAATTTTAGGAAATTAAACTATAAAAATAAGCAGATAAAATTTTAGAACTGAAAAGTACAATACTTGGAATTAAAACTACAATAGATGGAATTGACATTAGATTTGAAATGGCAGAGGAAAATACTCAGATCAGTCAACAGGAATTATCCAATCTAAATATCAGAGAGATGAAAAATTGAAAAAAAAAATGGAAGAAACAGGGCCTCAGTGATCAGCTGGACATTATCAAGTAATCAAATCTGCATAAAATTGAATCCTAAGAAATAGAGGCGAGCGGGAAAAAACTGCAAAAATATATTGGAGGAAATAATGACTATTTGATTTACATATTTGATAAAAAATATAAACTAATATATCCAAGGATCTCAGCAAATAGCAAACAAGATAAATAAAAAAAAAATGCATCCTAGGCACATAATAATCAAATCTTTGAAAACCAACAATAGGAAGAAAAGCTGAAAGAATCAAGAGAAAAATGACATACAACACACAAGGCAAGAATGATATGAATAAATCTGACTTTTCATCAAAGACAATAAAAGTCATAAAAATATAACAATATACTTACATTTCTGAAAAGAATGTTAACCCGGAAATCTATATCCAGAAACAATATCCTTTAAAAATGAAGATTAAATAAAATAAATAATGAAGAAAACTAGAATATAGTTTATTGCTAGTAGACCTGCACAGAGGGGATGTGAAAGGACATCTCTGAGTCCACAAACCATTGACACCAAACGGAGATCAAAAACTACAAGAACGACTGAAAGGCTGTAGTAATAGCAAATATTGCAGTAAATATAAAATACTATTTTATTACCTATTGACTTTCTTTAAAAACATATGGCTATGTAAAGCAATACTGTGTTATTGGATTTAGAATATATGTACTTGTAATATTTATGAAAACAGTGGCAGCCATGAGAGCGAGTGGTAAATAGCCGTAGACAGTCACTAGGCTGTCATTTTACGATGAATACAATGATACAACAAATGATATGATACAATTTTATGATACATAAAATGATACACTATTAACTCAATGTAGGTTTTAATAAGTTAAAAATTCATGTTCAAATCCCTAGAGAAAATAAAATTTAATTTAATGCAAAAAAAAACTAATAAAAGAGTTAAATTGGAATTATGCTACATTTCTACTTCTGGACAGTAAAGTGGAGTTGTGACATGTCACTGATAGTCCCAGGCTGGCTGAGCTCTTCTATTTCACTGGTCAGTGTGGTAGATGACAGGAAATGTGCTGAATCACAGAGGTGACACACATGTCATTGATCAAAGTCATTTACACATGTCCAGCTACAGCTAGCCAGGGAAAGGCAACTGTACTAAGTGCCTTGTTCCTATTTGAAAGATACAAAAAATAAATTCTAATCCTCTTTTAAAAATTTTACGAGTTGCGGTAAACAGAATAATTGACCCCCAATTATATTAGATCTGAATACCTGTAATGTGTAAATAATTTTATAAGGCAAAACATTTTTGCAGATGTGATTAAATGAAGGTATCGAGACAGAGAGATTACCTGGATTTTCTGGGTAGGCCCTAAATGCAATCATAAGGAGAAGGAGAGAAAACATTCCACAGAAGAAGAGAAGGCATTGCCATGAGGGAGGCAGAGATTGGAATGATGTGGGCACATTCCAGGATTGCAGGCAGCACCCAGATGCTGGAAGAGGCAAGGTACGGATTTTCTCTCACAGCCTTCTGAGGGAGCATGGACCACCTTGATTTCAAGCCCATAAAAATGGTTTTGGACATTTGGCCTCTAGAACTGTGAAAGAATAAATTTCTTTCTTTTTTTTTTAAAGATTGGCACCTGAGCTCACATCTGTTGCCAATCTTTTCTCTTTCTTCTCCCCAAAGCCCCCCAGTCCATGGTTGTATATTCTAGTTGTATGGCTTTCTAGTTCTACTTGGGATGCCACCTCAACATGGGTTGATGAGTGGTGGTAGGTCCTCACCTAGGACCCAAATCCGCACAACCCTGGGCCGCTGAAGCTGGAACAAACAATCTTAACCAGCGGGCCACAGGGCCAGCCCCAAATTCCTGTTGTTTTAAGTCACTGTTTGTAATCATTTCTTACAGAAGCCATAGGAAATATCTTGCTACTTAATTTTCTCTACAACTTTACCAAAACACCGCATACTGCATTTAATTACGCTTTGAAATATTAAGTGTATTCCTTTTAATTTGCATTTTGTAACATTTTAAGATGATGCTTTGTGATAGTTTCCCCCTAATGTAGCTTTTTCTTTCATTGGTTGTATTCCACAGAGAGACTCAATTCGAGTAAATTTGATTTCTACATTCAAATCACTCTGATGAAATAAGTCAAGATATAAAATGAACATATAATTTATTTGAAGCCAGCATGCAAATTAACATTTTTCAGGAAAAAAACCTGCTTCTACTTTAGCATTTTATGATAAATTATGACATATACAAAATAATTTATATATGAGCATATTTTGTTGATTAAGCCAATAACTAAAGAACTCCCCTGAACGTATTTACTAGAACAATCAATGACAGAAATCAGTGACAGAAAATGACATTGTTATAATTTTAGGAGTTAGGCGCCTATGTTTATTTTTAAGAAGTGCATTCTGATTCTATATTTCTTTAACAAAGGAATCTATTACACGATTTACATATGATGAAATGTTAACGAAATATTGTGAGGTTAACGTAAAATTCACACAGAGATTCAGGGTAGCAGTTACCCAAAGTCAAACACATATCTTCACTTCTTGGGAAGCATCTGACTTTAAACTTTTTAGGTGAAATATAAATGCTCAAAATGTGTGGAAAATATAAATCTGTGTCTCAGTCAGGATCAAAAAATAAAAAAAACTGTGAATCACCAACAAGTTTAGGAATTAATTAATAGGAAATTAATACAAAGAGTATCTTCTAATCCAGAACAGAGGTCTAAGAATCTAATTATACTCAGTGATGGGCTTTTGGGGGCTATGGGTTAAACAAAACTGGAGAGAATTAGGGGGAGGTGAGGATAACAAGCAACCCACCCTAGAAACCAGAGTGAACTTAGACAATGCTATTGCCACAACTGAAAGCCCAGCTTCTGATTTTTTCAAGCCCTAAGACTGGTTTAGGGATACCATCAAAATTTGCTAATGATTCTAGATTCCTATCAGAAAGAAAGGCAAATCTCTTAAACATAAGATAATACCATCTTTAGCTTTATTTTTTTCTCTAATTCTTCATACACAATTCTCAGCACTCAATCCAATATAACCAGGCACCCAAGATGACAAGATGACATAAAAGAAAACTGTAAGAGACAGCAAACCACACAAACAAGTCCACAGGGATAATATATATAGGAGGAGTCAAGTTAAAATAACTCTTTATTAAAATAGAGATACATAAAACATAAGACTGATAAATTCAGAAGAAATCCGAAATCAGTTAAAAAGAACTGAATACTGTAACATGTTTTTCCTGTTGAATTTTCTTGTCCACTTTGTTGAAAATCAACTGATTATATATTTATTGGCTTATTTTTGTACTCTCTAATCTGTTCTATAATCTCCATGATTATCTTTATTCCAATATTGCAGTTATGATTTCATTAGGTTCATAGTTAATCTTGTTAACATGTTGTGAAAGTGCTCCAATATTTTTCTGCTTATTTTGAATTCTTAATGCTATTCTAGTTCCTCTGCATACCCTAGTAATTTTAGATCCAGCCTGTCCATGTCTACAAAAAAGCCTACCAGAATTTTGATTGGGATTACATCGACTGCACAGAAAAGTTGGGGGGTAAATGACACCATTAATATAAATTCTTCCAATCGCCAGCATGGTTTCCTCTTGTTTAATTAAGTATTGTGCCTCTTTTGCTAAATCTATCACTAGAGATATCATAGTTTTGATGTCATTCTAAAATTTGTCTTTAAAATTTTATGTTTCAATTGATTATTGTTAGTACATAAAAATGCCATTTATTTTTGTGCCCTCTGTTTTTTATGCAACCCTTCTAAATGTACCTTTATCTGGAAGTTTTTAATAGTTTTGGATTTTCTACATCATATTTATATGCTTGAGGATTAAAAACAAATTCCATTCGTCATTTCCAATTTGAATTTTTGGGGGAAGAATTTAAGTTTACCTTAGTCCTAATATGACCTTGTTAGTAACATTGCAAGATAAAAGCAACCATGATATAATTGTGTTTAATAATAATTTCCCTCCAAAATTCTATAAGAAGTCTTTTTGAAACATGAATTTGCTTCCTTTACTCTAAATGAAAAACTTGTCATAAAATTATAGTAGATTATCCTTGATATATTAAAGTAACAATATTATAATGAAATATGCATAACTAATTAAATAAACACATATTAGAAGTGCAAACTGGAAATCTTTCTTATTCTTCTTTTGTCTGTTTTGATGGAGTCTACAGCAAAATAAAAATATGTCACCACTGCCCTAAATACAGGAGTATTAGTTACCACACTGGAAGCCCCTATATCAAGAACATTTTCTTTGCCTATTATATATCAAAGTCCAATAGCCGTTTTCTTGTTTATTTATTTACAAATTTGATGTTCATATCTGACAGTTTAAATTTGTAAGCAAAAAAAAAAAAAAACTTCCTTTTCATTGTTTCTTTAAAAAATTCCCCTTAGGAAACAAAGGAAAAGAGATATTTGACATAGATAACACCCAGTGAGTAAATGACCAGGCAGCAGATATGGTCTCTCTGGAATAGAGTTTATCTCCTGTTGATCAGTGCACTTGCCTCTGGGTCTGCACACAGGAATATACAGGGTTGTATTTTCATCTAAGGGGTCGTTTGCCTGGCCTTTCTACTGTGGTGTTTTTAAATGACATATGAGGGAAAACACTCTCTCAAAGCCTAGTGTGATGGAAGATTGAGATACAGCAGTAAGATCATTTTGAAGAATCTTGGCCTCTTGCCCTGTATTGCTACCTTACTCCAATGAGGAAGCACAAGCTACTTACCCACAATTGTCTGAAGCCAAGAGTCCAAGACTTGAAGCTAGTGCCACATGACGTGGTAGAAAATGGGCCTCACTTGAATATCTGTGGCTGAGGAAACACTAGCCCTTCCCAAGCTGCAACCAGGGCTGTTTGATCCAAGCTTTCTGATACTAGCTCTATGGTTTGGGAAACCAGTGGCCTTTGGGACTGATTAGCTGCCTCAGCATTCTATGAGGATGGATGCACTTAAATTTCCATAGACTCTAACTGGAGCTCTGAAGAGGACAGCTCCCTCTCTGGAAGGCTACTCTACAGGAGAGCAGTCACATTAGCCTGTACTTCTTGTTAGATTTAATCCAGGTAACAGAAAGCAATTTCTGTCTTGATAATTCTTCATTATGCATTTCAAGGGATGCAAAATGAATATATACAGTCATATTATACAGCATTTATACTACTAGAGAAGCTAGACAATTTACATTGATTGTCCATGTTTTTTTACAAATTTCCTTAGGATTTTCTACCCAAATCCAAAATGGCAATACTTTTAATATCGCTTGTCACTTTTCACAGAATGTCAAGCAAGATCCACAAAAGTTTTAGTCAACAGAAATAGCCATAATGGTACCTTCGGTGATGCTATGAGTTATAACATGTGACACTAGTCAAAATCCTGAAAAGAATATGACATTGAAACTAATTTTTTTTTTTTACTAATGTATGATCCCTTTTTCATCAGGGCAATTCTTCCTAATGGCTGCATTTGCATTAGGCTGCAAATCCCTAGCATTGCTGTTGCAAGTGACAAATAAAAATGGCAAGCAATAGGATATATTGGAATATGTGAGGAAGCCATTTGGTATAAACCTAATTCGGCCTGACCTTGTCTTTCCAAAAGGGCCTGACCGAGGCCATTGAGTATACATTGTATATCTGCTTTAGAGATTCCCTATGGCAAGAGCAAAGGCCCTTGAGATAAAGGTGCAACTTCTCTCCCCCTCCCAACGTTGGCATCTCCTTAAGGATTAAGTATCTTTCCTTAGGCTAGAAACTGATTGCTGCGCGCACCTGTGACCACCCAGCTTGAGACAATAGACTTGCCTCCTGCTACGCCCACCAAGATAGCAGACCCACTAACTGCTGTGTTCATCAAGCGCTGTGCTGACAGGGCGATCTTGTGACAATTGTGGGAGGGACATTTCAATCATATGTGAAACATACTCTTTGAGGGTATATAACCACCCTATGTACCCCCACTTCTTTGGAGTACTCTGTTTCTTTGTGGAAAGACTCACCCGGGTTATAATCCTAAGATTTAAGGTCAGAATAAACTCACCCAAATTTTCATTTATAGATTGGTTATGGATTATTTTCGTCGACACAAGAATTTCTAACTTGTTTCTTTATTTCTTGAGTTTATCTTTTTTGTTCATTATTTAATAACCAAAACCCAAGATTTTTAATTTTTTGCCCTGGTCATCTCTTGTCTTCAGGGTGACCCATGGATGCCAGCCTCCATATTTCTAGGGCTTGTCATTACTTCTACTTCTCTCTTTCTTGGAAACATAGGAGATGTATTTCCCAGTACCCTGTGATAGTGGGGCCTGGACATTAGGTATATGTCACTTCGGGGATCAAGTATTGAAAGGCATTGTGGGATTCCTCATGCTTTCCTCCACAGCAGAAGGAAATGCTAAAGGCCTGTGTTGACCTGGTAGAATTATTAGCAGGGGAATCATCTGTCACCCTTGCCTCAGGTTCCGAGGGAACTGGAAGGCAGCCCACTTGCTGACTCATGTGACAAAACAAGAAATTGCTTTGCTGTTTTAAAAAATACTCCTACTTTTTGTGGTGCAGGGGAGGTGTTTTTTTGCTACTTTTCCTCTACAACATCATAACCTGGTAAATACAAAATTGCATTCCAATTTTAATTTTCCAAGCCCGTTCCACCAAGAACTGGATATCAGGTATACAGTAAATTTCTCTGCTTTTATTTAGTTACTTTGCCTCCATCCTTCCCTGGGCCAATTACTCAGCTTCCTTCTTTCTCTGATATCCATATTTTTAAAAAAATTTTTTAAAAGATTTTATTATTTCTTTTTCTCTCCAAAGCCCCTGGGTACATAGCTGTATATTTTTAGTTGTGGGTCCTTCTAGTTGTGGCATTGATATCCATATTTTCATTGCTGGTTTCCTCAAGCTTGTGCTCAACCTTGCCAATAACTCAGTCTCCACTGTAATCCAGGTAACTTCGTTTCAGTCAAAAGCAAAGAATGAAAATCACAACTCTAGTACTTTTCCACTTTCAAATCTTTAGCAGCTAAAATATAAGAGTAAGAAAATCTCAGTCAGTTCCGCTTGAAATATAAGCAGCTCAAGGAAGCTTGTACCACCAGAAAATGTCCTCCCACTATAGAATATTCTGAATCAGTAGAATGCTTTTAAACTCAGCATGGAATACATATATCTGATTTGTAGAGTTTCACTTTCTGTCAGAGAAAGAAAGGTTACATTCCCAGTGTGTTTTGAAGAATGCTTTGGTTTTGGAGAAAAACCCCTGCAGCATTTTGACTAGGAAGTACCCTCTCAAGAAAGATTTCCCATCATGCCTCACTTTTAGTTAGTAAGTGCAGAGAGAATTCCTGAGGTTTTGTCTTTATGATGTAAAAACAAACGAACAAAGACTCACAACCGATTCTTTAAAAAATAGTACCACATTGTTTGCATAATTGTATCAAGAAATTCTCTGCATTGTTTGAAAGTAGCAGCTTTCTAAAACACCAAATAAGGAAAGTAAATCCATAAATAAATCATGTAGATTATACCCCCTCCCAAGCAAAGACCCTCAAAATAATAAGTTTTGATCAAGGAGTAGCTGGGATCTTTCTTAATGGGGTAAGAAATTTCAATGATAAATTGAGATTGACTATATATGTAAAAGTTTTGAATTCTGACAGGATTTATAATTAGGAAATTAGGAAAAACTACTGTTGCAAATTAAGAGCAAAAAGAAGGGTGGGAGTTTTGGCTTTAGAAAGCAGAAAGAGAGAGAAATTGAACAATAAACACATAATAAACTGATATTATGAATTTTGGTATGTAAGTCTATTATATTATGGGTGAGGACATTTAAGGAGCCTCAGAATATATAATTTTATATATTATTTATCTGTAAATCAGATATATTATTTTTTGTCCACTGAATGCAATTACATCAATCTTATGTTTCACTTGGGGTGTTTTAATAAGTTGGTAAAAATGTTTTCTATAGTTTTATAGTCACAGTTTCCTGTAAAATAGTGCTTTAATAGGAAAAATTTGTATTATAAGGGCAACAGTGCTTACTATTTATTTTTCTATGCTATTACAAAAAGAAAGATATGTTAGACTTAAGATCCCGGGTTTGAAACCTTTTAATATGATTAACAATATACACATACATACATATATGTGTATACATGTATATGTAGGTGTATACATAGAGAGACAGACAGACAGACAGAGGGGGAGGGATTTGTTCAAGAAGTTCAAATGTTTGAATGAAATTTTCTGCTTTCACCCAGAGAAGCAACATTGCCTAAACT
The DNA here is from genome assembly GCF_041296265.1 of Equus caballus. NCBI lineage: Eukaryota > Metazoa > Chordata > Mammalia > Perissodactyla > Equidae > Equus > Equus caballus. Next base: position 14,407,499 of record NC_091702.1, on the reverse strand, counting down.
ATTAAATTGACAATTTTATCTCTAATTTTTCTTCTCCATATCCCTTAATTAATGACCACCTATACCATCATAGTTAAATCTATCATTACTGATTTATGATTTTCTTCACCAGAACTAAACTGCATGTTCATTGAACACAAATTATTGGTGTAAGTTTTTCCGGCTATTTATGCTGGATAATATGATTTATATGAGTGAATCAAAGTAAAACCAAATTTCCATTTGTAGAGTACATTATAGTTACTTTCTGAAAATCAAGTCCATCTTCTGAAATTGTGGAAGAGCTGTGTTATTTGGATCGGCTTAACCTTATTTCCAATAGAATGATGTGTCTGGATTTGTCAGTGCTAGCTAGAAGCTAGGCAAGTCTAACACCCTTTGCCATAGGGACTGACTTAGGCTGTTGCATCAGTCCAGCCTGGGACAAGCACTAGAGCTCATCTCTCCATGGTAGGGATTGGTTCAGGGATGACAGGTGAGTTGGATGGTGTGATAACAAGGAAGCCCATTTTGGTTGGAAGAGACTTTCACTCTACTCACTAAATATTAACGGTCAACTATAAATTTGAAGTTGTCAAATTTAACAGGTAAAAATACAGACTGCCCTGTTAACTTTAATATCAGATAAAAAATAAAGTTTTCTATTTGTGTGTTCCAGATTTTGCATGGGACATACTTATAATAAAAAAAAAAGCATTGTTCATCTCAAGTACAAACTTAACAGGGCATCTTGTATTTTATCTGACAGCCCTATGTAAATGACTAGCTCCCTTTGTATCTGAGAGAAATTAACTTGATAACAAAGCCTTCATGAAAGAGGATATGGCCAAAATAACTTAAAGGCCACATAATCAGAAATGTGGTTTTACTATTCTAGAATTCTGCAATATGTCTACGGTTTTCATTTGCACACACTACTAAATTTCTATCTTTTTGTTAAAATTTTTTTATTTGATCTTATTGATTTGTGCCACTAAGAAAACACAGTGAGTGAAGAGATATAGAAATCTCTGAGCAGAGAGAATTCCAAGCAGAGGGAATAGCAGAAGTTAAAAAACCTGTAACATGAGTAGATTTGTCAGGTTGAAGAAGAGCAATCAGTTCACTGCAGCTGGCATACAATGAAGAGGAGGAGAGTGGTGAGAAATAAGGTTAAAGTGGTAGCCAAGATCTAGAAGTGTTGAGATTTGCGGGTCTTAAGATTTCAGGATTATATTCTCAGCATGGTGCATTAAGGTGGATGTGTTGAGAAGGGAGTGGTATGATTTGATTTGAATTTTTTAAAATATCATTCCAATAGTTGTACAGAAATTCTATAGATGAGCAGATTTAAATTTTTTTGCGATAATTTCAGTGAGTGAAGATAACAGTGTGCACTGGGGTGACAGTGGTAGAGATAGAATTGTGCAGAAATACTCTGTTTATTGGATATAAAACCAAGAGGAGATGACTGCCTGGCCTGGAATCTCAGCTTCATCACTTACCACTTTTGTGACACAAATCTAATTATTTAATACAGGTTTTCTCAACCACAGCACTACTGACATTATCCTCTGGGTAATTCTTTGTTGAGGGGATGCTGTCTTGGGCATCATAAATGTCTAGCATCATCCCTCTCTGGTCTGTACTCACTAGATACTAGTAGTGTGTCCTCAGTTGGGAAAACCATAAATGTTTTCATACGTTGCCAAATATCCTCAGGGGGATGAAATTGCCCTCAGTTGAGAACCACTGAGTTGTTTTAACACTTTTTGCTTCACTTTCCTCATCTGTAATATGAGGATAATAATAATCAGTTATATAAAAAGGTGAACTACATTAGTCCTTAAAAATTTTGTCTTAATGAAATGTTATGACAAATGCATTAAATCTTTTAAAATTAAAGGATTATTAAACCAAATAATTAATTATACCCGTTTTATGCCGACACCAAGAAATAGATGAAGTGGAGAGAGACGGTAGAAAGGGATCTCCCTGTTATCACCACACCAGAAAGAAATAATCTTAAAATTATCTTAAGTAAAATGGACAGTCATGTGGTACTACTTGAAATAGTGTGTGCAGAATTTGCCACCAGGGTCCTCTTTTGATAAAGATTTGAACTCATAGAAGAGACATATTCATTATATACTTAAATGGCAATGTTAAAAACAGTAATTTTTTGTTTCAAATGTTAGAAAATTAAAACTTCTGTTGTAGGTGGGACCTGAATTCTTCTGATCGCCAGCAATTGTGAGACTTTCCTGAGATCGTATGTGCACGCAAACTAATCCAAAATTGATACGTAGAATATAAGTGAATTTGGGAGTGATTGAAATTAATGTATCCATTGAAAAGTCAATGTACAGTGTTGGTGATAACTTTGAATGAAGAGGAAGATTTTATTACATTATTTTCATCTCCAAAACATCAGTGTTCTAACCTGATAGACTCTATCAAAAACAGGAGCTATAGTGACAGAATTCTCTAACATGGTGGCAGCTTCCCAGATATTACCACGTGAGGTAATAATTAGTGTAACAACACTTGAAGATATCAGTGTAGGCCTTTGCTTTCTGAAGCTTGTCAAACCACATGTTATCTGTGTGTTTGCATTTGTGAACAAATCTAAATTTTGTAAAATTTGTACACATTTTCAGAAAATTTTATTTTTAATAGATTCATAGAGAACTTATAGAAATAAATTTTATTACCTTCAGCTTTTTCTCAGTGAAATACAAGACATTTTTATTCAACATATATTTTCATTCTGCTACTTTGTTTAAAATTACACACTATGATTTTAATATCAGTTATTTCATTCTTTATGTAATCCATTTGTAATAATTTGTATATAAAACAATTTTTTGAAATTCTTCAGGAATAATTACTGAAGTTCTTAAAAATTCTCAGTTTAAGAATAATTCATATAATTTATTAAATAATAAAAAATTCTCCTAAGTTTTTTTATATGGTCTTTCAGTTTTAAATTGAACGCTTTCACTTTCAATCTATGATGGTATTTTAGAAGCAGAGATATCAGTATTGATTCATGTTTTCTTTAAGATAAAGAGAGAGAGAGAGAGAAATAAAGATAGCTGTGCGATTATGCATAGGTTTGTGCACACACATACATTTCCTAACTCTACCCACTAGGAAGCCTGTGAGCAGCGACACCCAGTGGCAGAGAGAACAGTTAACACCTAGATCTTGGTTTCTAAACGTCATTGTCCAACAAAAGAAAATAGAGCTTCTTGGAGAAGTGGTGTACCAATGGTCCAATTGAAAACAACTTAAGCAGCAAAGTAATGATAGCTTTGGACTATAACCCATAACTATAAATATATAAATATTTATTAGTCTAAAATAATGTAAGTAACTAATTGAATAAATAAATTAATGGTGGGGGAAAGGACAGCTCTTCCTTACAGAAGAATCTCATTTCATCAATAGAGAAAGAAGGAAAGAAAATCACCATTAAACTTCACGATAATAATTGTTTAGGCAAGATTCACCAACAGATGTTTAAATTAGTGAGTGAAAGCTTGAGGAGAGACACATTAATATAGAATGTAAAGAAAATTTTAATAAGTAAAATATTCCACTCAGCATTCTCTCATAAAATAATGAAAAAACTCAGGGTTTTCTATATTTTACTCATTTTTGTTAAAACTAGCTTAATTTTAGATAATAATATACCTCAGAATACTTTAAGAAATAGGAGTGTTATAAACTGAGAACAATTAGAGAAGTCTCATGCTTGAAAATCAATTTGTCAAACTATTTTAACCATTCTAATGACATGAAGACAGCTTACTGATCTTGTTTAATGAAATCATTCACGTGTGTATGGGAAAAATATACAAATATAAATGTAAATTTATACATATACGTGTATGCATGTACTTATTCCCTAGGGCTGCTGATAACAAGCTGAATGAAATTAAAATTAATGTAATTTTTGAATGCTTGCTAATAATTTATTACCCACATTAGCTACTTTTGTCATTGATTTTTGCTTAACCTCCAAGAACTAAATCACATGCCTATCCCTAATGGCAAAGGAATATAGGAAGTTGAAATTTTTATTTTATTTTGCTTTACACACAAAAAGTGTATTTTAAGTTGCAAACTAACAGTCTGCTATTATAACTTAAAATTAAGCGACAAATATAATGAACTTGTTTTATTTATTAATTTATATTAATAACTTTATTAAGGAGATTTCCCAAGTTATAGCAAAAGTATCAACATAAGTATTTAAATTTATATTTGTATAGTATTTTCAACTACTATTTAAGTTCTTCTTTTTGTCTTTAGGTAACTAACAATTTTCTTCCGTTAGATCTGTGTCAGATAGCTAAAAACAGAAATTTACTTTCAAAATAAAGCAAAGAAATTAACTAATTAAATATTATCTGAAAATTTAAATTTAAAATAATGAAAGTTGAGTGAAATTTCGCACTAAATTCTAACAAGATATGAAATATCCCAAACATGGTAGAACTCCTAGGATATTGATATTCAAAAAATAGTATTGGCATTCTATACTGAATTTTAAACCAGCATTCCTTTGTTCTTAATTGACTGAAGTTTTTCCTCTACTGACAAAATTCACAACCAGGAATCTCTAATGAGTTCTGCACACACTAGGCGATAATTTTTCACCAAAATTATTGTATGCAAAATATGATTGAAATCATGTATATTCACTACCTACCAAAAAGTAATTCACTTGTTCTCTTGAAAGTTCTTTTCGTCTTGCTATTAATTATATCTCTTCTATGAAACACAAAAATATTGGAGGAAAGAATGTAGAATATTTTACCTATTGGTTTAATAAAATATATTAATGTATCAAGGTACATAAATATACAGCTTAAAAGCACATAAGAATTTATAATGAGAAGTCTTCACCAATCATTTTGCTTCTTATTTAGTATAATAAAATATTCAATATCATAATATCATCTATGCAAGTATTGATTTTTCTTAGAACACATACCCTAGGATTGTGAGCAGTTAGAAATTCTGTTTCTTATGTAGATTCCTGAGAAATAATAAAATTATATTCTTCCAGAAATGTTCTCATCTAACATAATTTATAGTTAAAAGAGATATTAAAGAATATCTATTTGTGTTATGTCCATCCAAGCTCACAACTGTCTGAGAATAGTATCTGAGGATTGGGATGACAGTTAGTGAACAAGATCTCATTTCTTTTCTCGTATCTCCTGGAGGTTGCAGCACTCCATCTAGCCACATCTCAGGAAGAACAGTTGCACCTAGGACAAAGGAGCTCATCTATGTAGCAAGAAAAGCGAGCTACTTATAGAGGCCATGGGAAATTTAGAAGATAAGGAGATAAATGAGCAAGAGGTAAGAAAAAGTGCTCTGGATTTTGGATAAGTTGAGTCCCCAATGTGTGGTTTCTGAGAGCATTATGATGCTTATCCATAAACAGGAATATAGATTGTAGTAGTGAGACTACATAAAAATGCAAAGAAGGAAAAGAGGTGGGAGGAAGATAAAAGAGGCTTTAAAAACAAGGTGGAAAAGGAAAGAAAAAAGGATTTTTTGTGCATCAATTTTGACTGCAGCTCTTGGATGAAAGTGCCAACTGTGGGATGGAGGCCATAGGGGAGATGTCGAAGGAGAGAGAGACAGAGAGAGAAAAAGAAAGAATTGATTGGGGATCCCTTATTATTAAATCAGAGTATTTGAATTTATACTTACTATTTTTCTTTCATGCTTTCAACTTCGAGGTAAGTGAGAGAGCACGGAGCTGCCTGTGAGTGTGTGGGGCAGAGAATTTGCCCTTTGTTTCTCTTTAATTTTCATGTCAAATAATTGTTTAATTTTTCCAAGAAATACAAACATGTAGTAGGAAAAGAATCCTAAAAGGTTGGTAGAAAAAAAACCCCTGCAATTCTAATCTGCTCCTTATCTCACAAGGCAATAAGTTTATACTACATTAGCTATATTTTCTGATAGGTAACATTTTTCAAAACTTCATTTCAAAATTTAAAAAATGCAATTTTATTTTAAGAATTAAAAAATGTAGAAGGATTAAGGGAAGACATAACAATCTTCACAGTTTCTCCATTGTTTGTAATTTTACCTGCAATCACTATCTCTGTGGAAAATATTAACACACTAAAATTTAATCTGCTATAATCTTTTTCATGCTCATCCCAACAGATATGCACACAGATGTAGTTGTATTTGATTGAAACTGTGTATGTGTGTGTGTGTGTGTGTGTATTTATGGATATAAAATCATTGTATAAGCATTTCTTTGTCACTTGCTGGTCTTTATTTATTTATTCTTTAAGTTAACAGAGTTGATTTTTTAGAGCAGTGTTAGGCTTACAGAAAAATTAAGGAGAGAGTAGAGTTCCCATATTCCTCCTCCCCCACAAGCAGTCTTCCCTGTTATTAACATCCTGTGCTAGTGTAGTATATTTGTTACAATTGATCAGTTAATGTTGACACATTATTATTATTTAAAGTCTATAGCTTACATTAGAGTTCACTCTTTGTACCGTACATTCTATGGGTTTTGACAAATGTATAATGACATGTGTTCATCAGTATAATAGCATGCAGATTACTTTCACTACCTCAAAAATCGTGTGTCCTACCTATTCACCTGTCTCCCTGTTTCCTAACCCTTGGCACCGCAACCACTGGTCTTGTTGTTGCAGCCATAGTTTTACCTTCCCTGGAACGTCACATGGTTGGAATCATACAGTATGTAGCCTTTTAGATGGGATTATGTCATTTATCAATATGCATTTAAGGTTGCACCGTGTCATTTTTGGCTCAATAACTCATTTCTTTTTATCAATGAATAATATCCCATTTTATGGATGTACCACTATTGGTTTATTCACACACCTACTGAAGGACAACTTAGTTCCTTTCAAGTTTTGGCAATTATGAATAAAGCTACTGTAAACACTTGTGTGCAAGTTTTTATGTGGACATAAATTTGGTAAAACTCATTTGACTAAATACCAAGAAGAGTGATAGCAAGTTCCTCTGATAAGAGTATGTTTAGTTTTTTAAGTAACTACCAAATTGCTTTCAGAAGTGGCTGTACAATTTGCATAGCATCAGCAATTAATGAGAGTTCCTGTTGCCTTACATCCTCACAAACATTTGGTGTTGTCTGTGTTTCAAATTTTAGCTATTGTAATAAAAATGTAGTGGTAGCTCATTGTTTTAGTTTCCAATTACCTAATGACATATGATGTTGAGCATCTTTTCATATACTTATACGTCATCTGCATACCTTCTTTAGTGAATTGTCTTTCCAAGATCTTTTGCCCAAGTTTTGGGGGGTTGTTTGCTTTCTTTTTTTAAAGATTGGCACCTGAGATAACAACTGTTGCCAGTCTTCTTTTTTTTCCTTTCTGCTTTTTCTCCCCAAATCCCCCCAGTACATAGTTGTATATTTTAGTTATGGGTCCTTCTGGTTGTGGCACGTGGGACATCCCCTCAGCATGGCCTGATGAGTGGTGCCATGTCCCCTCTCAGGATCCGAACCCGTGAAACCCTGGGCCACCACAGCAGAGCGTGTGAACTTAACCACTCGGCCACGGGGCCAGCCCTGCATTGTTTGCTTTCTTATTGTTGAGTTTTAAAAGATCGTTGTATATTTTGAGTAACAGTCCTTTATCAGATATGCGTTTTACAAGTATTTTCTTCCAGTCTGTGGCTTCCCCTTTCATTACCTTAACAGCATCTATAGCAGAGGAAAAGTTTTTAAGTTTAATGATGCCAAAATTTCCACGTTTTTTATTCACAGATTATGCTTTTGATGTTGTATCTAGAAAGTCATCGCCAAACCTAAGGTCACGTAGATATTCTTCTATGTTAACTTCTAGAAATTTTATAATTTTGTGTTTTACATTTAGAATAGGATCCATTTGAGTTAGTTCTTATGAAAGCTAAAAATTCTGTGTCATGATTCATTTTCTGGAGGTGAATGTCCAATTGTTTCAGCACCATTTTTTGAAAAGACTATCCTTTCTCTATTGCATTCATTTTGTTCCTTTATTGATCAGTGGACTATATTGCTCTAAGTCAATGTCTGCACTCTCTATTCTGTTCCTTTGATCTATTTGTCTATTCTTTTGCCAATAGCATGCTTTCTTGATTTCTGTAGCCTCACAGTAAGACTTGAAGTCTGGTATTGGGAGTCTTCTACCTCTGTCCTTCTCTTGTATATTGTGTTGGCTATTCTGGGTCTTTTGCCTCTTTATATAAACTTTAGAATCAGCTTGTCTATATCTACAAAATGACTTGCTGGGCTTTTAATTGGGATTGCGTTGAATCTATACATCAAATTGGGAAAAACTGAGATCTTAACAATATTGAGTATTCCTATACAAGTACATGGCATATCATTCCATTTATTTAGATCCATGATTTTTTTCATCAGATTTATATAATTTTCCTCATTTGCAACTTTCATTTATTCTTTCTCTAATGCTCTTGCTTTCTTTATGTATGTCTGAGTTTCTGATCTATATTACTTTCCTTCTTTTAAAGAATTTATTTTAACATCTCTTGCACAGCAAGTCTCATGGTGATAAATTTCTTCATGTTTTTGAATTTTGAATACTAGGTTGATTTTTTTCTTTCCTCACTTTAAATATTTTACTTTCTTGTTGTTTGCATGGTTTCTGAAGAGAAGTTCAATGTAATTCTTCTCCTTTCTTCTCTATGGTAAAGTGTTGTGTTTCCTCTGGCTTATTTTAAGATTTTTCTTTGGCTTAGATTTTCTACAGCTTTAGTATAATATGCCTAGGCTTAGATTTTTTGGTATTTATCCTACTCTGTGTTGTCTGAGTGTCCTGTATCTGCAATGTGGCATGTGACATTAATTTTGAGAAATCTTCAGTCATTATTAATTCAAACATTTCTTATGTCTGTTTCTTTCTTCGCCTTCTGGTATTCCCATTATGTTTCTGTTACACCTTTAGAATTGACCCACAGTTCTTGAATCTTCTGTTCTATCTTTATCATTCCTTTTCTCTTTGCATTTCAGTTTTGGTAGTTTCTGTTGTCATATCTTGAATCTCACTTCAAGCTTATTGTATCCAGTCTATTGAGGAACCCATGAAATTTGATTCTTGATTTCTGACATCTCCTTTTGAATCTTTCTTACTCTTTCCATCTATCTGATTATGTTATCCATCTGTTATTTTCTTTTTACAATTTTTCCCTTGGAGCCTTCAGCATATTAATCTTGGTTGTTTTAATTTCTGGTCTAATTCCAAAAGCCCAGCCATACTTGCTCTACTACTTCAGACTGTGTTTTTTGTCTTTAGTATGAGTTGTAATTTTTTGTTCAAAGCCAGATGTGATGTATCCTGTAAAGAAACTGAGGTGGATAGGCCTTTAGTTGGGGAGTTTATGTTTATTATGTTAGGAATTAGGCTATGGGCACTGTTTTCTCCAGCTGTAAGCTTCAGAGGCTAAAGTTTACTTTGGTGTCCTTGTTTTGGTTTCTCCTGTGTCTTTGAGTTTCCCTAGAGACTCCTTCACAAATAAGGTCTGAAGCGTGCAGTTCGTTCAGTTGTAATCCCCCATTATTGCACAGCAGCCTTATTGATGTTGTGCTAAGGTGTGGGGGGAGGTGTTCTATATTCCCATGATTATGTTTCATTCATCCTGTGCCCCAGGCTGTGACCTTCATAAGTGCTTCTTAGTTTCTTCCTCCCCTTAGCTAATACAGGAAGGCTAGAGTGGGCTAATTATTCATTTCCCTTCTCCATGTTGATTTGTCTCAAGTAAAGTGGTTTCACTTGAGGGTAAGTCTTCATGAAGCTGCGTTTCCAAAGAGCTGCCTTTCCCTCACCCTGCCTAAAGGATAAGGAAATTCTTCTTAGGAGGAGGGATATTTTCTGTAAGAATCTGTAGGGCTCCTCTAGGTAAAACTCATGAGTGTGTGGGGGCCCCTCCGGAGTTAAATGTCAAGCTTGTCCATTTTAAGAATTCATCAATTACAGTTTAAGTTTTCCTATCACAATATCAGCTCCAGCAGCAGGCTTCTACACCTGGGCTTCTGCTCCACTAAGCTGTGGTTCTCCATAACTGCCGGTCTGCCCCTCCAATTTTGGGTGCAGTAGTTTGCCCTGTGACTTCAATTTTCTGACAGATCTAAGAAAAGTTATCAATTTTCAGCTTCTTTTTCTTTTTTCTTGTTATAAGGACAGGAGGGATGACTTCCAAGCTCCTAAATGGCCTATTTCTTAATTTAAAAATAAATCATCGACATCACTGCCAGCTTGTATTTGGCTCTCGATATATTTTTATTTCTCCTATTTTTTCTATAAATATACATAAATTGGATCATATCTTTTATACTCCACTTGTTGGTGTGATTCTCTTTTGATTTGCCCCTCACCTTTCTCCCTCCTCCAAACTACTCACATTGTCATTCCTCCATCCCCTTTGTGTATCTATGTCAACAAACTGCTCTTTTTCTCTTCAGATAATCATGGATGTGTGCATATACACCCAAATTGCTTTATTTTTTGATTTACAACATATAATCATAATAGACTCTTTTCCCTCAATACACTGAGAGAAATTTGATGTTCCCACAACTGCTTTCTCCTAGAGTCAGATTGTACCATATAGTCATTTTGGGGGCCCTGTGCTATCCATCTAAGACATTAAGATGTGCAAGATCCTGTAACAGTTAACTAACAGCAGTTACTTTTCACAGCTGAACAAGTGACATAAATAAACACAGACACTCTGTTTCTCATTTCCTTATTAGAAGTAAAATTTATATGTGATTCATTCACCAGATCCCAAAATAGTGTATGTTTATATATGTTTGTATATATATATATATATATATATATATACATACACACACACACAGATACACATGTAAATAATGTATTATTACACAAATATGAAGCACCTAGAATAGTCAAATTAATAGTGATACACTCATGTATATCTGTATATATATGTTTAAACATACATATATGCAAACACATAAGCTTATATGCGTATATACACAAACATGCCATACATTACATATATTATTAAATGTCTACATATTGTGTATTTAAAATAGTGCAACCTCTTTTGTGGAGTACTTTAACAATAATTCATCTCAACATCAGTGTATACACAATAAAAATTTATCAATGTGTTTTTAGGTATTTAAAATAAGTGTTACTTTGGTTAAAGGTATTTGTAAAAATAGTCCAATAAGGAAATTATTTTGATGCAAGCAATCTTTCATAATCACCTGTCAGGAAAAATTTCTAGAAACAAATAAGATGATCTTGAATTAAGCCCTCCCTCAAGGGAATTTTTGTTTTTATGAGGTATAAAAATATATATTTTTTCAATTAAAAAATAAAATCCATCTATGTATATCCATGTTTATAGCAGTATTATTCATAATACCAAAGGTGGAAGAAATTCACAACCTCATCCATAGATGAATTGATAAAAATAATGTGGTATGTACATTCAGTGGGAAATTATTCAGCCTTAAAAGAAAACGAAATTCTGACACAGGCTTCAACATGGAAGAATCTTAAAAACATTATACTAAATGAAATGAACCAGTCAGAAAAGGACAAATAATGTATGATTCTAGTGATAAGAGATATCTAGAACAGCTAAATTTGTAAAGACAGAAAGTAGAATGGTTGTTGTCAAGGGCTCGGGGAAAGAGGAATGGGAAGTCATCGCTTAATTGTGCAAAGTGTCAACTGGGAAAGGTGAAAATGTTCTGAAGACAGATGGCGGTGATGGTTACACAACAATGTCCGTGTACGCAAAGCCACTGAACTGCATGTTTAAAATGGTTAAAATAGTAAATTTTATATTACGTATATTTTACCACAGAAAAAAATCTGTCTGTGAAACATTAATTACTAAGTGTTTGGCTGAGACAGAAACTTAAAAATGAACAAGTTTCAAGTTAAAAAAAAATGATTATTACTTTAAAAATATTTACCATAAATTGTAAACATCAGAAATGAAAAAAAATTTAGTACCACAGTTCCTTCAGACGTTGAAAAGAAAGTAAGAGGCTACTATGAATAAAATAAATACTATCTAAAAATATCTAATGAAAACTGGTTTTTTTCTTATATGAGATGCCATTTACTGTTTTGTTCAAAGGCAAAACACAGCTCAAATTGTCAATTCTTCCATGTATTTATAAGGGCAACATATAAATATTCTCTTAATTATGAATTCTGTCCAAATAAGACCTACGATATTTGTTCAACATTCTAGAGACTACTTAGGTAAAAAATAATACATGGAAGTCATTTCGAGTTTAAATTTTACAACAAGTAATAAGACCGTGTTATTATTTTCCTTCTCAAGCATTGTGTCGTTTGAAGTTGGGATGTGAGTTACTGTGTGCTGTGCATGAACATGTATGTTTATGCAGAAGAAAGAGACACAGAGACATTTCTCTGATTTCACATGTTACTTTAAAAGGGAATAACTAAACTTTGTACTTCAGTTTCTAATATGTTACAGATGTCAAAGATAAGGTAGGTGCAAGATGCTGACAATATTAAGAATACTAATAATCTGAAGCTGGAGTCCTTAATTTTTAATAATATTTTAAACACAGAAATCTGATTTAAATTCATCCATATGAAAAACGGGTTCATTTAGAAAAATACATTATAGTCTAAGTTTTTCATTATACTTTTGTTAATATTTTGAAATTCAATTCCAATGTGAGTAATAGATTTATGACTATACACTAAACTTTTATAATTGGAATAAATATGCATATTGTGGATACTGACACTATTTTTAGCTTTGCGTGCAGGATGCTTTTTCATTTGGTTTTTGGGCAGTGGTCAGGGAACCATCACTGGCAATTTATGACTCTAAAGTCAAACAATATTTTAGACTCATGATATGTCATTTAAGCCAAAGGACATATTTACAATAAAAGCTCTTTTCCTCTTCTCAGCAATCTTTCTCTGTTTTTAGAAATACTTCAAACTCATGCTCTTCAATACGTGTTTGGCATTACAAAACTAACGTCTGGAATATTAACATGGAACTAGATATAACCTCATCTGTACTTTCATTACTTTAACGATTCCACAAATATTTGCTGAGGGACTTTTCATGTATCCCACACTGTTTTGGTTAACTGAGAAGCATCAGTGTATAAAAGAGAGGAAGTACGTGCCCTTGGGGAGCCTTCATTCTAGTGCAAAGAAGAGTGACTGACACAGAACACTGTGTTAGTTCTTCTACCAGTTAGTATCATCCCAAATGAAATCTAAATCACAAATTCTGTAGAGTAATTTGGTTCACTATTCTCCACAGTCTTTCTATCACTCTGGACTTGAACTTTATTTCTTTATTGACTCAACATTTACAATATTTTCTGGCTTATTCCTAACTATAATCTAATATTAACAAAGTTGAACACCTATTCCAGTCTTCAAGGCTAGAAGTCCAAGATCAGGTTGTTCCCAGAGTTGGTTTCTTCTCAGGCTTCTCTCTATAAATGGCCATCGTCTCTCTGTGTCTTCACATGGTCTTCTGTATACATGTCTGTGTCCTACTTTTCTCCTCTGATAAAGACACCACTTCTATTGGATTGGGTCTTGCCCCTATGACCTCATTTTACATTACCTTTCTAAAGGCCCAACCTCCAAATATAGTCATATTCTAAGGTACTGAGAGTATAGACTTCAAAATACAAATTCTAGGAGGCCACAGTTCAGTCCATAACATAGTCTTTATATTTATCCACATACTGATCATTTCTGGAGCTCTTCAATTCTTCATGTAAATTTGCGTTTCTGTCTGTTATTCTTTCCTTTAAGCCTGATGGAGTCCTTTGGTATTTTTTTTTTAAGGGAAGTATGCTACCCATGCTTTCTCTCAGCTTTTGTTTATCAGGAAATGTTTTGACTTTGTCTTCATATTTTTGTATGAGGAACATTGGCCCTGAGCTAACATCTGCTGCCAATCTTTGTTTTTTAGCTTGAGGAAGACTTCTTCCTCTATTTTGTATGTGGGATGCTATCACAGCATGGCTTCATGAGTGGTGCATCAGTCCATACCTGGGATCTGAACCTACAAACCCCAGGCTGCCAAAGTGGAATGCATGGACTTAACCGCTATGTCACCAGGCCAGCCTGTTGTCACTTCTGACTGATAACTTTTCTAGATATAATATTCTTGATTGACAGATTTTTCCTTTCTGTACTTGAATATTTCATTTTATTTAATTCTGGACTTTCTTGTCACTAAAGAAATGTCAGCCATTAATCCTATTGTTACATCCCTGTAAGTGATGAGATATTTTTTTTTTCCTGCAGCTTTCAAGATTTTCTCTTTCTCTTTAATATTCAGTTGTTCTACAAGTTATTTCACATGTCTGACTGTGGATTTCTTTCTGTTTAATCTAATTGGGATGGTTTTCATTAAATTTGGGAAGTTTTCTGTCATTATACATTAAAATAATTTTTACTTCTTTCCTTTCTCCTTTCTTTCTGAACTCCCATTATACTTATGTTGCTGTGCTTGATGTTGTTTTCTGTTACTTTTAATCTTTCTTCAGTCTTTTTTCCTCTTAATTCAACAGACTCTTTCTACTCATCCATCTTCAATGTAACTGATTATTTATTTCACCTTAAATCCACTCTTTAGAACTTATAGTGTATTTTTGTTTCCTTGTTCTAATTTTAGTTATTATATTTTTAAATTTAGAATTTCCATGTGGGTTATTTTTGAAATTTCAATCTCTCTATTGAAAGTCTTTATTTTTAAAAACATTGCCATTATCTTTTAAAAATGATTTTCATATATTTCTAATAGCCACTTTGAAGTTTTTGTTTACTAACTCCAATATTTGAGCCCACTCATGTGTGGAACCTATTGATGGCTCTTGTTTTGCTGAGTATGAGATACATTTCCTAGTGTGAACGTTTTAGATAATATATTTCAGTAACGGTGAATTCTTATTATTTGTTTTTCCCCCACTTTGTAACTTGTCTGGACCTAAACTGAGGAATGCTTCCCATAGTCTATGACTGCTCATGTTTCTGCCTTTAAAACAAAATATTTTGATGTCTTTTATCACTGCTTTCTATAGATTTCCCCTGTGTTTGTGTAACTTTGTGTTTGGCCAATGATTTGAACATAGATTCTGGTCAAACATCTGAAACCCACTAGGCTTCCACCCTCTGATAATCACTCTTGGTGGCTGCTTAAAAGCACATTCAAAATTGAGTTGGTTCTCGTTTCTCCATGATTTTTCTTACCACCATGCTCACCCTGGCCTCCCTGTGCATGCATATAATGTCCAGACAGCCAAGGATTTAGGGAGACTTAACTGGCCTTTCTGCAGCTTTTCCCAGACAACTATGATAAATTTCTGTCTGGTTCACTGCTTATCCTAAGCTAACTATGGCCTGAGTCTCACAAAACTGCAAGTTTCCCATGGCTTTTCCGTCCACATTTAACACTTTTTTCTGACAAAGTCATGTGTTTTGCTTGCCCCTTCCCTTAACCTAAAACATGTCCACTACATCTCTCAGCAAAGTTGCTAGCTTTCATAGCCAGCCTCACCTAGTGAAACTCTAGTTTTTGGCACAGCTTAGGTGAGGGAGGGAATGTTATAAATCAGCATACTCTATAACTGTCCTGAGTTCACAAGAAATCAATGTCATGAAATTTAAAAGTTGCAGCACCTTCACCTTTGATTGCATTGACAACACTGCACAAACATCATACTATCTAATTCAAAAATTTTCAACCTTCACCTTTGATTGCATTGACAACACTGCACAAACATCATACTATCTAATTCAAAAATTTTCATCAACCAAAGCAGACACTCTACACCCATTAAGCAATAACTACTGATTCTCTCCTCTGTTTGGTCTCTGGTAACCTCTAGTCTGCTTTCTGTCTTTATTGATTTGCCTATTCTAAATAATATCAGTGGCATCATACAGTATTTGTCCTTTTGTGTCTCCCTTATTTCACTTAGTACAATATTGTCAAGTCATACATTTTGTAGCATGTATCAAAACTTCATTCCTTTTTATGCCTGAACATTATTCCATTAATATTATACTACATTGTTTTATCCATTTATCTGTTGGTGGACACTTGAATTGTTTCCACTTTTTTGTTATTGCAAATAATTACTGCAACAAACATTGGTATACACTTACATGCTTGAGTTTCTGTTTGGAACATAATTAGGTATATACCTGGGAGTGCAATTACTGTATTGTATGGTAAATGTATACATAGCGTGTGCCTTCCACCTCTCTTTTTCATTTTCCCTCTGTTGAGGGATTACAAATTTCAAAATAGCTTGTTTAAATCACAGCTGTTCCTTTCTAACACTTTTCACAAAATTTGATTACCACCTTTTGTTTCATAAACACTGCTTACTACTTTGGTTATGTCTTATAGTGCATAGGCTGTGGTGTGATTATCTTGTAAATGGGAAGTCATATTTTAGGTTCCAATGACATGGCATCAAAATATTTTGCCATGTTGAAACTTATTACCTTTTGGCCTTGAACAATTTCTGAGTTTATGCCACCTTCATTTTTTCCAACATGTCTTTTGCACCTATTTTTACACATAGAGACAAAGTGGCCAGAAATTAATATAGGACAATCTTATAAAATAATTATATCTGACCTTAGCTAAGCTATTTCTACATTTTACATTTTATTTATTGTAAATACATAATTTAAAAATGTTTAAATGATGAATCAAGATTCTACACTGTTACACAAAGGTATTCAATAAATATTGTGAAAGTCATTCCATATTCACTTGGATAATATTTGAATTCTTTAATAAATATAAAGTCCCAAACTGGGCCCTGTTATGTGTATGCATCCAAAAATAAATAAAATAGGAGCATTACAAGAATTAGCTGCTTATTTAGTTGCATAAATTTTACAAGTTGTACCTATAGTATATTTTAAAGTCTGAAAGAAAGTAAACTATTTGAAATTTACTTACTATTCAATTTTCAACAAAATGTTTTATGGTTAATAGATTAATATTTCTATAAATGTTATGGGATATATGCTAAATATTTTGTTCTTAATATGTTTTCATTAAAGAAGCTTACATTAAGCATCTACTATAGATAGTAGGAAAGGAAAGGGCTAGGTGCTGTAGAAGAGAGAAAGATAGAGACAGACTTTTGAAAGAGGAAGATGTGAATGCAAATATTAACCAACATACTAAATGCACGATTGAAAGCTTTTTTGTAAGGAAGATTTGCCCTGAGCTAACATCTGTTGTCAATCTTCCTCTTTTGCTTGAGGAAGATTGTTGCTGAGCTAACATCTATGCCAATCTTCCTCTATTTTATGTGGATGCTGCCATGGCATGGCTTGACGAGTGCTGCTGGGTCCGCGAACAGGATCTGAACCCACGAATCCTGGGCTGCCAAAGCAGAGTGTGTGAACTTACTCAATACACCACTGGGCAGCCCACATGATTGAAATATTTTTAAAAGCCACTAGCATCATAGGCTAGAGAATGATTGATATTAACACTTCCATAAGGAATTTATATTTAACAAAGTAGACAATTTTGATGTTGGAGCACAAATTTAAATAAATTCTGATTGAATAATTAATATATTAATCACAATAAAATTTGGCAACTTTTAAAAAAAATTTTTTCTTTAGCAGTTTCTTATAAATATTATCTGGTAAAAAATACAGAAATTATTTGAATTAAATAGAAGTTTCTGTGAGAAATATTTAAAATAAGTAAGATCAAACATTTAGATATTTTTGAAAATGAGTAGTTTAAGCTTAAGTATATTTATGTTAGAATATGCTATATTTACAGACACACAGATAGTGATTTCATAGTTTTCAGTCTGTTAATTTTCATGGTAAGTCTATGAATAATCAGCTTCTCTAAATAAGCTTATAGATGAGCTTCGAAATTACACCTCATTTGGAAACATTTCAAAATAATACGCAGGTAAATTTATTCTAATATTTGTCAAAAGTAATTCCTTTAAATTGTAATCATCATGCTATGTCTGATTCATATCTAGCTCAAGTTCGTGAATGAATTAAAAAATGTTTCTATTAAGTTTGATCTGATAGTAAAATAATGAAAGTTTGGAAGTAGTGCTCTTGGAAATGCATCCAGTGAATAATGATCAAAATTCTAAAATATGCAGTCTCTATATGTTTACTGATAATTACAACCAAAAATTTTACAGCAACTTGATGACCTTCTAGGATGGAATTCAGAGATATAATACATTTAACTTGCAATTAATTTGTACAATAATTTGCCACCTTGAAGTTTTATTTTATTGAAGTTATATCAAAATAAAAATTTTATTTAAAGTGAATTATATTTGTACCACATATGATTTGTACGTTTACAGTTGTCACCCTATGATTGATTAACTCTTCTGGAAGATATTAACAGCCTAGTCTGTTGAGTTTTCACTTTTCAGCTCTGCTGCACTTCACACTTCTAAGATTGTTATTATATTGCTTCAAAATCTATTTGCCTTTGAAGTCTAAAATATCCAACTATCAGAAAGCAAAGGCATTTGGTAATTAATTTAACACCAAATCAGACATCTGCCATGGCAATGGACAGAGCTAATTGCATATGCATTTTCTAATACATGTTATGCTTTGAGTACAGGCTGATAAATTTTCTTGAAAAATGTTTAATTGATAACTTTTTAAGCCATGTTATCAATTTATCACATATCAATAATCAGTAGAAGCCTTCTTTGTTTACTGATTTTGATTGAAAACATCAGTGACAACATTGGTGATCAACATTTCAAATTCATGTATTCCTATACCTGCAGCAGACAGACAGACACTCCAACCCGTACAGATGGAGAGCAATGTTTATCCCAGTGTTGGTGTCTAGAACAAATGGCTAAACCTACAGAAAGAATATCATCAATCACTTTCTCACTAACTATGACTCTAAGAATTTGGATAACAAAGGAAATTATAATGATAAACATATGGGTGCATTTATGTATTAATCATATCATAAATTATGGTGTCTCTGGAAGAGGTCAAATATTTCACATACAAAAATTCACATATCACAGAATTATGTTCATTTGTTATGATAAATGAAAGCCTGTTGACGGCAAATAGCATCTAATAACAAAGTTATTATCATTTAAAGAAAAAGACCTTTCTAATTTTCACTAGACACACTTAAAACCAGTTACACGCCAAGCCAATCTTTGAGTTATTTACTTAATGTTAAAATACAGCTGATAAAAATATTCATAATGCTCTTTTATGTAGAGAGTTTGAAGGTAAAGTTCCTTGAGAAAACTACAGGTTTTTGTACTTGGTACACAGGGAATGAAATTCTAAAGTACGGAGAATGCGCATTTCTTCACGTGATTAGCTCCCCAGTTTTAGTGAATACCTCTGAGAGATGAGCAAATACAATAAAGTGTATGACTAAAGCATCACACTTAACTCAAGACTCATTCTATACAGTCACCCTATCTGCAAATATTTAGTATGTTATTTCTAATACTTCACAGTATCACTGCCATCGATGATAGTAATACTAAATTTCCCCTTGAAAGCATCATAACTTGCCAATTTCTTTGACTTTCTTATATTAGAACACTTATATAGGTAAACTGAATATGTTAAAAATGAAATGGAAAACAAGGTAAAATTAAGCTAGCATAACAAAATTATTTGATGTACTTAAATATTTGAAGAAGATAAAATTAGATAAAATTTATTTGAAAAAAATAAAATGTCAACAATTTTAAAATTAAATAATGTGTTTGAAAAATGGTTATATGCATTTAAATATAATGTATTTAATATTTATAATTAATTTGAATATTTGTATGATTTAGTGATGCTGCAAGTATACATTTTTACCAAATGAAATGGGTATATATTAAAATTAATTCCCTGTCAAAGACCAGATCAATGGCAAACATTGCTAAAAAGAATAAGCTTCTGAGATTAAGAATTAAATCTAAAAACTGAAAATTTTTATTACCAAATATAAATTACAAAAGGTGTTTTTAGTCAGATTTTTTAAAGGAAAATTATTTCTCAGCATTGCCAGATCTCATAGCATGCACAAGATGGCAACATTCTAAATAATACCCTCTTTCTCCAGAGGGGTGTGGAGAATCACATTAGACTTTGGTCAGCTCTGAAGTGGCTGCCACCAGGTTGTTTGTCCTAATTCTCTAATAGTAAATGAACTTGACAAAGATTTCTCTTTTTTTCCATACTTGGACTTGAATGATTTCATTGTTTGTGGTCAAGTAGATTGATTCAAATAATCTCACAAAGCAAAAGTGTTTATAGCTTGAGGAAGAGGCTCTCGGAACATTTCCTGAATTGAGTTTGGATTGTCATCCTCATTATATCTTTTACTTCTAGTGTTTCTCATACGCCTGCTCCCTGATTAAAACTCATTCTTACAATATGAATCAAGAAATGTGGCCAAAGAAGGATGTGATTGGTTTTCAAAATAGACAGATAATCTTTGAATTTTTAACTATGTCTTGCCTTTTATTTTACACACATCGAATAATGCACCTTTCCTGATATAAAATGTTAAGTGCTCTTTAGAGCAAGTAGCAAATTAGAATCCCCTTGCCTGTTAATAAGTGGTTCCAGCAACATATCGACTATGACTGCTTGTAAAATAAAATTTGTCCCCAGTTTGTGTTATTATTTGCAAAGTACAGTATTTGGGGTTTTTGTGTGTAAGCAGAAATTTAAACTTACTTTTTGGATATTGTTGAAATTATGCTGTTGATTTTCCCTCAATTTTTATTATGAAAACACTTAAGTATATAAAATAGTTAAATAAATAATTTTACTCCTTCTTCACAGATTTCCTGGTTAACCTTGGGCCTTATTTGCTGACTCTCCCCCTCTCTCTTTTTCTCTGTCTCTCTTTTATTTATTTTGTATCACTTGTAATTCACATATAGATTCCATGATACTTCATGCCTAGATAGTATATTTATACTCTGAGTTTTTCCAAAAATGACTTCATAAATATTTTTAGATATATGATACAATATAATTTCACTCGTTGAATTTGGTTGTTATATCTTCTTAGTCACTTTTCAACTCTGAACTTGCTTCAACTTTTTTATTTTGTGACATCAATTTCTTATGAACTAATGACAGTTGTCTTATAGATTGTCCTGCTTCTGGATTTACTTAATGGTTTCTTCCTAATTCCATTTATTTCCTATAATTTAGAAACAAGGTTTAAGGAATTAATTATATTTAGATTAAATATTTTAGCAAATATACCTCATGAAGTATCATATCAGAAACACTATAAGTAGTTGCTTTTTCATTTTCTTTCAACATCATGTACAAGTTTGTGACAAGGCAAAAATTTTTTTTAGCTTTATTGAGATACGATTGCTAAGGTAGATCTTAAAAGGTCTCATCACCAGAACAAAAATTGTAACTACATGAAAATATGGCTTTAATATCATTTTTAACTAGTGTCTTGTCTTTGAGGAAAGATAATGAAAATGGGCTTCTTTCCTCTCCACGTTCAGTAATTCTGTAACATTAGGCTATGTGATAGTCACAAATAAAGGGTTAAAAAAGTATCAAATTTTTGCAGTTCCTAACTCACTCATGGACTTCATCATGCTTGTTTCATGAGCTTTAACATTTGTGTGACTCAAATATTTCACCAATATCTGAAAGTCAACATATAGCTATTAGCAATAATTTTATCAACAAGCTTTGCTCATGGTATTGGTGTTTTATTCTAATTTGAAATGAAGGTAACCTAAAAGATTTCACAGTTATTAGTCAAGAATATGCTCGATCAGCAATATCAGGGTGAAAATTAATAAACAAAAACTTCACTTAAAATAGAGTTGAGAGGCCAGAAAGGAGAGCTCTCACATGTATTAACCATTGCAGAGCCCAACAGGAAGAAGACTTCCTCTTCCTGCCCAGTAGTAGCCAATGAGAGACTGTCACAACACAGCCAACGAAAAGCCACCACGCTTTGATCTCCCAGTCTCCTCCAATGGACTTTTTGCTTACAATAGCTCTCCCAACTGTCTTTGCCCCTCTATAAGAGGGTTTCTCCTCCCCTTGTTGCTCAGGACTTGCATGTGGCTCGCCATAGTTGCAGACTCCAAATTGCAGTTCTTTGCTGATCCCAGGTGAAGCCATTTTGGCTGGAGAAATAATTGGCTGTCTGTTTCTTTAAGGTCAAGACCAGAAACAATGTTGAAGTCACCATGTAATAGAGTCTTCTAAATACTGACACTGAAATCAAATTGTAAATTAAAGCTCTTCTTTAGTTTATCCCTAACATGTGAATGTGTATACAAATGCAAAAATGAACAGTTTCTTATAGAAAAATGAAATCTAAAATAAAAGTCTGTCTATATCTTGAATCTAACTTACAATTTCCACTGTGTCATTCTATATTGGTCAAATGTTGCCAAAATAATATTGTGAAACGAACTACCCCAAAATTCTGTATCCTTAAATGGGAATCATTCATTTTCATCTGTCTATTTGTACATAAGTTTATTTAGGGTGGGCTCATCTGGGCTTAGCTCCAAGCTGGAGATTGCCAGTTTGTTTCATCTGTTTCCCATCCTCTATGTATCAGCAGACTAGCAGAGACATCTTTTTCTTTTTCTTTTTTTTTTTTTGAGGAAGATTAGCCCTGAGCTAACATCTTTGCCCATCTTCCCCTACTTTATATGTGGGATGCCTGCCACAGCATGATTTGATAAGTGTGCGTAGGTCCACACCCAGGATCGGAACAGGCAAACCGTGGGACTCTGAAGAGGAGCATGTGAAGTTAACTGCTACGCCACTGGGTGGGCCCCAGAGACATCTTCTTACTGTGGCAATACAAGAACCACATAAAGGAAAGTCCAACTGTGTAAGTACATTTTAAGCCTCAGTTTGCACAATGTCGGCTAGCATCCTTTGAATCAGGGAACCACATGCCCCATTCCAAAGACAAAGGTTAGAGAAATAACCTCTGCCTCTAAAGGGAGAAAATACAGGGTTATGTGACCAACTGCCTGGATACAGAAAGGAAAGAAGCATTTGTTCCAATTATTCAATTTAGTACACTTCTGATGTATTGTCCACTATGGACTCATCAAATGTAATAAGTATTTCCTGAACTTTCTATAAGCTCTCATGCTTTGGGCATTTAATTTCACTTGCCAAAGACTTTTCCTAAATTTGTACTCTTTCCCTCTGTGTCTCCCTCTGTATCTGTCTCTCCCTCTTTCTTAGCCTATGAAAACAAGATGAAGTGTATATTCTCAGAGTTATTTTTCAAAACATCTAAATTTTTTTGTCTGTGACAGAGATCAAAGAGAACAGAAAAAATGCGAAAGTCGTTAAGATATTTCAGGGGATAACTAAACTAACGAGGAGAAAGAGTACACAAAACAACCTTGGTTACCTGTCCCCCTTAGCGAACAAGTGTGAGGAATGTGCCCGTGCAGGGTTTCCTATTGACCGGGTCCCGGCTTCCTTTGCACGTGTAGCGCTGTACTGATCCCTGTGCTCATCCTCTCCATCAATACTGTGAATACAAAGTACATTGTAATTACAATACAATCCACTGCCAGGAACTGCTGAGAGGCTAATTAAGTAATTTCTACAAATTACTTTTAGATGCTTCAAGGAAAGTAGTTTATGGATGTCAATTATAGTTCTGAAGTATTTGCTGCTAGTTATTGTCTGAAAAAAATGACTACTCTCATCTTTGTTTAATGTGTTGAATATTGTCCTTAGTTGTATAATGTGTTGACAATTTTCCCTATTTTCCTTCCTAGAGAAGTAAATAAAATTTTGTTCAAATTAACTCTGAACATAGAATTTTTCAAACAAATAAATGGAAAATTACATTAATAGAAATTAATAAAAGTAATTAAATAGAAAACAAATCACATGTGATTCTATAACATCAGAATAATTGTAAAATATCAAAATATTTTAATAAAATGTTAAGGAAACTTTGAGCAGAATTTTGTATGTCATTAACCATGAAAGAATCTGTTCTTCAAAAGCCGAAGTTTTATTATAATCTTGCTAAGAGAATTGTTTCTGTAAAAACATTTCAATGATGCAATAAATAGACAAAGAATAAATATATAGAGCTATTCACAGCTAGATAGATGGATAATCCACAGCTTCCTGGATGTGGGAGTAGTTCTACAATTTCATCATTCAGTATAAAAAAAGGAATATTTTTTAAAATATATTTTACAAAACAAAAATACGTGTATGAATCATTTAAAGCGATTAGAAATCTACCAATCTTTTTTATAGTGGGGTATTTTATAAACATTTCATAGCACTGTAATGAAATGGAAAATGAAAATGACTATGAAAAGTAAGCCAGACCAATTACCACAAAAGGAGGAAAGTCTGCATTATTTCTAAGATAACATTACCCCTTTTCATTTAGAAAATAGTAAGAAATGTTTTCATTAAAACAATTATTAACTTTGAATTTGGGCACGTTTAAAGAAAATTTCCAAGTATTTCAATATTAAGGAATATAATGTATGCAGAATATTCATGTGTGAACTGTGAACAGAAAAAAATCAGCATATATGAAAAGGACATTTTGTCCTAGACTTATGGTCTCTTTTATTATATGATATTTATATATTTCTGCTTGTACTTTTCTATTGACACTTCTACCTAGACTTATCTAGACTTACTTTTAACAGTTTCAAGCTGAATATACTTACACTTATAAGTATGATAAAAATGATGTGATAATGTTTCTCATACACTTTAATGCAAAAAGCTTAATTATATTTCACATTATATCTTAAATATATTGACAGGCTAAAATACAAAAAAATGTGTGTTCATGACATATTTTGCATTGCATATCTTAAAACATTTTACGTGGTTGAATATTAGTAAACATCAACTGAAATATTTATTTTATGTACCAAATTCGACTAATTATCACTCTCAGAAGAAGGCAATCTTTCTTTTGCTTTCTTTTTATTGAGGAAGATTCACTCTGAGTTAACATGTGTGCCAATCTTCCTGTATTTTGTGTGTGGGTTGCTGCCACAGCATGGCTGCTGATGAGTGGTGTAGGTCTGTGCCCGGGAACAGAACCCAGGCCACTGAAGCAGAGTGTGCCAAACTCAACCTACAGGCGGTGGGGCCAGCCCCTAACACTTTTTTAAGATTGTAAACATTTTAAGGGAAAACAAACTTTAGAATACACATACACACACACACGTATTCACAAAATAGTTCATTTAATAAACATTTAATAATCATTAATTAATAAATGAATGAAACAGTTAATAGATTAAAAATTCTCAGAATTCTCTAATTATAGCTATTTAAATCAGCATAGCCATAGATGTACTTGGAAAAATTAGCTGTACCATTTTTATGATTATATAATTTTTTTAAAATTTTTATTTATTTCAGATGTACATCATATTTCGAATTCTGTATACATTACATCATGTTCACCACCCGAACACTAATTATAGTCCATCCCCTCACATGTGAGCCTAATCACCCCTTTTGCCCCGCCTCCTCCCCCTTTCCCCAAAGGTAACCACCAGTCCAATCTCCAATGCTGTGTTTTGTTTTTGTTTTTGTTTTTATCTTCTACTTATGAGTGAGATCATATGGTATTTGACTTTCTCCTTCTGACTTATTTCACTCAGAATAATACAATGAAAGTCCATCCATGTTGTCACAAATGGCCGGATTTCATCATTTCTTATGGCTGAGTAGTAGTCCATCGTGTATAAATACCACATCTTCTTTATCCATTCATCCCTTGATGGGCACCTAGGTTGCTTCCATGTCTTGGCTGTTGTGTATAATGCCACAATGAACATAGGGGTGCAAGCATCTTTATGCCTTTGTGTTTTCAAGTTCTTTGGATAAATACCCAGCAGTGGAATAGCTGGATCATATGGTAGATCTATTCTTAATTTTCTGAGGATTCTCCATACTGCTTTCCATAGTGGCTGCACCAGTTTGCACTGCCACTAGCAGTGAACAAGGGTTCCCTTCTCTCCAAACCCTCTCCAACATTTGTTGTTTCCTATCTTGTTAATTATAGCCATTCTGACCAGAGTGAGGTGATACCTCATTGTAGTTTGGATTTGCATTTCCCTGATAGCTAATGATGTTGAGCATCTTTTCGTATGCCTGTTGGCCATCTGTATATCTTCTTTGGAGAAGTCTCTGTTCAGATCTTTTGCCCATTTTCCAATTGGATTCTTGGTTTTTTGTTGTTGAGCTGTATGAGTTCTTTGTATATTTTGGATATTAACCCCTTATCTGATATATGGTTTGCAAATATCTTCTCCCAATTGTTAGGTTGTCTTTTCATTTTGTTGATGGGTTCCTTTGCTGTGCAGAAGCTTTTTGGTTTAATGTAGTCCCATTTGTTCATTTTTTCTTTTGTTTCCCTTGCCTGGTCAGACACGGGACTTGTAAATATGCTGCTCAGACCAATGTCATAGAGCGTACTGCCTATGTTTTCTTCTAGAAGTCTCATAGTTTCGGGTCTTATAATCAAGTCTGTAATCCATCTTGAGTTGATTTTTGTGCATGGTGTAAGGGAATGGTCTACTTTCATTCTTTTGCATGTGGCTGTCCAGTTTTCCCAACACCTTTTATTGAAGAGACTCTCCTTTCTCCATCGTATGCTCTTGGCTGCCTTGTCGAATATTGGTTGTCCATAAATGTGTGGGTTTACTTCTGGGCTCTCAATTTTGTTCCATTGATCTGTGTGTCTGTTTTTGTGCCAGTACCATGCTGTTTTGGTTACTATGGCTTTGTAGTATAATTTGAAATTGGGGAGTGTGATACCTCCAGCTTTGTTCTTTTTTCTCAGGAATCCTTTGGCTATCCTGGGTCTTTTGTTGATCCATATAAATTTTAGGATTCTTTGTTCTATTTCTGTGAAAAATATTGTTGGAACTTTGATAGGCATTGTGTTGAATCTATAGATTGCTTTAGGAAGTATGGGCATTTTAACGATGTTAATTCTTCCACTCCAAGAGCACGGAATATCTTTCCATTTCTTTGTGTCTTCTTCAATTTCTTTCAACAATGATTTATAGTTTTCAGTGTACAGATCTTTCACCTCTTTCGTTACGTTTATTCCTAGGTATTTTATTCTTTTTGTTGCAATTGTAAATGGGATTGTATTCTTAATTTCTCTTTCTGCTACTTCGTTGTTAGTGTATAGAAATGCAACTGATTTTTGTACATTGATTTTGTATCCCGCAACTTGACTGTATTCCTTTATTATTTCTAAATGTTTTTTAGTGGACTCTTTAGGACTTTCTAGATATAAAATCATGCCATCTGCAAAGAGTGACAGTTTCACTTCTTCTTTTCCAGTGTGGATCCCTTTTATTTCTTTTTCTTGACTGATTGCTCTGGCTAGGACTTCCAATACTATGCTAAATAAGAGTGGTGACAGTGGGCATCCTTGTCTGGTTCCTGTTCTTAGAGGGATAGCTTTCAGTTTTTCTCCATTGAGAATGATATTTGCTGTGGGTTTGTCATATATGGCCTTTATTATGTTGAGGTATTTTCCTTCTCTACCCATTTTATTTAGACTTTTTACAATAAATGGATGCTGTATCTTGTCAAATGCTTTCTCTGCATCTATTGAGATGATCATGTGATTTTTATTCTTCATTTTGTTAATGTGGTGTATCACGTTGATAGATTTGTGGATGTTGAACCATCCTTGCATCCCCGGAATGAAACCCACTTGATCATGATGTATGATCTTTTTAATGTATTGTTGTATTTGATTTGCTAGTATTTTGTTGAAGATTTTTGCATCGATGTTCATCAGTGACATTGGCCTGTAATTTTCTTTTTTTGTGTTGTCCTTGTCTGGTTTTGGTATCAGGATAATGTTTGCTTCATAGAAGGAGTTAGGAATCCTCCCCTCCTCTTCGATTTTTTGGAAGAGTTTGAGAAGGATAGGTATTAAGTCTTCTTTGAATGTCTGGACAAATTCACCAGGGAAGCCATCTGGTCCTTGACTTTTATTTTCTGGGAGCTTTTTGTTTGCTGTTTTGATCTCCTTACTGGTGATTGGTCTATTCAAATTTTCTACATCTTCTTGGTCCAGTTTTGGAAGGTTGTATGTTTCTAAGAATTTATCCATTTCTTCTAGATTATCCAATTTGTTGGCATATAGCTTTTCATAGTATTCTCTTATTATCTTTTGTATTTCTGAGGTGTCCGTTGTAATCTCTCCTCTTTCACTTCTGATTTTATTTATTTGAGCTTTCTCTCTTTTTTTCTTCGTGAGTCTAGCTAAGGGTTTGTCAATTTTGTTTATCTTTTCAAAGAACCAGCTCTTGGTTTCACTAATTTTTTCTATTGTTTTTTTAGTCTCTATTTCATTTATTTCTGCTCTGACTTTTATTATTTCCTTCCTTCTGCTGATTTTGGGCTTTGTTTGTTGTTCTTTTTCCAGTCCCTTTAGGTGCACTTTTAGATTGTCTATTTGGGATTTTTCTTCTTTGTTGAGGTATTTTTTGATTTCTTCTTTGATTTCTTCATTGGCCCAATCATTGTTCAGTAGCATTTTGTTCATTCTTCACATTTTTGTGGCTTTTCTGGTTTTCTTTCTGTAGTTGATTTCTAGTTTCATACCTTTGTGGTCAGAAAAGATGCATGGTATTATTTCGATCTTCTTAAATTTATTGAGACTTGTTTTGTGGCCTAATATGTGATCAATCTTGGAGAATGTTCCATGGGCATTGAAAAGAATGTGTATTCTGTGGTCTTTGGATGGAAAGTTCTGTATATATCTACTAAGTCCATCTGGTCTAATGTGTCCTTTAAGGCAAGTGTTTCCTTATTGATCTTCTGTTTGGATGATCTACCCATTGGTGTAAGTGGAGTGTTAAAGTCCCCTACTATTATTGTGTTACTGTTTATTTCTCCTTTTACCTGGGCCAACAACTGTTGCCAGTCTTCCTTTTTTTTCCCCCAAAGATTGGCACCTGGGCTAACAACTGTTGACAATCTTTTTTTTTTTTTTTCCTGCTTTTATCTTACCAAGCCCCCCCCCCCCCCATACACAGTTGTATATCTTAGTTGCACGTCCCTCTAGTTGTGGGATGTGGGACGCCGCCTCAATGTGGCCTGATGAGCAGTGCCATGTCCGCGCCCAAGATCCAAACCCTGGACCACTGCAGTGGAGCCAGCAAACTCAACCACTTGGCCACGGAGCTGGCCCCTGATTATATAAATTTAATTAGCACAACTTTCCCATTAAAAAGGTTATCCATAGCAACAGACTTTAGGTGCCCCTAAATTGCTATTGTTATTGGCAAATGAAATTAATAAAAGAATATTGGGCAAATAAGAAACCTAGGTGTTGCTTCTCTCACTGAATTTAATAGACACTGGCAAGTGACCCTAACCTCCTGGCAAATCACTTAACCTCTCTGAACCTCAGTTCCCTCCGCTGTAAAATGAATGGCTGTGCTAAATGAACATCACATTCACTTCACTTCGCTGTCTGAGATTTCCTGCACCTCTGAAAAAGATTTCTGAATAGCAGGATGTAAAAACTCTGATTACCTGCTAAATCTTACATTTCTATTTTGTAATATATTCATTTCCTAAAAATTTGAAACTTTATTTGTACATTTCCATTATCCTTATTTACGGACTTTTCACTAATGGAATTTTGAGCATATATATCTTCCTAGAGCTTAAAAAATTTCTCTCAACTTCACCTTCATCTGACTCATTGTTGCAAATAATTAAATGTCTCAAGGTGTCAAAACTAATTTGTTCTCAGTAACATGTAGCTTGGTTGTTCAAGGTTCTGAAAAGAGAATGGCTAAAAGGGTTGGCAAATGGATTGCACTGTGAAAAATGAAGAAACTATGGCCTTAAATTGTATATATTTAAAACTTTCTTGAAAAAAATAAATCACCTCGTTTGTACTTTCCTATGCTGTGTAATAGCTATGAGAATACACAAGTTGTAATAGCACTATCCTAGGAAAATAACATGTACTCTTTTTACATTTTCTGTTACAGTTTTGATTCTTTAGCTTATAGTCGATTAAAAACAAAGTAATAGAGAACATTTTAACTAAGAATTTGGCCCATTAAATTTCTTAGTCTTGGAATTACACAATTGTCATTATTTTAAATGCTGAGAAGTAGATAATATATAGTATATGCAAAAAAAAAAAAAGCAAACAACACTTATAGACATACCTGAATGTGGATATAGGTCCATAACCATTAAAAAAAAATCAGTGGCTTTGGCTTACAATAGGTGAAGTAAGTAAATCTTGAAAATTGGAAACTAATTCCACTTTACTTTCTGAAGTTTTCATATCTTAAATCCATGTTTCTAAAATCTATTTCACATGTATTAATTAACTGAAGTTCAATGTTTATTTTATTTCTTAACTATACACAATATCACTTTCTTATTTTATTTATAGTCTAAAATAGTACATTTTTGCTTCAGATTATTGAATGAATTGGACGTTATTAAACCAATTTAATTCTAATGTTTCCTTCTAATCATATTAATATGGACATCCTATTGCTTTTCACTAGTCAAAGTAGAATATCATTACTTTGATTCTTAAACTCAATACAGCTATATACAATTAATCTTATGAAGACAGAATTTTTAAGGAGTACTATTTACTTTTTTTTTTTCTGCTTTATCTCTCCAAACCCCCCGTACATAGTTGTCTATCTTAGTTGTAGGTCCTTCTAGTTGTGGGATGTGGGACTCCGCCTCAAAGTGGCCTGAGGAGTGGCGCCATGTCCGCACCCAGGATCCGAACCCTGGGCCGCTGCGGCGGAGCGCACAAACTTAACCACTCGGCGACGGAGCCGGCCCAGTATGATTTACTTTTGACCGATCTGAGGGTACAAGTTTGCTACATTAGAGTCAGAGCTTTCTATCCCTTTCAAGTTTCAAAACATAGGATCCCAACACTCAGAGCTGCATTAATATTACAAATAGATTGATGATAATAAATTAAGCTACACAATGAGAAGTAGGATTCTACACGTCTACTTATTGAGTATCTTAAACAAGCGAGACACTGTGTTATGTTATAGATATAATTTTTAATTCTCACAAGCCTTCAAGTTAGGTATTTTTTTCTTTTCATTTTTCAGTTAAAGTAATTAATTCACCCAAAATCACACAACTAAAGGTTGACCCAGTATTAGAAGTCATGATTTCTCCAACTCCAAGGCATTTTTTGACTTCTTGATTGCACACACCAATATGTAACAACTATAAATAAAAGAATCGTGTATCCTGCTTTGCTCAAGCGAGCCCTGCTTTCCTCCTGTTGTCTTAGAAAAATAAATATAGAGCTTTCTTCATTATCGGAAAAATCCTGGCTTGGATGAAAAATTATATGGTGTCCCTAAATATAGAAATTATATAAGAGATTTTTACTTTAATATCTAATCAACAAGGCATTTGTGAAAATCATTAATTAGCTCAGTATAATCTGTATTCCAGTAAAGTCTAGTTCCTTTTCTGTGGTTCCTCAGCTGCTATTTTCTAATTACTACTGTGCAAAGTGCCACTCTGTTGTGTCAGGAAAGTTATTACTGAAATTCTGATTGTTTATTACATTGTTCAGTGCATAGATGTTTAAGCGCCAAATTGTCCATTGATTTCTGAAGAAGGCTTTGCAAATTTCAGTCTGCCTGTTCTTGTAATTGAAGAGTGGGGGTAAAATTTAGTTCTGTTTAATTAAGCAACCCGTTCTATGGTTGTGCCTATATGGGTTTTTGTTTGTTTGGATTCTCTATGTAGATACATCTGGGTCAAAGTTCAACATGTTGGCAGGGTAGGAGGTGTGTTTTAAATTTTTCCTTGCAATGTCAGTTGAAAAATGGATCTCTCCTTTCATAGTGCCATAAGATCCTGAAAAACGCCACTAACCCTCACCTGGCCACAGCAGTTAGGGAACAATTCTTATTAATGACGTGGTCACCTGCTTAGAGCAGGTTATTACACGTAAACTTCCATTTCTCGAAGAAGCATTGTGGACCTCTGACCTTGAACAAAATTTGTATCTCCACATTTCTTTTTAAACTACTTAAGATCTACAATTTCTCTAACTAATGGAAGAAGCAGAATGTAGAGCATGAAGAATAGGTTGTGAGTCACATAGATGCAATTGTTAATCCATGTACTGCCACTTATTAGGATGTGACCTCAGATAAATCTCTTTAAACACCTTCAGCCTCCAAGTTCTTATCATCATATAAAGATCTGAGTGCATAATACACTATGCTGTCCAAGGAAGATATGATTTATAGCTCAGACGAAGCGTTTATTTCAGGGCCTGGAGCATAATACTTGCTTGGTGAAATATACCTACTATGGTATGATTGTTACATTGCACATTCGGTTTTAAACATCAAGTTTGCAACTACCCAGAGACACAAAATTGTGAAAATCACAACGTAACTTCCACAGTCTAGATAGATGGACTGTAACGTAGAGTGAAAATAAAAACTCAACTATTTTATTTGTAGATGTGACAACATTTTATAACATTTGAATTCATCATTAGTATTTATTATCTTCTACTGGTTTCCATACAAAACTATTTTCCTCATTTTCTTAAAAATAGACTCAAATAAATTTTAGATAAATTAATGCCTTAAACAAAAATCAAGGTATCTGCCTTCTAGTTCCTAGACTAACAATGTGTTCTTTGGGGAAAAAATATCAAATTGATTAATTCTTATTCATAAGGAGGAAATGTGTAAAATAATCTGTCCACAATGATAAAGATAAGATTTCTGTTAACTCTTGTAGGAGAAGGATTTGTGGCTGCTAAGTTTAATACCTTATGGGGAAAATATCTGTTAATATTCAGCAAATCTTAGGAATATGTGTTTGTTCTCTAAAATGAAAGAAATATAATGGAATATTTAAAACAGATAAAAATCAATAACATTTCACCCATGTTATTTCAGAACTAATATGACTCTATGGAAGATCTTCATTCCATAATTTCTTATGTTATAGAAACTTTTTAAAGACTCCTTAACTATATTTTTTCTCAATGGTATATTATTTTATGGTGAATACCATTCTAATAATAGTAGTTAAAATTTATGATCCTCATATCAATAATATGATTATGTTTCCAAAGACACAGAGTTTCTCACGTGTTTGACAAATAATTTTTTAAATTTTATTTAATAATTTTGATCTGAGTAAATCATTTTGAAACTTAATACTCACTGTGTAATCTTCACCGTGTCCATGGTGACTTCACAACAGTCCAAGCCCTTTTTATAAATGCAGTTAAGCTTGTATCCTTAGCAGATCAAGTACAAATACTTCCACTCTGTTCTCTTGACTTTTAACTCACTCTTTTTTCAACTCAAACTTAAAATTCTCATTTTTTCCTCCTATTTTTTCCAGCTAGAAGTGGCCTTCTATATCTAATAGAACAAAAGTTTATCTCAGTTCAGGGAAAAATAGTTATTCTCATTGCAAGTGCCATAGAATATGTTTTCTGTAAAAGATGAGATTTTGCTAAATACACTCACAAATTAGTTCATCATACTTTTTTGGTCTCTCTCATGTATACCAGGTAGTTCAGCTTCCGATTGTTTGCTAATATTCAGGGATACTGAGCATTAATAAGAAACCATACCCTTTAATTTGCATGAAAACATAGATTCCTATAGAAAGAACAGGAACCTGATTTACATTGCTATTCAGGAAGTTTTGGAAATTATCACGTGTGAAGATGTTTTGAAGAGTAAGGCATACACTAAAAGAAAAGCCTAAATGTTACTGTGGGACTTTACCTTTCCAGCCTCAAACCTTGCACACCATTTCATTGTTTGTGTTCTCTAATGAAGCAAGAATGTGGTTGAAATCAAGAACCACTTTCCTGAGGGCAGCAGAGCTACTTCAGGACCCATGACCGCCTGTGCAAGTAGATTATTAGAAGAGGAAGAAATTCAGATAGACAAAGAGAGGTATCAGACAGCATTGGTTAAGAGACAATTAGCAGCAGCATTGGCAGCAATCATGAAGAGAAAAATAATAATAATGTAACAGAGTAGTATGAATCCCCTCGAGGTTCCTCCATAAAGATCCTTGTTTTCTGAGATTAATAGAAATGATACTATGGTGGAAGATATTGGATTTGCATGGTAAAGAAACAAGAGCACTTCTGTGGAAAAATGTCTGTGCATACTCTCTGCCCATTTTTTGATCAGTTTGTTTTCGTCATTGAGTGGTAGGAGTTCTTTGTATATTTTGGAAATCAATCCCTTGATTTGCAAATATATTCTCCTAGATAGTGGGTTGTCTTTTCATTTTGTTCATGGTTTCTTTTGCCTTGCAGAGGTTTTTAGTCTGACGTAGTCCCATTTGTTTATTTTTTCTTTCATTTCCCAGGCCTAAGTAGACATGGTATTCAAAAAGCTGCTGCTAAGACTGATGTCAAAGAGTGTACTGCCTATATTTTCTTCTAGGAGTTTTTTGGTTCACATCTTACATTCAAGGCTTTAATCCATTTTGAGTTAATTTTGTGTATGGTGTAAGACAATGGTCTACTTTCATTCTTTTGCATGTGACTGTCCAGTTTTCCCAACACCGTTTATTGAAGAGACTTTCCTTTCTCTATTGTATGTTCTTGGTTCCTTTGTCAAAGATTAGGTGCCCATAGATGTGTGGTTTTATTTCTGGGCTTTCAAATCTATTCCATTGATCTATGTCTCTGTTTTTGTGCCAGCACCATGCTGTTTTGATTACTATAGCTTTGTAGTATTCTTTGAAATCAGGGATTGTGATGCCTCCACTTTTGCTCTTTTTTTCTGAAGATCGCTTTGGCTATTTGGGGTCTTTTATTGTTCCATATAAATTTTAGGATTCTCTGTTCTATTTCTGTGAAAAATGTCATTGGGATTCTGACTGTGATTGCATTGAATCTGTAGATTGCTTTCAGTAATATGGACTTTTTATTTTGGAGGAAGATTAGCTCTGAGCTAACATCTGCTGCCAATGCTCTTCTTTTTGCTGAGGAAGACCATACCAGAGCTAAGATCCGTGCCCATCTTCCTCTACTTTCTATGTGAGATGCCTAACACAGTACATCTCAACAAGCCATGTCCATACCCATGATCCCAACTGGCAAACCCTGGGCCACTAAAGCAGAACATGCACACTTAACCACTGCACCACCCGGCCAGCCCCTAGACATTTTAACTGTGTTTATTCTTTCAATCCATGAACATGGAATATCTTTCCATTTCTTTATTTCTTCTCCAAAGGATATGAACAGACATTTTTCCAAAGAAGATATCCAGATGGCCAACAGACACATGAAAAGATGTTGAACATCACTAATTATGGAGGAAATGAAAATCAAAACTACGAGATATCGCCTTACACTGATCAGAATGGCTATAATTACCAAGACAAAAAGTAAAAAATGTTGGAGAGGATGCAGAGCGAAAGGAATACCCATACACTGCTGGTCGGAATGCAAACTGGTGTAGCCACTATGGAAAACAGTATGAAGAATTCTCAAAAGATTTAAAATAGAATACCAAACAACCTACCTATCCCACTACAGGATGTTTATCCAAAGAACTTGAAATCAACAATTCAAAGAGGTTTATGAATCCCTATGTTCACTGAAGCATTATTCACAATAGCCAAGATGTGAAAGCAAGTCAAATGCTCATCAACCGATGAATGGATAAAGAAAATATGGTAAATATACACGATGGACTACTGCTTAGCCTTAAAAAAGACAAAATTGTCCCATTTGCAACAACATGGATGGACCTTGGGGGTATGATGTTAAGCAAAATAAACCAGACAGAGAAAAACCAATACTGCATGATTTCACTCGCATGTGGAAGACAAATAAACACGTGGACAAAGAGAACAGATCAGTGGTTACCAGAGGAGAAGGTTTGGAGGGCTGGACAAAACGGGTAAACAGGCGCATATGTATAGTGACAGATAAAAACTACACTATTAGTGGTGAGCATGATGCAGTCTATACAGAAACTGATAAGCAATAATGTACCATGAAATTACACAATGTTATAACCCCCATTATGACCTCAATAAAATAATTGAAAAGAAACAAAAGAGTGCTGATGTTCAGAGAGTGTCCTTATGTGTATCTACTCACCAGCAAGTGAAGTATTCCTTCACTTCCAAGTTTTAATTCTAACTTAAAGTATTAACAATTTCTATTAGCAAACAAAGGGTTCTAAATTTTTATTTTTATCATTATACCAATCTAAAGGCAATTAAAATTGCTATCACTCCCTCAGAGGAGGAACTAACTCTTTTCTTGTGTCACACAATTCTTGAGATGTAGAGCCAGGATTAATTGTTGCGGATGAGATACTAAAGCACAGGTTTTCACGATCCCATGGAAGAAATATTCCCATGATATTCCTTTTGTTGGTAAAAAAAACTATATCAAATGTAAAAATGTAAATAGGTTTACATAATTTAAATATCATATTAAAATGTAAAATTTTTCCCAAAATATAAAATATTTTTCTGGGGCAATTTAAACCAGAAAAGGAGAACAGGAGGAAATAGAGGCAATGGTGAAATATAGCTCCCACTGGCTTTTAACATTCATTTTTATTAATTTAATCCTGAATGTGTACATAGGGTATTCTAGATAAGAGACAGATTTCTCATTAAATGCCTCCCAGTAAGTAATATGTCTGTTGGTGCCCGTTGCCCTAGTTCTTACCCCTAGAGCAACCTGATGAGAGCCAGGTCAGTTGTCCTAATGAGTAGCTGGACACTTCATAGGCAAGATATGGGGGAAAATGACTAACTTCTGCTTATAAAGGGGAAGGGGGCAGTTGTTCCCTCCTGAAATATAATGGGCCTGAATCCTAACTGAACCCTTTGGCATGTAAATAATCTCTCCAGGAGTCAGTCAGCCTCATGGTTTTGGCTTTTACCAACTAGAGGTGTCTCTACCCTTGGGTCTTATTTCTCCTTGAAATGTCAGTGCCTAGGGAGATGTCTTAGTGGTCCACCCTGACTAACTTAGGTGCCCATCTTAGGGTGTAACCATTTGGCTATGGGACATAGAACTTTTAAACAAATGGATATGGATTTAATCCTTATAGTACGTGGATGTTTCTTAGAGAAGTGAAAGCAAATGTTCTCTCATTTTATAGCACGTGTTTCTGTGGCTCAGGAGACTAGGGCTTCTATAAGAACACAGAGAATTTGCCAGCAGTGGCAGAACTGTTTTTGGAAATGAGCAAGGGGCAAAGTGTTGAGAAGGGAAAAAATCTTTTGAAAACCTGTGGTAAAGCATTGTTGGCTATATGATTTGGGGAAACTTTATAACTGGCACGACATTCTCCTCTACACTTAACAATTCTTGGAAAATTCACTCTTGTCAACTAAGCAAGATCAGACTTAGATTAATTTAGTCAGGTGAAAAAGGATGCTTTCTCTTGTTCATTGTATAATGTGTACGAAAGTAGAGTGTCCCTCTCCTGTTTTCCCCTGAGGGGTACAATGAAAATGCCCCAGTGTATCCTCAGTTGACCAGTACCTCAAGGTTACTAATTCTCAGTCCCCCAAACATTCATCACATATCTAAAATGTTTGAAGTGTGTGAGGTTCCAATTTTTGAAGGTATCTGAATAATTAAAGATTCATTATTCCAAAGGTCATAAAGTGAAGTGTGTTGATAGGTTAACAGATTACTTAGGAATAAAGTGCCAAAGGCGCTGTCACGATGTTCTCTTCTGCAGGCCATACCCACAGCCAGCTCTGTGCCACAACACCATCTAAATTGCCATACTGGGATGGGTTTAGGTACCTACCACATCATAGGTCAAGAGTGCTAACCACTGACTCGTGGATCTGAAGCTTCTTATTACAAAGCTAATGCATTGTACAGATTGCATCATGCCACATGGGTATAAGAAAAATCACAGTGCTTATTGTTTTGTTCAAGCTTTTGTGGAAAATCATAATGCCAGATTTTGTCCAAACTTTAATTTTTTGTGAATCTTATTTCCATAAAATTGTCCACTTTGTAAAATGAATCTAGAATCTGAAATACAGGGCCTTAATATCATTGCCTTAGAACTTCCTTTTCTCAGTATTATCCTTGGAATTAGAGAAAAAAAATGCTTATCTTATTGGCAACCTCTAATAAAGCTTCTTTTATTGCCCCTTTTTTTTCTGAGCCAAAAACTGCCTGCATTTTATCTGCCCCAGCACTATAAAGTATTCTGCAGGATCACTTCTCATTCTTCATAAACCCGCAGCATGCCCCAAATCAACAGTGACTTTCTGGGGTTGCTTGTCTCTCTAGGTCAGTTTGCTCAAACGGTTAGAACCTATTTGTCATAAATCAGTTGAGTCCACCTGTGGAGATTGAAATTAATGCTTTGTTAAAAGACTTTCAGTATGGTTATTTTATACATTGCTGGTTTTGTTTGCAAAATTTAACCTGTGAAAATTGTTCCTCAAGATTCAGAAGCAGGCAATGCCGCAAAGTTTACTGTCCTAAGTGGAAGTAATTGCACTCAAATTGACCCAACCTCGAATAGGAAAACATTTAGTCACAGTAATGTTCCTTTCCCTCCTCCTCCCACATGATAATCAATGCCTTGAGGCTTACCATGTCACAAATATTAAGAAAGGGTCTCTGATCTTTTCTATTGGCGTCATCCATTTTCCTTGTGCCAAGCTCAGAGCTTAGTCATGCAGATACTTGTCATATCTTCCAAGGTCAACTCACATTGTGTTCTGTCACCAGGTCTCATGCAGCCTCTAAGACATTTTCCATTTCTCATGGTCCTTGTTTGACCTTCAGTCACATCCCATGACTGGCATCTCTACATTGGTTTGTTCCGAGGGCTTACATGTTCATTTTGTAGAGAAGTGTCCCCTCTGCTTGAGCACAATATTAACAAAATATTGCGAAATTTTCTCACAATATTTTCTTAATATTTCAACAGGAATAATAGTAAAAATACAACATTCAAAATGGTTGAAATCCAGATACAGTAGTGTTTACAAGGTAAAACAAAGCCATATATGATAATATTGGAGAAGACAAATGTTATAAAATAAAGGGTCTGAGGTTCCTGGTTAAAATACTTTAAAAAGGGGGGAAATTATACAAAAGGTAAACAAATAAAAGAAACTAATAAAGAACAGGAATCAATTGAATAGAAAATAGAAAAACAATGAAGAAAATTAATAAAATGAAAACTGATTATTTAAAAATATCAATAAGAGGGATGAACTTCTAATTAGGCTAATACAAATATGAGCAAAGGCAAAAATTAATAGCTTGGAGAATGGAGGAGGGAACTTCTATAGTTACTAAGACTTTAAAAAGATAATAAAGAGATGGTATTAAATTTTATGCCAGAAAATTTGACTACTTGGATGAAATATGCAAACTATTTGAAAGATACAAATGACCCATGAAGAAATAGAAAATCTGAATATCTCTATATGCATGAAAAATAACAAAAACTTTTTTGTTGAGTAAGCAACTTCCCACAAAGAAACTTCTAACATCTGAAGAAAGACAAATATAATTCTTAAGCAGACTCAGAAAATAAACTTGCCTTGTTAGAAATGTTAAAAAGTTCTTCAGAAAGAAGGAAAATGCTGTGAGTCAGAAACTCGGATCTTTCGATAGACGAACGGATGAAAAAACTGCGGTACATGAACACACTGGGATATTTTCATAGAAAAAGATAAATGAGCTATCAAGCCACAAAAAAACATGGAGGAACTTTAAATTTATATTTCCCAGGGTAAGAAGCCAGACTGAAAAGTCTACATTATATAATTCCACTTAAATGGCATTTTGGAAAAGGCAAAACTACAGAGACATTAAAAAGATCTGTGGTTGCCAGCAGTTTTGGGGAGAGGGGAGGAGGGATGAATATGTGGAAAACAAGGACTTTTAGGGCAGAAAAATTACTCTGCACACTATTGTAATCGTGGATACACAATATTATGCATTTGTCGAAATCCACACAACTGTACAGCACAAAGCATGAATCCTAATAAATTTAATTTTAGTTAGTGATAATGTGTCAATATTGGTTCATCACTTGTAACAAATGTACCACACTAAAAGAAAGTGTTAATAACATGGGAAACTGTGAGTTTGGGAAGGAAGTACACGGGGACTCTCTGTACCATCCACTCTCATTTTAAATTTTTGCAAAAGTAGCTGACCAAGTTAATATGGAGGAAAAGAATTATCTTGCCCTCCTTCACCCAATATCAAGTCAAATCAGTTAGTGGTACAGTAGGTTGATAAACTTTGTTGTAGCCTGATTAAAAGAGAGTAGTACAGCTTGAAAAGACTGCATGTTATTCCAGGAATGCAAGGTTTGTTTAATATATGAAAATTAATGCACTTCACTATATTAAAATAATATGTAAGAAAAGACATGATCTTTTTAATAGAGGCAAAGAAACCATATGAAAAAAACTTTTAAAACTTCATGGAAAACCTCTCAGCAAACTAAGAATAGAAAGACAAATGCTCAGTGTTGAAAAAATAATGGTTTCTACCTAAAATCTTAAACAATGCAAGTATATACTTCTCAACATTCCTTTTTCAACTTTGACCAGAGATCAGTGTACAAAGATAAGAAAGAAGAAACGGAACATAAAATTCGAAAGGAATGAGTAGAACTCTCTTTTTCTGGAGATGATGTGATCATCTATATAGATAATCCAAAGAAATCCAAAAAAATATAAATACTAGAACTGATAAGTAATTTTATTAAGTAGCAAGACACCAAGTTAATACACAAAAGTCAAATTTACTGCTATACCTATCAATGGGCAGTTAGAAAATATAATAAAAAGTAACATCATTTACAAAAGCATAAAATTAAAATTCTAAGAGTAATTTAATTGGCAATTTATAAGATGTGTACACTGGAAGTTAAAAGTAAAAGACTCAGAGAAATTAAAGATAGAGTAAAGAAATAAATATACAATTCTATCAACTGGAATATTTGACATAAAGATGGCAATTCTTCCCTGAATTCATCTATAGATTAAATGTAAGCCTAATTGAAATTGAAACTCTAGCAGGACTTTTAAAATATATAAGAAACTGAATCTAAAACATAATTTGCTAAGTCAGAGGTCCTAGAATATACAAAATGATTCGATTAAAGGAAAATAGTTGAGGACATATATTTCCTGTGTTTAATATTTACTATTGAGCTATATGGAAGAAAACAATGTGCTGCTGGCATATGGATTAATATATAAAGCAGTTGAACAAGCTAGAAAGTCTGGAAATATATCCCCTCTTACGTGATAAATTGGCATTCTACAAAGATACTAAGATTTGTATGATAAAATGAAAATGACTGTTAATATCAAATATCTGGCAGTTTTTATAACGTTAAACAAACACCAAATGACCCA
Organism: Equus caballus; assembly: GCF_041296265.1. Lineage (NCBI taxonomy): Eukaryota > Metazoa > Chordata > Mammalia > Perissodactyla > Equidae > Equus > Equus caballus. The sequence goes on along the minus strand of NC_091702.1, from coordinate 14,365,971 downwards.
ACAATCCCACTCTAGGTATTTAACCTAGTGAAATGAAAACCTACGTCCACACAAAATTTGTACGCAAATGTTTATACCAGTGTTTTCTCACAGTTGCCCGAAACTGGAAACAACCCAATTGTCCTTCAATCAGTAAGTAGATAAAGAAACGATGGTGCAGTCGTACCATTGGATACCATGCAACATTAAGAAGGAACCAACTGTTAATGCTCACAAATACTTGGATGAATCTCAAAGGTAATAAGCAAAGTGAAAGAAGCCAGACTCAGAAAGCTGCACACCATGTGAATCCGTTTATGTGGAAACAGAGAAGGCAAAACTACAGGATGGAGAAGAGACCAGTAACTTCAGGGTCAGACATGGGGAAGGCATTTGACTATAAAGAGCAGCTCAATGATATTCTGGAAGACGACAAACTGTTCTGTATCTTGAGTGTGGTGGTAGTTTACACAATCATATGCATTTGTCAATTCTCACAGGGCTATGCCTCTCAAGAGAGTGAATTTTACTTTAGGTAAATTACAGATAATTTTTTACAAGCAAAGAATAATGCACATTTCTGCTTATTTTCTTTCTCGGTGTGTCTTCTTTGCACCTGCCTCCCCAGTTTCTGTTTTCAAGAGAAGGCAAAGGTAATATATACGATTGTAACCTGTGGTGTCTTGCCATGAGAAAAGATGGCATATACAAACTGGAACTAGGGAGCATTAAGGTTCTTTCCAAAATGATGGGCAGGGTTTAGGTCAAACAAGATTTAGTAATGAAGAGATCCATTACTGCCTCTAGGCCTGAAAGAACAAAGGAGGGAGCAGTCTCCAGACTTGGAGAGAAAGTCATCTGGTGAGGGCTGCCTGGGGCCCTCAGTCCAGGGAAGCACCCTACCTGCAGTGCCCAGCCCAGGGACCAGAGGGAATAAATATCCTGAGGGCCCTCTTCTTCCTGCAGGTGGCTGACGCTTGCAAAACTTAACCAGAAACTGTGAAGCAAGAGTTCCCACCAGTGCAGTCCAAGCAGGTCAGCCTCACTGGGCACAGAGCCAGGCAGAAAATGGGGACATATATCTGGATGGGCAAATGGAGGCCATCCAGCAAAACCATAGCATTTCCAACAAGGAATTGAAGGAATAGAATCCATGTTATTAAAAAAAATAAAAAAGCTGAAACACCTAATGTTAGTTATCCCATTTTTTGTAGCTCCTAAGAAGCTCCTGTTATTTCAGGATTATATATTCACGCTTGCCTTTGTATTACTAGGAAATTGTGTGTAATGATGCATACTACAACATTATTTTTCAAACAAAACTGAAATTTGGTAAATATATACTAAAATGATCAAATATAGATAAATTATCTAACATTTTTTTTTTTTGCTGAAAGCTATTCAAGGAAATTCCTTGTACTTCTTTTAAAACAGACTATTCTTTTAGATGTTTTTTTCAGACATACATTTGCATCTAACAATAGATATTGGGTTTCGCATTGTCTTTTCTCCTTTTAGTCTGTCACTTTTTATCCTATATCCAGAAACTCTGAACATCTCATCAAATCCCATAGCGTCAACCGTAATCTGTGAGTGTGTAACGAACACATCTTCCCCACTCGCCTTCACCTCCTTCCATTCTCCAGTCATAATGTCCTTCATTGGATGACATTTCCACCTAATGTACTGAAGTCACATTCTCATCAAAACAGTTCAATACAAAGCTCATCACACCCTCTTCTCCATGAAGAGACATTCTTTTTCCTTCATCCCATGAAGAGAGAATCTTCTTTCTAGATTCTCTTTTCATTAATAGTCCATAAATCGGCATGGGGTATTTATCTATGGTACCTTTTCAGAAAGATTGTTGTGAAGAATAAAAAGATAAAGAATGTGAAATATTCTGCTAAATAGTTAAATAAAAATGTTTTGAGATTTTATATTCCATATTTTTAATGTATAGTAAAGATTGGCATGGGTTAGGAAAACTAGATTTATTTTTCAGACACACTCAGTGTCTTCAGTGATCTATTTTTATGTTATTCATGTTTAAGACATTTCAGAATTTAAATTTCCAACATTTGGTATTTACTTGAAAACATATGTACTGTTTATAGTAATTTGCTCACTAATAGGTTGGGTACCTTTTTATACATATATCACATTTCTAAAATTTATTTGGCCACTTCCTATATTAGAGGCTTGCTAAATTTATCTCAACATTTTTAATAAGCACATGCTTATTTGCAGAATGTCAGCATCTGTCTAAACTGCTTACAAAATATGGCTCTGTAAGTATTTTATATTAAAACATATATAAGTGATACCTTTGTTAATGATTAAAATAATATCTGCAGTGATATTATAAATTTGATATTTTCACATTAAATTGATTTTTTTACATTTTCAGATTATTTACTTGCTGTAAAAATGCCACATTCTATTTTTTCAAGTGACTTTTGATTTCTCCATCTTGATTCAATGACAGATGCCGTCAATGTTGTCTACATTTGGTCACTAAAAAATATGTTTTGTTTGAATTACCAATGCTTCTACTTTTAACATGACTATCATAATTTAACAGCTAACAGAATAGTTTCCACATTTTCAATTTATTGTGCCCAGTGCACTAGATTCATTTATGAATACCTTTGTTAATGTCAGCTCCAGCTGAAAATTCTCAGAGGCTCAGTACAGATTTAAGATTAAAATTGAAGCTCCTTCCATTAGTATTTTTTTTATGGCTGAAAATATCTTCTTGTTTTTTCATTTTCCATTCTTTTAATTTCAGTTTGTATCTTTTTTAATTGTGGTAACACTGTTTTATAAAATTATATAAATTTCAGGTGTACATCATTGTCTTCTGATTTCTGTGTAGATCGCATCATGCTCATCACCCAAAGACTAATTGCAATCCATCACCACGCACATGTGCAAATCACTACTTTCACCTCCTCCCTGTCCCCCTCCCCTCTGCTAACCACCAATCCAATCTCTGTCTCTATGTGTTTGTTGGTTTTTTGTTTTGTTTTGTTTTCCCAGTAATCTTACTGAGATCATAATGGTTTATAACATTGTGTAATTTCGCATGTACATTATTATTTATCAATTTCTGAATACACTTCATCGTGCTCATTCTCGACGGTCTAATTTTTATCCATCGGCATACATATGTACCCCTCTGTCCCTTTCGCCCACCCAGCAACCTCCTTCCCCTCTGGTAACCACTAACCTGTTCTCTTTATCCATGTGTTTGTTATCTTCCACATATGAGTGAAATTATTCAGTATTTGTCTTTCTCTGTCTGGCTTATTCCACTTAACATCATACCCTCAAGGTCCATCCATGTTGTTGGAAATGGGACAATTTTGCCTTTTTTATGGCTGCATAGTATACTATTGTGTATATATATATATATATACCACATCCTCTTCATCCATTCATCTGTAGAAGGGTGCTTGGGTTGCTTCCACATCTTGGCTACTGTTAATAAACTTGCAGTGAACATAGGGATTCATAAATCTCTTTGGATCATTGACTTCCGGTTCTTTGGATAAATACCCAGTAGTGGGATAGCTGGATGGTATTGTATTTCTATTTTTAATTTTTTTAGAAATCTCCATACAGTTTTCCATAGTGGCTGCACCAGTTTACATTCCCACCAGCAGTGTAGGAGAATTCCCTTTTTCCACAACCTCTTCAACATTTGTTGTTTTTTGTCTTGGCAACTACACCCATTCTGACAGGTGTAAGGTGATGTCTCATAATAGTTTTGATTTGCATTTCCCTAATAATTAGTGATGTTGAACATTGTTTCATGTGTCTGTGGGCCATCTGTATATCTTCTAGTATTTTCAACCTAAATGTCCATTCTGGCTTTTTCTGCCCCTTCTGTCTAATAATAAGAAGGAGGAGGAGGAGGAGGGGGAGGAGGGGGAGGGGAGGGGAGGGGGAGAGGGAGCGGGAGGGGAGGAAAAGAAGAAAGAGCGTCAGTTCACTTGAACTGCACATTGATCACCAAGTGCATTACTTCATGGCCTCAGCTTTGTGGTTTTTTGTATTGCTGTTTCTTGGAATATGTACTTCCACACTTTCTATACCTATGAAAACCCATTTTATACTACAAGGTCAAATGATACCATGTCCCCTAATAAATTCAATTTTCTTTCTTCTAAAAACCGGGATCATTTTCTACTGCTGTGCATCTCATCATATATAAACAACTCTGTAAGAGCCTCCATAACAGCTTATTGCCTAATAAAGCTTAAATTCCTTCAATGCAAAGTTTTTTCTATTGACATATTAAGACAAACCTAAATACACCCACACGTAGATATTTAACACACCTTGATTTGATTCGACGATAAATCACCATATAGACTATCATTTGAATATGTATTTGTTAGGATCCTACTCTCTCATATTGCTTCTTCTTGAAAAATATTGCTCTTTCAGATGACTGAGCTACACAGTGATGGTAATGACTCATACATGCTCCTGAAAGTCTTAATTACGGAATCATCTTGATTCTCTATGCTTTTTACATTCAACTTTAAATGAAATTTGACAATTATACCTTTCTTTTTTGTAAGAATCCTTTTTATTTTTAGTCCAAAGTGACTTATAGAAACCATCTCTTTGTTTACTTGTCATATTTGAGAGACTATGTTTACCATTTAGGAAATTATTCCTTCTTATGATTACCACTATTGCATCCCGACAGCCGTGCACTACATTCTATAACTTTATTCCAAAATACAGTAAACATTTACATAGAAAAATTTGTATTAAATATAACCTTCAAATTCTTGCAAACTCATGAGTCAGATACTTGGAGCAGAGGAAATAGAAAGTACCTTTAGCAGACATCATTTTAAAAAATACTGCCCTGAGTTTTCTTTGGTAGAAGAAATACTATTGTCTGGAGGTTCTGTTTCTGTTTTGTTAAAACACATGCACAGCTTTAAAATTCTCCTCTGAAATCCCATGCTACCAGGAGAGAATGCTGACCTTTTAGCTTATTTTTATTTTCTGGCTGACTTTACAGAGGGTTACTTATTATATCTACTGTGGATACCTATAATCACTAGTAATGCCAAGTCATCTTTCAGACTCTTTTTCCACAATACCAGGATTGTTACAGCGATTTAGAGATCTTGGAATACCTCCCACATTACTTTGACTTTCTCTCTATTCTACCAGCACTAGACCAACAGCTGCTGGGGTGTGTATGTCTATCTATAAAATGTAGATTTTCCCATGTTGGTACTCAAATTATTTCATTTCACTTAATTACACTCATTCCTGTCTGGCTGTGGCCACCATGATATCTCCCCAGACATGCTCTTCTGCACTTGACCTTGTCCTTCACCCATCAGGAAGGAGAGTCAAATTCCATGACCACTGAATTAGAGAGAAAAAACATATCACAAAGAAAAAACCATACTAAATAAGTAAAAACCATACATACAACAAAGAATATGAGAACTAAAGCAGGGTGATAAATTACATAGTCCCAGGTGTGGACCTGATGCACCTTTTAAATAAGGAGATAGGAAAGTCTTCACTGAGTGGATAACATTTAAATAAAGACTTGAAGAGGGGGCCATGTATTCACTGAATTTTATTAATTCTGTTTTTTCATTAAATTCAACTTTATTTTCTGTAATTAATGTTTTCCCTCACTTTTTGGGTAACTATTTAAAGTTACTGTCTTTTTGATATGCATAATTGTTTATGGTAAAGTTTATTTATATACATGTTCAATAAATATTTTCTTTTCCCCAATTAATCAATTCATTAGAAATATTATAAATTCAGCTATTTTGTGTAGATATGAATTCCAGAAAAGAAAGATAACACCAGAATTATTAGAGCTATTACAGCAGCTACAAGGCGCTCTCTCTCTTTGTCCCATGTGACTCACAACTTTAGATTTACTCTTTAAAAAAGGAGAGAATAAATTCTGATTTAAAAACTTACTGAAGAAAATCAGGCTTCTTTTTTCCTTTTTCAAATATCTTGGACAAATCATATATGTTTAAAACTTGTTCTTTTATGTATTAGTTTTTCTAAAGAAGACATCTTATTCAGTAGTGTATATAATTAAAGGAAAACAATTTTCTTAAAAAGACAGTTTACAAAAAAAAAATTTGGGATTTTTATAATTCTCATTGAAAGAATATCTAGTAATTTAAAATGGAAAAATGCAAAAAGCCTGAGTGGAGCATGTTTTGTATGTTTAGGTCATTGGAAGGGGACCTGTGTCATTGGAGTAGCATCAGGAACGATGAAGAGTACTGGGAGATAAGATCAGGACGGAGCAAAAAGCTGGTTTCTGCTGGCCTCTGCCAGCCACTCTCAGGAATCTGCCTGCATTGTGAGAGCGACCGAGAGCCACGGGAGGAGGACTGAGCTATAGAATGACATGATGTCAGCTATGTTTTAAGAGGACCACTCGGGCTTTTATCTCAAGAGTAGACTATATGGAAAGGAGAGATTGAGCTACAGATTATTGCAATAACACAGGCAAGAGAGGCGGTGTCTTCATCCAGGGGGCCAGCAGTTGAGTGGTGAGAAACTTAATAACAGAGAGAACAGAACTGAGTGATTATATCAGAGGCACGAGAGAAAAAGAGGAGGCAAAGAGGATGCCAAGTGTTTGTCCTCAAAAATTGGAAGGATGAGGCTGTCATAAAAGGAAGCATACGTACTGCAAGAAATAAGGTGATATAACATTCATCAATACTGAAATTAGTGTCTACCCTAGTAATATCAGAGACCATCAGTTTCCTTCGCTAAATGAGTTTATGAAAGCTAATAAACTTTGGTATAATAATAAAGAATAAGAAGAAAAAACTTAAAAATAAAAGAATTTCATTTGTAAAGCATAAGCTATTCTCCCATACATAAATGTCTAGTTCCTATGAGGACATTTTACCCATACTATTAAATTAACTAATTAATCTATGCACTTATTTATTAACTTAATCAATATTAATGAGCACCTACCATAGGCTACTATTCTGTGATCAAGTAGTAAAAAATGTCTACCTAAATTCTAATGAGGATAAGATGTTAAGTAGATAATTTCTTTTTTTTAAGAGAACAGGAGGTTGAGCCTTCTTTTTTGTTTTTAAGCAGGCTTTTAAAATTTTTTTGGTGAGGAAGATTGGCCCTGAGCTAACATCTGTTGCCAGTCTTCTTTGTTTTGTTCCCCCGGAGCCCCAGTACCTAGCTGTATGTTTTACTTGTAGGTCATTCTAGTTCTTCTATGTGGGATTCCACCACTGCATGGCGTGGTGAGTGGTGTGTAGGTCTGCGTTCAGGATCCGAACTGGGAAACCCTGTGCTGTGGAAGTGGAGCGCATGAACTTGACCACGCAGCCACGGGGCAGGCCCCCAAGTAGCTAGTTTTAAGTAGACATTTACACAGTGATTTTTGATACTTACATTAATTCTTGGAGTGCTATCTTTAATTATTTTAAATATAATGTGCATGCGAATATGACAATGAGATATTTTTGATATTGATTATTAATTGAACTTCAGTATTAATTGGGTATTTAGGATAAAACAAGAGAGAAAGGAAAATAATTATGATAGACTCTGTATATCTGGAGGAATATCATGTTCCAGAAGTTGCTTTTATAAAGAAAGCAGAGGGGGAAGAACTGAAGAGGTGGAAATAGGAAGCAGAAATGAGTAAAATTACGTTTAGAAATCATTTTACTTAATAGTGTGAAAATGAGGTGGTAGAGATTGTAGCAAAACATAAAACAGGGCCTCTGCCTAAAAGATTGTTGCAGGGACCAGCCTGGTGGTGCAGCGGTCAAGTTCACATGTTCTGCTTCTCCACGGCCCGGGGTTCATGGTTCAGATCTCAGGTGCAGACATGGCACCGCTTGGCATGCTATGCTGTGGTAGGCGTCCCACATATGAAGTAGAGGAAAATGGGCAGGGATGTTAGCTCAGGGCCAGTCTTCCTCAGCAAAAAGAGGAGGATTGGCAGTAATTAGCTCAGGGCTAATCTTCCTCAAAAAAAAAAAAGAAAAGAAAAGAAAAAGAAAAAGATTGTTGCAGTAGAACAGACAATACATTTTGGAGGTCCATACTGTCCCTCAGTGATTGAGTAGCCTGGAGAAGAGAACACCAAAACCAAATGCAGAGCCAACGTACCTGTACAATTAAAAAAGGTACTTTCTTTAGCAAAACATTGGGCGTGAGGTATTGTGAAAAATTGCTACATTTTGACATAACTGACAGTCTGTAGATAAGGTTCAAAGGAAGAGGCACACATTTTTGGAGAGAGTGGAGAATAGAGACAATCTTTTTCTCACCTCGTATCCTTCTGTCCATGAACTGAAATCCATCTCATAGTGGCAAATTCTATGGGTGAAGAAAAAATATGGAGGCACTGTGGACAATTAGACCGGAGCAGGCTCCGGGCAGATGTGACTCAGCATGTTGCTGCAGGCAGCGTATGCGCCACCATGCATATGAACACCTTATGGAACCTACATAATGTAAACATCTGCTGGCTGTACACCACTTTTGTCTAGGGTCGCATAAAAGCAGCCACAAGGGGAACTGCTGCGCTCCCACTGTCTCTTGGCCAAAGTGAATAAAATGTATGTCTACCTTGCCCTCGGGTGCTCAGACGTTTGTTTCAACTCCTCGAGCACCGAGCCCCATGGTCCCTTCATCCGCTGTTTCTCTCCTGCATACACTTGGCATAGTCAAAAGGATTCTGAGGTGTATGGACCTATGGCTCCTGAGGCTGCCGGGACAGACATGTGGCTACCCGTGTGGAAGGATGGGAGTCCGTGGAGGGTACCCTGGTCAGCACTGAGATGGCTCTGCATGCCCAGGGGAGCAGGTGCCAGAGAACGCCTGGCCTGCCATGGGGCTGGCGGGCCGGCTGTTTTTGACAGCCTTAAGCCGGAACATGGATTCCGCCTTGTGGGATGCAGCCGGCATCGGAGAACTCCTAGCCGAGGAGGACACCCTGGAGGCACGGGTGCGGCAGTTGGAACAGGAGCTAGAAATGCCGCCTCGCAGCGACCGGCAGAGGACGCTGAGAACTGGGACGTAGAGGAAGCACGCCCTCTCCACGCTTCGCCAGTAATCCAGCCAAAGGTAAAGCATGAGCAGCCCTTGGGTCCAGGCGATGTTGCCCAAGGAGCCCTGATGGTGACACAGTTCATGGCATATACCACCTATATGCCAAAGGAACTGTGGGACTTGTGCAGGCAGTGGCTGGGGGACCCCATACCAGCCTGGCTCCTGCCGCTATGGGATGAGGGGGCAGATCCCTTCGGCAGCTGCTACAGCCGCTGGCTAACCCAAGGGCAGGGAAATTACTCCATGATGGAGTGGGTGACGGCTGCCGCCTGGGACAGTGTGAGAGAATGCCGGGGAGCTCCCGGAGACTGTAAGCCCATGGCAGACCTATGTGGAACTGGTCCAAGTTATCCGCGTGTTGGGAACGAGATCCCGTCTGATTCTTTTGGGCCAGATATATGGGGTAGCCACTACAATGGCCACTTTGGGGAACGTAGAAGGCCCAAGGAAGGGGAAAACCGTGCATGTCTCACTGTGGGTGGCCCCCAAGCCGAGAGCAGGCTCGGCAGAGAACAGGCCCAAGCAAGTGACTGCATGCAGATATAGATTGACCTGCTAGCTGCAGGCATTGATCAGACGAAAATAGACAAGCAGCCAAACGCTGTCCTGATGGCACTGAGGCACCAGTTAAACCCTGAGAAACAGTTCTAGAAGACAGCAGAAGTGGAGAAAAATCATGGCAAGAGTCACCAGGCAAGCCTTCAGGATTTCTGAAGCCCTCAGGTGAGGAGCTCATGTACCTCTTTGACTAGGGGCAAGGCTGAGGTGCCCGGCTTGGGGGATCCCCAAAGGACCATAGGACTCACATGGAACTTGGGATTTACTGGTCCCCCAGCAATGTACAGCGTGTGCTGCTATTGGTAGACACTGGAGCTGATTACAGTCTGATTTACGGCAACCCGGTTAAGTTTCCAGAGAAGCTGGCGTATGTTGATGGCAATAGAGACGGTAGGTGAAAGTAAAGCCAGTGTCTCTGTCCTTTGGCATTGGCCGTTTACCACCCCGAGTATACACAGTGTATATGTCTCCCATGCTTGAGTATGTTCTGGGGGTGGACGTCTTGCAAAGACTGTGCCTACAGATGACCATGGGTGAATTCCACCTACAGGTGCGTGTGGTTGAGACTGTTGACCTGGTGGACATGAGGAGATCACACAGACTACTGTAAAGTTAAAAGAGGTTGAGATCGTACAATCTACCCACAGTCCTTATAATTCCCTGGTTTGGCCCATGAAGAAGCCTGATGGCATATGGAGTATCACTGTGGACTACTGGGAATTAAATAAAGTGACTCCTCCATTACATGCTGTTGTGCCCTCAATGCATGACCTCATGGATCAGCTGACAGTCCGATTGGGACAGTACCACTATGTTGTAGACCTTACTAATGCCTTCTTTTCCATTGATGTTGCCACTGAGAGTCAAGATCAGTTTGCCTTCACCTGGGATGGCAGGCAGTGGACTTTTCATGTGTTGCCACAAGGATACCTGCACAGCCCCACTATTTGTCATAGATTTATCACCCAAGACTTGGCTGCCTGAGTTCATACTGATACAGTGCTTGTATTTCACTACATTGATGTTGTGTTAAACTCTGACTCTCTTACAGATCTCAAACAGGCTACCAACTCCCTGCAGAGACATCAGGCAAAATGTGGTTGGTCCGTCAATGACACCAAAGTCCAGAGACCAGGACTTGTTGGGATATTAGCGCGTGTTTATCTCTCTTTTAGTCCAGGTGGTGAGACCCCTGTATGCTATGGTAAAAAAGGGGGCCCCTAGAGACTGGACACACGCTGTGAACCAAGCGTTTAAGGTCACCAAGCATGTGGTGCAGCAGGCACAGGCTCTGCAAGTGGCTGATCCAGGATGGCCATATAAATTGGACGTCCGTGTTACCCAAGAGGGTTTTGACTGGGGCCTATGGTAGTGGCAGGACAGGATATGAGCCCCTGTTGAGTTTTGGTCCCAACTTTAGAAAAGGGCAAAAATATGATATTCTCTAGTAAAGAAACAGTTGACAGCTGCCTATGCTGCCCTGGTAGCATGTGAGGCCATCACACGAATGGCCCCTGTAAAGCTCAGAACTACATACCCTGTACAGGGATGGCTCAAACAAAGGAGCTCAGTGAGCTCCAGCCCCCTGAATATAGAGTTATAACAAGTGTTGGGGTCAGGTGAGTTCCTAGCTGTGGAAGAAAAGTCCCCAAAGTCTCCTCTAGAAATAGAGCCCACACCCTATGCTAAAGAAAAGTCCCCGTCCTAGAGAATGCTTGATATACTGATGGTATTAGTAGAGGGTGTGTGCCCTTGGTCCAATGGCAAGTGGACTACATGGGACCATTACCAAAGACCAAAGGCAATGTGTACACCTTTATGGCTGTTGATACGGCCACTGGTTTACTCTTTACATGGCCCTGTACGGCCACAGATCAGAGACAGACAATTAAGGCCCTACAGGTACTCTTTATGGTCTTTTTGGTTGACCCTTGGTTGTAAAAAACCACAAGGGGACACATTTTACAGGACAAGAAGTCCAACAGTGGGCCGGCCCCAATGTGCCTCAACATGAGACAAGTACAAGAATAAAAATGGCCATAAAACATAAAAGGCCCCACTGTAGATGGTTGGTGCTTTTAGCTCCATGGGGACTTGAAAAGCAATGAGACTTACATATCACCCTGTGGGTGACTAGCAGTTGGCCCCCTTGGGTAACTGTCAGGCTGCCACAGACCAGTGCAGGGTCTATCCTAAAGGAAAAGCATGTGATTTCTTTATGGCTGATAATGAGTTCCCCTATACTTCTCCATGTGGAGCCCACGCTTGCAGCATCTCTACAGACAAGAAAAGTATGATATCAATGGCCGGGAAGGCCCCTCTTGGTAGCCACCCTCCTGTCCCAAGATAAGGGACTAGCATACATTTCGCTTAAAGAACATGATTTATCTTTGTTGGCTCCTATCACTGCTTTGTCCTTTTGCCCATAGATAAAGTACAGCGAACAGTATTGTAGAAGGGGCATACACCTGTACTAAGGTTGCCAATGTGTCTAACTGTTGGGTGTACATGGAACTGCCCACCGGAGCAGTAGAAGTCTTGCCATGGCGCATCCACCCCGCTTCGGAAAGAAACGAGACCTGGCTGTATTCCGAGAGACCATCTCATGCTCAGAGATGCCAGGTGGCTCAACAGATATACTGACACTGTGGACATAAGCAGCCCTGGCCAACCCCAAGCCTCTGAGATGGCTATGGGTGCTTACCCGGGGAGGCTGTTGTGCTCCACACACCTGTGCCCTTGTACATAGAACAACAAAAAGGAGAAAACGACAACAAGGTGGATACCCCAGGGGCTGTGTCAAAAGGTTACACGAATGACCCGGCCCAAATATTGGTGAAACGTCCCTCCCTATGTGGGGGTGGCCCCCACAGATATAGTACCCTTGGGTAGCTTCTGGGTCTATGGTAGTCATGAATGGCCTTATCTCCTGACTAACTTGATAGGACAATATACTTGAGGGTGGCCCTAAGCTGTCTTCCCTGCGGCAGTGGGTTCTCACCACGCTGGTGGGTGTAGCTTGTCTCTTAGTGGCTACTTACTGATCATTGTATTGTTGTTGTAAAATGTAGCTTCAAGACGTCGTGCTGTGTGCACGCGCACACACCTCCTACAAGCCCGTGACTGCTGCAGTCTAATGGGTATAGAATGAAAGAAAAATATGGAGGCACTGTGGACAATTAGATGGGAGCAGCTTCCGGGCAGATGTGACTCAGCATGTTGCTGCAGGCAGCGTATGCACCACCATGTATGTAAACACCTTACGTAACCTTTGTAATGGAAGCATCTGCTGGCTGTATGCCACTTTTGTCTAGGGTCATATAAAAATGGCCACAAGGAAAACAGCTGCACTCCCACCGTATGTCAGCCAAAGTAAATAAAGAGTATGTCTACCTTCCCATGGGCTGCTCACCTCTTTTTTTCAACTCCCTGAGCCCCGTAGTCCTGTCCTCGGCTGTTTCTCTCCTACTTACAATGGGACAGGACAAATAATTCTATAATTAACCTGAAGTAGAGGCTCCAGAACCTGCTTGTCTGGGAGGAACGATAAAACCGGAGTATAAGCTTGAATTTAAATGTTGACTCCTTCATATGAAAAGACCCTAGCAGCCCTTTATTAACAGGTTCTAATCATGTCTTCACATAAAGCAATCCACACTCTACATTGTAACGCTGTCCCTTCCAGCATGCAGCTGAGGAAAGAGATATTTCTAGAGTGTCAAGTATTCGTTGATTTTAGAAAGCTTGAAAATGGTAGATTTTAGGTAATGTCAAAGCCTGTGTTTACTCCAGTGACCACTCAGATTATAGCTACAGTGTGTTTAGGAAAATGAAAAGAATCTTTAGACTATATTTGCATATGTAGATGCAGCATGCATAATGGTTTCAGCAAATATTTTTAAACCACTCTTCAAATCAGAATGAAAAATTGATCTTAAAATGGTTGACGTATTAATGATACAACACTAAATCAAGTATGTTTAGAATTTTATTTCAGATTACATCATTTCATGATGGCTTTTAAAACTTGGCTGAGAATGACTGCATGGAAATAAATGAAAACTGGTAAGTATAGATATGTACTATTGTGTAATCCCTGATTTTCATCACAGGAATTTAGTCGTTGGTATTTTCTTTGTAGCATTAAATTGTTTTGTTTAAAAAGCTTTGTATAATTTGTGTTTTTAATTTTGTAAACAGCATCTATGTTGTAATGAGAGGTACTTAGAAAAATCATTAAAAAGTTGTTTATTAACTTGCCTTGCTTTTTTGAAAATGCCTCAATATTCTGCACGTTAAGAGTGCTCAGAACTATTGGCCAGCTGTAAGCATTCTGTTGAAATATTAGAGGACTTGTCCTGAATATCTTAAAGGAGACCTACTAATTAATTTAATCTTGATTTTTATTTTCAAATTAAAACAGCTGTGCTTTACCAAAGCTTATAACTGAAAATTTTTGTTTCCCAATTTCTATATACATTTGTAATTACACAGTACCTGATACGTCCCGAAAGTGATAGGAACAAAAACATGATGCTCCCCATTCATTAACTCAACTGTTTAGATTCAGGTAGTTGTAGGGGTGAGTAACACGTGAGGACACAGACATTAATTAAAAAACCTCACAAGTAAATGCAAGATCTTCACTGGGACAAATGCCCTGAAATATAAGCACACAGTATCATGAAACCATGCTTTAGGAGATAGGACTTAGGGAATTTCTGAAAGGACTCCCTAAAGAAATAGAAATTGGTCATAGAAAAGTAAAATGAATAAAGACGGGAGAAAAAAGATCTCCAAACAGAGGAGGAAGGGTTGCAAAGCACTCTGGCAGGACGAGCGTATGCAGTGCTGAAAGGAGGTCAGCATGTCTTGAGTTCATAGAGTGAGGGGGGAGATGGTACAAGACGAGACAGGAGGGCCAGGGAGCAGTCAGAACAGCAACATTTTGAAGGCCATGATTAATTTTTTAAAATTATATGAACAAGTATCTAAAACACACAGAATTATTTTTTAAATCTGGGAGAAGATAATTCTTGCCTTATTACTCCAGAAAAGATATAGCATAGGAATTTACAAGATCTGAAATATATATAAGAAAAATAAACTTAAAAATGCTTCCTATTTCATCATCTCAGCTACTACTGAGCAGCAGTTTTCTTAGTAATTTTACCATCCCTAGCATCTTTAGGAGGCATTAAAATGACAGAATAATTATTTTAACAATATTTTTGCATTGAAACAAGATAAACCAAACAGATTACGCTTCTAGTGTAGGAAATTAGTGAAGAGCTATTTCACAGAAAGTCAGATAAGAGATGTGTTTCTGTTTCAATAAAATAGAGGTTGGCTTTGAGAGATTGGAATACCTAAAGTTTCAACAAAAATTACAGCATCATTATAGATGTAAAAATGTCCAATGAATAAACCATTTTTTAAGCAAACTGGAGTGTGTGGGGGCAAGATGAAGAAAGATGTGATTTCTACAGTGATGTGTCCCTGGTAACCATGCCCGAACGGAAGAGGAGATTGCCTTCTTTGTGTACAGATTCCCTTAGTCAGGATGGCAACACTCACTGGGGAGAGGGAGAGACTCCTTCCAGACCACGAAGATAGAAACTATCTGGTGTCTATCTCTGATGTATTATATAAACATAAATACTCTTTTGTTTATAAGAGTGGTCTTTGTAGAGGGTAAATTTATCTAACTGGTCTAAAAAGGAGGAAGTACTCTTGTGGCAAACAGGTAACATTATGGTGGAAAAAAAGCAGTGATATCCCTAATAATTTTCTGTTGCATATTACAGATCATTTGCTTATACATTATTTTAGTTGACTCTCAAAACAAGCATGTAGAGAATGACTTGTCCTGCCTCTATCAATTAACTCATTGCCAGTTGTTACTTTTATAACATG
Source organism: Equus caballus (assembly GCF_041296265.1). Classification (NCBI taxonomy): domain Eukaryota; kingdom Metazoa; phylum Chordata; class Mammalia; order Perissodactyla; family Equidae; genus Equus; species Equus caballus. Next base: position 14,350,395 of record NC_091702.1, on the reverse strand, counting down.
CATTCTGATAATAAATGCATGTCTTTATCAAGATAGCTCCCTAAAGTAAGAGTGTTGTGCTATATAAGAAGAGATCACCAAGAAAGAATACTGGACTACTCTTTTGGGGGGAAAGCACATTTTCCCTGGGTAAGTTCTCACATATAAGAATCTCCTTGATGTCTGGAAATTTGTTTCTTAATTAAGCATAAAGCTAGGTTTTAAAACCTATTCTAATTATAACTTATCAAACAAATGTTTTAAAAGTTCTCAAATATTTCTCTACTGGGAACCATATAATAATTATACTGTATATATAATTAATTAATTTAGGTCAGTAAATGCATCTCATTTTCAAATTTTGGAGGTATTATAAAATCCACATTCTTTATCTGTGGTTTTCACCAGCAGCCGGAGTGATTTCTTTTCAACACTATTACTTCTTTTTCAGTGATGTTGTACCATCAATCATCTCTCCTCTTCCTATCGATGTCAGTGTTTTCCTTTCCATGACTTCTTCCTCTCAGCAGATGAGCAAAGTCAACATCAACTTATGCTAAAATATCTTCCTCATTTTCTCATTTAATATTATATCCTTTAAAATCCTTTTCAAGCTATGTTTCTTCTAACTTCCCTCATATGTGCCACGTTGGTCAACTGGCTAGTCTTTCGATGTATTCTGCAATCTTACTCTGTCTCTACAATCCTGTTGTTCTTTCCTTGGGGCACACGCTTCCTTTACGTTTCTCCCTCACTTGGTCCATTATAAATTCATTTATCCATAAAATCCCAATTAAAATAAGACATCATCAATTAAAGATAACCACATATTCTCCACTAGAATCAGTATCTTGAACTCCCTAATCTCATCATATTTTGTTTCTCCACTGAGCAGCGTGATCCTCATGGTCTGTTTAGGGTTGCAGTCATTTCTGTTTGATGCACTAGAGGGCGGGGATTCTGTTTTATTTATATTTCCTAGGGCATCACTCCAGCAGAAGTCTTGCTCAAAATTGCTGCCAAGCAAGAACCTGACATGTGAAATATCAGTCTCATTCCAACTTTGAGAGTGAACATTCAAGGAGGATTCTTATATTCCTTTGTATTCAGTAGCCAACTGTTCTTGGGTTCTGGTCTCGAATCAAATATTCTTAGATTCTAATATTTAAATGATAGCAAGAGTTGCCTTCTCAATCTGAGAAACCAAGAACCTGCGGCCTTCCAATGTCAAAGTGTTTTGCTGGGTCAAATACCTTAAAATCTGTACAAACCAGTTAATTGAGCACAGTACAAGAATACTTATGATTTTCTATCTACAGAGCTATTGCTACTTTGATATATGTCCTCAAATAAAAATACCTCATGTGACAGCTCAGTGTGTTATTTTTACACTTGTGTTTCTAATGTTTTGAATTTTTAAATGTCTCTATGTGGGGTGTCTAAAATAAAACTTTATTTGAATTGCTGTGTAAATATCTAGATCACTCTTGTAAAAATGGTCAAGAAGTGTGTTCCTGGATTTAAAACAAACTTATACATCATCTTTATTTTTCAAGAACATTTCAAATCTCCACTTGATCATGCCTTATATGGACTTATGTTTTCTCCTCACTATTTTTCTTAAATTTGTGTACATTTTATTTATGTGGTTTTAAGATAATTTTCTTTGAATTTTAATTTTTATTCAAATTTTAAAATATGGGTACTGTGTAATTTCATATTCGTAAATCCAAGCAAACACCATGTGTCAAAATAACCTAATTTGAACAGAACACTTTGTTTTTAATTGTACAAGTTGTTTTTCTTAAGTAATGAATAGAGAAAACTTGACATGGCAGATGGTGGGTGGGTGGACCCCCTGTAGGCACAAAATATCTTGGAAAACTAGAAGCCGTGGAGAAGGATTCTGGATAAATTGGCAATTGATTGGGTGATCTGTAGACAAAGAGGTTGGTGTGAAATCAGCAATTTGAATCCAATCTTGATGGAACTCAAATACTGTTTCTTAGAATTTGGATTACTGTTTTAAGCATGATGATTGAACACTTACTTTGTTATATACTGTGTTTTTATGATTAATAGCTTTCGAGATAGTTATCCATTATCCATAGTTCTTGCATTCACTTGTTAACAAGAGAAGCTTTGCAAAACACAGTGCTTGTAAATATATTTATTTGCCATAAAGAAGTGTTTTCAGTGTTTTGTATGTTTAAATATGTTAGGGAAATGGAGAATTGCTAAAGTACATACAAAGAGAAGAAATATGGATACACAGACACACACATATATATATATGCGAAAGTTTAAGGTAAAATAATCCAGATATGACAGTAAAATTTTGGTCTTAATAAGATTTATCAGGTGTCATATTTTTAATCTTGATACTTTTTCAGTATTTTATAATATAGGAAGAAAAGTGTTACATGTATCATATATGGCATGCATGTATATTAAATGAGACAATATATGTAAAGGTCTTCAGTCAGTGGCTTTCATATTATACATACTCAGCAAGTGGTGCTCATCATTATTAATAAGAAGACTGAAAGGCTAAAATAAATGTTTTAATTAGTTTTATCTGGCTACACAGCTGAATATGTATTTAAAATATTTTAATGTTCACTCTGAACATTCATATTTATATTATGTTACCATAGCATAAAATAACTAAGCAAATTTTAAAATATTAAAACTTCTTCACCCTTACTAGGAACAAAAATGTCTGATTATTTAGACTATTGGCTCTGGAAACATGATCTTGGATCAGATTCCTGATTTGCCACCTAATGAACTCATCATATTGAACATATTATTTAATCTTTTCAGGTCTAGATTCTTCATCTGTAAAATTAAGATGACACCAGTGACTACATTGTAGAGTTATGAGGATTATACATATAAATATACATAAAACATAGTCTGGCAAAGATTCATCATGCAATAAATGTTAGTTACAATTTTAATTAATGTTATGTTTTAACACTTTACTAAGAGATAAATGAAATTTTCTTAGTCATTTTCCATATTATATAAGATGATCTGAATATTCAACATTTGGAGGGCATGTTTATACATGAATTCACTGAAAATTTGATTATTTGGCATTTAGAAAACTTGCCCTGAGAGATTTTGGACATCAATTTAACGAGAGTAATTAAAACCCACAGAAATAAGGGGCCAATGCAGTGGCATACTGGTTGAGTTCACGCGCTCCACTTCTGCAGCCTGCTGTTTGCAGGTTTGGATCTTGGGTGCGAACCTCTGCACGGCTCCTCAAGCCATGCTGTGATGGCATCCCACATACAAAATAGAGGAAGATTGGCATAGACATTAGCCCAGGACCAGGCTTTCTCACAAAAAAAAGAAAACCAAAAAAACACCAACAGAAATAAAAAGCTGAAATTCACCAAAAGTTCTTTTATAAGAGTGTTTGAGTAGAAGAAGTCCATAGCTGCTGTCATTTTGTAAAAAGAAATGAACAAAGAAAACAATGATTCCAAATATGAGCTATAAAGCAAATGCCATAAAGTGTAAAGATATTCATTGAGAGTATGATCTAAGTGCTTCTAATATAGGAACACAAGAGACCACATTCCTGGAAAAACCAGAAGAGATTCATTTATCGAAAAGTGTTTAACATTTCTCCAAGACAATGCAAGGAAGCCAGTAATTCTAAGACAATAAAACAACCATGTGTAGTAATCTGTTGAATATCTATTAGTTATGTCCAATTTCTGTATCCTGATAATGTAGACATAATCTGAGTTGTGGTTTTTAAAAGTAAGATAGATCAAGTGGCATCATATATCAAGACTCCAAATGAGAAAAAAAAATCACAAAGAATAGAATTACTGAGGCAGGGATGTAGCTAATTGAAGATGATTGCTTCAAAATGAAATAGAAGTAAAAAAACAAAATTAAACTACTTTATTTTTGGGAAATGGGCCCAATGCATTGCCTCTTTAAATTTTTACAACAATTCTTAAGATAGGTAGTACAATTCTCATTCATGTGTGATAAGACTTGACATATAAAAAGTTCAAATAATTCATCAAAGGTCACACAAAAAATCACTGTCAAGATACAATTGCTACCAAACTCTGTGTGCTTGCTGTTACCCACATAAGCAGAAACTGCTACTACTAGTGGAAATATTTGGATATAATGGCACAGCCCAAGGAAAGACCCGGTGAGTTCCCTTAGTATCTGTCAGTAATCCTCCACTAGTAACTGAAATAGTACATCTTAAAAGCCAACAGCATATTTATTCCTATTTTACATTAATTATTTTCTTCCTCACTACTAAAAGAACATATTTCCTTATTATTTGGAACATAACAGAAAAGAGTTTTTAATGTTTAAGTAAAAGTATTATTGGAGAAAGAAAATAAAAGATACATATCCAGTGATTTATACCACTTATTGAATTCCTAGCATGTGTCTAGCAACTTAGATACATGAACCAGAAGCTACAACCACCTGATCAGTCCAGTGTCTATTTTATAGACTAGTAAATGGAAGTTTAGTAAATCTAGATATTCCCTGAAAACATACAAAATGAAGGAGGCAGATTTAAGTTTCAAACGCAGATGTTTGATTTTATAGTCTGTGAACTTTTCAATGAATCTTACCTGAATGAATGATAAATTTAGTTTCTCCAAAGTAGTACGTTATAATAAAGTATTTCTCTCTGAAGAAGAATCATACCAGTACAATCCCTGTACTTTCAATCTCAAGCAGTGGTTAATGTGGTTAGAAGAAGAAATTACTGTAGTACATGTCATTGTATCAAAAGTGTAAACAGTTCCATAGGATTAGTTTAGCATGAATAACCCAACAAAAATGATTGTGTGAGTGAGAGAGGAAGTAAGGAAAGAAGAATGACTATGAGGGTAATGAAAACAAACTTCATATATTCAGTACATTTGAATTGGAGAATCTGAGACATAGGAGAAGTTGAATATGTATTTGTAGTCAATGTATAAATTGCTAGTTACCTGAAGCATGAAACTTCATTACCCTCATCTTAGCTCCTAGAAATCCAGAGTTAACGATTAGGAAATTATCTTTCCCTGAATTTCAGCCAAAACATTTAACTCAATAACCCACAACATTGGTTAAGTGCTGTGTAAAGAAATGTTTCCCTTTACGTGAACCATCAAAGTGAAGGAATGCTCCTTTACTTTGCTTTATTGCCCACAGAGGTTGCCAATTAATTTTATTATAACACTCATAAGTTTTAGTGCTTTCCTATAAGATCCTCTTCAGGTTTTACCCTCTTAGTTTTGTGCTTTTCATTGTACTTAAATTTAATTGCCCTGTTTGTATGAATACTTCAATTCCCCCTCTCCTTTTTTTTTTTTTTTTTTTTTTGAGGAAGACTGGCCCTGAGCTAACATCTGTGTCCATCTTCCTCTACTTTATACGTGGGATGCCTGCTACAGCATGGCTTGATAAGCAGGGTGTAGGTCCACACCAGGGATCTGAACCAGTGCTGGGGCCACAAAGCAACGCACAGGAACTTAACCACTACACCAGCGGGCTGAGCCTTCAATTTTCTTTTAATAAAATATATACTTGGTTTTAAAACAACATTGCTGATTTATTTTTCCATCAACCAAAATTAACGGTAGCATTGTGCATTTAAAATTTATTTTAATTTTGAATTCTTTTAAATATATAGTACAGTACAGAATTTGATAGAAATTAATATAACATGACCCAATGAACCCTAATAAGTTAAATTAAAAATATTGAAATATTATATATATTTTAGATATGAGGAAATTTACAGTTATATCTAAAGCCACATGAAATTTATTCTTTTTCAAGTCCCAGATCCAAGATTATAAATGACAAGTCTAGATCATGTCAGACCTTGCAAACTACTTAAAAAATACTTAGTTTTAAATGAAAATTTGATGGTAAATCATTAGACAGTTTTGTGCAGAGCAGTAGTATGACCTGACACATTTCAGTGGAAGCAATCTACTATTATATTTAGAAAAGACAAAGGTGAGGAAGAAGATTGACCAAATAGGGGGCTATTGTCATTATTTTAGGGAGAAATAATAGGATTGAAACATAATGGTAATTGTGGAAGTGAGTAATCAAAGTAATTGAGGAGTAATCAAACTGAATATGGAAATTGTCTTATTGATTTACCTGATTGATGGATTCTGTGATGTTGCAGTAAGAGGGTAAGGAGACAAGGCAAGCATAGTTCTGCTTTCCTGTTTTGTTTTGTTTTGTCTACTTTGGTCCTCTGAATCTGGAAGGGTGGTGTTAGGTGTTACCATGAACTGTGACAGGGAAAATTATGATAAGATCAGCTTATGAAGAAAGGCTTAAGAAAACATTAAGGTGTTTTAGGATATTTTTCTTTGTCTTTTGGGGTCTTCAATTTACATAAAACAGTTCTACATAAGGATTTGTTCTTATTTCCTGTCCTAGACTATGTGTTAAGAGAAATCTGTAGGGGAGGGCAAATGTGAAAATGAATCACAGATTGTGAATAAAAATGAAGGGTATTGAACCCTGTAGCATTCATTGTTAGAATGCATATATTACAAATATGCAAATCGTATATGTATTAAACTCTTTCTATTTTTCCTAATAGATTTCTTTAAGAAAGAATATCAAATTGCTGAGGTCCCTAAAGCATTTTTAAAATATGTCTTATATTCAGATTATTTTGTGATTATTTGATTCCAAAGAACTAAAACTCATTAAGAAATAATGCCTCAAGAAGGAAGGAATAAGTGCCATTCCAAAAACGTATCTGCAGAAAACTTTACCGCTAGATGAGTGCAGCTGATGTTTCCTCCATTTCTCTCCTCTGGGTCTTCCTACACACTGTTTTACTTACCACCCCAAACAACTGAATTCCAGGCATCCTCCCCTATGTGGAAATACCTGTTATGACAGCCCAATATAGGATGTTAGGCTGTGAGTATACATGAACTTTTGAGCTTGGATCTTTGCACACAAAATTCACATTTGGGAAGTGAAAGCTAATTAGTTCAGAGTGGCCGAGTTAGCACTCTACAGTGGTGAAGGCGATAGTGTGATGGAGTACTTCAGGAAGGCAGTGTTTCTGCTAAGAAAGAACTGTAAGTGAGGAGCAAGTTATTACTATCTCTAGTGTAAAATATAAGCAAAATAACTTTACCATAAAAAATAAGCAGAAAAATAATTTATTGATTATCATAAAAATATCCTGTTTTTAATGCAACTTTCAGAGGTAGTATTGGTTATTAATTGTCATTGTTTGCCCTTTTTCTTTATTTTTTAATAAATTCCCAGATATGTAACTCAGGTTAGTTCTTAACAATGACATAAAAAATACCGTTCTGGGGACATGAATATTGGAATTGGTACCACAAAAAGGTCCATTTTTCAGTTTGCTGGGAAATGGGAGCTGAATTTCTTCAACTGGTTTTGAGTTACGTCAACTGTGAAATAACGATGTTTCTCCAGCTCCTATAGGAGTTTTTGCTGTGCAATAATTTGAAGTGCAGAAGGTCTAAAATTGCAGATATCTCATGCACTTATTCCTCTCTAAGCTGCTGTGCAAATTTAGAGCAAAAAGCTATAGTGATGTTTTCAAACACTGATTTTCACACATATATTCATAACCAAATCCAGTTTATAAGAAGTACATTAGTACTCACAAAATGCTAACACGAAAATTTATGAGAATGGCTAACAATCTCCTTCCTATCTTAGTGTTACAAATATTCAATTAAAGTTATTATACTTTAAATATTAATACCATAAAAATTATGATAAAATTTGAATATACAACAATATTAGCTTTCATTACTATTTCTTGGAGTTCCATTAGGCATTTAATAGCAAATTGTTAATATATTATGCCTCTAATTTTCCCAGAACAATAAACTGAATTTTGCTTTGAAAAGGCACAATATTGATATATAGCTTAATATTTACATTAATATCTTTCTTATCACAATTTTCCATTTATTTAAATTGTATTTGCATAAAATATATCACATTAATTAATGTGACCTTTATAATCATATATATTATCCACAGAATAATCCTTCTCACGCTTACACTCTTCTGGCATCTTTAGAGTCTCTTTTTTTATTGGATCTTTCTGCATTCCACTGTTTGCTGTTGTCAACTATAATACAACAAAATAAAAACGTAAAATTATTCAATCTAGCTGAAAATTCTATATCTCAAACATTCCTATTCTTTAGTTAACAAATCTCTTGAATCTGGTTTCCTTAACTTCTGATAATCTGGGTTCAGTACTCTTCTAGATACATATTACCTCATTCAGATTCAGATTTAAATCATCATTCAGATTCAAGAAACATTTATTAAGCACTTACCTTAAACTTTAAAGTATATAATATTATCTTTAATTCTTATATGAGGGTTTTATTTTTCATGTACCTATTAAACAGGAGGGTAAGTATCTTCAGAAATTTGAAAGCATTTGGCCTAAGCAGAGCTATATATTTGATTTAGGTTTTGCTGTGTATTAGTCAGAGTCCAATCATGACAGAGAGATCACGCATAATTTGAGAAGGGAAAGTTTAATATAAAGAATGATTCTCCACAAGAACAGATTAAAGTGGTAGGGAATTGGCTGGTAAGACGTAAAGGGAACTCTAAAGTTACAGAAAGAGCAGGTATAAGGAGCAATCACTACACCTACAGGCAAGACCAAGCACCCAGGGAAGAGACGCCCTGGACTGAATCAGACCTGGTTGGAGAGGAAATCTCTGGCTCATTGAAGGACAGAAGAGTCACGGCAGTGCCATGGCAGTAGATCTTGCTGAAAAGTCTTACTCTGGAATTTGTTGGAAATCTTCTCTCTGTGGTGCTTAGGAAAGATGTTTATGGAGTAGCGTATCACCAGAGACATTCTGCTACCAAATGGTCTAATAGAGATGTGGGGGAAAGCTACTGGCCACTGTGCCACTGTCCTCCATGCACTGGAGGAGCCAGACATTGGCAGAGGTGTGAGTGCTGCAGGATCCTGAGCCTAGACAAGCTGAGAGCCCTGCACTAGCTGGAGGTACTCCTCTGCCAAACTGCTCATGGTGGGTGTATGGGGAAGCTATGCGGGGTGGCCTCTAGGAGCTGCTGACCACCATGCACTGTCAAAGCCAAACAATAGAGAAGCGGAGAGCATTTCAGGAGCCTGGTGCTGGAGAAATCCGCACACTGAAAGAGCCTACAGGTGAGCACACCCAAAACGGGAAGCAAAAACCTTTCTTCCTACAATGTCTCTCCAGCATCTCCTATTGGCAAAGCATCAGTGCCAGCTAGGAAAGAAAAATATTTAAAAGGTCAAGGCTCATTTTTGCAAAGCAGGTCAAATGGGATAAAATTATAGCTGGAAAGCAATAAATTGATAAGTGAAATATTATACAAATCCCAAATCTTTATTTTCAAGTTAGATATGAATTTTAATTTTTCATCTCCAATTTCAGATTTTTGGCTATGAGAATACCCTTCTGCCATAGTAGTCAATTCTACCCTCTGATGTTGAACAAATTTGTGTAAACAACCCTATTGAACCCACCCCAGGCCCCAAAGATTCATAATTATTGAGGAAAGTGAATATATTCAGGATCAATAATGAATGTGTAGGTCACTCATTTCATGTTTTTTTCTCCTAAGGAAGATTCACCCTGAGTAACATCTATACCAATCTTCCTCTATTTTATATGTGGGTTGCCATCACAGCATGGCTGCTGAAGAGTGGTGTGGGTTCGCACTGGAGGACTGAACCTAGGCTGAAGTAGAGCTTGCCAAATTTAACCACTGGACCACAAGGCTGGCCCCCCTGTCATTCAGTTCTTCTTGACTTTAGGTCAATACAAAGACGTCTAGCAGGAAATAGGTGCTTGGACTGTGGGACTTTAAATCACATATTCAAGGAAGCACAAGCATCCCCTCCCATGTGAGATCAGAGACCAATATCCATCATCAGTATGATGTGGCAGAAACTTGGCTCCAGACAAATTCTTCCACCTTAGCTTCTATGTTCCAGGAAGTCTCAGCCCCTCTCTGGCATGGCCAGTGGTTAGAATCTAGCCACAATATTGAGCTGCTCATCCGGACAGTATCTGTGGCCTTAGCATTCTACAAGACTGTCTTAAGCCATTACCGTGGAGATTTCCAGGAGGTCAAATTGTAAGTAATAAACCCTAGACGAGTAAACCCTTACCTCCCACAGATTGGGGAGATTCTATTTTTCACACTAGCTACCACACTTTCCTTACTTAGATAATTTCAGATAAGATTTGTAGTTTTCTTTGTGGCCATATTTTCTTCTCCATACTTATTGCCAAAACTTTTGTGTAGTTTTGATCATTTTAAAGCTCTACTATTTCTGAGGACTCCAAATAGTTATTTATTACCCACTGGATTCAATTGAAATTATTGTGTGTTTTTTGTAGTGGAAAGAATATGGACAACTAAAGATAAGGAGATCCCTTTTATGAGTCTTAGTACTGTCACTTGCATATCACGTTACTCTAAATAAATAATTTTCCCTTCCAGATTTTAGTTTCTTCCTCTCAAATTGAGTGAGGAAGATTCAGTATGTAAGGCACTTCTAATTTCTACGTAGAAAGGTAAAGAATCAGTAGATAAAGTGGTCCATATTATTACTGCTCTTCAATATTTCTAATTCTCTTTCCCATCTGGGCACATCAGAGGACTGAAGCTTCTAGTCACTTTGAGGTGTGACATAGCCAGATGACTTCATTGGCTAATGAACTGTGATCTGAATTATGAATGTCATTTCTAGATGAAAGCAGTCAAGATATCTTGCCATGCCGCTGTGATCTTATGAGTTCATTACATGGATTCATACAGTGGCGCCCCAGATCAAAGCAACCTAAAATAATAAGCCCACATAGGGGACAGCATCTATAGCGGGTTGCCCTACTCACAGTGAATATTATGTAAATGAGAAATGAGTGAACACTATGTATTTTAAGCAACTAACTTGTTTGATATCACAGCATAACTTATAAAAGATTTTAAAAAATCAATGTAGCTAGACAAGAACCCAGAAGGATAGTTATATAGGCAGATAGAACAATAGAAGGTAACACTTATTCAGCACATATGATTATGCCAGGTACCACTCTAAGAGTTTTACCTAAATTGTCTATTTACCCCATCCGTTTAAAAAGGTGAATTTATGATTCCTGTCTAACGCCACTGATAACAAGAAGGTTTAAGTAATTTCCCCAAGTTCACAGATTACAAAATAAATTGACAGGACCCATATTCTGAAAACAGAGTTCTTGCTTTTAGCCACTGATGAGTAGATAGCTAAATAGAGAGGGATTTCTCTAAGCACATTTGGAATAACATATTTGAGTGGTACAGAAAAGGAATTTTCTGTTTAAGAGGGAAGTTTCTCACTTGTAACATGGCTTGGGTTTGGCCAAAAGTAAATCATCAATGTATCGTATTTTTCAATTCCAAGTAGCTCGTCTATTACATGTTAAAACTACTATGTGAGAAGATATAATAATTTCCTGAAAGTTAAGTAATAACTTAGTAAAATAAATACATAGTGAATAATGTTCTTGACTGATTGCATGATGTTTCAATCTGTCCTCCAACAATTATCTGTTAACACTCATTAAAATACTGGCAGCTGACAAAGCCTTAGGGAATTTAACCAAATCTACTAACCTGAAATAACAATCCAAGAACACTTCAAGTGAAAGTCAAATCTGGGTGAAAAATATGATATTTATTATTGACTACTTTGCAAATTAATAATTATTTTAAAATTAAAACAAAATTTGGTTTTGGCCTAGAAAATGTAAATCTTTTTAAGCATATACAGTGAAGTACAATATACTGTCACCTTAACAGAAATTGTGCTACTTGAATTCAGTGGTAACATTATATCAGAACTCACAGTGGAATAATCTTCTACTAAATTAAATAGAAAAACAAGAAACAATGCTTGTAGACAAATTATCTTCTTATGTTTCAACATAAGAGTATAATAAGCCCAATGAAAAGATTAAAAAATAAAGAAGAGAAGAAAGATAACTTTGGTAAATTTCATTGCAGGTACTAAAGCTATTTTGAAATATTGTGCATAAGTAATATAAAGGAAATTTGGCAATGTATCAATATTTGTCATCTCCATGAAATCAAATGCAGAAATTAAAGTTTATTCTAGGGCATCAAAATGACAGCAATGACAGATGCAATAGAATGATAAAGATGTAACCAATATTTAATAAAGACACCATTAACAGTGATAAAGAAGGTATATGATGACGTAGTCTGTGTTGTAAGTTCTAACATATAACCAGTTGTATTGTCTACAGGAATCACATACAAAGCTGGGAGTGCTCAGAAGTCACAGTCGTTTGAAGAGTTGATAGCTTAGATAAGTTATACTCTGGATTAGATTTGGTCCGATGCAAAAGGATGTCTCATCACTGAATCCACTTCTGCAGCCTTTGCTTCCCTGATTAGCAGAACAGCTGTTGTCAAGCACACAGGCAGACACACACATGTACACACAGACACAAAGATAGGCTTCTGAAATGACTTGATAGAAAACCTAGAAATCTTTCAAATAATCTAAATATACACAAGTAGTCATCATGAGAAACACTTTATTGGCTTCTAAATTTACTTCCTTGTATTAACGTGAAGCAGATTAGTGTAAGAATTTAATCTAGTGGAAATCTACCTCATAAAGCATAATCTGTAAACAGGAATATTGATTAAGAAAAGGTTATCCTATTTCTAGATAGAATAAAATTAAAAGTACAGAGGGACCAAAGTCAATTGAAAATTTTCATGTTTTTCAATGGAATACCTTTGAATATTTGGGAATCATGGAGATGTTTTTATCAGGGAAAATTACGAACATGAGTATTTGAGATTTCTCATCACCGTCTTGTGTAAAAACTATGGAGCAAACATAAAGACAAAGTAGAACAGAAGATAAATGAAAATACAGACAGGCAAGGGGACTTGATGGGTAAATTCAATTATCTTTGTTAAAAATAGACTATTTAGCATGTATATTTTCTTCCTCTTCTCAAAAAGGTACTTGGAAATAATTTTTAAAAAATTTTAGCATCCCTGGGACATAAGAGAGGTTGTCTCAATACAGTGGAATTTTGAGGAATTTCTGGGAGATATGAAGCAGACGGGAACAGATGGAGGGCAAAGCTGATCAGTGCAGAATAGCCTTTGATTCAAAGCAGGCAAAAGGGGAAAACCTGGAAGAATAAGTGAGCAGGTTTTCTAAACTGAGCCCTGAAAACCATCAAAGCTCAGAACAGAAGGGACTGGATACAAAGCAACCTGGGTAATAAGGTAGAAAGTGAAGGGATTCAGATTCTGAGCTAGTCATTCCCACACAAGTCGACTGGTACAATCCGAGTTGCCAGGGACTATTAAAAATGAACTGAGGGATATGGCACTGAAATCTGTCAATGTTGGCAGCAGAGACAAAGAGAAGAAGGGATTTACCACAGCAAACATTTGGGTGCCATTAACAAAACTTGGAAGAAAAAAATGATTTAACATATTTGGAAAACATCCTGAATGATGTGATATTTTCTTTCTTATTGAATCCCCAGAACTAAGACTATAACTGGACTCAAACAACTCTAACACCTCAGAGTTTGGAAGATTGTGCCGCCCGGGGAATAGACAAGGAGATGAAATACAGGACTTTTAAGGTTTCCTCCAGGGACCAATACACTGAATAGTTAACCATAGGCTATACACTCAGGCTTCATTTGGTGTGAAAAGCAATTTAAAAGGGATCATGCCATTTAAGGGAATTCATAGCCAAATTCCTGGTTGAAGAAGGCTACCATCTACTGGAAGGCTTCTAAACAGACCCAAACTCTCATGTCAAACACCTCACTCAACCAACACACACATAAAAATCCCACCGGACAAAGCCCATGACAATTCATTAATGTGGGATTAGATAAACAGGATGGATGTGGAAGTGATCTTTTTCACAAATTTGTCCTTGGGTGGATGATGAAATAGGAAAAACATCGGTTTATTCATTTTAGTTTTTTGAAAAGTTAATGAGCTTTTAAAAAGGACATGTAAAAGCTTAACACAGCGTATAACCCCAGTAATGTTTATTAACTTCTTTTTCATTAAGTCATAGAAGGCAGACTGATAATAATTTAGGCCTGCATAACTGAAGAGATGGTCAGATTGATCAGTCATATGAGAAGAAAGCACTTGCTTTGGAAGATAAACACTGGGACACTGACCAATAGGGGTGGGATCCCCTTATTGAACATTCTGTTCATTTTGATGATATCCTTTAGAATTAGTGTGCGGTTTTTGCTTTCTTGGAACAAACACATTTGACAGAAACACAAAATAATGTCAGAATGTATGGTCCAGGATGTGGAATTAACCTTCTAACTGATAACCTTCTAATTAATAGCTCCAAGTGTCCTAGAGAAAAATGTCAGGAAAATGAGAGGCTCCTGCCTTAGGGACAAGAGTGTGACATCAGCACACTAGATGTTTACTGCAACAGATTTGCTCACTTTGTCACCAGTAATTAATGGGTTTAGTAGTAGTTATTAATTTCCTTATATTAAGCATGTTCTATTTATTTTCCTCTGAAAGGGTTTAGGGAGATAGAAATAAGATTTCTTCTCTATTTTTTTCAGCTTACACAGGGACCAATTGTAATAGAAAATGTATTCCTCAGAATACTGAGCAGTGACATGATTCATGAAGGATGCTGAACAATCCATCATTCTATATCAATCTAGACATTCTTTTTCTAAAAATGACAGATTTGAAAAAATAATCAGACATACGAGGAGGAACAGAAAATTTTCAAAATAGGTATAAAATGAGTGTATTAATTAGGACAACCAGCTATTGATAAAAAAGCTGAATGCAGAAAACAGATAGGACTTTGTAATAAAAACAACTTTAAACACTTTTTTTCATGAAGGAATCAATAAATAAGCTTGGCAAGAAAGAAAGTTTTGGGAAGCAAAAGGTATGGTGGTCAAAATAATGGAGAAAAAGTCAACAGAGAAACTGAGTGGATAATATGGAATACTGACTGTGATTTGGAAGGTAAACATTAGATATTCCACTGGAATGCAGAACAAACATGCAAAGAAGAGATTAAAATACTGAGTGCTAAGACATGACACATGGGATCTAGAACATCCAAATCCATAGAATAATAGTTCCAGGAGCACAAAATTGGGTGGATAAGGAGGTATAAAAAATTCAAACTAATGGTGAAAACTGAAATAAAGAAATGGTTAATCTTTAATACCCAAAAGGCTACTGAATAATGAACAGTATTGAAAAGAAAACAAAACAAAACATTACTCAGTGAAAGTCATATATTCTAAGGCTAAATAGGAAGCCTGTGAGCTACCTAATTCAGGGAGATGGTTACAGAGGAAAGAGAATCAGATTAGTGTTAGAAAGCTCCTCCAGAACATTAAGCTATCACAAGGTCTTTAATGGAAAAGTATTGTAACGTTTAGACTCCACCTTGGAGCAAATGGGGCAGAGTGTAGAACGGATCTTTTCAGATAGGCAAAGATCAAAATATATATGATCTATAATTACAGTTTTGTCTGTTTTGCGTTGTAACTATTTATTCTGGTAGAACTTTGGAATGATTCTCAAATGCCATTTGGTTTTTATTAATACGCCTCCTAACCAGGGGATGACAAGGCTCTTTTTAAGCAACTTTGTGTATTTTTCTCCATGACCAGTGGCCTCACCTTCTGTGTGACCCTTCCTTTACAGTCTGATCCCTGCCCACTCTGGAATTTGGTATCCAGAACTACGCCCAGGGGCTGAGCAGCTTTCTCAGCCTGCTTTGTGCATGTTGACGTGTGTGGGCACTAGAGTCTTTTATTGTCATTTAGTACAGGGTGGTGATGCTTATGACAGTACAAACAACCTTAAATCAATTAGCTTCTTAACTATTTGAGTTAAGTGAATTCCATGTGTTAAATAGCTGTAAGTACAAGACTGTAATGCATAGTTCATTTCCTGCATAATTCTTGTATCTGCTTTATTATTATTATTTTGGTTTTTGTTCCCAGACCCTGCCCCCTCTCTTTCTCCTTCTTTATCTAATGTGGTCAATGTGAATTTATTAGGCTTTGGTAGGAGAGTTACACCTTTGGCCTCTTTGCCATGAGCTATTTTTGTCTAATTGATGGGATTTAATGTTACTGCTTTAATTCATTCATACAATTTAGTAATGAATTCTTTGATTTGACCTTTCACACAATTTTAAATTTGCATTGGCCTTTGTAGTTCTCCTTAGTTTATTTTCTCTTCTTTGAGAGTTGAGAACAATTAGTCTTTTCTAACCCTGCAAGTGTCTGCATTTCTAGCCTCTCTTTGTTCTTTTCCCATTCTTCTTCAAATTTGTTATATATTTTATCTTGCAGGCATTTCTTTTTTTAAAATAGTACTTAATCTGTTGAAACCATTGGTCACTCATATATCCATACTGAGATTATGTTTTCTAACATCTTCTATAAATAAAAGTTCAGTAGAATATTAACACATTCCACCTGATCACAAGGACAGTTGTACCAACTGTCCTGTCACTGTATAATATTTATCATGCTCCTTCTAGACTTCAGTATTAATTTCATCTAACCCTTTAAATCAACTGACTCTTTAACCATTGCTGTGTTTCTGTGTTTTGCTTTTGTCACAGTAGCACCTACTTCAAGCATCATTTTTACAAATCAGTCTGCTGCAGTAACAAATAAACCTAAACCTTCATGACATCATATAGCCAATATTGTATTCTTAGTCATACTTCCTGTCATGCAGGCTCTGCTCATCTTAGATAACCAGGTAGCAGCAGAGTTTCCACTTTGACACATGCACCTGTATTCTCCAAAGAAGGAAAAGGGAATTTGGTGAGACATATGCTGGCTCTCAAAACTTCTGAGAGAGAAATATCGCTTATGCTCTCTTTTCATTGATCTGGTGAAGTCTCATGATCTGACTGACACTGTTGAAAGGTAATAGAGAAATACAATTTTAGTACATGGTAGGCACTATGCTAGCATTTGGGTCCAAGGGAGCAAATCAAACAGCAAAAGTTCTTATTTTTTTGCAGGGACAGATCAATCTTCCTCATTGTTTTTCCTCCCCAAAGTCTCCCAGTTCATGGTGTATATCCTGGTTGTAAGTTCTTCTGTTTCTTCAATGTTTGCTGCCACCACAGCATGACAACTGACAGACGGGTGGTGTGGCTCCACGACCCAGAAATGAACCCGGGTGGCCAAAGTGCTGAGAGCACCAAACTTTATCCATTAGGCCCTCAAGGCTGGCCCCAGAAAATGTTCTTAACATATTTGAAATTTTATCTTTTATTTAAATGAAGTAAATTGGGTTTGCTTTTGATTTTTAATGGGATAATTTTAGAAATTTTTAAGGAAATTTCTATTTTGCTTCCTTTATTTAAAACTTTTATCTTTTAAAACAATCTCTCCTAGGTTTAATGCATCATAGAGAATTCAGTTGTTCATTTGCCTAATTTTTAAAAGTGTATTATCTAACAAGATATCACAATTTTAACAGCGAAAAACAGCACACATTTATTATCTCACATTTATTAGCTCAAAATTTCTGGGGATCAGGAGTCTGGGCTCCTCAGAGTCTTAAAAGGCTGCAATCAGGTACAGGCTGAGCTGTGGTATCATTAGAGGCTTGAAAGGGAAAAAAAACTGCTTCCAAGCTCCCTCAAGTTGTCGGCAGAATTGATCTCCTTGCTACCATGGAACTGAGGGGTCTGTTTTTTGCTAGCTTTCACTGGCCGCTGCTGTCAGCTCCTAGAGGCCACTAGCAGTTCCATGTCTCATGGCCCTTTCTGCAGGCCCTCTCAGGACATGGTGTTGTAATTCTTTAGAGCCAACAAGGGAGACTCTCTTCTCAAAGGGTCCAGTTCCTCTTCTAACGTTTTTTGATTAAGTCAGACTCAACTAGGATATTTTGATTAACGTAAAATCAATTGATTTGGGATCTTAATTACATCTTCAAAGCAATGTCATCTTTCCCATATTCTGTTGGCCAGAAGAAAGTCACAGACCCTGTCCACTCTCAGGGGGCGGGGATTATTCAGATGGTGAATACCAGGAAGTCAGGGTCATGGGTAGTCAAGGTAGAGTGTGTTCAGTACAGGAAGATTGCTATTGTATTCCTCATGTCCAATTATATAATCTAATTTGATCACATTTGTGAAATAATGTTACCTATTAAGTAGCCCTTATATTTTCCTAATCATTTCTTATTGTCCTTTTTTAAACTGTTAAAAGTTTCCCAATAAATGCATCTTTTAATTTCTTCTATTATTTCTAAACATTTATCTTTTATATACTATTTATTGTTTTGTGTAATAGAATTGCTTAATTTTATTATAATTCTCAATTAATTAATTTTGTATCAGGCACTCTGTTAAGCACTTAAATATGTTATCTTATTAATTAATTATAATATATCCAATTTACATATAACTGTAAAGGTTTCCTAAAAACATCTAGTGTGTAAGTGATAAATTACACTGGCCAATTTATGTCTATTTATTTAACAAGGCAATTATTTTATGTGCTATATATTTGATCCATTAAGTTAACAATAGCTTCAATGTCAATTAAAATATATTTATAAAAAGTGACCTCCATTTAGTCACATAAACTAATGGTTTATTAGGATGGTTGTATTTTAATACCTATCTTCTCTTTTGCATTCCCTATAGTAGCTTTATAAATTAATTTTCCTTTAAATTTTCTGTGCTATTTTGAAAAATTCTGTATAAATTTATTTTGTGACCTAACTCAATCTGAATGTCTTTTTATTTCAAAAAGCAAGGTTAGATTATTTAAATTATTATTACTTCTCTTTGGTATAGTTTATGTGCTGAAATAGTTTTTTATTTGTTTCAATGCTGCCATTCTGTTTCCTTGACATACTTCATTTTATTATGAGATTGTGTTTTCCCTGTTTATTTTAACCTAGATTTGAAAATTTATGTAACATTTCCAGTATTGCTACTGGTTCTGCTTATGTCAAATTTATTTGGGCATACATCTTTTAATTATAGGAGATGAAAGCTAAAGTGCATTTTTCCATAATCTATTTTATATGAATTTTAAAATCTTATGCTCTCGTGTGATCCCCTCCTTTTGTGTGTTGGCTCAGTCTAATGATTTACTTCTAACAAAAAGAATAAGACAAAAAGTAATGGGATAAGGCTCGATTACAAAAGATTGTGATTTCCATCTTGATGATGCCATTTCTGGTTCCTACTTGTTCATTCTGATGAAGCCAACAGCCATGTGGTGAGCTGCCCCATGGAGAGGCACAGGTGGCAGGTAAATGAAGGCAGCTTCAGGCCAACAGCCGTGAGGAACTGAGAGTCTCTGTTCCAGAGCTCCTCCAGGTGGCTGAGTGATTATGGTGCTGCTCCACTTCAGAGGCCCAGGGTTCTGCTGGTTGGAATCCTGGGCCTGGACCTACTCACTGCTCATCAAGCCATGCTATGGTGACATCCCACATCGAAGAACTGGAAGAACTTACAGCTGTGATGTACAACTATGTACTGGGGCTTTGGGGAGAGAAAAAAAAGAGGATGATTGGCAATAGGTGATAGCTCAGGGCCAGTCTTCCTCACCAAAAAAAGCATCCTTAAAATAAATAATAAACACAGCTCCTCAGTGCAAGAACCCATGAAGAACTGAGTCCTTCCAACAACCACAGGAGTGAACTTGGAAGTGAATGGTCCCCAGCTGAAACCCAGCAGACACTGCAGCCTTGTGAGAGACCTTGAGATGAAGAAATCAGTTTAGTCATCCTGAAATTTCTGAATCATAGAAACAGAATGAAAATAAATGTATGTTGTCCTAACCCGTTAAATTTGGGGATAATTTGTTAAACAGTGATAGATAAGCAATACAATTTTTTACATGATTGTTTTCCTCCAAGTATGTCAAAAATATATTATCTTGTATTAGTTGTTTCCAACAGTATGCATCTCTCAGTCTGTCTATGGAACAATCTTCAAACTGAGGCAGTTGAATAAAAAAACTAATATCTTAAGTGCTTCAGTGAACAAGCCTCATCTTTTTCCAAAGAAAAGACATTTAAATAAATTAATTAAATTTAAATAATTACACATGGATTGGGGAATATTTTATTTTAATATTTTAATAAAAAATTTTACATATATACCACCTATGAAATACTTTCTAGTTTTGAGTTAAATTATAAATAAAGTAACAAAAATTGATTCAGAAGCATGAAATGCTTAAAATACAAAAAACAAAATTAATTTGAATTACATAATTAAATTTGATTTATTGCAAGTAGATGAAGAATATTTAAAAATAACAAATTATTTAAGTAAGTCAAGTAGACACATATCTACTTTGAGATCCAGGGAGTACTCAATAAATAATAACAAGGAAATATTCTTTAATCTGATGTTATTAAGCCCAGTGTTTTCTTATAGAATAGAAGTGTGCATTTAAATTTTACCCTAGATTCACTCATTGAAACTGGTTTACTATATCAAGAATTCCCTGAGCCCTGCTTAGGTTTATTTCATGCTATAAAACACTTGGGCTGATTTCATTTGACATTTAATTCTGTGCAAGCTCTAACAGCTCAGTAACTCACATGAAAAGTGCAATCGCAAACATCCAGGGAGTGGAATTCGCCGCGATTCATACAAACAAATATTGTATGCCACTAACAATGTGGGAACATTGCCAAAACAATACAGCTGATGAATGCTTTTATTTTCTGTCTCCTATGAACTGCCTCCTAGAAGGATTACTGGCAACACTCACATTTTTACACTCTTGGTGCATATTGTTTTATACGGTTCAAGAACTAGTAACAGTAGAGAAATAAGAAAGGTACAACCTGGCATGACTATTACAAAGCACTGCCTGTGAAATTTTAGCGAAGACTTTATATGTGATCATATTCAGAAGTAAAAACTATGGGAAACTATTTTTTACTTAATATAAATCCATGTAGAAAATACTATTTGACACATTTATATAAACATTTCATATATTTATTTGTCAATACATGAAATAAATACTACGTATAATATGAACACATATTTATGCTTTTTGAGGTTTTCTTAAACTTAGCAATATGTATGGAGAATGTTGAATAATATATTTATTTAACATAATCATATTCAAGTACATTATATACAAAATTTTGCATAACTGCATACATTATACATTTATCCATGTGTTACTTTTTAAAATCATACAGTAATACTCGTGAGTTCCTTCATTTCGGATATATTATTTTTGCTTTAGATGAGGATTTTGGAACATAACATAGAAATAAATTCTACTATACTTTCTTCCAAAATGTTTAATATAATTAAAGTTTAAAAAACGTATTTCTGACAAAATATGGCTTTGATAAATCGTCATGAGAAAATATACAATGCTTCATTTTCATATAACACCATATCAGTGTGTTATAAATATATCTAGATTAGCCATGAGTATGGATCCTTTATTTTAAGATGATGCCATATATACTATTACACAGGATGAGTTGCAGGATGATTGGAAATGAGGGGAAAAGATATAATCATGTAAATGGTTAAAAACTGAAAATCTAATAATAGAGAAGCACATCATGTTCATAAACTATAACATACATCAAATTTTATATTATAAATTGAAATATGTATATCATTACATTTCTTTCTCTGTGATTTCTTCTCATGAGTTGAAGGTTCAGAAAAATATTTTTACCTCAGAGGGCTCACAATAATTTGTATTCTTCCCCTACACCCAATACATGGCTAAAATTAGAGATTGAGCAATTTTTGAGGGTCAATGTAGATCTGGGATTCTTTCTACAGAAGGAAAATATTGTTAAAATGGATCAAACTTACTAAACATTAAAATCATAGGATTTTTTTAAAGTTTCCTCAAGAAATCTCAGTGCTCCAGAGCTTTCATACTTAACCCTAATATCCTTTCAATCCAATTATCTATTAAAATAGTATCTTTTATAGTTAGATTTTATGCTTTGTCTTAAATTAATTTGTGAATTCCAGACTACATTGGATAGATGCCAGTCATTATTTTGGGGGAATGGCAAGGTATATATAATTCCCAATAGGTTTTTTCCCCCATAGTTTTGTCATTTTTTTTTTTAAAGATTTTATTTTTTTCCTTTTTCTCCCCAAAGCCCCCCGGTATATAGTTGTATATTCTTCGTTGTGGGTCCTTCTAGTAGTGGCATGTGGGACGCTGCCTCCGCGTGGTTTGATGAGCAGTGCCATGTCCACTCCCAGGCTTTGAACCAACGAAACACTGGGCCGCCTGCAGCGGAGCACATGAACTTAACCACTCAGCCACGGGGCCAGACCCCAGTTTTGTCATTTTTTGAAGCACTTGCTCAGTTCTTGGGAATTGGCACAATTGTTGAAAGGAGTAGAAAATAGCCAGGGTTTTGACTTTTACTATTACAATATAAAGTTGGGGGACTCCCCCATGAGGTAGTGGTAAAGTTCAGTGTTCCCCGATTCAGCCGCCCAGGTTCCCAGGTTCGATTCCTGCGCCTGGACACATACCACTCATCAGCAGTCATGCCATGGCGGCCACCCACTTTCAAAACAGAGGGAGATTGGCACAGATGTTATGTCAGAGTGAATTTTCCTCAACCACAACAAAAAAAGGCGGCATTATCACTCTCTTCTTGAAAATCACGCCAGAGCAATGAGAATGGGAAACATAAACACAGATCTGTTTTAGCAAAACCTTTGTCTCTTAAGACTGAATTTTCAAACTTCAACATAAGTGAAAAGACTGCAGAGGCGTAGACAGTGAGCCATAGCACACATAAAAAGAAGCAAAGAAAGGAGCATTGAGGAGCCAAGTAAAGGTCTGGAGGTCTGCCTGCAGAGTGTTGTTCCTGCTGCAAAAACAGTAAGTGCAGCCTAGAGAGTCATTTTTCTTGTGTGGCTGGGCTAAAAGAAATTTGGAACAACAGCAGGTGGCCAAAACTTAGCGTAAATTTGTAAGCCAAACATTAGTGGTGATCCACACTAAGTGCTCAGTGAGGACGGAGCTCCCCTGGGAGCAGGTACAAATATCTGCACTGTGGTTAAGGGCTGGGCCTGGAGTCAGTTGCAAGGGTGTGTGTAAGGTGTGTCCTCTAGCCCATAGAAGAAAACTTTATTTATTTATTTATTTATTTATTTATTTATCTATCTATCTATTTATTTTATTTTATGAGGAAGATTAGCCCTGAGCTAACATCTGCCACAAATCCTTCTCTTTTCGCTGAGGAAGACTGGCTCTGAGCTAACACCTGTGCTCATCTTCCTCTACTTCATGTGGGATGCCTGCCACAGCATGGCTTGACAAGCAGTATATAGGTCCACACCCAGGATTCAAACCAAGGAACCCAGCACTGCTGAAGTGGAATGTGGGAAATTAACCACTGTGCCCCAGGACAAAACATTTTGATGGCACAACACAAACATTCTGATATGGGTGGCTATATCAGCGTCCCACAAAATAAATTCTAAGAAAAAAATAAAACTACCATTAAATCATATAATACATTGCGAATATAATCAGTTATAAATTACTATGTACCTAACATGTGAAGTAAATAAAGGAGTAATTGACATTTACACAATGCAGATTGCAAATACCACCACAGTTTATTGATAGGTCAGTCAAGCCTGAATAAATACTTTACATATAAATAGAGATCATTTGAACAACAAATGCAACAAGCTTGAGTATTTTAGGCATACATAAAATACTGAATGAAACAAATACAGTACAAGGAGTATTAATCCCAAAACATGGAAAATTTAAAGCAAAGTTGATCATATGTAGCCTGCAAAAAATTTCTCATGTGTTTCCAGAATCTATATGTTTACAAAGCAATTGAAAAGTAAATAGCAGAAAGGCAAACAAAGAATTATCATCCATAAATTATAAGTAACTTCTGCAAACTAATAAAAATAAATCAGTCTGATTGGAAATGCATAGAAAAAATTTTAAAATCTTGAAAATAACAAGTTTTATCAGATAAACATGAAAGATAATTCTTATGCACTGCTGGGGAGGTGGAATTTAACTTCAAGAAAATAGTCTGGCACTATTTTTTACAGCTAAACATTTGCATATTCTTCAACACAATAATTCTGTGTTATGGAATTACTTAAGAGCTCTTTTGTACATAAGTACCAAGAGACTTTTATAAGAATATTCATAACACCATTGCGAGTAATAGAGACAACACCACTGATTTCTATTAAAAAAAGAATGGATATGATAATCTTGGTTTATGCATATATATATAACACTGAATAACTCTAGAAACAAAATTTTTACATGTGGGTATCCAGTTTTCCCAAGTTCATTTATTGAAGAGACTGTCTTTGCCCCATCGTGTGCTCTTGGCACCCCTGTCAAAGATCAGCTAACCTCATATGCATGGGTTTATTTCTAGGCTCTCTATTCTGTCCCACTAGTCTATAATGTCTGTCTTTATCTAAGTACTGTATGGTTTTAATTATTCTAGCTTTGTAATATATTTTCAAATCAGGAATTGTGATGCCTCCAGCTTTCTTATTTTTTCTCAAGATTGCTTTGACTGTTCTTGGTCTTTTGTAGGTCTGCAAATGTAGCCGCCCCTGATGCAGGAAGGGTTAATAATCACTGGAAAAGGCTTGCCAGCAAACTGTGACCCGGAGGTGAGAAGCTGGTTAGCCAATGATGGGTAAGACCTCCAGGGGGAGGCAACCTAAGCCAGGCACCGGTTGCCCAGGGGCACAGATGGAGACACGATATCATGAGCAGGAGGGGCCATTGCCTAGGAGGGCTTGCATGCTCCAAGATAAAATATACAAGCACAGCAATAACATGATAATATCAAAACAGAGGCCGAGGAAGGGCTCCTTGAGACATCACTAAGAATTCTTGGCATTCACTAATTACATTGTCCACAACACCTGTGTATGTTTAACAGATATAAGCTATGTATATATTGAAACGATGGTTATAATAAACTCAGAGTGGCCATCAGCCCTCTCCGCATCTATCCTGATGTGTACATTGGATTGCGACACCGACAGCAAAGATTTTAGAATTGCCTTTTCTATTTCTATAAAGAATGCCATTGGAATTTTGATGGTGATAGCACTGAATGTGTAGATTGCTTTGGGTAGTATAGACATTTTGACAGTATTAATTCTTTGAATTCATTAACATGAGATACCTTTCCATGTATTTGTGGCTTCTTCAATTTCTTTCATCATTAACTTATCATTTTCAGTGTACATATTTTTCACCTCCTTGGTTAAATTTATTCCTAAGTATTTCATTATTTTTGATGCTATTGTAAATTGGATTTTTAAAAATATCTTTTTCAGATGGCTCATTGTTCGTGTATATAAAAGCAACTGACATTCGTATGTTGATTTTGTGCCCTGCAACTTTAGCGAGTGAACTTATTCTAATAATGTTTTTGTATTAATTTTGTATGGTCCTTAGGGCTTTCCACATGTAAGATCACGTCATCTTCAAACAAATAATTTTACTTCTTCCTTTCCAATTTGGATTCTCTTTATTTCTTTTTCTTGCCTAATTATGCTGGCTAGGCCTTCCCTACTGTACGTCATACACAAACATCAACTCAACATGAATTAAAGATTTAAACATAAACCATGAAACTGTTCAACTAGGAGAAGCAGGGTAAATCTTCTTGACATAAGTCTTGGCAAAGATTATTTGGATATAACACCAAAAGCCCAGAAAACAAAAGCAAAAATAGACAAATGGGAATATATCAAACTGAAAATCTTCTGCAGAGCAAAGGAAACAATCAACAGAATGAAAAAGCAACCTACAAAACAGGAAAAAAGTTTGGAAATCATGTATCTTCCAAAATATACAAGAAACTCCTACAACTCAATAGCCAAAACAAAAAATGTTCAATTAAGAAATAGGCAAAAAACTTGAATAAATATTTCTGCAAAGAAGACAAATGAACAGGTATATGAAAAGATGCTCAATATCACTAATTATCAGGGAAGGGCAAATCAAGAGTAAAATGAGATATCACCTTACACCTGTTAAGATGTTTGTAATAAAAAAATCAAATGATAATGAGTTGGCAAGGTTGTGGAGAAATTATAATCCCCATATACTGCTGATATGAATGTAAAATGGTGCATCAGCTGTGGAAAGCAGCACCGAGATTACTCAGAAGATTCAAAATAGAATAACATATGATCTGTAAATCTCATCTCTGGTATATATGCAAGGGAAATGAAACTAGTATCTTGAAGAGATATCTTCACTCTTGTGTTCATTGCAGCACTATACGCAATAGCCAAGATATAGAAATAACCCATCATCATATGAAGAGATAAAGAAAGTGTGGTATATACGTACAACAGAATCTTATTCAGTCTTGAAAAAGAATAAAATCTTGAAATTTGTGCCAATATGGATGACCCTGGAGCCAGTCAGAGAAGGACAAATATTACATGAATTATTTAAGTGAAATGTCTAAAATAGTTAAACTCACAGAAATAGAAAATACAATAGAGGTTGCCAGAGGCTTTGGGGGGAAACGGGGAGTTATTATACAGTGAATACAAAGTTTCAGTTGTACTAGATGAATGGATTCTAGAGATATGCCCAACACAGGGTCTATAGTTAACAATATGGTATGGCAGCACAGAACACTACAACATTTGTTAAGAGGGTAGATCTCATGGTAAGTGTTCTTACCACCAAGAAAATAAATGTCACACACAAAACGAAACAGAAAGCCCACAAAGGGACAGAGAGAAGCTCTGGAAGTTGTTGGATATGGCTATTACATTGATTGCGCTATTCTCATACATCTAAATTAAACAAATTGTACACATTAAATATGTGCCGTTCTTTCTATATCAGTTATACCTCAACAAAGCTGTTAAATCTAGAAACATAATATTCATTGAAAACACAAATCAAAACAGAAAATGTACAGTTTTCTACTTTTGATAATGTTCTAAAGTAATATTAAAAATATAGTGTTAAGAAAATCTACCTGTGGGATTTTAACAACAAAGAGGTATCAAAAAACAAAAAACAAAAAAAACCCAGGGGAATCGGAATAGTGGTTCCCTCTAGAAGGGAGACAGCGGGATAGGATGGGCATCTTTGGCATGGGTTCTTGGATGAACATTTTGTGCTGGATTCTGTATAATATATAGAACATAGCCCGAGTTCCAGAGGCTTCTGTAGATGCAAAGCACTTCCCAGCCACAGGGGCTGCCATTTACACAGTCTGCAGCCTGAGTGGGGGCCCCCAGGGCTGAGCAGTGCAGTGGGCTGCTAGCTGCTACTCCATGTGAGCACTAGTGATTCCAGGGAAAAATGACTACTGTACATCAAAGAAAGAAACCAGAAATAATAAAATGGTATAGATTAAAATTATATCATTCCAGAGATTAAATTTAAAACATACTAGTATTTACTTATTAAATGATACATGTTCCACAAAAATGTGAACCAATTAGCTAATGGCTTAAAACAAACAAAAGAATCTTGAAAGCGTTTAGAAAATTTGAGAGAAATAAAAGGAATTTTTGTGCAAAAGCAGAGTTTTCAACATTCTTTACAGCAACCATCAACAAAAGGAAACACACCAATAGTGTTCCAGTCCAGAATATTCTTAAGGAATGTTTTAATATGCTACTTTTAAATTTTGTAATCTATTCAAAATATACTATGGGGTAAACAATAGAATGCAACAAAACAAAATAATTTCCATGGCATATGGAAAAACTTCTGACAATTATATGACAATTTAACATTTTCTCTGCTGTTTTTTGAAGGTTATTAAGAGAAAAAAATAAAATGGATAGAAAAAAAGAAAGGATGTGAGAAAGCAGGTTAATTTTTTTTGGTATTTGAGCATACAGTTTTTATTTCTAGTAGACAGGTTTTGGATGTCTGTTTACTGTTTATTTAAAAATCTTTCTGACTTTACCCACAATTACAGTGACTTAGGAATCCTTACACAGCTGCCGTCTCCTCAGATTTTGATGATAAAGACTGAAATAGATGATGTTATTTATATCATAAAGTTGAAATTGAAATTGAGAAAAAACAATCTACGTAGTTGTGAAACCCAAGAAAAGAGGTCAAACCTTGGGACCAGTCCAGCGGCACAGCGGTTAAGATTGCGTGTTCTGCTTTGGCAGCCCAGGTTTTGCTGGTTTGGATCCTAGGCACGGACCTATGCACTGCTTATTAAGCCATGCTATGGCAAGCGTCCCACATATAAAGTACAGGAAGATGGGCATGGATGTCAACTCAGGGCCAGTCTTCCTCAGCAAAAATATTAGGCTTGGCAGCAGATGTTAGTTCAGGGACTAATCTTCCTAAAAAAAGAAAAGGCAGTGAGTCAAACGTCGCACTTCATAATTTAATGTACTTGTAAATAAATTTGTCAACATTTCAATCACACTCTGTGGATACATTAGAAGAAGTACATAGATAAAGTTATATTTTTTAAAATATTTGCATGATTTCAAGTACACCAGTATTATAAACAGATAAATAAAAGTTCAGATTGAATCTCTTTAAACACCCTTAACACTGCTGATGTCTTTTAATTTTTAATGAACTGTATAGGTAAAGGTGGTTAGAAAAAATATTTGTGGTTAATGTTTTTTGTGTGTGTGTGAGGAAGATTGTCCTTGAACTAACATCTTTGCCTATGTTCCTCTATTTTATACATGGGATGCTGTCACGGAGATGAGCCGTGTGTAATTCCATGCCTGGGATCTGAAACTGCGAACCCCAGGCCTCCAAAGCAGAATGCATGAACTTAACCACTATGCCACTGAGTCAGCCCCTGAAATTTCTATTAAATGTTAAAGAATAAATACTTAAACTATATTTAAATTCATATGAAAAGAATAAATACCAATTTAACCAACTATTAGAATAATCATATTGTTAATCTTGTTTTTCAGTTGGGAAAGTGGCGTGTATATTTAACTCAAAGATATTTCAACAAAAAAGTTAATTAAAAGTGAGAGACTTCATATGAGGAAAGATGCTATAACTTCTAAAACAAACTTACATTTATTTACAAGCCATTTCACGTTATTACTATTTCCAGATGGTTTATATGCTGTAAAAAATGTTTTAACTTTTCTTCAAGCACAATATTGGCATATAAAAATATAAATTCTATATCTGGAAGCAGATTTTTAAAATAACTTCAAAACTGAAACTATTAAAAGAATATTTTATTTAATATATGAAAAAACAGAGCCAATGCATAAGAGTCCTATGACTTTGGGTGTAGCAATAGCTTTTTATGAACATCAGCAAAGGCACAGTCCACAAAGGAAAGAATTGATAAGCTAGACTTCTTTAAAACAAAAAATATCTGGTCTTCAAAAGACACTAGCTAGAGAATAAAAAGAAAATCATCAGACTAGGCAAAAGACATATCTGATAAAGGACTGTTACCCAAAATTTAGAAAAGAACTCTTAAAACTCAACACAAAGAAAACAAATCAATTAAAAATCCACCCAAAAGCTTTAAAGGACACCTCACTAAAGAAGATACACAGATGGCAAATAAGCATATGAAAAGATGCTTCACATCATATGTCATCAGGGAAATACAGGTTAAAACAACAATGAGATATCATCACACACCAATTAGAATGGCCAAAATCCAGAACACTGACAACACCAAATGCTGGTGAATGTGTGGAGCAGCAGGAATCGCTCATTCCCTGCTGGTGGGAATGCAAAATGCTACAGCCACTTTGGAAGACAGTTTGGCAGTTTCTAACAAAACTAAACATGCCCTAAACCATATGATCCAGCAACATACTTCTTGATAGTTACCCAAAGGAGTTGAAAACTTACCTCCATACAAAACCTGCACATAGAGGTTTAGAGCAGCTTTATCCATGAATGACAAAACTAGGAAGCAACTAAGATATCCTTCAGTAGGTCAATAGGTTAAAAAAACAAACAAAAACTATGGTACATCCATACATGGATTATTATTCAAATCTAAAAAGAAATGAGCTATCAAGTCATGTAAAGACATGGAGGAAACTTCATAGCATATTACTCAGTGAAAGAAGTCAATCTGGAAAGGTCACATACCGTATGATTCCAACTATATTATATCCTACATAGGGCAGAACTACGGAGACTATAAAAAGGCGGGTGGCTGCCAAGAGTTTGAGGGGCACAGTGATGAATAGGTGGAACACAGGATTTTTTAGGGAAACAAAGCTACTCTATATGATATTATAACGGTAAGTACATGTCATTATAAATTTGTCCAAACCCACAGAATGTACAACACTGAGTAAACTTTAATGTAGCCTATGGATTTGGGTGAAAATGATGTATCAACGTAGGTTCGTTAATTGCAACAAACCACTCTGGTGTGGTGTGTTGATAATGGGGGAAGCTACGCATATGTCGGGGCAGGGAGTATTTGGGAAATTTCTATACCTTCAACTCAGTTTTGCTGTGAACCTAAAACTTCTCTAAAAAAATAAAGTCTTTTACAAAATAAAAATAAATCAGTCACATTTACAATCTATCCTCAATTGGTATACGTGTGAAAGGACAAAATTCTTTATAACTCAACCTGTATATAAATTTATTATACATTTATTATAAATTTATATACAACTGCCATGAAAAAGGACCAAAAATACCAGATAGTATAGCTATTATTTTTAGAAATTTAAGGTGCCTGCTTTTGACCTTAACATTGACATTCAATTTATATTGACATATATGGAAGACTATGAAAATGCTTCTGACAGCTAGAAATTATTAAGAGGCTTGGGGTAAGTAGAAACAGCAAGTGGGACATCAGATATTTAGTGGAAAAAAATTAGCTACTGAAATAAAACCTTTTTTTAGAATGTATTTCCTTTGGTACTGTAATAAAATTAAATTCCATATAGACTTATATCATCCTTTTTATTGTTCTTTGCATTTATGACACACAATAATGTAGGCAAAAGAATCTATGAAAGTGCCTGGCACGGAGTAGGTACTCAAAGATGGTTCTTCGTTTCCCACTCTGAAAGATCACTTTTTCCCAAGTGCCTGATGACCAATGTCTTCTAAACTGTTGTATTATTTATTTTGTCCCTTGTTTGGTTGTTTCAGGTAGGAGGGCAAATCTGATCCCTGTTATTTCATATAGGCTAGAAGTGGAAGTGGTTTATTATACAAGCCAGAGGAGGCTTGCTTTTTTGAGAAGGCTGAAATACCATATCTTATTTCGTAGTTCATGCTACAAGTTTAAAATCCTCCACAACGATTCAAAGGTAATATATAAAATGGACAATTTGTACTCTGGCCTATTAAGAATAGTTTGGAAGTACATAGAAACTGTACCCATTCCGTGATGGTGTCTAAAGGGAAAGAAAATTCTGAAAAAAGCCCCCCTATTTTTCCACTACCAGCCCTATGAATATGAATTCTAAAGAGATCAGGGATTTTCCAGCAACAACTAACATTGGTCGCTTCTAAAAGAGGGAACTTAGAAAGTATTTTTCCTAAGTTGTGTCTTTCTGGTTTTTTTTGTTTCTTATCATCTATGCCAGGAAATATTGTTTGGTCTTTGTCATTTCTATTATATTTTTGTTCTTTAATTATTTTTATGAATTTCACAGTGAACAAATTCATTACATCTATGCTTTTTGTTTCCCCTCTTCTGTTTCGGCATTTGATCCTGTTTTCTGTCTCTATTACTCTCTTTATTTTCCTATGGCTGAAATTTGACACTGCCCATTTGCAGCTGATCACTGGTGTGCACTCCTGTTTCTATGTAAATATATTCCTAATGTATTAAAAATGTGGGGGGTTCTAATGGGACCAATAATGTTACTTGCATTTTCAAAAGTTAACACGCTGTACTCTAGTGATATGTAATTTGTATTTCATATTTGAGGAGTTAAAAATAAGCCATTTTAGTTACACTGTTTTATATTAAAAAAGAAAACCATGAAATATGCAAAATACCCAATTTTATACTATAAGAAATTAGAATGATTTTTAGGAGAGGAATAGAATTATTGTGAATTGTAACTAATACACATCTTGAACACACAAATAACTAAAATAGTTAACACTATTGTATAGATCAATTTATTGAGTTAACAATATATTTTTTAATTACCACTTCTTTTATATGCCATTCATGTTATATGCACTATCTCCTTTGAGTAAAATGTTAAAAGCAACAAGAAGGCACTGGTTAAGGAAACTGAATAAGTGTCATACTTGGATCTAGTAAAGCAGTAGACAGCTATATATCAAAAAGATGAACAAAGCTGTTTGCGCTGGGAAAACCTCTTTTTTCATTTTTGGCAATTTAAAAAATATGCCCAGGAGGAAAAAACTGAAAGACTATTTCCTTAAGAGATTAAAATATTGTGAGCCTCAAATTTACATTCACATCCTATGTTAAAAAATACAGATTTATTCATGATTGGTACTTGATAAGATGGTTTTTAAAGTAGTATAAAATAAACAAATTTTAAAAGTTAAATAAAATGGCTACCCCTCTAGTTTTCCTTGCCATGCTTAACACGTATTGATTTTCCTCTTGATCTCTAAAATGGTTTAGTGCTATGGATTCCCCCTGCCACTGACTTAAACTCTCTACTTTTCTGATTTTTTAATCTCTGTCTCTTGTTCAGTCTCTTTGGGTTGTGGAATCTTGTTCTCTCCGCATCATTTTTCTTTTTTGTGTCTGTCTCTAAGTGTCTGGCAGGCTTGTGCATCGTGTTAAGCATATTGAGTGACTTAGTCTCTCAATACGTGGTCCATTGGCCTGCATGTCAATCCACCTTTGTGTCACATTTATAGTCTATGTTGGTTGACCATCTGGATTCATGTCTCATATCCTTTATCCCTCTTTATCAGTTGGCTAAGAAAAGTCTGTTTTCATTCTTTTGCCTATTTTCAAAATATTTTAGATTGTCCCTTTTTTAAACTAAATATAAAAATGAGGTAGATATAAAACTAATCACAAGAAAGAATATATATACACACACATATGTATGTATGTACGTATGCATATCTATGTATATATATGTGTGTCCATGTATAGTATGGTAACTTCTTTCGGTACAATACATTGGTTAGGTTTAGAGGATAGGTTTTATTACTTCAGTGATTTCAGAGTAGAGAGAAATAGATTTCCACAGGGAGGCTGGATCTCAGTATTAGGGACAGTGGCAGAGGCAGACAGCATAGGAAAACCTGACATCTTTTTCCTTGAATAGAAAACATTAATGGGTGTAGTTTATAGCTGAATTATAAGACTAGTTAAATTGCCTTAATTCAATATGTAATCTTTGTTTTAAAAAAAAGTTAAAATAGCCATTTATATAGTGAATTTTATAAGCCCCACTGTTACATTAAATTAGCATTCTTTCAGAAGTAACGGACACAGTGAAAACTGAAACAGCTCATTCACTTTGGCATAAATCATTGAAAGAATATATATGCTTTTAAATGCTTCCTTGTCAATGATGTAGAAACAAAAGATTATTCAAGTGAATAGACAAATTCCTTGTGAAGGACATAGAGAAATTATGCTAAAATCTCAGAAAAACTGCTACTTTCTGTAGAGCTTTGAAACTACTGAGGAGAGCTATCATGATGGCATTCTCATACGTATGAAATACTTCGAGTTAAAACACTGCTTCAATGAAAATCTGAATATTTACTTTTATGAAGACAGCCACCAGAAAAAATACCACAAAACACTACTTTGATTCATCTTTACCATTTCTTCATCAAATTTTTCTGCACCTTACTGTGAACAGTGCGTTTAATTATTCACATAATGGATGTAAGCACTTTGTGCATTCGAAGAGTAGCTTAATGACCTTCTTTCTCTTTCTTAGTCTGTATGTGACCCATGAGGAATGGCCTCTTTATTTTTTTATGATTAGTTAAAGAGGTGAGTGAAAATCCAACACTGGTACTGCGTGTATGTTTCTATTTTGATTTAGTTATATCAATTTTTGGCTTATATTATTTAAGACTGTTGCTAAGAACAATTCAAATGAGAATTTTTACAACTTTTTGTTGATAAATCCTACTATCATTATAACATATTTCTCTTTTTCTGTAGTATGATCCCTGCCTTAAAGTCTAATTTGCCTGATATTAGTAAAACTACCATTTTTCTTTTTATTATTGCTTGTGATATATATTATTCTTCCATCTGTTTGTTTCAATTTCTGGGTTTTATTTTTGTCATAATACAATTTGACAATATTACTTTTGTAACTTGAATATTTAGTTCATTTATATAAAATGTGATTACTTATAGAAAATGTATTTGTATAATATTTGACAACATTGTTTAATATTCTGTTATCCAGATTTCTTGCCTCTTGGGGGTCAAATATTTTTAATACATTTTTCCATAATAAAATGTTAGTTACATATCATTTTATTGTATTGGTTGTTTTAGGTATTATATGGTGTTTCCTTGACTTTTTATACTATAAAACAATTAGTACTTTTACAGTGTCCTTGACTCTGCTAGAACCAGAGAGCACTTCAGCAGGTATATGATTTCTAGTTTTGAATTATTTCTGCTATTGGTTTTCATTTTCCATACATTTCAGACATTGTAAGACATTACATTTATTTTTTGTACTACTGATAATAACGTATTTGTCCACAGATTTACCCTTTCCATTATACTTCATTACATTTTCCATTTCCATATTTCTGTTAACAGTCATTTGCCTTCTGCCAGAAATTTTCCCTTTAGTATGTATGTATATATATATATATATATATATATATATGTATGTATATATATGTGTATGTATATAGTTGTCTATGTAGATATTTATATTGAGGTCACATTGGTTTACAACAGTATACAAATTTGAGGTGTACATTATTATATTCCGATGCTTGTATCGACTGTATCACATTCACCACCAAAAGTCTAGTTGCCACCCATCATTATACACTTGTGCTCTTTTACCACTTTCACCCTCCCCTCACCCATTTCCCCTCTGATAACCACCAATCTATTCTCTGTATCTGTGTTTATTTATCTTCCACATAAGAGTGAAATCATATGTTATTTTTCTTTCTCCATCTGACTTATCCCACTTAGCATAATACTCTCAAGTTACATCCATGTTGCAAATGGCAACAACATGACTGTACAGTATTCCTCTGTAAAAATATACCACATTTTCTTTATCCTTTCATCTGTGGATGTAAACTTAGGTTGTTTCCAAGTCTTGGCCAATGTGAATAATGCTGCAATGAACGTAGGGGTGTAAATATCTTTTCTAATTAGTGTTTTTGCTTTGTTTGGATAAAGACCTGCAAGTGGAATAGCTTGGTCATATGATAGTTCTATTTTTGATTGCTGGAGGAATCTCCATACTACTTTCCACATTGGCTGCACCAATTTACATTCCCAGGAGCAGCGTATGATGGTTCCTTGTCTTCACATTCTCTGTAGCACTTGTTATTTCCTGTATTTTCAATAGCAACCATTCTGATGGTCATGAGGTGATACCTCATTGCGATTTGGATTTGCATTTCCCTAATAATTAGTCATGTTTAACACGTTTTCATGTGCCTGTTGGCCATCTGCTTATCTTCTTTGGAAAAATGTCTATTTGGATCTTCTGCCCATTTCTTGATTTAGTTGTTTGTTTCTTGTTGTTATTTAGTTGTATGAGTTCTTTATATATTTTGGGTATTAACCCAATTTGGATATGTGGTTTTCAAATATCTTCTCCCAACTAGTAGGTTGCCTTTTCATTTTGTTGATGGTTTCCTTTGCTGTGCAAAACCTTTTTAGTTTGATGTAGTCCCATTTGTTTCTATTTCTCTTCTTACCCCTGGTCTGAGGAGACATATTCAAAAATCTGTTGCTAAGATTGATGTCAAAGAGCATGTAGCCTATGTTTTCTTCTAGGCATTTTATGGTTTCGGGTCTTATATTCAAGTCTTTAATCCATTTTAAGTTAATTTTTGTGTATGGCGCGAGATAATGGTCTACTTTTATTTTCTCTCATGTGGCTATGCAGTTTTCCCAAAACCATTTATTGAAGAGACTTTCCTTTCTCTGTTGGACGTTCTTGACTCCTTTGTCAAAAATTAGCTATTCATAAATGTGTGGGTTTATTTCTAGGCTCTCTGTTCTGTTCCATTGATCTGTGTGTCTGTTTTTCTGCTGGTACCATGCTGATTACTATAGCTTTGTAGTATATTTTGAAATCAAGGAGTGTGGTAACTCCAGCTTTGTTCTTTCTCTCAGGATTCCTTTGGCTACTTGGGGTTTTTTGTTGCTCCATATAAATTCTGGAATTCTTTGTTTCATTTCCATGAAAATTGTCATTGGGATTTTGATAGGAATTGCTTTGAATCTGTAAATTGCTTTAGGTAATTTGGACATTTTAATTTATGTTAATTCTTCCAATCCATGAGCACAGGATATCTTTTCATTTCTTTGTGTCTTCTTCAATTTCTTTTGACATTGTCATAGTTAAACTTATTCCTAGGTATTTTATTCTTTTTTAGTGATTATAAGTGGGATTGTATTCTTGATTTCTCTTTCTGCTAGTTTGTTTTTAATGTAGAGAAACACAACTAATTTTTGTGTGTTGGTTTTTTTTACCCTGCAACTTTATTGCATTTATTAATTATTTCTAATAGTGTTTGATGGATTCTTTAGGGTTTTTATATATATATTCATGTCATCCAAAAGTAGTGACAATTTTACTTCTTCCTTTCTAATTTGGATACCTTTATTTCTTTTTCTTGCACAATTGCTCTGGCTAGGACTTCCAGTATAAGACTGGTGAGAGTGGGCAACCTTGTCTTGTTTCTATTTGTAGAGGAATAACTTTCACTTTTTCACGGTTGAGTATGATGTTAGCTGTGAGTTTCTCCTATTAGGCCTCTATCATATTGAGCTATTTTCCTTCTATACTGATTTTATTCAGAGTTTTT
Source organism: Equus caballus (assembly GCF_041296265.1). NCBI lineage: Eukaryota > Metazoa > Chordata > Mammalia > Perissodactyla > Equidae > Equus > Equus caballus. The sequence continues at coordinate 14,313,307 of NC_091702.1, read as the reverse complement.
ATCATATATGGATGCTGAATATTGTCAAATGCTTTCTCTGATCTATTGAGATGATTATGTGATTTGTTTTCTTCATTTTTTTAATGTGGTGTATCACATTGATTGATTTATGGATGTTGAACCATCCTTGAATGCCTGGAATAAATCCTAATTGATTGTGGAATATGATCCTTTTAATGTATCATTGTGCTCAGTTTGCTAATATTTTGTTGAGGAATTTTGCATCTATGTTCATGAAATATACTAACCTGTAATTTTCCTTTTTGGTGTTGCTCTTGTCTGGATTTAGAATAAGGGTAATTGTGGCCTTGTAAATGAGTTGGGAAGCATCTTTTTCTCTGAATTTTTTGGAAGAGTTTGAGAAGATAGATATTAAATATTCTTTGAACATTTGGTGAAATTCACTGGAAGCTCTCTCATCCTGGATTTTTGTTTTGGGGGAGGTTTATTGTTTACTGTTTTAATCTCTTTACTAGTCATCAGTCTATTCAAGATTCTCTATTTCTTCTTGAGGTGTTTTGGGAGGTTGTATGATTCTAAGAACATATCCCTTTCTTCTACTTTATTCAATTTGCTAGCATATAGCTTTTCATAGTATTCTCTTATAATCCTTTGTAATTCTGTGCCTTCCATTGTAATTTCTCCTTTCATTTCTTATTTTATTTGTTTGAGCTTTATGTATTTTTTCTTAATGAGTCTAGCAAAGGGGTTTTCAATTTTGTTTACCTTTTCAAAGAATCAGTTCTTAGTTTAATTGATTATTTCTATTGTATTTTGGGACTCTATTTCATTTATTTCCACTCTGTTATTATTTCCTTCCTTCTGCTGAATTTGGGCTTCATTTTTTCTTCTTTCTCCAGTTCTTTTAAGTATAGTGTTCGATTATTTATTTGAGCTTTTTCTTCTTGGTTGAGGTAGGACTTTATTGGTCTTACTACTACTTTGGTTGCATCCCATAAGTTTTGGTGTGTGTTGTTTTCATTTTCATTTGTTTCCAGCTATTTTTTTTATGTTTCCTTCGATATATTCATTGATCCAATAGTTGTTCAGTAGCATGTTGTTTAGGCTACACATATTTTGACTTTTCCATTTTTTCTTGTAGTTGATTTCTAGTTTCATACCATTGTCATTGGAAAAGCTGCTTGATATAATTTCAATCTTCTTAAATTTATTGAGACTTGTTTTGTTTCCCAACATATATTCTATCTTTGGGATTGTTCCATGTTCACTTGAAAAGAATGTCTTTTGGATGGAATGTTCACTATATATATGTGTAAAGTCAATCTTGTCTAGTGTTTCATTTAAAGCAAGTGTTTCTGTCTAGATGATCTATTCTTTGATGTAAGTGGGGTATTAAAGTCCCTTACTATTATTGTGTTGCTATCAATTTCTCCCTTTAGGTCTGTTCATTATTACTTTGTACACTTTGATGTATCTATGTTAGGTGTATATATATATTAACAAATGTAATATCTTCTTCATAGATTGTCCCCTTTATCATTATATAATGTCCATATTTGTTTTCTGTCATCTTTGTTGGCCTGAAGTCTATTTTATTCCATATAACCACAGCCAAAACTGCTTTCTTTGGTTGTCATTTTCTTGGAGCATCATTTTCCATCCCTTCACTTTGAGCCTTGTTTGTCTTTCGAGTTTAGATAGGTATGCTGGAGCCAGCATATTGTTGGGTCTTGTTTTTCAATCCATCCACCCACTCTTTGTCTTTCACCTAATGAATTCAATCCATTTACATTTAGGGTGATTACTGATATAAGAAGACTTAATACTGCCACTTTATCTTTTGTTTTCTGGCTGTTCTATGTTTCCACTGCTTCTTTTTCTCTGCGTTTCTGTTTGTTATTTCAGTTTAGTGGTTTTCTGTGATGTGTTTCTCAGTTCCCTCATTTTGATGTTTCATTAGTCTCTGAAATTTTGTTTTGTGGTAGCCATGAAGTTTGTACAAAAGATCTAGTGGATGAGATAGTCCTTTTTCTGCTGCTAGCATCTTATCTCCATTAGCCTATACAGGTTCTGTCCTTTTCCTCTTCCTCTTCTATATTTGTGTTGTCAAAAGTTATCCTGTTTTTTTATTGTGAGTTGATTATCAAATTGAATTTCTTAAAATCATTTTTAGTACTTTCTTTCCATTTAAACTTTATGTTATAATTAAGAGTTTATTAACCTATTCTGATGTAGAGTACAATTTTCTAATTCTGTCTATTTGTCAATTTCCTTAAATCTTTGTATAACTTTGCCTTTTCATTTCAGGTGGGAGAGCTTTTTTCAAGATTTTTTGTAAGGTAGGTCTCGTAGTGATGAACTCCCTTAGCTTTTGTTTGTTTGCAAAAGCCTTTATATCTCCTTTATATTTTTGAGAGAACTTTGCTGGGTAGAGTTTTCTTGGCTGACAATTTTTATTTTTCAGTATTTTGAATTTATCATTTCTCTCTCTCCGGGCCTGCAGAATTTCTGCTGAAAAATCCACTGATAGTCTAATAGGAGTTCCTTTGTAAATTGTTGTTTTCTTCTCTCTAGCTGCCATTAGTATTCTTTTTTGTCATTGACTTTTGGAAGTTTTAATATAATATGCCAAGGAGAAGGTCTTTTTGCATTGAGATAATTAGATGTTCTATTAGCTTCATGTACATGTGTATCCAGTTCCTTCAGCAGGCTTTCAAAGTTCTCAGCTATTATTTCTTTAAATAGCTGTCCACTCCTTTCTCCGTCTCTTCTCCTTCTGGGTTACCCATTGTCTCTACGTTGATTTTTCCTGATTGAGTAGTATATTTCTCGTAGAATTTCTCCATTTCTTAAAAATCTTAGCTGTTTCTCCTCTTCCATCTCAAATATTTCGAGATTTCTGTCTTCAAACTCATGAATTCTTTCTTTGATATGGTCTGCTCTATTTACAATGTTTTCTACTTTATTCTTCATCTCATTTATGGAGTTCCTCAGCTCCAGAATTTCTATTTGTTTTTTTTTAGAGTTTAAATATCTTTGGTGAAGTACTCCTTCCATTTATTTATTTCATTTCAGAGCTCATTGAACATTCTGTCTGAGATTTCTTGTAGCTTGCTGAGTTTCTTCACAACAACTATTTTGAGTTCTCTACCATTAAATTGCAGTCTTCCATGTCTTCAAGTTTGAGAGCGGGAGAATTGTAATTTTCTTTCTGTTCTGCCATGTTATTGTAGTTCTTCATGGTACTTGATTACGTGATCCTCTGCCAGTGCATTTGTGGTAGTACACACCTTCCTTATTTGGGTAAGGCTTTGGCTACTTTGTGTCTGAGCTACTTTTCGTTGTATTTGAGAGTGTGCACTTTCTACTTGCCACTGCCTTTCCCAGAGGTGTCAAGAGTGCCCTCATTGTGCTGCTTGTGTCTCTGAAGTTGCTGGTGCCTTGCTCCTTATGATGTTGCTGCAGTCATGGATGTTGCCATCAGGGTCACCAAGTAGGCAAGTGCTTCTGCTGCTTCCTGGATCACCTGAGTCATGTGTGCTCCCACTGCAGTGGGGGAAGGTGGAGGGTGGAGAGGGACTCAAAGTCTTGGGCACCTCTGACACATCCAGATTGGGTTAGTCTACAGGCACCACTCTATGGGCGGGGGTGCCAGATTTACAGACACCACTGCAGCTGGAAAGGACCAAGGTCATGGGCTCTGCTGTCAGTGTCTCTGTGGCTTCAGGTGCTGCTGGTACATGTGCCACCTGTGCTGCTGCTCCTGAGTTTTCTGTGAGTGCTGGAATCACTGCTATTGTGGGTGCTGGATTCACAGGAGTTATCATCACTGCAAGGTGGTCTGGGGTCACGGTTGCCACAGCCACCACCACAAGGAGCATGGTACGTGGGTCACAGGTTCTGCTGCTGTTCTTGGAGCCTCTGGTCTCAGGCATGGCAGTGGCTCCAAAGCCTCAGGTCATGGGTGCCACTGCCACTTCTGGATGTTGGGAAGGAGCTAAATCATGAGTGCTGCCATAGTTCCTGAAGTCTCAGGTCAGAGGAGCACTACCACTGCTGCCAAGGGTACCGGGGTCTTGGATGCAACCCTTGCTTCTGAGAGGGCCAGCATCAGAGAGACTGCCTCTAGGGAAGGTGGGGAGAGCTGGGTCTCAGGTACTGCCACAGTTCCTGTAGCCTCTAGAAGCATGGGCTGCCTTGGTTCCTGGGGCTTCAGTGGGCATTACCACAGTTCCTAGAGCCTCCAGTCTCAGGAGCTGCTGCCATGCTCCCCTGGTCCTACTGCCTCCAGGAGATCCAGCTCACCCACCTTCAGTTGCATACATACATGGGTCTTTTAGGTGTTCTGGTACGCAATGCAGAGAATCCTTTGTTGGTCTATGGATGTTCTATTGGTTGTAATTTAGAGAGGAGAGACAAAGGTAGCAACTCACTTAGCCATGATGTTGACGTCACTTTTTCAGTATTTTATTTTAGACCAGGCTGACTCACCACACATTTTGTAGCATAATTTTTTGATTAGAGAATGATTTCTTGGCAGGAAATTTCCCTAGACTATAAAATGTCATTCTATTTTCTTTTGGCTTCCCTTTTTTTCTTTCTGCATGGAAGTCAGGTCAATATCCCTAAATGCTTTCTTGAAGGTAGCATGTTCTCTTCACTCTGGGAGATTTTCTTTTTAACTGTAAGTTACAGTGTTTTGTTACAATAAGCCTATCTGTGGTTTCCTTTGTGCTTTTACTATAGTGTTTCATCAGACTTCTTGGATGAAAGTTATCTTTCAACAATTTTGGAAAATTCATGGTTATTTTTTTTCAATATTTTTTCAAACTCAGTCTCTCCACTGCTTCCTTCTGGGATTACTATTACATATTTATTAGAATATTTCTGTTTGTTCCACATGTGCCATAAACTCTTTTACCCCATTTTTTTTCTTTCTTTGATTCAGTTTAGATGTTTTCTATTGACCTGTGTTTTAGTTCACTGGTTTTGCTCTCTGCTATGTCTAATCTGTTTTACAAAGCTTGACAGTAGTTTTTAATTCATATATTTCATTCTTTAATTTTAGCAGAGTCAATTTCATAAAGTTTTTACATTTGAAAATTTTGTAGAAATTCTCTCTTTCGTCTATGTTGTCTACTTTTCCATCTTTCTTTCATTACTCTTTTCCTAACTTTAATTTTCTTTCTTGTTTTCCTTTAAAGAGACTGTTTTATTTCAAATTTGCTTTTAATGATAAAATATACCAATATAGAAAATGAGAAATTTTTAACGAGGCCACACAAGAGAAAGAAAAATCAATGTATTGAATAATTCATTACAGTATCATACAGAACAGTTCCACTACTCTAAAGAATTCCCTGGGTTTCACCTATTCACCCCTTCACCACTCTGTACCACTAGCAATCACTGATCTGTTAATCCTTTCTATTGTTTTGCCTTTTCCAGAATGCCATATAAATATGGCAGCCTTTTCAAACTGGTCTCTTTCAGTTAGCAACATGCAATTAAAATTAATCCATGTCTTTGCAGAGCTTGATAGCTCATATTTTTAAATCTCCAAATAGAATCCTGTTGTATGCATGTGCCAAAGTATGTTTTTCCACTCAGCTATCTAAGGACACCTTGACTTCTCCCAGGACTTGGCATTTATGAGCAAAGCTTGTAAACATTTGTGCTCCGGATTTTATATGAACATAAATTTTTAACTCAGTCGAGTAAATGCCTAAGAGTTTTATTTATTTGCCATCATTTTCAATAATTTTAGAGGTTGCATTTTTCCATACATCTATTGTATGACAATTTGAATATATTATATAATATATTATTTGACTTTGATAAATCACTAAGAGTATTACTTTGTCTATGTAACTTCTTAGTTCTAAAAAATGGTTTCTAAGATTTAAATTGGTAAAATCCTGACTCTGGGTTATATGTGCCTATAATTACTCTGGTGTGATTTTCATATTTTTTATTGGATGTTATTTGTTTGTCACTTGTTACATCTATGTTAATTATGAAAATATATGTGGTAGTTGACATGCTTATTAGCTGTAATAAAATTTTGCTTTTCTATTGAGTTTGGCTGCTAAATATTATAGCACCACAAACTCTCCAATATAGTGTTAATTTATAATTCTTGGGAATTTAATACTTACATAATGTTAACTTTAATAAAACACTGAGACATTTCTCTATATTTGTGCTAAATTGATAGTAAATAGTGAAACAAATGCAGTGAAAAAGAACTGACATTTAATAGATTCCCATGGTTTATTACCATTTAAATTATTTGAATGTGATTTGTCACTTTTCTACAACATATGTTATTCTTATGCAATAGTTTGTGCTACTTTTCATAGTCATTTTCTTGTACCACAATTTGAGAATTCCCCATCTGCTTTTCTGCCCAACTGAAAATGAGTTATGTATGAAGATTATCAAATGAGTATTTTAATCATAAGTTTCCAAACAATACTTCCTTAATCTTTTGTTTTCAACCTGGACAACTGATGCTATTCAAAATTCATATAATTACAGAAATAAAACTGAATTTATATTTACAAAACATCCTAAAACATACTGTTAGAATAATTATCTCTCAATGCCTCTGATTGATTCTTGAGTTGGCTAATGAGGAAGTAGATGCATTCTTCAGTTGGCTAACGAGGAGGTAGATGCAGGTAAGTGAAGATTCATATTGCATTCACAGCACATCCTTAGGTCAATTGGAATTTAAGAAAATCTAGGAATTAGAAAGTCTATTTTCCACTCTCTACACTGTTTTCTTATCTGTGAGGCAATGTGATAGTAAGAATGAAGCTTTGTCCACTATCAGCTGACTAGCACTAGTCCTTAGACAAGTTAATTGACTTGTCTTTTAGTTGAGTCATACTTGGGAATAACAATAGTAAAATATGTCATTGGGTTTCTCTCTCTCTCTCCTTCTTCCCTTTGCCCTAGGAAAGACAATCTGATGTCGGTCTTATGAGAGGGAGAAATTAACATGTGTGAAGAAGGTAAAAAAGAGACATTCATAGGTTACATGAGTAATGGAAGTGTCAAGTGAAATTAGGAAAAAAGTTAGGGACACAGAATGCTTTTCTTCAAGTGTAATAATAAATAATTGGGGAAGGAAAACTTGGGAAATGTCAGACCTCCATTTATACATGATGAAACTTTTTAAAAATGTATTCACCAAGCTTTAGAAATCAGTAAAAATAGAATTAGAAATGAGAGGGAAGACTGAAAGTGTAGAAAGAATTTACAAACAAGTTTATAGAATGTAATAAGCATCATAAAATAGGGCTTGGCTTAAACAAGGTGGTTCAATCACTTTAACACTGCACACATAGGGGCACAAGATTATGTGATGTTCACATGAGGACTGTGTATCAGATAGCTCAGTACTGAGAGAAGTGACTCAACTTCAGTCTTGATCTGCACTTGGAACATGGCCAATGGGGCCAAGTGTTGAAGGGGTAGAGCTTCCTCAATAACAACTTTCAATATAATTGAGCTTCCAGTTTTTTAGCAGGAGCATAGTGATGAAAAGTCAGGAGGCAGGCAATACTTCATAGTCAATGAGAGTCCAAGTTGTCATTATTGTGGTATCTTGCTACAGGAGATAGAACTCGAGTGAAGATGGAAGAAAGCTAGTAAGAGGGAGGGAGTCAGTCCCTCTTGTATCCAGTACCTGGTCCTTTAAAAACTGGCAAAATATACACACTTGATCATGTAACCAGGAACTCTGGAAAAGCTATCTCTGAATATCCTAGATTCCTTGTAGTCTCAATTTAGGCTTTAAAAGAAACTTTTATTTTCATATCCCATCATGATAATGTTTTATCTCCCCATAATTTAAAAGAAAAGTGAACAGGCATGATGGAATTATACAGATCGTAGAATTTCCAGTTATTCTACTATCTGTCTTTTTAATTTTTCTTTAAAGTTTTAATTCTTCCCGCAGTAAATGTAGATCATTTGTGAAGCAAAGGTTGCCTGCTTATGACATCCAACCATTCGTTCACTTAATTTAGTCCATAGGGATTGATTGAAACACTTCTTTGTTTCAGGTACTTGAAATGCAGTACTACATTAGACCTGGGCCCTATTCTTCTAGAATTCACAGACTTGTTAGAAAATCTTATGAGTAAAGAGAAAAACAGCAATGAACTGTAATCATTGTTTTCACATGAATAATTATATTTGGAAAAGATTAGAATCTAGTAAATGTGTGTTAACCTTCTTTCTGTCTTTTAACATGGCTCTTACTTTCATTTAAAAAACAATAAAGTATAACTGCATTCCACATGAAAAATGATTGTTTCCCTGTCCTTTTTTATATTTTTATTATTTTTACAAGAAATATTTTAAAATTGTCTTTCTAAAACTAAGTAGTAGTCCCAGGAATCATAATTCAAACAGAGAGAAATGGTCTTGTGTTGCTTAGAATGACATGTAAAATTAAACGTATATCTAAGACAAAAGTGTATTGATATCAGATAATTCCATGTAGAAAAAAATTATATGTAGCTTTAGGTAGGATTGGTTCATTCAGAAAGAAGAATTTTAATGATAAATAACAAATATTCAAAAATGTTTTCAATAAGAGTTACAGATTCATATTTATAATCAGTATGGAAGCTCAATAGTCCAGGCAGGTTTATTACAAATGAAAATTGAGTGTGTGCTCATTAACAACTCTTTGTTCTTCAATGCTGCCATGAAATTAAGTTAAATTAAATGTAATATTTAGCACAAGTGCATAGGTTCAGATAATGCTATACATGAAGGATGTTTATAACATAACGTTAACAGTGATGTCTCTAATGTAATTATCCACAAGAGCTTTCAGTTGTCTTGAGAAAAAGAGACATGTTACATAAGTCTGCCATTGACTGATGGACATACAGCAAAGTTTGTAAGTGACATGGATATCTGTTGAAGCAATATAACTCTTCTATTATTATCTTGGGACGTGTTTAGGAGATTTTTTTTGCTCTTAGCAAAGATTCAGCAAAGTTTTAAAAATAACGTAACTAAATGGAAAGAAAACTGACAGCAAATTCATATTTATAAATCAGCAATAATGAAGAGATAGTAATACCCATAACCAAAGATACCATTTAAAGGGCACTTACTATATGTTGTACATCGTGATTTTTCTTTGTACTTGGTTTCCCTTCATTATTCTCATAACCATTTTATAACATACTGATTATTATTATCTCTATTTTTTTTCTCATATTAGCAAAAAGGCTAAAGAGGTCAAATCATTTGCATAAGGTCAAATAAGCTGAGAAATTCAGGACAGGTTCTAAAGCCGGGTATCTCAATCACTAGCTCCAGAAAGCAGAGAAAATAGACTCTGAAATGAAGAGCATACTAGCTTGGTCATCACCGATTTGTTTCAGTGTTAAAAATGTTAAGTTACTTAAGCTGTAAAAAAAATTACATGGTCATTCATTGATAACTGAATGTTAAATTCAAATATTTAATACCAAAGAAATTTAAACATACCCAACATATTATCTTCAACATTTTTTTGTTTCAACAAGAACTTGCAAAGACTCAGGCCTCTAGATATATATAAAAAAATTAAGCAGATAGTTTAAGCATATGTAGATTCCCAGTTATTTTATATAATTAGAGTCTATTTTATCATAAGCATGTGTTAAAATGTGTAGTTTAACTCTAGTTTAATTCGTTAGGTGTTTTGGGGACTGTTTTTTTCTATTTTTCATTTGGTTTGTCGATTTTGAAAATTAATAAGAAGGTGAGAAACATTCTTATAGTTTCACATTTGAGAACTAGAAAAACGTGAATCAAAGTGGAAATGAAATATACTTCGGAAAATCTCAAAGGCAGTTTTTGATGCTCCCTTGGTTCAAAGAGATATTCAGAAAAAGCTGGATAAAGGAGAGAATAACTAATTAATGGATCTGAGATATCTTTTTAATCCTAAGAAAATAATTAGTTTTATTTCATCTCCCATTCATGTGATATGCCTCTCTCAATTTTAACTTGCTATTCAAAGATTTATAAGATAATTTATACATCTATATTTTGATTTATACATCTGTAACCTGAATTTCATAAAGCTGGTGAAAATAATTGCTACAATAAGCAAACTAGACAGGTGAAATAGTATGCCTGCAAATATTAGTTAGGACTTTTTAACAAATACTTATTTTTTAGATCTTAACATTTAGTTTAATTTTATATATTTCAAATTTGATGTTGATAAATTAGACTATATTATAATTACTCTAAGCTTTGCCTTGTTAGGTTATCATATAGCTAATATCAAATTTTGTTAAGCCCTGGAAATTTATCTTAAATATTACGAATTCATGACTTTAAAATACATTTTGAGAAATTTCTACTTTTCAAATACATATACCTATGTGAAAAATTGTATTTAATCTCACACCCATTAGAGTTTTGGTAACATGTATAAATGTCAGTTATTTATTTTGAGTAACTTTAATGAAAACTAACATAAGCAACCAATAAATATATATTTATTATCTTTTAATAACTATGATCTTTAAAAATTATATCTCTATGCATTTTTAAAAAGTTCCCTTTTTCCAATTAATTTATTTTTAATAGCAAGGAGAGTGTGTATACCAACTTTGGAAGTCTTAAGGAAGTCTCCTTGTGTGTAGGGCTTACATTTATCCTTTATGTCCTGTTTCTTCCATCTGCACAGAACTTTCAGAACATTAGCTAATCAATAGCCACAACTCACCTCTAGATAAGGTCTTTATTGCTCAAGATGAGAAAGCTTAAGGAGAGTTAAGTAACTTGTACAAGGTCAGTGTGAATTGGTGTCAGAGCGAGGCTTCGCATACAGATTGACTATCCCCATAGCTATGTCCACATTCTCCGGGCATAGCAGCTCCAGACAGGCCGGTGACAGAGAATCTCCTTTAATTGTGGATCTTCATTACAATGTTTAAACATGGCTGTCGACTTATTTCCAATTGCACATTTCTACATATTGTTCACCCACATTATTCCCAGGGCAGATTCTCTAGGGAGAAAAAAAAGCCAAATATATATATATATAAACTGATTTTTCAGATTCGTATTTCATGACCCATATATTGTTTTTGGCTTAATGTTTCTTCTTACGTTCACTCTATTCCAAAAGTCAACTTATTACCATGTTTGCCACTGTGTTATTTACTGAAAGCAGCTGTAGCATTAGAACTTGTTTTTCACATATAAAAATAATCTTAGCTATGTGTCTTAATTCAATTGATTGCTTTAAATGACTCCAAGTTATTAATTTCTCTGAATAGCTTCATAAGTTTATTGAATATACCTATATAATTTTTCCAATATTTCAGAAAAGCTGCAGTTCTTTGTTTTTAGTAAATTGGATATTTACCAACAAATTTATAATTTCATACCAAATGGTCAATTTTCATTTCATGAGATATTTCCTATTTCAATATACCTACTATTCCTTTATTTTTCTGAAAACAAGAGATACCGTTTTCAGCATTCTGTCTCGGTAGCCCTGTTTATTTCTATGCCTAACACATCACATTTTCCTTTCCGTCTTGTGTACTCTCTCCCCTCCACCCTTTTCTCCTGACTGTGATTTAGAGCTCCAGTCTAATCAGCAAGTATCTGAGCTACCTGGTGTCACTTCCATTGTTATTTTGTCCTGGGTTTTTATGACTAAGTTGACCAGGTTTCTGAAGCAGTCAACACTCGTACTGTCTGCAAGTATTTAGCACAACTGGTATCAGGGACACTTGGTAAAGCTCTGCTACACTCCTGACTGATCTGTCCTTAATTTTTATTTCCCTCAGCTTGAGTCTCTTACCTTGTTTCCTGGAATAATATTTAAATCATTCCTCTATTTTATGTGTTTTATTTATTTTTTAGCATAATTATATACCTCCTCCAGTTTTTTCCTTTTTGTTATTAATATTACTTTCTCCTACCCCTGCTAAAGAGGATGTGTATATGACATCACTTACCCTGTTAGCGGACATTGTAGTTATTTTCTACTTATTGACTGAGTTCAGTGTACTCACCTGACCTTAACCTCTGTGAGGTAATTCACATCATTCTCTTTATATGGTCTACTTACTCACTCATAAGTCATGTGTTCCAAATATATGAGGGAAACATTTTCCCATTTTACATCAATTTCATTTGTTTCATTTGCTTCATTCAGCATATATGCGAGCTTCAAGTTAAACTTTCCTACTAATATTGAAAGGTATATTATGAAAGCATAAATTTATATAGATCAGTCAGTCTTTCATTCTGAAAACTGCATGACCACAATAGGAATGTTGTGCTGATCACCTTGTCATACATTAGCCATTACTTTAGGAAAGGTAGCTATTACTTGTTCATTACTTTTCAAAGAAAACATTCATATGTAACATACTATGAAATATAATGAAATTTAAATATAGTCTATGCAAAGTAGCTGATAATGGACAAGTAGTCACGAAATGTTATTACTTTTCCTTTCCATTTTCCTCACCCAATTGTTCTCTCGGCGTGTACTCTTGTTTTGTGCTGATCATCAGCACAGTTTTGAATGAGAGCCATGGTCAGAGATAAGTTAACAACCATCCATTGGTTCTCATATAAAAGTCTTCCATGAGTAAACAGTTGAATTTAGAGTTTCATATCTTTGGGGCACACATATCACCCTCTCCCATTTTTGCCTTCCCTGATGTTTATTGACTCTTCCTAAGCTTATCTTTGAAAAACTTTCATCAGATTCCATAGCTTCTCGGACTCAAATATAAGAACTATTTTTAACAAATGAACAAGCTTCGGTTATTGAGAGATAAAAATCTGTCAAGTTCTAGTCTAATGTAAAACTTTGACTCTGGCTGCTTTTAAAAGCTCCTCCCATCCCAAATTAATACTTAATCTGTCTTCAGACACCAGAGGTAAAATAATGAGGAAGAGTCTATTCTTTAAATCAATTTTCATTTCTTTTTCCTTTCTGGTTCCCCAAGGTTGAGGCCAAACTTGGGTGAGTGATTTAAAGGGAAGATTTATGTAGCAAGTCATATTTGAAGTTATCTCCTGTGTGCTAGGGTCCTCTTTATGGCAGTTATCCAAATATAACTCTAGGAATAGATTATTTGAAGGCCCAAATGGCAAATGGCAAATGATGCATTTCACATTTCCATCACATAGTCTTGTTCTCTCAAGATGTACCATTAGCCCCAAGGGTACCCTCCTCGCTCGCTTATGGGTGATTATCCCACTTCCTCTTAAATGGGATGTCTTCAGGATACTTCATGTCTGACAAACACCAGTTTACACTTGACTCAAAGAAGATACACACGTCCTTAGATATACCAATGACAGAAGTGGGCCCTGTCTCTGCTTCAATATTATCTACTTTTTGTGGCATTGCAGGCTATCCAAGCCAACATCCTGCCCTCTGAAATTTTCAGGGAAAAGAAAATGTCACTTACTCCCCAAACTCCAGGGGAAATTTGTTAAGGTCTCCCAAGACTCCTTTATGATGTATCACTTTTTATTTCTGTACTGAGCAAACATCTGTTCAGGGAGTAAGAAAACAGCCTTCCTTTCCTGCAGAAATGTTCAGTCACTCTGAGTGGTTCTCATGGAAATCAACCTCATCTTGGCATTATCCATCTATGTTTACGTACAGTCTGACTTCACAAAATGTTCTCACTTAAATACACTTTCTTAAAATATCTAGTCTTTTTACAGAAGGCGGTTAGTATAACTTTTGTGGTAGAGTTTCGGGGATAAGTACTATATTTTTACAAAGAACTGGAAGAGCTATCAGGAACTTCAGTGTTACTCTCATTAGAATTTATGACCTGTTTTCAGCTTTAGAGATTTAGGGGAAAAAATATGAAGATCACAGGTAAAATTATGCTGAATAGTCTCTTACATATATTTATATCAGTAGTTCATTTTTCTGGTATCAATGTATACTAATAATGACTTAGTATAAAAATAATGCCTATTTAAACTGCAAAACAACAGACATAATTTTTTAAACTTTATTATATCTAAAACATTATTAGCTTAACTGCACAGCATATTTATTTCAACAGTTAAAAAGCATGATTTCTGAGTGCTAGAGTTGAGCAAAATAGCAGTTGAAATTCATTATTGTAAACTTAGGCACATATGAGAAACAAACATATAGGCAAAAATACTGCTGTCTCAATAAATAATAATTCTTTTGTGGTAGCTCCTGCAAAAATAAAAGAATCTGTAAATGTTGCTTGATATTATACATAATAAATCCTGTGCCAAAAAGTCTCCAAAATCCAAGTAATTGTACAATATTGAAATGGGCTTAATGTAACAATAGAAAGAAAGATTTAAATTTTAACATTCAAAAGCCCAAGCCTATTGAAAAAACTTATTGGTAGACATCTGACACTTCCTACAGAGAAATGATTTATTTCCCACGGAGAAAACAACATGTGAACAGAAACCTCATAAAGATGCAATCTGGCTCTAAAGGGCAGGTGCTGATCAATAACTCAATGTCTACAATCAAATAATAAGGGAGCAATTGTAAAGATTTAGTTATGAAATTGTCATTTATATCATAATGTTTCAGGTCTGGAAAAGACAAAAATTCTACAACATAAATTATATTTCTCCATTTTCATACAAAGAGTATGTTTTGGAAATTAAGAGAGTAATTGCCAACAAACCAAAATAAATTTAGATATTATTCTCTGTGGGAGATATTTTCATTAAAAGGAAACCCTGCTTCTAAATTCCAAGCATCTTGATGGACAAACTACTTATCTAACAAACTCCACATGGAAATAAGTGGGTAAAATCAAAAGATGAAGGGATAAGTAGAATATTTTAACTTTAGCTTTCTGGAAATAAGGCTATTAATATAAGTCATTGATAATGATGGATGATATAGTTCCAATTGTTTCTTTACACTTATTCTTGTCTCGATTTATATTGTATAATTAGATAAAACAATTCAAAATTATAACCTCACCTTTCTCAAATACAACGGTGAATTAAAACGCAAGATCACAGCCTTGGCTTTATAATAGAGCTCAAGGTATTGTCAACTGCCTATTGGAGGTAATTTTGTCTTCATTTCACACAGATATCTCCATCTCAACATGGATTGTAATGAATTTTTTTATCTTTGACCTTGAACTTTTCCCCCTCTTATATTTGCCATGTAAGTGAACCATACAACTATATATCAATCCATTTAAAGTGTCTTAACGTTGTATTCTAGTCCTTAGCAGAGAGCCAGTGAATGATATTACTAGTATTTATCAATATTTAGACTTCTTTGTCTCTTTCCAGGTATTTTATTGTGAAATTAGTGTGATGATTGCTTTCTTTGGCCAATGAAAGGCAAATGGAAATGATAAGTATCACTTCCAGTCTGAAAATTTTTATTTCTCTTTTGTAATTCTCCATGTGCTTTTTCTCTGTTGTGACAACTGTCGACAGTAATTTTGAGATAGAGAATATTGACCTACCACATGGACAACAGCATCATGAAGAGGACATTTTACTGAGAAATGAAAGTGAATTCCGTTAAGCTATTAAAATTTGGGAACGTTTGTTAAGGCATCATAATCTTGACTATCCTTAGAGATACTATATCTATACTAAGAGATAATCATTCATGTTGTAAATCAATGTTACCTCAATAAAAAACTAATTAAATAATAAAACAGGTAATCATTAAATCACTTTGAGTTAAAAGTAATTTTGAAATCCTAATCTCTTTCCCTCCTCCATCAAATAAGCTTTTAATAATTGTTGACTTAATCATTCAATTGTCTTTGAGATGCTTTTCTCCACATTTCATTAGCATTCTTTTTTTCACTGCCAACATCCTCAAATCTTACTTAATATCTTGCATTTCTCTGATTTATCCTCCTTAACATCACATGTGAACTTTTAAAAACAGAAACCTAGGATCATTCCATGTCTGATACCCTTCCCCCAACAAAGAGGTTGGGGAGATTGTTATAGTTTGCCAGATGAGTGATCCATAGGTTTAACAGAATGCACTGAGTACCTATATTCTAGGGCTACCATTGTTCTATAGCCAGAAGCATCCAGAAAAGTCCAAAATAGAGTGAATCTGGGTAGTAGAGTGAAATGAAGTTGATAAGCAAGGGGTGGGAGTCAAAATATGTTATCAATCTGAGAAGGTGACTAGGAAGCAGATAATTAAAGTACCAAAGATATAAGGAGATGAGAGCATAGGCCAATGAGTTCACTTAGATAGGAATAACTAGGATAGAAATTGTTGCCCAAGCTTTTGTGATCTTTGCATCAAAAAATTAATCTGTAAATCTTTCACGTTAAAAAAAAACAGAACAAAATTTCAAGCTGTCTGTCAGATTTTCACTTCTTTGTGGGGCACTGTGTCCCTGGTTGGCTAGATTTATTCTAAAAATATTTATTGAGAACTTATTATGTGCCCAGCAGTGTCCAAGCCCATTGGGGTACATCCGTGATCACACTGGACAAATCACACTTGCCTATGTGAGGCTATTTGTATAATAGGGGAAAACAGGAAATAAATACAGCAAATAAGAAAACTTTGTATTATGATAGAAGTTGATAATTTCTATGGAAAACAAGTGGAACAGGAGTGCTGTGGGGCAGTAGACAATTTGTTCCATTTTCACAAGGTAGGATGGATAATCACATTGAGGAAGTTTGAAGATGACTGAGATAGTCATTCAGGTGTAGAAGAGTGTTCCAGGTAGAGGAATAGCCAGAAAACAGGCATGAGCGTACCTAGTGTGCGGGAGGAATGGGGGGGGGGTGCCCTGTGGCTGAATGGAGAATGTATAAGTAAAAGTATCAGGAAGTCATGTCACTAAGATAAATAGAGATGAGATCACGCACGGTATCATAGTCTATTATGTCATAGTCTGTTATAATGACTTTGGTTTTTATTCTCAGTGAAAGAGGAAATTTTTTCAGGGTTTCAACAAGAGGAGTGGCACGATTTGACTTATTGTTTCACAAAATAATGCTGCCTACTTTGTGGAGAATAGGTTTTGTAGGGATAAAGACAGAAGTAAAGAGAACTGTGTAGAGGCTGTTTCAGGCAGCTAGGCGAGTGGTAGTGGTGGCTTACATCAGATCTGTAACAGTGGAGATGGTGAGAGGATGTTATATTATGTATATATTTATAAGTCAGACCTAACAGAATTTGTTTTGGATTAGATGTGGAGTGTGAGAGAAAGAGAAAAGTCAAGATTGATCCAAAGTTTCTTTGCCTAAGTAACTACGGATGAAGATACTATCAACCCTGTTAGGAAAAAGTCTGGGGTTCAAATTTGAATATCTTAAATTTTATATTCAAGTGGAATGGTTCAGTAGGTATTTGGGTATGTGATTCAGGAGTTCAGGAAGCATTCTGGAGCATTTCTTCAAGAAAGGGAATTCTCTTCGATGTCCTTCCATATGCTTATCATTTAAATCAGGTACTTCATTAATAGTGCAAGTCAGTGTCCTATTCAAATATTAAATGTCTTTGATAATTTATTCAGGACAAAATAATGCAAATTAACTTTATAATATAAAACTATATCTTGAAAACTTCTCTTTACAGGTTTTTCCAACTAAGACTTCAGAACAAATTGATGTAAAAATTGTATGTCGATCTATTGAGAATCTCTGTCCTGGAACATGAATTTTATTACTTTTTTCCTTCATAAGCTTTTTCCACCAGACAGTAACATAATTTCTCAGTTACTCTATAATTTCAAATTAAACATAGCTCTAAGTATTGATTTTTACCACTACATGAAATATTTTTTCCACGAAAGATTTCATGTATTGCTCTTCCTTTGTGATTTAGCTGCCATTCTTTAATTCACAAATACTTGCATGTTTGTGCTCAGTGATCAAAGATGTTTATAGAGCCATTTATCATTTAATTCTGTCATGTCTAGCATCATTGATTGTTTCTTGAAGCAGAACAGTTTTAAGAAAGGTCTGCACACTTTTCAAAATAAATAAATCAAACTTCTCAACATATATATGAGCCTCACATAAAGTCACAGAAGGCAAGTTGAACTCAGTGATTGTTGCCATCAAGCATTATAAAATTAGCGTATTCTTACTTAAGATCTATTTTTCTTTCATTATGATTCTTTACTTTTCTTTGTGTTTAACACTAAGTTTCTAGTAACTCCATTAACATAACTGTACAGTCCATATTAGAATAAATGTACTGGGGATTTCTGTGACTGAAATTCGTATATTTCTGTATTTATCTAGATCAAGCTATTGAAGTAAATACTCACTTTCATTGTGTTCCTACTTTACGTATTGGCTCAAAAGCATATATGCAAAAATGTATGCAAATATGTCAGGTTTAAAGTTTACATTGGAGATTAAAATCCATGATTGCATAAGCTGCATTTAGTTCAAATTGACTTTCATTTGCAAATCCTAATATGGCAAATTTCAACACCATGAGGTGGCAAGACCAAGATGGCAGAATATCCTCAGTCCTCAGCAGAGTGTTTATACGTAACAGTTACTCAATGGAAGTGCATTCAGTAACTGAATACATGAAAAACAAATTGGAAAACGTAACATTGGGGCTAATTAGAAATTGCAGTAACTCTTATCTGTTGTTGACTTTCTAAAGTTTATATGTTCTCTTATACTTGTTATTAACAGAAAGTATTGCTTTTAAAAAATGAGGTGACAATATATTAAATAAAGCCTTTCTGACAATTTTCTTGGTTGACCAGTTTACTGAAGAGTATCTTATAGGTGACAAAATATCACCCAGATGAATGCTTTATTAGTTGTTTGGCAAAGGAAGAAGAGTAATACATAATATTAGTATTAGTGTAATAAAGATAAGCCATATGAAACACATCTAACATCTAGTTAATTTTAAAACGAGTCAGACAACCTCGCATACTGCTTCTTCTCATGCTAGGTAGATACCTTAAAACTGTGCATGTAGCCAGTCTGGGAAGATATAATGACATAACTTAGTGTGATTCCCTAAACAAGGACTATTTCGGGGTTTTTTTTGAGGAACATTAGCCCTGAGTTAACTACTGCTAATCTTCCTCTTTTTGCTGAGGAAGACTGGCCCTGAGCTAACATCCATGCCCATCTTCCTCCATTTTATATGTGGGACGCCTACCACAGCATGGCTTTCGCCAAGCGGTGCCATGTCTGCACCCGGGATCCCAACCGGCAAACCCTGGGCCTCCGAGAAGCGGAACGTGCAAACTTAACCGCTGCGCCACTGGACTGGCCCCACAAGGACTATTTCAAACTAAGTAAGATGAGCAATTTTACATATCCACACTGTTAATGAAAAAACCCTCATTTTTCTTTATCTTTCTGTAATCAAACAATAGTACTTTAATATATTAGTTTCTGTTTAAAAATGGATTTTTCAAAGAACATAGAATGGTCAGTTCATCCCATTGAGATGATTAAGAAAAACTAAAACATGAATCTTAGATTGTACGTGGTACTTACCAATTCTTAAATAAAATTAGTGCTCATAAATTCTGTAAGCCATAGCTATTTTTTATTTTTTCAATTTCAGCGCCTGTTATTCTCATTGCTTTTATTTTAAGTACATACAGGACATCTGTGAGAATAATAGAGTATTTTTACCCTTACAGTGAGAGATTATCTGTCTCTTCAAACTTGAACAGGAACTATCATTTTGGCGAGTCCTGCAGTCAGCACCATTGTGTTTGGTTGTTTTCATGCAATTTAATGTTTCTATGTAAAGCTGTCTGTTCATTTTGTACTAAAAAAAAGAAAAACTCTTTTGAGGTTTTCTCTCACACTGAGATATGCATGTCAATGAGCCCAGAGAAAATAATACTTAATCTTTACTATATAACATATTTTCTGGAAGGATTACTATTTGGCAGTTTATAAACCACAGATGGAACATAGCTGATATATTCGAAAGAGCAGTTATTATTGATCAATGCTCTTTAATCTCTCTCAAAAAGTTAACAGTAACACTATTGGAAGAGATTACTTTGACTATAATTGGGTTGTTGTCCATGGTGGAAACTACATAGTGAAAACTGCTTTTATTATAGTCATATCTCCTACATTTAAAATAATAAATTGGATTCTTTTGTGGAACTAGATGAAAGACAAATACGTTTTTACTTTTTTTCAAAAAGGAAACTATTTTAACTGAGGTTGTGGAGTCTGGCAATTCCTTCAGGTGAGTGTATGGGCTTATTTAAAACCTTTTGAGAAACAAAACAAAAATAACTAAGCTTAAGAGGCAAATAGCTTCTTTGAGTCACCTTCAAGTGTGATTAGAGCTGCTTATTACTTAAGATGGGGAACAAGTTAAACCTGAGCGTTCCTGCTTTCTTGCTCTTCTAGTATCATTTCGATCTCAGAAGGTAAATTTGAGAGAAATGACCCTCCATGGGTTACGAGAAAGACTGTTTGATAGCTTAGTGTTTCTTATGCCTGAATACAAAATTTTGAATTGATTCCCACTACTCACTGATTTGGAATTCTAACAAATATAAATAGCTATTTATCTCAATGCAAGTGAGTGGTTTTCATTTCAAATACTTCTAAATACATTCCTAATGGAAACTTCTGGCTTTTTGTTATTTTGAGTGGTTATGTTCATCCCCTAAATTCAATCTCACCTGACATAATTTGACTTCATATAAACACAATACCACACTCATGCTGCCAGATCTTACACTTTGTTTCTTAAACTATGCTCTGTAAATGATAATTTAAATAGTTATATAAACATGAAATCCACTCCTTCTCTAAATTTCTTGAACATTCAATCTTTTCATAAACTAGAAAGCTAAATTATTACTGTCACATTCAATTTGGAATTAACTGTTTTGACAAATATTGGCCAACTGCACGGCTGAAAAAAAGCCTAGAAACTCTCTATATTAAAACAATAATTTCAACTACTCTCAGAAAAACCTAAAATCAAACGAAAATATCATCAAGAATAACAATGCACCAGCAAAAGGAGAGCTCACATTAACTTCCATCAGAAGATAGTCTCATTGCTCAGCAAATTAATGCTATTTACAACAAAACTTTAGGATAATACAAATAGAAATCAGCAAGTACTTTCACCACCACCGTGCTCGTCATAAAATCAAGCTTTCTTAATGAGTTTATTCACAATATTTTATGAGACTCCCTTATCCCACTCCACACCTCAAAAACAAAAGGTAGGGCTGGTACAGGAAGTAGCTGAAGCAAGAACTGGGAGGAGCCAGGGAGATTGGGGTTGTCCTGAGTAGATACTTTTAATGCCTGAAATATTTACTTTTATATTTTCTTCTAGTTTTATAGGTTTTTTTGGGGCAAGTACGAATGTCCAGTATCAGTTACTGTATTATTCTCAGAACTGAAAGTCCTTAATGTAACTATAATTTTAACTAGTTTATTGTCTTTCCTCTGTTTCTCCCCACCCCCACATTTCTCTTATATAATTTAATTTTCAGTTTACTATACTATATCAAATGACTTATTAATAAAATAAATGTAAATTTTATAATTTTTAACTGTTTCGTATATTAACACTATTAGTTGTCGCTTAACGGTGGGGATATGTTCTGTGAAATGCGTCATTTGGCAATTTCATCATTGTGTGAACATTGTAGAGTGTACTTACACAAACCTGGATGGCAAAGCCTACTGCACAGCTGGGCTATCTGATACTAATCTCAGGGGACCAACACTGTTGTGTGATCCGTTGTTGACTAAAACGTGATTATGCAGCTCATGACTGTATTTATTACTAATCCCACTTGAGTGCTAATTTGGTAGTTTTAGAGTTCAATGATGCAATTCTGTTTCCTCAGAACTTTGAAGTCTATCAGCATCCTGGTTTGAAAATACAAACTCATAGGCTAGTACACTCATCTTTTTCTGAAGATTGTGTGTGTAGGTGTGTATATTTGTCTGACAGTGTGCCTCACTTTTATTCACCCTTCTCTATTTGGGATCTTTTTGAATTTATCTCTGCACTTGGTGACCTTAATTTCCAATCTGTTTTGTCTATGTGGGGATTTTGCACTCTAAATGCTATGCCTTCTTTGGAAGCCCCTTTCAATCTGAAGACCACTGCATTTATTCCACATAGGAGAGAATCTGTCATGTTATTTCCTGGATTTTTTTTCTCCATACTTCTGAAACTCCTGTTGGTTGGATAGTTTCTAAATATAGCCCAAACTTTATTCCAAACTTTTCCCTTACTTTTTGTATATTAATTTCTTTTGCAATTACATCCAGAAGAATTACTTGACTCTGTATTCAAGGTTATTAATACAAAATTAGTTGATGTTTAACCTATTTTGTTTACCTCTGTGCATTTCAATTTCAAATTCAAAAATCATATTTCTATTTCCAATATTTATAGTACTCTTAAACCGTAAGCTCATAGTCTTGCTCATCAGAGTTCTCTGTACTATTTTTCTCTCTGAAAAAATCTCCCTTAAGTCTCCTCCCCTCCTAATTCTTAAAATCATTGAATTTGTGTTTGGAGTACTCATAAACGCCCCCCTTCCTTTAAAATAGTGTTCTCTTACATGCATTTTAAGCTACTGTTTCTTTGGGTTTTGTTTCTCTATGTGTATATATATATATATATATGTATGTATATATGTATGTATGTGTATATATACGTATATACACACACACACAGACATTTTGACTGTCTGTCATTCAATGTCTGTAAAATTTCTGCTCTGTAATGGAGCTTGGTTTTTTCCTCATACTGTTATTTGTTTGTAATTTTTATACTTTTTTCTATTTTACCTACTCAGTCTATCATCTTGATCTGCGTTCCTTGCTGTTATTTTACTAATTATTTGAGTTTTTATTTATTAACTTATTTGATTGTTACTGCTTGTTCAGGATTCTTATATCTTCTAAGTTTTGTATCTTATATTCAATATTGGGCATTTATAATTTCCTAGAAGACTATACTTCACAGAAATCTTCCAACTTATTGACATGTTCTCTCAGCAAAAGAAACCTGCTATATTTTCTCTACTGTAATCTTTAGGTGACAAATTCTCTCCATTTTTGTTTGTCTTAATGAGCTTTGCTTCATCTCATTTGGGGAGGACTGATTATAATTATTATTTAATTCTAGTTTGACAGTATTTTTCTTTGAAATGTTTGAAGACATCATACCATTGCTTTTTGATTTTCTTTATTTCACTTGAGAAATCTTACTGTTGCTCCTTTACAGTGATACATCTTGTCCTCCTTTCTTTAATATTTTTCTTTGTCTTCTACCACCCCCAACAATGTTCTTATGATTCCTAGGGGTGTGTATGCGTGTGTGTGTTACTCTGTATTTATTTTGCAATACGTGCTAAAATACTTTCTGGACCTCGTTCTTTCCCTCTTTCAATCTTCTGAGGCTTTGTCTATTTCCACTTCATCCATACTACTAAGCTTTAAGCTTTTGGATTCCTACACAAAACTTTGGATATGTGGTGACCTGAGCTCTGACTATTGTTCCACTTGCCCATGAATGTGTTATAACAGACTCTAATCAGTACCTAGAGTGAGAAAATGTTTGATGGGGGAAAAAGTGCTGTTAATTTGGTTTCATTTCTCTAGGTTTTTCTCCCTTCTCAGATTTTGGCCCAGAAATTCCTCAATGCCTTGGCAGCCTTCAGTTTATTCTGTTCATTTACCTGGGTCTGTGTATCTCTGATTTTGAAAATCTTGGATTATGTCACATGAAACGGAGGCATCTGGGTGAGCACTCGCAAATATTTTTAATCTTTGATACACCTTAAATTTATGAGTCCTTTGGCATCTCTTTCTACTAAGAGTTAGCACTTCCCCTATTCTAGAAGATAATACAGAGGACGCTAGGCCCTCCCAGGCAGCAAAGCCACAAATACCCTTCTCAGAATTTTATACCCCCTCCCTTTGTGGTGACTAGGACTGTAACTGGACAGGTAGTACATCTCAGCTGAGAATAAGCTGCAACTAATTATAGAATAAAGAGACTATAATCTCAAAGGAGCTGCAAGATCTAACCAGAACGTACTGATAGGAGCTGGGGGAGTGTTCATGTGACAGCATTTTAGGGTACTTGATCAGACTGGCTGAAACTTAAAACTTAAAAGTAGGGAAAATTCTTGGGCACATGTTCAGCAATTGAAATATCAAAATTACTGTGGTAAATGGGGAAGGAAGAAAAGAAAGGCTCAGGAAAGTGGATATACTGAAATGGGTAAACTCTACAACCAGAAGACCTATCAGATACTTATGTTCAGTGAGAAAGCTGAAGCATACCATTTACCAAGGTTTTAAGGAAACTTCTGCTAGGAGAGACATGTGTATCATTGGATCACTGGTGGTTTTTCTCTGTAGATCAGGACTGACAATAGGAGAAGCTGATATGCAACTTGGCTTACTGAGGATGACTGAGCCCTGCAACTGCTGAAACCAGGAAGTGAGATTTAGCCTAGAAGCTAGGGGTCACAATTATCATAATGGGTATGAAAATTAGAGTGATGACTATGGAGTCAGAGATGGTGGCTATGCATGGACCCAAGCATGACTTTCATTTATCAAGGCAATCTAGCTTCTCTGCCACTGCTGAATGTCCAATCTGCTGACCACAGAGACCAATCTGAGATCCACAATATGGTACCATTTCTTGAGGACACAAACTGTCTACTTTATGGCAAATTGACTTCATTGCTAATATTCCAGCCTATTAAAGCCAATAGTTAGTTCATTCTCATAGGAATACAAACTTATTAACGGCTATGGATTTATCTTTTCCGCCCACAGAGATTCAGTAAACATCTGAGAGCACTAGGTCTCACAAAAAATTATGGCAGACCATTGCAGCCACTGAACAGCAAAGGAGTCACAATAATAAACCAATGACTATAGAATGGACTGGTCATATAATATAGAACACCACGCAGAAGTTCCTGCATGTTAGAACATCAGATCAACCTGGTAAAGTCACAGCTGAAGCAGGAGGAGAAATAAAACCCAGTTATTTCAGCCTGATGTGGGAAAATAATGCAGTGCACTGCTTGCAGAGGAACTGTCAGAACTGCATCATAGTCAATGTTCTTTGCCTAATTCTGCTCCTCACTTTCTTCACAAGTTTTGATCACTAATAAATGTCTTATAGCTGAAACTTGACTCAGCCTCTGCCTCCAGAAAGCATGTAGTGCACTCACATAGGGAGTGTCCAAGATGATCAAATACAGTGCAGTAAGGAAATATTATAACTTTCATGTATCTTTCAATCCATTCTCTCTTTTTCCCTATATATGTGCATGTGTATACAGTCACGTATCACTTAATGATGGGGACACGTTCTGAGAAATGCATCATTTAGTGATTTTGTCATGTTCAAACATCATAGAGTATCCTGACACAAATTTAGATCGTATGGCTAACTACAGCTAGGCCAAATAACGTCAATCTTGCGGGACGATCATCGGACGTGCGGTCTGTCGTTGACCAAAATGTCAGTATGCAGTGTGTGACTGTACGTGCATATATATGTGTTATTATTACAGGTGCTTTTATAATAGCAATACTACTAATAAATATCCCATATCATTTTGTGTGTGTGTATGTGTTCCTATACTTCATATTTGCAAGTTATTAACGCGTAGTGGTTAAGAAAGAGGCCTCTAGATTCACGAAGCATGTCTAGAATTCTGGATATATGAGCTTAATCTGTGTGTTTCTATAATTTTAGGTAAGACAATCTTTCTGTGCCTTGGTTTCCCCATCTAAAAAATGGAGATTATCTTGTTTATAAAATTTTAATTGAGGATTAGATAAATTAAAACATAGAATGATGTCTATCCTATAGCAAACACTCAATAAATACAATAATTATTACTGCATATTGAGTTTTAAATCATGAGATTCACCGTCCAAAAACTTGGAGACTACTAAAAGATAGTAAAAGGAATTTCTTATTTTTAAAATATTTTCGTGGAAGAAAATAAAGGGAAGCATATTAAGAAGAAACCTATTCCAAATATGACATCTGGTGAAAGAATAAAACAACTCTCTGATTGAGGCTGTGGCAAAGAACAATAAATACTATGTAATGTCATATTTTAGTCTCTTTTAGATGGAAATCCCAGTACAGCATTGACTGTGTCTGCCTAGTTTTTTACTATGGTGTTTGACATAAATAGACGTCAAAAAATAACATCCAAATGACTGAATTAATTATCAATCAATGAACAAATTAAGCTTAAATCATCTATTCCCATGAAATTGTTGGTAGCTATATTTTTAAAACTCAATTAAGCTGTCTAAATTTTTAGTGGGTCAACTAGAACTCAAATACCAGGCATAGTACAGAATCTGAGGGAAAATATGTACAGAATTCCAAAGGAACAAATTAAAAGGAATTTTTGAGACCTACTCAACATTAAGATGAGAGATTGCTTCTAAGACTTTGTCAATTCATGCACACATAAATACACACACACACACATATGCCCACACAAATAAAAGTATATTCAGTCTCATTTTTAATACACTTGAAGTATGCATGTTGGAAACAATTTTACATGTCTAATTTATCTATTAAATAAAGTACCCCATTTATCGTAAGATATGTATAAAGTAACACACATGTTGTTTGTGCTCAGAAGTTTTGGGATTCTAGATTCCTTGTGAAAAGAATAGATCAAAATAGATGCTTACACTTGGAGCAATTTTTTAATGTTATATTTTTTACCATTATTATATTTGCTGATTTTATTTTAATCTTTGTGTGAGTTTTTACCATTGGCTAATTTAAATGTAACTGCAAAAACACCATTGAGAATCACAGAAAATAAAATTTATAATCCTGTGTCATATGATTAGTTATATAGCTCATTCAGGGAAATGAAATAAACATTTAAATAATACCTCAAATGACTTTGAAAGAACATTTTGGCCTTTTAGCAACTCATTTGCAGTAGCAAAGTGGAAATGGAAATGTTTTAATGAAAATCATATACATAAATATAGTGTACAGTTCAAAATAAATGTAAAATGACTACCTTTGGCATTCCTGGAGGCAAAACAGGCATTTCTGTTTCTTCTTCCACGGCTAATATGGTTGAGCATTAATTAGATTTATTAGAAATTGATTTTCGGAGGATAGCTTATAGTTATATTAGAAGTCATAGACACTTAGGACCAGTAACATCCACATGAAACAGCTACTGAAAAATGTAGCTATCATTTATAGTTTCAGATTTCAGCTATTGTTCAGATGATGATTTCCTCTTCCACTAATCCATTTTATTTCGGTGAATTCAGCTTAGTGAGTTGCTTCAATTCGCAAAGATTAATGTATTTCAAAACTAGTATGTCTCATCCTAATGCATTACCTTCCCCCCAAATAAGAGATCCTACTCTTGATATTTTTGTTTGGTTAATTTATGACAATATCAAATAAATTCTAGTGAAGTAGCAGATATTATAGCCAAACCGCTCTAATATCTTAAAATGGTATTTATGAAAATGTGCATTTTGTGGCCTCAGTTTAAAGAGTGGAGATGGTGTGTGTGTGTATGTGTGTATATATAAATTCATATATCTGTATGCATGCATATATGTATATATGTATGCATATTAACAATATTTACTATTTTACAGTTTACACTGTTTAAATATATAGATGCACATATTGCCTCTATTGCTTTCTTCTTTCTATCTTCCAAACCCCCAACCCTTCTTTCTTCAGGATTCAATAAATCAAGACATCATTTAGAAAAAGAAAATAAGGCTAATTTTTACTGAACATATATGGTGTGCCAAGTCGATTAACTCTTGGTAAACATTAGGATCACTGGATCGATTTTAGCTTTTCAGTTTCTCTTTCGAACAGCTCTGTTTTCAAGGGTCCATATTTCATGACTTTTATTCTTTGAGTTCTTCCAAAGAACAAAAATAGCATTTACTTTTTTTCATAGAATATAATTCATTCTACCTTGCAATTGTCATTTTGGTCCATTGGATTCTGTAAAGAATCTAAAATGAATTATGAGATCATGATTTTATTTTCTCTGTATTTGAAACATTTTTATAATTCATCATCCTAAGAATTCTTTCATCATTACTCATGATTACTCATCAGTTATTCCAACTATGCTGAAAAAAGATAAGTAATAAGAAAACAAGAGAATGATGAAATCACTTAGGAGGAGGATGCAAGAGTGGATCAAATTGTTATTTTTTTGTTTTTATTGTGTTATCCAACTATTGCATCATCTTTTAAGAAAGTGTTAGAAAATACTGGGGCAGCATCTCTGTAGTTTGCTTTTATTTTCCAACCATGATGACAATGAGAAGAAATTTCACATTCCATAGTCATAAGGTGAATAAGCTCAGAAGAATGAATGAATGTAAAGGAAAAGATTGCAGCGCTCTAGGCTCTAATGGTACGATGAAATTTTCATATTAATGAAATCAGACTATGTGTCTTCAGATGAGGATATTTTAAATAAATTTTCTCAAACTTAAGAATTGATCCCTAAACAATGTGTTTCCAAGAAAAGAAAATGGAAATATAGTATTCTCCTCCACTTAGTCCTTCAAAGGAAAGTACTTCACGCAACAGTATGAAATAAGAATCTGGACAGTCCCATATTGTTAAAAGATGAAAGTATTCTTTCATCTCCAGTGATGTTTATGGACAAAAATTTACTGATTAAAATAGTTTTACTATATTTAAAATGTATTAATATTTAATAAAGTTGATTTCAGTATGTCTTTATGATTATACTTGTAAATTCCTTGTAAAATGACTTAAAATATGACATAAAATTATACAAAGTTAAAGTGTGCCCGGAGGGTAAACAGCAATAACTATTTGCCCTGTAATCTGAGGGTTAGGTATCCCATCTCAATACATTTTCACAAAAATTCTCAAGGAATCATTATCCTTTCACCTCCACTTTGAAACTGAGTTAACTTATCTAAGGCTACAGCATAAGAAAACATTAAAGGCAAAATTTAAACTCAAATTTCCTAATTTTGAATTACACATTGTTTCTCTTATACAACGGTACCTCACTTCAAAGGAGAAAAAACACTTACCTATGTCCTCTGATAACTCTCAGGACCTCTTTCTAAAGAAGTTGGACAGACATGATATTTAATATTCAATGGAATAATGGAAATTCAAATCTGCATTTCTTTATTACTTTCACATTGTAGATATTTATTTACTGAACAATTTCCATAACCTTGTGATAATGTGTAGTATTCAGACAAGCAAAAGGAGAAGCCCACGTTATGCTTGTCCTCAAAATATTCTTCTTAGTTAGGAAACTATAGCTTAATTTCCTGGAAAAGTTATAAGACTTTGTAGAGCAGTTCCCAAGAATGGTCCAGATTAAACACTGTAGAATGTTAGGCAACAAGTAGATTCAAGTGGCTTAAAAATCCTCTAGTGAAACATCCAAGTATGTAATTCCCCTTATAGAGGAAAAATATTACATGGTATTATTAGATTTTGATGAATAGAAGATAGAAGGTAACCAGCTGGTTTAAATTATGTTGTAAATCTAGTAAACTAAAGGAATAAATATAGTAGTACATTGCTTTGATATTATAGGTTTTGTGGAGATGTTTGCTGAGTAAACTAATTACTAATTTAGAAAGAGATCACTGATCAGCATGATGGTTAACTTTTTGTGACAACTCAACTGGACTAAGGGATGCCCAGGGAGCTGGTAAAACGTTATTTGTGGGTGTGTCTATGAAGGTGTCTCTGGAAGATATTAGCATTTGAATCAGTAGGCTGAGTGAAAAAGATCATCCTCACCAATGTGGGTAGGCATCATTGTATACCTTGGGGGCCTGAATAGAACAAAAAGGTAGCGGAGGGCAAATTTGTTCTCTGTTGAGGTAGGACATCTGTCTTCTCCTCCTCTTGAATTTCAGCACCCCTCGATTTTGAGCCTTTGGACTAAGATTGGGACTTACATCATTGCCTCTCCAGTTCCTCAGCTCTTCAAATTTGGACTAGAACTACACCACTAGCTTTCCTGGGTTTCCCATTTGCAGGCTACATATCATGGAACTTCTCAGCCTCCATAATCACATGAGCCAATCCCTCATAATAAATCTCTTTCTACACACCTCTATCTCTGTATGTGCCTCTGTATCTATCTCTATATCCTGCTGGTTCTGTTTCTCTGGAGAACCCTGCCTAACACAGCTAGCATTCCCTTTTACTTATGGAAATCTCAGACTAGAGATTAGTCACTTAATATTAATATACATTGTGCACATTACATATACAACTATCTATCTAAATATCTATTTTCAAACAAATTTTATTTGTAATTCTAAAAAGAACAGACTTTATAAAATGCTTATTCTTATTTTTAAAATATTTCCCTGGAGGAAGATACTATTAGTATTTTCATTGGTACATTATTGTTATTATTTTAGTGTTCTTGAGTTTATTTGAAATTACAAGAAAAAGGGAAAGGTGTTTAGGTAGTAGGTCGTCTGTGGTGGATTGATGAGTATGTTTAGAATACTTCTGAAGAATACAGATTGATAAAACCCACACTATATGACTCTTTCTTTCATGACATGAAAAGGCTATGTAAATTTTTAAAGGCTGTAGTGCAGAATATTTGATTGTTTAAGAAAACATCTTGTAAAACTCTGCATTTAATTTTTAAAAATATACATTTTACAAATCACATATATGGATATATATATATATATCAGAGTTAGCACTATCCTGATTCTAACGTCGTATCCCTAGATCTTACTGTTCAAAGTCAAATGGCTTGTATCCATCTCGAAACCCATTTCTAGTATTCTGAGCATTAATAGCATATTAATAATTAGGTAAGCATACCAATGTAACTGCCATACTTTGTATCTGCCATTCTTTAAAACTTTTCAAAATGTATTGATTTACCAAAGGAATATCTGGTTATAATGATGCTACTGATGATAATAGCTAGCAATTATTTTTTACCATATACTCAGCACTTTGTTATGTGCATAGTTTATCCAGTATAAGATTCACAGCATTGTAGAAATGTTGATGAGGGTTTAGATTTCAGTATTAAATAGAGGGTCGGGGTAGGACCCAGTAATCCTAGAGAATTCTCAAGATAATATTCTAGGCAGAGAGAACAGGGTGAGAGCACAAGTCCTCAAGTAGTTCTGTGTCTGGCTGCGTGGTGTGTTTGAGGAACAGAAAGGAAGTCCAAGTAATGAAAACAGAATCAATACAAAGAAGAGTGATGGCAGAAGAGATCAGAAAGGCAACGGGGGCAAATCATCAGGCACTTCAGCAGTAGGGCGAGGAAACATCCCACTTGTCCTGCCCAATTTATTTTTATGTCTATTCTTCTGTCATAATTGCTATAAGTCCTTCTTTCACTCTCTAATCTGGTTTGGATCATAAATTATGTGATCACTCTACTGATAGGCATTGTAGATATCTTGGATTTTATGCTGAATATAGAGTAGCCATACAGAGTTTTAAGCAAAAGAGTGGTGTAATCTGATTTATGTTCTAAAAGATTCACTTTGGCAGCTGTGTTTTAGGGGTCTAAGCTCTTGGGTATTAGGAAGAACTCGTAGAAGGCTATTATGGAAATCCAGGCGAGAGGTGATGGTGGCTCAGGCTAGAGCGGGAGAAGTAGAAATGGGAAGAAGTGGTTGGAGTTCAATATATTTTAAAGTAGAGCTGGCATGATTTTATGATGGTTTAGATGGAGTGTTTTAAAAATAAATAAAGTATTCTAAGGTAAAACAAAGATTTTTTTTGGCCAGAGAAACTAGAAGGAAGAATTTTCAATCAACTGAAATAGTTAAGGCTGCAGATAGATGAGATTTTTGTGAGATGATCCTGAGTTTATACTTGGACATATTAAATTTAAGATCTCTAAGAGACAACCAGGTGTTGATGAACATACGTTTTAAGTACGAGAACCTAAGTATGGGAATTCACAAAAGAATTGTGGATTAGAGATACAAATTTGACAGCTGTGAGTACACAGGTAGTATTTAAGCCATGAGGATGAATGAGATCAGCAAGGACTAGGCTTAAGGCCTCTGCAAGTTTAAAAGCCCAAGAGAAGAGGATGCAGCCACAGAAACCGAGAAGCAACTCTAACGATAGGGGAGAAAATCCCACAGAGTATTCAGTCCTGAAAGTCAAGTGAAAAAAGTAGAAGAAGGAGAAAGGAGTTGTGTCAAATGCTTCTAATAAATCAAATAAAACCAGGATGCAAATAGATCATTAAATTTAAGAAGCGGTATATCATGAGTGACATTGATGAAATCAGATTCGTTGGAGTGATGAGAGGTCAAGAGCCTGATTGCATGGAATTAAGAGAGAAGGAGGGGAGAGAAATTGGAGACCTGGAGTCCATTACCAGAAAAATAGAGCAGACCAATTAAAGAAAGAAAATCTTAATAGTAATAGTAATGCAGGTCGCAGTGCGGATGGTTCCAACCATTTACTTAGTCCCTTGGTTCGTTTTTCATTTCCACCGTTTGTTAGGTGTTTAACATTAAGACAATAACTTCTCTAAACCTAAATTTACAGTAAAACGTATATACTATTATCACCCACCTCAGCGTGTTGATAGGGTTGGCGGTGTTCAATAGAATTTATTAGAGTGAGGTCCTCTATTGAAAACATCTAAAACATTTAAGTAATGAAAAGAAGTCATTGTTATTTCTGTTTTTATTATCATTACTAATACTGCTACTACTACCCCTGCTATTACTATTTTCTTCAATTGCTATTCAGTTTTTACTTAACAAGGAGTGGTAAGTAGTGCCCTGACCCTGCTTGCTCCTTACATTTTTGTACTTCTCTCATTCTTCCTCTTGTCACCACCCTGCCAACATCTCCTTCTCTGAGAACTATAACAAGCATACAAAGAAAACAAAATTTTCTTGCTTAATTTTAGGAAGGCACTAGGTATTCTTATATTCTTCTTCAAAGTACATCCATACGATGAAGAATTCTCTTTATTAATAATATTTCTCATATTTTATATTACAAATGCCTGCCAGGGTGAGGCTGAAGCAGAAAGATAGACATGAAGGAGGTGTATGTGTTAGCTATGTCTCTGATGTTCCACATTCCCTGACTCAAGATCTTTTCATATGCCGCATGCTCTGCTTAAAATGTCCACCTCTTTCTTCTCTTCACTAATTATCACTTGTTTTACTCCAAGGTTCCACACTCAAATGCCTTCCAAACTAGAATTCAAATTGTCCCTAGCCCACATAAATATTTCAAGTGTACTGAACATCTAAACAATCTGTTTTTTTTTTTTAAAAAGGTGCTAGCAGTGAGTGTGGGAAAGAGAAACAGTCAAATACTTTGTACCAAATCTACCTCCTCTCCTCTCCTCTTTTCTAGGCCCTTCACAAGGCATTCTGACATTCCTGTCATTGGAATGGATGAGAATGCTTATAAATATGGTTCATTTTCACAAATTACAAATCTTACTATTTCATCTCACTTACATAAATTTTAATCAGAATTGTGTATATTTATCATCATCTTTGGTGCTTCTACTGGATGGAATTCCTAGACTGTAAGATATATTTTCTTTATGATGAGATTCCAAGTAATAACATTCTATTTGGAATATGGTTAATATTTACATTTTTAACTAAGTTGAACCAAATTCTGTTTCATCACAACTTTGATATAAATATTTCCTATATTTTGACATAATGACATAATTATTATACACAGTTGTTATGCCTGTTACTGTGACTTCTATTCTTACTCTATGACAGCGTAAAATATTTCTTATCAATTGTTTTATCATTATGTAGGATGAGGAATTTGTCCTTAACTTATAGTCGTGAAAGAAGCCTCAGATTCTCTATATTAGTGAAACTTAATGAAGAAAGGATGATAATGTTGCTTAATTTTCACTATATACACTTCTTTGGTTACAAGTTCTGATAGTTGTTTTGATTGTTGCATATTGTTATGGAGCTACATGTAAATATGTATAAGAGAGTATTTTACATGGTAATGAGATGTTGAGTTCCAATATATGAAATATAAGATGTTTAAAAATCTCAATTATTAGAAGATTGCTAAAGGTGAGAGATGTAACTATTGTCATACAAACAAGAATAAAACCAAAGGGCCCACTCCATTGTAATTTAATTGGAGATTGTAAAAGTGGATTTCACTAGTATCTGTGTCTGTGGCTACTGTGAAGTGTTTACATTCCCCAAACAGTATAGAACACCAGCAGCAAATATAAGATGGCCGTCTGGCCTAAATTGGAACAGGGACATCACTCTGCCATGTTCAAAGGCAGTTTCCATGAGATGTTCATGTTTCCTCCCGCTCTTTACCTCCAGCACCAAAGGAGATTGACCTTAAGGAGGATGGGACTAAAAAGTGTCACAAAATCAGGTTTTGCCTTTTATCTCCCAAATCACTATCACCATTAAACTAGAGGTATGTTTTAAGTCTGCATTTGAGACTGGGAAAGATATGAATTTTAAATTGAATTTGAGATCT
Source organism: Equus caballus (assembly GCF_041296265.1). NCBI lineage: Eukaryota > Metazoa > Chordata > Mammalia > Perissodactyla > Equidae > Equus > Equus caballus. The sequence goes on along the minus strand of NC_091702.1, from coordinate 14,278,776 downwards.
CAGTTTTAAATCAGACTTGACTTTTCATAAACAAAAGTGACGAGAGTCTGGAACATCTTATAGTGCCAGAAAGTATGGAAGAACTCACAAAACAACAAAATGAAGGAATATGTCAAAGGGACACAGAAGCTAACTGAAATAACAAATTGGCACAATTTGAACAACCACATAAATAATGCATTATTGGATTATAATCTAAAGTACAAAATAAATATCCATTGGTGCATAGTGATATAAATAAATGATTGAATAAATAAATTAGTGGGAGAGAATAGATAGATCCCCAGTGGAGAGGAATCCAAATAATTTCTATAAATACTTGCTCCTCCAGGAAGGAGGGCATAACTCTCCACTCCTTCAGTGTGGGCTGATTACAGTGACTTACTTCAAAGAGTACAGTACAGAAAAGGGGGAAAACAGTAACTTTACAGTATAGAAACCTAACCAACACTCTCTGTCAAGTGTTCAAGGTTAAGATCAATAGTCGTAAGACATACTTTTGATATGATGTGAAGAGAATGGCAATTTTTCTCTGTGGCTGGCCTCCCCAAAACCCATTATCCTAGTCCAATCATGAGAATTATGCCATAAAAATTCTGTCTAAGAGATATTTTTCAAAATATCTGACCAGTATTACTCAAAACTGTCAAGGATATTCTGTAAACTGTCACAATCTGCAACTAAATGTAAAGTGACTACAGTGATATGACAACTAAATGGATGGAATAATGGAACAAAAAAAGGACATTAGGGAAAAACTAAGTAGATATGAATAAAGTGTGGACTTTGGTTAATTATATACCACTATTGGTTTATTAATTGTGACATATATACCATGCTAATGCAAGATATAAATAATAGAGAAACTAGATGTGGAGTGTATGTGAATTCTCTATACTATGTTGACAAATTTTCTGTAAATCTAAATCTATCCTAAAATTTTAACAAGTTTATTAAAAAATTCAGAAGAATAGGGTATGTTAAAAGAATACACTAGCCAACCTGAAAGAGCACCCGGTAAACAAAGCTGGATCAACTTGAGGAATGAATAAATAATGCAGTATTGGATTATAACCAAAAATAAAAAATACATATTCATGAGTCCATACTAACATAAATAAATGATTAAATAAATAAATACATGAGGAGAAGCAGCAAATCTTCCTGACAGAAGAACCACATTAATATATGGATACATCTCCTCTTTCAGGAGGTACAAGTTAATCACCTTCTAGGCCCTGCTTGAGGGAGGGCTACACGTAGTGACTTGCTTCCAAAGAATATACCATAGAAAGGTCGATTAGTAATTTTTGCATGGATGAATTTGGCAAACACTACCTTAACCAAGTGATGAAGGTTAAAATCCCCAATGAAATCTTGTTGATATCATGTAGCACCCAATATGATGTAACGAGAAGAGTACTGTGTGTTATTTTTTCCAAAAACCATATACTAGTCTAACCATAAAAAAAAAGAAAAGAAAAAATCAGACAATCCCCAGTTGGGTACATTCTACATAATTGGTCAGTGTTTCTAAACACTGTCAAAGTCACAGAAGATTAGGAAAGACTAACCAACTATCACAGACTAGGAAGATATTGAGAAGTAACTATAATGTGGTACCCTAGCTTTGAATCTGGAACAGAAAGAGAAAATTAATGGGAAAACTAGTGACATCCAAATAAAGTCTAGAGTTAGCTAATACTAATGTATCGATGCCAGTTTCTTTGTTTTTGCAATTGTTCCATGGCAGTGTAAGACGTTAACAGTGGAGGAAATTGAGTATGGATTATTTGGGAACTATCTTGCAACTTTTCTGTAATTCTTGAAGTATTCCAAAATTTAAAAAATGTTATTTATGAAGAAAGATATGTGACATTATTCTATAAATAGAATACGTGGTCCTACTGGTATCACTAGTTCTTGAGATGGTGTTCTACTGGAACAAAGATCTAAAACTTGTGGAATTAGCTTTGAAATGGAGTGGTGGGGAAAGCTCTCAAGGACATTATCGGTGAAAGCTGGAAGAACAATGATATTGCTATTGAATATAAGAGGAAAGTGAAATAACATTTGCCAGTACTGTTGCTTGAGATGTTCTGGAAAATAGAAATGGTATCTAATTAACTCACAGATATGGCCTACAAGGTTTCCAGGAAGAATGCTGCAGCTACTAGCTGACTTCTCTGAGCTTCTTATGAAAAAGTACAAAGCTTTGAGAAGAGCCAAAATGAACTCTCAGTCTTCAGGTGGAATTTAAAGGAAAAATAAAAGAGCAGGACTGTGTTTGAAATTAAAACTTTCTCATTCCAAGTCTTTAAACAACAATAAGTTACCAAAGTAATAAAAGGCTTCAGGTAAAAGATTCAATTCAGTGGGACTTTAAATCCAGTAAAGTGGTCTCTGAGTCAAAAATGTCAATGGTGGATCTTGTAAGACCCTTTGCTAAGACCTCAGAAAGATTTATGGACCTGTCTCACTGACCCGTGCAGCTAGATGAAGAGCTTCTGAGGAGCAGAAGAGTGTTGTCCAATGGCAGCCTAAAACATGATGTAGGGTAGAGAAGGGCCTTCCTTGGAAAGAAATCTGGGCTTGTCTCACACTTCTTCTCATTGAATTGAATATAAATTGCAGAAAAGAAACTCAGAAATTTTCAAAAGATTAATCCACTTGAAGTGAAAGGGACAGAGAGAGCTTAAAACGAAGAGTGGTCTCTACGCCCTTAACTTCCCATAACCGTGACCCAGACTGAGAAAGCTGTGCAGCTGCAACTTTGGAATATTTCTAATGGGAAAGGGCAGAGCCAAGACCTTAGAGAGGGAAACGAAGAGCCATAGAAAACCATTCCCAGAGTGCGGCACTGAGCACTAATCAAGCAACTGGGAATACACACCCAGAGATTTCAGAATCGCTACGAGCTAATGATTTCTCTCTGCCTCCCATTCTCCTCCTTTTTGAATGAAAATGTCCATTACCTTTTTCCTATATCTGTCATTTTATTTCGGTATATGGAGGGCACAAAACTTTTCATTTTACTTCATGTTTTTTTAGAACAATAGAAACCACATCTAAAAACAACCCCCACATCTGCATCTCCTGAAACAAATGAAAATATTCCAGATTTGAGTATGACAACTAATGAGATAAATCTTTATGTCTTATAGGGTATTTTACAGGTGAGTGTTATGTAAATAATTATGGATAGAGGGTAGACTATTGTAGATTAAAGAGAACTGTAAATTCTTTGTCACTCCCCTCAGAAACGTGTAGTCTGTTTCTCTACCCCCTTGAATCTGAACTGTGTAACCAGAACTGTGAGTGTTTCATAAAATATAGCGGAAATGACTGTACTAGCTTCAGACCTAATTTCTAATAAGCCCGTCAAGTTCTGTGTCCTCTCTTTTGATATCTATCCTGCTGTGAAGTGGAAAAGAGCCCGGGTAACTATGTCGAAGAAAATTTAAGCCCTAGTTGATAGTCCTGGCTGAGTTTCCAGCCAACAATCAGCCACGATGAATTATTGGATATCTTCTAGCCACAGTTAAGTTGTTCCACATAGACTAGAGATATGCTGTTCTGGCTGAGCACTGCTCAAATAAAAAAAACTAAAAACTCAAGAGCAAAGAATTTGTTGTTTTAAAAAACTTCGCATTTAGGGTAGTTTGTATGCAGCAGTAATAATGAAAATACTAGGTCTCACCTCTTTCTCTTTCATGCCAATGCCAGCAAACAATGTAGGTTAGAGTAAATTAGAATGAAAAAATTATTTTTCTAGTAGCATTATTAAAATAAATAACACGTGAATGACTGAAATAATTTCAGCATTCACTATACGTTGCACATAAATTTTTCCCCCTTTATTAAATTGAGGTTTTTTAAAACAAAATTATATTCATTCATTTGATATTTATTTCAATGTAACAGTCTTCCAAGTTTACTCTATACTGGAATATAATGATTTTTGTATACTATATCCATATTGGTGCTTAAAAATGAAAATTTAGATTTACACCTGATTATCATTAAATTATTGTGACAAAAATGACCTTGAAATAAAGCCTTACATAATGAATTTTAATTTTTCAGGGTTTATTGTTACTTGAACTAAATGGTATTCTCTGACAATTTACACAATTGTGTTTATTTGCCATTAATTTAATCTCATTACTGTCATAAGTTCTTTATTTTTACATATAGTATGCCATCTAGTGACAAAAAATTAAATATAGCAAACATACTCTTTTAAGTCATCTTGAAAAAAAAAACTGTCCACTATGCACTTGCTTCATCTGGTACAGAAAATAAATTATGTCTTTACTTTTTCTTTTTAAAATTATTTTCCACTTTGGAAAACCATTTAAAATGTCATCATCGTTAAGATACTCCATGCCATATATATCAAATATACCCATGTCTGCTAAAATCCAATTCCACGGTAAGGAAAATAAAGTGATGCTAAATTTACTCTGTCAAATAATAATATTTTTGTATTCTAATCAGGATAAAAGTCCTGTCATTTATATTTACTATTCTGTTTCTTTTATAAAATAGAGCTCATTAGCTTGTTTATTTACCAATTAAAAATATCTAACACTTCTTCTCTCTATAGAAGTCTCTACAAACACTCACAAAACAGATTTTTTTCAGATGAGTATATCCTTAATGTTAATACATACAATGGCTATTGTGTTCCAAAAATAAAACATTGTTTCCATGTGTCTCATATACTGTCCACCTGAGCCATTTCATAGATACAGGTATTGAGACTTAGAAAGAGTAAGTGACTTGTCTCTAATAATAAGTGGTATAAATAGTACTTGAAAAGAAGCCTTCTCATGCAAAAATCAAAATTAAAATTCTACTTGACTAATAAAATCTCAAATATAGAACATAGTATATTATTTGACAGAGTTGGTGGCTAAGGTTTTTTTTCTTATAATTCTAAGTTTCTCATTTATTTTTATAGGCAAATGCTTTACCATCTTTCAGATAAGGGGTACAAAATATGGATATTCCAACATGGATATCCCATAGCTATTTCCCCCAAATTACCCCTTGACAAGGAGCTAGAAGATTAAGCAATTTAGAGCAGAATTTGTAAAACTGATTTTCAGTAACTTTAAGATTCTAATAAAATTTGTGGGAATTTTCTCCTAAAAAGAATCACTCTTCTAAAGCCCAGCAAAATGATCATTAGGGATACTGCATCAGGGAGATTTTCCCTTACGGATAGCCTCTGTTTATTTGCCACTAGCAAGCTTCTACAACATTTTTTTCTCTTTTTTAACATTTTTGGCAAGTTTTCCTTAAATGTGATCATGTTCCCCCCAAAAAAGTGTAGCAGCTGAGAATTCTGCTCTATCTACATATTAATGTACCAAAGGAAATATCTTGAAATACACATATATATGTATATAGGTATATACGTATATACAAATTAACATTGAACTCACCTTTGTGTTCTTAAATATCTTAAAGAATTCATTAATTATATGCATGGATGGATTTTTTTTGTAAGATAGTGAAGAATAGAAAATTACTTAGCTTTTGAATATAAAGCTTAGAAAAAAATTAATCATTTCCTATATTCCTATTCTTTGCATTTGTTGTATCAAGAGCTAAGCTTTGAGGACCTGATCATAGACAGAGTTTAGCATAAGGGAATTCCCAACCAGATAGTGAAAGAAAAGAAGGAAACACAACCTGTCCTGGTCCCAGGAGTTTTATGGGAGAAAGCCACGATATAAAAGCAAGAATCTAGGCAGATGTCTTAATCTGACTTGCGCAAATTTCAAACCTGGAATAAAGGTATTTTATATGTCTGTAGACACTGTATATCTGAGATTTATGAAGGAGATACTCCACACAATGCTCTTCTCCCACGTCAGTGGGCTCCAGTAAAGAAAAGAGAGAAGATCAGCTTTGTTAGCTGGCAAGAGGGATTAGCTGACACTCTTGAATATCTTTCATCTCCTTTCAGCATAGTGAGACCCAGAAATCTCCACGTGCCTTTTAGAGTCAATAGAAGTAACCAAACTGAGAGCCAAGAAGACCTCAATAAATGTGCGATGGCTCAAAAGGTAAAAGTCACTGTTGAAATGGAGGCCGAAGGCAACCCAGGCAAGAATCCAAATGCAGAACCTGGCAGACATTGAGAGATGAGGGCCAAGTGATGATGAGGCAGCAGCGAAGATTACTAATAAGGACTACCAGCCTAAATTGATGTAAAAAGAGATGAGATCCAACATAAGGAAGCCGTAAACATGAGACACATCTACCAGCTGCACACCCAGGGATGGGATTGAGCCAAACCCTCCTTGGAGTACACCAGCCCAGGAGAACCTAGAGGCCACCTTATGCATCTGGAGATTCTCTATTTTCTTCATTGCCATGTTCTCTTTCTGTCTTAACAGTATTTTTCAACTATTCCACTCCATGAACACAGGACCATGTTGAAGGAACAGATAGTGAAAACATGGAAATTTCCTTGCGTTTTCCATGCAAAGATTGTGTATAAAACACTAAAATAAATCCAGTGGATTCTGTTGACTCTTTCAACATCGCCCAAAACTCCCATCCTATGCCTGCTACTGAAAACTACTTACGGGTAGAGAATTCACAGCAAATAACAGATGAGTTAGAAAGAAATGCAGACACTAAACTTTTTCTTAATATCTGCTGTGGACTTTACGTTTATGTTCCCCCAAAATTCATATGTTGAAACTTAATCCTCACTGTGAGGGTATTTGGAGGTGCCGGCTTTGAGAAGTAGTCAGCAATGCACTTAGTGCCCTCATCAAAGAGGCACCAGTGTGCTCCACCACGTGAGGTCACAGCAAGAAAACAGCCATCGAAGGAGCTGGGCCCCCACAAAACACTGAATTGCCAACTCCTTCATCTTGGACTTCCTGGCACCCAGAACTGTGAGAAATAAATTTCTGTTGGTTATAAGCTGCTCAGTTTATGGCATTTTGTTATAATGGCCTGAATGGACTAAAACAATATCAGAATGTAGAATAAACTTTTAGATTGCACTAGATACCTAATTACTATATTATGTGGTTCTTACAAGGAAAAGTGGAATACGAATATGCATGGAACTCTCTTTCTCTGCTACCAGTACATATGATAAGATGATAGAGATTCCATCATCATTAGGTTTGATTAGTATACTTCCATTTTGTTCCTTTGATAGTCTCTAGTTTTCAACTGGACCTTAGTCTGTGAGAATATGCAAATATATGTGGCTACTGAACAATTATTGTAAGGAACTTATGAAGATGAAGTTATGACATAAAGCTATGAATAATTTAGTCTTGTTATTTACAGAAATTATGAAACAATGACTTTTTTTAATAGCCACATTTTTAACAGGTGTGAGGTGATATTTCATTGTGGGTTTTTTATTTTTTTTTGAGGAAGATTACCCCTGAGCTAACATCCACTGCCAACCCTCCTGTTTTTTGCTGAGGAAGACTGGCCCTGAGCTAACATTGGTGCCCATCTTCCTCTACCTTGTATGTGGGACACCTACCACAGCATGGCTTTGCCAAGCAGTGCCATGTCTGCACCTGGGATCCGAACCAGCGAACCCCAGGCAGCCAAAGTGGAATGTGCTCACTTAACTGCTACGCCACCGGGCCGACACCTCATTGTGGTTTTAATTTGCATTTCTCTGATGCTTAGTGAAACTTAGCACTTTTTCAGGTACCTGTTGTCCATTTGCATGTCTTTTTTGAATAAATGTCTATTCAAGTCCTTTGCCCACTTTTAATGAGAATATTATTTTTATTATAATTGCTATTGAGTTATAGGAACTCCCTATATATTTTGGATATTAATCTTTTATCAGATATATAGTTTGCAAATATTTTCTCACATTCTGCAGCTTGCCTTTCATTTTATTGACTATTAACTTTGCTGTGCAGAAGCTTTTTAGTTGATATAGCCCCATATCTGCTTTTGCTTTTTGATTTCATATCCAAAAAGTAATTGCTAAGCCAAATGCCAAGAAGCTTTTCCCCATGCTTTCTTCTAGTTTTACAGTTTCAAGGTTTTCGTTTGTCTTTGATCCATTTTGAGTTGATTTCTGTGTATTGTGAAAGTTAAGTTTCCAATTTCATTCTTTTTCATATAGATGTCCAGTGTTCCCACCAGCGTTTTTTGAAAAAACTATCCTTTCCACATTGTGTATTCTTATTACCCTGTGGGCTCTCTTTTCTGTTCTATTGGTCTATATGTCTATCTTTATGCCAATACCATACTGTTTTAATGTGTTGGCAAGGATGTGGAGAAATGTTAACCCTTGTACATTCTTGGTGAGAAAAGAAAATGGGACAGCCACAATGGAAACCAGTGGGTGGTTCCTCAAAAAATTAAAAATAGAACTACTGTGTGATCCATAAATCCCATTTCTGGGTATATATTCAAAAGAATTGAAATCAGGATCTCAGAGGGATACCTGCACTCTCGTGTTCATTGCAGCGTTATTCATAACACCCAAGATATGGAAACAGCATGAATGTCCATCAATGGATGAATGGATTAGGAAAATGTGGCATATACACACAATGGAATATTTTTCAGCCTTAAAAAAGAAGGGAATCCTGCCATATGTGACAAAATGGATGATCCTGAAGGACGTTATGCTAAGTGAAATAAACCAGCCACAGAAGAACAAATAAGTGCACTATTCCACTTACATGAGTTATTTAAAATAGTCGAACTCATAGAAGCAGAGAGAAGAATGACAGTTGCCAGAGGTTGGGGTAGGGGGAAATTGGAGCTGCTATTCAACAGGTGTAAAGTTTTCATTATGCAAGATGAAGAAGTTCTAGAGATTTGCTCTACAACATGGCGACCATGGTTAACAATACTGCATTGTACACATAGAAATTTATTAAGTAGATTTACTTACTGCATTGTACACATAGAAATTTATTAAGTCTTGCTACAATAAGAAAATTACACAATTAGGTACTAGCTAAACTGCAATAAGTATCTAAATTAATGTCCACAGCTCCAATAAATTTTCTTCCAACAAGATGCTCAAGAAACATCATTATAAAATAGGTTTTAAGGATACTCTTCCACTTGGTCTAAATTAGGATATTTATGAATTAATAATATTTCATTTGTAGATTTTCCAAAATATCATTTTGAGGTGAGTTTTACTTACGCTGATTATCATAAGATAAAGATTTCCTATAGGGAAACTATTGTTTAAGTACTTTATATACATTAAATAAAAACTATCATGAAGTAGATACTATTATAAGGCCAGTTTCAAAAGTGAAGTAACTGATGCACAGAGGGGTTAAGCAGCTTGCCCGAGGTTACATTGCTAACACACAGAAGATCCACAAAGTGTGGCTTCAAATTCTGTATTATTTAAAATTATACTACATCGCCTCTGCCATTATGTTTTGAAATATGACTCTTGCCATCACTTCCTCAACAGTTACCTAGTATCCTACACTTCATAACCATCCAAAATTTTAGGGTATTATGGTTATTCTTCTCCGGAAATGTAGTGCAACATGCAGCTCAGTCTAAACAAAACATTCAAAGTCTCATCTCCTGAGAATCATTATTTATTCAGGTATGATACATGACAAAATTGAGAAAATGAAACATGAGAAGATATTTTGAGAGAACTTCTGAAAAGAAGTTTCTTAGTTTTTAAGAGTTTCCCAAAGCAAAATTGTATTTCTTCCCTTAGTAAGATTGCCAGATTTAGCAAGTAAATACAGGACGACCAGTTAAATTTGAATTTTAGGTAAACAATGAATAATTTTTCATAGGACATACTTATACCAAAAAAAATGCTGTTTATCAGAAATTCAAATTTAACTGGTGCTCTGAATTTCATCTGGAAATCTTACTCTTTAGTTAATTACAGAATAATGAAATCTGGGAACTCTTGGCAGACATCTTGTAATCATAACGGTAAGTCAGTCTTCAGATGAAATGTCAGCTAGTAAAAGAGAGAGATGGAAACAAACAAGATAACGATGACATGCTTTAACTGTTGAAACAAAACACGCCCGAAGCCAACCTGACCTCATATTTTTCACTAACATGGCCAATATATTCCATTAGTGTTTTAGCTGGGCTAACTTGAGCATTATGTTACTATAATAAAATATACCTACTGTGATACACACAAAAGAATTATCATGGATTGTGATTGATCTTATAAAGTTGTTCTGTTCTCCTGAACATGGTTCAGCTTTTCAAAGTTTACACTCTCCACACATGCAAAGAGAAGTGACTTGGGATCTATAGACAGGTTACATCATATAGTATAATTCCTTTGCTCCTAAGACTTAAAAGTTCAAGACAGAAAGCCAAAGGGGTTATAAGAACTCTATTTATATCATGCAGGGAACATCACGAATCAGTACCAAGGCCAGCAATATTCAAACATAATATCTTGATGTTAGAATAGTGTATAATTTGTTCCATCACTGCACATGACTGATGTATTTTGGTTGTTGTCATTGTTCTTCCCCTCAAATTGCCTCTTGGCTGTGTATCTCTCTTTGCGGTGTTGGGTCCATTATTCAACTGCTATCTTTATTATCAGCTCATTATCTCACTGACGGCGTGATGTTTCCCTGGTGATGCTGGAATGGGTCTGCATAAAGACATTCACACACTTGGGTTTTGGTTAGAATCAGAAAAACTTGACGCCAGTATTCCCCAGAAACAGTGATAACCACTCTTTTATATGTGTGAGATGGGTTTCAGTGGAGGAATCTTAGAGATAATGGAGATGAATACTTAGTAGTAAGTAGCTTGAGTAAGGAAACTCAGGTGAATATTTATTTTATTCAAATAACCAGCTTTGTTTTTAGGTATTTTCAAAGTAGGCAGCATAAAAAAAGACTACCAAATAAGTGTAACAAATCACATATCTTTTCCTCAAATGCAATCTTATTTTTCTCTTATATTTACTGATATATATATGTATATAAATATATATATTGTCCCGTTATCAGCCCATTTATTATCTTTCCCCTATAGGAATTCATATTTTATTATCTTTCCCCTATAGGAATTCATATTTTATTATCTTTCCCCTGTAGGACTTCATATTTTATTATCTTTCCCTTATAGGAATTCATATATTATTATCTTTCCCCTATAGGAATTCATATTAGTTGGCTGTTTTCAGGAACACTTCTCTAAAACTAGATTTAAACACTGACAATCTCCTCTATTCTATATCGAAAAATCTTTTCTAGTTGCTTGCTTTTCTTGACCTAAAAGTCAAATTTTATTTTGAACTTATTATCACTCAATATTGACTTATTCCTAGGTCATTTTCATAGTATGTGAAATACTTCATAGCTTCTCCTTTATCTTAGTGAGCATATATTCACCGAATGCTTATATATCTGGTTACTCTTTCAATTGTGGAAAATAACATATTTCCATGGACTTTCTTTACATAAAATCTGAAAAGAATTCTTGTACATTTGTAGTAGATTTTATTATTCTTCTTTTTCCTCTCATAACAGTATATATAATCAGTATTAAGGTACATCAAATAATCATAAAACCTGAGATTAAATGGTTAGTAAACATACTTGAGCTAGACAAGAACAGAGCTATTTCCAATGAAAAGAAAACAGTAAAATCCAATTCAGTTCTTAGAAGCAAAACAAATGAGCATTTTACATGGGTAAATAAATAAAGAGATATATCCATATATTAGTTTTTTAAAATTCCCCTACAAAAGGAACTTACTAACACTAAATATGCACCCCAGAGTACTGCGTGCGTATATATGTATGTATCCACATACACACTATGCACAACACACATACACGCACATATATATGCATGCATACACACTTTATATATATATACGCCTTACAGACAAATATATATCTGCATACGTGAATGAAAAAATATATATCGAAATTTATTATTATTATTATTTTCTGAGGCAGATGAGCTAACATCTGCTGCTAATCCTCCCCCTTTTGCTAAGGAAGACTGGCCCTGAGCTAACATCCGTGCCCATCTTCTTCTACTTTATATGTGGGACGCCTGCCTCAGCATGGCATGCCAAGCAGTGCCACATCTGCACCCAGGATCTGAACCGGTGAACGCCAGGCTGCCAAAGCAGAACCTTTGAACTTAACCGCTGCGCCACTGGGTCAGCCTTATATATATGTAAATTTGATGCATAGTATTATGTTGAAAATTATTAACCTATCATCAATTTTATCATGAGAAATGTGTTGAAAGCAACCATTTTATTGGAAACTAGTTGAAAAATTATGAAAAATCCAGGAAGAATAGCCACTGCAATGATGAAAACAACGACCTTTAAGATTCGTTTAAAAAAATAGCCTTAGTTTAGCCTTGTTTGAAAAAATATATATATCAGAGAGGGCATATTGTTTTGTGAGATATTCTTCAGTGATATCTGCTTTTTCTCAGAAGAAAAATGCTAAATAGACTCTAATTCATAAAGACAAAACTGTGTCACGGGAATTGATATTTGCTAGCAACGTTTATCTTGCTACCCCCATATGAACTTTCTGAATATTCAGGGGAGACAGAAACTTTTAGAAGGAAGAATGACAACTAAAAGTAAATCAAATTAATATATATATGTGTTAATATATATTATATATATATATAAAGTAGGTAAGAAAAGGATGAATAAACCATAAATATATGTCAAAGAGAGAACATTATCTCAAAGATCTTGCCACAAAGGAAGCATGGCTGCATATTATTGTGAATTTAAAAAAAATAATAATGAAGCAATTATCTTTATAGAAGCGAATGAGTGACTCACAGAAAAAATCTAGGAAAGGAACAACAAAATGGAATAGAATAATTCAAGAACAAATATTGAAGAGTAAAATAAAGCCGTCACAGAAATGAAGGTCAAATCAGAAGTATGAGTAACAGAATGATCACTAATGAAAATACAGCAAGAGCTTGACTAGTAGAGCCAAGGAAGGCACACACAATTAAGTTGAAATGAACAAAATGTTAACATGATTAGAAAGAAAATGATAAACTGGCAAAGGGACATCAGTATGCACATTATTGGTGCCTTTGAAGGGGAGAATGGTAATAATTAAACAAAAAATATAACCAGATATAAAAATCTAAGAAGCTTGAATAAAAAAGTTGAAAATGCACAATGTGTTCCAAGAAAAATATAGGAAAAACTTCTATGAAAATTAAATATTCATACATCTTTCATTCCAGCAATTCTTTTCTTAAGAACTGTCTGCTGGAAATAAAATGAGTATATAAGGATAAATTATAAGTATATTTTTGAAATATTGGAGTCAAAGTGACTAGAATCAAAGTGACTACTAATCAATAAGGAACAGCACAAACTTTAGTTTTTCAAATATTTGAAAATGATAAATTAGCTCTACGCCAGATAACGTTTAGAGATCTTCACCAGATATTGCTGAAGGGGAAAAGCTTGATTTAAAATAGTTTGTAATATCTTATTTTTATAGAAGTAACAATAAACTAAGAAATGAACATGCTCTATATATGTAGGATTTTTCCCCTTTACTTTTCCCTCTGTTTTGTATATTTTCTAGAATAAACCTCTACTTTTGATAAAAATAAAAAGTTATTTTTGAAAATATAATAACTTTCCATTTTTGTGCATGCACGCACGTTTATAGAGAAATATACGAATCAATTTTCTTTGTATTATTAAATATACCTACTTTTAGCAAGATATTCGAGTTTTTTTCTTAAAATTTCTCTTTACAAAACAAAAATTCTGAGGAGTACTGCATTGAGGAAGTATATTCTCTGAAGGCAGAGATCCAAATTTTGATAATCCCTCAGTATATGATATGGAACTTTTATTATTTATTCTCAACATTAAACAGTTTCTACTCATTAATAAAGTGAAATTAAAAGTTAATTCCAATGCTTTGTGAAAGTACAAGTAATGTAGAAGCAAAAGAGGAGAATAAAAATTTGGAAAAATCATTTAATATCAGTAATACCAGATTAATCTGGTTTTAATTTTTTAAAACCTTTCTGATATTAAAAGACAGCTAAATAGAAGCTGCAATCTTTTCAAAAAGATTCAGAGTTAATGGGGTGAACAAGGCTTTTTAGTGGAGGTGATTTCCTAAAGTTGAAAGTCTGCATTTGACCTCTGTTCACCTTTCATTGTTTTCACCCCAGTTACTTTTTAACTAATCTAATGAACCAATCTATAAACAAGGAGCATTTGTAAAGCATGTGTAATTAACATAGGTCATGGGTTAATTGCAAGAAATAAACATCATTTAAATATTTGCTTCTCAGTAAAGGCAGGAAGGGTCTTGAATTTGCAGGTCTAACCTTTTATTCCACATTCAGCTGGTGTCTGTGGTGGTGCAGCAAGATTTTGCTGAAAAGAGACAATGGCTTCTTTGACCTGATCACTGCTATATTCACGAAATTGACAGACACATTTTGGCCAGGAAAAAGTTATGGGCAGAATCAAATATTTTCTTTTCACTGAAATTTGACAAAAGTCTAACAACATAAACTACCCGCATAACTGTAGGTAGCTGGCACACCGTGCTCACCATCCTAACCGCAGTGTCTCATGCCTTATTGATATAGAACAACCAAAGAAATAAAAACCAAATCAATCATTAATATTCTTATATTGCAGGCTATGCTTCTTATTAAAAGCGACTTGTTCAAGATCAAAAAATCCACAAGTACCTGTAAAGGAATTTAAACACATGATTTACAAAGTCTAAGTTATTGTTATATTTTCCACATGTAAAGCTGCCACAACACAGACTCTTCCATTCCGTTTCAAATGGGTAATTTTATTAATATTTACATTTTGCATAATAAACTTTTAAGACTAAAAACTTTGAAAATTAGAATGTAAACAAGTAAGAGAATTTAGCCTCAAAATACTGAAGTTGATTTTTTCCCCAAAATGTAGAATTTTCTAATAAGTAATATAAAATAGCTAATTGATTTTACAAAATGTTGTCTAATAGTTTGAGAATTAGTTTATAGTATCGCCATTTTAATTTACTTATAAATGAGATACCAAAGATAAAATTAAATACCACCAAGTGTCTGGGATAGGGTAAAATTGTCATCATTTTTGTAAATTATCTTCATTTTCTGTATTTGTTTAAAATTCGATCATCAGAGGAGTAAAACTATTATTTAGAAATATCTTCTGTACATATTTATACTAAATTTTAAAGGGGTAATTCTAAACATTTTATAACATTGCATTCTGCCATTTCTGGACCTTATCTGATTATTCCTGAAATTATTAGTCGAACTTCAAAAACTCTAATTTATTACTCTCAATGATTACTCAATCTTATGTTATGCTGACTATATCAGCAATAATATTGGCAATGGATAAGCCATATTTTGTCCTCCTCTACTTCAGCACTTATGATATATTGTTAGAATATAATAAGGGAATTTATTATAACAAATATGAAGGAATAATAATTAAGAAATTAAATAATTAAGCACTTATTTCCTAATTTATTGTATTAATCTTGGTAGTTTCCATTGTTTATGTCTTTCATACTCATTTTTTGTAGTAGTGATGTGACTATCCACCTAAACATGTATCATCATGACTTAATTCATGGTTAGCTATATCTAAAACTATATCTGAGATTTTTGGTAGTTTTTGTTTATGGCTTTCATTTATAAAAAGTTCTTTGTATTCCTCAAAGAAAATTCTACCACTTGCAAATAAAATGTATTCTGCATTTCCAGCTTTTGTATCAGCCATTGTGACTATGCAATTTCATTACATGTTTTGAAAGAAAATTATTTTCAATTAGGAAAGACAGCCACTAATGCATTATTTAGTGCAAGCTTTAAACGACCGGTTAAGTTTAGTATTAGTATCCTGCTGGGAAATATTTCTTAGCAGTCTTTCCTCTGTCAAAAGTTTGCTGTAAAATCATTTATATTTAGTTGCTTTCCCATTTACTATTTAATCAAAACCCTAACAGACAAAAATAAGATCTATGCATAAAATAAGATGCCTTCCTAAGACAGATACCTCCTCTTCGAATGTCATAGCTCTCCTGGGATTCTATTTAAATGCCACCCTTAGTGCCCTCCTGGACATGTTCTGGAGATATTTTTATCACATGTTTCCTTAGTATCATTTTTACTGTATAATAATATGTTATAATATTATAATATACTATATAATATGTAATATAAATTATAATAATATAATATAATAAACTAGCTAGCTAGAATGAAAAAGGTTAACATTAAGTAACAATAGAAAATTAAAAGAAAAGAAAAACACTATTGATCAGAGGGCCTCTTACACACAAAATAAATGAAAAGGATCTATAAATGTGAGCAAGGTTTTATATCTATAATGGAGGAGAAATGGGGAAAGAAGAAGTTGCACTGCACACGGTTTTTAAGAATTGAATAAATGCTCATTAAGTTAATAAATAAAAGGATAGAAACAAAGATGCTGAAGACAGCATAAAAACAGTAGAAATGTAAAAGTAACACATATACAGACAATGCATTTTATTTTCTCTAAAGTGTCTTAAAAATTTCTTCAGGAGAATAAAAAGGAATCTATGACGCATACCGAGCCTAACGACAGCAAAACATTATAAGCTGAAACAATCCTGGGAAAACTGAGGAAAAGAAGAATTACCTACAGTCGGCGCTTGACATAACAATAATTTCTTAGAGCACTGTGTGATCATCACAGCAGCAGGGCTAGGGGTGGGCAAGAAAAAAAGAAATGTCAGTTTATATATGGATATTTGCTCACCAAAGCTTGTTATTTTTAAAATTCTTGTTTGGAAAAAAATATGCCAGCTGTGGGTACAGTTACATGCTGAGCATATTTTAGTTGAAATGTACAGAAAGAAATAATTGCTACTATAATACCACTACTAACAATACTAATACTTAAATAATTTTGCATTCACCAGGTAAGATATTCTAGACAAGGTCTTAACACTGGCAATGAGACCATAAAGGAGTTGAACTGGAAGGTTCAGATCTATTTCCTGTAGCTAATAACCAATGAGAGAAAGGACAATGTAGAAAGTTTAATCCTTCTTGGAAGGTAGAGCTGATAAGAGGAATATCTTGGTTTAGGGGAGGATGTGACAAGATCTGAACAGAATTAAATGGCAGGGCAAATAACAGCACAATGGGAACCAAGCCTAGAGAAGTGACATCCAAGAATGATCCTTGTAATCTCATTCATTGCCAGCCAGTTTCTCCAAAGCAAGAGAGGTCTGGTGAGCATAGCCTGCCTACAGACCAGGGGATTTGGAATAGATAAATAGATGACTGGTGAAGCTTTTTCCTTTTCTTCTTTGTTCTTAACTCCTATTTTAAAGTCTTTTTTCCTTTTTCATTTTCCGTTTTTGAAATTCTTGATACTATAAAAACTGAACTTGTTTTAATCATGCGGTTGGTATGGAGAACGTGTATCATATCTAAAAGAAATAAGACATTCTTCAACTACCAGAAAAGTGTGTCTATTTGGATCAGCATTTATTCCTTTGCACATACTAGTCTTCACCAAATAATCAATACGTGCCTTGTAGTAAACCTAATGTTTTTGCCTTTCTTTCTTTTGTTATCCCCATTTTCTCAAACTACAATATATCCAAAATGTAAAAGTTTTTCTGGAAAATAGTTATTCATTCCGTATAAAAGATAGCAACAATTTCAGTCTGATAATATTCACCTTTGAATTCAAGCCCCATAAGTTCCCCATTAGCTACATAGAATTGCAATTGTTTTTAGTTTTTAGATTGATGCTTTTGTTTTGTTTTTCAGGGGGTGGAGGTACATGGGAGTGTTCTGGGTTTTTTTCTTCTTTATAGAATAAGCCAAATTTGAAACTTAGCTATCACAGACCTTTCATCAACTATAGCACATTGCCCACCAGACACCACTCTGAGCAGTTTTCCATGAAGAGCTATTAAGAGTTATAACTTTAATTTTTTGTACCCTTGGAGAAATATGCCTAATATCTTGTACAATCAAACTAATTTTTATCCAGAACATTAATTTCAAAAGTAAGAGGCATGTAATACACATTAAAGAAGCTAACACATGCTTATCCACGCAGCACTTTTTGAAAGTGGTAAAATGTTAAACTTTGGATGTTTTGTTTATTGAAAGACAGAAAAATATGTAGCATTGGGTTTCTAAAAGTATAACTTAAGAAGGTGGGGGAAGGTAAGAACATCACAAAGTTTGGATTTCAGAGTAAATATAATTTAGTCAACTATGACTAGTACTTTGCAATTTGTTATGGAAATTTTTTCCAAATGCAAATGTATATGTGTAACACTAATAGCAGAAATATTAAAATAGCCACTTTTGGTTTATAGTGGTTTACTGCTTTTAAGAATCACAATTAAGCGCTTTCCTTAATTTACTACAATAACTTTGTGAGGTCTTCCTAAGTGGACATGCAAACTAAAGAAAGAATCCACCAGCAATATAGAGCTGGAAAGTGATAAGGCTTGGATTCAAAGGGAGGAGAGAAAGGGAAGGGCATCTTTAGATGACTACTATAACGAGAACCGTTCTAAGAACATTATGTATATACATAATCTAGTCTAATTCTCATAAAAATATATAGATTTTGAAATTTTACTTCTGAGAATGCTAAAGTCCAAGAAGATAGAATAATTATTGCTAATATGTGGCCAAACTGGGATTATGTCTGGGTCTATTTAAAATCCATCTTGTTTCCACCATACCACACTAACCCTAAATGCAATGAAAATATATGTGTATATGTAACTTCTCCACCTCCACATAAAAATACTATTTCAGAAAGTGATTGCTAAGAAGCAAGAACAAAGGACATTCAGAAAACACATATTTTGGACCAGAGATATTTTCTCTCTGCTTCTGTTCCCATGATCATGGGACTCAACATTAAGCATAACAGCTATGATCTAGGACAGTGGTTAATTTGGGGTCACTGCCGCCTCCAGCAGCTATGAAACAGTAGATTAGAGGTAAATCCAGATTGTCTGCATTAAGACAAAAGTCTCCATGTATGTCAAGTGCACATCATTAATCAAAATGTGCTGGTCTGATTTACCCTAAAGACTTACTGTTTTGCCTAAGTGTAAGTGAATGGGTTTATTATTAATCAGTAGATGTACTCTGAGCCAGGCAGAATGGTGCACACTTTTATTTGAATGACTTTTTAAAATTCTCATAAAAACCTGGTGAGGGTTGGTACTATTATTACCTACACTTTATCAAGGAGTTTACGTAATTTCCCCAAGATCACAAAGGTTATAAGAATCCATGCATTGATCTTAAATGCCAGAAGGCAAAGTTTAGAGTAGACATATAAAAATGGGAAATAAATCACATTATGAGGTCAGTATTTTTATGGAAACGTCTTTGGCTTTTTACTGGCAAAGAACCCTCCTAATTATTTCAGAGACATACTGTATTAAATAAAATGCAATATCAATAAAAAATTAACCTCTTGAACATTTTGAGTTTGTGAAACATTTTATTTTCTTTCAAATATTTCCAGTTATTTTGATTATTTGGAAGGAATGGAAAGATGTATTAGTGTTTGAGAATTGATTATGTATCTAAATTGTTTTAATATACCAAAGTCTTCTCGCTTACTTCTACGCCAAGCTCTGTGGAGCACGTCGGTATTCTCCAGGAAGCCATTCTCCTGTGACAGTTCCAGCAATCCAAAATAATGAGGATTCTGAAAATTCATGGATGCTTCTCAATTTATCCTCTATATTGTATTTTCTTGTTTGTTTAAAATTCTGCAATTCATTTACATAAGAAAATGAATTTATCACACCAGTGTGAAAGTTCCTTTTATGTATTCAGCCTGACTCTCTTTGCAGATCTGCAGATACAAATAACCATCTTTTCCTGGTATAAAAGGGAAAACCCACAATTCATTCCCTTGTTATATATTATTCTCTTCAGGGCTTGCATTGAGCTTGGGACAAAAATTGCTGTCTTTAACTGCCAGTATCCATTACCCATGATACAGTAAAAGACGTGCCAGATGAAATTTGATAAGGTCCTTCTCAGAGGAAAAAATAGACAATGTGTTATACCCAAGAATATGGACTGCATGCAGAGCAAGTGCATCAGTTTATCATATAATAAAGCAAGCACTCGGCTAGCCACCTCTGTGTATGAAATTTGCCTTCTTGAAATAACTTAAAAACGGTAATGTACATTTATTAATAATCCTTAAATTTCTGAACATTGTTCAATCAAGTCTTGATTATTCATTGAAAATGGGATAATTATAGTGCAGTGTCTGTTCTTCTGTTTAATCTTATAAGAGAAGTATAAACATCTCTGGGAAATCTTGGAACTTTCCAAGTTATGCTGGTGACTTCCTGTGTTTTCCTTCTACGTCTCATTCCAGCTGCTGGCATATTATTTACTGTTCGGTTTTGTAATTACCTGGTCACTTTTGGCCAGACTGTAGGCTGAATATACATTGAGAACAAGAATTCTATTCTTTCTTTATTCTCAGACCCGCATAAAGTGCCTGGCACATGTGAATCCTACATATTGCTTCTTTTTCCTATGAATGCATTGCAGTGTCTTTATATAGAGGGAAGTGGCTGGCATGTAGCAGTAATTTAATCAAATATTGTTGACCAATAAAGGCATGTGCAAGAATATATAGTGCTATTAGTCACTGTTGCATTGATCACTACATCAACTCTGCTGCTTCCATCTTGGTTCAAGCTTCATCATCTTTCACTTGTTTTTGCAAAAATCTCATAACTTGCTTTACTGCACCCAATGTTAACTCCAAAGAGCCTGTTCTCCACCCAAAAGTCAAATTGATGTTTTTTAAGCTACAAATTCACATATTCAAAATTTACCACTATCTTTGAATCACTCTGTGAGTCTTAAGACCCTACCAGCCCTGGTCTCAGTCTTAATCATTGAGCTCATGTCCTATCACCCTCTTTATTCCCATTACACCCTCCCTTCCACAACAAGCTTGTCAGAGCCTTAGATGCTCTATCGTTGGTGCACTCTTATCAAGGAACTCTCTTCTCCAAGATAACAATAAAAATTGTCAAACTTATTCAATGTTTATTAAATACTAGACACTATTCCAAATGTTTTACATGCATTAATTCATTTAATCCTCACAACAATCTCACAGGAATATATTATTATAAACCCATTTCCCAAATGAGGAAACTAAGACAGGGTAGTTAATTAACTTGTCCAAGTTCACATACTAATATCTGTATTTATCTGAGTAGGCAAAATGGTATATCAAGTAACTCCAAAATATCAGTGGCTGAAAGCAAGAAAAAGTTCATTTCTTGCTTAATTATGGCTCTACTCAGGTCTGTGCATTCAGAAACCTGTGATTCTTCCATCTTAGGATTCCAGCTGCCTGTAAGGAATCATAACTTCTCTGTTCAGCTAGAAGATGGAGAAAGGGCATATGAAAGATCGATTTTTCCAGAAGTTTTCAAGGGCGAGGCGTGGAGATGATGGGACATCACTACTGCTCACATTCTATTGGCCAAAATTTAGTCATACGACTAGGATGCTAGGAAATAAAGTCTAGGTGTTTACCACATCACAGATCCTTTCTTTACTTTCCATTCCCTTTCCAGTTATCACAGAAATGCTTTTCATGAACACTGCACTTAATGTAACTATAATCTACCCCCACCATTTACTCTTTTACCCTGCTTTATTTTATTCATAACACGTATCACCAACAAAATTAAATTAATTTTATCTGTTTACTTTTGAGGATCTCTCACTACATATGTGTGTGCACACATGCACATATTTGTATGTGTGTGTGTGTGTGTGTGAGCAATAGAACAAAGCAATAAATGTATAACCATTTATTGAATTAATGAAGAAATAGACTCGTGTCATAAAATGATATAGCTTTCCATATCTTCTGAGCCAAGACCAAAGCTGGTTTCCCACATAAGACTTTTTTCTATTTCAGCCACTCCATTCCCCTGATATTTCACCTAAAACTGACTTAAATTATAATAAAGACCTCACCTATTCTGGATAAAGTGAACATAGAGCCCTTTTTAACAGGATGATATCAATAATTACACTTGAAGAATATGATTTGTTGTGGCTGGCCCAGTGTTAAGTTTGCACGCTTGGCTTCTGTGGCCCAGGTTTTGCCAGTTTGGATCCTGAGTGTGAACCTACGCACTGCTGGTCAGACCACGCTGTGGCAAGTGTGCCACATACAAAGTAGAGGAAGATGGGCACAGATGTTAGCTCAGGGCTAATTTTCCTCAAAAAAAAAAAGAATATGATTTGTTAAATATTTGTATTTTCACTTCTTTATACATCTGTCCTTCATGGATTCAGTTAAAATAAATACGTTGAATATAAAGACAACCTGATTTTAATGGAGATAAACAATCTGGATATACTAATCTCAGAATTTAGGCAAATTTAACTTCTGGGCTTTGTAATGTATTTATTTCACAATTAATTTGTGGCAATCTACCTGACCTCTATTGCTATTTCCTGTTCTAAGGACAGAACAAAATTGAGATGATTATGTATTTATAAAACAGAACAAGTTCTTCCCAGAGAACCACTGGCTGAGGCTATGGGGTATGTAGGACACGCTTTGTTCTGATGGCTCTGTCAGACAGAGTGCCAAGCAGAGAGGATAATGTAAAAATTAAATATATGTAGAAATAAACATCTAAAATTTAAATGTGAGATTTTCATTAACAGTACATAGATTTTCACACTATACTCATGTTGGAGACTTCCTAAATCTAGGTAGTTCTATGTCTTGTTGAGTTGTCAATTAGCTAGCTAAGAAATACATTACTGGAGAAACTCATTAAACATTAGATCACTCCTCTCTCTCTAGCGTTTCCCGTACAAACACTGCTGGTCTGGGTGACAAACCATTTGGGGGAATTTCTTATCTCCCTGTTTCCTTGATTACTGCCTTTCCTAAGTCTGCTCTTCCACCATTCCTCCTTCAGGAACTCCTACTAGATCTTGTGGAAGTTTCCCACTCCGTATTCTGTCCTCTAACTCCTCTTTAACGTTTTCTGTATCTTTATTTTATGTACTATATTCGGGGCAATTTGTAATAATTTTTAAATATATTAATTTTCTTTTTAGTTTTCTATACTCTATAAACTTAATAAAATTTGTACTTACTTTTTATTTCTGGATTTTCTATTTGCTTGTTTATAACATGTTTGGTACTCTTTTACCGCATGATGGATCCTATTCTATTCATCCTGAAGGTTTTTAATATGCTTAGGTAGAAATCCGTTTCTGGTTGTTCTAGTATGTGCTGCTTTGAAGATGTAACTTGACCATGTATGTAATTTGTTGATTCTCTTTTATGGCTGTTTATCTTTATGCCTCATCCTCAAAGAATGCATGTGTACGTATGTTTGTATTTGTGTGTATGTGTGTGTGTGTGTATGTGTATGTGTGTGTGTAGTGTATGCATAACCTTGATCATTGACATTCCTATTTGGGAACTTTTGAATTTTTCTTTAGCTGAATTTAGTTACTATGTTTGTTTTATTTAATTTTTCAGTTCCAGTCAACATGGTCAATAGGGGTAGTGAAAATCAGGAGTCCGAGCCAATGACTGCCTCAGACCTTGAGTTCTTTTTACGGGAGACTGCTTTTTCTCCTTTTTCTTCAGGTAGCTTCTTCACTGCACCCGAGATGGGTAGATCGAGTTGATCTAGAGTCTTTCACAGAAGTGGCTGTGCATCCTGAGTTTATGCAGGGAATTCTTTTTTCACTCATCATTATGAAAAAGCTTGGAGTCTCAACTTCCATCATCAGAGAGGCTAAATCTGATTCCTTACTATATAGCCTCTTCTTTTAAGTCCCCTTAGTTCTGAATTCATTTTATGCTCACCTCACAGTTTTGTGTTCTTTCTTTGTATTTGCCAAACAGTGGTGTCCTTTTCCTAACTTCAAGACAAACTATGCATTTAGATGTTAATTTCAACATGTTATCCAATATTCTTATGTGGTTCAGGGGAGAGAGAACTTCCTCTGTCACTTCAGCCTCTGCCAAGGTTCTTTAAGGAATAAAATCCACTCCCTCTAGGTTGGCTCTCATGCGCCACAGTTCACCCTTTGCCACTCTATTCCATCCTATCACACAATATTCACCAGAATGAATTTTGCTCCAAGCAGGTGAGTATCCTCAATTTACCTTTGCTTATGTTGTCTCCTAAAGAAATAATTTCATCCCCCAATGATACTGTATTTTTGGCTGTATTTTGGCTGTATTTTTTTGGCAGCCTCTATCTGAATATTTCGTTCGCTATCTCCAATTTTAAAATTTCTATCTACATTTGATGTTAAAAATGAATCATATTGTGTGTTATATTAAAAATTTACTGTTATGAGCATATATAGTTAATGTGATGATACTGTAACCAGGGAAAGATGTAGTGGTGAAGCATTATTTCTGTATTTATTATTATTATTACACAAGAAAATTCTTGATGAAACCTTTACCGTGCTTTCCTTATGTTTACAAATTCTCTTAATATGCCTACAGTTATACACTCAGAAAGAAGCAACTGAAAAATCTTGTAATTCTAATTGTTCAAGATAAATATTAAAGAATAATAAATATTAAAGGACAGTTTCATCAGTTTCTATGGAGAACACAATTTACAGAGTTAATAAACAAGTAACTATAAACCTTTATATAGTTCAGTGTTTCTCCTTGCAGGAAATCTCAACAACTTTCAACTTTTCTTCAAGACAGTGTATTTCAGAAATAATCACTATGTGCAGGTATTTCTGTTTTTCTCTTGTTATCAACACTTGAAAGAAGTGAGTACTGTTAAGATTGTTTCCCAAAATGATTGTAAGATTGTACTATCCACACAACTGTTACATCACTGGTGTGTTAAAGAGCAATGATGCCACAAACAAAAGGCAGGATTTAATTGTGTTAACCAACACTGAACACCAGGGCTTAATTAATATTCTTTTAAATAATTTTTTTTTTTTTTTTAGGAAGATTAGCCCTGAGCTAACATCTGCCACCAATCCTCCTCTTTTTGCTGAGGAAGACTGGCCCTGAGCTAACATCCATGCTTATCTTCCTCCACTTTATATGCGGGATGCCTGCCACAGCATGGCTTGACAAGCAGCGTGTACGTCCGCACTGGAGATCTGAACCAGTGAACCCTGGGCCGCTGAAGTGAAATGTGTGAACTTAACCTCTGCAACACCAGGCTGGCCCCATAATCATGTTTTTTAAATCGAGATGATATTTCCACAGTATAAAATAATTTTAAGAATTTTCTGTTAGCATTAATTTTTATACATAATTTTTCTTCATTTGATAACCGTTAGTCATAGGCACTCTCTACAATTACGCATTTTTTGTGAGTTGCAATCTTGTGGGAATGGATAATCCTAACATCTTATTGTTTGTTCATTTTTTTTAATGGAGGATAGAAAAAGAAACAAAAGGATGTGTTGCAACTGTTATGTCACTTGGCTCTGCACAGAATCACCAAGAGATATATAAAGTTCCACTCAGGGCTTAGAATCTTAGAAGAGTTATGCTATCCTGCACATCAGCTTAAAGAAGTATAAAACTCCAGAGTGTGAAGCCTAACTCATTTTCTCCAGTACATTAATCAAAGCACCTGTGACAACTAGAATTATGTTGTTATTCATGTGAGGCACTCAAAGTTCTCCTTAATCCCCAGGTGGCGTTTATTTCACTATTCTGAGGAAGTGACAGATGAAAGAAACCTTAGTTAAAATATCAAATGCAATAAAAATGGTAAAATATTTCTGATCAGTCATACACTAAATAACTACTTGACTTTCAGAAATAATGCAGCATATCCTGTCAATAATCTCTTGCAAAAATAAACTAAAAAAATGGGTTTTTTTGCTATCTCTTTATTGTAAGAATTAAAATTATGTTTGTTTTATAAAGTTTATAAAGTTTTCTATATTCTTATAATGTTTATAACCCCTCAATAAATCAGGAGCAAACTAGTACCAAAGCATTAGTCAATATAAAGTATGGTTGTATTCATTCATTCTTAATAAAAGTAATTAAAAGTTGAAAAAATTTATAGGCTAGAACACAAGAAGAACACACGTAAAAATAACATGTATCAGACCATAGAAAGTTTAAAGAACTAAAGAATTGCTGCTAGTATGTAGTATTTTTGTGTCCGTAAGTTGAATAAGAAAGTTTAGGTGTTTTGACTTATGCTTATTAAACTCCTGCTGTTATTAACTGGGTCCTAACTGGGGGGCCAAATTGTGATCCTTCGCGTCTAATGCACTAATTCTGGATCACAACCGACTGAATCCTAAAATCTGGAAATCTGGAGATCTGCCTGCATTTTTTGTTTTATTTATACCTGCTCATTGCTATTATAGCAAATCTAAATGTTTAAGATTTCTACAACAAAAGAAGACATA